>NC_083363.1:34322919-37204563 GCF_030254825.1 Meriones unguiculatus | reverse complement strand
CTACATTGCTGTTTATCACTAAAGGAAGATGGGACAGGAACTCACACAGGGCAGGAATCTAGAGGCAGGAGCTGATGTAGTACCCATTGAGAGGTAATGTGTGCAGATTTGCTTTTCATTGCTTTCTCAGCCTGCTTTCTTATAGAACCCAGGACCACCAGCCCAGGGATGGTACCTCCCCTAATGGGCTGGGCACTCCCCTACTAATCACTAATTGAGAAAATGTCTTACAGCTGGATCTCATGGAGGCATTTCCTTCACTAAGGCTCGTTCCTCTCTGAAGACTCTAGCTTATGTCAAGTTGACACAGAAAACCATCCAGCCAGTACAGGGTATGTGTATTTGTGTTTGTGTGTGTGTATGTGTGTGTGTGTGTGTGTGTGTGTGTATCTATGGTGGTTTGAATGAGAATGGTCCTCATAAACTCATATATTTCAATAGTCGGTTCCCAGCTGGTGGAATTGTTTAGAAAGGATAAAAAGAGATGTCCTTATTGGAGAAGGTGTGTCACTGGGAATGAGCTCTGAGATTTCAAAAGCCCACCTCAGGCCTTTTCTCCCTCTCTATCTCTGTCTGCAACTTGTGAATCAGATGTGAGATCTCAGCTACTGCTTCAGTGCCATGACTGCCTGTCACCCTGATCCCTGCCATTATGATTATGGACTAATCTTCTGAAATTGTAAGCTCTCACCCAATTAAATGTTTTCTTTTATAAGTTGCCTTGGTCATGTATCTTCCCACAGCAATAAAACAGTAACTAAAATGGGATTTGTTACCAGGGTCTGGAGGTCTAGACTAGGCCTGATCATGTTTTTTGTTGGAAAAATATGGAAAACCTTGAGACTATGGACTATAAAAATCTTTAAGTAGGAGCACTGAAGACAGTAATGCTGAGAACAATATGGGTTGAGGGCAATAGCAACTGGCCTAGAATGGTTATTCTTCTGATATTGTGCTTTGATGTGGACTTGACACAGGCTAGAATGAATCGTGGAAAGAGGAAACCCCAATTGAGAAAATGCCTCCAAAAGATCAGCCAGTAGGCAAATATGCAGAGCATTTTCTTAATTAGTGATTGATGTGGGAGGGCCCAGCTCATTGTGGGTGGGGTCATTCCTGGTGGTGGTCCTATAAGAAAACAGACTAAACAAGCCATAATGATCAAGTCTGTAGGCAGCATTTCTTCTTGGCCTCTGCATCAGCCAAGTTCCTGCCCTGTTTGAGTTCCTTCTTGACTTCTTTTCAAAGTGAACAGCGCTGTGGAAATGTAGCCAAATAAACTTTTTCCTTTTCATCTTCCTTTTGGTCATGGTGTTTCATCACAGCAATAGAAACCCTAATTATGTATGTGGCTGTTTTTGTTTGTTTGTTTGTTTGTTTGTTTGTTTTGCCATTGTCCTAAGAATCGGATTGAGACTACACTGAAGAGCTTTGGATTGATGTCTTTTTTATTTTTTTTTCCATTGTGAAAAAGTCATTATTTTAAGAAAAAAAATAATTATTGCATCCCAGCTGTAACCCCTTCCCCATCTCCTCCCAATCCCATTCTCCCTCCCTCTTCTTCTCCTATGCCCCTCCCTCAGTCCAATGATAGAGGAGGTCCTCCTCCCCTTCCATCTGACCCTAGTCTCTCAGGTCTCATCAGGACTGGCATCATTCTTTTCCTCTGTGGATTGGTAAGGATGCTCTCCACTCAGATGGAGGTGGTCAAAGAACCAGCCCATGAATTTATGTCAGAGACAGTACCTGTTCCTATCACTAGGGAACCCTCTTGGAGACTGAGTTGTCATGGGCTACATCTGTGCAGCGGTTCTAGGCTATCTCCATGCATGGTCCTCGTTTGGAGTATCAGTCTCACAAAAGACCCCTGTGCCCAGATATTTTGGTCTAAAAGCTTAAACTTCCCCTGAAGATTTTAAATGAAAATATAAACTAGAATGAAGAACATGAGAAATTCTTCTCTTTGCATCAGGGATGTAGCACCTTTGAGTTCTCCAGAAAAGTACATGCCCCAGTGTGTCCACTGTGGTGTGCTTAGGGATCCACTAACAGAAAACTATGCGCCTCCCTTTGATACCTCGGCTGGTAGAGAGGAGGACTGTAGCTGGATGGTTCTTATTTATTAATTTTTTTTACAATGTATTCATTATATATCTCGATTGTAGCTCCCTTCCTCAACTCCTCTCTGTCCCACTCTTCCTCCCTCATCCCCTCTCTCCTCATCCCTTAGTTCACTGAAAAGAGGAGTTCTCCTCCCCTGCCATCAAGCCTCATCAGGACTGCCTGGATCCCTGCCCAGATCCTCTTCCTCTGTAGTCTGGCAGGGCCACATCACCAGGGGCAAGTGATCAAAGAGCAGGCAGCTGAGTTCATGACAGAGGCAGCCCCTACTCCCCTCATTAAGTGAGCTGCCTATGGGCTACATCTGAGCAGGAGTTGTTGGTCCTCTCTATGCATCGTCCTTGGTTGGGGTATCAGTCTCTGCAGTACCATCTGGGCCCAGATTTTTTCCTCTGTTGGTCTCTTTGTGGGGCTCCTGTCTTTTTTTTTTTTAATTTTTTTCATCAATTACACTTTATTCATTCTGCATCCCCCCCATAAGCTCCTCCCTCCTCCCCTCCTAGTGATCCCACCCTCCCTCCTCCCTCTGCATGCATGCCACGCCCCAAGTCCACTGATAGGGGAGGTTCTCCTCTCCTTTCTGATCTTAGTCTATCAGTTCACATCAAAAGTGGCTGCATTGTCCTCTACTATGGCCTGGTAAGGCTGCTCTCCCCCAGGGGGAGGTGATCAAAGAGCAGGCCAATCAGGTTATATCAGAGGCAGTCCCTCTTCACGTTACTATGTAACCCAATTGGACTCTGAACTGCCCTGGGCTACATCTGTGCAGGGGTGCTGGGTTATCTCTATGAATAGACCTTGGTTGGAGTATGAGTCTCTGGGAAGTTCCCTGTGTTCAAATTTTCTTGTTCTGTTGCTCTCCATGTGGAGACCCTGTCCTCTCCAGCTCTTACTATTTTCCAGTTCTTACCTAAAATTCCATTCACTCTGCCCATCAGTTGCCCATCAGGCTCAGCATCTGCTTTGATAGTCTGTAGGGCAGAGGCTTTCAGAGGCCCTCTGTGGTAGGTTCCTAGGTTGTTTCCTATTTTCTTCTTCTTCTGATGTCCATCCTCTTTGCCTTTCCGGATGGGGATTGGACATTTTAGTTAGGGTCCTCTCTCTTGCTTAGTTTCTTTAGATGCACAGGTTTTAGTGGGTTTGTCCTATGTTGTATGTCTATATGAGTGAGTATATACCATTTGTGTCTTTTTGCTTCTAGGACAACTCACTCAGGATGATCCTTTCCAGATCCCACCATTTACCTGCAAATTTCATGATTTCCTTATTTTTCATTGCTGAGTAATTTTCCATTGTGTAGATGTACCACAATTTCTGTATCCATTCTTCAGTTGAGGGGCATCTGGGTTGTTTCCAGCTTCTGGCTATTACAAATAAAGCTGCTACAAACATGGTTGAGCAAATGTCCTTTTTGTGTACTGGAGCCTCTTTTGGATATATGCCCAGAAGTGGTATGGCTGGATCCTGAGGAAGCGCTATTCCTAATTGTCTGAGAAAGTGCCAGATTGATTTCCAGAGTGGTTGTACAAGTTTACATTCCCACCAGCAGTGGAGGAGGGTTCCCCTTTCTCCACAACCTCTCCAGCATGTTTTGTCACTTGAGTTTTTGATCTTGGCCATTCTCATGGGTGTAAGGTGAAATCTCAGGGTTGTTTTGATTTGCATTTCCCTGATGGCTAGTGAGGTTGAGCATTTCTTTAAGTGCTTCTCTGCCATTCGATATTCCTCTACAGATAATTCTCTGTTTAGCTCTGTTCCCCATTTTTTAAGTGGATTACTTGGTTTGCTGCTTTTCAGCTTCTTTAGTTCTTTATATATACTGGATATGAGTCCTCTGTCAGATAAAGGGTTGGTAAAGATTCTTTCCCAATCTGTAGGCAGTCGCTTTGTTTTGATGACAGTGTCCTTTGCTTTGCAGAAGCTCTTCAGTTTCATGAGGTCCCATTTATTGATTGTTGCTCTTAGAGCCTGTGCTGTTGGTGTTCTCTTCAGGAAGTTGTCTCCTGTACCAATGAGTTCTAGGGTATTTCCCACTTTTTTTTCAAGCCGATTTAATGTGTCTGGTTTTATGTTGAGGTCTTTGATCCACTTGAACTTTAGTTTTGTGCAGGGTGATAAGTATGGATCTATTTGCATTTTTCTACATGTAGACATCCAGTTGGTACAGCACCATTTGTTGAAGATGCTATCTTTTTTCCATTGAATGGTTTTGGCATCTTTGTTAAAGATCAAGTGTCCATAAGTGTGTGGGTTTATTTCTGGGTCCTCTGTTCGGTTCCATTGATCCACCATTCTGTTTCTATGCCAGTACCATGCAGTTTTTAAAACGGTTGCTCTATAGTACAGCTTAAGATCAGGGATGGAGATACCTCCAGAAGATCTTTTATTGTAGAGGATTGTTTTAGCAATTCTGGGTTTCTTGTTATTCCATATGAAGTTGAGAATTTTTCTTTCCAGGTCTGTAAAGAATTGTGTTGGCAATTTGATGGGCATTGCATTGAATCTGTAGATTGCTTTTGGTAAGATGGCCATTTTTACTATGTTAATCTTGCCAAGCCATGAGCATGGGAGATCTTTCCACCTTCTCATATCTTCTTCTAATTCTTTCTTCAGAGATTTGAAATTTTTTTTCATAGAAGTCTTTTACTTCCTTGGTTAGGGTTACTCCGAGGTACCTTATGCCATTTGTGGCTATTGTGAAGGGTGTTGTTTCCCTAATTTCTTTCTCAGCCCTTTTGTCTTTTGTATACAGGAGGGCTACTGATTTTTTTGAGTTAATTTTGTATCGGGCCACTTTGCTGAAGGTGTTTATCAGCTGTAGGAGTTCCCTGGTAGAGTTTCTGGGGTCACTCACATATACTATCATATCATCTGCAAAAAGTGATAATTTGAATTCTTCCTTTCCAATTTGTGTCCCCTTGATCTCCTTCAACTGTCTTATTGCTCTAGCAAGGACTTCCAGCACTATGTTGAAGAGATATGGAGAGAGTGGGCAGCCTTATCTTGTCCCTGATTTTAGTGGGATTGTTTTAAGTTTCTCTCCGTTCAGTTTGATGTTGGCTATAGGCTTGCTCTATATCACCTTTACTATATTTAGATATGTGCCTTGTATCCCTGATCTCTCCAATACTTTAAACATGAATGGATGTTGCATTTTGTCAAATGCTTTTTCAGCATCTAGGGAGATTATCATGCTGACTTCTTCTTTCAGTTTGTTAATATGGTGGATCACATTGATGGATTTCCATATATTGAATCACCCCTGCATACCTGGGATGAAGCCTACTTGGTCATAGTGGATAATATCTTTGATGTGTTCTTGGATTCGGTTTGAAAGTATTTTATTAAGTATTTTTGCATCAATGTTCATAAGGGAGATTGGCCTGAAATTCTCTTTCTTTGTTGAGTCTTTGTGAGGTTTAGGTACCAAGGTGACTGTGGTTTCATAGAATGAGTTTGGTAATGTTCCTTCTGTTTCTATTTTGTGGAATAGTTTGAAGAGAATTGGTGTTAGCTCTTCTTTGAAGGTCTGTTAGAATTCTGCGCTGAAGCCATCTGGTCCTGGGCTTTTTTTGGATGGGAGACTTTTGATGACCGCTTCTATTTCTTTGGGGGATATAGGTCTATTTAGTTTATTTACCTGGTCCTGATTCAGCTTTGGTAAGTCAAATCGATCTAGAAAATTGTCCATTTCATTTAGATTTTCAAATTTTGTGGCATATAGACTTTTGAAGTAAGTCCTAATGATTGTTTGGATTTCCTCAGTGTCTGTAGTTATATCCCCCTTTTCATTTCTGATTTTGTTGATTTGGGTGGTGTCTCTCTGCCTTTTAGTTAGCTTGGCTAAGCGTTTGTCAATCTTGTTGATTTTCTCAAAGAACCAGCTCTTTGTTTCATTGATTCTTTGAATTGTTTTATTTGTTTCCAATTGATTGATTTCAGCCCTGAGTTTGATTATTTCCAGCTGTCTACTCCTTCTTGGTGTGTCTGCTTCTTCTTTTTCTAGGGTTTTTAAGTGAGCCATTAAGGTGCTTGAATGAGCTGTCTCAAATTTCTTCTTGAAGGCACTTAGTGCTATGAACTTTCCTCTTAGCACTGTTTTCATTGTGTCCCACAAGTTTGAGTATGTTGTATCTTCATTTTCATTGATTTCTAGAAAGACTTTAATTTCTTTCTTTCTTTCTTCCCTGACCCAGCTGTCATTTAGTAACAAGTTGTTCAGTTTCCATGTGTGTGTAGGCTTTTTGCTATTTCTGTTATTGTTGAGGTTCAGCTTTATTCCATGGTGATCAGACAAGATACAAGGGATTATTTCAATCTTCTTGTATCTGTTGAGGCTTGCTTTGTGACCCACTATATGGTCTATTTAGAGAAGGTTCCATGAGGTGCTGAGAAGAAGGTAAATTCTTTTGTGTTTGGGTGTAAGGTTCTGTAAATGTCTGTTAGGTCCATTTGATTCATGAACTCTTTCAGAGACAATGTTTCTTTGTTTAATTTCTGTTTTGTTGACCTGTCCTTTGTTGAGAGTGGGGTGTTGAAGTCTCCCACTATTAATGTGTGGGGATCTATATGTGCTTTAAATTTTATCAATGTTTCTTTCACAAATGTGGGTGCCCTTGTATTTGGGGCATAGATGTTCAGGATTGTGATGTCTTCCTTGTGGAATTTTCCCTTGATGAGTATGAAGTGTCCTTCCCCATCTCTTTTTATTAATTTTGGTTGAAAGTCTATTTTATCAGATATTAGAATGGCTACTCCTGCTTGCTTCTTGGGTCTGTTTGCTTGGAAAGTTGTCTTCCAACCCTCAGGTAATGTCTATCTTTGTGTCTTAGGTGTGTTTCTTGTATGCAAAAGATTGCTGGGTTTAGTTTATGTATCCATTCTGTTATTCTGTATCTTTTTATTGGAGAGTTGAATCCATTGATGTTGAGAGAGATTAATGACCAGTGGCTGTTAGATCCTTTGATTTTGATATTGGCTGTGGTCATCAGGTTGTGTGCTTGGTTGCTTTTTGTTTTGCTGAAGTGAGGTTATTTATTTCCTGTGTTTTCTTGAATGTAGCTAGTTTTCCTGGGTTGTATTTTCCCTTCTAGTGTCTTCTGTAACAAATCTTCTGGATTTGTTTATAGGTATTGTTGAAATTTGTTTTTGTCATTGAATATCTTGTTTTCCCCATCTATGAGGACTGAGAGTTTTGCTGGGTATAGTAGCCTGGGCTGACATCTGTGTTCTCTTAGGGTCTGCATGATATCCGTCCAGGCCCTTCTGGCTTTCATAGTCTCTGTTGAAAAGTCAGGTGTGATTCTAATGGGTTTGCCATTATATGTTACTTGGCCTTTTTCCCTTGCAGCTTTTAGTACTTTTTCTTTGTTCTGTATACTTACTGTTTTGATTATTATGTGGCGGGAGGATTTTCTTTTCTGGTCAAATTTGTTGTGTGTTCTTTAGGCCTCTTGTATTCTAATTGGCCTCTCCTTTAGCTTGGGGAAATTTTCTTTAATGATTTTGTTGAAAATATTTTCTGGGCCTTGAAGAAGGGAGCCTTCTTTTTCCTCTATACCTATTATTCTTAGGTTTTGTCTTTTCATATTGTCTTGGATTTCTTGGATGGTCTGTTTCAGGAATTTTTCGGATTTAACATTTTCTTTGACAGATATATTGATTTCTTCCATTGTATCTTCTACACCTGAGATTCTTTCTTCCATCTCTTGTAGTCTGTTGGTTATGCTTACCTCTGTAGTTCCTGTTTTTTTCCCTAGATTCTTCCTTTCCATTATTTCCTCCATTTGGGTTTTGTTTAATTTTTCCAATTCTATCTTCAGGTCTTGAGTTGTTTTGTTTACTTCCTTCACCTGTCTGATTGTACTTTCCTGTTTTTCTTTTAGTTCCTTCAACTCTGTTTCTTTCATTTCATTCAGTGTTTTAAGTATTTCCTTTGTAAAGGCCATAAGCTGTTTGGCTGCAGCTTCCTATATTTCTTTATGGATGGCAATAGTCTGTTTGAGTTTATCTTCCTCTATGTCTTTATGTATCTTATTTGTTTCCTCTGTTATCATCTTCATGATCATAGTTGTTAGGTCATCTTCTTGGATTTCAGTTATGCTGGGATGTCCAGGGCTACTTGCCCCTGGTAACTGGGTTCTGGAGATGCCATATTGCTCTGTCTTTTGTTGCTTGAGCTTTTACCCTGGCCTCTACCCATTGTGCTATCTTAGGTGTTTGGAGTTATTTTCTGGTGGTTCCTGGGGATCCTGTGGTGGAGAGAGTCCCCTTTGCAGAAAGCTGGTTTTTCCTGAAGGATGTCTTTTCAGCTTTTTGTGTATAGTCCCTGGATGGCTGGTGTTTTTTCAGGAGTTGCTCACCTCAGGGATATAGACCTGAGTGGTAACTGTGGTCTTTGTTAGTCGAGAGGGATCTCCTCTCACCCAGGGAAGTCCTGAGGGCAGCTGCCCTGTTTCTGGGTTTCTTGTTGTAAATTTAATGATCAGCTGCTGTGACCCAGTTGGACATCAGGCGCACATCAACTGTTTGTGCCTGTGTCTGGAGCACAGCTGAGTGCAGGCGCCTCGGCCCCATTGTTCTGCTATACTTTTTCTAGGGAAGGATTGGGTGATTTAAGTCAGTACAGTTTCCTTCCTTCCTGTGGATTCTCTGGAGACAAGGACTCCCAGTGTCTTTTTTTGCCCTGGTGCACACTGCTCAGTGTCCGCCAGCTGGCTGGCAGCAGAAACTGCCTGTGCCTGGAGCACAGCTGATTGATGGCGGCTCAGTCTCTGCCAGCTGTCTGGTGTGCAGAAACTGCCTGTGTCTGCCTTTGCGAACTTTGGGAGACTGGGTGCCTCCCTAAGCTGGGTAATTTTCCAGGGACCTTTTTAGGCTGGGGGTGTCGGCTCAGTGCTCTGAGATCAGACCAGCCATTTCCCTCCCTGTGTGTTTGCACCAGACAGTGAAACTCATTCGCTGGTGCCCTGGTGCCCACAGTTCTACCTCAGGCGTCGAATCAGGCGTGCAGGCAGGCAGAGCTCTGTGGTGCCAGAGCCTGGGTCCCCCGCTGTGGCTCCGGGCTGGCTCCTGGGGTTCCCGTGGAACCCGAGTCTTTTCCAGGGGATGTCTGGGTGATGTAAGGCCAGTCCCAATTGTTTCCTGTACCCTGGGGTTATCTCTCGACTGAAAATTCCAGTCTCTGATAGTGTGGTGCACACAGTTCAGTCTGGAACCATGACCAGAGACACTGGCTTGTGGCTCTGTGCTGGGGCTGGGGCTGGCGGCCTGCAGCCAAGCGTCTGGTGGAACCGGGATCTCTTCCGCAGTTTAGCCGGGTGAGTTAAAAGCTGATTGAATCCCCTAGCATAGGGTATCCTCTTACCTAGGAAACACAATGACTGTGTTTTATGGCCATGAGTTCTGATTACTGGTCACTGTGCTGATCCTGTTGCTGCTCAGAATGAGAGTCCTCCCCGCGCCGCCATCTTGCCGCTCCTGTCTTCTTTGTGTCTTTCTAGGCCCCCTTTTTTCCGTAACACTCCCTGTGCTCTGCCCAAAGTTTGGTTGTGAGTCTCAGCATCTGTTTTGATCCCATGTTGGGTGGAGCCTTTCAGAGGACCCTCCCATCCTCTTCCCTCTCTTCCACCACTCCTGGTGCCCTGTTTGCCATTCTGAATAAGTTTTAAGCATTGGATGTATATCTTTGACAGAGGAGATTTTAAGACAGTCTACTATTGACTGTGAGCACTATTAACTGCTTATGCACATCTACAATGGAAAGGAATAAACATGGCAAAAAGAAATACAAAATGTACAGTCTGAGGAGAAAAGTAGCACCAGGAAATGTAATGTTAGCGTCAAGTCCTGCATTCAAGGAGGAAAAGTGCTTAAGAAAAAGCTTATTTTTAACTGGAATACAGTGAGGGATGCCTTCAGATCAAGATCCCACCCAGTAATACTGCAACCCGTGAAAGGAATAAGCATGAGTAATTTCCTAGAAACTACCAACAAGTCAAAGTTTATAAATTGCCAGTCATGGAGGGGGCTAGGTTCCAGCCATAGAAGAACTTGGCATTTTATTAAGGCCTATTAGGTGGTTCCTTATATTTTCCACTCTTTATGACTTGTAACTGCAACACATTTCTCTCTCTCTCCTGGGCTGATTCCACACTCAATGTCCAGTTCTCCCTGACAGGTTTGTAAAGGCTCTGCTACATGTAGCATCCAACACAATCCAAGTTTCACTGTAACAGCTTCAAAAGAGCTTCTCTGAGCCTCCAGGCAGGGTCACCCTACCACACACTTGGCCTGAGTGGTTAGTCTCTGCTGCAAAGGAAGATTTTACAATCCCTTCACTAAGACAGTATGTCCACTTATTTGTGCATTTGTGCGTGTGTATGAGTATGAGTATGTGCGTGAGTGTGTTTGTGTGAGTTTGTGTATTTACGTATGTCTGCGTATGTGTCTGCATATGTGTTTGTGTGTGTATGTCTGTGTCTGTGTTTTTGGATGTCTGTGCGTATATAAGTGTGTGTTATTTGTGTGTTTGTGTATGTATGTTTCTGTGTATATCTGTGTGTATATATATGTGTGTGTCTCTGTATGACTGTTTATGTGTGCCTGTGTGCATTCACATCATTGTGTATGTCTACATATTTATCAATGTGTGTGTGTGCTGGTATATGAACCTTTGTGCTTATATGTGTATGTATATTTATGTGTAAGTGCATGTATTTCTGTTTGTGTGTGGACATGTGTCAGTGTTTGTGTAAATGTTTCTGTGCCTGTGTATAGGTATGTTTCTATGTGATTTTGTGTATCTCTGTGTGTGTCTCTGTATATTGTATGCCTGTATATGTGTGTGTTTGTATATATATATGTATATATACACATATACATGTGTGTCTTCGTATGTGTGTATGTACATTTATGTTTGTATGTGTATGTTTGAATGTGTATACCAAAAAGTGGGATATGTGTATTCTCAGGCTTTTACCTCAATGGAAACTTTTTTTTATTAATCTTGTATATAACTGAGGTGTGAGCATAATGGAGATAAAGTTTATTATTGACAAATCAAATGCTATTCAGCCTTCCTTTAAAAGCTTCTCTTCAATGAACAAAGGTAAATACAGAGACTTAACCTGCATAAGAGATAAGAATACTATATACAGAAGACTGTTTTATTGATCGCCCCAAGGTTTAGAAGACACTGTGGAGGCAGGGGATATAACTGAATGTTAAAGAAAGGGCTCCAAATGCCAGCTTCTGGGCAAGACATAGCCTTTTCAATTATCAACTTAAAGCAACTTCAGGTGTTTGTACTTAGTTGAGACAAGTATATCACCACTGTCATCAGAACAAAATGACAACCTACAGATTGAGAAAAGATTTTCACCAACCTTACATCTGACAGAGGGCTAATAATCAGAATATATAAAAAAGTCAAGAAGTTAAAAACCAACAAACCAAGGACTCCAATTAAAAAAATGGGGAACAGAGCTAAACAGAGAATTATCAATAGAGGAATATTGAATGACAGAGAAACACTTAAAGAAATGCTCAGTGTCCTTAGTCATTCAGGAAATGCAAATCAAAATGACCTTGAGATTTCACCTCACACCCATAAGAATGGCTAAAATAAAAAACTCAAGAGATGATGCATGCTGGAGGAGTTGTGGTAAAAGGGGAACCCTTCTCCAATCCTGGTGGGCATGTAACCTTGTACAACCACTTGGAAATTTATCTGACACTTTCTCAGAAAATTAGGAATAGTGCTACATCAAGATCCAGCTATGCCACTCTTGGGCATATACCCAAAATATGCCCGACCATTCAATAAGGACATTTGCTCAACTATGTTCATAGCAGCTTTATTTGTAATAGCCAGATTCTGGAAGGAACACAGGTGTCTTTCAATGGAGGAATTGATACAGAAAGTGAGGTATACACAATGGAATACTACTCAGCAACTAAAAACAAGGAAAATGAGTAATTCACAGGCACCTAGTGGGAACTAGAAAAATATCATTTTGAGTGAGGTAACCCAGAAGCAGAAAGACACATATGGCATATACTCACTTATAACTGGATATTAGCCATATAATATAGGATAAACATACTAAAATCTATAGTCTTAAATAAGCTAAATAACAAGGAGGATCCTAGGGAAGATGCTTAATCCTCATTCAGAAGGGTAAACAGGATAGACATCAGAAGAACAGGACAGGAGCCTTCCACAGGGGACCTCTGGCAGACTCTACCCATCAGGGCATCGAAGGAGATACTGAGACACACAGCCGAACTTTGGGAAGAGTTCCAGAAACCTTATGAAAGAACAGGGAGATAGAAAGAACTGGATGGGACAGGAAGTACCAAAGGAGAACAACAGAGTCAAAACACCTGGGCCTGGTGGGGCCTGCAGAGATTGATACTCTAACCAAGGATCATGCATGAAGAGGACCTAGACCACCTACCTGTTCAGAGGAAGCCGATAGGCTGTTCAGTTTCCAAGTGGGTTCCCTAGTAAGGGGTACACGGTCTGTCTCTGACACAGACTCAGTGACAGGCTCTCTGATCACCTCTCCCTGGGGGGTACAGCCTTGCCAGGCTGCAGAAGAAGATGATGCAGCCAGCCCTGATGAGACCTCATAGCCTATGGTCAGATAGAAGGGGAGAAAGGTCTCCCCTATCAGTGGACTAGGGAAAAGGCATAGAGGGAGAAGAGGAAGGGTGGATGGGACTAGGATGAGATGAGGGAGGGGGCTACAGTGGGGATACAAAGTGAATAAAGTGTAATAAAAACAAACAAACAAACAAAACACAGGTATACATAGAGGTGGGGTTCAGAGACCCCACTCCTCACTGTTAAACTATCTGCTACCGATAGATTCATGGATAAAAGCAGTCATTGCCTTCACTTTCATGTCCACTGATGACACCACCAGGTCTCAATTAATATTTCCAATCCAATGCTGTTACAGATATCCTTGGCTGAAGTACATGAATCATGAACCAAAACCAAAAGTCATAAATCTGGAAAAGTGATTGGTAAAATCAGGAAGAAGAGTATTGGTGGTGGGTAAGATGATATTAAAAGAGTGTGTGGGGAGATATTGCAACCAAACTACATTAAATATGTGCATGAAGTTGTTAAAGAACAAACTAAACTAATTTTAAAATAAAAACATGTATTATATGTATATATAATAATGTCATAATGAAACCCAGTATTATGTTATTAATATATGCATATAAAATTTAAACTATAAAAAACTTTTATAACTTTAGAGCATGTCTAAACTAGAAAAAGTATAGATTTCTCTCAACAGGAAAATGTATAAACAAACTGTTCTACACCAATTTCACAGTAATGTGGTAGTCAATAATTAACAAGTTTATGGCTGAAAGAGTAGATTGCTTCCTTAAAGGATGGGGGCTAAGATTTAGTTTTTATCATCATCAAAAGGAAGAAAAAATAATAAATGCATCATACTGAGTGAATCTCCAAGGATTTTTATAGGGAATAAAGTCCCTATAAATCTTGGATTCCATATGACATTTAATTTCCATTACATTATTTTTTAAAATTTATTTATTTTATGTATGAGTATTTTGCTTGCATATATATGTTGTCTTAATTAGCATTACTATTTCTATAATGAATCACTGTGACAAAAAAAAACTTGGGAGGAAAAGATTTCTTTGGCTTATGCATCTTCACTCATAGTTCATCCATGGAAGCTACAGCAGGAACTCAAACCTGACCAGAACCTGGATGTAAGTGTTGTCTCTCAGATTAGGGGATATGAGATGAGAGCCATTCCCAAGCCTGTCTATCTCTTTCTGAACCCTTGATGGCTGATTCAACTTAGCTGGTTTAGCCCAAACTTCTTTCAAATCTGATTGATTCCAACTGGGTTCTCTTGAGCTTCTGACTGAATTACTCTGTCTGGCCTCAAACTAATTCTGGAAATATTTTAATCTTCTGACTCCTTCTTATTCTCTGGATGATTCAGTTTTCACTGTGCCTAGCTTTTTCTTTCAGCAACCTGTCTCTGTAAAACTCTCCTTTCTCTCCCGCAATGCACTTAAGTAGCCTCTCTTTTCTGTCCTGTTCTTGTGAGAGATGGGCATATCCTATCTCTGACTCATTCTGTCAAATCTTGCTCTGATTTGTCATGTTATCTGGCCCTCATTTAGGCATCCTTTTTAAACTTGTCTGCTTCCTTCTATAAACTAGCCTTGCCTTCATTGTTTACGATTAAAGGTGTATACTAAGGGCTTGTCTGTATTTCAGCCAGATCATATTGTAAGCCAGAGCACGTCTGAGTTCTAGCCAGATCACCTAGACAGTCTGTGGTCACTAGAGAAACCATGTTGTTGGATTAAAATTTCTTAGGAGCCAATGCAGAGGTCATAGTGGAGTGCTACAGTTACTAACTTGCTTTTCTTGGCTTGCTCAGCCTACTTTATTATAGAAACTGGATCATCAGCCCAGGGTAGTACTGCCCACAATGGCCCTCCCACATCAATCACTCATAAGAAAAATGCCCCATAGGCTGACTTACAGCCTGATCTTATAGAAACTCAGTTGGAGTTCCCTTCTCTCAAATGACTACAGCTTGTGTCAAGCTGACCCAAAGCTAGCCAACATAAATGTGTACCATGTCCATATCTAGTGCCCACAGGGGTCAGAATAAAATATCACATTCCCCCTAAAACTGGAGTTACAGATGTTTGTGAGCCACCTTGTGAATGTTGAAAATTAAACTCATATCTTGTGCAAGAACCACAAGTACTCTTAACTGCTGAATAAACTCTCTAGCACCTTCCACTACATATTTCAATGACAGAATTTTAGAATGCAGACAACAGCAATTTCCAGGAAATAGTGTGAGAAGGAGTATGGTAGACATTGTTCAACAAACGGCAAGAAGAGGAATACTTGAAAGAAATAGTCTCTTATCTTGACTCTGTTGACAAGTATACAAATTTTCACATGTTACAAATATGTACAAACATGTGCACCAATAAGTACATAAGGAAATGGGTAAGTCTGAGTGAGGTTAGTAGGTTATTTTACTAGGTACAGATAAGAATGAATAGGAAAAGTCTAAGTGAGACTAGTAAGCTGTATACACATATACAAAAGTAAGAAAAAGCAGAAAAGGTTAAGTATGGGTGTTAGCATATACAAATAAGAACAAGTAATAAAGGGATATAAATAAGATTAGAAGGTTATACTAGTATATACAAATAATAGCATGTGGGAAAGTGTATGTTTGAGTGAGCTTAGCAGTCCATACTGTATACACAAATAGGAACAAATAGAAAAGGGTTAAGTATGAGTGAGGTTGGTAGATTATATTAGTTTATGCAAATAATAACAGGGAGGAAAGGATAAGTCTCTGTAAGATTAGTACCTTCATTGGTGTCACTATCCTGATTCTGAGATGGTATGTCCTATTCCAGATGTGATCAGAGTAGTAGACCACCAAAAGGGGGGATCTTTATATATCATACTCAATGACTGTATATGAATCTAAAATCACCTTAAAAAGTTTCATTTACAATTTTTTGAAAAGTAATTGAATAGATGAAGAGATATTTTAGCAAAGGATTGAGGATAAACTCATGAAAACATGCTCTTTGAATATATCCTTTATGCAATGCAAGCTACAGTTTCACTGAGATAACACTGCGGAGTATCGATGTGGATAAAATTATATATATAAAAAAAACAAACAACAAAAATTGGGGCAAGAGTATGTAGAAAATACAGCTTTCACACAATGCTGGCATGATTGCAAAACGAGATGGCCACTTCCAGAAAATAGTTTGCCCGTATTTGCCCGTATTTTTAGAATTATAAAGATCATCAAGTACAATGCAGTCCATGTCACATTTAGATTTGTATCCAAAGTAAATGATACTAGGCTTCTATACTGAGACAAATAAGTGTTTGGCAACATTATTCAGAATAGGCTAAAAGTGGAAACAGCTAAATGCCCATAAAATAAGAAATGAATAAACAACACTGGATATAAGTATACAACAGGAAGCTATGAAGTAATAAAAATGATGACCAATTACTATTTCTTGTGCCACAGACAAGCCACAAAAATATAGATGGTGAAAACAAGTCATATTTAAAAGACTTCAGAACAATATTATTTCCAAAAGTATAGACTTGGAAGGTGAAAATAAAGAAGGCTCTAACATTTTATTAACTATACTGTGGTGATGAGCACCACTGGCCATGAGCTTTCAGTGCAATGGCAGTAGCTGATGTCTTGGAAATCACTGGTTTGATTACATAAATTTGGTAAGCTTTTGAACATACATACTATATGACATGTTCATTTCAGCTTTTAAATTTCAACCTATACTGCAAAAATAATGATCTACATAATAAAATATTTGTGAGTAAATGCAGTGGTATTTGGAACTCTAATATGTAGAAAAGTAGCTGAATCATACATATAAAGGAATAAAGAGCAGTATTTTAAATGCCATGTAGTGGTCGTGTTAATACAGAACACATGATGAAGTTGTGAGCGTTCTCCACCCAGTTCTTCATCTAGTCTTGTGTATCTTTGAGAGTGCAGACAAATTACACAACAAAAGGTGAACAAGGTGGTAGCAGCAAATACTGTGAAGGCTCACAAAAGAACATATCCAAACCTGCTTTCACTGGTTCTCAACCTGTGAGTCATGAGCTCACCCAGAGGAGGTCCTATCAGACATGTACATTATGATTCATAACAGTAGCAAAATTAAAGTTATGAAATAGCAACAGAATGATTTTAGGGTCACCACAACATGAGAAGCTGCATAAAGAGTTATAGATTAGGAAGGTTGAGAAACATTCTCAATGAAAATCTAACAGGTGTTAAGATTTGGCTTGAGGGATTCAGTTTATTTTGCTTAATTTAAGGCAAAAATGAAAATGTTATAGGCTACCTGAAGAGAAAGACTCTGATATGCCTGATTAAGTGATATGGAACCTTTATTCACTGCCAGCAGGGCTATTCAGACAGAGTAGTGGGAAGCAGCAGTTCCATTTGGTTCCAGAATTTAAAGGCAAACCCAACAATTATGGCCTAGACAGAAAGCCAGCTCTGAACACATATGCAGCAAGCCAGGGAAGAGAAAGGATTTCAGTGATCAGGCATTTCTCATAGCCTTGAGTCAGGGCCATGTCGTATGGTATGGGGATTTATAATGGTCCAGAGACCAGTTTACCCCAGCAATTTATGGCTGGTCTAACTGACCAGACATCAGTTTCCTCAATTACTAGTTTAGCAATTAAAGTAATCTTAGGAATACTTTCATAAGATGGCATAACTATGCCAGTCCAGTAGCTCACTATAATAATAGATTTGGCAACAATTACTTAATTTTTTTTCTTTAAAAATCATAGCACATTTAAGAAAGCTAAAATGTACTTGGCTATATGGGAGTTAATCCAAAGTATGTACTCGCTATTAGACTAGATACCCAGAACTTTTATCCTTCTTATAAAAATGAATTTTCTTTGTTATTCTATAGTAAAAGATTATTTGTTATTTTATTTTTCAGTTAAAATACAAATATAACAAAATGTTTTATAGTTAATAAAAATATTGCTTTCTCTACATGTATATGTGTATTATATAACCATTATTTTAAATTAAATTTTAATTTTTTATATTAATTAGAGTTTATTTACTTTGTATCCCAGCTGTAGCCCTCTCCCTCATTCCCTCCCAATCCCATCCTGCCTCCCTTATCTCCTCCCTGACCCTCTCTAAGTCCACTTATGGAGAGGTCCTCCTCCCCTTCCATCTGATCCTAGCTTATCAGGTCTTTTCAGGACTGACTACAATGTCCTCCTCTATGGCAAAGCAAGGCTGCTCCTCCATCGTGGGCGGGGATGTCAAAAAGCCAGCTCTTGAGTTCATGTCAGAGACAGTTCTTGTTCCCCTAATTAGGGAACCCACTTGGATACTGAGCTGCAATGGGATACATCTGGGCAGGGGTTCTAAGTTATATCCATTCATGGTCCTTGGTTGGAGAAACAGTCTCATGAAAGACCCCTGTGCCAAGATATATTTGGTCTTTGTGGAGCTCCTGTTTTCTCCAGATTATACTAGCTCCCCCTTCCTTCATATGATTCCCTGCACTCTGCCGAAGGTTTGGTTATGAGTCTCAGCATCTTCTTTGATACACTGCTAGGTAAAGTCTTTCAGGGGCCCTCTGTGGTAGGCTCCTGTCCTGTTACTTGTTTTCTCCTATATCCAATGTCTATACCATTTGTCTTTCTAAGTGAGGATTGATTATCTTACCCCGGCTCCTCTTTCTTGTTTATCTTCTTTAGGTGTACAGATTTTTGCTATGTTTATCCCAATATAGGTCTAGTATCCACTTATAAGTGAGTATATACCATGTATGTCTTTCTGCTTCTGGGATACCTCACTCAGAATGATCTTTTCTAGATTCCACCATTTGCCTGAAAATTTCATGATTTACTTGTTTTTAAGTTCTGAGTAATATTCCATTGTGTAAAAGCACCACAATTTCTGTATCCACTCCTCAACTGAGGGACATCTGAGATGTTTGCAGGTTCTGGCTATTATGAATAAAGCTGCTGCAAACATGGTTGAGCAAATGTCCTTGTTGTGTACTTGAGCATCTTTTGGATATATGCCTGGGAATGGTATAGCTGGATCTTGAGGAAGCACTATTTCTAATTGTCTGAAAAAGTGCCAGATTGATTTCTAAAGTGGTTTAGAAATCACTAAAGTGGTTAAGAAATCACTTTTTCTTCTAACCAATTTAGTGTGTCTGGTTTTATGTTGAGGTCTTTGATTGACTTGGACTTTAGTTTTGTACAGGGTGATAAATATGGATCTATTTTCATTTTCTGCATGTAGACATCCACTTGGGCCAACATATTTGTTGCAGATGCTGTCTTTTTTCCTAGTATGGCTATTGCTCCTTTGTCAAAAATCAAGTATTCATATATGTGTGGGTTTATTTCTGGGTCTTCTATTTGGTTCCACTGATCCACCATTCTGTTTCTATACCTATACCATGCAGTTTTTGTTACTATTTCTATGTAGTACAGCTTGGGATGAGGAATGGAGATACCTCCAGATGATCTGTTGTACAGGATCGTTTTGGAAATTCTGGGTTTTTTGTTTCTTCATATGATGTTGAGAATTTTTTTTCAAGGTCTGTAAAGAACTGTGTTGGTATTTTTTATGGGAATTGTATTGAATCTGTAGATTGCTTTTGGCAAAATGACCATTTTCACTATGTTAATCCTACTGATCCATGAGCACGGGAGATCTTTCCTACTTCTAATATCTTCTTCAATTTCTTTCTTCAGAGACTTGAAGTTTTTCAAACAGGTCTTTCATTTGCTTTGTTAGAGTCAAAACAAGGTATTTTATGTTCTTAGAGGCTATTGTGAAAGATGTTGTTTCCACAATTTCTTTCCCTTTTGTCTTTGGTATACAGGAGGGCTTCTGATTTTTTTTTTTTTTTTTGAGTTAATTTTGTATCCAGCCACTTTGCTGAAGGTGTTTCTCAGCTGAGGGGTTCTCTGGTTGAATTTTTGGGTTCACTCATGTATATATCATCTGTGAATAGTGAAACTTTGACCTCTTTTTTTCCGATTTGTATTTTCTTGATCTCCTTTAGTTGTCTTTTTGCTCTAGCTAGGACTTCAAGTACTAAATTAAAGAGATATGTAGAAAGTAGGCAACCTTGACTTGTGCTGATTTCAGTGGGATTGATTTGAGTTTCTCTCCATTGAGTTTGATGTTGCCTATAAGCTTGCTGTATATTGCCTTTACTATGTTTAAGTATGTGCCTTGTATCCCTGTCCTCTCCAAGACTTTAAACATGAATGGATGTTGGATTTTGTCAAATGCTTTTTCAGCATCTAAGGAGAGGATCATGTGGTTTTTCTCCTTCAATTTGTTTATATGGTGGATTACATTGATGGATTTCTGTATATTGAACCACTGTTGCATGCCTAGGGTGAAGCCTACTTGGTCATGGTGGATGATATCTTTGATGTATTCTTGGATTCAGTTTGCAAGTATTTTATTGAGTATTTTTGCATCAATGTTCATAAGAGAGATAGGTCTGAAATTCTCTTTTTTTGTTGGGTCTTTGTGTGATTTAGGTGTCAAGGTGACTGTGGTTTCATAGAATGAGTTTAGTAATGTTTCTTCTGTTTCTATTTTGTGGAATAGTTTGAGGAGAATTGGAGTTAGCACTTCTTTGAAGGTGTGGTAGAAATCTGCGCTGAAACCATCTGGCCCAGGACTTATTTTGGAGGGGAGACTGTATATAACTGCTTCTATTTCCTTGTGGGATATAGGACTATTCAATCTTTCTACCTGCTCTTGACTTAATTTTGGTAAGTCAAATCGATCAAGAAAATTGTCCATTTCCTTTAGATTTTTAAATTTTATGGCATATAGGCTTCTGTAGTATGACCTAATGATTGTTTGGATTTCCTCAGTGTCTGTAGTTATGTCCCCCTTTTCATTTCTGATTTTACTTATTTGGATAGTTTCTCTCTGCCTTTTAGTTAGTTTGGGTAAGGGTTTGTCTATCTTGTTGATACTCTCAAAGAACCAGCTCTTGGTTTCATCCTTTGAATAGTTTTATTTGATTCTAATTTATTGATTTCAATCCCGAGTTTGATTATTTCCAGGCTTCTCTTGGGTGTATCTGTTCCTTTTTTTTTTTTTTTTCCTAGGATTTTCAGTTTGGCCATTCAGGTGCTTGTATGAGATGTTACAAATTTCTTCTTGAAAGCAGTTAGTGCTATGAATTTTCCAATGTGTCCCGTAAATTTGGATATGTTATACCTTCATTTTAATTGAATTTTAGTAAGTCTTTAATTTATTTCTTCTTTAACCCAGCTGTCACTGAGTAGCAAATTGTTCAGTTTCCATGTGCATGTAGGTTTTTTGTTATTTCCATTGTTGTTGAGGTCCAGCTTCCGTCCATGCTGGTCAGATAGAATACAGGGGATTATTTCAATCTTCTTGTGTCTGTTGAGGCTTGCTTTGTGACCAATTATATGGTCTATTTTGGAGAAGGTTCTGTGAGGTGCTGAAAGAAGGTATACTCTTTTGAGTTTGGGTAAAAAGTTCTGTAGTCATCTATTAGGACCTCTGTAAGTGCCTTTATTTCCTTGTTTGGCTTCTGTCTAATTGTTCTGTCCTTTGGTGAGAATCTCCCACTATTAAGGTGTTGAAGTCTCCCACTATTAAGGTGTTCAGAATTGTGATATCCTCTTGGTGGATTTTTCCTTTGATAAGAATGTAGTGCCCCTCCTCATCTTTTTTGATTAATTTTGGTTGAAAGTTTATTTTATTAGATATTAGGATAGCTACCCCAACTTCTTTTCTGGGTTCATTTGCTTGAAAAAATATTTTTCCAGCCCTTTACTCTGAGGTAGTGTTCATCTTTGTTGCATAGGTGTTTTTCTTGGATGCAACAGAATGTTGGATCTTGTTTCTGCAACCATTCTGTTAGTCTGTGTCTTTTTATTGGAGAGTTGAGTCCATTGATATTGATGGATACTAGAGACCAATGAATGTTACTTTCTTTTGATGTGGGTTTGCTGGTGTTACTGTGTTTCATTGCTTGTAATCTTGATTTTTTTGTTGTATAGTTATCTATGTCCTAGGTTTCCTTGGATGTAGTTGTTTTCCTTGGGTTGGAATTTTCCTTTTAGTAACTTCTGTAGGGCTTGGTTGCTATGTAGATATTGTTTAAATTTGGTTTTGTCATGGAATATTTTGATTTATCCATCTATGTTGATTGAAAGTTTTGCTGGGTATAGTAGTCTGGGTTGGCATCTGTGGTCCCTTAAGGTCTGCATGATGTCTCCTCAGGCTCTCCTGGCTTTCATAGTTTCTGTTGAGAAATCTGGTGTGATTTTGATAGGTCTACCTTTATATGTTATTTGATCTTTTTCCCTTGCCGCTTTTAATATTTTTTTTTGTTCTGTAAGTTCAGTGTTTTGACTGTGATGTGATGTGAGGAGTTTCTTTTCTGGTCTAGTCTATTTGCTGTTCTGTAGGACTCTTGTATGTTTATGGACATCTCTTTCTTTAAGTTGGGAAAATTTTCTTCTATGATTTTCTTGAAAATATTTTCCAGACCTTGGAGCCTGGTATATTCTTTTTCATCTACTCCTATTATTCTTAGCTTTTGTCTTTTCATGGTGTCCTTGATTTCTTGGATGTTTGGTATTTGGAACTTTTCTGAGTTTATTTTTTCTTTGAGAGACGTATGGATTTCTGCAAGTGTATCTTCAGCAACTGAGCTTCTGTCTTCCATCTCTTGTATTCTGTTGGTTATGGTTCTCTTTGTAGTTCCTGATCTTTTCTCTATGTTCTCCAGCCCCAAGTTTTTCTCAGTTTGTGTATTCTTTATTGATTCTAATTCTGTTTTCATGTCTTGCACGATTTCCTTCATCTGTTTGAATGTGGAGTCCTGCTTTTCAATGATGGCTTCTATTTTTTTGTTCGTTTCCTCTCTATATGCCTCTAATTGCGTCTCTACTTGTTTGGCTGTATTTGTCTGTATTTCTTTGAGAAATATGTTCATTTCCTCTTTGTTTGCCTCAATTTGTGTAGCCATTTCTCTGAGATATTTGTTTCCTCTTTATGAGCCTCTAATAACTGGAAAAACATAGTTTTAAAGTCATTTTCTTATGTTTCCAATGAATTGAAGTGGCTATTGATTTGGAAGCTTGCTGGTGAAGCCATGATGTTCTGATGTTTTTGGGTGTGCTCTTATGTCGGCCTCTGGCCATCTGCTTATCTGTAACCCTCACTGTTTGTTCCTGGAGTCTGTACTTCAGAGTAGGTCCGTCTTTTTCTGGTTTCTGGAATGTTTCTCAGGAAGATGAGAGAGGTTCACTGGTTTGAGAGTGTATGTTGTGGTTTCAGTTGTACCTAAGTGTGGAATATGATGCTGGAGCTATTTGCAGGTGTTTTTGCATGTGCAGTGTGCATGTGCAGATTCCCTGACTATCAAAGTGGCCTATAGGCCATTGGTATGCAGATCTGTCTGGGTTTCCAGGAATTGTTTACCTGGAATTCACTGGTAGACCCGAAGAGCAGGGGCTTCAGTGTTAGGAACACTGTCCCAAGAATCCCTAAGTCTTCCATACTAGGGGTGTGGGTGGTAGGGATCTGTTGTCTGGTGGCTTGCATAAGAGGGGCCCTGGATCTGGGCCTCTGCAAGCACTCACTTGAAGGCACACTCACTCTCTTGCAAGACCAGGGCAGTGTGATCTGTGGCAGACTCTGCAGGCCCCTTCTGTATCCTTCACCTCCACCAGGGAATGATTATGGGGGCCTGGTCCCGAGGGAGTGCTGGTGAGCAGGGAGGATGCGGAGTGAGGACTGAATATCCTCTCCCAGATCCTGAGCCCTGGGCCCAGGCACTGTGGTCTGTGGTGGAATTCACAGGCCACCTTTCTGTTCTTCCCTTCTGTCAGGGAAGGCTTATGGCATCTGGTCCTGGGGGAGTGCTGGGAAGGGTTGAGTGTCCTCAGTCCCAGATCCCACACCGAGGTTTCTTTGCTAGGAGCCGCAGGCTGCACTGTGAGCCTGGACACTGTGGTCTGTGGTGGAACCCACAGGGCGCCTCTCTATCCTTATGCTCCACCAGGGCAAGCTTATGGTGGCTTGTCTCTGGGGAGTGCCAGGAAGGGTTGTGTGTTCTCAGTCCCAGATCCTGAGCTAGGATTTCTTTGCTAGGAGCCACCGGCACTGGGGCCCGTGAAGTGTGGTCTGTGGTGGAGTCTGCTGGCCTCCTCCCCTGCCTCCTCCAAAGAGGGAGTTGTGGGGGGGTGGATACGCGGAAGTGCATGGGGATCAATGCCCCAGGAAAGGACCAAAGAGGAGTCTTCGGGTGACCTCATTTTAAATGAACTCAGTTCATGGTTAGTCTCTTTCTCCCTGGAAGCCTAGATATCTCTGTTCTGGGTTCAGCAGCCCCAGAAGTCCCTTCACTAACCAGTTTCAGAGTTTCAGATTCTTTGCCCCTCAGATAAGGTGCATGCTGGTCACTGCCATCTTGGATCCCCCTCCTGTAACCATTATTTTAAAGAGAGAAAGCTTTTACTTGCCAAAAGTAGAGCAACAGTTCCTTGACTCTCTTGAGAACTCCCTCCATTAAATTTAAATTAGATTTTGTAAGAGACTAGTTAGTTAGGCATGTATATCTTTTATTGATCATGTAAGATTTCATTTACAAAAAACATAGTTTTTTATAATATGTAATTGATGAATTGTCAAATGAATTAAGTGGCTGCTAAAAATCATAGCCAGGGAGATGGCTGCATACAATATAGCATTGACTGGGATTGTGGTATTGGATTTTTTAAGAGTTTATATGCCAAACAGGTTCTAAGTTTACAGAAAAACAAAAGACTGAAAAGCGAAGAAGTTGTCATATTCTCTGTACCCATCCATCCATCACCTCACCATATTTAATGTCTTCCACCTGAGTGGTATATTTTTTGTAACTGAAGAAACTGCATTGATGTAGTATTATCTAAACCTCACAGAAGTTTTAACATTCATTCTTGGTGTGTTGTGTATTCTCGGGTTTAGAAAAAAAAATGTTTAATGATGTCTACAGTTCCATATAGAGCACTTTCTAGGTTGTGAATGTCCTAGATATGCTACATATTGGTCACTCCTTCCTTTATCCACTACTGAGCTCTGAAGTATTCACTGTTTTCAGAGTTTTCTCTACAGAATATCAAATAGTTGCCCTGAGGACATTGGCAGCTATCACTTAATAATATATTATTTAATATTCTTCCATGTTTTCTCCTGTCTTGAGAACTCATCTCACTACATCATGTTAATTGTTATTTTATACTGGGTCATAAAGACGGAAACCATTAAGCCTTTGAATTTCTTGTCCTTCAATATTGAGTTTTCTGCATGAATCTTTTGCCTTCCATACAAACTTTGGACTATGTTGAAATTAACAAAACTACCTATGCATTTTGTTAGTTTGTTTTGGAGATTGTAAGTTCATTACAGCATTTCTCCCTTCGCTTTCCATTCTTCATACCCACCCATGTATACCCTTCCCTGTTCTCATTCAAATTCATGGCCACTTATTTTTATAAATTTTAATTGTATGCATATAAGTATTTGTATTTTCATTATACATTCCTAAATATAACTTACTGAGTCCATAGAATGTTGTGTATACATGTTTTCAGGAATGGCCATTTGATTGTTATCTCATTAAATTTATAGATAAAAACATAGCAACCAACATCTTGTTGATAGTGAGACTTCCTCTCTGGAATCTTCCCCCATTCATTAATTTCTTCTTTCATTTTTTTTTTTGCATTGTAGTAGTTTTCCTTAAGTATATATTACATATTTGTGAATTTATATACACGTTTAGATTTATTACATGTTAATATGAATGTTATTATGTTTTAAATGTAAAATTCTACCTCTTCATTGTTGATATAGGAAGGCTATAAACTTATATATTAAGCGTATATCCTCCAATTTTTCTGTTGATTTTTAGTTTGAATAACTTTCTTGGTAAACTTTCAAATTATTTCACAAATATTATTGTGTCCTCTAGAATCAAGGACAGTTTGATTGCTTCTTCTCAGTCTGTGTATTGTTTACTAACTTTTAAATTGCATTATCTAAGCCTTCTAGGATGATACTAAACATAATGGTGAGAATGCAGTTTCTTGTCACTGAAAAATCACACTTTTTTTGTTGTTGTTTAAAGCAGCCTCAATTATTTGAATTTGTATGTAATGAACTATGACCTTTTTTAGGTATAAATAAACTACAACCTAACTTAAGTCCTATAACAAATAGCCTCAGCCAATCACAGCAGTTAAGCTTCAACGAATTGAAGATTGTGAGCTCATTAGAGCTTTCCTAAGATAAATGTGCCCTGATACCATCTCCCACTTTTTACTTTTGGTTTAAATGAAAATAGTCTCATAGGTTCATATGTTTGAATACTTGATGCCCATTTGGTGGAACTGTTTTGGAAAGATTAGGAGGTGTGGCCTTGTTGGAAGAGGAGATTCTCTGAGGTGGGCTTTGAGGTTACAAAAGCTTTGTGACATGCTCAGCGTGCTCCTTTCTGCCTCCCGGTTATGGATCAATGTGTATGCTCTCAAACTTTCCTGCTGTCATAGCTTGGCTCTACCATCATGGACTCTAATACTCTGAAACCACAAGCTGAGCTAAATGTTTTGTTTTCTAAGTTGTCTTCATCATGATGTCTTATCACAGCACTATATACCTAAGTAAAACAGAGCTAGACTTTGAACTCACTCAGTAGTTCAGGTAGGCCTTCAACTAGCAATCTCTTTGTCTTATCCTCCTGAGTAGCTATAAAATGGCCAAATAAATATATAAATGGGAAAAATAGGGTAGCTACATAAATCTGCAATTCTTGTTTGGACAATTTTTAAATTTAATTAATTTATTTATTACAATTTATTCACTTCGTATCTCTGCTGCAGCCCCCTCCTTCATCTCTTTCCAATCCTACTTACCCTCCCTCTTCTCCCCTATGCACTTTCCCTAATCCACTGATAGGGGAGGACCTCTTCCCCTTCTATCTGACCCTAGCTTATCAGGTCTCATCAAGGCTGGCTGCATCATCTTCCTTTGTGGCTTGGTGTTGGGAGCTGCTGTTCTGCCAGGTTTCTTTGGTATTTAGATCTCAGCAGAAAAACTGCTTTCACCCTGACCTTCACTGGAGTCAGTGATAGCCTACCAAGTCTCTTTTTGTTTGAGATAGCAGGTGGGATGTCTTGTCAAAGCCACACCTTTTGCTTGACTTCCTTGTGAATTCATTCATTGTAGTAAGGTGAGTTTGTTCTGATTTAAAAGGGTCAGTCTGGAATAAAGCAAGGCATCTACTGTCTACTAGAGCCTCTCAGAAAGGTCCCATGTGTTGTGTGTTGGTTTACTAATTTCAATCCTCACTTCCAATTCAAGAACCATTTGATTCTGCTGGCAGGCTCCAGCAGCTAAGCACAGCTGCATCCCCCAGGGGGGAGATGATCAAAGGGCCAGGTACTGAGTTCATGTCAGGGACAGGCCCTATACTCCATAATAGGGAACCCACTTGGAAACTGAGCAGCCTATGGGCTTCCTCTGTACAGGTGGTCTAGGTCTTCTCTATGCATGGTCCTTGGTTGGAGTATGGGTCTCTGCAGGACCCCCTGGGCCCATTTTTTTTTTGGCTCTGTTGTTATCCTTGTGGAGTTCCTGTCCCCTCCAGGTCTTTCTATCTCCTTCTTCTTCTGTAAAGTTTCCTGCACTTTGCCCAAAAGTTGGCTAAGAGTTTCACTATCTCCTTAGATACCCTGGTGGGTAGACTCTTTCAGACATCTTCTGTGGAAGGCTCCTGTCCTCTTTTTTTGTCTTCTCCTACTTCCAATGTCTATCCTGTTTGCCCTTTTGAATGAGGATTAAGCATCTATCTTCTTTAGGACTATAGATTTTAGTATGTTTATCATTCTGCTCATAGTTAAAGTCCAAGTGGATCAAAGACATCAACATAAAATTAGACACTCTACATCTGTTAGAAAAAAAATGGGGAAGAGCCTTGATCTCATTGGCACAAAAAACAACTTTCTGAACAGAACACCAACAGCACAGGCTCTAAGATCAGCAATTAATAAATGGGACCTCATGAAACTGAAAAGCTTCTGTAAAGCAAAGGACACTGTCATCACTACAAAACAACAGCCTACAGATTGGGAAAGGATCTTCACCAACCCTACATCTGACAGAGGGCTAATATCCAGAATACTGAAGAACTGAATAATAAAGAACTGAAGAAGTTAAACACCAACAAATCAATTAATCCTATTAAAAAATGGTGCACAGAACTAAACAGAGAATTCTCAGTAGAATAATATTGAATGGCAGTGAAACATTGAAAGAAATGCTTAGTGTCCTTAGTCAGTAGGGAAATGCAAATCAAAATGACCCTGAGATTTCACCTCCTACACATCAAAATGGCTAAAATAAAAAAACTCATGGGATGATGCATGCTAGTGAGGTTGTGGAGAAAGGGGAACCCTCCTCCATTGCTGGTGGGAATGTAACCTTGTACAACCACTTTGGAAATCAATCTGGTGATGTCAGAAAAATGGGAATAGTGCTACCTCAAGACCCAGCTATACTACTCCTGGGAATATATCCAAAAGATGTCTTACCATTCAATACGCACATTTGCTCAAGTATGTTCATAGCAGCTTTATTTGTAATAGCCAGAATCTGGTAACAACCTAGATGTCCCCTCAGCAGAGGAATGGATACAGAAATTATGGCACATTTACGCAATGGAATATTACTCAGCAATTAAAAACAAGGAAATCATGAAATTTGTAATCAAGTGGATGGAACTAGGAAAGATCATCCTGAGTGAGGTATCCCAGAAGCAGGAAGACATACATGATATGTACTCACTTATAAGTGGATATTAGCCATGTAAGATAGGCTAACCATTCTAAAATAAGTTCCATATTGTGTATTGACAGGCTGTCATCCATACTGTATAAGCTTCAACTCTTCCCCATGACCTTTGGTTTACCTCTCAAAGACAGATCCTTCTGTGTGTGCAATTCTAGGTACGTAAATATAATCTTTTATTTTTTTACTCATCCCAATATTTTTTACTACTTATATGAACATAAATTTGTATTGTGTGTTGTTGTTAATTATAGTGAAAGGAACATGCTTTGAGTATCCATCTCTTCCTCTCTCCATGTTGTAACATTGGCGTTCTTGGCAGTAAAGTGATATTCCATGTCTATCTATTTATCTATCATATGTCTATCTATTTTGTGTAGATCATGAGCATGGTAAACCCACATATCTTAAAGTCAAATTTCTCAGGAAAGTTGAAAAGCTGGCATATTAGAGTCCCCTAGAGAAATAAAACTGATAGAACATACACACACACACACACACACACTTGGGCTTGGGTAGACCAGCAATGGCCATCTGTGTATTGGGGAGAATGCGAGCTTGTACGTTTGTCAGTCCATGAAGCCTAGCAATTCTAGTGTGGTGCTGAGGTCCTGAAGGAAGCCTGTAGAGGGCTGTTTATCTTTCATGTACACTGGAAAGACAAGCAGCTGGACTGAGTATCCATGAAGGATTTCAGCTCCAGCAGCAATGGCAACCCTCACCAGCCAGTAGAGCAGGCAGCCAGGAGAACAGCAGTTAATGTTGTCTAAATGTTTTTTAATGCTTTTTCAAATATCTTAAAATAATAGGTAGTATTAAATAATATATAGTAAATAATATACAATATATAACTTAAATAATAAATATTATTTTAAAATATTTAGTATATACCTGTGTGTGTTTTGTTTACATGTGTGTCTGCACCACATGTTTTTCTGGTGGCCACAGCGGCTAGAAGAGGGAATTATAGCCCATAGAAATGGAGTTATAGGTGTTGTGAGCCACTGTGTGGGGCAAAAGCATGAGGGCATCAATGGCTTTTAACATCTGAACCGTCTCTCGAGATAAATCATCTCCTTTTAAGAATAGTTTATTTATTCGTTGAAAATTTCATATTCACATATAATGTATTTTGATCATATTCTCCCAACTTTCCTTTCTTTCTGGCTCCCAGAACATACCTTTGCCAGCCACATGTCCTCCTCTTCTTTTCCCCATCACCCATTGAATTCAACTGCCACTACTTACATTTGCATGGGTGTAGATCAATCCACTGGCATAAGGGCAACTTACCAGAGGCCACACCCCTAAGGAAAAATTGCTCCCTAACCTTGTCTTAGTTAGCGTTACCATCGTGATGAAACGCCATGACTGCGGCAACTTTTGGAGGAAAGTGTTTATTTGGTTTACACTTCCAAAACACTGTTCATCATGAAAGGAAGTCAGGACAGAAACTCAAACAGGGCAGGGACCTAGAGGCAGAAGCTGATGCAGAGGCCATGGAGGAGTGCTGCTTGCAGGTTTGCTCCTCATGGTTTTCTCAGACTGCTTTCTTATAGAACTCAGGATTACCTGGTACCACCCACAGAGGACTAATTATAAAATTGCCCTAAAAGGTAACCTACACTGAAGAATTATGAAGCCATTCTCTTAATTGTGGTTCCCTCTTCTCAGATGACTCTAGCTTGTGTCTCTTCTCTCAGATGACTTTAGCTTGTGTCTTGTTGACATAAAACTCTTTAGCACACTCCTCCAGCAGACATAAACTGGCAGTAGCTCCTGAGGTAGGCCTGGAGTCTTAAGAGTCTTTTCCCTATCTAAGATAGAGTAGTAACTCTAGCTTAGTTACTCTAGCTTAGTGGTGTAGGCTTTGTACAGATATGCACAGGTGATGTGAGTTCCTGAGCACAAGGGCCATATCAAATCCAGAAAACAGCATTTTACATCACTTCTTCTTCTTCTTATCTTCTGGCTCCTATAATTTTTTCTTCCTCTTTTCCTCAGTAACTTTTCCTCTGAGCTTAGGGGACATTGCTACAGCTTTTCCATTTTGTGTGCTGGGTGCAAAAGTCACAAAATCTCATTACTTTGACCAATTATTATTCTTTGCTCTGAGTACCATACACTACAAAGAGAAGTTGCTTTGAACTATGGGCACATCATAAATGTTTTGAAAGCACTTTGACAACATGGGTTTGGTCCTCTTTGCATCTGGCATACCACCAGTGTCATTCACTCTGGGAGAGGGTCTACACTACTCAATGAATCCTTCCTGAAAACCCCCTCACAGACCTGCCTAAATATGCATGGCTCAGAGGATTGCAGATTAAAATCAAGTTGAGAACATTAAGCAGCAAAGCTTGCCTGGATGGGTGTTGGTTTCCAAAGGTCAATGGTGAGGTAGAATATGTAATCACAACTTCACTTACATGTGATCACAGACCTTACCACCTGCTCTTATTTTCTGAAGATGAGAGCAGGAAATACTCTTCAGTTTTACTTTGTTTATCTTAGATGTGGTCAGACGGTAGCTTAGTTAATAGTCTGATTTCTCTGACATAATATTTGATAAATCATCGAAAAATAAGATGAATGTATTTCCTCTTAGTTCTCAGGGAATAGTGTCCATTATGGACAAAAAAAGCATATTTGAGGGAGTGGTCCCCAGGTATGGAAGTGATGCAGAAAAGAGGATTCTCAATTATGCTATTGTTAGGCTATAACCATAAGCCCTTCAATGTCTAACTTTTTTTTTTTAAGGTTAGGTTCCATACCCTGATGGTTTCACAGTCTAAGCCATTGCCATCTTGGAGACCAAATTTTCAAACATATGTGCTTGTGGCTCATATTATTTGAATAATACCCAATGGAAAAAGAAGATTAATTTCTCTAAAAAAAATGGAAAAATGAAAAGTAAAAAATATTACACATTTTATAATTTGTATTTTGTTTAACACATTGTCTGATGGAATGTCATTCATGTGTAACTGTGTGGCATCTGTTATATTTGAAAATTTTGTTGAAATTAATGTATGTGTTCTGTTGGTTAATTTCAGCACAGTTGAGCTCATATAATAAACTGCCAAGCATTTAATCAAAAGTTGATAATCAGAAAAAAGGAGACATTGTACTGTTATAAAGTTACCTGGTGTCCTAACTTGAGGCCCACCTCATAGGAGAGAGCCAACTCCTGACACTATTAATGATATTTTACTACGCTTGCAGACAGAAGCCTCTCCTCTGAAAGCCTACCACGAGCAGCAGATTGAAACAGTTGCTGAAACCCACAGCTAAACATTAGGCGGATCTCTGGAAGTCTGGTGAAAGAGTAGGGAAAGGAATAGAAGGACCCAGAGGGGGCATGAATTCCACAAGAAGACCAACAGAGTCAACTAACTTAGGTCCATGGGGGCTTACAGAGACTGAAGCACCAACCAAAGATCATGCATGGATTGGACCTAGGCCCCTGACATATATGTAATGATGAGCAGCTTGATCTTCATGTGGGTCCGCTAGCAAGTGGAGTGAACACTGTCTCTGACATGAACACTGTTGCCTTCTTTGGACCACTTTCCTCTAGCTGGGTTGCCTTGTCTGGTCTCAGTAGAAGAGGTTGCACTTAGTCCTGATGTGCCTTCTGTGCTGGGGGTGGGGACTCTCCTTTTCTGAGGAGAAGAGGACTCTCCTTTTCTGAGAAGAAGGGAAAACGGGGAAGAGGGTAGGAGGGTAGAACTGGGAGGGGGGCGGGAACGGGCTGATATCAGGATATAAAGTGAATAAATGAATGAATTTAATAAAAACTAAGTAAAAATAAAAAAAGATACTTGGTACTGCAAGTTCTTGCTGTGTGTTTACTAACACATTTTACATAATTTAAATATGCTTGTTTTTATCATGGGCCTTACCATCATTGTTTAATTGCTAGTACAAAAAATATACTACTTTTAGATGAATCCCTCCCCTCAAAAAAATACAAGATTTCCAGTTCAAAATTATTTTATATTTAAATATGTACCAATTAACTAATATGTGTGGATAACATACATTAAAATATCTTAATAATTTATATGTTAAGGTGGATAAGTGTATTTCTATTTAAGACAAATAATCTCTAGTAAGAGTTACAGGTAAACTCTATTTGAAGGGAAACATATCAAGAAAACATACAAGTTCACCTCTTGTTATTTGAACTTCAGTCATAGGGAATAAGTTTTACCAGCGGTGGATTTATAACACTACTGTAGACATTTTTTTTTAATGCAAGCATCTGTCTTCTCAAGAAGGCTTTACCACCACTAACTTTCAACAGCTTCATTATATACACCCAGGATTCACAAAATGATGGGTTTCTACTTCTTAATCCATCTGCCTGGAAGAGACCGCAGGAGAAAAGTCAATTCATCAGTCATAATGGCAATGGTTTTAGCTGTTGTTCTCAGAACTTAAAGCTATAAATGAGATATAATGAGCATGGTAGTCCTCAAGGTAATGGTGGATTAGCTGGCACACTGTTACAGATGAGGGTGGAGAGTCTCCATCCTAAAGAAGCAAAGTGAAGTTCAGGAAAAAATTCCATGGCTTAATTTGGAGACTAACTGTTAAGTAATGACACAGGAAATCAGAAAATAAAGTCCTTAAGAAATTACCAGAAACCTGCCTTCCCCACAACATGGTTCCATTTTCTTTATTTCTTCTATTGTTTCTTAAAATTAGCTCTGTTTAAAAATGATCAACAAAACAAGTGTAGCTATGTAGCATCAGTTGAGAAAAGCAAATGTTCAGTGTGTTGATAGTTGTGCCGTGGCTATGGATGGATTTCTTTTTACCAGAGGCTTTCTTTTTCCATTTAAAACAGATGTTAAACAGTTGACAAATATTAAATGTCATGCAAAAGTTGCATAATTATATTATAGAAAAATTGTATTTCTCAGACTACTCTAATCAGACCTGTAAGTGGTTTCTTTATACATCTCTTCAGGCAAATAATCTTTGCAAGTAATTTTCCTTTATACTCAGACTCATCTATAAATTATCTTCATTTCACAGTAACATTAATTATTAGATTTCTGGGCAATGACCTAAAAGTACTGCCTGGATAAAATGTTATATCTCTGGTTCAATGATTAACTGCTGCTCAAGCATAATAAGCCTTCATCGATTTATTCTCTCTTCCAATATTAAAAGAGATTTGAAAGTTCAAAATCTTTTAAAATATCTTTGGATTTAAATATTCTGTCATTGCTTTTGGGTTGCACCCTATCTTAATTGTCCCAGTAAAAGAACTAAGCCATATATTGAATTCACTATTATTCAATTTTCTGTATGAATAGGTAAAACAAGAAGAAATGAGAAAGAAAGAATTTACTGTACATCAGTTGCTTGTATTAATAAATATTTGGGGGTACACAAGGTTCCACGTGAGCAAATAATTTTAAAAATTTGTTTCAATAAACAGTTGAAACACCATGAAAATGAAATAATTTGCTTAAAGTTGCTTGGGCTATTGATAACAGAATCAAATTGAAAGCAGTTCTCCAGTTCCCAATTCAAATTTCTGATAATATTTGTGCAGCAAGTACTGACTTTAGTTCCTTATTCCTGAATTTAGACAGGTGTGGCTCTTCATTGGGATCCTCCTAACACATATGTACAGGTTCTGAACAGTTACCAATCCAGCTCTGAAACACCTCGTGAGGATCATATTTACAAGGTGAGACTCCTGGACAATATTACAAGACCACATACACATACAATACCATCTAAGATAAACACATCATATGAAATACAACCAAGTGAAGCATCCTAATTTATATAATTTAACTGAGAATAAATATACATTCAGGAAAAAGAGATGGCTGATAATTTTCAGTAAAAATAGATTAGCATTTGTTGAGCCTTAATAATGAAAAAAAATGAAGGATCATGCTGGTTTTCCACAAATTAATATGTCTTGCTAGAAAATAGGAGTCTTGGAGGTAATGAAGCTTGTTCAGGTCAGGAAGGGTAACTGAGAGCCCTTGATTAAGTTAAACTCATTGTGAAAAGACTTCTAATCACATAACCTTGGGTTTCAATTTCTGTCAGAATGCTTTTGCTCTCTATTCACTTTTTGGGAGACAATTCGTTACTGGAAATTTTGGTGAGCTACACTCAGGATACCACCTGTTACTGGGGACACTGAGGTTCCTTTCTTTAAAGAATCTAAGAATAGACTCAGAAGAAAGATGAAAGACAATTTTATTATGTTTTGAAAGAAAATCCTTATTGTTGGTAAATTGTTAATCTCAGCAGCAGCAAGGAATAAGAAGATAGGGAGCAGAAAGAGAAAAGATCATGCCACTTGTAAGCAGCCACAAGGCAGAGCCAGAGGGGTGGTAAAAAGGAGGGAGGAAGCCTCAAGTGTACTGGAAAGCATGGCCAGGCTCTGGATAGAATCCAAAAGAAGGAAAAAGACACAAAGAAAAGGAAAGCTTATACTTTTTTGAATGATGAGTCAAAGAAGTAGACAGGTTTAACAAATTTGCAACCTGTGACCCAGAAATGACTGCACAGTGTATAGAGATTGGAGGAAAGAAAAGTACTCTCTTTAAAGGTGTAATGCTTTTCCCTCGTGTCTGCAGCATGACTTAAGGTGAACCCAACTTCCTGAGGGGTCATCCTTTAGCTGGGTGATAGACCCAACTCAATTGACTTTTTTAAATGCATTTTTCTTCATTAATTAATTTATTTGCTTATTTTACATCTCAATGGTAACTCCAGAAAGGGGTTTGATAAAAGTAGGTAGGAGGATGGGACTGAATTAACTCTTAAGAAAAGATACAATTGCATGTCTACACTCAAAGGATGAGTTTCTTCTTCTGGCTGGGAGACAACAGCTTTCTCTTGATGGGCTCAAATACTACTGTAATGGGATTGTGTTAACAAAAGACAGACGATGTGTTTGGTCTTTTTGATACACCATAATGTTGTTAAAAAGAATCCCTGTGATTCCCTACCATTCCTGTGAGGATGTTCTGAAACTTGCTTATGTTTCTTTTCAGAAGAAAGAAACATTTTTGGACTCAACTCAAGTTTTCTTTGTTAAATTATCTTCTTACAGATTTCAGGAGATTGTGTATTACTGTGGAGGCTCCAAATGCTACCAGTAAAGCCAATTTTATGTGTGTTTATTTCCCCTCTCTTGGCTACTCTGCTCTTATGTGGATCAAATATGATCCAGGCTGCTCTGCTGAGTAATGATGTCTGACGATAATACCCTTGAAATTGAGCTATTGCGGAAACTGCAAAGCCTCTCTAGTCCCATCATTATGTCTTCCTTTTAGAGTTCTGTGACAGTGGATAAGGCATTTACTTAATCCTAAAGACTCTTACTCTGCCTTTTTACCAAACTCCTCTATCTATTGAGTTTCAGAAATGACTAGCATGTTTCAGGATAGATCTTATGAGTTGTTTGAAAAGATAAGCTTTCTTTTTTTCTGCAATCTAAAATCTTTGTAGTATCATTTATATCAATACTCTCATAGTTAAACTTTGCATGCAAATATTAAAGAAACAAACTTTTTTTCTCTGAAAATTACTTATAATATATATTGTACCCACAAAGATAAACTGTACCCACAAAGATAAATCGGTGTTTAAATATATAGCCATTTTGGAAATACCGATCCCAGTAGGCTTACAGTTCTCTGACAGGTGGGTAACATTTCTTCAGAGCTCTGTGGCTGCATCAGAGAATGTCAAGGTGGAAAGCATTACAAGGTGAGCCAAAACTGTTAGCTCAAGTCACTCTTCTCTCATGCAGTTATCATGTAACCTTGAAACCTTGTTCAGTCTTAATTCCCTCTCAATGCCCTTGCTTCCAAATACCATTAAAGTGGAGACTGCTTTAAAGCACAAGAGGTCAGAACAGATCCTTGGCTCCCTATCTTTGCATAAAGGCCTTGCATCCTAAAAGGCACATTTTGTTGTTTTTAATCCGACTCCATCCAAAAGCTTATATAACCTGGCAAAGCCTTGACCACAAGGAGAGACAATGGTTTTTCTAGATGAAGTTAGGGAGGATACAGGGTGAAAGAGCTGGCATCCCTGAGAAACAAAAGCTGTTTCCCTGCCTCAGAGCCCTACCTCAGCACTCCCCCTTCTTGCTCCTGAGGGCTGTAATAAGATAGTTTGAAACCCTCATGGAAAATCCTTCTTCCAACTGTATTGTTGGGATATATCTAGAATCACACGCTTGTACAGAAGAAACATCATGTCTAGTGATTAACTGAATAAATGTGGACTATGTCCTTAAAGTCTAATTTCTTAGTTAGAGCCAAAAGGATCTATTTTCTCTACAGATTTAGTGTTAACAAAACCTTAGATTAAAAGGGTACTGCAGCCGATATGTGAGGAAACCCACATCTTCCCGTATCTATCAGTACTTGATACCATCTGTGTTTTTTTGATTATACCAATTTTAAAGTATATATAGCCATATCTCATAGGAGTTTTAATGTTAAACTTTTTTTAATTTAATTTTATTTTTTTTCAATGCAGTTTATTCAGGAACCTTGAACAATCATCTGACCCTGGGGAAAGCTAGCCCACAGCTTAAATAGCCTCCGGGTAACCAACCCCAGCGCGCCATGTGGGCAATGCAGATAGGTCCACATACATGGAAGCAAGCCAGTTCCTTGGCCTTAGCCAAATGTGGAGTTGTTCATGACAGAGAGCACTCACCATCGGGAAGGTGGAAGGCAGAAACCAGCTCCATCTTTAAGGCATGGCATTACGCAGCTCTCTGCAGTTCCCCCTTTTTGTTTTAGACGCATCAGGCAAGAGTAGAGGTCTGAACTCTGATATTAGCAATAAATTGGGACTTTGTACTGATGTTCATTTAGGTGTCATCCACCCAGAGCATCAGACCCGACCGATACCTTTTTCTCAGAGGCGGGACCTGGGGCATCAACCCGCATGCAATCAGACTTGCTCTTCTCTGGGTCGAAAGCGGCTGACCCTGAGTGCAGTGCTTAGCCTCGCATCCTGAGCGTAACATTTTAGCTTTTTATGGTAGCCAACCATGCTTGGGGAGACTGTCCTGCTTCAATGGCTGTAAAGGCCTGAATGGTCATGGCTGCATTACGCTGTTGTGAGACTCTAATTTTGCATATATACCACAGGCAAACCAAGGAGACCAACACCAGAAGGCCTGCTAACGCTCCCATGCCCACCCATTCCTTCAGATGATTCATGGCTGCAGCAATCCATGGTGATAATCCTGTGGCTAGTCCTGCGTCCATGCTGCAAGCCCACACCTGTTTATTTATATCCCCCATTTTTATTCATTATTAGCCAGATAGAGCCAAGTAATTGTGGTAATGATACTTGCTTTTTTGCCCAATGCTGGAATGCTAGTAAATTTAGGTTACTCGAATGCCTCGCTGGGTACCTGTGCCCGTTGATGCCCCTCATGGTATGACTCTCTTCAGACAGAAAAGGGATCTTGGAATTACAGCCGCCATTGTTACTACCATCTCATTGGCGGCTGTTGGAGCTACCACCGTGGCATTAGCCATGAGTCATACTGTGCATACTGCTCAGACCCCGAATAATCTTTTAGCCAATGTAGCTCATGCCTTAGATGTACAAAAAGAAATTAATGCTCAACTAAAAGGAGGCTTGATGGTGTTCAATCAGAGGATTGACCTCGTGCAGGAGCAAATTGATACCCTATGGCAAATCGCTCAACTTGGCTGTCAATGAAAGTATGCTGGACTTTGAGTCACTAGCATACAACATGAGAATTTTTCCTGTGCAGAAATCTGTCTAAACAACTGTCTAGCTATATTTTAGGTAATTGGACTGGAGAATTCGATACTAAGATGGAGCAGCTGAGAGTGGCCATTGTCACGGTAAATTCTACCAGAATGTTAAACTTTCTAATCATGACAATGCTGATAAACTTTTTTAGTGTCATTTGTGTTTTTTCTTTAGTTAAAAATCTCACAAATTTTGTACCATTTACAATTGGATGCTTTGATTGAGAATATTCTGTCATTTTTGGTAATATAAGAAAACCGGAAATCAGATTTTGTGTATTCCTCTTCACTCAAAAACCAAGTGGTGCAGACAACTTGTGTTCGCTGTTAAGGGAACAATGCTCTGGATAGTAAAGCATGCTTGGCAGTTGGTCAGAGTGACTAAAGGAGCAGAGGACTTCAGAATCTATGGGATTTCAGAGACTGAAGCTTTTCCCAAAGCTAAAATATCCTCAGCTCAAGCTTGAGACATGAGTTTTCAGTACCTGTTTGAGAGTTCCTATTACTAATGTGAAAATGTTAAGTGGCAAAATATAATTTGCTAAAAGAAGCAGATTTCAGATTCACCTGTGCATGGTTATCCTCCACCTCCCTATACACACATTCTTTCCACAGCACTTTTGATATCAGGCAAATGGTTTCCTTTTTTGGAGGGGAGGGGGGAGCAAATGAATCTCTACTACCTAACCCTCTTTTTGGATTTGTTTTAGGATTGTGAGGTTGTGTAAAATAGCACTACTGCTTGAGAAATAAAGTTTCTGCTTATCATTTATTCCTTCCTTGTGCCACTTGATATTTTTATTGTCTTAAACTTTTTGTTGTACATCCTCTGACTTGCATGCTACCAGAGGAGGAGGTGTTTGTTTGAGAGTCATTCCACTTGCAATGTCTCCTGGGATCCCTGCAGCTTACATGTGGCTGTGAAACAGACTTGAGAAAATGGGCTTGAATCAGATCCTAACCTGTGTGATCCTATCATGAGTCAGTGGGATTTGTGTTCATGTAAAGCACTCTTACCTGGTTTAAATCTTCTTTTTTAATGTACATATAGTTTGAAAAATATGAATAAACATGAAATTTAAAAAATTGGATACTTTCCATTATATACATATAGAGATTATTTACGTATTCTAAATACATATCTTTAATTAAATATGTAATTTCAAATTATTTTGTTTTTTATTGAAAATAAAGTTATTTTCATACAATATGTTTTGGTCATGACTTCCCCTCTCTTATCTCCTCCCAAATCATCCTCATCTTTCACTGTTATGTTGTTCAGGCAATTCAAATGGCCTGCCCTTAGGGGCCTTTAGGGTCCTGACAATGCCCTATGTCACTGCCTGTGTTTTATGACACCACCAGGGCCAGGTGCTTCAGATATAACTGGTCTGCCACTCCCACCAGCTCTTTCTCTCTCTTCTCTTGCTCTCTGCTCTTGTTTCTCTGTAAGGCACCATATATTTCATATCGTATCTGTCATATGCATGGCACATTTTTAAATATAACACTGGTGCCGTGACTCGAATATAGACCCTTACATCTGCAATGCTATAGAGCCAAACCTCAAGGTCACATTGCCTAGGCTGTTGGAATCCTATTCCACTTGGATATGTCTGCTATGTCTCCAACTCTATAACTATTTTCAAGCCTCTGGCACCTCGACCACTTGGTTGAGCACACAGCCTGTCCACCACTGTCATCCCTGGACCACCAGTTCCTGCTGAAGAACACACAGCCAGAAAGCAGAGGGCAGGGTTGGCAATGCTCCTCGCCTGATCACTCCCTCACAGGCTGTATAAGTTTTTGGTTTTGATTTTAATTTATTTTTTTATTAATTACAGTTTATTCACTTTGTATTCTAGCTGTAGTACCCTTCCTCATTCCCTCCCAATCTTGCCTTCCCTCCCTCCCTTATTTCCTCTCATGCCCCTCTGCTAGTCTACTGAGAGGGGAGGTCCTCCTCCACTTCCCTCTGACCCTAGACTTTTAGGTCTCAGCAGGACTGGCTGCATTATCTTTCTCTGTGGCCTGGAAAGACTTCTCCCCCAACAGGGGGAGGTGATCAAAGAGCCAGCCACTGAGTTCATGTCAGAGACAGCCCCTGTTCCCATTACTAGGGAACCTGCTTGGACACTTACCTGCCATGGGCTACATCTGAGCAGGGGTTCTAGGTTATTTCCATGCATCGTCCTTGGTTGGAATATCAGTCTCAGAAGACTCCTGTGCCCAGAATTTTTGGTTCTGTTGCTATCCTTGTGTAGCTCCTGTTCCTTCCAGGTCTTTCTATCTCCCCCTTCTTTCATAAGATTCCCTGCACTCTTCCTAAAGATTGGCTATGAGTCTCAGCATCTGACTTGAGACCTTGCTGGGTAGTCTTTCAGAGGCCCTCCTGTCCTGTTTTCTGTTTTCTCCTTCTTCTGATGTCCATCCCGTTTTCCTGAGTAAGGGTTGATCATCTTACCCAGAGTCCTCCTTCTTGCTTAGCTTCTTTAGGTGTACAGATTTTAGTATGTTTATCCTACATTTTATATATCTAATATTCACTTATAAGTGAGTATATACCATGAACATCTTCCTGCTTCTGGGATACCTCACTCAGGAAGATCTTTTCTAGTTCCTATCACTTGCCTGCAAATTTCATGATTTCCTTGTTTTTAATTCCACTGTGTAGATGTACCACAATTTCTATATCCATTCTTCAGTTGAGGGACATCTGGGTTATTCCAGACTCTGGCTATTACAAATAAAGCTGCTATGAACATGTTTGGGCAAATGTCCTTGCTGTATACTTGAGCATGTTTTGGGATATATGCCTAGGAGTGGTATAGCTGGATCTTGATAAAGCACTATTCCTAACTGTCTGAGAAAGCACCAGGCTGTATAATTTAAGCATAAAGCAATCAGAGCCTGTGCTCCTTCTCCCGACACTGACTAGAGCCTGCCTCAGCCATATATGGATGTGCAGAGACAACCTGTTGCCCAGCTCTTCACAGCTGCTTGAACCCAGGAGCATGCTGCCACCACTACCTTGGGCTCAGCTAAGGTCAGACTGCCCCCTGCCTAAGCACAGTGCCTGTTCCAGGCTGCTCACTAGACTTCATCGTTAGGACCTATGGATGCTGCCCTTAGAACTGGTACAGTAGACTGGGATGCTATAGCACCTGTTACAACAGGTTAGAACCAGAAAAAGATACCGCCTGCATCAGTCACTCCTAAGTTCTGTCTCTTATGCTAAATTCTACTTTTGTCTAAATTCTACCATATAGCTTTTCTCCCTTGTAGACTTGCCCCTTCCCCTCCTGCAGCTGGCCTGCAGGGTACCAAAAGTGCTCTCTTCCCTCACCCCCTTCTAAACTTTAAAACTTAAGATGACCACATGGTATATATATAAAAAAAATTTATAAGATTTCTTAGTTTTCTTAGTCATAAGATGCTCAATCCCCATTCAGAAAGTCAAAGAGGATGGACATTGGAGGAGGAAGAAAACAGGGAATAGGACAGGAGCCTACCACAGAGGGCCTCTGCAAGGCTCTACCCTGCAGGGTATCGAGATAGATATTGAGACTCATAGCCAAACTTTGGTCAGAGTACAGGGAATCTTAGAAGTGGGAGATAGTAAGACCTGGAGAGGACAGGAGCTCTACAAGGACAGCAACAGATTCTAAAATTCTGGGCACAGGGGTCTTTTCTGAAACTAATATTTGAGCCAAGGACCACTCATAGAGATGGCCTGGAACCCCTGTACAGAGGTAGCCTATGGCAGTTCAATATCCAAGTGGCTTCCATAGTAATGGGGACAGGGACTGTCTCTGACATGAACTGATTGGCCTGCTCTTTGACCACCTTCCCCTAAAGGGGAAGCAGCCTTACCAGGCCACAGAAGAAACAATGCAGCCTCTCCTGATGAGACCTGATAGACTAGGGTCAGAGGGAAGGGGAGGAATGTCAGGAGAGGTGACTCAGCGGCCTGCTTTGATATTGAAATCTCAAAGCAGAGAGATGGCTTTTAGGAGGCCTTTTACTAATGGCAGAGGAGAACTTGCAAGTCCATCTCCTTTTGTTTGTGACAACAGGTGGGATAGCTTGTGAGGGTTACACCTCTTCCTCAGGCTCCTTGTGCAAATTAACCTATTGTTCTGAGATGTTTTACTGGCTAAAGTAACTCCTCAAAGAATAAAGTGGTCAGAAGGCTGGAGGCAGAGGAGGAGGCAGAGACTGTAGACTGGCTGCTGGCACTGCTTGCTACAGCACTCTGCCCTTTGCAAAGGCTGTCCAGTCTGGACCTTTAAAAAGTTTCCTGTGTGCTGTGTGTTTATTTTATTAATTTTAATCCTCACACCCAACTCAAGAACCGTTCGACTCTGCCCTGCTGGCTCCGGCAGAGGAAGACCTCCCTTTTCAGTGGACTGGGAGAGGGACACGGGTGAGGAAGAGGGAAGGTGGGATTGTGAGGGGAAGGAGGGAGGAAGGTACAGGGGGGATACAAAGTGAATAAACTATAATTAATAAAAATAAAATAATCAATTAAAAAAAGAAAAAAGATTTCTTAGTCATAATTAACTCTGTTTATTATTTTAACTGCTTTTAGACTAACAAGGCAACAAGTCTCATTTTAAGTTGGTATGGATTTTTTAATATAAATTCAAAGTTATAGTGAAAGACCAAAAGATAAGCAGTGATTGTTAACACTATGTAGAGTAGGCGCGGTATAGCAAGAGCTACCTCGCTGCATTCTTTCCCGCCTTCCGGTTCCGGGTGGGTACGTGACTGGGCTCACAATCTGCCTTCCCGCCTTCCCTGTTCTGGGTACGTGACTTAACTACGGCTTTGTTCAAACCACCCAATCAGACCCCTGTAACTATGCTTCTCGCTTCTGTAACCGCGCCTCCTGCTCCCGAGCCCTATAAAAACCCGTCACCCCAACCAAGAGGCGCGCAAGTCCTCCAATAGGCTTGGTCGCCCCGGGTACCCGTGTATCAAAATAAAACTCTTGCGGTTTGCATCCGAAGGCTGGTCTCGCTGTTCCTTGGGAAGCGGGGTCTCCCCGTCTAGATAGGCTCCTTGGAGTCTTTCAATAGTTTTACACCATGCTGTATATATGATTCAACCCTGGTTCAAACAATTTTCATATGATGCTGAAATTTCAAGGTTATAAAAGTCTATTCAGATTAACAAGATAATTTAAAATGTATGTCTAACTGCCTATGTCGTTACCAGTTCCCAAGTGGATGAATAAATGCTGTTTCTCCTGCCACCAGCTGCCTGTTGATCTGGATTTACCACTAGACTTTCTGGCCAATGTCTTTGGTATAATAAATTCAAATATAATTTTAAACTTGTTTTATATGTATTAATTTTAAATACATTAATTTGTTTACAACGTTAGAGCTTGGTCATTATGTTCTATCTTCGGTCTCAAAAAGGTTAAAAATCACTGCCTAAGATATATGCTTAGCCTTATTTTCTAAATATAATAAAGCTTTAGACTTTTAAAATAAAGCTATGGACTTTTAATAAACTAAATTATACAGGAAACTGTTATACTTTCTTTATGGACCATGTTTATGACTTTTAAGGTTCAAACTTAACAGATATAAAATGTAAAGTCCTAATATTTGATGGTTAACAAATGCAAATTAATAGTCATTTTATAGATGATCAAGTCCTTTAACATGCTCAAAAATATATTTATAGTCTTTCAGATTCAAACACGGTCTCATTGCCATCTTAACTAACACCTGAGAATTGGTCCCTGGACCCCTGTACATGAGTTGGTAAAAATTATTTTTAAAGCCTTAGAGGAGCCTTCCCGACAGTCTCAGCTATAGCAGAAAACTATGTTCCATGCCTTGGTTGCTGCCCTGAGGCTGTCGGCATTGCCTCCTGCAGAAGAAACAAGAGGTCCTGTGATGCCCCATCCTGCAGTGGTCTAACATAAGTAAACTCAGTCAGGGACCTGTTTCAAAGGCAGCAGGGAAGGACACTGGTCCCCAGCTGCCCCAACAAGCTATTCCAGCAGACTGGCCTCTGGAAATGAAAATGCTTCCAAGCAGGCTATGTTATACCGTTCGTGAGCCCCCAAAAGATCTCCAGGAATTGACTACGTTGCAAAACACATGAGGGTCTTTTTATTGAAAATCACAAGCTGCAGCTTGGGCTACACAGCCCCACCGCCGAAGCAGTGGGAGCTGAGCACCCCGTGCCCAGGTTAGTGGGGTGATTTATAGATTCTGGTCACTCCCAGCATGCCCAAGGCAGGGGCAATTCCTGCCTGGCAAGCATCTATTGGTCAAGGTGCTACATTTTGAATCGATTGGCTATAGGAAGATTCCTGGACCATTGACCATGACCAGGTGTTCCTCCCTAGGGGGAGGGTCCAGTTTCCTAGCAACTGTATCTCTAGTGGGTGGGGAAAGAACGCAGTGAGGAGGTCCTTCCCCTCAGGGCATTACTAGACTTCTCCACCCACATAGTTCAGGCCTTAATAATAGCTGCTAATTTTTAATCTTTTTGGTCTCTCAGCTAGCCCTCTGCACAGATAGCCCTAACCAAAGGATGCACTTCTAGACTTTGAGCTTCTTGGCCTGGCAGAGGACAGATGACTCCTAGATTCAGCAACCTCTGCCACCCTTGCTGAGGCCCAGGGTAATGTTTCAGGTCTGTTTTAACCTCACACTCAGGTCCCATGGTCACATTGCCAACTTCTGTTGTAGGAGGCTTCAGATGCCTTCTCAGTCTTCATGTGCAAGAGAGCAGGCCTTAAGCCCACTCCTAGAGCTGTCAGGTCTAGACACAGCTTATTTTGCTGACAGACTCAAAAAACAGGTCTCAAATGTAACCTTTACCATTCCTTTAGCTAAAGGACAATGAATGCTCCCAGCAGTCTCACCTATGTCTCACAGTAAATAGATACAAAGGCATAAGGACACAAAGGTTTAAGTTATGAGGATCTAAGAAAGTGTTTGAGGGTCTAAGAAGGTGTTTTAAGGTTGGTAAATGCAAATTATGAAGGTTAGAAAGTCTAAGTGATACAAGATATCTTAAATAGATAAAATGCTTCATATTTCTTCCCATTGCTATGCTGTATTAACTTCCCAGAGCTTTGACATCAATCACTGGAGATCTGACTTATTAATCTAACCCTAATAAAAACATTCCACTACACGGTCCACTATCATGGCTCCATGCTGAAAATTTTAAATCTTTGGTTAGTTGTTTAAGTACAGACTAAAAACTTGTTTCTCATTATGCTAAAATTGTATACATCTAGTCTTCTGGAAAGAGAGACGAGCCTGTCGTTCATGTCCTGTAGTTATATTAAAATCAAGATCAAGTGAGCGTTTGGCCCTTCCACTTCACAAAAGGCTTCTGTAGTTCTTAAACTCACCTCAGAAAGTGTTCATGCTTTTAACCCAAGATTATTTCCCAAGCCTATGACACAAAAAACGCATGCCTACTGCCTTTTTCTACAATGTATATTTCAATGCAGACTACAATGGTGATATAAACATGTCTGAAATTTTATCTTCTTTGTAAATTTAAAAAGGATCCTTATAATCTACAGAAAATCTATGTGAATCCACCTTTCAGGTCAGTTGGGCTCCAGATAAGCACTGCACCTATTGCCTATCTCAAAAGGTGGATTCCTTCCCCCCTTTCCCTAGTTTTGGGACTCCTCTTTCCTGGCTACCTGATCGCTGCACCCATGCATCCAACACCTTCGGATCGCTGAGTTTCCCTCCATGGTTGGCGTAAATGTTCCTCGTTGATTTGTCCTCAGTGATTGTTCTGGACCTCCCTTGTTTACTGGGAAACAGGCATCTCCAATCACAGCCTTCAAGGCTACTGTTAGCCCTCCTCAATACAGACACCTTCCAATGGGTGAATAATCTTTGTCTTTTTACTGACATGGTTTCTCTCTTGCTCAAAAAATCCTAGTACTAGGTTGTGACAGATATAAATATGTTTTTGTTTTGGTCCTGGATATAGGATGTGGAACTGATACAGATGGTCCACAGTAGACTATGCTTCGTGCACGCTCTGAGAAGAGCTCTTTGCCAGTTGCAAAGAGTTAAATCTGAGGACTCTGGAAAGAAAATAGATGCCAGAGCCCAGAGAGTGTAGAGCTCCAAGAAAGAACAAGGCTACTGCTGCTTCCCCCTTGCTACTCCTGGTTACTGTTCTGAGAGGAGAAGTTGGAGATCTCCTGAAATGAGGTTTGGACTGAATCCAAGGAGCCCTGTGATCCTAATCAGCTAGATGCAGCTAAAAGAACTGCAACCATCACTAACCTTTTCTCTCTCCTACCTGGAGTTGGGGTTTTGGAAGGTACTGAGGTGGAGTAGGAAGAAAAAGATATTAAAAATGTAAATAAAAGAGTTTTTATAAAGTATGCCATGTCTCCTGGGCACATGGACCCTGGCACAGCTCATGATGACCTGTTCTGACAGCATGCACCATCATGTCTCTGGCTTTTCTGTACTTTATGAAGATGCCCCAAAGTCTGGCAGAACTGATTTACTTTACTCTCTTCACCCATGGGAATCAGGCTCTCCTCTGAAGTGTCTCCTAGATAATTTCAGATTCCTACACCTAGTAGCTGCTTTAAGGGCCTCTAAGCTTACAGGCTTCTACAACCAAATTTGGCCTCAGTATTCCTTAGATGACAGGTCTCTCTCCAAAAAGAGACCTTTTTAAATACTGTCAGCAATCAGGTAAATGGAGGTTCTCTATGCTCTAGTTTTTTCTCTTTTTTCTTCAAACCTTTTGTCTCTGCTCACTCTCCCAAGAGTTTCAAATGGTACACCTAAAAGAAATTTTATCCTTAACCCACCTAACTTTGTCTTTGGCCCATATATATGTTTCAGTATCCTGCCAGACCCAGGTGTTTCCTACATCCAAGACAGCACCAAAGCAGCTACCTACAACAGTTCCAGCCTGGGCAGCTACCGACAACAGTTCCAGCCTGGGCACCAGTCTCAGTCTAACCTCACTGACTGCATCAAGAGGATCTGCACTTTCCCTCCCAGCTGTAGATGTTCTCAGATCCTGAACAGCAAGTATAACAGTCTGCTCTTCCTGGACTTGGCCAACGTTTCAGCCCTTTGCCCTCCCTATTGCTGTCCCAGTGTTAGTAGGAGTACCCAAAGATGGTTAATTTCTTTGCCTGTTTTTCATTTATTACCAACAAAAGGCTGGAATAGTTTGCCTTGGGGACAAACAGCTCCAGGTTCTCCCAGCATTCCTCAGTCCTTATCTGCTGCTGGGCATGGCTGGCAACCCTGCCTTCACCCTGAACTATCCAGGTCAGGGGTTTCCCCTACTCTCTCTCTCTCTCTTTCTCTCTCTCTCTGTCTTTCTCTCTCTCTCTCTCTCCTCTCTCACTTTCTTGCCTGGCAACCAAGAGCTACTTCATTTATATACTTTAACTTGCCTTGCATGAGAAGCAGTGCAACATCCTAATTCCTGCCTTGCCACCCTCCCTAGCTTCTCATTTTTTGACTAAACCAAAAAGGAAGTATGTTCTGTTGTACAGGCAATTCAATTGGCCTGTCCTTTGGGGCCATCAGGGTCCTGACAATGCCCTATGTCACTACCTGTGTTCTATGACATCACCTCTCCCACCAGCTCTCTCTCTCTCTCTCTCTCTCTCTCTCTCTCTCTCTCTCTCTCTCCCTCTCTCTCCCTCCTCTCCTCTCTCTGCTCTCTCTCCTCTCTTGCTCTCTCTGCTTTTGTTTCTGGGTTGGGGTGCCTCTGCCCCCCCATCTCCATCTCTCTGTCTGTCTCTGTCTTTCTATGTCGGTCTCTGTTTCTCTGTCTTGGTCTCTGTTTCTGTCTCTGTTCTCTCTTTCTCTGCTCTCATGGCTCACTCAGGCTCTAACTCTCTTCCATGTTCCTTTCCCCAAATAAATATCTTTCATATCAGATCTGTCATGTGTGTGGCCTATTTTTAAATATATTATAACATCCATCCTTCGAACTCCATGTCTTCTTTATCTCATTGTTAAGAAAACAGGCAGATAAATAGAAAAGACAAATAAGGATAAAACAAAGAAAACTAAAAACAAACCAAAAGAAACAAAGAATACAAGAATTGCACATGCACACATACAGAAAATCACCACCAATAAGACAAACAAACAAAGACACACCACAAAAACACAAAACTGGAAACTATATTATACAAGAAAAAGACAGGTTAAAAACAGAATCCCAAACCAAGCAATATGATCAAAAACTTTAAAAAACTACTTTTTGAGTTCATCTTGTGTTGGTCATCTACTGCTGTGTGTTTGTATACTCAGTGAGACTCTCTTAGAAAAAGAAGTTTTTCCTTTGTGAACAGTTGTTAGTAGGAGACAGTTTCCTTGTTGAGGATAGGAGCTCTTGTCTGCTACCCCGTCTCAGTGCTAGGACCTCATCTGGATTAGAGGTGTGCAGGCCCTGTGCCTGCTGCCTGTCTGTGAGTTCAAATCTGCATCAGTCCTGTTCTTTCTGGAGGACACTGTTTCCTTGGCGTGTTCTGTCCTCTTTGCCTCTAACAGTCTCTCCCCATCCCCATCCACATAGTTCCTTGAGTCCTGATAGGTGGGGTTTGATGAAGACATCTCATTCAAGACTAATTGTTCCAAGGTCTCTCACTCTGCTTATTGTCCAGTTGTGGGCCTTTGTATTAGTTCCTATCTGCTGCAGGTGAAAGCTTCTGTAGTGAAGACTTAATGAGACACTGATCTTATGGGTACAGCAGAATGTCCTTGGAAGACATTTTATTGCTATGTTCCTTTAGCAGAACAATAGCATTTCATTTTCCCCTAGGTCTGTGGCCAATCTATTCTCAGATTCTTGACCACTTTGGGTTCTGTCCCACAGAGTTGACCTTAAATTCATTCAGTCACTGGGTGGTAATGCCCACAATGTTTGTGCTACTATTACACTAGCATATCATGTGGTTAGGTCACAGCTGTAGACTGTGGGGTTTGTTAAGGGTTTAGTGTTTGCTTTTCTTTTTTGGTAGCATGCCAGATACCTTCTAGTGCCATGAATATTAATCAGTAAGGGTGAAGGCTCTAGCTAGACACCCGTTCTACTTCTTTGTATTTAATGAGATTCATAGATGCTGTCAGCAATAGGGCCTTACCACCAGGAAAAATTGTTGCATCTTTATTTCTCCAAGACACAGAGATCTCCTCTGTTCTATTTTTATTGAGGTAGTCTTGATATAGTGCTCACATTAGTACTGAACTTTCTACATGGTCAAGGTGTGACTTCAACTCAAGATTCTTCTACTAAAATTTCTTGCCCCCAACAAAATTGTTGAGATTAGAAGCATGTGCCAGTACACCTGTATTTTTGTTTTCCAGTAAAATTTTATAGTTTTAACTATACTATTTAGGTCTCTGACTCATCTGAGTTCATATGTGTTTATGCTAAAATTAAGGTGCAAATTCACTAGTATTTCATGTGTTGAAAATATTATTTGTCATATTTTGCACTTGGAAGTCCTCCCTAAAGACTTTAACACTGAAGCCTTGGTCTCAGGAAGGTGCAGCTAAGAAGGGCTGTGACTTTTATTAGGACAGGAAAGTGCACATGTGAGTAGTTATCTTTAAGTTACTAATGCTGTTCTATTTATTATTCTGGCTCACTCTTTATTCATCCTTTCATTCTGGAAAGTTTTTTTTTCTGCTACACACTGTAGCCACGATGTATCATCTCACCATACAGCATAGTCTCAAAATGGTGGAAACAACTGATTGTGAACTGAAAATAACAAAGCAATGAGCCACACACACACACACATATTTGTATGTGTATATGCATATATATTTGTATCAGTTAGTGCTTATTACTGAATAAAAATGAATATATACTATATGCTCTCTTCATAAGGTGGCCATTTTAGATGTAATGTTATAGTATAGCATGGTGAAGACTCTGTTTTGTTTCCCACTCATTCCTGAGAAACATTGTGGAGAATCAAGTAAACACATATGCAAGCAAGCACGTATATTCTCTTGTGTCAGTGCAGCCTTGGAAGTTTGGATAGATCATTTATTAAACATTCACCTCTTAAAACTTATTTTGGCTTTCAACGAGTTCATGCTATTATTTAAATTTCAAATGAGAATATAACTAAGTTTGAATTGAATTAATTGATCAACTTGGGAAAAACTGACATTTGTGAGATATTAGGTGTTCACATATAGACTCATGGATAATTTCTCCCTACTTAGTAGTAGCTAGTTTTACAATAACACAAACTAGAGTCATCGGAGAAGAAGGAAGCTCAACTAAAAAAAAGGCTCCATAAGATCTGACTGTAAAGCATTTTCTTTTCTTTTCTTTTTGAGATATATAATTTTATTTTGAAATTGTAAAATGTGGACATATCTATAATGCTAAAGTCAATTACAAGTTATACGGTATTACAGAAAATTTTTATTTGGGTTTCTGACATCAATTCATTGAAATCACATTTTTTTCTTACATATCTTTCTTATTAATTTTTTAAATTTATTTATTTTATTGATTACAGTTTATTCATTTTGTACCTCAGCAGTGACCACCTCCCTCATCCCCTCACAACCCAATTTTCTCTCCCTATCTTTTCCCATCAGCTAGCATTATAGAAGTGGTTTGGAGTGTTGGAATGCCCAGCATGACTGATATCTTCAACTTTGTATTTGTTGATATGATATGGTATCCAGCAGGCCCTAATATTAACACAGTACTACATAGCATACAGTATGTGCATCTTCAGTGGTGTAAGAGAGTCAAGCAGAGCCCAAAAACTAGCTATGTATGTATTTTGGGTTCAGTTGTAAGAGAGTATCCTGTATAGCCTGCTAAATAGCAGTTGATGTGGGGTTAGGTGGAGGATATTTGGGATCCAATAGCTTGGGATAAATATGAGGAATGTGTGAGGCTTTGCACAGTAAGGCCTGATACCTAGCAGTCCATGTGTGGTTTGGAGGGAAGACATGGTTGGTACAACAAATAGAAATGAATCTGAGATGTGTGTGTGCGTTTGTGTGAGTTCATGTGTGAGTGTGTGGGTGTGTATGCCTATGATGCACGCAAGCACAAGTGCATGTATGTTGTTCAGCAGACCCCAAGAGCTGCCAATGGAAGTGAGGTGATATGGTTGTGGTGTCCAGCACTGCATTACACCTAGTGTTGTATGTCAGAGCAGGAGGATGCCAGGAGTGGTTGAACCAAACAGAAAATGTGTGTCACTGACAGGAAGTAGAGTGTCCAACAGGGTGTGATGCCGTTCATTGAATCTCAGTTAATATTGTGGTTGGAGCGATGTCTAGCAGAGTCTGGAACCTTACCTTGGTGGTGGGAGAGCAGAAGAGGTGTTGAATAGGTGTTGTTCCAGGCATGATCTGTAGAGAATTCTATCGTGTGGGTAAAGGGTGATCTTCCTAGCTTAAGATTAACAATGGAAGGCGTTAACAGGGGGAGGGTCATGCCTATCACATGGAAGTTTGTAGGGATCAGGCTATGCTGCTCACCCCACCCCACTGAACCAGATATTACAGTGCTATCATCAGATGCAAGTGGACATCCCCTCTCCAGTCCACATAATGTGGTAGATATCACACTCATCATAGCATACATCAAACCAACAGCCTCCCACCCCACAGCCACACAATATACACTGCTCTTCATCATGCCCAGTTAGACCCATTGATGCTGCAGATAAAATGGAAGTTATCAGGCCCTGCAAAACATCTCCCCAAACACACCATCTACAACATATAAACTCACATTTCTAAATATCAGGACAAGACTGATCCTGCTCCCTCTGTTACTGCTGCTACATCCTCTGCTAGGTACCTGCCCCTGTGGGACACTTAAAGCCACACACATATTATGCACCAGCCATTCTGTGCTCCTTAGGATCAACTCATGTGTTGTACCTGCTGTAAGGCTCTGTTACATGGCCCACCTCCTCCACGTCCACCCAAAAGACACAGTAGTTTTCAGAATATGCTGAACACATCCTTGGCTTTTTCCCCTTCTAAAGTTCTGATATCAGGCCCTGATGCATACACCCTTGATACCACCAATATACACGACTAATCATCAGCCTACTTAACATCCCTATCCTGGCTGCCACATCCACACATGTTCTGACACTTACAATGGGTGTTTCTCAGGCAATTTTCTCCTGAAAATTTTCTCTTTCTTATATCCTCGACCTCAACTCCACTCCATAGACATTGCTTAGCATCAGAACACTTCACATCATTTGCTCTGCTTCCACCCAACATGTCCTGCAAGGCTGTGGCAGGGGATTGTCTAGTATGGCCCTTAGCTTAGCAATGTGGTCTGGGTGGAAATAAGATGGCCTTCATGTCCAGTAGGGCCTGATAGTGGCTCAGTATGTGGAGTTGCCAGATTGCTCTAAAGACAGCTGATACACATATATGTAGAGCTACATGGTTGGTAAAGAGCAAAGCCTGACATGGAAGTAGGTAACTGGTGCTTTGTGGGGAAGTCTAACATGAGCGCATGCACCTGCATTTGAGTAAGTGGTGTCAAGATAGGGAACATCAAGCAGGGCTTACTTCTGCTTGTGCTGTTTGAGAGAGCAGCTGGGAAAACATGTGTTAAATCTTGCCTCACTGATGCATGTTGAATAGAGTGGAAGAGAAACAATCATCCAGACCTGTGTGTGGAATTTTGGAACATGTGTGCGTATGAGTGGATAAAAGTCTCAGTCAAGGCCCAATCTCTACAGGTTTACGTGGTGTATGCTGTAAGTCTCCATCCTGGCCTGATACACAGCCATGTTGGGGCTGTGAAGTGTCTAGCTCAGCCTGCTGCCTTGCAGCTTTTGTGGGGCAGCAGGAGGGCGGTGTCTCTTCCATGGTTTGATAACTAACAGTGTGTATGGAGAAGTGATGAGGCCTGTGCAGCTCTAGGCTTCCTGGTTTCCAGGAGCAGCAGCATGGAAATTCACAAGCTACAGCTACAGCTACCATAACTTTCTCATGCTCACTCTCATCCTTCTATTGTGCTGAGGGATTTGGGAGTCAAAAGCAAAGCAAACAGTCAGAGCTGGAAGTGACCACCAGCCTTGGGTAGTGACCCTTCTGTTCCTATCCCACATCCTCATGTAGTAATCTGGGGAAAGGCTAAGGGAGTAGCCTGGAGTGGACAGGAGTGGTGGAGAGCACCTCTGCCTGTCTGCCAGGACATTTTCTTGGTGCTGATAGGGAGCAACTCTATCTTGGTTTAGGACAGGGATTTGTGGCTCCAGGATGTGGCACGGGCCAGGCTCCCTCTAGATGCCCTAAGGAATTATCTGCTCAAGCCAGGGTCCAACTTCTGTTTTTCTCATTTAGTGGCCTCAGAGATCCCATATCCACAGTCCATCTTCTCTGTGCTAACTTGCTAGGGAATGTTCCTATTGACAATGTCATTGTTATGTAGGTTTCTTCTGTCACTTTGACATGAACATTATGCAGTTTGGCTTTTGGAACTTCAGCTGTAACATTGGTGGTGTTCATTTTTCAGTAGCTTTCCAGTTCTTTGCTTTTCCATACCTGACCTGTGTCCATTTGTGGACAGACCATTTTCTCTGCCTTGATTTCCCTGGATGCCCTTTACAAAATCACCTAGTGAGATTGAGGTGAGTCTAGTGCCGGGCTTTGTGGTAGGTTTTATGTGTCCAGTCTCTGCTATTCCTATTAGCACTTTCTGTATCTCTGTGGCTTTGTGTGCAGTGTTGGACGAAGAAGTACAGGGTCTTGATGAATCTCTTCTGCCCCCTGTCATCTCTTCTAGGTTTAGGCCATGCTGGTTCTTACATTTCATATTTGGTCATCAGACTGGATTTGGCTGAGGCTGTAAATGAGGTTCAAAGTCTCTCAGGTTAAGAAGAGCAAATGTGGGATATGGCTTTGGATTTCAATCAGTCAAGTATCAAATGCTGTAAATGCAAATTTATGTAAATTGTATTAAATATCTCAGAACTTAAGTAGAATCCTTTAGTGTGTGATGATCTGACCAGATGACTTCCAGTTCACCAACTGCATGTTAGTGGTGGTCTGAGACAAGGGATAATGGACACTGCACTTCTCAAGAGATCAAAATTTTAGAGGCCAAAAGAGATGCAAGATGAATGTTCACTTCCCAAGGCTCCAGTGAGACATAATTTCATCTGCTCAGGCAGCTTTCACAGAACTTTTGTGAGGATAAATAGACATAAGTTACTTTCTGTAGAGCTGCAATCTGGGCAATATTAAAATGGGGTAGGGATTCAACATTAACACATCTACTGGGAGGCTTTCCCAAGGGGTCCTCCTGTTATCCTCAGATCTTGTTGAGAAGTGAGGATGCTGGGGGGATGAAGGAATAGAATCTGTTTCCTTGTCCTTCACAATGTGTCCTCCTGAGGTTGTGTGGAGCATCTGCCCTCCTCTAGAGCACAGGCAATGATATGCTAGTCTCCTTTTCGGGCAGGAGGTTCTGAGGTGCTCTTAGGAGCACCTTGGGGACAAGTTTGGGAGGGTTGCCCCATTCTGTTGCCAGCACAGGGTGGTAGACATTCCTGCTTCCCTTATTCCTTGACCCATTCTCATTGTGCACCTGGTGTTTAGCCAGCCAGGTCAATGTGGAATGTGCAGGCTCACTCATTGTCCTCAGAGAAGGAAGAGAGGTGAGAGCATGTGCTGGGGACATGACAGCACTGCTCTACAAGGACTAAACAGGATGGTTAGTGTGGTCCTTCAGTGACTCATGTTTTAGAATTAGATATGTCACCATGATGTTATCGAATTTGTTTTCTCACAAATTCAGTCATGAATATCTTTGGGATGGTAACCCATGCCCCACACAGCCACCACAATGCTGGGAATTGAGTTGTTACAGTGTGTTGCTAAAGATGATGGGAGTTTCCAAAATTCTTCCCTGTCCTTGAGCCACTGGTGCTGCTTAATGTCACCTATCTTTGGCCTCTGCTCATGCTCAATAGTGAACAATTGCACAATGAGGTTTGCAATGTTTTCTGAAAGTGTGGCAGGAATGAAGAATGTGGGATTCAGCATCTCCTCTTTCATGTCTGAATAGGTACATGCATTGAATGGGAAATGGGCTGTCACAATTGTATATAAAACCACTCCCATGCTCATCTGTGTAGCCCTGATTGTTCTGGAACTCCTCCCTCTGTAGACTGGCTGGATGTGAACTCACAGAGTTACACTTGCCTCTGCTTCCTGGGTGCTGGCATTAAAGACACTTGCCATCAATGCCTACCAAGGTGGTGGATTCTTAAAATTCCCTGGATTTTTGCTTCAGACTATTAGTTCTTTGAAAGCAGGCATCTCTTTATAGCCTCTTGATGCTCCATTTAGTGGTGATAAAAAGTCAAGAGTGAACAGGTGTTGACGATGACTGAGAAACAGAGACTGAACCCTAGACCTGACCTTCAGGAAACAAGCATGTTTTCACTAGTGAAAGTGGACCTAGCAATGAAAAAGACGGGAGATGTAGTCTCCCTGGCATGTCATAGAGCAAGCAAAATCTCCTCCTCTAACCTTAAGTACACAGAATCTCAAATCCCACAATCCACCTGAGACGAAATTCACTATAGAGCAGCCGCCCGTCACATGCCTTTAACCTGACCAATGAGGGAGTCCTGATTGGCTACAATCTTATTGGCTCAGTTCTGTATACGTGACCAATCAGGTTCCAGATCAGGAAGCATGGCACGAGGAGGCTGGCTGAGAGACAGTTGGTGCTCACCTTGTGATGTTGAAGGCAGCTAAGTCTTCACTTCAAGGACACCAGTGACAGAGACACTGTGCACAGTTAGTGCACGACGCCAAGAGTTTGGGAAAGAAAGGAGTTCCTGATCTACTCAAACAACACCAGGTACAGCCTCGTTGGCTGCTCTCTTCTTCCATCACTATATTGCTTTCATGGCACCCACAATGGGCTCTTCATTTGTGAGAAACACTTTGGGTTGGGGATCAGGCCTTTGGCCCTTGTTCCTACTTGCTGGCTAATTTCGAGCCCCAAGTCTGGATTGTGAACCACCTAGGACTGAATGCGGGACTCTAGAGTCTAGAGAGTCTGTGGTGGCTGAGGCACTCAGGCCACTGATGAAGGCTGTATGAGACATTGATCGACAGGTTTATCACAATTTCATCATCAAGTATTTTGTCTCTGTATTCCTTTAGCAGAATAGTAGCTTTAGGCTTTTCCATTGGCCTATCAGCTATCTACTGTCAATGTCTTGGTCACTTTAGCAGTGTCAGCTATGGCTTGCATGTCCTGGACTGAGCCTTAAATCCAATTAGAAAGTGGTTGGTTACTGCCATAGTATTTATGCTACTATCGTACCAGTCAGATATGCAGACAGGTCAGTGCTGTCCCAAAGTTTATATCTGGGTGACATGGATGATTATCTTTCTCCTCCAGTAGAATGCAGAGTACAAAACAGTACCACTAATGTTAGTCATTATGGGTGAAGCTTCAAGTTAGGCATGGGCTCAACTTCTCCTTGTGGGCTGACATACAGAAGCATTGTCTTCAGCCATAGGACATAACCATTTTTTGCAGAATAACCAATAGTCTTGGCAATATATGAGCTTTGCCGTTTTTCTTGGGACCTTTTTGGGCAACTATCCAACAAAATATAACCCAGTCCTAACACTGAACCAGAGCTTTTTCCCTTGAGTTCTTTTTCAGAGAACATTTATGTTTCTCATTATTGAGCCACCTTGGTATTTAGATGTTCAGTTTTTATAGGTTACACAAATTTGGCAAATTGCCTACATGTTTCAGTTTTACAGTTCTTACCAGCATAAGTTTTGAAAACTACTAATCATTTTTGCTGTGACAGCAACTACATTTGGCTATACATGTGTTCTGTGCCTTCTCCCAATTGATTACTTTGTCATTTGTGTTCTTCCATTTTGTTAATCCAGCATTTTGTTCCTTTTCAATTTCCTTTGTTGTCTATATGCTTAGGTTCAGTTCTCATCTTCAGTATGTTTTCTAGGTACTTCTTATTTTTTTCCTTTTTATTTTTATTTTTTTATTTATTACAATGTATTCACTTTGTATCCCAGCTGTAACCCCTTCCCTAATTCCCTCCTAATCCCACCCTCCCTCCTTCATCTCCTCCCTCGATCCTATCCAAGTCCACTGAGAGTAGAGGTCCTCCTCCCCTTCCTTCTGACCCTAGCCTATCAGGTCTCATCAGTACTGGCTGCATTGTCTTCCTCTATGACCTGGAAAAGCTACACGCCCCCCCCCCCGGGGTAGGTGATCAAAGAGCCAAGCACTGAGTTCATGTCACAGACAACCCCTGTTCCCTTTATTAGGGAACACACTTGGAGACTGAAGTGCTATGGGTTTATATTTGTGTGGGGATTCTAGGTTATCTCCATGATTGGTCCTTGGCTCAAGCATCAGCTTCAGAAAAGACCCCTGTGCCCAGACTTTTAGAATCTGTTGCTGTCCTTGTGGAGCTCCTGTCCTCTCCAGGTCTTACTATCTCCCACTTCTTTCATGAGATTCCCTGTACTCTGTCCAAAGTTTAGCTATGATTCTCAGCATCTGCTTCAATACACTGCTGGCTAGAGTCTTTCAGAGACCCTCTGTGGTAGGCTCCTTTCCTGTTCACCGTTTTTCCCCTCTTACAAGGTATGTCCTGTTTGCCTTTCTGAGTGAGTATTGATCATCTTACCCAGGGTCCTCCTCCTTGCTTAGCTTCTTTAGGTATACAGATTTTAGTATTATATCTTGTATGTCTAATAACCACTTATGAGTGAGTATATACCATGTGTGACTTTTTGTTTCTGGGATATTTCACTCAGGAAGATCTTTTCTAGCCCCACCATTTGCATGCAAATTTCATAATTTCTTTGTTTTTAATTGCTGAGTAGTATTCCATTGTTTAAATGTACCACAATTTCTGTATCTGTTCTTCATTTGTTCCTTTGTGTTGTTTCCAGATTCTGGCTACCATGAATAAAGCTGCTACAATCATGGTTGAGCTAATGTCCTTGTTGTATACTTGTACATGTCTTGGATATATACCTAGGAGTGGTATAGCTTGATCTTGAGGTAGCACTAGTCCTAAATAGTGAGAAATCACCATATTGATTTTCAAAGTGGTTGTATAAGTTTATATTCCCACCAGCAATGGAGGCAGGTTCCTTTGTCATCTTCTCCAGTATGTGTTGTCACTTGAATTTTTGATCTTAGCCATTCTGATGGGTGTGAGGTGAAATCTCAGGGTCATTTTGATATCCATTTAACTGAGGACTATGGACATTGAACAGTTCTTTAAGTGTTTTATTGAAATTCCTCTAATGAGAATTATCTGTTTACCTCTGTACCTCATTTTTTAATTTGATTACTTGATGTGTTGCTGTTTAACTTCATGAGTTCTTTATATGTTCTGAATATTAGCCCACTGTTAGATGTATGGTTGGTAAAGATCCTTTCCCAGTCTATAGGCTGTTGCTTTGTTCTGATTACAGTGTCTTTTGCTTTACAGAAGCTTTCAGTTTCATGAGGACCCATTTATTGATTGTTGATCTTATACCCTGTGCTGTTGGCGTTCTGTTCTGAAAGTTGTCTCCTGTGCCAATGAGTTCAAGGCTTTTCCCTACTTTTTCTTCTAACAGGTTATTTGTGTCTGGTTCTATGTTGAGGTCTTTGATCCACCTGGCTTCAGTTTTGTGCAGGATGATAAATATGGGTTTGTTTGTATTTTTCTACATATAGACATACAGTTATACCGGCACCATTTTTCAAAGATACTGTCTTTTTTTTTCCCCATTGTATGGTTTTGGCTTCTTTGTCAAAAATGAAGTCTCTGTAGGTATGTGGGTTTATTTCAGGATCTTCTATTCCATTGTTCCTCCAGCCTGTTTCTCTGTCAATTTCATGCAGTTTTTATTACCACTGGTCTATAATACATCTTGAGATTAGTGATGGAGATACGTCTAGAAGATCTGTTGACGTACAATATTGTTTTAGCAAATACGGGTTTTTTTTTTCCATATGAAATTGAGAATTGTTCTTTCAAGTTCTATAAAGGATTGTCCTAGTATTTTGATGGGATTTGCATTGAATTGGTAGATTGCTTTTGGCAGGATGACCATTTTCACTATGTTAATTTTTCTGATCCATGGGCCTGGGAGATCTTTCCTTCTTCTGATGTCTTCTTCAAGTTCTTTCTTCAGAGACTTGAAGGTTTTTTGTTTGTTTGTTTCTTTCTTTCTTTGTTTTTTCAAATGGGTCTTTCACAGCAAGGTACTTCATGGTATTTGTGGCTATTGTGAAGGATGTAGTTTCCCTAATTTCTTTTTCAGCCCTTTTGTCTTTTGTATACAGTAGGGCTACTGATTTTTTGAGTTAATTTTGTTTTCAGCCAGGTTGCTGATGGTGTTTATCAGCTGAAGGAGTTCTCTGTTTGAACTTTTGAGCTCACTCATGTACACTATCATATCATCTGGAAATAGTGATACTTTGATTTCTTCCTTTCTGATTTGTAGCCCCTTGATCTCCTTTAGTTGTCTTATTGCTCTAGCTAGGACTTCTAGTACTATGTTGAAGAGATATGGAGAGAGTGGACAGCCTTCCTTGTCCCTGATTTCAATGGGATTGATTTAAGTTTCTTTCTGTTTAGTTTGATGTTGGCTATAGGCTTGTGTATATTGTCTTTACTGTGTTTAGGTATATGCCTTACATCCCTGATCTCTCCAAGACTTTAAACATGAATGGGTGCTGGATTTTTTCAAATGCATTTTTGGTATCTAAAGAGATGATCATGTAGTTTTTCTCCTTCAGTTTGTTTATATGGTGGATTATATTTTTGGATTTTGTTATACTGATCCTCAGCATGCCTGGGTTGAAGCTTACTTGGTCCTGGTGGATGATTTTTTATGTGGTCTTGGATTTGGTTTGTGAATATTTTATTGAGTATTTGGTTTGTAAGAGAGATATATCTGGCGTTCTCTTACTTTTGGGGTCTTTGTGTAGTTTAGGTATCAAGGTGACTGTGGTCTCATAGAATGAGTTTGGTAATGTTCCTTTTGTTTTTATTTTGTGGAATAGTTTGAAGAGTATTGGAATTAGCTCTTCTCTGAATGTCTGGTAGAATAGTGTGCTGAAGCCATCTCTCCTTGGGTTTTTTTTTGGAAGTTAGACTTTTAATGATTGCTTCTATTTTCTTGGGGGGGATATAAGACTATTTAATCTGTTTACCTAATCTTGATTTAATATTGATAAATAGAATCTATCAAGAAAATTGTCCATTTCATTATATTTTCAAATTTTGTAGCATATTGGCTTTTGTAGTAAGACCTAATGATTGTTTGGAATTTCTCAGTGTCTGTTGTTATGTCCCCATTTTTGTTTTTGATTTTGCTGATTTGGATAGTTTCTCTCTGCCCTTTAGATAGTTTGTCTATCTTGTATTTTCTCAAAGAACCAGCTCTCAGTTTCATTGATTCTTTGAATTTTTTTTTCTGTTTCTAATTCATTGCTTTCAGCTCTGAGTTTGATTATGTCCAATCATCTACTGATCCTTTATGTGTCTGCTTCTTTTTTCTAGGGCTTTTATGTTGCTTGTATGAGATGTCTCAAATATTTTTTCTGATGGCACATAGTGCTATGAACTTTATGCTTAGTACTGCTTTCATTATGTTCCATATGTTTACATAAGTTTCATTGAATTTTAGGAAGTCTGAAATTTCTTTTTTTCTTTCTTCCCTGACCCAGCTGTTGTTGAGTAGAGTTGTTTAGTTTCATGTGTATGTAGGCTTTTTGTTATTTCTGTTGTTGTTGAGGTTTAGTTTTAGGCCATGGTGATCTGATAGGATACAAAGGATTATTTTGATGTTTTTGTATCACTTGAGGCTTGCTTTATACCAACTATATGGTCAATTTTGGAGAAGGTTCCGTGAGGTGGATGTTCTGTGGATTTTATCTGTCAGGACCTTTTCTGATTTTATGTATTTTTTTATAGATGTCTTGATTTCTTCAATTGTGTCTTCAGTGCCTGAGAATCTCTCCTTCATATCTTGAACTGTGTTATTGCTTACCTCTGTGGTTTGTGATCCCTTTTCTAGGTTATCTATCTCTTGGAGTTTTTCCATGTATGTTTTCTTTATTGATTCTAATCCCGTTTTCATGTCCTTCACCATTTCATTTATCTGTATCTATTTGGATTTCTGTCTGTCCATGACAGCTTCTCCTCTATTTTTTTTTTTTGTTTATTTCCTCTCTATATGCCTCTATTTTTGTTTGTTTGTTTGTTTGTTTTTTGGCTGTATTTGCCTGTATTTCTTTGAGAGATTTGTTTGTTTCTTCTTTATGTGCCTCTAATAACTGGATAAGTGTAGAGTTGAGATTATCTTCCTCTGTGTCTGATTAATTAAAATAACCATTGACTTTTGAGGTTGCTGGTGAAGCCATGATGTCCTGATTTTTGTTGAATGTGATTGGCCAGTCATGTTCTTATTTGTAAACTTCACTATTTATTCCTGGAGCCTTTACTGCAGACTGGGTCTGTCTGTCTCTGGATTCTGGAGTATTTACGAAGATGAGAGAGGTTCACTGGTTTGAGAGTGGATGTTGGTGTTTCAGCTGTCACTAAGGGAGGAAGGTCACAGGAATGTGCGTGGAAGTGTGCCTTGAAGGACTGGGTGCTAGAGCATGTAGATGCCTGGAAGAGTGGAGCTTAAGCACAGGTCGGGGTGCTGTCACAATTCATGGATGCAGTTCACAAGTGCAGTTGCCCAGAATACCTCAGGGGCCCACAGACCTTTTCTTCTGTTCTAGAGGCATTCAGATGTGTCTGGGTTGCAACATCTTGGCTCCAAGAATTGTTTGCCTGGACTCCACAAATAGACCCACAGAATAGGGGCTTCAACGTCAAGAATGTTGTCCCAAGGATTCCTATGTTTCCCACAGTTGGGATTCAGTCGGACGGATCTTATGTCTGGCTGCTAGCATGGAGGGACCCGAGTTCTTCCTGTTCTCTGCTCTCAGATTTGGGCTAGCAGGGGCAAATGAAAGTGTAGGAGATGAGTCAGTGGTGTCTTCCTGACCTGGGGTTATTGGCCTCTGCATTCTCAGTCACTGAGCAGGGAGGCCTCTGCTTGGGCCAGGGAATGTGCAGGGTGTCAAACATTTGTCACTATCAGACTCCAGAGATGTACAAGGGTGACCTGGAAGCAAATTGCCCAGACTCACTGGTTGTCCCCTCTCTCCCAGGAGGCCTCCAAGTCAGTGTTCTGACTTCAGCTGCTCCTCCACTCACCAGTTTCGGAGTATCTGATCCTCTGCCCCTCAGGCTTGGCAGGAGCTGATCTTGGCCATCTTGGACTCCTCTAGGTACTTCTTTGGGGGTTTCATTTATTCTTATTTTTCTGTGCCTCTGGAGGTCATTGTAAGTTGTATCTTATCTCTCCATTTCTTCACATAGAAATTGAAAGAGATAAAGTTTCCACCTAGACCAACTTTTAATTGTTTTTAATCTGCTTTTGTCAGCTGGTGTTGGCCTGGCAAGGGTCATGCAACTTAACAGCAAGGCAGGAGAGGAGGAGACAATGCAGCTGCACCTGGAGGCCAGCGCCTCTGAAGAGGAGACGCTTACAGATTATTACAAAATACTCAGGACCCTTGGCAAGGGGAGCTTTGCTGAGGTCAAGCTGGCCTGCCACCTCCACACAGAGGTGCAGGTAGCTGTCAAGATCCTGAAAAAAGGCAACAATGAGCCTAACAATAAAACTGAAATTGAAATCATTAAGGTGCTAGAGCACCCAAACATCATTAAGCTGTTCCACATCATCAATACCAGAGAACACACCTATATGGTGATGGAACATGCTGCTCACGGAGACCTGGTGAGCCATATTGAGAAGATGGGATGTCTGCAGGAGAAGCAGGCCCAGCACATCTTCACACAGGTGGTGTGTGCAGTTCACTACTGCCATAACAATGGCATTGCTCACAGGGACATCAAACTAGATAACATACTGCTGGATGGCAAAGGGAACATCAAACTGTGTGACTTTGGCCTGGCCATCAGAGTCACAGATGGACAGATGGTGTTGGGGTTCTGTGGCACTGTTGAATATTGTGCTCCAGAGCTATTCATGGACAAAGAATATGATGCAAAGGCAGTTGACATCTGGAGCATTGGAGTGGTTTTATATACAATTGTGACAGCACGGTTCCCATTCAATGCATACACCTATTCAGACATGAAGGTGGAGATGCTGAGTCCCACTCTATTCATTCCTGCCACACTTTCAGAAAACATTGCAGACCTCATTGTGCAATTGTTCACTATGGAGCCTGGGCAGAGGCCAAAGATAGGTGACATTAAGCAGCACCAGTGGCTCAAGGACAGGAAAGAATTTTGGAAACTCCCATCATCCTCAGCAACACATGGTAACAACCCAAGTCCCAGCATTGTGGTGACTATGTGGGACATGGGCTACCGTCCCAAAGATATTTGTGACTGTATTCGTAAGAAAAATTTTAATAACATAATGGCCACCTATCTAATCCTAAAACATGGTCACCACACTGACCATCCTGTTAAGTCCATACAGGGCGGTGTTGCCATGTCCCCAGCACGTGCTCTCACCTCTCTTCCTCCTCTGAGGGCAATGAGTGAGCCTGCACATTTCACATTGACCTGGCTGGCTGAACACCACGTACACAATGAGAATGGGTCAAGGAACAAGGGAAGCAGGAAGCTGAGCATGCCTACCACCCTGTGCTGGGAGCAGTATGGGGTCAACCTACCCAAACTTGTCCCCAGGTGTGCTCCCAAGTTTACTTATCTTGTGAGCAAAAGTGTGAAAAGTAACATTATGTGCAAAGGGGTCTCTTCAAGATGCCCATCCCAACAGGGCGTCTCTTCGGTACAGTCTTTTTCCCAGGAGGCCCTCCACAAACTAAACATCCCTTCAAATAGTTCTTACACTCTGAGTACACCACCTGCAAGTAAATCCAGAAAGTCACCTCAGCATGTTACCAGCAGTGCCACCAATGGAACCCAGAGAACTTCCCTTCAGGCAACAACCAAGGAAAACTTTAAATGTGTCCCACGCAAAGGAAGAAGTACACACTTTTCCAGGAATCTATCCCAAGGCTGGAAGAGGGTTAAGAAGAGAATTTGGAACTGTATGCAGACATTGTGCTGCTGCCTACCAGTCTCAAAAAGGAGCCGTATTTCTCAGAAAGAAGTAGTACCACGTAAAGTTGAAGGCAATAGAGTGACATACTCTATTGGACTTCTGTGATTCTTAATGTGGATATATTCTAAAGTCTCTTGGAACCAACACCCAATAATTATTTGTACGCAAATTAGACAATCTTATTTTTAGAGGAGCAATCTCACATCACCATCACCTCAGAGAAAACCAAACTCGTTACGTGAAAATGGACAGCAGAGGATGAAAAGCAGAGGTGGCAGAGACAGCAGGAATGAGTTGGATAAAGGTGGAAAGATTCAGAGGGGATGAAAGTTTCAGTGGAGGGTCAAAAAAAAAAAACAGTGAGGGAGGCGAAGAGCCACTGAAGCACTGAAAAAAGAATGGCACAGTGTGATAAGAACAGGCAAGGGTAAGTGTATGTTTCTAAGCCCTTAAGAGCGTCCCTTCCAGATGACTATATCTCTTTAAGTGATAAGCCTCTATGCAGGTTGAGACATGGGATGGGACTTTTCCTTTTGTGTGAAACAGCAGAAGCAGTATCCCTGCAGGAACTCTAGATTTCAGTGTGCCCACTTAACCCAGCCCAGAGGAGTCAAGCACTGGAAGAGGCAAGCCATCTACCAAAGGTTTCTGCACAGGAAAGTATAGGTAACAAGAGATATGTCCCATGACTAGCTTCTATAGCATCATTATGAGAGTGTGGCCTTGTGCCAAAACCATGCCCAAGGCTGCCCAGGAATGAGGACTCCCTATGGGCCAAACATCATAGAACTTCCTCAGCAGTGCTCATTCATTGGTCTTTCCCTTCATTCAGGGTCTGGTCCAAGGGAGATGTTTCCCCTCACTGGGTAGAGATGAATCACCTCTTTCCTCCACCTCCCCGCCCTAATACAGTGTTTCCCGCTTACCTCATATCTCTGTGTCCCTCCAACACAGGAGACACAGTCTCACTGCTGATGGTGAAGGGACCTTTTTGTGGGGAGTCTTATCATAACCATATCTGTCTCTTACGAGGAAGTGCCAGCAAGCTGGAAGGAATTGGCATCACTTTGGATGGAATGCGGGAATGTTGCTCTGCTTTGGAAGGTGGGTATTTATTGCCTGTTCTAGAACATGATGGACACCTGCCTTAGTCTGCAGACTAGGAACTATATTTTATTCCTGTCCCACTTTTGGGGTCATGTCTAGACAGAGCCTTGATAATCACAGAGTAGGGGCATTTAGCCAAGCTAAATGTCCGACTATGAGAGTTATCTTTGGTGTTGTTGTGGACACCTACTAGGCAGATTCCCTACTCTCTGCAGTTAAGAAGGTCCACTTTGAAGGGCTTGAATACCACGGCTCATCTGAGGGCCTCACATGGCTGAGGCATCACTGAGACCACTAAGTTTACCTCCATTGTATGAGAGATGGTTCTGTGATCTGGTCCAACCATGAAACTGGTCTGCACGTAATGAACATGAGGATGCTTTGTTCATAATGCAAATGAACAAAGGGGTAGTGACAGACAGCTGAAGTGTAGATTCAGAGGCATCTTGTGACAAGCTGCACACCTCTCCTCTCTGACCACTGTCACAAACTATTATAGAAGAACAGTTTCTGCCATAGAGGGTGAACATGTTAAACTTCTTTGGGATAACACTTGTTTCCACAAGCCACCTGTTTAGTCTGTAATGGACTGAAGAACCATGAGCTCAAGGATGCACACAGCCTACGAGGAAAACCAGCCCAGAGCCAGTGAGCTTCTTACTCATGTAGCCATAGCTGGAATACATCAGTGGGGGATTACCAAGGCACTGAAACCAGGCCTGTGAAAAGGGAACATGTGTGCTGTGGCTAGGTCAGTGAGTCCCAGGACAGACAGTCCAAGGGAATCATTAGCTCAAGACCCAGGTGATGGTCTCTAAGCTGGTGAATCACAGTGAAAACAGGTTCAGCCCAAGATGTCACTTGGGTCTGATGGGGACTTTATGTATTTCTGTTACTCAGTGAGGGGTGTTGCTCCTTATAGCCTTTGACCTGTTGGAATAGAAGTCTGCTGAGGACCAGCCCTACACACAGCACCTCTATCTTTCACTGCCTGCCTGATAGAGGAAGCATGAGCAGGGCACTTAGTACAGATAGTTGTAGCAGGAACTTCACACACATCATTTCAAAGCTGTTCACAGGCATTCACCTCACAGAAGATAAACCTGAGTCCTTGAGATACCCTATACCTTTCTACCCAGTGAGCCTTTTGACCCAGCCACAGTGATCAATGTGGGTGGGACATGGAGTCTCAGAAGTCACCTGCAGATCTTTTGTTGGTCGCCCTTTCTCTCCTTGTATAGGTTCTTTTGGAGATGTCCTGTTGTGGAAGCTTATTTTCACCATAAATGTGAATCCTGTCTCATGTGAACAAGGGTAAGTGAGATGGGGTTCATATATTGGAATGCCTATATTTAACCACATTGGTGAGAAACTGGTTTTCCTCCCTGAGCCCGACTCATGGAAAGTGTCTAGACTTCAATGAGGAAATCATTTCCTGCAGGAAGAGGTCCCTGAAGAAAACCTAATGATGTCACCATGGTGAAAGTCACAGTGCAAGATAATGGGCCTCATCCCTGCCACATTAGTCCCTGAATTCCACCCAAAATATACCTGCCATTATCTACCAAGGTTAATGGTATTGGGCATGGGGAATGTGGAACTCTTGATCAACTTCTTCATTATTCCATTATGTTCCTTTTCTTGTAGGCCCCAGGCCACATCCTGAAGTATGTTCCCAGTGAATTCTTGGCCTGAGGACCTTCCTACTCAGCACTAGTGCCAGTGATACAGGAGAACACCTCAGAACCTCCAGCTCTAAAAGGAGACTAGCATATCATTGCCTGTGCTCTAGAGGAGGGCAGATGCTCCACACAGCCTCAGGAGGACACATTGTGAAGGACAAGGAAACAGATTCTATTCCTTCATCCCCCCAGCATCCTCACTTCTCAACAAGATCTGAGGATAACAGGAGGACCCCTTGGGAAAGCCTCCCAGTAGATGTGTTAATGCTGAATCCCCACCCCATTTTAATATTATTCGGATTCTAGCAGTTCACAAAGGTCACTTATGTCTATCTATCCTCACAAATGATCCCAGAAATGTGCCTGAGCAGAAGAAAGTGTCTCAGCAGAGCCTAGCAATGTGAATGTTCACTTTGAATCTCTTTTGACCACTAGAACAGGTTTCTTGAAAAGGGCAGTGTCTATTATCCCTTGTCCCAGACCAACACTAACATGAAGATGGACTGGAAGGCATCTGGGTGGAGCAGCTCACACTGAAGGATTCTACTTAACTTCTGAGGTATTTAACCTAATTTACATAAACTGGCATTCAGAACATTTGATATTTGTCAGTAGACATCAAAGCCATTTCCCATAGTTGCTCTTCTTAACGTGAGAGAACGTTGTAGGTCATCTATAGACTCAACCAAATCCAGTCTGATGACCAAATATGAAATGTAAGAACCAGCATGGCCTAAACCTAGAAGAGATGGCAGGGGGCAGAAGACATTCATCAAGACCCTGTACTTCTTCCAGCACTCCACACAAAGCCAAAGTGATACAGAAAGTGCTAGAGGGAAGGAACAGAGACTGGACACTAAAAATCTACCACAAAGCCCAGCACCAGACCCACCTAAATCACACTAAGTGATGTTGTCAAAGTCACCCAGGGATATCAAGGCAGAGAAAATGGTCTGTCCACAAATGGACACAGTTCAGGTATGGAAAAACAAACAACTGGAAAGCTACTGAAAAATGAACACCACCAATGTTACAGTTGCCCATCCAAAAAGACAAATGCATAACATTCATGTCAAAGCGACAAAAGAAACCTACATAACAATGACATTGTCAATAGGAACATTCCCTAGCAAGTTAGCACAGAGAAGATGGACTGTGGATATGGGATCTCTGAGGCCACTAAATGAGAAAAACAGAAGTTGGACCCTGGCTTGAGCAGATAATTCCTTAGGTCATCTAGAGGGAGCCTGGCCCGTGCCACATCCTGGAGCCACAAATCCCTGTCCTAAACCAAGATAGAGTTGCTCCCTATCAGCACCAAGAAAATGTCCTGGCAGACAGGCAGAGGTGCTCTCCACCACTCCTGTCCACTCCAGGCTACTCCCTTAGCCTTTCCCCAGATTACTACATGAGGATGTGGGATAGGAACAGAAGGGTCACTACCCAAGGCTGGTGGTCACTTCCGGCTCTGACTGTTTGCTTTGCTTTTGACTCCCAAATCCCTCAGCACAGTAGAAGGATGAGAGTGAGCATGAGAAAATTATGGTAGCTGTAGCTGTAGCTTGTGAAGTTCCATGCTGCTGCTCCTGGAAACCAGGAAGCCTAGAGCTGCACAGGCCTCATCACTTCTCCATACACACTGCTAGTTATCAAACCATGGAAGAGACACTACCCTCCTCCTGCCCCACAAAAGCTGCAAGGCAGCAGGCTGAGCTAGACACTTCACAGCCTCAACATGGCTATGTGTAAGGCCAGGATGGAGACTTACAGCATATACCACGTAAACCTGTAGAGATTGGGCCTTGACCGAGACTTTTGTCCACTCATACGCATACATGTTCCAAAACTCCACACACAGGTCTGGATGATTGTTTCTCTTCCACTCTATTCAACAAACATCAGTGAGTCAAGATTTGGCACATGTTTTCCCAACTGCTCTTTCAAACAGCACAGGCAGAAGTAAGCCCTGCTTGATGTTCCCTATCTTGACACCACTTACTCAAATGCAGATGTTAGAACTGGCTGAACACTTCCCCACAAAGCCCCATTTACCTTCCTTTACGGCTGCCTTGCTGCTTACCAACCATGCAGCTCTTCATATACTGTGTGCCAGCTGTTTTTAGAGCAATCTAGCAACTCCACATACTGAGGCTCTACTCAGGCCCTACTGGACAAGAAGGCCACCTTATTTCCACTGAAACCACCCTGCTAAGCTAAGGGCCATAGTAAATAATCCCCTGCCACAGCCATGCAGGGCATGTTGGGTGGAAGCAGAGCAAATGATGTGAAGTGTCTGATGCCAAGCAGTGTCTATGGAGTGGAGGTGAGGTCGAGGATAGTTAAAAGAGAAAATTTTCAGGAGAAAATGGCCTGAGAAACACCCATTGTAAGTGTCAGCGCATGTGTGGATGTGGCAGCCAAGATAGGGATGTTAAGCAAAGCAATGACTACTTGTTTATATTAGTGTTATCAAGGGTGTGTCCATCAGGGCCTGATATCAGAAGTTTAAAAGGGGAAAAAGCCAGGGAAGTGTTCAGCAAATTCTGAAAACTACTGTGTATGTTGGGTGGATGTGGAGGAGGTGGGCCATGTAACAGAGCCTTACAGCAGGTACAACATGTAAGTTGAAGAATGGCTGGTGCATAATATGTGTGTGGCTTTAAGTGTACCACAGGGCCAGGTACCTAGCAGTGGATGTAACAGAGGTAGCAGGATCAGTCTTGCCCTGATATTTAGAAATGTGAGTTTATATGTTGTAGATAGTGTGTTTGGGTAGATGTTTTGCAGGTCCTGATAACTTTACCTGCATCATCAATGGGTCTAACTGGACATGATGAAGAGCAGTGTATATTGAGTGGCTGTGGGGTGGGAGGCTATTGGTTTGATGTATGGTGTGATGAGCGTGATATCTACCACATTATGTGGACTGGAGAGGGGATGTACACTTGCAGCTGATGATAACACTGTAATGTCTGGGTCAGTGGGGTGGGGTGAGTAGCAGAGCCTGATCCCTACAAACTTCCATATGTTAGGCATAACCCTCGCCCTGTTAACGCCTTCCATACATTGTTAATCTAAAGCTAGGAAGATCACCCATTATCCACAGGATAGAATTCTCTAGGGATCAGGCCTAGAACAACCCTCTTCTGCTCTCCCACCACCAAGGTAAGGTATCAGACTCTGCTAGACATCCCTCCAACCACAACATCAACTGAGATTCAATGAAAGGCATCAGACCCTGTTGGACACTCTACTTCCTGTCAATGACACACATTTGCTGTTTGCTTCAAACACTCCTGGAATCCTCCTCTGACATACAACACTAGGTGTAATGCAGTGCTGGACACCACACCCATACACCTCACTTCTATTGCCAGCTCTTGGGGCCTGCTGAACAACCTACATACACTTGTACATACACACACACACACACACACACACACACACACACACACCATACATTCATTTCTTTGTGTTGGGGCATGCATGACTTCCCACCAAACCACACATGGACTGCTAGGTATCATGTCTTACTGTATAAACCCTCATGCATTATTCATATTTATCCCAAGGCATTGGATCCCGAATAACCCCCACCTAACTCCACATCAACTACTATTTAGCAGACTATGCAAGATACTCTCTTACAACTGAACCCAAAATACATGCCTAATTATTGGGCCCCGCTTGACTCTCACACTACTGAAGATGTACACACACTGCTGGTTGCAGGCCGCAGCGCAATGTACTACTGTGTGAGTATCAGGGCCTGCTGGATACTGCATCACATCAACAATTATAAATCTGAGGATGTCAGACATGCTGGGCATTCCAACACTCCACAACCATTTCTACAGTGCCAGCTGGAGGCTCTGAGGCAAACATGCCACCCTGTAGCTTCCTCACTTACACAGCTAGGTCTCAGGCTCTGGTGACACCCACTATGCCTTACACTCTCTGAAGTGTCAGGCACTATTGGACATCACATCTGCCTCTTACCAGACCTTGAAGGACACCAGTTCTTCCATAAGCTAACATAAACCTAGTGGGTATTGGGTGCAGCCGGACACCCTCTTCTTCCCTGTTCCTCTCTGTCATCCAGTGTTATTCATCAAAGTTGTTGAATGCACCTCCACACCTTTGATCACACATCCATTTCTAGGTATTTGGTTCTATTTGATCTCCTAACCCTCATAAATCACTAGCTATCAGACTATGATGGAAGCTTCTCCTTCTGCCATGCATCTCAAAATTTTAAGAGCATTGCTGGATGTCCTTCTGCTGATGACAAACCTACACTGCTCAGCACCAGGTTCTGCTGGAATTCTCTCCTAATGCCACCTAATGTGCTGTGTATCAGGCTCCACTGCTAGTTACCAGGCCACACTGAACACTATGCCATTGCTAAACTGCAGTGACATGTAAATGCTGTTTTATCAGATTCACTTGAACACCACTCTTCCAGCCCACACGACATGCTAGGTGTTGTACAAGCTTGACAACCACTTGCCCCAATATACACTACTGGCCAACAACACTGCAATATTTAAGGCTCTGCTAGATACCCCTGTCCCTGACACATGCAAGCTTCTAGGCATCAGGCCCTCACTGCCACTCTGTGCACATTGTACTCATGCACACAATATTAGGCTTCAAGCTAAAACACCACCATTCTGCTGCCTAGAAAGTAGCAGGGGGTGTTAGTGGGGCTGAAAATTAGCACTCCTTCTGGACAGCAATACAGGTATAGGAAGAGAAGCTTGTTATACAAGTCCTGTTGTCAGGAATTGTGTACAGTTTAGAACTGGGGAGTCCTGAAGGAGCTGATACATAGTAGTGCATAAGGGCCCATCCATTTCTACAGCAAGGCCTGAAACCAAACAGTGCATTTCAGGCTGTGGTGGAAGGGGAAGGAGTGTCCAGGGGACCTGATGACTAGCAGTGCAGGGGACTGTTGGCAGCAGGGTGGGGGTATCTAGTAAGGCCTCTAGGGGGTGAAGCTCCTCACACTGAGGTGACTCTGTGTGGGAGCAGCTGGGAAATGCCCTGGAGGGTCATGAACACAGCAGGTTATGATGGGTGGGAGCAGTCAGTTGCTGCCTAGGTCAAGAAGGCTCAACACACATCAAGTTTCTGTAGGGTACCAGAGGGGTGTCCAGCAGTGCCTGATATATAGCCCTTCATGTGAAGCAGTGGTGTTGCTGTTTTAAAGAGCTCTGTGTGTTTGTGTGTGTGCACATGTGTATGTCTATGTATGTGTGTGTGCACGTGTGTATGTAGTGAAGGCTTAGAGAGTGTGCTTCACTGCTGTTACCTAGCAATGAATGTGAGGATGAGGTGGGGTGCACTTGGATAGAAATGTAGTTTGAATGCAGCAGTCAATGTGGGGTTGTTGGTTAAGGTGTCTTTATGGTCTGACATCAGCAGTAAATCTAGGTTTCAGATCCAGGGAAGGGAATGTAGCAAGCCTTTATATAGAGCAGAGTGTTGCAAAAACATGTGCCCCCAGGGCATACCATGAGGTTCATGAGTGCTCTCTGCTCCCTTGAAAATCCCCACGTAGAACTCTAGGTGTGTCCCAGGTGATTGTAGCTCCTCCCCTGCAATGCCACATACACTACTAAGTCCCTGCCGTATACCACCTTGCTATCCACCACACAGTGCTCAGTCCAAGTGCACAATTCCCACCCCTGGCACCAGTGTGCACACACTGCTGAGAATCGGGCCCTGCTGGACACACGGCCCTACACATCACTGCAGCTCCACATACAGTGGTTTATATTAAGACTCTGGTGTATCTCCCATTCAGTGCTGGGTGAAAGAAAGGGAGACACTACTGGTTGGAACACTAGGCCCCTTCCAAGATTTCTTGATGACAGTTCCTGCTAGTGTCCCCTCACCTATAGCCACAGCCCCACAATCACATATTCAGTGAGGTGTCAGGTGCCCCACCCCACAGCCAAAGACTCAGCACACAGGTATCAGGTACTGTTAGGTTTCTAGCCCATTTTCAGCCAAAGGCTTAAGTCTTTAAGTCAGATCCTCTCAGGTATAACCCTACAGCTAAAGCCCCATCTTCACAGCCAAGTGTCAGGTCCTTCCCCTACCTACAGTCAAACACACACACACACACACACACACACACACACACACACACACACACACTCACTCCAGGGCCTGCTAGCTATAACACCCTAATCAAAGTCCCGCATTCAATGCTGTGGTTCATCTCCTGCTAAGTAACCTTCTCCACAGACAGCCCCACATAATACATATAAGTCTAGGTGCCATATCCTGCTAGTAGTTCCCTCTCCTATAGCCAATCTACCACACACATATCTATCTAAGCACATATGCCCCTACATACTTCCTAAAATTATCTAGCAGGTGCATGCCCACTAGACAGCTAATATCCTAGAACGACAGCTCAACACACACCTCTCAGTGTCAGGTTGTGCTAGGTAATCCTTAGCCCACGCCCAAAGCCCCATATACACAGCATAGATGACTAACTGTTATTGTCTTAATTTATTTCACATCCAACACTCCAAGCATGACTAGGTGTTAGGTCCAGCAAGGTGGCCCCTATTTAGCTGGACAAAATCATGCCTCTCACATGTGAGGGGTTACAGCAAAACATCACATGCGCTCTCACAAGCCAACCTTGGCAAACCATCACATGCCCAGCTTGCAGCAAAACATCACCTGACAAAATTCAATCCTCAAAGAAAGCAGAAATTTCCACTTCAAGGTATCTCTCCCCTTGGAGCTGAAGCCCAATACACAGGGCTGGGTCTCAGGACCTGCTAGTTACTACCTCTACCATTGCCAATCCTTCCTCCACTCACACAGACACATGACTAGGTTTCATGTGCTATGTTTCTGCTCCATTAATGCCAAAGCCCAACCCCAACCCAAATAACAGGACCTTCAAGGAAGAGCCCCCCTACAGTCAAAGGCCCCATTTATGTCTGTGTCAGATCATACTTGTTAACACCTCCCCTATAGCAAAGCTCTATATACACATGTAAGGCTAGGTGTTACCTCAGGCTAGGTATACCCTTCACCATAGCCAGTGCCACACACGCACTTAAGATTAATGTTAAGTCCTTCTCTCTGTCCCCTAGCAGACAACCAAACTCATGAACACACACACATGTACTCATGAACATATTTACTAGCAAAAGCCATGAAAACACATACATGCATGCACACATGCACTCATACACTGGACTATACTTCAGGTCCAGACATTTTCCCCTCACAGGCAAAGCCTCAACCCGTGTATGGCTAAGGACTAGGTTTGCTAAACACCTACATCCAATTCCACACAGCAGCTGGGTGTCAGGTCCTGCAAGGTTCCTCCTCCCAGACAGGCAAATAAAATACACAGAGTGATGTGTGAGGACCTGCTGAGTTCCCAATTCTGAATAACAAAATTCCACAACATAAATACATAGTGTGGGGTAGGAGAGAGAGGAGAGAAAGCTGTCAGGTACAGTATGTATCATAACCATAGTCAAGGCTGTCCTCTAATACACTCACTCACATACACACTGCTATGTATCAAGTCCTGAATATTATCCCCTCACAGACAAAGCTAATGTTCACATATATGTGTAGGTGACAAGTCCTTCTATATATCTCATAACCTACACTTAAAGCCACATATATGGCTAGGTATCAGTTCCTGATCATTTCACTCAAATACACAATCAAATCCAGGGTATATAGCCTTGAATATATACCCAGCTATAGGTGTCAGGGCCTCCTTGATTCTGACTTCTGTACAGCAAAGTCCCAAATATATAAACACTCTTGTTCTCTCCCATTCTCTCTCTGTCTCTGCTTCTATTCCTCTCTCTTCCTCCTCTCTACCCCTTACACACAAAGCACTAGGTATCATCACCATAACCTAAACACACACAGACAGACACACACACACTACTAGACATCAGGTACTGAATGTTCTCCCTCACAGACAAAGCTTACATACACATATATGGTTAGGTCGCAAGTCCTTCTCTATATCACAACTCTACACTGAAAGCCACGCATATGGCCATGTATCATTTTCTGGTAAGTTTCCTCAAATTCACAGCCAAATCTAGAATATATAGACTGAATATTCTCACAGGGCTAGGTTTCAGGGCCTCCTTGATTCGCACTTCCCTACAGCAAATCCCAGTATATATGAATTAACTAACTCTGTCTCTGTCTCACTCTCCCTCTCTCCATCACCAATCCTCCTCCTCTCCTTTTTCTAAACCTCACACAGAGCACTAAGTATCATCACCTGCAAGGAACCTCCTCTCCTACAGACAGAGCCACCCCCCCCCGCCTTAATTAGATGTCAAGCCAAGCTAGGTATTGCCTGCCAGTTTTACAGAAAAACAGCCATACATGTTTGATTTTGCTTGGTTCCCTTTCTCTTGAAGTGAAAGCAAAACTTAAACATACAAGTCTACCTGTCATGTCCTGCTACACAATCCTTCTCCATCAATCTAAGCCATATATATAAGTACCCAGCTAGGAGTTCCACCTTGCTACATCTCCCCTCCATTACAACATAACCCCGTAATCAGAACAAGCCACATGTCAGGTTCTGCTTTTTATCTCTTCTGTTTCAGCCATGATCCACAGACACACACGTGGCTAGGTGACAGGTCTTGCAAGACATGTCCTTTCCCTACTGCCATAGCCTAACATCATACGCTGAGTATCATCTCCTGCTGTGCATCTTCTAGCCTTCAGCCACATGTCACCACACACTGCTAAGTTTCAGGTCATGCGGATTACAAACATTCCTACAGAAAAAAGCCCATACAGTCATAAACATAAACAAGCAAACACACACACACACACACACACACACACACACACAGAGAGAGAGAGAGAGAGAGAGATGAGAAAGAGAAAAAGAGTTATGTACCAGCTTATATTATTTATCCCATCTTTTACAGCTGAAGCCCCATAGGCTGGTCTGAGTTTTAAATCCTGTGAGGCATCCCCTTTCTTAGGAATAGACAATACACACAGGACTAGGTTTCAGATCCTGCTAGCTACCTCCTCCCCTAATGCAAAGCTCAATTCAGAAACATTGTTGGTTGACAAGTACTGCTCCACACTTCCCACTCCAATGATCAAATGCTAGGTACAAACAAACACACACCCTTGCACATATGCAAATACATACATGGTTGTGTCTTGCCGTTCAAGTTAATTCTTCCCCTACAAGCAAAACTCTCCAAAATGGGCTACTTGTGTACTCTGCTTGATACAATCAACATCCACTTTTTCTCTGGTCTCACCCTCCCTGTCTCCCTTCTCTTTTTCTCTTTACTATACACAACTAGATATCAATTCCTGGCAGATATTATACTCTATAACTAAAATCCCACAGAGGAATCCTGGTGCAGGTCATAAGTTTCCCCTGTCCTGTAGTCAAAGCCTCTAATATACACACCTGGTATTTACTCCTGCACAGCCAAAGTCACATATACACATACAGGTCAAGGGATCCAGGCCTGCTGCATAAACCCTCCCCAAAACAAAAGTTCCTCTAACAAGGATATTGTCAAGCCCTGCTAAGTAACCCAACCACTCTCTGTTCCTCCATTGCTCATAAGCACTCCGAAGACTGAAAACTAGGAACTGAAGATGTAAAGAACTGGCAGCATCTGTCTTTCTAGATCTGGGTTATACATTTACCCAGAAAATGGCTCACAAAGAAAGATGGTTAAAGATGCTGCTGAGCCTCTGAAACTAGGCTTATGATGTTGCAGTTGCTGTAAGGTTATAGGACTCATTTGCTGGATGGATGACTAAAGCTTGATGAGGGATCCAACCCTTCCAGTTGGGCCTGTGTTGCATAAGTAAACCAAGCAAGCCATAAAGAGGAAGCCAATAGCCTTGTTTTCAGTGTCTGCTCCTGCTTAAACTCCTGCCCTAACTACCATAAATGGTAGACATGCATCAGGTCAAATAACCTCTTTTCTGCACACATTAATTGTTGTCATGATGTCTGTCAGCAATAGAAATTACACTAGGACAATATCACAAGACTGACATTATTGTATTGTTGGGATCCTATTGCCTCCACCTCCTAAGAGTCAGGATACAACTATGTACTGCAGCATTAAATTGATAATTAGAACTTCTCAGATGAGATAGATGTCACAGAAAACATAAGTTAACATCTAGGAAAACAGAGAGGTGAGGATATGGTTAATGAATTTAATCATAGCAAGTATCTTCAAGCAGTTGGGCTAGAGATATTTAAGAGTGAAAATGAGAAATGTGGTGCAAGAAGTATACAGGGATGGGGAGGAGGAGAATTTGACTTCATTTTTAATGCAGTGAGAAGACACCAGAGGATGGGAACAGAGGAGTGACAGCATCTGACTTGGAAAGTCAGACATGGAAAACACATGTGAGGGCAACATTGATTACAGTGACATCAGTTTAGGCAGCTTGTAGAAATGTGGTGATCCTCTGGCTTGTTCTACATCAAAGTTCAATCCCAAGGTGAATGTGCCACCTACATTTGGTGTGAGGTGCTTCATTAGGTCAGAATATATATGCTTTATTAGCTACCTGAGCATGCTTACAGGCGTGTGTGTATGCAGATACCCTGATCATGAGATCAGAGGATGTGTACCCTTCTGAATCTGCCCACAAAATAAATCCTGGAGTATGGTTTGTGAGATCAGAATGGATATCACTCCTACATCATTCCATATCACCTCACCTCTTCCACCTACAAGCAAGCACCAGTTGTTGTTGTTTTTTTTGTTTTGTTTCTTTGTTTTTTCCTGCAAAACTGAAATCCAGGCACCACACACCTAAGAACATCTAAGAACATCCAACTAAGAAACACCAAGCATCAACCAAAGCACTGAACACAATTTTGTCAAAAAGAATTAACAAACTAAATCCAGATGAGCAAGCCCAATACAAAATCAGAAGTAATATGAAAAATACAAGAGAACCCGGCTCCTCCACTACATGATTAGTTCCAAAGTAATGCCCAACTGCAAGTGTCACTTAAAAACTTTAAGACAAAGTATTGAATGACTTTATCATGTCATTCTTTTTTCTAAAGAACTTTATGTTTTTTCTAAAGAAGTAAAAAATCTCTTGATTGTCTTTATTGAATTAATAACAGAGTTAAAAGAACCTTATGAAAGTAGAATGTAACAAAAAGTCATAAGTACTAGAGGAAAACAATGCTGGAAAGACATGCATGGTATGTGCTCACTTTTAAGTGGATATTAACCATACAGAACAGATAAGCATGCTACAATCTACAATCAACAGACACAAAGAAGCTTACTAACAAGGAGGACAAAGGAATTCTGTTTGAATCTCACACAGGGGGAAAAAAAACAGTTATCTGGAGCACATGGAGGAAGGCAACTCAGTGGGAAAGGGGGTAGGAAAGGGAATGGGGATGGGGGTCAGGCGTGGGGGGTGCAGGACTAGGAGAGAGAAAGGAAATCGGTGCGGAGGGTATCTCTTGGGTGAGGGAGGCACCCAGCAGTCCACATTTGGAGTATTCTTGTGGTACAGTTTCTTTTCCTGTAGAATCTCAAGGCTGAATTCCAGAGCAGACTGGACTTTGAATGAACAATCATCAGTCACAAGGGCAGTGGATCTCAAGTAGGGAAGGAGGATGAGGCTTTATATGGCTGCCATTTCTATGCTTCCATTGAAGTGGCAGTGGATAGAAAGAAAAGCTGAGGAAGTGGTACCTCTGAAGAACTCAGAGTGTGATGGCTATTCTTGGTTGTCAATATACTGTATTGGAATTAACTACAATCCAATCAACTAGGCATACTCTTGAGGGATTTTTTTTTTAAATGTAATGGGAAGACCCACTCTAATCCTGATCTTTGAAGAGGGCAGATATGCCTCTATTCTAGGTCTTTTGAGGTCAGAAGTGAGACATTTAATCTGGACATTAGCATGAGGGACATGGAAGAAGGAATGTTTCTTATTCTACTTGAATCCTCTTACTCAAGCTGTGTTATTACCATGATGCACCCTGCTGTTCTCACACAGTAAGCACTTATTCAGGAAAATGAGGTATGTGGGACCATGGATTTTCCTGACACTACACAGCCTGTCAGTCACAGGAGCAAGACACCACTGACTGTTTACAGCCTTTTTGCAGTGCCCTTCCCCACCAGACGTTCAGCTGGATGTCCTCCCTCAGAGGTGACTAAATGATTCACCTGTCTTTAAACACTTGGACAACAAAGAATCACATTTGCTTATTGTGCAATTTGTCTTTTTTCTGTCTATTTATATGAGTAATTAACAAAGTAAGCCATCTATGATTCCATGTCAAACAGTCTGTATAGTTTAGCTTTAATAATTTGCTATAGAATTTCTCTTTTGAAAAATCAAGCTGTATAAGTATTTACACACTTTAAGGTGGCAGAATCTCCTGTATAGTTTCTGAAATGTGTGCTGTTCTTTGCAAGGGTTTTTTTCTTCTTAGAGAAATAAATTAACTCATAATTTTTTCTTTAATCTGTGGATATTTTTGCTCTCTGTTTCAATCACTGACTTCATCAGGAATTCATCTTCATAGACAGCTGCAGAAATTGCATGGCTGCATTTTCTTCAAATATTAGCCATTTGTGAAATGCCATGTATTTCAGTCTTGTTGTAAAGAAATGCTTTGATATGCTACTTTCTTATACAGAACATAGGTGTTGGGAAGGTAGCTATTTGTTTATGTTTATACAGACTTGTCTGCATATGTGCACATGTGGCTGCAAGAGATATAAGCCTTGAGTGTGCCAGCCTCTTTGATTTTTTTAAATTAAAATCACACACACAAACACAAAAAGCAGAGGGTTGTGCTGCTCTATGCCTGTGGGAGTAATAAGATAATTAGTGAGAATTGCTTCTCTGTTTCAGCTATGTGAATTCCTGAGTACTTAACTAAGACCATCAGGCTGGGATCCAGACTCCTTTACCTGCTAAGCCATATCACTAGCCATTGTCAGCCTGGGATTATCTTATGTAGAACAGGATGCTCTAAATCTCAGGTATTCATGTGTCTCTACCTTCTGAGTGCTGGGTTATAGGTGTGCAATACAATACCTGGCTTCAGGAATTATATAGGGTCACTGGAAAATCCTTCTAAACATTTAGAAAAGAAATTACCCCAGTGCCACAGCCACCTTTTCAATTTGGCAGTATAGGGAACTGACATTCACCAGTGTGCTACAGCTCCTGCTCTCCAGGTCCTGTCTAGGTGAGAAGGTGATGATATCCTCACTATCCCATTCTTTGAAGCTAGCCTTTCATAAATACCCAAATCCAGGAAAGGGCAGAAACAACAATGTGTATGTGTCATGAGCACAAATGAAAAGCTGAGAACAATCAATTCATTGTCAAGGTGTGGCTCAGGCAAGTCTGTCATTCCAGGACTTGGGGGGCATAGGAAGAAAGGTCAAGTGTTGAAGACTAGCTTGATAGCAGCCTTTAGGAACTCTCAAACAAACAAAGAAACAAAACCACCACTACAGTACACTTAGTGCAAGTATAAAAAGGAACCACACACCTGGGACTCCAGGTTTGCACAAGAAGTAAGCTATAGCCAGGTTTCCTTGCCCTTCTTCTCTCTGTGTCCAGGCACAAGCATGCCAGAGGGCTTCTGATGCCTGGACAGGCATGCCATGAGAAGATGAGGTTGGAGCATGAAAGATAAGAGACCTGCTGAGGACCCTGGTATTGCCAGGTAGATTGAGGGAAGGGAGCAGGAGAACTTTTGTCCACATCAACACAATAATTTGGGTGATATACTCAAATATAGAAAAATAAATATATATAAGAATGCATTCTAGTTGACAAGTGGTATGCCACACTTGGAAACTGTCTAAAGAATCAGAGTTCTGCACAATTTCTAAACAATATAAACAATGCACCTTTCACCATGAAATTCCAGCATTTTATTAATTAGTGCATATGTTAGGTGCTGCCTACAACATGCATATTTATCTAGAGGTTACAATTCCATAGCAGATAATAATAATCCTAAAATGGTATTACTATGAACATAGTTAAACAATGCTGTTGTTTTAAAAAGACTAATCATTCTACAACACACTTAGCATTGGTTCATCAGTCTGGCCCTGTGAATCATCCACAGGACACTGCCCTCAGTGTCCTTGTCAACTCTCCTTGCAGGTTCAGGATTGCTGGGATGCATACCAGGCGTGGGGACAGGTGGAAGCAGAGACTTTGCTTTCCTAGGCTCTACTGCATCTGAAAACCAACTGTGAGAAGGACCCATGACTCAGACACACTGGTCCATGAGGTCAGGAGAGGCCAGAGGCCTGGAAACTCACCTTCATCTCACCCTCTGCTCCAGGTGAGGTGAGCCACATTCATTCCTGCCACCTCATCCTCTTCACAGGACAACACCTCTTCGAGAACCATAAACTGCCTCCTTGGCCAGCCATACCTCTGGCATATAGCCACACCTCTGAAAGGACCCCACCACAGGCTCACAGACCCTACCTCCAACTGTCAAGGAAGCGTGACCCCTGTAGGCTTCTGCCCAACTTCATGGAATGTTCTGGGATATTACTCTCAAAAAATTCCTCACTCCTGGTGCATCCTTTCCTCCAGATCTTAGCCAACACCAGGTATATGGCACTTTTCCTAAGCATACTGGTTGCCAGGAGCTTAAGAATCAACTAAATGTCTCCAGCTTGTCACAGAACCTGACCATGGTTCTTGACAGGGTAGGCTTCTGCGAGGATATGAGGTGACTCTAGCTGAGATTCCTAGTCGCAGGGGACATGGAGACTGAAGAGGACACCCTTGTACTAGACAGTACTCCTGGGGAGGTTGGCAGATATCAACCCACCCACTAAAACTTTGACCCCAAATTTACCCTGCCTATAACAAATGCATGAATAAAAATAAACCAGAGATTGAGTAATGTCCCAGCCATTCCTGGTCCAACCTGAGACTTACACCATGGGGTAGAGCCAGCCTCTGACACTGTTATCAATACTCTGCTATGCTTACATACTGGAACTCAGCATGTCCTCTGAGAGGCTCAACCCAGCACTGGGTTGAAGCAGATATTGAGACCCACAGCCAAATATAGGGGGAAGCCCAGGAAGTCTTGTGGAAGACTCTGGAGAAGGATTAAAGGACTCAGAGGAAACAGGAGCTCCACAAAAAGACCAACATAGAGAACTAACCAGGGTCTTGGTGGGAGGGTTGTGGAGACTAAAGCACAAACCAAGACCCATTTATGGACTGGACCTAGGCGCCTTACACAGATGTAGCCAATGGGCATCTCTGTTTTCATGTGGGTACCCTAGTAAGGGGAACAAAGGCTGTATCTGACATAGACTCTGTTGCCTATTTTTTGTTCACAGTTCCTATGTGGGAAGTGGCCAAAGCCTCTTCCAAGAAGTTTATCATGAAAGTTTATTGTCATTGGCCAGCCACAATATGAAAGTAATTTCTGAAGAGGTTGCTTCTTGGTGAATCTTATGTGGACAGAGACAAGAAGCAGCCTGTTTAGGGGTGAATGCAAGTTTAGGTTTGTGGGTATTGAGTGGGGAAGTCTTTTGGTTGCACTGCACTTCAAATAAGCCAGGACTCTGGAAGGAGGAAGAGTGTCCTGTTGCTTTTTGCCAGTAAGTTAGGAATCCATCATCAGTTGCTGCTCTTAGTGAGAGAGTTAGTCTCAAGAATATACAGAGTTCTGCACTAACTTGGATTGCCTTGTTACGGTATTACGGTATTACCATGGTCATGTGTCCCTATATAAAGCATGTCAGGAACCATTTAGTGCAGAAGAATATAGAATTTGAGTTTGTGCCTTGGGAGTACAAGTCTGCTCTTCTTCCTTTCCTGGTCTTGCAGGGATATCAGTAGGGCTCTAGAAATACCTTTTGCACTGTCTGATAGTTTCTTGTATTCGTGTGTAGCAAAGAAGGAAAACTGTCAATGGAGAAACCTGGGGCCACAGAAACATGAATTAGGATGGAATCCACAAAATTCTAGAAGAACCAGCAATGTGATTGGACATGGCTGTGTTCAATGAGTGCATGCTCTTTTGCTATCATAATCCACCCCTCTACTTGCAGAATACAGACGTGTCCATGAGGCACTGAGTCACCTGAGTATTATACATAGAGTCTTGTTTGTAACCTAAGGACAAAGGAATACTCCCAAGAGCAGTGCACACACCAATCCTGATCATATCTTTCTCACCTTCCTGAAGATAAGATCTATTGCAATCTCTACAAGTACCTAGGTTTCAGGTTCCTCACAGAAACACACTGTTAGAGTATGTAGCATACACTTCCATTGCATGACAAAGAAAACAGTAGACCACGTAAGGGGGGGACTCAGTAACTCTTTTGGGGAGAAAGAATAAGTGCTCAAAGCACTGTTTACATTCTAAGACAGGCTATATCCATGATGCATTGTGAAATCAAAGGTTAGAATTTGAAATTCACAAGTCAACTCAAAAGCTCTCTCCCATGGCCTTACTTTTTCTTCTCAGCTTTCCTGGTTCTTTTTGTTTGTTTGTTTTTGTTTTTTGTTTTGTTTTGGGTTTTTTTTTTGCTTTTTTAATTTTTATTATTAGTTACATTTTATTAACTCTGTATTCCAGCTGTATCCCGTTCCCTCATTCCCTTCCAATCCCTCCCTCCCTCATCTCCTCCTTCCCTCATCTCCTCCCTGCCCCTTTCCAAGACCACTGATTGGGAAGGACCTCCTCCCTTTTCATCTCACCCTGTTTTATCAGTTATCTTCAGGACTGGCTGCAAAGTTCTCCTCTGTGGCCTAGCAGGACTGCTCCTCCCTTGGGGGCTGGGGAGGTCAAAGAGCCTGCCATTGAGTTCCTGTCAGAAATACTCCCTGTTCCCCTTACTATGGGAAACCAATTGGTTACTGAGCTACCACAGGCTACATCTGAGCAGAGGTTCTAGGTTATATCCATACATGGTCCTTGGTGGAGTGTCAGTCTCAGAAAAGGTTCCTGTGCCCAGATATATTTGGTCCTTGTGGAGCTCCTGTCCTCTCCACGTCAAACTAACTCCCCCTTCTTTCATATGTTTTCCTGCACTCTTAGAATCTTAGAGTCTTAGAATCTGCTTTGATACAATGCTAGGTAAAGTCTTTCAGAGGCCCTCTGCAGTAGGCTCCTGTCCTGTTACTTGTTTTCTCCTATGTCCAATGCACATCCCATTTGTCTTTCTAAGGGAAGATTGATCATCTTACCCCAGGTCCTCTTTCTTGTTTTTCTTCTTTTGATGTGTTCTGCATTGAAACTCTCTTCAGGTAGCCTAAGTGAAACAAGTTTAAGTGATGTAGGGACAGGGAGATCAGAAGTCCAATGGCAAATATATTGGTGGGAAACCAGTTTTTCTCATCAGTTACCAGGGAAACATTAGAGCTCCTCCCTGTTGATGGAGACCATTCACGGAGACCTTGCCCAGGGGAGGGCAATGCAAAAATAGATATGATCAGTATCAGCCTCTTGGTAGTGTCACACAACCAGTGAAAATGCATTATTGTTCTATTTAAATTAAACTATTTTTATTAATTACAGTTTATATTCTTTATATCCCAGTTATAGCCATCTCCCTCATCCCCTCCCAATGCCACCCTCCCTTCCTCATCTCCTATGACCCTCCCCAAGTCCACTAATATGGGAGGTCCTCCTCCCATTTTCTCTGACCCTAGCATTACAAGTTTCATCAGGACTATCTGCATTGTCTTCCAATGTGGTCTGGTAAGGCTGCTCTACCCTCTAGGGCAGGTGATCAAAGAGCCAGCCATTGAATTCATGTCAGAGACAGTCTTTGTTCCTGTTACTAGAGAACCCACTTGGAGACTGAGTTGCTGGAGTTGCCTGCGAACATCAATAGTAACTGCCTGCACAAGGGTCTGGGAATTAACAGAGACAGAGAACATGAAGAAGTGTCGCCAAGACGCTGCTCTGATCAAGGTGCCATCTTTATTACAGAGTAAAACACTTATATAGTTTTCCAAGCAAACATATCCAAGCAAAACAGAAAACTTAACCAAACAAAACAGGAGGCTTAACAAAGCAAAACAAAAGGCATCTCCTGAAAACAACAATAGCAAGCCAGCATGCCTTGCACACACATGACCATCTCAGGTCCAGTGGAATGGCTACCTCAGTTGCCCCTTTTCGTTTATGACCAAAGACTCATAAGGCTTCTTTTCTCTTAATACATTAATAATTATGAAATTATGAAAAGTATTATGTAAAATCTACATGTGCGATGTCCAGTCTAGGTGTATTTAGCAACTTAGGAGAAAGTATCTGATTATTCTTTCTATCTTGACAAGTTAAAAGTTCTATACCTAAATTAACTTTTTAAAAAATTCTTTATTAATTACACTTTATTCACTTTGTATTCACCCTGTGGTTCCCTCCCTCCTCCCATCCCAATCCCTCCTTTCCTCCACCCTCTGCATGCATGCCCCTCCCCAAGTCCACTGATAGGGGAGGTCATCTTTTCCTTCCTTCTGATCCTAGTCAATTAGGTCTCATCAGGAGTGGCTGCATTGTTTTCTTCTGTAGCCTGGTAATGTTGCTTCCCCCTCAGGGGGAAGATAATTAAAGAGCAGGTCAATCAGTTCATGTCAGAGACAGTCCCTGAAACTGAGACAGTAACAATTGAACCCACTTGGATACTGAACTGCCATGGGCTACAACTATGCAGGCGTCTTAGGTTACCTCCATGCATAGTCCTTGAAAAGTCTCAGGAAAGACCCCTGTGCTCAGATTTTTTGGTTCTGTTGCTCTCCTTGTGGAGTTCCTGTCCTCTCCAGATCTTAATGTTTTCCACTTCTTTCATAAGATACCCTGCACTCTGCCCAAAGGTTGCCCTTAAGTCTCAGCATCTGCATTGATAGTCTGCAGGGCAGAGCCTTTCAGAGGTCCTCTGTGTCAGGCTCCTGACTTGTTCCCTCTTTACTCCTTCTTCTGATGTTCATCCTCTTTGCCTTTCTGGGTAGGGATTGAGCATTTTAGCAAGAGTCCTCCCTCTTGATTAGTTTCTTTAGGTGTACAGATTTTAGTAGGTTTATCCTATATTATATATCTATATAAGTGAGTATATACCATGTGCATCTTTCTGCTTCTGGGATAGCTCACTCAGGATGATCTTTTCCAGATCCCTCCATTTACCTGCAAATTTCATGGTTTCCTTGTTTTTTATTACTGAGTAATATTCCATTGTGTAGATGTACCACAATTTCTGTATCCATTCCTCCACTGAGGGGCATCTGGGCTATTTCCAGCTTCTGGCTATTACAAATAAGGCTGCTACAAACATGGTTGAGCAAATGTCTTTATCGTGTACTTGAGCCTCTTTTGGGTATATGCCTAGGAGTGGTATAGCTGGAGCTTGAGGAAGCGCTATTCCTAGTTGTCTGAGGAAGTGCCAGATTGCTTTCCAGAGTGGTTGTACATTCCCACCAGCAGTGGAGGAGGGTTCCTCTTTCTCCACAACCTCTCCAGCATGTGTTGTCAATTGAGTTTTTGATCTTTGCCATTCTGATAGGTGTAAGGTGAAATCTCAGGGTCATCTTGATTTGCATTTTACTTATGACTAAGGATGTTGAACATTTCTTTAAGTGTTTCTCTGGCATTTGATATTCCTCTATTGCGAATTCTCTGTTTAGCTCTGTACTCCATTTTTTAATTGGATTACTTGATTTGTTGCTCTTTAACTTCTTGAGTTCTTTATATATACTGGGTACTAGTACTCTGTCAGATATAGGTTTGGAGAAGAGCATTTCCCAATCTGTAGGCAGTCATTTTGCTCTGATGACAGTGTTCTTTGTTTTACAGAAGCTTTTCAGTTTCATGAGGTCCCATTTATTGATTGTTGCTCTTAGAGCCTGTGCTGTTGGTGTTCTGTTCAGGAAGTTGTTTCGTGTGCCAAAGAATTTAAGGCTCTTCCCCACTTTTTCTTCTAAGCGGTTTAGTGTGTCTAGTTTTATATTATGGTCTTTGGTCTACCTGGACTTTAGTTTAAGTATGGATCTATTTGCATTTTTCTACCTGTAGACATCCAGTTGGACCAGCACCATTTGTTGAAGATGCTATCTTTTTCCATTGAATGGTTTTGGCATCTTTGTCAAAAATCAGGTGTCCATAAGTGTATGGATTTATGTCAGGGTCTTCTATTCAATTCAGTTCATCACCAGTCTGTCTATGCCAGTACTGTGCAGTTTTTAGTATTGTTGCTCTATAGTAGAGCTTGAGATCAGGGATGGAGGTACCTCCTGAAGATCTTTTACTGTAGAGAATTGTTCTGGCAATTGTGGGTTTCTTGTTGTTCCATATGAAGGTGAGAATTTTTCTTTCAAGGTCTGTAAAGAATTGTGTTAGTAATTTCATGGGAATTGGATTGAATCTATACATTGCTTTTGGTAAGATGGCCATGTTTACTGTATTAATCATGCCAAGCCATTTGCATGGGAGATCTTTCCTTCTTCTGATATCTTCTTCTAATTCTTTCTTCAGAGACTTGAAATTTTCTTCATACAAGTCATTGACTTGCTTGGTTAGGGTTATACTAAGGTACTTTATGTCTTTTGTGGCTATTGTGAAGGGTGCTGTTTCCTCAATTTCTTTCTCAGCCCTTTTGTCTTTTGTATACAGGAGGGCTACTAATTTTTTTGAGTTAATTTTGTATCCAGACACTTTGCTGAAGGTATTTATCAGCTGTAGGAGTTCCCTGGAAGAATTTTTGAGGTCACTCAGGTACACTATCATATCATCTGCAAATAGAGATCCTTATACTTCTTCCTTTCCAATTTGTATCCCCTTGATCTCCTTCAATTGTCTTATTGTTCTAGCAAGGACTTCAAGAACAATGTTGAAGAGATATGGAGAGTGAGCAGCCTTGCCTTGTTCCTGATTTCAGTGGGATTAAGTTTCTCTCCATTGAGTTTGATATTGGCTATAGGCTTGCTGTATATTGCCTTTACTCTGTTCAGGTATTTGCCTTGTATACCTGATCTCTCCAAGACTTTAAACATGAATGGATGTTGGATTTTGTCAAATGCCTTTTCCGCATCTAAGGAGATGATCATATAGTTTTTCTCCTTCAGTTTGTTTATGTGCTGGATCACAATGATGGATTTCCATATATTGAACCACCCCTGCATGGCTGGGATGAAGCCAACTTGGTTGTGGATGATATCTATGTTAATCCAATTGATCCATGAGCATGGGAGATCTTTTCATTTTCCTTCTTCAGTTCTTTCTTCAGAGACTTGAAGGTTTTTCAAACAGGTCTTTCACTAACTTGGTTAGTGTCACACCAAGGTATGTTATGTTATTTCTATCTATTGTAAAGGGTGTAGTTTCTGTCTCGGTCCTTTCGTCTTTTTTATACAGGACAGCTACTGATTTTTTTTTTTTTTGAGTTAATTTTGTATCCAGCCACTCTTCTGAAGGTGTTTATCAGCTGAAGAAGTTCTCTGGTTGAATTTTTGTGGTCACTATGCATATTCTCAGATCATCTGCAAATAGTGATATTTTGAGTTCTTCCTTTCTGATTTGTATCACCCTTATCCCTTTTAGTTATCTTATTGCTCTAGCTAGGACTTCAAGTACTATGTTGTAGAGATATGGAGAGAGTGGGCAGCCTTGCCTTGTCCCTGATTTCAATGGGATTGATTCAAGTATCTCTCTGCTTAGTTTGATGTTGGCTCTAGGCTTACTGTATATTGTCTTTACTGTGTTTAGGTATGTGCCTTATATCCCTGATATCACCAAGACTTTAAACATTTATAGGTGTTGGATAGTTTTCAAATGCATTTTCAGTATCTAAGGAGATGATCATGTGTTTTTTCTCCTTCAGTTTGTTTATATGGTGGATTACACTGATGGATTTCCATATATTGAACCACCCCTGCATACCTGGGGTGAAGTCTATTTGGTCATGGTGGAAGATTTCTTTTATGTGTTCTTGGATTCAGATTGCAAGTATTTTATTGAGTATTTTTGCATCAATGTTCACAAGAGAGAGAGGTCTGAAGTTTACTTTTTCTGTTGGGTCTTCCTGTGGTTTAGGTATCAAGCTGACTGTAACTTCATAGAATGAGTTTGGTAATGTTCCTTCTGTTTCTATTTTGTGGAATAATTTGAAGAACATTGGTATTAGCTCTTTGAATGTCTAGTAGAATTGTGCACTGAAACCATCTGGCCCTGGGATTTTTTTGCGTAGTAGACTTTTGATGACAGCTTCTATTTCCTTAGAGGATATAGGACTATTTATTTGATTTACTTCATCTTGATTCATCTTTGGCATTCAGAATCGGTCAAGAAAATTGTCCGTTTCATTCAGATTTTTTAATTTTGTGGCATGTAGGCTTTTGTAGTAAGACATAATGATTGCTTGTGTTTCCTAATTGCCTGTAGTTATATTCCCCTTTTATTTCTGATTTTGCTGATATGGATAGTTTCTCTCTGCCTTTTAATTAATTTGGCTGAGGATTTGTCTATCTTGTTTATTTTCTCAAAGAATCAGCTCTTGGTTTCGTTGATTCTTTTAATTGTTTTCTTTGTTTTAAATTCATTGATTTCAGCTCTGACTTTGATTATTTCCAATCGTCTACTTCCATTGGGTGTGTCTGCCTCTTTTTTTTTTTTTCAAAGTTTTTAGTTATGCCTTTAAGTTACTTGTATGAGATGTCTCAAATTTCTTTCTGGAGGCAATTAGTCTTATGAACTTTCTTCTTAGCACTACTTTCACTGTGTCCTATAGGCTATGTAAATTGTGCCATCATTTTCATTCAATTTTAAGAAGTCTCTAATTTATTTTTTTTCTCCACTTATCCAGCTGTCATTGAGTAGAGTGTTTGTTTAGTTTCCACGTGTATGTAGGTTTTTTTGTAATTTCTGTTGTTGTTCAGGTCTACATTTTGGCCATAGTGGTGTGATAGGATACAAGGGAATATTTCGATGTTCTTGTATCTGTTGAGGCTTGCTTTGTTCTTGACTATATGGTCAGTTTTAAAGAATGCTCCGTGACATGCTGAGAAAAAGATATTCTTTTGAGTTTGGGTGGAAAATTCTGTAGATACTATTAGGTCCATTTGATTTAGGACCTCTGTAAGTATCATTATTTTTGTATATAGGTTCTGTCTAGATGATCTCTCCCTTGATGTGAGTGGAGTGTTGAAGTCCTCAACTATTAAGGAATTGGGATTGGTGTGTGATTTAAGCCTTAATAATGTTTCATTACAAATGCAGGTGCTCTGTGTTTGGGGCATAGATATTCAGGATTGTGATGTCCTCCTGGTGGATTTTTTTTTTTTTTGATGAGAATAGGAAGTGTCCCTCCTCATCTTTTTTAATTAATTTTGTTTGAAAGTCTATTTTATTAGCTATGAGGACAGCTACCCCAGCTTGTTTTCTGGGTCTGTTAGCTTGAAAATCCTTTTTCCAGACCTTTACTCTGAGGCTGTTTTTAATGTTCATTGCAAAGGTGTGTTTCAGGGATGCAGCAGAATGTTTGATCCTGTTTCTGCAACCATTCTGTTAGTCTGTGTCTTTTTATTTGAGAGTTGATTCCATTGATGTTGATAGATAATAGTTACCAATGAATGTTCTTCCTTTTATTGTCACGTTGTTGGTTTTGCTGTGTTTCTGTGATTGTTTTCTTTTACTTTTTCTTTGAGAGATGTATCAGTTTCTGCAACTGTATCTTCAGCACCTGAGATTCTTCCATCTCTTGTATTCTGTTGGTGATGCTTATGCTTACCTTTGTGGTTCCTCCTCTTTTCTCTAAGTTCTCCAGCTCTAGTTTTTTCTCTGTGTTTTCTTCATTGATTCTAATTCTGATTTTATGTCTTGCACCATTTTTTCCATCTGTTTGAATATGGATTCCTATCTGTCCATGATGGCCTCTATTTTTTGTTCATTTCTTCTCTATATGCCAGTACTTCTGCCTCTATTTCTTTGGCTGTATTTGCCTTCATTTCTTTGAGAGTTTTTTTCATATCCTCTTTATGTGCCTCTAATAACTTGATGAGCATAAATTTGAGGTCTTTTTCCTGTATTTCCAATGAAATAGACTACTCATTGATTTTTGGGGTTGCTGGTGAAGCCATGATGTCCTGATTTTTGTTGTATGTGTTCTTATGCCAACCTCTAGCCATCTGTTTATCCATAACCCTTACAGTTTGTTCCTGGAGTCTATAGTTCACACTGGGTTTATCTTTCTCTGGTGTCTGGAGTATTCTTCAGGAAGATGAGAAAGGCCCACTGGTTCAAGAGCAGATATTGGTGTTTCAGCTGTAGGTAAGGGAGGAATGTCACGGGCACATATGTGCAAGTTCTGGCATGTGCGTGAAGTGTGCCTTGAAGGACATGGTGCTAGAACATGTAGATGCCTGGAAGGGTGGAGCTTTAGTGCAGGAGGGGGTGATAGCCCTGTTCATAGGTGCAATATGCATTATCAAGTGCCCTGAATACCTCAGTGGCTTACAGGCCTGTCATACTGTTCTCCTGGTATTCAGATCTGTCCAGGCTCCAGAAATTGTTTGCATGGACTCCACTGATAGACCCACAGAATATGGGCTTCAGTGCTTGAGAATACTGTCCCAAGAATCCCTATGTTGCCCACAGTAGAGGTGTGGGTGGCAGGGATCCAGTGTCTGGCTGCTAGCATAGAGGGACCTTGGATCTAAGCCTCTGCACGCACTCACTTGAAAGGGCATTCACTTGCTCACAGGCCTAATCGGAAAGTTACAGGAGTTTCCCCTGTTCTCTACTCTCAGATTTGGGTTTAAAAAATATCAGTCAGCTCAGTGGTGTCCACTGTTTTGCCGCAGCACAGGGAGACCAGTACTTGGGGCAGCTACCTCTGCTGTCTCAGTCACCAAGCATGGAGGCTCCTGCTAGGGGCAGCTGCCTCTGCCATCTCATTCACAGAGCACCACTTTGGCCTCTGCTGAGGAGAGACGCCCATGCTTGGAGCAAGGGAAAGTGCAGGGGGGTTGAATATTCATCACTCTCATTCCTGGGAGACATCCATGGGTGACCTGGATCCAAACTGTCCCAGCTCATGGGTTGTACCCTCTTGCCCAGGAAGTCTCAATGTTGATGTTCTGGTTTCAGATGTCCCTCCACTCACCCATTCAGAGTTTCGGATCCTGTGTTGCTCAGATGTGGTGAGTACTGGTGGCTTCCATCCTTGACTCCCTGCAAGGCATTTTCTTAATTGGTGATTGCATGGGGGGGGCACCAATTCTGGTTGGGGCCATCCATGAACAGGTGATCATGAATTCTATAAGAAAGCAGAATGAGCAAGCTACAAGGAGCAAGCCAGTAAGCAGCACCCCTCAGTGGCATCAGCTCCTGCCTCCACTTTTCTGCCTGTTCCAGTTCTGTCTTCCTTCAACAATGAACTGAGATGTGGAAGTGTAAGTCAAATAAGCACTTTCCTCCCCAGCTGATCTTTGGCCATGGTGTTTCATAGCAGCAATAGAAACCCGAACTAAGATACTTAGATTTTTTTTTATTTCTGTGTGAGAAATGTTTTGTAGTTTTTGATATGCAAATATCACACATTTTTTTTCTATTATGTCTTTTATGTCTTTATGATGCTTATCAGGATCAATTTACTTTCTTTACTTTTCTTTCTTGCTTGCTTTTTTTCTCTTTTTATTTTTTTGAGATAAGCTTACTCTGTGTAGCCTTGGCTGTCTTAGACTTGCTTTGTAGACCTGGCTGGCACCCAGCTTTTTATTTGTTTAATAAATTTTAAAATTGAAATATAATTATATTACTTTATCTGTTCCCTCAAGCATCTCCCATGTTTCTTCCCCTCAACCTCATATCTTCCCCTCATTCCATTTCAAATGGATAGGCTCCTTTTTGTTGTCACACACACACACACACACACACACACAGAAAGAGAGAGAGAGAGAGAGTCACTCACTCACATTAATCTCCTCTATAGGATTAACCACTTTTCTTCTTTTTTTCAAGATTTTCTGTCTTTCTTAGAATTGGACTATATTACCTCAAGATTTGCTTCTTCAAAAAGTGTCAAAGAAGGTATTCAATGGGCTACTTAAAGGTATAGATTAAGGATTTCAACTATACTGAGGAACTTTTAAGCCATTTTTTTTTCAAATATTATTTATTCTCTTTCTATTTTGGTATGGTATCATAAAATCTCTAAATCTCTATTACATTTCTTTAATCTTTTATCCTATCTGTCCTACAGTTGAGTAATTTCTATTGACTTATCTTCTAAGTGATTCTTTTGTCTGCCATCTTGAGTTTCCGTGGCAACCCTTCCGGTGAATTGTTTTTAGTTATCATTCAGCTCAATTCCAGAGCTTCCACTTGATTTTTTTTTAAAGACAACCAACATAACTTTGGCCACCAGATTTTTGACAAAGAAGCCAAAAGTGCATACTGGAGAAAAGGCAGCCACATCACCAAATGATGCTTAAACATTTGATGTCTCCCCTTAGAAAAATGAAAGCAAATTGTTTTCTTTCATATCCTAGCTTCAGATAGATAAAAAAACCTCAACATTAATCCTGAAACTCTGGAACTGCTAGAGCAAAAGACAGGGAGTCCTCCATACAATGTAAGCACAGATAAAGACAATCTCAGTAGCTTTCTCGGTGCTCAGTAAATAAAGCCAGTATTTGACAAGTGAGATCTCATGAAACTAAAAAGCCTCTGTGCAACACAAGAAACAGTCATGTGGAACATATTTCAGATCAGGATTAAACTTTTGCTAGCTATACATTTGACAGAGGATTAATAAGAAGATTACACAAAATCTCATTTAAAAAATAGACATAAGAAGAGTCTTCCATGAACAAAGTCATCTCTCTCTCTCTCTCTCTCTCTCTCTTTGGGTGGAGAGAAGTTTAATATTGTTGCCTGAACATAGTGCCCAGCTCAGACCTTCATAGGACAGGGTGAAAGCGAAAGAGGCAATACCTGTCATCAGCTGCCACAGAAGGTAGGAGAGAAGCCCATAAAGATAAAGGTTCCCAACTAGTACTCCAGAGCCATGTCTTGCTGCTGCTTAACATGATTTCTCCACACTGTCATGGTCATGGTCTCTGAAATAATAAACAAGCCCCCAATTAAATGCACATTTTAAAAATAAGCATGGTATCTTTTCACAGCAATAAGAACAGTAACTATGACAGGTCCTTATAGGGAGTCTGCCACTATTGTTTTGTTAAATAGTCACAGTGTTAAACTGCACTCCAAATATTTATATTTCTATAATAGTGATGTTCTCAAATCTGGGCTCAGAGGGCCCTTAGAGACGGTGCACCAACCAAGGACCATACATAGAAGACCTATGTCCCCTGCTCCGATGTGGCAAATAAGCAACTCGGTCTCCATGTTGGTTCCCTAGTAAAAGGAGCAGGGGATGTCTCTGACATGGACTCTGTTGCCTGCTCTTTGATCACTTCTTCCTTGCCAGGCCACAGAGGAAGAAGATGCAATCAGTCCTGATGAGACTTGATAGGTTAGGGTCAGTTGGAGGGGGAGGACTAGGGAAAGAGAATGGGGTGAGGAGGGAGGGAGGATGGGACTGGTATGAGATGAGGGAGGGAACTATGTTTGGGATGTAAAGTGAATGAATTAAAAAAATAAATTTGAGTAAAAAAATGAACAGTGCTATTCTCATCGAGGTCAGAGAAACTTTTGTTTTGAATGGGTAATGTTTAATGCACAGACTCATAACTGGTCAATATGCTAAGAACAAGACACTGTTGAGATATCAGGCATATACACCATTCCTCCAAGACATAAGAGAGGGGACAGAAAGAATGTAAAGAATGTGCATGGATTTGGCATGAATGCACAGCAGTAGTGGCTACTTTCACAAGACTGGATGAATCAACACTCTCTCCTGAATAGATGTGGAGTTTGTCAGAGGATCTCTATAGTAGAGGAACGATAATCAGTTAAAGTTTGCAAGGAGAGAAGCCCTATTTTCCTCAGTGATGGAGCCACTGGCATATTGACCCCAATCAAGGAAGTAACTCTCACCCATTCTCACTGAGGAAACTCTAATTCAATCTAGTAGGTCACATACAACACAAACATGAAAGTATACAAAGAGATCTAGGAATAACAAAGATTTTACATGCCCTGGGAAGAGTGTAAGAAATGGTAATGAGGGGGTGAAGACTTTAATTAAAGAACATATATATCACTATAAAAAGGGGGGGGCACTGGAGAGATGGCTCAAGAGCACTGGATGTTCTCCCAAAAGTTCATTTTCCAGAAACCATATAGTGACTCATAACCATCTATAATGTGATCTGTTACCCTCCTCTGGCATGCAGGCAGAATACTGTTTGAATAGTAATAAAAATAAATAAATCTTAAAAACGAAAGAAAGAAAGAGGACATGAAGTTGGGGGTCACAGAAGGAAAATATAGGTAGATCTGGGAGAAATTAGAAGGGAACATGATAAAATACATTGTATGAAATTCTCAAAACAATAATTAAAAAAGAAAAAATCAACAAAAAATTCATTTCTTAACATCAAGGAAAAAAAAAACACCCTGAAAAATTCTCCACTGGAAAAAGGTATTGTTGATACTTTTCATCTTTTTTCTTCAGTTCTTTGAACACACATTCTGTGGTGGTTTGAATGAGAATGGCCCTCATAAGTTTATGTATTTGATTACATGGTTTCCCAGTTTGTGATACTGTTTGGGCTGGATTAGGTGGTAGGTCCCTGTTGTAGAAGGTATGACACTGGTGGTGGGCTTTCAAAAGTCTATGTCAATTTCAATTTCCCCATCTCTGTCTGTTTTGCTCTCTGCCTGCAACCTGAAGATCAGAGATTACTCTCATTTTTTCTTTCATCCTAGCAACCCCCCCCCCCCCGCATTTTACAATTATCCTGAAAGTAGGAAAGAGGAATGAAGGCAAGTATGTAAATAACATTTTTTATGTGTGAACAACTATGAAGTGTAGTGATTTCTTTAACATGGTGTAAATAAATTTATCTCCAGATACATAACCCACTAGCCTCACTATTTCACTTCTTACCCCTTAATCTCTCCTGGATTTCCCTTAGCATAAATTCCCAAAGTTCAATCTCTTCGTCAATGAATTAGCTTTTTGTTTATACACTGAATTGCCCAAGATAGATTATTCAAAAAGGAAAGAGGTCTTCTTGGGCTGGTTTCGAACTTTTGCTGAGGGTGGCACAACATAGCAAGAGGATGATTTCCAGTGAACAGGACATCTTAAGCCAAGAAGGAGAGAAACTGAGAGACTGGGTCTCTTTCCTTTTTTGAGGAAAAGTCCTCAGTGATCTGTGGACTTCCTCCTGCTTCTCGCCTCTTCTAGTACCTCCTAATAGTTGACACCCTGGAAACCAGGCTTTTACCTATGGAGTTTTTGGGGCACTGACTCACACCATAGCAAGGCGTCTCACATAATTTCTTATCTTTTAATTTCTACTGTCAGGTTGTCATCTAAAGAAACAATCAATTTTAAGCTCCATTAATAATTCATTTTACTGCATTTATTACTCAGTAACTTAATATTAAAATGGTACTAGGAAAACTGTTTGTTAATTGATATTGCAGTTAACTTTTAAATATTTTTATCCAACTTAAATTTCTCTTTTATAATTTTCACAAAAGAGATTAATATTTTATTGATACTTGGAATTTTATTCTGGTTGGCTACATCATCTTCTTTTATATGAAACTTGACAACTGTCTGTCAAGATTAATAACACCATGTTTTCTCAGTTTTTTTTACAATATTGTTTTAGTATTTGTGTACTAAATTTTTACTACTTAGTATTAATGATTGAAATATTTTCTTCTTAAGTTTGACTAAATATTCAGTTAATTTTGTCTACATTTTAGTTATCTACTATCATTTGTTATTCCACATTTAAGTGTATAACGACATTTTATTTTATACACATCTCTAATTTTCATCAACATTTATTAGCTGATTAGCTTCTTTATCCATAGATTTCTTGGTGCTGTCTATCCATCTGCCCATCTATCACTCTGTCATCTATCAATTATCTATCATCACTATTTCCAGTCTTTTGCCTTTTCTGAACTTTTTATTAATTATGTGACATAACACAATAGTAAGTATATATATATACTTACTATATATATAGTTGGTTGTACATATATAACCAACAAAGAATAACACCTTTTAAAATTAACCTTTTCTCCCTTTTCTTGACTATTGTGCCATATAAATTTTGGACTAATAAAAATTAAATTAAAATTGTAAGAAAAATTCTGAATTTGAGTAAGAGTTTGCTAAACGAAGTAATGCTACAAAAGTGTTAAAATCTTGATATTTACTCATCCATTTTTCCAGTTTTTTTTTTTTCAGCTTTCTCCTTTGAAGTGCTTACAGACTCATTCCTAATGTTTCTGATTTTATTCTCATTGGGGGGAAGATTTTGTTTTATTTTCTCTAGAATCATACCTTTACTGACAAAGAGACCCTTGTCTTTAAAGTAGTACTCAAAACCTTAATTACCTATGATTTATGAATATCACATTTTCTCATTGATGCAAAGGTATTTCACAGGCACAGCATCATTTTAATAATGTGCAGGCTCTGAAAAGGTCTCTTTTTTTCCCCTAGTAATGTACAAGAATGAGATCAAGCTATGGCTGATGTAGGTGGCAGGCACCTGGGTTCCATTATTATCTATTTGCTTCATTTGTCCAATTTTAGGAAAGAAATTCTTCACAAACTGCCAGCTACTTAAAAAGTTAGTGGTTCTTGGTCTTTCATTTTTGTTAATTACTTTTTTCTTTTACACATATACTGTCTGCTAAATATGCTGTTTAAAAAATCCTTCAAATAGATATCCCATCCTCAATATTTGTTCAAAAATTTCCTTCTCCTCTTCTTCCTCCTGTTCTTCTGATATATAACTGATAAATACTTTTCAAAAGTTTAACTAAAATGCCAAGTTATCTGTTGGTCTTTTAAAAATGTTTTTCAACCTAAAATGCTAGGATTTGACAATACTCTTGTGTTTTGTGTTTTGGTTTCAATGAGATGTCTTGATTTGGGACAACAGAAGATGCTTCTTTTATTATGTCAAGTTAAAGAATTTAATGTGATTAGAGATGTAACAAGAAGGAGAAGAAGCAATCAGCTCTAAGCATCTGATCAACACAGAGGACATGTGGGCAGAACTAGAAATCATCTCTCCCAAATACAAAAAGATAAACCTAGGAAGCCATGAAACTACTAGATGTTTCAGGACATTGGAATTTAAAAAAAAAAAAAAGATTCTTAAACAAGATCTCAGAAGCACAGGAGCAAATATAAAAGGGATAAATGGAATTGCATGAAACTAAAATCCTTCAGAGCAATGGAAACTATCATTAGAAAGTCAATATATAAAATAGGGGAAAAATTGCAAAGTATACATTTGATGCAGAGTTGATATTTTAAACAACAAAAACTCAATACCAAAATTCAGAATCACCCAGTTAAAAAAAATCAGTAATCGTTCTAAATATATATGGTTTAAGAGAAGTCAAGCACATGGGCAAAATATACATGAGAAGCCACCACTAACCATAGGGGAATGCAGATCAAAGCCACCACATGCTGTCACTTCATCCCAGTAAGTATATTGTGAAAACAGTTTCCAAGATAACAATTGCTAGTAAACATAGCAGAATGGGTCCCTTCACATTGAAGTCAGAACTGTGCATTAGTTTAGAGAGCACAGAAAGCACTTCAGTTCTTAGAATGCGTCAGTGGAACTACCATGCTGCCTAGAAATCTCACTGTTAGGTGTACATCCAAAGGAAATGAAACCAGTGTTTCATGGAGATATTGGTACTATGTCAATTGCAGCTTATTCATCACAGGAACATAAAGAACTCAAGACCATACCAAACATCTGTCTGTTTGTCTGTCTGTTCATTTGTCTGTCTGTCTACATTTCTATCCATAATGCTTTTTACAAGAAGATAGTATGTGTGTATAGGAGAGAGACACAGAGAGAGAGAGAGAGAGACAGACAGAGAAACAGAGAAAGAGAGAGAGAAAGAGAGAGAGAGAGAAGATCATATGCACAGATAAGAGAGAGAGAGAGAGATAGACAGAGAGAAGATCATATGCACGTATGTGCCCGAAGAGGCAATGAGGGGCATCGGATCCACTAGGACTATAATTTCAAATGGTGCTAGTAACTGAACTTGAGACCTCCGGAAGAGCAGCTAGTACTCTTTCACCATTGGCCATCTCTCCAGGCCCTATAGTACTATAATTTTTAAATAGCCAACTAGTATTCAATGCTGTCATTTACAGTAATAAATGAAACTGGAGTTGTAGTTATGTTAAGTGTAGTAAACCATAAACAGAAAGGAAAGTGTTTTCTAACCCCAATAATGTGTCTCTTCTTAGAAAATATTAATGATCCTAGCTATTTTCAATCATTTGTTTTGTTTACATATGTTTACTGACAATACTTTTTTTTTTCAAAATTAGCCTTGGCAGAAGGTAGAAATATCAGAGAAAAGCATCTTTTTCAGTTTTCATAGAGAATAAAAGTGGTGAAGAATGGGAGAGTATGATAATTCTGTTGAGAAAGGAGAGGAAAGCAGAGCCCAGGTGCGGACAACTGCTCTTCCAGCATTCAAAGATTTCCTGTGCCCACATAAGTTGCCTGACAGACACAGACCGCTGCACAGTGTCTGATTCTTACACATGCTTCCTGCATCTACTGACACAGTGTCATATGAAGCACAGATCTTAGCTTTATGTTAATTCAAATGTGGAGACATCAATGCTTTCCTAAGGAAAAATCAGCAGAGGCTCTGCTCACCATTAAAATACTCCTATAGAAAACGTATTACACAGAAAAACAACATAAGCAACACACGCTGTAAAAGTTCAGGATTTCCTGGACTGGTGGGATGGTTCCGCAGACATGGGCCCTTCCACCAAGACTGAAGACCCGAGTTTGATCCCTGAGACCCACATGGAAGAAGGAAAGAGCAGGCTCTCAAATTTGTCTCTGATTTCTACATGCTTGCTTGTAGCTAGTGTTGTTCCCACTCCACCCCACACAAAAGAAAGAGAAAACATGATGATAGATGTTAAAAATTCAAAAATATTAGTTAAAAGTAGACTCGAGAATTAACAGCATTTGCTAAGTGACTATTTTTTTTTTCTTTGACCAAAAGTTAGGCAAAAGTCCAACCCTGGATTATTCAGCTTGATAGAAGATGAAATTCTCACGTTTGGCCAACAAAGAAGTCAGATCCCTTTAAAAATACTGGTTACTTGGATCATTTGTTATTTTATGTCTTTCAATGCTAATTATTGGACATAGTGCACTAGGATTTTATTTTCTCTTCTTTACTTGTCCGTGTAAGTACGTGTTTGTGTGCTTGCAGGTGCTGCATTGGAATTGAATCTGCTCGCGTGTGGTGGACCAGTGTTGTACCACGTAGGTATGAGCCTAGCTTTCCGTTTACCTTTTCATCATTGAAACAAGGTTTTGCTAAATTGCCCAGGACATCCTTTAACTCACTCTGTAACTCAGGCAAGCTTTACCTCCTCATTTTCACAATCTTTCATACTAAAAAGTTTGTAGTTTTAATACTCCAAATAAATGTGTTCTCACCCTGAGTACACATTGAAATAGCTACACACACGTCTCTCAGCATGCCCTTCAGGACTCAGCCCCAGCTCTCCTCACCATAACACATGTGTTCTCTGATGAAAGCAAAACATCTCCAGTTGTTCCAATCCATGATAAACCAGTATCAAAGTACCAAGTGTAGTGAGAAGAAAGATGGTATCAGAGTGCCCTCTCCTGGTAAACTCACATATGATCTAAAAATGGCTTCAGAATTTAGAAGGGAAGGATATTTATTAAAGTTATTAATGTTCTCACTTAATACTGGAAAGATGCTTTTATAGGGTAGTAACACTTCATTCTATTCATTTTTAAAATTTTGTTTACTAGTATTTTAATTGCTTACTTCCCATAAAAACAAGCCTATCTTCTACAAACAGCTGCCCCAGTGGCATATTTAGGTGGATGGTGAACTAGAAGGAAGACTTTGAATTTTGTCTCTGATCACATGTTCTGGTTTTGTAGATCATATAAGCCTTTACCCCTATTCTACACTGACTCACACCCCTCAGAGGCTGAGGAATATTAACCAAGCACTATGCTTCCAACAGGGACTCTACCTCAGAGCAACATCTTTTGATTACAGTTAATCACTCATCTCTCCAAATACATTTTTTTTTCACTTTAGATCACCTGGCACATATTTTGGTTTTAAAATTCTGAAAAGCCATTCCATCAGTTTTGTTTTAAGTTAGCATATGCTTAGTGAAAGCTGACATTTACTTGGTTGTTTATTTGTAGGTTGTTCATTTGTTCCCTCTTTAAACATTCTTAACATTCTTTGAATGTTCCCTCTTTAACATTCTCAGTGTCCTGAAAACAGCTTGTATCACTTGCTCTTTAGCAAGCCACCAATCAGGACTCTTGGCTGACAATGAGACCCTGAGTCAGTTGGTGGGAAGTCATCACCTCTGCACCTGTAACCCCATCTCCACACGTACCCCAAGAATGGATGCTAAAACTGCAGAACTGCTCTGTAACTTATTGCCAGGATTGTTTGTTTGTTTGTTTGTTTGTTTCAAAGCTATGAAACTAGAACTGAAGTCAATGCCTATCTTTTCCCAACCTGTCTGTAAATGCCCCATTTTAGAATCCATTATTCAAAAACAGAAATCATTAACTAGTTGACCTCCCAACTACTGAAGAATCAACATGGATTAATTCTTTCTCATTCATATCCGTTCTATCAACGAATCTTGCTGCTTCTATAATGATCTATGTCTCAAACTCACCCACCTCCATGTTCACCACCAAACAGTCTTTGCCCAAGCTCCTAGAGAGTCTACTTGGCTCCTCCTGGTGGTCACGAACCACTTTCCACATAGACTGCCTTCAAAGTTTCATTCTCTTCTGTTTAATCTCCTTTGATAACCTTTATTGCACTCATCCTCCTCCAACTCAACTCACTCTGTCTCCCACTGATATATCCAGTTTACTATTGTCCATACAAGCACATTGCTGGCTGTGATATGTCAACCAGGGTGCCTTTCCCTCTAGTCTCTATGCACTTGACCTGTCATTACTTGTGCTGGGGTCACTTCTCATCCCATTTTACTATTTATGGGCTGTTCTTGGCTTGCACTCAGTTCTCATCTTAGATGTTATGCTCCAAAAAAGCTGTCTGATTCATGAGGTTCTATTTAGTAATTGTTGATCTTAGTGCCTGGGCTATGGGTGTTCTGTTCAGGAAGTTGACTCTTGTGCAAATGTGTTCAAGGCTATTATCTGCTTTCTCTTCTATTTGGTGTGTCTGGTTTTTGTTGTTGTTGTTGTTGTTGAGGTCTTTGATACACTTAGACTTGAATTTTTTGCAGGATAATAGATCTGAATCTATTTGCATTCTTTGACATGCCAATACTTAGTTAGAACAGCACGACTTGTTGAAGATGCTTTCTTTTTTCCATTGTGTGGTTTTGGCTTCCTTGTCAAAAATCAAGTGTCTGTAGGTGTGGGTTTATTTCTGGGTATTCATATCAATTCCACTGATCAACCTGTCTGATTTTAGCCAATGCCATGTGATTTTTATTACTATTGCTCTGAAGTTTAGCTTAAACTCAGTGATGGTGATACTTCCAGAAGTTCTTTTATAGCACAAGATGGGTTTTGCTATCTTTTTTTTTTATCCATATGAAATTGAGTATTGTTCTTTCAAGTTCTGTATAGAATTGTGTTGGAATTTTGATGGGAATTTTGTTGAATCTGTAGATTGCTTTTGGTATGATGGCCGTTTTTACTATGTTGATCCTACCAATACTGCACAAGAGAGATCTTTCCATCTTCTAATATCTTCTTTAATTTCTTTCTTTAAAGACATGACAGGACACTTACAATCTGACAAAATGGTAGCCTACAGAGTGGGAAAATATCTTAATCAACCTATATCAGACAGAGGGCTGATATCCAAAATATATAAAGAACTGAAACAAACAAAACCCTAGACATTAACAATACAAATAACCCAATTAAAAGTGGGGTACAGAACTAAGCAGAGAATTCTCAACAATCGAAATTCTAGTGGCTGAGAAGCACTTAAAGAAATGCTCGATGTCTCTAGTCATCAGGGAAATGCAAATCATAAAGATGATCCTGAGTGAGGTATTCCAGGAGCAGAAAGACACACATGTTATATATTACTCACTTATAAGTGGGAATAAGGAGGAAGGCTATGGCTGGGATATAAAGTAAATAACCTGTGATTAATATAAAAATTATATAAAAAAACAAAAAGACTCTGAGATCCCATCTTCGACCTCTCAGTATAGCTAAGATCAAAAACAAGTGACGGCTCATGTTAGAGAGAATGTGGAGCAAAGGAAACACTACTCCATCACTGGGGGGATTACAAACTTCTACAGCCACTTTGAAAATCAATTTGGTGATTTCAGAAAATTGGGAACAGTTCTACCTCAAGACCCAGTGATACCACTGGGCATATTCCCTAAAGATGCTCCACCATACCACAAGGATAGTTGCTTAACTATGTTCATAGCAGCTTAATTTGTAATAGCCTAAATTTGGAAAACATAGAAGTCCCTTAACTAAAGAATAGATAAAGAAAATGTGGTACATTTACACAATGGAATATTACAAATGTATTAAAAACAAGGGCATCATGAAATATTTTTTTGTTTTTTTTAAAGCTTCTTTTTTTAATTTTTTATTAATTACACTTTATTCATTTTGTATCCCCCCATAAGTCCCAACCTCCTTCCCTCCTGATCCCACCCTCCCTCCACTTTCTGCATGCATGCCCCTCCCCAAGTCCACTGATAGGGGAGGTTCTCCTCTCCTTCCATCTGATCTTAGTCTATCAGTTCTCATCAAAAGTGGCTGCATTGTCCTCTACTGTGGCCTGGTAAGGCTGCTCCCCCCTCAGGGGGAGGTGATCAAAGAGCAGGTCAATCATATTATGTCAGAGGCAGTCCCTCTTCCCATTACTATGTAACCCACTTGGACACTGAACTGCCATGGGTTACATCTGTGAAGGGGTTCTAGGTTATCTCCATGAATAGTCCTTCGTTGGAGTATGACTCTCTGGGAAGTTCCCTGTGTTCAAATTTTCTTGTTCCGTTGCTTTTCTTATGGAGACCCTGTCCTCTCCAGCTCTTGCTATTTCCCACTTACATAAAATTCCATTCACTCTGCCTGCCAGTTGGCAATCAGGCTCAGCATCTGCTTTGATAGTCTGCAGGGCAGAGGCTTTCAGAGGCCCTCTGTGGTAGGTTCCTAGTTTGTTTCCTGTTTTCTTCTTCTGGCTTTCAGAGGCCCTCAGTAGCAGGTTCCTAGGTTATTTCCTGTTTTCTTCTTCTTCTGATGTCCATCCTCTTTGCCTTTCAGGATGGGGATTGAGCGTTTTAGTTAGGGTCCTCTCTCTTGCTTAGTTTCTTTAGATGCACAGATTTTAGTGGGTTTGTTCTATGTTGTATGTCTATATGAGTGAGTATATACCCTGTGTCTTTTTGCTTCTGGGACAACTCACTCAGGATGATCCTTTCCAGGTCCCACCATTTACCTGCAAATTTCATGATTTTCTTATTTTTCATTGCTGAGTAATATTCCATTGTATAGATGTACCACCATTTCTGCATCCATTCTTCAGTTGAGGGGCATCTGGGTTGTTTCCAGCTTCTGGCTATTACAAATAAAGCTGCTACAAACGTGGTTGAGCAAATGTCCTTTTTGTGTACTTGAGCCTCTTTTGGATATGGCATCATGAAATTTATAGCCAAATTGATGGAATTAGAAAAGATCAACCCAAGTCAAGTAACCCAGACCCAGAAAGACACACACAGCATGTATTTTAGCCATAAAGTACAAGATAATCCTACTACAATTCACATACCCCAAAAAGCTAAGTAACAAGGAGAGCCCAAAGGATGATGCTTAAATCTAATAAGGGGGAATAAAATAGACACCAGAGGTAGATGGAGGGAGAAACTGTCTGGGAGAGGAGGTGGGGAGGTGTATAGGAGTGATCAAGTGGTGAGAGGACTGAGGGGGAGTGAATTGGGAAAGAGAACTGAAATCATTGGGAAGGGGCATCTCTGGGATGAGCCAGAGACTTAGGACAAGGTAAATTCCCAGGAATCTATGAGGGTGACCAAGGATAGTACCCCTAGCAATAGTGGATATGGAACCTGAAATGGCAATCACTTGTAACCAGACCAGATTTCCAATAGGGGGTTGGGGAGAACAACCCACCCACAAAACTTTAGACTTAAAATTTTCTCTGCCTACAAGAAGCATAGGGATAAAGATGGAGCAGAACTTGAGGGAATGGGCAAGCAATGTCAGGCCCAACTTGAGACCCATCTCATGAGAGAGAGCCAACCCCTGTCACTATCAATGATACTCTGCTACACTTGCCAAAATGAGCCTACCAAAACTGTCCTCTGAGAGGTTTTGCCCAGAGAGGTCAAGGATACCACGGAAAACATACAGAATCAACTAACCTCTGTACATACAGGCTCATAAAATCTGATTCACCAACCAAAAATCATGCATGGTTTGGACCTAGGCCTCCTACAAATATGTAACAGATGTGCATCTTAGTCTTCATTTGTAGTCACCCATGACCACCAATAGTAACCACCCGCACAAGGGTCTGGGATTTAAAAGAGACAGAGAACACGAAGAAGTGAAGCCAAGACAGTGTTCTGATCAAGGCGCCATCTTTATTACAGAGTAAACCACTTATATAGGTTTCCAAGTAAGCATATCCAGCAAAACAGAAACTTAACCAAGCAAAACAGGAAGTGTCTGCTGAAAACAACAAGAATAGTGAGCCAGCATGACTTACACGCATGTGACCATCTCAGGTCCAATGGAATGGCTTCCTCATTTCCCCCTTTTTTGTTTATGACCAAAGACTCATAAGGCTTCTTTTAATACAATAATAATTATGAAATTATGAAAACTGTTAGGTAAAATCTACATGTGCAATGTCCAGTCTATGTGTATTTAGCAACTTAGAAGAAAGTATCTGATTATTTTATCTGTCTTGACGAGTTTAAAGTTTTATACCTAAATTAACTTTTATTCTTATTGGTATTCTTATTGGTATTATTGGTTTAACTTTTAAACAACTTAAGTTTAATTGTGGCACTATAACTATTTGGTCTTCAACCCCATCAGAGACTTGAGAAGGAATAAAATTAATTATTAGAGTAAATAGGAAGTGAATGTTAGCAGCTTCCAAAAAAATTCACAGTTTGCTGCCTAAACAGTCACCCATAACCCTTTATAACACTGGAGCATCATCTTCAGCCTTTTGGCTCAGAACATTTGACATACATATATGTGGAGCAGAAACTATTTAGGACTTGCTTACCCTGTTTTCGCAGAGTTCAGCAGTCGACTTGTCCTACATTTAAGTTTGCCCATTTTTGGCAGAATTTGTCTGTCGTGAAGTGAGGGTATTTTCTTTACCCGAGTGGCTTGTTTGCCACATTTGACTCCATCTTCACATGGAGGTTCTTCGATGCTCATCATCTTCTTTGAGGTAGGCGGGGTGCTGCCAGGAGATGACTTGTCTCATTGTCAAAGAATCTTTAAAATAATAAAGACACATTTAAATGCCATATTCTGTAGGTCTCTGAAGTCTTTGAAGATTACCTATCTTTACATAATCATTCTGTCTACAAAATCATATCTGTTAAACCTAGGATGTATACTCCTGTCATGTATTATCCTGTTACTAATTAACTAGTGTCTGACATGACTATGAGTCGGATAATTAGCAATTAACTTGCATTACTTAATATCCTAACCAGTTTTTAATAGCAATTTAAAAGTATTGGAAGCAATCTTGAAATTGTATCAATATACTTATTTTTGCATCAATATGCAAAATCTTATACCAGAGTTAAAATTAACCTTATTTGAGATCAACAAATAAAACCCTAAGTTGAGTATATCCAATAATCTACCTTTTGTTTTATTTCTATAAGATATTCTTGTATATTCCTTGTTTCACTGTGAATAAGATCATTAACAATTATAAACATCTCCCAATTTCAATAAACATCCATAGCCACAGAGAACAACTAAACACCTACCCAACCCCTTTTAAGGAAAACTGGATGTCACTTTCATGAACTTCTAGCTGACATTTTGGGCATGTAGAAATCCTGTAATGGGGCCCATAGAAAATTGGGAAGAAAATGGTTAATTAAGCAAGCAATAACATTTGTGGTTCAGTCTTTTAATGTTGAGATATTTCAGGCTTAATAAAAGTCCTCTTTGGAACAGTATAAAATGCTGGACAAACTAAGATTAGTAGCTTTCTTCAAAGTTCTTTTAGGACCAGGCTTTGATGAGTGTCTTTTACTTGCATTGTCCTCTTTCCTAGGCATGGATATGCTTGTCACAGGAAGCACAGTCCTCAGACAGTCAAGGCTCTTTCTCTTGATGGCTGAGGACATTAGGGAGGCAAGCTGGCTTGTCTCTTGGCTTGAAGCACTGCCTGATCCACCTGCAAGCTCGCCCCTCCACACGCGCTCCCTTCCATCCTGGTCCAGCTGCCATACCTTAGTCTCAAATAGGAAAACTGAAGAAGGCACATGAACTTTGGTCCCTGGTCTCTGGAACACATGCCTCAGGGCCAGCGTTCCTCAGCAGGTCCCTCGTTGTCAGGTTCAATCCTGGGGTTTCAGCATTACCTGTACTCACTCATGTCCACCAATAGTAACTGCCTGCACAGGGGTCTGGGAATTCAAAGAGACAGAGAACACAAAGAAGTGAAGCCAAGACAGTGCTCTGATTGAGGCACCATCTTTATTACATAGTAAACCACTTATATAGGTTTCCAAGTAAACATATCCAAGCAAAACAGGCTTAACTGAGCAAAACAGGAGGCTTACCCAAGCAAAACAGGAGGTATGTGCTGAAAACAACAAGAATAGCGAGCCAGCATGACTTGCACACATGTGACCACCTCAGATCCACTGGAATGGCCACCTCATTCATGTGGGTTCCTTAACAACTGAAGCAGGGCCTGTCTCTGACTCTGTTGCCTGCCGTTGGATCCCATTTTGTTAACTAGACTACTTTGCTTAGCCTCAATAGGTGAAAATGTAGCTACTTCTCCATAACGTGATATGCCAAGGCAGGCTGATATCCATGGGAGGCCTCCCCTTCTCTTAGGAGAAAGGGAGGGAGTGGGGAAAGGGGAAGGAAGAGGAAGTGAGAGCAAGAAACTGGGAGGAGAGGAGAGAGGGGAAGCTGTGATTGGGGTGTAAAGTAAATAACAAATTAATGAAATGAAAAAAAATTAACACTAAAAACAAACAAACAACAACGAAAAAACAAACCTAAGACCATACCCTGCACACCCTCTTCTTCTCTCTATCGCCTTGTTTAGCAAGTAAAAATATCACTGTTTATTTCATTGTCAATAGTAATCAACATTACCCAGTTAAGATGCTCCACTGGAGGCAGGCAAGATGGCGGCGCCAGGTCGACTCCCATTCTGAGCAGCAGCACAGCAGGATCAGCACAGTGACCAACAATCAGAACTTGTGGTCATAAAACACAAGTGATTGTGTTTCCCAGGTGAGAGGATACCCCACGGTGGGGGATTCAATCAGCTTTTAACTCACTCTAATCAGCTTTTAACTCTTCCGCTAAATAGCGGAAGAGATCCCGGTTCCTCCAGACGCTTGGTTGCCAGCCCCAGCCCAGAGCCACAAGCCAGTGTGCTCTGATCACCGTCCCAGATGGAACTGTGCTGACCACATCATCAGAGACTGGAATCTCCAGTCGAGAGATAAACCCATGGAACAGGAAACGATTGGGACTGACCTTAGGTCACGCAGACATCACCTGGAAAAGACTCAGGTTCCACGGGCGCCCCAGGAGCCAGCCTGGAGCCAGAGCTGGGCACCCAGGCTCCTGCACAGAGCCCTGCCTGCATCCTGGTTTGCTTCCTCAGAAAGAACTGTGGGCCCCAGGGCACCAGAGACTGAGTATCACTGTCCGGAGCAAACCCACAGGGAGGGAATCAGCTGGTCTGATCTCAGAGCACTCAGCTGACACCCCCACCCCGAAAAGGTCTTGGGAAAATTTCCCAGTTTAGGCAGACGCCCAGACCCCCAAAGGCCAGAAAGGCAGAGCCAAACGCGTCCGTGCCTGCGGATTCTACTTGCCATCCCAGACAGAACAGCGGTCCCCAATCTGGCCCAGAAGGGGACACACACTGCCAGCCCAGATCAGAGTGTAGGTAGAGCCTCTAGACCAAAGCAGTGCCCTCAGCTGACATCCCAGACCCGGGTGCACATCATCCTGACTAGAGCTACGCCCACACAGCTTCTGGCCCAGAGTGAGGCACCCAGCCTCCAGACCAGAGAGGAGCCCTCAGTTGCCAGCCTAGAGAGTCCTGCACAGCATCAAGACCAGAGCGGCACCCCCAGACGCCAACTCAACCTAGGCACACATTCTCCAGGCCCAGAGTAGAACACTAAGCCCCTGGCCCAGAGACTTGCTGGGGGCTCCTCTCACCTTCCCGAACAGAATTGTGTGCCCCAGGATACCAGACTGAGTTTCCCTGTTGGGAGAAAACCCCATAGCTAGGGAATCAGCAGGATCTTCAAGAGGGCTGTACCTGGAAAACAGTGTAACAACAACAGCTCACTAAATTCAGAACGAGAAACCCAGCAGCGGGGCATCTGTCTTGAGAACTTCTACAGGTGAGAGGAGAGTGCCCCTAACTAACAAAGAGCACAGCTACTACTCAGGTCTATACACCTGAGGTGAGCAGTGGCAATTCCTGAGAAACACTGGCCATACAGTGACCATACCCCAAAAACAGAGGAGGCCTCCTTCAGGAAAAATCATCTTCCAGCCAAGAAGATTCTCCCTACCTCAGGAATCCAGGAAGCACAGAAACTAACAACCAACACCTAAAACAGCCCAATGGGTAGAGGTCAGCATAAAAGCCCAACCAACAAAAGACAGAGCAATATGGCATCTCCAGAACCCAGCCATCCAGGCGCAAGCAGCCCTGGTCAACCCAGCAAAATAGAAAACCAAGAAGATGACTTTACATCTATGCTGATGAAGAGGATAATAGAGGAAACAAATGAAATACGTAAAGAATTAGAGGAAGATAAAACCAAACAGATCATGGCTATCCATAAAGAAGTGGAGGAAGTTAAAGAAAAGCAGATTATGGCCATCCGTGAAGAAATACGGGAAGATGCAAGCAAACAGTTTGCGGCCTTCAGAGAAGAAATAATTAAATCACTGAAAGAAATAAAAGAAACAGAGCTGAAAGAACTAAAAGAAAAACAGGAAAATAAAATCAGACAGGTGAAGAAAGTAAACTAAACAACTCAAAACCTGAAGATAGAACTGGAAAAATTAAAGAAAACACAAATGGAGGAAATAATGGAGAGGAAGAATTTAGGGAAGAAAACAGGAACTACAGAGGTAAGCATAATCAACAGACTACAAGAGATGGAAGAAAAAATCTCAGGTGTAGAAGATACAATGGAAGAAATCAATATATCTGTCAAAGAATATGTTAAATCCAAAAAATTCCTGACATAGATCGTCCAAGAAATCCAAGACAATATGAAAAGACAAAATCTAAGAACAAGAGGAATAGAAGAAAAAGAAGATTCCCTTCTCCAAGGCCCAGAAAATATTTTCAAGAAAATCATTGAAGAAAATTTCCCCAAGTTAAAGGAGAAGCCAATAAGAATACAAGAGGCCTACAGAACACCCAACAAATTTGAGCAGAAGAGAAAATCCTCCCACCACATAATAGTCCGAACAGTAAGTATACAGAACAAAGAAAAAAATACTAAAAGCTGCAAGGGAAAAAGGCCAAGTAACATATAATGGCAAACCCATTAGAATCACACCTGACTTTTCAACAGAGACTATGAAAGCCAGAAGGGCCTGGACAGATATCATGCAGACCTTAAGAGAACACAAATGTCAGCCCAGGCTACTATACCCAGCAAAACTCTCAGTCCTTATAGACGGAGAAAACAAGATATTGGATGACAAAAACTAATTTCAACAATAGCTACACACAAATCCAGCATTACAGAAGACACTGGAAGGGATAATAAAACCCAAGAAAATTAGCTACTTTCAAGAAAAGACAGGAAATAATTAACCTTACTACAGTAAAGCAAAAAGCAACCAAGCACACAACATTATAACCACAGCCAACATCAAAAGCAAAGGATCTAACAGCCACTGGTCATTAATTTCTCTCAACATCAATGGACTCAACTCTCCAATAAAAAGACACAGACTAACAGAATGGATACGTAAACAAAACCCAGCAATCCGATGCATACAAGAAACACACCTAAGGCACAAAGATAGACATTACCTGAGGGTAAAGGGTTGGAAGACGACCTTCCAAGCAAATGGACTCAAGAAGCAAGCAGGAGTAGCCATTCAAATATCTGATAAAATAGACTTTCAACCAAAATTAATCAAAAGAGTTGGGGAAAGACACTTCATACTCATCAAGGGAAAATTCCACCAGGAAGACACTACAATCCTGAACATCTATGCCCCAAATACAAGAGCACCCACATTTGTAAAAGAAACAATGATAAAACTTAAACCACATATAGATCCCCACACATTAATAGTAGGAGACTTCAACACCCTACTCTCAACAAAGGACAGGTCAACAAAGCAGAAATTAAACAAAGAAACAATGTCTCCATCAGAGGTCATGAATCAAATGGACCTAACAGACATTTACAGAACCTTATACCCAAACACAAAAGAATTTACCTTCTTCTCAGCACCTCATGGAACCTTCTCCAAAATAGACCACATAGTTGGTCACAAAACAAGCCTTAACAGATACAAGAAGATTGAAATAATCCCTTGTATCCTGTCTGATCACCATGGAATAAAGCTGGACCTCAACAACAGAAATAGCAAAAAGCCTACATATACATGGAAATTGAACAACTTGTTACTAAATGACAGCTGGGTCAGGGAAGAAATAAAGAAAGAAATTAAAGTCTTCCTAGAACTCAATGAAAATGAAGACAAAACATACCCGAACTTGTGGGACACAATGAAAGCAGTGCTAAGAGAAAAGTTCATAGCACTAAATACCTTCAAAAAGAAATTCTAGACAGCTCATTCAAGCAACTTAATGGCCCAATTAAAAACCCTAGAAAAAGAAGAAGCAGACACACCAAAAAGGAGTAGATGGCGGGAAATAATCAAACTCAGGGCTGAAATCAATCAATTAGAAACAAATAAAACAATTCAAAGAATCAATGAAACCAAGAGCTGGTTCTGTGAGAAAATCAACAAGATAGACAAACCCTTAGCCAAGTTAACTAAAAGGCAGAGAGACACCACCCAAATCAACAAAATCAGAAATGAAAAGGGGGACATAACTACAGACACTGAGGAAATCCAAACAATCATTAGGACTTACTTCAAAAGTCTATATGCCACAAAATTTGAAAGTCTAAATGAAATGGACAATTTTCTTGATTGATTTGACTTACCAAAGCTGAATCAGGACCAGGTAAATCAATTAAATATTCCTATATCCCCCAAGGAAATAAAAGCTGTCATCAAAATCTCCCATCCAAAAAAAGCCCAGGACCAGATGGCTTCAGCGCAGAATTCTACCAGACCTTCAAAGAAGAGCTAACTCCAATTCTCTTCAAATTATTCCATAAAATAGAAACAGAAGAAACATTACCAAACTCATTCTATGAAGCTACAGTCACCTTGGTACCTACACCTCACAAAGATTCAACAAAAAAGAATTGCAGGCCAATCTCCCTTATGAACATTGATGCAAAAATACTCAACAAAATACTTGCAACCGGAATACAAGAACACATCAAAGATACTATCCACTATGACCCAGTAGGCTTCATCCCAGGTATGCAGGGTGGTTCAATATATGGAAATCCATCAATGTGATCCACCATATTTACAAACTGAAAGTAAAAAACCACATAATAATCTCCCTAGAAGCTGAAAAAGCCTTTGACAAAATCAAACATCCATTCATGTTTAAAGTCTTGGAGAGATCAGGGATACCAGGCACATATCTAAACATAGTAAAGGCAATATACAGCAAGCCTATAGCCAACATCAAACTGAATGGAGAGAAACTTAAAGCAACCCCACTGAAATCAGGGACAAGACAAGGCTGCCAACTCTCTCCATATCTCTTCAACATAGTTCTGGAAGTCCTTGCTAGAGCAATAAGACAATTGAAGGAGATCAAGGGAATACAGATTGGAAAGGAAGAAGTCAAATTATCACTATTTGCAGATGATATGATAGTATACGTGAGTGACCCCAAAAACTCTACCAGGGAACTCCTACAGCTGATAAATACCTTCAGCAAAGTGGCCGGATACAAAATTAACTCATAAAAATCAGTAGCCCTCCTGTATACAAAAGACAAAAGGGCTGAGAAAGAAATTAGGGAAACAACACCCTTCAAAATAGCCACAAATGACATAAAGTATCTTGGTGTAACCCTAACCAAGCAAGTCAAAGACTTGTATGAAAAAAATTTCAAGTCTCTGAAGAAAGAATTAGAAGAAGATATGAGAAGATGGAGAGATCTCCCATGCTCATGGCTTGGCAGGATTAACATAGTAAAAATGGCCATCTTACCAAAAGCAATCTACAGATTTAATGCAATTCCCATCAAATTGCCAACAAAATTGTTTACAGACCTGGAAAGAAAAATTCTTAACTTCGTATGGAACAACAAGAAACCAACCAAGAATTGCTAAAACAATTCTCTACTTATTGTAGATCTTCTGGAGGCATCTCCATCCCTGATCTAAGGTGGTACTATAAAGCAACAGTTATAAAAACTGCATGGTACTGGCATAGAAACAGAATGGTTGATCAATGAAACCAAACAGATGACCCAGAAATAAACCCACACACTTATGGACACCTCATCTTTGACAAAGATGCCAAAACCATAGAGTGGAAAAAAGATAGCATCTTCAACAAATGGTGCTGGACCAACTGCATGTCTACATGTAGAAAAATGAAAATAGATCCATACTTATCACCCTGCCCAAAACTAAATTCCAAGTGGATCAAAGACCTCAACATAAAACCAGACACATTAAATTGGCTAGAAAAAGAAGTGGGGAATACCTTAAAACTCATTGGCACAGGGGACAACTTCCTGAACACAACACCAACAGCACAGATCAACAATCAATAAATGGGACCTCATGAAACTGAAAAGCTTCTGTAAATCAAAGGACACCTTCATCAAAACAAAACGACTGCCTACAGATTGGGAAAGAATCTTCACTAACCCTTTATCTGACAGAGGGCTAATATCCAGCATATATAAAGAACTAAAGAAGCTGAAAGCAACAAACCAAGTAATCCAATTAAAAAATGGGGAACAGAACTAAACAGAGAATTCTCTGGAGAGGAATATCAAATGGCAGAGAAACACTTGAAGAAATGCTCAACCTCACTAGCCATCAGGGAAATGCAAATCAAAACAACCCTGAGATTTCACCTTAACACCCATCAGAATGGCCACGATGAAAAACTCAAGTGACAATACATTTGGAGAGGTTGTGGAGAAAGTGAAACCCTCCTCCACTGCTGGTGGGAATGTAAACTTGTACAACCACTCTGGAAATCAATTTGGCGCTTTCTCAGACAACTAGGAATAGAGCTTCCTCAAGATCCAGCCATACCACTCCTAAACATATATCCAAAAGAGGCTCAAGTACACAATATGGACATTTGCTCAACCATGTTTGTATCAGCCTTATTTGTAATAGCCAGAAGCTGGAAACAGCCCAGATGCCCCTGAACTGAAGAGTGGATGCAGAAATTGTGGTACATTTATACAATGGAGTATTACTCTGCAATGAAAAATAAGGAAATCATGAAATTTGCAGGTGTATGGTAGGACCTGGAAAGGATCATCCTGAGTGAGCTGTCCCAGAAGCAGAAAGACACACACAGTATATACTCACTCATATAGACTTATAGGATAAACCTAAAATCTGTCCATCTAAAGAAACTAATCAAGACTCTGACTAAACTAATCAGGACTAAACTAATCAGGACTCTGACTAAAACGCTCAATCCCCATCCCTAAAGGCAAAGAGGATGGACATCAGAAGAAGAAGAAAGCAGGAAACAACCTAGGAACCTGCCACAGAGGGCCTCTGAAAGGCTCTGCCCTGCAGACTATCAAAGCAGATGCTGGGACTTTATGACCAACTGTTGGGCAGAGTGCATGGAATCTTATGTAAGAAGTGGGAAATAGTAGCTTATGGAGAGGACAGGAACCCCACAAGGAGAGCAACAGAACTAGAAGATTTGAACAGGGGTCTTCCCAGAGACCCATACTCCAACCAAGTACCAGGCATGGAGATAACATAGAACTCCTGTGCAGATGTAATCCATGGCCATTTAGTGTCTAAGTGGGTTACATAGTAATGGGAACACGGAATGCCTCTGACACAATCTGATAGGCCTGCTCTTTGATCACCTCCCCCTGAGGGGAGAGCAGTCTTACCAGGCCACAGAAGATGACAATGCAGCCACTCCTGATGTGATCTGATAGACTAAGATGAGAAGGAAGAAGCGGAGGACCTCCCCTATCAGTGGACTTGGGGAGGGGCATGCATGAAGAAGGGGTAGGGAGGGTGGGACTGGAAGGGGAGGAGGGAGGGGCTTATGGGGGGATACAATGTGAATAAAGTGTAAATAATAATAATAATAATAATAATAATAATAATAATAATAATATGCTCCGCTGTAGCTGGGCTTCTAGGATGCATAAAACTTGTTTGATTTCTCTGCATTCCAGTGCTGCAAAAGAATTCCTGACACAAAGTAAGCATCCAATGGCAAGTTGCCTCATGCAGGAGTTCAAGTGCACTGGAAGGAACCAGTTCTTTCATCCTATGAGATACAGAGTTGTTTGGGTGCTAACCACTGCAGTTCTTCAGGGGGTGGTCCAGAAATCAATGTCTATGAGAGTCTTTTTGCTGTTTGTTTTTTAATTTATATTGAAATAGATTCTTACCCAATATATCTGGACCACAGTTGCTCCTCTCTTTACTCCTCCTAGCTGCACTCCACCCTCAAATCTATTCCCCTTCTCTTTCTGCTTCAACAAAAGAGCAGGCCTCCAAGAGAGGACAGCCAAACAAGACAAAAGAAGATAAAAGAAGACAATATGAAAGCTCTCAAATTAAGGTGGAACACCAGGAACAGGCACAAAAGGCAGAGAAACATCTGCTCCCACTCTAGGACTCTCACAAACCCATCTAGCTAACAGCTATAACGTGTGCATAGGACCCGGTACAGACCCCTGCAGGCCCTGCGCTTGCCACTTCAGCCTCTCTGAGCCTCTGCGAGTCCTGCTTAGCTGTTCTCCTGGCATCCTCCATTGCCTCTGATTCCTACAGTATTTCCTCCCCTTATTTCACAGGGGTCCCTGGTTTCCAATGGGAGGGGCCCGGTGGAGACCTTGCATTTGACTCACTCTGCAGCTGCTCCCATCTGCTAGTGGAGGAAGCCTCTCTGATGATGACTGGACAAGGCAGTGCTCTATGCATATAACAGAGTATCATTAGAAATAATTTCATTGATTTCTCTTTTAGTCCAATTCTACCCTGGGTCTCTGAGCTATCTAGTCTCAGGTTTCTGGCCATCCAGACAATGTAGGATATAGGCTCCCTTTTCTGCCATGGGTCTCAAGTAAAACCAAACATTGGTTGACCACTGCCATAAGTTCTGAGCCACTACTGCCCCAGCACATCTTACAGACAGGACAAATTGTATGTAGAGGTTTTTGTGCCTGGGTTGGTGTCCCGGTTTCTCTTTCCACAGCCTTCAGAGTACCTTGTCACATTAAAGAGACTAAAACAAAGGAGTGAAGTCCCCAAGCCCGCATCAGCTTAACCTTTCTATGTTCAATAAACTGAAGTTTTCCATGGCAATGGCACACCACTGCCAATTTTCAGAATGTAACCTTTGTCCTAGCATCAGCCTGTGTTGTTTAGGGATCTCCACAGGTCCTCCTTGGTCAACATCTCAAGCAAAGATAATCCAGATCCACTACTGGAAGACTTGCCTGTCTACAGAAGACCAATTCAGACTCTGAGACTCTGACCCTCTATTACTAGGAATCCTAACTAGGGTAACTGTCAGAGATTCCAGGAAGTTTCCACTATACTAGCTTTCCACCCCCCACCCCCCAAATACTCTCCAATTCCAGATGACTTTTCTCTCACTCTCTCCCTCCACCCCAACCTAATGTCTTCCTCTCCCCTCCTCCCACCCTCATTCACCTACACAATCTATTTTATCCCTTCTTTCCAGGGAGATCCTTGCTTCTCTCTCATAGCCCTCCTCTTTACCTAACCTGTAGACTATCTTTTACTTAAGAGCTAATATTCACTTATAAGTGAATACATACTTTTTCTGCTTTTCTGTGTCTGGGCTACTTCATTCAGGATGAATTTTTCCAGTTTCACTCATTTGACTACAAATTTAATGATGTCATTTATTTTAACCACTGAAGAATACCTCATTGTATAAGTGTACCACATTCTCTTTATCCTATTTCAGCTAAGAGGCATCTGTTGTCTATGCAAGTCTTATTTATGCCTTTGGGGCATGCTAGGCACATTGTCGCAGAATCTCAGTTTGTGAGACCCGTGCCTGTGGAAACTTGATGTCTTTTCTCGCATTCACACCCCATATAGGTGGTACCTATATAGGTGTTTCAGGAGCCTGTGCTTGTATCTAGACTTTTATTTGTGACTTCTCCATTAGAATAAAGCTATAATCATAAAAGAGTTAAGGCTATTTGTTTTTGAAAGACTCAATAGCTGTATGTCCGTGTGTGTGTGTTTGTGTGTGTGTGTGTGTGTGTGTGTTTGTGTGTGTGTGTGTCTGTGACTTTCCTGGAGTTCTCTGTGTTTTTGCTTCCAGCTTAAACTATTTTATTTATTTATTTTTAATTTTTATTTTTACAATTTATTAATCTTAAATCCGATTGTAGCCTCCTCCCTCATCTCCTCTCGGTCCCACCCTCCTTCCTTTTTTCCTCCCAACCCCTTTCCCTAGTCCACTGAAAGGGGAGTCCTTCTCCCTTGCCATCTGACCATAGCTTATAAGGTCTCATCAGGACTTCGTGGATCCTCTTCCTCTGTGGCCTGGTAAGGCCAATACAACTGATTGCCCCTGTGATTATTCTGTTTTGTTTCTATTACCCACTAGAGGGCAGTAGAGGAAAATGATTTCAGAATAAGTAAGTCCTTGCTTGGAAACTTTGTGGTTCCCTTAAAAACAACTTAGGACACAAATGTCAAAGCTAATGGTGAAAACTGTAAAGGTGCTTCTTGTTCTGGCCCTCACCCTGAAGATTAACTTACTAACAACAGTTCAGCCAAAGCATTCCTTGGAGGCTGAGTGGCCTGTTCTCTGCTTCTGTCCATTAAAACCAGTTGCCAATATTTCCTTGCATTTGCTGCCCTTCACTCATTTCCCCCTGAAGCCCCTCAAATCCAGTTCTTTACTGCTGACCCGGTGATCTTTTTACAGTCTGTAAAATGCGCTTCATAAGTTTGGATGTTGGCATTCTGCCATGAAGCTTGTTAATAGTGGAACCAGTCTCTATTACCTCACATACTGGATAATATATCAGTGAACCAAGTCCATACTTAAATTCTTTCTAGAGACTGGCTTGGTATTCCTACTTTGACAGACATGCTCACCATATGGCCAGCAGTAAGAGTTGACACCTTGGATACTACCACCCTTCTGCTTTTTTCCCAAGTTGATCTACCTCTCTCTACCTATCCACCCTGCTTATCCATTCTTGATTTTTCCCCCTAATCTATGAAGATTACACACAGCCTGAAAACAGTAAGGCAACTCACTTTTTTTTTCAAGCAGTTGAAGACAATGGTTATACTTATTCTAAATGTAGCAATGTGTGAGATTTTTTGGTAGGCTGAAGAATGTGCTATGTCTCTTCAGTGCACCTCCTTTTTCTGTCCTTAGTAGCCATAATATCCTTCTCGCTGTCTGTAAGTTTCTCAAGACACCTCTTGGTCTAGCCCAGAGAAAATGGCATGGAGGAAAGAAGCACTGTTTTATGTCTGCTTGCTCTCACTCTCGCTGCTGGGGCATTCTATCACCAGTATAAGAACCTACTTCTTCAGGATCCGACATAGACTGAAGACCGGCTGAGTTATCCAGCCTCATGGACTGAACAACTATAACATTCTTGACATTTTTATGACAGACATTATTGGAGTAAGCTAGATTACAGCCTGTACAGCACTCCAATAACATATATATTCACATATATGAACAGGAGATATAGATACAGAATAGAGAGAGAGAATATTTAAAAGAACAATATATATATTCTATTCTTCTAGAAAACTTGCACTAGTGCATTCTTGCTCTAGTACTTACTCTCTCACTCTTTTCTGAGTTTCGCCTCTTAATAAGAGTATGTTAATGTGCACTATACACCAGTCAGTCAAATGTAATTATTTGATGTCTGGCAGTGTATAGCAGAACTTTCAAAGATGTTTGCAATTAATGTACATTGATAGTTTATTCTTCCATCCCAAGGGGCTATGATTAAGATTTGTTCTGTAAGATAATAAGCAGATATGCCTAGACCACTGTCTGTGGAGCATCCTCAACCAATACTGTGTGGTCTGCAGTCTATGCTGGATCCTGAAAAGGGAGGTTCTAATAGAGCAAACAGACCTAAAAATCATGTTTTCTTGTTCCACCTACTCTGTAGCACCTTTATCCAGAGCCCTATAATCTCTTGATTACTAATATAAGGTCAGGTAGAAACACCTGTCACAATTTGTCCTGGGATTTTTTTTTCAGAGATATATCTTAGGGCTCTTTCTGGGAAAGGTAGTGTCATTGGCATAAGGAACCTCCTGAGAACCTGGTCCTCTCTGTGAGCACTCAGGGTAGACCAATAGTATCAGTGTATTTCTTGACATCACAGAACTGAGTGAATCTGGTTGAAATGACCCCTTCTTCCTTCAAATATCCTAGCACCAGCCAAGTGTTGCCCACTTCTGTCTCATGTTTCCATTCAAATCTGCTACACCAGAACATAAAATTGGCCCATGGTGAAAGAAGTCACAGACTCACTATTTGTAGATGATATATAATAGTATAACTGAGTGACCCCAAAAATTCTACCAGGGAACACATACAGCTGATAAACACCTTCAGCAAAGTGGCCTGATACAAAACTAACTCAAAAAAATCAGTAGCCCTCCTGTATACAAAAGACAAAAGGGCTGAGAAAGAAAATAGAGAAACAACACCCTTCACAATAGTCACAAATGACATAAAGTACCTTGGTATGACCCTAACCAAGCAGGTCAAAGACTTGTATGAAAAAATTTCTTGTCTCTGAAGAAAGAATTAGAAGAAGATATGAGAAGATGGAAAGATCTCCCATGCTCATATCTTGGCAGGATTAACACAGTAAAAATGGCCATCTTACCAAAAGCAATCTACATATTCAATGCAATTCCCATAAAAATTCCAACACAATTCTTCACAGACCTTGCAAGGAAAATTCTCAACTTCATATGGAATAACAAGAAACCCAGAATTGCTAAAACAATCTTCTACAAAAGAAGATCTTCTGGAGGTATCTCCATCCCTGATCTCAAGCTGTACTATAGAGGAGCAATACTAAAAACTGCATGGTACTGGCATAGAAACAGACTGGTGGATCAATGGAATCAGATAGAAGCCCTGAAATAAATCCACACACTATGGACACCTGATTTTTGACAAAGATTCCACAACAATTCAATGGAAAAAAGACAGCATCTTCACCAAATGGAGCTGGTCTAACTGGATGTCTACATGTAGAAAAATGCAAATAAATTCATATTTATAACCCTGCACAAAACTAAAGTCCAAGAGGATCAAAGACCTCAATATAAAACCAAGCACACTAAACCTGTTAGAAGAAAAATTGGGGAAGAGCCCTGAACTCATTGGCACAGGATACAACTTCCTGAACAGAACACCAACAGCACAGGCTCTAAGAGCAACAATTAATAAATGGGACCTCATGAAACTGAAAAGCTTCTGTAAAGCAAAGGACACTGTCATCAGAACAAAATGACTGCCTACACACTGGGAAAGGATCTTCACCAACCCTATATCTGACAGGAGGAGGTTAATACCCAGAATATATAAGAACTCAAGAAATTAAACAGCAACAAATCAAGTAATCCAACTAAAAAATGGGGTAGAGAGAGAAGCAAGGAATTCTCAATAGAGGAATATCGAATGGCAGAGAAACAAAGAGGACATTGTAGCCAGCCCTGAAGAGACCTGATAAGCTAGGATGAAATGGAAGGGGAGGAGGAACTTACCCATTAGTGGACTTAGAGAGGGGCAAGAAGGAGATGAGGGAGGGTGGGGTTGGGAGGGAATGATGGAGGGGGCTACAGCTGTGATACAAATTAAATAAACTGTAATTAACATAAAATAATAAATTAAAAAATAAATACAAATGAAAAAATTAAAAAAAGAAATGCTCAACATCCTTAGTCATCAGGGAAATGCAAATCAAAATGGCCCTGAGATTTCACCTTACACTCATAAGAATGGCTAAGATCAAAAAGTCAAGTGACAACACATGCTGGAAAGGATGTGGAGAAAGGGAAACCATCCTCCACTGCTGGTGGAAATGTAAACTTGTACAATCACTTTGGAAATCGCATATATCCAAAAGACGCTCAAGTATACAACAAGGACATTTGCTCAACCATGTTTGTAGCAGCTTTATTTGTAATAGACAGAATCTGGAAACAACGCCTCAGTTGAGGAATAGATACAGAAATTGTGGTACATCTACACAATGGAATATTACTCAACACTTAAAAACAAGGAAATCACGAACTTTGCTGGTAAATGGTGGGAACTGGATAAGATCATCCTGAGTGAGCTATTCCAGAAGCAGAAAGATACACGGTATATACTCAATCATAAGTGGGTAGTAGACATATAATATAGGATAAACCTACTAAAATCTGTAAACCTAAAAAAATGATCAAGAAGAAGGACTCTAGCTAAAATGCTCAATCCCCATTCAGAAAGTCAAAGAAGATGAACATCAGAAGAAGGAGAAAACAGAGAACATGATAGAAGCCTGCCACATAGGCCTCTGAAAGGCTCTATCCTGCAGGGTATCAAAGCAGATGCTGAGACTTATGGCCAACCTTTGATCAGAGTGCAGGGAATTTTATGAAAGAAGTGAGAAATAGACCTCAAGAGGACAGGAGCTCCACAAGGAGAGCAACAGAAGCAAAAAAGTTGGGCACGGGGGTGTTTTCTGAGTCTGATACTCCAACCAAGGAGCATGCATGTAGATAACCTAGAACCCCTGCACAGATGTAGCCCATGGCAGTTCAGTGTCCAAGTGGGTTCCATAGTAATGGGTATAGGGGCTGTCTCTGACAGGAACTGATTGTCCTGCTATTTGTTCACCTTCTTCTGAGGGGGGAGCAGCCCTACCAGGCCACAGAGAAAGACAATGCAGCCACTCCTGATGAGACCTAATAGACTAGGATCAGGCAGAAGGAGAAGAAGACCTCTCCTATCAGTGGATTTGGGAAGTGGCATGGATAGAGAAGAGGGAGTGATGGGAATGGGGGAGGGGGAGGAACAGGGAGGATAAAAAGTGAATAAACTGTAATTAACAAAAATAAAAATAGAAAAAGAAATTTTAAAAAAGAAGTCACAGAAGCCTTCTCTCTGACCTCCTTGGGACTGAGGTAGGCCTGGGAAAGGACAGCCAGCAGCTGCTGACAGGTGTGTGTAAAGGCTGGATGTGAATGTAAACGTAGTTCCCACTCCCTAGCCTTTTGCTGTAGAAGGAGTGAACAATGACAGCTTTTCCCCTAGACAGAGCTGCCACCTAAAGCAACTGTGCACAGTAAAGGGTAGTCCATTCCCTTTAATTACAGTGCAACTGGCATTTCATTTCATTCTGAAATGGAATATGGTTCCCCTTTCATTAAATATGAACAGCTCATAAAATATGGATTAGCCATGGGGCTTGCTGGTGAACTGTGAGTTACAGTCTTTCCAATCGGGTTTGAATTATTTGTGTTGGTTTTATGATCTGGAAAGCAAAGGTATGCAGGCCAGAGACTGAGATGTTTGAAATTATCCATTCTAATAGGTACCGTCTTTACACTCCAGTCTTAACAAAGGGCCAATTTACTGAAGAAATGAATTCACTGTAAATAAGAGTTTGTCAAGGACAGGGGACAGCCCTGCATTCTTCCCAAGTGTATCACTCTGGCTTGAGCCTTCTGCTGAATGTGGCATGATGGCTTGCTGAAGTGCTCCTGGCTTTATACATTGTAACTTTCTTACCCAGACAGGCTGGGGTTTTTCCTTTTTCCCAAACACACATGATGTAATTGTGGTTTCTAAGAAGTAATAATCTTGAAAGTTTGAGAATATATGTCTTTCACATGAAAAAATAAATGGCATAAGAAGAGAAAAAGAAATGATAATTTATAGATTTATGAAGTGTGATTGAGTATGATCTAGCCCCATGGGTAAATTTAAAATGACACACACACAATTGTTATTTTTACTTTTATGATTTTATAAAGAAAAATATTTCTTTGTTAGGTTTGTGGTTTTATGGGCTGTGTCTATGTTTGTAAAAATGAAAAGCACACTGGAAAGAGCCTGTTTCTCCTCTTATCAAACTAAGACTGAAATGTGAAACTCAGAAGAAGAGTTGCATGGCCTTGTGCAATCTCATCAAACCCCAGTTTTCTGGGGTTCCCAAGTGGGAGATATTAGAACATCATTTTCATTGAATTTATTAAGCTAAGCACCTTTTAATTTTTTAATTAAATTTTTATTTTTATTATTAGTTACAGTTTATTAACTTTATATCACAGCTGTATCCTGCTCCCTCATTCCCTCCCAGTCCCACCCTCCCTCCCTTACCTCCTCCCTACCCCTTTCCAAGTCCACTGATAAGGGAGGACCTCCTCCCTTCCATCTGACCCTGTTTTATCAGATATTTTCAGGACTGGCTGCAATGTCCTCCTCTGTGGTCTAGCAGGGCTGCTCCTCCCTCGGTAGGGTGGGGGAGGTCAAATAGCCAGCCATTGAGTTCATGTCAGAAACAGTCCCTGTTCTCCTTACTAAGGTACCCACTTGGATACTGAGCTACCATGGGCTACATCGGAGCAGGGGTTCTAGGCTATATCCATACATGGTCCTTGGTTGGAGAAACAGACACAAAAGACCCCTGTGCCAAGATATATTTGGTCCTTGTGGAGCTTTTAATTTCTTCAGAGCATACAGAGTATTTTTTTACACATCGTCTATAGCAATGGTTCTCTACTTTCCGAATGCTGTGACCCTTTAATGAGGCACCTCATGTTGTGATGACTCCACCATAAAATTATTTTGTTGCTATTTCATAACTGTAATTTTGCTAGTGTTATGAATTACAATGTAAATATGCAATATGCATGATATCTGATATATGACCCCTGTGAAAGTTCACTCAACCCCCAGAAGGTGTTGTGACCCTCAGGTTGAGAACCACTGCTCTATACCTATATTTAGCTTTTTCATGTTGAATGTTCTTCTCTTTCATTCTCCTCTTGTATGTGTAATTAATAATTATATAGGATTTTTGGTTGTTGTTGACAAGACAGTTTTGAAACAACTCATTTATTCTTCAGAATGTTTTCAGAAAAAGCAATCACCTTTTTCTTTTACAGGAAAAAAGAAGTAACTCAGAGACTAAACTTCTTCCCTAAAGTCATGTAAGATGTTAGTGGCTGAGTAGGATACAAATCACCACTGTTGTCACTTGTGTCACATCTGATAAATATCAGCTATGAAATGTCATTGTCATTCAGCTTTTTCATCAGTGCACATGGAAAAGCCAAGCACCGAGGTCTGTGTATAGACTTACAGGCAGCCAGGATAGTCTCAGTGTTTCTTTTCCTCTACATATAGATAAGGCTATCTTACAGATATTTGGGCAAAGTCTAAAATTAGCTTATGAAATATTGATATAAATATAAAATACTAATATAAAATATTTCCATTGTAAATTTAGTCAGTTGGCTCTATGTTCAGTCTGCATGTAGAACTGTACCTGCTGGTCTTCTGTGTTAGGAACTAAATTCCCAGGAGGCATACATTTTCTTATACTAGCCTTTTGTGTAAGAGTCATAGATACATGCATTCGACATTTAAAAAATGCATAAAGGCCCAGGCTGGTAGTGCATACCTGAACTCAGGAGGCAGGACAGCCAGATCACAAACTCCCCCAACTAAGTATCAAGACTGCTTCAAAAACAAAACAAAATTATGAAAAGTATTAAAGTTAAGATCAAGCTAACCATTCCTAAAAGCTAAATTGTTTAATATTTCCTTTCATTTGAACAGATTTAAATTTTGTTTCCAGTAAACAAAAATATTTGAAACTAACCAAACTAAACATGGAAACTATATTTCTTTTACTATGCTTCATATTGGAATTTACATGTTGATTCTATTATAGCTGAAGAAAGTCATAAAGATCCATTTGCTTCTCTATTAGATGTCTTCAACTTAAAACAGTACATTTTTATGCACTTTTTGATGTTCACAGCACCTGGTACTAATTTCTGCCTTCTGCTGTCTTTTAGATTCTCAGCATAACAGTGTAAGGATTAATTCCATCTTCTCCTGGAAAAGTTCCAGCCTTTTCCGAAGAGAGTTTTACTGTGCAGGCTAAAGACTTGAGTATTTGTGGAGTTTGTTATCTTCCAGGGTTCTGGAATCTGCCTGGTGCAGTCAAACAGGAACAACCTCTACCTGTAAAAAGCTTTGGTAGGAGCTGGGCTCTTTGGTGCACACCTGTAATCCCAGCACCCAGGGTGGCAGAGGCAGACAGATCTCTATGTGTTTGAGTTGATCATTTTAATACTATAAAAACTTTCCAAGTTGTTTTAAATTATTATCCTGAGTGTTAGAGTGACGGCAAGGTGATTAAGTACATTAGACTACTCTTCCAGAGGACCTGGGGATACTGCATAATGTGATGCACAGGCGTAAACTCAGGCCAAACATCTATACATACAAAATGAAAATAAAATACTAAAAAAAAACTTATAAAACTAGAGTATCTCTTCTCCAGGGGTTGTGCTATAAGTAAATGTTTTAGAAAGTCCTTATTCTGTATCATTTATGAAGTAATGGCAAAGTCCTTCATACCTGCTGAATCCAAAACAGACATATTTTTACAAATGTTTTCAGTCTATAATTGGATGATTCTGCCTATTTAAAATCCACAGATAGAGAATGATGAGTGGACTCTAGTTTTCAACATTTTTAAACATTTGGAAGAAATATCAGCTTTCCTGGTCACCCTGTCCATCACTCAAATCTAAAATAATTTGAGATGCTCACTTGCTTCTATTACAGTTTTAATAACTCAGCTAATGACTTTTAGTCTGTTTTGAAGTTGAGTTTTCCCATTTTAAAATCCAACCAAATTTTAATAATGGAACCTGTGTATTCCTATATGTGAAGAGTTATCTTATACATTATCTTATACACTATGTATAAGATAATGCAATGTACTACACACGAACTATCTAGATTTTTCATGTGATTCTACATCTACATTCTTGCCCTCCTGTTTCATTTCACTTTCTCCTGATCCTCTCTTCTATAGCATCTAAAAACTAGTAGACAGTTTCTTTTTACTTTTAGCCCCTTCTAAAACTGTCCTCTGTCCTCTTTCTGTTTCATACAGCTAGTCTCATCCATGTCTTTTTGCTTTTTCTTCTTTACCTGTGCCTTAATTTTTACACTTATTTCTCCTTGTTTCTGATGTATGGTGTTTTTCTCTAAATAAGTGATGTTGTCTTCTTGCATGGAGTTATATTACATTTTTAATTTTAAATTTATTTACTTTTATTAATTACAGTTTGTATGCCAACTATCACCCTCCCCCATCTCCTCCCATCATCCTCCTTCCCTTATCTCCTCCCATGCACCTCCCCAAGTCCACTGATAGGGGAAGTCCTCCTCCCCTTCCATCTGATGCTAGCCTATCATGTCTCATCAGAACTGTCTTTCATAGTCTTCCTCTGTGAAGTGATAAAGCTGCTCCCCCCTCAGGGGGAGGTGGTTAAAGAGCCAGCCACTGAGTTCATGTCAGAGACAGTCCCTGTTCCCATTACTAGGGAACCCACTTGGATTATGAGGTGCCATGGGCTACATCTGTGCATGGGTTCTAGGTTATCTCCATGCATGGTCCTTTGTTGGAGTATTAGTCTCAGAAAACACCCGTGTCAAAATTTTTTGGTTCTGTTGCTCTCCTTGTGGAGCTCCTGTCCCTTCCAGGTCTTTCTAGCTCCCCCTTCTTTCATAAGATTCCCTGCACTCTGCCCGAAGTTTGGATATGAATCTTAGGATCTGCTTTGAGACCTTGTTGGGTAGAGTCTTTCAGAGGCCCTCTATGGTAGGTTCCTGTCCTGTTCCCTGTTTTCTCTCCCTTCAATGTCTATCCCATTTGCTTTTCTGACTGAGGATTGATCATCTTACCCAGAGTCTTCCTTCTTCCGTAGCTTCTTTAAGTGCATAGGTTTTTGTAGGTTTATCCTATCTTATATATCTAATATCCACTTATAAGTGAGTATATACCATGTGTGTCTTTCTGCTTCTGGGATACTTCACTCAGAGTAATCTTTTCTAGTTCCCACCATTTGCCTGCAAAATTCATGATTTTCTTGCTTTTAAGTGTTGAGTAGTATTCCATTGTGTAAATGTACCACAATTTCTGTATCCATTCCTCCATTGAGGGACATCTGGGTTGTTTCCAGATTCTGGCTATTACAAATAAAGCTGCTAGGAAATGGCTGTGCAAATGTCCTTCTTGTGTATTTGAGCATCTTTTGGATTTATGCCTAAGAATGGTATAGCTGGATCTTGAGGAAGATTATTATTCCTAATTGTCTGAGAAAGCCAGATTGATTTAACAAATGGTTGTACAAGTTTACATTTCCCACTATCAATGGAGGAGTGTTCCCATTTTGCCACATCCTCTCTAGCATGTGTTGTCACTTGAGTTTTTTATCTTAGCCATTCTGATGGGTGTGAGGTGAAACCTCAGGGTCATCTTGATTCGCATTTTCCTGATGACTAAGGATGCTGAGCATTTCTTTAAGTGTTTCTCTGCCATTTGATATTTTTCTATTGAGAATTCTCTGTTTAGCTCTGTACCCCATTTTTTTTCAATGCAGTTTATTCAGGAACCTTGAACAATCCTCGGACCCTGGGGAAAGCCAGCCCACAGCTTAAGATGGCTCAGTGGTTAAGAGCACTGTCTGCTCTTCTAAAGGACCCAAGTTCAATTCTCAGCACCCACATGGCAGCTCACAACTGTCTCCATTTCCAAGGGATCTGACACCTTCACACTGATGCACATAAAATTAAATTAATTATTAAAAAGAAAAAGAAAAAGAAAAAACTGTACCCCATTTTTTAATTGGATTCCTTGATTTGTTGCTGTTTAACTTCTTGAATTCTTTATATATTCTGGATATTAGCCTTCAGTCAGATATAGGTTTGGTGACGATCCTTTCCCAGTCTGTAAGCAATCGTTTTGTTCTGACGACAGAAGCTTTCCAGAAGCTTTTCAGTTTCATGAGGTCCCATTTATTGATTGTTGCTCTTAGAGCCTGTGATGTTGCTGTTCTGTTCAGGAAGTTGTCTCCTGTACCAATGAGTTCAAGGCTCTTCCCCACTTTTTCTTCTAACAGGTTTAGTGTGTCTGGTTTAATGTTGAGGTCTTTGATACACTTGGACTTTAGTTTTGTGCAGGGTGATAAGTATGGACCTATTTGCATTTTTCTATATGTACACATCCAGTTAGACCAACACCATTTGTTGAAGATGCTATCTTTTTTTCCATTGTATAGTCTTGGTTTCTTTGTCAAAATTCAAGTATCTGTAGGTGTGTGGGTTTATTTCTGGGTCTTCAGTTTGATTGCATTGATCCATTATTCTGTTTCTAAGTCAGGATCATGCAGTTTTTATTACTGTTGCTGTGTAGTACAGCTTGAGATCAGGAATGGAGATACCTCCAGACAATCGTTGTTGTACAGGATTGGTTTAGCAATTCTGGTTTTTTTTGCTTTTCTATATGAAATTGAAAATTGTTCTTTCAAGTTCTGTAAGAATTGTGTTGGTATTTTGATGGGAATTGCATTGAATTTGTAGATTGCTTTTGGCAGAATGGCCATTTTCACTATGTTAATCCTTCTGATCCATAAGCATGGGAGTCCTTTCCTACTTCTAATATCCCTTCAATTTCTTTCTTTAGAAACTTGAAGATCTTTTCAAACAGGTCTTTCACTTGCTTGGTTAGAGTCACACCAACGTACTTTATGTTATTAGTGGCTACTGTGAAGGGTGCTGTTTCCCTAATTTCTTTCTCAGTCCTTTTGTCTTTCTTATACAGGAGGGCTACTGATTGTTTTGTTGTTGTTGTTGTTTTTTTTTTTTTTTTTTTTGAGTTAATTTTGTATCCAGCCACTTTGCTGAAGGTGTTTTTCAGCTGAATGAGTTCTCTGGTTGAATTTTTGGTGTGATTCATGTATACTATCATATCATCTATGAATAGTGATACTTTGACCTTTTCCTTTCAAAACTGAATCCCCTTCATTTCATTTATTTGTATTATTGCTCTAGCAATGACTTCAAGTACTATGTTGAAGAGATACGGAGAGAGTGGGCAGCCTTGCCGACTCATTTAATTTTCTCTCTATTTAGTTTGATGTTGGCTATAGGCTTGATGTATATTGTCTTTACTATGTTTCAGTTTGTGCCTTTTATCCCTAATTTCTCCAAGACTTTAAGCATGAATCAGTCAGTTGCTTTTTCGGCCACAAAGGAGATTATCATGTGGTTTTTCTCCTTCAATTTATTTATATGGTGGATTACATCGATGGATTTCGTTGTATTGAATCACGCCTGCATGCCTGAGATGAAGACTACTTGGTCATGGTGGATGATATCTTTTTATGTGTTCTTGGATTATTAGTGTAGACAGGAAGATCTGTGAAGCTCACTTTGCAGTGAGACTAGTCAAAATAGTGAATACCATATTTAGTAAGAGATCCTATCTGAACAAAATAAGGTACACACAGAGAGAGAGAGAGAGAGAGAGAGAGAGAGAATAAGACACCAAACATTAACTTTTAGTCTCCATACATTGGAGCCCTCCACCCAACACACATAGATGGGGTGGGGCATCTGTTCTTTCCTTATGAAACTGAGATCAAGAAAAAATTCTGTATTAACAATATACAAGGAATATTTTTTTCAAAGAGTGAGGTTATTGATGACATGTCATGCAAAACATCTAGTGGAGAAAACCAAACAAAAGCTTCATGATCACTCAGGCTGAGATAGCTGGAGAAGGCTGTCTAAATGTACTGCATAATGGGTGGAGGTTAAATTTAATAAGCCTCCAAATATGAACTTTAAGCTTCTGGTAGGGATAAGGAAAGAAATAAAATACTAAGAGTATTGGGGATACTGCTTGAGAGGCATAGTACACCAAGGATTAATGCCAGAAAAATCAGATTTGTGTGAGCCTGCAACAAAAATCTGTGTCCATTGTTGATGTAAAATTGGCTTTCAAAGAAGAGAGACAGAGTTTAGAAACTGAAATATAACTTTATGGGGAGTCCAAGATGGTGGCAACCAGTACGCACCATATCTGAGGGGCAAAGGATCCTAAACTCTGAAATTGGTGAGTAGAGGAGCCACCAGAATATTGACTTTGAGGCTTCCTGCGCGAGAGAGGACAGTTTAGGACAGTTTAATTCCAGATCACCCGTGGATGTCTCTGGCTAATATTCAACCTCCGTTTACTTCCCCTTGCCCCAAGCATGGGCCTCCCTGCTCCGTGACTGAGAGAACGGAGCTGTGCTCCAAGGTCTGAGGGTGCGGCAGGGCAGCGCAGCAGCTAGCCAAAGCTAGAGCCCTCAGGCTCCATGACTGAGATGGCAGAGGCGGCTACCCTAACTACTGCTTTACAGAGTGAGCCACAACATATGGCTTTTACATGGGCACTAAGGATCCAAATTCAGTTCTTCATGTTTGAGCAGCAAAACATAAACTGCAACAACTAAGCCATCTCATCTCACTAAAGGGGTTTCTGAGACAAGTTAGAAGGCTTATATTCATTTGTCTTTCTCCCTTCCTATTTCATCAGCTTGTCTATGCCTCAGGCAACTGGTCTCAGCCCTCATCCTGCTTATTTTTCCCATGTGGTCAAGGATAGTGCATGAGCTGCTAAGTTAACAAGAAAAATAAGAAACATGTCTGTCTGCATCTGCCTGAATCTTTGTATTAAACTCAGAAAGAGACATGGTATATAACTTATAAAGACAGCACAATAAATATGTGGAGTAAACAAAAATAAAATTAAATGCATAGTGAATGGAGTTTAGAGTTAAGAAAAAGTGCAATATTACCAGCATGAGATGCCTAGCAGCCCAAAATGGTGATGAAATTTCACCTACGGCTTAGGCCAAGAATGTCGCATCAGCTCTGTAGAGATGTCAGGGCTGCACTCTGAACACTCAAAGTGAACTATAACCAAGACATCCAAATAAGGGGATCTGAGGAGATGCTCTTGGACATGGATAAGGAGTTCAGACATAACTTCTTAACAGGCTGGGCGAAAACAGTTGCCAGCAACAAAGACACAGATACTCAGATTTGTATTCCATACAGCCATGTAAACTGATATTTAATTTTCTCCATAGTGAGGAAGTCATGAGCTGTGAAATTAGCATTAAGTATTTTAAAATCAAAGTGGGTATTACTCATGGTGCTCTAAAAAAAAGCTTAGATAGCCCTACAGAGAATCCTCACCAGATCTTACCAGGGCTCTGGTAGAAAATGAGTCACATCCTAGGGAAACTCTTTTGTTGTTGTTGTTGTTGTTTTGTTTTTGTTTGTTTTTTTTTCCTTTTTATTATTATTTTACATTTTATTCACTTTGTATCCCCCCATAAGCCCATCCCTCCTCCCCTCCCAAACCCACCCTCCCTTCCCTTTCTTCATGCATACCCCTCCCCAAGTCCACTGGTAGGGGACTCCTCCTCTCCTTCCATCTGATCTTAGCCTATCAGATCACATCTGGAGTGTGGGATATAGTAGGTTATGAAGAGGACAGGAACCCCACAAGGAGAGCAACAGAACTAGAAGATTTCAACAGAGGGGTCTTCCCAGAGACCCATACTCCAACCAAGCACCAAGCATGGGGATAACCTAGGGAAACTTCTTAAGTCAAAAACTGAAAGGAAACTGAAACAGAGGGAATTCATAATGAATGTACTACAAATTAGAAAATCTGAATACAATAGTAAAGTAATTTGCTTAAATTATTCTAAATACTTAAAGTCAGAATTGGACTACGTAAGAAAAGAATAGTTAGGCATTTCATATAGGATAGGAAATTAACCTAGCAAGTGAGAAATACTGTTTTTAGTTTTATGTGGGAGTTTCTCTTGAGAGAAAAGAATGTGTTTTAACAGGCCTGGAGATAAAACAAACAAACCCAAATAAACAAGAAATCAAAACAAAACAAAACAAAAACCCAAAAAGGAAAACAAACTAAAAAACAGAAACACATTTTTTTTTCAAGAAGCAAAATGACCAACCATTCATCTAAAGTGAAACTTCACAGTCTGACCATAGAAGGGAGAGTGTGGCTGTTGCCTTTCTCTGCCTGAATCTCTGTTTCCAACTAGTGAAACTCACAAACTCCAGGACTTTTAAGTGAGACTGGTTTTCCCACTGAAATCGAAACAACTAGTGTAGAATTTTAGTTAGTGTAGAACTAACTAAAGGTGTTTGAAAAAGTCATATGGAAACCTACTATTTTAGAAGTTTTATACACACACAGACACGCAGACACACTCACACAGACAAACATACACAATTCATACAGACAAACATACACAATTCATCTGTAATAGTTTAATTGTCGTTACCGTACATAGGAAATTATATTCACCCTTGAAGCCCTTATTTGTGAAATAAAAAAGTCCAGTGTTTGTTGAATGATACCTCCCCTTGAGATGTTTGCCAAAGGTGTACTGGAGATGCTCCAAATGTTGTACGGGCTTTTGCCCTTGTTCTTAGTTGCCCATCAAAACTTGATGGCAAGGCTCTATTGCTGAATACAACATGCACACTAGTCACAGAACAAGAAAATTCAAGTTGGTGACCATGCTGGTGTTACTCAGGAAACTTTCTCTCTGCTAGCTAGTTCTCATACTACTGAAAAGTGAAATGTAAATGCAGGAAGACCAGGGGTGGTAGGAGGAGAAAGTCATCAACAATTTACATAGCTGTGAACTCTAAACTCAAATAATGACCAATGTGACAAGACATACCCAAGCACTAGTTTTAAGTTCTACACAGCAGGAGGGAAATTAAACCTGGTTACAGGCACCAAGAATCTTAAAGGAGAATCTACTACCACCACTTTACTAAACCAGCGTAATTCCTAACTACATTCTAAGTACTTATCCTTTATACCACTGACAGGTGTAGCTTTCAACCCTCATCATAGAATCTTCTTTATGCAACAAATGGAGAGTGTTACAGAAAAATACAACTGGTTGAAAATGAGAGAACAACTGATAATAGGGTGCCAAGATCCATTGGATACATTTATAATACAACCCCTGTACCCAAGGCCCAAGGAATATCACAGAAGAGGTGAGGAAAAGAGTAAGACTCAGAATATCATAAAATCTTTTGTGAGTCAATATCCCCTAGAAGTGACTCAAGTGATTCATGATACCTCAACTCTCTGGCTCTCTAAGCAAGACCTGAACTCACAAGTCCCTACCCCTAGACAAAGAGGGGATGCTGGCAGACAACTGAGGGATGCTGAAAGTGTAAGACAGAGGCATAAGCCCGCTAATTGTCTATCCAACACCAAGTTGGATAGACAAGTTGTCATCCCTGAAGTTATATACATACAAGCAACACCAAATGAAGACAGCAAGTATTTGTATATTTATGTACAATAATATGTATAACAATAACAATTAAAGGAAAAGAGGTCATAACATTGAGAAGAAACAAAGGATGGGGTAGTGGTGAGAGACATGAGAAGGGATAAAGGTGGGGATGAAAGAGAATGGTGGAATAATGTAATTATATTTCAGTTATTAAAGATTTGCCAGCTGGGCATGATGGTGCACATCTCTAATCCTAGCACTCCATGAGGCAGAAGCAGATGGATCCATGTGAATTTAAGATCAGCCTGCCCTACAAAGCAAGTCTAGGACAGTCAAGGCTACACAGAGAAACTCTGTCTTAAAAAACAAACAAACAAACAAACAAACAACAAACAAAAGATTTGCCCATGGGTACAGTAGTGGCAGGAATATTATGGAGAAAACCAACTGCTTTCTGATTGGACTAAAGGCCTACTCCACAGGAGATAATATATGTTTGATAAGGTAAATCTAGACAAAACTCTATGATTAGAGATCATAAGTCCCAAGAGTAAACTTAACAACTATTATTTTGCTAATTAGCTCTGTTATCAATTTGCCTTCTACATACCTAACTCTCTGCCTATAGTTTAGAGCAGCTTTCAAGTCTCATCTGAGAAGTTTCTTTGTAAGGAAGATAGATGTTGGTTAATACAGAAACTCATAGTACGTTAAAGTATAGAGTAAAATGGCAGATTTACATCATACTCTTCAGGGAACATCATAGAAAAGGAGATGGTGCATTTGTAAGAACCAGAGGGCAGTGAATATTGGAGGGAAATCATATCTTGTGGAAATGAGAGGAGCCCTGAGCTCATAATTTCATTGAAATGCTATTGACTTGCACAAGACCTACACAAGATCAGGCTAGTCAACATTATAACACACAGTGAGAAGGAGTTCAAAAACTGCCACCCCTAATTGTACAGGTAATAGCTTATTAGGGAGGGAGACTTAGTTTTCTTTAAAGTTATGCATCCTAGTAGGTTAATCATCATCTTAATGACATCCTATTGTTGTGAAGAGATGTCATGACCAGGAAAATTTTTAAAACATTATAAAGACTTAAAGTTACAGAGTGTTAGAGTCTACGATGATTATCATGAAGAACATGACAGCAGGTAGGCAAGTATGGTACTGGATCAGTACCTGAGAGCCCATTGGCAATGGCACACATCTCTTTTAAGAAGACCATATCCACTAATCTCAAAGAGTTCCATCAACTGGAGAACAAGTATTCAAATATATGAGTTTATTGGGACTATTCCCTACCAGATGACCACATACCATGCTCTAGTCTCCATACCTTTGTAGCTATAGTATAATGCAAATGTATTTATTCCACCTTTAAGAATCCCCATAGCATTTCAGTCTCAAGACTATTTAAAAGTCCAGAGCCTCTTCTGAGATTCAAGGCAATATCCTAATCGTAGCTCCCTATAAAATCAAATTAAAAGCAAATAACATACAGTGTTATTTGTATGTTATCTAACATGTAATGACAGAAAAAAAATATAACAGTTGCAAAAGAGAGGAAAGGGAGCATGGTGAATTAATACTGAACCAAACGCAAGACCGATACCCCACAAAGCAGACACAAAATTCTCTAGCTCTGCACCTCCTCCAACAAGACCATACTTCCCAATGCTTCCCAAACAGTTTCATAAAGTGGGAACCAATTGTTCTCCTTATGAGCTTAGGGAGGGTATTCTTATTTAAATCACCACAAGAACACTCACGCAGATGGCCCTACATTAGAAGTACATGGACAGCACAAATTGAAACTGATGAATTATTAAGAAAAAAGTAGACAAGATGTCAGGGTAGAGTAGAGAAGTGGGGGCGAATCTGGAGAAGATAGGGAGGAATTGGTGGTGAATAGAATCAGAATACATTGTGTGAAATTTTTAAGGAATTAATTTTAAAATAAGTCAGTCACTGAAGACTATAGAGCAGTAGTTCTACATTCAGACCAATATTGGTTTAGAGAGGACATTGACATTGTGTAGAAACCCTTTTGGTTTAACTGCTTGGAGAGTTAAAATTAGCATCTGGTTGGCAGGAGCTAGTGATGTTACTAAACATAACATGTTGCACAGCCCATCTCTCAACAACAAAGGCTTAGCTGATCTGAAATTCCAGTAACATCAATGTGGAGAAATCTTATACTGAGAAAATATATGAAGGTATGGAATATTATGAACTATAGTAATTAGTGGAAAACTATAAAATTAGTAGAATGCATCTCCTAGGCCTTGTATGACTTGTTCTTGTGAGTTTTTATTATAGGCTCTACCCTGTGCTGCCTGCCACCTGTATGGCTTCTCCTAAAGGCAGAATCTTTGATTGAAGCAGGAGCAACAAAGAACTTGATCACATGATGCCATTAGAAAAGTGATTATTACAGGCAGTAGATTCTGTTGGAACTAAATGGGGTGGAGGGTTCTGGAGATGTAGCTCAGTGGTAAAACATAAAACTCTGGGTTTGGTTTACAACACTGAAGAAAAATGACTTGAAGATCTAAGTGTAATGATATATTTTCAGAATGGAAGATGGTGTTGTCAGGATTAGTGTAGCAGGTTGGACTACTATCACAGTTTATTTTACATATCAACTTGACTGATCAGAGAACATCCTGACATTAATAAGCTTTGCTTATGGCTGAATATGTTATACTATTTCTAGAATATAATGGTATTTTCAAATTTATATTTCAAAATATTAATGAATGTTGTAGTAGCTTGAATAAGAATGGTCTCTTACAGGCTCATATATCTGAGTGCTTTGTTACTAGGGAGTGGCACTATTTGAAAGGATTAGAAGGATTTAGAGATGTAGCCTTGTTGGAGAAAGTGTATCACATGTGTGGTTTTGAGATTTCAAAAGTCCATGCCAATGTAGAACCTTTAGGTGCCTCTCTACCACCTTGTCTACCTCAGTGCCATGATGATTCCCACCATGATGATAATGGACAAACCTCAGAAACTGTAAATAAGCTTGCAATTTAAAATTCTTTAATAAGAATTGTCTTGGTTATGGTGTCTCTTTGCAGCAATAGAACAGTGACTAAGACAGATAGAATGTTTTGTTTTCATATGGTGAGTCAGTGCATCTTAAACTTTCTCAACTCCCAATAATTTTACACCCAAGGAATGTTTATAGAACCCTGGTATGTAGGAAAACAAAATAGTTAATCAAAAAAAAAAAATGAATTGATAATAAATTATGAAGAATTTATTTTAAGATAAATCTTTTGTATTGATATAATTTTACCATGTATTAATTATGAAAATAGATTTGGATACCAATGAAGGAGAGGATTGCTTATTTTTGCTTGTAGAATTAAATATTTGATACCATAGGACATTGACTATTTTCAAAGTTATCCATATTTCTATTTTGCAGCTGCCAATGCTGAGGACTCCACTTTGCAGATACACTTATTATAAGACAGCAGGAGTATGATTAGGGCTATTTTAGAAAATGTTGGGAATTCAGTTCTAGTCAAAAATTAACTTTTTCTTTAATGGAATTCAGGTAAGCAGTGCCAACAGCAATCTTTAAACCCCCAAAATTTAATGCATATAATCCAAAGCAGAATGCTTTGATTCTTGTGGTCCTCAGAACGTCAGGAAAAAAAAAAAGAAATTTTTTTTTCTGGCCTTTGCAACCCAGGTCTTGACCAAGTACCCTAGTTTCTTGGATTTGTTCTATCTTCTCTGGTTCTGAAGACTTCTAACTTGGTTTGAGATATACTAGCAACTTTCCTGATTCTCCAGCTTGCAGATGAGTAGGTTGTTGTGGGAATTATTTGCCTACCCATTCATGTGAAGCAATTCTTCCACCATTTCTCATGTATCTATTTGTTCTGTTACTGTGAGAAACCTTGACTGAATCACATGCTTCATTGATTTGAAAGCATAGACACTAAACAAGATATTTCAAATTTCATAAGACAATGATTAAAAACATTTAAGCAAAACTTATTTATTGATGGAGTTTATTGATTAAAAAACTTTCCCCTCTGTGTGTATGTGTTTGAGAGAGAGAGAGAGAGAGAGAGAGAGAGAGAGAGAGAGAGAGAGAGAGAGTTCAGGTGCTGTAAAGGCCAAAGGTATGAAATTTCTTTTTTTTTTTGTATTTTATTTTTCTTTTTAGTTACATTTTGTTAACTCTGTGTCCCAGCTGTATCCCGCTCCCTCATTCCCTCCCCAACCCCACACTCCCTCCCTGGTCTCCTCCCTGCCCCTTTCCAAGTCCACTGATAGGGGAGAAATTTCTTTGGAACTGGAGTTATCACCTCTGATTTGGTGCTGAGAATAAAACTTGGGTCCTCTGCAAGAAGAATAGACACTCTTAACTTCTAAAACATCTCTCCAGCACAGTAATGAAAATAATTTTTAAGCTATATGTGCAAACTCCTATACTTAAAACTATTTGAATACTAAGATTTATGAAGAGTGGGGTTGTAAATATAAATGGAATTGTCTTTCCAGAGGGTGTTGAAAGACTTAAAGCATTTCATATAATTTGTGAAATAACCTGAGATACAAAATGAGATATACATTCAAGAATATTTATTGAAATTATTTTTATACCTAATAATTTGATTTATAATCTAAAATTGCCACCATAGAGATTAGTCAAATAAATGATGAAACATTAGTCAAAGAAATATAAGATACCATTACAATTCATGTTATCATAAGTAAGTGTAACAAAAACATCAATGTATAATGCGATATTTAGCAGAAGCCACTCAAAGAACATCGACTAAATCATATTAAGTACACATAATTGCCAACAATGTATTTCTATTACCATTTCACACTCGAAATATTTTTCAAAGAGCAAAGTGAGCTTAAGTGTCTGGTTCCCTGATAGGCCTTTTCTCTAGGTCAAAAGAATTTGTATGTTGATACTTCTAAAAGGCCTTCATAGAATAATGTTAAATAATAAATTGCTTTCAGAAGCCCTCTGTAGAAGGTTCCTAGGTTGTTTCCTGTTTTCTTCTTCTTCTGATGTCCATCCTCTTTGCCTTTCAGGATGGTGATTGAGCATTTTAGTTAGGGTCCTCTCTCTTGCTTAGTTTCTTTAGATGCACAGATTTTAGTGGGTTTGTCCTATGTTGTATGTCTATATGAGTGAGTGTATACCATGTGTGTCTTTTTGCTTCTGGGACAACTCACTCAGGATGATCCTTTCTAGGTCCCACCATTTACCTGCAAATTTCATGATTTCCTTTTTTTTCATTGCTGAATAATATTCCATTGTATAGATGTACCACAGTTTCTGCATCCATTCTTAGTTGAGGGGCATCTGGGCTGTTTCCAGCTTCTGGCTATTACAAATAAAGCTGCTACAAGCACAGGAAACAACCTAGGAACCTTCTACAGAGGGCTTCTGAAAGCCAGAAGAAGAAAACAGAAAACAAACTAGGAACCTACCACAGAGGGCCTCTGAAAGCCTCTGCCCTTCAGACTATCAAAGCAGATGCTGAGCCTGATAGTCAACTGTTGGGCAGAGTGAATGGAATTTTATGTAAGAAGTTGGAAATAGCAAGAGCTGGAGAGGACAGGGTCTCCACAAGGAGAGCAACAGAACAAGAAAATTTGAACATAGGGAACTTCCCAGACTCATACTCCAACCAAGGACTGTTCATGGAAATAACCTAGAACCCCTGCACAGAGGTAGGCCATGGCAGTTCAGTGTCTAAGTGGGTTACATAGTAATGGGAAGAGGGACTGCCTCTGACATAATCTGATTGGCCTGCTCTTTGATCACCTCCCTCTGAGGGGGGAGCAGCCTTACCAGGCCACGGTAGAGGACAATGCAGCCACTTTTGATGTGAACTGATAGACTAAGATCAGAAAGGAGAGGAGAACCTCCCCTATCAGTGGACTTGGGGAGTGGCATGCATGCAGAAAGGGGAGGGAGGGTGGGATCAGGAGGGGAGGAGGGAGGGGCTTATGGGGGGATACAAAATGAATAAAGTGTAATTAATAAAATAAAATTAAAAAATAAAGTATTAAACAAAGTAAAATAATAATAATAATAAATTGCATTATCTGAGAATATGTGGGTTTTGATGATATATTTGTGAGGTGAAATGAGCATATAGGTTAAACATAAAGCAAATTAAACTGTTCAGGAAACTGTAGGTAATCTTCAAAAGAAATACATCAATACCTTACTGAATGAACTTCTGGTGTGAGACTGTGGGTTCTGTTTAATTTCTTCTTAATAGGTGCTCTGAATTCTCTGTAGAAAGATGAATATAATATCTCTGTATTAGCACCTGTTCTTATTTTTCTCTACAAAAAGCCATTAACATATTTTTTTATAAACTTACCTTTATTTTTTTTTTGTGAGATTTTCTCCATGTTGCATGAATGACATGACTTAACTCAGTTTCCAACTTTGGAGCATGGAACTCATTTCTATGATTCCTGCATTCCCTGCATTTCTCGGATGGTACAACAGCCACATGAGATGGTAATGGCCAGTTACAGATTAATAACACACATATTTGTCTGCTGTCAGACTTGTACTGGGAAGAGAATGATACCAAGGGCTCTGTCTCACATCAGAATGCAGATCTGTGGGAGCATGGGATGAATACCAGCAGCCACACAGGAAAGCAAGCACTGGCCTTCACCTCTTCCAAGGACTGCACTTCACACCACATGGGCAGCAGAACTTCCTTTGCTCATAAAGCTGGGCTATGGTTTTTCAGTTTCTTACATATAAAATATTCTTGATGTATTTCAAAGAAGTTTTTGTTTGCATTTTATTCATGTCTTTGGTCATGTTAAACCTGAAATTCATGTTCTTTGATCATAAATCTCTGAAAGGAATCACAAAGATTTACTTTTTGGGATGATTTATCATATGTCAGAAAGATTTTTATTCTTTGGCTCCTATAAAATCAGGGAACACATTCATTCTCATTAGGTGAAAAACTTACAGTAATATATAACATCTCTGGAAACCCCTCAAAATTCATTTTAAGGGAAAACCATATGTTACCTAAAAGTAATTTCCCCTCAGTTATTTCAGGTTTACATTCTGAAAACAGTAGAAAAATTCTGCATTTTTGCAATAACTCAAACAAATAGTTATGTTAAAGATAGTTTTAAACAAGTGTCCATCATTTCATCAGTCTGTGACAAAAGTGGCAAAACAAACCAGGGAGCATCTACAGCCATCATACCAAGCACTGAGATCAAGAAATCTCTCCCAGTGGATGCTAAAGATAACCTTTTCCCAACATAGCCCACAGTATGTTATGCAGGGGTAGAGGGCAGTGGCCTTCAACCAGCCAATACATATCTGGCATATTCATTAATACCAATCAAGGCAGAGTGAGCAAGTTCACCGTGCATTCACAGGTCACAGTCCTCACAGCTCCAATTAAAAGGTTGGTGATGTGTGCAGTCAAGTACATGAATAACTCAGTTCAAAATACTGATCCTTTAGCTAGTACTTGCCCGGTCTTGAGAACCCCATAGGGAAATTTCCTGATGGCCAGTGAAATGAATATTGCTTTTCATGTCTTTAATGAAAGGGATTTTAAGCCCCCCAGACATACTGTCTGCTTCCTTAATATAGTCAGAATTTCTGAATATTTTTTACTAAAGGTCACACTGTCTTCATATCATCTCTAAATAATTTCCTAGGGAAGTTTAGTTCTTTTGAAATTAATGAGCACTTCCTTCATTTAGGTGGTAAAGGAAAGTGTAGAATGATGTAATCAGCCTACCTTGGTTGTGGTGAGCTGGAATATAAATTCGCTTTTAAAACAAGTCAGTCTTTTAGAACCTAATAATTTTTCTTTTTGTGCCTGAACAACATGGCTTGTAAGTTGTGTTTCTAAAACAACCCAAAAGCAAGGGCAGATTTACAGAGCCTGTCATTTCTTCACATGCATTTGTATCCCATGCCACATCACTACTGTTGTTTCTGGAGCTAAGATGTTTTCCATGTATTCTTGTTTAATTTTAACTACTCTATATATAATAATGCTAATTAGCAAGTGTTCCACTCTAAGCAATCTGGGACATGATACATATGTATAAGGAGAAAAGCAAGCGAAACTGGGTTCATTGCACAGAAATATTAGCCACAATCACTCAAAAACTACTTGAGGAATTTTGCACACACACACACAAACATGCGCACACATGCACAAATGTGCAAACATATCAAGTGAAACAATTTGGCAATATGTAGAATATTGAGTGATTAAAGAAAAACCTTAATGCTTAAAATTTTGCTCCTATAGACTTTCAGTGATGATGCTTATGGCTATGACAGTAAATAGTCAATGGTGGACAAAGTATAGACAATAGCCAGAAGGTCTCTGTCAGCCATGCTGAGTCCTCGATGTTCAAATCATAATAATTACCATGAATATTTTCTTATTCTTCATTTTTCAACCCATTCATTGCCTTCTAAATTATTTTCTTCTCCACATTTTAATCTGTTTGGGTGTCATTGATAATCTTTCATTAAAATGTGTCATATGTATACTGACCATAAACAAAACACCAAATATTTTGGATGATGTCAGTAATTAAAAGATTTTTGAAGATACAAGTTATTTGAAAATGTGTTTCTTCACAAGCTTACACAAGAGAGCAAACATTGGGAACTGATCACAGGATCAGACACTCTGATTATGAACCAAGAGACATGAATAAGAGCAGATGTGCCTTGCACATTTTATTTTCATGTTCATGCAAACTTGTGAAGTAGCAACCAGAGACAGTGTTGGTACATGGTTCACTATGTGTGGATGAGGAACAGTTCGGAACATGTAGCTTCTAGAGTCCAGCATCCCAAGCAGTATAATTACAGCTAAATTCCCAGTCAAAAACAATGCATGATACTAAACATAAAAAGAAAATGTTATGAAAAATAATAGAGACACATATAAAGTTTGCTTTCACTGAGAGCCGATGGACTTGGGAGATCAGTTTTCCAAGTAGATATTGACAAGTATGCCGGGGCTGACCATAGTAATGCATAGGATTTTATTTGAATGAAAATGAGAAGCAGCAGCATAAGACATTCACCTCCATGGCTTCCTTGAATGGAAAGAGGCAGAAGAGACCCCCTGACATTGACACTGTAGGGGCCAGCACTAAAACCCACTCTCTAGCATGTGACTTCCTCCACTGGGTACTTCTTGGAAATTATCTTAAAAGGAAAATCTCAAGTAAAATTGCAATAGAAGGTGGGCACTCATAATTATATAATGTAAAACTTTGTTTTTTATTTGAAAGCCAAACTTGCATAAATCAGAAATGGTCTTTAGAACCAATTCTACTCTAATAATTATATTTATTCAATTTTTAATTCTTTGAAAGCAGTCATTTCCCCTCGGTATATATGAGGGTTTGCTTCCTGGATGCTTATAGACTCCCTAAGTCTGTCACTGCTCAAGTTTTTAAGGAGCATTTGTTATATCTATCTATCTATCTATCTATCTATGTATCTATCTATCTATCTGCACATCTTCTCATGTATATCTTATACATATATCTATGTATATCTTCTCATATAATTAAATTATCTCTAGATGATCTATAATACTAACACAATGCAAAAACTGTAAATATTAGATATACTGCATTCTTTAGAAAATGACAATAAGAACTCGTTATAAGTATAGTCTGTTCCTACCTCCAAAGTTAGAATTACTCATTAGTTGAGTACATGGATATAGACACAAAGGTTCAACTGTAATATGTTCTAGGCTTCAGTCACAAGGTGGGAGATATGACTACAAAAAAAATTTAAGAGACACTACCTTCCTTTTATCAGATAACACGCATTGGGCAATCACTGCTAATGTGAACATTCTTAGTGAAAGTTCAGTGTAGCTAGATTAGATAGGAAAAGAAACTCAGAGTTCAGAGAAGACATTCAAAAATATGAATAGGCTTATGAGATTAATGGAGATTTCCTGGTCAAAATAGAAGGACATTGTCCTTTATCAAGAGAATATAGTGCAAAAGACTTTGTAAATGAGTGAAGATATCTGAGGCACAGAAAATATTCCATATTCCAAGGAGATAAAAATTAAATGAGGCTGGAGAAATAGGAAAAAAAGTATAATTGAATGCATATGAACCTAACGTAATGATTTAAGTAAAGTTTCTGTGGAATTAGAATAGCGTTTTATAAAGAATTGAAGCCTGACGACACAGTTCAGCAGAGAAAAACACTTGCTGTCAAGTCTCATAATCTGAATTTGATCCCCAGAACCCAAATGATTGAAAGAGAAACCCAACTCTGCCAAGTTGTCTGCTACCTCCACACAAAATCAAACAATTATTTTTTTAGAACTTATTACTAACTCTGCAACAATAGGCAGGAAGATCAGAAGTTCAGGGTTGGCACTCTTGCACAGTGCAAATTCTAAGGCTAGCCTGGATTTCATGAGACCATGGATGAGAGAGAGAGAGAGAGAGAAAGAAAGAGAAGAAACCAAATCAAATCAAAACAGGTTTCTCAAGAAATAACTGAGAAGAAATTCTCTCCTGGAAATGCACTAATTTTACCATATGCTATTCCATAAAACCCTCACTTTTATGCTTTGAGACCTCAATTTTATGCCTTGAGACAATTATCTGAATGGTAAATTCTAAGTAATGCATATTCATAAGTGGAGATTCCCCAGTAAAATGCAGGCCTATGTTATTTTTGGATAAGATGAAGTAGCTTTCAGATCTGGTTATTTTATTTTCTTTCCAAGCTGTACCTTGCTATGTATAGAGATAAAATTACATATGCCTCCATTTTGAATGACTGAAACATTTGCCAAGATTCAGAACTGACATTTTATGGTCACATGTTACTTGCCTTTACATTATAAAAAAATTATATTTGTTAGCCAGCAAACATACATGAAGAAATAAAGGGGTCAAAATAGCAAAATTCTCATTATACATTAACAAAAGTCTCATATTCCATATAGTTATGTATAACAGAAAGTGGTTTTGTAGCTGATCCAAAAATAAAAAAAGGAAAAAGGAATGTTGTAGGGCTTTGGTTCTGCTTATTTTTATTTATTTATTCCAGCATAAACCAATTCTTTGTTGTTGTTTTTTTATGGCAATGCTGTGCACATTCTTTGGTTAGGGAAGATCATATATGTATATTCATGTGCATATATATATAATTTTGTTTTCCTGCTTGGTATGACATGGCATGTTGGGTGATACTATATCATGACCGTGCTCTGATAGCTTTTCCATTCTGTGATTCCAGGAGAAAATTTTTGCTTCAGGAAGCATACAAGAGCCAGTAGCATGGCTTCTCTATCAGGCATGCTTAGAGAACATGTAAAGCAGATACAGTGGGTAAAGTGAAAGGCAATATTCAAACTCTTGTTAGGTCTCCTCTTGTTCAAGAGCCCCTGCAAGGCTTGGTGTAAATGGCTACTAAGTCCAAATACCTGTCTAACTTCACTCCATACAGTGGTCAGCACCTCCATGACTGTGGATGTCTGCTTTATTCCTAACCATCTGTTTCAGTTTCTGTACCAGATTTCACCTAGGGTACTGAGGAGGAATGGATATTATGCTGCCTAAGTGGGTACTAATTTTATTTCAAGAAAAAACAGCCTTTCCTTGTTACATTCCTCGAAGTCTGAAAACTTAGTATTTGTCTCTGCCACAGGTAAATGAACTAGCCAGTGAAAGAGACTTGGCTTTGCAACTTTAGTTACATTGTCTGCTTTGTTATTGATTTCTACTTTTCTGGAGCAATCCTTTTAGTTACAGCCAACACCACTCTGAAATCCAGCAACTCATCCAGGACCCCAGTTCCTGTCTGGCTGGGAAGAAAATTGCTTCCATGTATGTGGACCTATCTGCATTGCCCCCGTGGCACGCCTGGGTTGGCTACCCAGAGGCTATTTAAGCTGTGGGCTGGCTTTCCCCGGGGTCCGAGGATTGTTCAATGTTCCTGAATAAACTGCATTGAAAAAAAAAAAAAAGAAAATTGCAGATAGCAGGTGGCACCTATCCATAGTCTCACAGATCTCACAATTCCCTGCTGCAAACCCCACCTCCATCTGCAGCCTGAACCTCAAGATGAGGTTTCCATTTAAAGCAATTCTATTGAATGGTAGTTACAGAGCCCATTATTGTAGATAATGTACACAACCAATGTAAATCTATCTAAGTATGTTTTTTGGTGCTGTGATTAATCTGTGACTCTATGATACTCCCATTTACAAATTTATGCAACTAAGCCCACGTTGCTTCTAAAATAAACACAAGGCATATTTTATTTAAATAACGTAGGACAAGTACTGTCAAAGACAGGGTAGAAGGTTTTAAAAACAAATCCTTAAATGGATTTTTATTTTGCATTTTCTTCAGTACACTGTTCTTCAAAGATTGAAAATCCAATGCTACCATCATCAGTGTCTGAAAGTTGGAAAGGAAATAGATATGATCTGTGTTGATCATGGCAGTCTATGTTCTTCTGTGAGTTATTCAGTTTAGAATCAAGTCTTCAGGGATGACAGCTTTTCCCAGGTCAGCTGAAGGCTGCACAGACTGAAGTTGGCCACTGAGCCATCTCATACACAAATCTGAACATAGAAAATGTAGGCTGTGTGAAATCCAATGGGCCCCTTCCGTATTGACTCCTAAAATAGCAATGCTAACTCTTCTCTCACTTCATAGACAATATGGTTTCTCTTTTACTTTGGAGGCTGGTTTAGTTAAGATAAATAACTTTATAATAAATAGAACCCTTAATCATTTGCAAATGTAAGAGCATTTAGCTAGAATTAACATAGGCATATAACTGATAATCGACTTATGGATCAAGTGATGTGTTTCTTTTTTGAAAATATTTCCTCTTCTACTTTGTTTCATGCTCTGCTGAAATAGCAATGATTCTATTCTTTCCCCATATGGAAAAGTATAAAAAAATAGAGTGCTGTGTTTTAAGAAAATGGTATTTGGGACTTCTCATAACACTGACCCACATTTGCAAAAGTAAATTATCTGCCTTAAGATAGTAAATGGCTTGAATATTTTTAAATGCACGATTAAAATCCAATACACCATCATTTCAGCAATTACAATGGCATCTGTGTTGGGACAATAGAAAAAATAGAAACTTTTCATTTATCCAACACCATCATGGTAACCCTTTTTCACTCTCAAAACATAAACAACTTAACAGACAACCACAGTGGGTTGCACAGTGACAGTAATCCTCCTAAGCAGTTGGGCACTCCCCTTTTGTTGGCAATTTCAATCCTGTTTCTGACAAACTCACACTTGACTGACAGTAGGAAATGTCTGCAAATAGCAGATCAAACCTGGCACAGTGAAGTACAAAAAAGTTACTTGTAAAGTTAAAACTAGGTTCTTTATAAAAAGCTACTCTAAGCTTTACACATAAGCTAGCTTTACTTAAAACTTTACATTAGTTTTATACAACTTTAATTATACTCAAAATCTATATCTAACACCTTCAGTCTTATTTGCTTTGTATTTCCTTGGCTTGTGGAATATTTTCTATGTCTCAGATTGTCTCATTCCCAAAGGCCTTTTGTATTATGAACTCTAATGAAAGACAACCTTCTACTTTTTCCCAGGTGATGTCAGCTCCTCTCATAAGCTTACTTTTATTCTTAAATATCTTCTCTGAACCTTGAATTTCTTTTCCTAACTAATCATCTAGCCACTTAAATAATTTTCACATTTACAACTATTCTCCAATGTGTGTCCTTCTGATAAACTATTTATTGAATATAGTGGCTATCAGAGTATTATAGCAATTATACCTATCACCTTGTGACTGATGCCTACAACATATTGCAGTTGTATCCACTTCCATGGACACAATTAATGAGTAATTGTACCTAGGGAAGTGGGAAGTGACTGTATCTGAAGTGAACAATTGTATATATTAAAAAAATGTTCTTCTGCCTATGCCCACTCCACAACCCATTTACCAGGCCTGAACCATTTCCCAGGACCCACTCCAATCTTCAGCCCTGAGACAAGCAAAGATCAGAGTACAGCAGTTCCCTGGCTTGTACCAGTTCCCTGGCTTGTGCCATTCTCCTCAACCCACCCAGATATGAAGCACCCAAGACCAGCATAGATCAGGGAGCAGCAGGAAAACTAGAGGACTGAGGACATCTGGGACCACAAGCTCTACCTACAACCCCAGAGACCTACTACCATCAGGGACTACCAGGCCTGCTAAAAACAGAGTCAACCAAATGGCTAGAGGTCAACCCAAGAACATCAGCAATAAAATCTAAGGCCATGTGACACCACCAAATCCCAGCTATCCTACCACAGAAAGCCCTAAGGATACTATCACACCAGAAGTACAAGAAAACGCTCTAAAATCTGTTATGAAAAGCGATATAGACTTTATAAGAAGAAAATAAATACCTTAAAGAACTGCAGGACAATACAACTAAATGGGTGAAGGAATTGAATAAATCCCTTTTAAAAACCACAGGAAAATGAAATAAAAAAGGTGAACGAACTAAGTAAATCCCTTAAAGATATACAAGAAAATACAACCAAATGGGAGAAGGAAATGAGTAAAATTGTCCAGGACCTAAAAATGGAAATAGAAGCAATAAAGAAAACACAATCTGAGTCAATCCTGGAGATGGAAAACCTAGGGAAGAGAACAGGAACTAGACACAAGCATCAATAACAGAATATAAGAGATGAAAGAGAGAATTGTAGGTGTAGAAGATACGATTGAAGAAATCGATAAGTCAGTCAAAGAAAATGTTGAATCTAAAAAGTTCCTGAGACAAAAACATATAAAAAATATGGAACAATATGAAAAAGACCAAAGTTAAGAATAATTGGAATAGAAGAAGAAGAAGACTCCAAACTTGTAGGCCCAGAAAATATTTTCAACAAAATCATAGAAGAAAATGTCCCCAACCTAAAGAAAAAAAATGCCTATAAGCATACAAGAAGCCTACAGAACACCAACTAGAATGGACCAGAAAAGAGAATCCTCCCATCACATAATAATCAAAACACTAAATGTACAGAACAAAGAAAGATTATTAAAAGCTGCATGGGAAAAGGGCCAAGTCACATATAAAGGCAAACCTATGAGAATTACACTTGACTTCTCAACAGAGACTATGAAAGCCAGAAGAGCCTGGACAGATGTCATGAAGACACTAAGAGACCACAGATGTTAACCCAGACTATTATATCCAGCAAAACTTTCAATCACCATAGATGGAGAAAACAAGATAATCCATGAGAAAACCAAGTTTAAATAGTACTTAGCCACACACCCAGCTTTATAGAAGATAATAGAAAGAAAACTCCAACCCAAGGAGGCCAACTATCCCAAGAAAAACAGATGAAACAAGCCCAAAGTCAGAAAAACAAAAGAAAAATGCACATACAGTCTACCATCACCAACATCAAAATAACAGAAAGTAACAACAACTGGTCATTAATATCTCTCAACATGAATGGCCTCAACTCCCCAATAATAAAAAGACACAGGCTAAAAAAATGGATGTGTAAACAGGACCCATCATTCTGTTACATGCAAGAAACATACCTCAGCAATAATGATAGACATTACCTTAGAATAACAACCTGGAAAAAGGTTTTCCAAACAGAGACATAAGAAAAAGGCTGGAGTAGCTATTCTACTATCTAATTAAATAGACTTTCAATCAAGCTTATCAGAAGAGTTGTGGAAAGGCACTTCATACTCATCAAATGAAAAATCTATGTGCCCCAAATGCAAGAGAACCCATATTTGTTAAAGGAACATTATGAAAGCTTAAATCACACAATGAACCTCACATGTTAATAGTAGAAGAATTAAACACACATCTCTCACCAATAGGCAGATTATTGAGATGGAAAATAAGCAAAGAAATAATGAAATAAACCAACATTATGAGTCAATTGAACCTAACAGATATTTACAGAACATTCCATCCAAACACAAAAGAATATAGCTTCTTCTCAGCAACTCATGGAACCTTTTCTGATCGCATACTCAGAAACAAAGCAAGCCTCAAGAAATTTGAAATAACATCTTGTATTCTATCAGACCACCATGGATTAAAGCTAGACTTTAACAACAGAAACAATAGAAAGCCACAAACTCAAGGAAAATGATCAAATATCTACTTAATGACCACTGCATCAGAGAGGAAATAAGGAAAAAAAATAAAGACTTTCTAGAATTCAATGAAAATGAAGGTACAACATACTGAAACGTATGGGACACAATGAAAACAGTGCTAAGAGGAAAGTTCATACTGCTAAGAGTCTTCATAAAGAAAGTAGAGAGAGCTTATACTAGGAACTTAATAGCTCACCTGAAAGTTCTAGAAAAAAAAAAGGAAGCAAACACATCCAAGAGGAGTCAACTGCAGGAAATAATCAAACTCGGGGCTGAAATCAATAACAAAGAGAACAATACAGAGAATAAACAAAATCAAGAGCTTTTCTTTCTTTCTTTCTTTCTTTCTTTCTTTCTTTCTTTCTTTCTTTTTTGAAAAAAAAATCAACAAGAGAGACAAACTCTTAGCCAAACTAACTAAAAGACAGAAGGAGAGTATCCAAATTAATAAAATCAGAAAAGGGGAATGTAACAACAGACATTGAGGAAATCCAAAGAATTACTAGATCATACTTTAAAAACCTATGTGGCACAAAATTGGAAAATCTAAATGAACAAATAATTTTCTTGATAGATATCACCTAACAAAGTTAAATCAAGATCAAGTTAACAATTTAAATAAACCTGTAACCCCCAAAGAAATAGAAGAAGTCATTGAAAGGTTTCCAACCAAAAAGACCAGTAGGCCAGGTGGTTTTAGCACAGAATGCTCCCACACTTTCAAAGTAGAACTAATACCAATACTTCTCAAGCTATTCCACAAAATAGAAACAGAAGGAACATTGCCAAACTCATTCTATAAGGCCACAGTCATCCTGATAACTAAACCCTACAAAGACCCAGCAAACAAAGAGAATTTCAGACCAATCTCCCTTATGAACATTGATGCAAAAATACTCCATAAAATACTTGCAAACTGAATCCAGAAACATATCAAAAATATCACATCATGATCAAGTAGGCTTCATCCCAGGCATACAGGGATGGTTCAACATATGAAAATCCATCAATGTAATCCACCATATAACTAAATTGAAAGAAAAAAAAATGATCATCTCATTAGATGCTGAAAAGGCCTTTGACAAAATTCAACACTTCCTTCATTTTTAAAGTCTTGGAGAAATCAGGATTCAAGACACATACCTAAACACAACAAAGACAAGCCAATAGCCAACATCAAGTTAAATGGAGAAAAACTTAAAGCATTCCTGCTAAAATCAAGGACAAGACAAAGTTGCCCACTCTCACCATATCTCTTCAATATAGTAATTGAAGTTCTAGATAGAGCAATAAGACAAGTAAAGGAGATCAAAGAGATAGAAATTGGAAGAGAAGATGTCAAAGTATCGCTATTTGCAGATGATATGATAGTATATATAAGTGAACCCCAATATTCCACCAGAGAACTCTTATGGCTGATTTACACTTTCAGCAAAGTGTCTGGATACAAAATTAACTCAAAAAGTCATAGACCTTCTTTATACAAGCAACAAAAGGGCTGAGAAAGAAATTAGGGAAACAATACCCATTATAATAGCAACAAATAATATAAAATATCTTGGTATAACTCTAACCAAGTAAGTTAAAGACCTATATGGCAAGAACTTCAAGTCTTTGAAGAAAGATATTGAAGAAGATTTTAGAATTTGGAAAGATCTCCCATGGTCATGGATTGGTAGAATTTACAAAGTAAAACTTACCTTCCTGCCAAAAGCCATCTACAGATTCAGTGCAATTCCCATCAAAATTCCAACATAATTTTTTACAGACCTAGAACAAGTGGCCATTAACATTGCAAGGAAAAATAAAAGACCCATGATAGAAAAAAAAAACATTCTATACAATAAAAGAATTTTAGGTGGTATCAACATTCCTGATCTCAAGCTATATTACAGCACAATCTTAATAAAAACTACATAGTATTGGCATAGAAGCAGACAAGTTGATCAATGGAAGTGAATTGAAGACCTAGAAATAAACCTATATTTCTATGGGTACTTGATTTTTTACAAAAAACCAAAACCAAAACCAAAAATGCCTAAACAATACAATGGAAAAAAGAAAACATCTTCAATAAACAATGCTGGTGTATCTGGATGTCTGCATGTAGAAAAATGCATATAGACCCTGTCCAAGTAGACCAAAAACCTTGACATAAAACCAGTGACTCTAAACAAAGTGGGGAAAAGTCTGGAACTCATTGCATAGGAGACAACTTCCTGAACAGAACACCAATGGCACAGGCTCTGAGATCAACAATTAATAGCTGAAATCTCATAAAATGAGAAGCTTCTATAAGTCAAAGGACATGTCAATAGAACAAAATGGCAGCTGGCAGATTGGGAAAAGATCTTCACTAATTCTACATCAGACAGGGAGCTAATATCTACAATATACAAAGAACTTAAGAAATTAATCATCAACAAATCACAGAATCCAATTTTAAAATGGGGTACAGAGCTAACCCAAAAATTCACAACAGAGGCTATGAAGCACTTAAAGAAATGCTCATTGTCCTTTACCATCAGAGAAATGCAAATCAAAGCAACAAGCAGAATGGCTAAGAACAAAAGTGCAAGTGACAACATATGCTGATCAGGATATGGAGAAAGAGGAATACTACTCCAGAGCTGGTGGGAGTGAAAACTTACAACCTTTCTGGAAATCAGTTTTGTGCTTTCTCAGAAAATTGGGAATAGTACTCCCTCAAGACCCAGCTATACCACTCCTGAGTATATATCTGAAAGATGCTCAACCATACAACAAGGACATTTGCTCAACTATGTTCATAGTGACTTTTTTTCATAATAGCCAGAAACTGGAAATAACCTAGATGTCCCTCAGCTGAAGAATAAGTACAGAAATTGTGGTACATTTACATAATGGAATACTAAGTTATTAAAAACAAAGAAATAATGTAATTTGCAGGAAAATGGATAAAAGTAGAAAAGATCATCCTGAGTGAGGTAACCCAGACACAGAAAGACTCACATGGTACATACTCACTTATAAGTGGATGGATATTAGACCTATCATATAGGATAATCATATTACAATCCACAGACCCAAAGAAGCTAAATAACAAGGAGGGCCCAAAGGAGTTTGCCAGAATATCACTTAGAAAGAGAAATATAATAGACAGCAGAAGTGGATGAAGAAAGGGAACTGGGTAAGAGATGGAATTGGGGGGAACAAGGTTGGGGACCAGATGTAGGCAGAACAGGCTGCGAGGGGGTGAGAGGGCTGAAAACAAACAGGGAAAATGAGGGGATATCCATCTTTGTCACGCTGAGGCCTACGAGGAGGTATGCTCCTAGGAGGATATGGGTGTGGCTCTAGCTGAGTCTCCTAACAGCTGGGACATGAAAACTGAAGAGACCACGTCCTAGCCAGGCAGGACTAGTGGAAGGCGGGAAACAATACACTGACAAAACCTGTGATCTGAAAATTATCCTGCCTATAAGAAGTGCAGGGATAATTAGGGAACAACGACTGAGGGAAAGGCCAAACAATTGTCCCAACCTGAGATCAATCCCATGAAAGAGAGATAGTTCCTGATACTAATAAGGATACTCTCCTATGTTTTCAGATAGGAACCTAACTTGGCTGTTGCCTGGGAGGCTCCAGCCATTTGAGGATAGGGACAGGTGTTTGTACTTCCAGCCAAGATTGGGGAGGAGCTTGGAGCTTTGTGTGGAAGCGTTGGGGGAAAGATGGAAGAACCTGGAGGAAGGAGACAGGAACCTCACAAGAAAACCAACAGAGACAACAGACCCAGTCCAAGAGGGACTTTCAGAGACTGAGACATCAACTAAGGAGCATGCATGATCTGCACCTAGGCCCTCTGCACACATGCAGCCATTTGTCGGGTTGGTCTTCATATGGGGTGCCTGGTGAGTGGAGGTGGCACAGCTCTTTTGGATCACTTTCTCTTGGTGGTGCTGCCTTGGCTGGCCTCTGAAGATGAAGATATGCTCAGTCCTGATGTGAGTTGATGTGCTATGGAAGGTTGGTACGGAGTTTTGGTGGGCTCCGCTTTTCTAAGGAGAAAGGGAGAGGGGAAGGTGTGAGTAGGGAAGGAGGAAGACTGGAAGAAGAGGAGGGAGAGGGCAGCTTTGGGATATAAAGCAAATAAACTGAAATAATTAAAAATAACAATACAAAGAAAAAAGATATCCACATGTAGAAGAGTGAAATTAAACCCTTATTTATCACTTTGTACATAAACTCCAAAGAGATTAAAGACCTAAATGTGAAAAATAGAATCTGCTAGTTCAAAACATAGGAAGTATTGTATAGGATATAAATGTAATAAAACTTTCTAGGACTCATTTCCCACAAGAATTTAGGCCATTGGTTGACTAGAACTAAAAAGCCCCTGCACAGCTGAAGAAATTAATCAATTGAAGAGGACATTCATAAAATGAGTCTTTGCCACCTACTCATCTGACAAAGGGTTAATATTCAAATTATACAAATAAGTAAAAAAAAGCAAAAAAAACCCAAAAAAGCCATTCAGAATGTGACATTGGGATCTCTTCAATTAAAGAAATATATATGGCTACAAAATATGTAAAAATGTTCATCATCTCCCTAGGTTCTTGGGGTTTCTTCTCTCTCCATCCCATGAACTACTCATTGCTGATTATTTTATGTAATCCATATTTTATCTCAAGTCTAAATCCAATAGAGAAATAGTTTATAATTGTGAGAAATAGGAGAAGAAACAGTCCAAAATGACAGTTGTCTCAGTCAGCTCATGAGGCATCCATTTATTGAGCTTTTTCACTTTCCCAATCTTTCCAATTTGCATCACATGTCAAATGACTGTAAATTAGTACTTCGCCAATATCTCATACAGTGGTAAGAGGATTATTCTCAGTGGTCCCTGTCAGTTGTAAACATCGAATTGCTGACCAGTACGCTCCAACTTTAAGCCTCTTCTCTCCTTTGTAAACCTCCCATTGCAAAGCACATTGCTTAGCAGTTCTTATGCTAACATATTATTAATTTTTATATTATCTCTTCTGTTTTTCTTTTACTCCATTTAAACTTGAATGATAAAGTCACTCAATTTGCTTTGTGACACATCATTTCCATAGTATAAAATCAATATAAAGTAATCGGCATATAATAAGACATTAGCAAAAAATAAGGTGATTAATGCACATTGTGTAGCATGACTATATTCATTCACTATGTCAATGTTCACTTATTAACACTATGAAAATGCAAATTTCAGTAATAAAAAATACTAAGTACCAACAAGAGCGCATATATTGAAATTATTTTCCTGAAAAACAGAAGTTATCTATAACAAAGCTGATTAGAATTTCTCAGCAAACAAGCTGTCCCATCTCTGACTCTCTTCTATGCAAAGAGATCTTTATCATGTTAGCCAGACAAATTTCTCTAGAAATTATGAATTATATCAACAATGCCATGGCATCAAAGTAATACTGACCTGGAAATCAAAGTGATCTGTTCCTCTTAAAAGCCCAACTTTTTGCTGAAGATCAGAACATGCAAGTGTTTCTAACACTATAATTAGTAGTAATCTACTTTGGATACTATTTGTGACATCTCATTATTTTAAGAATAGAAGTTCTCTGTGGCTCAAGTGATGGCTCAGAAATTAAGAGTACTTATTCTTCCAGAGGACTCAGGTTCAATTCCCAGCACCTGCACGACAACTTATAACTGTGTATCATTCCAGTTCCAGGTGACTGAATGACCTCTTCTGTTACTGTTTGGGTGCCATGCAGGTATATGGTGCACAACCATACATGCAGGCAAAGCATCCATACAAAAACAATAAAAATAAATGAATCTAAAATGAAAAAATTAAAGAAGTACTCTGGTTACCTTATGAATGTTTTAAAATAAAAAGTTTATTTCACTTTCTGGAGGAAAACATGGAGTTAGTCAATTGGCATGGAGCACGTCTCGCCCCTGGGGGCAATGGTCTCCTGAACCTACTCAGACCTCGGACACCACCACTGCTAGTTCTAGAACTGATGCAGGATGTTCCGACGAGGGGGTTAAGGCTTCTCATAATATTTCCTATAAGCCCACACCTGTTTGTTTATATCCCCCATTTGTATTCATTATTAGCCAGATAGAGCCAAGTAATTGTGGTAATGATACTTGCTTTTTTGCCCAATGCTGGAATGCTAGTGAATTTAGGTATGCCCTGGTTACTCGCATGCCTCGCTGGGTGCCTGTGCCCGTTGATGCCCCTCACGCTATGACTCTCTTCAGACAGAAAAGGGATCTTGGAACTACAGCCACCATTGTTACTACCATCTCATTGGCGGCTGTTGGAGCTACCACCGGGGCATTAGCCATGAGTCATACTGGGCAGACTGCTCAGACCCTGAATAATCATTTAGCCAATGTAGCTCATGCCTTAGTTGTACAAAAAGGAATTAATGCTCAACTAAAAGGAAGCTTGATGGTGTTCAATCAGAGGATTGACCTCGTGCAGGAGCAAATTGATACCCTATGGCAAATCGCTCAACTTGGCTGTCAACGAAAATATGCTGGACTTTGAGTCATTAGCATATAACATAAGATTTTTTCCTGTGCTGCAAATCTGTCTAAACAATTGTCTAGCTATATTTTAGGTAATTGGACTGGAGAATTCGATACTACGATGGAGCAGCTGAGAGTGGCCATTGTTATGGCAAATTCTACCATAGTGGACGCAGGACTAGCCACAGGATTATCATCTTAGATTGCTGCAGCCATGAATCATCTGAAGGAATGGGCGGGCATGGGAGCATTAGCAGGCCTTCTGGTGTTGGTCTCCTTGGTTTGCCTGTGGTGTATATGCAAGATTAGAGTCTCACAACAGTGTAATGCACTCATGATCATTCAGGCCTTTACAGCCATTGAAGCAGGACATTCTCCCCAAGCATGGTTGGCTACCATAAAAAGCTAAAATATTACGCTCAGGATGTGAGGCTAAGCACTGCACTCAGGGTCAGCTGCTTTGGACCCAGAGAAGAGCATGTCTGATTGCATGCGGGTTGATGCCCCAGGTCCCACCTCTGAGAAAAAGGTATCGGTCGGGTCTGATGCTCTTTGGGTGGATGACACCTAAATGAACATCAGTACAAAGTCCCAATTTATTTCTAATATCAGAGATCAGACCTCTACTCTTGCCTGATGCGTCTAAAACAAAAAGGGGGAACTGTAGAGAGCTGCGGAATGCTGTGCCTTAAAGATGGAGCTGGTTTCCGCCTTCCACCTTCCAGATGGTGAGTGTTCTCTGTCACGAACAATTCCACATTTGGCTAAGGCTGAGGATCTGGCTTGCTTCCATGTATGTGGACCTATCTGCATTGCCCACGTGGCACGCTGGGGTTGGCTACCCAGAGGCTATTTAAGCTGTGGGCTGGCTTTCCCCAGGGTCAGATGATTGTTCAAGGTTCCTGAATAAACTGCATTGAAAAAAAAAAGTTTATTTCACTTTCTGCATGTACAAACACAGTATTCTCAAAGACAGTTTCACAGAGCCATAAGCATTCAGATCCTCAGGGATGCTTACAGCTAAAAGCCATATAAAGCATGGCCAATACTTAGCTTATGTGCATGAAAATTACAGGCATAATTGTGTTCAGGACTAAGTACTAGAAAATAAAACAAAATAGAAAGCTAAAAGCACAAGAGGTGTTTAAATATTGAAAGAGCTAGTGCTGAAGAAGGCAAACAAGAAAAAAAAGGTCCTGACTGAACATGAACATTCAGTAGAACCATCAAACACTCCTGCACACAGCAGTGAAAGCAGCCACTGTCAGCTCCCATGACTGAGGAAAGCTGAGTTCATCAGTTACAGAGACCTTGGAAGCCTGTGACATGTATGAAGTGGGACTCACTACAGGCCAACTTCCCCTTCTGTGACCATTTCAGTCATTCTGCAAAGGAATTCCTTTGTTTTTGTAGCTTAGATTTTTCAACAAACCTACCTTATATAGGGTTCTTAAACACCTCCTTTACAACTCACTGACCAAAAATAGGGGAGAAAGAAGGTTATTAGGAGTAGTTCCTTGGCATGAGCCCATCTTTATTATCCAGATACTAGCAGTACAGTCTAAATGCCAACACCAAACAGCAAAATGAATAAGCACACTTCAACAGATCAAGAAAAGTCAGCCAAAGCCATAAGACTCAGATGGATTTTCCCAAGAAGTTTTCTGGAACTTTTCTATCTATGTAGTGAAGTGTCTAAGCATGAAGACCAGTGCAGCAATGTCAATCCAAAAAGCATTGTCTCACTGTCCCTTGGGCTTCTATCTATTCTCTCTCCTTAAAGTCCATCTAGGGATGTTTTCAGCTGGCCAAAGTCATGCCCCTAGCATGAGTCAGCTTGCAGCAAAATATCATGTGCCCTCTCACAAGGCAGTTTTCAGCAAAATGTCACATGACAAAAGGGAAAATTCAAAGAAACCAGAAACTTCCACATCAGTTTCTACCAATCTCCTAAAAACCAAGCATGACTGTGCAATCCAGGGATAAAAGTTATCCTTTCTCCACTCAGTTTGAATAAGCATGGCCCCATAAGTTTATATATTGGAATGGTTGTTCTCTAATTGGTGGAAGTGTTTAGGAAAGATTAGGAGCTGTAGCCTTGTTGAAAGAGGTATGTCATTAGAGAAGGGCTTTGAGGTTTTAAAAGCCCAAGGCATTCCAATTGGTTCTCTCTGAGCTTCATGCTTGTAGATCAGGATATAACCTTCAGGTACTGCTCCAGCACTGTGCCTACCTGCTACCATACCCCCTGCCACTCTCTCTGAAACCATGAGCTCCTAAAAATCAATGTTTTCTTTTGTAAGTCACCTTGGTCATGATATTTTGAAATAGATACATAACTAAGACAATGCACACACACAAAAATAGTCTACTATTTTAAATAATCCAGTGATGAGATTTTCCCCTCCTTAAATGGGTGCAATGAGTAAAATATTCAGAGAGAAACACACATGCAATAGAAGACCTATCTATGCTAAAGACAATTAGTCATTTTTAAATAATCCATAGTGAAAGATAAGGAGAGCAGATGACTTCATCCTTTGATGGTTTATAAATCTTTTTCTAGACTTTTGCAATAAAAAAAAGTTACTATTATCATTATCCATGTTGGCACTTTCCAATGCTTAAAGAATTCCTTTCTCTGTCATTCCTCTGAGAATGATGTCAGTGGGCTACAAAATAGAGGAATTTATGGAAAAGGAATATAATATGAACAAAAAACTGGAAATTTGTCATTTGAGTAAATATAACTTGTTCTGGAATATCTCTTATCATAATATAAGTAAAATCAAGACACTAAAGATAATTTCTCTCTCCCCCATCTTTTCTCTGGGTGTGCATGTACATATATGTTTATATGTGTGTGTGTGTAAGAGAGAGAGAGAGAGAGAGAGAGAGAGGAAAAAGGAAAGGGAGAGAGAATGAGAAGCTCTCACAGGAAATTGCTATCATAGTGATTTCTGCCTTAGGCCATCCTATAAGCTTTTTCTTAACTTAATATTATTTTATTAATTATACTTTATTCACTTTGTATCCCCCCATAAGCCCCTCCCTCCTCCCCTCCAAGTCCCACCCTCCCTACCCCTTCTTCATGAATGCCCCTCCCCAAATCCACTGATAGGAGAGGTCCTCCTCTCCTTCCTTCGAATCTTAGCCTATCAGATAACATCAGGAGTGGCTGCATTGTCATCTTCTGTGGCCTGGTAAGGCTGCTCCCCCCTTAGAGGGAGGTGATCAAAGAGCAGGCCAATCAGATTATGTCAGAGGCAGTCCCTCTTCCCATTACTATGCAACCCACTTGGACACTAAACTGCCATGGGCTACATCTGTGCATGGGTTCTATGTTATCTCCATGCCTGGTACTTGGTTGGAGTATGAGTCTCTGGGAAGACCACTGTGTTCAAATTTTCTGGTTATGTTGCTCTCTTTGTGGGATTTCTGTCCTCTCCAGATCTTACTATTTCCTACTTCTTTCATAAGATTCCATGTACTCTGCCCAACAGTTGGCCATAAGTCTCAGGGTCTGCTTTGATAGTCTGCAGGGCAGAGCCTTTCAGAGGCCCTCTGTGGCAGGTTCCTAGGTTGTTTCCTGTTTTCTTCTTCTTCTGATGTCCATCCTTTTTGCCTTTAGGGATAAGGATTGAGAGTTTTAGTCAGGGTCCTCGCTCTTGATTAGTTTCTTTAGATGTACAGATTTTAGTAGTTTATCCTATGTTATATGTCTATATGAGTGATTATATACCTTATGTGTCTTTCTGCTGCTGGGACAGCTCACTCAGGATGATCCTTTCCAGGTCCCACCATTTAACTGCAAAATTCAGGATTTCCTCATTTTTCATTGCAGAGTAATTCTCCATTGTGTAGATGTACAACAATTTCTGCATCCACTCTTCAGTTGAGGGGCATCTGGGCTCTTTCCAGCTTCTGGCTATTATAAATGAAACTGCTACAAACCTGGTTGAGCTAATGTCCTTATTGGGTACTTGAGCATCTTTTGGATATATGCTTAGGAGTGGTATGGCTGGATCTGGAGGAAGCACTATTCCTAGTTGTCTGAGAAAGCGACAGATTGGTTTCCAAAGTGGTTGTACAAGTTTACATTCCCACCAGCAGTGGAGGAGGGTTCCCCTTTCTCCACAACCTCTCCAGCATGTGTTGTCACTTGAGTTTTTCATCTTGGCCTTTCTGATGGGTGTAAGGTGAAATCTCAGGGTTGTTTTGATTTGCATTTCCCTAATGGCTAATGACGTTGAGCATTTCCTTAAGTGTTTCTTTGCCATTCGATATTCCTCTACAGAGAGTTCTCTGTTTAGCTCTGTTCCCCATTTTTTAAGTGGTTTGCTGCTTTTCAGCTTCTTTAGTTCTTTATATACTGGATATTAGCCCTCTGTCAGATAAAGGCTTGGTGAAGATCCTTTCCCAATCTGTAGGCAGTGTTTTTGCTTTGATGACAGTGTCCTTTGCTTTACAGAAGCTTTTCAGTTTCATGAGGTCCCATTTATTGATTGTTGTTCTTAGAGCCTGTGCTGTTGGTGTTCTGTTCCGGAAGTTGTTTCCTGTACCAATGAGTTCTAGGGTTTTCCCCACTTTTTCTTCTAACCGATTTAATGTGTCTGGTTTTATGTTGAGGTCTTTGATCTACTTGGACTTTAGCTTTGTGTAGGGTGATAAATATGGATCTATGTGCATTTTTCTACATGTAGACATCCAGTTAGACCAGCTCCATTTGTTGAAGATGCTGTCTTTTTTTCCATTGTATGGTTTTGGCATCTTTGTCAAAGATGAGGTGTCCATAAGTGTGTGGGTTTATTTCTGGGTATTATGTTTGGGTCCATTAATTCACCATTCTGTTTCCATGCCAGTACCACGCAGTTTTTATTACTGTTGCTCTATAATACAGCTTAAGATCAAGGATGGAGATACCTCCAGAAGATCTTTTATTGTAGAGGATTGTTTTAGCAATTCTGGGTTTCTTGTTATTCCATATGAAGTTGAGAATTTTTTTTTCAAGGTCTGTAAAGAATTTTGTTGATAATTTGATGGGAATTGCATTGAATCTGTAGATTGCTTTTGGTAAGATGACCATTTTTACTATGTTAATCCTGCCAAGCCATGAGCATGGGACATCTTTCCATCTTCTGATATCTTCTTCTAATTATTTCTTCAGAGACTTGAAATTTTTTTCATACAAGTCTTTGACTTGCTTGCTTAGGGTTACAAGGTACTTTATGTCATTTGTGGCTATTGTGAAGGGTGTTGTTTCCCTAATTTCTTTCTCAGCCCTTTTGTCTTTTGTATACAGGAGGGCTACTGATTTTTTTTTTTTTTTTTTTTGTTAATTTTGTATCCGGCCACTTTGTTGAAGGTGTTTATCAGCTGTCGGAGTTCCCTGGTAGAGTTTTTGGCGTCACTCACGTATAGTATCATATCATCTGCAAATAGTGATAATTTGATTTCTTCCTTTCCAATTTGTTTCCCCTTGATCTCCTTCAACTGTCTTATTGTTCTAGCAAGGACTTCAAGAACCATGTTGGAGAGATATGGAGAAAGTAGGCAGTCTTGCCTTGTCCCTGATTTCAGTGTGTACCGAATTTTTAAAATCATTTGATTACTTGACTTGTTGCTTTTTAACTTTTTGAGTTCTTTCTATATTCTGTATATTAGCCCTCTGTCAGTTACAGGGTTGGTGAAGATCCTTTGCCTTTCTGTAGGCTTTCATTCTGTTCTCATGAGAGTGTCCTTTGCTTTCCAGAAGCTTTTAAGTTCCATGAGGTCCTGTTTATTGATTGTTGATCTTAGAGCCTGTGCTGTTGGTGTTGTCAGGAGACAACATCAGGAAGTTGTTTCCTGTGCCAAAGAGTTCAAGGCTCTTCCCCACTTTTTCTTCTAATACATTTAGTGTATCTGGTTTAATGTCTTTGAGGTCTTTGATCCACTTGGACTTTAGTTTTGTGCAGGGTAATAAATATGGATCTATTTGACTTTTTCTACGTGTAGATATCCAGTTAGTCAAGTACCAGTTGTTGAAGATGTCTTTTTTTCATGATATAGTTTTGGCTTCTGTGTCACAAATCAAGTATCTGTAGGTGTGGGTTTGTTTCTGGGTCTTCTATTCAATTCTATGCCAGTACCATGCAGTATTTTGTGCTATAGCTGGGTACTACAGCTTGAGATCAGGGATGGAGATACCTCTCGTTGATCTGCTGTTTTACAGGAATGTTTTATTAATTCTGTTCTTTTTGCATATGAAATTGAGAATTCTTCTTTTAAGTTCTGTAAAGAATTGTTTTGGTATTTTGATGAGAATTGCATTGAATATGCAGCATGGCCATTTTCACTATGATAATCCTACTCATCCATGAACATGGGAGATCTGAAATCTTCAATTTCTTCAGAGACTTGAAGTTTTTTTTTTTTTCCAATAGGTCTTTCACTTGATAGATTAGAGTCACAACAAGGTACTTTAGTTATAGTGACTATTGTGAAGGGTGTAGCTTCCCTAATTTCTTTCTCGGCCCTTTTGTCTTTCATAAATATGAGGGCTACTGATTATTTTGAGTTAATTTTGTATCCTGCCATTTTGCTGAAAGTGTTTTTCAGCTGAAGGAGTTCTCTGGTTAAATTGTTGGGTTCACTCGTGTAAACTATAATATCATCTGCAAATATTGATACTTTCACTTTTTCCTTTTCAATTTGTATCCCCTTGATCTCCTTTAGTTGTCTTATTGCTCTGGCTAGGACTTCAAGTACTATGTTAAAGAGATAAGGAGAAAGTGGGCAGCCTTGCTTTGTCCCTGATTTCAGTGGGATTGATTTAAGTTTCTCTCCATTGAGTTTGATGTTGGCTATAGGCTTGTTGTATATTGTCTTTACTATGTTTCAGTTTGTGCCTTGTGTCCCTGATCTCTCAACACTTTAAACATGAATGGGTGTTGGATTTTGTCAAGTGCTTTATAGGCATCTAAGGAGATGATCATGTGGTTTTTCTCCTTTAGTTTTTTTATATGGTGGATTGATGGATTTCTATATGTTGTACCACCTCTGCATGCCTGGGATGAAGCCTACTCAGTCATAGTGGATGATATTGCCATGGACCGGCCCAGTCGGGCTCCAGGCGTCCGCGGGAGAACAAGGCTTTAGACAGGAAGACACGGTTTCAGTGATAAATTGACAGATAGAGACCAGTGAGGCTTTGGAATCTGCTGCAATTTTACTGAAGTCAAGCTGATAAATTTATAATGATTTCACAAAAAGGCACCTTAAAGTTGGCATACTTCCCAGAACATTTAGACTTTTACCGAGAATACAAAGTTTGCATTTTAACATAGGGAAGTGCCCACAAGAAATCTTGGCCTAAAAACTTTTTGATCAGAGCAAACAAAGAAAAAGAAACCTCAAATGCAGTTTCATTATTGCTAACCAGTGAAGAGGAAAGTCAGGAGCTAAGTCAGATGCCTGCCAAAGTCTAAACACACCTTTGTCAACCATCCTCCCATATGTCCTGCTAAAAATTTATGATCTTCCCTAGGAACAAAACAATAAGGGGGGCAATCTCAAGCCAGCTGTACTTCTCATGCTACTTTTTCCTAAGAAGGAGCCAATTATTTTTTTACTATTCTTATAATGCCTATTGATAATGAATCTGATTTATTATTTTTCTTAAGCTTATTCTTTTTACATTTTATTTTTATTAAAGCCTTTAATAATTTACTAATGATAAATTTCTTTATAGAGTTAGTTGTGCTGTTTCAGGAGTCACAGAGAAAGATCAAAAAACTCATTAATCCAGCCCCACAACTGCAACCGAAAAAACGTAGAAATCTCAAAACGCGTCTCTTTGCCAGGCGGGGGAGGGGGGTGTCTGCCAGGGACCTCCAGAGAGCATAATCCCGACAGACACATATCTCTTAATCTGAGTAGTGCTATTTATTGATATGCTACACCAGACGCTGGATTGGGTGTGGCATGATATCTTTGATGTGTTCTTAGATACAATTTGCAAGTATCTTATTGAGTATTTTTACATCAATGTTCATAAGAGTGATAGGTCTGAAGTTCTTGTTTTTTTGTTGGTTCTTTGTGTGGTTCATGTATCAAGGTGACTGTGGCTTCATAGAATGAGTTTGGTAATGGTCTTTCTGTTTCTATTTTGTGGAATGGATTGAAGCTGTTTGGAGTTAGCTCTTCTTTGAAGGTCTGGCAGAATTATTATTATTATTATTATTATTATTATTATTATTATTATTGATGGGAGACTTTTGATGACTGCTTCTATTTCCTTTGTGGATGTAAGACTATTTAATCTATTGACTTGATCTTGAGTTAATTTTGGTAAATAGAATCTATCAATAAAATTGTCCATTTCATTTGGATTTTCAAATTTTGTGGCATATAGGCATTTGTAGTAAGACCTAATTATTGTTTGGATTTCTTTAGTTTAGTGTCTGTAGTTATGTCCCCCTTTTCATTTCTGATTTTGCTGCTTTGGAAAGTTTCTCTCTGCCTTTTTCTTAGTTTGTTTATATTGTTGATTTTCTCAAAAAACCAGCTCTTGTTTCTCATTGAGTTTTTTGAATTGTTTTCTTTGTTTCTCATTCATTTATTTAGCTCTGAGTTTGATTATTTTCAATTATCTACACCTCTTTGGTGTTTCTGCTTCTCCCCCCCCCCCCCAGGGCTTTTAGATGTGCCATTGAGTTGCTTGTATATGATATCAAACTTTTTTTCTAGACGCACTTAGTGCTTTGAACTTTCCTCTTAGCACTACTTTCATTGTGTTCCGTAAGTTTGGGTAAGTTGTGCCTTCATTTTCCTTGAATTTGAGTAAGTCTCTAATTTCTTCTTCACTGACCAAGCTGTCATTAAGTAGACAGTTATTTAGTTTCCATGTGTATGTAGGCTTTTATATGCCTATTTATGTTGTTGTTGAGGTCTAGTTTTGGTCTGGTAGGATAGGAAGGATTATTTTGATCTTCTTGTATCTGTTGAGGCTTACTTTGTACCTGACTATATGATCAATTTTGGAGAAGGTTCCACGAGGTGCTGAAAAGAAGTTTTACTCTTTTGGGTTTAGATGAAAAGCTCTATAGACATCTAGTAGGTCCATTTGATTTAGGACCTCGGTAAGTGTAATTATTTCCTATTTAGTTTCTGTCTAGATGATCTGTGCCCTGGTGAGAATGGAGTATTGAAGTCTCCCACTATTAAGGTGTTGGGATTATTGTGTGATTTAAACTTTAATAATGTTTCTTTGACAAATGCAGATGTGATGTCCTCCTGGTAGATATTTCCTTTGATGAGAATGAAGTGCTCCTCCTCATCTTTTTTGATTAATTTTTGTTGAATGTCTATTTTATTAGATATTAGGATAGCTACCCCAGCTTGTGTTCTGGGTCCATTTACGTGAAAATCCTTTTTTCCAGCTCTTTACTCTGAGGTAGTGTTTATCCTTTTTGCAGAGGTATGTTTCTTGGATGTAGCAGAATGCTGGATCATGTTTCCCCAACAATTCTGTTAGTCTGTGTCTTTTCATTGGAGAATTGAATCCATTGATGTTGATAGATAATAGTGACCAATTAATGTTAGTTCCTTTTATTGTGGAATTGGTGATGTTACTGTATTACTATGCATGTTTTCTTTTAATTTTTTGTTGTAAAGTTATCTATGTCCTATGTTTTCTTGGATGTAGTTGATTTTGTTGGATTGGAGTTTTCCTTTTAGTATCTTGTGGAGGGCAGGGTTGCTGTGTAGATATTGTTGAAGTTTAGTTTTGTCATGGAATTTTTTTTCTCCATCTATGTTGATTGAAACCTTTGCTGGGTATTATAGTCTCGGTTGGCATCTGTGGTTTCTTAAAGTCTACATGACATCTGCCCAGGCCTTTCTGTCTTTCATATTTTCTGTTGAGAAGTCTGGTGTGATTCTGATAGTTTTACTCTCATTTGTTACTTGGCCTTTTTCCCTTGCTGCTTCAATATTTTTCTTTGTTATGTAGATTTAGTGTTTTGACTATTGTGTAATGTGAAAATTTTCTTTTCTGGTGTAGTCTATTTGATGTTCTGTAAGCCTTTTGTATATTTATGAACATCTCTTTCTTTAAGTTGGGAAAATTTTCTTCTATGATTTTCTTGAAAATATTTTCCAGACCTTGGAGCCTGGAATCTTCTTTTTCATCTATTCCTATTATTCTTAAATTTTGCTTTTTCATGCCATCCTTGATTTCTTGTACATTTTGTGTTTGGAACTTTTCTGATTTTACTTTTTCTTTGAGAGAAATATCAATTTCTGCAGTTGTATCTTCAGCATCTGGAAATCTCTCTCCCATCTCTTGTATTCTTTTGGTGGGACTTACCTTTGTGATTCCTGAACTTTTCTCTAAGTTTTCCAGCTCCAGGGATTTCTCTGTTTGTGTTTTCTTTGTTGATTCTAATTCTGTTTTTATGCCTTGCACCATTTCTTTCATCTGTTTGAATGTAGATTCCTGTCTTTCCATGGTGGCCTCTATTTTTGTTGTTGTTGTTGTTGTTGTTGCTCATTTCTTCTCTTTATGCCACTATTTGTACTTCTACATATGCCTCTATTTGTTTGGCTGTATTTTCCTGTACTTCTCTGAGAGCTTTGTTTGTTTCTTCTTTATGTGCCTCTAATATCTAGATAAGCCTAGAATTGAGATTGTTTTCCTGTGTTTCCAAAGAATGAGCATATCCATTGATTTTTGTGGTTGCTGGTGAAACCATGATGGCCTGAGTTTTGTTGGATGTGTTCTTATGCCAACCTCTAGCCATCTGCTTATCTGTAACCTTTACTGTTTGTTCTTGGAGTCTATACTTCAGACTGGGTTTGTCTGTCTGTGGTGTCTGGAGTATTCTTCAGAAAGATGAGAGAGGCCTATTGGTTCTATGTGTGGGTGTTGGTGTTTCAGCTGTAGCTAAGGGAGGAAGTTTGCATGCACATGTGTGCAAACGTAGGAGTGTTCGTGGAAGTGTGCTTTGAAGGACAGGAGGCTAGAGTGTGTAGGTGCCTGTGAAAGACCAAAAGATAAGCAGCGATTGTTAACACTATTTAGAGTAGGCGTGGTATAGCAAGAGCTACCTTGCTGCATTCTTTCCCGCCTTCCCGGTTCCGGGTGGGTACGTGACTGGGCTCACAATCTGCCTTCCCGCCTTCCCTGTTCTGGGTACGTGACTTAACTACGGCTTTGTTCAAACCACCCAATCAGACCCCTGTAACTATGCTTCTCGCTTCTGTAACCGCGCCTCCTGCTCCCGAGCCCTATAAAAACCCGTCACCCAAGTCCTCCGATAGGCTTGGTCGCCCCGGGTACCCGTGTATCAAAATAAACCTCTTGCGGCTTGCATCCGAAGGCTGGTCTCGCTGTTCCTTGGGAAGCGGGGTCTCCCCGTCTAGATAGGCTCCTGGGAGTCTTTCACCTGGAAGGCTGGAGCTTAAGTGCAGGTTAGTGTGCGGCTGCTGGTCCTGCTGGCGGCACAGTGTGCATGTTCAGTTGCCCTGAGTGCCTCAGTGGCCTACAGGCTTGTCCTACTGTCCTCCAGGCATTCAGATCTGTCTAGTTTGCACCATCTTAGCTCCAGGAATTATTTGCCTAGACTCTACTGGTAGACTCACAGAATAGGGCCTTTAATATGAAAATGCTGTCCCAAGGATCCCTTAGCTGCCCACAGTGGGAGGGGGGTGGTTGTGGGAGGGATCCAATGTGTGGCTGCTAGAGTAGTGGGCCCCTGATCTGGGGCTCTGTGTACCCTCACTTGAAGGTGCACTCACTTGCTCACAGGCCTAATTGGGAAGTGAGGCACCCCACTGTTCTCTACTCAGATTTGGGCCTGCAGGGGCAAATGATTATGTAGGAGATCTGTCAGCTTAGTGGTGTCCACTTTTTGGCTGCTGGGTAGGGAAACCCATACTTTGGGCATCCACCTCTGTTGTCTCAGTCACTGAGCATGGAGGCTCCTGCTTGGGTTAGATGCTGTAGCACTGCAGCTCCAGACCTGGGAGGCCCGTACTGCCACTGCCCCTGCTGTCTCAGTCACTGAGCAAGGAGGCTTGTTCTTGGGGCAACCCCTGCTGCCTCTACTGAGGAGGGAAGCCTGTGTTTGGGGCAAGGTAAAGTTCAAGGGTTTGAATATTCACCACTCTCAGTCTCTGGAGACCTCCACAGGTGACCTGGATCCAAACACTTCCAGCTCACAGGTTGTCCCCTCTCACCCAGGAAGCCTCAATGTCGATGCTCTGACTTCACCTACCCCTCGAGTTTCAAATCCTGTGCTCCTCAGATAGGGTGTGAGCTGGTCATTGCCATCTTGGACCGCCTCAATAAAAAGTATTTAAGACAGAGATTATATAAGAATAAATTAATTAATATGTGAATGGACCAGATACTATCAACCAAGACAAAGTTGGTTAGACTTTGTCTAGATTAATGTCTTTAATCTGTTTCCATATGAATGCTCTGATGTTCAGGAGTTGATCTTTTTTAGGCAGACTGCTTCCAGGTACTAACTACTTTTACTAGTTTTTCAGGCCAATGGTGCTATCAAAGTTGCTATCTTCCTTGTTCTTAGGCAGTATTGACAGGAAAGAAAGCTATAAGTAGTGATGGCATCTGGAAGCAAAGTGGAGAGTGAAAATAGCTAGTCTTTTTATCCTTGAGATCAGTCCAGCTTATACACTCTATGAGTTACTGGGAATCCTCATTGGTATCAAAACAACATAATGACTCAGATCAGCAAAACCTATACTTTGTCTAGTAGTATAATATACTATTTTTTTTATGTAGATACTTCCATTTTCAGAATGTGGATTCCATTTATATATGTTAGAGTTTTTAATTAATTATAAAATTAAACATTAGCACAATTATGGGATTGAAACCTATGTATCATAAAGTACAGTGCATATTGATATCAGGGTGAGGCAAGTTACAACAGGGGATTCAGCTTGCAAGACTATAGAAGACAGCCACCACTGTAGTGATCATGCATGTGTCTGCCAATACTTAATCCCAGATACATATCTAAAGGAAGTTAATGAAAATCAGAACAAATCAAAACAAATCAGAAGCAATTTTAAATGGAAAGAAATTAACCCATAATAACCTGGTAGACAGACACTTATTTCTAGAACTTTTACTGTGGCAATTATTCTGGGGAAAAGGAAAAATCACGTGCTTTCCCTACTGACTATAATTAAAGCATATGATCAGTGCTGTTAGCAGATTTAAGCAAGAAGGATGTTAAATTCTTCCTCAGACAGGAAGTTCATGTTGGATGACAGAATACTATTTTTTTTTTTTCTTTTTGCCTGAGAAAAATGGCGCTTCTTAGAAATGAGCAGTCATGAATTGCCTCATGGAGTTATCATCCTAATAATTTCTGTCTTTGGAACAAGTCATTCTGGGTGGCTTTTAAATAGAATCAGTCATGATGGAAGCTAATAAGCTGCCTTAGTTATTTTCTATTGCTGTGAAGAGACACCATGACCAAGGCAGTTTATAAATAAAAAGATTTATTTGGCATCATTGCTTTACAAGATTATTGTCCATGATCATCCTGGCACACAGCATGTCAACAGGCAATCAGGCATAGTGATGAAGCAGGAGCTAAGAGTTTCCATCCTGATTCTCAAGTTGGGGGTGGAAGAGGAGAGAGAAACCTGGGAATGGTATGGACTTTTAGACCTTTAACCATGCCATGAATGACATAGCTCCTCCGGAAAAAAAAAAACAAAACAAAACAAAAAAACAAAAAAAACAGCTCCTTCAACATGGTCACACCTTGTAATCCTTCTCAAAGAGTTTCACCAAAATGGGACTAAATATTCAGATTTATGAGCCTATAGGCAGCATTCATGTTTAAACCACCACATTCCACTCACTGACCCTCATATGCTTGTGGTTACATTTTGAAAAATGCATTTAGTATAGCTTTAAAAGTCCCCATAGTCTGTCAGTAAAAAACTCAAAAGTCCAAAGACTTTTCTAAGACTCAAAAATATTTGTAATCCCTCTAACGTAAAAATCAAAACAAGCAAATCACATACTTCCAACATACAATGGTAAGGCAGAACATGCCTTACAATTCCAAAAAAGGAAAAAGTGTGCATTCTGAAGAAATATCAACTACAGACCAAAGTAACACTGATACTTTTCAGGAAAACTCCAAATTCTGTAGCTCTACATTCAATTTCAAAAAGCTAAGATACTCTGCTGAGTACAACATACTTCTTTCTCTTGTACATGGCTTTCCCTGGCAGACATCTCAGAGCTCCAGCACCTCCGCCATCTGGGGATCTCTAATCCAATCCAAGCTTCACTTTTATAGCTTCATGTAATGGCCTCTCTGAGCCTCCATGCAGGGACTCCCCCGCCATACTCCTGGCCTCAGCAGCTTTCCTCAATGGATGAGTTGCTAACCTCTCTATTTCTGCATCCTTCTAGACACGAACAGCAGATCCATGAGGCTGAATCTGACAAGTTCTGCTGCCTACTTGGGATGGCACTTGTCCATCTCAAATCCATCTGAATTACTTATGCATAAGCTTTCATTTGTCAATGTTCTTTTGTAACGGATAGTTCTGTCGCAGGATCATCTGAGTAGAATCTTGTTTTGAGACCATTACTCCCTTTGTTTCATTTCTTTTGGAGATGAGAGAGATTGACTTCTTTCTCAACATGCTAAAATGTAGGAAGTTTGATTTTTCTGCTCTATTTTGCTGGGATAGGGTAAATACTGCCAAACAGTTTTTAGTCTGGCTGTCTTTTTTCATGTTTTCAATTAGAGTCAGACTTTTCATGTAACATTTATTTATTTTGTTTTTAAGTATCTATTGGAACATGAAGTTATAGAATCCTGTTGAGACAGAGGGGAAGCAAGAGTGCCATTGCTGCTGTTCTATGCAGCTTTTATCCCAGACAGCTCAGAGTTGGAACAGGGAAGGAGAAATAATGATAAATATGTAATTATTTCTCATCACTTTCACTAGATGTGTTTAGGATACTTAAAGTTATTGCCAAATGGAAGCTGTTTGCATAGTGTCTTTGAGTAACTCTAAGATGCAATTGTTGTAGGTGTGGAAAAAGCATTTTGCCTGCGGCATTTGTTGGTCAGGTGGAGGCATGCTTCCTAGGAGAATAGACAAAGTATTATGGGAACAGATTTCATACAGAAGGATAATGCAGGAAAGGCTTTTATATGGTGTCCAAGAGATAAGAATTTTTTTTTCTTGAAAATACTGATAGGTTAACTTTTCATGTAAGAAAATACTTCTCACATTAGAAGTAGTAACACCAGAACCGGCAACTCCCCACCCCTGAAGGGAGGAGCAGTCCTGTTAGGCCACAGAGGAGGGCTTTGCAGCCAGTCCTGAAGATACCTGATAAAACAGGATCAGATGAATGGGGAGGAGGTCCCCCCCATCAGTGGACTTGGAAAGGGGCACGGTGGAGATGAGGGAGGGAGGGAGGGAGGGACTGGGAGGGAATGAGGGATCGGGACACGGCTGGGATACAGAGTTAATAAAATGTAACTGATAAAAAAAAATAAAATAAAAAAAAAAAGAAAAAGAAAAAAAAAAAAAGAAGTAGTAACACATTGTAAACAGTCTTTGGATTCATAGAGAGACTTAGTAAGATAATCCTGCACACATCCAAGATAACCCTGCAGAAGTAAATCCAGAGGGCGTTGATTCATGGGTGACAAGAATAATACAATTGTACATCTGCTCCTTCTCTTCCAGGGAAATATCTGATGCCAACTTAACTTGCACAGTGAAATAATACTATTTCACTACTGAGCAGGTCTGACCATTTGCTGCTTTCCATGTGGTTACTATCTTCTTCTTTTGTTAAATTCCCAGTTTTCTTGCTAACTCCAGAGGCTCTCCTTTAATGTCTCCTTTAATGTTTGCTGGTTCTATACCTCCAGTATAGAACACCATTGAGTTTTCATAGCTTGTCTATGTTTCTTTATTTTAATGCATAGATATTTACATAGTCACCTACAGTGGGCTCAAAAGGACATCTTTACATTCTGATACTTTTTTCAAACGTCTACTCTGAAACCTCCATTAATTACAGACCTTTTCCTTAAGCTCATTCCATATAAAGTAAACCACTGTGGGACTCTCAAGGCACAACCCTTCCACAAATTTGGCTGTCTCCCAACAGTTCTAGCAACAATAATATCATCATGTTCCAAGTTTTCCAAATCCCAAGTCTAGACACTGTTCCCTCTCTCACTCCATGTTATACTGGAAGTTCTACAATCTTGTCTTTAAATAATCACTAATTCTAGCATTTGTCACATTTTCACTGCTATCAGCAGAATCAAAGACCTTATTAAAAATTACTAGCTAGCACAACCATGTATTTTCTTACTTCTACTTCATACACTTTCTTTGCAAAGCAAATGGAGATGGTCTTTTTAAATTCATAAGTACACAGAAGTGTCTTTTACTTTCATTTTCACCAAAGAATTTGTATGAAGAGCATGCCTATAGAAGACACAGTGTTCAGAGGCTATAATCTAAATGTATTATGCCTATAACATTATATTCACTAATTGTCTTTCTCCAGTTATCTTTTTCATAAGTATGAGCAAGCCTTCATAAATATAAGCAAACCTTCACTAGAATGACTTTGGAGAAAATATTTTAGTTTTAAAACATTATATTACATAGTTTGGAAGGCAGAGTGAGTTACAGTGTCTTTATGTGGAGAAGAATCTAAGTTAGACTTTTCCTAGTAAATGCACCTTTCCAATTTTGTGCATTTGACACAAACTAGAGTCAGCTGGGAAGAAGGAACCTCAATTGAGGGGCTTCCTTCATCAGATTGACCTGTTGACAGGTCCATGTACCATATTCTTAATTGATGATGAATGTGCTGGTGATCTTTGGTTGCATAAGAAAGCAGGCTTAGCAAAGCAGCAAGCAGCTTTCCTTCCTGATTCCTGCCTTTTTTTTCTGCTTGAGTTTCTGTTCCACTTCTCTCAGTGGGGGGCCATGGTTGAGATAATTAAACCGAATAAACCCCTTTCTCCCTGAGTTGCTTTTGTTCATGCCATTTATCCCAGCAATAGAAAGCAAAGAAATGTAGATGATAGTCAAGTTATCTGTGACAGCAATTTCCTACTTTGTTTCATACAATATGCAGTAGAATATATTGTCTGCCTTTTTCACTATGAATCAGTGGATTGGATTTGTGACTAATGTAAATGTTTGCCATAATAGAAAAGAAACTTGGGATATATTTTCTCAAAACACAGCTTCCTAGTTGATTTCTTAAGTACTGAAGGTGCCTTTGGAGCTATAAAAAGAAGTCCTGTGAGTGAAGAGTCATGCTTCTTCGCCACTGATGCCTGAAGAAACCCTTTCATCCCCTCATGACTTTTTCTAGCCATGGTGCTGATGGCTGGTTGATAGATTTGCTGCTAGACTCTAGGTTAAAAGGTCTTCATGAAGGCTGTTATGAAATGTCATAATTGACATGTCTCCAGAGGAGAGTTTTGAAGTCAATGCAGAAAGCTACTTTTCAGGATAGGATTAAAAATATTTCATAGTTTTTTTTTTTTTAATTTATAGTTTTGCAATTCTTAGATCAATGTGGTTCATTATGAACTGTGATTTAGAATATAATGTATTAGTCAGGGAATTTCATAGCAGCTGCCATGGATTTTATAAATTAATATTTTAGTTACTATTTTCTTTCTAAACGTTTCTCTGCCCTCAGACCCTTGAGGATTTCCTGAAGAAAGAACAGCTACCCCTTGGAGGCCTAAGGGAGTTAGTTCAAAGACACTTTTCAGGTCAGAATATATTTTGACTACTTAGGTTTCAACTCAGAAAGATAGGCATCATATTCTTTTTTTCTAATACATTTTCCACCTCTTTTAGCTACGATGGTTTAAATTACTAGCTGTTAATAAAACTTAGACAAAAAAAGGCAGTTTCCTCCTGTGGCTTCATCTACATTTTTCTTACCCTGGAAGGCACATAACTAGCCTGGACTTAAGTCTACATATTGACCATAAGCGGAACTGGTGTAAAGAGCAGGATATATGGAATCTATATTTTTCAGGATGTAGGTATACTATCTATCATTTCATATATCACTATATTATTCCATCTATAAAACTCGCCTTTTGTGCTTCCCCATTTCCCACCAGAGGTCCTCTGCAAGCAGTCATTGTTCTCAGAATGTTCAGACTGCTGCCTTGTTATGTAGCCTTTCTGTCTCCTGCTAAACCTTTTGCTGGCCAGGGTATCTTCTATAGAAACACTGGTAATTTACTGTGACTGAAGAGTGGGTTTGGAGTTTCCCCACACTGACCTTGCTCTGCCACTGCCTGACAGTTAAGCATTAACTCAAGCATTGCTTCCTTGGCACCTACCTTTCTATTTTGTAAATGAAAGAATGTGATGAAGTGACTCTTCCTGTAGTAAGTGTACAAACTAGATGGAAACAAACAACAGAAAAAATGGAAAATAACAGCTTCACTTAGGCAAAGAGTGGACACAGCAGACATGCTTTCCATCATTGTTTCTGTGTTTGCTTCCCTCTTGGTATTATCTGTAACTTCAGATCATCACATTGGAAGGCAAGGAGCTGAAATCAAGGAATAAGAATGTCACCTTATTTGCAATCATGAGTATTATTTTAATAATCAGAATAAATTCTAGCTATGTAATTTGGCAGAAGATGATTAAAAAAATATGTCTGTCTCTAAAATGTAAGCAGAGAGGGAAGGAAGAACTGACCAGAGTTGCAGAAGCCAGCCACCATACCACCTCTGATGGGCAAAGTATAAGAGATATGGAAACTAACAGTAGTTTTTAATTTTCTACAGAATTTATGGCTGGAAATCATAGTTGTTGCATACTTCCCTGGCCAGTGTGCTTTGCAACTCTAAACGCATAGAAATTGTCTGAAATGCACAGACATTGTCTTGTCCACTCTCCTTTCTTCTGTTCTGGGTCTCACAGTTCCTCTTGCTTCTCACCATGACAGGTGTACTTGCCTTTACTTTCTCTCCCATTCCTACTTGTCATTTGCTCTGCTAACTTGGCTGATCCTGTTCCTCTACAGTGACCTTCGCAGTTGCTCTTGTTCACCTTGAGACTGGGCCACCCTGCTGTCTTGCTTGTCTCATGAATCTTTTCTGCTGCCAGACCTCACCCAAAGGTCTTGCCTCTGAACTGCTTTGTTTGGTAACCTGGAATATGTCTCTTGCCACTTTCTTCTCAGTTTCATTCCATTGATAACACTGATGTTTTAAAAATAAAAATATTTGTATTAAGATAATTATGTTTCCCGGCTTTCCTTTCTTCTTTCCAAACCCTTCTCAGTTTCTCTCAAATTCCTGATCTCTTTTGCTTATTATTACACACAAACAAACTCACACAAAATCTATAAATACGGCCAACTGAGTTCATTTAGTGTTGCTTCTATATGTATGGTTTTAGGACTAAATATTTGATATTGGATATCCAGTTGGAGTGCTTTTCCCTGGATCAAATAACACTGATTTTTTTTTTTTTGGAATTATTTAGTTTAGTTTCCCTTTAGAATTACCTCACTAATAAGTAAATTGTGGAGGTTGTTAACTTTGTATTATCAGTAGCCCATCACAGTTCTGGATTATTCAGACTTGAATAAACAAAAAGTTAATGTTCCTGGAAATTCTGATGGTCTTTTTAGTTATCTTTCCAAGAAAGCCTCGAATAACTTTCTCCTAGGACATCCTATATAGGAATGTTTTGTAAGCAAGGCTTTGTTTGTCGTGGACTTCTCTAAATTCAGAAAATGAGAAGTAGTGATAAAGACAAATAGAGAGATGATAACTTAGAATTAAAAAAAAGCTATAGAATAAAATACAAACTGATTTCAGGGATGCTATGCAAATTAATATAAAAGATGTAGATGGGAAGCTAAATCATGCAGTACTTGGTAGAAGAAACATAGGGATATGGCTGTTTGGCTAAATGGTTGTATAGGTAGATAGATGGGTTAATGTACGTACAGATGAATAGGTAGACACGTGGATGAATGAAAGGATAGCTGAGTAGTGTGTTTGTGTGTGTGTGTGTGTGTGTGGTGGGTAGATTCATAAGTGGACAAATGAGTAAGTCAAAAGCTAAGGTGATGGGTAGATAAGTGAACAATACATATTTTAATGGCATTGATTAATTATTGATGCACTTCTATGGTTGGACAAATTTTGGCTAGATATCACTATATTGGATCTCTATTTGAAGTTCTAACACTGTCTACCATTTAGATAAAAAGCTTTAAACTCTTGAATTTTAGAAGATTCTTTAATATTAAAATAATTTTCCTCTTTATCTTGATTGAATGTTGATAGTTGGAACTTATGCCTGATACTCATGCCTGACTAAGAACATGGACTATGTAGTAAGTCCTACTAGTGTTATTTTGTTAAAGAAGCATTGTAGTGGAAGTTTTGGTTTCTTTTAAAGCCCAGTTATGTTATGTAAATATGTTTTTGTTTTAATCCCAAGTGTGGAATATAGGGCTGCCTTAGTTTATCCACTGCTTGTAATTGCCTCGTGAGGTTCAGAAAGGGGCATGGTCTTTGTCAGCTGCAGTTAGCAGAATTCTGAGGATTAGGCGAGGCTATAAATACCAGAGCATGGAGAGAGCCAAAAACTCTGAGAAAGAAGAAGGCTGCTATTCACCTACCTGTTGCTGGTTCATCCTTCTGCTATGTTTCCTGTTGCTGGTTTGCTGGACTGCTAGATATCCTGAAGACTGAGATTGGTATTGCCCCAAAGTACTCAACGACGCTAACCAGCTGAAAGTAATAAAGAGACCTATGCCACTAACCTTCATTCTCTCCTAACTAGTGTTAGGGTGTTGTCTGGTATTAGTGTTAGGAGGGATAGGGAGAAGATTTTATGTAGTGGATGACAGTTAATATCCAGGGCTGGAGAGATAGAGCAGCAATTAAAGGCTCACAATCAAAAATATAATAGAGTATTCAAACTGGTAAATTTTCAAAGAATAAGTAACTGTGGGATGCTTGGCACTAATTATACCATATATATCACATACCTACCCTCACTCTTTACCCAAGACTTAGAGGAACATTGCAAAAAAAAGAAGGAAGAACAATTGTAAGAGCTAAATGTTTGGAAGGTCGTTGCAAAATAACATCTTCTGAATATAACAGTGTTAAACTCAGGATGTCACAGATGCGGTGGTTGGTGGCACAAGACTGATACAACATCAAACCCATCAACTCTAACATGGAAAGAGAAGTATTCATGAAATCGCACCTATGGATGAGGATCTCTTGGTAACTGATAGCCATTGAGAGAGGGAGCTTTCTTTAGTTATGTGGTCCATGGTAGGTTTCCCTTTACTCATTACAAGGCCTTGTGCATATGAGCACCATTAATAGGACTCAGTGAATTAGAAACAAGAGAGGGTATGGGAAGAAGGAGGAAAGAGGAAGGAAGGAGGAAAAAAAATAAGATTGTAAAGGGAATGGTGTGTTCCTGAAGGAGTTTGAGAGAGGAGGAAGGAGGAATGCAAATGTAATCTAAATACATTTATGTGTACAGTTATCAAAAGATAAAATAAAGTACAAAAAATTCATTTTGAAAATAAGTGAGAAACAAAATAGGTATAAAATATTTTGAAAGCATTTCCTCAAATGATGCTTCTGCTGCGCTTTATTAAGCTGACCATCGCATATCCAATATTTGCTTACTAGATGGATACCAATGTGATTGTGTTGCATAGGACAGAAGGGTTCAAGGAGTCATATAATACCATGAAGAATCAAGCTAATAGTGCTTCCTGTTAGAATCTGAATAGTCTCACTATTTCTCTAGTTCACAGATGATCTTCTGGGAAAGGCTTGGTTATGACCAGATCCTAATTCAGGAATGTGAGGATTACCTATAAACTGGATGTTGACAACTCAGCCTAGTCAGTGTCTCTGTGTACTGACAAGGGCTTCAAACTTTCTTTATTCCAAATATGTTTAGGGTTCTCTGGGAAGCTGTTTTTGCTTCTACTTCCTACCTTTCCTGGGCCCATTGGATAATTAGCTATGACCACCTCCTTAGCAGTTCTACCAGATTAGTACTCAGTCCTTGTCCCTGAATTTGATTAGATATAACCTCTAACTTACAATGGAACCATTGTAACTTACGGTGACTCCTGTCTTTTAAATGACACAAAAGTATATGTGTTCAGTTGCTCTAGTGCTTTTAATTTGGATAACTTCAGGGTGAGTCTCTTCTCTCCTGATGCTGGGCAGTGGCAGTGATTTTCTCCGAGTAAGCCAGACCTCCATTGCAAAGAGAGACATCTGAGACTCCAGTGTGCTGCATTCTGAGGCTCCACACCCTGTAGGTTAGATGGGGTCTATGTTTGTCCTCCATGGTATTTTCAATTATTCTGGACTTATTGAGTGGTGTACCCAGTAAGCAGAAGAGTGTCTGAACTTGGACTTTTGCAGTACTACTCTGCCTACCTGCCCTGAAGTCTCAGTTACCTACAAACCTGTGACTTGGCACCATTACATGGTTTTATTCTTCTTCCCTTGGCAAAGGATGTTAAGAAGAGCACCTGAAGTTGGAAAAAATGAGCACAACATACAATTCCATCTTTTCTTCTAAGAGAAAAGATTCTTTAAGCACAATCGTATTTTATATGGTGTGAGAGCAACATCAGCTGTCAGAAGTTTTCAAAATCTGTCCCCATTCATTTGGGGGCTGAAAAGGGGCTAGGGGGTTCCCTAAGAAGTTGAATCCAGATTTTTTTTTTTTTTTACTTTTAGCTAAAATGCATGACAGATTTGTGATATTTCCCAGTGATTAATCAGACATTGTTTTACCTGAGACTCTTAAGCCACTGGAGCCCATATAAAGCCCTGGCTGCCACTCAGTGAAATAGAGCTCGTGACATTTATTACAAGCATTAGCAGTAATTTACTCTTCATTAATCAGAGCAGCCAGTTACAGTACTTTTCAATCATGTAGACTACTTTCTTTACTTGTTGGCTTTTATATTTTATTCACCCATTAGTCACAGAGGCTCTGCAAATAGCCTGTAAATTTAGACAGCTCACCACATCCTGTGCAGTATAGTGCTCTTTTACGGTTGATTGAAGGCCTGTGTTTATATTTGTCCCAAGATTTTGGCTTTCCTACTCTTCAAGGTTTAAAGTATGCAGCTAGAAACAATATTTTTGTATTGGTTTATCAGATGAATAATGATTTCTCATGTGCTGGTGTTTGAAGCAGAATCAACTTCAACTCCTAGAAATCAGCCATGCAATTTATCTGGCCACAGCAAATCTCCCCTGTCAAATTATTTGGTAATTAAATTCTTATTAGAAGTAAAATGGAATCTTTGCAAAAGTTGAAAACATCTAATTTTGTAGCATCATTTGTGTATAATTTTTAAATAAATTTTATATTTACATGCATATATTCTTATGGGCATATCTGGTTTAAGAAATGAACATTTCCAGATCAAAAACATTATGAATAACACTTAACTATGAAATCACTGGGAAATGACACAGCTTTATGGAAGGCAATAATACGGTGGTTTGGAGCCTGTGATTGATTGTGGTTACATTTATAATCATATTATATAATATAATATAATCTTATATTCTGATGCGTGCATGGATCCTATGTGCTGATATGTGCTCATACCCTAACATTACAATGTTCTGACTTATAGAATTTGTAATTTCAACAGGTCCACACCAATTGCTCTAGTGTAATGAGTATTGAATTACATTTAGGTGAAATTCATTATAGAAAACCCACAAAAGCAAACACAGATTATTTATTCACTTGGCTGACTCATTTGGAATTTCATTTCTTTCCAGGGCAGAATGTGACTTGGTTTAACAGAAAAACCAAGAAAGCTTTCTTTTACTTACCAATGTGAGGAATGCCATAGCTCTCTTCAATAACATTACATACTGGTTACAGAAAAGGAATGCTCATAGTCTGGGATTCTGCTGTTTTTGCTAATTGTCCTGGATGACATAATACATGTATGCTATTTGCTGTGGAGAAGAAATTACACATGCTGTGTTTTCCTCTAGGAATTTCAAGTTAAAGGTTTGCAAGTGTTTGTTAACAAATTTAACATTTCTTGTTTTTCCATCTATCTTTCTTCTCAATTCCTTCTTTAGTTCTTTTTAATACTTATAAATACCTCGAAATAAATAATTGCTTAGTAGAACACACTTAAGGCATTGTCAAACTGAGTTAAAGAACTAAGAAAATGACCCCTTCTCTATGGGAAGATTTGATCATCGTTTTTTTTTATCCAAATAACCTGAAAAAAGTTGGTTATTCACTACAGATCCAAAACATTCATATAGAAAATTAGCTGCTCCTGGATACATTGCTCTCGAACAAGACTAAGTCATAAGAGTTCTCTGCTCATAGTGATTATTATAATTGAATATGTCCCTTGCAGGCATCATGAAATCTATGCCTATGGAGTTGTTATAAAAATTGTTGGTTCCTATGGGATGTGAGTCTTCTAGATGGTATGTCTTCCTTTTTTTCCCCTTCACAGGTAAGCCATTGACTGGAAACCAAAGAAATTACATTTCTGGTTGTTGAGCAGATAGTTGTAAAAATGGCACACTGAAAAGAATAGTGTAAAGTAAATGATCTTGCTGATAAGTAGAAGCTTCTGTTCTATGTCCTTCAAAGACAATCACTGTCAAGTGTGATATTCTTCTGAATTCCAAGATTCCACAGGACACTGTCACTTATCTAGGAAACACAAAATATAATAAATAAGAAAATTGCATTTTTCAGAGAAGTTTTCAAAGGAAAGCTATCTTAGCATACTTTTGAATCCCTTTCTTCTGACTCTGTCAACTCTTTCTCATTATGCATTTCTGTTGAGAGGACTTTTCTTTATTCGAAGATGGCAAACAAGGTGGCTCATAGGACCTATCTATATCTTTTAGCCCTCCCTTCTTTGTTTTGATGCTTTTTTCCAAATAATTTAGCTATATTCTTTATTTACAAATAAATTTAATTGAATGGACTTGTTATTATGCTATAAGGCATGCAGTTTCTTACTTGACTTATCCCATTATTTCAAGAAAATTTAATAGATGTATGAAAATAAATATTTATTTAGAATTATATGAAAAAGATGTTAATTGAACACTTTTATGACATGCAAGTGTTGGAATTTTAATGTGAAATGTCTTTTGTAGACTCATGTGTTTGAACACGTGGTTCCAAGCTGGCAGCATATTTTGAGAATGTTGTAGATTCTTTGGAAAGTGGAGCCTTGGTGGAGGTTGTAAGGCACAGAGAGTGGGCTTTGAAGTTTTATAGCTTCACGCTTGCAGATATAACATACATGACCAGATAATTCCTGGTTTGGATGCCATGCCTCCCCTACCACAATAAAATATATTATCTCAACTATAAATCACAATTTAGCCTTCCTTCTCTAGATTGTTTCTTATGAGCTATTTTCTAGCCTTAAAATTAAAAAAAAAAAAAAAACATACTGAGAAGAGGCGCTATTTCTCTTATAAACCTGATCATAAAGTTCCTAGGGCTTTGGAACTAGTTTGTTGGGACAATATTAATGTTTAGAACTTAGGAATAAAATAAACTCCTTGAATGTTGTAAGCAGAATTTAATGGGATATTATGTTATGAATTTGGAAGAGCAGAAAGCTGAGAGAAATGTGGACCAGGGAAATCCTAGCTCATGATGTTTGTAAGGGGATAAAAGGTCTGGACTGGGAACTGGGCTACAAGTAATTTAGACTATATTTTGGCAGAGTCTGGATGCATTCAGCCATGTACACCCGCTTGGAACTGAAGTTTAGAGTATTTGACTAATGTGTTGAACAGAGAAAATTCCAATGCAGGACCATTCATGATGTTCACAGTACACATTAGGTTTATCAAGGTCTATAGTAAAAGACAACATTGAGTAGGGCATAAAGATATAAAAGATATGACCATTTTGTCCCAGAAAATAGCTGGACAAGCTTAGTTTAGAATAGCTAAGAATTCCCTGCCTTTCATTAGGGCAATAGGAAAAGTGCCCTGAGCATAAGACTGCCATAGTTAGTTTTGCCATGGACATCACAGGAACCAGGAAAAGTTGGTAATAGTAGAGGCACAGACTGGCTTCACTTCAGGAATAACTAACCTTTATTCTTCTCACTGCTGCTTATATATTTTTAAGTTAGGATAGAGATAGCATCACAAAGCAGAGCTTGAGTAAATGATGTCTTTGATCACCTTATCTGAGTTTTTCCTTTTGCACCTCCCTTCCCATTTAACCTTTTTTTTTATTATTTATTTATTTATTTATTTATTTTTTGACCCTGAAGACATTCCAGCTGGGCTTCATCTCATGTTTGCAGTTTTCTTCAGTCAACAGGGGTCGCATGTGACTCAGGTTTGTGCTTAAGACAGGAACTTTAGTCCATCTCAACCATAGCACCTCTCATCATCTAATTCTGCATCATCACAATGACATAAGCAGGTTATCTTGGGCACCAGTCTTCTCCATATTCCTTGGATATAGAAGCAACCTATGAAGGGCAATTTAAGAATAATAGCAACTAATATTACATTTATTAGTATTTTAGTAAATTGATTATGTAAAATATTAAAGGGAATGAGATGTTATAAGATGCTTTGCAATTAATCCACAACTTGTTGGCCAAAGACCATTGGCAAATGAGAATGTCGCAACATACGTATTCCTTGATGTAATTGTCAATAGTGCTATTGTGCTGAGACTATAACTTATCTATGTTGTTCTTAACTGATTTCCTTAGAAATCATTTTTAGTTTCATTTTAAGGTAAACCAGGATACAAATTCAGGTAAGAACCAGCGTTCATAATATTCTGCAGATGAAGTCTTCTTTACCTTCAGAGAAAGTCACCAAGGACCTGACAAAAGCTCAGGCTTTTGTTCTCCTGAGTTCTTTCATGTCAGAGATGTTTAGGAGAGAAGAATTAGAGTGTAATCAAGATTTTTTCAGTCATTTCTAAAGTGTCGTGTTTCTTCATCTGATCTGTTCAGGTTTCCCTTGGCCTCTGCAATCCATTGGCTCTTTTAAATGATCCTTCCAAAGTTGATTGTAATTATGTCAGTTTTTATTGACTTCTGCGTAGGGACACAGGATTTGTCACTGCTAGCCTGTTGGCTTGCTGAAGTTACTCCAGGCAATCATTCAGACTATACTTAATTTTCAATATTTAGGAAATACATTCATTGTTGAGAATTCCATTTGAATTAGTTATGGAAAGATTTATTAAATGTATATTTTGTGATTATAGTAATTTCAGAAGGCTTTTTGATATGTGAGTTGATATATATGATATCAGAAAAGCTCAGGCAACAAACAGGGATACACAAAATTATATCAAACTTGAAAGCTTCTGCATTGTATATAAAATAATAACAAAATTTAAAAGTAGCCTATAAACTGGGAAAATACTATTTGAAGTACACATCTGAGAAAAGCATATATGATATGAAATTCACAAATAATAATCTATGAAAAATATAAATCCATGCTTGGTGGTCCATGCCTGTAATTTCAGCATTTGGGAAACTGAAACAAAAGTATTGTGATTATAAGACTCATCTTTGCCATATAATGAGTCCTTGTTATAACAAACAAACTAAGAAAAAATTATAAAATTAAAAAACACAAGTTAACAGAACAAAAATTAATTGCCCAGTTACATAGTGGGGCAAGAAACTTACAGACATTTTTCCAAGAAAAATACAAAATGCCCAATAGGTATGTGAAAAAGAACTTGACTTTGTTAATCATTGGGGAAATTCAAATTAAAAATCACCAGAGGCTTCCCTTCTCATTCTTTTCTCTGTTATGGAATTGGTGCTGGAAGGCTTCACATTTCTCAGTAATTGGCAAGAGTAAGGACAGTGAAGGGCAAACATCTTTTCCACATAGAATTGTAAGTTGGAGAGAAAGACTTTCTTTTATACAGAGATGCTCTGTTTAAGTATATTTAGCATTTGCATAGTGATTAAAATACAAATGTTTTACTTTAAAAGGGCATCTTTCGAATCAGCTGAGTGTTACACCACAATCTTGCTAATCAGTTACATTGAGAGATCATGTAAGATTAGTACAGAGCCTAGAATTCATCTCATGTTGAATGCTTAATGAACAGCAATAACCATGCTCTTCAGTAATAGAAAAATATCAACAGAGAAGTAAGTATGTGAAAAAATGATATGGGTTATTTCTTTTGTATTTGTATGAATATTTCATTATCAAATGCTGGTTGAAGTCTCCTATGTTGTAAGCAATGAAATTTCAAGCTGCAATTAAAAAAAAAAAGACTCTCTCTCTCTCTCTTACTTCAAGGACATTTATTGAAAAGTCCAGCATATTCCAGTCCATAAAAGTACAATTTCATCACCTCCCCCTGAGGTGGGAGTAGCCTTACCAGGCCACAGAGGAAGGCAGTGCAGCCAGTCCTGAGAGACCTGATAAGCTGGGGTCAGATAGAAGGGAAGGAGGACCTTCCCTATCAGTGGACTTACAGAAAGTTATGGGAGGAGATGAGGAAGGGAGGGTAAGATTGGGAGGGAATGAAGGAGGGAGCTACAGCTGGGATACAAAGTGAATATATTATAATTAATATAAAAAAATAAAAATGTAATTATAAAAGTACAATTTAACAAATTTACAAGGTGACTGAATCATATTAATTTGCCTTGAAGGCTGATTGCTGCTTCCCCCTTCATTCCACACAGCTGACTATCATCAGACATTTTTCTACCCAGTGATGTTAGAAATCATCAGTATATAGAAACCCTGGTTACTGGGATAACTAGTATACTTCCTCTACTCAATCATTTACTTTTAAATAACAAAGCTAGAAAGTATTATTTCTAAGTTTTTTGATATTGTTGGATAATGTTTTAAATATTTCATTAACTTCCATACCTGCAGAGAATGTATCTTTATTATACTTACCCATACAGTCTGGCTACAAAATCTCTTCATCTGGTCCCATCTGATTCCAGAGAAAGCCTCTTTGATGATGATTGGATAAAGCACTGATCTATGAGTATAGCAGAATGTCATTAGGAATCTCTCTCTCTCTCTCTTTCTTTTTAGGTCAGTAGTTTTGGTTTTAGCCTAGATCTCTAAACTACCTAGTCTGATGCTTTACCCGAGCAGTGTTGAATGTGCTTTCCTTCTTGTGGAGTGAGCCTTGATCAAATCAGGCATTGATTGGATATTCCCACAAGTTTTGTGCCACTCTTGCAGGCAGGGATGTTACTGGTGCCACAGGCCTGGTGAAGGATAAAGGAGCAGTTACCTGTCCTTCCTTACTGGCCCAGAAGAAGATTCTCTGAGATTATTATATTAAAAAACAAGCTGCTGTGGAGAAGGTCATGCAGCAACCAATGCCAAAAGGCAACACAAAGAAATGGGTCATGAGTTGTCCTGATTGATACAGACTGGAATGTGACATTTTGCATAATAAAGAGCTGAGGCAGGAAGTAGGGGTGGAACTTCTGGGCCTACAGGGATGCAGGCAGGTTCAGACAGATACAGAGGACACGGAAAGGAGACAGAACAGACAGAAATGGAGCAGGCAGGCAATGAGAACCTTGTGGAGAGATGGAGAAGTCAGGTTAATTTAGTAGCTGGCTGAGCGAATACCCCAGCAAAAGGCCAAAAGCCTAAAGTATATAGCTGTCTTTGTGCCTTTATTAATAAACCTCAAGTGGGATCCACAAAAGCCCCACCATAGCTTTCCTCTCTACATTGAAGATAAAAATATCTAATTAGTATTATTACATTGATCAAATGAAAAGAGAGTCCAAACTTACCTGGGAAATGTTCTTAAATGAATACTGATAAATTTAGAAAATAATATGTTTCAGCTTACATGAATAAAGATTTCTTGTTCTGGCATATCCATTTTGGCTTAACTGAGCTGCTTTTTGTTTTTTGTTTGTTTGTTGTTTGTTTGCTTGTTTGTTTTTGAGGCATTTCATGGACTCATAATTCAATGATTGTGTGTTTGTTATAGGACTGTTTAAGAAAACAGTGTATGCTTAAGAAAATAGTCTAGGGTTGCACCAACAACAAATATTTATGGTAGCCATGTTAAAAAAGAGTAAAAATAATTGAAATATGCTTTCATAAACCAATATGCCTGAAATATTTTCAGAGGCACCAGCTTTGCATGTTTTATGTTTTTGTCAGATCTTAGTTGGAACTATCCACTTTTGAAATACCCAAAGGTGAGTGGTTGTTGTGATGGCCAGTTTACGTGGAGAATATGCCAGGAAATTCTCTTACTTTGCAGCAAGGGTATGCCATCCCCGTCATTTATGCAGAATATGGCAAAAATATGTTTAAAACCTTTTGGATGAAATTACCAAGTATTTATCCTATCAGGATGTGCAACAAGGAACCTAGAAAAAATCATATTAGAGCATCATTGTATCTGGTTATTGCTTTTGAGATAGAAGGAAGAGAAGATACATTTTTGTTACTTTTCTTTATTTTTGCAAATTATATATTGGCTTTATCAATCTTCTGCATCATTCTGCCTAAACAATTATCACTCCTTTTCTAAAGTGCTGTAATTACTGTGAAATAGTTTATTAAATTTTAATGTGCTTTAAGATGTAAAATGCAGCCTAGAGTATAATTGTTATATAATAGCACATTTTCTGGTCATACACTTTTATTTATAAATAGAAGCTAATAAATGTTTGTGCACATCGCTATAATCACTGTTGATGGCAACTAATACTTATCAAATGGTAATGTAGTTCTTGCAAATCCTATTTTTTTAAAAAAATCCTGAGCCTTCAGAGGCATGTCATAGTAAACAATGCAGATAGTGAGTTGGTTTGACTAAGAATACACCTATAGACTCATATATTTTTTGTACCCAATTCAAGAGACCCCCAAAAGACCACTAGGAGTCGAGTCCTTTGCAAATCACATGAGGATCTTTATTCAAGCTTAAGCTGACAATCTTCACTGATGTAGCAGGTTAGAAAATGAGACCCCCGAGTCTCAGGAGACAGAGTTTTTAAAGAAAAAAACGGCAAGTGGGGAATTCCAAGCCTTGGAATTACGGGGAAAGGTAAGTTTTGGGTAGGGGGTTCAGCAATTGAGATGACCTTTAGGCTAATTGTTCCCAGCCACCTGGCCAAACTGATAGATATCCAATATATCTGTACGATAGCCTGTTGGGTGGAGTGGAGGACCCACTAGCACATTCTGGGGTATTTATGACAACCTGTGGGTGGAGGCCTGATTATAGTTATTTATTTACACATTCTGTGGTATCCATGACAGCCTGCAGGGTGGAGGGCCATGTGGCCCTTCTTGGAACCCAAATGTGGGGTCAAGTCACTCCAAGGTCAGTCAATTTAAGATAGAGACTGAGAAACAAAATGGAGCCACCCCTGTCACCCTCAGTTCCTTCAATGTTTGAATGACTTAGTCATGAGGGACTAGCACTATTTGAGAAGCTTTAGAAAGATAGTATGTATGGCCTTGTTGCAGTTGGAGAAAGTGTGTCACTAGGGGTAGGCTAGGAGGTTTCAAAAGCTCAAAATGGACTTATAATCATCCCTACTTCCTCACTCCACCACCTTCAGATCAGGATGTAACAGTCTCAGCTACGGCTCCAGTGCCTTTTACTACACACCCTGCCATGATAACAATGGACTAAACCTCTGAAATTGTAAGCAAGTCCTATTTAGTGGCTCTCTTTTATAAGAGTTGCCTTGGACATGGTATCTCTTCACAGCAATAAAACAGTGACTAAGACAGATGGTCAATTAATGGAACTTTTTTCCAAGCCTTGATAACTGATCTAAGTAGTGGAAATGACCTGCTTCTGTTTACAGGTAGATTGCAGGGAGTCTTATGGAAGAATGGCAAAGAATAGAAGAACCCAGAGTGGGCAGGATCTCCACAAGAAGACCAAGAGAGCTAACTAACCTGGGACCAGGGGGGTTTGAGGAGCACCAATCAAGGGCCATGCATGGACTTGACCTTGGCCCCTTATACATACTTAGACAATGGGTAGCTTGGCCAACATGTCAGTCTCCTAAAAAGAGGGGAGAAGAGGCTGTCTACGACATGGACTCTGTTTCCTGCTTTTGAATCACTTTTCCCTGGCAGGACTGCCTGGCCAGGCCACAGGGGAAGGAGATGCCCTGTGTCCTGAGATGACTTGATGTACATGTCTGAGTTGGTAGTGGAGAAACTCCCCTTACCTGAAGAGTAAGGAAGAGGGGATTGGGAAAAGTGAGAGGGAGGATGGGAACGGGGAATGGGAGGAGAGAAAGGGAGGGCCTGTGATCCGAGCATAAGGTGAATAAATAAATAAATAAATAAATAAATAAATAGTGACCAAAGAAAAGGTTGACATGTCACCAGGCAATCGAGTTAGAAAAATTAAAAAAAAAAATGCAGGGCTCAGAAGATGACTCAGTGAAGTGCTTTCCATGCAAGAATGAGAATAGATTCCTCACGCTATTATTAAAAAACAAAACAAAAAAAGAAAAAAAAAAACAACTATGTACAGAAGCATGTAAAAACCCCATCACTGGAGAAGCAGAGACAGAGGATCCCTGGGGCTTGCTGAAGCACTAGTCAGGCTGAATCTTTAAGTTACAGGTTTAGTGGGAGAACTTGTCTCAAAAATATGCCTTGTCCAGCCTGGTTATGAGAGCTTTAGCCTTGTCTTGTCATGTTTTTTTCCTGTTTGGCTGTCTTCTCTTGGAGGCCTGTTTTTTTTTTTTTTTTTTGTTTGTTTGTTTGTCTGTTTGTTTCCTGAAGAAGAAATGGAGGGGTAGTGGATCTGGGGGAGAAGTGAAGGGAAAGCTAGGAGAAGTGGAGGGAAGGCAAGCTGTGGTTGGGGGTATTATACGAAAAATATAAAATAAAATAAATATATGTAAAAAATAAAGTTGTATTTATATAATTAGGGCAAACATATGTTGTTATACCCAGTTCACGAGCCCCCAAAAGATCTACAGGAATCGACTCCATTGCAAAACACATGAGGGTCTTTTTATTGTAAATTACAAGCTGCAGCTTGGGCCTACACAGCCCCACTGCCAAAGTGGTGGGAGCTGAGCGCGCCGTGCCCAGGTTAGTTGGGTGATTTATAGATTCTGGTCACTCCCAGCATGCCCAAGGCAGGGGCAGTTTCTGCCTGGCAAGCATCTACTGGTCAAGGTGCTACATTTTGAATCGATTGGCTATAGGAAGGTTCCCAGACCATTGACCATGACGAGGTGTCCCTCCCTAGGGGGAAGGTCCAGTTTCCTAGCAACTGTATCTCTAGTGGGTGGGGAAAAAATGCAGTGATGTAGCTCTCCCTTCAGAGCATTACTAACTTTTTACCGCACCTACTTTAGGTCTAGCTGCTACTTTCTTTTGGTCTCTCAATGTATAAGTATATATAATCAAAGAAAAATAAGCCATGATACTTGGGATGGCTCTGAGGAAAGAAAGGGAAGAAGAAAAATAATGTAATTAATTATACTATAATTTAAAAAAGAAAACACAGGTTTTTGTGTATTCTCTTGGTTTGTTTGTTTCTGTTTTTTGGTTTTTTTTTTTTTTTTTTTTTTTTTTTTTTTTTTGAGACAAGATTTCTTCTTCTTCTCTGTGTAGCCCTTATTGTCCTGGACTTGCTTGTAGAACAGGCTGGTCTCATATTTACAGAGACATCCTGCCTCTATGTGAGATTAAAGGTGTGTGCTACTCCCAGCTTTCTCTGCATTCTTTAAGAAATGAATAAAGAATTGGTGGTCAAGATCCTACATTAGCAGAGATAAAAGAAACAAAAACATGTGAAGAATGTGAGGGAAGGTGAAATGCTGCAGACATGAACACTAGAGAAAGGGAACAGCAATAGTGACTCAAGCCTCAGCCAGGAAAAATATTTCAAAGCATTCTGCTTCAGTGGGAGCAGTCACCATCAGATGGTTCCTGACTTTCTTTCCTTCACTTAAGAGAGTTCAACCTCGCAATGCTGAGACAACCATAAGTAATGTTTACAGTGCTTGCTACTGAGTGCCATGTAGGCACTCCTTGTTCTGTCATTCGGCACATGATACATTCATGATCTGTAGGCATTCAGTACAAGTGAAACTTTAAAAAGTCTTCGCAGTTTTTCTTGCAGTTGATTGAATTCACTCTTCAGAACCCGCATTTTTGGAAAGGAATGCCTATTTGTTAAATTTGCAATGTTGAAAACAACCTTGAGGAAAGCCTGCTGGTTGGAAAAAGATATTCCCTGAAAGTATCCACATGCTGGTCTTTGAAATACATGATAGAGTCTGATTTGAAGAGAAAATGATCTAAGATGTGATTACTCTAAAACTCTGGAATAAGTAGTTGATCCTGTGTTTATGGTTTTACACAATTTCATTTATTATTTATTTAACGTACATGTGTCTGCAAGAGAAAAAGACAGAGAGAGAATTTGGAAATCAAAGAATAGCCTCAGATGTTTCTCAGACTCCCTTTTTGTTTTGTTTTTTCTTTCACATACTGAATCTCCATAGTCTGTGCTCTTGCCTAGCAAGCTGGAAGGATCTGCCTGTCTCCACCTCTCAAAATTTATTATTTATTTTTCCTGTTGCTATAATAAAATAATCTAACAATTTTGAGGTTTGTCAAAAAGCTAAATAAAGTTTAGCTTCACTAAACCAGTATAGTCCTTAAGTACATTCTAATTATCTGTAGGTGTATAAGTTATGCCTAGACAGCATCCTCAGCAAGGAGACTTCTATTCACAACAGACAAAAACCATTACAAAAACCACAACCAATCAAAATGCAGATTTGTGGAACCCAGTCCCCACAGGTATTTTTACAAAGTGACTCCCACACTTAAGGCTCAGGGATCATTGTGGAAGAGGGGGAAGATCAGGGAGCTTGTTCTGATATTATGTCTTCTACTAATGTCAGAAGCTACACCCACAAAGTCTCAACATGACCATTTACATATGAGTTGAAGGAGGACAACAGCAATAGATGCAATAAAGTGAACAGGAAAAGTCAACGAGGCCTCAGCCCTAGAGAAAGAAGCTTAGCCAGCTAAAAGTGCCTGAGAGCAGAAGTCCACACAAGGAAAGAGTACATCCCCTGTTATCCAATATCAAACTATCAGTCCTGAAAACACTCATACAACTAATACTACACAGACTAAGGGAGCAGAACCAAAAATCTGGCATAGGGGTCTTTTCTGAGACTGATACTTCAACCAAGGACCATTCATGGAGACAACGTAGAACCCCTGCACAGATATAGCCCATGGAAGTTCAGTGTCCAAGTGTTCCCATAGTAAAGGGAACAGGGACTGTCTCTGACATGAACTGATGGGCCTGCTCTTTGATCATCTCCCCCTAAGAGGGAAGCAGCCTTACCAGGCCACAGAGGAAGACAATGAAGCCAAGACCTGATAGACTAGGGTCAGATGGAAGGAGAAGAAGTCCTTCCCTATCAGTGGATTGGGGGAGAGGGGCAGTGGTGGAGAAGGGGAAGTGTGGGTAGGCTAGGGAGCAGAGGAGGGAGCTACAGGGGGATGCAAAGTGAATAAACTATAATTAATAAAAATTAAAATTAAAATTAAAAAAACTTGCAATTCCATAAAAAAAGAAAGTACCCCTACATCTAACTATCTATTATTTCTTGTTTCAGAGATGTGAAGAAGTAGAGACAGCTACTATATTTGAAACAGAGAAGAAAAAATGTTAAAGTTTAATTTGTAAAAAACAAATTCTGTAACATTATCAGGGTGTGTTAGGACTTGGTGGAAAAAGACATGAAAACTTGAATTCTTCTATTCAGAAACTATACTTCCTCCACAGGCTTGAACAAAGCACCCTTAATCCTTCACTTGCTTTGGTTGTTTATCTGTTTCTTTTTATTCCATGATTAAATTATGTTTGAGGCACGTAAGCATTTCATTTGGAATAATAACATCTTTCTTCCTCATCAGAATTAAAACCTTTTCTGTTTCAAAATTAAGCTTCTCAGAGCCCTTTCCGAATCCATACCAATTTTTCAGGCTTTAAGACAAGACTGTCCTCTTATGGAGGTTATAGCTTCTTGGGATTCCTCATCAAATTCCATTACAAACAGAATGGATGTCATGGGGCAGATATTCTGCTTTCTAGCATGTTCTATGGGGTTAAACACTAAGTCTACATCACCCACTAAGTAAGGCAGCCATGACATTAGTCTGGCAAAGACTGAAGACATTCACATAATCAGTCATATCTTCCATATCACATCAAATTTAATTTCAGGCCACCAATCACTTAGTACCTTTTACTTATGACAACTGTCTGGGAGGATCTTATTCTACAGGCCTTTATTCTCCAGGCATTCACCATTGTAGACTTGGATGGCATCCTATAATTATAAACATCATTTGATACATTTTCTTTTGACTATTCTGGCTTTTTTGAACTTTAGTTTTTGCAAGCATTTCTCCTCTTCCTACTCAATTTATGTTGTAAGCTCAACTTGGGCTGCAAATAATACCAAAACTCATTTACTAGCCTATCCATTTCCCTTTTAATTTGCAGCAGGAAAATGGAGTGTAGTTTTATAACTTTCATGAGATAAGACAGCTCATCACTGAAAAATTTACTGCTAAAACCTGCTCATTCTTTGTTTCTGGTCATGTTAAGATGCTTAGAAATAGAAGATTTTTAAATGTTCGGTAAAATTAGATTTATCACATCTAAATATATATGTTTAACAGTTAAAAACAGGAAAGCGGATACCTCAATAATAAACATTTAGGAGTTAGTTTTGTATTCAGAGCACAGACTGATATTTTCATTTCCTGTGAACTGTGTTTAGAGTTAGCAGTAAACAGGTTGCCACTTTGAGTCAAGCTAAACCCTGGAATCACAAAAGTGATGGATTTGGAAAGTGAGATAGACAGCTTCTCTAAACGTATGCTGAAAATTCTGACAAACAAGTTGATTGGTTTGCTTTGAGAAGAACAGTTTGGAGAAGAACTGAGTGTCAATTCAGTTAGGAGACATTCATTGCTTACTATCTTCTGGAAATTGAAAGCATAAACAACAAAAAACCATTGGTTTTCTAATTTGTAGCTCAAAAGTAAAGGTATGCATACATGCTTTCATCCATACAGAGCATAGTAAATGTAAAGAAGCACACACGGCACTATAATTGTCTGAAAGCAAGTGATCTATTTAAATGATACTGTAGAGATTAAAGGAAAATAAAGCATGTGTACAATTTTTGAGCCCTAGATATTATTATAGACATGCAGTCAGAGAAATATTAACAAATTGGATTCTTAATATCTGGCATATTCTTTGTGACCTAATTTGGATTTCACAGTATACAATTCACTCTGTTTTGTCAGACCATATTTCATCAGCCTCTGAAACTTGTGTTTTAAGCTTCTCTGTCTGGACAGGGCATCAAACTCTATTTTCTAAATGTCTACCTGGTTTTTATGGCAAAGTCTGAGGACATGATGAAGAGTCATTGAATAGGCTTTAATATAGATAACTGCTTAGTGTTAGAACTTCACCAAAGACACAGAAAACAAGACTTTCTGTGAAGTACTGAGCCCAAACCAGTACTTTGCCTTCTGACACATTCTTCTTGCCTTCCTCTCGGTCCTCAGAAACCACCCATTGCAAAGCTGCTGTGAGCAACACATCTGAACTCACTTTTCTTGGTCTTAGTACATTTATACTCCACATTTGCACATTTATACCTTTACCTAGAAAGCCCAGAGGGGAGAATATGGCCCCACTATGTTATCCATATTCTAGCTTCCAATCAACGGGAAGTAAGAACAAAGAAGAGTGAGGCTGAGAAAGGATCCATAGATACTGCTGTTCTGATGATTTCTTTGATGAAGACCATTGGTTCACAGGAGCCTCCTTACAACTGTTTGTACACTTCTTGTAACTTCTTCTTGCTCTGAGAACCCTGATGGCCTGATTTCCATGAGTAATGCATTTAATCCACTGTTCTGTCTCTGAGGATACACACAGATTCTTCTCACACCATTGCACATATGTGCAAACAGAGAGTAGAAACACATGGTTTTCTTACTTGCTTCTAAGTGTTTAGTTGGTTTATTAATTTACAAGTAGGCCTTTGGAAATCCTATTCCAGTGTCAAAGCAACTGAACTATCTGCGAAACAAACAGTGAGGGACTATTGAATAACAAGAAAGCTATAAATATTGGCTAGTCCATCTCTCATGACAGGGTACTGGAGAATTCTGAAAAGTCCACCTAGTCTTTTCATTTTGGCCATTTGCTTGAAAAAGAATGGACAGCAGAGAGATGGGATTTAGTCTAAGGATATTTAAAATACTGAAGTAAATCAAGCATTCCTATATTATCAGCATTCTACAGAGGGACAGAACCTAAAAAAAATAGAAATTACAAAGAAGATTGATAAAAGTGGGTTTTACAATATGGTCTTGATGGTCTAACAATGTTTGTCTGTATGCTAAAGAAGCTGAGAACCAAATATATGTTCAGTCCACAAGGCCAGAGGCCTCAATAGTTCAACCTGGCCCTGAAGGGCTGGAGGACTTCCATAGAACAGCTACTCTTCATTCTGAAGGTTGAAAAATTAATATCTGGTTCAGATATTAATTAAGAATTGTGTCAGCAGCAGGAGCAGCAGTAGCAACAGCAGCAGCAGCAAGGCATGCACTCACTCTCCAGCAACAAGCAAAGAGGGGAAGGCAAGGGAAGAATGCCTTTTCTTTCAGACCTCCTTATATCTAGGCCATCTATGAGAAAGTGTTGTCTCTTAAGCCTATCTAGAAACTATACTCCAAGTCCTGGCCTGAGGTGTGGCTCTCTACTGATGCCAGATCCAAATAGGTTGATCCAATTAGGTTAGCCATTGTATGCACCATTAAAAAAGATAAGCTTTTATTTCATCTACCACAGAGCTGTGATTGTCATCAGTGAGCTTCAGTTAAGAAGTCTATTCCAGTTAAGAAGCTTCAGTTAAGAAGTCTAAATCCAGAGATTTTCATCCCCTGAAGGAATCCTGAAAAAAACCTCAGTATAACTTCTTGACTAGGTGTTCATAATGATTTGCCTTGAGAGAAATGATAGCAGGCTTTGCCAATTCACTGAGCATATGACACAGCTTCTGACATTATTTCAAACATCAAATTGTCAGGTTTGACACGGTTGCAGAAGCAGCTGCTGACACAATTCTGGCGGCTGCAGCACTGTCGCCCTGGAGAAAACATCTCTGGATTAACAGTCCACAAATGGCGGTGCTTTTTCCTTTATGTCTGCCTGCTTTGTTTCTTACTGTGACACCACTTTTTCCTCTAATTCAAACCTAGTTAATGCAACTTGTAAGATTTTTAGGGAGATTGAGAAATAAGGAAATGGCTCAGAAATAACCACTATGGAGGAAGCATTCCTTTTGGCAGTAAAAGCAGTGAACCCTGAATTATCTGAATAAGAAGATGAATCCATAGAGGCCTTTGTGCTATTTGTTCCCTGAAAAACTTTAGCCGGCTCATGGATATTAAATGATACCAGGAACTGTTTGAGTTTCCACACTCAGTCTGCAGATTGCTGCAGTCAGACAGGAATTAGACCCTAGAGAAACTATTGGATCCATACTAGCTTCCTTTTCTAGAAAGACTTGGTCACATGCACATGAGTCTTTGGGATAGGGTAAGGAAATTACATGAGTACTGTATAATTTATGAGGAAGCAGCTAGAGACCCTCTGAATGATCACTCCTACTACAAAAGATATTTAGAAAGAGCTCAGAAAGAACTTGCTCAACTACAAAAAGCAGCTGAGAATTAAGAATAGTATAGTTTGTTCAGCACCTCTTTGTTCTCATGCCACTTATTGTAACGGCAAGATTTTGCCCGGATGAGCTATGATATAGAGGTTTGTCTGAGAAAAGTACTGAGTTAATGAATAAGTATGCTTGCCTGCATGCAATGTAATGACTGTACTGTGTACGGAGAGTACAGCTTGTTATATTCTATTCTGTTTGTTTTTGGGTACAATCACTGTATATTTATGTAGAGTACAGCTTGCTATATTTTGTTCTGTGAGTTTTTGGGTACAATTACTGTACTGTGTATGTAGAGTACAGCTTGTTATATTCTATCCTGCGAGTTCTTGGGTATAATCACTGTATATTTATGTAGAGTACAGCTTGCTATATTCTGTTTATTCTCATCTTTGGGTCTTTGGGGAAAAGCCAATATTCTGGGGAAAGACAAAAAAGGTTTCTGATCATGTAGAAAAATATATAAGGAAAGTATTTAACAGTGAAGGACTGGGATTGACTTTCTGCTCTAAGAAGAAGAAAAAACAGTCAACAGATAAACAGCCTCCTGAGAACAGTTTCTTGAAATGAGTCATCGTCAGCTTGCCCCGTGTGAGAAATGATTTACTTTAGTGCCAAATCCATTCCTTCCAGTCTCAAGACCCACAACTGGCTGAGGCTGTTCCTCAGTACCAAATTAATTTTAACTCCAAATATTTTTATTATCCATAGAATTTAAGGGAAATGAGTCTGTGTTGGTTCATTATAGGAAGGATTGTATTACCTATATATGCTCTAATAATAACACTTTAAGGTTTTGTTTGTGCATAGACTGTTGACTTCTGAGAAGATCTGATGTCATATACTGGGATACAAACAATATATGATATAATGAGCATGAAAATTGCAACTCAATTTGGCTATCTGAAGAAGTAGCTTATAGAAGTCTTCTTTATCAAAGGTTTCAGGGTGTGATTTGTAGAGAGGTCAGTAGCCATATATAACAGCATGTCTCACTGCCCTCATTGATACCCAGGTAAGAATTTATTTTGTTAAGTTAATATAAAATCCTAGTTTTGTTAATAAAAAGATATAATTAAGTGAAGGGCTTATTCAAATAAAGGAGATCTCTATGGATATATGATTAATCATGTCTTTCTATGGATTGGCGGAAATGTGAGGTTCCCTTAGTGAAAATGAGATGATCTGTTGCACATAGTGTGAGTGTGTGCCTATTCACATGCTGTTGTAGCATGTTTGAATATGCAAGGATTGTATCAATATGTTCTTGCTTCTTGAGGTTTAAGTCAAAATAACTCAACCAAGTAATTATTATCCTCCAGAAACACTGAATTAAATATTGGATAAGGTTTCTTTAAAAAAATAAACTGTCTTATAAGATTGCTAACAATGACGCCACGTGACAAAATCTGAAATTACCCGGGAGATAAATCCCTTGGTATATCTGGATAGTAGAGTTTCTAGACTGAGTTAACTGAAATGGGACCGTTATTTTGCTGTGAGGTCAGAGAGCATGAGCACTGACTGCCCTAACATGCCACATTCTGCACACATGTTCAACAGCCAATTAAACAAACCAGTACTAGAGGAAAGCAGAAAACGGTGACATATCCAAAGTGGCCATATTAGGAACAGAGTTCAGTGTTTCCTTCATGCCAGAAAGCCTGAAGCCTGGAGTCACGACAAGAGCTTCAGGTTTCCGTGTAGGGCTACTGTGATAGGGAACTGCTTATGTCCCACTATCATCTTGGCTCCAGGCTCTCATGCACAGAGGTTGTGAAATTATCAGAAGTGTGTGCAATCTGTGAGCAATAAGCACCAACTTTGGCTGGTACAAGGGAACATGCCATCTTTCCTTTCTACCATTAAGAGATTCCTGAAGACGTTATAACATCTGGGGGTTTATTGTTTCAACCATCTGATGGCCAAAGGGGCGAACAAGTATCTCTTTAGAATGTCTTCATTCTTTCTTGAACACATGTGTTTCCCCACTATTTTTATACCTTAATTTTTGACAAGAAAAAAAAGCCTATGTCTAAAACCAAAATAAACAGAATACAAGTAGGAACCAAGGTTAGAATACATCCAGTTAGTGCTAGATAACAGCACATAAAAACATTTCTTCACACCCTCTTGACTTTAATCATTTTTGAAGGGCTGGAACACACTATTGAACTTTTGTTGTTGTTGTTGTTGTTGGCTCTGAGGCAGGACTTTGCTGTGAAACCTACACGAGCCTAAAACTTAGAAACATTTGCTTCAGTCTTCCACTATACTGCCCATAGTCAGTTCTTTTTGATTCCTCCTTTGTCTCTAAACAATATTTCTGAAGACATTCTTAGTTAATGTTGTGATTTAATCTTGACTGTCCTTCATTGCTTATGAGTTATGTCCTAGGTTGGCCTGATCTAATCCTATATTGCTAGGATAATGGACAAACAAGTAGTTATTGCTAGGAAAACACCCGTGTGACCAATTTTAAGCTACAGAAGGTCAGGCCTATATCAAGTACATTCATGAACTTTAATTCAATGTCTACTTTTGGTGGTTTTAGCACATCAAAAATATTGCTCAGGTTCAATCAATATGTGTGTGTAGAATGAAAATAAGCAGCAAGTATAAAGCCTTAAAAACCACAACCTGTGAGTCTAAACATTTAACCTAGTTGAAAATTAAATGCTCACCCACAGATGTGTACCATCAGTGATCAGTGTGCAATGCCTTTTAGTTATTAGGAGATGCTGTTTGGAGTAGACAAAGCTAAAGCATATCTATCAATGCTTATGGAAGCTGTCATGAAACATTAACATACAATGAAGGTTAAATCAATAACAAGTCTAGTTGAACACCTGACTGGAAATTTTTTTCACTTTGCATAAGAGAAGCTTATATAATACATGAAGCATAAATACATTCATGAGAGCAGCAGCAATTAGCAGCATCATGCAAAAGAATTATTTGCATGTTTCTTATAAATCTAGGGAGCAGTGCTAGTGACTACAGTCTCACTTTCTTTTGTACACATGCATCGTATATACACAGGAGTAGCTGTAGCCAGAGTTTCAAAGAGAATTTCCCAAATGGTAGTTTCTTTTTTTTTTTTTTTCATCTGAATTCTACTGATTAAAAATAGAGGAAATGTCAAAAGAATTTCCTTGGCCATTTTATTGATTGACAGCCCAGATGGAATGCATATTGTATGAAGCAGAATATTCATGGGTCTCTTTGAGTGTATTAACAATAAAGTTATATGTCTTTAACTCACAAACTTCTTTATAATCCATAAAGTTTAGACATATACTTGTAAATATTTCTAGTCATGGATCTATAAGTCATTAAATGTTTTTAAAATAGCCTTAAAATAGTTGTTTAAAAAAATGGTCATCTAGAGAGAGCTAAGGATCAAAAGGAATCTTGACTGTGTTAATACAGTCTTCTAGGTATTCAAAAAGTAGCAAGATCAGAAGAAAAATAGGTAATTATCATAATAAAACATAAAATGTTGATAACTTTTCTGTGTATATGTACACCAAACTCCATATTGAAACATACAATTTCTTAAAATTATTTACAACAAAAGACAGTTCCCATTAGCAGCTCTACTAATAACAAAATTATCCCATTGTAATATTGATTATATATGTTAAATATATACACAAATGTTGTATGGACCAAATCGTAGAAATCTTGGGAAAGTATATCTACACACAGAACAATCCTAAAATTAATCTTTTAAATTCTATGTTTTAAGTAAATCAGTTTAGAAATTTTCTGATCACTTTACAAAACAATAACAAAAAACTGTCTACATGTTGTTAACCTTAACCAAAAAAAAAAAAAAAAAAAAAAAGAGTAAAATTTAATCCCTGCTCAAATCTACCTGGAAAAAAAAACCTTAAAAACTTGTGTAACAAGTACAAAATTTTATAACTTAACAGAACTTATTTCAAAATTCATGTTGTTTCATATAAATTAACAGTACCTTAGTAAAATACTTTAGACACTTATTTTCTTTCTAAATACTTGCTTTGGAAAATCTTTTCTGAACTCTCTAAAAAGTTTTTTTTTTCTTTATATATACTGGATATTAGCTGTCTGTCAGATAGAGGGTTGGTGAAGATTTTTTTTCCCAATCTGTAGGCAGTTGTTTTGTTTTGAGGACTGTTTCCTTTGCTTTACAGAAGATTTTCAATTTCATGAGGTCTCATTTATTGATTGTTGGTCTTAGAGCCTGTGCTGTTAGTGTTCTGTTCAGGAAGTTGTCTCTTGTACCAATGAGTTCTAGGGTCTTCCCCAATTTTTCTTCTACTGGATTTAATGTGTCTGGTTTTATGTTGAGTTCTTTGATCCACCTGGACTTTAGTTTTCTGCAGGGTGATAAGTATGGATCTATTTGCACTTTTCTACATGTAGACATCCAGCTAGACCAGCACCATTTGTTGAAGATGCTGTCTTTTCTCCACTGTATGGTTTTGGCATCTTTGTCAAAGATCAGGTGTCCATAAGTGTGTGGGTTTATTTCTGGGTCTTCAATTTGGTTCCATTGATCCACCATTCTATTTCTATTCCAGTACCATGCAGTTTTTATTACTGTTGTTCTATAGTACAGCTTGAGATCAGGGATGGAGATACCTCCAGAAGATATTCTATTGTAGAGGATTGTTTTAGCAATTCTGGGTTTCTTGTTATTCCATACGAAGTTGAGAATTTTTCTTTCCAGGTCTGTAAAGAATTGTGTTGGCAATTTGATGGGAATTGCATTAAATCTGTAGATTGTTTTTGGTAAAATGACCATTTTTACTATGTTAATCCTGCCAAGCCATGAGCATGGGAGATCTTTCCATCTTCTCATACCTTCTTCTAATTCTTTCTTCAGAGACTTGAAATTTTTTTTATTTCAAGTCTTTGACTTGCTTGGTTAGGGTTACACCAAGGTAATTTATGTCATTTGTGGCTATTGTGAAGGGTGTTGTTTCCCTAATTTCTTTCTCAGCCCTTTTGTCTTTTGTATACAGGAGGGCTACTGATTTTTTTTTTTTTGAGTTAATTTTGTTATCTGGCCACTTTGCTTAAGGTGTTTATCAGCTATAGGAGTTCCCTGGTAGAATTTTTGGGGTCACTCAGGTATACTATCATATCATCTGCAAATAGTGATACTTTGACTTCTTCCTTTCTGATTTGTATCCCCTTGATCTCCTTCAATTGTCCATAATTAACACTTAAAGCACTCATTCCATTAGGAAGGAAACTCAAAATTCACATTTCAATTGGTTAACAGTTTAGAAAGGCCTGCCTGAGGTAAAGGCCTATGAAATGAGTTGTTTCCTTTTCTTTCTTTCCTGTCCCTAACCTTCTGCATTTTAGCTAGCTACATTAAGGCAAAAAATAGATGAAAACAAACAAAACACAGACCCAGAAGTTGTAAGTCATATACATTAATTCATCTGAAATGTCCCTAAAACATTCATAGACACATTTTAAGCTAGATAGCATATTGTAATTTCAGAAAGACATTTAAAAATGAGTGGCCAGAGGCTTGTTATGCTTTTTTTTTTTTAAATTTTCTGTTTTCCTAAGAATTCTTGGGGGAGATTAGCTTTCTTGGAGTCCCTAAAATTCCAGAAGTCTGGATGTAAGATTCAGTATTTGAAATCAACACCAGGTGTTGATTTCAATTAAAGCTGGTATGAAAGATGTACTTTCATTGTTGCAGTGAATTAACACAATCCCCAGTACCTGATGCACAGCTGTTGATGTAGTAAATATCTTTCCTCTGTACCTACACATAAGGCTTACCAGAAGCTGGCAGCTTTCCATAGGCAAGGCCAGGAACAAATGAACCTTTACTACCCCATCACATGGGTACCTCAACTAACCAGCCCTGTGTCATAATTTACTGCATAGAGAACTTGGATATTTATTGGGTTTTTTCTTTTTTCGTTTTTTTCTTCTCTTCTTCTTCTTTTCTTCTTATTTATAATTTACCCAATTTTTATTCCTCTTGTAGCCCCCTCACTCATCTCCTCCCAGTCACCCTCTCCCTCCCTCTTTCTGTGTTTGGAGAAACAGTAAAAACAGTGGTAGGTAAAGTTGCTTTTTGTTTTGTTTGTTCAATTTCTGGAATCTAAGATATATTTTCACAATTCTCAAGCAAAAGCATAAATTACAACTCTCTTCTTGCGGTTGGATTTCAGCCTTCTCAAAGCTTTGGAAGTTACTCAGTACTTAATTATGAGATAACAGCTTAATCTCTGATATAAACTTCCTACTGGAATTGGCGTTATCTGGCTTAAGAAGTTGTAAAACTGCGCATATATAGAACTATCTCCTTAGTTGACAGCTGACGCAAACATGTGATTTGGGTAAACAGTTCTTGAAGTTAGGTATATGCTGCACAAATAAGTTCCTTAAATGTTCACCTTGTTGACTGCTACTGTAGAGACACCTCTGTAAAGAAAGAACTACAATTTTTATTTCGTGATATTGGACAATTTTTCTAACTCAAATATTTTATTTTTAAAAATAAAAATGAAAAGGAAACACACACACACACACACAAAAGATTCAGTATTTGAGATCAAGGGCAGGCAAGATGGCTCAGAGGGTAAAGGTTCTTGCTGCCAAGCCTGATGATCTGAGTTTAATTCCAAGACCCACATGGAGGAAGGGGAATTGACTCCATTTAATACCAGGTGCCACTTCAGAATTTTTCATAACTTTACAAAGGATGAATCAGCTGGAATTCTCCCTAGAGGGCACAAAGGTAGTACACACTTGGCATTTTCCAGGGTAACACAAATCACAATAGACATCTCGAAGCCCTTGTTTCTTTTCCTAAAATCTTTCAACAGATACTTAATACGTCGGGTGAGTCAAAAAGACAAATACATTTTAACATTTCCCCATCACATGGGAGGTACTCAGTGCTCAGCAGAACTCCAAAGTTGTTCAAAAGAACTTTTAAGCTGACAAGTCCTGTCACAAAACTGTAATAGCCCAAATAGTTCAAAACAGCTCAGAAGTCTAAAAGATAAAGGTAGTCACTAAATGATAGTAGCAAGAAAAAAGTTCAAAAGGGCCTCACCAAGCAGGGAAAAACAGAGCAAGGGTACAGCAAGGGTTTTATATATATAAGCACTTTCTGTAAGTGCTTATCAGCCATCAGGTTTTTTTTTTTTTTTTTTTTTTTTTTTTTTTTTTTTTTTTTTGGTTGAGAATTCTCTGCTTATCTCTGTATCCATTTTTAATTGGGTTATTTGATTTATTGGTGTTTAATTTCATAAATTATTTATGTATTTTAGATAGTAGCCTCATTTCCCAGTCTGTGGGTTGCCTTTTTGTCTTATTGACAATGTTGTTTGCCTTGCTGAAGTGTTTCAATTTCAGAAGGTCCCATTTACTAATTGTTGACCTTAATGCCTGAGCTATTGGTGTTCTGCTTAGAAAGTTGTCTCCTCTACTAATGAGTTCTCTTCTAATAAATTTAGGGATTTTAGGTTGAAGTGTTTGATCTATTTGGACTTGAGATTTGTGCAGGGTGATAAACATGGATCTATTTGCATTCTTATACATGAAGAAATCCAGTCAGACCTACAGAGTAAACTAACCTGGACCAATGGGGACTCACAGAGACTGAACCATCAACCAAAGAGCATGTATGGGCTAGACATAGACCCCTACACATATGTAGCGTATGTGCTGCTTGGTTAACATGTGGGTCCCCTAACAATGGTTGTACCTGACTCTATTGCCTGCCTCTGTATCTATTACCCTAGCTGGTGTGCCTAGCTGTTCTACTGGTTACCTAAGTGGAAGAGGATTGCCAGGGTATGTTGGTAACCCTTTCGGGCCTCCTGTTTTCTGAGAAGAAGAGAGAGAAATGGGAGAAGGATGAGCAGAGATGGGAGGAGGCTTGAGTAAGTCTGTACAGTGAAGAAATAAATAATAAAATAATAAATGTTAGTGCAATTTGTCACAAATGTATTTCTTTATTCTGCTTTGGAGAGCAGGAGAATGATTTCTTAGTAGCACAGGTAATGCCACGATCATCTTTCGTTGTGACTTACACTATGACTAGCCCAGATTTGGGTTTTGCTGTTTCTTTTAGTGGTTTAATTTATTGCCATGCATCATTCATACTATCATATATTTGGGAGATAATTTGGGAGTTCAGGGCTATTGCATCCTGTGACTTTCCTGTTAATGTTTGGCAGGTGACACCTGCACTTGACTCTCCAGCTGCTTGTGACTGGATCTATGATAGTTAAAATATTTGTAAAGGTTTTTATTTTTTACTTATAGATACCATTCCTTTATGTTTTTAACTAAGACATTCCACTATATAACCACAAAAAGAATTAAACTGACCCCTATTTTTTTTTTTTTTACAATTTGACTATCACTTGGAAAACATCTCATAAACCCTTCTTATGTCCCTCTTTTTAATGTCTACAGCAACACTCATGAACGTGAGCTGCTCTTGTAAGACTTGAAGATTCCCTCTACAGTGTGTAATTTCACTTTCTTCTCTCTCAGCACAATAAGATCCAGTTCCTGTAAGACCTGATGTTTACTAACATTTGGTCCTCTAAATGAAAAGAACTGCAATATTATAAATGATAGAATAGATATAGAAATTGGGAAGTTGCATGTGTCATTAAACAGCCCATGCTACAGTTAAAACTTCATTATTTCTCTGTAAGTCTGTCTCTAGTTCTAATGGACATGGTGTGATAAAACTCAATCACAAGTTTTTTTTCAAAAAATTTTCACTGAGAGTACCAGGCTTTACCTGGTGTGTATGTGTGTATGTGTAGAATGTGTAGAGTTGTGTAGCATATGGACAAAAGTATTTCAGCATATGGGTCCATGCATATTCATGCTGTTGACAGAGTAGGATGTGAAGTGATTATTCTACCATATTCTGCTGTATTACTTTGACAATCATGCCTGTCACAGAAACTGGAAACTCACTGCCTCAGCTAAACTGGACGGGTAGCAATCTTTCAGGTTCCACTTATTTCTGTATGAGCAATACTGGTGTCATAGCCACATGTAGTCATACCAAACTGTTAAGTGAATGCCAGGGATTCAAACTGGAATCTTGATGTTTGCATAAGAAGTGTTTTTACCCACTAAAGCTATTTCCCCAGGTATGATGGGTGGCAGTCTTAAGCAAACCTGTGCTAAGGCATATGTAGCTCTGAACTAACTGGATGTCCCTACATCATGTTGTATTGTGTTATACTCAGCAACTTGCTACAGATCAGTTTTGTATTCAAGAATTGACTTCTCTGGGCTTGTAGCTCTCCTTTTATTCAATAATCTTAGTGTATATCTGCATACCATACTGGCTTCTAATTCTCCACTTTTTCTTTGGCTAAACTCTTTTTGTTAGAAACACTACCCTGAGACATGATACTGACATTGACCATTTCACTTTCCTAAGTTTCTTGCAGTTTCTTGTAATTGACTAAAGTCAGTGGTCTGAATGTTGACTCCAGTTCAGATTAAGAGTCTTCTTTTTTTTAAAGCTTTCTTGCACATTGAGTGAAATTTTGGGTTGAAGTCAAACCTGACTATTGAAGCCATATCCACAAGTAGCACCAGGGCTAACCCTACTTCTGAACTATTGTCTGTTGTTCTGATGAGATTGCATGTACTTTAAGATAAGGCTCATAGATTGAGAACAAAAAGATCTAACTACTTATCACAGCCATTGAGGATTTTTTATTTAAATGATACAGTATTGTAATATATCTCAGTCTTTCTGAGACCTTTAAATATGATAATGATTTCTTATATTCCTAACATATGCCATCAATACATAATTTCAGACAATAAGAGGAATTGTTACAAGCTCTAAGTCATATCAAAATGAATTAAAAATTAATCTGCCTTTCTCAGGATATTCTCAACTTTACATATCTGTGAAGCATTGATGTAGCTCTTCAGAGAAGAATAGGGTTTACTTGCATGATGTTGAATTCTATATGCCTTTTGACTAGGTCACAAAGTATACAGATATTTTATCAAACATTACTGTGCTTGTGGAAGAGATAAACATTGAAATTTCATAAACTCAAGAAAGCGTGTTGTCCCTATAATGTGTACACAAATACTGACCTTCATCAAGAAGGAGAGAAATCTCTCTTTTGATGACCTTCAAGAGTTATATTGGCCTTTTCACCACATACTAGTCTGTTATGTATAACTTGAATCTGAACTGGGCCAGTGACTATGTATATTTGGGGGTTTGGTAGCAACGACACAATTATGTGAAATAATTCTTCATAAATGTCTCTTTTTCTGTCTCTGTCTCAATGGATACTGATATAAAGATATAGAGACATGACTATCATCTCTTGTTTCTGTTTTTACATGCTGGGTTCTGCAACTTGTCAGTCCATCTGTATTGGGAGAACATGAGTGTGTTTAGCTGGGCAAAAATAACCTGGTAAGAAAGAACTCTTTTCTTTTTTAAAGAAAGAACTTATACTAAGCAATTTTGTGACAAATACAAAGCTTCATATTAAATACAAGGCTCCACAGACAGAGGAAGCCATGTCAAGCTTTGTAGTTACTCATATTTTTCAGCACTGTGGCTGGTGAGGCATTAGAGAAAAAAAATGATAAGGTAATAAAAATTTACACTGAGAAAATGAAAAATGTGACTTATTAAGCATCAATATCATGGTCCATTCTAGTGTTTTTTGCAAAATAAGGAAGAGTCCAGACTATGGAAAAACTAGGGAGGCAAAATTCAGCGTGCTAAACAACTTGAATCATAGGGAAGCTATAAGCCTGAACTTCTATGTAAATATACTTATCTCATTTTCACTACCCATTTTATTTTTAGAAATAATGAGCTCTTTAATGGTCTCTGACTGCTTCAAGAAAAACCTTCTTAGATAAAGGATATGATGATTGACCTTGGCTGTCAGCTTGACTGCATCTGGCATCAACTAAAACTCTACTGGGCACTCCTGTGAGGGATTTTCTTAATCATATTATTTGAAGAAGGAAGGCCCACACTAAATCTGGGCCACAGATGGAAGAAAGTACAAGAAAGAAACTTTGCATTTTGTTTGCGTGCCCTCACTTTGGATGGCAAGGTCATCTGTCCTGTTATTGAGTTATTCCTTCCCTGATATTAGAATTAACTTCTTTGAAATTCCAATGAAGATTTGAGATTCTACACCAAGGTATATAGTACCATATTGGGAATGCGGAGATGTCCAGCCTAGTGGATTAAACAACCTCTGGATTGTCTGTTTCTCTGTCGAAAGATAGCCAATGTTTGACAATCCAGACCACATTTTGTAAGCCAATCTGAAAAATACACATTTTATATATAGTCTCTCATCACATTTACTTTTCTATCATAATATACTTATTCTATCAGTCTTGTTTATTAGAGATCCTGAGTAATGCAAGGGAATAGAGCTAAACTTAGCTGTCAGCATGCGAATAAGTATTTAGAATGCAGTTAGAAATTATGCTGGTTTAGGAAAGTGTCATAGTATGGCTTCTAAAATCTGTGACATCACTAGCCACAGGTGGTTGGCTAGGTTTTCAGTGCTGGACATGATCCTTTGTATTTTCCCAGCCTCAAGTCCAATTACCCTACTGTTGGTTACAACCAAGATATAAATGCCACTATTGCAACTTTAAGGACTTGTTGCTATGCTGGTCATTTTTGTTTGGTTCATAGATATTGCAGCAAGGTAGGATTATTGATTGCTTTTCTTCCTGGAAAGCTTGCATATCAACTGCCAGTACCAGGAAAGTTAGTACTCAGAGAAGAGATTTTCACATCAGATCCAGAAAGCCACAACTGGTCAAAATGAAGAGAACAAGTGACCATGGGGCTGAGCTCCAACTGATACATCTACAATAAAACCTGTGTACTGAGGTTCAAGGAACATAGTAGAGAAAGGGTGGAAGGACAAAAAAGTTAAAAGACCAAAAGTCTGCAACAAGTTTGTCTTCTAGATATGACAATGTCAGAGAAGCTATATTCATGACATTTCAACAATTTAGCTGTCTGAATAGATTGTGAATAATGGTAACACAGGCTGACTTGCCAACGTGGTTGAAGAAAATCTCATGGGGGTGCAATCCTAGGTTAAAAAGTACAAGCTATGACATGGAAGTAGTCTTCCTCGGGGATGAACCCCATAAATGAACCCCAGAAATACCAAGTAGCCATCCCTAAAAATATATACATACTGGTAATACTAAATGGACTCAGCAGTTTGCATTTATATATTTATTTTCTGTGTGCACATATGTGCATACATGTGTGTCTATTTCTGTGTGAAATGGTAATAATTAAAGGGGTCATGAATTTTGGAGGAATCTCAGGGTTGGTCATAGGTTATGTGAGTGATTAAAGGGATAAGAAGAAAGGGAAAATGAAAAAAAAGGTATAATTATAGTTGAATTAAATGTTTAAATGCTGTTATTTAAAAACTGAAATAACGAATTCCCTGAACACACCACAACGAGCTATTTAAACCCTGGGGATTCCCAAGAAAACTGGAGGGATATGCAGCATTGGGGTATGGTGGCCCTTCAGAAAGTCCCCTAGACAGATAAAGAAATTTAGATTTCAAATATTCAGCCACTATTTTGGACATTTACTAAATATTACTAAATATTAATCTCCATCTTCCTTTTTGTTAGCTAATGTACACACGTTCAAATAAAATTTTCATAACATCTAGCAACAATTGGCTGATGATTATCCTGGTAAGGAAGGTTGGCAGCATTACAAATCAGTAATGAAAATGGACAAAAACAAAAGGAACTCATCCAGAACTATCAGAGTAAATCACTTATCAGAACATTAAGGCCTAATTGTAAAGATACCACATATTAATAACCCATCTGGTGCTGCTAGAGGGTGGGCCTGTTGGTGAGCCTCCAGTGGCTTGCCACCACGAACAGAAAATATGTATGTAACCCAATGTTGAACTTGCAGCACAAAATCATACTTCAAGCTTGTGTGGGCACATAGTTATATGATTTGGGCATTTGTATTGATGGTATTCTCCTGTATATAAGGTACTGGTGTGGGAAAGCTTCTACTGAGGTCTCCTTAGAGCTTCCTGAGGATGCAAAGCTCCAGAGGAGGAACTGTTAGACTTTTGCCCTCAGGGTGGGAGACAAGAAATTCCAAGTAACTATGCAGGTATCTTTTGACAGAAATGGGCCAGATGTGGTCACTTGTTACAATTTAAAATGTATCACGTGTATTTTACACTTACTTTTGATACTTACATATGGCATGATGTTATTCTATATAAAAGAAATGTCATTAACATGCAGAAACAGATTAGCCATACTACCAACTCATGGCTTATTTTTTTTTTTTTGACAAGAATTCTCATGAGCTTATTGAGCAAATATGTCTAACAAAACTAAAATTTTATCTTTTGTTCCTTTATTATTTTATATATTTTATTATATTATATCTTTTATTATATATAAGGTTTCTAGGCTTGCTCAACCTAGTATCTATTTCTTTGCATCCACTAATCTAAATGTAAATCACATTTTCTCTGTTGTTCTTACATTCACTTTTTTAAAAAAAGTCATAGTTGTCGGAATAGAAGAGAGTACGTTTCTGTGTTATGCATTACATCTTATACTGGTTATAATTTTCTCCTGCTTTGTTTTTTTACAGTTATGGTGTTGCATGCCTTCTCGGTGAAATAGAGATTATATTGATCCAAATGCCTCTGCATTCTTTTTAAAATACAGATGTTAAGTTCTTATGTTTCTCCCCTTCGGTGACTCTTTTAGTTAGGTTCTTATTGCTGTGGGGGGGGGAAGATTTTGAAAGATAGCAACTTGGAGAAGAAAAGTTTTATTTTGATTATACTTCATCATCAAGGAAAGCCAAGGCAGGAATTTAGAGCAGGAACCTGGAAGTAGTGACCAAGGCATGGAGAATGCTCAGATTGATTACAGGTTTGTTCAGCTTCCTTTCTTATGTAACTCTGAATCACCTGTCTAGTGGTAGGGGCCTTTCACATAAATCCTTAATGAAGAAAATTCCCTGCAAAAACATTTACAGGCAATCTGATGGAAGCATTTTCTCAACTGAGTTTCCTTTTCTGATGTAACTGTAGCTTGTGGCTCCATATTTAAAAGTTACAACATACTACACACACACACAGACACACACACTCACATGCACACACACATATCACCACCATCAACAACAACAAAACAAAATAAAACAAAATGAAAAGAAAACACATACAAAAAAAACCTACCTTGATATTTCATAATAAAAGCCCTTTGAACTTTTGACATAACGCTTTTCCCTGGAATGTGTAGAAACTGAAAGATGGTTGTATGCTGATATCAAAGATATACACATGAATATAAAAGAAAGTCTTCCAAGGAAGTTACAGTAAAAAGACAAAACTCCCATTTTTTCTCACCAAAGATAAGAGTGATCTATATTATGTTTCTAACCATTTACATGCTTATATGGATGTAAATGAACTGTTTGAAAATTTGAATAGTCTGTCACATTGTGGTTTGCATTTAAGTTTCTTTGTCATTGTAGAAACAAAGGCTTTCTTTCTTTTTTGTTATTTATTTTTTAATTTTGGTTTTATGAGACAGGTTTCTCCACATAGCGCTGGCTGTCCTGAACTCACTTTGTAGACAAGGGCTTTGTTTGTTATAACAGTAATTCATTTCTGGAAAGATAGAAACCAACTGGCTTGATCTGATGAGCTTCTATTTTATAGTTGGTAAGCGGCATTGATGACATGGCATTGCCTTGTGTGAGGGTGTGGAGCTAGCATAGGCCATTTGTGCTACCTTGGATTTTTTTTATTGTATTTGCATGTGTTTGGGGTACACATGCTGTAATGCATGTGTGTGTGCACGTGGAGGGTCTAGGTAGATGTTGGGCGTCTATCTCAGTCTTTCTCTTATTTATATACAGAGGCCTCATCTCTCCTTGATCCCGAATCTCACCATTTTGTCTATCTTAATTGATCCAGGATTCCCTGTCTTGTATTCTATGTGGGTCACTATGCTCACCTGACTTTCACATGGATCTAAACCCAATTCTCACATTTGCTCACAAGTGTTTTACCCATTGAACCATCTCCCCAGTCCAATAATTTAGAAATCACTTTCGAAGTTGTTTGTCAACTTGAAGGTAATCTCATGTTAGTTTGGGAAGACTTCAGTGAAAGGTAGGTTAAAAACATTTAATATTGTTTCCATTGTTTGTCTTTTATCCGTATGTTTGATTTTCTGAAAGGAAATAGATGGGGGCTGGGTGGTCTATGGCTTTGAGAATAAGCACAGCTTTCTGCTCTGTGTGTCCTGATGACTAGACATGAAATTTAAACAGTTAGGCTTGCTGTTCCTAAAACTGGTATGCTAACATTGAAAGGTACTGTTTAGTTTCTAATAAAGCATCCAGTATTGAAATAAAAAAAAAAAAGTGGGCCTTTCAGAGTCTGCTGGCTTGTCCCTTCGAAGGAAGGGTGATGCATGCCTGCAGGGAAATTCAGACAATCTGACTCACTATTTCCCCCACCATCAACAACAACAAAACAAAATAAAACAAAACGAAAAGAAAACACTCACTATTTCTTGTGTAGCTCATGGATCCTTGGACAATTTCTGATGTACAAGTTCCCAGAAGCAAGAAAAAGATAAAAGCAAAATTGAAACATGGACCTTCCAGTAAATCAAAGCATCTGTCAGTGTGATCGGTTCTCAATTGAAAGTAAACTTAATGTTAAAAAGAAGGAAAAACTAATGTTGCTTCCATAATCCAATCCAAGGTTTTCAGGCTGACAAAAAGTAAACTGTGCTGAAACATTATATGCTCACAATCAAGTGATGGAATAAAAATATCACAGGTTTTCATTCTATGTTCTCATTTATAATCATTTGTTTATTTTTATGTCTTTGTCATCCAAAAAATTGAGGCCAATTAATCCCAGCTCATTTGAATTTACATTTGTTCCAGCTATCTGTATTAAAAATAGAAGGTAGGGGATTAGGAAATGTCCCCTCTCTGCTTGTTCTCTGGTATGGAAATTAAAAAGCTGGCTGATGGATATTTCCCTAGACTATCTTTATTAGTTGGCATAGAAACCTGGGCAAGAAGCTGTAATTGGAGTGTACAAATGTGTCTTGAGAAACTCAGTTTTTATAGGCTGAAAAGGTAACTAGAAAATGATCAGGAGTTTTCAAAAAATAGTTAAAATTCAGATAGAAAGACATTATTTTTTTCTCATTACCAAATGTTAAAGCCTGTTTGAGGAAACAGAGATTTGGTTCTGGCATTCATGCTGAACACATTCTAGCAATTTCTATTTCATTTCTTCCATGTTTGCTTTCTTTCCTCAGATAGTGAAGTTGGTGGATAAGATCACTAGACATGTGTAAACTTTTGTATGTACATCTGCCTGTAGTATGCATTTTCCTGTAGATACAAATCATTCACATAAAGAACATGTGCCCATGTAGCTATGGGGAGATATGTAGGCTGTTCACTATAGCCTGGTTTACAGCAAGAATTAAAAACAGGCAGTTTTCTCAAAAGTAAAGATTTACTAAAATGGTTTATTTTTTATTTTTTTATGATTTGAGAGAAATTTTTTTAATTTTATTTTTCTCATTAGTTACATTTTGTTAATTCTGTATCCCAGCTGTATCCCTCATTCCTTCCCAATCCCACCCTCCCTCCCTCATCTCCTCCCTGCCCCTTTCCAAGTCCACTGATAGGGGAGGACCTCCTCCCCTTTCATATGACTCAGTTTTGTCAGGTATTTTCAGGATTGGCTGCAAAGTCCTCCTCTGTGGCCTAACAATACTGCTCCTCCTTTGGGAGGTGGGGAAGTCAAAGAGCCAGTCATTGAGTTCCTGTTAGAAATAGTCCTTGTACCCCTTACTATGGGAAACCAATTGATTACTGAGCTATCACAGGTCACATCCGAGCAGAGGTTCTAGGTTTTATCCTCTCATGGCCTTTGGTTGAGTGTCCATCTCAGAAAAGACCCTGTGCCCAGATATGTTTGGTCCTTGTGGAGCTCCTTTACTTTCCACATCAAACTCCCCTTCTTTCTTATGATTCCCTGCACTCTGCCGAAGGTTTGGTTATGAGTCTTGGTATCTACTTTGGACCACTGCTAGGTCGAGTCTTTCAGATGCTTTCTGCGGTAGACTCCTGTCATATGTTCAATGCATATCCCATTTGTCTTTCTAAATGAGGATTGATCATCATACCCCGTGTCTGCTTTCTTAATTATCTTCTTTAGGTATATAGATTTCATTATGTTTATTATATCTTTTAGGTCTATATAAGTGAGTATATTCCATGTTTGTCTTTCTCCTTCTGGGATACTTCACTCAGAATGATCCCACTAAAATGGTTTATTTGTACCATGAAATATTTTATAAAAGTTAGGGAGGGTGTCTTATTTACAATGGACATAGATACTAGTGAAAATAGTTTTGAACACAAGGGTTATATTTGGATTTTAAGTGAATAGTAGCAGAAAGAGAAGGCAGTGAGATTCTTTCTTTTTACTGTAGAGTCTGCACTCTACAGTAGGAATAAGCTCATTTAGAGCACTGACATGCTCTGCCCCCAAGCCCTGCTTATATTTAGGTAAAGCTCTCCTACGGCATCTTCAAAATTTTATAGTTCTGTGATTTTCTATTTTATGTCTATGGCAGTGGCCCATGTTTTCTTTTGATACTAGCTGTGGGTGAATTTTGGCTCTTAGGTTGAGACTGTTTTCAAATATACTTGTGGCTACAGATGTGCCATTACTTCAGGGCCATTTGTGGGATTTTTAGGCAACCTCTGCTCATCCACTGAAATACTATTGCATGTTTTCCAAAAGGCTTCTGGGCATGTTCTTTCAGGTATATTTCTAGGAGTTGCATGCTGTTCTGCTGCTATGTTTACTCTCTACATCCCATGGCACTGTGTTCCATATTTATTCTAAGTTTATATACAATTTATTTTTAAAATAATCATCTTGTTATATGAAACTGGCTAGCTCATTTATCATTTTTGAGAATGTTTTGTAAGGATTTTCCAAGTGAACATTCATGCCACCACTATCATCATCATAATCATTAGCACCATTCCTCCTCCTCCTCACCACTGTAATCATTTCCCATCATTATCATCATTATTATTATCACCATCATCTTCTTCACCCCCACCACAATCAAATTTATCATCATCACCATAATTACTATCATCATCACCATTATCAAATTGCTCCTTCTTTTCTTCCTCATTATCGTTATCACTATCTCCATTATCTTCATCATTACCACCACCAATAACTACCATGACCATCATCCCCATCCTCATCCTCATTAACATAATTTAATATCTTCTTTCAGTGTTAATCTGTGTGGCCTTCCTCAACTGACTGAAGCTTCTGCTATGCTACTAAATCAATGTTCTTGTCTGTTATAAAAGAAACTGTAAAACTTCAAACTAATTCCTTATAAACTTATAGGTTTCTCCCATAAAACATGTAAACCTGAAGATTTTTCTTTTGAGACAGGTTTTTCTGTGTAGCCCTGGCTTTCCTGGAACTTATTATGTAGACCCGGATGGCCTGGACCTCAGTCTTCTGAGTGCTGAAATCGAAGTTCTACACCACCATGCCCAGCAACCTGGAGATTATTTTATGGGTTAGAAACTGCAATTTTCCTTAGAGTCATAAGGCTGTACAACATTTTGCTCTGTGTCTGAATGAACTGTGCTGTATCTTTGCCGGTTGAAAGCTGGCCTTGCTCTAGAACTAGAAACAGTGTCACCCAAGAACATGAGGTCATACTTGAGTCAGGAAAGTAGAGCACAGAAATGAGAATGAGAGAAAATCATGAAGGAAAGTACCCTCCTTTGTGAACATATTTTGGTTTTCCCATGTCAAAACAGCTGCTTCTGGCAAGGGGTTCTCTACCACCCTTTTGAATTATCCATTATCCATATTGTTTAACTTCAAATTCTAACTCTGCTAAGTGGTGAGCTGTATGACTTCAGGCAAGTTACTTGATTGCTCCATGTCTTAGCTCTCTCTGTAAAATTGATTATAACTTTCCATATATATGTGTATGTGTGTGTGTTTGTGTGTGAAAGGGGGAGAGAAAAAGAAAGAGAGAGGAAAATGGAGTTAGAGTGTAATGTGTGAGAATAGAATTATTTTTATGAAAAAAGCAAATTAAGACATCCAGCAACCTTAATTTTTCTATAATGAGTATTCATTAAGATTTCCCCATGGCATCTCAGTCTCCAAGTGGAATCCTTAGTAAGGGGAACAGGGACTGTCTCAGACATGAATTCAGTGGCTTGCTATTTTATCACCTCCCTCTGAAGGAGAAGCAGCCTTACCAGGCCACAGAGGAAAACAATGCAAATAGTCCTAATGAGACCTGATAGGCTAGGGTCAGTTGGTAGGGGGAGTAGGACCTCTCATCAGTGGACTAGGGGAGGGGCATGGGAAGAGAAGAGAGGGGCAGGGTAGGCTTGGGAGGGGCTGAGGATGGGAGCTACAGCTGGGATATATAGTGAATAAATTGTAATAGATAATAAAAAAGAAATTTTAAAAATATTTTCCTGAATGTTGAATAATTTCTCTCTCTCTCTTTTTCTCTCTCTCTTTTCTTTTCTCTTCTTTTTTTTGTTTTCTGTCAGTTTTTGTTGGCTTTTCTTACCATATGCCCTATTCAGTTTAATGAGGGACCGTAATTGATAAAGACCAGTTATGTCTAGAATTACAATGCATGACTGTTTCAGGCTAGTGGGTCTTTTCCTCCCTGTCTTTTACGTATTGGAGCATTGTCGTCAAGCTCCTACTGTCTTAGAAAGTCAAGTTTTTGCTTCATTGTGGTCTTTTGCTTATAATACTTAGGGACATTTTGAGATCCTCTGTCTACCTTATTTACAAGTAGCTTTATTTTATTGTTCCTAATACCTTTAATTTATTCTTTATATCATATTATTAAAGCAAAGATTGCATGATTTTCTTTTTAAACACAGAAATGCCTCACTAATAGTTGTCTCTTTTAAACTTAACTTCATGGTTTCATCTGAAATTTGTATTCTAAATTCTAATTTTATCTAACACATTTTGTAATGATCCTTTCACATATTTAATTTTTATTTCTCTAACCAACAAATATATTCATTCTGTTATTCAGTTACTCTCAGTCTTATATTTGTTCTGTTGCTATTTTTATCCTTTTTGAAACAGGTTCTCCTTCTATAACAGGTAGGCCTTCAGCTCAAGGTGATTCATTTGCCTCAGCTTGTCAAGTGTTGGCATTGTAGACATATTCCATCTTGCTCCAATTATTTATTAATATTTTTATGCATAGAAAAACTTGTCCACACCTTCTGGATCATATTTTACCATATTTGTGACCATATTTGTGAATTCTATTGTTAGAAGAATTGATATTTTATAGACTAGAAATAGATACAGAGCTTATTTCTATTTCCTATGTGAAAATTCTAGTACATGTAAGATTGCAGACAAACTTGATTTTATTATACTTCACTGTTTTATTTTATTATTCATGGTTTTTCAGAATTTCAAAAATTGAGCTTCTTTTGATATGAAGGTCAGAAAGAGCCTGTTTTTTTTGTTTGTTTTTTTGTTTTTTTGTTTGTTTGTTTTATGTGTGTGTGTGTGTTTGTGTGTATTCTGATCACCAGGCCACCCAGAGCTCACTTACAAACTTTCAATTTTATGTTTCCAAAGAAAATAGAAAATGCAAACCTACATGTTAACATTCATAAAATTGTAATGTGTGCAAAACTGAAAATTACTAAATATCATGTTTGCCATGTTATCAGAAATCTAATCCAGTACAGTTGTATATGACTTAGTTATTAGAATATTGCTTCTGAAATGTATCATCAGTTGTAGAATAGTTGGATCTGCACATATTACATGGTATAGACCATTTCACACCTCAGCTATTAAGTCACAGTAGTATATACAGTCCTTTGTGGATTGAATTGTAGCTATTTGACACTTGTCTACATATTTATCCAACATTTATAATATGTTAACCTTGTTATATTATTACCTTGTCCCCAGTGAGTCAAGATCCATGGCATGATTACAGTATTAAGAGTAAATTATTCTAGTTACCAGGGAAATTCAGGCTTCCTTTTGAGCTTTTAGTGGTGTTAATAACAGAATTTAGAGATAGGCTCAGAAGAAAGCTCAAGGCAGTTTTATTAGTGTGTGAGAGCAAATAAGACAGTTGCAGGAAAGAAGAAAACAGAGAAGAGGGGAAAAACGAGAAAAGCCATGCCTTTTTGAGTTAAAGTCCAAGAAGACAGGCAAGTTCAGAAGTGGGGATCAGCAAGCACCTGCCTGGGTGCAACAGACTTGAAAGAAAGAATGCCAGGGAATGCATCCTAGGCTTGTAGACAGTATTCAAATGTAAAAGAGATAAGATATAGGAAATTATTTGTTGTTTGTTTTGTTCTGTTTTATTGTTATAACTCAGAAAATTGAGCAGACTTCATAATGGAGGGTCCATAGGTGGCTGCATGGAGAAAGGGCTTCTGGATAGAATAAGATAATTATTTCACTAAGGTAACTATTTCTCACATCTCCTTCGAATGTCTTCTGCTGAATCAGCTTTCCTTATGATTGGACTCTGGGCCACATGATTGATGAACCTAGTTGGATTAAATTTTAGGGGACAAACAATAGTATGTAATATTCTAATCTTTGGAGCAGATCAGAATGTCATGTGTCCACTCAGGGCTAGAGATATGTTTCCTTTTTTGGAACAGAAGAATCAGCTTTCTCTCAATGGGTCCCAACAAAACCCTGATATACACAACTTTTTATATGGTATTTTATACTTTAATAAAGAGTGGGTTCCAAAGCCATCTATGTATAAGAGGTCAATACTCAGAGACCTCCAAAGCTACTAGTCCCTGCCTTGCTATCTAACATTTTCAGATAAGAAGTTTTGTCAAATATATCTGTAAAATGTATTGCCCATTTAGAAGTCAAGAAGTTGGCTGGGAAGAGATTGTAGTCCAGCAGTGATTTGGGGGTTTATTGGGTAGAATTCTCTTGAAGGATTGGAGTGTGTTGGAGAAGGAGGAAATTTTTGAATAGTGGAAAATTTCTCTAGAACACAAAACACAGTGTTATAGAGAGCATGACAGAGAAGATGAAGTTGAACTTCTAGACTTAAGCTATTTAATTCTTTCATCTAACACAGGATGCTTGTTTCAAAGGGCAGTTGTATGCAATAGGTGAGCTGGTACATGAGAATTGCTTAGAATGGTAATTAGAAAATTTCCTTTGCTATACTCCTTTTGAAATATTTTCTAAAGTTCAGCACTGACCAAGAGTTTATACATGCAGTAAAAAGCCCCAGTTTTGCTCAGAGGTTTCAAGTCTATCACAGCCTTCTGAGAGATAACAGACAATTGATAATAGACATATGTATAGCATAAGGATCAGCCAAACACAGCATTAGTGCCTTAAAGAAAGAAGAAAGAGAGTACAGAGGACAAGTTGATTGATGAATTCTTTTCCTTGGGGTTAAATGGTACAGAAAAAGAGAGGAATACATTGAATAGATAATAAATTTGCTTCCTGTCATGATAAATTTTAACATCCTTTTGGAGAAAATCATCAGGCAGTAAGGAAGGTGAGTTTCAGGGTATTAAATACAATTTGTGTTTTCTGTGAGCAATGGGTGTTTTAAAATTCAAATCTGTTTCCTGTTTTGCATTTTAGAAACGTCTATTGTTATGCGGAATTAATCACAAGATATTTAAATAAGCTGATGAATGCTCCCAGAATCCCATGAACTATCTTGAAAGGGCAGCATTTGCTTTCTTTATTTTCTGTCTACTTCTTATGAACCCAAGCCCAATGATGCTGAAAAATGGCTAATGTGTTATTGTCCTTCACTTGGATACAAAGGTTATAAGAATTCTTTTGAAAATTAGTTTTCTACTTTACAGAGCTGAGACCTTTGTGCTCAAGATTTGCTCAAGCTTGTCCTTCTAATGAAACACTTGGTCCAAACAATTTTATCATTAAAAGAGTAATAATGAATTCTTATGAGGCCACAGGAGGAAGGTGGAAGGTTAATGCATGACAGAGAAGAGAAAACAATTCAAGCACTACAGTCAATGAATATAGATTTCCTTTATTCTCCTTGAAGTCATCGCTAAATTTTAACACCCCTCTCTCTTCCTGTTCTAAGCATCTAGAAAGCCTAAATGACAGAAGTATACACTGGCCCTTCAGCACACAGTCTGTTCTTTACAGAGTGATAGTATTGTTAATAGTGATGCATCTTTCACTGAGCCGAGGCACTATGTTTCATCAAAGATTAAATTCTACGCAAAGAAATACTTTGTCTGATATTGCCTCATTGAAACCTGAAAATACCCATATGATTCCAATTATGATGTGAGAAGACCAATTTTACCAATCATTTATCCATTTCTATCTCATCTTATCTTAGTTACATTTACCTGTTATTACTCACCATTAATTAAATCACTTGGTCTCAGTGAACTCTTGTAAAACTTTAGATTTCTAGGTCTGTCCTTGCTCTGAATAATGATGCAGAGACCTTTATATTTATTAAAAGCTTTAGGCACTATAGGTAGTCAGATATTCATCTATACTAACTTGGTAATTCTTGTCTGGCCTACTTCCCAGCCACATGGCCCATTACCTGCCATCTTAGTCTCACCCTGTCATTCCATCATCATGTTCCAATAGTGAATCCTCTGGCCCCCAACTGAGATGCTCCCCCTCTCTGGGAACCAAAGTCCCATTTATCTTTTCTTGACAGCTACTGGCTATACTGATCTTTATTTAACCAATCAGGAGGTGACGAAGAACAATACGTACAACAGATCAAGACAGGAGATGTTTTATAATAATGACAATGTCAAAATCTGGACTGCTCTCAGATTTCTGGGTACTGATCTCAGCATCTGAATACACAATGCAGTAAAACATCACCCCATCATCTCCGCATTTTAGTCCAATAAAAGGTTCTTTATCTCACACTGATAAGTTATATACAGCTGGGTGGTATGGAACATGCTTGTAATTCCCACATTTAGGGAGACAGAGGCATGTAGATTTCTGTGAGCTCGAGACCAGCCTGGTCTACAAAGCAAGACCAGGAGAGCCAATGCTACACAGAGAAACTCTGTATAGAAAAGAAAACAAAAACAAAAGAAAAATAAGCTGTATACAATAAGAACAGTTGTGAAAACTCTCAGGGAAGAATTACATTCACATTGTTCAGTCCATTTGTTTTTGGCAACTTTGGAGAACATACTATATCTTTTCTATCTTGTTGAGTTCAAAGTTCTGCGCTTAAATTACTTTCTATCATAACTTGCATGTATTGACCTATAATTATCTTTTAAGATCTTAAAACATTTTCTTAAATTCAAAACAACTTAAGCTTAATTGTAAGACTATAACTATTAAGTCTTTAACCCCATCAGAGACCTGGGAAGGATAAATATTTACTTTAGTATAGAAAATGCACAACAAGCAACTTCCAAAACTATAGAAATGTCAGAGACATATGGATGCCTGATCAGTCACCCAAAGCTCCTCTGCAACACTGGGCCATCATCTTCAATCTTTTAGCCTGACAGAATTTTTTTTCCATGAACAGAAATTATGAAGGACTGCCTACCTTGTTTTGGCAAAGCTGAGCAGTTGACTTTCCTGTGTGCTGCTTGTCCAGTTTGGACAGCATACTGTCAACAGTTAAAACAAAGGAAGCTTTTTGCTCATTGGACAGCTTGCCACATTTGAATCAAACTCCATATGGAGGTTCTTCAGTGCCTATTACTTCTTTGTAGTAGAATGGAGATACTGCCAGGAGCAGACATGTCTCATTGTCATAAAAAGCTTTATTTTAATATCTTTAAATGCTATATTTTGTAGACCTCTGAGGATTTTAAAGACCATCTATCTATTTGTAGTAGTAGATATACAGATACATACAAACATTGCCCCTTTTTAGTTATTTACTATCTGTTCAACTTTGAAAACATCTATAGGAAGGCAAATAAAACTTATTTCTGAAATTACTAAATTACTAAAGTAGTACTTAACATGACCATAACTCAGATTGCTGTGACTAATTATTAATCTGTATTTCTGTATTTCTAATCTGTATTCTAAGTGGTTTGTAATAGTAGCTTTCAAAAGAACTAGTACTGTACATTATATTTTAAATGAGTTGCATAGGTACAATACCTTCAATATATATACTGTATGTTGTAATAAAAATAAGCTTAAGCTTGCATCATATACAAAAATTCATATCAATGTAAAATATTTGAGAGTAGTAGTTGTTTTTTAGCTTAAAAGTAGATTCAATAATCTATCCTTTTATAATATTACATCTTTAACACCCTTTTTTCTTTTCATCTCTATGGCCCTCTTTTTCTCCCTAACACTAGATAGAAGGAAAGAAGGCTAGAGGAAAGAAAAATAAATAGAAAAAGAGATCTCTGAATCTAACCTTCTTTACTTTGCTTTCTCTCTGACCAAGACCTTTAACAACTAGTTGTTAAAGTTGGCCCCCTTAGATGACAGCAAACATCCATTCCTCACCAAGTGACCAAAAAACATCTACCCTACTTTTTTGGAATGGGGAGTGGTACTCTTAATATTGTTTCTTACTGTCTGGAGGTGATGTTCTCTTTTAGGTGCACTAAGAAAATTGGGACCATGGGCAAATTTTAGGAGAAGGGAGGAAACATCTCTTATCCAGTCTCTATGTTATAGGAAAGTGCAGAGATTGACTGAAGTCCTGACTGGACCAGTCTATGCGGCCAGACCATGTTAGCTAGCTGTTTTAAAGTTGTTCTCAATACAAGTTTTTGAGGAAATAGCTATTGAGGCAGTCTGTAAGGTTGGATAATCTAGTTTTGTCTTCTTTGGTGTCTGGTTCTTTTGCTCTGTAAACAAAAATTTAAAGTTAATATACATTTCTACATTAATACATACATGGAATGTGCAGTGTGCACAACTCAGGTAAAGGTGATTCTCTGCTCTTTGAGCAGGTGAAAGGATTTATTAGTCCACTTCTATTGTATAAACAAATTATTATATAAGTTTCCATCTATACCATATGAAAGGATGGCACGTAAAATTAAGTCTTGAGGACTCTAGCAAACAAGATTTATTGGCTATGCAGAGACCTTTTCTCACATCTCAGCCAGTCTCAGAGCTGTTCCCATGTAGAGAGATCAGCATTCATGTTACCTGTTTTGTTGTTCACCTTGGTTTCTTCCTTCATTTCTGCAGTAAAGATTTTTAGATCTTTCTTGGTAAAACATAATCTTTATTAATTATGAAGAAATCCGTATCATTTCTTCTCCCGTTGAAACAAAAGCAAATTATCTTCCCCATTGCAACACTGTTCTTACTTTCCATTGTAAAGTTAAAAAAAAGTTTAAAAAAGTAAAAATTAATAAAGTTAAGACATTCTTAAATAGGTGGGGAGATCCAAAATAGCAGTGACCAGCACGCAACAAATCTGAGAGGCAGAGGATCTGAACCTGTTTGTTTATATCCCCCATTTTTATTCATTATTAGCCAGATAGAGCCAAGTAATTGTGGTAATGATACTTGCTTTTTTGCCCAATGTTGGAATGCTAGTAAATTTAGGTATGCCCTGGTTACTCGCATGCCTCACTGGGTGCCTGTGCCCATTGATGCCCCTCACGCTATGACTCTCTTCAGACAGAAAAGGGATCTTGGAACTACAGCCACCATTGTTACTACCATCTCATTGGCGGCTGTTGGAGCTACCACCAGGGCATTAGCCATGAGTCATACTGGGCAGACTGCTCAGACCCTGAATAATCATTTAGCCAATATAGCTCATGCCTTAGTTGTACATAAAGGAATTAATTCTCAACTAAAAGGAAGCTTGATGGTGTTCAATCAGAGGATTGAACTCTTGCAGGAGCAAATTGATACCCTATGGCAAATCGCTCAATCTGGCTGTCAATGAAAGTATGCTGGACTTTGTGTCACTAGCATACAACATGAGAATTTTTCCTGTGCTGCAAATCTGTCTAAACAATTGTCTAGCTATATTTTAGGTAATTGGACTGGAGAATTCGATACTACGATGGAGCAGCTGAGAGTGGCCATTGTCACAGTAAATTCTACCAGAGTGGACGCAGGACTAGCCACAGGATTATCAACATGGATTGCTGCAGCCATGAATCATCTGAAGGAATGGGCGGGCATGGGAGCGTTAGCAGGCCTTCTGGTGTTGGTCTCCTTGGTTTGCCTGTGGTATATATGCAAGATTAGAGTCTCACAACAGCGTAATGCAGCCATGATCATTCAGGCCTTTACAGCCATTGAAGCAGGACATTCTCCCCAATCATGGTTGGATACCATAAAAAGCTAAAATGATACGCTCAGGATGCGAGGCTAAGCACTGCACTCAGGGTCAGCCGCTTTCGACCCAGAGAAGAGCATGTCTGATTGCATGTGGGTTGATGCCCCAGGTCCCGCCTCTGAGAAAAAGGTATCGGACGGGTCTGATGCTCTTTGGGTGGATGACACCTAAATGAACATCGGTACAAAGTCCCAATTTATTTCTAATATCAGAGATCAGACTTCTACTCTTGCCTGATGCGTCTAAAACAAAAAGGGGGAACTGTAGAGAGCTGCGGAATGCTATGCCTTAAAGATGGAGCTGGTTTCTGCCTTCTACCTTCCCAATGGTGAGTGCTCTCTGTCAAGAACAATTCCACATTTGGCTAAGGCTGAGGATCTGGCTTGCTTCCATGTATGTGGACCTATCTGCATTGCCCACGTGGCACGCCTGGGTTGGCTACCCAGAGGCTATTTAAGCTGTGGGCTGGCTTTCCCCAGGGTCTGAGGATTGTTCAAGGTTCCTGAATAAACTGCATTGAAAAAAAAACAAAAGTAAAAATAAATAAATAAAGTTAAGACATTCTTAAATAGGTGGGGAGATCCAAAATAGCAGTGACCAGCACGCAACAAATCTGAGAGGCAGAGGATCTGAATCTCTGAAATTGGTGAGTAGAGGGAAAGCTGAAGCCAGAAAATCAACATTGAGGCTTTCTGAAGGAGAGGGGACATCACATGAGCTGAGACCGTTTAGATTCAGATCACCCACGCCTTCTCTGGGGATGGAGAGTGGCAAACATTCGAACCACTTGCACTTCCCTTTTTCGGTCCTCCCTCTTCCTCCATGGAGCCTGCTAACAGTGCCAGAGATTTTTAGCACAGAACTCATTGCCTGGGGACTGACACAACAGAGGCGGGGCTCCTAGCTCCCCAGCGGCAGCTGCCAGCAGTACTAGCCTTCTGAGTCCCAGATCCACAGTACCATCATTCCTGGTCCTGGGTCTGTGAGCAGCTGTACAGACTCCGCAGGACCTCCCAGCCAGTGACTGTAAGGGCCACCCAATCCCTCAGTGGTGGAAGGCTGGCTGTACAGCCACCAAAGTCCAGCAGGCCCAAATATAGCAGTCCTATCAGACTACATAGGTCTGTGGACCACTCTTGTGGCTCCCAGGACTTCCCAGCAGGCACCTGGACTGGCTTCCCAGTTCCAGAGCTGCAGGTGGGTTCTCTAGTTCAGCAGCTGTAGTACTACTGAGCTGACAGAGCTCCTCCTCCTGCATTTAACCTAGCAGGAGCAAACCTGAGAGTAGAGAACAAGGGAAACCCCTGTGCTTTCCGATTTGACCTGCTAGAGAGTGAGTGCACCTTCAAGAGCCTGTAGAGCCCCAGATACAGGGTCCATTGAAGATAGCAGCCAGACATCAGATCCCTCCCACCCACACACCCACTGTGGGAAACAGAAGGATTTTGGGGACAGTGAAGACCCTGCTCTGTGGGTCTACCAGTGGAGTTCAGGCAAATAACTCCTGGAACTCATACAGAGGTGAATACCAGTGGCCTGTAGGCCACTGAGATATTCAGGGAATCTGTATAAGCAAATTGCGTCTGCAAAAACTTCAAGAGCCTGTAATTCCTATGGTGCACTTCAGGCATCTACAACCCCTAACACCCACTCTTTCAAGGTACACTTCTACGCATATGCACAAGCACACTCACATGCTTGCCCACATTTGTCCTAATGCTCCTGGGAATTTTCTTCCCTTCGGTACAGCCACTGGACCTCTCTTCATTTTCCTGAAGAATTCTCCAGACATGAGAGAAAGACAGTACCAGATAAACTACCGACTCCAGGAACAAACTGAAGGTTATGGAGAAGCAAATGGTCAGCGGTCAGCAAAAGAACACATCCATCAAAAATCAGGACATCATGGTTTCACCAGCAACACCCAAAGTCAATGGATACTCCAATTCATCAGAAACACAGGAAAATGACTTTAAATATATGCTTATTCAGTTATTAGAGGCACATAAAGAGGAAACAAACAAATCTCTCAGAGAAATAGCCACTAAATAGAGGCAAATAAAGAGGAAATGAACAAAGCTCTCAAAGAAACACAGGCAAATATAGTAAAAAAAAAATTGAGGCACAAGTAGAGGTAAAATTATTGGCATATAGAGAGGAAATGAACAAAAACCTAGAGAACATCATAGCGAGACAGGAATCCACATTCAAACAGATGAAGGAAATGGTGCAAGGCATGAAAACAGAATTAGAATCAATAAAGAAAACACAAACAGAAAACTCTGGAGCTGGAAAACTTAAAGAAAAGATCAAGAACCATAAAGTTAAGCAGAATACAAGAGATGGAAGAGAGAATCTCTGCTGCTGAAGATAAACTTACAGAAATTGATACTTCTGTCAAAGAAAAAGTAAAATTGGAAAAGTCCCAAACACAAAACTTCCAAGAAATCAAGGATGGCATGAAAAGGCAAAATCTAAGAGTAATAGGAATTGATGAAAAAGAAGATTCCAGGCTCAAGGTCCAGAAAATATTTACAAGAAAATCATAGAAGAAAATTTTCCAACTTTAAGAAAGAGATGTCCATCCAAATAGGCCTACAGAACACCAAATACACCAAATAGACTAGACCAACAAAGAAACTCTTTGCACCACACTAAATCTACAGACCAGAGAAAAATACTAAAAGCAGCAAGGGGAAAAGGTCAAGTAACATATAAACGCAGACCTATCAGAATTATACCAGACTTCCCAACAGAAACTATGAAAGCCAGAAGGGCTTGGACAGACGTCAGGCAGACTTTAAGGGAACACAGATGCCAACCCAGACTACTATACCCAGCAAAGCTTTCAATCAACACAGATGGAGAAAACAAAATATTCTATGACAAAACTAAATTTCAGCAATATCTACACAGCAACCCAACTCTACAGAAGATACTAGAAGGAAAATTCTAATCCAACGAAACAACTACACCCAAGAAAAAATATACAGATAATTTCACAAGAGAAACTAAAAGAAAACAAACAATGAATAACAGTAAGACCACCAACTCTACAATAAAAGGAATTAATGTTCATTGGTCATTATTATCTATCAACATTATTGGACTCAACTCTCCAATAAAAAGACAGACTAACAGAATGGTTGTGAAACAGTATCCAACATTCTGCTGCATCCAAGAAACACACCTCTGCAACAAAGATAAAGACTACCTCAGAGTAAAGGACCGGAAAAATATATTTCAAGCAAATGGACTCAGAAAACAAGCTGGATAGCTATCCTAATATCTAATAAAATAGACTTTTAACCAAAATTAATCAAAAAAGATGAGGAGGGGTACTTCATTCTCATCAAAGGAAAATTCCACCAGGAGGACATCACAATTTTGAACATTTATGCCCCAAACACAAAACCATATTCATTTGTAAATGAAACAATAATAAACCTTAAATCACACACTGATCCCAACACCTTAGTAGTGGGAGACTTCAACATTCCACTCTCATGAAGGGACAGATCATCCAAACAGAAGCTAAAAAGAAATAAGGACACTTACAGAGCCCCAAATCAAATGGACCTAATAGATGTTTACAGAATTTTTCACTCAAATTCAAAAGAATATACTTTATTTTCAGCACCTTGTGGAACCTTCTCCAGAACAGACCATACAGTTGGTCAAAAAGCAAGCCTCAGCAGATACAAGAAGATTGAAATAATCCCTTGTATCCTGTCTGACCACCATGGTCTAATGCTGGACCTCAATAACAAAAGAAATGGCAAAAAGCCTACACATACATGGAAACTAAACAACTTGATACTCAATAACAGCTGGGATAGGGAAGAAATAAAAGACTTCTTAGAATTCAATGAAAATGAAGGCACAATATACCCAAACTTATGGGACACAATGAAAGCACTGCTAAGAGGAAAGTTCACATCACTAAGTGTCTTCAAGAAGAAATTTGAAACATCGTATACAAGCAACTTAATAGCTCACCTGAAAGCCCTAGGGGAAAAAAAAAAGCAGACACACAGTAGAGAGACACACAGTAGAGGAGCAGAGGGATGGAAATGTTCAAACTCAGGGCAGAAATCAATCAGAGAACTCCTTCAGCTGATAAACACCTTCAGCAAAGTGGCCAGATACAAAATTAACTAAAAAGAAAAAAAATACCAACACAATTCTTTACAGACCTGAAAGGAAAAATTCTTAACTTCAAAAAACCCAGAATTTCCAAAATGATCCTGTACAACAGATCGTCTGGAGGTATCGCCATCCCTGATCTCAAACTGTACTACATAGTAATACTATTAAAAACTGCATGGTGATACCTCTAGAAGATCTTTTATTTTAGAGGATTATTTTAGCAATTCTGGGTTTTTTATTATTCCATATGAAGTTGAGATTTTTTTTCTTTCAAAGTCTGTAAAGAATTGTGTTGGTGATTTGATGGGAATTGCATTGACTCTGTAGATTGCTTTTGGTAAGATGGCCATTTTTCCTATGTTAATCCTGCCCAGCTGTGAGCATGGGAGATCCTTCTATCTTCTGATATCTTCTCCTAAGTCTTTCTTCAGAGACTTGAAATTTTTATTTCATACAGGACTTTGACTTTCTTGGTTAGGGTTACACTAAGGTACTTTATATCTTTCATGGCTATTGTGAAGGGTATTGTTTCCCTAATTTCTTTTTCATCCCATTTGTCTTTTGTATACAGGAGGGCTTGTGATTTTTTCGAGTTAATTTCCAAAACAATTCTGAACAACAACAGATCTTCAGTCAGTATCTCCATCCCTGATCTCAAACTCGGCTATACAGCAACAATACTAAAAATGGCATTGTAATGGCATAGAAACCGACTGGTGGATCAATTTAATCAAATAGAAGACCCAGAAATAAACCTACACATTTATGGATACCTGATCTTTGACAGAGATGCCAAAACCATACAATGGAAAAAAGATAGCATCTTCAACAAATGGTGCAGGTCTAACTGGATGTCTACATGGAGAAAAATGCAAATAGATCCTTATTTATCACCCTGCACAAACTAAAGTCCAAGTGGATCAAAGACCTCAAATAAAACCAGACACACTAAATTGGTTAGAATAAAAAGTGGGGAAGAGCCTAGAACTCATTGACACAGGAGACAACTTCCTGAACAGAACACCAACAGTACAGGCTCAAAGATCAACAATCAATAAATGGGACCTCATGAAACTGAAAAGCTTCTGTAATGCAAAAGACACTGTGGTCAAAACAAAACAACTGCCTACAGATTGGGAAAGGATCCTCACCAGCCCTATACCTGACAAAGGACTAATATCCAGAATATTTAAAGACCTCAAGAAGTTAAAATCAAGAAATCAAGCAATCCAATTAAAAAAATGGGGTACAGAGCTAAACAGAGAATTCTTTGTAGAGGAATATCAAATGGCCGAAAACACTTAAAGAAATGCTCAATGTCCTTAGTAATCAGGGAAATGCATATCAAAACGATTCTGAGATTTCACCTTACACCCATCAGAATGGCTAAGATCAAAAACTCAAGTGACAACACATGCTGGAGAGGTTGTGGAGAAAGGGGAGCCCTCCTCTACTGCTGGTGGGAGTGTAAACATGTACAACTACCTTGGAAATCAATCTGATGCTTTTTTCAGAAAATTAGAAATAGCGCTTCCTCAAGATCCAGCTATACCACTCCTAGGCATACATCCAAAATATGCTCAAGTACACAAGGACATTTGCTCAACCATGTTTGTAGCAGCATTATTCGTAATAGCCAGAACCTGGAAACAACCTAGATGTCCCTCAATGGAGGAATAAATACAGAAGTTATGATACATTTACATAATGGAATACTACACAGCAATTAAAAGCAAGGAAATCATGAAAAATGCAGAAAAATGGTGGGATCTAGAAACGATCACCCTGTGTGAAGTATCCCAGAAGCAGAAAGACACACACGGTATATACTCACTTATAAGTGGATACAGGACCTATAAGATAGGATAAACATACTAAATCTGTACACCTAAAGATGCTAAACAAGAAGGATGTTCTGGGGTAAGATGACCAATCCTCATTTAGAAAGATAAATGGGATGGACATTGGAAGTAGGAGAAAACAAGCAACAGGCAGGAGCCTACCACAGAGAGCCTCTGAAAGACTCTACCTAGCAGTGTACCAAAGCAGATGCTGAGACTCATAACCAAACCTTGGTTATGAAAAAGGGGGAGTTAATAAGACCTGGAGAGAAAGGGAGTGCCACAAGGACTAAATATATCTGGGCACAGGAGTCTTTTCAAAGACTGGTTCTCCAAACAAAAACCATGCATGAATATAACCTAGAACCCCTGCTCAGATGTAGTCCGTGGCAACTCAGCATCCAAGTATGTTTCCCTGGTAAGGGTAACAGGGACTGTCTCTAACATGAACTCGGTGGCTGGCTCTTTGACCTCTCCCCCCATCACCGAGGGAGGAGCAGCCTTGCCAGTCCACAGAGGAGGTCATTGCAGCCTGATGAGACCTGATAAATTAAGGTCAGATGGAAAGGGAGGAAGATCTCTATCAGTGGGCTTTGAGAGGGAAGGAAAGAGATGAGGGAGGGATGATGAGATTGGGAGGGAATGTAGATGGCTACAGCTGGAATACAAAGTGAATAAACTGTAATTAATATAAAAAATAAAAAATAAATAGATCTACTCAGGTTAACAATAAATACATAGATAAAGTTGGCTCTTTTTTTTTTATAAGCCAGTGATCCAGTGTCTCTCAGCAGTAATTTTTGTTGTTGTTGTTCATTAGCAACGCAAAATTTTAAGTTAATAAAGCATTATGCAATCTATCTTTGGGGGGTGTCTGTTACCCCTTTTTGTTTATTAATCATATCTTTTAAAATATGATTAGATCTTCCTACAATTGCTTATCCTATAAAATTGTATGGTATGGTATACCTGAAATATTCTTTATACTCTAATATGAAAAAACTATTTAATTTTACTAGAGACATGCTGGAGCATTGTCAGTCTTAATTTGTACAGGTATCCGTAATAGCCATAACGTCTAATAAATGTGTATTTATAGAATCAGCCTTTTCAGAACTGAAAGCCCATTGAAATGCTATATATGTCTGTATTATGGTGCACATACTTCAATTTTCCCAACTCTGCCAAATGAAACACAATCATTTCTTTTAAAAACAAAATTTTAATGTACATTGTGGGTTTTTTTAAGCATATCTGTCTGTCTTTATCAGGGTGTTGGATCCCTTGAAACACAAGATACAGACAGTTGTAATGTGCTGTGTATGTGCTGGAAATTGAATCCAGGTTCTCTGAAAGACCAGCCAGTGCTTTTAACCACGGAGCCATCTCTCCAGCCCCAAAATTCATTTCTTTGAGCATATTTTGGGTTATTCCTGCAGGTAGTGGAGTTTGGTTATACAAAGAACAAGTAGAATATTTCCTCATAATTTTCTTAGCATGTTGCTAAGTGATAGAAAATTCCTTTTTCAAACCTCTGCTGTTAATTTGGTGGATTTTTTTAAGTGAAATTCATAAGCTTCCAGCATATAGCCTATTAATAGGTGATCCTTTTCATCATTACCTTGTGCTAGAAAACCTGGTAGACTGGCAATGAATCTGATATGTGTTATATACAATAGAGGATTTCTTCCTTTTAACATAATTATTTGTTTATTCATAATGAATCAGATATGTATTATATACATTAGAAGATTTCTTTCTTATAAGATATTTATTTATTTACTTATTATGCTATGTTCTGTCTGCACACCAGAAGAGAGACCATATCTCACTGTAGATGGTTATGAACCACCATGTGGTGGCTGGGAATTGAACTCAGGACCTTTGGAAGAACAGCCAGTGTTCTTAACCTCTGAGCCATCTCTCCAGCCTCACTATGAAGGATTTCTGATTACTTGTTATAGTTGAATAAATATCAGAACTTAATTCTGAATCATCTGGAGTAAGTTAGCAGTTTCTACATGCAAAACACCTCTTTCTGCATATTGAGAGCCAGTAACTATACTATGAGTTTCTGGAAAATCTAATAATACCAAAAGAATGGCATATAGTTTTGATCTTTTAACTATCATAAGAGTACCATAAGGGCTCTGAGCCACTTTACTTTTTGTTTGTAATTTATAACCTGCTTTTACTGAAGTATTTGCATCAGTGTAGAATGTAGGGGCTTTGGAAATTTGTGTCCCTTTTACTCTATGAGGGTGATTCCAATTAGTTCTTTCTATGAAGTTATACTTTGTGGGTATTTGCTGTTAGTTTCTTCCAAGAAATTACTGCAAATTCTTTGGCAATGTTCATTTTCTGCGCATACTAAGGCAATTTAAGAATTAGCAAAAGGTACCACAATTTCTGCTGGGTCTATTCCCACTAATTGATGAAGTCTCATTTTTATTTTCAGAATCAATTCTGAAACCTTTTCTATATAGGTCTTTAAGTTTTTCCTCCATTTGTGTGATAAAAATATCCATTCTAAGATATAATCTTTTCTCTGCATAAGGATTCCTATGGGAAAATGATTAGAAGTTAAAATAACCAAAATACAATCCAGCTTTGGATCCAAGCAATCCACATGTGCATCCTGTAATTTCTTTTCTACCAGAGCCAATTCTCTCTCAACTTCAGCTGATAATTTTCTTGGTCTATGTAAGTCCTTATCACCTTGTAAGGTTTTAAATAATTTACTTATTTTTTGAGTTATTAATTCAGTTGTGGGCCTTAGCCAATTGATGTCTCCCAACAATCATTTTTTTTAAATCATGAGTTTGTAATTGATCCCTCCTGATTTGTACCTTCTGTGATCAAATTTTTTGAAGACCTAGCTTATATATTAGATTATTTCTATAGTCTCCTCTTTATATCTATCTATCTATCTATCTATCTATCTATCTATCTATCTATATTTTTTTTTTGCAGGAGCAACTTGTAATCTCCAGCAAGGCAAATTTACTTCATCAAACATTTTTTCTAAGCAATCTCCATTCAAATCAGTCAGCAATATATCATCCATATTATGCTAAATTATAGATTGAAAAAACTGCTTAGAAAATACTAATGGCTGTCATGAAATATTGGCACAAGGTAAGCATGTTTAATATTCCTTGTGGCAAAATTCTCCATTGTTATCTCTTAATAGGAATGGAGTGGTTAAATATGGTCACAGTGAAAACACATTTTCTTTATCTTGTTCTTTTAAAGGTATAGTAAAAAAGCAATCTTTTAAATCAATTACTATAATGGACCATGCCATAGGTAATAATGAAGGCAACGGAATTCTAGGCAGTAAAGAGCCCATTGGTGGATTCATCTTATTTGTGGCTCTTAAATTTGTTCACCATCCATTTTCAAGATTTCTGTTTATAATTAACACTGGGAAATGCCAAGTGCAAGGTCATCTCTTCTATATGCTAAGCCTCCAGCTGCTCTTGGGCTATCTCTTCTAGAGCTGGTACTTTTTTTTCCTCTCATAGGCCATTGTTCTACCCAAACAAGCCTATTTGTCAACCAACATAGTGGTAAGACCATTGGTGTTCTGTCAGCAGTAGGTCCCCCCATATAAATTTGAAGAGCCAACCTCTGCTGTGTCCTGTTTATGACAACTTGGACAGTCTGTGGTTATTCTTGATAACACTTTGATACCTTCATCAGGAACATCTCCTATTTTATGTCATGTCCCTGAAGTTGGGGAAATGCTGATCTGTGCTTCCCTTTGTCGCAATAAATTTCTCCCCCATAAATTCATGGCTGTATTAGTCACATATGACTTTAATTTTTCTTTTTGACCTTTTGGCCCTAGACATTTAAGCTATTTTACATTTCGTTTTATATGGGATAAAGTTACAACCCTTATAAAGTGAACATTTACCACCTGAAGAGGCCAAGATTATGGTGATATTATTATTACATCTGTTTCTGTAAAAACCATATCTTAAATTTCAATATTATTCATGAATACTTTTAATTTTGTCCTCTGATCATCTATAGAAGTTTGTCAGAAAAATTTGTATTCTGGTCTTTTTTTTTTATATTTTGCTTTATCTATTGAAGCTGCTCTGACTTTGATATCTGGGTTATTAATTTTTATCTCCAGAGCAGTGTTGGTTAATTGTTCTCTGGATGAGTTTCTCCACTGTTGACCTGAGATGAACCATTTGATAAGAGAAGAAAAGAAAGAAAAGAGAAAAGGAGAAAAGAGAATAATTTTATTTTACAGCCTGGTTTATTTAAAGAGCAGTGTTGGGGGTGAGAGTAAGGGGGTGGGGTTACAGGGTAGGATTAGTCCACTTACTGTGTTTTACTTTCTTCTCTCCAGGCTTTATTTCTGGAGCAGCATCCTTGACATGTAGCCTTAGTGTCCTCTATGTTCTGACACAAAGGGCCACATCTGCTTTGGTTTGCAAAAATTTCACTGTTTCGGTCCAGGTTTTTGGAAGCTTTGGTGACTGAACATTTTTCTAAGGCATTAGAGTAACGTTTTCTACTAAACTACATAGATATTATATTCACAGAAAATAATAATAATAATAATAATAATAATAATAATAATAATAAAAATAACCTAATACATGATAGAATTTTTTTTCTATTAAGTCTGGGCTTTTAACTTTTCAATATAAAAGACAAACCCCATAGCTCCTTTTGGTGCATCTCTTTAGCACATTATTGCTGTGCTTTGAGGCAATGGTAGGCTCAATAAAAGTAACTGGAACACTGTACTGATAGATAACCTGGCTCTTTCTAAGCTGCTAGGGCTAGGCAGTGTGTATATCCTGGGCACTGTGGACAAAGGTGTATAATTTCCTTGAGAGATAGAAGGGGTGTCAAGAAATTTTATCAAGCTGCTAAATTAATGGTTTCTCAGACAGGGAATATCAGTTCACCAGGGATGAGCTTCCATATGGTTTTCCAATCTCAAGCAGTCATCACTAAGCATAATACATATGAACTACCTTAATGAACTTAGAATTTTATACTTATAAAATTATATATATGTTTATGCATATACATATAACAATAAGAGGCCATCAATTTGAGGAGAGGACAGGGAATGAGTTGAAGATATGAAAGGGATGGGGAAATGATATAAATAAGGTGTTCAAATAAGAAATTATCAAAATGTAAATGAAAACATAATTTGCAGTTTTGTTAGTAGGCCTTAAACTGGAAATCACAAAAATATCCTTCTCACTATGCTTCACAAAAAAAAAAAAAAAGAAATTTTATCAAGCATTGGCTCATTGTGTCTCACAGTTTGTATCAAAAATCCATACTCAGAATGAATAAACAAGATTGCCCTTGCCTTGCCTCATTTCCTTAGGATATCACTGAATGTGAAATGAAAGCCAATAACTATTTCATTTCTCTTAATTAATAATTTTGGAAGAGATCCAAACATAGTAAGAAATAATTTCAATGAGTAGAGTTTCAGATAACATGGGTAGGTTGTTGAGATATGGGTGTATCAAGTCTTAAACATCTCTACATATTGTTCTGGTTAAGTGTGATGATACATATAAACCTCTATGTATAGCACAAGGTTCTGGCATGTAGTCAGCAACACTCTTCACAGCAGCTTTAAGCCTGACATCACCATATGCGTTCACTGTCCAAAGGCCAGAGCTATTTACAGTTGTATCTGTATTAGACAAAAGTCCTGTGCATCCCCTGCATAGGAGAAGGATATGATAGCCTATGTTCTTATATAGCAATCGTGAGACATCTCAAGTTCTTTGTCCAAATATCAGTAGGTCTATAAAATAAAAACAAAGAATTACCCCTACAACAAAAGTGTTTAGAATGAAGACACTGGCAAAAACCAGGAAAGGAACTCTGAGATTCAACAGGGTCATGGAGATCAATTATGACAGAATTGCAGATGAAGTCAGTCCCTGAGGTAGGAACAGGGAGTCAGGCAGCAGCCCTGAGCAGAATTAGAACCTTGTGAACAGTCAGGTGCATTATATCTATATGGCTGGGCATTTGGGGCTCTCTGAACTCCACCATATGCTGATTAGACAAAAGGGTTTCACAATAATAACACGAACTTTTATTCATTAAAGCCTTCATGGTATATGTCTTGTTAGAAAGCGAAAGCATGAAGGGAAGGAACATAAATTTGGTGTCTATCATTCTCCCATGTTAAGACAATCGTTTTCTTGCCATCCTACAATACATTAAATAATATTTTAATTTAGTTTTACTTATCTATTGGAAAACTTAAAATCAAAATATAATTACATAACTTCACACCTTCCCTGTATTTCCTTCAACCTCTTCCAGGCCCCCCTCACTTCTTCTCAAATTTATATAAATACATCATGCTGAGTTCATTTACTGCAGCACATGTTTAAATAACATTGTTAGCTAGATCAAGAATATTAAATTTCCCAGGATACATGAGTACTATTTAGTAGTAAATGACTCTTTCAAATTAGCACTACAATACTTGTTTCAAAAAAACCAATAAACCAAGACACCTTCTTTGATCTATTTTTTCAGTGTTTAACAACATTAAAAATGTCTAATTAGTTTGCAGTTCAATTGAATTATCTTAAAAAAAATACCGAAGTTCTGGGTAAGTGGTTCAATAATAAAAAATTGTCTAACACATGTCAGGCTCTGAGTCTAACTCACTAGCATAACAATAAACAGTCAAAGAGAAAAAAGCTCTCCTTTTTCCATATTAATGAAAATATTATGAAATAGTGAACATTTAGAATATCAAATATTCACTTTTCTGAGCATAATTCTACATACACTAATGAAGCAGCTATCATTGATGTTGATTCGAAGCTGCAGTAAGAAGAGTCCTGAACAACAGCACTGAACATTGAGGTGTCAAAATGGAGGACAAAGAATGAGAAAGTAAAGGCAGAAACCTGGGATCAGGAGGTCTGCATGAGCTGATAAATCAAGCCAGCAAGTTTTTGAGAAGCAAAGCACTGATGCACTGTCTGCAGTAGGGAAATGGTACAGAGTCAGTAGAAAACTATTACAAGTCGGAGCAAAGTTTCAGAAATCTAATCAAACAATGTTACACAAAGGGAACTCAGACTATCTCAAGCACATTTCAGAGCAAACAGTACTAGCCTTAGGCTCTCACAATGTTCCCAACCAGCACCAAGTGCTCAAACATATGGCCATCTCAGGATCATTTCTCATTCAAACCATTACAACCACATTCTGTCATTTGCTTAAAAAATAATAAATGTAGTGTTTGGTTTAACACCTGCTTGTTAGCAGACAGCTGCCTGAGGGCCTGACCACTGTGAATGAGGTCTCCTTTAGGTTCTTTTAAACAATTTTTTATTATTATCATTTACTCAATTTGTGTCCTGGCTGTGGCCCCCTTCCTCATCTCCTCCCTATCACACCCTCCCTCCCTCTTCTCCACCTATGCCCCATCCCTAGTCCACTGATCAAGGAGGTCCTCCTTTCCTTCAATTTGACAGCATATGAGGTCTCATCAGGACTGGTTGCATTGTCTTCCTCTGTGGACTGGCAAAGCTGCATCCCCCAGGGGAAGGTGATCAGAGAGTCTGTCACTGAGTCATGCCAGAGAAAGTCCTTGCTCCCCTTCCTAGGGACCCCACTTGGAGACTAAGTCTATGGGCTACATCTGAGCCAGGGATTTAGGTCCTCTCCATGCATTACCTTTGGTTGGGGTATCATTTTATTCATGGACCCTAGGGCTCAGATTTTTTGGCTCTGTTGATCTCCTTTTGGAGCTCCTGCCCCCTTCAGGTCTTTCTGTCTGCCCTTTCTTTCATAAGATTCCCTGCACTCTGCCCAAAGTGTGCCTATGAGTCTCAGCCTCCACTTTGATACCTCGATCAGTAGAGTCTTTCAGAGGCCGTCTGTGGTAAGCTCCTGTCCTGTTCCCTGTCTTCTGCATTCAACGTCTATCATATTTGTCCTTCTGAATGAACTGAACATATTCCTTAGGGTTTTTCTTGTTGTTTAGCTTATTTAGGATTATATATTTTCGTATATTTATCCTATATTACGTGGCTAATATCAACTTATGAGTGAAAATATACCATGGATGTCTTTCTGATTCTGGGATACCTCACTCAAGATGATCCTTTCTAGTTTCCACCATTTACCTGCAAAGTTCATGATTTCCTTCTTTTTAAAAGCTGAGTAGTATTCCATTGTGTAAATGTACCACAATTTCTATATCCATTCCTCCACTGAGAGACATCTAGGTTATTTGCACTTTCTGGCTATTACAAATAGAGCTGCTATGAACATAGTTGAGCAAATGTCCTTGTTGTGTACTTGAGCATCTTTTAGATATATGCCTAGGAGTGCTATAGCTGGATCTTGATGTAGCACTATTACTAATTTTCTGAGAAAGCACCAGATGGATTTCCAAAGTGGTTGTACAAGTTTACATTCAAACCAGCAATGGAGGAGGGTTCCCCTTTCAACACATCCTCTCCAGCATGTGTTGTGACTTAAGTTTGTAATCTTAGCCACTCTAATGAGTATAAGGTAAAATCTCAGGGTTGTTTTTATTTGCATCTCTCTGATGACTAAGGATGGCATTGCTTTTTCATTTTCTTTCTTTCTTTTATTTTATTTTTTAATATATTTTTTTATTTATTTCAATTTATTCACTTTGTTTCACTGCTGTAACCCCACCCTCATTCCCTTCAAATCCTGCTCTCCCTCCCTCATCTCCACCATGTTCCTTCCCCAATTCACTGATAGTAGAGGAACTCCTCCTTTTCCATCTGACCCTATCCTATTAAGTCTCATCAGGACTTTATTTCATAGTCTTGTTTTGTGGCCTGGTCAGGCTGCTGCCCCCCTCCGGGAGGTGATCAAACAGCCAGCTACTGAGTTCATGTCAGAGACAGTCACTGCTTGACTTATCAGGGAGCCCATTTGGAGACTAAGCTACCAAAGCCTACATCTGTGCAGGGGTTCTACATTATCTCCATGAATGGTCCTTGGTTGGAGTATCAGTCTCAGAAATGACCCCTAGGCCCACATATTTTGGTTCTGGTGGTCTTCTAATGGAGTTCCAGACCCTTGTAGGTCTTTATATCTTCCCATCTTTCATAAAATTTCCTGCACTCTGCCTAAAGTTTGGCTATGAGTCTCAGCATCTGCTTTAATACCCTGTTGGGTAAAATCTTTCAGAGGCCCTCTGTGGTAGGCTCCTGTCTTGTTCCTTATTTTCGCCTTCTTCCAATGTCTATCCCATTTGCCTTTCTGAATGAAGATTGAACATCTTACCCAGTGTCCTCTTTCTTGATTAGCTTCTTTATTTGTACAGATTTTTGTCTGTACCTCTAGAAGATCCTATATTATTTGTCTAATATCCACTTATAAGTGAGTATATATTTTGTGTGTCATTCTGCTTCTGGGATAGCTCACTCAGAAATGATCTTTTCTAGTTCTCACCATTTACCTGAAATTTCATGATATCCTTATTTTTCATTGCTGAGTAATATTCCATTGCATAGATGTACAATTTCTGTATCCATTCTTCAGTTGAGGGGCATCTGAGTTGTTTCCAGCTTCTAGTTATTACAAATTAAGCTGCTAGGAATATGGTTAAGCAAATGTCCTTACTGTGTACTTGAGCCTTTTTTGGATATATGCCTAGGGGTTGTATGGCTGGACCTTGAGGTAGCACTTTTCCCAGTTGTCTTAAAAAGCGTCAGATTGCTTTCCAGAGTGTTTGTACAAGTTTACATTTCCACCAGCAGTGAAGGAATGTTCCCCTTTCTCCACAACCTCTCCAGCATGTGCTGCTGCATGAGTTTTTGATCTTAGCCATTCTGATGGGTATAAGGTGAATTCTCAGGGTCTTTTCAATATGCATTTTCCTGATGGCTAATGAGGATGAGCATTTCTTTAAGTGTTTCTCTGCCATTTGATATTCCTCTATCAAGAATTTTCTGTTTAGCTCTGTTCCCCATTTTTTAAGTGGATTACTTGGTTTGTTGCTTTTCACCTTCTTTAGTTCTTTATATACACTGGATATGAGCCCTCTGTCAGTTAAAGGGTTAGTGAAGATTCTTTCCCAATTTGTAGGCAGTCATTTTGTTTTGATGATCGTTCCCTTTGCTTTACAGAAGCTTTTCAGTTTCATGAGGTCCCATTTATTGATTGTTGCTCTTAGAGCCTGTGCTGTTGGTGTTCTGATCAGGAAGTTGTCTCCTGTACCAATGAGTTCTAGGGTCTTCCCCACATTTTCTTCTAACCAACTAATGTGTTTGGTTTTATGTTGAGGTCTTTGATCACTTGGACTTTAGTTTTGGGCAGGGTGATAAGTATGGATCTATTTGAATTTTTCTACATGTAGATATACAGTTAGACCACCACCATTTGTAGAAGATGCTGTCTTTTTTTCATTGTATGGTTTTGGCATCTTTGTCAAAGATCAGGTGTCCTTAAGTGTGTGGATTTATTTCTGGGTCTTCTGTTTGGTTCCATTGATCCACCAGTGGGTTTCTTTGCCAGTACCATGCAGTTTTTATTATTGTTGCTTAAGATCAGGAATGGAGATGCCTCTAGAAGATCTTTTATTGTAGAGGATTGTTTTAGCAATTCTGGGCTTCTTGTTACTCCATATGAAGTTGAGAATTTTTCTTTCAAGGTCTGTAAAGGATGATGTTGGTAATTTAATGGGAATTGCATTGAATCTGTAGATTGCTTTTGGTAAGATGGCCATTTTTAATATGTTAATCCTGCCAAGCCATGAGTATGGGAGATCTTTTCATCTTCTGATATCTTCTTCTCATTCTTACTTCAGAGACCTGAAATTTTTTTCATACAAGTCTTTGACTTCCTTGGTTAGGGTTACACCAAGGTGCTTTATGTCATTTGTGGCTATTGTGAAGGGTGTTGTTTCCCTAATTTCTTTCTCAGCCCTTTTGTCTTTTGTATACAGGAGGGCTACTGATTTTTTTGAGTTAACTTTGTTTGCTGCCACTTTGCTGAAGGTGTTTATCAGCTGTAGGAGTTCCCTGGTAGAATTTTTAGGGTCACTCAGGTATACTATCAAATCATCTGCAAATAGTGATAATTTGACTTCTTCCTTTCCAATCTGTATCCCCTTGATCTCCTTCAACTGTCTTATTGATCTAGGAAGGACTTCCAGCACTATGTTGAAGAGATATGGAGAGAGTGGGCAGCCTTGCCTTGTCCTTGATTTCAGTGGGATTGATTTAAATTTCTCTTCATTGAGTTTGATGTTTGCTACAGGCTTGCTGTATGTGGCCTATACTATGTTTAGATATGTGCCTTTTATCCCTGATCTCTCCAATACTTTAAACATAAATGGATGTTGCATAGTGTCAAATGCTTTTTCAGCATCTAAGGAGATTATCATGTTTTTTTCTCTTTTTCTTTCAGTTAGTTAATATTTCGGGTCACAATGATGAATTTCCATATATTGAAACATCCCTGCATTCCTGGGATGAAGCCCTTTTGGTCATAGTGGATGATATCTTTGATGTGATATCATAGTGGATGATATCTTTGATATCTTTGTGTATTCGGTTTGCAAGAATTTTGTTGAGTATTTTTGCATCAATGTTCATAAGGGAGATTGGCCTGAAATTCTCTTTCTTTGTTGGGTCTTTGTGAGGTTTAGGTACCAAGGTGACTGTGGCTTCATAAAATGACTTGGTAGTGTTCCTTCTGTTTCTATTTTGTGGAATAGTTTGAAGAGAATTGGAGTTAGCTCTTCTCTGAAGGCCTGATAGAATTCTGAGCTGAAACCATCTGGTCTTTGGCTTTTTTTTTTTTTTTTTTTTTTTTTTTTGATGGGAGACTTTCAATGACTGCTCCTATTTCCTTAGGAGATATAGGACTATTTAATTTATTTATCTGGTCTTCATTCAGTGTTGCTAAATGGAATCAGTCAAGAAAATTGTCCATTTCGTTTAGATTTTCAAATTTTGTGGCATACAGAGTTTTGAAGTAAGTCTTAATGATTGTTTGGATTTCCTCTGTGTCTTTGGTTATGTCCCCTTTTCATTTCTGATTTTGCTGATTTGGATGGTGTCACTCTGCCTTTTAGTTAACTTGGCTAAGGGTTTGTCTACCTTCTTGATTTTCTGAAAGAACCAGCTCTTGGTTTCATTGATTTTTTTGAATTGTTTTGTTTCTAATTGATTGATTTCAGCCCTGAGTTTGATTATTTCCAGTTGTCTACTCCTTTTTGGTGTTTCTGCTTCTTCTTTTTCTAGGATTTTTAGGTGAGCCATTAAGTTGCTTGAATGAGTTGTTTAGATTTTTTTTTTTTTTTTTTGAAAGCACTTAATGCTATGAACCTTCCTCTTAGCACTGCTTTCATTGTGTCCCACAAGTTTGGGTATGTTGTGCCTTCATTTTCATCGAATTCTAGGAAGACTTTAATTTCTTTTTTTATTTGTTCCCTGACCCACTTTTCATTGAGTAGCAATTTGTTCAGTTTCCATGTGTGTGTAAGCTTTTTGATATTTCTGTTGTTGTTGAGGTCCAGCTTTATTCCATGGTGATCAGATAGGACACAAGGAATTATTTCAATCTTCTTGTATCTGTTGAGGCTTGCTTTGTGATGAACCATATGGTCTATTTTGGAGAAGGTTCCATGAGGTGCTGAGAAGAAGTTAAATTCTTTTGTGTTTCGGTGTAAGGTTCTGTAAAGGCCTGTTAGGTCTATTTGAGTCATTACCTCTGTCAAAGACATTGTTTCTTTCTTTAATTTCTGTTTTGTTGACCTGTTCTTTGTTGAGAGTGGGGTGTTGAAATCTCCCACTATTAATATGTGGGGATCTATGTTTGGTTTAAGTTTTATCAATGTTTCTTTTACAAATGTGGGTGCCCTTGTATTTGGGGCATAGATGTTTAGGACTGTGATGTCTTCCTTGTGGAATTTTCCCTTGATGAGTATGAAGTGTCCTTCCCCATCTCTTTTGATTAATTTTGGTTGAAAGTCTATTTTATCAGATATTAGAATGGCTACTCCTGCTTGCTTCTTGGGTCCATTTGCTTAGAAAGCTGTCTTGCAGCCTTTTACCCTCAGGTAATGTCTATCTTTGTGACTTAGGTGTGTTTCTTGTAAGCAAGCGATTTTTGGATCTTGTTTACCCAGCCATTCTGTTAGTCTGTGTCTTTTTATTGGAGAATTGAGTCCACTGATGTTGAGAGAGATTAATGACCAGTGGCTGTTAGAACCTTTGATTTTGATGTTGGCTGTGGTCATAATTTTGTATGCTTGGTTGTTTTTTGTTTTACTATAGTGAGGTTAATTATTTCTGTGTTTTCTTGAAAGTAGCTAATTTTCTTGGGTTATATCTTTCCTTGTACTGTCTTTTGTAATGCTGGATTTGTGTGTGGGTATTGTTGAAATTTGTTTTTGTCATTGAATATCTTGTTTTCTCCGTCTATGAGGACTGAGAGTTTTGCTGGGTATAGTAGCCTGGGCTGACATCTCTGTTCTCTTAGGGTCTGCATGATATCCGTCCAGGCCCTTCTTGCTTTCATAGTCTCTGTTGAGAAGTCAGGTATGATTCTGATGGGTTTGCCATTATATGTTACTTGGCCTTTTTCCCTTGCAGCTTTTAGTATTTTTTCTTTGTTCTGTATACTTACTATTTTGATTATTATGTGGTGGGAGGATTTTCTTTTGTGTTCTAATTTATTGGGTGTTCTGTAGGTCTCTTGTATTCTTATAGGCTTCTCCTTTAAGTTGGGGAAATTTTCTTCAATGATTTTGTTGAAAATATTTTCTGGGCTTTGGAGGAGGGAATTCTTTTTCCTCTGTTCCTTTTATTCTTATGTTTTTTCTTTTTATGTTGTCTTGAATTTATTGGACGTTCTGTGTCAGGAATTTTTTAGATTTAACATTTTCTTTGACAGATATATCATTTCTTCCATTGTATCTTCCACATCTGAGATTCTTTCTTCCATCTCTTGAAGTCTATTGGTTATGCTTACCTCTGTAGTTCCTGTTTCCTTTCCTAAGTTCTTTCTCTCCACAATTTCCTCCATTTGTGTTTTCTTTAATTCTTCCAATTCTATCTTCAGATCTTGATCTGTTTTGTTGATTTTCTTCACCTGTCTGACTGTACTTTCCTGTTTTTCCTTCACTTCCTTCAGCTGTTTGTTTGAACAATCCTCTGTTTCTTTTATTTCTTTCAGTGATTTAAGTATTTACTCTCTAGAGGCCACAAACTGTTTGGCTGCAATTTCCTGTATTTCTTTATGGATGGCCATTATCTGTTTGAGTTTATCTTCTTCTAGGTCTTTACCCATTTTATTTGTTTCCTCTGTTTTCCTCTTCATGAGCATAGATGTTAGGTCATCTTCTTGAATTTCAATTACGTTGGGGTGTCCAGGGCTACTTGCCCCTGCAAACCTGGGTTCTGGAGATGCCATATTGCTCTGTTTTTTGTTGGTTGAGTTTTTTGCTGGCCTCTACCCATTGGGCTATCTTAGGTTTTGGGTGTTAGTTTCTGGTGGTTCCTGGAATCCTGTGGTGGAGAGAATCCCTTTGGCAGGAAGATGGTTTTTCCTGAACGAAGCCTTCTCAGTTTTCTGGGTATGGTCAGCGTATGGCTATTGTTTTTCAGGAGTTCCCACAGCTCACCTCACACATACTGACATGAGTGGTAACTGTGGTCTTTGTTAGTCGAGAGGGCTCTCCTCACACCTGGAGAAATCTTGGAGAGACCTTTCCTGCTCCTGGGTTTCTTGCTGTAAATTTAGTGAGCTGCTATTGTAACCTTGGTGTCCAGTGATTTGGTCAGTTTTGTTAGGGATAAATGGTTGCCATTTAAAGCAGTATCTAGGGTTTGATCTCAGGGATCCCAGGCTTCTGTAGTTCTTAGGTTGGGGCTCTATGCCCCAGTACCTAAGTGTTAATCTTTGGCAGGTGAGTACCATTCTCTTGGTAGTAGCAGGCTACTAGGTGCACAGCAGGTCCCTGGGTTGGGCCAGTCTGTGGGACTTTTTTCAGAGATATACTGGGTGGCCTAAGTCTGCCCCCATTTACTTCGTTCCCTGTGGGGATTTCTCCTTACAGGCTCTCCAAATCTCTTGTGCCTTGGGTGCACAGTTCTGTCTTTACAAATATTTGGTGCACAGCAGGTTTCTGGGCTGGCACCATGTGTACCTGCCCGTCTGTGGGACATTTTCCAGGGATATACTGGATGACCTAACTGGGTCCCCGTTTCCTTCCTTCCCTGTTGAGTTTTCTCCGACAGGGACTCCTAGTCTCTGGTGTCCTGGGGCACACAGCTCTGTCTATGCTGGAGAGCTGGGCGCACAACAACTCTCTGTGCTCGCTGCTGGAGCCCAGTTCAGTGACAGCAGTTTGCACCCGCCATTCTGCAAGACGTTTTCCAGGGAAAGACTGGGTGACCCATGGCCAGTCCGTTTCCTTCCTTCCTTGTGGGTTTTTCTCTTGAGTGGGACTCCCAGACTCTGGTGTTTTTGTGCCCACTGATCAGCCTGGGAAGGTGATCATGACACACAGGCATGTTGCTCTGGTCTGGTGACCTAGTGCCTGTGTTACCCGGGATTGTTTCTGGGTTCTGGCTGAGTGACCTGAGAGTGGACCCGACTGATTCCCACACTGTGGGGGTTTCCTCTCATCTGGGAAACAGGATTACTGCTGTTTTGGGGCCCAGAGTTCAGTCTCTTGGTCGCTGTATGGAAAATGTTGTTCTGCTCCTTAGATGCAGTGTTTTCCTGGTGCCGCCATCTTGCCCCTCCCTCTATATCCTATTTTTATTTGTATTAATTAATTAATTGAAAAACATAAATAACTTTAAAATTGCCACAGTCTTTACAGTTTCCAACACATTAAAATTTCAGTTTTGTTACAACATAAAAACGCAAACTCTCTTTTAAAATTTCAAAGTTTCATCTGTGGACTCCTGTAAAAATCAAAATTAAATTACATACCTTCTTCAAAAACTATGAAGCAGGCACAGTCCATCTGAACCAAGCAAAACCAAACTCCAACAGTATACATAACTTATTGTTAAATTATCTGGGATCCATTCATGATTTTTTGGTTTCCTCCATGGAGCTTGAATCATTTCTTCAGCTCTACCCTCTGCCACACACACACTCTGCTGTCTTCTAGGTTTTGTCTGGCTCCACTCCACTGCTGCTGCTGTTCTTAGTGGCCATCCCATGGTACTGGCATCTCTAAAATAGCTGGGGATCCTTGCTGCAATTGGGCTGCACTTTCAGAAATAGCCTGTCATAGCCCCTTGTGGGGTTCCTGATGCCAAGTCTCAGTTATTCTTCATGACCCCTTCATGCCTTCAAAACCAGTACCACATAGGTCACTCATCACTCATATATAACCAAGTCAAGCTGCCAACACAACCTTGGCCACCTTTGAAACACAGCTTCTCTCTTCTCTCAGGAAAAAAAAAATCCCAGAAGATCTCACTTCAATGATGCTGGTCTCTTCTTTTTTCAAAAATAAATATATATTTTTTATTTTTATTTTTGTTAATTACAGTTCATTCACTTTGTATCCCACCTATAATCCCTTCCTCTTCCCCTCCCAATGTCCCTCCACTCATGCTCCTCCCCCAGTCCACTTAAGAGGACATCCTCCTACCCTTCTGTCTGATCCTAGTTATCAGGCTCATCAGGATTGGCTGCATTGTCTTCCTCTGTGGCCTGGTAAGGCTGCACCCTGCTGAAAGGGTGGTGATCAAAGAGCAGGCCAATCAGTTCATGTCAGAGACAGTCCCTGTTCCCATGACAGTGAGCTACCATGGGCTACATCTGTGCAGGGGTTCTAGCTTATCTCCATGAATGGTCCTTGGTTGGATTATCAGTCTCAGAAAACACCCCTGTGTCCAGATGTTTTTGGTTCTGTTGCTTTCCTTGGGGAGCTTCTGTTCCCTCCAGCTCTTTTTATTTCCCCCTTCTTTCATAAGATTCCCTGAACTCTGCTCAAAATTTGGCAATGAGTCTCAGCATCTGCTTTGATACTCTGCAGGGTAGAGTCATTCAGAGGCTTTCTGTGGTAGGTTTCTGTCCTGTTCCCTCTTTCTACCTTTTCTGGTGTCCATCCTCTTTGCCTTTCTGAATGAGGATTGCATATCTTACCCAGGGTCCTCCTTCTTGATTAGCTTTGTTAGGAGTAGATATTTTAATATGTTTATCCTATGTTATATGTCTAATATCCACTTATGAGTGAGTATATACCCTGTGTGTTATAATTGAGTATATACTGTGTGTATCTTTCTGCTTTTGGGATACCTCACTCGGGATGATCTTTTGTAGATCCCACCATTTGCCTGAAATTTTCATATTTTTAATTGCTGGATAGTATTCCGTTGTGTAAATGTACCACAATTTATGTATCCATTCCTTAACTGAGGGACATCTGGGTTGTTTCCAGCTTCTGGCTAGTACAAATAAATCTGCTAGGAACATAGCTGAGCAAATGTCCTTGTTGTATAGTTGAGCACCATTGGGATATATGCCTAGGAGTGGTATAGCTGGATCTTAAGGAAGTACTATTCTTAAATGTCTGAGAAAGTGCCAGATTGATTTCCAAAGTGGTTGTACAAGTTTACATTCCCACCAACAATGAAGGAGGGTTCCTCTTTCTCCACATCCTCTCTAGCATGTGTTGTCACTTGAGTTTTTGGTCTCAGCCATTCTGATGGGTGTAAGGTAAAATCTCAGGGTCTTTTTGATTTGCATCTCCCTGATGACTAAGGATGTTGAGCATTTCCTGAAATGTATCTCTGCCATTTGATGTTCTTCTATTGAGAATTCTCTGTTTAGCTCTGTACCCAATTTTTTAATTGGGTTACTTGATTTGTTGCAGTTTAACTTCTTGAGTTCTTTAAGTTTTCTGGATATTAGCCCTCTGTCAGATTGGTGAAGATCCTTTCCCAATCCATAGGCTGTCGTTTTGTTCTGACTACAGTGTACTTTGCTTTACAGAAACTTTTCAATTTCTTGAGGTGCCATACATTGATTATTGATCCTAGACCTGTGCTGTTAGTGTTCGGGTCAGGAAGCTGTCTTTTGTGCCAAGGAGGTCAAGGCCCTTCCCCAATTTTTTTCCTATCAGGTTTAGTGTGTCTGGTTGTATGTTGAGGTCTTTGATTCACTTAGATTTTAGTTTTGTGCAGGGTGATAAATATAAATCTATTTGCATTTTTCTACATGTAGACATCCATTTAGATACTTTAGGTTCTTGAAGACTGATTGTGTGAATCCAACAACCTTATACAAAATCTCCTCTTGGTCTTAGAAACCTCACTCTTCTGCTACTTCTGAAACCTCAAGCAAACATCAACACTTAAATTTTCCAATCATTATGCTGCTGGCAAATAGAGATAACTGGCAAAGAAGTGTGAAGCAGCCATGTTTCAAAAAATAGACACGATTTCTCTACCAATAAATAATACCAAATTTCTAATTCCAGATACCTAGGTCCTATTGCAAACAGACAAACATGAATAATCTAAACGATAAATCTCCAACAACAACAAAAAATCACTTATGTAGTGATGTCCCTCATTAAAAATGACTCAGATAACAGTGATTTCAAAATAGCAATGACTAAAGACTTCAATGAAAATATGAATAAATAACAAAGTGAAGACCATGAAAACACAGCTGAATGAAATTATGACACGAATATAAGTTATGGAAATAGAATTTAATAAAGATATACAATTTCCTAAAACAATCAAAATGAAATAAAATTTGAAAGAAAAAACTCAAAATTCAAACATAAAAAATCAGAGGATGAAACGGAAAAGCTTCTGTAAAGCAAACAACACTGTTGTCAGAAAAAAACGACAGCCTACAGATTGGGAAAGGATCTTCACTAACCCTATATGTGACAGAGGGATGATATCCAGAATATATAAAGAGCTAAAGAAGTTAAAAAGCAATAATCCAAGCAATCCAATTTAAAAATGGGGTATGGAGCTAAACAGAGAATTATCTGTAGAAGAATATAGAATGGTAGAGAAACACTTAAAGAGATGTTCAACATCTTTAGCCATCAGAGAGATGCAAATCAAAATGACCCTGAGATTTCACCTTACACCAATCAGAATGGCTAAGATCAAAAACTGAAGTGACAACACATGCTGGAGAGGTTGTGGAGAAAGGGGAACTGCCCTGGCCTGCGGGGCTTCAATGGGGTTCCTAAGGTGGAGAGATTGGAAGGAATGGGGGAAAGGAACAAGAGACACAAGAAATGAAAGCCAAGTCTGTTCATCTGATCAAGGCTTCCATTTATTAGAAATTTTTACCCAACTTATATGGGGAGAAGGCAGGAAAGGGGGAAGGTTAATCTACTGCTGCAGGAAAGAGGAAGAATGCTTTCATGGGTTAAATATTGCACCTGCAAGATGTCTTAAGGATATTTTCTTAAGCTATCTCACGGATGCTCTAAAACTAACAGACGGATGTTCCCACAATCTATCACCCATGAATTCGGGTCCTAGGTAACTCTTCAACTAAATAGCTTTAGGTCTCCACTAAATGACCTTTGCTCACTACTTGGCTTTGGCTTCAGTAAATAGCTTTGTCTCCACTAGATAGCTTTGGCTCACTGTTTGACTTTGGCTATAGTAGTAGATAGCTTTGGCTCCCGGCAGGGAACCTTCCTCCATTGCTGGTGGGAATGTAAACTTGTCCAACCTCTTTGGAAATCAATCTGGCACTTTCTCGGACTATCAGGAATACTGCTTCCTCAAGATCCAGATATACCACTCCTAGGCATATATCCAAAATATGCTCAAGTACACAACAAAGGCATTTGGTCAGCCATGTTTGTAGCAGCTTTATTCGTAATAGCCAGAAACTGGAACTAACCGAGATGTCCCTCATTTGAGGAATGGATACAGAAATTGTGGTACATTTACACAATGGAATACTACTCAGTAATTAAAAACAAAGAAATCATGAATTTTTCACCAAATGGTGGGATCTAGAATAGATAATCCTGAGTGATATATCCCAGGAACAGAAAGACACACACAGTATTTACTCACTTTTAAGTGGATACTAGACCTATAAGATAGGATAAACATACTAAAATCTGCACACCTAAAGAAGATAAACAAGAAAGAGGACCAGGGGTAAGATGATCAATTTTCATTTAGAAAGACAAAGGGGATAGGCATTGGAAATAGGAGAAAACAAGTAATGTGACAGGAGCCTACCACAGAGGGCATCTGAAAGACTCTACATAGCAATCTATGAAAGCAGATGTTGAGACTCATAACCAAACATTCAGCAGAATGAAGGGAATCATATGAAAGAAGTTGGAGATAGTAGGACTAGAGGGAACAGGAGCCCCTCAAGGACCAAATATATTAGGGCACAGGGGTCTTTTATGAGACTGTTTCTCCAATGAAGGAACATGCAAAGATATAACCTAGTACCCCTGCTTAGATGTAGCACATGATACCTCAGTATCCAAGTGGGTTTCCTAGTAAGGGGGACAAGGACTATTTCTGACATTAACTCAATGGCTGGCTTTTTTACTCCCCCCTACTCCCCCCGAGGGAGGAGCAGCCTTGCTAGGCCACAGAGGAGGACATTGCTGCCAGTCTTAAAGATACCTGACAAGCTAGGGTCAGATGGAAGGGGAGGAGGACCTCCCCTATCAGTGAATGTGGAAGGAGGCAGAGAGGAGAAGAGGGCAGGAGGGTGGGATTGGGGAGGGAAAGAGAGAAGGGGCTACAGCTGGGATACAAGTGAATGACTTGTGATTAAAATTAAAAAAAATTTTAGAAAATCAGAGGAAAGCTCCATAAATTGATTGAATAAGGGGAAGAGAGACTCAGCCCAAACACACAGAAAAGATTTCTACAAAAATCACAGAAGAAAAATCTCGTAAATTCAAGTAAAAAAAAAAAGTCCCTATTAAGATAAAAAGAGGCATACAGAATACCAAATAGATAGGTCAAGAAAATAAACTCTTCCTCATAATGTAATATCCGCTAGGGCCCAGTAACCCTACTATAAAGCTCAGGCACAATGATAAATAAATTCCTTAATCAAATCTATTAATGCACAAACACTAGAAGAAAATTAACAAAAGAGTTCAAGACATGCAAGTGCAAATAGAATAAACAAAGAAAACCCAAGCCTAGAAAAATAAGGAATTGAAAAATTAAAGAATTTGAATAGGAATTTTAGAGGCAAGCCTAACCGACAGAAAACTAGAGATGGAAGAAAGATTTTCAGGCATTAAAGAGAAGAAAAAAGAAATGGATACCTCCATCAAAGAAACGTTAAAACTAAAAACAAAAACAACAACAAAACAAACAAACAAGAAATCCTGGCATAACACACTCAGGAAAACTGAGGTCCTAAAAAATTAAATTTAAAAATAATAGGAATAGAGGAAAAAGAAAAAACCCAGGTCAATGGCCCAGAATTGTTTTTAACAAAAATCATAGAAAAAATAGAACCCTTTCATTAACTGAGGAAGTAGATGCCTATCAAGTTACAAGAACTGTAAGAACAACAAATGCACTAGACCAGAAATATAAATTACCCTTGTACATAATAATCAAAACAATAAACTTATAAAAGAAAGAATAGTAAAAGCTGCCAGGGGAAAAATCCAACTAACATAAAAGCAGGCCTATTACAATTATACTTGATTTGTTTGTTTGTTTTAACTTTAAATTAATTAATTTATTTATTACAATGATTACAATGTATTCACTTTGAATCCTTGCTGTAGCCCCCTCCCTCATTTCTTCCTAGTCCCACCCATCCTCCCTCTTCTCCCTCTATGACCTTTCACTATTCCCCTGATAGGGAAGTACTTTCTCCCCTTCTATCTGATGCTAGCCTATCAAGTCTCATCAGGGCTAGCTGTATCATCTTCCTTTGTGGGCTGGCAAAGCTGCACACCTCTCAAAGGGGGGGAGAGTACTCGAAGAGCCAGCCACTGAGTTCATATCAGAGCCAGCCCCTGTACCCCTTACTAGGGAACCCACGTGGAGACTAAGCAGCCTATTCCTCTGAACAGGGGGTGTAGGTCCTCTCTATGCATGGTCCTTGGTTGGAGTATTGGTCTCTGCAGGACCCCCTGGGTCCAGGTTTTTTGGCTCTGTTGGTATCCTTATGGAGTTTCTGTCCCCTGCAGGACTTCTGTTTTCCTCTTCTTCCATAAAGATTCCTGCATTCTGCCCAAAGTTTGGCTATGAGTCTCAGTATCTCTTTTGATACCCGGATGGGTAGAGTCTTTCAGAGGTCCCCTGAAGAAGGTTCCTGTCCTGTTCCTTGTCTTCTCTTACTTTCAATGTCTACTCTGTTTGCTCTTCTGAGTGAGGTTTCAGCCTCTTCCCTAAGGTCTTCCTTGAAAACCAAAACAACTCTTAGATTCCACCTCACACCCATCAGAATGGTTAAAATAAAAAACTCAAGAGATGATGCATGCTGGAGAGGATATGGAGAAAGGGAACCCTCTTCCAGTCCTGGTGGGAATGTAACCTTGTACAACCACTTTGGAAATCAATCTTGCGCTTTCTCAGAAATTTAGGAATGGTGCTCCCTCAAGAACCATATATACCACTCCTGGGTATATACCCAAAAGATGCCCCACCATTCAATAAAGACACTTGCTCAACTATATTCATAGCAGCTTTATTTATAATAGCCAGGATCTGGAAACAACCTAGATGTCCCTCAAAGGAGGATTGGATACAGAAGTTGTGGTACATTTACACAATGGAATACTACTCAGCTATTAAAAATAAGGAAATCATGAAATGTTCAGGTAAATGGATGGAACTAGAAAAGGTCATCCTGAGTGAGGTAACCCAGAAGCAGAAAGCCACATGTGGTATATACTCACTTATAAATGGATATTAGTTATATATTATAGGATAAGCATTCTAAATTCTATAGTCCTAAAAACCTGATTTGTTAAAAAAGAGTCTACAAGACAAAAAGGACATATGTTCTGCAAACTCTGAGACCACTGATGGTAGGCTAGACTATTATATTCAGAAAAACTTTCCATCAAAATAGAAAGAGAAAATAAAACATGCCACGATAAGACCAAATTTAATCAGTATCTATCTACTAATCTAACCCTAGAAGCAAAAACTTCAACCTAAAGAGTTTAAACACACTCAAGAAAACACAAGTAATCCCAGACCAGAAAATTCAAAAGAGGGAAACACACAGAGACATAGACACACACACACACACACTCATTCACTCACACACATACACACACTCACATACATATATATACACATACACCACCACCACCACCACCACCACAACAACAAAGACAACAAAATAACAAGTATCAAGAGATTGATAACTGATAACTTTCCACATCAGTGGTCTCAGGCCTCAATTTTTTTCTAAGGAAAAGACATAGACTAACATAATGGAAATTAAAAATGTCCATCTATCTATCAAGAAATACTCCTTAACATCAAGGATAGACATCTCTCAAGATAAAAAGATTTTTTAAAAAAAAGATATTCTAAGCAAATGGACCTAAGAAGCTGATACAGCCATTTTAATATCTGACAAATAGATTTCAAACAAAACCTAATCAAAAGAGATAGGAAGCATACTACAATATCAAGAGAAAACTCTACCTGGAGGACATTTAAATTCTTAATATCTATGTACAAAACACAAGGACACCGAAGTTCATAAAAGAAACACTGCTACAGCCTGAATCATAATGTCAGGCATGGTGGTACATGCCAAAGCAATCAGGGGGCAGAGGCAGGTAGATTCTGAGTTTGAGGCCTTACAGAATAAGATCCAGAACACCCAAGACTACCCAGAGAAACCCTGTCTCAGAAAAGGAAAAACAAACAAACAAATAAACAACCTTTATTGATCCTTATAGATTGATTGTGGGAGACAATAGCTCCTCTCACCAATAAATATGTCTTCCAGGTGAAAAATAAACAGAGAAATATTAGAGCTAACTGACTTTATAAGGCAAATTAACCTAACTTTGTGGAAGATTGGGTTTATGATACATAAACATGTTTTTATTTTGATCCCAGGTGTAGGCTATGGGACTGATTCAGATTGTCCACAGCAGCAAACCACTTGCCTGGTGTAGTCTCTGAGAAAGGCTCTTTGACAGCTGCAAATTAATTCTGAGGACTCTGAGACAGAATAAATGCCAGAGCCCAGAGAATGTTGGGGAGCCCCGAGAAAAAAGAAGGCTGCTGCTGGTGTCCACTATTACTGCTTCTGGTTGCTGTTAACACAGGTGGATGAGAAGAAGTTGGAGATAACCTGAAACAAAGATTGAACTTACCCAATGCCCAAAGAACCCAATGACCCTAACCAGCAGGAAGTAGCCAAGGAAAACTACATCTTTCCTCCCTACTAAGTTTCTCTCTCCTACCCAGTGTTGGAGTGTTGGAAGGGAATGGGGTGGAGAAAGGAGGAAGAGAACTAATAAATGTAAATAAATCAGAGTTTAAAAGTAGCAACTAGTCATAACACATATTTACTAAGCATATCACCCAAATACAAAAGAATATATAATTTCCTCAGCACTTTATGGAATTTCCACAACTAACCAAATACTCAGAAACAGAACAAATCTCAAAGATACAGTAATAGTAAAATGGCACCCTTCTGGTTAGCATCTTTGGTACAAGAATGTACTCTGCTTGCTATTGAAGGAGAAAAGTAAGACCAAACCAGCTACAAACACATTTATCTATAATCCTGTTCTGCTTGAAAGATGTGCTAGTGCAACAGTGGCCCAAAGGTTGTGGAAGTAATCAACCAATATCTGATTTGTCTTAAGACTACTGCATGAGATGGAACCCATTCCTGACTTAGGTGCTTAGGTAACCAAGATGCTGAGACTAGATAGCTCAGGGACTTAGGGTAAAACCAAATAGTTTCCTCTGTGCTACCTTAGTGTTATGCCAACCTGACACAAGCTAGAGTTATCTGAAAGGAGGGAAACTTAATTGAGAAAATGCCCCATAAGAATTTACTGTGAGGCATTTTTTAAATTAGTGATTGATGGGGAAAAGCCCAACCCATCATGGGTGATGCTATCCCTGGACTGGTGGTCCTGGGTTCTGTAAAAAAGCAGATTGAACAAGCCATGAGAAAGCCATAAGCAGCACCCCTCCCTGGCCTAAGAATCAGTTCCTTTTCCCTGGTTCCAGCCCTACTTGAGTTCCTGTTCTTACTTCCATTGGTGATATATAAAATTGTAAGTTAAAAAATAAAATAAAATAAAAAACACAACAAAAGAAAAGAAAACAACATCAAATCCCTTTTATCCCCAACTGGCTTTCATCCTGGTGTTTCATCACAGCCATAGAAACCCTAATTAAGATAGTTAATAAATATCTTAAGGAATGTAACAAGAAAATGACTCCTAATGACATTCTTCCATATTCATAGATTAGCTCCTTGCTCATTCATCTTCAGAAAAGCTTCCTCCTGCAGCAAATGGAAACAGATACAGATATCCAAAGCCAGACAATATGCAGAGAGTGAGAGACATTGGAACACTCAGTCCTAAATTGGGAATTCTCCATCAAATTTCTCCCCTCAGGGTGGAGGACATAAATGTAGAAGAAGAGGAAAAGAGTGTAAAAGCTAGAGGGGATAAAGGATACCAAGGAAACTAGGCCCTCTAAATCAAAGAATAAGCTTACATATGAACTCACACAGATGAAGGCAGAATGCAGAGGGCCTGTACAGGTTTGCACCAGAAGCTGTCCTAGAGCTGAAAGAAGAAATAGATCCATGCTCCCATTCCTAACCCAGAAGCTGTCTCTAATTGATGACCATGTGTAAATGAAAATTCAGTTTTCCACAAGAGAAGATCACTGGGCAAACAAACTACTCTTAAAGATAGGCTGCATGTCCTGCAGATGGCCAACAGGATGAACTCAGGCGATCTTTGGATGGTCCTCATCTCATGAGGTCATGGTTTTTCTTTTTTAGTCTTATTGTATTTTATCTTATTTATATAGTGTTATTTTCCTCTCTTTTACCCTACAGTTCTCTCCACATATATTCTGGCTTCCAGTTCATTGTTTATTTTATTAGATTCCAGAAGATGCAAGCAAGTGGGTTTCTGTGTCTATATCTGTTTCTTGTGTCTTTTCTTGGCTTCTTTACCTTATTTTAGTTCATTTTAGCCAATTCTAATGAGTTAGTTTTTGTTCTATCTTATTACATTATATTTTGTCTTATTATTATATTTTAGAAGGCTGTTCCTTTCTAATGATAGACAGAATGGAGGTGAATTGTAATGAGAAACAATAGTCAGGATATATTTTGTAAGAAAAAAAACTATTTTCAATAAAAAGGAAAAAAATACTCATAGTAAAAATGATTTGTTGTTTTTATTTCTTCATTTTAAGATTTAATTTTTAATTGACACATATGCATGGGCTACAGTGTTGAACCTGCTACATGTATGCATTAAGTTAGACTAACATTTCTACCTCTTTAAACATTCATAATTTCATTGTGTTAAAAAACTTTAAGGTTCCCTCTTTTTTTAATAACATAACAGATTGCTGCATCTTCAGGAAACGATATTTAAGAACACAAACATTTATTTTAAAATACAATTCAGGAATAAAACATACATTAGCTAAATGTATTGTTTGTCATTTGTTGAGACTGTGTCATCACAACACTAGATGAGAGGTTTAAGATAAATATGTTTAACAGATTTCTTTGTCTTGAAGGGGAGAGCTGCTGTCCTACTGTGTCTTTGCATGATCTTAGCTTGTGAATTCCTAATGTTTCCTCCTCCTCTTATAAGAATACTGGCTACAGTAGATGAGGGCCCTACACTTGTATCTTGTTAATCTGAGTTATCTTTGTTTTCTAATTCAGTGCTGCTAGCGCTTAGCAGTTCATAGATGCTAAGGGGTGCAATGCAGCCTGTAATATAAACTAAGTAATCTGAAATGCAACTGTCTTTTGTTCTAAATTTCAAGGAATGTGAAGCCACCATGAATTGTTCTCAAATATCTGAAGCTTTGCCATCCAAAGCTTGCTTTCTATATAGCATTTTCTTAATATAGCAGACACTTCTTATGTACTTTGTATTCCTCAACATTCAATTATCTGAGTGATCCCTGCTGTGCCATGTTTTCCATCAAAGATGAAGGCCATTCATGGCTCAGTGGGAATGCAGAGTAAAGAAAAACTGCTCCTCGGAAGATAATTTGCTGCCTGCATTTGGACCTGAGTGGAAAGGGTGAGAATGAGGGGAATGGTTGTGATACATAACTTGTGTCAGCAAGACACAGAACTTAGAAATTAAGACAGATGTCTTGTTACTTTGTCACAAGGTATGGATAGCAGTTTCCTCCTGTTCTTGGATATCAGTTTAGAAAATGATTATAGTCATTTGTGAGAATCATGGTTGTATTTAGTGAAAATTTAAAGCCATAAGAACATTTAAAACCCACATTGCTATCAAAAGAATGTGGAAGCTTGCAATTCTGCTATGATCGAGGGGTAAAATGAAAACATCCATCAGCTGAAGGGCTGTGAAAATGCTGAGTCTGTGGCATACCCAAGCCTGCACATTGCAACCCTATCTGTCATTTTCACCTGAGGACTAGAGTCTGAACAGGAACACATTGTTAGACATCAGATTCTGAAACATACCCTCAAGCTTCCGGCAAGTACTCTGTGTAGTCTCCTTCATGTTCTCCTTTGTTACTGTCATGAAGCCAATGACAGCAACAAACAGGGAGGTCTTAGCATATAGCTACAAGCAGTGTTCTTTATACATCTTTTCTATCATTCTGAGTAAGTTGAATACATAGTTTAACTGTTAAAAATAAGATTCAAAGAAAGAAATATGTCACTTTGATATACGGATTATTTTGATCTGAAAACACAAAGGAATAGACAGATAAAAGAAATGACTGCCTAAATGTAGTTCTTCAGTTTATCTTTGTGAAAGTGTATGCTCTCTCAGCATTATTTCCCATTCTGAAAGGAAGAAAAGAACAAATAATCACTGGGATATATACACAGCCCTTCAATTTTTGAGACAGATTTTTCCATGTAGCTTAAGCTTGATTGAATTTCAGTGTCTGACTTAGCTCCTGAGTAGTGCTGGGATCACAGGTGTGTGCTCTGAGTTTATAAAACATTTTCTTTAAGAGTTATTTTGAAAGAAATTGATCCTTCCTAATTGGACATTTAATTTTTGTAGGTTTTTTTATGCATGGAGATAACCTAGAACCCCAGCACAGATGTAGCCCATGGCAGCTCAGTCTCCAAATGGTCTCCCTAGTAAGGAGAGTAGGGGCTCTCTTTGACATGAACTCAGTGGCTGGCCTTTTGACCACCTCCCCCTGACTGTGTGTGTGAGGGTAGCCTTACCAAGCCACAGAGGAAAACAATGCAGCCAGTCCTGATAAGACCAGATAGGCTAGGGTTAAAGGAAAGGAAAAGAGGACATCCCCTAAAAGTGGACTGGGGGAGGAGCATGGGAGGAGAAGAGAGACCAAGGGCAGGATTGGGAGGGGACAAGAGAGGGGGCTACAGCTGGGATACAAAGTGAATAAATTGTAATAAATTTAAAAAATAAATAAACCCTTAAAAAGAAAAAAATCCAATAGTGTATTAACAAAAGAAATTTTCTTATAATTCAAGAAAAAGAATTAAGCAATGATAAACAAAAATTATGGCATTTAAAATGTTTAGAATACTCACCTAATAAGGTTGATATTTAGAGCTGGACTGAGCAAGTGAAGGAGAACGGGATGACAGGGTACCCAAAGGTGGCCCCACTTGTTCCAGGGGGCCAGGACTGGTAAACACCAGCTTCAGGTACTTGTTACTCTGGGTGATAGCACCCAGTCTGTCAGGCCTGTAGTCTCCAAAATTCAGTAAGCCCTTCTGTAAAGATTTGTAACACAGGACCAATGTATCAGAATAAATATCTACAATTTAGCACGTGGCTTACAATAGGAAATGCCTGATATCGTGGGTTCTCATTGGCATGATGAAATATGTGATACATATAATCATTCATTGTGGTGTATATGAGGTACTCATGTAGGTGCTCTATGTGCATTATATGTGTGTTTCATACATTAGTGTGTATGAGATGAACATACATTCTAGTTTTGACGTGAGTATGCATGTAGTGCATGCATGTACCTATATGTACTGTGCAGGGTGGTATGTACAGGGTACGTGTGTTTGGTGCTCACAGATATACACATCAGTGGTTATGTATGTCGTGTGTATGTCTGAATGCCCATATGTGAATGTGAAAGTGTTTGTGGGTGCAGTGTGCATATAACAGCATATAATGTGCATGTTAAGTTTGTAGAGTATGCATATATATGTGCAAGACAAACTCTTAAATAAGATGAACAATTAAACCCCTAGAAAGACAGACAAGAATCCATACTATTGAACTGTTAATTCAGAAGCTCAGTAACAATTAAAAAAAAATCTCAGAAGAACTATAAGTGACAAGATAGAAGTCTAAGGTCTGAGGAAGCCATGCAATAGCCAATAGATTCTAGAGAGAACCCAACAATCCCACCAGTCAGTGTCCATGTCCTACATTTGCACTTCTCCATCTCTGTCTCTATCTCTCTGTCTCTATCTCTCTGTTTCTCTGCCTGCCTTTCCCCTCTCTTTTTAGTGTACCTCTAGCCCCAAATTAATCTTCTCCAATTATTTGGTCCTATAGTTCTCTTTTGTATTATGTTCTTCTCCACAACTGTCTATCATCTCAGCACTAATATGTTTTTTTTCTTTTTCTCTCTATTTATACACACAGTAACGAATAAAATTTTTCACATAGTACTCCACAAAATTATTATCACTTCAGGTTTTTGTTGTTGTTTTGGTTTGGTTTGGTTTGGTTTTGGTTTTGGAGACAGGATTTCTCTGTGTAGTCTTCGCTGCCCTGGACTCACTCTGTAGACTAGTCTGGACTCAAACTCACAGAGATCCTCCTACCTCTCTCTCCTGATCTCCTGAGTGCTGGGATTACAGGTGTGCACCACCATGTCCATCCACTGTAGGGTTAATTATTAGTTCGTTGTTATTCCATTTTTATAGTAGATAGACTCCTCCACTGTGATTGCAACATCATACTCTTATGAGAAGACTGTCAAGACATAAATCAATTCTCTCAATATTGTCTATCAGAGCTATTAAAAAAAAAGGTTATCCCTGTTATAACCTAGATCCATCCAAACAATGAAAACATTCCCACTGAAAGGAAACAGGTAACCTAAATAAATAAATGTCTTCAACCAACGATTTAATTTCTGAATTGTAAAACCCAATCCCAAAACTACAAATAACATGAAAGAAAAAAAAGTACAAAATGTTTCCCCCCAAACTATCAACTCAATAGTAATGAGCTACAGTGAGAGTTACTTAGATAAAAGTGTGGACAAAGAATTCAAAGAATAATTTATAAATGTCTTTAAAGAGATCAACAAGGAAATAAATAATGTCCTTAATTAATTCAAAGAAAATAGAAATAGCTGAATGAAATAACAAAGAGTAATATAATGAAATACATAATGTAAAAAATGGTTTTCAATGAATAACAGTATTAAAGAAACTACAAGCTAACATGATACTGAAAAAAAATCAAAAGCTCAGTGGAAAGCCTCACCAAATGAATGGATCATGGGCAATAAGGAATATCAAGACTAAAAGAAAATGTAAAGGATTTGTAATAACCAGAGTATTTAATTTAAAAACGACAATATCAATGAATATGTTAATGTAAGAGCAGGAATTTTCTGCAGGGGCTCTATCTCCAGGTAAAGAAGTACAGGTAACTATCAACTTCTGAGAGTTAGCATCTCCCAGGAATGAGCTACCATATTGGTTGTCCAATGTACAGTGGTCAGCCTTAAAACCATATAGCCACAAACAGTGGAAACAGACTCAGGAAGTTCTATATACACAGATTTAGATAGATTAGATAGATAGACAGATGATAGACAGATAAGATAGATGTAGATTCAGGTATATATATATATATATGTGTGTGTGTGTGTGTGTGTGTGTAGCAAATATAATAAAGAAAAAGGGGGTATCAAGTTGAGAATTTTGGGCATTGGAAGGATTTGAGGTAGGATAGCTCGGAGAGGCTGAAGGGAGGAAAGCAAGCAGAAAGTGATGAGCTATTTAAATTCAAAACATTTAGAAAATTATAAAAAAAAAAGAAAACACAAATGGAACATGGGAGATTATTGGAACACCATGAGAAGATAAAATCTACAAATTAAGCTCATGCAAGAAGAATTGGAAGAACTCCATGACAAAGCATGGAAGTATTTTCAAAACAACCTAATAAAAACTTTATCAAAGGGAGGGAAAAGAGATCTATTCAAGTACAAGAAGCATGTAGAATATCAGATGAACAGGGCCAGAAGCAAATTAACTCAGCTTGGTCCCCAGGTTCATATATCTGAGGAGAGCTTCAGGAAAGTCCCTGAAATCTACCCTCCAGACTGAGATCATTCCCACCAACCATAAGAGGGCTTCTGCAGGATTATCCAGCTTCCTGCCCAGAGCTCTTTCCACACCACCTGAGAACTCCAAATGGTCACAAGAAACACAGTCAAGAAAATCCAGAACAATATGGCATCCCTGAACCCAATTATCTCACTGCAAGCAACCCTGGATATCCTAACACACCTGAAACACAAGAAAATAAAACTGAACCAATGCTTATAAATGAAGGAAAGAAATACAGGAAGGTACAGCCAAATAGTTTGAGGCTTTTAGACAGGAAAAAAATAAATCATTGAAAGAAATATAGAAAGTACAAAGTGAAGGAATTGAACAGATCATTTAATGAGAGGAAGAAAATATAAACAAACAGATAAAGAAAATCAATAAAATGGTTCAAGATCTGAAGTTGGAAATAAAAATAATAAAGAAAGCACAAACTGGAGAAATCCTGGAAATGGTGAACTTAGGAAAGAAAACAGGAACTACAATGGTAAGCATGAACAACAGATTACAAGATATGGAGGAAAGAATGCCAGGTGGAGAAGACACAATGGAAGAAATAGATGCACCTCTCAAAGAAGATGTTAAATTCAAAAATTTCCTAGCACAAAACATTCAAGAAATCAAAGACAACATGAAAAGCAAAAATCTATGAATACTAGGAATAGAAGAAAGAGAAGATTCCTCACTCTGAGAACCACAAAATATTTTCAACAAAATCATAGAAGAAAATTCTCTCAATCTTAAGAAAGGGATGCCTTTAAGCAAAGAAGAGGCCTATAGAAAACCACATAGATTAGACCAGAAAAGAAAATACTCTCACCACATAATAATCAAAACACCAAATATACAGAGCAAAGGAAAAATATTAAAAACTATAAAGGGGAAAGGCCAAGTAACATATAATGGCAACCCTATCAAAATCATTCTTGACTTCTCAGCAGAGAGCATGAAGGCCAGAAGGGCCTGAGCAGATATTTTTAAGATTAATTTATTTTTTTATCAATAACAGTTTATTTACTTTGTATCCCAGCTATAGCCTCTTCCTCATCCCCTCCCAATCACACCCTCCATCCCTAATCTCCTCCCATGCCCTTCTCCAAATCCACTGATTGGGGAGGTCCCCCTCCCTTTCCCTCTGACTCTAGCCTATCAGGTTTCAACAGGACTGTCTGCATTGTCATCCTCTATGGCCTGGTAAGGCTGCTCCCCCCTCAGGGGGAGATGATCAAAGAGCCAGACACTGACTTCATGTCAGAAACAGTCCCTATTCCCCTTAGGGTACCCACTTGGACACTGAGCTGCCATGGACTACATCTGTGCAGGAGTTTGTTATTTCATAACATTTATTTATTTTTTAACAGAGGGAGACAATTGAGGAAAGAGACAGAATGGTATAAAATCTTTGCCAGTTGGCAAATCTGACAGAAATTTTAGTTTCTAGAACATGTAAACAACTTAAGAGACTAGCGACCCAGTCTCCAGTTACAGCAGGACTTGGCAGCAGAGCAGCACTGAGCTGGCGGGGCACAACAGCCCTCCAGTTTAAGACTAACCAGGGCCAAACCAGAGAACAGAGAGCCTGGTTACCCCATCCCTGCTGATGTGACCAACCTGAAATCTCCAGCTGCAGCAAGACCTCAGAACCTGGCAGTGACAGCAGCACAGAACTAGCAGAGCACATCAAAGAAGCAGGGCCAAACCAGAGAGCAGAGAGCCTGGATACCACGATCTCTGCCAAGTGACCTGCCTGTACAGCTAGTCCTCAGCACATGCTGAGAGTTCTCAGCTTCCTGAAGAACTCTCCAGATTCCAGAGAGAGACAGTACCAGTCTGATCTGCAGAACCCAAAAACAAACAGGGAAGGTTTCAGATAAGCCAATGGCCAGGGGTAGGTGAAAGAACACTTCCAACATAAATCAGGAAATCATGACTTCACTAGCAAACCCCAAAATCAATGGATACTCCAATTCAGCAGAAGCACAGGAAAATGATTTTAAAGCCATGCTTGCCCAATTATTTGAGGCTCATAAGGAGGAAATGAACAAATCTTTCAAAGAGTTGGCCAGTCAATTGGAGGTAAATGAAGAAGAAATAGACAAAATCCTTAAAGGAACACAGGCAAACATAGCCAAACAAATAGATACACAAGTAGAGGAAAAAGTAGTGGCATACAAAAAGGAAATGAACAGAGAAATAGAGGCCATCGTAGAGAGACAGGAATCCAAACTCAAACACATGACAGAAATGGTGCAAGGCATGAAAACAGAATCAATAAAGAAAACACAAAATGAGAAAACCCTTGAGCTGGAAAACTTGGAGAAAAGATCAGGAACCACAAAAGTAAGCATCACCAACAGAATACAAGAGATGGAAGAGAGAATCTCTGGAGCTGAAGACACACTTGCAGAAATTGATACTTCTCTCAAAGAAAAAGTAAAATCAGAAAAGTTCCAATCACAAAATATCCAAGAAATCAAGGATGCTATGAAAAGACAAAATCTAAGAATAATAGGAATTCATGAAAAAGAAGACTCCAGGCTCCAAGGTCCAGAAAATATTTTCAAGAAAATCATAGAAGAAAATTTTCCCAACTTAAAGAAAGAGATGTCCATAAATATACAAGAGGCCTAAAGAACTCCAAATAGACTAGACCAGAAAAGAAACACATCACGTCACATCATAGTCAAAACACTAAATCTACAGAACAAAGAAAAGATATTAAAAGCAGCAAGGGAAAAAGGCCAAGTAACATATGAAGGTAGACCTATCAGATACACCAGACTTCTCATCAGAAACTATGAAAGCCAGAAGGGCCTGGGCAAGTATCATGGAGACTCTAAGAGATCACAAATGTCAACCCAGACTACTATACCCTGTAAAGCTTTCAATCAACATAGATGGAAAAAACAAAATATTCCATGACAAAACTAAATTTACGCAATATCTACACAGCAAACCAACCCTACAGAAGATACTAGAAGGAAAACTCCAATCCAACAAAATCAAATTCACCCAAGAAAACAGGGCATACAGATAATATCCCAACAAAAATGAAAAGAAAACAAGCAATGAAACAGGATTAGATCACCGACTCCATTACAAAAGGAACTAACATGCATTGGTCACTATTATCTATCAATATCAATGGACCCAACTCACCAATAAAAAGTCACAGGCTAACAGAATGGTTACGGAAACAGGATCCAACATTTTGTTGCATCCAAGAAACACACCTATGCAACAAAGATAAACACTACCTCAGAGTAAAGGGCTGAAAAACTGTTTTTCAAGCAAATGGTTCCAGAAAACAAGCTGGAGTAGCCATCCTAATATCTAATAAAATAAACTTTCAACCCAAGTTAATCAAAAAAGATAAGGAGGGCCACTATATTCTCATCAAAGGAAAAATCCACGAAGAAGACACCACAAACTTGAATATCTATGCCCCAAATACAAGAGCACCGACATTCGTAAATGAAACATTATTAAAAATTAAATCATACATTGATCCTAATACCTTAATAGTGGGAGACTTCAACACTCCACTCTCACCAAGGGACAGATCAACTAGACAGACACCAAACAGGGAAATAAAAGCACTCACAGAATCCCTAAATCAAATGAACCTAATAGACATCTACAGATCGTTTCACCCAAACTCAAAAGAGTACACCTTCTTTTCAGCACCACATGGAACCTTCTCCAAAATAGACCATATAGTGTGTCACAAAGCAAACCTCAAGAGATACAAAAGGATTGAAATAATCCCTTGTATACTATCTGACCACCATGGACTAAAGCTAGACATCAACAACAACAGAAATAACAAAAAGCCGACACGCACATGGAAACTGAACAACTTACTACTCAATGACAGCTGGGTTAAGGAAGAAATAAAGATAGAAATTAAAGACTCCTTAGAATTCAATGAAAATTAAGGCACAACATACACAAATTTATGGGACACATTGAAAGCAGTGCTCAGAGGAAAATTTATAGCACTAAGTGCCTGAAAGAAGAAATTCATCACAACAGCACAGGCTCTAAGAGCAACAGTCAATAAATGGGACCTCATGAAACTGAAAAGCTTCTGTAAAGCAAAGGACACTGTCATCAAAACAAAGCGACCACCTACAGACTGGGAAAGAATCTTCACCAACCCTTTATCTGACAGAGGACTCATATCCAGTATATATAAAGAACTAAAGAAGCTGAAAAGCAGCAAACCAAGTAATCCACTTAAAAAATGGGGAACAGAGCTAAACAGAGAATTCTCTGTAGAGGAATACCGAATGGCAGAGAAGCACTTAAAGAAATGCTCAACCTCACTAGCCATTAGGGAAATGCAAATCAAAACAACCCTGAGATTTCACCTTACACCCATGAGAATGGCCAAGATCAAAAACTCAAGTGACAACACATGCTGGAGAGGTTGTGGAGGAAGGGGAACCCTTCTGCACTGCTGGTGGGAATGTAAACTTGTACAACCACTCTGGAAATCAATCTGGTGCTTTCTCAGACAACTAGGAATAGCGCTTCCTCAAGATCCAGCCATACCACTACTGGGCATATATCCAAAAGAGGCTCAAGTACACAAAAAGGACATTTGCTCAACCATGTTTGTAGCAGCTTTATTTGTAATAGCCAGAAGCTGGAAACAACCCAGATGCCCCTCAACTGAAGAATGGATGCAGAAATTGTGGTACATCTACACAATGGAATATTACTCAGCAATGAAAAATAAGGAAATCATGAAAATTGCAGGTAAATGGTGGGATCTGGAAAGGATCTTCCTGAGTGAGTTGTCCCAGAAGCAAAAAGACACACATGGTATATACTCACTCATATAGACATACAACATAGGACAAACCCACTAAAACCTGTGCATCTAAAGAAACTAAGCAAGAGAGAGGACCCTAACTAAAATGTCCAATCCCCATCCGGAAAGGCAAAGAGGATGGAAATCAGAAGAAGAAGAAAACAGGAAACAACCTAGGAACCTACCACAAAGGGCCTCTGAAAGCCTCTGCCCTTCAGACTATCAAAGCAGATGCTGAGCCTGATGGGCAACTGTTAGGCAGAGTGAATGGAATTTTAGGTAAGAACTGGGAAATAGTAAGAGCTGGAGAGGACAAGGTCTCCACAAGGAGAGCAACAGAACAAGAAAATTTGAACACAGGGAACTTCCCAGAGACTCATACTCCAACCAAGGACTATTCATGGTGATAACCCAGAACCCCTGCATAGATGTAGCCCAGGGCAGTTCCGAGTCCAATTGGGTTACATAGTAATGTGACTAGGGACTGCCTCTGACATAATCTGATTGTCCTGCTCTTTGATCACCTCCCTCTGGGGGGGAGCAGCCTTACCAGGCCATACTAGAGGACAATGCAGCCACTTTTGATGTGAACTGACAGACTAAGATCAGAAAGGAGAGGAGAACCTCCCCTATTAGTGGACTTGGGGAGTGGCATGCAAGCAGAGGGAGGAGGGAGGGTGATATTGGGAGGGGAGGAGGGAGGGGCTTAGGGGGGAATGAATAAAGTGTAATTGATGAAAAAAAAATAAAAAAAATATGAAAAAAAAGAAGAAATTCATAACATCACATACAAACAACTCAATGGCCCAACTGAAAACCCTAGAAAAAAAAGAAACAGATACACCCAAGAGGAGCAGATGGCTGGAAATAATCAAAGTCAGGGCTGAAATCAATCAATTAGAAACAAATAAAACTATCCAAAGAATCAATGAAACAAAAAGCTGGTTCTTTGAGAAAATCAACAAGATAGACAAACCCTTAGCCAAACTAACTAAAAAGCAGAGAGAAACTATCCAAATCAGCAAAATCAGAAATGAAAATGGGGACATAACCACAGACACTGAGGAAATCCAAACAATTATTAGGTCATACTAAAAAAGTCTATATGCCACAAAATTTGAAAATCTAAATGAAATGGATAATTTTCTTGAAAGATTCCATCTACCAAAACTAAGTCAAGATCAGGTAGAAAGACTGAATAGCCCTATATCTCCCAAGAAAATTGAAACAGTCAATAACAGTCTCCCCCCCCAAAAAAGCCCTGGACCAGATGGCTTCAGCGAAGAATTCTACAATACCTTCAAAGAAGTGCTAACTCCAATTCTCCTCAAGCTATTCCACAAAATAGAAACAGAAGGAACACTACCAAACTCATTCTATGAAGCCACAGTCACCTTAATACCTAAACCACACAAAGATCCAACAAAAAAGAGAACTTCAGGCCTATCTCTCTTATGAACATTGAGGCAAAAATATTCAATAAAATACTGGCAAACCGAATCCAAGAACATATTAAAGATATCATTCACCATGACCAAGTAGGCTTCATCCCAGGCATGCAAGGGTGGTTCAACATATGGAAATCCATCAATATAATCCAGCACATAAACAAACTGAAGGAGAAAAACCACATGATCATCTCCTTAGATGCCAAAAAAGCATTTGACAAAGTCCAACACCCATTCATGTTTAAAGTCTTGGAGAGATCAGGGATACAAGGCACATACCTAAAGATAGTAAAGGCAATATACAGCAAGCCAATAGCTAACATCAAACTCAATGGAGAGAAACTTAAATCAATCCCACTGAAATCAGGAACAAGGCAAGGCTGCCCATTGTTTCCATATCTCTTCAACATAGTACTTGAAGTCCTAGCCAGAGCAATAAGACAACTAAAGGAGATCAAGGGGATACAAATTGGAAAGGAAGAGGTCAAAGTGTCACTATTTGCAGATGATATGATAGTATACATGAGCAACCCCAAAAATTCAACCAGAGAACTCCTTCAGCTGATAAACACCTTCAGCAAAGTGGCAGGATACAAAATCAACTCAAAAAAATCAGAAGCCCTCCTATATACCAAAGACAAAAAGGATGAGAAAGAAATTAGGGAAACAACACCCTTCACAATAGCCACTAATAACATAAAGTACCTTGGTGTGACTCTAACCAAGCAAGTGAAAGACCTGTTTGAGAAAAACTTCAAGTCTCTGAAGAAAGAAATCAAAGAAGATATCAGAAGATGGAAAGATCTCCCATGCTCATGGATTGGTAGGATTAACATTTTGAAAATGGCCATACTGCCAAAAGCAATCTACAGATTCAATGCAATTCCCATCAAAATACTAACTCAATTCTTTACAGACCTTGAAAAAAAGATTCTCAGCTTCATATGGAGAAACAAAAAACCCAGAATCTCCAAAACGATCCTGTACAACAACAGATCATCTGGAGGTATCACCATCCCTGATCTCAAGCTGTAGTACAGGGCAACAGTAATAAAAACTGCCTGGTATTGGCATAGAAACAGAAAGGAGGATCAATGGAACCGCATAGATGACCTAGAAATAAACCCACACACCTATGAATACTTGATATTTGAGAAAGGAGCCAAATCCATTCAATGGAAAAAAGACAGCATCTTCAACAAATGGTGCTGGACCAACTGGATGTCTACATGCAGAAAAATGAAAATAGATCCATATTTATCACCCTGCACAAAACTAAAGTCAAAGTGGATCAAGGACCTCAACATAAAACCAGATACTCTAAATCAATTGGAAAAAAAAGTGGGGAACAGCCTAGAACTCATTGGCACAGGAGACAACTTCCTGAACAGAACACCAACAGCACAGGCTCTAAGAGCAACAATCAATAAATGAGACCTCATGAAATTGAAAAGCTTCTGTAAAGCAAAGGACACCGTCATCAAAACAAAATGACTGCCTACAGATTGGGAAAGAATCTTCACTAACCCTTTATCTGACAGAGGACTAATATCCAGTATATACAAGAACTAAAGAAGCTGAAAAGCATCAAACCAACTAATCCAATTAAAAAATGGGGAACAGAGCTAGACAGAGAATTCTCGACAGAGGAATATCGAATGGCAGAGAAACACTTAAAGAAATGCTCATCCTCATTAGCCACCAGGGAAATGCAAATCAAAGCGACCCTGAGATAGCACCTTACACCCATCAGAATGGCCAAGATGGAAAACTCAAGCGACAACACATGCTGGAGAGGTTGGGGAGAAAGAGGAACTCTCCTCCACTGCTGGTGGGAAGGTAAACTGGTACAACCACTCTGGAAAGCAATCTGGTGCTTTCTAAGACAATTAGGAATAGTGCTTCCTCAAGACCCAGCTATACCACTGCTAGGTATATACCCAAAGTTTGCTCAAGTACACAAAAGGGATACTTGCTCAACCATGTTTATAGCAGCTTTATTTGTAATAGCCAGAACCTGGAAACAACCCAGATGTCCATCAACGGAAGAATGGGTACAGAAATTGTGGTATTTCTACACAATGGAATACTACTCAGCAATCAAAAAGGAGGAAATCATGAAATTTGCAGGCAAATGGTGGGATCTAGAAAAGATCATTCTGAGTGAAATATCCCAGAAGGAGAAAGACAAACAGGGTATATACTCACTTATATAGACCTATAAGATATGATAAACATAATGAAATCTATACACCTAAAAAAGATAATCAAGAGAGCAGACATGGGGTAAGATGATCAATCCTTATTTAGAAAGACAGATGGGATGTGCATTGAAGGTATGACAGGAGTCTTCTGAGCTCATCTGAAAAACTCTAACTAGCAGTGTTTACAAAGCAAAGACTCATGACCAAAGCTTTGGCAGAGTACAGGGAATCATAAGAAAGAAGGGGAGTTAGTCTGATAGGGAAAGGATAGGAGCTCCACAAGGACCTAATATATCTGGGCACAGAGCCTTTTCTGAGACTGACATTCAACCAAGGACCATGTATAGATATAACCTAGAACCTCCACTCAGATGTAGCCTGTGGTAGCTCAGTAACCAATTGGTTTCCCAAAGTGAGGGGAACAGGGACTATTTCTGACAGGAACTCAATGACTGGCTCTTTGGTCTCCCCACCCCCGAAGGGAGGAGCAGTCCTGTTAGGCCACAGAGGAGGGCTTTGCAGCCAGTCCTGAAGATACCTGATAAAACAGGATCAGGGGAGGAGGTCCCCCCTATCAGTGGACTTGGAAAGGGGCACGGTGGAGATGAGGGAGGGAGGGAGGGACTGGGAGGGAATGAGGGATCTGGACACAGCTGGGATACAGAGATAATAAATTGTAACTGATAAGAAAAAAAAATAAAATTAAGTAAAAAAAGAAACTAATAGGTATCACCTTGGTTTTTTATTTTTCTATATAAGTATAAAATATGGAAACACTGTAAATTAAAAGGCCATATCAAATCACACTAAAAAAAAAAGAACTTAAGAAACTGAACAACTACAGACATTGTGCTGAATTCTTTCAATTCAAGCATTAAGGAGGCAGACATAGATGCATCTCTGTGAGTTCTAAGTCATCCTGGTCTAAAGAGGAAGTTTCAGGTCAGCCAGGACTGCAGAATGAAACCCCATCTCAAACAAAGAAATGACAAAAAAAAAAACAGGAAAAAAAACCCACTACAATAAACAATTCAGTTAGTACAATGAATAGAGAATTATCAATAGAAAAAAAATAACAGAAGAAATGGCTATTCAATTATTTTTAAAGTGTTCAACATTCTTAAACTTTAGGAAAATACCAATTAAATGTGCTTTGATTCTGTTTCTTTCTAAGTAGGAATGGCTATCATCAAAATAACAATGAAAAGGAATAGGGATAAGAGTGTGGAACTATTATTCTCTGTTGATGGAAATATCAAAATCTGTGTGGAAGCTTTTCAAAACCTAATACAGTACTTGCATGTCACCCTGCTATTTTACTCCTGGACATATATTATAGGAGCAATATTATCCCAAAGGTACTTGCACACGCATGTTTATTGCTTGCCACTCCTTTTTAATATCAAAGAAATGAAATCAGCCAGATTTTCATCAATTGATGAATGAATAATGAAAATGTTGGCAGCGCCAGGAGAACACTGCATATGAGGAGCAGAACAACATTTTCCGTACAGCAACCAAGAGACTGAACTCTGGTCCCTAAAACAACAGCGATCATGTTTCCCAAGTGAGAGGAAACCTGAAGGTGTGGGAATCAGTCGGGTCCACTCTCAGGTCACTCAGCCAGAACCTGGAAGAGAGCCTGAGTTGTGCAAGCACTAGGTCACCAGACAGGAGCAACACCTGCGTGTCCTGATTACCTTCCCAGGCTGAACAGTGGGCACAAAAACACCAGAGATTGGGAGTCTCAATCTTGAGAAAAACCCACAGGGAAGGAAGGTAACAGGACTGGCCATGGGTCACCCACTCTTTCTCTGGAAAAGGTCCTCCGGAATGGCTGGTGCATGCCACCTGCACTGAACTGGGCTCCAGCAGTGAGCACAGAGACTTGCTGCATGCCCAAATTTTCATCGCAGACAGAACTGTGTGCCCCAGGGTGTCATAGACTGGGAGTCCATGTCGGAAGAAAACCCCACAGAGAAGGAAGCAAACGAGGATGGACTTTGGCCACCTACTATATCCATGGAAAAGGTCCCACAGAACAGCATGCCTGCCAACCCAGTGACCTGCTGTGCAGCAGCTAGCCTACTGCTCTCTGAAGCAGTACTCACCTGCCACTGATAACTGCTTGGGTATTAGGGCACAGGGCTCCAACCTCAGACCTACAGAAGCCTGGTATCCCTGAGATCAACCCCCAGATACTGCTCCAAGGGCAACCAGTTATCCCTAACAAAACTGACCAAACCACAGGGCACCCAGGTTACAGCAGCAGCTCACTAAATATACAGCAAGAAATCCAGAAGTACTGAAGCTCTCACCAGGATGAGAAGAGAGCCCTCTTGACTAACAAGGACCACAGTTACCACTCAGGTATGTACACATGAGGTGAGCTGTGGCAATTCCTGAAAAACACTGGCCTTTCAGTGACCATACCCAAAAAGCTGAGGAGGTTTCTTTCAGGAAAAGCTATCTTCCTGAAAAGGGGATTCTCTCCACCACAGGATTCCAGGAACCACCAGAAACTAACACCCAAAACCTAAGATAGCCCAATGGGTAGAGGCAAGCGTAAAAGTTCAACCGACAAAAGACAGAGCAATATGACATCTCCAGAACCCAGGTATGCAGGGGCAAGTAGCCCTGGACACCCCAGCATAATTGAAATTTAAGAAGATGACCTAACATCTATGCTCATGAAGAGAATAACAGAGGACACAAATTTCTTTCTTTCTTTTTTTTTTTTTTTTTTTTTTTTTTTTTTTTTTGCTGCTGCACATCTCGGTGGTTTATTGGTTCAGGGTAGGTTGGCGCCCTTACAGCTCCCGGTTCCTAAGTCTCGGGGCCTGACCTATTTGGGCTTCCGAGGGATGGAGCAACTTGTTTTGACCACGGACCCACAGATAGCCAGAGGGCATCAGGCTACATGTCATGGCTGCTGGATCTAAGTTCGCTGGGAGTTGCATTTTCCGGTGCACTTTATGCTCTAGGCGGTAGCTGCCCCTGACCGGGTCATTCGACTCCTGCAGCCACTCACTGGTCACCATCAGGTTCTGACCGTCCACTCGCACCACCAACTCCTTCGGAGTGAAGCCATGGGCGGCCACCTTCATCTGGAAACTTTGTTCGGTGTGGTCATCGCCCTGCACCGCCGCCAGATCATCCCTGAGCAGCCGCACCGGTAGGGTGTCCACTTGATTTCCTTCAGCGAAGAACGCGCTGGGACATCGGGATGCCACCCAGTTCTCCCGCCCGCCCCCGTTCTTGTTGCCTGGTGGAGAAACTGCTCCCTACCCGCTGCATCCGCATCCGAGATAGCAACTGCTGCCAGAGAGCACGAGGGCTCCACAAATTTATTTCTTTACAAATAAAATGTGTAAAGACCTAGAGGAAGATAAACTCAAACAGGGAATGGCCATTAGTAAAGAAATACAGGAAGTTGCAGCCAAACAGTTTGTGGCCTTTAGAGAGGAAATACTTAAATCACTGAAAGAAATAAAAGAAACAGAGGATTGTTCAAACAAACAGCTGAAGGAAGTGAAGGAAAAACAGGAAAATACAGTCAGACAGGTGAAGAAAATCAACAAAACAGATCAAGATCTAAAGATAGAATTGGAAGAATTAAAGAAAACACAAATGGAGGAAATTGTGGAGAAAAAGAACTTAGGAAAGGAAACAGGAACTACAGAGGTAAGCATAACCAACAGACTACAAGAGATGGAAGAAAGAATCTTAGGTATGAAAGATACAATGGAGGAAATGGATGTATCTGTCAAGGAAAATATTAAATCTAAAAAATTCCTGACACAGACTGTTCAATAAATTCAAGACAACATAAAAAGAAAAAAAAAATGTAAGGCTAATAGGAATAAAGGTAAAAGAAGATTCCCTCCTCTTAGGCCCAGAAAAAATTTTCAACAAAATCATTGAAGAAAATTTCCCCAACGTAAAGGAGAAGCCTATAAGAATACAAGAGACCTACAGAACACCCAATAAATTAGACCACAAAAGAAAATCCTCCCACCACATAATAATCAAAATAATAAGTATACAGAACAAAGAAAAAATACTAAAAGCTGCAAGGGAAAAAGGCCAAGTAACATATAATGGCAAACCCATCAGAATCATACCTGACTTCTCAACAGAGACTATGAAAGCAAGAAGGGCCTGGATAGATATCATGCAGACCCTAAGAGAACAGAGATGTCAGCCCAGGCTACTATACCCAGCAAAACTCTCAATCCTCATAGATGGAGAAAACAAGATATTCAATGACAAAAACAAATTTAAATAATACCTACACACAAACCCAGCGTTACAGAAGACACTAGAAGGGAAAATACAACCCAAGAAAACTAGCTACTTTCAAGGAAACTCAGGAAATAATTAACCTCACTACAGTGAAACAAAAAGCAACCAAGCACACAAAATTATGACCACAGCGAACATCAAAATCAAAGGTTCTAACAGTCGCTGATCATTAATCTCTCTCAACATCAATGGACTCAATTCTCCAATAAAAAGACACAGACTAACAGAATAGATGGGTAAAGAAGACCCAGCAAATTGTTGCTTACAAGAAACACACCCACAAAGATAGACATTAGCTGAGGGTAAAGGGTTGGAAGACCACTTTCCCTGGAAATTGACCAAAGAACCAAGGAGGAGTAGCCATTCTAATGTCTGATGAAATAGACTTTCAACCAAAATTAATAAACAGAGATGGGGAAGGACACTTCATACTCATCAAGGGAAAATTCCACCAGGAAGACGTCAAAGTCCAGAACATCTATGCCCCAAATACAAGGGCACCCACATTTGTAAAAGAAACATTGATAAACTTAAACCACACATAGATCCCCACATATTAATAGTGGGATACTTCAACACCCCACTTTCAACAAAGGACAGGTCAACAAAACAGAAATTAAACAAAAAAACAATGTCTCTAACAGAAGTCATGAATCAAATGGACCTAACAGACCTTTACAGAACCTCACACCCAAACACAAAAGAATTTACCTTCTTCTCAGCACCTCATGGAACCTTCTCCAAAATAGACGATATGGTTCGTCACAAAGCAAGCCTCAACAGATACAAGAAGATTGAAATAATCCCATTTATCCTATCTGATCACCATGGAATAAACCTGGACCTCAACAACTACAGAATGACAAAAAGCCTACACACACATGGAAACTGAACAACTTGCTAATAAATGACAGCTGGGTCAGGGAAGAAATAAAGAAAGAAATTAAAGTCTTCCTAGAATTCAATGAAAATGAAGGCAAGACATACCCAAATTGTGGGACACAATGAAAGCAGTGCTAATAGGAAAGTTCATAGCACTAAGTGCCTTCAAGAAGAAATTCAAGACATCTCATTCACACAATTTAATGGCTCACCTAAAAACCCTAGAAAAACAAGAAGCAGACACACCAAAAAGGAGTAGATGGCTGGAAATAATCAAACTCACGGCTGAATTCCATAAACTAGAAACAGCCATTCATGTTTAAAGTTTTGGGTAGGTCAGGAATACAAGGCACATGTGTAAACACAGTAAAGGCAATATACAGGCAAGCCAATTTCAATATCAAACTCAATGGAGAGAATCTTAAATCAATCCCACTGAAATTAGGGACAAGGCAAGGCTGTCCAATCTCTCCATATCTCTTCAACATGGTTCTGGAGTTCCTTTCTAGAGTAATAAAACAATTGAAGGAGATCAAGGGGATACAAATTGGAAAGGAAGAAGTCAAATTATCACTATTACAGATGATATGATATTATACCTGAGTGACCCCAAAAGTTTTAGCAGGGAACTCCTTCAGTTGATAAACACCTTCAGCAAGGTGGCCAGATACAAATTTAACTCAAAAAAATCAGTAGCCGATCCTGTATACAAAAGATAAACGGGCTGAGAAAGAAATTAGGGAAACAACACCCTTCACAATAGCCACAAATGACATAAAGTACCTTGGTGTAACCCTAACTAAGCAAGTCAAAGACTTATATGAAAAAAAAACTTCAAGTCTCTAATGAAAGAATTAGAAGAAGATAAGAGAAGAAGGAAACATCTCCCATGCTCATGGCTTGGCAGGATTAACATAGAAAAATGGCCATCTTACTAAAAGCAATCTACAGATTCAATGCAATTCCCATCAAATTACCAACACAATCCTTTACAGACCTTGAAAGAAAAATTCTCAACTTCATATGGAATAACAAGAAACCCAGAATTGTTAAAACAATCTTCTACAATAAAAGATCTTCTGGAGGTATCACCATCCCTGATTTCAAGCTGTACTATAGAGCAACAGTAATAAAAACTGCATGGTACTGGCATAGAAACTGACTGGTGGGTCAATGGACCCGAACAGAAGACCCAGATATAAACCCACACACTTATGAAAACCTGATCTTTTACAAAGATCTCAAAACCATATAATGGAAAAAAGGATAGCTTCTTCAACAAATAGTGCTGGTCTAACTGGATATCTACATGTAGAACAGTACAAATAGATCCATACTTATCACCCTGCACAAAACTAAAGTCCAAGTGGATCAAAGACCTCAATATAAAACCAGACACATTAAATCAGTTAGAAGAAAAATTGGAGAAGACCCTAGAACTCATTGGTACAGGAGAAAACTTCCTGAAGAGGACACCAACAGTACAGGCTCTAAGATCAACAATCAATAAATGGGATCTCATGAAACTGAAAAGCTTCTGTAAAGCAAAGGAAGCCATCATCAAAATAAAATGAATGCCTACAGATTGGGAAAGAATCTCCACCAACTCTTTATTTGACAGATGGCTAATATCTAGTATATATAAAGAACTAAAGAAGCTGAAAAACAACAAACAAAATAATCCACTTAAAAAATGGGGAACAGAGCTAAACAAAGAATTCATGATAGAGGAATATAGAATGGCAGAGAAATACTTAAAGAAATGTTCAACCTAATTAACCATCAGGGAAATGCAAATCAAAAGAACCCTGAGATTTCACCTTTTACCCATCAGAATTGCCAAGGTCAAAAACTCAAGTGACAACACATGCTGTTGAGGTTGTGGAGAAAGGGGAACCCTCTTCCACTGCTGGTGGGAATGTAAACTTGTACAACCACTCTGGAAATCAATCTGGTGCTTTTTCAGATAACTAGGAATAGTGCTTCCTCAAGATCCAGCTATATCACTCCTAGGCATATATCCAAAAGAGGCTCAAGTATATATAATAAGGACATTTGCTCAACCATGTTTGTAGCAGCTTTATTTGTAATAGCCAGAAGCTGGAAACAATCCAGATGCCCCTCAACTGAAAAATGAAATTTTTCATTTTTTTTTCAGAAATTGTGGTACATCTACACAATGGAATATTACTCAGCAATGAAAAATAAGGATATCATGAAATTTGCAGATAAATGGTGGGAACTTGAAAGGGTCATCCTGAGTTAGCTATCCCAGAAGCAGAAAGACACATGGTATATACTCACTCATATAAACATTTATAGACATGTAATATAGGATAAACCCTCTAAATCCTGTACATCTAATGAAACTAACGAAGAGGGAGGACTCTGGCTAAAATGCTCAACTCTTATCTTGAAAGGCAAAGAGGATGGACATCAGAAGAAGAAGAAAACAGGAAACAACCTCGGAACCTGCCACAGAGGGCCTCGAAAGGCTCTGCCCTGCAGACTATCAAAGCTGATGCTGAGACTATGGCCAACTGTTGGGCAGAGTGCATGGAATCTTATAAAAAGAAGTGGGAAATAGTAAGATCTGGAGAGGACAGGAGCTCCACAAGGAGAGCAACAGAACCAAAAAATAAAAAAAAATAATTGAAAACAGGGGTCTTTCCAGAGACTGGTAGTACCAAGTACCATGCTTGGAGATAACCCAGAACCCCTGTACAGATGTAGCCCATAGCACTTCAGTGTCCAAGTGGGTTCCATAGTAATGGGAACAGGGACTGTCTCTGACATGAACTCAGTGGCTGGTTCTTCGATCACTGATTGGTCTGCTCTTTGATCACCTCCCCTGAGGGGGAAGCAGACTTACCAGGCAACAGAAGTTGACAATGCAGCCACTCCTGATGAGATCTGATAGACTAGGATCAGAAGGAAGCAGAGGAAGACCTCCCCTATCAGAGGACTTGGGGAGGGGCATGTGTGGAGAAAGGGGAGGGAAGGTAGGATTCAGAGGGAAGGAGAGTAGGGTTTTGGGGGGGATACAAGGTGAATAAAGATAATTAATAAAAATTAAAATAAAAAGTAAATCTGCTAAAATAGATTTTAATAGTGGCTCACAACCATCTACAATGTGAACTGATTCCTTCTTCTGGCAGATGTAAATGCAGATAAAACACTCATATACATAAAATAAATAAATCTTTAAAAAAGATCCTTTAAAAATAGATTTTAAAATTTTAAGAAAAATGAGTGGAACTGAAAATATGTTGACATAATTCTAGCTCAGAGAGACTAATACCATATGTTCTATTTCATATGTAGATTTATGCTTCTAAGTTTTATACATGTACGTTTATATTCAAATAAATGTAAAAATCTGCAGAGCTCAGGAAATTCCAAAGGGGCCTGCACATTAGGGAAATATTCTTTAATGTGAGAGAGGGTAGTAAAATACTTATGATATGAACATGAAAGATTACAGGTAGCAGAATGATTTAAGTGAGGTGGGAACCATAGATTGGGAGCATAAAAAAACTAGGGGGAGGATCAATAAAATGAGTGATGGTTAGAAAGTCATAGGAAATTTGATACTTGGTAAATTAACAAAAATAATTAAAACAATAAGCTTATATAAAGGCGTCATGCTTGGGTATATTAAGCTTCTCAAGCCATAGGTTATTAGATGAAAATCCCAGTGCCCAAGTGAGATGTATACCCAAATTGTTGGTTAATGACTCCCCAAGGTTCCCCAAATAATATGACTATCAGTTGCTCACCTGAACATAATGCAAGACTCAATTGATGATGACACCAAATACTTGTTTGGCAGGACATGGAGAAATTTGTCTGGAATTGGCTAAGTGTATTTTCTGCTGGATAGCTCTCATAATGCATGAAGATGCCATGTAGGCTAATGGGAGGAAGTTGTCAACAGTTTTGTTCAGCTGTAAACCTTGAGTGCAAAAATAGTATTGGCTAGCCAAGATGTTTGTATATCTGTAATTGTGGTAAATATGTAATGGGGGTAACCAACCACTTTCTGAACAATTTGAAGGCCCAGTCCACATGAGAAAATTCACAACTGGTACTCTAAACTCAAAAGCCCACAGCTTGAGTTGTTATAACCCTTAGTGGGAAAGGAGTTTTGGTGAATTGATGCCTTTCCATCACATTTTAATGTAAATAACTATGTTTATATCTGTAGGTTAGTTCTGTTGTTAACCTTTATTGGAGAAACTTCTCTTTCACAATGGTTACCAGTAACTGGAGAGACTCATAGCTTATTAAAGTGTTGAGAGTAAGTGATTGTTTAGTGCTTAGCCCTGTTAGCAGATACCACTTTCTCCAAGTATCAGTAAATATTGTGAAAGGAGTGGGACAAATGTAAGAATTAGAGGAAGGTGGGAGTGTGTGGTGATAGCACAGAGCAATGGCCTCTGAATAGGACTTTATTATTTACATTTTTGAATTCTTTGCCGCTATGATTACATTAATAATGTCTATACAAGTTTGGGCCATCAACATCCTGTCATGGAGTAAAGGGTTTCATTGCTCCCTTTCACTTTCTGAGGGCTGATATATAATTAATGGTTGATCTGGGAGAGATAAAGAAAGAGAGAGAAAGAGAGAAATTTTCTTCAACAGTACCTATGCTTCTCTAAACAAACTCTCAACCATGCTCCAGTGAGCAAAATGAAATTGAGTCACCATTTTTAAAGACATGGATGTAGAAGGCAGGTAAGTGTGTTGTCCTTTAATATAAAATGTCTCTAGCTTATTGTTTTCCACAATAACACTGGCCAGGAAGCATTTGGGAAATTCTTAGAATTCAATCTCATTCAGGGGTAAAGTTGGTTAAGAAACTGCTTACACCTATTCTCTACAGGACTCACTGTACATTAGGGTGTATGATGCTGGAAAGCAAGTCAGCCTGGTTGTGGTGCCTCCTAAATGTTGATCTTATCTTTGTGTAACATCTATTAATGTTTGATCCTAAGTTTATTTAAGGCCCATTAAAAAGCTGTTTTATCATGGGACATACTTTGAGGCTACTGGTCTACTATAATCCACTGTTTTGATATTTCAATGTTTCCTGTGTTCTGCTTTGGGTTTTGTTTTAGTTTGTCTTAGATTAGAGGAACAAGAAAGGAAACTAATAAATTGCTTGTGATATCTAATTCTCAGTTCCCATTAGCTGATGTAGCACAGGGGCAGCATCTGTGAGATGCCTATGCATTAGATGTGATTTAGACAACAGCAGGTCAACTTAGAGGAAGTGCCTGCTTGTCACTAGACCATGGAAACTGAACAATTTGTTATTCAATGACAGCTTGGTTAGGGAAGAAATAAAGAAAGAAATTAAAGAATTCCTATAATTCAATGAAAATGAAGGCACAACATACCCAAATTTATGGAACACAATGAAAGCAGTGCCAAGAGGAAAGTTTATTGCACTAAGTGCCATCAAGAAGAAATATAAAACATTGCATACAAGCAACTTAATAGCTCACCTGAAAGCTCTAGAGAAAAAGAAGCAAACACACCCAAGAGGAGTAGACAGCTGTAAATATTCAAGCTCAGGGCAGAAATCAATAAATTGGAAACAAATAAAACAAATGAAAGAATCAATGAAACCAAGAGCTGGTTCTTTGCGAAAATCAACAAGATAGACAAGTCCTTAGCCAATCTAAATAAAAGACTGAGAGAAACTTTCCAAATCAGCAAAATCAGAAATAAAAAGGGGGACATAACAACAGACACTGAGGAAATCCAAACAATCATTAGGTCTTACTACAAAAGCCAATTTGAAAATCTAAATGAAATGGACAATTTTATTGATAGATTCCACTTACCAAAATTAAATGAAGATCAGGTAGAAAGACTGAATAGTCTTGTACCCCCAAGGAAATAGAAGCATTCATCAAAAGTCTCCCTTCAAAAAAAAAAAAAAAAAAAAGCCCAGGGACAGATGGTTTCAGTGCAGAAATCTACCAGACCTTCAGAGAAGAGCTAACTCCAATTCTCTTCAAACTATTCCACAAAATAGAAACAGAAGAAACATTACCAAACTCATTCTACGAAGCCACAGTCACCTTCATATCTAAACCTCACAAAAACCCAACAAAGAAAGATAATTTCAGGCCAATCTCCTTTATGAACCTCAATGCAAAAGTATTCAACAAAATACTTCCAAACCGAATACAAGAACACATCAAAGATAGCATCCACTATGACCAAGTAGGTTTCATCCCAGGCATGCAGGGGTGGTTCAATATATGGAAATCCATCAATGGGATCCACCACATAATCAAACTGAAGGAGAAAACCACATGATCATCTCTTTAGGTGCTGAAAAAGCATTTGACAAAATCCAACATCCATTCATGTTTAAAGTCTTGGAGAGATCAGGCATACAAGGCACATACCTGAACATAGTAAAGGCAATATACAGCAAGCCTATTGCCAATACCAAACTCAATGGAGAGAAACTTAAATCAATCCCACTGAAATCAGGGACAAAGCAAGGCTGTCAACTCTCTCCATATCTCTTCAATATTGTACTTGAAGTCCTAGCTAGAGCAATAAGACAACTAAAGGAGATCAAGGGGATACAAATTGGAAAGGAAGAAGTAGAAGTATCACTATTCACAGATGATATGATAGTATACATGAGCAACCCCAAAAATTCAACCAGAGAACTCCTTCAGCTGATAAACACCTTCAGCAAAGTGGCTAGATAAAAAATTAGCTTAAAAAAATCAGAAGCCCTCATGTATACCAAAGACAAAAGGGCTGAGAAGAAAATTAAGGAAAAAACACCTTTCACGATAGACACTAAAAACATAAGGTTCCTCATTGTGACTCTAACCAAGCAAAAGAAAGACCTATTTGAAAAAAAAAAAAAAAACTTCAAGTCTGTGAAGAAAGAAATTGAATAAGATATCAGAAGATGGAAAGATCTCCTGTGCTCATGGATCCGTAGGAACAACATAGTGAAAATGACCATTCTGCCAAAAGCAATCTACAGAGTCAATAAAATTGCCATCAAAATACCAACATAATTCTTTATAAACCTTCAGGGAAAAGTTCTCAACTTAAATAAAAAACCCAGAATTTCCAAAATGATCCTATATACCAACAGATCAACTGGAGGTATCTCTATCCCTGATCTCAAGCTGTACTACAGAGGAAGAGTAATAAAAACGGTATGGTATTGGCATAGAAACATAATGGCGGATCAATGGAACCAAATAGAAGACCCTGAAATAAACCCACACACTTATAGATACTTGATTTTTGACAAAGAAGCCAAATCTATTCAATGGGAAATAGACAGCATCTTCCACAAATGGTGCTGGTCCAACTGCATGTCTACATGCAGAAAAATGACAATAGATCCATATTTATCACCCTCCACAAAACTAAAGTCCAAGTGGATCAAAGACCTCAACATAAAACCAGACACACTAAATCTGTTAGAAGAAAATTGGAAAAGAGCCTAGAACTCATTGGTACAGAAGACAACTTCCTAAACAGAACACCAACAACACAGGCTCTAAAATCAACAATCAATAAATGGGACCTCAAGAAACTGAAAAGCTTCTGTGCAGCAAAGGATACTGTCATCAGAACAAAACGACAGCCTAAGGATTGGGAAAGGATCTTCACCAACCGTATATCTGACAGAGGGCTGATATCCAGAATATATAAAGAACTAAAGAAATTAAAAAGCAACAAATCAAGCAATCCAATTAAAAAATGAGGAACAGAGTTAAACAGAGAATTCTCTGTAGAGGAATATAGACTGGCAAAGAAACAATTAAAGAAATCTTCAATGTCCTTTTCCATCAGGGAGATGCAAATCAAAATGTCCCTGAGATTTCACCTTACACCCATCAGAATGGCTAAGTTAAAAAACTCAAGTGACAACACATGATGGAGAGGTTGTGGAGAAGGAAGAACTCTCCTCCACTGCTGGTGGGAATGTAAACTTGTACAACCACTCTGGAAAGCAATCTGGTGCTTTCTCAGACAAGAAGAGTACTTCCTCAAGATTCAGATATACCATTCCTAGGCATATATCCAAAAAGATACTCAAGTACACAACAAGGACATCTGCCCAACCATGTTTGTAGCAGCTTTATTTGTAATAGTCAGAAGCTGAAAACAGCCCAGATGCCCCCCAGTTGAGGAATGAATACAGATATTGTGGTAGATTTACACAATGGAATACTACTCAGCAATTAAAAGCAAGGAAATTATGAATTTACAGGCAAATGGAAGGATCTAGAAGAGATCATCCTGAGTGAGGTATCCCAGAAGCAGAAAGACACACACAGTATATATTCGATTATAAGTGGATACTAGATCTATAAAATAGGATAAATATACTAAAATCTGTAGACCCAAAGAAACTAAACAAGAAGGGTAAGATGATCAACCCTCACTTAGAAAGACAAATTGGATGGACATTGGAAGTAGGAGAAAACAAGAAACAGGAAAGGAGCCTACCACAGAGGGCCTCTGAAAGACTCTACCTAGCAGTGTATCAAAGCAGATGCTGAGACCCATAAGCAAACCTTGGGCATAGTACAGGCAATCATAGGAAAGAAGGGGGAGTTAGTAAGACATGGAGAGGACAGGAGCACCACAAGGACCAAAATATCTGGGTGTAGGAGTCTTTTCTGAGACTGATTCTCCAACCAAGGACAATACATGGATATAACGTAGAACCCCTGCTTAGAAATAGCCCATGGAAGCTCAGTAACCAAGTAGATACCCTAGTAAGGGGAAGAAGGACTGTCTCTGACATGAACTCAGTGGCTGGCTCTTTGACCTCCCCCTGCTCCACAAGGAAGGAGCAGCCTGTCTTGGCCACAGAGGAGGACATTGCAATCAGCCCTAATGAGACCTGATAACCTAGGGTCAGATGGAAGCAGAGGAGGACCTCTCCTATCAGTGGACTTAGAGAGGTGCAGAGAGGAGATGAGAGAGTTAGGTGGGGTTGGGAGGGAATAAAAGAGGGTGTTACAGGTGTGATACAAAGTAAATAAACTGTAATTAATATAAAAAATTAAAAAATTAATTAAAAAACAAGAGACCATTAAAGAATGCTGCTTACTGGCTTACCTCATCTGGCTTTCTACTTTTCTTTTACAGCTCTGGCCCACAGTAGGCTTGGCCCTTCTACACCAAATAGGAATTTAAAAAATGTTCTTAAGGATTTATTTTTTTTTCAATGCAGTTTATTCAGGAACTTTGAACAATCATCTGACCCTGGGGAAAGCCAGCCCACAGTTTAAATAGCCTCTGGGTAGCCAACCCCAGCGTGCCACGTGGGCAATGCAGATAGGTCCACATACACGGAGCAAGCCAGAGCCTCAGCCTTAGCCAAATATGGAGCTGTTTGTGACAGAGAGCACTCACCATCGGGAAGGTGGAAGGCAGAAACCAGCTCCATCTTTAAGGCATAGCATTCCGCAGCTCTCTACAGTTCCCCCTTTTTGTTTTAGACGCATCAGGCAAGAGTAGAGGTCTGATCTCTGATATTAGAAATAAATTGGGACTTTGTACCAATGTTCATTTAGGTGTTATCCACCCAAAGAGCATCAGACCCCTCCGATACCTTTTTCTCAGAGGCGGGACCTGGGGCATCAACCCACATGCAATCAGACATGCTCTTCTCTGGGTCAAAAGTGGCTGACCCTGAGTGCAGTGCTTAGCCTCGCATCCTGAGCGTAACATTTTAGCTTTTTATGGTAGCCAACCATGCTTGGGGAGACTGTCCTGCTTCAATGGCTATAAAGGCCTGAATGGTCATGGCTGCATTACGCTGTTGTGAGACTCTAATCTTGCATATACACCACAGGCAAACCAAGGGGACCAACACCAGAAGGCCTGCTAATGCTCCCATGCCCGCCCATTCCTTCAGATGATTCATGGCTGCACCAATCCATGATGATAATCCTGTGGCTAGTCCTGTGTCCACTCTGGTAGAATTTACCATGACAATGGCCACTCTCAGCTGCTCCATCGTAGTATCGAATTCTCCAGTCCAATTACCTAAAATATAGCTAGACAATTGTTTAGACAGATTTGCAGCACAGGAAAAATTCTCATGTTGTATGCTAGTGACACAAAGTCCAGCATACTTTCATTGACAGCCAAGTTGAGCGATTTGCCATAGGGTATCAATTTGCTCCTGCACGAGGTCACGTTCAATTAATCAATCAATAAAAATACTACCTTCTACAACTTCTCCTTTTTCATGGTTTAAGAATAAAAATACATTTATTTAAGACACCATGAGTATAAATTTCATTGTAAAAATTTATATATGTTCATTTTCCTTCAGAAATGTAGAGAGTCAGTTTTCACCCACCTATCCCAATGTATTATTCACTTCACTATACTTTTTTTCTGGCCCACTGCAGTTACTCAGGAGTAACCTCAATGTCTCAGCTTATCTTTTTTCTCAGACTTGCTTTCTAGACTTAAGGAAAAGATTTTCCTGGCCTACTGTGTAACTCTGGTCATCGGGGTTCCCTGCTGAAGCTGGTATCTGTTGAGACATACAGAGTCAGGCCTTAGCCTACTGAACCTCTTGGATGTTGAGGCCCAGAGGCTCATTTCCTCTCGACTTTTACTTCTTGGCTTTATTGCTGTACTTTCAATCTTTTCGTGACACATTGGTGTGCCAGACACTTGGGGATGCTCTCTATATAAAGTTTTTCCTGAAATACACACTATAGTCTTTTTACAGACAGAGATACCAAGGCCACAAGAGGTTAAATGACCTGCTTGGTGACACTGTATGATATCAACCTGAGTCCTGGATGATAGGACTCTTCAGGCTCCAGAGAAACTTTTATGAATTCACAAGAGATTTTAGGCCTGATTAATATTTGATGGCAGATAGCTACTTCATTTATTTTATTTCCAGAAAGAGTACAGTAGGCAGACAACAAAGGGGAAATTTCATTTTTCGAGCAGAAGTAAGAATTCAAACAAAAAAGTATCAGAGCCATGGCAGAGTTCTGGGTGCTACAAAAGAAGGGATGTTATTGTCCTGTGTATTCAGCAAGGTTTACAGGAACTCTGAGACAATATGTCAACAATGACAGTGGCCAACTTTGTGAATCTCTGCCTATCTTCCAGTCTTAATGGTTGAAACCAGCTGTAAGAAGGACTGATTATCTTCAGCTGAAGTGGAGAATCTTCCAGGCTGAGGCCCGAATGAGTCTCTGTCTATATTTTATAGGTTAAATTAGAAGCTGGTGCCGTGAGAGACTGTTTCTAGAGAAGAAGCCTTTGGCACAGCAAGCCTCCAAAGAGCCTTCCTTCTTTGAGGGCATTTGGGAGCTGGGTTCCTGGCCTGTCTGAGAGCCTGCTAAACACCAGCCTCTAGAGCAATGGTTCTCAACCATCCTAATATTGTGACCCTCTAATACAGTTCCTCATGCTGGGGTGAACCTCTGCCATAAAATTATTTTCATTGCTAGTTCATAACTGTAATTTCGCTACTATTATAATTCACAATTTAAATATGTGTTTTCTGATGTTCTTAAGTCAATCCTGTTGAAAGGTCATTAAATCCACAAAGGGGTAGTGATCCACAGGCTGAGAACCATCTCACTAGTGGGCATTGGGCTCTGAAGTCTTCTGTTACTTCCCTTTCTGATGAATCAATGAATGTTCTGAGCCTTTTGCTGGATTCCAAATATGCTCCACTGCCTCTTCATGTCAATTTTTTTTTCCAGCTGGAGACTTTGCTTCCTGGCTGGTGCTTCACTGACAGCTTGGGGCTAGCCATTGTGTTGTGGCAGTGAGGTGTCACATGTGTTCTGCTTCTGGCTCCTTGTGCCCCGAGCCTTTTTAGGTCCTCCATACTCTTACCATCTGTTACTCTGAAAGTGTGCTTATGGCCTTCACTGTGTTTCTTCATACTCAGAGGCGTCTGTGTTACTAAGATGTGCACTGGGTTCAGATTTCTCACAGCAGGTTTTGGAAGTTTATGGTATTGTGTCCTTAAATAATCATGGACAAAACAAGAATGGAGCATATACTTTAGGATAAGTTACACAACTGAGGCAGGAAAATAAAACAGGCAGAAAGACCTCCAGGAAGGAGCAATTGGAAGGAAGAATGAAGAACCAAAGACCAAGTTAGAAAAGGGGGTGGCTTAGTCAGCTTCAGTCATAAGGGCAAGTCAGCTATGTGTCCCAGGGATTCTATATTCCACACTAAGATGCTTCCACATAGCCCTACTCCTTCCCTCCCTTACTTTACAAGGTAAAAGCCCATTTGTGTGATTCACCCTCAGCTTGGCAAATCAGTTTTTCCAGCTCAGCAATTGTTAAGTGCTCATGAACCACTGGGAGGTACCTTTTGGAGCGTGAAGCTTTATGAAACTTCCTGGAGTGTGGAAGTTTTATTTAGTTTCTTAGCCTGGTCAAGTTCATTCACTTCCTGAATTTTATAAGTATCTATTTCCAGGAGGTGATAATTTAAGGAGATCTGAAAATCTAATCCACAGCAAGAGGCATTGCTGCTTGCAAAATGAGGGATTAGTAAGTCTAGGTTCTATTACAAGATGATGGGGAAATAAACATATGGCATAACCCATACATATAATAGCTGTGACACTTCAGGCAGAATTTCATGTAGACCTGAATACTTGCTTTGTAAATTGCCAAACATAGGTCATTAAAACTTGTCAATTCTGCCACATCAAGGCAATGTCCAGTGTGCCTGAAATTTGGGCCTAATTTATATATTTGAGAAAGAACAAATAAATGCTTAGAGTAATTCCCCATTAAGACAACCACAGTGAAAATGTTCTAGCAGGTGCAATGAAGAACAAGAAATACTTTTTGTCATCACACTAGCTCATTAGACTCAGAGGGCTCTGTTTTCCAGAAGTAGCTTGCAGCCACTGTTAATAAAGACTCTGAAAATGTTGATATACTCAAGTCTCCCTGCATACAAGTGGAGATAGTGTCCTTTATGGAAGCCTCTTATTTTATAGTTTATTAAAATGAGAGTGAGTACTTCATACTATGTTCAAACGTGATAGAACGATCAAGTCTCAAGTGTGGTAGAGAAGTGGGCATCTAGCTTCCTAGAGCTGCCTCAGGAAGACCTGTTTTATTTTTCATTGGAGGTTTAGCAACCTGTTAATTAGGTAATTGCAGTCACTTTCATTGACTTGCATGTGAGGAGGCTTTTTGAAGGAAAGGTTGAATTAAGAAAAGAGAAGTAAATGGCTTCATAATAGATTAAATCGTAGTGTTAGGAGAAAATGTGTGCTATTTTTACTCACATTGTATTTGTGTTTCATTGCTCCATTTTGTCCAGAGTCAATATTGCATTTCAGTGTCTTAATGAGAGGTTGGCTTTTAAAGCTCAAGTGCTTTGAACTCGCCATGCTTCCATTCAGCACTGCTAGAGTCGCTGCATTGCCTCATCACCAGCTCCCTGAGATTGCTTCAAGGATAGAACATTAGAGCAAATTAGAGCACTTGGCTTAGTGAAAGCTCAGCCCCCTGAGAAGAATGTATTTTGTTTGTGGAATGTGGCATGCTGTGTTGCTAAACTATTGTGATTGCACCTGCCCATACCCTTCTTTTTTCCCTAGGAAGAGATACATATTGTACCTGTACAAAACCTCTCTAAAATCAATGTGTATGAACTAAAGGGAGCAGAGCAAGCAGGTGAATTGCCTGAAGGCTAGGGCTCTCTAGAAATGTTCTATGAAGGTTTTTGTTTGTGCACGAGTCTTTTGTTTGTTCAGCAGGGTTCTAAACATCTGGCATTTTTATACTGAGATAAGTTAAGTCCTTTGTGCACCTCAGGGCTTCCTGAAAAAAAAATAACAAGAAGAGTAGGGATGTGAAAAAGAAAAAAAGAAGTGGAGAAATAAAACAATTTCAGGAATTACATAGCAAGTGATGTTCTAGAATCAAAGGTCTCACTTATAAAGATAGAAAGAATCATTTTATGATGTTCTCAATTTTATTTCCACTTGTTTGTTTTCCTAATGTGTGAGCTTGTGTGTGGAACATTCAACAGCACAGATACATACAGTTTTACAAAGACATGACAAATTAGCCTACTTTGATTGTGAATAGAACCCTAGATTTGAAACAAGGGCACATGCTTGATCTGGAAATGCAGTGAGGTTGATGCACAATCAAGCTATCTTTATGCACAAAGAGTCTACAACAGAATATAGACCGGAGTCTTTTTCCTAACTGAAGTCTTTTTCCTAACTGAAGTTGAATTCTATAATATGATTTGGGGGCACAGAGATATCAAAGTTCCTGTGATGTCAGGAATGGTGAGTTCTACTTCATTGTTGGCTCCCTGAATGCAAAGCTATATATCTGTTTATATATGTGTTGCCTTATTGAGAATTACATATTTCAGAATCTTGGCTAGCACTGTTTGAGTGAGTTTCTGCACCCTGTTCCTAAAACCAGAGTTGAATGAATGCTAAATACGTGCTATATACCACCAATTCATATTGACGCCTATGAAGTTATCACTGCAATGTCCTAACCAGCTGCTTTCTGAGAATGTAGAGTTATACAAAGAAACCAGTGACTTTTCTCTTCTGAAGTTTCTCGTTGGTTCAAGAGAAGGTCTTTCTCTTTTGTAGTGTGTGCCTACATTATGTTGGTGATATGACCCACAGTAACTCCCTCACTCACCCACATTATTAGATTATTCTAATCTAATAATTTGCTGGTAGTTTATTAGGTAGCAAATCCCCAAATTCTAAATACATTTAGTCTTAAGGCCTTTGGAATTGTTATATTTCTGTAACATTTTCAAAGTTGATGTATATAATATCACCTTAATTGTTTAGGATTCAGTTATCTCCCTCCCAAAATATTTTGCCACATTTTTAAAATTTTTTTAACTTTTATTAATTACACTTTATTCATTTTGTATCCCCCCCATAAGCCCCGCCCTCCTCCCTTCCCGGTCCCACCTTCCCCCCCCCCTTTCTGCATGCATGCCCCTCCCCAAGTCCACTGATAGGGGAAGTCCTCCTCTCCTTCTTTCTGATCTTAGTCTATCAGTTCTCATCAGAAGTGGCTGCATTGTCAGGGTTCTAGGTTATCTCCATGAATAGTCCTTGGTTGGAGTATGAGTCTTTGGGAAGTTCCCTGTGTTCAAATTTTCTTGTTCTGTTGCTCGCCTTGTGGAGTTCCTGTCCTCTCCAGCTCTTACTATTTCCCACTTCTTACATAAAATTCCATTCACTCTGCCTGTCAATTGGCCATCAGGCTCAGTATCTGCTTTCACAGTCTGCATGGCAGAGGCTTTCAGAGGCCCTCTGTGGCAGGTTCCTAGGTTGTTTCCTGTTTTCTTCTTCTGGCTTTCAGAGGCCGTAGCAGGTTCCTAGGTTGTTTCCTGTTTTCTTCTTCTTCGAATGTCCATCCTCTTTCCCTTTCAGGATGGGTATTGAACATTTTAGTTAGGGTCCTATCTTTTGCTTAGTATGTTTAGAAGTACAGATTTTAGTGGGTTTATTCTACGTTGTATGTTTATATGGGTGAGTATATACCGTGTGTGTCTTTTTGCTTCTGGGACAACTCACTCAGGATGATCCTTTCCAGGTCCCACCATTTACCTGCAAATTTCATAATTTCCTTATTTTTCATTGCTGAGTAATATTCCATTGTATAGATGTACCACAGCTTCTGCATCCATTCTTCAGTTGAGGGGCATCTGGGCTGTTTCCAGCTCCTGGCTATTACAAATAGAGCTGCTACAAACATGGTTGAGCAAATGTCCTTATTGGGTACTTGAGCCTCTTTTGAGTATATGCCTAGGAGTGGTATGGCTGGATCTTGAGGAAGCACTATTCCTAGTTGTCTGAGAAAGCACCAGATTGATTTCTAGAGTGGTTGTACAAGTTTACACTCCCTCCAGCAGTGGAGAAGGGTTCCCCTTTCTCCACAACCTCTCCAGCATGTGTTGTCACTTGAGTTTTTTATCTTGGCCATTCTGATGGGTGTAAGGTGAAATCTCAGGGTTCTTTTGATTTGCATTTCCCTAATGGCAAATGGGGTTGTGTATTTCTTTAAATGCTTCTCTGCCATTCGGTATTCCTTTACAGAGAATTCTCTGTTTAGCTCTGTTTCCCATTTTTTAAGTGGGTACTTGGTTTGCTGCTTTTCAGTTTCTTTAGTTCTTTATATATACTGGATATGAGTCCTTTGTCAGATAAAGGGTTGGTGATGATTCTTTCCCAATCTGTAGGCAGTTGCTTTGTTTTGATGACTGTGTCCTTTGCTTTACAGAAGCTTTTCAATTTCATGAAGTCCCATTTATTGATTGTTGCTCTTAGAGCCTGTGCTGTTGGTGTTCTGTTCAGAAAGTTTTCTCCTGTACCAATGAGTTCTAGGGTCTTCCCCACTTTTTTTTTTTTCTAGCCAATTTAATGTTGATGTCTTTGATCCCCTTGGACTTCAGTTTTGTGCAGGGTGATAAGTATGGATCTATTTTCATTTTTCTACATGTAGAGATCCAGTTGGACCAGCACCATTTGTTGAAGATGCTATCTTTTTTCTATTGTATGGTTTTGGAATCTTTGTCAAAAATCAGGTGTCCATAAGTGTGTGGGTTTATTTCTGGATCTTCTGTTCGGGTCCGTTGATCCACCATTCTGTTTCTATGCCAGTATCATGCAGTTTTTATAACTGTTGCTCTTTAGTACAGCTTGAGATCAGGGATGGAGATACCTCCAGAAGATCTTTTATTGTAGAGAATTGTTTTCCCAATTCTGGGTTTCTTATTATTCCATACGAAGTTGAGAATTTTTCTTTCCAGGTCTGTAAAGAATTGTGTTGGCAATTTGATGGGAATTGCATTAAATATGTAGATTGCTTTTGGTAAGATGGCCATTTTTACTATGTTAATCCTGCCAAGCCATGAGCATGGGAGATCTTTCCATCTTCTCATATCTTCTTCTAATTCTTTCTTCAGAGACTTGAAATTTTTTTCATACAAGTCTTTGACTTGCTTGGTTAGGGTTACACCAAGGTACTTTATGTCATTTGTGGCTATTGTGAAGGGTGTTGTTTCTCTAATTTCTTTCTCAGCCCTTTTGTCTTTTGTATACAGGAGGGCTACTGATTTTTTTTTTTGAGTTAACTTTGTTTGCTGCCACTTTGCTGAAGGTGTTTATCAGCTGTAGGAGTTCCCTGGTAGAGTTTTTGGGGTCACTCATGTATACTATCAAATCATCTGCAAATAGTGATAATTTGACTTCTTCCTTTCCAATTTGTATTCCCTTGATCTCCTTCAATTGTCTTATTGCTCTAGCAAGGACTTCCAGAACTATGTTGAAGAGATATGGGGAGAGTGGGCAGCCTTGTCTTGTCCCTGATTTCAGTGGGATTGCTTTAAGTTTCTCTTTGTTCAGTTTGATGTTGGCTATAGGCTTGCTGTATATCGCCTTCACTATGTTTAGATATGTGCCTTGTATCCCTTTTGTTTATGCTTAATGTTTGGAGATTTCCAACTGATGAGTCTTTCTTCCTTTTTTTTTTTTAAATTAGTGTTTATGAATGTTCTGATTTCATGTTTATCTATGCACCATGCACATATGTAGTACCTGTGGAGGACAGATGAAGGTGTTAGACCCCTACAACTGGAATTGCCGAGAGTAGTGAGCTGTCATGTGACTGCTAGAAATTGAATTGAGGCCTATGTAGAAGACGTCAGTGCTCTTAACTGATAAATCATCTCTACATTCCCTTAAATGTCTTTTTCAGTCATTGATTTGTGTTCAGAGATTCATAACTTCTATCTCTGAATATATCTCTACTATTTCTTATTTTGTGAAATTTTCTTGGTGCTATTTATTCTTCTACCTATCTACCTATGTTTTCTTGCCAAACTCCCTTCTCTCCAGTGTTCTGTTTGCATTTTCTTATATTACTTTCAAATCTTCTATCTAGCTTCTATTTATTAGAGAACACATGTAATACTTGTCATTCTGTGCTTGTCTTATATTACTTAGCATGATGGTCTCAAGTTGTATACACTTTTCTGTAAGTTTTGTAGTTTTTATCCCTCCTTCTGGCTCAGTAACACTTCATTTTGTAGATGTACCTTTTTTAAATTATATATTCATTTGCTGTATCATTTCATTATACATTCGTTTAGCCTGACTGCATAAGCTGGCATAGGCAGATGTGTCTTTCAGTTTGTTTCTTTTGGCCTTATCACACCTAGGAGTGGTATTTCTGATTATACGGTGATTCTGTTTTTTGCTGTTGAAGGAATTTCATATTGTTTCTCATGGTGGATATAATAATTTAAATTTGTACCAAGTGTGTATGAACATTCTCCCCCATGCTATCTGTAGCAATTTATTTTCATTATTATTTTTAAATTTTTTTGAGATCATAATATAATTACATTTTTCTTCTCTTTCATTTCTTCATGCTTTTCTGTGTACCTTTCCCCATTTTCCTTCAAATCAATGGCCTTATTCCTGCCATCAATTTTTATTGCATCCATGTGTGTATGTATACATATGCATATATGTTCAGAAATATAACCTGCTTGTTCCACATAATGTTACTCGTATGTTTGTTAATGGGGTTGACCATTTAGCCTTAGAGAACTGAATGAGGAGCTCCTCACTAAAGAAGACAGCCTCTCTTGCTTCCAGCTTTTCTTAGTCACCTATATATATATATATATATATATATATATATATATATATATATATGTTATTGTATAGGGTTAAAACATTGTGGGATTTTTCCTATTTCCTTTGCATTGTCTATATTGTCATGTTTTATCATCTCATGCTTCGGCAGTGACGTTGATGAAGCTTTATGGGTAGCTTTTGATATTTCTAGAAGACACAATTTGACAGAAAACTCTCCAATACGCTGCCTCTTAAACTCTTTCTGCCCTCTCTTCTACAATGTTTCCTGAGCCTCAGGTATGGGACTGATTTGTACATATATCTATTGGGACTGAGCTCCACAACCCCACAGCTTGGCTGGGTGTTGTGTCAGTAGCGGTATCTGTCTGTTGCACAGAGACTTCCTTAATGAAAATGAAGATTGACCTTTTCTGTGGGTGTAAGGATAAATATTTAAAGTTTTTTTCTTTAACTTATGCTGGTTAAGTAAGTTGGTGGCTGTAGATTCTCCTCCAATAATTGTGACTTCACTCGCACTGAGTATTTACCTACGTTTCAAGTACCAGGCATGGTTTCCCTCTTACTGAGGGAAAATTTTATCTTTTTGATTGTAGTTGTAGAAGTTACTTTTCTCATAACTGTGATGAAATGCCTCAATGAGGTGGATCTGTTGAGATTGCTCAGAGGGTAAAGTGCTTGCTGTAGTGAAGTTTGCTGAGGAACTGAGTTTACAATGATTGTCGGGTGTGCTGCATGCTAGCTTAGCCTAAAAATGCAGGCTCTAGGCTCATGAAAAATCCTGCTTCAGAGGAAAACGGTAGAGAGTTATAGAAAAGGATACACAATGCTCTGTTCTGGCTTATGGACGCACGCATGGGCAAGGACATAAACACATGTGAGCAAATAGCACAGACACATAGCCCACCACCACTGCCACAACGACATCACACCACACTAACTGGATATCCAACTGCAGAAAAATAAAATGACATTCATATAGCTCATATTTGCATATCAAGAAAAATGAACTAAAACTTAAAGTGAAAATACTAAATGAAAACATATGAAATACACTTCAGATTATAGACACATTTAAGAACATTCTCAACAGTTCCGCACTGGCACAGAAAATAGCCCTGGGAATTAGTAAATAAGGATACACAAAATGTAAGTTCTTGAATCACAGGAGAAACTATCTGCAGAATGAACAGACAGTCTAGAGACTGAGAAAGAAAAAATAATTCAGCTATACGTAAAACAAGTGCTTGATATTTAGAATATATTAAAAAAAATAACCAGCAAAACATAAACATAGCCTCTCCCTCCAACACCCCCAAAGCCAGGCAATGGATCAGCTAATGGAATAAACAGTTTTTAAAAGAAGAAGCACAAATGGCCAATAAATATTTCTTTTAAATGTTTAACATTGTTAGCCATCTGGGAAATGCAAATTAAAATCACTTTAAAACTCCATCGCAACACAGTCAGAATGGCTAAGATCAAGAAAACAAATCACAAATGCCGACAAGGATATGCAGGAAGAGAAACTTTATTCACTGCTGGTGGGAGTATAAACTTGTGCAATTACTCTGAAAAGCAGTTTCTTTTGGAAAATTAAATATAGAAATGCCATATGACACAGTTATGCTATGCTGGGGACAAACCCAAAGCACACTTTATGTTAGGAGAGAATCGCTCACTCACCCACATTCCTCGGTGCTCTATTCACAGTTGCTAGGACATGAGAACAGCCTAGGTATCCATCAACTGATGAATGGATAATGAAAATAGGCCAGATCTGATAGTGGAGATATGGAAAACGGATGGATCAGGAAAGTATTTTATTCAGCGAGGTGACCCTGACTTAGACAAAAATTGCATTTCTTCTTTTTAGAAGTATCCTAATGTTTAATGTTTGTATATATATTTCAGAGTGGATATGGACTATGAAACTAGGTAGGGGACCATAAGAGAGGAACTAGAAGTGTTCAGGAAGAAGGGGAAAAGAGGGACAGCTGAAACAAAGGAGGAAAGGAGGGCACTGCCAAAGAAGTCAGAGAGAAGAGAGAAAAAGATAATCAATAGCAGATCTGTATGAAAAGTACCTTGAAGAATCCTAATAGTATACTTCAGCAAAACCAAACCCAATCAGAACATGAGATGACTGCACACTTGAAGGGAGATAGTTTTGCAGGTTTTACATTTTTGTAGTAGACCAAAGCATCGGCATATGCATTATCTGTGACTCAGTGTATGCTTACAACCCAAATTAAATAAAAAATCAATGGTGATTTTCAGTAAGTAATGAACAGCACACCCATCTTTTTCCTTCTTTGGGTTTCAAAGGCCCTCAAACAATGTTTACTAAAACACATGTTCTAGTCACTAATGTGTCTATGTATTCCCCGAACATCACACCTCTTGGACTTCCTACTCTCTAAAAGAGAGGTCACAGGTTATGATGATAGTTGACTCTGGTGTTAAACTTACTAGTAGCAAACATGCAGAATTTTGGGTCTAAAGTAAACATGTATGTTAAATGCACCGGACTTAATGATATGAAAAAAGTTGTCTTCTTCATTTGAAAACTGGGAGAATAATGTGTAGTTTACAGGGTGACTGTGGTAGTGATTCAGTGAAGACAATTAGTGTCTGGGTGTCTATGTGTATATATATGGATACGTAGTAGTTATGGCTAATATTTTGGTATAAAAGAAAAGCTTGAAATTCTGCGTATGAAGCTCAAAGCATAGAATGTGCAGATTTGTCCATGGAATTTAGGGACCAAGAATTTACTAAGTTCTTGTATATATATATATATCAAGAAATTAGGTAAATATAACTTTGCTCATATTATCAGTGTTCTTGCTGTCCTTTGGGAAGCCTTGCACAAAAGGCTAGTCATATGTATTACTCATCTTTCTTTCAGTTGCTGGGTTTAGTGGCAGAATGAAGGAGCAAACCATTCAGCCAGATAGAGAGTGAATTTAGGATAGGCTTTACATTTCTTTTTAACTGCACTGCTTCTAAAAGGTGCCACCCACATATGTGTGGAGTATTCCATATCACTCAAGGCAACCAAAAGAATTTTTCAGTCAAAGGTCCCTGATTAGGCGATTCTAAGTTGTGGCAAATAAGCACTTAAAAACCATTACAAGGAGTTTGGTGGTTTTTTTTTTTTTTTTTTTTTTTTTTAAATAAAATGTAAGGATTGCTGTTTGTGAAAGGCAAATATAACCTGGGGAGGACTGGAGAATTAGGAATCTGAAATTCAGGAATGAAGTCTGAGAGTCTGGATGAACCTAGAAATGACAGTAGTGTCTAGTAGCTCAGCAAAATTATCCCAGAAGTTTCTCAGCTATTTTGCATGACTTAGGCTCCTTTTAAAATTAACATTTATGACATTATATCACATTTTCTTTAACACTGAATTATTATCCTTAGTAACTTGAGGGGAAATCCTTTGGGAAATTAGTTCATGTTTCACCAGTACCTTCTGAAAACCCTCCATCTTCAGATTCTCAAATTTCCATAATCTCATCTCTGACTTTATCTTTTATCTGCATCCTCATTAAATTGGCATCTTAATCGTCTTAGTTCCATCCTGGTTCACAAGCCCATTAACCCTTGTCTGAATTCCTTTGCCTCTCTGAAACATGGCTTATTATCTTATTGCCTCTCTACATTTTCAAGCTATTTATTTCTTGCCAGCCGTAAGTCCTGGATAATATACAGTGTCTGCTTTCTTTGATGTTAAAATTCAAGGCACAAATTATCAAAGGCACTAAACTATCTGTTGAGTTTGTTATGGTACATTGTTTAAATAATTATTTTGAAGACACTTAACGTTATACATGTTAAAAGTTACTTTTCAGTTAATCCTACTTAGCTGGAAACTACGTTTTAGTACAACTTGCACAACCCAAAGTAACTTTTAGATAAAACAAAGTAAAAAGCATCTAGATTCTTAGACATTAGCAACAAAGCAGAGTTTTTTTTACAGGTAGTATATGTATCTAGGAAAATAAAATTATATTAGACTAACCTGAAAACTGAAGACAACACAATCTTCAGGAACAGTTAAAGTGCTTAAGACTTGAAAACTGGTGAAAGTGGTTGTTATGCAAGCTTGAGAACACCAGTTCAGAACCTCAGGACCCAATTAAATGCCAGGTAGGCCTGACAGCTCAGGGAATTCACTGAACAAGATGGTCACCAAAAGTAGTTCTTAGCTATTGTTCCAGCACCATGCTTGCCTGTGTGCCTGCTTCCATGTTCCTCACCATGCTGGTTATGGATGAATCTTCTGAAATCCTAAGAAAGGCTCTAATTAAATGCTGCTTTAAGTCAATTGTCTTGATCATGGTGTTTCATCACAGCTTTGGAACAGTAACTAAGACAGGAAGTGTAACAGCATGATGTTCTAAAAAGAGGTGAAACATTGCATTTTGCAGAAGAATTTTTTAAGCTCAGGAAGTAAGCAATTTAATAGCTCCAGGAAGTCACTGAAATTAACTAAATTCACTAGGTAAGGTCAATTTGTGAGGTTTAGTGTTCAGACTTAGGAATGAGGGATATTGCTAAAAACGTTAGATTATAGGTCATTTGGTTCCAAGTAAGCACAGTTTATTTTCTCTGATAAATATGTTTGAGATGCTGTCTATGAAACGTACATTATCTCTGGGCAACAATGGCAGTGTTTCTTCTGTTTGAAGTTCCTTGATTCGCTCAGCTGGTATGGCAACCCAACCAGATCCCTGTATGGGAGTACCTCTTTTCCTTCCCAAGTGTACCTTCCAGGATCCACTTGCCTATCTGTCTTTGTAGCTCGCTTCAATATACAGCATTCACATCTTGGCACATTAAACATGAATCCAAAATAATGGGAACCACATGGAATATACTCTCAGGTCAAACTAAAAATACATCACAGAAGGGGAGTTGAGAAGTCCCTAAATACTTGTAAAGCAAACAACATTCTTTGACGCAGAACATCTGCTACAAAAGAATTGTTAAGTAAAAAATTAATACATTAGGAACTAAAAAAAAGTGGAAATATTACCTATAAAACTTGTGTAATGCTGTAAAAACAGCACTTAGAGAAAATTAATAAATGTATATACTTGGAAAGAAGAAAATCCAAAAGAATAGAACAGGTTAAGTTTGAAGCACACAGAACAAAGAAACTAAACTCTTGGGTAGAAATCTCTGAACTTGAGAATAAGGATTTAGTAGAGAAACTTTAATAGCCTGAAGTAGCCCTGGAGATTGGATCAGGGCTGTGTTTATGTTAGACAAGCATTCTCCCATTGGATACCGTCATCAGTTCTTTTCCTTTTTATTTTGGGACAGGGTCTCACGGATTTGGTCTTTTAATGTATTATGTAGCCTTGTCATGCCTTAGAATTATGATCCAGCTTCTGTAATAGTTATGATTAAAGGCCTGAGTTCCCCTGAAAAAACTAGTTCTTTCAAAATATCAACAATTCATTTTGATTCCATGGAATCAAACATGTACTTGCAGGGTCATCACACCTCATTAGTGTGAGTACACAGCTTTCTCCTGGAAAGCAGGGCTTTTTTCATTGGGAACTACTTGACCATATTTATTTATTTATTTATTTATTTTAAAGGTTAGGAATCTAAAGTGGAGAGTTTTTTTTTTTTTTATCAGTTACATTTTATTAACTCTGTATCCCAGCCGTGTCCCGATCCCTCATTCCCTCCCAGTCCCTCCCTCCCTCCCTCCCAGTCCCTCCCTCCCTCCCTCCCTCCCTCCCTCCCTCATCTCCACCGTGCCCCTTTCCAAGTCCACTGATAGGGGGGACCTCCTCCCCATTCATCTGATCCTGTTTTATCAGGTATCTTCAGGACTGGCTGCAAAGCCCTCCTCTGTGGCCTAACAGGACTGCTCCTCCCTTCGGGGGTGGGGAGACCAAAGAGCCAGTCATTGAGTTTCTGTTAGAAATAGTCCCTGTTGACCATATTTAAAAATGTTTGCTTTCTCCTTTCAGAAAGGGACAGGAAGGATCATTCTTACTTCTTTCCTGTCAAAATGGTTGTACTTGATTAAAAATAAAGCTCAGAAAATTGTAGATGGACACCTGGCCTCCAATAATCCCATAAAGACGCTATTTCAGTAGTTGTAGAAGTAGTTCGGTAGTTTCAGCACCTCCCACAGCTGTTTGTATTCAGATAAGATGAGATTTGTAGTAACACCAAAAGTTGCATATCAATGTTCATATTAGCTTTGCTAATAATTGTGAAAATGTAGAAGTAACAAATGTATCTGCGTAGGTAAATGCATAAACATCCTGGTAGCTCCATCCCATGAAATATGAGCCATCATAGGAAGATTTGTCTTTGTGAAAGAAGCCTGTCTGAATGTGCTACCAAATATATTATTCCAACTATAAGAAAGGAAAACAAACAAACAAAACATGGAGACAGTGAAGAGAGCAATAGGTGCCCTGACTTACAGTGTTCAGGGGATAAAAAAATTAGAGCATGAAAAAATTCTGGAGAATATGAAGTATTCTTTGGACTACTCTAGTAGTAAATCCATAGCATTGAACATTGGCTGAAACGCAAAATGATTGAACCTTTATGTAAACTCTCGATGGATGTGAATGGATATGAAAAATGGGTATGAATATATAATACTTTGAATTTCATAACATTCATATATAAACAAAGTATTTTCATATGTAAGACCTGGCTTGAATGATTGGAAAAGTCTCATATAAGGAGCTTACTGAATAAGAACACATAGAAACTATCCACAAATTATTGTTTTAGTTAGTAAAGTACTAGTCAGTAAAATATTAGTAACTAATATGCCTATATTAGTTACTCTTTTAGGGTGATAACAATACATTATGGCCAAGGCAATTTATTAAAGAAGGCATTTAATTATCTTAGGGTTTCACAGGGTTAGTCTACAGTGGCAGAGAAAAGACATGGTGGCAACAAGAGCTGAGAGCTCATATCTTTTAAAGGAGGGTGAGAGAAACAATGGGAATAAAACTAGTCTTGAAACCTTAAAATCATACCAGTGGCACCCCTTCACTAACAAGGCCACACCTCCTAATCCTTTCTGAACAGTTCCATGAACTGGAGAACAAGTATTGAAACATAGAAGACTGTGGATACCATTATCATTCAAAGTACCACAGGATCCATATTGATTTATCAATTCTATCAAAAGTCTCACGATAATAGTTGATTAATAACAGAAAATCCATGTCAAGAGAAGAATGGATTTGAGTATAAAATACTTTTGTATTTAATATTATTCATATATAAACAAAGTATTTCCATATGTAAGACCTGGCTTAAATGACTGGAAAAGCCTCACATCACCTGTGGATCAGGAGCTTACTGAATAAGAATACATGGTGACCATCCACAAATTACTGTCTTAGACCTTAGCTTTCTAAAGGTGTTGAGGAATAATGATACTTTGTAGTAGATAAGAGTGTGTTTTTTAAAAATCTCTTGAAAAAAAAATGAATGTGGTCAACTGATTTTCTATAAGATATTAGGCTATAGTTGTAAGAGACCAGGGAACTAGAGGTACAACTATAGGCTTGGATTTTTCAAACACCTACTTCATTTAATGTTTTTATATGCTTTTTAACTCCCTTCCAACCCACTGACCAGAGGTAGGGAAGAAAGACGGTTATTAGAAAAAGGAGGTTGTGGATAATTTTAGACACAGTTCTTAGGGCAATTACACTCTTCAGTTTTTGGGGTACTGGCAGTCAAGTCAAATAGCAAACACAAAACAGCAACATGAATCAACAGCAGTGGCATGATTAAGCAGAAACAGCAAGACTCCACTAAATTAGTATGAGTCAGGGAAAGAAGCCAGACTCCCATGGAGTGCCACCAGAAGTTCTGTGGATCACTTCTCTCTGAGAAGTATAGAAAAATGAATGTCAGTGAAGCAATGTGAATTTTAAAAAGCATGGTGAAGCAAAAGCATTATCTCTGTCAGTGGGCTTCTATTTATCTCTTCTCTGAGCCCACACCAGGCTGTCCTTCCAGCTGACAAAAACTACGCCCCTTGTAAGAGACAGCTTCCCAGAAGACATCATGTGCCCTCTCACATGTGTGATTTCAACTGACCAAGATCATCTGCCTAAAAACATTTCCACATCCCACATTTAGGACCAAAACAAAAAACTCATAAAGGAAGCTGAAATTTCCACTACACAAAACTCTGGTAGAACACACATTGTACATGTGGGAAGCCTGGGCTTCTTCTTGAACATAGTGACTGATCAGGAAGTTCCCAGATATCCTCTTGCCTTTTCTGTTGAAAAGATGCAGAAGTCTAGTAGTAGAGCTTTTGTGTGATGTTCAGTTAGCTACCTGCTAGTACTATGGATCTCTGAAGGTTCTATGGAAGAAAAAGAAAACTCTACTGTATTTGAACCATTGGTACTCTAGGTCACGTAGGGTATAACCGATGTTAATTAGAGTGACCTGTGTCCTCTTTCTGATCCTCAGGAGGGGCAGCACTGGAGAAAAATGAAATTTTTTCAAGTTGACAAATGACATATATATCCTTACAACTTCAGACATAGGTTAAAGATTGAATATTTCTTTGGCTGTGACCATGCAACATTTGAAAATGTTTCTGGTCAGCAAGTGTTTGTGACTAAACTTTAAAAGAGTTACCAACTATCCCATTGCTCTAGGGGCTGTTTTGAAAAGTATTTGTTCCCCAACACAGATTTGTTTTCCTTCAGTCATCTTCTCCATATGGAAGTTACCATCTCTTTCTCTGCTGCAACTTCTCATTAAAGAGTATGACCCTTGCCTCAACACTTCCAATGGATGTCATCTCAGCATGTTTCTAGGTGGCCTAGTACACATACAAATATGTTTTCTAGTGAAATGCAGTTATCCTTAGCAGATTAAAGGGTGTTCATGGCCACTGGAACCAAGCACTGTTGACTGGTATGAGGAATAAATACAGTACTGAAGCTTACTGGAAGACTACCTATCCATTAGTTTCAGCAAATACTGCTTCCATAGGCACACTGTGAGAGTTTGCTTTTGTCTAGCATCAGAAGAATATAATACCTTTTCTCAAAGAGATTTGCTTGGTATTGCTCGTACATTAAAGAATTTAGATATATAAAAACTTATTATTTTATTAATGATGTTTCAAATTTTAATTAACTGAATAAAAATACCTGAAGTTTTATAACAGCCCAAAATGTAGACAAGAGTTCATGCAGAACGACTGGAATGCATTCTTTACATAGCTAAAGTAGGGTTACAAAGTCAGTTATGATGCTGCTAATGAATGCTTGTAGAATAGCTTCTTCAATCCTTGACATGTGTCCTATTGAGGCAGTTGAAAGCAGTTGTCCTGTCTGTGAGTAGATGTCGTTACATGCATTCCACTATTTTTATTTGTTATTTGAATACTGAAACATTTCTCAAGCTATAATTCAGAGAAAAATAATAATAGCTTTGGTGTATATGTAACATTCAGTCACCAATTGTGTATGTTAGTGGAGGAGTCTGTTATGAATCAAATCTAGTTGTTAATGCAAGGTAAACTGGAGGGGAATGTTTGAAAATGTCTTGATAAATAATCTTCACCATTTAGGTATTCAGGAAGAAAGAGAGTCATATATTAATTATATCCATGTGAAGTAAATCATGAGAATCAGCCTGGCATCGTGAACTGATGCTGGAATAGTTACCTAAAACCAAAGTGCTTTTCCAGAGCCAGTCATGTGGTGATCACTAGTGATGCCTCTGTCACTTTCCTCCTTACTGGTTCCAAGGTCACATCCTGTGCTGGGGCATGTAACCAAAGAAACACACACCAGATCTAGCCACAAGGGAGTTTGAGAAGTGTAGTGCTGGGTTGCAATATTTTAAAAATACTAAGGCAATTTTACAGGAGCAGAAACAAATGGTGACCAAGCCAAATCTCATACTTTATCCACAGGAATACAGATAAGTTGACGCCTAAAATACATTACAAAATATACACTCCATAAACACACTTTTTGTGGGTTTCATTTATTTCTTTATTTGTGTTTGTTTGTTTATATTTGAGAGGCCATAGACGTGGGTGGGAAGGGAGGTTGAAGGATCTGGGAAGAACTGGAGAGAATGGTCAGAGAATATTATCTAACAACAGTTGTCAATTTAAAAATCAGGCCTGGATGATGGTCGGTAAGATTTCTTAGATGTCACCAGAGCAAAAGCCTAAGTCAGCCAGAAGAACAGGTCTTTATCTTATTGTATGCATATACCAGTTGAGGAGCACACAGAGAGCCTTGGGAAAGAGTTAATGAGAGGCTGAACTGGGTAGTCTTTGCCATCAAATTAAGAATTTGTTTTTTCTTTCGAAGAATGAAACACTAGAAGCCTTTAAAGAATGTTATCTTCATAGGGTTTACCTTGAAAGGAAAACGGTGCTAAAACTTTATAGAGAGGCAACGTGAAAGAGAGTAGTTTAATGAGGCTAACTGGGCTTAAAATATGTCTACAAAAGTGAAGGTAGAGACATGAACAGGCCTAGGACATTGTGATACACACAACAAACTCTTCTAAGGGCTTGGTTTTAGAGCAGAGAGTGTGAAAGAAAATGCAATGTTTACTAGCTATTTTTCTCAAAACCATGAGAAAATATTTGAAGGCCCACGTTAAGGGAGGAAGGGATTGCTTTGCCTGTGGTTTAAGGATGGAAAGAGCAGCCGGGGAACATGAAGCGGTGGGTCACACTGCATCAGAAGTTGGGAGATAGAGATGAGCTCTGGCACTCCACTTTCTCCTTGTCATGCCATTCCAGACCCATTCCACGTGATGGTGCCGCCCAAATTCTGGATGAATCTTTCCTAGTCAATTAAACCTCTCTGGAAACTCCTTCATAGACACATCCAGAGGTGTGTTTCTTAGGTAGTTCCAAAATTGAGTAAAATTGATAATAAAGATTAGGTATCAGGAACATATAATGTACATTATAATTAATAGCTTTAACATAAAACATGCAATAACTCTCTGCTGATCCCAGATACCTTACCTGTCCTTATTGAGGGCAGTAACAAAGGTTAGGTATGGGAAAAGAGCTGAAGGGACACAAATTTTATGTTTTACAAGATTTCTTGGAACTCACAAACAACTCGCACAGAGAACCTTTTTGACCACTTGGTTATGTGGACATACATAATTGACAGTGAGATGGAAAAATTGATCTTTTACTCTGGGTGACAAGTTGCTATAAAAATATTTGGTTTCAGAATGATGAAGACTGGTATGAAAGACACATAAGCCAATAAAAAGACATAAAGCTAACTTTTTTTTTTAGTTTCAACTTGATCATAGGTTATTTTTTGGCTCTTATTTGTTTACTTTTTTTTGCATCCTGTGGTGGATATGTGAATTCAGCTCTCTGGGTATTGAAGTATTAAGAACAATTTTTTTTTTTGCATTCCAAAAGAGGCAACTTAAGTTATTCATTTGAATCGGTGACTTAAAGTTGATGTCCTTAATGATGGACTTCAAGTTTTAATATGAAATAATTCCCTTCCTCCTTAAGCTGCTTTTGATCACAGTGTTTTGTCATAGCAATAGAATTCTATTACAATAACACTCATTAACTAATAATGTAATATTATATTATATTAAATATCTACACTGTGATATGTAATTATACCTCACACACATATATTATGAGGTTTTAATGTTTTGGCAAGACAGTGCATAGTGGTTACATTAACTGAAATAGAGAGTAAGATAGTCCACTGATGTGAGCCAAGTGAGTATATAATACCTTATGTATCACTCTCAAGTAGGTGGTGACATATGTAGAATAAAGTCTCAAAAAATAGTTTGTGAATATGTGCCAGACTTCAGTAATTGTTTTGGAATGGAAACAGTGGTGCAAATATTATGGTCCACTGGCTGACAATTGTAACAGTGAGAATGAATGCACTTGGCCAACATAGATTCAGAATCAGATAAAAAGCCCAGGTCAGAGGTTGAGGAATGGAAGCAAGAGATGTGTCAGAAGAAGAAATAATTATTTTTAAATGAAGTGGAAAATACTTAAGTGATTAGGAGAAAAGGTAGAAATAGAGGCATAGATTGGTTTAATTACAGTAAGTGGAGAAATAGCCAATAATTAATTTGTCTTCTGGGAGGTTAAAAATAGTATGGCCTTTTGAGTTATTAGCAATATAGCTGTTTTCAACCATGTTGTAACACTAAAGAAGAAACAAAATGATAGAGGGCCAATGTATGAGTGAGGGGCAGGAATAGAGATGTAAATTTACTGTGTCTTCAAGGGATAATACAAAGAGAAAGAAAGTAATAGGAAAAATTAAGAAAATAAAAGAATGATGAGTGGTTTTACGCTTTCATATTTTAGTAGATTTATTGTCAGAGAGTTAATGTCTGTAGAGTAACTGAGCAGAAAGAAAATTCCATTTGTTCCCTGATGCCAAGCATGCACAACCTCAGTCAACATTGAAACCCCACACCGGAATGGTATACATGTTGTAGCTAATACATTGTCGCCAGAGTTTACATTATGCTCATTTTTGGTTTTCAGAATTTCATAATGCCATGTGTCTGTCATTACAGTCCCAGCCAGAAGAGTTTAACAGCCCTGAAGTCAATGCCTTCTGCTGTTCTATGAACTGACTCAGTCTCCTTTCTCCCAGCTCCTGGCAACCAAGAATGTTTGCACTGTCGTGCATGCATTTGCCCTTTCCAGAATCTTGCATAATGAGTATCTTACAAAATTCTCTTTAATCTGGCTTATATTCTTTCACTTAGCCATGAACGTTTAAGGTTCCCTGTATCTTTTCATAATTTGTAGGCCATTTAATTTTATTGCTACATAATATTCCTGTGTCTTGTAAACTACAGTTTATTTATACACTCATGTATATCTTAAATTTTTGACAAATCTTTGTTCAACAAGAGTAAGCTAAAACACTTAAAATGTAATGACTTTTCATGGACTAAGAATATAATTTAGTTTGCAAAGTAAGTTGCAAATAGTAACTAAGTGAATTTAAAGTTTCAACATAAATTTACTTAAAGTGTTGTAGCCCTTGAAAGTTTGTTGAAGTTACGTGAAAGATTGCTTTGGTGTGGTCCAACTTGAAAGAGGAAAACTCGTTGAGGCACAGGAATAAGGTCCCCTGACCCTTACATGGATTTAGCACTAGAAACACAGTAAATTTTCATTCTACACAGCTATCTGTGCATTTTCCATGGTTGAAAGAAAGGAGAGAGAGTAAGCATTATGGAATCTCTTCTTGTTCCCTGTGACAAAGGTGAGAAGTGCTGGGAAGAGGATTTTTAAAGAATACTATCTCTCTAGAAGGAAGGACATCCATGGACTATCCATTTCTTGCCTTCTAATCACACAAATGGAAAGGTAGCTTAAACCTAACCTGTGATTGTTACAGTCTGGTAATCATTTCACTTCAGAACTCTTACTTTCTTCCATTCATCATCATCATTCATCATCATCATCACACCAATAGGTCTCTGAGATAGCAGTGAGCTACAGTCAAAGAACTGCAAGAGGAGAATCCCAGCTGTGAGGAGCTTTTAGAGATTCTTCCAATGTGGGAGATAAGAATGAGGCTAACAAGCCAAAACAAATTCTGTGCAGCTCTAGGAAATTTTAAGCATGGCCTTCTTTCCTTGTTTAAAAAAAAAAAAATTATTTATTTATTTATTTATTTATTTATTTATTTACTTTCCATACAAATCGTAGCCCCTTCCTTCCTGTCCTTGAGGTCCCAACCTCCTTCCCTATTCTTCCATCCACTCTGCCCTATTTCTAAGATAAGGGGAGCAACCTCCCTCTCCCCCCTCACCAGAGCTCATTAAGTTCTATTAGGATTGAGTTTGTCCTCTTCCCCTGTGGCCCAGCGAGGCAGCTCATCCAGGGGAGGGTGATAAGCAGGTAACAGAGTCCATGTCAGAGATAATCCCTGCTTCCCTTACTAGGAAATCCACAAAACCTGAGACCCCGCCCACAAGTAAAAACCGACTCATGGTCTTATTTTGATCTGAACTAAAACCGAAATTTACAACAAAGTTTATCCTCATTCCCCATTTAATCTTGTAACAAGAGATTTAGAAAGCAGCCTAAAAGGTGAGACAGGCACAAGTGAGGTGAAAGCAAGACTCAGATATGAAGAAAATAGTGACATTTCCAACCAGGGGACCTAGGTGCACTATCATTAACCCATTAAAGCCACCAGTATCCTAGAACAGATAACAGTGAAAGCACTGGGATGGGAATCTTTGGAAAGAACTGAACGAAATGATGGACAATACAGAACTGCCCGAAGTAAAGCTTGTGAGGGTTTTACCACAAGACTGGGAATGAATGAGGAAATAATAATGAGCCCCAGGTAAGTTGGAGGCAGGTCTAAGCTGAGATGCAAAGGGAAAGCAGTTTGCAGAAAGAGAAACAAACGCTCCAAAAGCCACAGGGCAGAGTCTGTAGCACGTAGGCAGACTCCAGTTGGAGGAAACTAAAGTAAGTATCTCGGAGAAAATAAGAGCGTTTAATGTTCTGTTATTATACAAGATTTGCATAGCCAAAAATACTTGAGATTGGTCATTCATAAAGGTCTAAAGTGTGTTTTGTCACATTTCTGAAGGCTGGAGTTTTCAGGTAAAATGCCAGCAGGATTGGTCACCTGGAGAGGGCTGACCTCTGTTTCCAGAGGTGACTGCTGGCTGAGTCGGAAGGGAAGAGTGCTTACATGGCAGTAGGGATAGAACAGAATGAAGGACAAGATCCTTTTATGAGGATATGTTTTCCTATGCATGAGCTCAGAGCCATCATAACTCAGTGTCCTACCAAAGGTCACACTACCAATGTTTTAGTTTCCATATCAATTTTATAGGGGAAAATAAAATGTTCAAATTTTAATAGATTTTTTTTAGTAGCAATGTGTCTTTTCCCCTAAGAAAGATCTTCTGATAAGAGGTGACCATCAAACAGAAAGCTGCCTGATGTTTGGGGGAACAGAGTACTGGAGATTTACAATCCACTGGCAGAAGAGTTGTTCACAATTCAATACTCATGCCCTTTTTTGACAAAGCCACAAGCCCAAACCTTAAAACTTTAGTTGTCTCTTTGTTGGAAAGAAAGAAATTAACATAATAGAAGTCGAACAAGGGCCTTTAACCAAGAGGTAGAATATATCAGTAAGATGTGATATAAATTTCCTCTTAAGAGGACAGAAAAAAACCACATAGTAACTTGGAATATGAGTAGGATAATGAAAGTGAGTATAGAAGTGGTAGCAGTTTGCTAAGCACAGTTAGAAGTTCCAGGCTGCAAACTGTGATCAATGGCCATAGTGGAAGAGTGCTCAGGCTTGGAGTCTGCAGCATATTCACAGGACACAGTCTTCATGTCTTATGGGCTGTGTCCATCCCTAGAGGTTTAAGAGATACACGAGAGAGATCTGTCTTGACCTGTATCTTTCTCCTTCCAGTCCCCTCTTCTTGTTTAACTGATAACTACAATTTATACATATGACTAAAGAAAAAAAATAAGGAAGGCTAGATTTGAGAAAAACAAAAAAGAAAGGGAAGAAGGGAGAAATGTAGGGAATGTCCCACACTAGACTATGCAACTAATTTTATTGTAAAATGTCCCAAAGCCTGTATATTAGAGTGCTGTGGGTTACTTAAAATACAGATTTATATTCATTACTTAATTATTTGTTGGCATTGAAAATATGAAAGCTATTGCTAGTTTGTGGGACACATAAAGAAGATCTTTGGTGTGGGTTTCTCATCTGGGGCTCATTTAGCGTTCTTTCTGCCCTCAACTACCCATAACCCTGTTATTTTTATATTTTATATATTTGACATGTGATGTAATTACTCTTTAGTTGGTCTGTTAAATTTCATTGCTTTTCAAATCAGAAACAGCCTTTATGTCCTTCAACTCATTGTTTCTTTACTGTTCCACAGGGAGCAATTTTAATCTGAAAATTAAACAAGCAATGTGAGGTCCCAGAAGAGAAACAACCACAGTGATAGAAAGTGCCCTTGTTCACATGTAATACTGGGTTATTTACCAGAAACGGATAATGCTGCCACATCTGGATTAACACATTGATCATCCTAGTAACAATGAGAGTGGGAATAAATAGGAGTAATTTAGCTTTTGTCCCCTTGTAATTTTGTTGCTTCAGTTGCTGTATTTATTAGTTGGCTATTACTGACAATCCCCCAAAATGGCTTGCATACCCTAACACTCCACTGCTTCTGTGGAATCTGGACTCTGGGGTTGATGAAAGCTTTCTGCTCCAGAGCGTCTTACTTAATTGCAAGCCATCAACCAAGATGATTGACAACCTGGGGAACTCATTAAAGGCTCCAAGCTGCAATTTCTAATCTCACTGTTGTGTTTGTAGCATCATTTGATGTTCTTTCTTTTTTCTTTCATTTTTTTTTTAAGAGGAGAGGATTGTCCATGGCACTGATTAAAAGACCCAAAATCATTGGGACTATTTACCTGATAATGTGTGGACAATAGCATTTTATTCTTAACCGCAACTGAATAAAAACACCTTGGAAGCCAAGGATGATGGCACCTGTTTCTAATTTCAGTTTTCAAGAAATTAAAGTAGAAAGACTCTTGTTTAATTTCTAGTTTCATTGTTGTTGTTGTTGTTTGTTCTTTTTGTTTTTTTTTTTTTTTTTTTTTTTGGTAATATATCCTATAAAAAAAGCAATTTAGAAAAGGGTTATTCAGCTTGCAATTTCAGATTATAGTCCATCATTGCAGGGAAATCTAGATAGAAACTCAAAGCAACTAAGCACATCCATAGTCAAAAGCAGAGGGAAAAATAAATTCATCTGTTCCTGCATATTCAGCTACCCCTTTGCATTCTTATAAAGTTCAGGGCCTCAGTCTCTAAATGGTGTCATCCACACTCAGAGCGGATATTCCCACCAATCAAAACATTTTTTTTTCTCACAGGTACACCCATAATCAAACACAATCTAGATAATCAATCATGGAGACTATCTTTTCAGGTAATTAAAAATCACTGAAAGTTGACAATTAAAACTAATCATCATAATTCCATCCTTTGTCATCCTTACATACCAAAACACATCAATTTTAAATCATAACATTTAGATTTGTCTCCAAAGTTTCATGTTTATTTGTCTCATATTGTAGAATACAGTACAGTCCTCAGTCTTTTTCCCTAGTATTTTTCTTTTATTTAAAATAGTCTTACTTTATATTCTTTATATGATTATGGTTTTACTCTCCCAAACCTCCAAAATACTTTCTACTTCTGCTGCTCTCATCCAAATCCACACCCTTTCTGTCTCTCTTTAGAAAACTATCAGGAACATAAAGAAAACTAAAAGAAGACAAACAAACAGAGCTAAAGGAAAAACAGAAAACCACACATAGATACATAGACACACTAGTAAATCCCATAAACATACAACACCAGAAGTATATACGTAGTATATGGGCAAAGGACATATAAGGTTAACCAGAAAAGAAAACACACACACACACACACACACACACACACACACACACACACACACACACACACACTAGCTCTTAGAAAACATTAGGGGACAAATGACCTCCAAAGGTGGCACTGTGTTTGTTTTGTGTTGGCCCTCTACTGCTGCCATGAGGCTGGGCCTTGAGCGCTGTTCCTAACCCCAGTGAGACTCTATTGAGGAGAACTGATTTTTCAGTTTCTCAGTGATCCACAACTGGACACAGCTTCAGGTTTCAGGGAGAGAGGAGGTTCATTCTCCTTTCAGTGCCTGAACCCCATCTGTTGCAGACTCAGGCAGGCTCTGTGCATGCTGTCATAGTCTCTGTGAATTCATATGTGTGTTGGACCCACTGTGTTTACAAAGTTTTGTTTCCTTTGTGTCCTTCAAACCATCTGCAGAGTTCCCTGATCCCTGAGTGGAGGAACTTGATGGAAACATCCTGTTTAGGACTGAGTGTTCCAAGGTTTCTCGCTCTTTGCACACTGCCCAGCTGTGGGTCTCTATATTTCTTCACATTATTGCAGGAGGGGGTTTCTCTGATTATTTTTGAGCAAAAGCTAATAAATGTGCATAGAAGAATGTTGTCAGGAGTCATTTTATGGCTACAGTCCTATAGAAGAACAATAGTATTTGGTTTCTCCCTAGGTCCATGGCCTATCTAGTCTCTAGGTCTTAGACACCCCAGCACCCGAGACACCCTAGTTGGGAATGGGATGATTTTATGTGGTGGGCCATAAATCCAATCAGATAGTAGTTGGTCACTGTCTTAGCTTGGATTTCATTGCCGTGAAGAGACACAATGACCACAACATTTTTTTAAGTGATTAACCCCATTCATTTATTACTTTCAATTAGAGAAAATGGTTTATATTTATAAAGTTAAGCCATTTATTTTATTTTTTCCAAATTTTTATTTTTTATATTAATTACACTTTGTATCCCAGCTGTAGCATCCTCCCTCATTCCCTCCCAATCCCTACCCACCCTCCCACATCTCCTCCCTGCTCCTCTCTAAGTCCACTGATAGGGGAGATCCTCCTCCCCTTCCATCTGACCCAAGTTTATCAGGTCTCTTCAGGACTGGCTGCATTGTCTTCCTCTGTGGCCTAGCCAGGCTGCTCCTCCCTCAGGAGGGTAGGGGGAGATCAAAGAGCCAGCCACTGAGTTCATGTCAGAGACAGTCCCTGTTCCCCTTACTAAGGTACTCACTTGGATACTGATCTGCCATGAGCTGTGTCCCAGCAGGGGTTCTAGGTTATATCCATGCAAGGTCCTTGGTTGGAGAATAAGTCTCAGAAAAGACCCCTGTGCCTAGATATATTTGGTCGTTGCAGTGTTCCTGTCCTCTCCAGGTCTTACTAACTCCCCGTTCTTTCATGTGATCCCCTGTACTCTACCCAAGGTTTGGTTATGAGTTTCAACATCTGCTTTGATACACTGCTAGGTAGAGTCTTTCAAAGGCCCTCTGTGGTAGGCTCTTGTCCTTTCTTGTTTTCTCCTACTTTAAATGTCCATCCCTTTTTTCTTTCTAAGTGAGGATTGATCATCTTACCCTGGGTCCTCCTACTTGTTAGCTTCTTTAGGTGTACAGATTTTAGTATATTTATTCTATCTTATAGGTCTAGTATTCACTTATAAGTGAGTATATACCATGTGTGTCTTTCTGCTTCTGGGATACTTCACTCAGGATGATCTTTTATAGATCCCATCATTTTCCTGCAAATTTCATGATTGTCTTGTTTTTAATTGCTGAGTAGTATTCCATTGTGTAAATGTACCACAGTTTCTGTATCCATTCCTTCGTTGAGAGACATCTGGGCTGTTTCCAGGTTCTGGCTATTATGAATAAAGCTGCTATGAACATGGTTGACAAAAGTCCTTATTGTGTACTTGAGCATATTTTGGATATATGCCAAGGAGTGGTATAACTGGATCTTCAGGGGCACTATTCCTAATTGTCTGAGAAAGTGCCAGATTGATTTCTAAAGTGGTTGTAGAAGTGTACATTCCCACCAATAATGAAGGAGTGTTCCCCTTTCTCCACATCCTCTCCAGCATGTGTTGTCACTTGAGTTTTTTATCTTAACCATTCTGATGTGTGTAAAGGGAAATCTCACGGTGCATGACTGCTCTTAGAAAGAAAACATTCAATTGGGGTTGGCTTACAGTTTCAGAGTTTTAATTTATTATTATCACAGTGGGAAGCATGGCAACTTGTAGGCAGATAAGGTGCTGGAGTAGCCCAAATTTCTACATCTTGATCTGTAAGAGACAAAGAGAGAGCATCCCACTGGGTGTGGCTTGAGCACATATAAGACCTTAAAACCCAGCTCCACAGTGGCGCACTTCCTCCAACAATGCCACACCTATTCCAACAAGGCCACACCTCCTAATAGTGCCATACCCATGGGCCTTTGGGGGCCATTTACATTCAGACTACCACAATCACTCTATTAACCTTTGTCCATTATTTCAATAACATATCGTGTAGATAAGTCATCAGTGTAAATTGGAAGGTTTATAGCTGGATTGGTGTTTTATATTTTCCTTTGGTAGTGTGTGGAGTACCTTCAGATACTATGAACACTACTCACAGAGGTAAAGGCACTAAGTAGGCACCAGCTCTAGTTCTGCATGTTGAATAAATTCTGTAGATGTCTTCAGGAATAGGGCCTCTCATTCACAGAGGCAATAGCCTCTGTTGTTGGGAGGTTTTCATTGCCCCCATTTGGCCAACAAGTTAATTAGAAGTAAGCCATTTTTGGCACTGTAAGCTTCATTTGGTGAAGAGAGATGTTCAGTTCAGGCTTTATATCATCTGCTATTAGGATTGCATTCAGATTACCTTTATACATGTGTATATTTTAGGAAGCTTCTCTTGCATTAATTTTCTATATGACTCCTTAAATGGCCATTAGTTTTAGCTATTTCTGTCCATATTTCCTCCCTCACCTGCATCTTCACTTCACCGATTTCTTCTTCCATTTCTTTTCCCTGACCAGTAATTATCTATTCTATTTCTCCTTCCTAAAGAGACCCACTCTACTCAGTACATACCCCTATTGCTGTATGGATTGTAGCTTGCGTATAGACGACTTGACAGCTAGAATCTATATATAAGTGAATACATTTGTCTGATGGTGTCTAGGTTACCTCATTCAGAATACTTTATTATTAATGTTTTTCTGGCTCAATTCACTTACATGCAGACTTCATTAGTTCCTTTTTTAACAGGTGAATAATATTCCACTATGTTAATATACCATTTTTTTTAGCTATTCATCTGTTGACAATTATCTAGTTTGTTTTCAATTTCCAGTTATTATGAATAGAGCAGCAATGAACATGGTTGAGTGTTGGTATAATGTTCTTATGGAATGTATACAATTTATCCTTGTTCATTCAAATGCTGATTTTTTTCTACCCCACTAACTGGTTTCAATCTGGACATCACATTGTGATGCTTATTCTAAGCATCACCTGTCTCAAGTTTGTGTAAACTTGCCACCATTTGTTCTCTGTAATTGTCAATTAAACAACAATTCAGTGCTGTGCAATGGGGAGAATAGGGTGGAACATCCTGGTCTGGAGGGGAGAAGAAAGAAGCAGGTGGGAGGAGAGGAGAGCGGAGATTTGCAGGACAGGACTTGGAACCATAAGGAGAGATGAACGGGACCTAAGATATGACTAAAAGCAAGTATAATATGGGAAATCCAATGGGAGGAAACTATATGGGCTTGGAGGTTTATGATGGAGTAACTAGTGCCCAGCATTGTGCTCTAAGTTAATTAAATAAATCCTAGTCTCTGTGTGATGATTTGGGTATACAGTTGGTTTAGGAATAACCACTGCTTAACTGAAAGATAAATAATACTAATAAATATTAATAACTTACAACAAATGGTACCCAACTAATCTAAGTATCCACACCCTTTAAATTATACTTTAACATAATTTGTTTGGGGGAATAAGCTCCCAGTGATACAACCCAAACTTAAAACCTAAAAACTCCCATGTCAATTACTGTCTCTTTAAGAGAGACTCTTATACAGGCCCAGGAGCAAAAGACAGCCTACTGACCTGAGGCTGACCTGAGACTTACCATAACAAAATTGGCTGCAGCTACAGTCTAGCAGGAGGGGTATACAAGCATAGTTTCCTTTTACTGTGGCTGGCTCAGCTCAGCTCAGAGCAACAACAGCAACCATGACGAAAATAAGGAAACTGGAGGCACACAGACCTCTAGACAGAACTTGTCCAGAAAGTGCATCTAAAATTAAAACAAACAAACAAAAACAAAAACAAAATAAAAGCTAAAGCAACAAAACATGGCAGAGGGGTTTAAATCCCTTTTGGCTTTGTTTTGGTTGTAATAGTCATGGATCTGGTTGCAATATATTTAATGGTGATGGCTCTTCTCCATGCTTTCTCCTAGAAAGTTTGAGAAAATGGAGGGAAAGCCAAGGAATGGAATACTAAGTTACAGACAATAGAAAGGGCCCTTTTCCTAATAAAAATTAGATTAATAACGGCTAAAATTCAAAACTCTCTGGCTGCAAGATACTTGTCAGCTCTTTCTGGTAAGGGTCACTGATTCACTCGAACAATTAAATTCTAAAAAAATAACCAACTGGGCTTTGCTTGTTACAGCATAAATTGGCACAACTGACCCAAAACTGAAATTTTTCTTGTCTCTTTGCTTGATATTCATTTAAAGGCTTTGCATCACAATTATATGGTTTTCAGGAAAAAAAAAATTTTTGAACAAGTTGGTGAAGGCACAAGTTTTAATCCCAACACAAAGTTAAAAGAAACAGGCAGATCAGCCTAATTTACATAATAAAAGCCGGGGTGGCAACTACTGATATTTAGCAACTTGCAGAGGTAGTCTAGGATTCAAAATGACAAAATTTTCCTTAAGGTTACTATGTAAGTTCCTTTTTCTTAATAAGAGATGTTATGTCCTCACTTACCTAAAGGTTGGATTCACATCAATTTTAGGTTAATGTAAGGAGAGATGATGTCACACTGCTCTTAAAAGGCCAGCCAATCTCAAAAACTTGTACTTCCACAGAACTAGTACAAAAAGGCATTTTGGCTTAAGAATTATGCTCTGTTGGTAAATGTAAGGACTCAGAACTTGGCTGGGAGACAAACATGCAAACTGCATGCCTCCCACATCAAATAACTTTTAAATGCTGACTGGATAAAGGTGTCACACTGCTCTGGAAACCGACTTATCCTTTCAAATGCGAGCCGTTTTCACGGGGGAGAGGGCACATATGGGTAATGCCTGATACAAAAAGACACAGGGGGCTTACAGTTAGCAAAGTTCATGCCAGCCTATTTAAGTCCTAGAAACTCAAATTTTACAATTAATATGTTTAAAAAGCTGAACCATCCATCCTGTACCAAAAAAGGGGGCAAGCCAAAAAATAGCCATAGCCAATATAAAAATCCAGGTACAAGATGTCTAGGGTATGCTTTAAATGCTAAAGGTAAAAGGGAGTTTATATAAATTTTGGCTATAAAGGCATAACTGCCCATTCTATATAGAAAAGGAGATAAGACAAAAATAGCTACAACATATATAAAAACCTAGGCCTAAACCTCTAAACAGGTACAAGATGCCTAGGGTATGTTTAAATCCTAGATTAAAAAGGAGTTTATATAAAGTTTACTTAAAACATGACTTTTCTTTTGTTCAAGGCAACCAGCTTGTTTCTCTAATGGGAGACCTTCTCTCAGGAGATAGGTAGCAGTTTGGCCTAATGCAACAGGTACCCAACAGCCCAAAAAAAAAAAGCTATTTTGATCTATCCAACCTTGTTTTGATTTCAACATGATAATGATTGTATGTCCAATAATAATGGTAACTTATACTGCTGATTCCTTTACATGGGAACAACTCTGAAACTGACTGAGACATAAAATATATCTCTAGCCAGAACATCAACAATACATGGCCAATAAATCCTTGGTTATAATATCCTCAAAATTTATTATGCCATTATTTTAATTGGCATAGAAAAATTGGTTTACAGTTTAGTTTCATCCTGCACATCTCCTACATTTATAATTTTAGAACTGTGTAATACTTGTGAAAAATTATGTTTGCAGAACAACAGGATCAGACACTGGATCAAACCTGACAACATTCATCCTTCCAGCATGCTGAGACATTGACATATCTGTTCCAGCATCTTGCATGTTCCAGCATTCTGCTTGTTCCTGCCTCAACTGCTTCAACTGCTGTTTCTCATCAAAAAGCTCCCAAGAGAGCTTTGAAGAGAGACTAATCTCAATTGGTCTAGCATTTTAGACTGTTCCAAACAGGACTTCTATTAAGCCTGAAATTTCTCAACATTCAAAGACTGGACCACAAATGTTAATGCTTGCTAAATTAACCATTTTCCCCAATTTTATTTGGACCTTCTAACAGGATTTCTGTGCATCCAAAATGTCAGCTAGAAGAAATTAATGAGAACGATGTCTGATTTCCTTTAAGGGGGTGTTGGGTAGGCTTTTGGTTGTGTTCTGTGGCTATGAATGTTATTGTCTTTGAGAGATGGTTATAAATTATTAATGGTCTTATTCAGAGGGAAAACAAGGTTAGACTCAGTGATTTCTCTCTTTTCTTTTTTCTTTTCTCTACTTCCTTTCTTAGATAAACAGAAAACGATTGTAAAGAAAGGGGAATACAGGGATATCTTATAGTAATAATAGCACAAAAGGTAGATTACTAAATCTACTCAACTTAAGTTTTTGTTATTCTCAAACAAGGTTGTTCTACCTCTGGTATAAAATTTTGTATATTGATGCAAAATAAGTCTATTTTTTAATAAATTGGTAAATTTTACCAAATTGATTCAAATTCAAGGTTACTTCCAATACTTTTAAACTGCTATTACAAACCACTTAGAGTATTAGGTAATACAAGTTAATTGTTAGTTAATCAACTCATAGTCATGTCAGACACTAGCCTAATTTATCACAGGAATATACATCCTAGGTTTTATAGATAGATATGGCTTTGTAGACAGATCAATTACATAAAGATAGGAAAGTCTTCAAAAATTTCAGAGACCCACAGAATATAGCATTTAAACATCTTTATTATTTTAAAGATTCTTTGACAATGAGACAGGTCATCTCTTGGCAGCACCCCACTTACCTCAAAGATGATGCGTATTGAAGAACTTCCATAAGGAAATGGTTTCAAATGTTTCAAATGAGCCAATCAGGCAAAAAGAAAAATGTCTTCGTTTCACGACAGACAAATTCTGCCAAAAATAGGCAAACTTAAATGCAGGACAAGTCGACTGCCAAACTCTGCCAAGACAGGGTAAGCAAGTCCTAAATAGTTCCTGGTTCACATATATTTCTGTCAAATATTCTGAGCCAGAAGGCTGAAGATTATGCTCCAACAGTATAGAGAGTTATGGGTAATTGTTCAGAAAGCAAACTGTCTCTGTCAATTTTTTTTTAATTTTTTTGGAAGCTGCTAACATGCACTTCCTATTTCCTCTAGTAACTTTTTTCCTTCTGAAGTCTCTGGTGGGGTTGAAGACAAAATAGTTATAGTTCCACGAGTAAGCTTAAGATGTTTAGAATTAAGAAAAAAAAGTTTTCATATAGGTAATACCAATAAGGATAAAAGTTAATTTAGGTGTAGAACTCTAAACTTGTCAAGATAGGATAACAAATATTTTCTTCTAAGTTGTCAAATGCACATGAACTGGACATTGCATATGTAAATCTTACTTAATAGTTTTCCTAACTTTTATATTTATTATTATATTGAAAAAAAAGGAGCCTTTTATTGGACTTAAAGGAGGAAATGTTGGTATAATGTTCTTATGGAATGTATACAATTTATCCTTGTTCATTCAAATGCTGATTTTTTTCTACCCCGTTAACTGGTTTCAATTTGGACAACACATTGGCATCACCTGTCTCAAGTTTGTGTAAACATACCACCATTTGTTCTCTGTAATTGTCAATTAAACAAAAAGCCAGTGCTGTGCAATGGGGAGAATAGGGTGGAACATCCTGGTCTGGAGGGGAGGAGAAAAAAGGGAGTGGGAAGAGTAGGAGGGCAGAGATTGGCAGGACAGGACTTGGAACCATGAGGAGAGGTGAACTGGACCTAAGATATGACTAAAAGCAAGTATAATGTGGGAAATCCGATAGGAGGAAACTATGCAGGCTTGGAGGTTTAGGTTGGAGTGACTATTGCTCAGCATTGTGCTCTAGGTTAATTAAATAAATCCTAGTCTCTCTGTGGTGATTTGGGTATACAGCTGGTTTAGGAATAACTACTGTTTAACTAAAAGATAAATCAATAATAAATATTAATAACTTACAACATTTGAGCTAGTTTTTCTCTAATCTTTCTAGTAGAATGAAGCTTTCATGTTACTAATATTAGATTTCTCTAATATTTTCATGTAGCCACTCAGTGCTATAAAGTTAATTGTTAACTGCCTTCCTTATGTCTTGCAAGTTTGGGAATATAATTTCACTTTCAATTAATTCTAAAATTGTCAAATTTCTCTCTTTAGCCATTTTTTTATTCATTGGTGAGTTGCTCAGTTTCTGTAAGGTTGTAATCTTTCTCTTATTTTTGTTTCTGTTGTTGACATCCAGCTTTAACCCAGGGTGGTCAGGAAGGATGCTGTGTGATATTTCAATTTTCTTGTTATCTGTTTAGACTTGTTTTGTATCCAAATATTTGGTCAATTTGGGATAAAATACATGAGAAACTTCTCATGAATACATGAATACTGTGAAGAAAGTATATATCTCTTGAGTGTGTGTGTGGGGGGGTGTCTGTAAATATCTGTTAGGATCATTTGGTTTCAGACATCACTGAGCCTAGCATTTATCAGTTGAATGTTTTGTCTGGCCTGTCTTTGACAGTGGTAGAGCATTGATGTAACCCACTGTAGCCAGTGAGGGTCAATGTGTGATTTAACTGTAGTACTGTTTCATTTATAAACTTGGATGACCTTGTGTTTAATAGATTTATATTTAGAATTGCAATATTTTTTTTGGTGATTTTTTTCTTTGATGAGTGTTTTGTACAAATTCCTATCTCTCTGAGTAGTGTTGACTTTAAATCTATTTTATCAAATATTAAAATGGCTACACTCTCTTGCTTCTCCGGTCCATCTGCTTGGAAAGCTCATTTACTTTGAGATGATGCCTATCTTCTTAATGTTAAGGTGTGTTTCTTGGATGAAGGAAAAGGATGGGTCCTGTTTTCAAATCCAATCCATTAGGAGAAGAGGAAGGGAGGGCAGTATTGGGAGTGGACAAGGGAAGGGACTACAGCTGGGATACAGAGTAAATATATTGTAATAAATAAAAAAGGAAAGTTTTGCTGGGATAGTAGACTAGGCTAGTATCTGTAGTCTCTTAGAGTGTGGTAACATCTCTTCGGGCCCTTCTGATTTTTAGAGTCTTTATCAAAAATTCAGGTGTTATTCTAATAGGTCTTCATTTATATGTTAATTGGTCTTTCCCTTGTGGCTTTTAATATACCATCTTCAATTTGATTATTGTTTGTCATGGTGAATTTCTTTTCTGCTCCAGTCTATTTGGTGTTCTGTATGCTCCTTATTCTTTGAAAGATACCTTATTTGGGTTAGAAAGTTTTTCTTCCATAATTTTGTGGAAAATATTTTCTGTTCTTTTGACTTAGGTGTCTTCTCTTTCCTTTATTCCTATAGATTTGGTCTTCTCACAGTGACCTAGATTTCCTGACTTTTTGTGACAGAATTTTATTTATTTATTTATTTAGATTTAACATTTCGTTGGCAAAGGTATCTATTTCTTCTGTCTTGTCTTTGATACCTGAGATTCTGTCTATCTTCTTTATTATTGAGTTGGTGAGGCTTGTCTCTGACTTTCATATTCAAGTTCCTAAATTTTTCATTTACAGTTTTCCCAGTTTGTTTTTTTTTCCTTTGATTATATTTTCACTTTCATGTCTTGAACATTTATATTCATTCATTCCACTCTTTCTTTGTGTTTTCATAGGTTCATTAATGAATTTCTTCATCTTCCTTAAGCATATTTATAATAGCAATTTTGAAGACGATATCTTGTGCTTCAGCTATATTGCATTTCTTTGGAGCTACTGTTACCCTAAACTTCCTGTGGGAGTTAGAGGATGAGACAAAGCTCTAGGGTGGTGGAGCAAAGCTGATTCCCTGGCAAGCATTGCAGGAGGGTTTCCAGGGAGTACCTTCAGAAGCTGGCAGCTGAGACAAAGGGATGTGATCATTTTCACAGGCTTTAAAAATCCAAAATACTTCAAGATTCCAGGCTCTTACTGTGGACTTCTAAAGAAAAGCAAGTTATAAAACAAGACTAATCCTTTTCCCTTGTGTCCCTGTTGCAGCCATCTAAGATCTGACTTTGAGCTGACAACACTGTCCCCCTTATACTCCCTCCTGTGGGAAAATTCCTTAGAAAATTGTGCAACCTTGTACCAGGAACTTGAGGTCAAGATTCCCCAGCTAACTGATGCTTTTTGCTTCTGTTAAACTGCTTGCTTGTTCTATTCTCTGCAACTGTCAATCAGGGTATGTTTTTTTGTTTTTTTTTTTTTTTTTTTTTTTTTTTTTTTTTTTTTTTTTTTTTTTTTTTGCCTTGAATGTCCCTGCAGAAAGCAGTTGAATGTGCTCTGTGAGAACTGTTTCTCTCCAGGCAGTCACCAGCTGGCTTAATAAACCTCTCAAATTTGGACTCTGGTTTTTATTAAACAGTCCTTGGGGTCTTTGCTCCACAGCAGTTCTATACTACCAATATATAATGACACAGAGTGAACATTATTATTCCAAAGTGAAAAGAAAAAGGACACAGTACATGAATTATTCCATTAAAGTAAAATAAATTCTATTAGGGATAATTCCAAATCTCCATCCTCATCTTTTCCAGCACTTGGGACTCATGAAGTGCTAAGGTAGACCCACTTCTACAAGTCTCCCATATATAGCAAACAGCTCCTCTCTTAGATTGAAGACTCTTTCATAGCACATAGCAGCTCTCTTAGATAGATAGCACATGGTCCTCAAATCTCCAATAGCCTGATGTTTATATTTCAACTGAGGCTTCAGGGAAGTGCCCTCTCTGAAATGACTTGGACCCTACCATATAAGTGGCAGACCTCGGTTGCTCTCCATGACCTTCTCAAATTTGTACTTTTTATTCCCTCAAAACCAATGTCACAGAGACAAAACACCTGGAATAAGCTTTGGACTAAATAAACAGAATATTGCCATGTTCAGCTTTCATTTTACAATGTACTTTGGTCTATTTGGAGCTTGGTTCTTATGATTTGTAGCTGTTGTCTACTTTAGCCTGGTCTTACAAGCACCTGTTTTATAATTAATTCAATGGTTTAGAAGTTTTGTGGTCCCCATCATTGATGAGTTAGGAGCATGGTCCTCAGAGTAAGAGTACTGTGACATGGTGGAACCTTTAATGGGTAGAACCAAATGAAAGGTCATAAGATCAGCTGTGGACATGGCTTCAGATAGGTTAAAGATATTTTTATAGGTCTCTGGTCAGATCTTAAAAGAAGCGTTATAAAAGATGAGCCTGGATCTATTCAGTATCTCTAGCTTTCTGCCTTAACATGTGGTTGCTCCCATTTGCTTATACTCCTGCTATGATGTAATCCAATTGTGCCCTTGAATTTCCATTATGATATACTCACTGGCTTTAAATTGTTTTTTGTTTGTTAGTTTGGTTGGTTGGTTGTATTTGGGGGGGGTGTAAATCATTATTTAAACATTTTAGGTGAAACCTCAGTCTCAGCCATTCATCTGTAGTTGGGTAAGTCCAGTTTCTCAGTTACTTCATTCTGTAGTGTTTGTTTCATCCTCCCTTCTCCCTACACAGGTCAACCACAGCATGTGGTATCTGGGAGGCCACCACTTTCTATTCTCCTTTCAGGTAAGGGAGGCAGGAACTTGTTAATTACATCTCAAATCCCCTTCCTACCATTCTACAGCTCCACAACTCTCCTACACCAGTTCAACCAACTGCCAACTTAGTTTAGGCTTAGAACTCATAATGTCTTGCTGACTGGACACCAAATGGCAGTTCTGAAATTTCTTTGTTAAAACAAGAATAAGAACAGTATAGTATTAAATCAAAATCCTTAGTACCTAACTGATTCCAGAAGTTCCTGGCTTACCTTTCCTTATATCATGCAAAGAATAGCAAGGAAGCAAACTTTTCTTTTCTTGACTTGTCCATAGTTTATATAGACACGGTTTTTATTGACATGGTTTACAGTGTTATTTATCAAAAGCTATGATTAAATAATGATTTTAGCTGACAGAAAGTTGACTGGATTAATTCCATAGTACTGTAAAATGTATATCATGCTAGCTAGTAGCTGTTGACACCTGGAATAAGCTTTGGACTAAATAGACAGAATTACGTCTTTTAACAACTCAGCAATACTATGCTAAAAAAATTCCTAAAACAAATAATTTTACAGAGTTTACTTGAACAAAGGGAAAAACCAGGAAGCTCTAGAAACTGAGGCAAATTCTGCGAACTCAGGTTAACTCCACAATCAGAATTTGTAAGGCAATGAGAGCCGGTAATAGAAAACAACTCAACTGGATTACACTTAGCTTGGTTGACTGGCTGCAGGATGTCTTGTACCCATCAGTCTCTGTGATTCAGTCTATTGTGTCTGAGGAGCTGCCTACTCCAAAGCAATGGCCCATTTCAATCTTATTTAGTACCTGTCTGATTAACTGTTACTTTCTACCTTCAAACAGTGCTTTTTTCCCCAGCATTGTGAAGCCTGATGATAGCTTGCTGTTAGAAGTGGGCATTCTTTTTTGATTTATATTTGTTAATAATTATAGATATATATATTTGTATTGTATTTATATCATTTTATCCTGCTTTTTTCCATGCATCTCCTATGTTTCCACACTCCCTTTCATATTTATTTTTTATACACATGTACATTTACACACACACACACACACACACACACCACAGTCTTACTTAGGGTTTTATTACTGTGAAGAGACACTATGACCATTGCAACTCATTTAAAAAAGAAGTTTTAATTGGGGCTGGATTACAGTTTCAGAGGTTAAGGCTATTATGAATGTGGGAAACATGGCAGCTCGAAGGCAAACATGGTGCTGGAGAAGGAGTTGAGAGTTCTACATCCTGATACTCCGGCAGCAAGGAGAGACTCTGACACACTGCCAGCCTTGAGCTTATATGACCTCACAGTCTGCCCCCTGTGACACACCTTTTCCTACAAGGCCACACCTACTCCAACAAGGCCACACCTCCCAGTAGTGCCACTTTCTATGGGCCAAGCATTCACACACATGAGTCTATGGGGGACATTCTTATTCAAACCACCACCATCTCTACCACCACCACTACCACCGCCACCAACACACACACACACATGCACACAATTTGTATTTTAAAAAAGCATGCAGAATCTATTTAGTGTTGTCCCTATGAGTATGTGTTTAGGACTGACCACTTGCATTAGATAATCTATCAGGGAAAAGACTAATTCTCTCTCAACAGTCCTTAAATGTCTATAGCTCTTAATGAAAGGGAGGAGCCTTGTACGATAGTCCCCTTTCATGTTGTCATGTCAACTGATGTTGTCATTGTGCAGGTCTTGATTATATGGGCATAGTTTTGAGAGTTCCTAGCTTCAACTTCCCTGTGATGTATAATAGATACTGTCCTACCTCAGCTTACTGAGGAATCTGGATGAGGATAGACATCAGCTTCGAAAAGGGTGTTCACTGTTTGCTACTAGACCTGTCAAATTAGTCTCAAATTGCTCCAAATATATATATATATATATATATATATATATATATATATAATTGTATACATATATAGAATAATTCACATGAATTGAATATATTTATGTAAATATAAGTGACTACAGACATATAGACTACATTATCTGAATACAACGTAAATGAGAGGCCCAGGGACTTGGTTGCCTTTAGACAAATCAGATTGTAATTAAGTGTGATTAAGACACACGCTAGAGCATTCTACATGCCAATCAATAGCCCTTTTGTTTCTGAGAAAGACACCAATAGACTCATATAAAGAGATCATGGTTGCTATATTAGTCATTTGTTCACTGCTGCGGTTTGGCTGTTATCCCTAAGGTGAACATGTTAGAAGTGTCATCCTCATTGTGGCAATATGGAAAGGTTTCAAACATTTGCAAGGTGGGGACTTGTAATGTGAAAGTGTTGCCTTCAGAAGGAAATCACAGTGACTCTCTAATTAGAGTTAGTATCTGCTCAACAAGATGTAAATCTTTTCTGTTACTGAAAACCTAGGCAACTCTTCCACAGCTGGTGAAGCCATAGATCCTAGAAAAGGACCTGCAACCACCACTTTATTAAACCAGCCTGAACCCTGACCACATTCTAAATATTGTCCTTATACACACAGACAAGTGTAGCTCCACACTCCTCATCAAAAAAGCTTCTCTTTGCAACAGATTGGAGACCATCACAGTGAAAATGAAGAACTGTTGAGCTCAGTCCCAACAGATATATGTTCAACACAAATTCCCCACCTGTGCCTCAGGGATCATTGTAGAAGAGGGGTGCAAAGATTGCAAAAGCCACAGGATCAGGAGGACTTTTATGAGACTGTATCTCCTAGGAATGTCAGAAGCAGTCCCATAAAGTCCCACCAATATGCTTGAACAAGAGCTGAAGAAGGACAACAAAGGGCATGCTAATGTAAATTCCTTCTTGATGAGATACAGTAAGGAGGAGGTAACATTAAAAATCCCATTTTAATAAACAGTTGATAATATGTCATTGCTAGCAGTCAGAAAAGATGAAATAGATCATTACAGAGACTTACACAAAAGGAGCTCAGGATAACTGAGGAGAAAATAGGTACTTTAGCCAGCCCCTTAAATTTCAACCATGCTTAAATGCACTGGTTAGTAAGGGAGATTCTCTGTGGGAATTACATAGAACTTCTGCCTTTTTCTCCAGCAAATTCTTGAGTCTTTAAAGAAATTGCAAATATTTCTTTCTGTTTCTTCTCAGTATTAAAAAGGGATTACTTTAGCTTTTCTTTAGCCCTCTTGTCTTTACTTTGTCACTCTCTGAGCATAAAATTATTCCAGATCAAAACACTCATGTGTAGGAGAATTTCTTAATGAAGCAAGGACATCATTGAAAGAGCCTGAAGGCTTCTGAGAGAGAGAGGAAATGATGAGAAGTGCTTTCATGGCTGGTTGGTTTCTTTCATTTTCATTTTCATATAATTACACCATTCCTATTGCATGAGATGCGCTTCTCTCCATTAAAAAAAAAATTCTTTTCTTTTCAAAGTCCGTAAATCAGACAAATTCACTACATTCTGAATTAACTTTAAATAATCACTCTGTTAACAGCAGGCTGTCTCACATCCCCTCCCCTTTTACATAAGTGTCAACCTATTTTCTTAGCATAACATTCTTTACTGATTTTCTGGCACTTTTACGTCATGCATTTTGATCACACTCACTTCCTAGTTCTTCCATGTCTTCCCCTTGTAACCTCCCTACCAAAAAAAAGTAAAATCAAAAATAAGGATAAAAACAAAACAAGGTAATTTATGTTGTTTATATACTTACAGGAACATGGTCAGACTCTCAGTGGCCTACCTCTTAAACACAACTGAGTCCTTCCCTCCTGGACCCCTGCTAAGCCATCAATTACAGAGATCTTTACCTCAGCATCCCCATTGCCCTTTATAAGAGTTCTCTTCAGTGGCTTCCAGCTTCCTGTCTAGCTTGTTACATTGGGGGAAGGGGACAGATAAGACTTGTCACCAAAGCCCTCCATGTCCTGCCCTCTCAACTGCGTTTGCAGTCATGTTTCACAGCAAAAGTAGCATGCTTGCTTTTCACAGCCAGTGGGAGTATAGTCATGGCATCCACATAGCCTCTGGGAGCAGCACAGTCCAAGAGTACAACTCTTGGCTGCAGTAGGGCCACTTACCCAAAGGCAGTCAGGATCATGGCTATCACCGTGGCCTCAGGTGGCAGTGCAAGCTGCCCATACCAGCAAAGCCCAGTAGCAGCACAGCCTGTTAAAATAAACATGGCTTCAGGCTACAGCACAGACCGCCAGATGGACTTCTGTGGCGACATGGACATCAACACAGACCCTTCCTGCAGTGGGACTGCGAACCAAAACCTGGCCCTGAGCTGCAGCATGGCCTGACATCACCACGGCCTCAGGTGATAATGCAAGCCACCTGTATCAACATGGCCCCTGGTGGCCACATGGCCCAGGGACATGGACAAAAACAGACCATGGATCACTTCATGGCCCTCAGTGGCAGCTTGGGCCAGATATATCAACATAGACCCTGGTTGTAGCAGTACCACAGACCCAGACATGGACACTGGTAGCATTGTGAGACTAGACATCACCGTGGCCTCAGATGGCAGTGCAGGCCACCTGCATCAATATGGCACTTGGTAGCAGCAGATCCCATGGACATCATTATGGCATTCAGGCAGCAATTCAGACCATGGACATCGGAGGGGTGGTAACATGGGCCACAAACGTCAACTCAGCCTAGCCAAAGGCTTCTACCACAGGCACAGCCTGACTGTGTCAACCTATTCTTAATTTCTGGAATTAAAAAAAAAAAAACAATTGTAAAGTTGGTGTTTAAAAAAATCAATCAGATATTGATAACTGGCTTCTCCTACAATGTGAGAAGTGGCTCATTAGTCACTGAGGTAGATGGGAAGAAAGCAATGCAGACTTGGCCGTAAGGAACTGACTGCAACAGGAAGGCTGAAGATGAAAAGATTGTTGAGGACAGAGCAAAGGTATTTACTGTGATACATTTGCATGTGTGTCTCCAGGGTAAACAAGCTCTTGGAAACACTGCTTAAAAATGCACTAGAGCAGTGATTCTCAATATTCTGAATGCTGCTCCCCTTTGAGTTCACCATGATCATACCCAGCCATAAAATTATTTGGTTGCTATTTCATAACTGCAATTTTGCTATTTTCATGAATATTAAGGTAAGTATTTGATATGCAGCATATCTCATATGTGACCCCCAAAGGGGTCCCAAACCACAGGTTGAGAAGTTAAATTTTAAAATATTCATTGTCAGTGTGACTTCATGGGGTGGGTTGGCAAGGAGGGGGTTTCCCTTTTCTGTTTATAAGAAGGGGAAAGAAAGTAAAAGAGTGGAACTGGGAAGGAAGGAGGGTTAGGGTGTTCAGGATATAAAGTGAATATATAAATAAATGTTTTAAAAAAGAAAAAATATTCTATGTCATCAAAAGCGTCAACAATTGTTTTTTTTTTTTTCAAAGAAAAGCTACTGTAATATACTTAAAGTTGATGGTTATCTTTCAGGAATGTGGCTTAATATGTGGCTTAAAAATGAATGCTATATATCAACCACTTTTTGAAAATTTGCAAAAGAAAATCGCCTCCATATTGTGAATGTCCTCTTTAACAGAACAAGTTACTTGTTAAATCACAGTGTTGCTATAATATGCACCCGGAATGTTCCACAAAAGCCTCTGTGGTGTAAGCTGTTCTCTTCAGGCTCTGCTGATACTTGGAAGTGGGTCTTTAGGTTACAGGGATACTAACTTCTGAAGGTGTTTCAGAAACCACAACCCCTAGGTTCTTACTTTTTATCTTTTTCGCATATATATTCTTGACAGGCAAAACACTGGAGCAAGTAATCCATGGACTAGCAACTCTAAACCTGTGGGTCAAAATAAATCTTTCCTCTTAATAAGTTCATGACCTTAGACAAGTATTACAATAATGGAAGGCTACCACAATTATAGACCAACTTTTCTTTGGGAGAAAAGATCATATCAATAAAAAGAAGTTTCTCCATTAGAATAATGATATATTAAATAGATACAATATCAGACTCTTTGAGCAAAAAGAGACAGGAAATTAGGACATGATACTTTCATAAGCTCCTGCAGTAATGTTTTTAAATATCTCTATGTTTGGTATCAGTCTTGGTTTGTTGCCTTGAATCTCAAGTTTTCCTTTTTATTTTGCATCTAACTCAGAGAAGCTCCTGGTGTTGGCCAGACTTTCAGATCTGGTTTAAGAAAACTCAAAGGCTTTTCACTGTTTAATTAGGTCTCAGATGCAGCTGGTACTTTAGCATCTGTTCTCCCTGTAAGAAATCAGTTGAATTTTTTTTTATCTTTACAAAGAAGGAAATAAGACAATAGCACAAATATGAAACTTTCTTCTTATTCAGCCTCACAGGGCTTCAGATCATAAGGCCCTACCTACTGGGTTTCTGGAGCAATATCCAGAGATTTTTTTTTTCAAACCTCTTCACAAATGTCCACTGATATCAAATTAGTCACTTGCACTTGGTGGTGGTGGGAACATTTGCAAGGTAGAAGAGGCAAACAGCATAGGTGGCTCCTCCCCTCTGCACTGTCAGTGCCTTCCCCCAACTGGTTGAGCCACAGAAACTATTCCTGCTGAGATGGAAAGTCTTTCATACAATAGATTTATATAAAATACAAATGTGCTTTTCTAATATCTCCCACTTTTCTAGTCATCCCTCTTAGGCATAGTCACTGAGTCATCCCTCCCTCACTCCTCTCCAGTTTTAGACACTTGACTGTCTTGCCCTCTGATTTTTTTTTTTCAATCTCAGTAAATTTCCATTTTGGACTTGAATGGTTCACTTCTGTTTAAAAGGAAGCTAAAAATAAGATATTACACAAGCAATAAAATAAGACATTCTTCTCAGAAGCACAGATGGCAGCATCTTCAAGAGTTGTAAAGTCTCATCATTCTAAGCGATTTCTACTCCTGCACAGAAGTAGTAGTTATTCAGATTTGTCACTATACTGTACTGTACATCTGGGGTGTTCCTGGTGGCCTGTGTGGTGAAAGCTTGTTTTCCATGTGGTTGTTATTGTGAAGTAATGGGGCCTCTCAGGAGGTATGGCATTGGAAGCCCTTCTGCAAGTGGATTTTTGAGCCCCCATCTCTTCCTTTATTTCTCAGTAGCAAGCATAAGGAGACCTGGTGTCATCCAATGGGATGTGTTGTTCCAATGGAGATGAAATCCTTAAAGCTGTGAACAGTGACAGAAAGCCAATTAGTGTGGGGCCATTCAAGGAAACAGAACAATATGGGAAGGAGGGAGGGAAGGAGGGAGAGAGAAAGAGATTGAGATTTTTCACTCCTGTGGAAGGGAAATGATCCCATTCACTGTTGGGAAGAGGTGCTTTGGAATCTCGTGAGCACAGCTAGATATCATCAATTCTGACTTGCTATTGACACTCCACAGAGAATTTCCTTGTTTCTGGGTTCACTGCTCTCGAAAATGTGCCTCACTAACTGTTCTGTGGGTGAACATGTTGTACTTGTAACAGAATTCATGCCCATTTCCCCACACTTATTTGAGAAAATAGACTGTGAGAGTATAACTGTTATCATTGTCAGAAATTTAACAATTCTAATAAGTCCGAAATAAATTTCTAAATGCCTTCTTTGAGCAATCAAATGAAAGGAGTTTCCAGAGTACTTAAAGTAATGTATTGGTAATAATTACTAATGTTTTCTCTTTGGCCGTGTGCTTAGGCAAATTTGTAATTAAGACCATGTTCCTTGAAAACAACTACATCAGACATTCTAAAGCAGTGGGAAATATACCATATGTTTAAAAGGTAGTTAAAGAATCACTGGAACTAAATGGCTCTTTTTGTATCTAAGTCAAAGCTTAAAAGTCAAACATGAGCTTTTCTCGGGTTTGAGAATCATTTAGAGGATTAAACTTGGGGGAAATGTGAGATTAAACTTTCCCTTTGGAAGTTGAGGCAGGTGGACTGTAAGCTTAAAGAGAGGCTGGGCTAAATAGCAAGACCCATTTTGAAAACTAAACCAATATAAAACAAGGCTTAGGCTAACAAAACAAAAGAATAAAAAAAAAGCAACAGCAAAAAGAAACATTTATATGAAGGTAAGTTTCAAACCTCTATTATATATTTATACTATTTAAGGTTCATTGTAAAAATTAGTCTATCTGATAGTGTTGTTATTTTGTTCATACAAAATCCTATATTTCCACATAGGAAAAGTAGCCAAAATAAACTTAAGTGGGTAGTATGCTAGCTTATTACATTATACTCTAAGAATTCTATTCAGGCCTCTGTTCTTGATCACATTAAAACAGGCACACTTGTGCAAATTAGTGGGAATGAGATGTTAAGTGAATTTGCATCCTTTGAGTGAGTGCATATCATGAGAGTGTTAGGTTCACCATCAAACCAAATAGTGGACCTGATTTAAAAAAAAAATTATAAAAATGGCCATTTGTTTAACACATTTGCTAAAAGTTTTAAAGGGAAAAATAATATAAAGAGACATTTCAGAGGAAAAAAAACTATGAAAATTTACTAAGGAAGAATCTACAGCTTGAGGAGTAAGGCTAACACTTTTCTTTGACTTTCTATTTTATTCAGGCAAAAAAATCTGATGCAGACTTTTATATCTCTCCCTTGCTGGTAATAGTAATCAATGTATCAGTTACTTTTCCACTGTAGTAATAAAACACCGTGATCAGGGTAACTTATAAAAGATGTTTATTTGGGCTTCTTGGTTCCCTAGAGATAACAATTTATCATGGCATGGAAACATGGCCACACATGGTAGGCATGGTGGCTGGTGCAAGAAGCTGAGGGTTCACATACTAAATCACAAACCTGGGAGCTGCCTCTAGAAAGGCCACCTCCACCTAAACCTTTCCAAATAGCACTAATTAACTGGAGATCATGTGTCCAAATACAGAACTCTGTTGCAGACATTTTTTATTCAAGTCACCATAGTGGTGTTCTTCCCAGAAGTAGATTTTACTCTTCTGTATGGGATACCTTCGTGGGCTAAGAGTAGGACTAGCGAAGAGGCTGGGATATGAAAGGAAGGCAATTAATAGGAACCCAGAAAATGGAGTCAGACCCATTAGGGAATTTTTACAAGAATGGTCCAGGAATGTTGTGACCAGAAGCCAGAGAGTTACAGCCTGGCTCCTGCTGACCAGATACTTTAACTAGGACTGACGTTTGATGAGCCAGGATTGCCTTCACTGGCCTGGCCTTTATTTTCATGGTGTATCTTACTCAACAGGAAATGACGTGCACGGCTGCCTTCCCACTGCCTTAGTGCAGAGTCCACCATAGTGGGGCCTCTCCTTCTGCTCTGCCTCCAGGAGACCCAGGTAGGCCTTGGGCCCAACACCCAGAAAATATAATTCATCAATTGTACCCAACCTAATGTGGGTATTATATGCCAGGGTTGAGAAGCTGTACTTCCCAGGCGGTTTCCTCTATTCTCAACTGACTGCATAGGTCCTTGTGGCATGGCTCTTACTCAAGGAAACACTGTTATTTTGTTTCCCTAGACTGCAGAGTTCCGGCTCCTAAGTTTACTAAGGAAGTTAGAAGAAGGCATGATAGGAGTGAAGGGATTAGGGTATAAAACATACTCCTAATCTTTTGAGGAGAAACAGAATTCATATGCAACAGAATATGGAGAAATTCAACTCTAAGGAAATTCTCAGGAAGAAGAGAGTCTATGGTAAAAGCATTTATCATGGCATGTGAGGTTTTAGGAAGATATAAACTAGACTGTGGACCAACCCATCTAATGGAAACTAGGAGGGAATCCATAGCTAGGAATAGACTGCCAGGATTAGGGCAAATGCCACACTAGGGTCTTATAAACTATTTATTCAGAAGCCATAATTTGACTGGGCTAATTCTCAGATGTTTCTGAAACCAGTGGAATAATAATCCAGCACTTTGTAAAGTTTATGAGTTATGGTTAAAAGAAAGACAGTGAGTTCTGCTGCTATTATAGTCATCACAGCTGATTCTGGACATGATGAGAAACATAAATCCATGAAGGTGCTACCAGAGCCTTAACACTAGGAGAGTGGGAAACTTAGCCTCATTAAAGCAGTGAAGCTAGTCACGAAAGAAAAAATATTTTTTTTCCCAGTCAACGGTCTTGGTGAGATTTTGACAGAAAAGTAGTTCTGTTTATATATTTTTCTGTGCCTTAGAGACAAATATTGCAAAAATAAATCTATCTTTTGCTTCATGTATACACATAGTTTAAGGAAGATTAAAGTCCTAAGGTTTTATCTCATGTGAGAATATCAGTTCTTGACATTGCTTATGCCTCTAAAGAGATAGTTACATCCAACAAGGGGAAAAAATTATGGCTGACATACTGTTCATGCTTTCCACTTTAGCCATTTTCAAGTACACCTTAATAGGAAGGAAGCAGGCAAATATGAAAGGATTAGTAATAACTCTGTGTGTCTCACTCTGAAAGTAACAAGCATAGAAATGGCTTAATTTTCTAATAAAGCACTCCTGTTTATTTCAGCTATACAGTCATCTGTTGTCCTATTTCTTTTTTTAATCATTTAAAAACTAAATGCTTTCTTCCTGTCTAAAACTGATGTATGCACTAAGTTTCTAGGAACTTCTGTGAGCCAATAAGTGAGATTTAGTTGCCTTTTTTCTTAGATATATAGCTTTGAAAACATGAAGTCATCTAGTTGTAACTAACTCCCCACAGATTTCAAAAAACAACATCAGTTGTGTGAGGAAATAGCTGGCATCCTGATAAATAAATCACTCTCCTGATACAAAACACTCAGTTTTTCCTCTGAGTGTGGAAATGAAACACTGTCCTAGAAACAGTGTCTGTCAGCTCAGAACATGGTGATTGGTACCTTGTTCAGTTGCACACAATCTGGCACTTGCACTTCTCTTTGGCACAATTTCATTTTTATTTTGTTTTAATGACTTTCCAGAACAAACTCACAGACTGTCTAATGGGAATAATGCCACCAATTTCTTTTCTTAGTGATGAAAAGGAAGCATTTCAAAAAAATGGACATCCTTTGCTAATTAATGTTTTATACATGTCACACAATTACTATTTTTACATTCTGCTTCCAAGGAATATTTTCTGTGATTCTTCATGTTGCCCAAATTTTCATATACTTCAGAATCATTGACCAAGCAATCTAATAGAATAATAACCAATAATAAGTCTTCAGAAATAATTCAGATGCACTTTACTGTCACAAAAGCGTTCAAGCAGCCATTCTATTTAAAGTCCAAGGAGGTCAAGTTTAGCAGAAATGAGCCAAAGCCCCTTCCTGTTCTCTCCCTTGCCTCTCTCCTACCCCACACTCAGTATGCTGAGTGAATGTTATTGTTTTAATGGGAATGAGGTGGTATTGTTCTTCTTTCATTTCAGCACGAGCTTCTCTAGTCTACTAGTCCTTATACCAATTAATCCCATTGGAGAATTACAGTGACTAGGAGGAAGCAGGACTTACCCATGGGAGACAAATGTCCAAATATGACAGAAACAATGGTTTGTCTCCAACAGCTTTTCCCCCTGATGGACTCTTGGAGAGACCTGTTGTATATTACTATATCCTGATTAAACCAACTAACATCTTCTAGACTTCACTTGTACCCACTTGTAAAAGATAATCCCAGTTGGTTTTGTTGACCTTTTATCCAGATATTGTATAACACCTGTTTTATGCAATTTTGTCCTAATTGCATGTGTCTCAGGGAGGAGGAAAGGGCTAGAGTATATAAGACATGGAAGATTAGAGTAAGGGGGCAACTATGGGAAACTCATCATATCTGCTAAGAACTTTCCAGGAAGGCAGTGCCACACCTGGGCGAGTGGTCATGGATTGTATAAGAAAGCAAGCTGAGGAGAACAAGTCTGGAAGCAATGTTTCTCCGTGAGCTCTGCTTTAGTTCCCACTTCCAGGATCATGCCTTGAGTTCCTGCCTTGGCTTCCCTCAGTGAGGAATTGTAGATCAAATAAACCCTTTTCTCCTCAACTAGTTTTGACTGGCATTTAAAATAACAATAAAAAGAAGATTAAGATAACATAATTCACTTTTTCTCTGGTTTGATAACAGTTGCTAGAATATAGATGTCTATAGCACATCACTTCTAAACTGAGCTTTGAGATAAAAGTAATTATTCAACAGGTTTGTTTTTTGTTTTTTTTTTTTATCAGAAAGGCCTAAAATATATTTTCAAATGTCAGTTATCCTTTTTATGGAGGTTTTGTTTATTTTTAAGGAAAATTTTCATTTTCCATCAGAATATTAAGGGTGGGCCTTCGCCACTATTTTTGCTGGTGCTTATCATTACCTGTGAAAACATGCTGAAATGGAACAAGTTGACTGACAGTCCCTAAGCATTTTTATTTATTTATTTTTGTACAACATGGAGTTATTTTTACTGCTGAGTTTTAAAACAGTATTTTCCTTGAGGTAAAAATGAAGGGCATGCTCCCAAGGTACTGTAAATTCTTCGGAGGAGAAACAGGGAGAAGAAAAATTAAAATTGCATTGCTTTTGACTTTGTTGCCTGAGAGGAATGGTTCAGCATGTGGGGACTGCAGCAGGTTTATTTTCAGATCTGGAAAGAGACTGAAATTGCACCAAAGAGCTACTTTACATGCAAACTGGAGATCTCTTTTTGAGGAACTCCACCTTCAGCAATAAGATGTGCCAGGCAAGATGCTGAATGCCTTCATATCCATATACGCATATCAGTGTTGTAATGATCTTAAAGAAAATGAAGCTTATGAAGTCTGACTTAAAAGCTAAGACATTTTCTTACAAGAAAACTTACAGAGACTGTAATAGTGCTTGGCTTGAGGAGAGAGGTAATCAGTATGCTTCAGCTAGGAAGGTCTATGGAACAAGAGGGTGGCCACATAAGCCCTCAAGAAATCTCTCTAATTCAGCCCTGGCATAGAATACTGCTTCCCTGCACAGTGGCCCACTACGCTGGAGAGAACCTCTTGAGGCTAAGCTGTGGAAAGATGTGAAGGAGATGAGAGAAGCTACCATGGGCATGTTAGAAAAGAGTGGGAGGAGAGACTCAAGATGGATAAATTCTCAGCCTTAGCTAGCTGTGTACCCTGGAGTGAGTTTTCTAAACTTTCTGACATGATGAAAACAATGGTCAATGTGTTTGAGCAAATACAATAAAATAATAACATGTTAATAAAAAATGAAGCTTGCTTAGGGTTCGGGACATTTGCAATAGCACTCAGATAGGAACCATTGTTCTACTATTTCTTTGTTTCCATATTTAAAAATTGGCACTAGTTGCTTGTCTGTTGTCACAATTCAAGATAAAACACAATCAAATAATGCATATCTCTGCCATGCTCTTGGAGGTAGAGATTTACTACTGTAATATCTTGAGTAGAGTGAGTCGCATGGGTTACATTTGGATACTGCTAGAAAAACAGGCTGAGTTCTAAGCACAGAATCATGGTGTGCTGTTTGAAGGGCTCCTGACTGAATAGGATTCTGTGCTCCATGTGCTTTTGCTCTGAGGGGTATTCATGACCTTATCCTTCTCAGAGAGCCTGGGGATTTGTTGAATGCTTCACTGTTTTTGACAAAGTTGATGACTATTCCCATCAGGAACCTTAGGTACTTTTAAGAAGCCATTTGGGATTGATAGACATGTTGCCCTCTCTCCCCAGTCCAGCTACCTCAGTCACACATAGCATGGTATCATATTTGGGTTCAGTGGAGAACGAATGGCCTATTTCTCTTTCTGATTTAACATTATTTTCAACAGTACTAACACTTAAAGTTCTTGCTGATGCCATTGTGGAGGATCCATTTTTTTACTCTTTTCTTCTCAGAGAACCCACCTTAAAGCTCTTAGGTTCTAGGAGGTAGCCCTGGACACTCAGAATCAAGCCTGTTTCTCACATCCTCCTGTGTTCTTTACACATGGGGTTTGGTTGGATTTTACTGAAAGGCATGTTTATTTCAGTGTCATTAGCACAAAGTGTGCTTTTTCTCACTGAATAGGATCTGATTGCTTCCGTGTATATTCTCTTTTCTATCATTTTTCTGGAATGCATATAATATAGTCTGGAAATAGAGTATGTCCTTTTGTGTAGAAATGAAACTAAAGGGAAAATACAGGTAATTCTTGAGAAACTTTGGAAGATAGTTTACAGGAAGCCTGTGGCTTAAAGATATAGATTAACTTGGGCCTACTTCACATGGGTACCAGAATCTAAAACCTCAGGCCTTAGAGGATTAAAATACACACACACACACACACACACACACACACACACACACACAAATACACATACATACACACATACTTTATATATCCACTTTTTAAAATTGTATTTTATTAAGAGTTTAGACATGAGCTATATTGGCTAAAAGATTATTCGGGGTCTGAACAGTCTGCACAGTTTGACTCATGGCTAATGCTGCGGTGGTAGCTTCAACAGCCGCCAATGATATGGCAGTAACAATGGAGGCTGTAATTCCAAGATCCCTTTTCTGTCTGAAGAGAGTCATAGCGTGAGGGGCATCAACGGGCACAGGCACCCAGCGAGGCATGCGAGTAACCAGGGCATACCTAAATTCACTAGCATTCCAGCATTGGGCAAAAAAGCAAGTATCATTGCCACAATTACTTGGCTCTATCTGGCTAACAATGAATAAAAATGGGGGATATAAACAAACAGGTGTGGGCTTATAGGAAATATTATGAGAAGCCTTAACCCCCTCATTGGAACATCCTGCAACAGTTTTAGAACTAGCAGTGGTGGTTTCCAAGGTCTGAGTAGGTTCAGGTGACCATTGCTCCCAGGGGCGAGACGTGCTCCATGTAAATTGACTAACTCCATGTTTTCCTCCACTTTTGAAAGTCATTTAAGGTTCTTAAATTATCTTTTTTTTCCTTTTTATTTTAAATTTTTCATCAATTACACTTTATTCATTCTGCATCCCCCCATAAGCCCCTCCCTCCTCCCCTCCCAAAGGAATTAATGGTCAACTAAAAGGAGGCTTGATGGTGTTCAATCAGAGGATTAACCTTGTGCAGGAGCAAATTGATACCCTATGGCAAATCGCTCAACTTGGCTATCAATGGAAGTATGCTGGACTTTGTGTCACTAGCATACAATATGAGAATTTTTCCTGTGCTGCAAATCTGTCTAAACAATTGTCGAGCTATATTTTAGGTAATTGGACTGGAGAATTCGATACTATGATGGAGCAGCTGAGAGTGGCCATTGTCACGGTAAATTCTACCAGAGTGGATGCAGGACTAGCCACAGGATTATCATCATGGATTGCTGCAGCCATGAATCATCTGAAGGAATGGGCGGGCATGGGAGCATTAGCAGGCCTTCTGGTGTTGGTCTCCTTGGTTTGCCTGTGGTGTATATGCAAGATTAGAGTCTCACAACAGCGTAATGCAGCCATGACTATTCAGGCCTTTATAGCCATTGAAGCAGGACAGTCTCCCCAAGCATGGGAGCTAAAATGTTATGCTCAGGATGCGAGGCTAAGCACTGCACTCAGGGTCAGCCGCTTTCGACCCGGAGAAGAGCATGTCTGATTGCATGCGGGCTGATACCCCAGGTCCTGCCTCTGAGAAAAAGGTATCGGAGGGGTCTGATGCTCTTTGGGTGGATGACACCTAAATGAACATTGGTACAAAGTCCCAATTTATTTCTAATATCAGAGATCAGACCTCTACTCTTGCCTGATGCGCCTAAAACAAAAAGGGGGAACTGTAGAGAGCTGCGGAATGCCACGCATTAAAATGGAGCTGGTTTCTGCCTTCCACCTTCCCAATGGTGAGTGCTCTCTGTCACAAACAATTCCGTATTTGGCTAAGGCTGAGGATCTGGCTTGCTTCCATGTATGTGGACCTATCTGCATTGCCCACGTGGCACGCTGGGGTTGGCTACCCAGAGGCTATTTAAGCTGTGGGCTGGCTTTCCCCAGGGTCAGAAGATTGTTCAAGGCTCCTGAATAAACTGCATTGAAAAAAAAAAGAGTTTAGACATGTATAGAATGGTTTTATCTATCATCTGCACTCCTTCCAACTTCTCACAGACACTCCCACATCCCCCTTCTAACTTTAGATCCTTTTCTTTATAACTAACAAGTACATTTCTGCTACTGTTGTGCATGGGTGTGGGCCATCCAGAGGAACATGGGCAGCCTAATGTGGACGAAACCCTTACACAGAACTGACTCTTCTTCCCATCAACTGTCAACTGCACTCAGGTATGAGATGCTGGAATGCTGACTGCCTTGATCTTGTGAAGATCTTATGTAGGTAGTCATAGCTTCTCTGAGTTCATGAGTTCAATAATTCTGTTTTTGTTTAGAAGATCATGTTTTTTTATTTTTCTAGTCTTCCTTGACCTCTGGTTTTTACAATCTTTCAGCCATCTGATGATGCAACATGAGCCTTTAGGAAAGAGGGTATCCAGATGTCCCAGTTGGACTAAACATTCCACTTTTATTTATTCTTTGCAGTTTGGCCTCTTGTGAACTTATGGTATCCTTCATCCACTGGAATAATAAGCTTCTTTGAGGAGAAGTAAGAGTTGAACTAATTTATTGTTATCAGAATCAGAATTTAGAAGACAATTTTCATCTTCTATCCATTAACAAAATACCAGTAGTAGGTTCTCTTTTAGGGCATATGACCTCCTCAGCCAGGTTTACAGTACCAGATAAATTTCCTCTGCAAAGAAGGTCTTAAATGCAAACATAAAGCTGTTATCCCTATAACACTCATGTCGCTGTTGTATAATTGGAGTCACAAAGTTCACTGCTAGGTAAGACTCTTGGTGAGTTTTCTCCCCTAGCAATCTTCATAGCACTACCTAGAACTATGAACATTAGACAGCAGAGAGTAAGCTTCTAAGTCAGTACCAGATTGATTTTTTCCATACCGTGAGACCAAAGTGTGAGGTGTTTCAGCAATAGAAAAACTTACTATCTATCAGGTTCTAGTGAGTAACCGAGAGCAGTGGCAATATGTTTTTATTCTTTTAGGGTTCTCTGGGACTCCCCTGACAACAACTTCAAGGGAGGTGTACCTTCTACTGGAGTTCTTTTGTTTCTATTCTATGGATTCATAGAGGAGGGTTAACATCCTCAGCATGCACGCGCACACACACACACATACCTTAGAGGGTAACTCCAATTACACTTTTTTGATGTGTATTTTGAGAAAGGTTATAAAATATTAACTTTGCAAATGGCTTTTTCAAACATTCTTAATATTGGTTATCTCTTCATGACCCTCTTCTATCCTATCCTCCTACCTTCTTTCCACTTAGACCTACCCTATCATTTCCATTTCCCCCTTAGAGTCTGTGGTTTAGGAGAATAAGTGGTTACAATAGAACACCTACTACAGTGCTCAATATGAAGCATAAATAAATGCATGTAACTTAAATTAACAGTTGTTGTCTAAGGCAGAATTATGTTGAAAAGACTTATATTGAAGAATGAAATCTTATTATGATATTAGAAAAATACCCACGAGATCAAAGAACTATATCAAAAGCCTAAAAAACAACATATTGAGTCTTTTATAATTCCTTTAATTTCTGAAACTTGCTTGTGACTATGGGATAAAAAGAAGGATCTTGGAAAAACACAAAAAACAACAAAAGACTGTTGTGCCAATCTGTAGCTAAACTGCTTGAAGAAAGATATATGATAATTAGCTGATTGTAGCCATGTGCTTTCATATGCACATGAGACGCTCTCTCAAACACACTTCCTTGATCCTCCACAGATTCATCACTCACTGCTATATGTATATCTCCCTGTGGCCACCTCCTGCCTTTTTCTTCACCTTTTGGGAGTAACAGAAGCTTTGCCTTTTTAGTACCTTCCACACATGTCTTCTCCTATAGCCTCTACTGGCACTAGACCACATAGAATCTGGGAACCAAGAGAATGCTATCTTTCTGAAATTTATCCTTAAGTGCAGAAAATTAAAACTACAACTTTTTAGGAACAGAATCAGGTAAAGACCTAAATAGTCATTCCAACTACTGTGCTAACTTGGATTTCTTGGGCAGATTCAAGCATTATCTCTAAAAACTATTGGGTTACCCTGCCTACTAGTTTAATTTTATATTATTTGCCTAGGCAATTTAGGTACACATTGCTAGGTATATTTTCTTAATTCAACTGCCACAAATGATAACAGAAATTTCTTTGAACAATTATTAATTTTTTACATTAGGATGTAGATATAATCATTGAATGTGGCTTTATTTTGTTTTATTTATCTTTAACTTTTTCTTCCCTTTTAACCAGTGAAATCAGAAATCAGAAATGCTTTCTTCCTAATGTTTAGCTATTCTTCCAACATAAAGTTCTTCTCATACAGCATGTTATTTAGAAAAACAGCTGGCACAGCTTTAACATCAGTTTGTAATTTCCTTTAATGTAGCTTAGTGGCTTACCCCCCAGGAAATGCTTTTTGTTGTTTAGTTTTTAATTTTTTATTTCTCTAGCTGGCCTGAGAGATCAGAGGTGAGTACAGAAATCTGGTTGTACTATGTGCTGTTTGAATCCATCTGTTTGCACACAATGAAATATGGCTCTTTGGGTGTCACCTTCATCACTGTTAAGAGGCAGAATGCCGTTATTCATCCCTAGTCATCTCTTATCATTGCTTTATCCATCAGTTCTCAGATTTAAAGCATGATCCAATTAATGTCAGGAACAAAATTTGACAGCTTGTCAACACAGGTGTGTAGACCACTCCACCCCTGTTTTTACTTTTGCTTCCATCTGAAGAAAGATGAAGAGGGAGTATTTCAGCATACATGAAACTGTTTGTTAATGAATGCTCATTTGGGTAGTAAAGCTTGGAAAAGCTAAGAAAAAACAATTTATTTTGTAAGGAAGATATTGATTGACAAGTTTATTATCAATCTTAAAACTATAATTTTTCACTTGCTAATTAATTTAATGATAAACATGTGCTATGTACATATTATTTTTCAGCAAGTATCTATTAAACTACATTTCCAAGATAAGTAGACTAGTACCTGACATAACAATGAGTCTGATTATTTAACCATTAATTTGTATTTTTAGTTATCCTAAGTAGCTTGTAACCACAGTTTCAAAAGTACTGGAATTAAACCGTGTATTTACAATATGGGTACAATACCTCATAACAGAATAAAAGCACACACGTGTGTGTGTCTATGCATGTATCAAAGATAACCTTAAATTTAAATTCTATACCAATGTATAAAAAATAAACTTATCTGAGAATAACAATTAAAGCTCTAAGTTAGGAGTAGATACAATAATCTTTCTTTTGTATTATTATTTCTATATTTTTTGGAGGTCTTATGAACAAAGTTCACAGGAGTTCAAGCTATACACAGTCACAAGGGAAAGGAATGTTTATATGAGTTTAGGCTATGTACAATGTCAAGAACAACCCATTCTTGGAATAATAGTATGAGGATGGGTAATCAGAAGTAAACCCACTCCTATTTAGTCCACCTGAAAGGAGAACAAAAGCACATTTCAAGAAAAATCAAGTGTATTGGAAGACTGAGATTATAGTACTATTGTCTTGTTTTCTTAGAGTTTTCTCACAAACGATCAGAATTCTCCTGACACAGTTTCATTAATAATAAAAAAAAAATTGAAAAAATAAAATAGGCTCTCAACCAAAATAAATCAAAAAGATGAAGAGGAGCACTTCATTCTTATCAAAGGAAAAATCCAGTAGGAGGATATCACAATCCTAAACATCTATGCCCAAATATAAGAACACCTGCATTTGTAAATGAAACATTAAACCTTAAATCACACATTGATCCCAGCACCTTAACAGTGGGAGACTTCAACAGTCCTCTTTCACCAAGGGGTAGATCATCTAGACAGAAGCTAAATAGGGAATAATGATACTCACAGAGGTCCTAAATCAAACGGACTGAATAGATGTCTACAGAACTTTTCTCCCAAACACAAAAGAGTATACCTTCTTTTCAGCTCCTCACAGAACCTTCTTAGAAATTGACTATATAGTCTGGCACAAAGCAAGCCTCAACAGATACAAGAAGATTGAAATAATCCCTTGCATCCCATCAGATCACCATGGCCTAAAAGTAGACCTCAACAACAATAGAAATAGCAAAAAGCCTATATATGCATGGAAACTAAACAACTCTCTACTCAGTGACAGCTTGATCAGGAAAGAAATAAAAAACAAAGAAATTACACTTTCTCAAGTTGAAGGGACAACTTACCCAAACCTATAGGACACAATGAAAGTAGTGCTAAGAGGAAAGTTCATAGCACTATGTGCCTCAAGAAGGAAGTTCGAGACATCTCGTATGAGCAATTTAATGGCACACCTAAAAGCACTAGAAAAAAAAAGAAGCAGATAAAACCGAGAGGAGTAGAAGATTGGAAATAATCAAACTCAGAGGCAAATTCAATGAATTAGAAACAAAGGAAACAACTCAAAGAATCAATGAGACCAAGAGTGGTTCTTTGAGAAAATCAACAAGATAGACAAACCCTTAGCCAAACTAAATAAAATGCAGAGAGAATCTATCCAAATCAGCAAAATCAGAAACAAAAAGGGGGACACAACAACAGACACTGAAGACATGCAAAAGATCATTAGGTCTTACTAAAAATGTCTATATGTCACAAAATTTGAAAATCTCAATGAAATGGACAATTTTCTTGATAGATTCCATTCAGCAATATTAAATCAAGATCAGGTAATTAGATAAAATAGACCTATATACCTCAAGGAGTAGAAGCAGTCATCAATGGTCTCCCTAAAAAAAAAAAAAAAAAAAGCCCAGAGCCAGATGGTTTGAAGAGCTCACTCCAATCAATTTTCTTCAAAATATTCCACAAAATCGAAACAGAAGGAACATCACCAAACTCATTATATGAAGCCACAGTCACCTTGATAGCCAAACCACACAAAGACCCAACAAAAGAAGAGAACTTCAGACATATCTCTCTTATGCAAAAATGCTCAATAAAATACTTGCAAACTGAATCCTTGAACATATAAAAAATATCATCCAACCTGACCAAGTAGGCTTCATCCCAGGAATGCAAGAGTGTTTAATATACAGAAATCCATCAATGTAGTCCACCATGTAAACAAACTGAAAGAGAAAACCACATGATCATCTTCTTAGATGCCAAAAAGCATTTGACAAAATCCAACACTCTTTCTTGTTAAAAGTCTTAGAGAAATCAGGGATACAAGGCACCTAAACATATTAAAGACAATATACAGCAAGCTTATAGCCAACATCAAACTAAATGGAGAGATTCTTAAATCAACCCCACTGAACTCAGGGACAAGGCAAGGCTGTCCCCTGTCTCGATATCTCTTCCTCTTTGTTCTTGAAGTGCTAGCTAGAGCAATAAGAAAACTAAAAGAGATCAAGGGGATAAAAATCAGAAAGGAAGAAGTCAAAGTAGCACTATGAACAAAATGATAGCCTACTGATGATATGCTAGTATACATGAGCGACCCTTAATTTTCAAGCAGAGAACTCCCTCAGCTGATAAACACCTTCATCAAAGTGGCTAGATACAAATTAACTCAAAAAAAAAATTAGTAGTCCTCCTGTATACGAAAGACAATAGTGCTGAGAGAGAAATTAGGAAATCAACACCCTTCACCATAGCCACTAATAACAAAAACTAACTTGGTGTGGCAAGTATGAGAAAGGTCTGTTTGAAAAACAAAACAAAACAAAACAAAACAAAACAAAACAAAACTTCAAGTAATTGAATAAAGAAATTGAAGAAGATTTCAGAAGATTGAAAGATCTCCCATGCTCATGGCTGGGTAGGATTAACATAGTGAAAATGACCATCCTGCCAAAAGCAATCTACAGATTCAATGCAGTTCCCATAAAAATACCAACAAAATTCTTTACAGACCTTAAAAGAACAATTCTCAATTTCAAATAGAAAAACAAAAACACTCAGAATTGCTAAAACAATCCTGTACAACAACAGATCATCTGGAGGTATCTCCATCCTTGATCACAAGATGAACTATAGAGAAATAGTAATAAAAAAATGCATGGTATTGGCATTGAAACAGGATGGTAGATCAATAGAATCAAATTAAAGACCCAGAAATAAACCCACACACCTACGGATACTTGATTTTTGACAAAGAAGCAAAAACCATACTAGGAAAAAAGACAGCATCTGCAACAAATATGTTGGTCTAACTGGATGTCTACATGTAGAAAATGAAAATAGATCCATACTTATCATCCTGCATAAAATTAAAGTCCAAGTGGATCAAAGACCTCAATATAAAACCAGACACATTAACATGTTAAAAAAAAAAGTGGGAAAGAGCTTGAACTCATTGGCACAGGAGACAACTTCCTGAACAGAATGCCAACAGCACAGGCTCTAAGATCAACAATCAATAAATGGGACCTCATGAAACTGAAAAGCTTCTGTACAGCAACGGATACTGTCATCAGAACAAAATGACAGCCTACAGACTGGGAAAGGATCTTCGCCAATCCTATATCTACAGAAGGCTAGTATCCTGATGATAAAGAACTCAAGAAGTTAAAAAGGAACAAATCAAGTAATCCAACTAAAAATGGGGAACAGAGCTAAACAGAGAATTCTCAATAGAGGAGTATTGAATGGCAGAGAAACACTTAAAGAAATGTTCAAAGTCCTTAGTCATCAGGGAAATGCAAATCAAAAGGACCCTGAGATTCTGCCTCACACCCATCAGATTGGCTAAGATCAAAATCTCAAGTGACAACACATGCTGGGCAGGATGTGGAGAAAGGGGAACCCTCCTCCATTGCTGATGGGAATGTAAACTTGTACAATCACTTTAGAAATCAATCTGGCACTTTCTCAGACAACTAAGAGTAGTGCTTCCTCATGCCCCAGCTATACCACTCCTGGGCATATATACAAAATTTGCTTAAGTACACAACAAGGACATTTGCTCAACCATGTTTGTAGCAGTTTTATTCATGATAGCCAGAACCTGGAAAAAAATCAGTTGTCCCTCTATGGAGGAATGGATACAGAAATTTTGGTACATTTACAGAATGGAATACTACTCAGCAATTAAAAACAAGGAAATCATGAAATTTGCAGGCAAATGGTGGGAACTAGAAAAAAATCATCCTGAGGGAGGGATCCCAGAATCAGAAAAACACATATGCTATATACTCACTTATAAGTGGATATTAGACATATTACGTAGGATAAACATACTAAAATCTGTACACCTAGAGAAGCTAAGCAAGAAGGATGACCCTGGTTAAGATAATCAGTCCTTACTCTGAAAGGCAAACAGGACAGCCATCGGAAGAGGGAGAAATCAAGGAACATGACAGGATCCTACCACAGAGGGCTTCTGAAAGACTCTACCAAGCAGGGTATTAAAGCAGATGCTGAGACTCATAGCCAAACTTTGGGCAGAGTGCAGGGAATCTTATGAAAGAAGGGGGAGATAGAATGACCTGGAGGGGACAGGAGCTCCCACTTGGAGACCAAAACAGCCAAAAATCTGAGCCCAAGGGGTCTTTTCTGATACTGATATTCCAACCAAGGACCATGCATGGAAATAACCTAGAACCCCTAGAAACTCTGCACAAATGTAGCCCATGGCAGCTCAGTCTCCAAGTAAGTTCCCTAGTAATGGGTACAGAGACAGTCTCTGACTTGATCTCAGTGGCTGGCTCTTTGGTCACCTTCCCCTGAGGTGGGAGTAGCCTTACCAGGCCACAGAGTAAGACAATGTAGCCACTCCTGATGAGATCTGATAGGCTAGGGTTAGAGGAAGGAGAGGAGGAGCTCCCTTATCAGTAGACTTAAGGAGGGGCATGGGAGGAGATGAGGGAGAGTGGGATTGAGAGAGGATGAGGGAGGAGGCTACAGCAAGGATACAAAGTGAATAAACTGTAATTTTTAAAAAAATAAATAAAGAGAAAGTTGTCAAACGCTCTAATCAGGGCTTAATGGTCCATCCCACTGGAAACCTGAGAGATAGCAGTGTTGAGAACAATGTGAACTATGTAGGCCCAGCTCAAGAGCTTTCAGAAAGGAATAATATTATCACCTAGGCTAAAGACCATTCTTCTGACATTTGGCAAAGAAAGAAGCTGCTTTTTTAACCTCATCTAAGAATCTGTCTGAGGCTACATTGAAAAGGTTGTGACTATTTTTATTGGCAGAAGAGGTTTCAAGACAGCCTAATATTGACTTTGGTGTTGTATCAATTGTACAGATCATATACAGGTCTTCAATGGAAAAGAACAATTGGGAGAAAACAAAACAAAACAAAACAAACCACACACACACACACAAAAAAAAAAAAAAAAAAAAAAAAAAAAAAAAAAAACATAAAACATGCAGTTTTAGGAGAATGGGAACACCAGAAAATTTAATTTAATGTTAGAAGCAAGGTATATGATAAGAGATATAAAGAGGAGCCCCGTGTGAAATACAATAAAGGAAATGGAAATTGGCATGCTCTGGGCAAGAGCCCCACCCAAGTAAGCGTCCTACTTATAAAAGGAAAATGGTTAGAGTACTTGTTCTTAAAAGAAGGAAGAGTTTTGCAATAAAAGAAAGCCAATGCAAATGTAATTCAAGAAGGCAAGGTTCTACCCCAAGCAGGAAGCTAACCTTGGCAACTTCAGCCACTTTGTTCTAAGTTTAGAGTCATGAAATATACAGGAATTAAAAAATTGTGGAATATCCCTCCTTTGACTGTGTTTGAGACTCAAAGATATTGGATATTCCAGAGCCCTAGGGTGTCTGATAGAGCTGTAGACAAAAGTTGAGCCAGCCTGAGAGAGAGAAAGCTGTGTTGCATTTAGCAAAACTAGAACAGAGCCATTTAAGCCCCTTGACACCAGTCATGGAACTACCAGATTTAGATTTTGCCCTATTGGGTTTTGATCTTGCTTCGAGCCAGTATTTTCTTACTTTACCTCTATTGTTCCCCTTTTGAATGATAACATATGTTCTGTGCCATTATATGTTGGAAGTCTGTAACTTGCATCTTGATCTTGATTAGGCAGAGGAGGCACTCCGCAGTGCACACAGCAACTTGCAAGGAGCACAGTGCTGCCTGTTTCAAGCATAGTTCTCTCTCCTTGAGATTTGAAACTGAGAACACTCAAACTCCCCCCCCCCCGCACACACCCCCTCACATTTCCCCCACAACCTCCGACCTCTGATCTTCAGCCTTGCCCGAGGGGCTGGCAGCAGAGGAAACACATAGCGCTTCCCAACTCAGAGAGGAGAGCCCTGCCTGCTGTGCTCACAGCTTCTATCGCAGAGCACAGGGCTGGGCACACAGAGCCCACAACGGAGTACTTGTCCCGGCCACAGTGTCAGCCACAGACCTCAGACTCCACCCTGCAGAGCCCTTCACAGACTGGAGACCACGCCTGTGCAGGTGCTTCGTGCCTGCAATCTGCGCTTGCTAACCACGTCAGCATCCACATTCCCTCTTGCGCTTGCTCTCAAACCCTCATATCCCAAGCACCTACACTCTCTAGCATTCCCTTTCAAGACCTACTTACTCCAGAGAGTGTGCACACACGCGCACGCGCGCATGCACACATACACACACACACACCATACACACACCACACACACACACACACACACACACACGCACGCACGCACACACACACGCACGCACGCACACGCTTACTCACGCTTACTCTCCCTCAATAACAATTAACAATTCTGCGCCAGGACCTTTCCCTCCCTCAGGTACAACTGAAGCAACAACACACACTTTCAAACCATTGGACCTCCCTGATCTTCCGGAAGAATACTCCAGACACCAGAGAAAGACAGTTCCAGTCTGAAGTTCAGATTCAAGGAAAAAACATTGAACATCACATATAAGTAAAAGGCCAAAGGTAGGCATAAGAACTCACCCCACAAAAATCAGCACACTATGGCCCCACCATCAACCCCCAAAAAATCAATGGATATTTTAACTCAGCAGAAAGTCGGGAAAATGACTTTAAAGCTATACTTATGCAATTATTAGAGGAACAAAAAGAGGAAATGAACAGAGCTCTCAAAGAAATACAGAAGACTATAACTGCCCACATAGAGGAACAATTAGAGACATATGGAGAGGAAACAAACAAAAAAATAGGAGCCACATTTAATCAGATGAAGGAAATGGTGAAAAGCATGAAAACAGAATTGGTATCTATAAAGAAAACACAAACAGAGAAAACTCTGTAACTGGAGAACCTAGAGAAAACATCAGAAACCACAAAGGTAAGCATCATCAATTGAATACAAGAGATGGAAGAGAGAATCTCGGGTGCTGAAGATACACTTGATGAAATTGATTCTTCCCTCAAAGAAAAAGTAAAATCAGAAAAGTCCCAAACACAAAACGTCCAAGAAATCAAGGACACCACGAAAAGACAAAAACTAAGAATAACAGGAATAGATGAAAAAAAAAAAAAAAAAAGGCTCCAGGCTCCAAGGACCAGAAAATATATTTAAGAAAATAATAGAAGAAAATTTTCTTAAATTAAAGAAAGATATGTCCATAAACATACAAGAAGCCTACAGAACACCAAATAGACTAGACGAGAAAAGAAATGCCACACGGCACATCATAGTCAAAACACTAAACCTACAAAACAAAGAAAAAATATTAAAGGCAGCAATGGAAAAAGGTCAAGTAACATATGAAGGTAGACTAATCAGAATCACACCAGCCTTCATCAGAAACTATGAAATCCAGAAGGGGCTGGGCAGAGGTCATGGTTATGCAGTCTTTAAGGGAATGCAGATGCCAACCCAGACTCCTATACCCAGCAAAGCTTTCAATCAACATAGATGGAGAAACAAAATATTCCACAATAAAACTAAATTTAAGCAATATCTATATAGCAACCCAGCCCTACAGAAGATACTAGAAGGAAAACTCCAATCCAATGAAAAGAACTACACCAAAGAAAATATAGGATACAGATAATTTCCCAACAAAAATTAAAAGGTAGAGACTTAAAATTAAAGGATTTTTTTTAAGTCTCAGAAAAGACTTTAGGCTTTTAAGCTGTGTTAGACTATGGAAATTTTTGAAGTTGGACGAAATGTATTTTGCATTATTGTATGGCCATGAGCCTATGAGGACCAGAGAGTGGAGTACAGTAGTTTAAAGGAGAATGGCCCCCATAGGGTTTAATATTTGAATACATGGTCCCCAGCTGATGAAACTGCTTCAGAAGGATGAAGAGATGTGGTCTTGTTGGAAGAGGTAATTCATTGGAGGCAGGATTTTTGAGATTCCCAAACTCACTAAATTTCTCGTTCTTTCTCTCTCTCTTTCTCTCTCCCTCCTACTTGCAGAAAAGATATTTAACTCTTACTTCCTGCTCTATCACCAAGCCTGCCTGCTGCCATGCTTGATTTCCCTCAATCTCCTGGCAAGTTCATCTACCTTTCCTCTAGACATTTCTTTACTGGTGTTAAAACCTACTTCTTTGATATTCCAACACATAGAGAAGACTGTCGGCTGTCTGGACTTTCCTGAAACTTTAACAACAGATTTGGACTCCTGAAATAGCTAGTCTCCTGGGCTAGACAACTACTGGATTCTTGGCCTTTTCATCAGGAAACAGCTTTTGCTGCTCTAAGCTACTCTAACAAAACATTTATATTTATATATCTGTACATATATATATATATACACACACACACATGACACATATGTTCATATATGTGACTGTATGAATATTCATATATTTCTTCTATCAGTTCTATTCCTTTAGGGAACCCTGACTAACATACTACTCTGATCATATGGTCTCCCCTTCCTGAATTGTCTTCTCTTTCACTCACTGGTTAAGAATGGCCATCTCTTAATGGCTATGTGAAGACACCATCTCTCCAAAATCACATAAAACAAAAGCTTATGGGTGATAGAGTCTCTCAGCTCCCTGTGTCTCAGAACATTTTGCAATCTAGTCATACTTACCTGTCCTCTAGCATGCAGTATTTCCAGCCCTGTGTTACATTTATTTCATAACTACATGTATTCATTTGATCCCAAGCAAGAAAGAAATTTTTACTTATTCATCTTGTCTGGTTTTCTTTTTTTTTTAAGAGAGTAAAATTTATTCCACCAATCCCTTGTTACTTCCATAACTACAGGAAAACATTATTTTGCCTATTCCTAAAATAAAGCTGGTTTTTAAAGAAAAAAATTATAAAATTCAAAAACACTTCATATGGCTATTTTTTCCATATGTCCTCAAGATCAGGGTATTTCAAAGTGTTTAGTCTTAAAGATTTTCTGTGATGTGAGTGTCTTGAAGAAGACATTTTGACTCAACTCTTCTACTTGGGCCATTATCTATCCTTAATTTAGAATAAAATAGAAGTGCTAAGAATTTGCCCTGAACTTTGAAAGCTTTTCCCAGTGAAAATTTCTAGCAACTAGGCATGCCACATTTCTTTTAGCAGCCTAGGTTCCTCACAGCTCAAATGATGCTCCTTCTGCTTCACAGTCTGAGAAATAGGCATATTCCTTGACCCATGATAATACATTTTCGTGGAGCTGTTCATTTTTACAACTTTCTTAAGAAAAATCCAATTTAAGTGACATGACACAACTTCAACAGCAGCTCCAGACCTGTGTGGCACAGCAACCATGAGCACCTGACCCTTCTTGCATGTTCATGTACGGACCTAAAAATAGAGAGGACCTAATAAAAGCAAGCCATAAAAATAAAGTCCTCTAAAATAAAGATAGACTGTGGACACATTTTCCCATTTCTTGGAAATTTCAAGGCATTTGATATTATCTCCTTGAAAATTTGTTGCTTTGGGTAAAACACTTATTTTTATCTTTGGGTGAAATACTTATTTTTATCTCCTGCTATAGAAGATAACACAATGACTGACAATCACTCAAGTGTACTTGTTTAAAAAACTAATCCCCTACCTCTGCTGCTAGGTGTTACAACCCAGGAAGGATAAATTTGCTAACCATGATCTACAGCTTGTTGAACTAGTTACTTCAACATAATTGGAAGTGTTTAAGTCACCTAGTACACTTTTAGGCTTCCTATCTGCAGATCACCACAAAAGGAAAATTAAGATGAAAAAAAAAAAAATAAAGGCAAGATGATGGTATTAAGACCTTGACCTGTCTTCAAAGTGTCGGGCAAGTCTCAGGGAACCACAGTAAAGCATAAATTGCATATAATTTAGCAGGGTTTTTGTTGTTGTTGTCATTTGTTTGGGTTTTAGTTTACTGACATGCTCTGCTTTTTACCTCTCACACTTAGAAAAAGGTCAATTAAAAACACAGGAGGAATGAAAACAAGGACTCAAGGGCTGAAGGCAAATTAAATTACTGATATATATGTGTGTGTGTGTGTGTGTGTGTGTGTGTGTGTGTATGCATGTATTTCTGTTGACTGATATTCAGAAGACAATTTGTGAAAGATATCTATCTGCAGCACTTAAGCCTCTGGTAAAAGGCTACAAGAGGAACAGCAGGGAAATATTTCCAAATCAGCTAAGTGGAAAGACGAAGATTTAAAAAAATGATCTCCATTGAAATGCAGACTATAATTTAGACCAAAAAGAGCACTAACATTCATTAATAAGGGAATAAGATAATAGAAACTAGATCAAACACAGAATTTTATGCCGAATACAAGTTTCACAATATTGTGTGGGGCACACATTTCACTTGTATTTGTTTGAAAAGCAAACTTAGTTGGGATTCAGAAACTTTTGCTGGCTAAATGTAGCAACTGCAAGTAAGACACTGAGGTTTGGGAAGAGAAAATCAGATTGAAACTGGATTCTAGTACTACATTGTGTTTACTAATTTTGAGGTGGACTAATACATTTCACATAAATAGATGGATCACTGTATTTGAGAGAAACTATCAGTCCTATTGAAAGTTCTCAGGGTATGGCCTAAAGAAGTGCTATCCCAGCTAGAAATCATACCCCAAAAGGGCTTGCCATGAAGCACTGACAGCCCTAAAAATTTCTAAATAAGAAAAAGCTTCATTCTATTATTCAAGAGTCATCTTGTCCAACAGTGAGAAGCTCAGCCAAATGCAGGAGAAAGATGGCAGAAATAAGGCTGGAAAAGGTAAAGGGTGTAATCAAAATCTCAAAAACACAAAACTGGAAACAATAATATATAACCAAAACACCTATAGGGTTAAAGAAAAAATGAGCAGAGGAAAAAAACCCTCCAAAAAAATACCGGGGTGTGTGTGTGTGTGTGTGTGTGTGTGTGTGTGTGTAGCTGCTCACCTAGTGCTGGGCATAGCACCTACCCTTAAGTGTGATTTATTTACAATGCCATTTTCAATTGAGTCCCCAGAGCCCTTGTTCCTTTAATAACTAACATCATTGAAAAATCTAGCCAATTGGATACATTTAATTTAACTTCCAATCATCCTTGAACCAAAGAAACTTGGTGCTTTCGCCCAGCACTGTTCAGAACAGCAGAGATTACTATTGTCAAGCTCTGCATTGAACTGTAGACCAGTCAAGGTGAGTAGTCTTTATGCTTTACATAGTCTTCACATATTCTTGTCACCAGTTTCTTCCAAGACTCTGTGAATCTTTCAGGAACGTGATGTTTCCTTCCATGATCTTGTCACCACTACTTTCTGTATCCTCATAACTACAACATACTTCCAGTTGCAAATAACTAAATCCAAGTTCCAAAGTAATATCTCTAGTTCTCATCTATTTCCCGTATCACATATGGCACTTCAAATCTATTCAGCCAAAAAAAAAAAAAAAATCCATTGTATATACTTCTCTATCCCTAAGAAAAAATTCTTTGACTATCTACCTTGGTTAAGGATACAACTCTCTACCTAGCTCTTCTGTTTCTTCACATCATTAAAACATCCCCCTGACTTTTCAACACCCCAAATATCTTTCATATCTTCAGTCTCATTTTCTCTGCCTCGATTCTCTATGTACTCTTGTCTAGATCATAACTGATACCTTCTAATGTATGCCATGTAGTTAATACTCTTTAGAGTCATTTTTTACATTATTGCCATGTGAGCTTTTACAAAGTACCCGGTCAGGCTATCTGTTCTTCTAGATAGCTGTTGAGAAGAGCAGAGAGAAAATTTTGCAACTGTATAAAAAATACACACATGACTTTTTTATGAGGATGTATTTGAAAAACTGACAAGTATGTTAGAGAGTCAATATAATTTTCTAACTTTAAATAATGCCAATCTCTTTCATGAGGGATTGTGATTCCACCTTTCATATTACATTCATGTCTATGCCTAACAGTCCCTTTTAGTTGGACTGTTTACTTCCTTATCAGTTATGCAAAGTCTATTAGCCTGCCGTGATTCTGCCTCCTGAGCTACAGTCCTAACCAGTATCACAGGTACCAGTAAGTGCTAGGTAGAAGGACATACTTGCTAAAATGAAAATGTCATTAAAATTGAAGATCTCTTCAAAGAGATATTTCTGATAACTTTAAACAAATTAAGAGTACTTTCTGAAAGTACTAAAGCATAAAGTCAATTATACATTAAACACAGCCAAATTCCTAAAGACTAAATTGAATTACAGCTGATAAATAGAAAGAACAAAGGAAAAAAAAACTACATAAATTTTGATTTGTACACTAAATAACATAGTGGGTATTTATAGTGGCAACAATAAAAGCATAAACCCAGGCACGAAATAATTATCACTAGGATGACAGGGTTGTAGTGATTATAGATCCTCTTCACTGTTTCACCGTTTTCCTGAACTGTTCTTTAAAGCTGTAGTATTTATATACATATAAACACATTCAGAAGGAGCCTGCATTGAAATACAAAAATATGTATTATTGATAGCAGTGGTTATTTATGAATGATAGGAGTGTTTATGACTGGTATTTTTATACTTATGTAAAATTTGTAAATATTTGTAATAATTTTATTGTAAATTTGGCATTAAATGTTGTTTTTACACAAGTTAGAAGTGGGTTATTTAGAGTTTACTGAATGTCAGCTTCTGAGCTGGTAGGTAGATCCAAATCATTAGTTATTTCTCCAGAGCCTGAAAAATTTTTCTCCAAATCAACTCTTAGAAGAAGGGGTGAAGGAAAGAGCTGACCATGCTAGCTGTGGGACCAGCTAAGGACCACATGAGTAGATGTGTGCTTTGCATGTCATGGGCTCTGTTGCTCAGTCCCACCTGAAAGCTTATTTCTGGATACCAAAGCTGCTCAAAGACTTTCATTCACCTGCTCATGATCTCCTTCTGTCCATCTAACAGAATTACCCATTCTTCTGGGACTTTCCTTTTATCTAAGCAAATCAAGACTGGATGTACAAGATGTTTAGATGCAATACCCACTTATTTGTTTTCGTCTGGCTGGCAATGCCATCATCACATCACATCACCATGTGCAGGCCTGTGAAATGTGGAATCTTGTCACTGAGGTGTCGAGTAATTGCTGCATTATACTATATTATTTAACCATCATTAAAGTTGAGATTATCATATGCATGCCATATTCTTATGCATTGTTTATTCAAAAATACTTTCTGTAGAAAAAAGTTATTTTTTGTTTGTTAGTTTTTCATTAAAATAATATGTCTGTGTACCACATGCTTTCCTGGTGCTCACTGAGGCCACAGTAGGTCTTCAGATTCCCTGTATCTGTAGCTACAGATGGTTGTAAGCTCCTGTGTGGGTGCTGGGAATGAAATATGAGTTCTTTGGAAGAGCAACCAGGTTTCCCATCCACTGATCCGTCTCTCCAGCCCTTAATCAGGGTTTTGTCAATACATCTAGGGCTCTCAAGAATGATAAATTTTGGATGTTTTTCTAATCTGCTATATTAAGAAACTAGGTGCCCTGTAACAATGTAAAGTTTAAAAAGTAAAACAAAGTACTAATCAAGGTTTAGGGACAAACATTTATAAGCATTTGTTAGGCTTAATATGAAGTCTATAAGTGAGATATTGTTTAAGAAGAGCTAAATGATTTTAGTGTTTACTGTTAGCAATACAGAAATAGAGTACAAGTGCTGACTCATCTCTTCAGGAAGACCTAGTGAAAGCTTTTATTTTTTTCTGGTTTATCAATTCAAATAGCTCTGGAATGTTTCCTCCTTTCTGTCCTGTCTTTTTACCTTCCTTTCTGTCTTCCTTCCCCTCTTCTTTCTTCCCAATACCTACCCCTTCTTTTTCTCTCTTTCTTTTCTTTTTTGTCTTTTCTTCAGGTTTGTTTCCTAAGATAGTATCTCATTGTGTACCCCAGGCAATCATGCTGTACAGCATGACTGGCCTTTAGTTTGTTTTTTCATATACCAGCATCTGTAATTCTGAGAGGTTTCACATGTGAACCACTATATCCAGCTTGTGTTTCTACAGTTGCTAAATTCTTTTGCTATCAAATCTGACATATAATAGATGGCAACTACAGTTTACTAGGATATAGCATCCTATTGAACTCCAAACTTTCTCCTCGTTAAAGTCCCACACACACATTCCTTTTGCTTCAATGCATATACACTTAGAAAGAAGTAAAGAAACTGCCAGTTTCTACAGAAATTGATCAGTTCTGCTGTCTGTGAATTTTATTCCCAGAAGTGATGTGAACTTCATTCTGTTAAAAACGTAAAACCAGAAAATTAAACTTTCTGAAGATCTGTATTTGTTAGAAAACAAACGGTAACCCACCATACACCAATCAATGTAAACAAACGTAAAGGCTTATAATGTGAATAGGCATAGTAAACAATCCAGAAGAACATCTCATTTCAAGGAATATTGTCAGCTGCACTGGAAGAGATTTGTCTACTATGTTCGAAGTAAGATAAGAAAAAAAGTGTTGAGCAGGGCTTAGCAGTGCACTCCTTTAATTTCAGCACTCAGGAAGGCAGAAGCAGGTGGATGAGTTTGAGGCCAGCCTGATCTACAAGAGCAAGACTACACAGAGAAACCCTATCTCTAAAAAGAGAGAGAAAGAGAAGAAATAATTATCATATATGCTTTCTGAATGAATTCCAACACTGCAGAGGACCTGAAGAAATCTTTGAAGGAAGCAGCCAACACCTCAGTCTTCAGATGTGGTGCTCTACTTTGGCCGAGATACATGTGCAGCATACAAAAAAAAAAAAAAAAAAAAAAAAACAGTATGTGAGGCCAGCATTACAGTATTACACAAAACTCCCGGAAATCAAGTGTTTGGTTTCCACGGCAACTGTAACCTTGCCATACTTCACATTACAATAATCACCACAGCAAAAACTGTAGCTACAATTGTAATATGTTTAGGGTTGTAACTCTTTAGTTCCCATTATTTTCATTATTTTCTGAAAATTTATCATTTGAGACCCTACCTCTTAAAGTTTTTTTCTCTATTGTTTTTGAATAATTCTGTCAAGTTTGAGAAAACTGCTTCAAAGGCTGAAAGGGAGGCTTAGAAAAATAGTTTTCCTTTTCAGCCATTTTGTGTCGCTGTAATAGAAACCCATGACTGAGTTATTTTCAAAGAAAGCTATTTCACTAGTTTTGGACAATGAGAAGTCTGTTTTCAAGATGGCTGAATCTGGTAGGAGCTGTTTTGCTTTGTTGTTTCATGGAAGAAGAAAGAAAGGCATGAGGGAGTATGCAAGAGAGCCTAGAAGCAAGAGGTGGATTACAAACCCACCATGGTGATAACCAGCCAGTTCTCTCAACAGCTAAGTGAACCGGTTCATGACTTAATCATATCTTTGGCTCCTGCCCCCCACAGTCTTGCACCACTGCTGCAATGCCTGTGTTTAGGAAAAAGTAGAAGGAATGCTCCAACTATTGCACTATGGACTGAGTTTTTAATACACACTCATGGGCCTCATTCAAGCCATGGCTGTGCACTGTACAAACATGGAACAAATTACTTTCATGTATCCGCTGTGTATATCTACTAACTGGAAAACTGAGTTTATATTAGTAAACAGGAGTCAGCTTTTAATATTTTGGATTTTTGTAAGCTTTTTTAACATCACATACATACATAAAAATGTTTTATAATTGAAACATTTTACATATTATACATAAAATTATGGTTTTGAAGATACTGTGATAAAATAAGTCAATTAAAATGTTCTAAAGAAGAGTGTACCTATGTTCATGTAAGTTCATAGAAGCAAAACACATGTATACATATACCAGGAAGCTGAGATGTACTCATGTAATGGAAGTTTTGGTGTCTTTAAAAACTCAGTTATGTTATATAAATTTGTTTTTGTTTTAATCCCAAGAGTGGGATTTTAGTTTGGGCTTAGTTTGTCCAGAGCTGATAAGTGCCTCGTAAGGGGCATGGTCTTTGCCAGATGGTAATGGCTTGCCTAGTGCAGTAAGGAGAGGAGCGTGGTCTAGAACTCTGAGATGAATAAATATGAGAACCCATGAATCGAAAGGGTGGCAGTTTGGAGGGACAGGTGGTGTGATGGCTTGTAGGACATGGAAGAGATGCTTCATGGTGAAGCAGGAGAAGTAAAGTCATTTACTCCCCTCCATCCATTAACCTTCTCTCTTTCTTTGTTAGGATTAAGGGGTTACTCAAAGGGAAAACGAGGCTTACATACACCAAATGAAATTGTGGTAAAAACAAACATCAACATACTCATCACTCAATGTGACTTTACTGAATGAAGGAGCAGGAAAAGACGGTAGCATTCCAAAATATTGTTCCCATGCAATGAAGAAAATCATGATTTTTCTCAACATTTTGATAGAGAAGGTAGAATGCATGCTTGAGAATACAGTGCTTGATTATGAAGACCAGTTTTGACCATACAATCATATCAGTGTGACTTGGGAAAATGTGTGAACACTGTTTTTCTCTACCTGATGACATTCCTCACAGAATGTCAAATGCATATGGCCACCCACCATTTCCTAACAGATCTTGCAAGAAATAAGTCAACTCCAGCATTAGGTATTTGTCCTGCTTAATCAGTTAAGGTCTATCTACTGCTATAAATTATGGAAAAGAACCAAGTTTAAGTTATAAGCCAAATAAAATAAAATAAAATAAAATAAAATAAAATAAAATAAAATAAAAAGGTAGTCTCTGGCTTTTTACTGGACATTGCCGAGTGTAGACTGGCTTTTTCATTTTTTTAATGAAATTTTTATTTTTTTATATATTAATTAGTTTATTCATTTTGTATCCCAGCTGTATCCTCCTTCATTCCCTCCACATCCCACCCTCCCTCCCTCATCTCTTCTTAAGCCCCTCTCCAAGTCCACTGATAGGGGAGACCCTCCTCCCCTTCCATCTGACCCTAGCTTATCAGGTCTCATCAGGACTGGTTGCATTGTCCTCTGTGGCCTGGCAAGGCTGCTCCCCCATCAGGGGGAGGTGATCAAAGAGACAGCCACTGAGTTCATGTCAGAGATAATCCCTGTTCCCCTTACTAGGGAACCCACTTGGACAATGAGCTGCCATGGGCTACATCTGTGCAGGGGTTCTAGGTTATTTCCATGAATGGTCCTTGGTTGGAGTATCATAGACTGGCTATCTTAAACAGCCTTAAAATCCAAGTTGACACTAAGGCCCCGCTTGATGGTTTGAGCGTCAGTGTTAGAATGTGCTGTGCAGGCCACTCGGAGAGAAAGATCATCAGTAGTCTTATTCAGCAGTGGAATCTGAGTTCTACAGTACTGCTGTGTCTGAAAATAGGTGCTTACTGGTACAATAGTGATATGAATATCACTAACCACTTTCTGTTCAGATTCGATGCCTATTCCACAAGAAGAAAATCATGTCTAGTACTGTAAAACTTATCAAAAACTCATAGCTGGAGAGGTCATAAAGTGTAGGTTGGAATGTGCTACTCTTGTTTTGGTAAAAGAACATGCTATCATGCTATCTTTTTTACAAGCTACTTTGTAAATATTTTTTTATACTAGTAGATCTGTGTTGTGCTTAGCCTTCCTCAGGGTTTTCTTTCATAATATTAAATAGCACATTATGGAATAATGTAGGAATAACTAAAGAAACCAAGACAGAAACAGGAAATTTTCTAAAACTGAATAAAAATAATGGTACATCATATGAAAATCTGTAAGACAATGTGAGGGAAGTCCAGGAGGAAAGTTATGTACCAACAGTATCAAAGACCAAGTTGATTTCATATAAGTGGTGTAGGGATCATTCAACATATCTAAATTAGTAATTAAAATTCCTATAGTGACTGAAAAGATAGAAATCACACAATCGTCTCAATAGACCAAGAAAAAGCCTTGGCAAAATATAGCTTAGTATAATAATATCATATACACAATATATAGCAAATCCATATCCCAGATTATAAAGAATGGAAAAACGCTCAAAGACTTTCTGCTAAGATCAGGAACAAGATGAGTATCTGCTCCACTTTGTTCAATATAGTGCTTGAACTCTTATCAGAATAAAGGAGAAGAAAGAAATACAGGTAGGAACAGTATCTATTTGCATAGATGATATGATTCTATACATTAAGATAACCCAAAGATTTTACCAAAAGTTCCTTAATTCTGATAAACAGATTCAGCAAGTGATAGAATAAAAAATTAACACACAGAAATGCAGTAATGGCAGACTGAAACAATATCAAGAAAACAATCTAATTCACAATACCACATATACACGCAATTGCCTTGAAATTAATAGTAAAAGAAAAGACATACATATGAAAATTTTAGACACTGAAGAAATAAATTGAAGAAGACAGATAAAAAGACCTACTATGACTGTTGATGGGAACAGTTAACCTTGTGTAACTGGTCATTCATCCAAATTTCATGGCCATTATTTACAGGCATGGGAGTAGGATTCAAAAAAGTATGTGAAGGCACAAAAGACTAAGGATAGCCAAATAAATCTTGATTAAAAAGAATGCTACATTAGTTATCCTGATACCTGATTTTATATAATACTACAGACGGATAACAATCAAAGCAGCATGATATTGGTGCAGAAATACAGTCATAATCAGTTCAATAGAATTGAAGATCCAGATATAAGTATACGCAGCTACAGTTACCTATCCTCTACAAAATATCAAACCCACATAAGCCAGAACCATAAACATGGTAATATAAAAACTGGATTTCAGTATGCAGAAAATGAAATATTTTATCTCTCACTGAATGTGACAGTCAACTCCAAAGGAATCAAGAAATAAATCCCTGAAACTTAGAGAAAAGGATAGTGTGCTTCAGCTCATAGACATTGGTGAGGACTTCCTAAGTATAAAAGATTTATGCAGTAATACAGTAAATAAGATTAACAACTGACAATCAGAAAAATGTCAGGAAACCAGAAAGCTTCTGCTCAGCAAAAGAAAGTATGAAAAGCAGCCCACTGAATGGGAGAAAGTCTCTGACAGCTATTTATCTGACACATTAATGGATAGAATGTATAAAGGAATTAAAAAATTAAACATTAAAAAATAAACTATCAAATTAAAAAGTAGGCTTATGGAACTGAACAAAAAATCCACAAAAGAATAAAAACAAACGACCAGAAAACACTCTTAAAAGTTCAATATTCAGCCAGGTATGGTGGTACATGCCTATAATCCCAGCACTCAGGGAGGCAGAGGCAGGAGGATATCTGTGAGTTCGAGGCCAACTTGGTGTATAAAGTAAGTCCAGGACAGTCAAGGCTATACAGAGAAACCCTGTGTTGAAAATAAAAAACAAACAAAAAAGTTTCTAGTAGTCTTCCCACCAGTAAAGCACAAATTAAAACTACATTCAATTATACCCCACTCAGAATAGCTATCATCAGGGATACAAAGAACAACAAATGCTAGTATACAAATAGTGAAAGAGGAGTTTTGTTTTGTTTTGTTTGTTTGTTTGCTTGCTTGCTTGCTTGCTTTCCAGTTTGTAAAACTGTAAGCTAATGCACTCACTTTGGAAATAGGCCTGCTTTTTTCTCAAAACTAAAGGTAGGATTACCACATGACCCAACAATACCACTCTTAGACATATGCCCATAGAACTTTACTCTGTACTACAGAGACACTTGAAAACATTTGTCCATTGTTCCTTTATTAACCATATGTAGGAAATGGAATTAAGCTCGGTGTCTACCAGCAGATGGATGAATAAGAAAAAGCATCTCCATAAAATATTAGTCAGTCATAAAGAAAGATGAAATTATGAAATTTGCACATAAATGAATAAACTGGAAAAGTATACCAAGTGAAGTAAATTAGAAAGATAAACATTGCATGTTCTCTCTCATATGTGGATTCTTGGCTTCATTTTTCTGTTTTTGTTTTGACTGTTTCACTGTGAGTGGAACCTTGGAAATTAGAAAGGGGCTATTAAGTTGGGGAATATGGGTTAATGGAAGTAAATAACAAATAATAGGTAAAATGAAAGTAAAGAGGTAGGCAATGAGGGTAGAAAAGCTTTCCCATAAAGGGGTGGCAGAGCTTCCCAGTGGTAGCTCACGGGGAAGATGACTGAAGGTAGGTGGAAAGGCCATATGGAAATCTACATTCTCACAACCATAGTAAAAATATAATTGGAAAGACACTAGAATGTATGTGCTATGAAAAGGGGGTTGATTTGGGGAATTAAAATATTATATGGGGGTAGGGAAAAAGAGTTAGTGGGTGGGTTATTCTAAATTAATGATCTATGAAAAGATCATACAGAAATCCATTACTTAGTAACCTAATTTCCAACTTAATTTTAAAAAAAACAACTGAGTTTGAATGACACTGCCCTGCATGGGTGGATAATGTCACTCCCAGAAGATCTGAGTTAAAGGAAAAATCACAGTTAAGGTATAGGATACTTTCTTAGGTGCTTTTGGTCAAGGAGGCCCCAGAGGCTTTCAAATACGAAACAGAATATTTCCATTGCCCTTGGCTATCCACCATAGCTACATGTTAATATTATATTACTAAATATAATGCTCACTTTGGATGTAGGACCCAGAGAAATATATCTTGAGATGACCAAGAAACTTTGATGGCTAGGTGTCATAACGCTGGAAAGTACTTGGCAGACTGCTGGTGGAACAAATTAAAAATTAGGAACAAAAGACTAGTGTTCTTAGGCAGTGGTGGGACCTGGATATTATAAAACTAACCTCCCAGGCAAAGATCTGCCTAATCAATACAACAGTGGCACGTTTGATTCCTTGTTTTCTGACTGGCTGTGAGGCCAGCTTCACAGAAGGAAATTTTTTAAAATAACTTTTATTTTTTATATTAATCACAGGTTATTTACTTTGTATCCCCAGCTGTACCCCTTCTGTCATTCTCTCCCAATCCCACACTCCCTCCCTTATCTCCTCCCTGCCCTTTTCCAAGTCCACTGATAGGAGAGGTCCTCCTCCCCCTCCATCTGACCCTAGCTTATCAGGTATCTTCAGGACTGGTTGCAATGTCCTCCTCTGTGGCCTAGCAAGGCTGCTCCTCCCTCGGGGGTGGAGGGAGGTAAAGAGCCAGCCATTGAGTTCATGTCAGAGACAGTCTCTGTTCCTATTATTGGGGAACCCTCTTGGACACTGAGCTGCCATGGGCTACTTCTGGGCGGGGGTTCTAGGGTTTTTGTAAGCTTCAGAACATTTGGCATTCACCTGTGACCCCAGGCACAGGCAGCTTTTGTCATTAAAATACATTCATTCTTAGGCCAAGTCTTCCATCCATCACTTTTCTTGAAACAAACTTAGACTTTACGAATCAAGTTCTTTGGAAACTCATGCTCAGATATGTAAAGAAATGATGTGGGTAAGGTCTCAGCTGTGGAGATTGGCTTTCCCAGCGAAAGAGGAGTGCCTCCAGTTGTAGGAAGATGCAGGGAGTGTGATACAGGAAAGAAAGTCAAGTTGTTGGATTCTGTACTGCTATGTGACACCGTTCAATGCTTTCCTGAGGTTTTAATTTGCCCTGCTGTTTTATTCTTTTTGGAATAATTGGTTTCATGTAGGACAGGCCTCAGTTTGAATTGACGTGAAAGTGGAAAGTAGCAGCTTGGCCAACATCATTAAATAACTTCTCTTCACATTTCAGAGACAAAAATCTTCAAGTGGAAGTTCGCTGGGATGGGTAGTTTTGATAGCCAATGAATTTAAGCATGAATGCATTTTCTACCTCCCTTAGTTCCAAGTTAATGGTCTCATTTCTACAGTCCTGTGCAACAGATGTTCTACTGATGAAAAGGTTCCAGGAGGCTCTGCAGTTCACCAAAGACCAACTTGTGCTTATTAGCTATTGCTGTGTTATAAAGAATCAACTTCCCCCTATCTTTGGACTGGGGGAGGGGCATAGGTGAAGAAGAGGGAGGAAGGGAGGACCTGAGAGGGTTGGGCGAGGGGACTACAGCTGGGATACAAAGTGAATAAACTGAAATTAATATAGAAAAAAAAACTACTTACCACTCTAAAGAACAGGCTGCCTCAAGGAAAAATACTTAATATTCTAAAGACTCACCCCAGATAAACACAGCCAATGTATTTGGCAGGAAAGGTCTTTGGACCCACTCTTCTCTACAGCTCAGTGACAGCAGGACACAGTGAAAGTTGAGGCTCCTAGTAGGGCATGGAAACCAGGGTAGCCTGGTCCTCTTTCATTTTCATGAAGAAAGCAGGGTCTCTAATGCCACTTGTCTTTGCAAAGCGCAAACAAAACGCACTTGCTTGAAATGCTTCTTTGAACACACCTGTTATTCATCTTCCTAGTGTCTTTTATTAAGAGAGACCATGAGAAAGAGCCCAATACTTATTTCTTTTTAGAGATAGGTGTCTTTTGGAAGTGGTGGCAACAGCTGGCTTTTGGTGTCATTAAGAAGCTTTTGCTGTCAAACTGTCCATCCAACCATCCAGGCCCATCCTAATATGAGGAGTGATATTTGTGAGGAGGCCACTTGTATCATGAGTAAGTATTCAGATTTTGTGCCTGCAGACTCTGCACTCAGATTGCACAAAACTGTTTCTAAAATGCTGCCAATGCATTTCTCCACAACGTACTTTAAAAATCAAGATCAAGTCATAGCAATTCTGTCTAACCACCACTCCAGGAAAGAAAAAACTCTCTTGTTCTTAGCTTAGCTTGAAATATATAATATTTGGTAGTGAGGGCTAAGTACTAGCTCCACAGTCTTCAATGTAGACTTGACAGCTTTGCAGCAACTTTTCATGGCTCAGAATTACTAGGGGATAGTGTTTGTGTTACAAGAAGGGACTAGTGCTGACATCTCTACGTGCAAAATACTAAGGTGAAATCAAGTCTATTTCGTAGTTCTCAAGGCCTTAATAACCTTACACAGATCTTGAATCTGAAATAGGAGTGGGGCCACTGCAGTGCTTCTCAAACTCATGAGGGTAGTATCCACATTTTCCCACCTAGAGAGCTCATAGGTTTCAGGAAGTATTTCAAGAGATGGAACCATCTATTTAAATGGCTAATGTATTCCAGAAATAGCAGGAGGCTCAATTAAGAAGAGATGTTGGGGGCACAAACTCTCCCATGGTTCCTCATTCCTATTTCGGTAACTGTAACCAGAAAAGTAAAGATGAAGAAAACAGCATCTCAATGACTGTGGATTTCCTTAGGCTCATAGGTAAACTAAGCCTTTATCTGCATTCAGCACACCTGTAGAGAGGAAAGTAGGACTGCTTCCTACTAGCTCTAAGCCTGCTACTCTCATGGCTGCCAGCTTTCCAGCTGTCCACAGGGCCCAGGTAATATATTCTCTCTGCCCCTTCAGTAGGACATCAGATACCACTGAGCAGTTTAACACAAATAAGTGAAGAGGAGAAGCTATTTATTACTGCTGTTAAGGATTCTGAGAAAAGTCAAATGTTTCCTTGGGCAGCAGTGTGTGTAGAAGTGATAACTTTAGACTTGGCTTAAGGAGGCCAGCCATGAAGTTTACTGAGTCACTCAGATGCTGAGGTTTCATTCTATGACCCTTTTAATGAGGTCAGTTATGAGCCACCTCTGGGTGCTGTGGTAAAAGACTTAAAACTCTGCACATGGAGCCATACTTATCATATCTTTTTGTAAGAGTAAAAAAGGAGGCAAGACAAGTATGCTCCTCTAGGGAAGAACTCTCTTCTGAACAGTTTATTATCTGGTAAAATGCTACACGATAATGATAGGATGTTTTCAGAGGTGGGCAAGACAGTTTAGGTGTCAAAGCACTAACTGTTGCTACCTGTATAATGTCATTGACTTTCAAAGGATGAAATAAAAAATAATATTCTTTACTTCCTTTCTTTCAGACTGACAAACACACCAAGTGGGCATCGGAGCCTGGTGCTGGAGGTGAGTCACACATACACCTCTCAGACAGAGCATAGGTGTATAAGTTCTTCTGTGTCTAGAGAATAAGGACTGACAGTGAAGACTGAAAGGGTGAAAGGTCACTTATATCTAGACATGTAATTTGTGACACCATCCCAGTCTTGTTTCGAATCATTTATCTCAGTACAGTTAAGGCTCTAGTGACTTCTGCCATGACTAGAAGCTTTTCAGGCCTTGCTGATATTTCTACAGGCTTTCCAGACCTTTCACCCTTTCAGTCTTCACTGTCAGTCCTTATTCTCTAGACACAGAAGAACTTATACACTTATGCTCTGTCTGAGAGGTGTATGTGAGACTCACCTCCAGTACCAGGCTCTGATGCCCACTCGGGTGTGTTTGTCAGGCACTTCTGCAAATTAGTAACATAGACCATAAACAGAAAACAACCCATCTACTCACAACTTACTTCCTCATTCTCTCTTTTTCACACACACACACTCACACACTCGATCATACATACACTCAAAATACATACCCATACATTATATATTTACACACACATGTGTTCATACACTGCGACACACACTCTCTCATATACCTACATGCTCTCACACAGACTCATGTACTGTCACTCACATACTTTTGCAATCACACCCAAGATACATACCCCACAAACTAATACTCCATAAAACTTCTGCAGCCAACTTCATTCTTTTTTTTTTTTTCAATGCAGTTTATTCAGGAACCTTGAACAATCATCTGACCCTGGGGAAAGCCAACCTAAATAGCCTCTGGGTAGCCAACCCAGGCATGCCACGTGGGCAATGCAGATAGGTCCACATACATGGAAGCAAGCCAGATCCTCAGCCTTAGCCAAAAGTGGAATTGTTCGTGACAGAGAGCACTCACCATCGGGAAGGTGGAAGGCAGAATCGCCCCAAGCATGGTTGGATACCATAAAAAGCTAAAATGTTACGCTCAGGATGCGAGGCTAAGCACTGCACTCAGGGTCAGCCGCTTTGGACCCAGAGAAGAGCATGTCTGATTGCATGCGGGTTGATACGCCAACTTCATTCTTACATGCAAACTTCGTTTCCCACAGTTGCTCATCCACCACAGGCATGTCAGTCAGCCTCAGTCTAAGTCTAAGTCTAAGTCGAGGAATATATGTATATTATATATAATATATATGTATATAATGAGGAAGCTTATTAAACTTAATTTTTAAAAATCTAAATAAGATTTAAATTGAAAAACTATTTCACATGAGTACAAAGGGAATCAATTTTTTCAATATTAGTTTTTTCAGAATTGCTCTGTAAATTCAGTCTAGTCAAGTCTGTATTCCACCAAGTGACATCTAGAAGCTGGCTCTAAACTTACTGTGGAAAGGCAAAAGAGCCTACCCAGAATAGTTACCATAAAAAATAGCCATTAGACACAATCTCACAGCATCAAATTGTAATAAAATGACAGTGAGCAAAATTTTGTGGTATTTGTAACAGAATAGTAAATGGAAAATTAATTCCTAGTAGAAAATAGTCTACCTGTCAGGAGTAAGTCCCTGAAGGAGACATGCTGAAGGTGCCGTATCCAGCTGGGTGCTCACATGCACGAAAACAAGTCAAAACACAGACTTTAAATTTTTCACCAGAATTAACCCAAAGTAGGTTTTAAACACTAATGCAAAGCACAAACCCATAAAATTTCTGGTAGAAAAGAAGGATTAGCAATGACTTCTTACATATAACAAAAGCAGGAGCCATGAAAGAATAATTTATATTTTGGACTCCACAAAAATTAAAGACTTCTGGAAAGATTAGTTAGGAGAAGAAAAAGACAGGTCACGGACAAGGAAAACCATACCACAGTACTTACTACCAAAATACTTATTCTAACATATGCAAAGAGCTTTCAAATATCAACATAATAAAAGCAAACAACTCTAGTAAAATTAGGAATAGAGTGGGTGGGGTGATACAGCAGGAAAAAGCACTTGTTGCTAAGCCCAATGATATAGGTGGATCCCTGACACCCACAAGGTAGAGGAAGAGAACTGACCCCTACAAGGTTGCCCTCTGACCTCCACATTCTTTTTTGTTGTTGTTGTTTTTAAATTACATTTTTTTATTAGTTACATTTTATTAACGCTGTATCCTGCTCCCTTGTTCCCTCCCAATCCCACCCCTCCTCTCCCATCTCCTCCCTGCCCCTTTCCAAGTCCACTGATTGGGGAGGACCTTCTCCCCTTTCATCTGACCCTGTTTTGTCAGGTATCTTCAGGACTGGCTGCAAAGTCCTCCTCTGTGGCCTAGCAGGACTGATCCTCCCTTGGGGGGTAGGGAGGTCAAAGAGCCTGCCATGGAGTTCCTGTCAGAGATAGTCCCTGTTCCCCTTACAATGGGAAACCAATTGATTACTGAGCTACCACCTGCTTCATCCGAGCAAAGGTTCTAGGTTATATCCATACATGGTCCTTGGTGGAGTGTCATTCTCAGAAAAGACCCCTGTGCCCAGATATAGTTGGTCTTTGTGGAGCTCCTATCCTCTCCACGTCATACTAACTCCCCTTCTGCCGAAGATTTGGTTATGAGTCAGTATCTGTTTTGAAACACTGCTAGGTAGAGTCAGATGCCTTCTGCGGTAGACTACTGCCATACGTCCAATGCACATTCCATATTTCTTTATAAGTGAGGATTGATCATCTTACCCGGTGTCTGCTTTATTGTTTATCTTCTTTAGGTGTATAGATTTCATTATGTTTATCATATCTTGTAGGTCTATATAAGTGAGTATATACCATGTTTGTCTTTTTCCTTCTGGGAAACCTCAATGCCTGGTAAGGGAAAGGTAATATGTTCTGTTATCTCCACTATATCACATTCGGAAAGACGCAAACTAAGTACCTGGTTTAAAAGAAAATCAGTGATTACAGGGGGTAGGTGTTCAGCATGGTATCGTCAGAGTCGACACATAACAGGAACATCTATGAAAGCTTATAGAATATACTGCATAGGAAGCAAAGAGTAATCTGAACTATCAGTCACAATGATACACAAGCATCACTTCACCAGGTCTAACAATACATCATAGTACTGGAAGTTGCTGGCAATAAGGGAACATACAGGTGGCAATCCCCTCAGTATTCTGCAGTTTGTTTACCTCCCTCCAGTTTAGAAGGGGACAGAGATGCACAAAGAACAAACCTCTTGTCTGTGATTCTTGCTTTTGCCACTGAAGTTGTGATTAACATTTCCTGATCTGACTTTCACTTGGAAACACTGTTGCTGCAGAAATTTCCTGTTGTGGTTCTTCACATGATTGTGCCGTCGAGGCAGTGAGAGCACTGCAGATGCTGCATGGGTGCTGCAGCTAAACTGCAGTAGAGATTTTTCCATTAGCTTATTTTGTTTTCAGAAAATAGGACTGAAACCCGTGAGTAAGACAGCTTTATTTCTTGTTGTAAAGCAATGTCTTGCCAAGAAAAATGGCAGAATCTGTAAAGGGCTATCTCCTTTTTTTTCCTGTATACGCACAGCAAAACATTGTCACTGAGCCAAAAGGAGATTTTGAGATATGTGTAGGAAATGCAAGGACAAGAGTTTGAAATACAAGAATTTATTAAAGCCTCCTTGTTCTTCCAATGACAGGAAATTCCTAAAAGGTTTTTCAGTTTTGTATAATTTCATCAGGAATTACTGACAATCTAAAGATCTGGAAGAATGCTTCCTGGAGGAACATTACTAGATATGAAAAATAGAGGGGAAGGCAGAGTTGTGTGATTAAATCTATCTTTTTCAAGGTAGTAAAAAGAAATTATTTTGGAAACTTTCAGTCAGCACCCTGAGAAAGTCCTTGCTTCTGGTCTTATGCTCAGGGTGTACCAGTTGGTGATTGAGACACTGTTCCACATTATACCCTCTGTAGCCTGGAACATTTTCTTTTAGGGAGTTTGTCTCAGGTAAACTCAGGATTTGTGACTTCAATACAGAAAAAAAAAATACGGTTACCCAGGGTGAAAGAGAGTTGGAGTTTTATTAAACCTAGAAAGGAAGCCATTCAGAAAAAGGATAAAAGCATACCTAAAACATAAAGAAGGCTTCCGGAAAAAAAAAAAGAAGGCTTCCGGAAGAAAAGTTACATTATTAAGACATAGTTGATGCCAGGTTTTAGGAGTAAAGGTTAGGAGATATAAACCCAGGTAAGGCTACTTATAGGCGCTGGGGAAAGCAGTGGCCAGTTGCCTTGTTAGTCATACATACCATGTTGGTGGCTCTCAACAGTTTTCTAAGAAACAATTATTTTTCTTCCTTTTGCTTTTTAATAACTGAAATTACAAGATGGCTTTCAACCAGATAATTCTAATCTGACAAGGTAAAACCTGGAGCTATTAGGGATACACAAGGAGTTTAGTCCATATTATTCACTATAAATGGGGTTTCTAGTGAGATGCTTAGAAAACAGCAGATTTCCATTTGGATAGGTAGAAAGGCCTCAAATAAAGGTCACTGGTCTGGATTCTGGGTCCTCAACCGGCAAGAGGCTTCAGGCAGACTTGAGTAAGTGCCTCATTTTCTTTTCCAAGCTCCTAAAGTGTACCCCATTTTCTAAAGTCCTGTCTTAAGTTTTGGAGAACATGAGTGTGATGATAAAGCATAAGGGACAGAGGGCAGCCTGCATATTTAGTGGGTTTTGTTTGAATTTTTCTCTTTTGTCCAGTGTCTTCCCTAATGGGTTGCACCACATCCTACAGCAGTTAAGATGTTCTGAGGATGCTCCACAGTGCCAAAATCTCCTCTTTTCTTACGTTAAGGCCTCCTAGTCAAGGGTGTACCATCTGAGTCAGATTAACTGTGCTCAGGAAGTTTGTAGACTGCACACAAATAGCCTCTTACTCTGCCCCTGATGCTGAAAGTTCACATTCTTACAAGTGCTAGAGAGAAAGTCTGTTGCTTATTCTCTTAATTCACTTGCCATGTAAAGAGCTGCTAGAGAGAAACCAGCCCCCAAATCCAGATGTTGCTCAAGGAAGGATCAGCTTCTGCCAGCAGACACACAATTAGGTAGCAACAGCTGCAGCACAGAACAACTGTCATTCCTCTTCCCAATCCATATCTCCACCTTTTCTTCTCTTTGAACTTAGTGTCTGTTTTACTCTTAGGTAAGTTCTATGTTTTATCATTTAGAAAACAAAAGTGAGAGGCAGCTCTTTGTTAACTCTGCAAACAGATGTTCTATAGACGTGGATAGCCATTAAACTCTTTTGTTGCAATGGTAAAAGGGGACGCAAATAAAACCAGTTGTCTATGAAATGCAAAAGAATAGATGACTCACCCTGCTGACTGGCAGGACTAGGATGCAGAAACCGAGGAGCTGACAAACTAGAATGAAATACATTTCTATTGTGCTCTGCAAGACAGTGGGAGTTCCTTATCTAGCATTTTTATTTCTGTCTAGATTTCTTTTCCTCATGTCAGGAAAGAATATGAGAAAAGGGGGTTGGGTGGGGTACCAGGCAGCTGCTTGAACAATCTCAGAACTAGAATTCATTACTGGGCCATCACAAGACACTTCTGTTTAATTTTGCATTTGCTGGTATTTTTGTTTTCTTGACTCTGAGTCTTTCAAAGATGCGTAATTAAGAGTTGAGGAAAGAAGCTGCTGTTGCTGAGCCTAATCTTTTAAACAGAGAGCAACCAGCCTCAATATTCCAAAGCAAAGTTTTAGGAAACCATTTTGTGTGTTATAGCATTTGGATATTTTATCCCTTGAGTTTTTATTTTAAAATGCTAACTCTTGTGCTTCATCCTTGAGAAATTTCATTAAAAGAAAGATAGGAAGACCAAAGGCAAACACGGAAACTGACATTTCTCCTCCCTGAATGACAAAAGATGGCGTGATGCTGGAAGCCTCCCTGCCCAGCTTCTTCTCAGTTCCCTGGATGATCCTAAAAAGACATTCCAAAAAAAAGGAGATTTCACACTGTCATTTATAGTATTTTATATACATCTCAACCTCCCTGTTTCCCCAACAAGTAGTCTGGCTATTTTCTCAAAAGTGAAAGAAAGCTTGACAATAGTCTCACCATATCTGGTCCATTTTCAAGGACACATGTAACTACTCCTTAATTTGGGAAGGTTGGGTTCAAAAGACAGCAAAGCATACTTTTCAGTTAATCCCTCCTGGTGCACTGCTGTGATGTGGCCCCAGCCACATCATGGGTTATTACAGACATCTTTCATAATGCAAGTACAAAATGTCAGTTCTTCCTTACCAGCTGGTAACTGATGTTGGCATCTACATGGAAGTGGGAGGACTGACCCAGAGCAAATGAAATGGTCATGTAAAATGTTGTTGCTCAGTTAGAAAACCATTAGTGTTAAACTGGAGTGAAATCAGATCTCATACATAAGCATGAGCTTTAAAATTTAGGTTAGAGTTAACAGAGAACCATCATTTTATATATACGAATGTAAATAGGCCAGACAAGGCAATTATACTAGCAGGACACACAAAGGAGATAATGCAGAGAAAAGCTTTCACAAGCTAGTCAGTGGAACCTAAAAGGCAAAGAATGCATTGATTCCTTTAAAAATATCTGCTTTCATGTCTTTCCCCCAAGAGTTCTTAAGTGAAAAGTGTATAACACTCCTTTGTATTTAATAATTCTCCTAAAATCTATTTTCCCACATGTTGAAGCTAGAACACATCCATGATTACTGGTATCTAAGAAGAATATGAAGAATAAGGCGGCAAGAAAAGTTTGTTAGGTTGTGGCCAATATATGCTACATGCATTTATGGAAATATTACACTAAAATCATTATTACTTACAATCAATATAGATTAATAATAAAAAATCTAGTGAAATAACATCACTGACAGTGAACTGTAAACTGGATAATTCTATAACAATGACACATGGGCAATGTGCAACATGCTTACTTTATTGTGGATCCAGTCAGATAATTGAGGATGCAGCCTTCTCTTAGGATCATCTTTGGAGGACCACCTTCATTTCCGTCAGAACTCAGCGATTTTAAAGAAGGGAGATTAGCACAATTGTTCTTCAAGATTTGAAATCGCATAAGAAAGGGTAGATGGTGGAGACAGCAGAGCTTTGTGCAGGTTATTTTCTGATGAAATATGACTATTTTACATATTTATTTACTTTTAATTTTTATTTATTTTCAATATATAGTCAATATATAGTCAAAAACTATAATTCTCATCTTAAAGAGAATAAGAGATAGTTCATTCTGGAGCCACTTTGAACGACCATAGACTACTACCACATGTTTGGGTTACCCAAAATCCAGTCCAGGTTCCAGCATAAAAACAGTTTCATGACAAATTTGTAGTTTATTTTATTTTTTTTTAGAACAAAGGAAGTCATAAAAGCAAATGTAAAATACATTGGTGGGTACATCAGAGAGGCCAATACAGCAAGATTGGAGAAGCTTTGCTATAGGCCTAAGAAGCTGTCTGATAACATTCTTAAGTTTTGGGTTGGTAGAAGCGAGGCATCTACTAGATCAATAGATTCTAAATGTGTTTACATACTAGTAACACTCTGTTAAATCTGACATAGAAGTGAGTGAAAAGAAAAGCTGTTCCAGGGTCTTGAACTCACCCCAAATAAGGTTATTAAGCCTCTGGATCTGTAACATTCCAGTCTCTCCATAGTTCTAAAGTTCTAACCAGTCAACCAGTCTCTATAAACAAAGCTTCTTTTTTTTTAAGAGTTGTTGTTCACATTGCTCTTACATAATTTTGATCAAATGAATGGGATTTGACTTATATTTCCAGCCTTTAGTGGAGACCAAACATTTTCTGTTGTCCAAAAAACTGGAACAAAATAAAGGCATGCTATTGCCCCTTGAATAATAAAAACGGACCTGTCAGTCATCTGGACAATATACACCCCTGAAGAAAGGTATACCTTCAGATTTTTGAAAGAGTGGTAGGAGTAACTGTCTATTCACTTACTGGGGTATGTGTGCTTAGACATCTAGCAGCTCCTCTTTGCACCTAGTTTCTTGCAGATAACTATGCTAAGACTGCCTGTTTTTCTGAGCTCTAACTCTAAAACTCTACAGTTTCCTTTCCATGTTCACTCTTTTTCACATTCTGGGCTAAATTCTAAGCTTGCTTGACCTGAAACGCTGGGAATTTTTTTCTCCCCGAAGACTCCTATGCAGCTTCCCTCCAGCCTTATTGCTGAGCCCATCTGCTTCTTTGACTTTAACAGAAAACACATCTCTTTCTCTTCTTTTCTTTCCCTGACTCCTGGCAGCCGTTTAGATTTATGGCCAGACTGTCTTGATTTTTTTTTCCTAAAACCCTAATAAAATTTTCTCTGATATTCCTTCTAAGGCATTTTTTTAAAAAAATCTTTTATCTATGAAGCTAAGAAACCAACAAAAAGAAAGCATATTTTTGCCATTCATGACTTTATCTCAGCTCAAGAATTCATGCAAATTAATTTACTTTTCCCTAGTAGTCATGTATTCTGTATTGTTTGATATGGTTTGTATGTCATTTGTTTCTACAAGATTGAACTTTAGTTTCTACTGCGACAGTATAAAAGGTGGTGAGACCTATGGGAGGTACAGTCCAGTGAAAACTAATGGAATTGTAAGCATCCTGGGAAGGGTTTATGTTGGATTGTCAATGGTTTTGGCGTCTGGGATTGGATTCACTTCCATAAGATCAAGCTGTTATAATGTGAGCCAACCTCTTTCTTCCATACTTCATCCTCTAGAGCCTCCTACCACTGGGCACCTCCAAGTGATTTTTCCCTGCAATATACTGTTCTGCTACTATGCAGAGGTCTCTGAGTCAATCTCTTGTTTTGGGAAACAAGAAGTTGGGAATTCAAGTAAATTCCCAGCAGGCTGATCTATGCCTGTTAGCCTATAGCCACTGGTGAGTCAATTACCCAGGCATGAGATTATATCTTTAATCTCTTAAAATCTTTTATTTAAAGGAATCTAGGATGATTATATTTCTTTCTTTTTTCTTTCTCCTTCCTTTCTTTATTTTTTGCCCCCACTGATAATTTTATCTGAATATGTGGAGTTCACAGATACAGATACTGAGATCTTGGGAATGAACTTGGAACCCTGACAGCAGAGGAAAGGTCCCCTGCTCCTTTGTACCTCTTCCTTTCTTATGAATGTAGAGAAGCTCACAGATAGGGGTCAAAGTTGCACCCAAATCCTCACTTGTGGCTCTCCAGGATGAAGGCTAAAACCATCTTTGGGCCATAAAGTACTTTGTGTGTGGAAAGTGGCCAGCATGGCCACAAGACATCAGCAGAGTCGTGAACCATCGGAACCATGTCCTAGTAGTAATTATGCACAGTTGGACATGCTTCCCCAACATACCAACAAATCATATTGTAGGACATTACAATATTTGTTCACTGATACTGCAGCTTCATCTGACTGTAGACAAAAATATTTATAAGAAAGCTGTGAAGCAAAGATAGTTGAAGCCACCATATAGGCAACCAAGATAGCAGACATACATATGGGCAGTCCTGCTGTAGTATTCTGGGTACAAGGCACATTTTTACATTGTCTTTTTTTGGCAGCTTTGCATCCCCTGGGCTTGCTGTGCTACACGTATTTCATTCACCCTTCACTCTTTTCCTTCCTTTATCTCCTCCTTACACCTTCCCTGAAATCTATGGGACAATGGGATCAGGCATGTGATTGGCTGTGAATGGTACCAATTGCAGCTCACATCTTTACACATCTTGCATCCAAGATGATCCCTAAAGACCTACCCCAAACCTTGTGTCTGGGTTGAATTCAGAGCATCAGAATGTGGATACAAAACAAATGTTGACTCTGTTGCCCCAAGGTACCAATTCCCAAGATGTCATGTACTAATACTAACAGAAACCTAAAGTTCATGTCTATCCTTCAAGATCAACTCCTAGTGGTAACAGAGTTAGGAACTCTGGGACTCTATCTCGGTGGTCTCAGACACAAGAGAGTAGAAGTAAGCCCTTGCACACACTGAAAGGATGGGAAGCTGGGCTAAGCATTATTTAGGAGCTAAGTGCCTGGGCCCAGAAATAGAAAGCACGGGGCAGAGGTCAGTCTTGATCAATGGATTCTTCTTGGCACTCCTACTTTCCTTTGCTGCACTCTTTCCTAACACTATTTTATATTGCTATTTGTTTTCCTCATACCTTAACTGATCTCAAATCATACCTGTACATTTACTATAATTAGTCCTATCCCTGAGGTTAAGGAGTCATTCTTCTAGGTAGTAAGACATTCTGTTAAGGAAGGGATCACTTAAATAGCAATATAGCAATAATGAATCATTCACTAAATTAACAGATCATTGTTACCCATTTAGTTTAAAAGTCAGATTGTGATTTAAAATAAAAATTAAAGCTATAGCAAAAGGTAAGCCTTTTCTCTGAAGATAATTGTTGAAGCCTTTTAAAAAATCTGGCAATCCAAGATGTGGCAAAAAACCTGCAGTTATCTGAACAGCAGCTCAGCAGTGAGAGCTTCAAGTGCCATCTGTAAAATGGTCTGTCAATTTGTTAGAACTATGTGAAATCGCTTTCAGAGAAACAAGTTCTCTCTCTGACTTGTGGCTTTGTTACCTCCCACCATGAGATTCCTGGGGAAATTCAATTTTTTTGTTTGTTTATTTTGTTTTGTTTGAATTATATTATTTGGTCATTGTGCAAATACACAACAAGAAAGCTTTGAATCTTGCAGAATTACAGTGCCTTGGCCAACTTGATATACAGACATGAGGAGTTAGATCAACATTTAATAAATCATATTGGTTTTGTATTAATGATTCAAAAAGATTAAATAAAACCTTATAAAGCAAAACAGATGACTAAGCACACTCAGTTCTAAACTCTGATATATATTAAAGGTCATGGCTTGCCTCTTTCATTGGAACCATGAATGTTTTCTTGGGCCACAGTTTTCAGAGGGAAATGAAGGTAAGAAAGGAGGTAGATAACAGGTGCTAGTAATTCATTAAGATAAGCATATGAAAATAGATCAGTAGAAGAAAAAAATCAGGACGCCACCAACACACACACACATACACACACACACACACACACACACAGTTATGAGAGTTGAAAAAGAACTTATACAGAATAACTGTATGGCATGGAAATGACCCATATAAAGTTGACAGTGCTCCTAACATCATTCTATTGAGCTCACGGCCTATCCCCAAATCTGTCCTATTTTCAATTCAAAAGTAATTTTTCTCAGTCCTTTTTTTTAATTTTTTTTTATTTTATTTTTAAAAATTACAGTTTCGTCACTTTGTAACCCCCAACCTCCTTCCCTCCCACTCCCACCCTTCTTCTTTTTTCTTCTCCTATGTCCCTCCCTCAGTCCAATGATAGGGGAGGTCTTCCTCCCCTTCCATCAGACTCTAGTCTATCAGGTCTCATCAAGACTGGCTTCTTCCTCTGTGGAGTGGTAAGGCTGCTCCCTCCTCAGGTGGAGGTGATCAAAGAGCCAGCCCATGAGTTCATGTCAGAAACAGTCCCTGTTCCTATTATTGGGTAACCCTCTTGAACACTGAGCTGCCATGGGCTACTTCTGTGCAGGGGTTCTATGTTATCTCCATGCATGGTCCTTATTTGGAGTATTAGTCTCAGAAAAGACCCGTGTCCAGAATTTTTGGTTCTGCTGCTCTCCTTGTGGAGCTCCTTTTCCCTCCAGGTCTTTCAATCTGCCTTTTATTTCATAAGATTCCCTGTACTCTGCCCAAATGTTGGCTATGAATCTCAGCATGTTTTGATACCCTGCTGAGTAGAGTCTTTCAGGGGACCTCCCTGGTAGGCTTCCTTCTTATTCCTTGTTTTCTCCTTCTTTCGATGTCCATCTTGTTTTCCTTTCTGAATAAAGATTGAGCATTTACCCAGAGTCCTCCTTCTTGATTAGCTTACTAAGGTGTAAGCTTTTAGTATTTTAGTATGGTCATCCTATATTATATGTCTATAGCATGTGTGTCTTTCTCCTTCTGGGATACCTTACTCAGGATGATCTTTTCTAGATCCCACCATTTGCCTGCAAATTTCATGATTTCCTTCTTTTTAATTGCTGTGTAGTATTCAATTGTAAACGTACCACAATTTCTGTTTCTATTCTTCAACTGAGGGGCATCCAGGTTGTTTCCAGCTTCTGGCTATTACAAATAAAGCTGCTACAAACATGGTTGAGCAAATGTTTTTCCTGTATACTTGAGTATCTTTTGGATATATGCCTAGGAGGGATATAGCGGAATCTTGAGGAAGCACTCTTCTAATTGTCTGAGAAAACACCAGATTGATTTCCAAAGTGGTTGTACAAGTTTATATTTCAACCAGCAATGGAGTAGGGTTCCTCTTTCTCCACATCCTCTCCAGCATGTGTTGTCACTTGAGTTATTCATCTTAGACATTCTGATGGGTGTAAGGTGACATCTCAGGGTCATTTTGATTTGCATTTCTCTGATGACTAAGGATGTTGAGCATTTCCTGAAGTGTATCTCTGCCATTTGATGTTCTTCTATTGAGAATTCTCTGTTTAGCTCTGTACCCAATTTTTTAATTGGGTTACTTGATTTGTTGCAGTTTAACTTCTTAAGTTCTTTATATATACTGGATATTAGCTCTCTGTCAGATATAGGGTTGGTGATGATCCTTTCCCAGTCTTAGAGCTGTCATTTTGTTTTGACAACAGTGTCCTTTGCTTTACAGAAGCTTTTCAGTTTCATGAGGTCTCATTTATTGGTTGTTGATCTTAGAGCCTGTGCTGTTGGTGTTCTGTTCAGGAAGTTGTCTCCTGTGCCAATGAGTTCAAGGCTCTTCCCCACTTTTTCTTCTAAGATGTTTAGTGTGTCAATTTTTATATTGAGGTCTTTGACTTGTATTTTACTTTTGTGTAGGGTGATAAGTATCAGTAGCCCTCCTGTATACAAAAGACAAAAGAGCTGAGAAAAAAATTAGGGAAGCAACACCCTTCACAGTAGCCACAAAGGACATAAAGTACCTTGCTGCAACTTAACCCAGCAAGTCCAACACATGTATGAAAAAACTTTCAGTCTCGGAAGAAAGAAATAGGAGAAGATATCAAAGCTAGAAAGATCTCCCATGCTCATGGCCTGGCAGGACTAACATAGTAAAAATGGCCATTTTACCAAAAGCAATCTACAGATTCAATGCAATTCCCATCAAATTACCAACACAGTCCTTTACAGAGCTTGAAAGAAAAATTTTCAACTTCATATGGAGCAAATGACAAGAAACCCGGAATTGCTAAAACAATTCTCTACAGTAAAAAAATCTTCTGGAGGTATCTCCATCCCTGATCTCAAGCTGTACTATAGAGCAACAGTAATAAAAACTGCATGGTACTGGCATAGAAACTGACTGGTGGATCAATGGAATCGAATAGAAGCCCCAGAAATAAACCCACACTCTATGGACACCTGATTTTTGCCAAAGATGCCAAAACAATACAATGAAAAAAAGATACATCTTCAACAAATGGTGCTAGTCTAACTGGATGTCTATTTGTAGAAAAATGCAAATCAATCCATACTTATCACTCAGTCTTTAATAACTCTCTGTTTTTGCCACCATACACATATCCCTTGTCCAGTTCCTTACTCTAGGACACAAGAACCTCGTCAGCAAATATCCTTCCAACTCTAACCTATAGCTTTAACACCATGTTATTTGGTCTTGCCAGCTGTAAGAGCTGTGAACCAATTAAACTTTTTCTCTATGTGTATTATACATCATCAAGAGATCTGTTATAGCAATGCAATGAATTAATGTTAGCTGTCATGTCTCTAAATTAGTTCATACCTGTGATGTCAGTTTGGGTTGTTAACCTGGCTATGTCTGGAATTAACTAAACCCCAAAAATAGTTGGGCACAACAAGTGAGGGATTTTTGTTTAGCTAAGTCATTTGAATTGGGAAAATTAACTTTTAATCCAGATCTTTATTTATTTATTTTTTATTAATTACAGTTTATTCACTTTGTATCCAGACCTTTTGAGGTGGGAAATCTAACCCCTAATTTGGGATATACCTTTTGCTCAAAGTATATGTAAAGGACATGGAAGAAAGATGCCTCACTCTTTGCCTGCTTGTTCTTGCTCTGGCTAACTAGTCCATTTTCTCATTGGTATTAGAGTCTGCTTCTTTAGGATTCCACCATATACTGAAGACCTGCTGAGATAACCAGCCTCATGGACTGAACAATACTGGATTCTTGAACCTTCCATTCATAAGCAGCCTCTGTTAGATTAGCTGGATTACAGCCTGTAAATCATTCTCATAACCCCCTTTATTTATATTCATTCTATAAATTCTGTTACTCTAGGGAACCCTGACTAATTCAGTAACAGTAATTCTTAATCCATAATACTAAAGCCTAAAATTTATCAATCCCTTGCTGAGTCAGAGATACTAACCTGAGATATCTAATATTCATTTAATATCTACATCAACATGAAGTGATACTATTATTATCTTAATTTTACTGAACAGTGAATAGGCCAGGTATGATGGCACATGCCTTTAATCCCAGCATTTGTGAAGCAAAGTCAGGTGGATCTCTGTGAGTTTAAGGCTAGCCTGATAATTCTAGGACAATTTGACTATGTAGATAGAAATCCTTTGTCAAACAAACAAACAACAACAAGCCAGCCAATGGGAAGCACAGGAAGATTAAATAAGCCACACAGAAAGTGATAGAATAAATCCTAAAACTCAAGTGATTGACTTGACTAGTAATTGACTTGAAATTTCATGATTACTGTGTTAAATTTCTGCTACCATAATTTTACAAAATTTCCACATAAATCTGAAACTTAAAAAATTGAATGCATTGATTTTTATTTTCTAATATTATCTCTAGACCAGAGATAAAATTGTTGCCTAATGATGCTTCGCTGGTTTATACATATATGCAGTGAAATAAACTAAGCAGTTCTAATCAAGTTTGTCTCTTTAATCTGTGCAAATGAAGAGAAACTAGTAAGTGTTCTCATTCACATCACCCTCATCAGCACTGCTGACCATTTCCTGAGCTGAGAAACCCTGCTAACTCAAAAGGATCTCAGACAATTGCTAAGGAATTTATTCACTTTCAGTGCTCATTTGATCTGAAAATGTAACAATAACACAAAAAAATGCTGGCTAGTATTCTTGAAATTAAAATAAGTGGCTATGGGCTATCTTTCTTTCATAGGCACAATCATGTTGGTTGAAATGGCACTTACTGAAATGCCTTTGAAAAATTAATAATGTGGTTAAATGCACTCGAAGGTGGTATGAGCTCCTGCTCTCTAGCATTTTTACGGCCCAGGACACCTAAAGGGCATTGCAGAGGAGAATACTTAAGTAACTGTAATTTTTATTGAGTATCCATTCTTCCTTCAAAGAGGAACTCAGTTTACTCCAGCTGTGTTTCCATGATGGTTCATTCATTCTGACACTGTGTTTTCGATACAGCAGAATAACTCAGACAGCTGATTCCCTAAGTGAAGAATTGTCACCAAGGTTTAAAGTTGCTTTAATGCTAATGTAGTTTGTGTAGCTGGAGAGAAGCAAAACAAAGATGAAAGTAGACAAGTTTTCTGAAAACTATTAGGTAAAAAATGGATAGTCAGTGTTAGAAACGGAATGATGGGTGTGACCTAGAAATAAAGAGAAGAACAGAGGCACCCACCTCCAGAAGCAGAATTGTACTCTAACGTGAAAACTGAATGGCTGCAGTCTCTCTGGGGAAGTAAGACCATACATCTGGGGTGTGGGAGTCTTGGGGTTTTATAGGATGGAAAAGGGGGGAACTTGATGGGTTGAACAGTCCATCTGCAAGTTATTTTCCCTGCAGTCTGGAAGTGGTAGATACCAGCATGTTTGGTGTACAAATCTCCTAATCAAAAGTCTAGTCCAGACCTTCTCAGTCTACCAGAGGCTTTTAGGTAATTAATGCTTCAGTTAGCAATTTCAAGAGGCATGGACAACAGTTAATTATTCCTCTTGACTGCTGGTATCAACATACTTTTAGGTAGGCTGAGCTCAAGGTTTACATTTGCTCGTGTAATTTTGAGACCAAAAACAATAATAATTTTAAAAATATTAATATTCTGATAAATAATGATACCTATAACAAGAAAATAACTGTTTCCTGCAAGCTACTAAAGAGTAAAACAATGAACTAACATCCCAACAGGCACCCTAAGCATATCTGTACACACTACCAGGACCAAGTAGAGCAAGCAAAAGAGCTAAGACTCCCAGCAGGGGAATGAGTAGCTATTTTCCTACAAATCAAAACAAGGCAGTGAGACTGGAAAATACAAGATTCTACAGTCAGTCAGTGTTTGAACCATTGTTGTTGCACCTACCTACCAGGTGGTGAAGGAAGGAATACAGGAGGTAGAGTCAAGGTAAAGGGTACAACTTCCAAATTAATTGAATAAATATTTATCTAACACCTATCACATGCAGCAGTGTGCTGCCTGCTGGAGACATAAGTGCCTTGATAGTAACAATGGCTGATCATCACTGATCCCACATCATGGATCAAAGACTTGAAATCATTTCACCGTAAGTCATTTACATAATTTCATTGAAAGTCTTAAATAAGTCTTTCAGCCTTATTTGTGACAATTTTTAAAAGAAATTAAAGATTAAATACTATGTCATTTCCCAGTGCTAACAAATTAGTAAATAGCAAAATCAAGATTCTGAAAGGTTATAACCGAAGTTCTCAAATATCAAGTATTAAAGCAAATATTCCAAAAGTGATATTATTGACACAGAACTTCCTGGAGATGAAACTTTGATAAACTGAGTAAGTATTTGGGGAATAACTACTGTAGTGACTAAAGATTTGGTCTGATTCAAAACTCATCTCTTCTCAGAAGAAAGTACATGGAAGGCCAGCAAGATGTCTGACAAAGGAAAGTGCTTGTTGCCCATCCCAAACACCTGAGCTCTATCACTGGATTTCACAGTGAAAGAAAAGATCTGGCATCCTGCCAACACAACTCTCTGTGTGTGTTTCTCTCTTTTTCCCTCTCACACACATATGATAAAAACTTAATTTTAAAAATTATTTTAAAGAAAGCAGATGGATCCGCCCAGGGGCTTAGCTGTTTGTCATAGGAAGCATTCAAAGCAACTTAATAAAGAAGCAAATTAGGTCAAGGGTGTAATGAAGGGTATTTAACTTTTCCTAAAAGGTGACCTGCAAAACCCTGAACTCAATATCTTGAATGGAGATGCTAAAACTGTCTCCCCAAAGTGCTCCTCTCTTGACTCCTTTTGTATTATCTACTTTGTACCTCATGCAAGAGAAAGACAATGCCCAAGGTCATCTATTCCTTGGTGTTCACTACCATAGAATACTTTCAGTCAATCTGAGTTTTGATTGGCAAGGAAAGGATGCTGTGCTTAATGCTTTGCTGTGTTAACACAGTTGTATTCTCTCAGAACTGAAATGAGAGTCTGGGTAGACAAAAGCCACCAATATCCACTGCAGTTGATCAGTGGTCCACATGCTGTGTTGGGAATGACAAGGGAAAACCCAGAACTTTCTGCTATTCTTAGAAACCTCCTTTGTATACAGAAAACTGACTCCTGGCCTCTCTCAAGAGCAAGCCTGAAGCATTCTGTAAAGTGGGAGCCATGCTACACCAAAGATGCATTAAGCCATTATTACCCATTAGCAGTTTATTAGAAAAAAAAGCTTTTGAAATTGCCTATTTTATCTCCTAGTTCTGCCCAGGGCAGGCTTTGAGTAATACATGTTTCTGAAATGGTGGGCAAAGTTAACAGTTAACAAAAGAAGCAAAGTGGACTGACCTTTGAGGGGATTAATCCTGCCCTGTGGGCTCACAGCGAAGCATTCACAGATATGCACTGCAGCTTCTCTCTCTCTCTCTCTTTCTCTTGGTGGATCCAGGTATATGGCCCACTCTGGGGGTGATGATGACAGCAAGTGAGATTTTCACTGTCTTGGTACTGAGCTTGGATACTCCCTCAAGCATCAAATCTAATGGATTTCAGAAATCCCTGATTCAATTACTTTTAACAGCTCCATTTTTATGATAGGATATTGAAGTAACTTAGTCAAGTTCACAGTTATTAACTCCTAGAGCATGGAACAGTGGTGCCCTTGACTTCAAAGCCACAGTCAACCTTGGACTAGCAGGGTACAGATACAAGCATAGAAATGTGCCACTGGATGGAAATTCATATAAATAAAACTTTGGTGTTCTTTTACATAAATGGCCCATGAGTCTTCCAGGATCTAAGGGGCTACATGCAGCAGGAACTCAGTAGTTCTTACACTGAATGTAATGTGCATGGCTCTTTTTCAATTAACAATAATTTTCATATAAGGATATTTTCTGAATATGAAAAGACCCCATATCTCACTGGAAAACAACATATAGGAAAATTATTAAGTGTGTGTTATCAAAGCCTAAGGCAGGCTTGAGCCTCAACCGCTGTTAATTGCAGGTTGCTGGAAAAGCTCTAGTGGTCAGGAAGCTACAGAACAAGTCCTGGGTGATTCACTACAACTCTATTGGCCACTGTGCAGGTGACAGGACAATCCTGACCCTTGCTAGCTCCAATTGGGCAGGCTCTCCTGTGATTGCACGTTATCTTACATTATTGTAAAATAAAAACAAAAAACAAAGAAACAAAACAGGATATGAGTGGTTTTAGTGTATTGGCTTTGGATTTAGATAGACACCACAAAACCTGTCCTCATGGAAAGCCTGCTGCCTGTGTGCTCATGCATCCTAATTTCTAAAGTTTAGTTCCACTTTCCCAAACCCCTATGTATTACCTAAATCTGTTTTCTGAATAGTAATAGTGTAAATCTGTAAATGAATATAGGCTGCTAGTGAGTATGATGCCAAGATTAAGCTGGGTCTCACCAAACACACCCCTGCCAAACATATGTGCTCAGTGCAAGAGGCACGTACATACACTTACCTCAAGATGGACAAGATGCTTACATAGCACTGGCTCCAAGAATTCTATGTTGAAGACCTAATCTCAGCTTTTAAGCATACATTGACTAATTCTAGACCATGATATAATTGAGTTGATTCTGTAATAGAAAATAAAGCCATAAAAGATTAACAAATGTGATATAAAGAAAACAGCAACAAAAGGTAATAAAGAAAATAAAGACAATGCTCTATTTGAAGCAAACCACCCATAAATACAAATGAGCAATGACACAATAAAAACAAACACATTATACTTGCATTCAAATAATATTAAACAATACTGTCTCGCCAGCTGAAGATAGAATGTTTTAGGAGAAAACTGCTTGCTGGTGAGGGAGACTGTGGGGCTTCTATAAATGACTGGTAACATTCTCTCTCTCTCTCTCTCTCTCTCTCACACACACACACACACACACACACACATTCTCTCTCTCTTTCTCTTGGAAGCACAAAGAACAGCTTCTTTTTGTCCTGGTGACCTAAAGTAAACTTTGCTCATTCTGATAACAAATTCTTGGCCCTTGAACTGTATGAAAAGCTTAATCTCAAACAGCACATTTTGGAAGCACCAGCCTTTCTACTTATAATTAGGAATATTCCTAAAATGAATATGCATAAATTCCCAAAGACCCCCTTGATTTCTGAATTTTGGAAAACACTTCTTTGGAATAATTCCTAGAGATCTCTTCACTGGCTACAAGTGGCAAACCATCTTTCATTCCATTTACCTAAGATGTTTACTAGTCTATGCTCACAGCCAATCACCACTTATTCTCTCTACATTTTATCACTGCATGATACAGCATAAGGGCACTTCTTATGCTCTCCAAAAGCCTGGACTTTGAAGGCTGCACCCTGTGTGCAAGCATTAGACACAGTCTAGGAATGCTGTCACTGGAGCACTCAGGCTGGGTCAAAGAGAGCCTGAGTAATGCTGAGAGTTCTGTATTGGCTTCTTAGAGTTACAAGACTGGATGTGAGCATTGTCCAGAGGTTAGCAGGAGTTCACACTGCAGGGAATGATTATTATGGGAAATTGTTTTAGCAAGAAGAAACATACCCACAAAAAGCACACAAAAATTAAAAGTCCATTACTAACAATAAAAATTATCCTATTACTTTGTGTTAGCATTAGGAGCTTATTAGGGACTCAGTTCACTTGAATGCAACCCCCTGGGACATTGAGTTATTAAATGGGTAAAACACTAACCCTGGGACATTCATAACTGGACAAAACCTTGAGGTGCTGCAGACCATCCGCTCAATGACAAGAAAGGGGTTGGCTCAGAAGTGGCACAACACATTGGGTCTTAGGCGAAACACAGGTTAACTTACTCCAACTTTACATCACACCTTTGACATCGCCTTCTGGCACATTGGTGTTCCAGCTCTGAACCTGCCTATCTACGCCCTAAGCTTAACCTAAGTTCTACTGTAACATGGCTTCTCTTCCTTCCACCTCAGAGCCTGCATTTTCAAATGGGGTTGTTTGCACTACTGTTTCATCTCGTGCTCTAGACAAGCAGGTTGAGATTATACTTTCATACACATTAATTATATTTGGATTCTTCAAAACCAAATAACTTCATCATTATATTCTCCTTCCTCTTCTTCTCCTCCTCCTCCTTCTTTTAGGTTTTTTTTTTTTTTTTAATTTCAGCCCAACCAATGAAACTTGTCATACTGAATTTCATATTGGGGCTCTGCCTTGCTGCATGGAGTTAATGATGTTACTATCCTTTGTCATGACTTTGCTATTCGTTCTCTGCATCACAAGGACACTGTGGCTGGTTTTGAGACAACACCGTATTAACTATCTTTCTGCTGAGTTTTGGAGTTTATTTATCACTGTTTTCTAATCATGTGCACATCCATATCCAGCTCCTTAGCCAACCATCCCCTCTGCCTTTCTCTTAGCACCTTTCCTTCATCCTCAATGTTCTTCTTTATCCTGACTTTGCCAGATTTCTATCTCCAGAGAGGAATAGAAATGGTTGTTTTGTCCCTTCTTTGGTTTCTCCTTTCAGTTATTTTTTAAATAAAGTTCATTGAATCAACAAACACTTCACCTTTCTTTATTCATCAATAAATCCAGGCTTTCTGATTTTTGTTAGCTTTTAGATGGGGTAGGTCTTTCAAGAGATGCTGAGATAGATTACTAGGGAATAAGGAATTAATTGGAAAACTCTTTAATGCCATGGACAGAGAGCATAGGGTCAACAACATGGTGAGGGATCAGAGGAGAGTTTGGACTCCAGAAGCACTTAGAGATAGTCAATTCCTTGTTAAGAATCAGAACACACATTGCTGAGCAAGAAGCTTCTTTTTATACCTTTGACGATTCTTTGCAAGGGTCTGCAGGCTGGCTTTCTGATTCTCAAACAAGTGGCAGGAAAGGGTATAGGAAACAGCACACAGTGACACTGAGACCTTCACATCAGCACCACTGATGCTAACTCAGTTATGAGGAAACCTGCCTGCAGTGTCCCTGCAGGAACTGGTCAGTCTCTGTGAGAGGACACAGCTACTGCCAACCACCCCAGATTCAAACATTATGTTTATTTGGCTTCCTATTTGCCCAATATGAATGCTTGGCTCTCACAATAGCAGCTATGACATTGTACAGAGGCTCATGTGCAATATGCAATATGCATATTATAATTGCAGCTCAGTCCCTGATGAGGTAGGAATCCTGCAGCTACTAGTGCATAGAGCAAACCCCGAAGTAGGTAGAGTTGATGAAAATTGAGAAAACTTAGGCAGACTCCCAATATTGTCTGTTACGAATTTATCAGACATCAGGTACACTGCAGGCCTCCATGATCCCTAAGCTCAGCAGAGCAGTCCCCAGGCTGCACTCCAGTCTCTCTGGATTGGTGTAAATGGCTAAGAGGACCCAGCTACAAACCCCTAAAAGTCAAACTCTCAGTTTTATATCTAGCTTCTCATCAGTTTTTTCTTGGTTCTATGGCTCTTATAACCTTTGGTTCTTAGGAAATGGCTTTCTCTGGGCTAAAATGAAGAAGAGCATACCCCCTCCCCCACCTCCCATGCAGTGACTGCATTCACTCTTATGAAGAAGAACCCAAAATTTAAAACAACAAAGTATCTTCTCATTACTTGCATCCTTGAAGCTCATCAGTTTCTAGATATTAATGAAACACCTAGAAGATGGAAGATAGGAATCTTTTTCCAAAGGACTTTTGCCGTTTATTCACCCATCCATACACCCACCCACACACACATACACACACACACACACACACACACACACACACACACACGTTCACACAAACCTTATTTTTGAGAATTTCCTATATAAGTACCATATTTATGTAACCCTTTTCCTCTCTTTCTTCAATTCCTTTCATAGCTCTCACCCCAACTCCTCAAAATTCTCATCTCTTATTTTTGTTATATATTTAATATGTGTAAAGAAATAATACATAGATTATTTATTATATATGTATGTATAAATGAATTTAGCATTCTATGTTCATTTGGTGTTGCTCATATGTACATGTGCTTAGGTCTGACTCTTGGGATTTGATAACTTAATGAGGTGGGCTCTTCCCTAGAGCCCTCTGTCAGCAGCAATTAACAGCCTGTTCTTTATCTTGAGGCCAGAAACTGATACCATCAGTTGTCATGGCAACATGGATAAAGGAATTTGGGAGATGGGCAAGATGTAGAACTCAAGGTAGAATAACAAATTCTTTACAAAACTACCAACTAGTGGCATTCCATTTTCTTATAAAATTAAAATGTCAGTTTGAAGATGAATAACACATCATTTACATGGATACTGATTGGCATGAGATTCCTGTGAGCTGATTACATACAGACATCTAGTAGGTCATCAATTCAGACAAACCTTTGAGAAGCCCAAGTTTCCTGTTCAGGAAAGCACTCTGCCAATGGAGAACTAGACTAATAATTCTTGTGAGTAGTAGTCTAGTTCACTTGTTAATAACGAATAACTCAATAACATCAATTAATCTTACACAATCTAAAATCTCAAACTTAGAGAGTTTCAGAACAATATAAGGATTAATTTTGCTAGAATCTCAAGTGATTTCTCCAATACCTTTTCAGAATACCTGGCCAGTTGAGCTTTCTCTTTTTATATTTAGGTACTTCTATGCAGGCTTTTTTTCTGGACTGAGCCTGGAAAGTTGTAGCTCTTGCAGCTATATCAGTCCCCCTGTGTGGAGTATTCACTGAAATGGTATATTTCCAACATCAAATACAGGTGCTGCCACATATTTTCTCAAAGAAAAACAGTATTTGCTGAATAAATACAGAAACATTTACTATCTGCCTGAATTTACTCCCTGATGCTTTAAGAAAATACCAGATAATACTAGATAATGTATAAAGGACAAAAATTCAGTTTTGTTATGGAAGCTAAGATGACTACGAATACGGCATGCTCATGCTTATCATGTCATGAAGACCCTCTTTCCTCGTGACTATGTTACAAAGAGCACACTTGGTGAGATAGAAATGCTTAGTGGTTTAAGATTCATTCTCTTCATTTGCTCAACCATGTTTGTAGCAGCTTTATTTGTAATAGCCAGAAGCTGAAAACAACCCAGATGTTCCTCAACTGAGGAATGGACACAGAAATTGTGGTACATATACACAATGGAATGCTACTCAGCAATTAAAAACAAGGAAATCATGAAATTTGCAGGCAAATGGTGGGAACTGAGAAAGATCATCCTGAGTGAGCTATCCCAGAAGCAGAAAGACACACATGGTATATACTCACTCATATAGACATATAATATAGGATAAACCTACTAAAATCTATACACCTAAAAAAACTAACCAAGAGGAAAGATTCTGGCTAAAATGCTCAATCCCCATCCAGAGAGGCAAAGAGGATGGACATCAGAAGAAGAAGAAAACAGGGAATGAGTCAGGAGCTTGCAACAGAAGGCCTCTGAAATGCTCTGCCCTTCAGACTGTCAAAGCAGATAATGAGACTTATGGCCAACTGTAGGGCAGAGTGCATAGAATCTTATGAAAGAGGTGGGAAATAGTAAGATCTGGAGAGGACAGGAGCTCTACAAGGAGAACAACAGAACCAAAAAATCTGAGCACAGGGGTCTTCCCTGAGACTGATACTCCAACCAAGTACCATGTATGGAGATAACCCAGAACCCCTGCACAGATGTAGCCCATGGCAGTTCAGTGTCCAAGTGGGTTCCATAGTAATGTGAACAGAGACTGTCTCTGACATGAACTGATTGGCCTTCTCTTTGATCCCCTCCCCCTGAGGAGGGAGCAACCTTACCAGGCCACAGAGGAAGACAATGCAGCCACTCCTGATGAGACCTAATAGACTAGGATGAGAAGGAAGGAAAAGACTTCCCCTACCAGTAGACTTGGAGAGGGGCATGTGTGGAGAAAGGGGAAGAAGGGAAGGGTTGGGATGGGAGGAGGGAGGGATCTATAGGGGGGATACAAAGTAAATAAAGTGTATTTAATAAAAAATTTTGGCTGGAGAGATGGCTCAGTGGTTAAGAGCAATGTCGGCTCTTCCAAAGGACCCAACTCCCAGCCCCACATGGCAGCTCACAACTGTCTGTACCTCCAGTTCCAGGTGGTCTGACACCCTCACATCAATGCACATAAAATAAAGTTAAATAAATTATATATATATATATATATATATATATATATATATAAAGAAATTACTTTTTTTTCTCTGACGATTTCAAAATTTTTTTCCTCAGATGGAAATTACTTTCAATTTAAAAAAAAATTAAAAATAACCCCCCCCAAAAAATGCCATCAAAAGATTGCTGACATTAGGACCTAGTTTAACTCTAATTATCTCCCAAAGAATCAATTCCAGACACCATCTGTACATGAATTTAGGAACTGACTTCTTTTACCTGAACTTTGGTGAACAGATTCAAACCACTGTGGACCAGCATTGCTCTTTCAGAAATTGTAGACTGTTTTAGCAGTTTTTAAATTCATAAGATACTCAGTCAAAGGTATGATTTCTCCATAAAATCTACATTTCTAGCAGGTCTTCACGAAGCAGACAAAGGACAGCTATTAACATAATGGCTGATAGGCAGAGCTGAGTTAATACATACAGATCATGGACACAGTGAAAATCTAAAATGTGCTGTCAGGACAGAGGCAGCTGTTATGGGCTAGAAGGCTGAGAAGTGTCTAAGCAGATGTAAAATGGAGTAGAGGCAAGATGGCATTACCTCAGTCAACTTTTGTTATAGGTTATCATAATACACATGGAATTCTCCCCTTTCTCCTTTCAATGTTTTGGTTATTTCAAGCTAAATGGGTGTTACAGAGGTGAGATCAGGACAGTGGCTATTTGATTAGTAGATTAAGGGAGTATTGATTATTGATCGGAAACTGACATTGGGGGAATTGTTAAGAAATCACTGGGGTTGGGATTTAGCTCAGTGGTAGAGTGCTTGCCTAGCAAGCACAAGACCCTGGGTTTTGGGTTTGGTCCTCAGCTTGGAAAATTAATTTTTTTGGATACTTTCCCTAAAAAATGAGAGAAGGGTTTTTTGTTTGAACAGAAAATTAATGATGTTCTATATTGTCATATGATATGAAGCTATATCTGATCCCTCTCTGTAAAAGCTATTGCCTTGACAGCATATTGAACACTACTCATTTAAAAGCAGAATGAAGTCTTCAGTAACTGTGTATTTATTCCAAGCCAGTGTGCAGAAGAACAGTCAGTTGACTGTTTTCCTGTGCATCTGCAGCACTCACAGCTTCTCCCTCTGTCACACCTTTGCCCTGGAGCTCCTGTGCCTTGCCTTTTATCTCATAAAAGCTCCAAATATTTATCTTTAATATTCTAAAATCAACAAGAAATGGTATTCTGAAGCCTGGTGAATATGCTCATGTACCATAGGTAAAAGAAAATTGCAAGGAGCACAAGGTAAAAGTAATTGCCTGGTAGAAGGCAGCAGCACAGAAGTGAGAATAATTTATTTAGGAAACTTGGCTATAAGTTAGAAAGAGCAATGACTGCTGAATTATTTGTGTAATCCTAGGTCTAATGTTTGCCTCTTCTGTGATTCTTTCTGTCAAGGGCATATTGACGCCATACTGTGATGACTTTTAGTCTCTGCCATCCTAGTGAATTTTCATCTAATATATTGAGAAAAACAGCCACCCTGTGATATAATTATTAGAATGCAATGGTAGAAAAAATGACTCTCCCCCTTGTTTGGTCCAAATACTATTTTTTCCTAATTTGCATTCAGATTTGCATCTGCTGCCTTAAAAATAATGTATATAAAATAAGATTTAGATGATGAGGAAGAAAGTATAGAATATGAACCATTTTATTCTTCAGAAACTGAAACAGTTCAGTGTACTTTCAAACTGGAAGAAAAAAAAAAGAAGTATTTTGCTCCCAGGAAAGATAAAGTTGTTTACTTAATGTAACAAGTATCTGGGTCAGCAGTTATAGCTTTGCCTCTGCTAGGCTTGAAAGGCAACCCATTCCCAAAAGCTCATGGTAGCCTGTGCAAATATTCTATAAAAAGCTCCTAGACAAAGCCATGCAACAGCAACTCTTTCTTAGGACCCTTCTGAACCAGGATTCTCTCTCTCCTAACTTCTTCCTCTTCTTCATGTTCTTCTTCTTATTATTATTTTATAACTTATTCACTTTGTATCTCCATTGTAGCCCCCTTCCTCATCTGCTGGTCAATCCTCCCTCCCTTTCTCCCCTATGCCTCTCCCCTAGACCACTGATAGGGAGAGTCCTTCTCCCTTACTGTCTGACTTTAGCCCATCTGGTCCCATCAGGACGACCTGGATCCTCTTCCTCTGTGGGCTGGCTAGGTTGCACCACCAGGGAGAAGTGATTAAGGAGCAGGCAACCAAGTACTTGTCACAGACTGTCTCTTCTCCCTTACTAGAGGACCCATAGGAAGACTGAAAGGGGCTATATTTAAGCAGGGGATTTAGGTCTTCTCTATGCAATGTTTTTGGTTGCTGCATCAGTCTCTATAGTTTCCTCCTGAGCCTTGCTTATTTTGGTTTGTTGGTCTCCTTATGGGGCTCCTTTATATTCTGGGAACTTTTATATCCCGGTTCTTCCCCCAGCCCAAAGTTTGGCTGTGTTTCTCTGCATCTGCCTTGATCCCCTTCTGGGTGGAGTCTTTTAGAGGACATCTGTGGTAGGCTCCAGTCATGCCCCCTCTCTTCTACCACTTCCAGGGTCTGTTCTGTTTTTCCCTTCTGAATGAGAGTTAAGCATCTTCCCTAGGATCCTCCTTGTTGTTTATCTTCTTTAGGTCTGTAGATTTTAGTATGTTTATCCTATATAATATGGCTAATAACCACTTATAAGTGAGTATATACTATGCATGTCTCTCTGTTTATGGGATACCTCACTCAAGATAACCTTTTCTAGTTCCTTCCATTTGTCTGCAAATTTCATAATTTCCTTGTTTAAAAGCTTTGCAGTATTCCATTGTGTAAATATTAATTGCTGTGTAGTATTCCATTGTAAATATACCACAATTTCTGTATCCATTCTTAGGTTGAGGGACATCTGTGTTGATTCCAGATTCTGGCTATTACAAAAAAAGCTGCTATGAACATGCTTGAGAAAATATCGTTCTTGTTCAGTTGAGCATCTTTCAGATATATTCCCAGGAGAGATATAACTGGGTCTCTGAGAAAGCACCAGATTGATTTCCAAAGTGATTGTACAAGTTTACATTCCCACCAATAAAGGAGGAGGGTACCCCGTTCTCCACATCCTCTCCAGCATTTGTTGTCACTTGAGATTTTTGGTCTTAGCCATTCTGATGGGTGTGAAAAGGAATCTCAGGGTCCTTTTGATTTGCATTTCCCTGATGACTAAGAATGTTGAGCATACTTTAGGTGTTTCTCCACTATTCGATATTACTCTGTTGAGAATTCTCCATTTAGCTCTGTACCCCAGTTTTAATTGGATTTTTGGTTTGGTATTCTTGGGTTATTTATATATTCTGAATATTAGTCCTCTGCCAGATGTAGAGTCGGTGAAGATCTTTTCTCAGTCTGTAGCTGTCATTTTGCTCTGTTGACTGTGTCCTTTGCTTTGCAGAAAATTTTATTTTCATGAGTTCCCACTTATTGATTGTTGATATTAGAGCCTAAGCTCTGGGTGTTCTGTCCAAGAAGTTGTCTCCTATGCCAATGAGTTTAAGGCTCTTTCCCACTTCTTCTTCTAACAGATTTAGTGTGTCTGGTTTTATGTTGAGGTCTTTGATCCACTTGGACTTTAGTTTTGTGTAGGGTGATAAGTAAGTATATGTTTGCAGGTTTTTACATGTAGACATCCAGTTAGACCAGCACCATATGTTGAAGATGCTATCTTCTTTCCATTATAGAGTTTTGGCTTCTTTGTCAAAAAATAAGGTGTCTTTAAGTATGTGGGTTTATTTCTGGGTCTTCTATTTGATTCCAGTATGGTATGCCAGTACCATGAATTTTTTATTACCGTTGCTCTTCAATACAGCTTGAGATCAGGGATGGTGATACCTGCAGAAGATCTTTTATTGTAGAGGATTGTTAAAGTGATTCTGGGTTTCTTGTTATTCCATATGAAGTTGAGAATTTTTCTTTCTAGGTCTGTAAAGAATTGTGTTGGTACTTTGATGGGAATTGCATTGAATCTGTAGATTGCTTTTGGTAAGATGGCTATTTTTACTGTTAATGCTGCCAAGCCATGAGCATGGGACATCTTTCCATCTTCTGATATCTTCTATTTATTTCTCGGTCTTTGATTCTATTCCATTGATCCACCACTCTCCTTTTATGCCAGTACCATCTCATTTTTATTACTGTTCCTCTATAGTACAGCATGAGATCAGGAATGGAGATACCTCCAGAAGTTCTTTTATTTTACAGGATTGTTTTAGGTATTCTTGATTTGTTTTGTTTTTTTCATTTTTCCATATAAAGTTGAGACTTGTTCTTTCAAGGTCTGTAAAGAATTCTGTTGGGACTTTGATGGGAATTGCATTGAATCTGTAGATTGCTTTTGGTAGGCCAGCCATTTTTACTATGTTAATCCTGCTGATACATGAGTATGGGAGCTATTTCAATTTTCTGATATCTTCTTCAATTTCTTTCTTCTGAGACTTGTTGGTTTTTTTTTTTCATACATTTCTTTACCTTGCTTGGTTAAAGTCACACCAAGGTACTTTATATTATTTGAGGCTATTGTGAAGGGTGTTGCTTCCCCAATTTATATCTCAGATTGTTAGTCTTTTGTATATAGAAGGGCTACTGATTTTTTTTTTTTTAGTTAATTTTGTATCCAGCCACTTTACTGAAGGTGTTTATCAGTTGTAGGGGTTCCTTGGTAGAATTTTTATGATCACTAATTTATACCATAATATTATCTGCAAATAAGGTATTTTGACTTCTTCCTTTCTGATTTGTGTGTCCTTTATCTCCTTTAGCTGCCTTACTGCTCTAACTAGGACTTCCAGTATTATGTTGAAGAGATATGGAGACAGTGGGCAGCCTTGCCTTGTCCCTGATTTCAGTGGGAATGATTTAAGTGTCTTTCTGTTTAGTTTGATGTTGGCCATAGACTTGCTGTATATTGCCTTTGCTATGTTTAGGTATGTGCTTTGCATCCATATCTTTAACAGTTTAAACAGTTTAAACATGAATGGGTGTTGGATTTTGTCAAATGCTATTTCAGCATCTAAGGAGATGATCATATGTGTTTTTTTTTTCTTTCAGTTGGTTTATATGGTGAATTACATTGATGGATTTCCGAATATTGAACCGCCCCTGCACTCATGGGATGAAGCCTATTTGATCATTGTGGATGATATCTTTGTTGTGTTCTTGGATTCTGTTTGTGAATATTTTATTGAGTATTTTTGCAACAATGTTCATAAGAGAGATTGGTCTGAAATTCTCTTTCTTTGTTGAGTCTTTGTGCAGTTTAGGTATCAGGGTGACCATGGCCCCATGGAATGAGTTTGGTAATGTTCCTTCTGTTTCTATTTTGTGGAATATTGGCATTTAGCTATTCTTTGAAGGTCTGGTAGAATTCTGAGCTGAAGCTATCTGGCCTTGCACTGTTTTTGGATAGGAGATGTTTGATGACTGCTTCTATTTCTTTAGTTGATGTGTGACTATTTAATTTATTTACCTGATTTGGATTCAACTTTGGTAAATGAAATCTTTTTTAAAAAATTGTTCATTTCATTCAGATTTTCAAATTCTGTGGCATATAGGCTTTTGAAGTAAGACCTCATGATTCTCTGGATTTCCTTTGTCTGTTGTTATGTCGCCTTTTTTATTTCTGATTTTGTTGATTTGGATAGCATCTCTCTGCCTTTTAGTTTGTTTGACTAAAGGTTTGTATATCTTGTTAATTTTATCAAAGAACCAGCTCTTGGCTTTGTTGATTCTTTGTTTTCTTTGTTCCTAATGTATTGATTTCAGCTCTGAGTTTAATTATTTCCAGCCATCTACTCCTCTTGAGTGTGCCTTTTTTTTTCCTAGAGCTTTCAGGTATGCCATTAAGTTGCTTGTACAAGAAGTCTCGAATTTCTTTGTGAAGGCGCTTAGTGCTATGAACATTCTTCTTAGTCCTGCTTTCAATCTGTCCCATAAGTTTGAATATGTTGTGCCTTCATTTTCATTGAATTCTAGGAAGACTTTAATTTCTTTCTTTATTTCTTTCCTGACCCAGCTGTCCTTGGGTAGAGAGTTGTTCAGTTTCTATGGGTATGTAGGCTTTTTGCTATTTCTAATATTGTTGAGGTCTAGTTTTAGAATAAGGTGGTCTGATGTGATACAAGGAATTATTTCAATTTTCTTGTGTATGTTGAGGCTTGTTTGTGCCCAAATATATTGTCAATTTTGGAAAAGGTTCTGTGAGGTACTGTGAAGAAAATATACTCTTTGAATTTGTGTGAAATGTTCTGTAGATATATATTAGGTCCATTTGATTTAAGATCTCTGTAAGTGTCATTATTTCTCTCTCATTGATCTGTCCCTTGGAGAGAGTGAAATGTTGAAGTCTCGCACTATTAGCGTATTGGGATCGAAGTGAGATTTTAGCTTTAATAATGTTTCTTTTACAAACACAGGTGCCTTGTATTTGGGGCATAGATGTTCAGGATTGTGTTTTCCTCATGGTGGATTTTTCCTTTGATGAGAATTAAGTGAACCTCCCTATCTCTTTTGATTAATTTTAGTTGAAAGTCTATTTTATTAGATATTAGCATAGCTACTCCAGTTTACTTCTTGGGTCTGTTTGCTTGGAAAACTTTTTTTTCCAGCCCTTTACTCTGAGGTAGTGTCTATCTTTGTTGCAGAGGTGTGTTTCTTGAATGCAGCAGAATTTTGGATCCTGTTTCCACAACCATGCTGTTAGTCTATGTCTTTTTATTGGAGAGCTGAGGCCCTTTGATAATGATAGACCATTGGTGACCAATGATAGTTAGTTCTTTTTATTGTCAAGTCAGTGGTAATAGTGTGTTTTTGTGCTTGTTTTTTTTTTTTCTTTTTTAATTGTGAAGATATAGTTATCCTGTCTTTTCTTGGGTGTAGTTAATCTCGTTGGATTAGAGGTTTATGAATTTTTTTCTTCCTAGTATCTTCTGTAGTGGTGGGTTACTGCATGTATATTGTTAAAATTTACTTATTCATGGAATATTTTGTTTTCTTTATCTATGTTGATTCTAATTCCATTTTTATGTCTTGAACAATTTTATTAATTTCCTTTTCTTGGATTGTGGATTCCTGTCTGTCCATGATGGTCTCTATTTGTTTGTTTGTTTCCTTTTTATGTGCCTCTAATAACTGCATAATTATAGATTTAAGATCATTTTCCTGTGCTTCAGCTGCATTAGAATAGCCACAGATTTTGGGGGATTCTGGTAAAGCCATGATGTAATGGTTTTTATTGGTTGTATTTTTAGGCCAGCCTCTAGCCATCTGGATGTCTGTAGCCTTACTGTTCCTGAAGCCTGTACTACAGAATAGGTCAATTTGTCTCTGGAGTCTGGAGTAGTCTACAGGAAGATGAGAGAGGTGCTGGAGATTTGGATGCAGCTAAAGAAGGGAGGGCGCTAGTACAGTTGTCTTGATGGGCATGGCTGGGGTGCTGGGGTGAGTGCCTTGAAGTGTTCCCCTGAGGGCAGCTTCAGGTTTCCTGGGACATTTGAAGCCAGTAAGATCCAGGCCCTCCTGACCATTTCCCCAGTCTGAGAGTAGCAGAGCCTTGAGCCCTTAACACTCTCCACATACATTAGTAAGTGAGGGTGTCAGGTCCAGGAACCCTCATCTCTAGCAGCCAGACAGATTTGCATGTAATGTATAACATGTGTGTTATTCACATGAGCAAGTTTAAACATTAATTTTTGGCTTAGCTTTCTCTTTTATGACTAAAAATGGTGGATACCCAACAACAAAGAAATGAACCTGAAAACTAGGCAGAGGAAGGCCCATTTCTTCTTTTTTTTCTTTTTATTATTATTAGTTTATTATTATTAGTTACATTTTATTAACTCTGTATCCCAGCTGTATCCTACTCCCTTATTCCCTCCCAATCCTACCCTCCCTCCCTCAGCTTCTCCCTGCCCCTTTCCAAGTCCATGGATTGGGGAGGACCTCCTCCTCTTTCGTCTGGCTTTGTTTTATCAGGTGTCTTCATGACTGACTGCAAAATCCTCCTCTGTGGCCTAGTAGGACTGCTCCTCCCTTGGGGGGGGGAGGTCAAAGAACCTGCCATTGAGTTACTGTCAGAGATAGTCCCTGTTCCCCTTACTATGGGAAACCAATTGGTTATTGAGGTACCACGAGCTTCGTCCAAGCAAAAGTTCTAGGTTATATCCATACATGGTCCTTGGTTGGACAAACAGTTTCAGAAAAAAAAGCCTGTGCCCAGATATATTTGGTCCTTGTTGGGCTCCTATCCTTTCCAAGTCATATTACCTCCCCTACTGCCGAAGGTTTGTTATGAGTCCTAGTATCTGTTTTAAAACGCTGCTTGGTAGAGTCTTTCAGATGCCCTCTGTGGTAGACTCCTGTCATATGTCCAATGAACATCTCATTTTTCTTTCTAAGTGAGGATTGATCATCTTACCCTGTGTCTTCTTTATTGTTTATCTTCTTTAGGTGTATAGACTTCATTATGTTTATCATATCTTGAAGGTCTATATAGGTGAGTATATACCATGTTTGTCTTTCTCCTTCTGGATACTTCACTCAGAATGATCTTTGCTAGATCCCACCATTTGTCTGAAAATTTCTTGATTTCCTCATTTTTGATTGCTGAGTAGTATTCCATTGTGTAAAAACACCACAATTTCTGTATCCATTACTCCATTGATGGACATGTGGGTTGTTTCCAGGTTCTGGCTATTACAAATAAAGCTGCTACAAACATGGTTGAGCAAATATCCTTGTTGTGTACGTGAGCAAATTTTGGATATATACCTAGCACTGGTATAGCTGGGTCTTGAGGAAGCGTTATTCTTAATTGTTTGAGTAAGTGCCAGAATGACTTCAAACCCAGAATCTCCAAAACAATCCTGTACAACAACAGATCATCTGGAGGTATCTCCATCCCCAATCTCAAGCTGTACTACAGAACAATAGTAATAAAAACTCCATGGTATTGGCATAGAAACAGAAAGGAGGATCAATGGAACCGAATAGAAGACCCAGAAATAAACCCACATACCTATGAATACTTGATTTTTGACAAAGCAGCCAAAACATTCAATGGAAAAAAGACAGCATCTTCAACAAGTGGTGTTAGTCCAACTGGATGTCTACATGCAGAAAAATGAAAATAGATCCATATTTATCACCCTGCACAAAACTAAAGTCCAAGTGGATCAAAGATCTCAACATAAAACCAGATATTCTAAATCAGTTAGAAAAAAAAGTGGAGAAGAGCCTAGAACTCATTGGCACAGGAGACAACTTTCTGAACAGAACACCAACAGCACAGGCTCTAAGAGCAACAATTAATAAATGGGACCTCATGAAACTGAAAATCTTCTGTAAAGCAAAGGACACCGTCATCAAAACAAAGCGACTGCATACAGATTGGGAAAGAATCTTCACCAACCCTTTATCTGACAGAGGGCTAATATCCAGTATATACAAAGAACTAAAGAAGCTGAAAAGCAACAAACCAAGTAATCCAATTAAAAAACGGGGAACAGAGCTAAACAAAGAATTCTCGATAGAGGTATATGGAATGGCAGAGAAACAGTTAAAGAAATGCTCAACCTCATTAGCCATTAGGGAAATACAAATCAAAATGACCCTGAGATTTCACCTTACAACCACCAGAATGGCCAAGTTGAAAAACTCAAGTGACAACACATGCTGGAGAGGTTGTGTAGAAAGGGGAACCCTCCTCCACTGCTTGTGGGAATGTAAACTTGTACAACCAATTTGGAAGTTAATCCAGCCCATTTCTTAGTAGCTCCAGACTTGTGGAAAACAGAGAATGTGATATTCAATATGAGTGCAGAGCAAATAACACAAGAATTAAGATAAGTTAAACAGTAGGGTGGATATAGGGTCCTAAACTGAACTTTCTATTCTTAATCTAATCTATTAAGCCATCAATATTATAGTCCCATAACATGTTTTGGAGCACAGGCAAGCCCTCAGCTGGGATTCCCAAGTGTTAGTGGGAAGGCATGTTACACCATGCTCAGGGAGATTAGGTATGTTTGTTACAATAGTTAGCATAACCACCAAGGAAACAAAATTCAGCATTATTCCTCAGACCTTGAAAACACACCAAGACTGAATACTTATAAATGTTCAAAGACCCATCTAGACTAAATAAATAGCTACCATATTATTAGGTTGTGAAAGAATGAATTTTTCATACTTGAATCAGGAATAGTATAAAGATGCTTGCTTTTGTTACTTTTGCTCTTACCTTGCTAAAGCACACATATCTGAAATAAAAGAAGAGGAAAGAAAATGTTCCTGTTTACCAACGGCATGATTTTATCACTAAAATATTGGAAATCCACATGTGAAAATACACATACACACACCTTTAGAATCAATTTGTGTGTATAGCCAAGTAATTCTATATACATATAAAACATTCACATTTCAATACACTAACAATAAACAGAAAACAAAGTTTAAATTGCATTATCAATTTAGTTTCTATAAAGAAGAAAAAGTATTTACATGTACATGTAAGAGAATATGTGCAATATTGGTATTCCTAAAATCACATAATTGAATAAATCAAAGACCTACAGAAATGGAAGAACCTGCTTTGTCTGTGGATTGGCATACAATAAAAATGCCTATAATCTTTTGGTCACAGGCTTAACATGATTGCTATCCAGGTTTGAACAAGTTTTGATGCAGAGATAAAAAAACTACCTTAAATTGTACGTGGAAGTGTGACAGCATTCTCAATAAGATGGGAGATATTTTATCCAATGTTAAGGTACATTATACATCTATGGTCTTGATTTGTTTTTTTTATAAGTATGATGAAACACGATGAACAAAAGTGACTAGGGAAGGAAAGGTTTTATTTGACTTTTCCATGTTTTGATCATAGTCCATCACAAAAAGAAATCAAGACAGAAACTCGGGCAGCAACCTGGAGACTGGAACTGAACCAGCAACCATGGAGGAATATTGCTTTTTAGCTTGGTCACTATGGTTTGCTCAGTAGAAAAGCAGTCTTCAGGAGAGAGGGAAAATGTGGTAAACACCAATAAGAGAAACTAATGTATCATAAAACTATTAGCCACCATGGTCTGGTTCTGAATTATTCTTATTTTTACCTTCTCTGCATTTGATATAACATTTTAATGTAGCACATAATAAAATTACTAGACCTAAAATTAAATAAATAAGGATACCATTTAGCCTAATGGAGTTAAAGCAACAAATGAAGGAAAGATGTATTTTTTTAACTTTTTTAAATTTTTTATTAATTACATTTTATTCATTTTATATCCCCCCATATGCCCCTCCCTCCTCCCCTCCCGATCCCACCCTCCCTCCCCTTTCTGCATGCATGCCCCTCCCCAAATCCATTGATAGGGGAGGTTCTCCTCTCCTTTCTGATCTTAGTCTATCAGTTCTCATCAAAAGTGGCTGCATTGTCCTCTTCTGTGGCCTGGTAAGGCTGCTTCCCCCTCAGTGGGAGGTGATCAAAGAGCAGGCCAATCAGATTTGCCCCGACCCTCGGGACCTAGTCATTCGTGGGGGCAAAGGGGGTCGCAGCCTGTAAAAGATGAGCGGGAGAAAGGAAGGACTCAAGCAAATGTGCACTTGTCAAGAGTCAAATTTTATTGAACTGAAGTAGGCTGTTAAAGCCAACTTTAGATGGGGCGGGGTGAGGGAGGAACGCAGTGCAGAATCCTTTTTACTCAGGGAGGGGTAGGTTGGAAAGTCCTACTTTAGAGTCGCTCAACTCAGGGAGGGGCAGGGTGGAAGTTACAGAATCTTCTTGGCCCAGGGCCTGGAACACTTTGCAGTTATTATAGGAAGTCGAGGCACAGTTAGCACCTTTCTGTAACTGTCAAGCAGGATGTTGGTCAACCAGGTGCAGCAGGGTGGGGGGAATGAGAAAAGGTCGGAAGTTTCTCGGGGCTTGTCTCCAACATCTCCCCTTTCTCTGTATACAAGAACAGGGATAGGGAGGTTACCGTGACCCGCTAATGGTGTCCCAAAGAAGGGCTCATTTTGGCAGCCAATTATTTTTGTTTAAGAGTAAAATTTTCGATCCAAAGGAGCAAACCGTCACCAGAGAGGTGAGCGTTCCCCAGAGTAGGTCAAGCGTTGTCACTCATAGGCCATTGGTTTTGACAAGGCTATTTAGATTGACCATAGTACAAGGGGCACAAATGGGGTCTGAGCCTATTAGAAGGGCAGTGCTGGACCCTGACCTATCATTGGATCGGCCTCCTCCTGGCGAGGTCGTCCTGTCTTAGGCAGGCCTAGACTTATCCACCCGTTCTGTCTCTGACTTACCAGACCATTCACTTTGTGGAAATGTAACGCATCTTGCTCTCAATAAGACCATCAAAGCTCCATAAGGATCCTGGAAGGAATCTGTTTAGTAGCCAAATAGTATATGAGGGGTCACGGAAACCTGAGTTATTATTTGGATGGGCGGGACCAGAATTTCCACCCCCGGGTTGATTTTTGTAGGGAGGTGAAGTCTAAGGGTCGAGATGTGGGGTTGTTTTGGTCCTCTGGCAGGTCAATGGTAGACTCTACTTCCGTGGCGAGGCGATGGTAATGGACTCCCACTGGCTTGATTGCAGAATCCACCTGACTCTTAACAAAGCTTGTTAATCGACTAAAGGCCCAGGAGCCAAAAGAGAAGCAAGAGGATACCTACAAAAGGTCCTAGCAGACTGGGAAGCAGAGTGGTTAGCCATGGGGATGTGGAAAACCAATTTTGATATTAGGACTCTTGTTTCTCTCTGTTCCATTTTCGTTCCTCCAAACTGGAGTGAACCTTACCGATACTGCTTTGCACTAAACCTGTTTTGTCAGTGTAAAAGCAGAATTCTTCCTTGAGCACAGCGCAGAGTCTGCCTTCCTGGAGAAAAACCAAATCTAGACCGCGCCTGTTTTGTAAAACTACCTCAGATAAGGACACCATAGAATCTTTTAGGTCCTGTAAGCCTTTTTGCAAATCTTGTAGGTCTTTGTCCACTGCTAGGGAGAGTTGATTAAATTGTTGCTGGGAGGTAATTAGGGAGGCTATGCCTGTACCAGCTCCAGTGGCTCCAAGCCCTAGAATTACAGTTAGAGTAATGGAAGTTAAGGGCTCACGTTTAACTCGAGATGGACGAACCCCTTTTTCCCAAACCGAAGAAACTCATCCTTAGAATGTATAGTCAGCCTTGGGAAAAGCCGTACAAGGACGCAGTAATCTTTATGGACTAAAAAGGTGGAGCTTAGAAGATTAGGAAGGAGTAAGACCAGTGGAGCAGGCAAAATAAATGCCATTAGGTGCAGCAATATATGTAAAGCTTGAATTTATAAGAGTAATATTGCAAATTTCTTGTAAAGCCACTGGGGGAAGCATAGAAGGTCCCAATAGGCACGTTCCAATTCCAGACACCTGTGTGACTGTAAGGTTGACTCCCTCTGGATGCTGCCACCGTAAGGCATTAGAATTATTAGTTGTAATTACTTCTAAGGGTAAGGCTATGCCCTCATAGAAGGGTGGCCGTGGTGAGTAACACACCCAGCATTCCTGAAAATCAGTGGCGTTAATTTGATGTATGGCCTCTTCGTTGAAGGGCAGAAGCAGAAGGAATGTAATTGCCTTTGGCAGGGTTACTAAGTGACTAGAAATCACAGTATGGCCCACCAAGATGTGTTAATAATGGTAATTTGGAAAGTTCCTCAGAAGAGTTATTTAGGAAGCCCTGAGGGAGATTAGGATTTAAGGTATTTCAGGAAGATGATCTTATCGAAAGCTCCTGGTCAGCCAGGAATGCACTATTGTATCCGGGCAGTAGTCTGGTTGAGCCAGATGCCAAAATTTAGGGGGCATCAAGGTGCCAGAAGGTCCCCCTTTATTTTATTTTTACAAGGCCATAATCCCAAGGGAACCGTGCCTGTCTTAGGTGAGAATCTGGGGTCTTTAACCCTTGCTAAGCTCGTCATTGGATACATCAGCAGTCCTGTCTTAGGTGGCAAAAAAAGGGGGGGAACAGAAGACCACTGTGGATTCTCTTACCCGTCACTGGCTAACCGGTTCAGCTCACTGGGATGATTAGCATTAGGCCTATTCATAGTCTTCGCTGACCATCTCCAGCCTTTGATAGTGCACCTGGATGGGCTGTATCTTTAGGGCATCAATCTGCTGTTTAATAAAAGCCGTAATTTTGTTGAAGAGAACTGGTCCTATTGAAAGAATTATTAATAAGATAAGCAGGGGACCAAGGAAAGGAAGGAGATAGGGAAGGAGCCCATTCCTGTGCTGCTTAAGTCCACCATGAACATATATCAGCTGGAGGCAAAGGATCACAGTCCATGGAAACAGTTGTTTTTCTTCCATCATTTCTGTAAAGAGATATAAAAGGAATATGGTCTCAGGGTAATTCTTTTACCCTGGACTGATGAGCGTTATTATTATTATCTATATGCTTTACTAATCGTTCTGGCAACCATCTGGCTGCATCTATCTCTTTAGAATTGATGCAAACTGCTTCTCTGCCCCGTATCAGGACAGGACCTGGACCATGCCATTTGTTGTCCAAAGGATCTTTCCATAGGACAGTAGCAAACTGCCTTTCTGTATCCATATGCCAGAAACATTCCACAGCTGAATGTCCATATTTTCGAGTTTCAGGCCCTTGTTAATTAAAGTGTTAATTAAAGCCTCACAGTACTTTTCCAGAGTATGGAAGAATGTAACCGCCCCGGACCCTGGTCCTCTGCTCGGGCAGAGATAAGGAAGTGAGCAAGCAAAGACCTCCACTCTGCAAAGAAGAATGACCAGATCTATGCTTGAGAGATAACATCACCTAGCAATCAACCTAAATGGACTCAATTCTTCTCCTGAAGAGCCCCCGACCTTCTCTCAGGCTCACTCCTCAGAGAAGACACAGGTTGAAGCTAATTGCTCTTCCATCTTTGGCTGTAGCCACATCCCCACTAGCAGGAGATTCTGAACATGAATTAAAGATCAGATATTCCTCAAGTGTCTGGCCAGGACTGACCAGACCTGAAAGTCAGCTACCTAATCCCTCATCCAATTATGAGTAGCCAAGACGGCAACCCCTGAACTTCCCTGTGCCTCATCCCCTAACAACCTGAGGCTTATGTCTCTGGGGGCCCGCTCTTAAAATTTTGAAAACATATTTTCAACATAGCCAGGGCTATTATCTGTTTTACGTTGTGTTGGAAGTTTTAATATATCAATTGCTGACAGCGTATGAGCAATAACATTTTTTCCAGCTTTACCAGTTTGGAGTGTGGAAGATATAAACCCACTATAAGTGTCAACAAAAACATGAACATATTTTAAATTACCAAATTTAGGAATATGTGTAATATCCACTTGCCAAATAACATTAGGTACAAGGCCACAGAGATTGACCCCAAGATGGGAAGTAGGCAAAAAAACAACACAAAGAAGGACATTGTTTAAACAAGTCCGATTTATAATTACCTTAGTTAAAGGTCCTGGAAGGTTAGAATGAGCTTGTAAATATTCAATGTAAAAGGAAAAGTTATATATATATATATATATATATATATATATATATATAGTTTTGAATTTGTAAAAATAAAAGATGTCTAAATTTAATTTGCAGTCTCTAACCTAGGCAAAGACTAAGCTACATAGGCACTATCTGTAAAAATGTTTAAAGACTGTTTATTAAAACTTTAAAACACAGCCAATACTGCAGATAACTCTGTTATTTGCACAGATATGCTAGACACTTGAAAAGATGCATCAACAGGTTGGACTTTGTCATAATAAGCTTACATATGTTAAAATGCCATATTCAGATCTCTGACAAGCTTGAGGGCAAGCGTATCTGACTTACTGTTTTTATCATCTGTTCTAAACTATGTCCTATAAAAGAGAATGCTATCTAGAACTAATTTTAAGTAGATTTATAAAGGCAACTTTACTTACCCATCCTAGGCTTAACCTTAAAAAAAACTGAACAAAGACACTAGGTATAGCTCAACATCTTAACCAACTGTAGTTGTTAGCATATCTTTAAATCTGCTCTTTCTGAACTAAAATTAAAGCAAACCTTTTAATCAGATACAGTTTATAGAGAGGCTAGTAAATCTTGCTGCTCCTACCACTTGTATTGAAATTGAACAGTAAAAAGCTTTGCATTTAGCACTAATCAAACGACTGAACATAACTCAGACCTAAATAAAATTGATCGCAAACTACTGGTTCCACCTTCTCTATCTCCAGACCAGCATGGCGGCTGGCCACGTGTAACTGAACTCAGCTGTAAGCCCCGAACAAATATGGCGGCAAAACTACAGCTCCACACACTCTCTATCCCTGAACGATCATGGCGGCTAGCCACGTGTACAATCCCCCACAACCAAAAGTTCAGGGTCATCTTTGGCTATATATGGAGCTCAAATAAGTTTTAGAACCAACTGCATAACAGAACAGTACAGAACAATCTTAAACTGTATATATTATTTTAGCCATACCAAACCTATTAGCCAGAATTTTTTCCCCTTAAAAGAGCATAAGAAAACATTTTGCAATGAGGAATCACCAGCCTTTTAAATGAATTATAACAATACAGTTTTTGTCCTCTGGTTACCTACATTGATTAACCTTTTGTAACGTTCTATATACCTTCAGGTTCCTAGCTTCCTTTTTCTGGCTTAACCAGTCATGCTTACTTTCTTGCTTTTCAGACAACATAAAAATTCTCATCAAAATCCTTCTCATCCTAACATGATCCTGCTGGAGTCCAGCGTCTACGATTTGCTTTTTAAAGGCAAAGCAAAAACAAGTTACATTATTACAAAAAGTTCTGAAACTGCCAAATTCTTTTAAAAATAACTTCCCTGTAGCAGACAAGACGGTCCAAAGTTATATAAACTCTAGGGAACTTAGAACAAGTTTTAAGAAACTTGGTGACAAACTTCCTCTTTTCTTTGTCTCAAGGTAAAGAACAGGGTGGAAACGTTTTTCCATAAAGCAGCTTAACAAACAGCTCTCCATAAGATACATTCTAAAAACTGCAATTTTCTCAATTAGCACAAACAATACGGCAGGGTTTCATTTAGTAAAATTGATAAAATAAATACCCAAAATCATTGTCATACCCAAATGCCTGATAAACTTTAAACATTTTATTATGGCCTTAAACATTTAAACATTTTTTAAAACCCTTTTTTGCAATATCAAAATAAAGTAACCCTTTTGTAGGAGAGAAGTCACAAGGCATAAGCATAATTTTAAAAGTCAAAACCAGATTTTAAAACCAGAATTTACCAGTGCAAGCAATTTAATTTCTAAAACCAATACCAATTTTAAAATAAGTCATCCTTTTAACCTAGAAGGAAATGAGAATTATCTGACTAAGGTTTCCTTTTTTTTTATACCAAGATGGCGGTTACATTATAAATCATATGGTAAAGTCAAGATGGCGGCGAGGCACTGAGGCACCTCATACACCACGTGGTAACCCACACACATGCATTCATAAACCCCACAAATACATAGGCACACACTTCATGAGGCCTTTCAGAACAGAAAACAGAAGGTAGACACGAAAAAATACTGCACAGAGACATTTAGATAAGAAAAACAGTAACCAGCAGGCCAAATTTACTGAAAATGCTGATGAAGTTAGGGGCATCCCCCTGAACTTTGGCAGCTGTGACCACCTTGATCACGTCTTGCTACCCAGATACAGACACCTTGAGCTCAGGAATTTTTAGAACAGAGAACAGAAAATACTACACATACAATCATTGCACAGAAACATTACACTTACGGCCGGCACACAAAAACAAAACACAGAGACAAAGACAAAAAACAACCGCAGTACCTGCTTTTTAAACATTTAAATATATATATATATATATATATAGAGAGAGAGAGAGAGAGAGAGAGAGAGAGAGAGAGAGAGAGAGAGAGCATAACCATGATTTTCAGTCAGAACTAGAAAAATTCAGAATTTATCAGTGAACACAATTTAATCTTTAAAACTAGAAGTGGCTCCATCTTTCTGGTTTCTGTTCGAGAGCTGGCTGAAGCTGACACTGGCTGAAGCCGGTGGGAGGGGGCTGAGTAAATTGCAGTCCTGCTAAGCTCTGCAGCTGGCAGAGGTAGGTCTTAGGCCTCCAAGGTTTGGGCGTTCTCATCCACCCAGTTCTCCGCAAGCCTGGCCCTCGGTAGGGGAGTGGGAAGGAGACAAGTACAGTCCCCATTCCTCCTGCTCACCGAGCTACGGCTCTGGCTCAGATCCATGCCCTTTGCTCCAGCCCACCTGGGGGCCTTTTTTGTTTTGGGCAGAAGGGAAGCAGCACAAGGGAAGTAGGCTATGAGACTTAGCAGTTTCTTCCCCTGACTCTGTTTCATCCTCACTTTGTAATGAGATGAGGTCTATCTCTTCTTTAGGAGGCTTTTTGGTACCAGCTCTTTTTTATGTATTATCTCTTAACATTTGCTTGCACTGCCAAGTGTAGGCGGCCAATCAGGGTTATGGTACCTGGAAGCCTCTTCTTTCAAATTACTCTCCTCTGAGGGGTCTAATTGGTCAGGGCCTTCTTTGGGAAAAACGGGGAAAGCTAGGGAATTAACAGTAATAACAGGGGGATAATTATTATCTTTATCTCGACCTCTTTCTCTAAGGTCCTCGAGAGGGCAGGCTCCAACCGTATCCCACTTTTTGGCATATCTCTGGCCCATCAATAGCAAACCATGGACAAATGTTCGACACAAAAACAAAGAACTTAATTAAATCCTTTTTTTTTAACCCGTATTCCTCTCTCCCTGAGAGAAGCCTTTAAATCCTTTACAAAAGTGGCTTCTTTAGACAAAGAGTGGCCCATCTTTATGGGACGGAAATGTAAAATAGAAACTCACCAGGCGTTGCCGCTCCTCGGGTGCTGAAGTGGGAGCCTCAGAAACTTCCTTGATCAAGGTCTTTCCTCCGGGGGTCCGTCCGACTTGACCCACGTTGCGCGCCACTTGCACCGACCCTCGGGACCTAGTCATTCGTGGGGGCAAAGGGGGTCGCAGCCTGTAAAAGATGAGCGGGAGAAAGGAAGGACTCAAGCAAATGTGCACTTGTCAAGAGTCAAATTTTATTGAACCGAAGTAGGCTGTTAAGGCCAACCTTAGATAGGGGCAGGGTGAGGGAGGAACGCAGTGCAAAATCCTTTTTACTCAGGGAGGGGTAGGTTGGAAAGTCCTACTTTAGAGTCGCTCAACTCAGGGAGGGGCAGGTTGGAAAGTCCTACTTTAGAGTTGCTCAACTCAGGGAGGGGCAGGGTGGAAGTTACAGAATCTTCTTGGCCCAGGGCTGAAACACTTTGCAGTTATTATAGGAAGTCAAGGCACAGTTAGCACCTTTCTGTAACTGTCAAGCAGGATGTTGGTCAACCAGATGCAGCAGGGTGGGGGGAATGAGAAAAGGTTGAAAGTTTCTTGGGGCTTGTCTCCAACACAGATTATGTCAGAGCAGTCCCCCTTCCCATTACTATGTAACCCACTTGGACAATGAACTGTCATGGGCTACATCTTTACAAGGGTTCTAGTTTATCTCCATGAATAGACCTTGGTTGGAGTATGAGTCTCTGGGAAGTTCCCTGTGTTCAAATTTTCTTGTTCTGTTGCTCTCCTTGTGGAGTTCCTGTCTTCTCCAGCTCTTGCTATTGCCCACTTCTTACATAAAATTCCGTTCATTCTGCCTGACAGTTGGCCATCAGGCTCAGCATCTGCTTTGATAGTCTGCAGGGCAGAGGCTTTCAGAGGCCCTCTGTGGCAGGTTCCTATGTTGTTTTCTGTTTTCTTCTTCTGGCTTTCAGAGGCCTTCTGTAGCAGGTTCCTAGGCTGTTTCCTGTTTTCTTCTTCTTCTGATGTCCATCCTCTTTGCCTTTCAGGATGGGGATTGACTGTTTTAGTTAGGGTCCTCTCTCTTGCTTAGTTTCTTTAGATGCACAGATTTTAGTGGGTTTGCCCTATGTTGTATGTCTATATGAGTGAGTATATACTGTGTGTGTCTTTTTGCTTCTGGGACAACTCATTCAGGCCACATTGCTGAAAGTGTTTATCAGCTGTAGGAGTTCCCTGGTAGAGTTTTTGGGGTCACTCACGTATACTATCATATCATCTGCAAATAGTGATAATTTGACTTCTTCCTTTTCAATTTGTATCCCCTTGATCTCCTTCAACTATCTTATTGCTCTAGCAAGGACTCCCAGAACTATGTTGAAGAGATATGGAGAGAATGGGCAGCCTTGTCTTGTCCCTGATTTCAGTGAGATTGCTTTAAGTTTCTCTCTGTTCAGTTTGATGTTGGCTATAGGCTTGCTGTATATCGCCTTTACTATGTTTAGATATGTGCCTTGTGTCCCTGATCTCTCCAATACTTTAAACATGAATGGATGTTGGATTTTGTCAAATGCTTTTCCAGCATCTAGGGAGATTATCATGTGGTTTTTTTTTTTTTTCTTTCAGTTTGTTAATATGGTGGATCACATTGATGGATTTCTGTATATTGAACCACCCCTGCATACCTGGGATGAAGCCTACTTGGATGATATCTTTGATGTGTTCTTTGATTCGATTTGCAAGTATTTTGTTAAGTATTTTTACATCTACATTCATAAGGGAGATTGGCCTGAAATTCTCTTTTTTTTTGTTGGGTCTTTGAGAGGTTTAGGTACCTAGGTGACTGTGGCTTCATAGAATGAGTTTGGTAATGTTCATTCTGTTTCTATTTTGTGGAATAGTTTGAAGAGAATTGGAGTTAGCTCTTCTTTGAAGGTCTGGTAGAATTCTGCGCTGAAACCATCAGGTCCTGTGCTTTTTTTGGATGGGAGACTTTCAATGGCTGCTTCTATTTCGTTGGAGGTTATAGGACTATTTAATTGATTTACCTGGTCCTGATTTAGCTTTGGTAAGTGGAATCAATCAAGAAAATTGTCCATTTCATTTAGATTTTCAAATTTTGTGGCATATAAACTTTTGAAGTAAGTCCTAATGATTGTTTGGATTTCCTCAGTGTCTGTAGTTATGTCCCCTTTTCATTTCTGATTTTGTTGATTTGGATGGTGTCTCTCTGCCTTTTAGTTAGCTTGGCTAAGGGTTTATCTATCTTGTTGATCTTCCCAAAGAACCAGCTCTTGATTTCATTGATTATTTGAATTGTTTTATTTGTTTCTAATTGATCGATTTCAGCCCTGAGTTTGATTATTTCCAGCCGCCTACTCCTTTTTGCTGTGTCTACTTCTTCTTTTTCTAGGGTTTTTAAGTGAGCCATTAAGTTGCTTGAATGCGCTGTCTCGAATTTCTTCTTGAAGGCACTTAGTGCTATGAACTTTCCTCTTAGCACTGCCTTCATTGTCTCCCACAAGTTTGGGTATGTTGTGTCTTCATTTTCATTGAGTTCTAGGAAGACTTTAATTTCTTTCTTTATTTCTTCCGTGACCCAGCTGTCATTTAGTAGCAAGTTGTTCAGTTTCCATATGTGTGCAGGCTTTTTGCTATTTCTGTTGTTATTGAGGTCGAGCTTTATTCCATAGTGATCAGACAGGATACAAGGGATTATTTCAATCTTCTTGCATCTGTTGAGGCTTGCTTTGTGACCAACTATGAGGTCTATTTTGGAGAAGGTTCCATGAGGTGCTGAGAAGAAGGTAAATTTTTTTATTTTTGGGTGTAAGGTTCTGTAAATGTCTGTTAGGTCCATTTCATTCATGACCTGTGTTAGAGATATTGTTTCTTTGTTTAATTTCTGTTTTGTTGACCTGTCCTTTGTTGAGAGTGGGGTGTTGAAGTCTCCCCTATTAGTGTATGGGGATCTATGTGTGGTTTAAGTTTTATCAATGTTTCTTTCACAAATGTGGGTGCCCTTGTATTTGGGGCATAGATGTTCAGGATTGTGATGTCTTCTTGGTGGAATTTTCCTTTGATGAGTATGAAGTGTCATTCCCCAGCTCTTTTGATTAATTTTGGTTGAAAGTCTATTTTATCATATATTAGAATGGCTACTCCTGCTTGCTTCTTGCATCCATTTGCTTGGAAAGCCGTCTTCCATCCGTTTCCCCTCAGGTAATATCTATCTTTGTGACTTAGGTGTGTTTCTTGTATACAATGGATTGCTGGGTTTTGTTTACGCATCCATTCTGTTAGTCTGTGTCTTTTTATTGGAGAATTGAGTCCATTGATATTGAGAGAGAGTAATGACCAGTGGCTGTTAGATCCTTTGAATTTGATGTTGACTGTGGTCATATGGTTGTGTGCTTGGTTGCTTTTTGTTTTACTGTAGTGAGGTTATTTATTTCCTGTGTTTTCTTGAATGTAGCTAGTTTTCTTGGGTTGTATTTTCCCTTCCAGTGGCTTCTGTAATGCTGGATTTATTTGTAGGTATTGTTGAAATTTGTTTTTGTCATTGAATATCTTGTTTTCTCCGTCTATGAGGACTGAGAGTTTTGCTGGGTATAGTAGCGTGGGCTGGCATCTGTGTTCTCTTAGGGTCTGTATGATATCTGTCCAGGCCCTTCTGGCTTTCATAGTCTCTGTTGAAAAGTCAGATGTGATTCTAATGGGTTTGCCATTATATGTTACTTGGCCTTTTTCTCTTGCAGTTTTTAGTATTTTTTCTTTGTTCTGTATACTTACGGTTTTAATTATTTTGTTGCAGGAGGATTTTCTTTTCTGGTCTAATTCATTGGGTGTTCTATAGGCCTCTTGTATTCTTATTGGCCTCTCCTTTAAGTTGGGGAAATTTTCTTCAATGATTTTGTTCAAAATATTTTCTGGGCCTTGGTGCAGGGAATCTTCTTTTTCTTCTATTCCTATTATTCTTAGGTTTTGTCTTTTTATGTTGTCTTGAATTTCTTGGACGGTTTGTGTCAGGAATTTTTTAGAGTTAACATTTTCTTTGACAGATACATCTATTTCTTCCATTGTATCTTCCTCACCTGAGATTCTTCCATTTCTTTTAGGCTATTGGTTATGCTAACCTCTGTAGTTCCTGCTTTTTTCCCTAAGTTATTTCTCTCCACAATTTCTTCCATTTGTGTGTTTTTTAATTTTTCCAATTCTATCTTTAGGTCTTGAGCCATTTTGTTGGTTTCCTTCACCTGTCTGAGTGTATTTTCATGTTTTTCCATCAATTCCTTCAGCTGTTTGTTTGAACAATCCTCTGTTTCTTTTATTTCATTCAGTGATTTAAGTATTTCCTCTCTAAAGTCCACAAACTGTTTGGCTGCAGCTTGCTCTACTTCTTTTCATATTTTATTTGTTTCTTCTGTTATCTTCTTCATGGCATAGATGTTAGGTCATCTTCTTGAATTTCAATTATGGTGGGGTGTCTCGGGCTATTTGCCCCTGGATAACTGGGTTCTGGAGATGCCATTTTGCTCTGACTTTTGTTGGTTGAACTTTTATGCTGTCCTCTACCCATTGGGCTATCTTAGGTGTTTGAAGTTAGTGTCTGGTGGTTCCTGGAATCCTGTGGTGGAGAGAATCCCTTTGGCAGGAAGATGGTTTTTCCTGAAGGAAGCCTTCTCAGCTTTTTGGGTATAGTCACTGGATGGCCGGTGTTTTTCAGGAGTTGCTACAGCTCACCTCAGGCATAGAGACCTGGGTGGTAACTGTGGTCCTTATTAGTCGAGAGTGCTCTCCTTCCACTAGGAGAAGTCCTGGAGACAGCTGCCCTGCTTCTGGGTTTTTTGCTGTAACCTGTGTGTCCCGTGGTTTGGTTGGTTTTGTTAGGGATAACTGGTTGTCTCTTGGAGCAGTATCTGAGGGTTGATCTCAGGGTTCCTGGTCTTTTGTAGGTCTGAGGTTGGGGCTCTGTGCCCCAGAACCCAAGAGGTAATCTGTGGTGGGTGAGTACTGCTCTCCTGGTAACAGCAGGCTATCTGGGGCACAGCAGTTCCCTGCATTGGGCCAGTCTGTGGGACCTTTTCCGGGGATATTCTGGGTTGCCTAAGTCTGTCCCCTTTGCTTTGTTCCTTGTTCCTTGTGAGGGTTTCTCCAGACAGTGACTCCAAGACTCTGGTGTCCTAGGGCATACAGTTCTGTCTGTAAGGAGTAGTTGGTACAAAGCAGGTCTCTGGGCTGGCGGCACATGTGCCCACCTGATAGTCCGAAGGGGCTCGGTTCCCAATAACTTTGTACTCCCTGTTTGGGCCCGGATCTGTGATGGCTGGGCGTATTCGCCTGTCTGCAGTCTTTGGTCTGCTAGGCTTTCCCCAGGCAAAGCCTAGGTGACCCAAGCAGCATGGTTTCTTCCTTCCCTGTGGGGCCCTCTCAGGACAGGGATTCTCAGTCTCTGTTGCACTGGGGCGAGCAGCTCGTCTGTACCGGTACACTGGGCACGCAGCTCTCCTTGGGGTGGGAGCTCAGTTGTGATGGCGGCAGATACCCAGGGTCAGCAAGACCGTCCAGGAAAAGACTGGGTGACCCATGATCAGACTTGCAACTTTCCTTCCCCGTGGGGTTTTCTTATGACTAGGACTCCCAGTCTCTGGCAACCTTGTGCCCACAGATCAGCCTGGGAAAGTGATTGGGACATGCAGGCGTGTAGCTCCCTCCTGGAGATCCAAAGCCCGAGTTACCCGGGATCTCTTCCGGTTTCTGGCTGGATGGCCCGAGAGTGGACCCGACCTATTCCCACTCTGTAGGAGCCTGGGAAACATGATCGCTGTAGTTTTAGGGCCCATAGTTCAGTCTCCTGGTTGCTGCATGGAGAGTGTTGTCCAGCTTCTCAGACACAGTGCTCTCCCGGCGCCACCATCTTGGCTCCCTGAAAGATGTATTTTAAATAACAAAAATTTACTAATTTTAAACTAGATTGACCAGTTTTCTCTTGTATTTATAGTTGTTTGCACACTACAAACTATCTTATAATTAATTGACTAGACATGGACTTTGGAAAGAATTACTATAGTATTAACTCCCCTTTTCTTAGCAATATCAAATATTGATTAATTTTTAAATCCTGGAACCATGTGCTACAGGGCATTTTAGGTGTAAATTAAACCAAGAAATATCAGTACTTATGGTATAAAACATTTTAAATATTGTTACTAAAGATTGTATTTGAAGTTTTGGTTTCTTTAAAAACTCAGTTATGACAATAAACATATTTAAATCCCAGGTGTGGGATATGGGTCACTTTAGTTTGTACACAGTTGTTAACTATGATTGTCTTATGTCCTAAGATGGCGTGATCTTTGACAGCTGCAGAGTTTAATTCTGAGGACTCTAAGGGGTATGAATGCCAGAGCACCAAGAGGGACTAAGGGCACTTGAAGAAACAAGGAGACTGCTGCTCCCCCTGTTGTTGCCCACTGTTGCTGCTGCTGCTGTTTGTCCTGCTGCTGCGTTTGCTGTTTGCTTCATTGTCTTCTTCTGTGGACTGGTAAGGATGCTCCCCGCTCAGGGGGAGGTGATCAAAGAGCCAGCACATGAGTTCATGTCAGAGACAGTCCCTGTTCCTATTATTGGGGAACCCTCTTGGACACTGAGCTGCCATGTCAAAAGGCAGTAGTGGCTTCAAAAAAATCTTTAAATTCTTTAAAATATTTGTATTTACATATAAGTTAATGTACACATAAAATATATGTAAAAGTACAGATGTAAGTTCTCCTTTTAATCTTTGGAATAAAAATTTCAGTGTCTGAAGGGAGGGCAATTTCCAGCAGGGGGAAAAGGCATTATTGAGTAGGAGTCATTATCTCTTTTTTTTTCTTTTTATTATTATTATTATTATTATTATTATTATTATTATTATTAATTACACTTTATTCATTTTCTATCCCCCCATAAGCCCCTCCCTCCTCCCGCTCCCACTCCCACCCGACCTCTCCTTTCTGCATGCATGCTCCTCCCCAAGTCCACTGATAGGGGAGGTCCTCCTCTCCTTCCTTCTGATCTTAGTCTATTAGATCACATCAGGAATGGCTGCATTGTCTTCTTCTGTGGCCTGGTAAGGCTGCTCCCCCCTCAGTGGGAAGTGATAAAAGAGCAGGCCAATCAGTTTATGTCAGAGGCAGTCCCTCTTCCCATCACTATGTAAGCCACTTGGACACTAAACTGCCATGGGCTACATCTGTGCAGGGGTTCTAGGTTATCTAGGTTAGTAAGGTTAATTATTTCCTGTGTTTTCTTCAAAGAATCTAATTTTTTGGGGTTGTATTTTCCCTTCCAGTGTCTTCTGTAATGCTGGATTTGTTTGTAGGTATTGTTGAAATTTGTTTTTGTCATTGAATATCTTGTTTTCTCCGTCTATGAGGACTGAGAGTTTTGCTGGGTATAGTAGCGTGGGCTGGCATCTGTGTTCTCTTAGGGTCTGTATGATATCTGTCCAGGCCCTTCTGGCTTTCATAGTCTCTGTTGAAAAGTCAGGTGTGATTCTATTGGGTTTGCCATTATATGTTACTTGGCCTTTTTCCCTTGCAGCTTTTAGTATTTTTTCTTTGTTCTGTATACTTACTGTTTTGATTATTATGTTGCAGAAGGATTTTCTTTTCTGGTCAAATTTGTTGGGTGTTCTGTAGTCCTCATGTATTCTAATTGGCCTCTCCTTTAAGTTGGGGAAATTTTCTTCAATGATTTTGTTCAAAATATTTTCTGGGCCTTGGAGAAGGGAGTCTTCTTTTTCCTTTATACCTATTATTCTTGGGTTTTGTCTTTTCATATTGTCTTGGATTTCTTGGACGGTCTGTGTCAGGAATTTTTTGGATTTAACATTTTCTTTGGCAGATACATCTATTTCTTCCATTGTATCTTCTACACCTGAGATTCTTCCATTTCTTGTAGTCTGTTGGTTATGCTTACCTCTGTAGTTCCTGTTTTCTTCCCTAGATTCTTCTTTTCCACTGTTTCCTCCATTTGTGTTTTCTTTAATTTTCCCAATTCTATCTTCAGGTCTTGAGTTGTTTTGTTTACTTCCTTCACCTGTGTGATTGTACTTTCCTGTTTTTCTTTTAGTTCCTTCAACTCTGTTTCTTTTATTTCATTCAGTGCTTTAAGCATTTCCTTTCTAAAGGCCATAAACTGCTTGGCTGCAGCTTCCTCTATTTCTTTACGGGTGGCAATATTCTGTTTGAGTTTATCTTCCTCTATGTCTTTACGTATCTTATTTGTTTCCTCTGTTATCATCTTCATGAGCATAGTTGTTAGGTCATCTTCTTGGATTTCAGTTATGCTGGGGTGTCCTGGGTTCTGGAGATGCCATATTGCTCTGTCTTTTGTTTCTTGAGCTTTTATGCTGGCCTCTACCCATTGTGCTATCTTAGGTGTTTGGGGTTATTTTCTGGTGGTTCCTGGGGATCCTGTGGTGGAGAGAATCCCCTTTGCAGAAATCTGGTTTTTCCTGAAGGATGTCTTCTCAGCTTTTTGGGTCTAGTCCCTGATGGCTGGCGTTTTTTCAGGAGTTGCTGCTGCTCACCTCAGGGATAGAGACCTGAGTGGTAACTGTGGTCTTTGTTAGTCGAGAGGGTTCTCCTCTCACCCAGGGAAGTCCTGAGGACAGCTGCCCTGTTTCTGGGTTTCTTGTTGTAAATTTAATGATCAGCTGCTGTGACCCAGTTGGACATTTGGCGTGCAGCAACTGTTTGTGCCTGTGTCTGGAGCACAGCTGAGTGATGGCGTGTCGGCCCCACCGGTCTGCTAGACTTTTTCCAGGGAAGGATTGGGTGATTTAAGTCAGTACAGTTTCCTTCCTTCCCTGTGGATTCTCTGGAGACACGGACTCCCAGTCTCTTTTTTTGCCCTGGTGCGCACTGCTCAGTCTCCTCCAGCTGTCTGGTGCGCAGAAACTGCCTGTGTCTGCCTTTCCGGCCTTTGGGAGCCTGGGTGCCTGCCTAAACTGGGTAATTGTCCAGAGACCTTTTCGGGGTGGGGGTGTCGGCTGAGTGCTCTGAGATCAGACCAGCCGTTTCCCTCCCTGTGTGTTTGCACAGGACAGTGAAACTCATTCGCTGGTGCCCTGGTGCCCACAGTTCTATCTCAGGCGGCGAATCAGGCGCGCAGGCAGGCAGGGCTCTGTGCAGGAGCCTGGGTCCCTGGCTCTGGCTCGGGGCTGGCTCCTGGGGCACCCGTGGAACCCGAGTCTTTTCCAGGGGATGTCTGGGTGACCTAAGGTCAGTCCCAACTGTTTCCTGTACCGTGGGGTTATCTCTCGACTGAAAATTCCAGTCTCTGATAGTGTGGTTCACAGTGTTCAGTCTTGGACCGTGACCAGAGACACTGGCTTGTGGCTCTGGGCTGGGGCTGGGGCTGGGGCTGGCGGCCGGCAGCCAAGCGTCTGGCGGAACCAGGCTCTCTTCCTCGGTTTAGCAGGGTGAGTTAAAAGCTGATTGAATCCCCCACCATGGGGTATCCTCTCACCTTGGAAACACAATGACTGTGTTTTATGGCCGTGAGTTCTGATTGCTGGTCACTGTGCTGATCCTGCTGCTGCTGCTCAGAATGAGAGTCCTCCCGCGGCCGCCATCTTGCCCTGCCTCCCCAGAGTCATTATCTCTTAAAGTTAAATAATTATTCTCTCAAGCAATAGAGACAATGTTGTAGAATTAGAATTGTAATATAGATCAAGGGAATAACATGTCGATCATAATTGTACAATTATGTACGTCTTGTTCTTATAAGCAGATTTAGTTTTTTTTTTTTAACTTAAATAACTCAAAAAAAATTAGGGCATTTGTCATGTCTGTTTTACCCATGTAGTTATATTGATTAAATATGTTTTTGTCTTTATCACTATTTTGTTCCTTAATTTTAGTTTTACTATGAGACAAAAAAAAACTGTACCCCGTTAACAAATTTAGTTTACATATTTTAGCTTATTTATAAGTTAACTTGTTACTAAATATGTAAAAATATAAACAAATATTGATAACATTTTGATAGTTACATATGCATAATCATGTGTAAGGTATGTATTCATAAAAAAGATTTTGAAAGTTATTGTTTGTTGGAATTTTATCTTCTGTAATCCCAGTTGTGGAAAAAGATGCAAGGATAATTTTGCCAAACACATATATCTACTAATTTATGTATATATGACAACGTTAATTTAAAAAATCCTTATTTAACGTTTTTACATTTAAAATACTTTGAAGAAATCATATACATTTGATGTTGCCCATGTTATAAATAAAATAAAATTTTATAGGTTATATATATTTAGAATCTGTTTTATAAAGAAATCCTTATAAAAGTCTATGTACATAACATTAAGTTTTATAGCTTAATGAAATTTAATGACTCTAAAAAATGTTTTATGTAAACAATTAGAATTTTAAAGTTTAGGAAACATTTAATATACCTAAGTATATCATTTTAATAGGTTTTGAGATGTTTAGCGCATCTAAATTTATAAAGTAGTATGTACTTGTCAGGCCTCAGTATATGATCACAATATTTACATTTGTGAATTTGCCTATGCATTTTAATGGGGCATGCCAAAAAATAATAACTTTAGCAAGACAACAAAAACATTTACAAAAGAAGAACTGATGTTGTTACAGTTTAATAGATTATGTTTGACTTAACATAAGAAAACAACCCAAAGCACATGAAAACAATTATCATAGACAAAATAGACATACATGACACAATTACATGAAATTAGGTACACTCAATTGGAAAAAAAATAGAACTTCATCTGTTGTTTTAAATGGTAAGACAGGCTTGGTAACAAAAAAGATTGAAAGGTGACATTTGTATCACAGATTTAAGGTAATCTCTGTCTCTGGGATAGAAGTCTTTGATTTTCTCTTTGTTTGTTTGCTTGCTTGCTTGCTATGGTTTGTTTGTATGGTTTTAACTGGGTCCCGGTCTCATTTCCAGATATGCACTCTGTTACCTGCACAGCAACACTAACAAGCAAAGGCCAGGCCCCGTGGTGCAAACCTGCAACTTAGGGACTTAGATACCTAAACCACAAGGATCAAAACTTCAGATGTACCTGACCCAAAGAGTGAGTTAAAGTTCATCCTGTGAAACTTAGTGAAAGCCTGTCTCAAAATAAAGTGAAAAAGAGGTCTGGGAATGTTGCATGGTGCACAGTGGTCCAGCACTTTGCAAGTATAAGGCACTACATTACATCCCTGGCATAGAACACAAACAAATCATCCACAACAGAAACAAAGATGCTGCTAATTAAACCAGGGACGGACAGTTAAAACTGAACAGTGCGCAGAGAGAAAGACTAAATTCTTCTGCACTAATGGCAATAGGCTTATTTCTAAGGGGAGTAAACTGTCCGACTGCTTCAAAGACAGTGTAAGAAACTCATGCAGGCACCATCTCCATAAGAACACTCACCCCAGAAATCTAAAGCAAAATCAGAGATAAAACAGGGATTTTTATGGGAATTCAAGATTTTTTTTCTTTTTCCTTTACTGACATCTCAGAGAAATAGTGATAATTGTTAACCAAGAAAAAACAAAAGCTCTAATATATAAAGTCACTGTACTTCCTATTATAAATTCAAACACTTTTTTTTGAGAAGGTATTGGATTGTCCAAGACATTGCTTGAATTTATTAAGATGATCTTATTGTTTTTTATTTATCCCATTAATATGGTATATAAAATTGAATGTTTTTTTAATATTGAATCTTTTTAAAATTGTTTTATGAATTACACTTTATTTACTTTGTATCCCCCTTGTAGCTCCCTCCCTTCTCCCCTCCCAACCCCTCCCTTTTCCACAAATGCCCCTCCCCAATTCCAGTAATAAGAGAGGTTTTACTGTTGTTCCTTCTGATGCTAGTCTATTAGGTCTCATCAAGAGTGACTGCATTGTGGCCTGGTAAGGCTGCTCCCCCCTCAGGGGGAGAGGATCAAAGAGCAGGCCAATCAGTTCATGTCAGAGACAGTCCCTGTTCCCATTACTATGGAACCCACTTGGACACTGAACTGCCATTGGCTACACCTGTTCAGGGATTCTAGGTTATCTACATGCATGCTACTTGGTTGGAGTATCAGTCTCAGGAAAGAATCCTGTGCTCAGATTTTTTTGGTTCTGTCGCTCTCCTTGTGGAGCTCCTATGCTCTCCAGATCTTACTATTTCCCCTTTTTCATAAGATTCTTCATTCTGCCTAAAGTTTGGCAATAAGTCTCAGCATCTGCTTTGATAGTCTGCAGGGCAAAGCCTTTCAGAGGCACTCTATGGCAGGCTCCTGACTTGTTCCCTGTTTTCTCTTTCTTCTGATGTCTATCCTCTTTGCCTTTCTGGATGGGGATTGAGCATTTTAACCATAGTCCTCCCTCTTGATTAGTTTCTTTAGGTGTACAGATTTTAGTAGGTTTATCCTAAATTATATGTCTATATGAATTTCCTTGTTTTTTATTGCTGAGTAATATTCCATTGTGTAGATGTACCACAATTTCTGTATCCATTCTTCAGTTGAGTGGCATCTGGGTTGTTTCCAGCTTCTGGCTATTACAAATAAAGCTGCTACAAACATGGTTGAGCAAATGTCCTTGCTGTGTACTTGAGCCTCTTTTCTATATATGCCTAGGAGTGGTATAGCTGGATCTTGAAGAAGCAGTATTCCTAGTTGCCTGAGAAAGCGCCAGATTGATTTCCAGAGTGGTTGTACAAGTTTACATTCCCACCAGCAGTGGAGGAGGGTCCCCCTTTCTCCACATCCTCTCCAGCATGTATTGTCACTTGAGTTTCGATCTTAGCCATTTTGGAGGGTGAAAGGTGAAATATCAGGGTCATTTTGACTTGTATCTCCCTTATGACTAAGGATGTTGAGCATTTCTTTAAGTGTTTCTCTGCCATTCAATATTCCTCTATTGAGAAATCTCTGTTTCGCTCTGTTCCCCATTTTTTGTTTAATTTTTTTATTAATTGCACTTTATTTACTTTGTATTCCCCTTGTAGTTCCCTCCCTCCTCCCCTCCCAACCTCTCCCTTTCTCCTACTTCTCCATGCATAGCCCTCCCCAAGTCCACTAATAGGGGAGGTCTTTTCCTTCCTTCTGATCATAGTCTGTTAGGTCTCATCAGAAGTGGCTGCACTGTCTTCCTCTGTGGCACTGTAAGGATGATCCCCCCTCAGGGGGATGTGATCAAAGAGCAGGCCAATCAGTTCCATGTAAGGAGATTATCCTGATTTGTTTTTTTCTTTCAGTTTGTTAATATGGTGGATCACATTGATGGATTTCAGTTTATTATTTATCCCTGCATAACTGGGATGAAGCTTACTTGGTCATAGTGGATGATATGTTTGATATGTTCTCGTATTTGGTTTGCAAGTATTTTGTTGATTATTTTTGCATCAAGTTCATAAGGGAGATTGGCCTGAAATTCTCTTTCTTTGTTGTGTCTTTGTGAGGTTTAGGTACCAAAGTGACTGTGGCTTCATAGAATGAGTTTGGTAATGTTCCTTCTGTTTCTATTTTGTGGAATAGTTTGAAGAGAATTGGAGTTAGCTCTTCTTTGAAGGTCTGGTAGAATTCTGCGCTGAAACCATCTGGTCATGGTCTTATTTTGGATGGAAGACTTTTGATGACCACTTCTATTTCCTTAGGGGATATAGAACTATTTAATTGATTTATCTCCTCTTAATTCAGCTTTGGTAAGTGGAATCAATCAATAACATTGTCTATTTCATTTAGATTTTCAAGTTTGGTGGCATATAAACTTTTGAAGTAAGTCCTAATGATTGTTTAGATTTCCTTATTGTCTGTTGTTATGTCCCCCTTTTCATTTCTGATTTGTTGATTTGGATAGTGTCTCTTTGCCTTTTAGTTAGTTTGGGTACGGATTTGTCTATCTTGTTGATTTTCTCAAAGAACCAGCTCTTGTTTTCATTGATTCTTTGAATTGTTTTATATTTTTTTTAATTTTTTCATTTCAGCCCTGAGTTTTATTATTTCCAGCTGTCTACTTTTTTTTTTTTTTTTTGTGTGTGTGTGTGTGTGTGTGTGTGTGTGTCTGCTTCTTTTTTTCTAGGTCTTTTAGGTGAGCCATTAAGTTGCATGCATGAGATGTTTTGCATTTCTTCTTGAAGGCACTTAGTGCCATGAACTTTCTTATTGGCACTGGTTTCATTGTGTCCCATAAGTTTGGGTGTGTTGTGCTTTCATTTTCATTGAATTCTAGGAAGACTTTAATTTCTTTCTTTATTTCTTCCATGACCCAGCTGTCATTGAGTAGCAAGTTGTTCAGTTTCCATGTGTGTGTAGGCTTTTTGTTATTTCTGTTGAGATTGAGATCCAGCTTTAGTCCATAGTGATCAGATAGGATACATGGGATTATTTCAGTATTTTTGTATCTGTTGAGACTTGTTTTGTGACCAACTATATGTTCTATTTTGAAGAAGGTTCCATGAGGTGCTGAGAAGAAGGTAAATTCTTTTGTGTTTGAGTATAAGGTTCCGTATATGTCTGTTAGATACATTTGATTCATGACCTCTGTTAGAGTCATTGTTTCTTTGTTTAATTTCTGTTTTGTTGATCTGTTCTTTGTTGAGAGTGGGGTGTTGAAGTCTTCCACTATTAATATGTGGGGATCTATGTGTGGTTTAAGTTTTTTTAGTGTTTCCTTTACAAATGTGGGTGCTCTTGTATTTGGGGCATAGATGTTCAGAATTGTGATGTCTTCTTGGTGGAGTTTTACTTTGATGAGTATGAAATTAAATTCCCCGTCTCTTTTGATTAATTTTGGTTGAACACCTACTTTGTTAGACATTAGAATGACTACTCCCACTTGCTTCTTGGGTCCATTTACTTGGAAAACCATCTTCTAGCCCTTTACTCTCAGGTAATGTCTATCTTTTTGACTTAGGTGTGTTCTTGTATGCAACAGATTTTTGGGTCTTGTTTACTCATCCATTTTGTTAGTCTGTCCTTTTATTGGAGAGTTAAGTCCATTGATGTTAAGGGAGATTAATGACCAGTGGCTGTTGATGCTTTGATTTTGCTGTTGGGTATGGTAGTGTGTTTGTGTGCTTGGCTACTTTTAGTTTTGCTGTTGTGAGGTTATTTTTTTCCTGTGTTTTCCTGAATGTAGTTAATTGGCCTGGGTTTTATTTTTCCTTCTAGTATCTTCTGTAATGATGGATTTGTGGGTTGGTATTGTTTGAATTTGTTTTGTCATTGAATATCTTGTTTTCTCCATCTATGATGACTGAGAGTTTTGCTGGATATATTAGCCTAGGCTGACATCTGTGTTCCCTTAGGGTCTGCATTATATCCTTCCAGGCCCTTCTGGCTTTCATAGTCTCTGTTGGGAAGTCAGGTGTGATTCTGATGGGTTTGACTTTGTTACTTGGCCTTTTTCACTTGCAGCTTTTGGTATTTTTTCTTTGTTCTGTATACTTACTGTTTTGATTATTATGTGGCAGGAGGATATTCTTTTCTGGTATATTATTAGGTATTCTCTAGGCCTCTTGTATTCTTATAGGCCTCTCCTTTAAGTTAGGGAAATTTTCTTCTAGGATTTTGTTGAACATATTTTCTGGGCCTTGGGATGGAATCTTCTTTTCCCTCTATTCCTATTATTCTTAGGTTTTGTCTTTATATATTGTCTTGGATTTCTTGGGCTCGGTGTCAGGAATTTTTTGGATTTAACATTTTCTTTGACAGATTCATTGATTTCTTTCATTGTATCTTCTACACCTGAGATTCTTTCTTCCATCTCTTGTAGTCTGTTGGTATGCTTACCTCTGTAGTTCTTGTTTTCTTCCCTAAATTCTTCCTGTCCATGATTTCCTCCATTTGTGTTTTCTTTAATTTTTTCAATTCTATCTTCAGATCTTGAGCTGTTTTGTTTATTTCCTTCACTTGTTTGACTGTATTTTCCTGGTTTTTTTTGAACTATTTGTTTGAACATTCCTCTGTTTCTTTTATTTCTTTCAGTGATTTAATTATTTCTTCTCTGAAGGTCACAAACTATTTGGCTGCATCTTCTCGTATTTCTTTATGGATGGCCATAATGTTTGATTTTATCTTCCTCTAATTCTTTACGTATTTTATTTGTTTCCTCTATTATCCTCTTCATCAGCATAGATGTAAGGTCATCTTCTTCAATTTCAGTTATGCTGGGGTGTCCAGGGCTGCTCACCCCTGGATTCCTGGATTCTGGAGATGCCATATTGCTCCATCTTTTGTTGGTTGAGGTTTTACGCTGACCTCTACCCATTGGGATATTTTAGGTGTTGGCTGTTAGTTTCTGATGCTTCCTGGAATCATGGGGTAGGGAGAATCCCTTTGGCAGGAAGATGATTTTTCCTGAAGGAGGCCTCCTCTGCTTTTTGGGTATGGTCTCTGTATGGCCAGTGTTTCTCAGGAATTGTTACTACTCATCTCTTGGTTATAGACCTGAGTGGTAGCTGTGGTCTTTGTTAGTCAAGGGGTTCTCCTCTCACCCATAGAAGTCCTGGAGACAGCTGCCCTGCTGTGAGTTTCTCGTTTTTAATTTTGTGAGCTGTTTCTCTTGTTACACTTTTTTCCAGGTACATTCGTCTTGAAGAACCTGCTGATTCCCTAGCTGTGGGGGTTTCTCCCAACAGGGAAACTCAGTCTGGTACCCTGGGGCACACAGTTTTGTCTGGGAAGATGAGTCGAGTGTACAGTAAGTCTCTGGGCCTGAGCCTGTGCACCCAGGTCTGTGATGGCTCTTGGGGGTGCCGTTCTGGTCTGGAGGCTGTGCACCTCAATCTGGGATGGTAGCTGTGAGCCCCCTTCTGGGCCAGAGGCTGTACACTCCTCTCTGGGTCAGCAACTAAGGGTTCCGCTCTAGGAGCCTTACTCTGTGCCGGAGGCTGTGTGTCCAGGTCAGGGATGGCAGTTGGGGATGCTGCAGGAGACTGTGTGCTCCTATCTGGACTGGCATCAGTGGGCCCACTGGTCTCCAGGACTTTTCCAGGGATTGCCTGGGTGACCTGAGGTCGGTCCCAATTGATTTCTACACCGTAGGATTTCCTCTCACCTGGCAATCACAAATGCTGGTGTTTTAGTTCCCAGAGTTGAGTCTCCTGGTCGCTGTGCCAATACTGCTGTCCTGCTCCTCAGACACAGTGCCCTCCTGGCACTGCCATCTTGTTTCTCCAAATTCCAACACCTTTAAAACCTATCTGAGAACAGAGATAAAACTCAAATGGAGGAAATCTCTAGCCTACTTAAAACTGCCTTTGAGAGGAGCACAACAAAATATAAATCTGGAGAAAACACAGGATAACATGTTTTTCTAATGGCACACTAGCCCTGTATGCTAAATGTTTTTAAAGGGGTGGAACCCTCATATCTCCTGTCCCAGAGGATAGATAATCTAACACCAAACACACTCTTCTCTATGTCTCTTATCAAGAAATCAGGAAGAATTCACATCTTGGGAAGGAACAGCCTTCTTTCACAAGTACCATAGATGTCGTGGGAAATAAATCCTCAACAGACACAGGACTTACAAGAATAGATGCCCCAAGCGAGATAAGCCAAAACCAGGTTGAATATAAAACAGTACCCTTTGAGCCAGAAATCTCTGCTAAAAATTGAACCCATAGTACAAGAATACTTAAACTAGTATGGTGGTGGAAGGGATCCCGGAAACCCTCGGTGCTTTGCCCATCAGTGGCTAAAGGATAACCATTTTTTTTTGTGGGCCATCTCTGCCATTGCTGCACTCCTAAGCATAGCTGAGAAACTGACCTTATTGCCTCCTCTGACAAGCTATAATTGTGAAAGTTGAGCTAAATTTGCATCTCACCCAATTACTCAACAAGCCATCTAGATTCTTAAGAAAGAGTTTTATCTTAATCCTCAAACCCTTCATGGGCAGCTCTTAGTCTTGCTACTTCATTTCATTTATCAGATAAATTAGAAGATAAGCATGACTGTATTCAGACAAACACTGTTTCCCTGGGGAGACTTGCTAAAAACTACTATTAAAATGTGAATTAATTCCATTTTCTAGTGATTCTTATTTGTGAGATGAACAAGAACATTTTCAGAAAGGATATGTCCTTATAGCCACACTTGATGTAATTGAGAGTCCTCATTTGCCTGGGATCAAATCTACGCAAATGGCTGAACTCACAGCCTTAGCCAGTGTATGCCATTTCTTATAAATCAAAGCAGCTAATATTTATCCAGAGGGATGCTATGTGTTTAGCATAGGCATGTGATTACCTGTCATGGAAACACAAAGGACTTCTAACTTAAACTGGTCATGCTATTCAAAACAGATTTTAGATTTACTATGTCCTACACATCTACTAAATTATACATTATGAAAATCCAAGAATTTTAGAAATAAATACTAATGAAGTGAAAGGTGATAATTTGTTCAAGTAGTAACTGAGAGTAACTTACAAGGTGTAGCTAAGCCACTTTAAACGTACGGCACTTACTCTTCTGATGTAATCAGACCCCGTTCTATCACTGACTTCATTCTTTAAACTCAGCAGAATATCTGCAAGGAGAAAACAGAGTCTGGCTACAAAACATTTGTAAATTCTATTTTCCAAGGAAAGTTTGCTTGGGGACTTAGTGAAAATTCCCAAAATGGTCCCTAATGCCAAATTGCCATATCTGTAATGTATGTAATTTAATAGATTAAACCTTGACCAAAATAATTTCTTATGGCAACTCCTATTTTGATTTAAATGTACAATGTTCCTCATAGGCTTCTGGGTTTAAATTGTTTGAAAATGTTGTGCAACTTTTATAATGTACAGGCTCTATGGAGAAAGTGGGCCACTGAGAGAGGCTACAAAATTTGTAATCTGATCTCACTTCCTGTTCATTCTCCGCTCCATGACTGTAGATACCTCTTACTCTGCTTTCCCTAGCATGATGGACTGTATCTCCTTAAGCCTTAAACCCAAATAAGCTCTTTCCCCTAAGTTGCTTCTTGTCAAGTCTTTTGCCACAGTAACAACAAAAAAAGTTTACTGATACACTTCCTCTAAAACAGCTCACAAATTACAGTTGAGATAATGTATTTTTCTAAATATAATCACAAAAGGACATTTTTCTTTGTCAAATGGATCATTAGTAACCTGTCAGTTAAAATGTATCAAAATGCCTCTGTTTAAGGATATATATAAATGATATATGCTCTATATGATTTATATATACACACACACATACACACACACACACACACACATATATATATATATATATATATATATATATCCTCTAGTGCTAGTATGTATGTGTACCCACCATATGGAACTCTTCACTTTTTAGAAAAAAAATTTCATTTTAGCAGTATGAAGAAAAACTATTAGAAAGAATTATTTCTATTAAAAAATTACTCCTAAATTGCATAATAATCAAGAGAGCAATTTTAATGGACAATTATTTAAATTTATTAATAAAATTTTTATTGTGCCTACCATATTCAGTCCTCTTAATGAATTGAATTAATGAAAATTACAATGAATATTAATAATAAACTGGCAAATTTGACTGAAAACTTCAGCTTCCTAACTATAGACATTCTTCTAAACCTAAGAACTACCACTTTTGGGAAACATCAATTACCTCCTTATAAAATAATTATTTTATGGCCATTGAAATGGTCAAAGAACACCATGGAGCCATTTGGCTAAGAAGAATCATTCTAGACCATTGCAAGTGACTTTTAAAAATGATTAAGATCTTAGAACTGGTTTCAGACTATTCCCACAGTGAATTTTCTAGAGATTAAGAAGTAAATGAATAAGAACTAAAATAAGGTGATTTATATATTATAATAAATCTGCATCAAGGGTGCTGGAGAAATGGCTCAGAGGATAAGAGCACTGATTGCTCTTCCCAAAGGTCCTGAGTTCAATTCCCAGCAACCACATGGTGGCTCACAACCATCTAAACATGAAATCTGGTTCCCTCTTCTGGCGTGCAGGTGTACATGCTAACACACATTGCATAAGTAATAAATAAATAAATCTTTAAAAAAAATCTGCATCAAAGATTCCCTTTGTGAAAAGCCACAATTAGGTACTTTTAACCACTGCCTATGTTCCAATACTTCAAGAGATAAATGCTTGAATTCAAATTTTTCACCAGGTTTTAACGATCAAGCTATTACAGCTGTTTCTATTACTACAGAATAATTTATACTGATGACCTTCTGTCCTGTAAATGTGGCTGGGTGACCCATAGTATAGAACCTAACCAGAACTTTAAGTTTGAAGAGTCTTTGGTAGATAAAAAATGCAGATGATGTTAAAGATACCAGTGCTTCAGAGGTCCTATGCACACCCAGACTCCTGCTTGCTAGTGACTTCTAATGGCTATTAAGTAGGGCATGCAAATATTCATATTTACTCCTTTATACATGTTATACGAACCAAGACTGAGATATTCACAACTGACCAAATGTTGGAGACAAAGAAGACAGCTCTAGGAGTACAGGTACCAGGCTAGGAAATTTAGGAGAAGCTAAATTTACTTAAAAGAAAAGACATAACTTAGAAAAGGATACATATGAAAACACAGACACATAGTGGCTGGAGAGATAACTCAGTGAGTAAAAGCACTTACTGCTCTCGCAGAACCTAGATTCAGCTTCTAGCATCTACTTGGTGGTTTTAAACCATATATAAATCTGGTTGCAGAAGAGTCAATGCACTCTTCTGGTCTGTATCAGCAACCAAGCACACATGTAGAGCATATGCATACATTTCAACAATGCACCCATACATGCAATATGAAACAAATAATTCTAAAAATGTAGGACATATACAGAAAAATATTACTTTGTGAAGAAGGAAATGGTAGAGAACTCTTTTTAAAGCACTTGGATTACAAGAATTGATTAAAAACTACCAATGGGAGATTGGTAGACCATGTCAGTATCTTTAATTAACTCAACGCAACCCAGGGTCATCTAATAGGAAAACCTCAGTTGAAAAATTGCTTAGATTAGGACTGAGCTATGGGCATGTCTATGGCAGATTGTCTTGAATTTTAATTGGTGCAGAAGGACCTAATCATCCCTCTGTAGGAGGCACTCTCTCATGGCAGGTAGTACTGAGTTATGTAAGACTTCTAAACAATATTCCTTCATGGTTTCTGCTACACTCTTTAGCTGTGAGTAAGTTCCCTGTTTGCAGACAAGGTTGGATAAAATATCAAGAAGACGACCCTTCCTTCAGGTTTCTACCATGAGTTCCTGCTCTAACCTCTGTCAATGATCGACTGTAACCTGAAAATATAAGATAAAATAAAGATTTCCTCCCTTAAATTACTTTTGATCAGAGTGTTTTATCACAGAAGGCAAAACAAAACCAACAAAAACAAAACCACCCACCACAGCAAAACCAAGAGCGGGACTATTGCAAAAATCACTCCTAAAAGAATTGCAGTTTGTTTTCTAACGATGAAGTAAAAAATAATTTTTTAGGAATAAAATTCTACGGAATTCTGATGTTTCTTACATTTGGCTGCTTTTCCCAGATACTAGTAATATTTGGTAAAACAGAAGAATGGTTTTATTATGAAGAAACTCAAAGTTATGCTGTGTTCTTGATTTATAATTCAGACATAGGTATAATAGGAACATGGCCCATGTAAATGCCATTGACCTGAACTATGATAACTCACAGCACTAATATGGTGCAGTAACTTCTTCCTCCATTGGTTTAGCAACCATTTCTCTCCTGTAATGACTATTTTCCTACTCATTCCACTACAGTATTCTTGGATTCTAGAAATGAGCCTTGCTGGCATGATGGCTCATAAAATAACACTTATCTTCTGCATGCACAAGGTGTGATGTGATACTTGACCAAGAAGGGGGTGATAAAATGAAATTCCCCGAGAAAGCCACATAAGTGCTGAACATTCTGTGCAGCTATTGGAATTCTGTGAATGTAGCAATCAACAGTCAAAACTATGCCGAGTCATCATTAGTCCTCCTAATACAGATCAATTTGCAGCTGATACCTATAGAAAAATTGCATCCTTTTCTGCCTTATGCCCAGTGTATCTGGCAAATGTATTGACTTATGAGTTGTCCTTTTCTGTGTCTATAAATATAATGTAATTGCTACAATGGTGTAATGTGTCATCTAAGACAAACTAATCCCTTTTACTAAGGATGCTCACTCTGATTTTTGTTCAAAATAAACTTACTTCCTCTGGAACAACAGCTGTGCTTTCCACTGATTGAGGAAGGCATGAGTGATAGAGATGCTGAAAGAAGACCAAAAAGCACATAGAAGCTGTATTAAGGAAGGCATGAGTGATAGAGACGCTGAAAGAAGACCAAAAAGCACATAGAAGCTGTATTAAGGATTTTGGTAAAACTTAATGTATAGATGATGACTGGGAAAACATAGATGCTTATGAGAGTTACTGTGACTTATGATTTTAAATGTTACTCTGTCGCCTTGGCATTTATTTAGAATTAGAAACGTGCAGCGATGAGTAGGGAGCTGTTAAGTCTCCATGCTTACCTCCATGAATGCAGATGAAGGCATATTTCCACATGGGAGAGGTGCTTCATGGATAGAACCTTATTAGTGCCTTGAGTGGTAAAAATAATTCAAAAACAAGAAACATGATGACATGTGGATTTCTCGATTGAGCTGAGAAAAATAAAAGCAAAGAAATTGATAGAGATAAGTAAGACTTGGAAGAAACACTTTTTAAAAATGGTGTGGAAAAGTAAATATTTTGAGTATGCAATATTTTCTGTAAGTTCTTCAGATGGAAATGGATATTAGGGAAATTTCATAAATAAACTAGAGTTCATTTTCAAGTATAAAATTAGAAATCTGGGCATTATCATTAAATGTACATATTTCTAAAATATGTCGAAATTACTGAGAAAGAAACAGCAGAGGGGAATTCAAGGAAGCCTTGCAGTGGAGAATGTGTACAGCTGAACAGAGGAGTAACCAGCTAACAGACTGAGAAGGAAAGCCATTCAGGCTAGTGAACCCAGGAGGAGAAGCTGTCACAGTGCTGGAAAATGCAATGCATGGAGTTCTGACCCTTTCACACTCTGGTAGCAGAACAAGAAACCTGGATGTGGTGAAAAGGGCAACAATGGGAAATGACATCAGGGTGAGTACTTCCTTTTTTTTATAATTTTATTTTTCTCATTCGTTACATTTTGTTAATTCTGTATCCCAGCTGTCTCCCTCATTCCCTCCCCAATCCCACCCTCCCTCCCTCATCTCCTCCCTGCCCCTTTCCAAGTACACTGATAGGGGAGGACCTCCTCCCCTTTCACATGACTCCTTTTTGTCAGGTATTTTCAGGACTGGCTGCAAAGTCCTCCTCTGTGGCCTAACAATACTGCTCCTCCCTTGGGAGGTGCGGAGGTCAAAGAGCCAGTCATTGAGTTCCTGTTAGAAATAGTCCTTGTTCCCCTTACTATGGGAAACTAATTGATTACTGAGCTATCACGGGTCACATCCGAGCAGAGGTTCTAGGTTTTATCCTCTCATGGACTTTGGTTGAGTGTCCATCTCAGAAAAGACCCTGTGCCCAGATATGTTTGGTCCTTGTGGAGCTCCTATCCTTTCCACATCAAACTCCCCTTCTTTCATATGATTCCCTGCACTCTGCCGAAGGTTTGGTTATGAGTCTTAGTATCTACTTTGGAGCACTGCTTAGAAAGGAAGAGGTCAAAGTGTCACTATTCACAGATGATATGATAGTATACATGAGTGACCCCAAAAATTCAACCAGAGAACTCCTTCAGCTGATAAACACCTTCAGCAAAGTGGCTGGATACAGAGAGGACCCTAACAAAAATGTCCAATCCCCACCAGAAATGCAAAGAGGATGGGCATCAGAAGAAGAAGAAAACAGGAAAAAACCTAGGAACCTACCACAGAGGGCCTTTGAAAGCCTCTGCCCTACAGACTATCAAAGCAGATGCTGAGCCTTATGGGCAACTCTTGGGCAGAGTGAATGGAATTCTATGTAAGAACTGGGAAATAGTAAGAGCTGGAGAGGACAGGGTCTCCACAAGGAGAGCAACAGAACAAGAAAATTTGAACACAGGGAACTTCCCAGAGACTCATACTCCAACCAAGGACTATTCATGGAGATAACCCAGAACCCCTGCACAGATGTAGCCCAGGGCAGTTCAGAGTCCAATTGGGTTACATAGTAATGTGAAGAGGGACTGCCTCTGACATAATCTGATTGGCCTGCTCTTTGATCACCTCCCCCTGGGGGGGGGGGAGAGCAGCCTTACCAGGCCATAGTAGAGGACAATGCAGCCACTTTTGATATGAACTGATAGACTAAGATCAGAAAGGAGAGGAGAACCTCCCCTATCAGTGGACTTGGGGAGTGGCATGCATGCAGAGGGAGGAGGGAGAGTGAGATTGGGAGGGGAAGAGGGAGGGGCTTATGGGGGGATGCAGAATGAATAAAGTGTAATTGATGAAAAATTTTAAAAAAAATGGGAAAAAATAATTTAAGAACCTTAAATGACTTTCAAAAGTGGAGGAAAACATGGAGTTAGTCAATTTGCATGGAGCACGTCTCGCCCCTGGGGGCAATGGTCTCCTGAACCTACTCAGATCTCGGACACCACCACTGCTAGTTCTAGAACTGATGCAGGATGTTCCAGGATGCAGGATGTTAAGGCTTCTCATAATATTTCCTATAAGCCCACACCTGTTTGTTTATATCCCCCATTTGTATTCATTATTAGCCAGATAGAGCCAAGTAATTGTGGTAATGATACTTGCTTTTTTGCCCAATGCTGGAATGCTAGTAAATTTAGGTATGCCCTGGTTACTCGCATGCCTCGCTGGGTGCCTGTCCCCGTTGATGCCCCTCATGCTATGACTCTCTTCAGACAGAGAAGGGATCTTGGAACTACTGCCCCCATTGTTACTGCCATCTCATTGGCGGCTGTTGGAGCTACCACCGGGGCATTAGCCATGAGTCATACTGGGCAGACTGCTCAGACCCTGAATAATCTTTTAGCCAATGTAGCTCATGCCTTAGTTGTACAAAAAGGAATTAATGCTCAACTAAAAGGAGGCTTGATGGTGTTCAATCAGAGGATTGACCTCTTGCAGGAGCAAATTGATACCCTATGGCAAATCATTCAACCTGGCTGTCAATGAAAGTATGCTGGACTTTGAGTCACTAGCATATAACATGAGAATTTTTCCTGTGCTGCAAATCTGTCTAAACAATTGTTGAGCTATATTTTAGGTAATTGGACTGGAGAATTTGATACTACGATGGAGCAGCTGAGAGTGGCCATTGTCACAGTAAATTCTACCAGAGTGGACGCAGGACTAGCCACAGGATTATCATCATGGATTGCTGCAGCCATGAATCATCTGAAGGAATGGGTGGGCATGGGAGCGATAGAAGGTCTTCTGGTGTTGGTCTCCTTGGTTTGCCTGTGGTATATATGCAAGATTAGAGTCTCACAACAGCGTAATGCAGCCATGACCATTCAGGCCTTTATAGCCATTGAAGCAGTACAGTCTCCCCAAGCATGGTTGGCTACCATAAAAAGCTAAAATGTGATGCTCAGGATGCGAGGCTAAGCACTGCACTGCACTGCACTGCAAAGGTCAGCCGCTTTGGACCCAGAGAAGAGCATGTCTGATTGCATGCGGGTTGATGCCCCAGGTCCCGCCTCTGAGAAAAAGGTATCGGTCGGGTCTGATGCTCTTTGGGTGGATGACACCTAAATGAACATCAATACAAAGTCCCAATTTATTTCTAATATCAGAGATCAGACCTCTCCTCGTGCCTGATGCATCTAAAACAAAAAGGGGAACTGTAGAGAGCTGTGGAATGCTGTGCCTTAAAGATGGAGCTGGTTTCCGCCTTACACCTTCCTGATGGTGAGTGCTCTCTGTCACAAACAATTCCACATTTGGCTAAGGCTGAGGATCTGGCTTGCTTCCATGTATGTGGACCTATCTGCATTGCCCACGTGGCACGCTGGGGTTGGCTACCCAGAGGCTATTTAAGCTGTGGGCTTTCTCCAGGGTCAGATGATTGTTCCAGGTTCCTGAATAAACTGCATTGAAAAAAAAAAAAGTGGCTGGATACAAAATCAACTCAAAAAAATCAGAAGCCCTCCTGTATACCAAAGACAAAAGGGCCGAGAAAGAAATTAGGGAAACAACACCCTTCACAATAGCCACTAATAACATAAAGTACCTTGCGGTGACACTAACCAATCAAGTGAAAGACCTGTTTGAGAAAAACTTCAAGTCTCTGAATAAAGAAATTGAAGAAGATCTCAGAAGATGGAAAGATTTCCCGTGCTCATGGAGTACTTCCTTTTAAGGAAGCAGGGCTGTAAGTAGAACTGACAAATTGGGCAATCTCTGATGAGGACTGTAGGGTTCAAGAAAGCATTGCGTGTTTAACTAGGAACAGGAGGCTCTGTATCACAAACATAGTAAACCAATAAAAATAATGAATTGTGTAAAATCATAAAAGAAGAATGGCGGAAGTGAGATCTCTGGGGAGGTAAAGTCTGCTCTTTGCTATGGAATAAAGAATTATAAGCATGGGTACTTTTATAGGGGAGAAGAAGATATAGTAAGTTTGGCACATTTTGTGAAAAGAAGATGAAGAATTTTCTGTCTGAGTTGGTTTTCATTTTATTAGTAACAGGCAGAATACTCATCTGAGAGGCAGCACGTGAGGTGTATAGTGAGAGAAGTCATTAAATAGTTTGATTGGACTGCTGGGAGAGCAAGTGCACTGTAGACGTGTGCTGAAAATTGTGAAATTGTACTGTTGCCCTGTAGGGGATTGTTCCTCTTATTTTTTTAAATTAACTTGACTGTTTCAATCCACATCTCACCCTCCCCTAGCCTTTTTTTTTTCTACCACTCCATACCACTGGGGCCAGCTCAATAGAAAAGATGAAGTAGGAACATAATTTCAGGACAGTTATGGTTATGATGCATGGTAAAAGCCCTGACAAAATATAATTCTAAAGCCATTCTCTAGTAATTTATGGCTTAATCATAAACTCCACTAAATTAGATTAATCGTGCATATTACACACTGTACACAAACATTTGGAATATTTGGTCAACTCATTTCCATACTTCTTGCTCAACATCACTTTTTAGTAACCTAGGATAGTCACAAAATTCTGTAAATCCTATCTTTAAGATGCTGTGGCAAGAGGCTGACTTGGAGTTTGTTCCGTATTGCTTTAACCATTCATTTAAGCACTCAATGATGATATTTAGCATCATGCTATGTATAGGGTGATATAATAGAACACTAGGTCTAACTAATAAGGGCTCACAAGAGCAAGTATCCATGCAACGTGAATACTGTATGAAAATGGTTCTGAAAATAAAAGTAAGGGAAGGCATTCCTTTGAGGAAGTAGGGGTGCCAAACCTAGACAAACAGAGAGAAAACCACTCAGAAAAGTCAAGGGGGCTTGACTGTGTGGGCTGGAGTGTGGGGTGAAACTCAACCAGGTGGAGTGCTGGGAAAAGGCACTTTAAGCAGAAACAGTGATTTTGTAAACTCATATGGGGGCATAGACAGATGTATGATTTCAGAAAGGGCATGATTTCGGCTCCTATGCTTAGAATGGAGTATGATGGAGTGACAGCCTTGAAGCTGGAGAATAAGTATGGGCCAGGAAACAAAATTCCTTTAGGGGCTCACCAACTAACACAATAAAGAGCTGCTCTTTGAGAGTCAAACTGACATACATTGAAAGCACTAGATAAGGTAAAAAAAAAATAAGAATTGCTTTGGAGTGGGGTTGGAGTGCAGTTATAGGAGGCACCAAGGCCATCTTCCAAGGTAAACTTTTTTAATATATATCACAGATCTTGAAAAATATTACAGAAACTATCCAGCATGTTAATTTTTTTAAAGAAATGTGCAAAGTACTGCAGTGTTGAATGGAGCACACATTTATCAGTGTAGACGGCATTTATGGAGTTCTATATAGATCGACTAAGTTAGATAAAGCTAACACCACTGAAGAACAGTCTTGTTTTTAAATGCTGCTTATCACCTGATGTCTGAGGAAAATCACTATTTTTCTTTTATCTTGAAGGTTACGAAGTATGATCTAAGTTGTCCATTGAGTGAAGAAAGATGTTTCCCAGAGCACACCTGCACTGATGTCTCTTCCTCAATCTGTAATTACTCTATCAGGCATGCACTGGATGACTGCTCTTTTCCCTACTGTCTGCTCCCATTCAGCATTTCTTCTTTTTATCCTGAATCAGAATTGTATCCATTTACTTCCTCCCCCATCCCTGCCATTTCTCAGTTGAGGTTGACCCTTACTTTACTGTCTGAAAGCAGACTTCATTAACAACATTAACAGATTGTCAAGGCTTTGTCAACTTTCTGCTTACAGAATTTGTGATGCTCTCCATTTCCTCATTTTTCCTCTCCTTTCTTTGATGTCTCTGGTTTTACACACAGCATTTTCTCTTGCAACCAAACCTATTTTAAAGATGAACTTCTGTGGAAATCATCTTTTGTGGAAATAACTTCAGCTAGTGGAAAAAAAAAACAGAAAATACTTTAGAAAACAATTGGGTAATGACTGAACAATTTCAACATTTTTTGCTACAATTTTTAAGAAGAATTCTATGTTCCAATTTAGAAGAAAAATAGCTTATACTTTTCAATTATTTTAAATGTATGCTTGCACCTTACAGCCAATTCAGTTTCTGCAGTTTGGGTATCTAAGTGACCCTTAGGCAAGTCTAATTACTCTGCAATGAATGAGACCCAGAAGAGGACATTACTGATTTTAAAATAAGGTATGAAAGTTCCATTTTTGGAAGCCACTGTGACTTAGGCTTTGAGTTTATCTCATTTTGTTCACTTTGCTTTTGTTACTATGAAAATGAGGTACTAGTGCTATGTCTACATAAAGTATTTTTATTTTATTCACAATTTTAATGGAAAATTAATGAAAAAAGTTCTCATAAGGAAGTTTCCATTTAATTTCTACACCAATTATGAGAAATAGTGAGGATTCTACAAATAAATTAGGGGTACTCATGCTATTAATGGCTGAGAATTTTCTGGGATGATACACAAAATTTAAGAAAACTATTTTCATACTGTCATCAGCTATGGAAAACAGCCAACAAGCAGTCAAGTGAAAACAGGCAGTTGTGTGCTCAAAGCCAAAAGCTTTCTGAATCTGTTTACAAGTATTGGCAACATTCATTTCCTGCCGGGTTCCTTGGCCCTCCACAGAGGTCAGGACTAGGCTGAAGGTACCACCTATCAAATTCTTGGTTTTTCTAGTAATCTTTTGACCCTACTTTCAGGCTTTTTACCAATTCACCTCAGTAGAAAGAAGTCAGGTATGGTCAAGAGAAAATTAAGGGGATGATGTCAGGAACTTGTAGCAAATGCAAAATATGTCAGGAACTGGTAGTAAATACAAAATACAGAGAACATTAAATAGCTATTATATTTGGAGTGTTTTATAATTTTTATTTATGTTTGTGTATTTAGAACATTGTCAATGATGACATGTCTGCACCACAAAAGTATGATAGCATTGCTCTGTTACCGAGTTTGCTCATCTAATGGTCTATACTAGGTTTAGTGATTTTCACTGACTTTTGATCTGAGAATTTCTTTTATTGTTCTCTCACTCAAGGAACTTCAATGTAATGCTTAGAAACTTGTAATAATCAAATTAATATTAAATAAATAATCATCAGTAAGCTGTATTTAGTAATATGCAAAAGACCAATGGTTTCAATGGACTTGGTACACAGGGCTGATCATATAATCATAAAATTCCTTGTTGAGTGGGTCATTAAGATACTAAAAATGTAAATTGGCAGCTGAGCTCCGTTGTCAGCCCTATGACCCTGCCTGCTTTCCGTGGGAGGCCTGATGGGTGCCAGGAACATTCAGCTACACCTGGGCCCCAGGGAGCAGAAGTGATCAGCAGAAACTTCCCTGAGCTCCATTGTCAGGCCCATGGCTTTGGCTTCCTCCCTGAGGAGTCCTACTGGCATTAGGATCATTCAGCTAACACCAGGACAACCATATGTGTAAAGGCCAGGACAAGAACAAAATCAACAAGGGCCAAGGCAATATGGCACCCATAGGTGCCAGCTATCCTACAACAACAAGCCCTGGATATCTTAACACAGTCAAAGCACAAAAAAAAAAAAGCCTGAAATCTAGTCTCCTAAGGATAATGGAAACCTTTAAAGAAGAAATGAATAAACTCCTTAAAAAATACAGGAAATACAATCAAAAGGTGAAGGAAATAATTATAACTGTTCAGATATGAAAATGGAAACAGAATCAATAAAGAAAACACAAATTGAGGGAATCCTGGAGATGGAAAACCTAGGGAAAGGAACAGGAACTATAGACATAAGCAAAACCAACAGAATACAAGAGATGGAAGAAAGAGTCTCAGGTGTAGAAGATATAATTGAAGAAACTGATGTAGCTGTCAAAAAATGTTAAATCTGAAAAGTTACTGACACAAAACATCCAGGAAATCTGGGACACTATGAAAAGACCAAACCTATGAGTAACAGGAATAATAGAACCTCAGCTCCAAGGCCCAGAAAATAATTTTTAACAGAATCATACAGAAAATTTTCCCAAACTAAAAAAAGAGATAAATATAAACATACCTGAAGCATGCAGAACATCAGTTAAAGTAGACCAGAAAAAATTCTCCCAACACATAATCATTGACATTAAATGTACAGAACAAAGAAAAAATATTGAAAGCTGCAGTGGAAAAAGGCCAAATAACATATAAAGGCAGACCTATCAAAATTACTCCTGACTTCTCAACATTGACTCTAAAAACCAGAGGGCTTGCACAGTTGTCTCTCATACTCTAAGGACCACAAATGTCTGCCCAGACTTCTGTAACCTGTAAAACTTTTAATCGCCATAGATGGATAAAACAAGGTATTCCAAGACAAAACCAAATGTATACAATATCTTCCACATTTCTTTCCCTACAGAAGATACTAGAAGAAAAACTTCAACCCAAGGAGGTTAACTGCACCCATGAAAATACAGAAAATAAATAACTTTACACCAGCAATCCAAAAGAAGGAAAGTGCATGTATACACACACACACACACACACACACACAACCATCAAAAATATCAAAATAACAGGAATTACCAATCACTGGTCAGTAATATCTCTCGACATCAATGGACTCAGTTCTCAAAAAAATAAGACACAGGCTAACATAATGCATATGAAAATTGTATCAGTCCATCCTTCTGATGCATACATGAAACAAACCTCAGCAACAGAAATAGAATTTACCTCAGAGTAAAAGGCTGGAAAAAGGTTTTTAAAGAGAATGGATCCAAGAAAAAAAAGAAGGAATGTCCATTTTAATATCTAATAAAATGACACTTAACCATAAGTAATCAAAAGAGGTGGGGAAAGAAACTTCATACTCATAAAAAGAAAAATCCACCAAGATGGCATGTCATTTCTGAATATCTCTGCCCCAAATGCAAGGGTACACATATTTTTAAAGAAAACATTGCTAAAGATTAAATTATACATTAAACCCCACAGATTAATAGTGGGATATACTCCACTCTGACCAAAGGACAGGTCTTCAAGACATAAACGAAACACAAAAAAATAATAGAACTAACAAGCATTATGAATCAAATGGGCCTAACAGATATATACAGAACATTTCAACCCAGACACAAAAGAATATACCTTTTTCTCAGCACCTCATGTAACCTTCAAAACTGAACATATAGTCATCACAAAGCAAACCTTAACAGACAGAAGAATGACTGCTTGGATCTTTTCAGATCAACATGGATTAAAGGTAGACTTTAATAATAACAGAAACAAGAGAAAATCTACAAACTCATGGAAATTAAATACCACTTTACTCAATGGCCACTAGGTCAGGGGAAAAAATATAAAGAAAGAAACTAAAGACTTTCTAGAATTCAATGAAAATGAGGGCACAACTTACCCAAACCAATGGGACACCATGAAAGCAGTGGTAAGAAGAAAATTCATAGCACTAAGTACCTACATAAAAAAGGGGAGCATTCCCATATTAACAAATTAACAGATCACCTGAAAGCTTTAGAAAAACAAGAAGCAAGCATACCCAAGAGTAGTAGGTGGCAGGAAATAATCAAAATGAGCTCTGAAATCAGTACATGAGAAACAAAGAGAACAACACAAAGAATCAATGAAACCAAGAGTTGGTTCTTTGAGAAAATAAAGAAGATAGACAAAACCCTAGCCAAACTAACTAAAAGAAAGAGAAAATAGATGCAAAAATACTTAACAAAATACTTGCAAATCGAATCCAAGAACACATCAAAGATATTATACACTATGACCAAGTAGGCTTCATCCCAAGTGTGCAGGGGTGGTTCAATATACAGAAATCCATCAATGTGTTCCACCATATTAACAAAAGAAAAAAGAAAAAAAACCACATGATAATCTCCCTAGATGCTGAAAAAGCATTTGACAAAATCCAACATCCATTCATGTTTAAAGTATTGGAGAGATCAGGGATACAAGGCACGTATCTAAACATAGTAAAGGCGATGTACAGCAAGCCTATAGCCAATATCAAACCGCACAGAGAGAAACTTAAAGCAATCCCACTAAAATCAGGGACAAGACAAGGCTGCCCACTCTCTCCATATCTCTTCAACATAGTGCTGGAAGTCCTTACTAGAGAAATAAGACAGTTGAAGAGATCAAGGGGATATAAACTGGAAAGGAAGAAGTCAAATTATCACTATTTGCAGATGATATGATAGTATATGTGAGTGACCCCAAAAACTCTACCAGGGAACTCCTACAGCTGATAAACACCTTCAGCAAAGTGGCCAGATACAAAATTAACTAAAAAAAAAATCAGTAGCCCTCCTGCATACAAAAGACAAAAGGGTTGAGAAAGAAATTAGGGAAACAACACCCTTCACAATAGCCACAAATGACATAAAGTACCTTGGTGTAACCCTAACCAAGCAAGTCAAAGACTTATATGAAAAAAATTTCAAGTCTCTGAAGAAAGAATTAGAAGAAGATATGAGAAGATGGAAAGATCTCCCATGCTCATGGCTTGGCAGGATTAACATAGTAAAAATGGCCATCTTACCAAAACCAATCTACAGATTTAATGCAATTCCCATCAAATTGCCAACACAATTCTTTACAGACCTGGAAAGAAAAATTCTCAACTTCGTATGGAATAACAAGAAACCCAGAATTTGGAAAACAATCCTCTACAATAAAAGATCTTCTGGAGGTACCTCCATCCCTGATCTCAAGCTGTACTATACAGCAACAGTTATAAAAACTGCATGGTACTGGCATAGAAACAGAATGGTGGATCAATGGAACCAAACAGAAGACCCAGAAATAAACCCACATACTTATGGACACCTCATTTTTGACAAAGATGCCAAAACCATAAAATGGAAAAAAGATAGCATCTTCAACAACTGGTGATGGTCTAACTGGATGTGTACATGTAGAAAAATGCAAATAGATCCATACTTATCACCCTGCACAAAAATGAAGTCCAAGTGGATCAAAGACCTCAACATAAAACCAGACACATTAAATTGGCTAGAAAAAAAAGTGGGAATACCCTAGAACTCATTAGTATAGGAGAGAACTTCCTGAACAGAACAACAACAGCACAGGCTCTAAGAGCAACAATCAATAAATGGGACCTCCTAAAACTGAAAAGCTTCTGTAAAGCAAAGGACACCGTCATCAAAACAAAGATATTGCCTACAGATTGGGAAAGAATCTTCACCAACCCTTTATCTGACAGAGGACTAATATCAAGTATATACAAAGAACTAAAGAAGCTGAAAAGCAGCAAACCAAGTAATCCAATTAAAAAATGGGGAACAGAGCTAAACAGAGAATTCTCGACAGAGGAATATCGAATGGCAGAAAAACACTTAAAGAAATGTTCATCCTCATTAGCCATCAGGGAAATGCAAATCAAAACAACCCTGAGATTTCACCTTACACCCATCAGAATGGCCAAGATCAAAAACTCATGTGACAACATATGCTGGAGAGTTGTGGAGAAAGGGGAACCCTTCTCCACTGCTGGTGGGAATGTAAACTTGTACAACCACTCTGGAAATCAATCTGGCGCTTTCTCAGACAACTAGGAATAGCGCTTCCTCAAGAACCAGCCATACCACTCCTAGGCATATATCCAAAAGAGGCTCAAGTACACAATAAGGACATTTGCTCAACCATGTTAATAGCAGCTTTATTTGTAATAGCCAGAGGCTGAAAAGAGCCCAGATGACCCTCAACTGAAGAATGGATGCAGAAATTGTGGTACATCTATACAACGGAGTATTACTCAGCAATGAAAAATAAGGAAATCATGAAATTTGCAGGTAAATGATGGGACCTGGAAAGGATCATTCTGAGTGAGTTGTCCCAGAAGCAAAAAGACACACATGGTATATACTCACTCATATAAACATACAACATAGGATTAACTCACTAAAATAGGTACACCTAAACAAACTAAGCAAAAGAGAGGACCCTAACTAAAATGCTCAATCCCCATCCTGAAAGGCAAAGAGGATGGACATCAGAAGAAGAAGAAAACAGGAAACAACCTAGGAACCTGCTACAGAGGGCCTCTGAAATCCAGAAGAAGAAAACAGGAAACAACCTAGGAACCTGCCACAGAGGGCCTCTGAAAGCCTCTGCCCTGCAGACTATCAAAGCAGATGCTGACCCTGATGGCCAACTGACTGGCAGAGTGAATGGAATTTTATGTAAGAAGTGGGAAATAGCAAGAGCTGGAGAGGACAGGAACTCCACAAGGAGAGCAACAGAACAAGAAATTTTGAACACAGGGAACTTCCCAAAGACTCATCCTCCAATGAAGGACTATTCATGGAGATAACCTAGAACCCCTGCACAGATGTAGCCCATGGCAGTTTAGTGTCCAAGTGGCTTACATAGTGATGGGAAGAGGGACTGCCTCTGACATAAACTGATTGGCCTGCTCTTTGATCACCTCCCACTGGGGGGGGGGAGCAGCCTTACCAGGCCACAGAAGAAGACAATGCACCTATTCCTGATGTGCTCTGATAGACTAAGATCAGAAGGAAGGAGAGGAGGACCTCCCTATCAGTGGACTTGGGGAGGAGCATGCATGCAGAAAGGGGAGGAAGGGTGGGGCCGGGAGGGGAGGAGGGAGGGGCTTATGGGGGTTACAAAATGAATAAAGTATAATTAATAACAATAAAAATAATAATAATAAAAAGTAAAAAATAATAATAATAATTAATAAAAAATGCAAAAATAAAAAAAGACTTAACTCATCAGTCATAGCAAATAAAAGTTCACAGACTTTAAAAAAAAAAAAAGAAAGAAACAGTGCCCAAATTAACAGAAACAGAAATGAAAGGAGGGGTGATAACATGGAAACTGAGGAAACCCAAAGAATCATTAGGTCTTACTTCAAGAGCCTACATTCCACAAAATTAGAATATCTAAAAGAAATGTAACATTTTCTTGATAAATTTCACCTACCAGATTTAAATATAGAACAGTCGTACAGTTTAAATAGCCTTATAACCCTTAAGAAAATAGAATCAATGGTGAAAAGTCTCCCAACCAAAAAAAGCCCAGAGCCATATGGTTTTAGCACATAGTTCTACCAGACTTAAAAGGAGCAAATACCAATACTCCCCAAAATATTCCATAAAAGAGAAAAAGACAAAACATTACCAAACTCATTCTTTGTAGTCACAGTCATCCTGTTACCTAAACCAAAGACTCAACAAAGAAAGAAAAGTTCAGACCAAAGTCCATTTTGAACATTGATGCAAAATACTCAACAAACCAAATTCAAGAACACATTAAACACACCATTCACTATGATCAAGTAAGTTTTATCCCAGGGATGCAGGCATCATTCAACATACAAAAATCTATTAAAGTAATCCACCATATAAACAAACTGAAAGAAAAAATATCACATGATCATCTTACTAGATGCAGAAAAAGCCTTTTACAAAATACAACACCCCTTCATGATAAAAATCTTGGAGAGATCACTGATACAAGGTCCATTCCTAAACATAATAAAGGCTAAATTCAGGAACCCTATAGCCAACATTAAACTAAATGGAGAAAATCTCAAAGCAATCCCACTAAAATCAGGGACAAGACAACATTGCTCACTCTCTCCATATCTCTTCAATGTAGTACTAGAAGCTCTAGTTAGAGCTTATTGCAAGTAAAGCAGACCAAAGTGATATAAGTCAGAAGGGAAGTTCAAGTACTGCTATTTGCAGATGATACATACGATAGTATACATAAGCAACCCCCAAAATTCCACCATAGAACTCCTGTAGCTATTAAACTCCTTCAGCAAAATGGCTGGATACAATATTAATTAAAAAAAAATCAGTAGCCCTCCTGTATACAAATGACAAATAGGCTGAGAAAGAAATTAGAGAAACCAGACTGTTCAGCAATAGCAACAAATAATATAAAGTATCTAGGAAAAACTCTAACAAAGCAAGTCAAAGACTTGTAGGACAAGAACTTCAAGCCTGTGATGAAAGTAACTGAAGAAGATACCAGAAAATGAAAAGATATCCCATGCTGAAGGATTGGTAGAATTAACATTGTAAAAATGGCCATTTTACCAAAGGCAATCTACAGATTCAATAAAATCCCAATCAAAATACCAACATAACTTTTTATAGAACTTGAAAGAACAATTCTCAAGTTCATATGAAAAACAAAAACAAAATACCTGGGAGAGTGTAAACAATTCAGTGCAACAATAGAACTTCTTGAAGTATCACCATTCCTGATTTTAAGCTGTAATACAGGGGGGTGGAGCCAAGATGGCGACTAGCACACACAGTTTCTGAGTGGTGGGATACCTGAACTTCTGAGTTGGTGAATGGAAGGACCTCTAACCCAGGAAAACCACGGTGAGGCTTTCTAAACAACAGGGAACATCACAGGAGGTGAAAACTTTGGTCTCGGGGCACCCGGGGACTTGGGGAAGGAGAGAAACAATCCTTTGACCTTGCTGCACTCCCTTCCCCCAGACCTCCTTCCTCCTCGGCACAGCTGCACAGCAGACTTGTCTTTCTCAGTGCAGACCTAACTGCCTGGGGTATACAGCCACTGAGGCGGAGCCCCAAGCCCTTTAGCGGCAGACAAAAGCCAGCAGTACGTGTCCCAGAGTCCAAGATTTGCTTGGCGGCTGCACCATACTCCCAAGGCACAAATCTGCTAGACGCTATTCTAGCGCCACAGGATCGCGATCACTGACAGTACGGCCCGCCCAATCCCACAGTGACAGAAAATACGCTATATACTCACCAAAACCAGGCAGAAACGTCATACAAGCTGGACACACCAGGCGCTGGGCCTCCCAAGCTTGGAGAGCACAGTGAAGAGACCCCAGGACTTCCCAGAAAGCATCTGGGACTAGAGACCCAGTCTCCAGTTACAGCGGGACTTGGCGGCGGAGCAGCACTGAGCTGGCGGGGCACAACAGCCCTCCAGTTTAAGACTAACCAGGGCCAAACCAGAGAACAGAGAGCCTGGTTACCCCATCCCTGCTGATGTGACCACCCTGAAATCTCCAGCTGCAGCAAGACCTCAGAACCTGGCAGTGACAGCAGCACAGATCTGGCAGAGCACATCAAAGAAGCAGGGCCAAACCAGAGAGCAGAGAGCCCCGGATACCACGATCTCTGCCAAGTGACCTGCCTGTAAGTGAGTGCACCCTTGAGAATCTGCAGTTCCCCAGATCCTGGGTCCTTCTAAAACAGAAGCCAGGCATCGAACCCCCCTCCCACCCACATACCCACTTTGGGAAACAGAGGGGCACTAGGGACATTGAAGTTCCTGCCCTGTGGATCTAATTGAAAAGTTAAGGCAGTTATGCCAGAAATTGCGCTGCGATCATCATTAGCGCCTGCGACATATACAGTGCAGAGCCCCTCCCACACACTCAAGGGTTCAACATTAGCCATCACTCTGTCCCTCCAGACACACGTCCACGCACACTTACACACACACACACACACACACACACACACACACGCTTGCATTTGCCCCGTTTGCACCTGCGTACTTTCCTCCCACAGGTACAGCTAGTCCTCAGCACATGCTGAGAGTTCTCAGCTTCCTGAAGAACTCTCCAGACGCCAGACAGAGAGACAGCACCAGTCTGATCTGCAGAATCCAAAAACAAATAGGGAAGGTGTCAGATAAGCCAATGGCCAGGGGTAGGCAAAAGAACACTTCCAACATAAATCAGGACATCATGACTTCACCAGCAAACCCCAAAATCGATGGATACTCCAATTCAGCAGAAGCACAGGAAAATGATTTTAAAGCCATGCTTGCCCAATTATTTGAGGTTCATAAGGACGAAATGAACAAGTCTTTCCAAGAGATGGCCAGTCAATTGGAGGCAAAGAAAGAAGAAATAGACAATATCCTTAAAGAAACACAGGCAAACATAGACAAACAAATAGATAAACAAGTAGAGGAAAAATTAGTGGCATGTAAAAAGGAAATGAAAAAAGAAATAGAGGCCATTGTAGAGAGACAGGAATCCAAATTCAAAGACATGAAAGAAATGGTGCAAGGCATGAAAACAGAATTAGAATCAATAAAGTAAACACAAACTGAGAAAACCCTTGAGCTGGAGAACTTGGAGAAAAGATCAGGAACCACAAAAGTAAGCATCACCAACAGAATACAAGAGATGGAAGAAAGAATCTCTGGAGCTGAAGACACATTTGCAGAAATGGATACTTCTCTCAAAGAAAAAGTAAAATCAGAAAAGTTCCAATCACAAAATATCCAAGAAATCAAGGATGCTATGAAAAAACAAAATCTAAGAATAATAGGAATTCATGAAAAAGAAGACTCCAGGCTCCAAGGTCCAGAAAATATTTTCAAGAAAATCATAGAAGAAAATTTTCCCAACTTAAAGAAAGAGATGTCCATAAATATACAAGAGGCCTACAGAACTCCAAATAGACTAGACCAGAAAAGAAACACATCATGTTACATCATAGTCAAAACACTAAATCTACAGAACAAAGAAAAGATATTAAAAGCAGCAAGGGAAAAAGGCCAAGTAACATATGAAGGTAGACCTATCAGAATGACACCGGACTTCTCATCAGAAACTACGAAAGCCAGAAGGGCCTGGGCAAGTATCATGGAGACTCTAAGAGATCACAAATGTCAATCCAGACTACTATACCTACATAGCTTTCAATCAACATAGATGGAGAAAACAAAATATTCCATGACAAAACTAAATTTACGCAATATCTACACAGCAAACCAACCCTACAGAAGATACCAGAAGGAAAACTCCAATCCAATGAAAACAAATTCACTCAAGAAAACAGGGCATACAGATAATATCCCAACAAAAATGAAAAGAAAACAAGCAATGAAACAGGGTTAGATCACCGACTCCATTACAAAAGGAACTAACATGCATTGGTCACTATTATCTATCAATATCAATGGACTCAACTCACCAATAAAAAGACACAGGCTAACAGAATGGTTAAGGAAACAGGATCCAACATTCTGTTGTATCCAAGAAACACACCTATGCAACAAAGATAAACACTACCTCAGAGTAAGGACTAGAAAACTGTTTTTCAAACAAATGGTTCCAGAAAACAAGCTGGAGTAGCCATTCTAATATCTAATAAAATAGACTTTCAACCCAAGTTAATCAAAAAAGATAAGGAGGGCCACTATATTCTCATCAAAGGAAAAATCCACCAAGAGGACATCACAATCTTGAATATCTATGCCCCAAATACAAGAGCACCGACATTCGTAAATGAAACATTATTAAAGCTTAAATCATACATTGATCCTAATACCTTAATAGTGGGAGACTTCAACACTCCACTCTCACCAAGGGACAGATCAACTAGACAGACACCAAATAGGGAAATAAAAGCACTCACAGAATCCCTAAATCAAATGGATCTAATAGACATCTACAGATCGTTTCACCCAAACTCAAAAGAGTACACCTTCTTTTCAGCACCACATGGAACCTTTTCCAAAATAGACCATATAGTGGGTCACAAAGCAAGCCTCAACAGATACAAAAGGATTGAAATAATCCCTTGTATACTATCTGACCACCATGGACTAAAGCTAGACATCAACAACAACAGAAACAACAAAAAGCCGACACGCACATGGAAACTGAACAACTTACTACTCAATGACAGCTGGGTTAAGGAAGAAATAAAGAAATAAATTAAAGACTTCCTAGAATTCAATGAAAAGGAAGGCACAACATACCCAAATTTATGGGACACATTGAAAGCAGTGCTCAGAGGAAAATTTATAGCACTAAGTGCCTGCAAGAAGAAATTCGTAACATCACATACAAACAACTTAATGGCCCAACTGAAAAACCTAGAAAAAAAAAGAAACAGATACACCCAAGAGGAGCAGATGGCTGGAAATAATCAAACTAAGGGCTGAAATCAATCAATTAGAAACAAATAAAACTATCCAAAGAATCAGTGAAACAAAAAGCTGGTTCTTTGGGAAAATCAACAAGATAGACAAACCCTTAGCCAAACTAACTAAAAAGCAGAGAGAAACTATCCAGATCAGCAAAATCAGAAATGAAAATGGGGACATAACCACAGACACTGAGGAAATCCAAACAATTATTAGGTCATACTACAAAAGCCTATATGCCACAAAATTTGAAAATCTAAATGAAATGGATAATTTTCTTGAAAGATTCCACCTACCAAAACTAAGTCAAGATCAGGTAGAAAGACTGAATAACCCTATATCTCCCAAGGAAATTGAAGCAGTCATTAACAGTCTCCCCTCCAAAAAAAGCCCTGGACCAGATGGCTTCAGCACAGAATTTTACAAGACCTTCAAAGAAGTGCTAACTCCAATTCTCCTCAAGCTATTCCACAAAATAGAAACAGAAGGAACACTACCAAACTCATTCTATGAAGCCATAGTCACCTTGATACCTAAACCACACAAAGACCCAACAGAAAAAGAGAACTTCAGGCCTATCTCTCTTATGAACATTGACACAAAATATTCAATAAAATACTTGCAACCGAATCCAAGAACATATCAAAGATATCATCCACCATGACCAAGTAAGCTTCATCCCAGGCATGCAAGGGTGGTTCAACATACGGAAATCCATCAATGTAATCCACTACATAAACAAACTGAAGGAGAAAACCTACATGATCATCTCCTTAGATGCCGAAAAAGCATTTGACAAAGTCCAACACCCATTCATGTTTAAAGTCTTGGAGAGATCAGGGATACAAGGCACATACCTAAAGATAGTAAAGGCAATATACAGCAAGCCTATAGCTAACATCAAACTCAATGGAGAGAAACTTAAATCAATCCCACTGAAATCAGGGGCAAGACAAGGCGCCCATTGTCCCCATATCTCTTCAACATAGTACTTGAAGTCCTAGCCAGAGCAATAAGACAACTAAAGGAGATCAAGGGGATACAAATTGGAAAGGAAGAGGTCAAAGTGTCACTATTTGCAGATGATATGATAGTATACATGAGCGACCCCAAAAATTCAACCAGAGAACTCCTTCAGCTGATAAACACCTTCAGCAAAGTGGCAGGATACAAAATCAACTCAAAAAAATCAGAAGCCCTCCTATATACCAAAGAAAAAAGGCTGAGAAAGAAACTAGGGAAACAACACCCTTTACAATAGCCACTAATAACATAAAGTACCTTAGTGTGAATCTAACCAAGCAAGTGAAAGACCTGTTTGAGAACAACTTCAAGTCTCTGAAGAAAGAAATCGAAGAAGATATCAGAAGATGGAAAGATCTTCCGTGCTCATGGATTGGTAGGATTAACATTGTGAAAATGGCCATCCTGCCAAAAGCAATCTACATATTCAATGCAATACCCATCAAAATACCAACTGAATTCTTTACAGACCCTGAAAAACAGATTCTCAGCTTCATATGGAGAAACAAAAAACCCTGAATCTCCAAAACAATCCTGTACAACAATAGATCATCTGGAGGTATGTCCATCCCTGATTTCAAGCTGTACTATAGAGCAACATTTATAAAAACTGCATGGTATTGGCATAGAAACAGAAAGGAGGATCAATGGAACCCCATAGAAGACCCAGAAATAAACCCACACACCTATGAATACTCGATATTTGACAAAGAAGCCAAATCCATTCAATGGAAAAAAGACAGCATCTTCAACTAATGGTGCTGGACCAACTGGATGTCTACATGCAGAAAAATGAAAATAGATCCATATTTATCACCCTGCACAAAACTAAAGTCAAAATGGATCAAGGACCTCAACATAAAACCAGATACTCTAAATCAATTGGAAAAAAAAAAGAGGGGAACAGCCTAGAACTCATTGGCACAGGAGACAACTTCCTGAACAGAACACCAACAGCACAGGCTCTAAGAGCAACAATCAATAAATGGGACCTCATGAAACTGAAAAGCTTCTGTAAAGCAAAGGACACTGTCATCAAAACAAAACGACTGCCTCCAGATTGGGAAAGAATCTTCACTAACCCTTTATCTGACAGAGGACTAATATCCAGTATATACAAAGAACTAAAGAAGCTGAAAAGCAGCAAACCAAATAATCCAATTAAAAAATGGGGAACAGAGCTAAACAGAGAATTCTCAACAAAGGAATATCGAATGGCAGAAAAACACTTAAAGAAATGCTCATCCTCATTAGCCATCAGGGAAATGCAAATCAAAACGACCCTGAGATATCACCTTACACCCATCAGAATGGCCAAGATGAAAAACTCAAGTGACAACACATGCTGGAGAGGTTGTGGAGAAAGGGGAACCCTCTCCACTGCTGGTGGGAATGTAAACTTGTACAACCACTCTGGAAAGCTATCTGGCACTTTCTAAGACAATTAGGAATAGTGCTTCCTCAAGACCCAGCTATACCACTCCTAGGTATATACCCAAAGTTCGTTCAAGTACACAAAAGGGATACTTGCTCAACCATGTTTATAGAAGCTTTATTTGTAATAGCCAGAACCTGGAAACAACCCAGATGTCCATCAATGGAGGAATGGGTACAGAAATTGTGGTATTTTTACACAATGGAATACTGGTCAGCAATCAAAAAGGAGGAAATCATGAAATTTGCAGGCAAATGGTGGGATCTAGAAAAGATCAGTCTGAGTGAAATATCCCAGAAGGAGAAAGACAAACATGGGATATACTCACTTACATAGACCTATAAGATACGATAAACATAAAGAAATCTATACACCTAAAAAAGATAATCAATTGAATGGACATGGGGCAAGATGATCAATCCTCATTTAGAAAGACAGATGGGATGTGCATTGAACGTATGACAGGACTCTACTGAGTGCATCTGAAAGATTCTAACTAGCAGTGTTTTCAAAGCAAAGACTCATGACCAAACCTTTGGCAGAGTACAGGGAATCATAAGAAAGAAGGGGAGTTAGTCTGATGGGGAAAGGATAGGAGCTCCACAAGGACCAAATATATCTGGGCACAGGGTCTTTTCTGAGACTGACATTCAACCAAGGATATGGATATAACCTAGAACCTCCACTCAGATGTAGCCTGTGGTAGCTCAGTAACCAATTGGTTTCCCAAAAGTGAGGGGAACAAGGACTATTTCTAACAGGAACTCAATGACTGGATCTTTGGCCTCCCCTCCCCCCAAGGGAGGAGCAGTCCTGTTTGGCCCACAGAGGAGGGCTTTGCAGCCAGTCCTGAAGATACCTGATAAAACAGGATCAGATGAATGGGGAGGAGGTCCCCCCCGTCAGTGGACTTGGAAAGGGGCACGGTGGAGATGAGGAAGGGAGGGAGGGACTGGAAGGGAATGAGGGATCGGGACATGGCTGGGATACAGAGTTAATAAAATGTAACTGATAAAAAAAAATAAAAAATAAAAAAAATTAATAACCTCATTTGAAAAGTCAAAAAAAAGCTGTAATACAGTACAGTAGTAATTAACACTGAATGGTATTGATAAAAAAACAGACACGTTGATCAATGGAATAGAATCTAAGACCCACAAGTAAATCCAAACACTTGATTTTTGACAAAGGAGCCAAAACCATACAATGAAAAAAAGAAAGAATCTTCCACAAACGGAGCTGGTCTAACTGGATGTGTACATGTAGAAGAAAGCAAATAGATCCATATCTAGCATCTTACACAAAACTCAAGCTCAAGTGGGTCAAAGACCTCAACATAAAACCAGATATACTGAATCTAATAAAAGAGAAATTGGCAGATAACCTTGAAAGCACTGGTTCAGGATGCAACTTCAAAACCAATAAATGGAACCTTATGAAACTGAAAATCTTCTGTAAGGCAAAAGATACTGTCAACAGGAGAAAATGACAGCCTACAGAATAGAAAATGATCTTCACCAAACCTACATCTGACTGAGGACTAACATCAAAAATACATAAAAATCTCAAGAAATTAAACACCAACAAACCAAATAACCAAATTTAAAAATGGGATACAGAGCTAGAAAGAGAATTTCAACACAGAAATCTCTAATTGCTGACAAGCAATTAGAGAAATGTTCAGTGTTCTTAGTCATCATGGAAATGTAAATCAAAATCACTGAGATTCCATCTTATGCCTGTCATAATAGCTATTATCAAAAACTCAAATAACAGCACATGCTGGCAAGGTTGTGAAACAAGGGGAACACTCCTTTCCTTGTGGGAGTGAAAACTTGTACAACCATATTGGAGATATATATGATGCTTTCTCAGAATATTGGGAATAGCACTACCTCAAGACTGAGCTATACCATTCATGGGCATATACCCAATAGATGCTTCTCCATCCACAAGGACACTTGCCTAACTGTGTTCCTAGCAGCTTTATTCAAAATAGCCAAAAAGAGGAAACAACCTAGATGTCTGTCTGTAGTTCCTTTTATTGTGGTGTTGGTAGTGATAGTGTGTTTCTGTACTTTTGGTTTTGCTGTTGTGAAGTTATCTATATACTGTGTTTTCTTGGACATGGTTTCCCTTCTAGTGTCTTATGTAAGGCTGGGTTGATGTATAGATATTGTTTAAATTTGGTTTTGTCAGGGACTGTCTTTCAACAGGAGAAAATGGTGATTCAAAGTTTTCCTGGGTATGGTAGTCCCTTAGTGTCTGCATAAGATCTGTGTAGGCTCTTCTCCATTGAGAAGTTAGGTGTGATTCTGATAGGTATACCTTTATATGTTACTTGTCTGGTTTTTTTTTTTTTTTTTTGCAGCTTTTAATATTTTTTCTTTGTTCTGTAGATTTAGTGTTTTGATTTTTATGTGGTGGGAGAAATTTCTTTTTCTTTGTATGTTAAGAGCATCTCTTTCTTTAGGTTGAAAATTTTTTTGTCTATGATTTTCCTGAAAATATTTTATGGTCCTTGGAGCCTAGAATTTTCTTTTCATCTATTCCTATTATTCTTAGGTTTTGTCTTTTCATGGTGTCCATGATTTCTTGGCTGTTTTGTGTCAAGAATTTTTCCCTTTTAAAAGATTTTTTTTTCTGAGAGATGTATTGATTTCCTCAATGTATCTCAAACTCCTGAGATTCTCTCCTCCATCTCTTGTATAGGTTGGTGATGCTTATCTTTGGTTCCTGATCTCTAAGTTTTGCATCTCCAGGGTTTTCTCAGTTTGTGTGTGTGTGTGTGTGTGTGTGTGTTAATTTATTCTATTTCCATTTTAAGCTCTTGAACAGTTTTATTCATTTCCTTCACTTGTTTGATTGTGGTTTCCTGTTGTCCTTGATGGCCTCTCTTTAGTTGTATTTTCCTGTATTTCTCTGAGGGATTTATTAGTTTCCTCTTTACATGCCCCTAACAACTGAATAAGCGTAGATTTAAGGTGATTTTCCTGTTTTTCAGCTATATTAGTGTATCCATGTTTTTTTGTTTTTATTGGCAGGGGGGGTCGTGGTAGAGCCATAATATCCTGGTTTTTGCTGATTGTGTTCTTATTCTGGCCTTTAGCAATCGGTTGACTATAGCCTTGGCTGTTTTTACCTGGAACCTGCTGGGTTTCTCAGGTCTTTATGATCAGATGAGGACCTGCTGGTCTCCTCAACTAGAAGAGCTGAACTGCAGACTGAATCTGCCCATTGTCTCTGGAATCTGGAATAGTCTTCAGGATCACAAGAGAGCTCTAAGGAAACATGAGTGGATGCTGGAATTTCAGACACAGCCACTGTAAGGTGGGTGTTTTGGAAAGCAGGGAAGGGGCACTAGTGTCTTGCAGGGCCAGGACATGGGCACTGGTACGAGAGCATTGAAGGGCAGGGGCATCGGTGTGGGTGTTGTGAATGGCAAGCACATAGACACAGGTGACTCCAAAGGTGGTCTTGTCAGTATGAGTGTGCATAGGTACAGGTGTCTCAGAAGGCAGTTGCATGGTTGCTGGTGTCTCAGGAAGCAGCCAGCTGTGGGGCTCTGGCATCTCAGGTGGCAGCCACAGTGTGATGGAGTCTAAGGTGGGTGCAGCAGGGGACTCAGGCATCTCATATGGCAGCTGTGGAGGACTGGGTGTCTCAGGTGGGAGCCAAGGTGGCATGTGCACCTCAGGTGGCATTTGAGCTGCAACTTATAAGCCTAACAAAAGCTGTGCTCCTGGAACTCAGATTTGTCTAGGCTCTGCCATCTTGGATCCATGGTTCTGTATGATTTTATTGTCTACCTGGTCTCCACAGGGGGACCAGTAGAACATGTTTTGGAGGTTGAGATGCTGTTCCTTGAATCCAGAGACTGCACTCATGGGTCCCTGGAACCGGGCGTCTTCACTTGCTCAAGTATGTGGAAAGGGCATGGGGTAGAGCTCACAGTTCCTGACTTCTGAATTACTGGACTTAGGGGATGGCCATGGTGGGCCTGGATGTGATTATCACCCACTCCCAAGTTGTCCCCTCCAGTCTGGGAAGCAGCGAGGTTGGTGTTTTTTTGTCCAGCTAGCTGTTAAATCACTGGTTTCTCAGTCTCTGCTCTTCTGGCCCTGATACACATTCGTCACTGCCATCTTGAAGCTCCCAGGATCAACATTCATTTAAAGAAAGATTACTTATTGTTTGTTTGGTTTATTGTGTCTGCATGAGTTTGTTTACCATGTATAGAGAGACCAGAAGAGAGCATTGGCTCCACAAGAACTGAAGTTGTAGGCAGTTGCCTACTCTTTGATGTGGTGGCTGAGAATCCAACTGCAGTCTTCTCCAAGAGCAGTAATCACCCTTAACTGTTGAACCTTTTCTCCAGCCTTGACCTGTTTTGTCAAAATCACAAACATAGTTTAGGATTATAACAGTTTAACGTTGCTTCTTATTATAACACTGATATGCCTAAAGGCACAAGTCATTCAACAAAAGATCAGAGAAAAACGTTCTTTTCTTTCATTTGGAAATATCTTTTGATCCTTTTGTTTTTATTACCCACTTAAACTTGTACTTTGAAGGAGGCACATTAATTTTTGTTTTTTTTCAAACAAACAGTAAATGTATCTTCCATTTTTTTCAGTAAATGTATCTTCATTTGCACTTGTATTATTTTCTGCAATTAAAGGTTACACATTGTCTGAAGTCATCATAACAGCCCAGATTTTATTTTTCTCCTCATCCTGATAATTTCCAACACCAGAGTTCTACTACTGATCTGTGTTATCCATATTAATGTTCTTAATAATAGGAATGTTATTAGCCATTCCTATTTTTTTCTTTGGCTCTCACTTCTTTACTAGACAAATTGCATTTCTCACATTGTTTCTTTTATTTTTTTGAAAATATGATATAATTGCATTATTTTCCTTTCCATTTTCATGTTTTGAAACTCTTCTCTGTAGTCTTCTTTTTCAAATTAATATCCTCCTTTTACATTTTTTATATTTGTCTATATGTATGTAAAATGTATTCCTATATATCTCACTTGGGCTGAAAATGTTATATTTATATGATCAAAGATGACCATTTGATATTGGATAAAATTGGATGTGTTCTTCCCATTTCTTAGTTGCAAGTAGTTCTTAGTATAGTTGAGGCCTCCTGAGCTTTTGCTCTACACCTTAGGATGGCTACTGTTCTTGTCATTTTCCAGCTCATGTTTTAGGCAGACAAGTTGATGAGACTGTATGTGTGTAATGTCAGACATTAGTAAGAGACACATCTCACAGCAAACTTCCTAATACACTAGTCCTTTTAAAATGTTTCCTGAGCTTTAGATGAGGATGTTAGTTGTTTTATAGATATATTCTTTGGGACTGAGCTCCATGATTCTGAATTTTAATTGGTTGCGGTTTCCCATTTACGGTCTTTATCTTTTGCAAAGAGAAGTTTCATTGATGATAGGTGAGGACAATATTTATCTGTGTGTAAAAGAACAAATACTTAGTGTGTTTAGGGACTGTGCTGGTTTAGTTAAATGGTTATTGTAGGATCTCCTCCAAGATGATGGATGATTTCACTAGTCCTTGGCAATTGGCTAGGTTTCTAGTACCATGGATAATTTTCCTCTTATTGATAGGGTCTTAAGTCCAATTAAATAAGTATTGGTTACTGTCAAGGTATGTGTGCCGTTACTGCATCCTTAGGATTATTTTGCCATGCTGGTCATTTCAGTTTATTGGTATCATAACTGCGTAGGGATATTGGTTGCTTCTGTCCTTTGGAAGCTTGCATGGTACCTTCTGCTACCATGAATGCTAGTCTTCAAGAAGAAGACTATCATGACAGTTCAAAAAATCTGCATTTTATTGCTAGGTTCATGTTTTTGTTACCTTTCCATTGAGAACCAGTACCAGTTGTGAGGGATAAATTCTGTACAGCCTCCCTAATCTGTGGGGACCTCCAACCCTCTATCTCTGTGCAGACCTCTTGGTTTTCTATGGTTCTATGTAAACCACTATACATTCTTTGTAGCTGTGGACAGAGCAGGTTTTTTTTTCTCTCTCTCTAGACATAACTTGAAGAAGAACCTGATATTAGTCTGCTGACTCCAAATAAAGCACCTCTCATTACTTCTAATACTCAAGTACTGTGACTATCAAGAGGCACATATTAAAATCAGAACCTAGAAATTCTGACCATGTTACTTCAGCTAATCACCTACACACTATGAACAAGTTGTTAATTCAGCCTGAGCATCAGGTAATTCATGTTCAAATAAATGTGCCTTCTTGGGCCCTTAATGTCTTCCCCAATAAGTACTAAATACCTGAAAAAAATTATGTTTTATAAGAGTGTTCACTGAGGGTTTCTCTGAGATTACTGGTTCTACTGTTACTTGTCACCGCAACATGGTCTCAGTCATAAAGTTCAAAATGTTAAAGATCTAAGCATTAACCTTCTGCCTCAATTTAGCCACAAGCTTCACTAATTTCCATGGACTGACAATTGTTCACATCAAGAGAAACTGATCTATAGTTCTCAGTCTAGACAAAATGACCTTGGATCAGATTCTGAGAAAATATTTCAGCCAAATACAACAGTTCCTAAAGAATTCTGAAACAGACCCAGGATGCTATACTTTTTTTCTCTCTCTCTCAAATGAGAAACAAAAGAAAATCTGTCTTTTTCTAATGACCTAAATTCTAACAATTACACTGAAAGGAAACACCAATTAAAAACGATCTATCCTTAAAATCAAGGGAGAATATTGAATAACAAATGGTATATTTTATTAAAAGTAACAGTATGTAATGGGTTCAGGGAAGCATATTTTCAAGGAATATTCTGTAATTCAAAACTATTAAATATATTTCTGAAGATTATATTTTAAAATATCTTTTTTCTGAATTGGATTTAAAATCTCTCCCTGAATTTCTTACTTTTCTTTTCATGTCCCCCTCTCCAACATCTATGGAGTGAATCCAGTTTCTGTAGCTGAGTAATGAAAATCTTCAAAATTGGTTAGGATATTCCACATCCTTAACTACAGTCTAGACTAATGAGTTTCCCTAATCCTCTCCAACCAAGAACCTTTCCCGAACCACCAGATCTAGCTTAGGTTACTTAGTCAGGCCACCTCTGTGGACACTTCAATGTACCTCTAGCCTTCTGCCAGTACCCACCCTGCCTATGCCCAACCTTATCCTAAAAGCCTCTTCCATATTACATTCAACATTTCCACCCAGCCAACATCTACTTCCACATGCCAGGGTTAGACCCAGAAGCTTCTCCTTTATAATAGTCTGGTACCCTCTTCCCACATGACTTCATTCCTCCCAAGTTATTTCCAAATTCTAGACCCAAGCCACTCATACATACATCCTCTCTTCAGCCCCAACCATCTATGTCCATATCAGAATATACAAAGACACAGATGAATGAAATTATGGAGAAATAACTTAAGAGGAATGAAGACCCAAGAAAACACAGATATAAGAATGAAGAAAATCCTGAACTTGAGAATGTGATTCAATAAGATACTAGAAATATTAAAGAGGGATCAAGCTGAAATGAAGATGAAATTTAAACACTCAGCAATGTAGCAAGAAAATTCAAAGAAAAGCCATAGAAGTAGAATGAATCAAGAAAAAAAAATAGAACCCAGACCAAGTAAGCAAGGAAAAAAATTAAAAAAAGAACAACATGAAGATTAAAAACATACAAAAGGAAACACAAGAAATGGGGAACACCATGAAAAAAACAAACCTGCAAATTATAGGCATAGATGATATGTAATAATAATAAGTAAGTGGTGTAGAACAGATCTTCAATAAGATTATAGAAGAACGCTTTCTCAAACTAATGAAAAGCACACTCATACAGATAAAAGAAGACACAGAACATAAAGAGACAAGACCACAAAAGAAAATCTTAGCATGTCATAGTTAAAACAAAACAAACAATAAAACACTAAGTATACAGAATAAAGAAAGTGAACTGAAAGCTGCAAGAGGAAAAACAACAACATTCCCCCAAATCTTTAAAATTAAAAGCAAAAACAAAACCTTAAGTCCATAAAAGAAAGCCCATCAAAATAAGAGCTTATTCCTCAATGGAAACTTTGAAAACCAGAAGAGCCTACACTTCAAGTTCTGAAAAACTTGTCATGATATAAATATCCTTAAAAAAGTATATTTGGTAAATCAAACTTAAAGTACTGGAGAGCCAAGTATAATGGTGCTTGCCTTTAGTTTCAGTGCTTAGGAAGTCAGAGGCAGGCAGATTGCTGTGAGTTTGAGACCAGCCTGGTCTACAAAGGGAGTCCAGGATAGCCAAGGATACATAGAAAAAAAAATCTGTCTAAAAAATAAAAATAAAAATAATGAAGGAAGGAAGAAAGAAAGAAAGAAAGAAAGAAAGAAAGAAAGAAAGAAAGAATATACCTGAAGCAATATTTTAGCTAAAGAAAGGAACAAAGTTGAGAGAATGTGGAAAGAAATATGGAGCCATATTCATAATTCTCAATTCTCTTATCAAAAGACCCAGGTTGACTAAATGGATTGAGAACAGGGGCAGTCTCTGACATGAACTCAGTGGCTGGCTCTGTGATCACCTCCCCGTGGGGGGAGGGGTCAGCCTTACCAGATAACAGAGAAAGACAATGCAGCCAGTCCTGATGAGACCAAATAGGCTATGGTCAGAGGAAGTGGAGGAGGACCTCCCCTATCAGTGTCCTTGGGGAGGGGCATGGGAGGAGAAAAGGGAGGGAGGGTCTGATTGGGAGGGACAAGGGAGGGGACTACAGCTAGGACACAAAGTGAATAAATTGTAATAAATAAAAAATAAATTTAAAAAGAAAAAAGAAACAATATTCATATATTTATTGTCCACAAGTAACAGATCTTCAAAGATAGACATTGCTTTAGAGTAAAGGATGAACAAAAGTACTGCAATTAAATGGGACCAGGAAGCAAGTTAACATTAATACTGAATAATATTTGTCAGTATATGTCAAACTAACAAAAACTGACAATATTAACATCACTCTAAACTAATCAGAAGAGATAAAGAAGGGCACTTCAGCCTAGGGACAGTAACTAAGAAGGCATTATTATTTTAAGCATGCCCCAAGCTCTGAAACATCCAATTTTATTAAAACAAACAAACAAACAAAACAAAGCTACTACTGGATTTAAAGACACAGATTAATATCAATCTATTAGTAACAATTATCCCCATGTGCTATCTTCTGTAATAGCCAGTTCATCTGAACAAAAGGGTGAAACACAAAGAGAGAGAGAGAGAGAGATCAGATTTAATTGACATTACACATTAAAAGGACTTAACAGTTATCTATTTTTCTTCTAAATTTAATTTATAACCTTGGCAATCTGACAAATGTCTAAGTAGTTATTTGTTAAATATTACATTATGGGAAGCAATGGATTGAAAACAATCCAATTAGTTTTTTAACCTAATCAGAAATGGCCTAACAGGATAGACACAGGAAGAAATAGAATTCACATTTCACTGTTCTTTGATCTCCTTTTCATAGAAAGGCATTGAGAACATAATGAGAATGACACAGAAGGATTTTTCAAAGACTTTAAAAAAAGGAAAAAAAAAAGTGAACTTATGACTGATACAGAAAAGTGGATTCATTCCAGTAAACCTTGAAAGACGATGTTTTTAAAACCACGCCCTAAAGTCTTCCGAAACATATTTTTCTTGTTGAGGAGAACTGATTATACCTACATCAGACTGTTCTCTCCAATGCAATGGAATATACCTCCTTGCTCTTGATCCTGCCTCAACTGCAGTCATTTTTAAACCTGTGGGTTAATGTGTTTACACTGTCTGGAGAAAACACCCACAAAAAACAGAGAAAGATATACAAAGATGACATACTCCACTTTATATTATTGTTTAACTAAATAATGTCAAACTCAATTTACAGAGTGTAATATAAAAATTGACTGATGAATCCTAACTCCCTTTCCACAAAATATTTCCATTTAAAAAAAATAAACAGCATATATATGAAATTTCCACAATAGAATCCAGCCAGGTGGAAGCCCAGTGAGGACCTTTCTCCACACTCAGTATGTACATCTATCACCAGAATTAATATGGCTTAAAGAATACCCACATAAAGGGAGATGACGGCAGGTTGCCAGACTCTAGCATAAGCAACCTGTACAAGGATGAGGTCGAAAAGAAAAGTCGTTATCATTCTGTATGGGATGACAGTAGCTCTTGGGGAAAAGTAACAAATGATCAGGAAGTGCTTCTAGTACTATCATCTGTCACAGGAGGGGGCACAGAATTGTTCAATACCAGCTGGCACAGAATGTAGATAGACCCAGACGTTCTTGTTGAAGGTGTAAATTCATCAAACAAAGCCCTGCTAAGCAGAAGTGTAAGTACAGTAGGTTTTTTTGAGTCCACAATCAACTTCATATAGAAAGAATTCTGGGAAACGCATCTGTCCTGAGCATGTGTGTAAACTTGTTTATCTCATTACTATCAGCCTAACAAGACATTATAATATTTCTTCACCGTTTACATTGAATTAAGTATTTCACATAATCCAGATCTGTTTTATTTTATATTTTGACATAAGCACCTCCAGTGTTCTCAGTATACATGAAGTATTCACAGAGTTCCTGGAGCAAATTGCTTGCGAATATCAAGGACTGAGTTCATGCCATGATCCTTTTCCTTCTGTCCTTTCCACTTCATAAACAATGTGGACTGTTGGGACTGTCCAGAGAGATTCACCATTGTTTTGTTTTATTTGTTTGTTTTTACTACAAAGGTCATCTCCATTTGGGGATCTTCTTTCCAGTGCAGGCCTGGAGCCCAGAGTTGGACATGGAAGAACAGAGCTTCAGGGAACCAGCTGTGTGTATTGGGTCCAGCTTTTTTGCAGGGTTAATGGAAAGTCAGCTGCCCATAGCCTGCTGACTTGTGATGCCACTGCGTTTCTAGAAAAGGACCTGGCTTCCTTGTTGACACCCCTAAACTATCAGGGTTATCATGTGGTCAATCAAATTTTCTACCTAGCAGATGTTAGCTTTCAGTTGCCTTATCCCACTTGCCTCACACTTACCAGAATCCTTTATAATTTGCATAACACATTAGCCTGCATTTTAATTGTATTTGTTTCTAGCTACAGAGTCTTCTTCAGTTTTGCTAATTCTGGGATCCAAAGGCATTTTGTGAGTATGATCAGAATTAGAATCTGAGTTTGCAATCACACAGAGATCATTAAAAATTCTGTCCTTCAACGGGCTTAGTAAAGCTTGGAGTCTTCATGATTGCAATGGCTGCTGGCACTTCTTCTTTGCATGAATGATTCTACTGGCCTGCTCACAGAGTCACATCACAATGCGTGTTGTTCTTGTGTCCATTCCTCTGCTACTTTATTCTTCACAAGTCAAACAATCTCTCTTCACAGACACTCATTTTGTCTTTCCGGAAATGTTTATTAAATTTCCATTTCAAGTACTTCACTGGCAGCTTGATGATAAAGATGTGAAAATAAAGCTGAACAGTCCATGATCTATTCTCTTAGTCTAGGCGAGAAACAAGCATAGAGCAGTGAGCACAGGGGCACTTTTCCTTCAAACCCGTCTCCTTCTCTGCCTTTGCATTTATTGAGTAGGAGATAAATAGAATCAGTAAACCCCTTTAAAATATGAGAGAGTCCACAGTAAGAGCGGATTATATGAAAAATCCTCTTTTTTTGGTTTCTTTGTTTGTTTGTTTCAATGTGCTGAGGCAAACAGAGCTCATGGCTGTACCTCTCTTGGCAACACTGAAGTATCTGTTTTGTGGTTTGAACAAAGGCAGGGGCTGATGGCTAACATCTTCCTGAGCCTATTCTTGTGGCCTGAAAAAAGTCAGTCAGAAGTATTTTATTTATTCATATGTTAGTGTTCTCACATTGAAACACCATGCCAGCCTTTGTTTGTGATTCTGTGGCATGGTGTGGCATGATGATGTTCCAATATTGTGGTGGAATAAGCCTCTCCTCTCATCACAGTCTGACCAACTTTGCTTTCTGATGTATGGGGGCACTGATGTTAAGATTTGTACTGAAGGGACAAAGTAAAATGGGCCAGAAATAAAAAGCCTCACTTAGCTTTAAGGCATAAAAAATGTCCAAACAATTAAAGAGTCTCTCTCTCTCTCTCTCTCTCTCTCTCTCTCTCTCTCTCTCTCTCTCTCTCTCTCTCTCTCTTTTAATAAGAGTTGCCTTTGTCTTGGTGTTGTTCTCAGGATTGGAACAATGAAACATCACCTAAGCCACTTTTCCTGGGGAACATGACTCTGGGAATATTGGTTTTTGAAAAAGACAACTTTGGTTTATTTGTGTTCACATATTTGTGATGGGTCATAGGCATCGAAAATTTGGTCATTTATGCTATTTCTTAATATGTAATTCTTGTCTCTCTTTTGTTGAGTTGGTGTTGGGGGCTCTGTTACTTGGACTTCACTTGTGGTTAGCCAGTTATTGATGTTTCAATAGGTCTCATTTGGCGTAGGCTAAATGAAATTCTACAGCGAGGCACAGTAGATTTTAAGGCTTTCAGATCAATTTTCAAGAGTTCTGAAAACAGTGTTAAGGACTTTCTCTCAGCAAGTGTTGGTGGAGTTGGCAATACACATATACCATGTCTACCTGAGGAAGAATGATGGGCGGTGCAGGTGAAAGGTGGATGAGGGACACATGGATTTTGGATAAGTTGCAGGGGTGGAAGGAGATTTTGTTGTTATAGTGACCCTTTTTGGAGATGGGCAGTCCTATGGTCCTGGAAATGAGACTAGCTGTTAGTGGGAATATGCTGTTTGTGTAACAGGAGATAGGTGGATTGCTGTATCTGATTGACGTTTATTTGTGGGAAGAATATAATCTATCTAGGAATCAGATTTGGGGCTTTTGGGGGGTGGATGTGTTTAGAAGCATGATTGGGAACTATCTATATAAAGTGGAACTATCTATATAAAGCTGGAAGGCAAGCAGGCCAAGTATTCTTTAAGGAGGTCTCTGTGATCAGGTTTTATATTTATCTGTTCAGCCCAGGTTGCACTGGAGGCTCTAGTTTCCTCTACTCTTTTTTTTTTTTTTCTTATTTCCTGCCCATGCAGTTTCTGTATTTTAAAATGTTCCAAATTGAGTTTTTGATTTGCAGCTTTTTCAGTATTAAGCCACCTATTGATATAATGCAAAGAAGAGTTCTACTATTTTACTACTGGTTTCTAAGTGATAAATGTGTCCCTAGGGTGGAACAAAATAGGAAATAGGAAATATTTTCTTAGACTTTTAACTCTATCTTTACATCACACAGCAAGGCAAAATATTGGTAATTTACCAGGAAAAAGAAGGGTACGATTTTGGAAAGCAGAATTACCTTATAAAGGACTTACCTGACCAGGAAGAGCATGGTGTTGCAAGCTTGAAATACTAGCACTGGCACCCACAGGCAGTATGGTTTTCAAGTTCAATGCTACTCAAGATTTGTTTACGGGAAAACGTGTTCTGGACTAATTCAAAACAGTTATTTTCTCCCTGCTTTCATTTCCACGTTTCCTACAGCATTCACTAAAAATTTAGGAGATCTACTAGAGAAAAAAATGTCATGAAAGCAGGCAGTTTAGCTCTCTAAAACTACGTTCCAGCAAGTCTTACCTCTTAATGAAGTTTACGTTCATTTTCCATAAACTCACCAGAATTTTTACGTGTTCCCATCAGCTACTCTGCTTGCTGTTTTCTATTTCATATATTCCGATTCAAGCTCTGTTTCTCAGTATTCAGTTTTTTCTTTACCAATGCCCCAATTCTCTAGTAAATCTAAAGAGCATATTAATATAACAATCTTCAACTAACTTTTCTTATTGCAAGGATAATAATGATTTCTATGTTTCTCACATTTTGAAACCAAACTAATGACATTTTAGTATTTTTCTAAAGTCAGCTTTGGTAAATTATATCCCGGGTTTTTTTCTTTATCCATTTCTCTGTTGATGAATACATAGGCTGGTTACATAATGGAACAATATAATATATGCTTTATTAAAGGCATAAAAAGTATCTGTGATTTCTTTTTAGTTGTAATGTTGGGACCATTTCCAGGGGAGGTGTATATGGACCATATGGTAAATTTACTTTTAATTTGTTGAAAAACCCCAGCACTGATTTCCACAAAGAGTTGGGCTTATTTGCATAAACATGGTGTAAGATTCTTTTTGTCCACATGTTGTGAGCATGTTTGGTTATTTGTTTTCAAGAGGACAGGAATTTTGACTGGAGGAAGACAAAATCTTAATGCAGTTTTTATATTATTTATCTGATAGCAAGTTATATTGATCTTTTTCATACAATTTTCTGTCCAATTTTAGTTCCTATTTAAAGAACAGTTTGCTCATTTCATTAGTCAATTTTTTTTTTACTGGATTACTCATATTGTCTCTTCATTCAGTATTTTTTCCACTAAAGAGCCATTTTTAATTTCATCAATCCCATCTTTCTTTTTTTTGATTAATGACTTTTTAAAATTTTTTATTAATTTATTTTTAATTAATTACAATATGAATATATTCACTTTGTATGCCAGCTGTAGCCCTTTCCCTCATCCCCTCCCAATCTCATCCTTCCTCCTTCTTCTTCTGCCATGGTCTTCCCCCATAGGGGCTGTCCTCTTCCCCTTCCATCTGAACCTAGCCTATCAGGTCTCATCAGGATTGGCTGCATTGTCTTCCTCTGTGGCCTGGTAAGGCTGCCGCCCCTCAGGGGGAAGTCATCAAAGAGCCAGCCAATCAGTTCCTGTCAGAGATAGCCCCTGTTCCCCTTACTAGGGTACCCATTTGGACACTGAGCTGCCATGGGCTACATCTGTGAAGAGGTTCTGTGTTATCTCCATGAATGGTTCTTAGTTGGAGGAGCAGTCTCAGAAAAGACCCCTGTGTTCATCTTTCAATTGTTAATATTATTTCCTGAGCTAAGAAGCCCCATTCAGGAAGCACTTTTCTGTGTCTATATATTGATGGGTTTTCCAGTACTTTTGGATTGAAGTCTTGAGTAATTTGATGAATTTCATGTTGATTTTTGTATGAAGTGAGAGATAAAGATCTTATTTCATTCTTTGAAATATACATAACCAGTGTTTTCATTTCTGGAGGATGGCATCTTATCTCCAATATGTATTTTACCATATTTGTAAAAAGTCAGTCAGCAGTAAGTACGAGGGGATATATCTGGTTGCTGTATGCTGTTTCACTGATCAGTTGTAGAGGCCTTTCATTTCTTTGCTAAGGTCAATTTCAAAGTATTTTTAAGGAAATATTAAATGATATTATTTCCTAGTTTTTTTCCAACATGTTTGTTATTTCTATATAGGAAACTTTTCGATTTTTGTGTTTAATATTGTGCGCTACTGCCATGCTGAAATTGGTTATCATACTGAAAGAGTTTTATCTGCATCTGTAAAGTTTCTTAAGTATGTAAATGTATCACCTACAAATAAGATTCCTTTAACTTTCTCTTGTAATATTCTTTACCTTTTTATTTCACAATCTTACCTTATTGCTTTATCTAAGACTTCAAACACTATATTAAACAAAAGTGAGATCTGATAAACTAGGGTCAGATGGGAGGAGAGGAGGACCTCCCCTCTCTATGGACTTAAAAGGGGGCAGGAAGGAGATAAGGGAAGGAGGGTGGGTGGAATTGGGAGGGAATGTGTGAGGGGGCTACAGCTGGGATACATAGTAAATAGCCTGTAATTAATATAAAAAATAAAAATTATAAAAAAACAAGAGTGCAGAAAGTGAACAATATTCTTACCTTGCTTCTGCTTTTATTAAAACTTTTTCAGTTTTTATTTGTTTTGTATAATTTTGGCTATAGGTTTGTTTCACGGAGCCTTTATTAAATTGCAATATGCTCAATCTATTTCAATTTTCAGACTTTTCTCAAGAACTGCATGTTATATTTTGTCAAAATCCTTTCTTCTATTAAGATGATTATATGATTTCTGCTCTTGAGTCCATTTATCTGATGCACTGCCTTCATTGACTTTGGTGTGTTAAACCACCTCTGCATCTCTGGAATGAAAACAAGTTGATCTTAATGAATTATCTTTTTGCTGTGTCCTTGAATTCTGTTTGTGAACATTTAGGTAACCATGTTTGCATCTGTGTATGAGGTAGCTACAGTTTTGCATATGTATTATTACTGGATTTTGGTAACAACCAAATAATACTGGCCTCATAAAAGGTATGGCAGTATTTCCTCCCTTCCTCCATAGAATAATGCAAGAAGTTGCAAGGTTTTTTTGTTTGTTTGTTTGAGTTATGTTATTATTGTTGTGATTATTAATTATTATTTACAATTTATCCACTTTGTATCTCAGTTGCAGCCCCATCCCTCATCTTCTCCCTATCTCCCCTTTTTCCTTCTTCTTCCCCTATCCCTCCTCCCTACTCCACTGATAGGGGAAGACCTCTTCCACTACTGTCTGACCTTAGCCTATCAGGTAGGTCCCATCAGGACTGCCTTGATCCTCATCCTCCGTGGGCTGGTTAGGTCTCCCCACCAGGGAGAAGTGATCATGCAATAGGGCAACTGAGTTCATGTCACAGACTGTCTCTTCTCCCCTTACTGATCTTCTCCTCAGATCCTACCTGTGGACTGAACAGTCTATGGGCTACATCTGAGCAGGGGGTATAACCTTTGGTTGTTGATTTATTTTTTCTTTGTTGGACTCCTTGTATGACTTTTGTCCCACTGGGTCCTTTTATATCCCCTTCTTCCATAATTCTTCCTGCACTCTGTCCCAAGTTTGGCTGTGGGTCTCCGCATATGCTTCGATCCCCTGCTGGTTAGAGTCTTTTAGAGGACATCTGTGGAAGGCTCCAGTCTTGTTCCCTTCTACAACTTCTGGTGTCTATTTTCTTTTCCCTTTTGGAAGAGAATTAAGTATCTTCCCTAGGGTGCTCCTTGTCATTTAGTTTCTTTAGGACTGTAGATTTTAGTACGTTTTTCCTATTTAATATGGCTAATAACCATTTATAAGTGAGTATAAGCCATTCGTATGTCTCTGCTTCTGGGATACTTCACTCAGAATGATCTTTTCTAGCTCCATTCATTTGCCTGCAAATTTCATGATTTCCTGGATGTTAATAGCTGAGTAGTATTCCATTGTGTAAATGTACCACAATTTCTTTACCTATTCCTCAGTTGAAGGACATCTAGGTTTTTTCCAGATTCTCACTATTACGAATAAAGCTGCTATGAACATAATTGTGGAGCTGTCCTTGTTGTATGGTTGAGCCTCTTTTGGATATATGCCCAGGAGTGGTAGAGCTGGGTCTTGAGGCACACTATTCCCACTTGTCTGAGAAACCGCAAGATTGATTTCCAAAGTAGTAGTACAAGTTTGCATTCCCACCAGCAATGCAGGAATATTCCCCTTTCTCCACATCATTTCCAGAATGTGCAATGAGTTTTGATCTTAGCAGTTCTGATGGGCATGACGTGGAATCTCAGAGTTGTTTTGATTTGCATTTCCCTGATGACTAAAGAGGTTGAACATTTTTTTAAGTGTTTCTTCACCATTCAATATTCCTTTGTCGAGAATTCTCTGTTTAGTTGTGTATCCCATTTTTAAAATTGGATTATTTGGTTTGTTTGTTTGTTTGTTTGTTTTTAATTTCTTGAGTTCTTTATATTTTCTGGATATTAGCCCTCTGTCATATGTAAGGTTGGTGAAGATCTTTTCCCATTCTGTAGTCTGTCGGTTTGTTCTGTTGACATTGTCCTTTGCTTTACAGAAGATTTTCAGCTTCAGGGGCACCATTTATTTATTGTTGATCTTAGAGTCTGAGCTGTTAGTGTTCTGTTCAGGAAGTTGTCTCCTTTGCCAATGAATTCAAGGTTCTTCCCAACTTTTTCTTCTAACAAACTTAGTGTGTCTGGTTTTATGTTGAGATCTTTGATCCACTTAGACTTTATTTTGTGCAGGGTGATAAGCATGGATCTATTTGCATATTTTTACATGTAGCCATCCAGTTAGACTAGCACCATTTGTTGAAGATGCTGTCTTTTTTTCATTATATTGGCTTCTTTGTAAAAAAAAAAAATCTGGTGTCTGTAGGTGTGCAGATTTATTTCTGGGTCTTTGATTCTATTCCATTGATCTTCCATTCTGTTTTGATGCTAGTACAATGCCATTTTTATTCCTGTTGCTCTATAATACAACTTGAGATCATGGCTGGAGATACCTCCAGAAGTTTTTTTTATTATACAGGATGTTTTTAATTATTCTGTGTTTGTTTTCTTTTCCTACATGAATTTGAGAATTGTTCTTTCAAGGTCTGTAAGAATTGTGCTGGTATTTTGATGAGAATTGCATTGAATCTATAGATTGCTTTTGGTTGGATGTCCATTTTTACTTGAACCTGAACTCTTTAGAGTTCATCATTTTCCAGATATTTCAATTCAGGGAAACATACATGTTTAAAATATGATTTTGTAAATATTACTGGTATTTTTTATAGCATCTCCTTTTAACCTCCAATTTTGTCAGTTCATTCTTCTCTCTTTTAGCCTGTCTAAAAGGTTTTTCATCTTATTTATCTTTATAATGAACTGACTATTTTTTCGTTATTTAGATCTTTTTCATTTGCATTTCATTAAATGTTTTTCTAAGTATCCTGATTCTTTTCATCTGCTTGTGTTGGTTAGGCTCATTACTGGATTTCTAAGACTATGGTACACCATTACATTATTTATCTGAATTTTTTTTTTTTAATGGAGGCACTTATAGGTATAAACTTTCTTTCTAAGACTGTTTTCATTTTACCCAATAGTTTCTGGTATGTAGTGCTTCCATTTGACTTTTAGGAGTTTTTATAATTTCTTTCTTGGTTTCTTCAATGACCCATCATCTATAATAATATTTGATTTAATCTTCATGAGCTTGTGTATTTTATGTAATTTCTTCAGTTGACTTTGAGCTTTGTGCCACTGCGGCCAGACATGATATAAGAAAGTATTCCAATTCTACTGTTTTTGGTAAGATTTACTTTCTGTTTTATTGTATAACCTATTTTAAATAATATTCCATAGGTTACTAAGAAAAATATGTATTCCACAATATCTGGATGGAAGTCTGTGAAGCCTACCTAATCTGAGGTGCCCGTTAACTCTAATGATTATCTGACAATTTTTGTGACCCATCCACTGATAAGAGTGTTGTATTCAAGTTATCCATTCTTATCGTCTTTGGGTTAATATGTGTTTTTTATACAGTGATATTTGTTGTATGAAACTGAATCATCAATATTCAGTGAATATGTGTTTAAAATTATGATACTTTGAATCTATAAAAGTATGGACTGGTCTCATCAGTATGAAGTGACACCATCTCTTTTGACTAATTTTGGTTTGAACTCTCTTTTGTAATATATTTGAACAGCTATCTCTGCTTGTTTTCTACTTCTGTTTGCTTGGAATTTTGTTTATGCTCTTTCATCCTGAGATTACAGTGTCTTTGATAGTAAAGCATGATTTTTAAGAGCAAGAAGCAATTTAGTTTATTAATAAAATCACTAGTTTGTGTTTTTTTTATTTGAGAAGTTTAGTCAAGTAATGCTCAAAGTATCTATTTTTTTGTTCTTATTCTATTGTGGTTTATCCTTTTGTTTTGTTTTTTATTTTTTGTTGTTTTGTAAATTCCTAAGTTACCTTTCTCTTCAGTCAAGAGCAATAATTTTATATTCATTAATTTATTCAATTTGTTTTATTTTGGAAAGTTCTTTCCACTTTAGTTTTAAAGAATGGAATGTATCATCCCCTGCTCTTGAGTCTAGAGTTTCTAGTGAGAGGCTTGATGTAATTCTGAATTCTTTTCTGACTTGATATTTTTCTCTTGAATGTTGATCTTTTTTCTTTGCTGTCTCTTTGGATTTTAACTAAGATATGACAAGTAAAAGTTAGTTTCTAGTTTTATGCATTTGGTTTTCTAAATGTGTCTTGATTCTAGATAAACATTCCTTTTTCTAAATTTTGTAAGTTTTCTGCCATGATGTTATTGAATAAAGTGTGTAACTCTTTATCCTGATTTTTATTTATTCTACCCTAATGATTCATAATTTTGGTCTCTTAAGGGTAATCCATAGAACTATATATTCCTTTTAGATTGTTTTATTATTTCTCTTTTGGTGAATCTTAATGCTATAATGCTTTTGTCCTTTAGCTCATCCCTGATACACTTTTTCATCAGAACCATTCTATTGTGGGTTTCCTTTTTACTCTGGACTTTGACCCATGAGGGCAGGAAGTGGAGTCAGGGCTCAGAGGGCAGCTAACACAATGGAGTGACAGACTTCCAGGAACAGCTGCAGGGTGGCAGATCAACCTTATTCCAGAGGTGAGGAGAATATATAGTAAAAGGCAAACAGCTAGAAGGTAATCTGATAGGTGCTCACAGTATACTTCATTTGTATTAAAAAGCATGGTCCTATCACCTTTTCAGGGGCAAACTACCTAATTATCATATGAGTTGGGGAAGCCCCCCCACACACACACACACAAAGATAGGAAAGTAGACATACGGTTAGAAAGGAAATCTGATATTCTGTTAGGGTCTACAGAATTTAGTAATCATTAAAAGTAAAAAGGTTATAGATAAGAAATAAAAGGGATGGCAAAATATGTTCATGAGTAGCATATTATCAAGACTTTTACATGAAGATAACTACTTTCTGATTAGATTTAAGGCCCACTCAACATAGGAAACTCATAACTGGTACTATATGATCAAGAACCAATGCCTGAGGAGCTATCAGATCCCAGAGGATCTGGTTTAGTATACTACAATTATTCTGATAAATGGGCATACTATCAAATTACCCTATACATTCATATCATTCTACTCATAGATTAGTGCTACTTTCAGACCTTTTTGGGGAACTTTCTTGTGTCGTGGATGGTGATTAACATAGAAACTGACAACTAGTTAAGTCACAGAGGATATGTTTCATGGAGTGCTCAGCCATAAACGGGATATCTATATCACACCTCTCCCCAAGGCTCAGACACCATTGGGGAGGAGGGAATGGAAATACATTACAAGCCACCGATTATGCAGGACAAGAACAAAAGAGTATCTGGACAAATAGGGACCTCTATACTCATGGACTCATGGTACATGTGGTTACCTACACAAGACCAGCACAAAACACGCCAATCAACAGTTTTTTGTTGTTGTTGTTTTGTTTTTGAGACAAGCCTTTTTACATAGTCCTGGCTGTCCTGAAAATGTCTATATATACAAGAATGGCCTCAAACTCACTGAAATCCATCTTCCTCTGTCATCTGAGTGCACCAGCATGGCCTGATATCAACATTCTAGTATGGAGGGGGAAGAAAGGTTCATGAGCCTCTAACCACAGATAACTGAGGAACTATGGGTGGAGCTTATGGCTCCTAGAGGAGGAAGAGTCAGTTTTCTTTTAGTTGAAGCAGGAGCCAGTGCATGACTCCGCAAGCAGAAGTATGCGAGTAGCACAAATTGAACTCAATTAGTTACTAAGAAAAGAAGACACAAAGTTACAAAGTCTGGAGGGTAGGTAGGAGGGAAGGGTGAAATTGGGGAGAATTGCATTTGGAATAGAGTGAAAACACAATCAAAATGCTTTCCATTTCATTTTGAAAGAATTAATACAAGTTTTTTTTATTTTAAATTTATTTGTTTATTCACTTTACATCCTGATTGTGGTCCCCCTTCTCTCCTCCCATTCCTCACTTCACACACACACACCCCTTCCCATCCTTCTCTCTCCTCCACAGAGAAGGAGGCAGTCCCCCATGGATAACAACCAGCCCTTATACTAAGTCAAGCAGAACTAGGCATATCCTCTCCCACTGAGGCCAGACAAGGCAACCAGGTTAGGAGAATGGGGTCCAAAGGAAGGTATCAGAGTCAGAGATGATTCCTGCTCCAGTTGTTGGGATCCACATGAAGACCAAGCTATGCATCTGCTATATGTGTGCAGGGGCCTAGGACCGGTCCATGCATGCTCTTTGTTTTTTGGTTCAGTCTCTGTGAGTGCCAATAGAAATGAAGACAGTAAAAGAAATGAGTTAAAGACAAAGAGGAAAAGAAACAGAATAAGAGGAAAATTTTATGAATTGTGCATAGAAAGAACAGGAAAGAGTGTGCAAAGTCAGTCTGCATACAGAAACATAACTAATAATTATAAACTCCACTATATATATATATATATATAATACTAAAGACCATTACAATATATTTATACAACAATGAAGATTAATAAATTAATAAAAATATTTTAGTTAACAGAATAAATAAGCAATCACCAAAATACAACATTTGATGAAGTACATTAAAAAAAAAAAACCCTCATTTGATCATTTTTTTCCCCTTGGTGGGATGCATTTTGAATTCTTTCTCTCCCTGTGATGTTTCATGTAACAAATTGTGAAGATAGGAGAAATGTAATTTGCAAGTCCAGCTAAAAGCTATAGAACCAGAATTGGGTATGAAGTGGTTCCATAGTATATAGACAAAGTACCATTTGGATTGAGTTTCGCAAACACACACAGAGTTGAGCTGTGTAATTCGGGTCACTCTTGGTTTTCTCTTGGGCATGGTGCTGTGTTAAGGAAGAAAGGGTTTGTACTTTTGCTGATCTCTTTAGTGTGTTGTAGCTCACTTGCATTCCATAACTAAGGCTTTTCCCCAGGCTCTGTGCCCCAGAAGATGTTGAGGGACCTTGGTTTTACATTGCTCCTACCTCCACAGTAATTTTCCCCTCTGGTTATTAAAAGAGGTTGATAATATGGGCATGGGGAGAATGAATGCAAGTCACTTTCCTATTACTATCTTAAGACACCATGACTAATTTATAGAAAAAAATTATTGGGAGGTTATAGTTTCAGAGGATTCAAGTCCATGACCATAAAGAAGCATTCATTGTTTCAGGCAAGCAGGGCATGGTGCTGGATCAGCAGCTGAGAGCTCTCAATGTGGAAGTGAGAGCCCAAAGCACAGATACAGCATACTACTCTCTGATTCAGCATCTCCATTTTCTTTGTCTCACTAGCCAGTGTATTATTGGTCCCTTGGTCATCCATCCTTTTACATGGAAGTGCCTTTGCTGGCTCTTCAATGCCCTTCTTTAATATTTAACAGGGTATTTTAAAAATGAATTTTTGTTTGAGCATTACTTTAGCTGAAGAATTTATTATTTTGCATGTAGTGTTCTAATTAAATAGTGCACAGTTTATTTTTTATTTTCTTATTTATATTGTGACATTTAAGAATATTTTGAATCTTTCTGTTATTTAACTTTCTCTGTCCTTTCCTCAACCCGCTTTGTTTGCTCCTCAACCCCCTTTGTTCACAACAACAGGGCTAGATACTGAGAACTGTTTCCTCAGATAATTTCAATAGCAGACAACCACACAGAGTGATCACAAAGCTGTAGATGATGTAACCCACCATACACCTCAGCTGTTTTATAACCCAGCAGAGCCACCATCACGTGTATGGAAGTATGATGAATTTGAATCACTTGTTTCTTTTGACAGTTCTCTACTTAACAACATTAGGGAACATTTGTGTTTATATAAAGCTGTTTACATTATGTGTAGTTTATACTCATTAGTTACAACTGAAAATTATATTATTTATAGCTCTTACAGGTTTTTAAACTAACTGTAAAGAAGACATACTCTTTCCCTTTTCCCTTGCTTTCCCTGTATTTTCCTTTTCTTCTGTGAGTATCTCAATTTTATATTCTAGCCAAACCCTGGAATATACTAAGTTTCTAAGGTTGACACTGAACTTGTAATTTTTCTGCTTCAGACTCCAAGGTTCTGGTAACAGAGAAATCCTACCATATCCATTGCTTTGCTTCTTGAGTTACCTTAAATAGAATTCTTATTGCAATGAAATTATATCTATTGCATTCTATAATGCTTAACTCAAATAGCCAATATTAAGACTTACCATCCTTTTCTAAAACCTACTCAGATTAAGTAAGGAGAACATTTAGCCCAAAAGTATGAGTAAGGATACTTATCATACTTTAACCATCAGTCTGATACAGCATAGAATCACTTGAACAGGACATGATAATTAAAGGGCATTCTGGATATTGCCTTTGAGCATGTCTTTGAAAGTGTTAACTGATGTAAAATTCTCCAGACCAATGTGGACAGAACCATTCCCTGCCTCACCACTGTGATATAATCTTACTCCTCTGAAAATATAAGCCAAATTTAACTTTCATTCATAAATCACTGTCAGTTATGATATTTCATTACAGAACAAAAAGGATGTTAGATACTTACAAAGTAACTAAGACAATATGCTTTCTTAAAAATATCCCTTATTTTTTTACTATTCTGTGATCCATTGTATTTTGGTTTCTGTTGTCATATGTGTTTCTGATAGTAGTAAGACACTTATAAGGTCTTATTGCAGGTTTCCAGTATATTCATTAAGGATTTTTTTCTACATATAGAAAAGTATATGGAAATCTCAAAGAAGGAATGACTTTGGACCTAATATATGGGGTTTTTGTTATTTCAATTTTATTTTATCAACTATTAACAAGCCTCTACTATGTTGTAAGAACAATAAAAGCCACATCAACACATCATTTTTACACATGTCAGTTCTCACATTTCTTCAAATAAGTCTTAAGACATAGCATGTGTTGTTGATTTTATTGGTCAGTAGACAAAAATATCTACTGATATCAAGGAATTGACTCCAAAAATACAAAACAAATACTGACAGAATTTAGCCTTAAGTGCAGGTCTGACTCAATCCCTTATAATTTTAAATGCATCATATTATTTCCCAATGTTTCTGACTACATATAAAATAATATCACTGTATCCTATAGTTTAGTCTTCAAAGACACACATAAGCAGATGAAAATCAGTATGCCAGTCCTCTGTGGAATTAGGCAAGGAGAAACCATATACTAACATAATGCAAGTAGAAAGGAAAAGAAATGAGGAAACAGTGTTGAATTCACACTAACTGAAAAGAAGTAAAAGTATCCAAACAATATATATAGAAAATTAATCTTTTGATTATTGTGAATTAACTTTCTTCACAATAAAAAAGTCCTTAAGGCCTTATCTGATTTAATTAGAACCAAGACAGGTGTTCTTTCATTCTCTTTTCAACAAATATTTAATAAGCATAAAACATGTGTTGACAAAGGTTATTAACTTTCAATGTTTGTCGGAGTGTGATATACATATAATTATCTATCTGTGAATATATTAAGTTACAAACTTGTTTAAAAGAACAGTGCTGTCTTTCTTTCTAATGTGAGGCTCTATTTATAGCTGGAATCCTACATGTATTGGTTCCTAAAACCTTCTTCACTTGTGTTTACTAGGATTCCCTAATTGTTTGTTATGCTGGCTATCTAATAGGTTATAGTTAAAGGAAATATTAGGCTGAGATGTAGCTCGGATATGGAAAAACAGTTGGTAGACTTGTTGGGGGCACTCTAGGATACATCCTTAGTATTATCTTTCCAACCCTTTTAAGTGCCTGGACTACATCATTCCCTGACATTAACTTAGTTAACTGATGAGGAATGACACAGTTCATTCTGAGTGGCACCATTCCCTAGGCAGAGAGTCTTATATTCTACATAAATGGAGAAACAGTTGAGGACAAACAAGCAAACAAATAAGTATGTATGCATTAAATTTTCTGCGGTCTTTCCTGTGGATGTGATACTGGTAAGCTGTTTAAAGTTTGAGCTTTGACGTTCCACAAAGCTGACCTATAATCTGAAATTGCAAGCTGAATAAACTCTCCCTTAACATGCGTTAAGTCAAGTGTATTTTATTACAGCCAAAGAAATTATTTAGGCCAGTTATCTTTAAATTTCCTTCTATATCTTCTCTTCCTGTGATAATTTTATCATTCTTCAAACTATTCTATTCAAACTATTCTCTGTTTAAGTAGAATGTATCGTCTTTGTTTCCTTGTTGTACCAAAACTGCTCCATTCATTTACTGCTGATTCTGTAGAGACATAATTGAAAGGTCACTGCCTGTCAGTGTCCTGGCCTGAAGTCCATTGCTGTGATACAAGCCACTGTCTTCATTACTGTCATTGTAATATACAGTGTCACCATCATCTTCATAACTCAAAAAGCTACAAAAACATGATATGTTAATGTACCCAGAGATTAATCTTAAAAAAAAATTTTTTTGAGCTATCCAACTTGTACATTCAAGATTTTCTATGCCACCCAACTACAAAGGTTTTGGTGACAATGTGAAAATAACCTATAAGTTCACCATTAGGTCAATTTATATCTAATAATTTATGGAAAACAAAGAAAAGCAAATCCATATGTATATGTGTAGGTATGTATTCCTATACTGTGTTCATTTAAAAATGGCTCAAAACCTTACTTACCAGTACTGACGATGGAGGTTCAATGGACATGTCTAGAGAGTTCTCAGGTTTTCTCTTTCTACAATAAGAAACTGAACAAAGACAGGTGAATGATAGCAACCAAAGTTGGAGACCTATATATACATATATTACTATGTAACTATATATATATATATATATATATATATATATATAGTATTAGTATACAATCTTAGTATATTACTAATAGTATTAGTATATATAGTATATATTTTATTAACTTGATCGAGTTTCATACAATATAGTTTGATTATATTCTTCTCTGCTCTTCTTAACTCCTCCAAGACCCACACATTCTTTCCCTACCTAACCAACTTTGTCCTATCTTTTTCTTGTTTAAAACACATCAATCCTATTTATTCTACCCATATACTTTCTAGTATGTAGACTTACACAGGAAAAAAAATGTAGCTCAGTAGTGGCCACACCCTTAGGAAACATACCCTTTCCCAGCCACTGTCAATTTCCAATAACTACTCAGCTAGTGGTAGATATGCCTACCTCTATGCTTGGATTTTAGCTGGGTTGAGTTTGAGTAGTTCTTCTGCTTACTGTCAAACCCTCTGTAAATTCATATATGCAATTGTCCTGTTCTATCTGTAACACCATTTTGTTTGAATCATCCAGTACCTCTGGCTCTTACAGGATTTCTGACTCCTCTTCTTCAGTGTTCCCTGGGCCTTTGGAGTAGAGGGCTTGGTATAGATGTTCCATTTAGGGGTGGTAACACATGAGTATCCACGTCCTTCTACTGCAAAAAGAAGCTTCTTTAATGACAATTGACCAATCTATTGATAGAATAATAAGTAATTAGTTATTAGTTAGTTTTAATACTATATTCATTTAGAAGAATTATAGTAGGATGTTTTCTGAGGCCTATAAACATATCTACATATTAGGAAAGAGGGTAGAAATGGGCTAGAGCAGGGCAAAAATTTAGAAGCTCAATGACAAGACCTATAAAAAGATAGGAATTTCTTAGTTATCTGTTACAGTATTTTCATATAACTATGTTTATTTCTCTTAGTTTTGCCTTTAACTCAGCATTCATATAAATAATTCAGACTCTTTATATTTGTTTATAATAAGCTTCACAACACAAGAACTGAGCAGTTATTACTCTATTCTTAACCCTTGAGGCTAATCTAGTTTCTTCCCACCCTACCTGCACTTTGTAGCTTTCCTGCCGAGTTCCTCTCCTGGTGTCTCCTGTCATATCTGATTTTTATCAGTTCAAATGGAATACACTGGAACAGTTATCCTTATATACACTGTAACAAATCAACTGAGGAAAATGACTCAATGGATAAAGGCTTAATTTTGGTACAAAGTTCAAGAGTACAGTCCATCAGAAGGAGAGAGCCCAGATAGCAGATTGAAGCAGCTGGTCTAATTGCATCTGTACTAAGGAGACAGAGATCCATGACTTTTTTTTTCCTTCTCAGGTTACTTTCTTTTGCTTTTGTAGTCCAAGGTAGCAGCTCAAGAAATGTTTAGGGTAGTCTGCAGGGCAGAGCTTTTCAGAGGTCCTCTGTGTCCGGCTCCTGACTTGTTTCCTTTTTTCTCCTTCTTCTGATGTCCAGCCTTTTTGCCTCTCTGGATAGGAGTTGAGCATTTTAGCAAGAGTCCTCCTTCTTGATTAGTTTCTTTAGGTGTACAGATTTTAGTAGGTTTATCCTATATTATACGTCTATATGAGTGAGTACATACCATGTGCATCTTTCTGCTTCTGGGATAGCTCACTCAGGAAGATCTTTTCCAGATCCCACCATTTACCTGCAAATTTCATGATTTCCTTGTTTTTTTATTGCTGAGTAATATTCCATTGTGTAGATATACCACAATTTGTGCATCCATTTCTCCAATGAGGGGCATCTGGGCTGTTTCCAGCTTCTGGCTGTTACAAATAAGGCTGCTACAAACATGGTTGAGCAAATGTCCTTATTGTGTACTTGAGAAAAAAGGACAAGGTATGATATAAATCCCAATAGCATACCCCTAAACACTGATTTATTCCCACCTCTACCCTCTATATGGAAGAGCCAGAGTCAACCTGTAAGCCTCACCTGTCCAAGAACCAAAGTAACTTCCTGGCATCTTGGGAGTTGCAGTTCTCAGAAAATAACAAAGCCACACAAGAAATGTTGTGGCCATATGCTTTTGTCCTGGAAAAGCCTCTACAACACGTGTCTTGTCACCACACACTGGGATTCCACAGAGGGGACCTGACAAGAGTGAAAAGAGTCAATCCTGGTAAGTATTTAATTAAAGCTTGCTTCAAATTTGGCTAAAAAAAAATGCTTAGGGTAAATGTTCGCATCTCAATTAATGTAATCAAGGTAAATTTTCACAGACAGAGGCAGAAGCTATTCTAGCTTTTAATTAAATATATAAACTTTTGAGGATTAAATTTTGAATTAAAATTAGCTACACAAAGTATATTTTGAACTTTTCTTACAATTTTCTTGTCTTCTTATACAGCAAAGCTGTACCCTATGGTTTTTAATTTTCCTAAGTTCCATAGGGACTGTTACCTGAAACAATGTAGTGCCCTCAGTAGCATCTGAAAGGTACAGGCATACATACATGGTAAAGGTGATTGAGCAGAGCAGGTCCTAACAGAGAATTTGCTCCCATAATATCAATGTGAAGATCAATATAGCAGCTGAATGAATACTTCAAAAGCACCCTACTGCTGTCGTACACAGTTATTTTGAAAATATCCTGCACCACATTGAATGTCTTCCTGAGCTTTGGAGGATGGCTGAAGGTCACACCTCCAAACAGGAAGGTATAGAAATGATGCAGGCATCTTTTTATAATAAACCATCTGGTATGGACTCAAAGTGATTATTAAGAGTATTAAATAAACTATTAGTCATTACATTATCAAGTATTTATTGACCACCTTTGGTATGCTATCTTTCTCTTGCTTCAAGACACTGATATGTATAGTTGAATAAATAAGATTATTACTATACAAATTCACCTTCAAGTAACACCCCCCAGTGTATAGGAAATCATATGTATTCTGGAAAAAATAAGAATATAAAAATGTGAATATAAAGAATGTAAATATAAGCATTTAACAGAAATGATGTGATATTCCATTCACAATTACCTAAAAAGGATATTAAACCTTGTTAAAAATAGAACCAATGTATTTTGTTTTAAAGTAAACATTTTGATATTTCTGCATAATGTCACAAAAATCTATATATGTTATAAGGTAAAAGCTATAGATAACTGAACATTTGTCCATATTGTCGAAGAAGTGGAATACATTAAGGATGAAGGAGAAATGGATTCAGAGAAACAAGATTCCAGAAGGCACTTGCAGCTGCAGTATCTCAGAATGCAGAGCTGCCAAGTCAGATTGAAAGTCTCTGATGGTGATTGGAAATGTATTTTTAGAATTCTTATGGGGCTCATAATGCCATGGATATACAATTCTGGTCTGAATTTGTGCAAACTGAGGAATTTATTTTCAGTTTTTATGCCTCAATTGATGTAGTCTCTATATTAGAAAAAATAGGAATCAAGAACACAAAATAGAAAAGAAAACACAGAAGCTACAAATCTTTACTCTGACAATATATCTTTATTAATGGTAGAAACCATGATAGAAAGAGGCAGGAGTGGATTACTGAAAGTGATGGATGGGGATAAAACCCTATAATAGTACTAACCAACAATTCTGTATTCAGCAAAGTACCCTGCAGAAACGAAGATTAAACAATGACAGACAAACAATACACACAGTTTGTCCCAAGTATATTTGTCCTACAAGATACACAAAGAAGAATTTGCTTTCATGCTGCAGTAAAAGAAAGTAGGAAGCGATCTGAATCCACATGAAGTGCAGTAGAAAACACAAGTACAGAGGACTAGAAAGTGACGCAAAGGAGAGCAGTGGTCTACATTTGGCTGGTTAGTTGATTTTCTGTAGAAATTAAATGTCAAATGTGCACTGCAACACGTCATTGATGGGAACAATGTACAAGGATGCATACAATGACAACATATGAGGGACCAAGGGAAAAAAGCAGGAAGGCACATGGGTAACAAAGAGTATATCCTATTTCACAAGCTATTACCTTGAACAGGTATTAAATAAATGTGCCCACTGCACTAAACCAATTTCCCAAGTATCACAATAATTGTTCTAGCCACAAATCTGTCAGGTGGCAGAGCTACCTGGCATAAATGAGAGAGGGGAAAAAAATCTTCCCGACCTTGAGGTTGATTGGTTAGAGAAGAAGATATACTTTAAAAAAAAAAGAAGATATACTTTAAGTAAAATTAATAAAATAAGTAGGGCTGTAGAAATGGCTCAGTAAGTAAAGGCTCTGGTCAAGTCTGTGGAAAGTGGTGAGTGAATAAAAGAACAATTTCTTTTCAAGTCACTGGATACAATTCATGTAACACATGTTTCCTAGATTAAAACAGCTTTCTTAAAAGCTTCAACTGGATAGCACATTGGTTATAGAAACTCTGCAGTCAGCCAGAATGCAGCTTTCTTGGTGTCATTATTCAGTTACACCAAACACAGCATGACGGTTGGAACTTTCAGGCTATTAGAGGCCTGATGTGTCACCAACTCACTGTGCACTCAGAGAGCAATGCTCTATGCCACATGCTTCTGCAACCACGGACCTATCTTTCATATTTTTATCTTCATTTCCAGATTTCTGTCTTGATTAAGTAGGGTAGCAGAAAATGAAACTTCCCATCTTGTCTGATCCTCAATAATCATGGTCATTCATGTGGAAAGAGCAAAGCTTCTAATGAAGACACTTATTCATTATCTGAACCTTTGCACTAATGATGCTAAGTGAAATGCCAGCCTTTTAAGGCAACAGTTTTCACACACTAATAACAAGTATTAGGGCTCATAAAAGAAATCAGAAAATATTCCATGCTTCTTAGAAAGTTAAATTCTTCAAAAAAAAGTCATATTCTGACACCATGTTCTTCCTTTTATAATCTGATGATAATCAATCACTTTGGTTTATCTGCTTGGTTGTTTAGATGACTTTATGATTTGTTTTAATTAGCAAAACACAGAAGTTGTTATTTTCAGTGACTTGCATTGAAAGCCTTTCTAGTCACTACAGATATAAGGCCCCTGAAAACCACCACAGAATTTCTAGACACCAGACAGAAGATTTAGCCACAATTTTCATTTCTTCTTTATGTGCCTCAATAACTCGATAAGCATAGCTTTAAAATCATGTTCCTGTGTTCCTGATAAATGAAAATATCCATTGATTTTGGGGGTTTCTGGTGAAGCCATGATATCCTGACTTTTGTTGGATGTGATCTTATGCCAACCTCTAGCCACCTGCTTATCTGCAACCTTTGCTGTTTGTTCTTGGAGTCTATACTTCATACTGGGTCCATCTGTCTCTGGTGTCTGAGTATTCTTCAGGAAGATGAGAAAGGTCCACTGGTTTCAAGAGTGGATGTTGGTGTTTCAGCTAAGCGAGGAAGGTCTCAGGCACAGGTGCTCAAGCACAGGAATGTACATGGAAGTGTACCTTGAAGGACTGGGTGCTAGAGCATGCACGTAGATTCTTGGAAATGTGGAGCTTAAGTGCAGGAGAGGATGAGAGTGCTGGCACTGTTCATGGGCATTCACAGGTGTCCTAAATACCTCAGTGGCCTATAGGTCTGTTGTACTGTCCTGGTATTCAGATCTGACTGTGCTCCAGGAACTGTTTGTCTGAAATCCACTGGTAGACCCACAGAACAGGGGCTTCAATGTTGAGAACGTTGTCCCAAGAATCCCTATGTTGCCCACAGTGGGTGTGTGGGTGGGAGGGATCCGATGTCTGGCTGCTAGTGTAGAGGGACCCTGGATCTGGGACTCTGCACACACTCACTTGCAGGCACCCTCACCTGCTTACAGCCCTAATCAGAAAGCACAGGGTTTTGCCCTGTTCTCTACTCTCAGATTTGGGACTGCAGGGGCAAATGAGAGTGTAGGAGAACCTTCAGCTCAGTGGTGTCCACTGTTTTGTCACCAGGCAGGGAGATCTGTACTTGGAGCAGCCACCTCTGTTGTCTCAGTCACTGAACAAGGAGGCTCCTGCTTGGGCTGGTCACTGCTCTGCCACAGCCACAGACCTGGGAGGCCCTTACTGTTGCTGCCTCTCTCATCTCAGCATAGAGGATCATGCTTGGGGCAACCACTAGGGGGAGGCCCATGCTTGGTGCAGCAGCCACAGCCCACCACCTCTGCGGAGCAGGGAGGCCTATGCTTAGATCAAGGGGAAGTGCAGGGAGGTTGAGTATTCACCACTCTCAGTCCCCACAACTCACAGTCCCTGGAGATGTCCATGGGTGACCTGTATCCAAACTGGCCCAGCTCACGGGTCCAGGAAGCCTCAATGTCGATGTTATGGTTTCAGCTGCCCCTCTACACACCAATTTCGTAGTTTCAGATCCTGTGCGTGCTGGTCACCGTCATCTTGGACTCTACACTATTTTCATTCAAGCTTTTAGACCTTTAAAAGCCTTCATTTTTCTCTGAAGAATAAGATCATATTTAAGTACTGAGGAAGTTTTCAGTTCAGTTGATTGAGTTTTTAAAGAGAATTCCATAAGGCATATTCAACTGATACAACTGACAAGCCTTGTAAGATGAGTAGAAGGTCACATGCTCATTCATGGTATAGAAACCATTTTCTTTAATTCATATATATATATATATATATATATATATGTCCTTTATTAATAGCTTAAAGTAATTGTTGCTGTTATTCAAAGAAACTCTTATTTTTAAGTCAAGTTGGTTATTTAACAAAAATATATTTATTATACTTCAAAGTCATTTAAGCCTTCATTTTTTTCATTTTATTTTGTTTTTTTTATAGAGAGTAAAGTAAAATAACTAAGAAAAGGCTAGTTTTCTTGTTTAGAGTACTTTCCCAAAACCTATGTGATCAAAATGGTAGGTAAGTGTAATGTTTTCAAAAATGCAACCACATAGTTAATAGAAGAAATAAAAAATATCACTTAGATACCATATAAGATGATTCCTGGAGCTGTTTCCAACACTGACATCCTTGGCTGTAACAGTAATATTCCGTTAATGTGACCATGTCTCTGGAGATCATACATCTTTTGCATATAAATAAATGCTTATCCCAAAGCCCCAATAAATGGCCTGTATCCTCATTGCAAAGAATGAGAAGTTTAATAGGTGCTTTAAAAGTATCATCATTTTCAGTTAATGTTGCTCAATGGTCAACACATGTTTAGGATGTGTGAAGCCCTAGTTCCAATAATGAACAGTGACAAAAAGAAACTAATTTATTTTATCTAGTGGTTATTCAAATAAGAGTTGGGGGACAATAAAGTGCAGCATTACACTAAAACAATCACCAAACTGAGGAAGGCCCCCATTTTAGTTTTGAAAAAGATTAGTAAAGTTTTTGTCAACTATAGACCAACAAGTTGATTATGAAGCTGGGGAAGATTCTATCTGACTTTAGAGGCAGGGTCCCTAAAACAGGAAGCTGCTTCATTAGAGACGATAAAGAAAGGGTGCTTTGAGTTTACTTAGTTACACTTCTGACTTGATGACATAGACAGAGATGCCTTGACTTCAACTAAACATGTGACTCCATAGCAGTCTATAGTAATACAGTGATATGTGCAGCACGCTGGTTAAGTGTGCTCTGCTGAACATTAACACTGTTCTCAGTGCTCATGTTCTACCTGACTCTCATCTCCAAGGTCTTTTTCCTTACTGGAACCTGCCAATTCTTTTTCCTTCTTTTTCTTTTCTTTTTTTTTTTTTTTTCTGTGTTCTCATATGAATAGTTTCTTTTGATTCTATTGAAAAGTTTTCCTTTTTTATGGGGAGCATTAAAATGTTGTGAATGAGTTGAAACTAAATATCCACTCAGATAACTTTTCTGGAGAAATTTTTACATCTTGGTTTTTACCCAATTCTACTTCATCTCTCCAGGTTCAGAGTCTCAGTGAGCTTTGTCAGAATGATAATGCCTATCAAATCTACCATGTTTTTTTGTCATCCTACCTGCATTCCATCTTTGTAAGTATTCAGCTCTACACTTGATACTGGCAGTGAATGATGGTGTCTTACTAAGAGAAATGCTTTGTCATGGTCTTCATGCTCTGAAAAAAAAATGAACAAAAGATCACTGTTTCAGCATTCCATTATTGTATAAGACAAAATACTCAGTACCTACTAAAGAGTCACTTTAGGTCCAGTCCATTTCCATGTCCATTGTCTACATCAATTTCTCTTTGAGAGCAAAGACTAAATTATGCCAGGATGGTGCCTGTGTTTCATAAACATAAAGCATTTTCATGTTTAATAACTGAGATTGGTGTTTTTATGTTCAAGACCCTCCATGCAACACACATACATAAACACACACACAGAAAGAGAGGGGGGAAGAGACAACTTGAAAAGTTTTAGGGCTTAACATAGTAAAATTAATATTTTTCAATGTTTGTCAATAAAAAACTATTGGATAAATAAAATTAAAAAATAAAAAGTTTAATAGATAATTCTTCAGGTTCTATATCCTTCTCCTTTACATTACCGTTCAGGTTTATAGTACTGGCATTATCAGTGGCATTACTTATATACTTATTTTTTATAGTTGGACAAAGGGCATGAGAATGGGACAAAATATAATCTTTAGATAGAGAAGGATCATCCCATGAAAATTATTGCTGACATTGTCACTCAGATACTAAGTGGCTACACACCTCCAAAACAGTAACTCTATGTGAGAAACCATAACATTTGTGTAGACTTGAATTGTGACATTTGTTGCATTTTTATTTAACTTAAACCTTTAAGCCATTTTGTGAAATAATTCATGCTTGTAGTTAAAAGTATAAAAATTATTATTATGAAAATTGGCAATTTTCTTTCCTACTACATATTACTCCCCAAACCCCTCTCTCAAATGTGCACATAAAATGTTTTGCCTTTTTCTTCTGCTATTAACCTTCCAAATACTGCACTTCTCTGCTAGCTACCCTGTTTTTGTTTTACAACACTATATTCTGGAAAGAGTCTACTTGAGTGAGTATAGGCTTGTTCAATCAGCATGTGAACTCTAGGTGTGATATACCTTATAGTATAGTATGTGCCACTAACCAGATCTGTGCTATTTTTGTAGTTAATGGCATAGCAGATGAATACTTAGCTCTGTTATAACAGTTCGTGGTGGGTCATCAGACACAATAAACACTTTCGTATGCACTATGGGATTTTTAAGTGTTTATGCTGACATTTAGGAAAAATAAAATGTAAATATAAAAATCCCACAAACAAGTTTCCTAGCAACTTAATTGATTGTAAAGCATTCATTGACCAGTCAATTCTCAAATTTCATAGTTTATAAGTTACATGTAGTATGGGTGCCCTTTACCGTCTCATCCTCCACAGTGAGTTTTTCAAGTCATATCCCATTCTCCTAGAGCTGGGTATCTCTTAGTAATCATCAGTGTTGACACACATAAAAATAACTGTACACTAGAAAACCTTTAATAGTGCATTTTCATCTTTTTCTAGTGAGTAATCAGTTAATATTTTTCACTTCCATAGTTTTCTCTCCTCGTCTTATTTCCCATTCTGTCTCATTTCATCTTTCATTTCAGCCCATCACTGCTATTCAGCCCATCACTGCTATTGTGACTTCTCTGCCTTGGTAATTCTGTGCTCCATGGACTTTTCTTCAAACCTGCTGCAAAGATGCTATCCTAAGACACTGTTACCACATCAGTGGGACCTGGCTGCATTCCAAGTCTTGATTGGACCTTTGATTTTGGAAAGGACAAATTTAAGTAGCATCCTAAGAAACACTACAGAGAAAAATTAGTTTTAAAAATATGAACTTGAAAATTGTCATTATTTCACAGTTCAGTGGGATTAAGCTACAAAGATATCTAGGATAAAAACACCTTTCCTTTAAAATTTGGGAGATATTTATTCTTTCTTCAGAATAACTAATCATTTTGATGAAAAGTCATTAGCTTATCATTTCATTGCTCTGCATTGCCAGAAAATTTTGCAAGTGTGTTCTCATCCTTTGCATTCTGAAACTTCTTGAACCTTTTTTCCTCTCTCTGGTTTAGTTGGGAATGTTTCTCTTGCTTCTAAACAAACACAGTGGTGAACTTGAACAACAGGGGGCGTCACACGTTGCATGAAAACAAAGCGTTGGTCCTGGTGGAAGAATGTCAACCAGGTTTCCGTTGCACCGTCCAGCATCAGTTCGGGTTAGAAGCACAATGACATCTGCTGTCAGGTTCCTTCAGTTTAGTATAGACTGAGCTTTTCTTAGTAAATGTTAACTTATTTTCTCCAGCCTTCCCAGAAAACTTCTGGGAGCCCCCAAATGAAGTTACCTCAGTAGCATGCTCACTTTTAAAGCAATCTTCGTGGCCTGGGGAACTACAGGACAAGGTTTAACTTAAGGTTAAAAATAGAGTTTACCCGCATTTCTGCAGCTACAAAGCGAACCATTATGGTATTACAGTGTCTCTACGGAACATGGCTGAGGACAGTGATGAAGAGAAATCCTCCCAATAGACAGCTCTAAGGAAATCACCTGGTTCTTCACTTTGGAAGAAGAAATGAAAATTTATATAACTATATGACAATGCACAGGGTGCAGCAAAGACTTGGAAGTTTAGAAAAATGCTGACCAAAAAACAAAAAGAAATCTAGAGGGCAGGTATTTGGCTAGAGCAGCTCGAATGGGAAATAATCACGAAGACATCTGCATACTGTGTGAGTATCCACTTAAGTGTACCTGGAGCAAAGCAGGATTTTTAACAATCTGAATATTAGGTCGATCTTCTTTGTGAATACCAGTTAGCCCTCTCTCAAACCATGCTGGTAACCATCTATATTAACTACTTGGCATGTGATTGTGAAAAAGTATTAAGAAAAGAGGGTGCTCTATTTTGGCTCACACTTCCAGGGAGCATTCTGTCATGCCAGAGGAGTCATCATGAGGAAAGCTCCAGGCAACTGGTCATATTGAATCTGCAGTCAGGAAGTAGTAAGAGATGAATGCTTGTGTTCATCTCATTATCTTCTTTTTATGCCATCCAGATTACCACCAAATGGGCAGTAGCGCCAATTTAGGATGTGTCTTACCCTTTTAATTTTCATAATTTAGACAATCCCATACAGACTTGCCAAAAGACTAACCTAATTTAGATAGTCTTTCGCAAGTACACCAAGAGGCTTAAGTTGTAAGTGATTTCAGGTTCTGTTATGTTGAAATCCATACTGACTGTCACACAGCTTACTGAGCTCATGAACATAGTGACCACGATAGTGAGAACGGAGGTTATAAATGAGGTCATCAACTTGGATTTAACACTAAACAGAGCCAGAACGGCTATGGCCACTGCTGAGTGCACAATCTTGGGAATCACAGGCCAAAGGCTCTCAAAATGACACCTTTCCTGATGTGTTTATTCAGTTACTTAGTGGCAAGCTGACAACATTGGGCCATTTCATCAAGAGAATTGGTGTGGTTTTTCCTGTGGTAGAAGCTTACTGTGGACATGGGTTTGCTTTTCCTGCATACAACACCTCTAAGAAAACTTCCAGTTATTAAGTCTCATAGTACTTCACCTGGGGCCCTCACATTCCACATTGTGCTGCCTTTTTTTTTTTTTTTACCTGTGTTTATTTTTGAGACAGGGTCTCACTAGGCAACCCTGACTGTCCTGTATTCTTGCTATGGAGACCAGGCTGGCCTCAAAAACATATCTGTCTGCCTCTGCCTCTGCCTCTGCCTCCCAAGCACTGGGATGAAATACATGCTTCACCATACATGGCTGCAGTACTGGTTTAAACTCTGAAGTCACTTCACTTCCCATGGCAAAGAAGAAAACAGTGGCTCTGTGTGGATGATGTCACTGCTTTCACCCACTTCTGCCACCCAAATGTAGCTTGCTCTACCACCAAATGGCTTTTTGAATACAGTGCAAGCTAGGGGATAATAATTTATGTGGGTGGTATAAATGTCTCCAGAATGTATTTTCTCTTAGCTGGATCACGTAAATGGTATTTTCTTTCATAGCCAAGGTTCCTAGACTCAGAAGACAAAAATGAATGGACACAAGTCACTATTACCTCTTACAAAAATTTTCATTTTGATCTTTGAGTTCACACACTGGCAAGTTCTTGTTTACTGTACGACAATTGTTTCCACCAGGAACATACTGAGTAGGAGATTAAGAGCATCCTGGGACTCTTCATGCCTCTTATGGAATAGTCCAAGAAAATTATTTTGTGTGCTATTGCACTCTATATTCCATAGGGTTCCTGATGTAGATAAACGTGGAAGAACTGAGCTGCTATTTCATTGATTGGGAAAGAGAGGAACAGAGATGCCTAAGGCATGTCTGCTGAGGATTCCCACTAACCCCTTTTCATGCAAGATATTTTTATGTGACACCAAATCGATGTTTGTAACCTAGATGTGCAAATTAAACATTACTGTGAAAAGGCTATAAAATAATTTTTTGTTTTGTTTTGTTTTGTCTTCAAGACAGGGCTCCTCCATGTATCTCTGGGTGTCCTGGAACTCACTCTGCAAACCAGGCTGGCCTCAAACTCACAGAGATCCACCTGCCTCTGCCTCTAAGTGCTGAGATTAATGATGTGCACCACTACCATCTGGATAACAAACACATTTTTGAAACAATCCTTTGTTATGCATATAATTTTATCATTTTAAAAATAAAAATGTAAGCAGATGTACTACTTATTGCTTTTTACATAAAGAATTGAAGTTTAACTGAATGTTTGATACCCAACATGCAAAGCATCAACAATGTTTTGTTAAATATGGTTGATATTTTTATATTTTACCTATTAGTGCTCAAAGCATCGATTCAAATAAATATGTAGTTCAAAGTACCTATGTGGAAGAATTACATTTAGTGACATTTCAGAAGGTGTCAGTAATTCATTCTCAATCCCAGGTAAAGTTCATTTTGAGATTTTTTTTGTCACTCAAATCACCAACTCCAAAAACAGTTTTCTAAACTATCAAATATTTAAACAAAAATAATATAAAGGCCTTCTAATTTAATACATACTGGGGAATAAAGGTAGGAAAATATTATTTGTTTTTGTAACTAATGTGCTTATGATCCTATTGCTGGACAGCAGAAAATATTCTTTGTTTGTTTGTTTTTTGGTTTTTTTTTTTCTTGAAGAGTTTGTATTTTTTATATTGTAATATAGTTTAGTCTTTTTAACAAATTTTGTTTATTTATTACAATTTATTCACTTTGTAGCCTAGCTGTAGCTCCCTTCCTTTTCCCCTCCCACCCCCACCTTCCCTTTCTCAACTTCTTGCATACTCCTTTCCCAGTTCACTGATAGGGGAGGTCCTCCTATCCTTCCATTTGACCGTAGCCTATCAGGTCTCATCAAGACTGTCTTTCATACTATTCCTCTGTGGCTTGGTAAGGCTGCTTCCCCATCAGGGGGAGGTGATCAAAGAGCCAGCCACTGAGTTCATGTCAGAGACAGTCCCTGTTATCGTTACTAGGGAATCTACTAGGAGACTCAGCTGCCATGGGCTATATCTGTGCAGGAGTTCTAGGTTATCTCCATGAATGGTCCTTGGTTGGAGTATCAGTCTCAGAAAAGACTCCGGGGCCCAGAAATTTTAGTTCTGTTGCTATCCTTGTGGAGCTCCAGACCCTTCATGGTCTTTGTATCTCCCCCTTCTTTCATAAGATTTCCTGCACTCTGCCCAAAGTTTGGCTATGAGTCTCAGCATCTGCTTTAATACTCTGCTGGGTAGAGTCTTTCAGAGGCCCACTGTGGTAGGCTCCTGACTTGTGCCCTGTTTTCACCTTCTTCACATGTCTATTATGTTTACCTTTCTGAATGAGGATTGAATACCTTACCCAGTGTCCTCCTTCTTGCTTAGCCTCTTTAGGTATATAGATTTTGGTATATTATCCTATATATATTTGTCTAATATCCACTTATAAGTGAATGTGTACCATGTGTGTCTTTCTGCTTCTGAGTGAGGGATACCTCACTCAGAATGATCTTTTCTATTTCCCATCATTTGCCTGCAAATTTCATGATTTCCTTGTTTTTAATTGCTGAGTATTATTACATTGTACCACAATTTCTGTATCCAATTCTCAAATGAGGGGTATCTGGGTTGTTTCCAGTTTCTGGCTATTATGAGTAAAGCTGCTATGAACATGGTTGAGCAAATGTCCTTGTTATATACTTGAGCATATTTTGGATATATGCCTAGGAGGGGTATAGCTGGATCTCAAGGAAGCGCTATTCCTAATTGTCTGAGAAAGTGCCAGATTGATTTCTAAAGTGGTTATACAAGTTTACCTTCCCACCAGCAATGGAGGTGGGTTCTCCTTTATCCACTTCCTCTCTAGCATGTGTTGTCACTTCAGTTTTTTAATTTAGCCATTCTGATGGGTGTAAGGTGTAGTCTCAGGGTTGTTTTGTTTTGCATGTCTCTGATAACTAAGGATGTTGAGCATTTCTTTTAACTGTTTCTTTGTCATTCGGTATTCCTCTATTGAGAATTCTCTGTTTAGCAATGTACCCCATTTTTAATTGGATTACTTGATTTGTTACTGTTTAACTTCTTGAGTTCTATATATTAGCTCTCTGTCAGACCAAGTAGCCTTTATCTCAGGTGTACAGAGATAGTTCAGTATATGGCAATCCATCAATATAATCCACCATATAAACAAACCAAAAGGAAAAAAAAACACACGAGAATCTCCTTAGATACTGAAAAAACATTTCATAAAATCCAGCATTCATTATATTTAAAGTCCTGGAGAAATCAGATATAATGCTCTCACCTAAACATAGTAAAGGCAATATACAGCAAGCCTATAGCCAACATCACACTAAACAGAGAGAAACTTAAATCAATCCCACTGAAATCAGGGACAAGGCAAGGCTGCCAATTCTTTCCATATCTCTTCAACATTGTTCTTGAAGTCCTTGCTAGAGCAATAATATAATTAAAGGAGATCAAGGGATTCATATCAGAAAGGAAGAAGTTGCAGATCGAAATGATAGTATACATGAGTGACCCCAAAAGTTCATCCAGAGAACTGCTTCAGGTGATAAACACCTCAGGAAAGTGGCTGGATACAAAAGTAACTCAAAAAATTCAGTAATCCTCCTATACACAGAAGACAAATGGGCTGAGAAAGAAATTAGGGAAACAACACCCTTCACAATAGCCACAAAGGACATAAAGTACCTTGGTGTAACTGTAACCAAGCAAGTCAAAAACTTGTATGAAAAAAACTTCAAGTCTCTGAAGAAAGAAATAGAAGATATCAGAAGAGGGAAAGATCTCCCATGCTCATTAATATGGTAAAAATGGCCATCTTACTAAAAGCAATCTACAGATTCAATGTAATTCCTATCAAATTACCAACATAATTTTTTACAGAAATTTATAATTCTTCGTACGGAAGAACAAGAAACCCAGAATCGCTAAAACAATCATCTACTATAAAAGATCTTCTGGAGGTATCTACATCCCTGATCTCAAACTGTATTATACAGTAACAGTAATAAAAACTTCATGGAACTGGAAAAGAAACAGGCTGGTGGATCAATAGAGTCAAATAGAAGACCCAGAAATAAACTCACATACCTATGGATACTTGATTTTTAACAAAGATGCCAAAACCATACAATGGAAAAAAGATAGCATCTTCAACAAATGGTGCTGGTCTAACTGTATGTCTAGATGTAGAAAAATGAAAATAGATCCATTTTTATAACCCTGCACAAAACTAAAATGCAAGTGGATCAAAGACCTCACATCAAACCAGACACACTAAACCTGTTAGAAGAAAAAAATGGGGAAGAGCCTTGAACTCATTGGCACAGGAGACAACTTCCTGAACAGAACACCAACAGCACAGGCTCTAAGATCAACAATCAATAAATGGGACCTCATGAAACTTAAAAGCTTTTGTAAAGCAAAGGATACAGTCAACAGAACAAAACAGCAGCCTACGGACTGGGAAAGTATCATCACCAATCCTATATGTGACAGAAAATGTTTTCATGAACAGAAAAATTCTGCAGTTCATGAACACACGAATCTTTTACCTAAGCTAAGCTGTTTCTATCTGTATTTCTTTGTGTTGCATGGTGTGATGTTGTGTTGGAAAGTGTGCTAATTGTGTGTTAAGAACTAGGGTTACAGTACAATCACATGATCCACTAAGGTTGAGAACTGTTGCAAGCACCTTTAATTAACTACATGTTTGATTTTTAGTTAATTTTTGACATTGTGTGTTCAGAAACTGTGTATGTTTTCAAATATTTTGCAATCCCTATACCCAGTTTTATTATCCCAGGTGGAGTCGTGACCCATTGTTTAAGAAACTGAACCCGAGTAATTTTCTTAATAGTACTATGGTTTAATTTAAAGTCAATGCGATTTGTCACAAACCAATTTAGAAAGATGACGAGATATACCTCTCAGATCCTTGGAAATGAAGGTTTTGGCCATTCTTTTAGGTAAAGAACCATTAACAGATAAACTATATGCTGAAATGAAAGAACAAAATGTATTGTAGAAAAAGTAGGAATATCATCTACAAACATAAGGACAACGGTGGGAACAAGGACCCTTATTGCCATCCTTGTTTTGCCAGGAACACAATTGGGAGTGCATATGCATAGTTGCTACTTTTTCTCCATTTTTAAAATGTTCCATAACCTCTCAAATAGCACCATATACATTAGGTAAATAACTGTTTTTGTCCCTCTGATCCATGTTACATCATATAGTGACTTTGTATAAGTGCTTACATATTGCTGCTATTTACTCATGTTTAGGACCTGGAATTTAGCCCCATTTCTTGGGGAAGAAATCTTTACATTTTGAGTTGTGGCAGGATAGCTCCTGTTGTGAAGAGACTTTTCTTGATAATTTGTGATATGCATATTCTGAAAACACCTAATGTCAAACCAATGAGGAGGTCATCATTAGAGTATCTCTCATAACAGCTAAGATTCCTCACCCAACACACAGCTCAAGCTAATACCATGCTGGTGTTGTCACCAATCCCACTGACTGCCTGCAAGTGCACTGCCTGGCCTGGTTGAGGCTGAAAAGGAGGCGGCACCCATGCCTCCTCATTTAGCTCATTTCCATGTCAGTACTCTCCCACCTTCAAGTGTAAACAAGGTTAACTAAAGCTGCATAGACCCTCTATTTTTGTTCCTTTTTCTGCTTCTAAACTGAGTGTAGAGTAAACCATTCTGCTGATGAAAGTTGGGGTCCTGCCTAGCATCTTCAATTTGAATTCCAAAACAAGTCATTGGGGCTCTGAATTTCCAGTTGTGATGCAGAACTCACTCTTAAAAATATTTTGGAATGGATTATTAAGTCATGGTTCTTCACCCCTCAGTGCTAATCAGTTCTCTTTGTCTCATTTACTGTCATCCCTAGGGTGTGCTTAGAATTAGAGAATTTCTTCATTAGATATGAATTATATAAGATGCTCAGCTGACTTCACCTTGTATTTCACTTGAAGAATTCTCTAACGAAACATTAAGATCACCTTTACTAGTGCTTAAAACAAAGCCTATACTAAGTATTGAGGTTCGTCTTCTCCCTCACAGTGATTGGAATGGTGCGGTTAAAAAATATGAGTTTGCTTCTCTAGTCCTCAGATGCAACGATGGAACTAGCCACCTACAGGTTTCCTAGAAATTGGCTGAATCCTTATGTGAAAGTAGATACAGTACTCTAAATACATGAAAAAATTATTTGCTCAGTACATCTGCCAAACTGATCTTCTAAAGGGGTCATGTAACATTTACAACACTTATATGTTTGTCCTTTTGTTCTGAAAGATATTGAAAGAAATGCCAATTAAACATGTCAATGACTTGAAAGAAACCAATCAATATCTTAATGTAATTGCATACTTCTAAATCCATGTTGATAATATAGCAGAGACAACTGTGATCTTTGACAGGATGGAGACCAGGTCAGTACTTCGTGTTTATAATGCTAGCATATTTGAGGGTGAAGAAGGAGAATTGTGAATTAGAGGCCAAACTCTATTATAGAACCCTGTTTTTATTCATTCATTCATTTTTTAATATAACAATAAAATACAAAAAAAATTTCAATACTATTCTGAAGATCATAGCCAAGATATTTCCTGTACTAGGCAAATGTTTTTTAATTTATTTTATTTTATCTTTATTAAATTTTTATTTTTTATATTAACTACAATTTATTCACTTTTTATCCCAGCTATAGCTCCTTCCTTCATTCCCTCCTAATTCTACCCTCCCTCCCTCTTCTTCTCCTATGCCCCTCTCCAAGTCCATGGATAGGGGAGGTCCTCCTCCCCTTCCATCTGACCCTACTTAATCAGGACTCCTCAGGACTGGCTGCATTGTCACCCTCTGTGGCCAGGCAAGGCTGCTCCGGCCTCAGGGGCAGGTCAAAGAGTCAGCCACTGAGTTCATGTCAGAGACAGTCCCTGTTCCCCTTGTTAGGGAGCCCACTTGGACACTGAGTTGCCATGGGTACATCTGAGCAGGGTTCTAGGTTATATCCACAAATGGTCCTTTAAAGACACACATAGTTTATACTCACTTATAAGTGGAAATTGGACATATAATACAGTATAAACATACTAAAATCTGTACACCTAAAGAAGCTAAGGAAGAAGGACACTGGGTAAGATGATCAATCCTTACTCAGAAAGACAAACTGGATGGACATTGGAAGAAGGAGAAAACAGGAAACAGGAAAGGAGCCTATCACAGAGGGCCTCTGAAAGAGTCTACCCAGCAGATCAAAGCAGATGCCGAGACTGATAACCAAACTTTGGGCAGAGTGCAAGGAATCTTATGTAAGAAGACAGAAATAGTAAGACCTGGAGAGGACAGGAGCTCCACAAGGAGAGCTATAGAACCAAAAAATTTGGGTGCAGGGGTCTTTTCTGTGGCAAATGTTTTTTTATTAAGCAATATTCCCATTTCTTTTTATTCTGAGGTAGTAGTTCATTAACTTGTCTAGATTGGTCAGGACCTCACCATTCTTCTGACCCAGGGTCTGAAAACAAAACAAAACAAAACAAAACAAACAAACAAACAAAAAAAAAAAACAGGAGGGGGAATAAAATATTGGGTATTAAAGAAAACATTTATTTCTTTTTTGCTGATTAAATTTTAGTTTATTTACTTTACATCCAAAAGAGTGCCCCTCCCTCCTATCCTTCTAGTACTCCCTTCCTCTCCGTTCCCCTTCCCTCTCCCTTTCTCCCCAGAATAGGGAAGCCCCCTCCACCCCATATCATCCTTCCCCAGAACATCAAGTCACGTCAGGACTGAGAATATCTTCATCCCCTGAGGATAGGCAAGGTAGCCCTGACAGGCAGAAGTGATCCTGTCACTTAGGCAATAGAGTCTGTGTTAGAAACAGCACCCCCCATGTCCATTCTCCAGGAACTCCAAATGAAGACCAAGCCCACCATTGGCCACTTGTGAGCAAGGGACCTAGGTCCAGATCACGCATGTCTTAGTTTATGTCTCAGTCTCTGTAAGTCCCCATGGGACTGGGTTATTCGTGTCTGTTGGTCTTTTGTGAAGTTCCTGTCCCCTCCAGGTCCCTCCATCTTTCCCTAACACTTCCACAGGGCTCCTGGAGCTCTGCCCCATGCTTGGCTTGGAATTTCCAGCATCTGCCTTAGTCTGCTGCTGGCTGGAGAATTCCAGGCAAGAAGTCAAGGGAGGCTCCTGTCTGCAAGCATAACAGAGCATCATTAATAGTGTCAGGGGCTGTCTCTGTCATACATGGGGCTGCTTATTGGCTGGAGATTCCCTCAGTCTTTATATCCTCTTTATCCCTGAATAACTTGTAGGCAGAGTAATTTTTGGAACAATGGTTTTGTCAGTGGCTATTGTTCCACTTTTTCCACTAGTCCTGCTTGACTCTAGGGAGTGGTCTCTACAGTCTTCATGCCCACTACCCTCAACCCGCATTAGGAGTCTCAGCTACAGTCACACACATGTCCTCCAAGGAGCCTACCCTGTCACAGGCCTCCAAACAAAGAAATGTCCTCTCTCAGTTTTCCTTCTTGTTCCCAGTCCTCTCACCTCCCATCTCCATTCTCCCCACATCTGTTTCACAGCCTTGTTTCCCTCCACATTCCATCTCCTGTCCAGTTCTCTCTCTTCATCCACTTCTACTGTCTATTATTTTTAATATTAATTACAGTTTATTCATTTTGTATCCCAGCTGTAGTCCCTTCCCTCATTTCCTCCCAATCCTACCCTTCTTCATCTCCTCCAATGCCCCTCCCCCAGTCCACTGATAAGGGAGGTCCTCCTCCCCTTCTCTTTGACCCTAGCCTATCAGGTCTCATCAGGAATGGCTACATTGTCTTTCTCTGTGGCCTGGTAAGGCTTCATCCCACACAGGGGGAGGTGATGAAAGAGCAGGCCACTGAGTTCATGTCGAAGACAGTCCCTGTCCCCATTATTAGGGAACTCACTTGGACACTGACCTGCCATGGGCTACATCTGTGCAGGGGTTCTAGGTTATCTCCATGCATAGTCCTTGGTTGGAGTATCAGTCTCAAAAAAGACCCTTGGGCCCAAATTTTTTGGTTCTGTTGCTCTTCTTGTGGAGCTACTGTCCCTTCCAGGTCTTTCTATTTCCCCCCTCTTTCATAAGATTCCCTGCACTCTGCCCAAAGTTTGGTTATGTCTGTTCCATTTCCCCTTCTGAGTAACATTTTGGCACCCTCCCTTGAACCCTCCTGGTTACTGGCTTGTAATATGGTTATCCTGTAGTATAGGTCTAAATGTCCACCTATAAGTGAGTACATACCATATGTGTTCTTCTGGGTCTGGGTTACCTCACCCAGGATGACCTTTTCTAGCTCCATCCATTTGCCTGCAAATTTCATGATTTTTTTTTGTTTTGTTTTTAATAGCTGAGTAGTATTCTATTGTGTAAATATATAAAAGGAAACACCCCTCCATTGCTGGTGGGAGTATAAACAACCTCTCTGGAAATCAATCTGACACTTTCTCAGAAAACTGGGAACAGCTCTACCTCAGGACCCAGCTATCCCACTCCTGGGCATATATCCAAAAGAAGCTGCACCATACAACAAGGACATTTCCATAGTAGCTTTATTTGTACCATTGGAAACTGGAAACAGCCTAGATGTTTCTCAACTGAAGAATGGATTCAAAACATTTATTTCTAAGATATTTTTTTCTACTGTTTGTTAGGGAATTTTTGTTTTGTTTGGTTTTCAGGCATACTCTTCTTGGAACTTGCTTGAGTCTTGGAAAAAAATCATTCTTTCTGTGGGCTTCCTGTACCATACATTTTTATTCCCGGGCATTATCATCCACAATGTGGTGTTATTAAATATGATACCTGTTTCAAATTTAGAAGATACAGTTGTGTTTCAGTGTCTACAGAGGGTTGCTTCTAAAATCCTCACTAGCTGTAGATTAATGCAAATCAGCAAGCTTCTCCATCGATTGTCAGCACTAAAAACTGCATAAGAAATTATTAACTGTGATACAGTTTATTTTTACATTATCTCATTATCTAGAGAAACAGAAATTTCACTTATTGTTCATTTTAAGAATGGTTCCCTAATTATAAAGGGGAGAATGTTTCTTATGAGGGAGACACCTGAGAGCATGAGAACAGTCTTCTTTTCTGAATTTTATTGTAAATGATATAGCTCATATTCCATGCTTCAAGGTGTGCTACATAACCACAGTTTGATATTTTTGCCAAGAGAACTTAGTACAAATCTAAATTAAAAGAATAGTGATTATTCTAAAATTCAAATGGATTTGATTATTAAAACACCAAGGCAGTGTGATGACTGCATGCTTGGTCTGGAAATTCAAAGATGGAAAAAATGTTGTGAGGAATTATTAGCAATAATTTGGAACTCTACAAATATGTTCCATGTTTCCATAGCTTTTGACTTTTCTATTACAGGGGGCCCAGAAGAAAACACTTTTTTTCCCCAGGAATCAAATTGTGGATTCTCAGTAATCATTGATTAAGGATCCTATCTGTAGGAGCTCCACAAGCATAGCAACAGGACTTAAATATCTGGGCATAGGGGTCTTTTCTGAGACTGTTACTCCAACCAAGGACCATTAATGGATATAACCTAGAACCTCTGCCCAGATGTAGCACATGGCAGCTTAGTATCCAAGTGGGTACCCTAGTAAAGAGAACAGGGACTGTCTCTGACCTGAACTCAGTGGCTAGCTCTTTGACTGTCTCCCCTGGACGGACTTGCCAAACCACAGAGGAAGACAATGCAGCCAGTTCAGATGAGAACAGATAAGCTAGGGTCAGGTGGAAGGGGACAAGGACTTCCCCTATCCATGGACTTGAAGAGGGATATAGGAGATGAGAGAGGGAAGGTAGGATTAGGAGGGAGGAGGGAGAGGGCTACAGTTGGGATACAAAGTGAATAAACTATAATTAATATAAAAATAAAAATTTAATTAAAAAAAGGATCCTATCCGTGACTTCCTTCCAAATGTCCAAAAAAAATTGTGCACACATACACACTAAAATGTTAACATCTATCTTCTGCAAAAGTATTTGAGTGTTTATTGCAATCAAACTCAGTTTAGAGATGAATTTATTTTACCATTTCTATTTATAACTGACAAACAATAATTATATAGTCAAATGTGATGTTATGATTTGTAGATGCAATGTGAAATGATAAACTAAAGTTAAATGGCAGAGCATCACCTCATATGCTTTTCCTTATTAATGATGAGAATTTTGAAATTATTCTTCCAGACCTTTGTAAATATTACAAGCTGGAATCACTGTGCTCTGCTGTAGATTTCAAAAAACTTACTTTATCATTATTTTTCTCTTTTTATTTAATTTTTATTTGCTTTACATCCTTGTAGTAGCTCCCTCTACTCTCCTCCCAGTCCCCTATTCCTCTCCTCTTCATCCCCCCTTTTCCGTAGAAAAGAGGAGCACCCTTCCCTCTTTAATGATCACTCCAGTTCATTAAGTGGCATCAGGACTGAGCATGTCCTCTTCCCTGGTGTCCTGGTAAGGCAGTCCTACCAGGGGAAAGTGATCAAAAAGCTGGCAAATGAGTCCATGTCCAATACAGTCCCCACTTCCCTTACCAGAGGACCCACATGAAGCTTAAGCTGCCCATCTGCTACTTCTTTGTACGGGGCCTAGGTCCAGTTCCTGCATGGTCCTTGGTTGATAATTCAGTCTCAGCAAGCCTCTCTGAGCCCTGGTAAGTTGGCTCTGTTGGTCTTCTTGTGGAGCTCTTGTCAACCTCAGGTCCTTTTCTCTTTCTTCCCACTTCCCTATGCATCAACCAAAGTTTGACTGTGAGTCTCAGCAACTGCTTTGAGGTACTTCTATGCCTCTCAGAAGACAACTCTGTTTAGCTCCTGTCTGCAAGTTTAGCAGAGTATCCTTCATAGTGTCAGGGTTGGCATTTTAAAATAGGGTGGGTCTTTGGTCTTACCAGGCATTGTTTGGCCATTCCCTCAATCTCTGCTCTATCTTTTTCCCTGCACATCTTGTAGGCAGGATAAATTTTGGGTCAAAGCTCTTGTTGGTGGATTGTTGTTCCTCTCACTTTGCTAGGAAACTAGTCTAGTTAGTGGGTATCTTCCTCAATCTTAATGGCCTTTGCTACTTAGGAGTCTCTGCTTGAGTACCCTTCATATACTCCCAGGAGCCTACCCTGCTTCAAAATCCTTTTTCCAGCCCTTTACTCTGAGGTAATGTCTATCTTTATTGCCAAGGTGTGTTTTTGTATGCAGCAAAAATATGGGTCCTATTTTCATATCCATTTATCCATCTTGTTAACCTGTGTCTTTTTATTGGTGAGTTGATGCTGTTGATGTTGAGAGATATTAATGACCAATGATTGTTACTCGTTATTTCAATATTGGTGGTGGTAGAGAGTATGTGTGTATGATTACCTTCTTTTAATTTTGCTGATGTGTGTGTGTGTGTGTGTTTATTACCTGTGTTTTCTCTTGAGTGTAATTGGCCTTTTTGGTTTTGAGTTTTCCTTCTATTATCTTCTGGAGGGCTGAATTTGTGGATGGGTACTGTTTGTTTTTTTGTTTTTTGTGTTTTTTTTTTTTTTGTCATGGAATATCCTGCTTTCTCCCTCTATGGTAATTAAAAGTTCGCTGTGTATAGTAGTTGGAGTTGACATCTATGGTCTTGTAGTCTGTAAGGTATCTTATCCAGACCCCTTGGCTTTTAGAGTTTCTGATGAGAAACCAGGTGCATTTCTGATAGGTTTGCCTTTCTATGTGACTTGGCCTTTTCCCTTGTACTTTTTAACATTCTCTCTGTGTTCTGTATGTTTACTGTTTTGGTTATTAAGTGGCAGGAGGATTTTCTTTTCTGATCCAATCTATTTGGTGTTCTGTAAACTTCTTGTATGATTTTAGGCCTCTCTTTCTTTAGGTTGGGAAATCTTCCTACTATGATTTTGTTGAAAATATTTTCTGGCCCTTGAAGCTGGGAGTCTTCTTTTATTTTTCTTATTCTTAGGTTTGGTCTTTTTATATTGTACCAGATTTCTTAGATGTTTTATGTCAGGAACTTTTTAGATTTAGTATTTTCTTTGACTGGTGTATCAATTTTTTTTAAATTGTATCTTCTACTCCTGAGATTCATTCTTCCATCTCTTGTATTCTGTTGGTGATGCTTGAATCTGTAGTTCCTGTCCTCTTTCTTAGGTTTTCCATGTCCAGGATTGCTTCAGATTGTGTTTTCCTTAATGCTTCTAATCCCATTTTTAGGTTTTGAACAGTGTTATTCAGTCCCTTCTCCTGTATTACTTTAAGGGATCTGTTCAATTCTTTCACCTGTTTGCTTGTATTTTTCTATGCTGTTTGAGAGCTTTGTTTTCCTTCATTAAGTCCTCTATCATTTTTATGACCTCAAATTTAAAATCTTTTCCTTGTGCTTTGGGTGTGCTAATAGCTCTAGAGCTTGCTATGGTAGGAATTCTGATTTCCAGTGGTGTCATATGTCCCTGAATTTTGTTGCTTGTGTTCTTATGCTGGCCTCTAGCCATCTGGTTGGCTCTGGTATTTGCTGGCCTGGTGGTTCCTCTTCTGGGTTCACTTTCTGTTCTCCAGGTGGGCCAGGCTGATGGGGTGCAGGCAGAAAGAACACCAAACCTGAGAACTGGTCTGGTACCACACGGACCTCCTTGAAATGGGAGCAATAGGTCTTGGATGCCACAGCTATCTCACCTCTACTAAGTTTGTAGTCTCTGTTGGGTTTAGTGTCTGTGACCCAGGTAAGCCAGGCAGATGAGGAGCAGGCAGAAACATCTCCAAGCCTAAAGCTGGTCTGGTGCAACACAAGCCTACTAGGGATGGGGGACAACGGGACTTGGGTCCAGTGCTCTGCTCACCTCCACTGGGCTCCATGTCTGTGACCCAGGTGGGCTAGGCAGATGGGGAACAGCACTGTATAATTCTTTAACATTTTCTTTTAGGTTTAAAGTTTTCCAAATATGAATTTGGGAGAAACCCTGAAATATTGTAATTAATAATTTACTCAATGAAATAAGAAGCTCTTACTAGTTTTTATATTTTATACTACCAGAACTAGTAGTAGAATAGGCAACCTTGAAGCAGACAAAAGTGAAGTCTGAGGACTAGGTAACTCAGCATTTATAAATACTTGGTGTGGTTTTTCCTAGATGGCAGTGGACAGTGTGTACCATATTTAAGTGGTAGAAGATCAGATACTGCAAAACTGGTGAGTAAACAAGCAGTTGCCTCCAAATCACCAATGTTGGTGTTTCCCTGACTGAAGGGGATATCCAAGGAGATGAAAACACACAGTTCACAGCCGTCTGTGGCCATCTACTGAGTCTAGGAGTTGTGCACAGTGAGCCCCCTATGTTTTCCACCTACTCAAATATAGGTCTCTAGTTCCAGTGATATTCTGCTTCAGCAACCAGACCTCTGTTTTATCCTCATACCAGGGAGGACAGCTCCTACATACTGGGGACAGCATTCCAACCTCCAGTCCACGGTTCTACCTCTTCCCCTGTGAAGACTGGCTAGACAATAAGAGCATATAGGATCCTGATTATAAGATGGCAGAGCCAGTCAAATCTGAATGCCTGGGGTTCACTGTCTGGACAGTGAGCCACAACATTACTGCTTCCAAAACACCTGTGCCTGCCTGGCTACTTCAGAAATACCTGTGCCCACATGGCTGCCTCCAAAACACAAGCACCCCTTCGTGTTCCTCCAGAACTCTCTCACCATCCTGAAGACTGGGACTCCAGAGATGAGCAGATACAACCTTAGGTTCAGCTCTACTAGATGTCTTGAGGAGACCAACAGGACCTCACTGGATCACCAAGGCCAGAGAAACTCAGCAGTTTCTAGAAAGAAACAGCCAAGGCCATGGATAACAAGATGGCTAAAGGCTAGTAGAAGAACACAATCAACAAAAACCAGGACAACTGGGCTCCAGCAGAACCAACCCCCAAAAAACCTGAACATTCTTATGCAGCTGAAACACGAGAAAATTACCTTAAATTTATGCTTATGTAGTTATTAGAAACATTTAAAGGGGAAACAAATAAATCCCTTAAAGAAATACAGGAAAATACAACTAAACAAATGGCATAGAAACAGAATGGTGTGTCAGTGCAATCTAATAGAAGACCCAGACATAAACCCGTATACCTACAGATTCTTGATTTTTGACCAAGATGCCAAAACCATACAATGGAGAAAAGATAGAATCTTCAACAAATGATACTGGCCTAATTGGATGTCTACATGTAGAAAAATGAAAATAGATCCATACTTATAACTCTGCACAAAACTAAAGCCTAAATGGATCAAAGACCTCAACATAAAATCAGACACACTAAATCTGTTAGAAGAAAAAGTGGGAAAGAGTTTAGAACTCATTGGCACAGGAAACAACTTCCTGAACAGAACATCAGGAGCACAGGCTCTTAGATCAATAATCAATAAATGAGACCTCATGAAACTGAAAAGTTTCTGTAAAGCAAAGGACACTGTCACCATAACCAAAACGACAGCTTACAAACTGGGAAAGGATCTTCATCAACCCCAAAACTCTCAGAGGGCTAATATCCAGAATATATAAATAACTCAAGAAGATAAAAAGCAACAAATCAAGTAATCCAATTAAAAAATGGGGTACAGAGCTAAACAGAGAATTCTCAATGGAGGAATATCAAATGGCAAAGAAACAGTTAAAGAAATGCTCAATATCCCTAGGAATCAGGGAAATGCAAATCAAAACAACTCTGAGATTTTACCTTACACCTATCAGAATGGCTAAGATCAAAAACTCAAGTAACAACACATGCTGGAGAGGATGTGGAGAAAGGGGAACCCTCCTCCATTGCTGGTGGGAATGTAAACTTGTACAACTACTTTGGAAATCAGTCTGGCACTTTCTCAGATAATTGGGAATCCAGCTATACCACTCCTAGGCATATATCCAATATATGCTAAAATACACAACAAGGACATTTGCTCAACCATGTTCATAGTAGCTTTATTTGTAGTAGCCAGAACCTGGAAACAACCCAGATGTCCATCAATGGAGGAATGGATGCAGAAATTGGGGTACATTTACACAATGGAATACTACTCAGCAATTAAAAACAAGAAAATTATGAAATTTGCAGGAAAATGGTGGGAACTAGAAAAGATTATCCTGAGTGAGGTATCTGAGAAACAGAAAGACACACATGGCATATACTCACTTATAAGTAGATATTAGACACATAATATAGGATAGACATACTAAAATCTGTACATCTAAAAAAAAAAAAAAAACAGGGAACAGGATAGGAGCCTACAGCAGGATAATGTTTCTTAAGTTATAGTTTTGAAAAATATCTAGTTTTATAATATGTATGTGTATCTGAGTATGAAAAAAATTAAATGCAATAAAGGTCTTTTTTATTAAAGTCAACAGATAATAAAAAAATCTAAATATTTCAAATAACTACCATTTTTATAGTATGTTTTTGATCTCAATATGCCAAAATTGGCCCCTGCAACAAGCCATTGGCCATGTGAGTAATACTGACCAGAGGTAGATCTAGAACCAATGTCACTATAAAAGAGACAGGCTCATATTATTCCTGTGCAAAATACATACAATTCATATCATTGAGGCTTTCACAGAGAGGCCTATGTCCACAATCCTTTTATCAGCATTCTCAACTCATAGGTCAAGACCCCTTTGGGGCGTAAATGACCCTTTCAGAGGAGTCACCTAAGGCTGTTGGAAAACACAGATATTTACATTATAAGACATAACAGTAGCAAAATTACTGTAAAGAAATAGCAACAGAAATAGTTTTATGGTTGGAGATTTGCCATAACATGAGGAAGTGTGTTAAAGGGTCACAGTACTAAGAAGGTTGAACTACTGCCTACATATTATGCTCAAATTTCTACATATTATTCTCAGATTTAGTACCTTGCATTTTACCAAGTTCTTGGAAAGTAGGCCTTGTGGCAGACAATAGTCTACATATTCTCACATATGGTTTTTTAAATTCTCAGTTCATTTTTCTTTTACTATCTGAATATTTTAGTAGAGCACCAAATGTTTTTAAAGGAAAGGACTTAAAAGACTTGAAATACCTGACGCAGATTTATTTTGTCATACAGAAAGAACACAGAAGGACCCTGGATTTCTGGTATTGAGTTTGTGCCTCAGAGATGGGAGGCAGCATTGAGGGAAATTGAAGATAATTTAGCTTTTTTATTTTTATAGGTCTCTCTAGCCACTGCTGAAAGGAAGACTCTAAAATAGAAGGCTAACTTTCAGAGTCTGTGGTATCAAGGTAAATGGCTTACAGAAAAGACTTTGTAGGTTGAGTAGTACTTAATAACTCTTGGGATTGAAAAATAATTCAGATTTTAACTTTACCATTTTAACTGTCAGTCTTGTTCCAAATGAATCCAAAGGTGAGACTTTATCTTCACAATGACTATGATATCTTATGAATGGGTAAAGAAAAGTGGGACTTACTAAAATTGTCAACCAAATCCCCAGGAACAGGTTTTGGAAGATACATTAAGTGCTGTTGCAGTGGATGAAAAGCTGACTGGGAAATCTCTTTCTTCTGGATTTCTAGCAATTCCTTGTGAGTCACAGCTACAGTTATACTGCAAGCCCTCTTTCATACTGTCAGCACCCATATGTACAGAAATAAAACAATTTTTTCCATTGTTTCACATGTTTGAGTATAGAGTTCAGCAGAGAAAAGGGGAACACTCCTCCATTACTGATGGGAGTGTAAACTTGTACAACAAATTGGAAATCAATCTGGTGCTTTCTCAGAAAACTGGAAATAACTTTACCTCATGAACCAGCTATACCTCCCTGGGCATATACCCAGAAGATGTTCCATCATACAACAAGGACACTTGTTCAACTGTGTTTGTATCAGCTTTATTCACAATAGCCAAAATCTGGAAACAACCTAGATGTCCCTCAAGCAAAGAATGGATAAAGAAACCGGGGCAAAATTACACATTGAAATACTACTCAGCTATTAAAAACAAAGAAATAGTGAAATTTGCAGGCAAATGTATGGAGAAAAGAAAATATCATCCTGAGTGAAGTAATCCAGACCCAGAAAGACACACATGGTTTCTACTCACTTATAAGTGGATTTTAGCCTTATGATACAGGATAAGCATACTATTAGGTACAGCCCCCCCCCAAAAAAAAAGATCTAAATAACAAGGAGGATCCAAAGGAGGCTGTATAAATCTCACTTGGAAGGGGAGACAGAATAGACAGAGGCAGTGGTTGAAGAAAGAGAACAAGGTAGGAAAGGGGTCACAGAGAGTTAACAGGGTGGAGAACACACGTGGGGAGAGCAAAGGTGAGAGGACAGAAGGCCTGTAGAAAAAAGAGACTCTGAGGGTGGGAGTATCTCTGTGACAAACTGGAGACCTAAGTCAGGGTAGGCTCCTGAGAGAATTAGAGGGTGATTCAAGCAAAGACTCATAGTAGCAGAGGCCATAGAGACTGAAGAGGACATCCTCTAACTAGCCTAGTTTGTTAGTAGAGGGAGGGAAACACCAACCCACCCACAAAAACTTTAACCTCAAATTTATCCTGCCTAGAAGATGTGTAGGGATAAAGATAGAGAAGATGGAGCAGAGATAGAGGGAATACCCAAACAATGGCTGGCCCAACCTATGGGAGGTGCCAATCCCTGACACCATGAATGATACTCTGCTAAGCTTGCAGACAGGAGCCTGTCAGAGTTCTCCTCTGACAGATTCTGCCCAGCAGTGCCTTGAAGCAGATATTGAGACTCACAGCCAAACACTGAGCAATGCATAGGGAATATTGTGGAAAAGAGGGAGGAAAGAAAAAAGGACCCAGAAGTGACAGAAGCTCCGCAAGAAGATCAAGAAAACCAACTAATCAAGACCCAGAGGGGTTCGCTAAGTGGAGGCATCAACCAAGGACCATGCATGAACTGGACCTAGGTCCCCTACAAATATGTAGGATTTGGGCAGTTTAGGCTTCATGTGGGTTCTCTAGTAAGGGGAGTAGGGACTGCATCAGACTCAGACTCACTTGCTAGCTTTTTGATCACTTTCCCCTGGTGGGACTGCCTTGCCAAGCCACAGTGATAGAGGTCATACTCACTCCTGATGTAACTTAAGAGTTGGAGCAGATGAGAAATGGAGCTCCCATTTTATGAAAAATAAGCAAGGGGAGGAAGATTGAGAGTAGGACTGGGAGGGAAAGAGGCATGAGGGGTACAATGAGGATGTAAAGTGAATTTAAAAAAGAATAAATTTTAAAAAGTTCTTTGTAAAGCCCGTAAGATGTTTTTAAATTTTTAAAATTAAAACTGTTTGCATTTCTTCAAGCAACGAGCATACCATGTGAATCCAGAATTCAGTAGCATGAATCACTGGTACAGACAGTATTCTAAAACAGTCTGGTTCTACAATGCACATAATTCATGGACCTTGGTGCTCTGGCATTGACTAGAATTACTGGCACAGACAGCATCCTAAAACAGTATGGTTCTATAATACACATAATCCATGAACCTTGGTGCTCTTGCCTAACTTCTCTTTTCTCTGCTCATTTTACACTGGATAATTTGGGTTGACAATGAAGGTTAGCTATCCATTTCCACATTCTAGAAATTCCTACTTTAGTCTCATGGCTCATAGGTCATAGTTCCTATCTGTATCCAAGCTGATGGATCTGCTTGCCTAGGATCATTGCCTTGTTTTGCTCATGAATTTAAGCAAGCCCCTTTCACTTTTATTAAGAAAATATCTCATTTGTCATGTCTAACAGTTGTTATGGTATCTTGGCCCAGAGTGTATAGGTTTTCAACTAATCATGTATAAAGAGACTTTAGCTGTGTCTGTTTACACATATTGGCAACCATAGTTAGGTCTGTAAAATAAATTCATATTCTAAAAATCTTCAGGGAAATATGATCATGAGTGTGAAAACTCTAACATAACTGAAGCATTTTTATGCTTAAGCATTTGGCAACTTTTCATAATTACTGCTACATTACTGAAAAGAAATGAAAAATTGTAAGTCACTGCTCTGGGCTAACATGCCCAGGACATCTGGTCAGCCTGTGTGTCTATGGCCTGAACTACTGCTACTATAAACAAATTATCCACATTATATGTTCAGAGGGACCATTTGTAGCCTGGGAAATCCTGTCTCTTATAGTATTTAAGAAACATATTGCTTACTGCTTTGAAGTAAAGAAATAAAGGCTGCACTGCATTCAGCCCTGGAGACTTCCTGTTGGATCTCCACAACCCTGCACTCTGTCCACATGTCATCTGCTCTTTAATAGCTTTATGATTAGTTTGGTTTTTTGCCATCACCCTGTACTACCCCGAATATATTTCCCATTTATTGTTACTAATTTAGTTTTCCAATATTTTGACAGTGATTTTACCCATGTTAGCTCTTTCTAGAAAATACTGAAAAACAAAAGGAAATTCACAAGACAAAGGAGACAGCTGGAGAAGGACTACGAATGGAGGAAAGAAGAGAGAAGGGAGGAAAGAGGAGAGGAAAGAAAGGAGGACAGAAAGTGAGAGGAAGAAGAGTAGGGCTGAGGAACAGAGGAGGAGGAGAAGGAGGGTAAGGTGACGACAAGAGCGAAGTGCAGTTTTAAGCACTTAATTACTATGACCCACCCCCTAGTGGAGTGCAGGCCACTAAAATAATCTGTTCCATCAACAGAAGAATATCAGAGGTGTAAAGTACATAAAGAATGATAGTTATCTTTTTGTGAAGAAAATATGCTCTGGACAGCATTTGAGATTCCTGCTCTTTTAAAACAGACATCCCATTAGTTGTAGAAATTATATTTTTGCAAAATATAATTTTGCAAATATATATTTTAAACCACACACTACACACTAAACAACCAAGAAGGTGATCAAACACAAGGTCTGCAGGACACACAAGGAAGTCAAGAGAAAGCTCTGGGTTTCTGTGAGAATTCAAGAGCAGCTGACACCTAGAAACACAGGTGCACGCATACAGATCACCTCTTCCAAAGTGGGGTGGAGCTGAGGTGCATGGTCTGAGGTACTCGTTCTTTACTTTTGTCTTCAGGTGTTTGAAAGAAGGCAATGACGTAGGAATCGGTGAGTAGAAAGAGCCTGGTCAACAGTGTATGGTAAACTTATGTCAGCCACATTTAGGTCTTGTAGGATGGATACCTGCAATGCAGAGGTTCTCAATCTGTGGGTTGTGACCACTTCGGTATGAAATGACCCTTTCACCGGGGTCACTTATCAGATTCCTGCATATCAGATATTTACATTACAATAACAGGAGCAAAAATAAAGTTATATAGTAGTAACTAAAATAACTTTATGGTTTGGGGTCACCACAACTATATTAGGTTATATGAGGAACTCTATTAAAGAGTCACAACATTAGCAAGGGAAGGGAAAACCACTGCTGTAGTATACTTTATTACCTCAGGGTGGTGATGAGGTGTGATCTGGAAGAGCAGAGATGATGCACAGTACCTGCTATGATCCTGACAAGTGCTCAAAAGGCCTGAAACCACTTTCTTTCAGAGAAGGCATGTAAAAAAAAAAATGCTATATTTGATTGTTTTTTTTCTACCAAAAAGTATCTAATTGTAGTTTTTCTAATGTACTAAGTTTAAAGAAATGTATATGTGGTAAAGTCAGAAAAGCCCAAAATAAATGTTTATTGAAAAATAAAAACAATCCCATGTAAACCTCTTCCCACTACACTGCAAGGCAACTGCATTAAATACAAAGAAACAATAAAATGACCATATGTGTCTCACCTGTCCTGTCAATTTGCTTCAAATAAAGTTACCTTGCTATTTGTGGCAGTGTGTATGGCCCTTTTTCGATTCTTTGCGTAGCAGGTGATGGACTTGTGAGCACTGTACACTAGTAGCACTGATTGATTGATAGGCAGACTTCTTTAGAAGCCCTGACTCTGCCACAATAGCTGTATTTTAAAGCAAACTAAAACTGGGAAGTGATAGCTTACCTTGAATTTCGTGCTATGCCTAGTGGCACATGCCTCTGTTCCTAGCTATGAGAACAAAAAACAACAACAAAACCCACAAAAACAAACAAACAAATAGAAAACAGTCATGAGTTTAAAGCCAGATAGATACTGATAAACTTCATGATTTGAAAAAAAAGTTTAAAATAATAAATTCTGGATGATGAGCTGGGCAGTGATGATACATGCCTTTAATTCCAGAACTCAGGAGGCACAAGCAGGCTGATTTTTGAGCTTGAGGCCAGCCCAATCTACAATGTGAGTTTCTGGAAAACCATGGCTGTTATATATTTCAAAAAACAAACAAATAAATAAATAAATTTATATAGAGATAATAGATAGATGGATGGATGGATAGATAGATAGATAGATAGATAGATAGATAGATAGATAGATAGATAAAATGTGAATGTTGGACAACAGGGAACAGACTGAGTAGTACAAATCACATTGGAGGTTTAGCTTAAAATGTGGGTTTCCAAGTCACCTTTATAGAAATCCCAAGTGGTAATCCCAAGATGAAGCCAAGGCAGGTATATAATTATCTTCTTTTTCCATCTCTTTCATTCTGTAGCAGATGGGCTTACTGGGTGATGAAGGTCAGTCTATTTAACTGTGTCACTGACAGTCAAGGTCTGAGTAAATTGTTTCCAGGACCTTGGCCTCTTATTCAAAGAACTGAGAAGTGGCTTAGACCAATTTGTGAAAACATCAACGTAGCTTAGGAAGAGTGACAATGAACCCAGTAAATGACAGCTTGTGGCTCCTTTTACCAAACTTACAGAAAGAAGACAACTGGTAGTAGGGCAGTTTTATTTGTACCCTATTTTGATATATAAGTTTTATCATTTGAGGTCCATAGTGCATATTTCTTCCAAGAATGCATTTTATGTGAATCTCTGTGAACATCTAGTTGGCCATCAAAATAAGGTGTTAAAAGGGGGATTGATTCTCTGTCCAGGTTTACTTAGAGGACACAGTTTGCCTTCATAATCATGTATACAGCTGTAACTAGAGTGAGACTGAAAAGAATCTGTCTACATTGATGGTCTTTAATGTTGTTGAACTGGGGTGTAAACACAGCTGGATGTTTGCAGGGATTGCTAACTATATTGCTAACAAGTTGCTAGGTGCATTGTTCAGAGGAGTATGTGCATAGTGCATGCAGGTAAGGGTTTCAGGCTGCCAAGGGCATTGTTGAAGAGTATGCACGGCTTGAACCAAGTGGAGTCAGAGGTTACACTTCAGAGAGCTGGCTCCTTACAGGTCATTCAGAAACAGACACTTCAAATGCAAAATCCTGGCTCCTTTCTTCACAAACCATAGGTACAAACACAGATCCATGGTAAAGTCCCAGATGCAGCTATCAGGGATAATTCTGGGTCTCATTTATAGTAAGTCTCAAGGAAGCCTGCATCCCGGAAAGCTACCAAAGTCACTTAGTGCTCTATGACTTTGTCTGGTCCTCTATTTTCCAGTGGTCCACTAATTCTTTCTTCAGCTTTCTTAACCTGTCAGTTATTTTATTTAAATGGTTGTATTTTTTCACTTTTGAAAGCAATAGTTGTTTCTTTTTCAAAACCGCTTATTTATTGCTGTTGGGCTTTTATTGTTTTCTAATTAACGCTATTCTACTTTTTGCACATTTACAACATAATAATTTTATATTATGTCTGTTTGTTGTAATTATCATAAGTCCTTTAAGCTTTAAATCTGTCATTCCTGTTTCTGAAGATTCTTATCCATGTGGTTTTCTGTGTGTGTGAGTTCAGTAGGTTTTAATAGTGACATATTGTTGTAGTAAACAATTAATGAGGCATTGGCCTATATAGTATTTATTATTATTAGCCATATGATTATCATGGTGGTATTATATATCCCGCTATCACAAACAATAAGACAGATACCTGTTAAATTTATAACTGTTAGATTTATAATGTATTTGCCTAGGGCCAGACAGATATTTTCCTTACATTGTCTCAATATCCTTACAATCCACCTCCCAACCCCCATCCAATGCCATCTGCCTTAACCCTCTCCATCTGGTCTACCTTCCATACATAATCCCATGGTACTTGCTTTGATTCTTTACCTGGGCCTTTCTAAGGTATTATTGGAGTCCTTTCTCCTCACCCACATGATTTTTTTTCTCCACACTAAGCCATCATGGAGTCCTCCTTCTTCCTCTCTTCCCATCCATCTCATTTCCCTGATTCTCCACAAAAGCCCAGAAACCCTAGCCAAGCCTACCACTTTCGGCCCTGTCCAGGAATAGACTGTGGGATAGACCAATCAGGTATATCTTAGGCAGGTTTACACAAACAAGGATAGGGTATCCAGCAGGCAGTAACCAGCACTTCATGACCAGTAATTAGACAAACCTCCAACAATGTATGATCTGGATCTTTTTAATCTGTGGGAAATCCAGAAACAAAATTAAAGGGATTTTAGGTTGTGAGAAATGCATGCCATGGCCAGTGCCTAAGCCAGCCAGCAGAGTCGAACGGTTCTTGAGTGGGGAGTGAGAATTAAAATTAAAAAAAAAAAAAAAAACCACAGCACACAGGAGGCTTTTTCAAGAAGGCCTCTAGCCTCTGCCACAAAAACTAGCAGCCCTAGCAGCCATTGTCAGCCCCATTCGCAGTAACTGTCGGCCTTTTTATTGTAGAGTTTTTAAACCAGAGTAGAAACATCTCAGAACAATAGGTTAATTTCCACATGGAGCCTGAGGAAGAGGTGTGATCCCCACAAGCTATCCCACCTGCTGTCACAAACAAAAGGAGATGGACTTGCAAATTTTTCCCTGCCTTTAGTGAAGGTCCAGTAAAAGCAGTCTCAATGCTGAGATTTAAATATCAAAGCAGCTGCCAGAGGCACCGCTCCCAACAATCCAGTCACTGCTTGCAACTCTAGCCCCCTTTGCTTTTGCCCCAGTCACCAGAAGGGTGGGGCTTTGGATGACCATTTATCAGAGTACTATTGAAGGCCCTGTTCACACTAAACAGATTTAACTTTTTAAAATTTTTATTATTTATTTCATTATTATTTTATTATTTATTCACTTTGCATTCCAGCTGTAGTGTCTACCTTCTTCCCCTCCCAATCATTCCCTCCCTCCCTTTTCTCCTCTCATGCCCCTTCCCCAGTCCATTGGTAGGGAAGGACCTCCTCCCCTTCCATCTGACCTCATCAGGACTGTCTTTCATAGTCTTCCTCTGTGGCCTGGTAAGGCTGCCCCCACCCCTCAGGGGAAGGTGATCAAAGGTGGAAACTATAAAAGATCATCCTGAGTGAGGTATTCAGAAGCAGAAAGGAACACATGGTATATACTCACTTATAAGCAGTTATTAGACATATTGTTATACCCAGTTCGCGAGCCCAGGTTAGTTGGGTGATATATAGATTCTGTTCCCTCCCAGCATGCCCAAGGCAGGGGCGATTCCTGCCTGGCAAGCATCTATTAGTCAAAATGCTACATTTTGAACAGATTGGCTATAGGAAGGTTCACCATTAATGACCTGGTGTCCCTCCCTAGGGGGATGGTCTAGTTTCCTAGCAACTGTATCTCTAGTGGGTGGAGAAAGAATGCAGTGAGGTGGCTCTTCCCCTCAGGGCATTACTAAACTTCTTTAAGGTACCTACTTTAGGTCTTAATAGCTGCTAATTTATCTTTTGGTCTCTCATTATAATATAGGATAATCTTACTAAAATCTGTACACCTACAGAAGCTAAGCAAGAAGGAGGACCCTGGGTAAGATGTTCAATCCTCTTTCAGAAAGGCAAACAGGATAGACACGGGAAGCTGGAGAAAACAGGGAAAAGGACAGGAGTCTACCACAGAGGGCTTCTGAAAAACTCTACCCAGCAGTATATCAAAGCAGATGCTGAGGCTCAACCAAACTTTGGGTAGAGTGTAGGGCATCATATGAAAGAATGGGGAAATAATTGTTGGGATCAGTAAGCAGGTACTTCTACTGGCAGCCCCAAGGGACCTGACAGACCAGTTATTAGACATTTGTGAAGACACCCAGACCACCTGCTGACCACCTGAAACTACCTGCACATGCCCTGGGTCACCCTATAAGAGAACTGGAGCCCTCCCCCCTCTCTTTCTCTTACTCTTACTCTTACCCTCTCTCTCTCTCTCTGCAACCCCCCTCCTCCGTCCCCTAATAAACCTCCCACGTGGAACCAATTTCACGGTGTGATTTGTTGAGAGAGCAAAAAGATTAAAAATTAGCAGCTATTATTAACTAAGACCTGAACTATGTGGGTGGAGAAGTCTAGTAATGCCCTGAGGGGAAGGACCTCCTTACTGCATTCTTTTCCCACCTACTAGAGATAACAGTTGCTAGGAAACTGGCCCATCCCTCTAGGGAGGGACACAAGGTCATTATGGTCTGGGGGACCTTCCTATAGCCAATCGATTCAAAATGTAGCATTTTAACCAATAGATGCTTGCCAGGCAGAAATTGCCCCTGCCTTTGGCATGCTGGGAGGGACCAGAATCTATATATCACCCAACTAACCTGGGCGCAGGGCGCTCAGCTCCCACCGCTTCGGCGGTGGGTGTTGTGGGCCCAAGCTGCAGCTTGTAATTTACAATAAAAAGACCCTCATGTGTTTTGCAACGGAGTCGATTCCTATATATCTTTTGGGAGCTCACGAACTGAGTATAACATTGTGAACCCACATGTAACCTCCACAGGCGCACAGGCGCAAGCTTCCCAACATTCCTACGTCTCCCAACATTGGTGCGTTGGTCCTATATCAGCTACATCTGAGCAGAGGGTCTAGGTCCCCTCCATGCATGGTCCTAACAACCTGGAGGGGACAGGAGCTCCACAAGGAGACCAACAAAACCAAAAAAATGTGGGCACAGGGGTCTTTTCTGAGACTGATACTCCAACCAAGGACCATTCATGGAGATAACATAGAATCCCTGCACAGATGTAGCTCATGGTAGCTCAGTGTCCAAGTGGGTATCCTAGTAAAGAAAACAGGGGCTGTCTCTGACATGAATTCAGTGGCACAGCTTATATCCTTAAATCAGGGTTCAGCCCACTGCTCTGTGAAGAAATAACCATATTCTTGTTTCTTTCTATTACCTAGAAGGCATTCAGAAAACCTGGTCCCTACACCACTTGCAGCAGGATTTTTTTTTTAAGGTTTTTAAAGAGAGTCTGTTGCTATCAATAGATTTTGTTATCTGATCATATTTTTATTTTAATATAAGCATTTTCAAAATGCTTAAGTATATTAGCTATATGTCATTTTATTATATCATGGTTCTTAACTATCTAGGATCCTTGTGAGCACAGAGTGCTACCTCTCCAGGCTAACAATATTCTCAGTTATAGATGACTGGGCACAGTATGGCAGAATTGACCTCTAGGTGTTTTGCTTTATTTCAGTGTCAGTAAGATGTTTCTCATATGCTTGCTTGCTTTGTCTGCCTTCCTGCCTGTCTTCCTTCCTTCCTTCCTTCCTTCCTTCCTTCCTTCCTTCCTTCCTTCCTCCCTCCCTCCCTCCCTCCCTCCCTCCCTTCCTTCCTTCCTTCCTTCCTTCCTTTCTTCCTTCTCTTCAGTCCTTCCCTCTTTTCTTTCTTCCATTCTTTCTGGATTCTTTTTCTTTTAATTCTTTTCCCTCAGCTCCCCAAGTGCCAGGTTTTTAGGTATGCATTATTATACATGGATAATTTCATTAAAGTTTTTTTTACATGTTTTTATTTTTTTTATTATTAGTTACGATTTATCACATCATACAAACTCCCCCTTCTTTCATATGTTTCCCTGCACTCTGCCGAAGGTTTGGTTATGAGTCTTAGTATCTGCTTTGATACACTGCTAGGTAAAGTCTCTCAGGGGCCCTCTGCAGTAGGCTCCTGTCTTGTTACTTGTTTTCTCCTATGTCTAAAGTTTTATTATTTAAGAAAGTTTTCAAAAAATTGGTCTAGTATCTAAAGTGTATCTTCTGTGTGAGGACACTAGTGTTTGTGTAGAAAGGGACCACATGGAAGTGAGTGAATGCAGCTGGCCAGCTGGCAGACTATGAGAAGTTTCTCAGATCTTCCATATTCAGATGAGGGATTGGAACAAAAACCCAGCCACAAAACTTTCGACCCATTGTCCTGCTTACAAGAGGTGCAGGGGTAAAAGACGGAGCAGAAATTGAAGAAGAGGCTAACCAGTGACTGGCTCATCTTGAGCTCATGCCATGCAGACATGTGCCTTACTGTCATTTGAGAAGCTTCAACTTATGTAAACAGATGAAGAGACCCCTGGCCACACATTAGTTGGAACTTGGGGAATCCTGTGGAAGAGGAAGGAATGAAGGAGCCAGAGAGGTCAAGGCCACCACAAGAAAACCTACAGAATCAACTAACCTGGGCCCACAGGGTCCCACAGAGATTCAACTGCAGAACAGAGAGCATACATGGGAATGACCTATAGCCTCTGCACATATGTAACAATTGTGCAGCGATGTGTTTATGTGGGACTCCTAACAGCAGTTTCAGAGGCTATTTCTGACTCTGTTGCCTGCCTTTGCATCCTTTCACATAGCTGGGCTGCCTTGCCTGGCCTCAGTAAGAAAGGAAGCACTTAGTTCTGATGAGACTTTATGTGCCAGGGTAGATTTGAACCCTTCTCTGAGGAGAAAGGGGGGGGGAAATGGAGGAAGGAGATATGAGAGTGTAACTGGAGGAGAGAAGAGGGGGTCTGCAAACAGGCTGTGAAGTGTAAATTAATTACTGAAGAAAAAACTTCCTGTTTCCTTATAAGAACTCGCCCAGGTAGCACTTAAAATTCCTCTTTATGCAAATGATGCATTCCTAGCACCTCAGTCCCAGCCAATGTTGTGCAATCACCCCAACCCCCCTACTCACTTCCCCAAAGTTTTTATAGCCCTTATGCAACCCAATAAACAAGATCTGTTTCACTGAAAAGTGTCTCAGAGAGAGCTGATTCTCCCCCACACTACTGCCAGACTGAGATCTTGCTAACCCAAGTCCAGCATCCCTGTGTAATGATTCCTGGAATATCCCAGGGGAAGAAGCATACCAAGGGCACAGTGGTTATTTTATCATTCAACAGTGTTTTTGCTATCCTAAGTTTCTTGTGTTTCCATATGAAGCTAAAGATTGTTCTTTCAATATCTGTGAAGAATTGTGTTGGAATTTTGATGAGGACTGCATTGCATGTGTAGATTGCTTTTGGTAGGATGGCCATTTTTACTGTATGAAACCAATTCAGGAGCATTGGAGATCTTTCCATTTTCTGATATCTTCATCAATTTCTTCAATGTTTTAAAGATTTTATGAGAAAGTCGTCAACTTCCTAAAGGTTTTATGAGACAGTATTTCACTTAATTAGTTACCCTAAAATGTTTTATATTATTTGATGATATTGTAAAAGGTATTATTTCCCTGATTTGTTCCTCAGTCCATTTTCCATTTGTATATAGGAAGCCTATTTATTTTTGTACATTATTTTGTATTTCAGCTACTTTTCTTAAAGCATGTACTTCTCTGATAGTTTCCTGATGGAATTTATAGGGTCACTTATATATACCACCATTGAACACATAACATACAATTTCCTCTATACATCAGCCACTTCTCCTGTAACCATGAAAAAACTATTCTAATAATCTAGGTAGATGCTGGAACGCAAAGAATCAAACCCTCTGTATGCTGTTTTGTTCTATCCCAGTATACTAATGATAATGTTTAGTTTGTCAATTATTCCAGCAATGGGTTAGCTACAGTAACTACCACTACAATAAAATAATAGTATATTTTTATATAAACTGTAAAAATTTCCAGCTTCAAGACTCTCACTCTTTGAAGACAATGTTGAAGAAAATAAGGGTTTCTTGACTACGTGCATGCAATATCATCACATTCAATCTTATAAGAAAGAAACTAGTGATTAGCCAACACGCAATATATCTGGCAAGGACACCCCAGACAGAAGGATGCTTTCTACCATGGATAGCACTTAAAATGGTACCTGACTTAAAGTTTTTCAGTAGTGTGATTCTAGAATTTTCTGCTTAATAGTATAGACTTTAATTTATGTTGGCAGTTGAGAGATGGAAGATGAAACAAAAAAAAAGGATGACTTTAACAAAAGTTGATCATAAGAAGTTCTACACAATTCAGATAAACAAATGATTCAACTGTAAGATAGCTGGGGCCTCTGTACACAATTTTCACTTTCACCCTCTTGTCACTAGAGTGGTTTCTGTCTTATACAATAAAAATCATGACACTGCCTTTATCTAAATATGCATGAAAGAACTGGTTTTGGGATCATTTAGAATATTAATCTCTCTTATGGCAGTTAAATGTTATATTGTCCGTTATAGATTTTATTTTTTATGTTATGGTGTTGGTTGTTTAGTAGAAAGAACCATATGATGCTAACTTCAAACATAAATACATGGTTAATGCTTGACAAGATGATAATTCACAAATGGTGACTTGGTTATAGCATACGTTTAAAATTAATATGAGGAAATACAGAAAACACATGACCTTGCCAATGGGTATGCAAGCTTCAACCTTAGAATATACATACAGAAGAGGAAAAACAGCACAAAGTGATGTCATATGGCTCATCTAAAGGATCATATTCCTTAGGTTATTAATTAAAGCATATTGAAATGGACAAATTACAAAATGAATAATTAAAATTTTATTTGCAAAGAGACTCGGGCTAGCAAATGGCATGAAGAAAAAAGAAAAACAACAGAATAAGAAGGGCTTAGTAGGTAGGGTGAGTGAGTCTGGGGGAAGTTCAGGAGAGAGAGTTGAATATGATCAAAATACAATGTATGACATTATCAAAGAATAAATAAAAGGGAAATACAAATACTTTATTGTACTTTGTCTGCTCTCAGTACCAGTATAACACTTATGCATTTATTTTCTTAAATTTATTTTAAATTGTTATTTAAAATTTTTTTCAGAATCCACAACATTGATTGAGGTCATTATAGTTGTATACTTATACATTTTATATATGTCTGTATATGGAGATAGATACGATTTAAATTTTTACATTCAGATTCTCCCTTACCAGTCTATAGAGGAAGACAATGCAACCAGTCCTAATGAGACCTGATAGGCAAGGGTCAAATAAAAGGGGAGGAGGATTTCTCCTATGAGTGGAATAGGGGAGAGGCATAGGGAGAGAAGATGGAGGGAGGGTGGGTTTGGGAAGAGAAGAGGGAGGGGTCCAGAGCCGGGATACAAATTCAATAAATTGTAATAAGTGTTATTTAAATTTTTATACAGTATATTTTCTTCATATCCTCTATTTCTCTAACTTATCCCAGATTCTATCCTCCCCAGCTCCATATCCATCCAACTTTATTCTCTCTCTCTCTCAACAACAATAACAAAACAAAACAAAAATCTCAAACCAAAAATCAAAAGAAACAGAAATTCAATAAGTCAAATTTTACCTCGGCCTTTGAAGGCTAAGGCTCATATTCAATAAACCAGTCTTCATTTCTCGAAGAAACTACGGGTAAGAAGCTCCAGGACTATTCACTATCACATTGTTTTATAAATTTTCAGACATTAACTTACAAAGGACTTTTGTACAGTTAATACCTTTTCTGGCTTGCTCCAAGATGGCAGCTACCAGTATGTACCATATCTGAGGGCACAGGATCCAAAACTCCGAAATTGGTGAGTGGAGGGGCATTGACATTGAGGCTTCCTGGGTGAGAGGTGACAACCCATGATCTGGGACAGTTTGGATCCAGGTCACCTGTGGACATCTCCCGGGAATTGAGAGTGGTTAATATTCAAAACACCTACACTTCCCCTTGCCCCAAGCATGGGCTTCCATGATCAGTGATTGAGATGGCCGAGGCAGCAGCTACTCCCAGGTCTGTGGTTGCATTGGAGAAGCTAATAGCCCAAGCAAGAGCCTCCCTGCTCAGTGACTGAAACAGAAGAGGTGGCTTCTCCAAGTACAGGTCTCCATGTCCAGTGGTCAAACAGTGGATATCACTGAGCTAACAGATCTCCTACACTCTCATTTGCCCCCACAGACCCAAATCTGAGAGTAGAGACCAGGGAGAACCCCTGTGCTGTCCAATTAGGCCTGTGAGCAAGTGAGGGCACCTTCAAGTGAGTGAGTGCAGAGCCCCAGGTCCAGGGTCCCTCTATGCTAACAGCCAAACATCAGATCTCTCCCACCCATACCCCCACTGTGGGGAACACAGGGATCCTTGGGACAAAGGTCTCAACTTTGAAGCCCCTGTCCTGTGATTCTACCAATTGTAGTTGAGGCAAACAATTCCTAGAGCCCAGACAGATCTGAATACCAAGAGGACAGTACAGCAAGCCTGTAGGCCACTGAGGTTTTCAGGGCACCTGCACATGTGCATTGTACCTGTGAATAGCGCCAGCAACCCCTTCTGATCTTAAGCTCTACCTTTCTAGGCATCTACGTGCATACTCTAGCATCCTGTCCTACAAGGCACACTTCCACACACAAGCCCATGTTTGCACACGTGCATCTGCGACCCTCCTACTTTAGCTACAGCTGAAATACCAACATCCACTGTAGAACAAGTGGACCCCTATCGTCTTCCTAAAGAATACACCAGCACCAGAGACAGACAGACCCAGTCTGAAGTACAGACTCCATGAACAAACAGCAAAGGTTACAGATAAGCAGGTGACTAGAGGTTGGTATAAGAACATATCCAATTTGCCAGCAACACCTGTTGTGGGTTATTAATATTATTCATTGATTTATCTTTTAGTTAATCAGAAGTTGTTCCTAAACCAGATGTATACCCAAATCACCACAAATAGATTAGGATTTATTTACTTACCCCAGAGCACAATGCTGGGCAATAGTTACTCCATCCTAAACCTTCAAGCCTGCATGCTTTCCTCCCATTCAGAATTTCCATCATTCTACTTGCTTTTAGTCATATCTTGATTCCATTCTTCTCTACTGGTAGTTCCAGGTCCTCTCCTGCTGATCTCTGCTCTCTTCCTCACTTCCTTCTGCTCCTCTCTGGACCAGGATGTTCTACCCTACTCTCTCCATTGCTCAGCATCGTGGCTGGTTCTTTTACTGACAATACATAAAAAAATGGTGGCATTTTTACACAACTGCGAGACAGGTGATATTAGAATAAACATCACAATGCAATGTCAGAATTGAAACCAGATAGTGGGGTAGAGAAATCAGCATTTGAATGAACAACTGCAAATTGTATCCATTTCACAAAAGCATTATACCAATAAAAGCTGAAAATCAATGGATATTTTAATTCCTCAGAAACACAGGAAAATTATTTTAAAGCTATGCTTATTGAGTTATAAGAGGCACACAAAGAGGAAATGAACAGAACTCTCATAGAATAAGCCACACAAATAGAGGCATATAAAGAGGAGACAAACAAAGCCCTCAAAGAAATATAGGCAAATAAAGCCACATGAACAGAGGCACATAAAGAGGAAAGAATAAAAAAATAGACACCATCACAGAAAGACCAGAATCCACACTCAAACAGATGAAGGAAATTGTGCAAGACACAAAACAGAATTAGAGTCAACAAAGAAAACACAAACAGAAAATCCTGGAACTGGAGAACTCAGAAAAAAGATCACAAACCACACTGGTAAGTGTCACCAACAAACAACAGATGGAAGAGAGAATCTCAGGCACTGGAGATACAATTGCAGAAATGTATACATCTTTCAAAGAAGTAAAATCGGAAAAGTTACAAACACAAAACAACTAAGAAATCAAAGAAGCCATGAAAAGACAAAATCTAAGAATAATAGGAATAGACAAAAAAGAAGAGTCCAGGCTCCAAGGTCAAGAAAATATTTTTTAACATTTATTAATTACATTTTATTCACTTTGTATCCCCCCCATAAGCCCCTCCCTCCTCCCCTCCTGAGGCTACCCTCTCTCCCTCTTCTTCACACATGCTCCTCCCCAAGTCCATTGATAGGGGAGGTCCTCCTCTCCTTTCTTCTGAACTTAGTCTATCAGATCTTATCAGGAGAGGCTGCATTGTCATCTTCTGTGGCTTGGTAAGGCTGATCCCCACTCAGAGAGAGGTGATCAAAGAGCAGGCAAATCAGATTATGTCATAGGAAGTCCCTCTTCCCATTACTATGGAACCCACTTGGACACTAAACTGTCATGGGCTACATCTGTGTAGGGGTTCTAGGTTATCTCCATGCATGGTACTTGGTTGGAGAATGAGTCTCTGGGAAGACCCCGGTGTTCAAAGTTTCTGGTTCTGTTGCTCTACTTGTGGGGTTCCTGTCCTCTCCAGATCTTACATAAGATTCCATGCACATTGCCCAAGAGTTGGACATAAGTCTCAGAGTCTGCTTTGATAGTCTGCAGAGTAGAACCTTTCAGAGGCCCTCTTGGCAGGTTCCTAGCTTGTTTTCTGTTTTCTTCTTCTTCTGATGTCCATCCTCTTTGCCTTTCAAGAAAAAGTGGGGAAGACCCTAGAACTCATTGGTACAGGAGACAACTTCCTGAACAGAACACCAACAGCACAGGCTCTAAGAGCAACAATCAATAAATGGGACCTCATGAAACTGAAAAGCTTCTGTAAAGCAAAGGACACCGACATCGAAACAAAGCGACTGCCTACAGATTGGGAAAGAATCTTCACCAACCCTTTATCTGACAGAGGACTCATATCCAGTATATAGAAAGAACTAAAGAAGCTGAAAAGCAGCAAACCAAGTAATCCACTTAAAAAATGGGGAACAGAGCTAAACAGAGAACTCTCTGTAGAGGAATATAAAATGGCAGAGAAGCAGTTAAAGAAATGCTCAACATCATTAGCCTTAGGGAAATGCAAATCAAAACAACCCTGAGATTTCACCTTATACCCATCAGAATGGCCAAGATCAAAAACTCAAGAGACAACACATGCTGGAGAGGTTGTGGAGAAAGGGGAACCCTTCTCCACTGCTGGTGGGAATGTAAACTTGTACAACCACTCTGGAAAGCAATCTGGCACTTTCTCAGACAACTAGGAATAGCGCTTCCTCAAGATCCAGCCATACCACTCCTAGGCATATATCCAAAAGAGGCTCAAGTACACAAAAAGGACATTTGCTCAACCATGTTTGTAGCAGCTTTATTTGTAATAGCCAGAAGCTGGAAACAGCCCAGATGCCCTTCAACTGAAGAATGGATACAGAAATTGTGGTATATCTACACAATGGAATATTACTCAACAATGAAAAATAAGGAAATCATGAAATTTGCAGACAAATGGTGGGACCTGGAAAGGATCATCCTGAATGAGTTGTCCCAGAAGCAGAAAGACACATGGTATATACTCACTCATATAGACATATAATTTAGGATAAACTTACTAAAATCTGTTCATCTAAAGAAACTAATCAAGAGAGGGGACCCTGATGAAAGAAAATTATTTTCAAGAAAATCATAGAAGAAAATGTTCTGAATTTAAAGAAAGAGATGCCCATTAATATACAAGAGGCCTACTGATACCAAATAAGCTAGGTCAGAAAAGAAACTCCTCACTTTATATAATAGTCAAAACATTAAATCTACAGAACAAAGAAAAAACATTAAAAGCAGCAAGGGAAAAAGCCCAAGTAGCATATAAAGGTAGACCTATCTTTATCACACCAGACTTCTCAACAGCAACTATGAAAGCCAGAAGGGCCTGGGCAGATGTTAGGCAGACTCTAAGAGACCATATATGCCAATCCAGACTGCTATACCCAGCAAAACTTTCAATCAACATAGATGGAGAAAACAAAATATTCTGTGACAAAACCTAACTTAAACAATATCTACACAGAAACCCAACCCTACAGAAGGTAGAAAATCCAATCCAATGAAATCAAGTACATGCAAGAAAACACAGATAATGGATAGAGATAACTTCACAACAACAAAAAAAATTATTAAAGAAAAACAAGCATAGAAACACAGTAATACCACCAACTCCACAATAAAAGGAACTAACATTCATTGGTCACTATTCTCTATCAAAATTAATGGACTCAGTCTCCAATAAAAATCACAGACTAACACAATGGTTGTGGAAACAGGATCCAGCATTCTGCTGCCTCCAGGAAACATATCTCTGTAACAAAAATAAACACTACCTCAGAGTAAAGGGCTTGAAAAATGTTTTTCAAGCAAAAGGACCCAGAAAACAAGCTGTAATAGCTATCTTAATATCTAATAAAATAGATTTCCAAACAAAATTAACCAAAAAAAGATGAGCAGGGGCACTTCACTCTCATCAAAGAAAAAATCTACCATGAGGACATCACAATCATGAACATCTATGTCCCAAATATAAGAGCAAAAGCATTTGTACATGAAATTACACATTGATCCCAACACCTTAATAGTGGGAGACTTCGATACCCCACTCTCACCAAGGGACAGATAATCTAGATAGAAGCTAACCAGGGAAATAATGGCACTTATAGAGGTCCTAAATCAAGTGGACCTAATAGATGTTCATAGAACTTTTCACCCAAACTCATAAGAGAATACCTATTTTTCAGCACTTCATGGAAATTCTCAAAAATTGGCCATGTAGTGGGGCACAAAGCAAACCTCAACAGATATAAGAAGATCAAAATAATCCATTCTATCCTATCAGACCACCATGGCCTAAAACTTGACATCAACAACAATAGAAATAACAAAAAGCCTACAAACACATGGAAATTAAACAACTCCCTACCCAATGAAAGCTTTGTCAGTGAAGAAATGAAAAAAGAAATTAAAGACTTCCTAAAATTCAATTAAAATGAAGGCACAACTTTCCCAAACTATGGGCCACAATAAAAGCACTGTTAAATCACTAAGTGCCTCCAGTAAAGAGTTTGTGACATCTTATACAAGGAACTTAATGGCACACCTAAAAGCCCTAGGAAAAAAGAAGCAGATATATCCAGGAGGAGTAGATAATTGGAAATAATCAAACTGAGAGCCAAAAGCAGTGAATTAGAAACAAAGAAAACAATTCAAAGAATCAATGAAATCAAGAGCTGGTTCTTTGAGAAAATCAACAAGATACACAAACCATTAGTGAAACTAACTAAAACTCGCAAAATCAGCAAAATCTGAAATGAAAAGGGGGACATAACAACAGATACTAAGGAAATCCAAACAATCATTAGGTCTTACTACAAAAGCCTATATGCCACAAAATTTAAAAATCTAAATTAAATGGACAATTTTCTTGATAGATTTCATTAACCAAAATTAAATCAACATCAGGTAAATAGATTAAGTAGTCCTATATACCACAAGGAGAGAGAAGAAGTCATCAAAAGTCTTTCTTCCTAAAAAAAAGCCCAGGGACAGATGGTCTCAGTGCAAAATTCTACCACACCTTCAAAGAAGAGCTAACTCCAATTCTCTTCAAACTATTCCACAAAATAGAAACAGAAGGAACATTACCAAACTCTATGAAGCCACAGTCACCTTGATACCTAAACGATACAAAAACCCAACAAAAAAAGAAAACTTCAAACCTCTCTCGCTTATGAACAATTGATGCTAAAATACTCAACAAAATACTTGCAAACTGAATCCAAGAACACATAAAAGATATCATCCACCATAACCAAGTACACTTAATCCCATTCAGGAAGGGGTGGTTCACTATACAGAAATCCATCAATGTACATCACCATATATACAACCTGAAGGAGAAAAACCATGTGATCATCTTACATGTTGAACAAGCATTTGACAAAATCTAACACTCATTCATATTTGAAGTCTTGGAGAGATCAGGGATACAAGGCACATACGTAAACATAGTAAAGACAATATACAGCAAGCATATAGCCAACATGAAACTAAATGGAGAGAAGCTCAAAGCAAGTTCACTAAAATCAGGAACAAGATGAGGCTGCTCACTGTCTCTGTATCTCTTTAACATAGTGTGTGAAGTACTAGCTAGAACAAAAAGACAAGTAAAGGAGATCAAGAAGATACAAATTGGAAAAGAAGTCAAAGGCTCACTATTTGCAGATGATATGATAGTATACATGAGTGACCCCAAAAATTCTAGCAGAGAACTCCTTCAGCTGATAAATACCTACAACAGAGTGGCTAGATACAAAATTAACTAAAAAAAAAAAAAAAATCATTATCCCTTCTGTATACCAAAGACAAAAGGGCTGAGAAAGAAATTAGGGAAACAACAACCTTCACAATAGCCACTAATAACATAAAGTACCTTGGTGTGACTCTAACCAAGCAAGTGAAAGACCTGTTCAAAAAAATTTCAAGTCTCTGAAGAAGATATCAGAAGACTGAAAGATCCCCCATGCTCATGGATTGGTAGGATTAACATAGTGAAAATGGTCTAACTGGATAGCTACTTGTAGAAAAATTCAAATTGATCCATACTTATCACCCTGCACAAACTAAAGTACAAGTGGATCAAAGTCCTCAACATAAAACCTGACACACTAAACCTGTTAGAAGAAAAGGTGGGGAAGAGCCTTGAACTCATTGGCACAAAGAGATAACTTCCTGAACAGAACACCAATAGCACAGGCTCTAAGATCCACAGTCAAATAAATGGGACCTGAAAAAATTGAAAAACAAAAAGGCACTGTCATCAGAACAAAATGACAGCCTACAGAATGGCTAAAGAATCTTCACCAACACTATATCTGAGAGAGGGCTAATATCCAGAATAAATAAAGAACTCAAGAAGTTAAAAAGCAACAAATCAAGTAATCCAAATAAAAATTGGGGTACAGAGCTAAACAGAGAATTCTCAATTGAAGAATACCAACTTGCTGAGAAACACTTAAAGAAATGTTCAATGTCCTTAGTCATCAGGGAAATACAAATCAAAACGACCCTGAGATTTTACCTCACACCCATCAGAATGATTAAGATAAAAACTCAAGTGACAACACATGATGTGCTGGAGAAGATGTGGAGAAAGGGGTACATTCCTCCCCTGTTTGTGGGAATGTAAACTTGTACAACCACTTTAGAAATCAGTCTGGTGGGGGGATCCAAAATGTCGGCGACCAGAGCACACCATGTCTGAGAAGCAGAGGGTTTGAGATTCCAAAATTGGTGAGTGGAGGGGCAACTGGAGGTATAAAATCGACCCTGTGGCTTCCTGCAAGAGAGAGGACATCGCAGGAGCTAAGAACATTTAGATTCAGGTCAGGCTGGGACTTGTCTGGGAACAAAAAGGGGCACTTCTCTCATTCAGGCTTCTCTTCTCCTTGGGGGAGCCCACCCTCAGCCAGTGACATGGAGCACAGAACTCACTGCCTAGGGACCAAGACAGCAGAGGCAGGCCTCCTAGCTCCTCAGCTATGGTGGCCAACTGTATCCACCCCCAAGTATCTGCTTGCTGCAAAGTACCCTCCAGCCAAGTCCCAGCTGCAAGCAGCCATACCAACTCTGCAGGGCCTCCCAGCCAGTGATTGTATGGACCTCCGAAATCCTTCAGTGGCAGTTAGCCAGATGTACAGCCACCAAAGCCAGGCAGACCTGCAAAACCACTCAGGTACAGCAGGTGCCAGGCCACCTAGGTCTGTGGACCACTTTTGTGGCTCCCTAGGACTTCCCAGAAGGCACCTGGACACTCTAGCTGTGTAGCTGCAGCTGGACTCCCCATTTCAGTTCAGCAGCTGCTGCACCACTGAGCTGACTGAGCTCAACCTGCCACATTTGACTCAGCAGGTCCAAACTGTCCAGTAGAGAACAGGAGGAACCCCTGTGCTTTACAATTTGACCTGCTAGAGAGTGAGTGCACCCTCAAGTGCCTCAGAGCCCCAGACCCAGGGTGCTTCAAAGCTAGCAGCCAGACATCAGATCCCCTCCCACCAACACATGTACTGTGAGAAACAGAGGGTTTCTTGGGACGTTGAAACTCCTGCTCTGTGGATCTACCAGTGGAGGTTAGGCAAATAACTCCTGGAGCTCATTTAGAAATGATTACCAGTAGCTTGTAGGCCACTGATGTACTCAGGGAGTTTGCACCCACATTCATCACCAGCCCTTGCAATACCTTTTGCACCTGTGACCCCTTCGGTGCCTGTGAGGCACCCCTTCCTCACACTGAAGGCCTCTACATTCTGTAGCACCCTGTCCCTCAGGGCACAGTTCTACTCACAGGCATGCACATGCTTGCCCGCATTTACCCTTCTGAACCCTCAGACATTCCTCCCACAGGTAAAGATTAAACACTAATGCACATGCTGAAACCACTGGACCTCTCTCAGCTTCCTGAAGTATTCCCCAGTCACTAGAGAAAGATGGTAGCAGTTTGAGCTTCAGAACCCAAGAACAAAGAGTGAAGGTTACAGAAAAGCAAATGGCCAGAGGATGGTGAAAGAACACATCCAACAAAAATCAGGAAATATTGGGTTCACCAGCAAGACTCAAAATCAATGGATACTCCAATTTATTGGAAACAAAGGAAAATTACTTAAAGATATGCTTATCCATTTATTACAGACACATAAAGATAAAACATACAAATCTCTCAAAGAAATTGCCACACAGATGGAAGCAAATAAAGAGGAAATGTACAAAGAAACACAGACAAATATAGCCAAAGAAATAGAGACACAAGTTGTGGCACAATTAGTGGCATATAGAGAAGAAGAAAAAAAACAAAAAAAATAGAGGCCATCATACAGATACAGTAAGCCACATTCAAACAGATGAAGGAAAAGGTGCAAGGCATGAAAACAGAATTAGAATTAATAAAGAAAACACAATCAAAGAAAACCCTGTAGCTGGAGAACTTAGTGAAAAGATCAGGAACCACAAAAATAAGCATCACCAACAGAATACAAGAGATGGAAGAGAAAATCTCTGGTGCTGAAGATACACATACAGAAATTGATACTTCTCTCAAAGAAAAAGTAAAATCGGAAAAGTCACAAACACAAAATATCCAAGAAATCAAAGATGCCACGAAAAGGCAAAATCTAAGAATAATAGTAATTGATGAAAAGGAAGATTACAAGTTCCGAGGTACAAAAAATATCTTCAAGAAAATCGTAGAAGAAAATTTTCCCAACTTAAAGAAAGAGATGTCCATAAATATACAAGAGGCCTACAGAATCCAAATAGACTAGACCAGTAAAGAAACACCTCACATCACATTGTAGTCAAAACACTAAATCTACAGAACAAAGAAGAGATATTAAAAGCAGCACGGGAAAAAAGGTAGACCTATCAAAATCACACAAGACGTCCCATCAGAAACTATGAAAGCCAGAAGGGATGGGGCAGAGGTCATGCAGACTTAAGGGGACCACAGATTCAACCCCAATTACTATACTGAGCAAAGATTTCAATCAACCTAGATGGAGAAAACAAAATATTACATGATAAAACTAAATTTAAGTAATTTCCACACAGCAAACCAGGCCTACAAAAGATACTAGAATAAAAACTCCAATCCAACGAAAACAGCTATACCCAAGAAAACATAGGATACAGATAATGTCCCCATAAAAAGTGAAAGAAAACAAACAATGAATCACACCAACTCCACAATAAAAGAAACTAACATTCATTGGTTACTATTATCTATCAACATCAATGAACTCAACTCGCCAATAAAAAAAACAGACTAACAGAATGGGTGTGAAAACAGGATCCAAAATTCTGCTGCATCCAAGAAACATACCTCTGCAACAAAGATAAACACTACCTCAGAGTAAAAGGATGGAAAAAAGTTTTTCAAGCAAATGGACCCAGAAAACAAGCTGTAATAGCTATATTAATATCTAATAAAATAGACTTTCAACCAAATTAATCAAAAAAGATGAGGAGGGACACTATATTCTCATCAAAGGAAAAATTCACCAAGAGGACATCACAGTCATGAACATCTATGCCATAAATAAAAGAGCGCCTACATTCATAAATGAAATGTTATTAAAACTTACATCAAACATAGATCCCAACACCTTAATAGTGGGAGACTTCAACAACACATTCTCACCAGGGGACAGATCTTCTAGACAGAAGCCAAATAGGGAAATTAAATCACTTAAAGAGGTCCTACTTCAAATGGACCTAATAGATGTCTACAGAACTTTTCACCCAAACTCAAAAGAGTATATCTTCTTTTCAGCAACTCATAGAACCTTCTCCAAAATAGACAATATAGTTGGTCACAAAGCAAGCCTCAACAGATACAAGAAGATTGAAATAATCCCCTGTATTCTATCTGACCACCATGGACTAAAGCTGGACATCAACAAAAACAGAAATAGCAAAAAGCCTACATTCAGATGGAAACTGAACCACTTGCTGCTTAATGACAAATGGGTTAAGGAAGAAATAAAGAAAGAAATTAAAGACTTCCTAGAATTCAATGAAAATGAAGGTACAACATACCCAAATTTATGGGACACAATGAAAGCAGTGCTAAGAAGAAAATACATAGCCTTCAAGAAGAAATTGGTAACATCACATACAAACAACTTAATGGCCCAACTGAAAGCTCTAGGAAAAAAAAAAAGCAGATATACCCAAGAGGAGCAGATGGCTGGAAATAATCAAACTCAGGGCTGAAATCAATCAAGTAGAAACAAATAAAACTGTTCAAAGAATCAATGAAACTAAGAGCTGGTTCTTTGGCAAAAATCAACAATAGACAAACCATTACCCAACCTAACTAAAAGGCAGAGAGAATCTGTCCAAATCAGCAAATTCAGAAATGAAAAGGGGAACATAACTACAGACACTGAGGAAATCCAAACAATCATTAGGTCTTACTACAAAAGCTTATATGCCAAAAAAATTTGAAAATGTAAAAGAATTGGACAATTTTTCTGATAGATTCCATCTACCAAAATTAATTAAAGATCAGTTAGAAAGACTGAATAGCTCTACATCCTCAAAGGAAGTCGAGGCAGTCATCATCAGTCTCACCTCCAAAAAAAGCCCCGGGCCAGATGGTTTCAATGCAGAATTCTACCAAACCTTCAAAAAAGTGCTAACTCTAATTCTCTTCAAATTATTCCACAAAATAGAAACAGAAGGAACATTACCAAACTCATTCTTTGAAACCACAGTCACCTTGATACCTAAACCACACAAAGACCCGACAAAAAAAGAGAACTTCAGACCTATCTCTCTTATGAACATTGACACAAAAATACTCAATAAAATACTTGCAAACTGAATCCAAGAACACATAAAAGATATCATCCACCATGACCATGTAGGCTTCATCCCTGGAATGCAAGGGTGGTTCAATATACGGAAATGCGTCAATGTAATCCACTGTATAAACAAACTGAAGGAGAAAAACCACATGATCATCTCCTCAGATGCCAAAAAAGCATTTGACAAAATCCAACACCCATTTATGTTTAAAGTCTTGCATACAAGGCAAATACCTAAATACAGTAAAGGCAATATACAAGCAAGTCTATAACCAACATCAAACTCAATGGAGAGAAACTTAAATCAATCCCACTGAAATCAGGGACAAGGCAAGGCTGCCCACTCTCTCCATATCTCTTCAACATAGTACTTGAAGTCCTAGCTAGAGTAATAAGACAAGTAAAGGAGATCAAGGCAATACAAATTAGAAAAGAAGAGGTCAAAGTTTCACTATTCACAGATGATATGATCATATACCTGAGTGACCCCAAAAATTCTACCAGAGAACTCCTCCAGCTGATAATCACCTTCAGCAAAGTAGCTGGAAACAAAATTAACTCAAAAAAAAAAAAAAATCAGGAGCCCTCCTGTATACCAAAGACAAAAGGGCAGAGAAAGAAATCAGGGGCACAACACCCTTCACAATAGCCACTAATAACATAAAGTACTTTGGGGTAACTCTAACCAAGCAGGTGAAAGACCTGTTTGAGAAAAACTTCAAGTCTCTGAAGAAAGAAATTGACGAAGACATCAGAAGATGGAAAGATCTCCCTTGCTCATGGATCGGGAGGATTAACATAGTGAAAATGGCCATTCTGCCAAAAGCAATCTACAGTTTCAATGCAATTCCCATCAAAATACCAACACCATTCTTTAAAGACCTTAAGAGAAAACTTATCAACTTCATATGGAAAAACAAAAAACCCAGAATTTCTGAAATGATCCTGTACAACAACAGAGCATCTGGAGGTATCTCCATACCTGATCTCAAGCTGTGCTACAGAGCAACAGTAATAAAAACTGCATGGAATTGGCATAGACACAGAAAGGTGTATCAGTTGAAACTGAATAGAAGACACAAAAGTAAATCCACATGCCTGTGAACACTTGATTTTTGACAAAGAAGCCAAAACCATCCAATGGAAAAAAGTTAGCATCTTCAACACATGGTGTTTGACCAACTGGATGTCTACATGCAGAAAAATGAAAATAGATCCATATTTATCACCCTGCACAAAACTAAAATCCAAGTGGATCAAAGATCTCAACATAAAAGCAGATACACTCAATCAGTTAGAAGAAAAAATGGGGAAGAGCCTAGAACTCATTGGTACAGGAGACAACTTCCTGAACAAAAAACCAACAGCACAGGCTCTAAGAACAACAATCAATAAATGGGACCTCATGATATAAATGCTTCTGTAAAGCATAGGACACTGTTTCAAAACAAAACGACTACAGACTGGGAAAGGATCTTCACCCACCATATATCTGACAGAGCGCTGATATCCAGAAAATATAAAGATTTAAAGAAGTTAAAAGGCAATAAATCAAGCAATCCAATTAAAAAATGGAGTACAGAGCTAAACAGAATTCTCTGTAGAGGAATATAGAATGACAGAGAAACACTTAAAAAAATGCTCAACGTCCTTATCCATCAGAGAGATGCAAATCAAAAGGACCTTGAAATTTCACCTTACACCCATCAGAAGGTCTAAGAACAAAAACTGAAGTGATAACACATGCTGGAGAGGTTGTGGAGAAAGAGGAACATTCCTCTATTGCTGGTGGGAATGTAAAATTATACAACCACTTTGGAAATCAATCTGGCTCTTTCTCAGACAATTAGGAATACTCAAGATCCAGCTATACCACTCCTCGGCATATATCCAAAAGAGGATCAAGTACACAGTAAGGACATTTGCTTAATCACGTTTGTAGCAGCTTTATTTTTAGTAGCTAGAACCTAGAAACAACCCAGATGACCATCAAGGAGGAATGGATACAGAAATTGTGGTACTTTTACACAATGGAATACTACTCAGCAATTAAAAACAAGGAAATCATGAAATTTGCAGGCAAATGGTAAGATCTAGAAAAGATCATCCTGAGTGAGGTATCCGAGGAGCAGAAAGACACACAGGATATATACTCACTTATAAGTGGGTACTAGGCCTATAAGATAGGATAAACATACTGAAATCTGTACACCTAAAGAAGATAAACAAGAAAGAGGACCCTAGATAAGATGATCAACCCTCACTTAGAAAGACAAATGGGATGGACATTGGATGTAGGAGAAAACAAGTAACAGGACAGGAGCCTAGCACTGAGGGCATCTGTATGTCTCTACCTAGGAGTGTATCAAAGCAGATACTGAGACTCATAACCAAACCTTCGGCAGAGTACAGGGAATCATATTAAAGTAGGAGGAGTTAGTATGACCAGGAGAGGGCAGGAGCTCCACAAGGACCAAATATATCTGGGCACAAGGGTCTTCTGTGAGACTGTATCTCCAACCAAGGTCCATGTATAGATATAACCTAGAACCTCTGCTCAGATGTAGCTCATGGTAGTTCAGTATCCAAGTGGGTACCCTAGTAAGGGTAACAGAGTCTATTTGTAATATGAAGTCAATGGCTGGCTCTTTGACCCCTCACCCTCACCTGAGGGAGGAGCAGCCCTGCTAGGCCACAGAGGGGGACTTTGCAGCCAGGCCTGAAGACACCTGATAAGCTATGGTCAAATGAAAGCAGAGGAGGTCCTCCCCTATCAGTGGACTTGGAAAGGGGCAGAGAGGAGATGAGGGAGGAAGGGTGGGATTGGGAGGGAATGAAGGAGGGGCTACAGCAGGCATACAATTTGAATAAACTGTAATTAATAAAAGTAATATTTTTTTAAAAAGGCTTTTTCTGTACACCATCAGTACTTTACTATTTTTCCCTTTTATCGTTGGAGCAACTTAAATAATAATAGCAGATTGGGGGCTGGAGAAGAAAGTCAGCTGTTAACAGAGGTGATGGCCTTCCCGATGACCCAGGTTCATTTTCCAGTACCCACATGATGACCCACAAATATTTTTGTCTCAGGTTCCTCTTCTGGTCTCTATGAACATCAGTATTGTACTTGAAACATGGGCACATATGTAGGCAAAATATCCATACATATAAAATAACAGAAATTTAAAGAAAGAATAGCAACCCATTTTCAACTAAACTAGGCTTAGCAGATACTTGGAATCACGGGTCTGTTAGTAAAAAAAAAAAAAATACATGTAGAATCTGTGAGTTGTATGACAGTAAAAATACTGAGTTTAATAGTCAGAGCAAAGACCAAAGCAATCACACATATTAGTAATCCCTGCTTTCTTATAGCTGGATGGAAGGTGCAAAAAAGAAATGCCAAGAAGTTTCTGGATCTGAAGTAAACAGAGGGGTTTAAGCAGTAGCATTCTGTCGCAAAAGAAGTTAACCAAATATCCTGCACTCACATGGAGGGACGAATACATGCCATACATGCACATAGCTTCAGCAAACATATAACTAGACACACACACTCCATAAGTGCACACATTCATGGCAAGCATGTACGTACACACAGAAATACATGCATACCGTACATGTACACAGCCTTGGCAACCATACACCTACACTTAAACTTGTGCAACACGTACACACAGGAGAGAGAGAGAGAAAGAGAGAGATAGAGACATGGCAAGTATGTCACTCATATACCTACATCACACAATAAGGACATTTGTTCAACCATGTTTGTAGCAGCTTTATTTGTAACAAAAATCATTTAAAAATTAAATAGGGATATATAAATATGGGTAGAATTAGCAAAATATGATGAAAACTTCACAGGGTAAATGATCTAAGGTTTTAGGAAATGCACATAAGGAAGACAAAGGCAAAGGGATGCCAATCTTTTGTTTTAATGCCTTGATTGTTCCATATAGAATGAACATCCCTCCTGATTTCTTAAGGACAGCCCCAGATTATGTTCAGTCTAAATATTCAAAGTGATTTCATCACTCCTTAAGGTACTCAAGTATGTATAATTATGCCTAATGGCTCTATATATCACCTAAAAGGATCACAAGAGATTTTTTTTTCCACACCCAACTATGCTTTACTTGTATAAAATCCTGAAGAAAACGGAAGGGTTTTTAGTTCATGCTGCCAAAGAAAAGTATCACCAACTGCCTGGCTTCAGCTGCAGGTATGTACTGTCACAGTTCCTAAGTCTGAATCCAAGACTGAGGTATTGGGATTGCTTGGTACCGAACGATAGAAAAGAAGATCATGGAAGCACCTCCTCGAGGAGTGTGGGTTCCTCTTCTTGATCCTTTGTGTCATTTTTCTTGGCATGAATGGATGGCTAAATGACCGTGTATGGAAATCAGTACTTAAATATTTAACTAGGAAAAGAGGACAAAATATCTCTTCACAGCCAAATGCTAAACACCAGAGAAACTATTAGGCTTTTTCAAGGTTTGTTTCCAAACACTGGTTAATATTTGAGACTTACAATATCAAGGCTTGGTGGAATCAAGATACCTACACTGCAGCTAGCACTACAACAAGAAGAAAGTATGTTCATGGAGATGGAAGCTCCATCTTAATATGAGCTGGTCATGTCATGCCAGCATCCCTGCCTTAGGCTCCTCTCAATGCCCCTACAGTCTCAGTGTTTTTGTTTGTTGTTTGGGTTTGTGTGTGTGTGTGTGTGTGTGTGTGTGTGTGTGCTTGTTATTTTTGTTCTGTTTTGTTTTGCAGTTTCTTTGATAGATGGTGCAGTATGTTCCAGGACAGAGATTGTGGTTTGGACAGAAATGTCTGTTTGAATTAAAGATCTACCTCTTCTTAGAGAATCACAGTACAGAACGATACTTATGGATATTGGCAACTTATTCGCACAGTGGCATTTGCCTTGCAGGTCAGAAAGTACAAGTACAAAGCAGGCAGCTTTTTTGTAAGAGTAGAAGAATTGGTTGTGGGAAGGAGTTTAGCCCTCCAGCAAAGTGGCATGATGAGCTGAGGGCTGGGGTGCCAGGCAGTGTGTAGTGCTGTAGTCCAATCCTGTCTTCAGGTTTATATTGCCATTATTATTTTGCATGTTGTGCTGCTTATGTTTGTCAACTTGACACAACTTAGAATCACCTGAGAAGAATATTAACCAGGAATAATTGAAATCAAGTTAGCCTGAAGGCATGCCAATGGTGATTGACTTGAGTATAATTTAATGTAGAAAGAGCCAATCCATTATGGTAGACCTATTTCCCAGGGAGGGTGTCCTGCACAGTATAAGTGAGAGCAAATCTAGCTGAAAGCAAGCAAGCATTGAAGCCAGCAAAGGATGCACTTATTCTCTTTGCTCTTGAATGTGTATATTATGTGAATAACTGTTCAAGGTCTCCGAAAGATGAGCTGTAACTTGAAATCACAAACTAAATAAACCTTTCACTCTCCCTTGTTGCTTTTTATCATAGTATTTGCTACAGCAATAAAAGCAAAGTTAAAAGACTTGTTTTCCCCTGGTATGATTTTACTCAAGGAATAAAGGCTTTCTCAAAGAAAAGCAGAAAATTTAATACAAGAACTATTTTAACTTATGTCTTTCATTCCTCCCCTTCATTGCTTCCTTCCTTTACCTCTTTTGCCTACCTTCCTCTCTTCCCTTTTTGATCCATTTCCTTTCTTCCTCTCCCATCTCTCTTCTTTTATTCTTTCTAAACAAGTACTGACTCTCCTTGTAGGCCAGATTTGCAACTCAGGAACCACCTACGTCAGCCTCCCTGATCCTAGACTGACAATCCTGCATCATGCCCATCAATTTATTTCCTTAATATGGACAAATATTTTTAGTAAACATTTTGTTTAAACATTGGAAGGCAAGAACATATTCTAACTTGAATTATGTTCTTTCTACAGCTTCAAACTGTTTACATCTTTATACTTATTTATAGGTATGCTAATTGTGCATGTTAGCCATTGTTATTCCTCTTATATATTAATACATTTGTGAATTTGATAAAGAAGCAGAAAAGCAACAATCATTTCCTATCTTTACGTCTCTCCAGGAACTGTTCAATATTCTAACCCTTATCAGGCAACATCATATCCTCTTTTACATCAAGCCACTGGATGAGCTTCTGGATACATTTTAAAATAATGTCTCCACTCAATGTGCATATCAGATTTAAAGCTACTTGCACTTTAAAGATTATGTTAGTAACATGTATGCTAGTTAACAGTGATTATGACTGCTTTTCTTGTGGCTATTTATTTCCATAATAATATTTGCTTTTTTCCATTGTCATTTTCATGGATAAAGGCATCTTTAGTCCCATCCTCATGGAAAGCCAATCTATCCCCTTCACATTTTCACCCTCACAGATGATTAAATCACTGTAAGGTATAATGCAAACCTTTTTATAATTACTCTGTCTAAATACTAAGTCCAGGCTCAGGTAGGAATTAAAAATTAGACTTATAGAATGTTTTGAAATTGCCTGAGGTATACGTAGATATTGCAAACAAATTGCTTTGTGGAGAAACTATTCAGAACCAGAAAGTGCATTCACACTAGTTGAGAGTCCTTTGGTGCAGCAGGAAGGAGGTAGGGAGGCAGCTGACATGACACCTCTCTTCTTAATTGCAAGCGTTGAGAACTGGAATCAAGGTGAGTTATTCTCAACTGATGGGAGAATTTTGGTGAGGTCTGTTACAATATGGGCATCAGAAAGGGCAGAGAGAAAGAATCACAGAAAACAAAAACAAGGAAGTGTTTTTCCAAGGCATTTACAAAGGCACTCTGCTGATGTCTTTCCTTCCTAGCAATATTGACAAATGGGAGCAGAGTTCTACTCCATCAACTGACTTGAACTTATATTGGCTGTCAGCTGCAGACCAAATGGGCACATCAGAGGATTAATGAGAATCTGGTTGCTACACTGACTGTTGCTATAGAAATGTATAGCTAAGGAGGGCTGGATGAAAGATGTCAGGTGCAATTGTGTTCAGCCCAAGGCTAACAATAATGGCAGAAGAGAATGTCTCTTTGCATTAAGGAAGTCAGTGGATTTCACATCAAGGGCCTTTGTAATAGGCATCCACAGTCTGCTTGGGGTTATGTAGCACCTGTGTGTGTGGCTTTTAACAGAATTGTCAGCATGAATCCAACAAGACTGCAGGAAAACTGACCCAGCTCAAGGAGTTCTTGTGTTTCAATGACCTCATGCAGCCTTGCTGGCTCAGGCAAGAATTGCTATAAAACAGTCCTTGATGTTGTGTCCTCATAAGAAATATGGCTTTTGTTCTGCCACATATTTTTCTGTTTCATAGGTGTGTAAGGGGGTTAAAATGTACACTTGTTCACATTTTTTGGAATCCAATGCCCTCACTTTTCTTCAAACACTCACATAGTCTATTCTGTACACATATATTAAGAGTTTTAAAAGATATACTTTAAAAGAAAATCAGAGAGCCAGGGAGCATAGAGGAGCATGCAAGGAACAGGATCATGGCCATGACCATGTATCAGATCACCCTGTTACAAACTGTTCTAAACATCCCAGATTGTAGTTAAATTTTTAGGAATGTGCATGACTGGCATGGCCTGACAGATCTCAAATGAGAGCGGAACAAATTCAAAGCAACCACAATGACAGTGCAAATTGAGCACTCTCCACAGCAGTAGGGAAGGAAATTGGCCTTGGCATAAACCTGTTGGTAAAGTCATAGAGGACACTGGCATGAATTTTCATTATCTAGATACAACAGAGTAAGAGCAATGTATCCGAGTGCATACACTGGTAGTTACCCAAACATGAGATGAAAAACAAGGGCTTTATGGCAGTTTAGTGTCCAAGTGGGTTACATAGTAATGGGAAGAGGGACTGCCTCTGACATAATCTGATTGGCTTGCTCTTTGATCACCTTCCCCTGAGCTGGGAGCAGCCTTACCAGGCCACAGATGATGACAATGCAGCCACTCCTGATGAGATCTGATAGACTAAGATCAGAAGGAAGGAGAGGAGGACCTCCCATATCAGTGGACTTGGGGCGGGGCATGCATGAAAAAGAGGGTGGGAGGGTGGGATTGGGAGGGGAGTAAGGAGGGCCTTATGGGGGGATGCAAAGTGAATAAAGTGTAATTAATAAAAAAAGAAAATAAAAACAAGGGCTTGACAATTGCAGTGACTTGGTCCTACTGTAAGCAAGCAGAATGAGATGGGATGAGGAACATAGAATGATATAATAAGGAGAAGTCAGGAATTCTAGGTGAAGTCTCAATGAGCCAAGTGAATTAAAACATTTTTATCCTTGGTCAGGGAAGCACCCATGTTGGAGGCCCAGATACTAATGCAACTTTTTTTTTCTAAACCTAAGAGAATTTCATACATGTGTAAAGCATTTTTATCAAATCCAGTCCCCAATAATTCCCCCCCTAAATTTCTTCCCTATTCCCTTCACCATTTTCCCTCCTAACTTCATGAATTTTTTAAACCCACTGAGTACAGTTAGTGCTGCGTATTGTGCAAACTAGGCTAGAAGGCAGTCTGCCATCCCACAAGAGGCAAGAGTCCCGGAAGAGTAGGAGGATGCACAGGGTAATTGGGTTCCTACTGAGTCAAGTGGACCACCAGAGGACCATCAACACCACAGGCACCATCAACCTTCCCAGTCTTTGTGAAGCACATGCCTGCTAATGATGGTGGTCAAATTTATGATGAGATTATGTGGAATCCAAAAGACAGGCTATATTTAAAGTGTTTTAAAGAGTCTATTTTAAGGTTTGGGATGCATTCACCATTTATTAAACAAGTATTAAATAATTGGGCTATGCAAAACAGACATATTTCCCAAGACTGGAAGAGTTTGGTGTCAGCTGTTCTAGAAGCTGGTCAACAAATGTAATGGTTATCATAATGGAGAAATGAAGCCATAAAAATGGAAGAACTTAATGTAGAAAGGGGGATAAGTGTTAAAAACCAACTGCTTGGTGAAGGCCATTGTGTTGATTTACAAGAGGAAATCCAGTCTGATAATGTCATACTTGAACAAAATCGATCTGCAGATTTAAGAGCACAGGACATGGTTGAGGAGCCAGGGGTAGAGGGGAACTATCTCATTTACTAAGGTAATACAAGGCTCTGGAGAAGCCTTCACTGAATTCTTACAGAGATTGACTTCTGCTGTCAATAGAGCCTTACCAGAACCTGAAACCAGAAAGTCATTGATAAAGATTTTGGCATTTGAAAATTCAGATATTGAATGTGAGAGAGGAATTAAACCATTAAAAGCATGATGAGTTCGAATAGATGAATGGAGAAAAGAGACAACTGATATTGGTTCTCAGAAGCATAATGCTAATATCACTGGACAAGCTATAGCTAGAAATCTCAGAAATCAAAATCCTGGTGTTATAATTGTGGTGAGTTTGGCAATTTCCAAAGAAACTGTAAGACTACAAGCTTCAGAGTTCAAAATAGTAGGTGCATTGACACTGAAGAAAGTGGTGTTCATAGAAGAGAACAAGCAGTTTCTGGCTGTAATGAAATGCAAAAGCTTCGAGGGTTTTGTAGCCACTGTGGCAAAGGAAAATGTTGGTCTAGGGTTTGCAAGTCCAAAAGAGATGTACAAGGTAACCTCTTGCCATCAGGAAAGGAATGAAGGGACCTGTCAGTTCAAGGTCCCGCAATAAATAGTGCGAGCCACCTTTCTTTGATCAGCCTGCATGTACCAGGCAGACAGGAAAATCAGAAGTACTGATGATATAATGCATGATACTGAAGGTAGTGGAGTTTTGGATCTGGCCGCAGATAAGCCTTTTACACTATCCCCAAATGTTGAATGTTACAAGATAACCACTGGATTTTATGTTCCACTACCTTCAAGGTACAGTAGAAATAATCCTGGGAAGTAGTGGATTAATTTCTCAGGGATTTATTGTACATCCAGGGATCATAGATGGGGACTGCAAGGAGGAAATTCAAATCATGGTATATGTGAAAAAGGAGATGCGAGTTAATGCAGGGGATAGTTTTGCTCAGCTACTACTGTTTACTTACAGCTACAGCAAGGCTGCTCCAGTAGAAAGAACAGGAGGTTTGGGGAGTACTGGAAAATGTGTGCTCTGGCAAACAGTGGTTAGCAATCAGAGACCTGAATTAATAATACAAACCAATGATGTTGAAAGAGGAGGTTTGGTGGACACAGGAGCAGGTGTCAGTTTGTTGCAATCTGCTTAAATTCTGTAGCCTCTCTGTTGAGCCCTACTGTATTTCCTAGCATAACTATGGCTTTTCTGTTAATACTGGCTGTAGCCTTTAGCATTTCAGAAACCATTTTGTCTATGTCTCTATGGTTTAATTTCTCAAACTTTGTATACTTTGTTACCTGGACACTCTATGAAGTCCTCCAACTGCAGAACCAATCAAATTAAAAGGTCAGTTAGAAATTCTTTGTTTAGCTTGCCAAAATGACACAATGTTGCTTCCTATACCTGGATACATGGTTGCATTTTTTTAACTTAGTTGTTACCTAGTTGTGGTTCGTTTTCTACACCTGGTTACCTGGTTGTTTGTTTAATATATATATAACCTGCTTTAGGAGTAGTCTTACTCCCAAATCCAGATTATGGCCCTGGCCAGTCAGTCCCTGGTTAATCTTCAATAGATATCTCTTGCGTTGAGTCTGGTGCTGGGTGGTCAGTGAGTGGCTAATCCTGAACCCATAACAAGTATACCTTTCCTTGGAATCCAGATTGGCCACTTTAGAAAGGTTATACACAGTTAACGGGAATTGGTAAATTATTACAAATAAGACAAAGTGTTCAGTAGATTAAATGTGTGGGATCAGAAGGGCCAACAGGGAAGTTGAGACCCTATGTGGCTGGCATGCTCATAAATATATTTTAGAACAATGGGGGGCTCTAATTAATATTGCCACAATCCCAGGGACAGAAAATGAGGAAATTGGGGATGATATGGTAGATGCTCCTAGAGAAGGAATTTATAGGATATGATCAAGAGCAAGTACAAGCTATTACCACTGTCCAAACACAGCACGTTACAGGAATTAAACTTTCTAATTTATGTTAGGGGGCGCTGCTGAGATACCAACAGCCCTGCCCCTGAAATGGATATCCAACAGACCTGTGTGTCAAGAGTAGCAGCCCATAACAAGAAAAAAACTGCAGGGACTTGAACAGCTGGTACAAGAGAAGCTGGAGGCCCAACATGCAGAAGAGTCTCCAGACCTTGGGATTCCCCTGTGCTTGTTGAAAAAAAGAAATCAGAGAAATGGAGGGTAATAACAGATTTATGAGCAGTCAGTGGAGTAATTCAACCAATTCACAATACCCGTGTATGAGCAGGATAGGGAAAGATTTGCTTTCTCATTACCTATTCTGAACAATAGTGGTCCAATAAAGAGATACCATTGAAGAGTGTTGCCACAGGGAATGTTAATCACTACAACTTTATGTCAATATTTTTTGCAACAACCACTCGAAATAATTCATAGGCAATTCCCTCAATCTATCATATATCATTATATGAATGATGTTTTGTTGGCTGAATCTGACACAGATACTTTAGACAAAATGTTTAAGTTGGGGATTACAGATTGCTCCAAAAAAAAAAAATAATGACAATACAAAGAGGAGATTCACTTATAAAATCATTCAACAAAAATTTCGCCCAAAAAGGTCTTGATCCATATGGACCAATTGCAAACTCTTAATGAGTTCCAAAAATTAATGGGAGATATTAACTGACCGAGGCCTGGAACTGGACTGAGTACTTAGGAGTTAAGTAATTTGTTTCAAACACTACAAGGAGAGGCAAACTTAAACGCCCCAACATGTGCAACAAATGAAACAGGAAAAGTGCTACATTTTGTAGAACACAGACTACCAGATGCATATGTGGATTGAATTGATCCTAAACTTGATTGAATTTTGGTCATTTTACCTTCAAATCATTCTCCTACTGGGTTAATTATGCAAAGAGAAGGTAGTATTATAGAATGAATTTTCTTAGCACATGAAGTAAAAAAAAACAAACAAACAGATAAATAAAAGTTTCTGAATTAATTATAAAAAGTAGAATAAGACTACATCAACTGTCAGAAACAGACCCAGACAAAACTGTGGTACCTCTTACTAATTAATGCTGAAGTTATGCCATTGTGGGTGATCAATGAAGACTGGCAAAGAGCTTGTGGTAACTACTTGGGACAAATTAATAATAAATATCTTAAAAGCAAACGTACTCAGATTATAAAAAGAACTAATTGGATTTTTTTCACATATTGCAAAGAAAACACCAATTACATAGGCCCCAACAGTCTATACTGATGTAAACAAGATTGGGGATGGCAAATTATAAGTCAGACAAAATAAGGAAGGTCATCAAACCCCATTTGGTTCAGTTCAAAAACCAAAACTGTATACAATCCTTATGGTATTATTAGATTTTCTTGAACCTCTTAATATAATTACTGATTCTTTATGTGAAGAAAGAGTTTTGCATACAGAGGCTGCTGAATTTGTTCCTGATAACTCAGAATTAACCTCATTATTTATGCAACTACAACAGGGAAGCAGAAGTAGAAACTATCCATTACATATTACTCATATGCAGTCTCATACAGGTTTGCAGGTCCATTGCCACAAGGAAATGAGGAAATTAACCAATTACTAATAGCAGATGTGATAGACGTCTCTTAATTTCATGAGAAACATCATGTAATAGGAAAGGTTTAAAGAAAACATTTTCTATCACTTGGCAACAAGCCAAATAATTAATAAAAAATGTCTTACACAACCAAATTACCTGCTGGTGGTTACCCTAGGGGCATCAAACAAAATGATATCTGGGGGATGTTTTTCATTTTTGCAGAATTTGGAAAATACCATTGACACATACTCAGGGTTTCAATAGGCAATTGTTTTAAGTTCTGAAAAGGCTGATTGTGTAATTACACACTTATTAAGAATAATGACAATTATGGTAATACCTACACAAATTAAGACCGATAATGCTACCACATATATATCCAATAAGATGAAACAATTCTTTGCATATAACAATATAAACCCATTATGGGTATTTCACACAATCGTACAGGACAAGTAGTTGTAGAAAGAGCAAATTGTACCTTAAAAGAGATGCTTATTAAACAAAAAAAAGAGTAAAAACACCCAGGGACAGACAAAGTAATGCTTTGTTAACTCTAGATTTTCTTAATGTTGGCGAAAAAGGAAAAACAGCAGCTGAGAGACACGGGGTTATAGAAAAAACTCAAGGGCTAGGCCAACCAATAAGGATGTAGCAACATTAGAATGGAAATCTGCAAGACTTTTGAGATGGGGCTGTGGTTATGCTTATCTACAGGGAATGGCAAAATATGGTTACCAACAAAACTTACACAGATTAGAGCTGACAACGGAAAACCTCTTTTCACCAGAGACAGGAATGTGTTCACAAAGCAAATGGCCCAGGTGATTCATTCCCACAAACTGCCTCGATTACTGATTGTTCCAAAACTGGCATACAAATAATCTTCAAAAGGGCTTCCAAAGGACAGACAACACAGAGCCTGGACAGACAACACAGATAATGGACAGAAAAAGATATAGCTAGCTTTTCCTGGGACTTGGCCAATATCCCAAATTTTCATAGAGCACCCAAAGGTTATCTTTTCCTACAGGACTTCTCTATTTTCAAAAGGTGGGGAGGGTGTTTTTGGACTTTTGATGTATTACTTTAACTTGGCATGGATTACTATATAGTAATAGAAATTTAAGGTCATTTTGTAATGTAAGTTGATAGAAATTAAAGGATATTTTGTGTAAATTTAAGATTATTTTGTATTATATATTGTTTGAGAAAAAATGGAGGAAATTTTAAAAATCAGCAGGTTCCCTCATTTTAGAAAGGATTGCCTTGTTGGCAGCGCAACTAGAAAATTTGCAGGTAGAGATTGAAATGCTTGGAAAACAAAAGGCAGCAAGGCTAGATGGAGAACATCTGGTAACTAATAGCCAGAGTTTCCTAAAAGTGCCACTTGGTTTTGCTCCATGCACTCTTGGTGTCAAGTTCTCACAGCCCCATCATGAAGCAAGGGGCCAGAAGGAGCAGAGAGCTGTACAGGAAGAAAGGGTTAAAGAGAAAAAGGCCTGTTTCAAGAAAAGGGTTAATCTTGAGCAAACTAAGCTGCCAGAGGAGCAGTCTTGGATTAAGAGATTGCCACTATTAACTTTCTCAGTAGCTGCCAAAAGCCTTGGGTATCAAAATGCTAAGTGTTTCAACTGTGGTAAACTTGATCATTTAAAAAGAAATTGTGACCAAGCTGCTAAAAGCCTGAGAACTCAAGATGACAGGGGTGTTAACTCTGAGAGATATAGTACGTTCTGCCAAAAGGGTATGAGACATTTGTGGCAGTACTAATTTTGCTGCAAGAACTGGAGATGGTAGACCATATGATGAAAGGGGTCATTTGACTATTGAATGTATGTCTAAGAGAAAGATACAAAGTAACTTCTTGCCATTCAGAAAAAGCTTTTGGAGCCTAGCTGGAGGCTCGACAGCACAAAAATACAAGCCATTCCAGACAAGAGCAGCCAAAAGTTAACAGGTTATAATAGAAACTATTGATCTAAAAAGGGTTTGGTTCTTTCATCATCTCCTTTTAAAAAATCAACAGCAAGTTTCATTCATATTAAAGAAAAGCCTTTATAAAAAACAGAAAAAGGGAAATGTTGTGGATCCAAACATGTTTTTGTTTTGATCCCAGGTGTAGGATTTTGGACTGATTTATATTTGTCCACAACAGCAAACTATTTTCCCGGCACAGGCTCTGAGATAATTTAAATCTCAGCACTCCGGAGAGGGATAAATGCCAGGGCCCTGAGAGAGAACAGAGCTCTGAGAAGAAGGCTGCTGGTTCTCTCCCCTTCTGCTCCTGATTGCTGCTGATAGAGTTTGATGAGAAGTTGGAGATGTCCTGAAATGAAAATTGCACTTTCCAAAAGGAATCTGACGACCCTAACCAGCAGGAAATAGCTAAAGAAACCTCTGCTTCCTGTCCCCAATAATCTCCTTTCTCTCCTACTCAGTATTGGGGCTTTGGAAGAAATTAAGGTAGAGATGGGAGGAAAAGGTATAAGAATCTCAAAACTCAAGTGACAACACATGCTGGAGAGGTTGTGGAGAAGGAGGAAACCTCCTCCACTGCTGGTGGGAATGTAAACTTGTACAACCACTCTGGAAAGCAATCCCTGGCGCTTTCTCAGACAACTAGGAATAGCGCTTCCTCAAGATCCAGCCATACCACTCCTAGGCATATATCCAAAAGAGGCTCAAGTACACAAAAAGGATATTTGCTCAACCATGTTTGTAGCAGCTTTATTTGTAATAGCCAGAAGCTGGAAACAGCCCAGATGTCCCTCAACTGAAGAATGGATACAGAAATTGTGGTACATCTATACAACGGAGTATTACTCAGCAATGAAAAATAAGGAAATCATGAAATTTGCAGGTAAATGGTAGGACCTGGAAAGGATCATCCTGAGTGAGCTGTCCCAGAAGCAGAAAGACACACATGGTATATATTCACTCATAGAGACATATAACAGGATAAACGTACTAAAATCTGTACATCTAAAGAAAATAATCAAAAGAGAGGACCCTGACTGAAATGCTCAATCCCCATCCCAAAAGGCAAAGAGTATGGACATCAGAAGAAGAAAACAGGAAACAACCTCAGCACCTGCCACAGAGGGCCTCTGAAAGGCTCTGCCCTGCAGACTATCAAAGCAGACCCTGAGACTTATGGCCAACTGTTGGGCAGAGTGCATGGAATCTTAGGTAAGAAGTGGGGAATAGTAAGATCTGGAGAGGACAGGAACTCTACAAGGAGAGCAACAGAACCAGAAAATTTGAACACAGGGGTCTTCCCAGAGACTCATACTCCAACCAAGTACCATGCATGGAGATAACCTAGAACCCCTGTACAGATGTAGCCCATGGCAGTTTAGTGTTCATACTAATGGGAAGAGGGACTGTCTCTGCCACAATCTGATTGGCCTGCTCTTTAATCACCTCCCCCCTGAGGGGGGAGCAGCCTTACCAGACCACAGAAGAAGACAATGCAGCCATTCCTGATGAGATTTGATAGACTAAGATCAGAAGAAAGGAGAGGAGGACCTCCCCTATCAGTGGACTTGGGGAGGGGCATTCGTGAAGAACGAGGAGGAAGGGTGGGACCAGAGGGGAGGAGGGAGGCCTTATGGGGGGATACAAAGTGAATAAAGTGTAATTAATAAAATAAAATAAATAAATTTGTTTGTTAAAAAATAGTCTGAAAAGTACGCTAACACACTCTTCTTCAGTTTCCTCATGTGGGATATGGTAGGTTCTTTTATAAATTCCACGTTTTATATCTGAATATTTTTCTTATTTTTATTTATAGTCTCTAATTTTTCTTCTAAGGCTTATCAATCTACTTTTCGTAATTTTCTTTTTCCTGTATCTCTAAATTTTGTTTTTCTTGAGAAAGCACAGAAAGCCACTATAGCTATTAAGGATACAATGTGAATTAGCAGACCAATAGTAATTATAATCGGAATTATATCAATATAAATTATAATCAATATATCCTGTATTTGTCAAGCCATCTGAAGAAGTGTTACAAAGGGTCCTATAGCCTTGTATTATGATATTTTCTATCCTTAACACTCTTTTTGAGTACTGCCCAGGTGACTAACCAAATCTGATAGCTTCTCAGTTTGTCTGAAGCTGGCATGATTTCTCTGTCCATGTGGTCATGCTAAACATTAGAACACCAAATTTTTTTTAACAAAATCTCAACTGTTCAATTTTTACCAATAATGACTTGGAGGCCAGATGCTGTGGTAAAAACCTGCTAGCTCAGAGAGGCAGAGAAAGCACCCAGCTGACCTTTCTGCTCAGCTGATGCCCTGCCCCAAAAAAGCCTCCCCCAAAAGGCCTAAAACAAACATACAAACAAACTCAAACTGAATGTTCCTCCTTCTTCTTTATGTGTGTACTTAGTGTGTAGCTCTGTTTGTCCTCCTGACTTCCTCTTACTTTCTATGTTCACTCTGCCAGCTGATTGGTTGCTCCACCTTTTGTCCCCTGGTTGGCTTCATTTAATCCTGTTTACGATAAGGAGAAAGCTCTTAGATTAAAAGTATATGCTAGGCCTGAGACATCAAAACTACCCAGCAGGCTATCAAAGCAGGGACTGAGACTCATGGCCGAACTTTGGGCAGAGTGCATGGAATTTTATGAAAGAAGGGGGAGATAGAAAGACCCAAAAGCTCCACAAGGAGAACAACAGAGTCAAAAAAAAAAAAAAGTCTGACCCAGGGGTGGTACAGAGACAGATATTCCAACCAAGTACCATGCAAATTCAATTTGTATCCTGGCTGTGACCCCCTCCTTCATCTCCTCCCAATCCCACTCTCCCTCACTCTTCTCCTCCCATGCTCCTCCCCTTTTCCACTGATAAGAGAGGTCCACTTCCCCTTCTGTCTGGCCCTAGCCTATCAGGTCTCATCAGGACTGACTGCATTGTCTTCCTCTGTGGCCTGGTAAATCTACACCACCTCCTCCCCCTCCAGGGGGAGGTGCTCAGAGAGCTTGCCTCTGAGTTCATGCCAGAGACAGCCCCTACTCCCATTACTAGGGAACCCACTGGGAGACTGAGCTGTCTATGGGCTACAACTGAGCAGGGGGTCTAGGCAATCTCCATTGCATGTGATAAATGATAATAATAAAAAAATGAAAAAAGAAAAATTACTTTGCGATTGTGTATTGGTTAGACCATTCGTTTATTTGTTCTCTTCTTAGTGTCTGACTTAGAAGAATTCCTGAAGAAGTCAGGTAGCTATAGAGTAAGTAGATATCTATAATGGAGAATTTTATTTGATATTTATTTGCTGATTCTTGCACTTCTATTTTCTCCAACAGTTTCCTGATCTTGCACTCCCCTTCTACCACCAGTAGCATTCTCTGCCATTCCCTGTTAGCAGTGTCCTATTATAGTTCACTCTTCCTCAATACTTGTTTCTCCTTTCTTATTCTTGCCATTCTAGTTTCATAGTTAACACCCATACTACCTCATTTATATACAAATACATAAACATTACTAGTTAAGATTCTTGTGCAAGTCAGAACAAGTGCCTTTATCTTTCTGAGTTTGAGCTATTAATACTTCACTAAATATAATCCTTTCCGGATAGACCCATTTTCTGCACATGCCATTTTAATTAATAGATGAATAAAAATTCCATTGTGTACACACACCACATTTCTATTATCCATTCATGTGTGAAGGGACATCTAAGGCAGACCTGTTCCTTCCTATTGTGAATAATACAGCAATAAACAGAAATGCACATGTATCTCTTGTAGAAAAGAGTCTTTTAGGATTAAAGCAATCAAAGTAGTCCATAGCAAAAAGAATACTGCTGGGCATAAAACACTATTCAACTTCAAATTATGCTACAGAATCATAGGGGCACAGACATTAGGATACTTCAGTCATAAGAAAGATATATAAACCAATGGAACAGAAAAGAATATCCAGAAATAAATCTACACTCAATGTTTTTTTCCATGTAATTACATGACTAACTTTTTAATGTACTATAAAAGAAGGAGCATCAGTGAGATAACTTTCTACATAATTTTGAACGCTTTTTGTTGAAAATTAAATGTTATTTAGTTTATTGAGCATGTAATTGACATGTGATTCTGCTCATATCTTATATGTCATTTGATAATGAAATTATTCATTATTATAAGAGAAATACTACCTGTCATTCTAAGGATATCTGTCAATGTAATGTGATAATAACAAACAAGCATAAATTTGATATTTTTATAGACATATATTCTAAAAACCGGAGAAGAAATATCACTTCTTTATGCACTCTTGATTTAGCCTTAAATCTTCATTTTCTAGACCAAAATAGATACCAAACAACTTGTCCACAAAGATCATGAAAAAAAATACAGCTATGTCTTTTACCAAGGCAAACTTAAAAGCATTTCAAGGATACAAAATTACCATGTCTAGGTACCAATAATTGCCTCCCCACTTTATTGCCTCCCAATTTTGTAGTGTTTTATTTCTTCCTGCTATCATCTAGCTATCAAAAAGAATTGCAAAGGACAGTTTTTTTTTTTGTAGAAATTACCTGTTTCTTGTTCATTTTCTTTTTTTTTATTTTCCTTCAAATCTTTTAAGACTAATTTGCACTTCCTAAATATTCTTAAGTGTGTTTTCTTCAACTGTACATTGGTGGATTTACAAGGCGCTACACTCCTAGAGAACAAGTTTCTCCCAACAGTTGCCAATAGCTCCTGGGCTACAGCTAGGATTGAGTGCTCAACTCCCTTCTCCATGCTGGGGTTTGGTCTGGCTTTGGCTTGCACTATAAAATATTTTAAAATCAAGAAAGTTTCTACTTTCATACAATAGACTTCAATATAGATTAGCACTGTATTGCTTCCCTCCGTGACTGTCAGCTTCTCTATTGCTCTTCCCCTTACCAGTCTCCCTCACAGTTGTCATGCCTCAGGCATTTAAGGCGACCTTGCTTAATGAGGCTGTAGGTCCAGCAAGACTGGAGTCTGCTAAGAGCTTTCTCACAAAAATGATCAAATAGGTAGCAGTTACAAAGTGTCAAGCCTTTTATAATTTAGAACTCATAAAGCCTCACATCTATGATGCATAAATACTTTTTTAATTAAAAGTACCCAATGAGTATAGCCCATACTCAAGAGAGGGGATAGACCAAAGAATCATTTCTTGGAAGAAATCTAGGAATTGCTGAACATATTTTGCATCCTCTACAGACTTATCAAACATTTATTTTTGATAACTTGAAAAGTTAAAAATATGATTTTAATATATGATAATAAACAACTCCTTTTTCTTTGGAAAAGAATTATTATTTCTTACCCCAACCTTTTTATCTGTGACCTTTACTGATATTTTTTTCAGGAGCTTTGATCTTTATGAATATAAATTGCAAGTATTTTAGATAGATATTTTTATTGTGGATATAAACATGTTTTTGTTTTGATCTCAGGTATGGGATGTGGAACTGATTCAAACGGTCCACAGCAGCAGACTATTTGCCTTATGTGGGCTCTGAGAAGAGCTCTTTGTCAGCTGCAGATAGTTTGAATCTGAGGACTCTGGAGAGAGAATAAATATCAGAGCCCAGAAAGTGGAGCTGGGAAAAACAAGAAGCCTGCTTCCCCCTTGCTGCTCCTGGTTGCTGTTGTAAAACAAGAAGTTGAAGATCTCCTGAAACAAGGACTGAACTGGCTCCAAGGAACCCTAGGACCTTAATCAGCAGGAAGCAGTTAAGAAAGAACTGTGCTCTCTCTTCCACTGACTCTTTTTTCCTCCTTCCTGGTGTTGAGGTGTTGGAAGAGATTGGAGTAAAGTAGGGAGGAAAAGATATAAAGAAAGGTAAATAAAATAATTTTAAAAATAACTAGCACCAACTTTTTTTTTTTGAGACAGTAATGCAAAGAATTTTAAATCCCCTGTTCATATACCTGGTGCTGGCATGCGTATTTGTTATACTGAATAATTTTTTGTGGTTGCATTAAAGGCAATTCCACTCATTTATTCAAATTCCCTTATATTTTCGTTGATGTCAGTTTCTGATTTGGAACTCTACCCATCATATGGCAGTGTATGTACTTGTCATACTTCCAGAGGATCCTCTTAGATATAACATTTCTGAGATTCCTTTTCTTTCCAAATTATTTAATAATTTTACAGCCTGATCCCAGCCCTCTCCCTTTCTACTCCCAGTCCCATCCTCATACCCCACTGTCTCTAATCCCTCCCTTCTTTTTCTCAGAGAAGAGGAGGCACCTAAGAGGTACCTACCCTGGTACCTCAAGTCACAACAGGAATAAGCACATCTTCTCCCACTGAGGCCAAACAGGCAGCCCAGATAGCAGAAAGGGATCCAAAGGTAGGCAACAGAGTCAGAAAATAGTCCCTACTTCCATTGTGAGGGGCCCACATGAGGACCAAATTGTACAGAGGCTACATATGTGTAGGGGTTCTATGTCCAGCCCATGTAAGCACTTTGTATCAGTGAAGCACAATGGGCCCAGGTTAGTGTACTCTGTAGGTCTTCATATGGGGTCCTTGACCCCTCTGGCTCCCTCCATCTTTCCTCACAGTCTTCCATAAACCCCCACAAGCTCAGCTTATTCTTTGTCTGTGGGTCTCCGTATCTTTTTCCATAGGCTAATAGATGAAACTTCTCAGCAGGAAGTTCTGGTAGGCTCCTGTCTACAAGCATAGCAGAGTATCAGTAATAGTGTCAGGGGGTGGATCTCTCCCATGAGATGGATCTCAAGTTGGGCCAGTCATTGGTTTGCCATTTCATCAGTCTATTTCCCTTTCTTTGGGGTTAGGTATAAAGTATTTATATTTTCTTGGGGGAACTTTTGTTGTTATTATTTGTTTATTCATTCACTTACTCCAGTCAAGTTGTACCACCTCTAGGCACTGAGAGTTTCATGTTGGCATATCTGTCCCTTTGACACAGCTCCCAATGTGTCATGGGTTTCATGGGAGTACAGGTCTTCACTTATACTCTCAGATGCTCTAAGAATCTCCCCATTCATCTCAGAATCAGTCATTTCTCTAATGAACTATCAGAAGATGGTAGCGGTCTTAGTTAATTTTCCATTTCTGTAATAAGACATGATGACCAAGACAGTTTATAGAAGAAATAGTTTATTGTAGACATATAGCTTCATAAGGTAGTCCCTTGATCATCACGTTGGGGAGCATAGCAGAAGTTAGGCAGGCATAGTGCTGAAGCTGGGAATTTACCTCTTCATCCACAAGCTCAAGGTAGTGAGAGGGCACTAATTATAAATTGTATGCCAACCACAATCTTAGTGCTTAGGTGTTTTGTTTGTTTGTTTGTTTTCAGGACTACTGAAATTTTACCTATTTGGATCACTTCAGCTGACATACTAAAAAAGTTTGTTTAAACACTAATGTATATGTTTATATCACAAATATATCTACATGCCACTATGTTTTTGTTTATTAGTCTCCAAGACTCATCAATTGACATGTATTTTATTTGGATATTCTCCTGTTATTTACATGCAATCTCTCAGTTAGTAAGAACTAAGGCATCCTTCTGTTATTCATTTACTTATTTGCCCAGATCTCATATATTTGTATCATTGCATTAAGGGAAACTTGAACTTCCAAGGAAAACGGCATCATAAGACGCCGTATTTCAACAGACAATTAACATTTTCCCTACATCCTTTAGTGAGGCTGCTTCACACATTTAGAAATCTTCTATTTTCTTGTTACAGTCTACATTTCTCTTAGAATTAATTTTATCACTAAATAAGTCGACAGCTCATTTCTTTTTGTTGTTTAATGATGCTCCCTTGCGTGGACAGTACAATAGTTTGTTAATGCATCAACCCATTGTCGGCCATCATGGATACCCTTTTGTTTGGAGGTGATTGTGAATAAAAACTATAAATATTGGAATACAGACTTTTATGTAATCATGTGCTTTATACTTCAGTTAGGCACATATAAGAATTCCATGGATGGAATGTATGGCTTTTAAGAAACAACCAATGAGTCTTTAATGATGTATATACCATTTCATTTTGTGGAATGTAAGGAGTTGTATTTTTTTTTTTTTTAATCTTAAGTCAGGGCCTCATTTTCTAGTCCAAACTGGCTTGGAGCTTAGCATCTTCCTTTGCCTCCTGAGTACTGATATAACAGACCTGTCAAGATAATTGGCTTTTATCTTTTTTTGTATCTGGCCATGTCATAGCTTATAGCATTGTTTTCACTACTTTTTTCCCAAGGCTTCATTTAGGCTCTTTCCTGTAGTTTGTGAGAAATACAGTCAACACAGTCTTTTACTTTACCTTTCAGTTTATGTGTGTGTGTGTGTAATCATAATTCATAATATTTTCAACGGTTTTTAAATGGTACAAAGATTCATTAAAAATCTGATAAATATAATTTGGATTAGAATAGGCCCACATAGTGTATCATGTAACTAAGAAAAAAGAAATTAAACAGTTACTTAAATTTTGTTTTTCTTAAGGTATGTTAATTAAAGACAATGAGTGAGCAAGTATGACACCATAACAGGTAAAAGGGGGACGGGAGCAGTGAATTCATCTGTGCCTACACAACCTCTAAAAGCTATGGAGAAAGCAGTAATGCTGCTGACCTTCAGCAAATGGAACAGACCAACCAAGCAACAGACATTTCTCTGAGGTCTTTCTATCTTTAAAATTTTCAAACATAAGCAGATATTCCATGATCTATAATTCCCAAATTAAATTCAAACAACTGGAAGATTAATGAAAGAAAAAAAAAAAGAGAGAAATGAAAAGTGGAGGCACACTGTCACCTATTTACTTTCTACAAAGCATGACCTAACCAATCTTAGAGAATTCTCCCAAACCATATTAGAATTGCCCTTTGCACCCCACTTCTTTCCTACCATCATCACTCATATTGGACTAACTCGGTGTGTGTGTGTGTGTGTGTGTGTAGGAGCGTTAATTCTCACTGTTCTTTTCTTTCTATACTGCCAAGGGTGGTAAGGGTTTCTTAATGTTAGGCATATGGCTCAGCCTTTCTTGATGTTTAGCCCTGTGTAGAGGACACAAACACAGTAAAATGCCTAATGACCTGTTTTGATAATGTGGTTTGACTGTGAATAACTATAATTTCTATAACATGCTCCAAAGCTGCAGTCTCGGTGCCTACACTCAAATCAATCTTTCCGCTTTTTCAGTCCAAACATACTTATACTTCTAATATATATGTTATAAAAAATGAAAGTGTAAATGGATATAATTTTAAAATATCAATCATTGTAGAAATTTACACATATGAATAAGTAGCATGTTCTAGATACAGAATAAGATTTTAGAGAGAAGGCAAAAAGACAGCTAATGCAATTTAAAGTTTTAACCACACACCATAAACTTCTAACAGCAACCAAAACTTTATTTGAACACAAATTGCTAGTACTTCCAATCATTTTCTGAAAACTTTGTTCAAATATTAAATATTTTCTTCACTTCCACTCACCTTTTAAACAAGGCATATTCTCAGCTGAAGCATAATTTTATTTTTCCAGTCAATGTACATAAGTGATTCTGGGTTATATGTCTATACAGCTTTCAGAGGGTGAATGTGCAGAAACTACTAAGTCACTTTTCTAGACAAACTGGCAAATCTAACTTTCTGTCTCACCAAGTGACTTTCTTTTTAATTCAGGAATCATATTTACTCAATTACAGGGAGAACATAAAATCCAAACTCCCTTGCCTATATCTATAAAATCACAAATTTCAATGTTTAATAAAATAGGATGTTGCCAGTCTATCTGAGACAAATGAAGAATGAGAAAGCACATTGAAGGCTAGTGACATGCCTCAGTATCAATGTTTCCCAAAGTTTTCAATGAGCACTTTCCCAGCCCAATCTGGTTATACTCCTGGGCTACCTCTACCCTAGCAGAAGTTTCAGGGTACCACTTTTCACACAGGAGCTAGTCAGTGCTTTTGTAATGTCAACGCTTTAGAAGCAGTGAGACCTAGGAGAATAGACCTTAAAAATGACTCAGATTAAAATTGCATTCAAAGTTCTCTTTATTTCTAGCATCAGCCAGGGTATACACTGAGGATAAGGATGAATCCCATAAGTAAAGTATACAGACACAAGGACAAGCTGCATATAGAAAAACCATATATTTCTAGAGCTGCATAATTGAATACAAGCAGCAATTAATAATATGTAATTTGAAGTAAACTCACTTCTATCTACTTCACCTGGGAGGAGTATATAACACATTCCAAGAACAATTTTGTGCTTTGAGAAAACAGAGGTCACTGAGGTCTTGTTTTCTTGGAGTGTTCTCACAAGCACTCAGAATTCTCACAATGCTCCATTCTTGAACCATGTTCTGACACTGTGGGTATAAACCTAACATTTAGAGTTGATTGATATTCCATGTAAAAGAAAAACAGATTTCTACAATTCTCTTCTCATAGGAGAATCCAGTAATAATTTTACCAATGTGAAAAGGGGTAAGATATGAAGCAATGATGAAGGCCCTTTGTCTCAAAACAGATAGAGTGAACCACGTTTAATCTACGGAGTGTGTCTAATAGCTAATGAGGATGCAAGTATGAGAATCACCTGGGTAATTTCGAAGAGCAGAACTGGCTTAGAATCTTGGAGAAAAGAAGGCTCTAGGGAGCTTTAATGCAGTGGTCAGAACTCAGTTACCTTTCTGCATATTTTATATTTATTTATTTATTACAATTTATTCAATTTGTATCCGACTGTAGCACCCAGAGCTCTGCCCCGTGTTTCAATGTGATGCTGCCGGGAGCCTCCCAGGAACAGTCAAGGCCCCTGTCTGCAAGCATAACAGAGCATCATTAATAGTGTGAGGGGCTGGCTCTCTACCACGGGTGGGTCTCAGATTGGGCCAATTATTAGCTGGAAATTCTCTCAAACTTTGTTCCCTCTTTATCCCTTCACTTGTAGGCAGGGTAGTTTTTGTTTGTTTTTATTTTTTACGTTTTATTCACTTTATCTCCCTCATCTCCAACTGGTCCCACTCTCTATCCTCCTCTTCTATTTCACTTGCCATCTGAACCTACCCTATCAAGTCTCATCAGAACTGCCATGATCTTCCTCTGTAGCCTGGCAAGGCTGAACCACCAGGAGGAAGTGATCAGGAAACTGAGCTCATGTCAGAGACAGCCCCTGCTCCCCTTACTCAGGGATCCACATGGAGACTGAGCTGCCTATGGGCTACATCTAAGCAGGTTGCATAGGGTCTCTCCATGCATGGTCCTTTGTCGGTGCATCGGTCTCTAAAGTGCCCCCCGCCCCCCGCCCCAGGCATAGACTATTGGTCTCCTTGTGGAACTCCTGTCTCCTCACAGTCAGAAAAGGGAGGGTTAGAAGGCAGGGTAATTTTTGAATCACAGATTTTGTCTGTGGTTTGTTGTTTCCCATGGATTGTTGTTCCTCTTCTTCCACTAGTCCTGCCTGTCCAAAAAGCGGTCACTTCAGTCTTCATATTTACCCCCCGCCTTTAAAGTTTCAGATAAAACTACACCCATATCCTCCAAGGAGCCTACAAAGACCTCCAGCTTGATAAAGAGATATCCTCCCTCAGTTTCCCTTCTTGTTCCCATGCCCGTTCTGACCACATCTGATGCCCACCCTTGTTTCCTTTCCCATTCCATCTTCTGCCCAATTTCCTTTTTCACCCACTTCTACTGTCTATTCTATTTCCCCTTCTAAGTGACACTCCAGCACCCTCCTGTAGGCCCTCCTAGTTACTTAGCTTTTTAGGGTCTGTGGATTGCAGTATGGTTACCCTGTATTACAGGTCTAATATCCTCTTATAAGTGAATACATACCATATGCGTCTTTCTGGGTCTGGGTTACCTCACGTAGGATGATCTTTTCTAGTTCCATCCATTTTCCTGCAAGTTTCATGATTTCTTTGTTTTTAATATCTGTGTAGTATTCCATTGTATATCACAATTGTGTACACAATTTCTGCATCTGTTCTTTGGTTCAGGGACATCTAGGTTGTTTCCAGTTTCTGGCTATTATGAATAAAACTGCTATGAACATAGCTGAGCAAGTGTCCTTGTTGTATAGTGGAGCATCCTTTGGGTGTTATCCAGGAGTGGTATAGCTAGGTCTTGAGGTAGAACTATTAGCAATTTTCTGAGAAAACACCAGATTGATTTCTAGAGATTGTACAAGTTTGCACTCTGAATAGCAGTGGAGGAGTGTTCTCTTTTCTCCTCATCCTTGCCAGCATGTGTTGTCATTGTGCTTTTGATCTTAGCCACTTTGACTAGTGTAAGATAAAATCTTAGAGTCATTTTGATTTCCATTTTTTCTGATGGCTAAGGGTGTTGAGTATTTCTTTAAGTGCTTCTCAGCCGTTCAAGATTCCTGTGTTATGAATTCTTGGTTTAGCTCTGTACCCCACTTTTAGTTGGATTACTTGATTTGTTGACATTTAATTTCTTAAGCTTTTTGTATATTTTAGATATTAGCCCTCTGTCTGATGTAGGGTAGATGAAGATCTTTTCTCAAGCCATTTAGCACCAATGCTTCTTATAAAAATCAAAACAACAACAACAACAAAAAAAACCCTCTTACATACATTGGAAAGTAAATGAACTGTACCCAACTCATTCTATAAACTTTGTTATCCTGATAATTAAAAACAGATAAACATACAATAACCTAAACCCACCAATATCCATGATTAATACAGAGGTAAGAATTATCAATGAAATTCTTTCAAACTGAATACAAGAACACATAAAAATGACCATAGATCTCAAACCACCTTGGTTTTATACCAGTTATGGAACCTATAAATAAACCAGCACAGCTATAACCATTATAACTTTTGATAATTGTGTCAAAACACATGGAAAGAAAAGACAGCTTCTTCAATAAATGGTGCTTTGAAAGAAAAATAAATCTAGATCTATTTCTCTCTGCCTGCACAAAAATCAATTTAAAATGGATCAAAGGCCTTAATATAAGACCCAAACTTTGAAAATCCTAGAGAAAAACATATTTGTAACTCTTGAAAAAAAACAGACATAAACAAATAGGGATTCAAGTAGCACATAACTCATTTTGAGAATTGAATTAAGACATTATATAAAATTGAAAAAATTTTCACAGTGAAGTAAACAATTTTCAGTGGAGAGACAGTTTACAGAAGGGGAAGAAATCTTTCCCAGGTATCTGGAATGTATACACGGGTGTAGATATTAAATAGAAAATAATTCTCAAATCATCCAGTCAATATATGGGCCTAGTGCACAAACATACTCCTGCACATGTGAGACTGCATGCAAATTCCCATGTGAGCACACACACATCTGCGTCCAAAGGAGAATACAATAACTTGGGAAGAAGAGACCATTAGTGAAGAGTGGAATAGAGAGTGTGACTGAAAATGTGCAGACAGAAAGCAGAAGTAGAGAAGAGACCAAGAAGAGATCAGTAATAGATAGAAGAGACATTGGGAATAAAGATAAGCATGGCATATAAAAGCAATCAAGGGATAAAATGATGCAGATGAACTGAAAGTATAGAAAATATGCCATGCTGATACTTGTGAAAAGAAACAGGGACTAGTTATGAAAATTAAATAAATCAGCTTTCAGAACAAGATATTGATATTGAAGATGATTTCATAATGATTAAAAATCTCAGCGAGGCTGGGCGTGGTAATGCATGCCTAGTGTTCTAGTGCTTGCAGATAGAGACAGAGGAACCTCAGAAATTCAAGACTGTCCTATGCTAAACATTGACTTTAAGCCCATTCTGGTCTTTATTATACTCTGTATCAATCAAATTAAAAAAAAAAACCTCACACCAGTGAGATAAAATACTAATAATGCATGCTTAGTATTTGGCTAATTATACCAATTTAAAAATGCATCATGAGGCAAACCAGATACAGTTGTATAAAGAGATAGATCCGTTTGTAAATATATCAACAGGGAACTTTCAATAATTAATTAGGAAAGCAGGCAGAAAGGACAATGACAATTATGTAATCCCAGCTACTTAGGAGGATGAGAAAGTAGACAGTTTTGCAGTCAACCTGGGACTATAGGGATACTATCTGTAATACACTTACAGATGCACACAAATATTAAAGATAGAGAATACATTTTATAGGTGTATGAAGAAATCATGTCAGAAGAAAGACAATCTTTCAAATCAATAAATGAATCTTGACAAATTTAAAGATTCCATGTCATATGAATTATATTCTATGACCACATGGAACTCAAAAATTAAGAGTCAAAGATACCTGGAAAATAAATAAATATTTAAACATAAATTAACACTTCTCAAACAGCCTATGAAGGACAAATAAGTCCAGGAGAAACCTGAATTATTTTAAGGCAAAATTAAAAGTAACACCCATACGATTAATAGTGCAATCCATATGTAGTACAATTAAGGTAGTATTTACTTTAGAGGCATATATATTACATAAAATAATATTAAGTAAGGAGAAAGTTTCAATATAATTACTACAACAAGTCCCTTAAGAGAAGACTATTAAATTCGATTTAAGCACAAGAAAGGACAAATGAATATTAGAGATGGATTAATAAAAGAAGCAATGGATACAAATCTGTAAAACCAAATGCCAGCTCTTAAAAATGAAAACAATAAAATCAATAAAACTTCTCCTGCCTAACAATACAGGCAAAAAAGAAATAACAGCAGAAAGAAGAGAGGTAATATCGGTTGGAATTCTACATACACCAAAAGAAAAGCCATGGATTACTGCAAACAACTATCTGTCAATAATCTTGACAGCTCAGATGAGATGAACAAATTTCTTAAGACAATACAAAGGTAACTTAAGAAGAAATAGGTATATTAAACTATCCACTGAAATAAAGTTAGATAGCATATGCCTGCAATAACAGCTACTTGGAAAGATACGGTAAAATGATGACTTGAACTCGGAAGTTCAAGATAGCCTGGGAAGTATTCCACAACCCTTTGCACAAAATGATAACAGCCACAATACCACACACACTCTAAATTCAGATTATTTAACCTGTGATTTCAACTGAAACAAGAATTATAACCAATTCTATATAATAGATTGAGAAATTTGAAAAGTGGAGGACACGTCCATTCCATTTTCTGGAGCTATCATCGATATACCATGATCAGACACAGAAGGAAGAAAAGAAGAACACTGATAAATGTCCCTTATGAGTATAACAGCAATTCAAAAGCAACAAAAATTATTTCACAGTACATGAAATGGTTTACTTCAGGACTATTTAAAATAGACCTTACAATATAAGGTTGATTTGATAGTTGAAAGTTAGTCAATGTAATAAAACATTCAAAAATTGAAAAATCACATGATCTTATCAGGAGACACATAAGAAACTATTTCACAGGAAACAAGAAGAGTAAGAAAACAGTATGGCAAATGTCACTCATGAAAACAACATATAGCTATAATAGATCAGTGGAGACAGTCAAAGACTTTTTCCTTATGATAAGGAAAAGGATTAGAAAGTCTGCTTTCTTCGTTAGTGGCCAACAATGGACTGGAGACTTTATCTCCAATCCCACAGAGCATGGAAAAGAAATATGCAGCATTTAGACTAGAAAAGAAGCAAAGCCCTACTTATTCAGGGAAGATGTGATGGTCTGAAGAGATGTAGTGAATAAATCTGAAGAAGAGCAACTGAGAGGAAGGGATGAAATCATGTATGCAATAAAAATGAAAATTGAAATAAAAACTTGAAATACCAATTAAAAAGAACATAAGACCTGAAATATTTAGGAGTAAACTGACAAAAGATATGGAAGAACTATGCTGTAAAATTACAAAACGTTTTTTTTTTTAATAACACAGTTAAAAGCCTAGGAGCTACTTTGTATTTATGAGTCAGTGATGACAGAGTGGGTCCTCTGTGCCCACACATTGTAGACCCACAAATTGTGAAATGAATAAGCTTTGGAAATAAGATTGCATCAGTACTGAACTGGTTCATATATTTTATTTCTATTCTTCCCCAAGCAACACAATAGAATAAACATGGACATTGTTCCCAGGTCTGATGATTCATTAACTATTTATTTAACTTATTACTTAACTGTTAGGGAAGGTATGTATAGTTTCTACACTAGCTATAGCACTTTAAGGAAAAGATTTAAATGATCTCAGATTCTGGTACAAACAGAGGTGAGAGGCTGTCTTGGAACCAATTGTTTAATATTAATATTCTCTTGTTAAGTTGCTGATCCTGTTTGTCTTTCTGCTTCTGGAATACCTTACTCAGGATTATCTTTTCCAGTTCCCACCATTTACCTGCAAATTTCATGATTTCCTTGTTTGTTTGTTTTTTTTTATCGCTGAATAATATTCCATTGTGTAGATGTACCACAATTTCTGCATCCATTCCTCAACTGAGGGGCATCTGGGCTGTTTCCAGCTTCTGGCTATTACAAATAAAGCTGCTACAAATATGGTTGAGCAAATGTCCTTGTTGTATACTTGAGCATCTTTTGGATATATGTCTAGGAGTGGTATAGCTGGATCGTGAGGAAGCAGTATTCCTAGTTATCTGAGAAAGTGCCAGATTGATTTCGAAAGTGGTTGTATAAGTTTACATTACCACCAGCAATGGAGGAGGGTTGGATATTAGACATATAATATAGGATAAACATACTAAAATCTGTACACCTAAGGAAGCTAATCAGGAAGGAGGACTCTGGCTAAGATGCTCAATCCCCATTCAGAAAGGCAAAGGGGATAGACATCAGAGGAGGGAGAAAACAGGGAACAGGACAGAAGCCTACCACTAGGGCCTCTGAAAGGCTCTACCCTGCAGGGTATCGAGGCAGATGCTGAGACTCATAGACAAACTTTGGGCAGAGTGCAAGGAATCTTATGAAAGAAGTGGGAGACAGTAAGTCCTGGAGAGGACAGGAGCTCCACAAGTACAGCAACAGATCTAAAATGTCTGGGCACAGGGGTCTTTTCTGAAACTGATACTCCAGCCAAGGACCACTCATAGAGATGGTCTGGAACCCCTGCACAGAAGTAGCCTATGGCAGTTCAGTATCTAAGTGGCCTCATAGTAATGGGGACAGGGACTGTCTCTGACATGAACTGATTGGCCTGCTCTTTGATCACCTTCCCCTGAGGGGGAACCAGCCTTACCAGGCCACAGAAGAAGACAATGCAGCCTTTCCTGGTGAGACCTAATGGACTAGGATTAGAGGAAAGGGGAGGAAGACCTCCCTTTTCAGTGGACTTGGAGAGGGACTTGGGTGGGGAGGAGGAGGATGGGAATGGGAGGGCGAAGATAGGTACAGGGGGGATACAAAGTGAATAAACTATAATTAATAAAAATAAAAATAATTCATTTTTAAAAAGATGTTGATTGTGTGTGTGTGCATAAAACATAAACAAAAATTTTGGAGAAAGTAAAAGCTGATTATAAAATTTACACAGTGATGGAATTAAGGAGTATTCGGTACAGTTTGGGGAAAAATGAAAAGGAATTCTAACACAGCTTGAGTCTAAGACATCAAGCTCTGAAGTAAACAACGTAGTATGGGATGAACATCTGGTAGACAGTAGATCCACGGGACTGAATGGAGAGAACATCCATATACTCACAATAAATGGAAAACTGAGGTTTTCACAGAAGCTCAAAAGTAAGTTAGTGAACACATGACTTTTAATCAAGTGCTTCTTGACAGCTGTGGCACTATTAAAGGACCATGCATGGACTGGACATATATGTAGCCAATGGGCAACTCAGTCTTCATGTGGGTTCAGCAGTAAGGGGAGAGGGGGATGTCTGTGACACGGACGATGTTGCCTGTTATTTGATTAATTCTTCCTGATGAGGCTGCCTTCCCAGGCTGGAGGGGAAGAAGATAAACTCAGTCTTCATGTGACTAGACGAGGTGGGGTAAGTGGGTGGGGGAAATCCTTTTTTTTTTTTTTTTTTTTTTTTTTTTTTTGAGGAATAGGGGATGGGAAGGAGGGTGAGACCGGGAGGAGAAGAAGGAAGGGGCAATGCCGTTTCAGTAAAGGCAGCCACCAACAACTTGCTTTTAGACTTGTAGCACCCAGGACTGTGAATCAATGTATTTTTCTGGTTTCAATTGGACAAAAAAAAAGTGTCAGGTGCAATGGCGTGAGCCACCCATATAAGGAGGTTCCTCTGGAAAAAGTTCTAAAGCCTGTCTTGAGCATTTGAAACCTCCAACAAGGACATACCCCCTAAAACTGTCACTACCTAGAAACCTAAGGGGGCCATTTTCATCCACACCACCACATATATTTTAGCCAAGGCATTTGCATCTGATCTGCTCTCACATTGCTGTTTTAGAGTGCTACCCGTTAAAAGTGGACAGTTTTGTTCATTTGAGCACTAAATATCATTTCATAAGCTTGCCCTTTGTAACAGACACTGAACCAGAATTTTATAGTAACAATTTTATTAATATATTGCTTTTTAAAATACCATCATAGTTAAACGAAGATGAGAAAAAATATTGCAACATTATGTAAAATAGATATAGAAAAAAACAAGACAACAATAACAATAAAAACAACAACAAAACTGTGGTTGTACCAAACCAGCAGATGTTTTCAAAACACACTGCATCAAATTCCTCTCATTTTGATATATTATAACCTCAGATGCCCATTGAAAGGAGAGTAATCTGGAGAATGACCTACATTACCCATGACCACAAGAGTGAAGGGAAATTTATTAGGCACAACCAAAAGTTACAATCTTCTAAGTAATCTGAAAAAAAGGTTCCCTTTGATACAGTAGAAAAGTCAGCTTAAGTGGGAATTGTAAAATTCCCTGGATTTTGTTTCTATTACAATAGTTTTCTAAGGACTCCATAGACCCACATTCATAAATATGATTGCTTTCCTTTCAATTTTTTTACAATTAGCTACTACATTTTTTTAAAAAATAAAACATACAAGATAGTGAAATGAAACAATATTGTTTTGTGTTTTGACTTTTTCATTGACAATTCTTCTATTGAAGTCATGCTCAATGAGTCATAAAAAAAACGAGTCATTCCACACTGTCTTTGACTCCTCATCTGTCATTTGTGAAAAACTATGTTACCTTCCCACACTTTAAGATCTCAATTGAAATATGCATTACAATGAGTTATACAAAGTTAATTGGCAGTATTTCATTTCTTTCTCAGTGATGCATAAATAATGATGTCTTAGACTTGGTGACATCATGGGGAGACAGGAGAGATGGCTCAAGTGTTAGTGCCACTGACTGCTCTTCTAGAGGATCCAGCTTCAAGTCTGGCACCCACTTGGCAGCTGACATCTGTCTTTAACTCCTGTTCCTGGGATCTGACATTCTCTCCTGTGAGTAGCAGGCACGCATGTGGTTTACACACATTCATGAAGGTAGAACATACATACACACAAATATAAAAGTAATAATTATAATTAAACCTCAAAAAGTTGTTGACATATTAAAAGCAAGGAAAGATACTATATACTTGAAAAACATATATTACACTCACTTCACATGGAAGTTTTCCACATGTATGGATACTGTGTAGTATTTATGGCTTATATTTCAACCAACATGGAATTGGTAGGTATCTGAACAAGGTATATGTTCATCAATAGGCTTATCCAAAAGTTCTGGGTTAACAGATTTCAAATTATTTATTTAGAGAAAAATGTTTAACAATTGTGGTTTCTCTAGTACATATCTGCAAGCAGACAAACCTCCTGTTTTCCTGTACTCACCTTCATGGTTGCATATAACTCATTTCCCTTCTACCTTTGCTGTGAGTGAAGTCAGTATTCAGCTGAGGTGCGTGGTTGTGTATATCCCATTCCTCAGTGACTTTGCACATCTGCAATCACCAGTTAGTTGTACAACATTTAAATCATGTGGCTCTGGGTGGTGCTGGGTTTTACTGAATTCTGCACTCACTTTATTCTCCTTTTATTTTACAGGTCTTCCTCTACAATTGCACTGGTCAAACTCTTGTTCTATCATTTATTCACTGGTTCCAGAACTGAAAGACTATGACAACAGAGGAAATAACAAAAATATATCCTGTAGTCTACAGACCTCAGTCACCTGAACACCTTCCCTAACATCTACATTAAAGCTCTTCTCATAATTTGTGGACAGCATATTTCTAAATTGAGTATATTTCTACTTTCTATAACTGTAGTGTGCTATTTTTTTCTTTGGCTGCTGCAATACATAGCCTCAAACATTCTGACTCCAACAACAACAGAAATGTTATACCCTCACAGCTCTGGAACTCAGAAATGGAAATTAAAAGTGTCAAAGGGTGTATACCCAATAAAAATTAAAGCAATTCATTCCTTCTCATTTACAGCTTCTATAACTGTTGTGGTATCATATTTATGTCTATATATTTTTATCTAATCTCAATCTTCATATTGCTTTCTTCTCTATATTCATCAGATTGTTTGCTTCATTTTTATAATGATACAGATGATGGCAGTTAGGACCTATCTAGAAAATTCGTGTTTAATTACATCTAAAAAACATACCTTATCAAATAGGAGCATTAAAATTCCAGGTTCAGGATGTATGCATATTCTTAGGAACCATCATTAGTTCATTACAAGTAGGATGTACGTATCAATCACAATGAGTTTTCAAATTTGTGTTCACATAAAGATGCTATAGTAAATACTCAGAAACCATGTGTGCAAAAACTAGAGAAAATATTTTCCTTTAAAGCATTGAGTCTAGACACACAAAATGAACGTTCATCAATACCATGTTCCTTTAAAGGCCCTTTTCACCATTCCTTAGTATTTTTTTTCAGTTTATTTTTGTCTTTATTTATTTTTTATTAAAATTCATTCAATTTGTATCCCAGCTGTATCCTCTTCCTTCCTCCCCTCCTAACCCTGCCCTCTCTTCTTCTTCTCCTCCCCTGTCTCTCCAAAGTCCACTGATAGAGGAGGTCCTTCTCCCCTTCTATCTGACCCTTGCCTATCTCATCAGGACTGGTTACATTGTCTTATTCTGTGACCTGGAAAGGCTGACCTCTACCCCATCAGGGGGAGATGATCAAAGAGCCAGCAACTTAGTTCATGTAAGAGACAGCCACTGTTCCCCTTACTAGGAGACTCACTAGGACACTGAGCTGCCATGGGCTATATGTGTGCAGGGGTCCTAGGTTATCTCCATGCATGTTCCTTTTTTGGAGTATCAGTCTCAGAAAAGACTCCTGGGCCTAGAGTTTTTGGTTCTGTCACTCTCCTTGTGGAGCTGTTTTCTCCAGGTCTTTCTATTTTCCCCTGCTTTCATAAGATTCCCTGCACTCTGCCCAAAGTTTGGCTATGAGTCTCAGCATCTGCTTCTATACCCTGTGGATTAGAGTCTTTCAGAGGCCCTCTGTGGTAGGCTCCTGTACTATTCTCTTGTTTTTGCCTGCTTCTGATGTCTATCCTGTTTGCCCTTTTGAATCAGGTTTAAGCATTTTCCCTAGAGTCCTCCTTGTTGTTTAGCTTCTTTAGGACTATAGATTTTAGTATTTTTATCCTATTTATATGTTTAATATCCACTTATAAGTGATATAGAGCATGTGTGTTTTTCTGCTTCTGGGAAACCTCACTTAGGATGATCTTTTCTAGATCCCATTTGCCTGAAAATTTTATGATTTCCTTGTTTTTAATAGCTAGGTAGTATTGCATTATGAAACTGTACCACAATTTCTGTATCCATTCCTCAGTTGAGGGGCATCTGGGCTGTTTCCAGATTCTGGCTATAATGAACAAAGAAGCTACAAACATAGTTGAGCAAATGTCCATATTGTGTACTTGAGCATATTTTGGATATATGCCTAGGAGTGGTATAGCTGGATCTTGAAGAAGTGCTATTCCTAATTGCTGAGAAAGCACCAGTTTGATTTCCAAAGTGGTTATATAAGTTTACATTCCCACCAGCAATGGAGGAGGATTCTCCTTTCTCCACATCCTCTCCAGCATGTGTTGTCACTTGACCTTGATATCTTGGCCATTCTGATGGGTGTAAGGTGAAATCTCAAGGTCATTTTGATTTACATTTCCCTGATGAATAAGGACATTGAGCATTTCTTTAAGTGTTTCTCTGCCATTCTATATTCCTCTAAAGAGAAGTCTCTGTTTAGCTCTGTACCCCATTTTTAAATTGGGTTACTTGATTAGTTGCTGTTTAACTTCTTGGGTTCTTCATATATTCTGAATATTAGCCTTCTGTCAGATATAGGATTGGTGAAGATCATTTCCCAATCAGTAGGCTGTCATTTTGTTATGATGGCAATGCCCTTTGCTTTACAGAAGCTTTTCAGTTTCATGAGGTCCCATTTCTTGATTGTTGATCTTAGAGCCTGTGCTGTTGGCGTTCTGTTAAGGAAGTTATCTTCTATGCCAATGACTTCAAGGGTTATTCCCCACTTTTTCTTCTAATAGGTTTAGTGTATCTGGTTTTATATTGAGGTCTTTGATACACATGGACTTTAGTTTTGTGCAGGGTGGTAAGTATGCACCTATTTGCATTTTTCTACATGTAGACATCCAGTTAGACCAGCATCATTTGTTGAAGATGCTGTCTTTTTTTCCATTGCAGGGTTTTGGCATCTTTGTCAAAAATCGTGTGTTGGTAGGTTTGTGGGCTTATTTCTAGTTGTTCTATTCAATTCCATTGATCCACCATTTTGTTTCTAGGCAAATACCATGCAGTTTAATTACTGTTACTCAATAGTACAACTTAAGATCAGGGATGGGGCTACCTCCAGGAGATCTTTTATTGTAGAAGATTATTTTAGCTATCCTGGGTTTCTTGTTTTTCCATAAGAATTGAGAATTTATCTTTCAAGATCTGTAAATTTATCTTGGTAATTTGATGGGAAGTACATTGAATCTGTAGACTGTTTTTGGTAAGATGGCCATTTTTACTATGTTAATCCTGCCAATCGGTGAGCATGGGAGATTTTTCCATCTTCTGATATCTTTTTCTATTTCTTTCTTCAGAGAGTCGAAGTGTTTTTCATACAAGTTTTTGACTTGCTTGGTTATAGTTACACCAAGGTACTTTATGTATTTTCTTCCTATTGTGAAGGTTGTTATTTCCCTTAATTCTTTCTCAGCCCATTTGTTTTTTGCATACAGGAGGGCTACTGAATTTTTTGAGTTAATTTTGTATCCAGGCACTTTGCTGGAGGTGTTTATCAGATGAAGGCATTCTCTCAATGAATTTTTGGGGTCACTCATGCATACTATCATACCTTCTGCAAAGAGTGATACTTTTACTTTTTCCTTTCTTATTTGAATCCCTTGATTTCCTTTAAATATCATATTGCTCTAGTAAGGACTTCAAGAACTGTGTCGAAGAGATATGAAGAGAGTAGGCATTCTTGCCTTACCCCTGATCTCAGTGAGATTAATTTAAGTTTCTCTCCATTTTGTATGATGTTGGCTATAGGTTTGCTGTATATTGCCTTTAGTATGTTTACATAAGTGCCTGTATCCCTGATCTCTCAAGGACTTTAAACTTAAACAAATTTTGGATTATATCAAATGCTTTTTCAACATCTAAGGAGATACTGATGTGGGCATTTTTTTCTTTCAGTTTGTTTATATGATTGATTACATTGATGGATTTCCATGTATTGAACCACCCCTGCATGCCTGGGAGGAAGCCTACTTGGTCATAGTGGATGTATCTTTGATGTGTTCTTGGATTCACTTTGCAAGTATTTTGTTGAGTATTTATGCATCAATGTTCATAAGAGTGTTTGGCCTGAAATTCTCTTTCTTTATTGGGACTTTCTGAGGTTTAGGTATCAAGGTGACTGCTTTTGTGGAATTATTTGAAGCAGATTGGTGTTAGATCTTTTTTGAAGGTCTGACAGAATTCAGCACTGAAACTATCTGGCCCTGGGCATTTTTTTTTTTTTTTAATGGGAAACCTTTGATGACAGCTTCTATTTCCTTAGGTGATATGGGACTATTTAATTGATATACCTGTTCTTTATTCAGCTTTCTTAAGTGGAGTCAATCAAGAAAATTGTTCATTTCATTTGGATTTTCAAATTTTGTGTTGTTTAGGCTTTTGAAGTAAGATAAATTATTGTTTGGATTTCCTCAGTGTCTGTTATTGTGTTCCTCCTTTTATTACTGATTTTGATGATTTGGATCACATCTCTCAGTCTTTTAGTTAGTTTGGCAAAGAGTTTGTCTAGATTGTTGATTTTCTCAAAGAACCAGCTCTTGGTTTTATTGATTCTTTGACTTGTTTTCTTTCTTTCTAGTTTATTGATTTCAGCCCCGAGTTTATTTCCAGCCAACTATTCCTCTTGAGTGTGTCTACTTCTTTTTTTTTCCCCTAGGGATTTCAGGTGAGCCTTTAAGTTGCTTGTATGAGAAGTCTCGAATTTTTTTATGAAGGTACTTAATGCTATGAACTTTTCCCTTAACACTGTTTTCACTGTGTCCCATAAATTTGGGCATGTTGTGCCTTCAATTTCATTAAATTCTAGGAGGACTTTAATTTCTTTCTTTATTTCTTCCCTGATCCAGCTGTCATTGAGTAACAAGTTGTTCAGTTTCTAAGTGTGTGTAGGCTTTTACTATTTCTGTCGTTGTTGAGGTCCAGCTTTAGTCCATGGTGGTCTGATAGGATAGAATGGATTAAATCAATCTTCTTGCATCTGTTGAGGCTTCCTTTGCGAACAACCATATTGTCTATTTTGGAGAAGGTTCCATGAGGTGCTGAGAGGACAGTAAATTCTCTTATGTTTGAGTGAAAGGTTCTGTAGACATTTGTTAGGTCCATTTGATTCATGACATCTTTTAGAGTCATTGTTTCTTTGTTTAATTTCTGTTTTGTTGACCTGTCCTATATTGAGAGTGGAGTGATAAGTCTCCCACTATTAATGTGTGCAGATCTATGTGTGGTTTAAGTTTTGTTAATGTTTCTTTTACAAATGTGGGTGTCCTTGTATTTGGGGCAGAGGTATTAAAAATTCTGCTGTCTTCTTGGTCAAATTTTCTTTTGGTGAGTATGAAGTGACCTTGAAATCTCTTTTGATTAATTTTGGTTGAAAGTCCATTTTATTAGATATTAGAATAGCTATTCCTGCTTGATTCTTGGGTCCATTTGCTTGGAAAAATCATCTAGCCCTTTATTCTCAGGTAATGCCTATCTTTGTAATTTAGGTGTGTTTCTTGTATGCAAAAGATTGTTGGGTCTTATTTTCATATCCATTCTGTTAGTCTGTGTCTTTTTATTGGAGAACTGAGTCCATTGATGTTGAGAGAGATTAATGACCAGTGGCTGTTAGATCCTTTGATTTTGATGTTGGTTTTGGTAGTGTGTTTGTGTGCTTGGCTACTTTCAGCTTTGCTGTAGTGAAGTTATTGATTTCTTGTGTTTCCTGAATGTAGGTAGCTTTCTTGGGTTGTATTTTTCCTTCTAGTATCCTCTGTAAGTCTGGATTTGTGGGTTGGTATTGTTTAAATTTGTTTTTGTCTTTTAATATCTTGTTTTCTCCATCTATGATGGTTGAGGGTTTTGCTCCGTATAGTACCCTGCACTGACATCTGTGTTCTCTTAGGATCTGCACGATATTTTCATACTTTTTGTTGAGAAGTCAGGTGTGCGTCTGATGGGTTCGCCATTATATGTTACTTGGCCTTTTTCCCTTGCAGCTCTTAGTATTTTTTCTTTGTTCTGTATACTTACTGATTTGATCATTATGTGGCAGGAGGATTTTCTTTTCTGGTCTAATACTTTAGGTGTTCTGTGGGCTTCTTGTGTGCTTATAGGCTTCTCCTTTAAATTGGGGAGATTTTTCTCTATGATTTTGTTGAAAATATTTTCTGGGCTTTGTTGAGGGATTCCCCCCCCCATTTTTATTAATCTTAGGTTTGATATTTTCATATTGTCTTGGATTTCTTGGATGATTTGTGTCAGGAATTTTTTAGATTTAATATTTTTGTTGACAGATATAGCAATTTCTTCCTTGTATTTTCCACACCTGAGATTCTTTCTTCCATCTCTTATAGTCTATTGGTTATGCTTACCTCTGTAGTGCCTGTTTCCTTCCCTAAGTTCTTCCTCTCTATGATTTCCTCTGTTGTGTTTTATTTAATTTTTCTAATTTTATCTTCAGATCTTGAACCATTTTGTTGATTTCCTTCACCTGTCTGACTGTATTTCTTGCTTTTCCTTCAATTCCTTTACCTGTTTGAATATTCCTGTGTTTCTTTTATTTTTTTCAGTGATTTCCTCTCTGAAGGCCACAAACTGGCTGAATCTACCGGTATTTCTTTATTGATGGCCGTAATGTCTTTGATTTTATCTTTTTCTCTTTCTTTACAGATGGTCCTAATCTGTTTGACTTTATCTTCCTCTATTTCTTTACAAATTGTATTTGTTTCTTCCATTATCCTCTTCATAAGCATACATGTAAGGTCATCTTCTTGAATTTCACTTATGTCAGGGTGTCCAGGGCTACTTGCTCCTGGATAACTTGATCATAGAGATGCCGTATTGCTTTGCCTTTTGTTGGTTGTGCTTTTATGCTGGCCTCAACCCATCTGGCTGTCTCAGGTGTTGGCTGTTAGTCTCTGGTGCCTGCTGGAATCCTGGGATAGGAAGAATCCCCTTGGCAGAAGATGGTTGTTCTTGAAGGAGGCCTCCTCAGCTTTTGGGTATGGTCACTGGATAGCCAGTGTTTGTCAGGGAATAGCCACAGTTCAGCTCAGGCGTATGGACCTGTGGAATAACTGGGGTAATTGATAGTCAGACAGGCTATCCTCTCACCAGGAGAAGTCCTGTAGACAGCTGCCCTGCCACTTGGTTTCTTTCTATGAATTTAGTGAGCTTCTGCTACTGCTGTTGTTACTCTGTGTTTGCTGAGTGCAGCCCTCTTGAAGAAACAGGAGCCCTGCAGTTTAGTCAGTTTTGCTAAGGAGACAGGTTGTGCCTTCAAACAGTGTCCAGTGGCTGATCCCATGGATGCCAGGCTTCTGTAGGTCTGAGGTTGGTAATCAGTGGCAGGTGAGTGAAGCACATAGGTGTATGGCGGGAGGCTAGAGCCTATAGCCTGCAGAAACAGAAAATTTTCTAGGGATTAGCTGGGTGTCCTGAGGCTAAGACCTGATGTTTCTCTTACTGTGGCATTTCCTCGCGACAGGGAGACCCAGTCTTTGGTATTTTGAGGTCCACAGTCCAGTCTCAGATAGTGAGTAGAGCAAGAAGACTCAGCGAGTGGCTCCACGCTGGTGACTGGGTGCCTGCAGGAACCTGGGAACTTTTCATGGTGGTGTGGGAGGAGGGTTCAGCTGGGTGCCCTGAGGTTGAACCTGATGTTTCCTTCACTGTGGGGTTTCCTTCCTACAGGGAAACCCAGTCTCTCGTGTTTGTAGCCCAGTTATTTCTGTGGAATGAAAACTTGGGGACACAAGCATGTGGCTCTGGGCTGGTGGCTGAGTGCCTGCTGGAGCCCAGTACCCAGGGCCTTTTCCAGGTATGTAGGTGACCTGAGGTCAGTCAGTCCTAAATTCGTCCTTCGCCAGGGGGTTTTCACTCTACTGGAAAACTCAGTCTCTGGTGTTGTGGGGGCCACAGTTCAGTCTAAGATGGCGAGCAGAGCACACAGGTGTGTGGCTCTGGGCTGGTGACCTAGTACCTACCAGGACCCTGGAACTCTTCAGGGGTTTAGCTGGTTGATCTGAGAACAGACCTGATAACTAACTTCCTACACCGTATGGTTTCCTCTCACCTGCAAAACATACTCACTGGTGTTTTACAGCCCACAGCTCAGTCTGTTGGTTGCTGTGCAATCAATGCTTTACTACTCATCTGACACAGTATCCTCTTGGCACCGCCATCTTGGATCCTCTCCCACCATTCCTTCTTATCCATACCAAATCATCTGGCAAAGCAAATGTAAGAATAAAATCATTTTTTTTTTTGGTAATAAAATTGAGTTTTGGAACTATGCTATTTGGGGTAAATACATAAATTTTAGCAAAATTAAGTCTTTGGGAGAACATTTTAAGATATATCTCACCTTCTTCCTAAAAACATACAATCCCCATGGACATGACAGTATTACCTGTTGTTTCAGTTTCTCCAAATGGACAGGCTAATCAGACTCTGTGGTGTGACTGGACTCCGAGGTTTTTACCACCACTCAGACTCCCAGTATTGTAGGTATAGTTTTTCTGAACCACAGGCATTCACAGTTGGCAGAAACACAATTGTGACTCTTGGTTCATAGCAAACAAGCAAGAATTATTGTTAGAACTGAGCTCTCTCCAAAGTTTTTTTTTTCTCTCCAAAGTTTTAACCAGTATCATGATTTGAATGCTACCTCCATAACTCACAGTGGCATTTAATGTATGTTGCAGCAGTTTAGGGAAGTTGAAGTCACATGGTCAAATGATTGGGGCCACCTGCTCATGAATAGATTAAGACTATTGACAAATGCGTATGTTATGAAAGGCAATGGTTTTTGTTGCAGGCTAACATGCTGTCTTGAGATGTGCTGTTTTCTGCTACTCATTGACCAGTTGTTGCCCCTCTGTCTTATCAGAACCTAAAACTGTGAATCAAGAATCTTTTCATTTCTTATATTTTCCCCAGCCTGTAATGTTACATTACATGGGCAGAAATCAGACAAATACAACAATCATTTTAGAGCAATCTGAGAACTTCCCTTCTGATTGTTTTTTATTTCATTTTTAGCTATGTTCAGAAAAACAGCCTATGTCAAGAATCTCTATTTTCCTTCTTCTTTTCCCACTTGTCATACATCCTCTGATGACTTACGTCCTCTGTTCCTCTTCTTTTACAACCTCCTCCAACACTTCTATTCTTAACTAGAACACTTCCACACAACTTCAGTGTCCTCATCACTGAGCCTAGCTTTCTCCGAAGGTCAATGCTAATAACACTTTGCCAAACTAGGAAACATCCGTGTTTTAGATAAACCCTGTATCAGACTAGGTTTCTAGACTCACATTTACCAGAAATTACTAGTAAATTACATTACTGCCTTTTAGTTTTATAATCACCTATTTATTTTTTTAGCATTAATAAAATTAAAACTAATTTTATTTAATCAAGTTGTAGAAAAACTACGAAAGAATAAGCAATGCTCAATGACTATTTATTTCATCTAAAAGTTTTGCAGTTTTTTGTAATGTTTCAGATAAAATAATAGAGATTATATAATGGACACATTACTACAACCAAAGTGACATACAATGATGGTCACAGCATCTTTTAAAAGGTTGCAGGGAAACGTGATACCACATATAGGAAGCAAGGTGACAGACACTTAAATGTATAGATTTGGTTCCATATGTAGCAATGAAGATTGCTGAAAACTTGTGATTATATAAATACCATAATCACATTTAATCTGAAAAAGTTTCTCTGTTTAAGAAAAAAGAAAAGAGATAAAGTCCGTAAACAGGCAAGCTACTTGTGGCTATCCAGTAAAACCTCGGAGACATGCTGTATAATCACCTATTTAAATCACAAGTTGTGCTTTCTCTATATAGAGGCTCCTGTAGATTAAATAAAATTATCCATGCATCTAGGACACAGCAACAAATATAGGCTTTCATGTTCTACCTCTAGATCCATCATATGCATAGACCTGGCATTTTAGACTTTCAAGAAATGCCTAGCCTGTAGTTTGACAAAATAAGTGAGTATCTATATGCTGTGGATATAGAGAGTAAGACAACTTATGAACAGTCTATATCAGGCTGCCCATCTTACCTTTACAGATTTCTCTGACATCATACATACCTAGTCTACCATTCCATATTTTTATGGTCTTTTAATGAAAGGACTTTGAACAAAGAACCATCAGTTGTGGATTTTTAATAATTGTACTATGTTGGAAATCTTAAAACAGATTTATAGCTTTTTGTGCAATAAATATGTCCAAGAAAGTTTTAGATGCAAAGCCAAGCTATATTTTACTGGTATTTTAGTATTCATTATAAAAGTAAACCCTACCAAGTTAAGAAATCATCAAGTAATTTACCTTTTATCTAATGTCAAGTTTTATGTTTGAATTTCCTGAAGGTAAAATTTACTATAATGTAAATTTTATCTTGCAGAGTCTGCAAGCTATTTTATGTAAAAACTGGAACTTTATTTGGAAAACATGGTTTATAAAGAACATAAAAAGTCTGGAGAAAGGGGAACCCTGCTCCACTGCTGGTGGGAATGTAAACTGGTACAACCACTCTGGAAAGCTATCTGGCGCTTTCTAAGACAAATAGGAATAGTGCTTCCTCCAGACCCAGCTATACCACTGCTAGGTATATACCCAAAGTTTGTTCAAGTACACAAAAAGGACACTTGCTCAACCATGTTTATAGCAGCTCTATTTGTAATAGCCAGAACCTGGAAACAACCCAGATGTCCATCAACGGTGGAATGGGTACAGAAATTGTGGTATTTTTATACAATGGAATACTACTCAGCAATCAAAAAGGAGGAAATCATGAAATTTGCAGGCAAATGGTGGGATCTAGAAAAGATCATTCTGAGTGAAATATCCCAGAAGGAGAAAGACAAACATGGGATATACTCACTTATATAGACCTATAAGATATGATAAACATAATGAAATCTATACACCTAAAAAAGATAATCAATTGAGCGGACATGGGGTAAGATGATCAATCTTCATTTAGAAAGACAGATGGGATGTGCATTGAACGTATGACAGGAGTCTACTGAGCGCATCTGAAAGACTCTAACTAGCAGTGTTTTCAAAGCAAAGACTCATGACCAAACCTTTGGCAGAGTACAGGGAATCATAAGAAAGAAGGGGAGTTAGTCTGATGGGGAAAGGATAGGAGCTCCACAAGGACCAAATATATCTGGGCACAGGGTCTTTTCTGAGACTGACATTCAACCAAGGACCATGTATAGATATAACCTAGAACCTCCACTCAGATGTAGCCTGTGGTAGCTCAGTAACCAATTGGTTTCCCAAAGTGAGGGGAACAGGGACTATTTCTAACAGGAACTCAATGACTGGCTCTTTGGTCTCCCCACCCCCGAAGGGAGGAGCAGTCCTGTTAGGCCACAGAGGAGGGCTTTGCAGCCAGTCCTGAAGATACCTGATAAAACAGGATCAGATGAATGGGGAGGAGGTCCCCCCTATCAGTGGACTTGGAAAGGGGCACGGTGGAGATGAGGGAGGGAGGGAGGGAGGGAGGGACTGGGAGGGAATGAGGGATCGGGACATGGCTGGGATACAGAGTTAATAAAATGTAACTGATAAAATAAAATAAAATAAAATAAAATAAACATGAGAAATGAATAAAAAAGACGATAAAAAAAAAAAAGTCAACACAAATCCATGCCAACACCTACTGACAGGATTTACCTGCCGATGTAATCACTGGCTGAACTAGCCCATCTTTCTAATCCCAGTGTTATGCTCATATGCAAATATCACTCCTGCTGTTTATTGGTTCAAACAGGCAAAGGAATATGATGGGAAAACTGTGATATTTACATTTGTCTCATTTTATTTAGCAGAGTTCATTTTATAATTTAACTATTTCCAGTGTTTAAAAAAAAAGGTAAAACAACAATAAGCTTGAAATTCTATTATTTCTATTTTACAGCTTGAAGATAAATTGTTTTCTCTTGATAAATATGCAGAGATTATGAAATGGCACTTGACTTTCTCATGTCTTTACATCAACCCATTTTATTATGCTTCAAGCAAAATTATGAGGTTTGATTTTTCAGTCTTCATTCTTATTGTTTACTTTCCTATCAAAAACAGAAGTATAAACTTCTTATAGAGTATTAATCTCACATTATTTTCATGCTCTTGATCATGGGTATTTGTGGCATTTCTGGTAATTTTGGAAACTGATGGCTTCAATGTTCTTCTTCAATTATTTTCATTAATCACTTCTCACCAATTATAACAAAACTTTTAAAGCTATCTCATCTCAGTAAATCATACAATTGCTTTGCATTTTCTTACCATTAACAATTCTCTTTTCAATTTCATCTTTGTTTCTACCTTTTATGCTTAAAAACTTCTGTAAGAATTGAGGAGCAAGATGGTTTTTCCCTCATGTTTCATATAAATTCAGATGCTTATGTATGATGTGCTTTACTGGACCAAAGTAATTGATGACAGCATATCTCCTTTCCACCCACAACAAAAGTCACATAAATTCTATACTGTGATACTGGCTCATTGTCATTAATAATGATGTATTCATACTTTTAAGAATTATCTGAATTTAATGATCAAGATATTTTTTGTTTTTTTATGTTCATAACAATTTTATTCTTTTTTTATTAATTACAGTTTATTCACTTTGTATCCCCCGTAAGCCCCTCCCTCCTCCCCTCCTGATCCCACCCTCCCTCTCCCTTCTTTGAGCATGCCCCTTCCCAAGTCCACTGATAGGGGAGGTCCTCCTCTCCTTCCTTCTGATCTTAGTCTATCAGATCACATCAGGAATGGCTGCATTGTCATCTTCTGTGGCCTGGTTTAAGGCTGCTCTCCCTCCAGGGGGAGGTGATCAAAGAACAGGCCTATCAAAATACAATAATACTAGATGTAACTGAATGCATCTCCCAAATTTCATCTGTTGAAACTTAAAGTTCAATGACTTAGTTCAGAGAAGTGAGACTATTAAAGATTAGGTCATGAACACTCACGAATGGATTTCCATGACTGTGTCCTGGAGAGAGCTGAAGAGTATGCATGCAACCATTCATATCTCTTCCTGATAGTGGATGTGATATGACTGGATGCCTCAAGTTCTCCCTGCTTTGAATTCGCTACATCTTTAGACTATATTCTTGAACTGTGGGCCAAAATAATTCCTTTCTTCCTTAAGTTGCCTTCTTAAGAGTATTTTATCATAGCAACAGGGAAAGAAATTAAAACATTAAGTTTAAATTATCTATAGTTCTGTACCACACCTACAAATCAAGAATTAAAATGAAATTGTCTTTCTTATAAACCTGATGGAAGCATAAATCACAGACCCTCTAAAATTAACATCTATAGAGGGTCCTCTGAAAGGCTCCACCCAACAGGGGATTGAAACAGATGCTCAGACTCAGCCAAACTTTGGGCAGAGAGCAGGAAGTTTAATAGAAAGACATGGAGGGGACAGAAGCCCTACAAGGAAACCAAGCAAAAAAAAAAAAAAATCTGAGCCCAGGGGATTCTGCAGAGACTGATGCATGGAAAGGACCTAGAACCATGCTTGGAGAGGACTTAGGCCCCCTGCTTAGATGTGGTGCAAAGGCAAATCAGTCTTCATGTGGGTTCCCTAGCAAGGGGAGCAGAGGTTGTCTCGTCCATGGACTCTGTTACTTGCTCTTTGATCACCTCTCCTGGTGGGACAGCCTTGCCATGCCACACAGAAAGAAAGTCCAGGCAGTTTTGATGAGACTTGATAGGATATGGTCATATGGTAGAGGAGGAGGACTCCTCCTTGCTGTGTTTTAAGGGAGGAAAATAAGAGACAAGCAAGGGAGATACAATCTACAACCAGGATATAAAGTGAAGAAATTATAAAAAAAAATTAAAATGAAAGGTCAACAGATACATAAAAAGCAATGAAACTGAAATAATAATAAAATTTCTCCCAGCTAAAAGTCCGAGAACTAGATGGATTCACTGTTGAATTCCATGAAAACTTTAAAGTTGAACTAACATCAATACTTCTCAGATTTTGCCATGAAATAGAAAAGAAGTGCTGCCAAACTTTTTATGAAACCAATGTTATCTGAATAACATAAGATAAAAAAAATTGTTACATGCCAAACTTATTGAACACAGCAGCAAATATTTTCAAGAAAATACTTACAAGTCACCCAAGATACTGTGAGCCCTCGGCCCTAAATGAGACAAACACCTTTATTAACCCCTGCCTAAGTTTGGGGAACATCATATAAGAAGACCAAGGAAGGCGAGAGATGCTAAGAAATGAGGGCATCTGGACATAAAACAGTCACTGCACTCATGAATTCGCAATAACTGTGGTTAGCTGCACAAGACATTTATATAATCAAGCCACCCTAAATTCCAGCGGAGATGGGGGGAAAGTTCTTAAGGTCTTAGTCCTAACTGAGGAGATAAGGACAGCTGATAGTTGCTGTGGGAGGAAGAACATTTTTTCGGGGGAGAGGGGAGAAGCCATTGGTAACTTGGCCATGTTCCAGCAGACAGCCTCACACCCGTGACAGCCTCACACCCATGACAGCCTCACACCCATGCCCAAATGGGCATCACTAAGTGGACTTTTGGGGTTATTGAAAACATAAGAAAAGTCAGAGGAAGAGATGTAAATCTGATCTGAAAGGAGAATATGTTAGGAGGTACCCAGGAAATTGGCGATGGGAAATAGGAAGTGGATAATGTATCATTTGTATGATAATCTCTAAGAACAAAAAATTAAAAAAAAAATAAAAGGAAAAGGAAAGAAAGTGTTAGGTCCAGGAATAAGTGAAGACCTCAGACTCAAATAGTATGCAAAAGCAAGAAGCTTTTATTCTGCAGAAAATTCCAGCGTGCAGGAGCCTCCATTCCATAGAATGGCAGCCCTGAACAAAGTAGGCAGGCTCAATTTAAAGACACTTAGGGGTTTCCCAGTATGGTTATGTAATCTTTACATTGGTTGGTTGGTTGGTGCTGATCTAGGGGATACAGGGGAACTTGTGATTGTTTCTGCAGTTGGGGGACTTCACTGAAAGTCCAGGTAACAAAGTGTGCCCAGGCAACAAATAGTGGCCAGGTAACAAAGCACCATTTGAATAGCTAGACAAAGTGTTTCTGACTGATCTTTAATTGGACTGGTCAAGTGCTTAGGAACTTTACGAAGTTATTGTTTCTGGTTTTCAGGGAGGCTATTGAGTTATTATATCACTATTCCATGTACTGTAGTTTCCTATTCTGAGAAACAGAAACTCAGGTCTGTTCAGTCATAAACCTGTCATGGAGTCAGACTGGCTTATTAAAAATCACTCCCCTCAAAAGAACAAAGAAGTTAAAATAAAAAGTAGAAACGAGATATACAAAAATGTGTCATCCTGCTACCGAGACATACTCTCTGATGGGAAAGTGAACATACTTTAGTAGATTTGCTCACTGCTGAAATGCCACCCTGGTCGAACTTCTATTAATGTACAAGAAACACATAATCTTTCTAAAATGGATATAAAATTTCAGACATTTCAAAATGCTTTACAGGGGGTTTTGACTTTTAGCAAGTTGAATGAATGAAATGGTTTTTTGAAGAGAATAAATGTGCAGTTAACCTTTCTGCTTTCAGTCCAGCCTCTACAGATCTTGGAACTCATCACATCCACCTACAAGTTAAAAATCAAACATTGTCTAGTATCCACTTATAAGTGAGCATACCGTGTGTGTCATTCTGTTTCTGGGATACCTTATTCAGGATGATCTTTTCTAGTTCACATCATTTACCTGCAAATTTCATTTCCTTGTTTTTAATTGCTGAGTAGTATTCCATTGTGTAAATGTAACAAATTTTCTGTATTGAGGGACATCTGGGTTGTTTCCAGGTTCTGGCTATTACAAATAAAGCTGCTACAAATATGGTTGAACAAATGTCCTTGTTGTGTACTTGAGCATATTTGGGATATATGCCTAGGAGGGGTATAGCTGGATCTTGAGGAAGCAGTATTCCTGATTGTCTGAGAAAGTGCCAGATTGCTTTCCAAAGTGGTTGTACAAGTTAACATTCCCACCAGCAATGGAGGAGAGTTCCCCTTTCTCCACATCTTCTCCAGCATATATTGTCACTTGAGGTTTTTTTTGTTTTGTTTAATTTTTTTTTAAATTTTTCATCAATTACACTTTATTCATTCTGCATCCCCCCATAAGCCCCTCCCTCCTCCCCTCCCAATCCCACCCTCCCTCCTCCCTCTGCTTGCATGCCACTCCCCAAGTCCACTGATAGGGGAGGTTCTCCTCTCCTTTCTGATCTTAGTCTATCAGTTCACATCAAAAGTGGCTGTATTGTCCTCTACTATGGCCTGGTAAGGCTGCTCCCCCCCCAGGGGGAGGTGAGCAAAGAGCAGGCCAATCAGATTATGTCAGAGGCAGTCCCTCTTCACATTACTATGTAACCCAATTGGACTCTGAACTGCCCTGGGCTACATCTGTGCAGGGGTTCTGGGTTATCTCCATGAATAGTCCTTGGTTGGAGTATGAGTCTCTGGGAAGTTCCCTGTGTTCAAATTTTCTTGTTCTGTTGCTCTCCTTGTGGAGACCCTGTCCTCTCCAGCTCTTACTATTTCCCAGTTCTTACCTAAAATTCCATTCACTCTGCCCAACAGTTGCTCATCAGGCTCAGCATCTGGTTTGATAGTCTGAAGGGCAGAGGCTTTCAGAGGCCCTCTGTGGTAGGTTCCTAGGTTGTTTCCTGTTTTCTTCTTCTTCTGATGTCCATCCTCTTTGCCTTTCCGGATGGGGATTGGACATTGGAGTTAATTTTGTATCCGGCCACTTTGCTGAAGGAGTTTATCAGCTGTAGGACTTCCCTGGTAGAGTTTTTGGGGTCACTCACATATACTATCATATCATCTGCAAATAGTGATAATTTGACCTCTTCCTTTTCAATTTGTATCCCCTTGATCTCCTTCAACTGTCTTATTGCTCTAGCAAGGACTTCCAGCACTATGTTGAAGAGATATGGAGAGAGTGGGCAGCCTTGTCTTGTCCCTGATTTCAGTGGGATTGCTTTAACTTTCTCTCTGTTCAGTTTGATGTTGGCTATAGGTTTGCTGTATATTGCCTTTACTATGTTTAGATATGTGCCTTGTATCCCTGATCTCTCCAATACTTTGAACATGAATGGATGTTGGATTTTGTCAAATGCTTTTTCAGCATCTAGGGAGATTATCATGTGTTTTTTTTTTCTTTCAGTTTGTTAATATGGTGGATCACATTGATGGATTTCCGTATATTGAACCACCCCTGCATACCTGGGATGAAGCCTACTTGGTCATAGTAGATAATATCTTTGATGTGTTCTTGGATTCGGTTTGCAAGTATTTTCTTAAGTATTTTTGCATCAATGTTCATAAGGGAGATTGGCCGGAAATTCTCTTTCTTTGTTGAGTCTTTGTGAGGTTTAGGTACCAAGGTGACTGTGGCTTCATAGAATGAATTTGGTAATATTCCTTCTGTTTCTATTTTGTGGAATAGTTTGTAGAGAATTGGTGTTAGCTCTTCTTTGAAGGTCTGGTAGAATTCTGTGCTGAAGCCATCTGGTCCTGGGCTTTTTTTGGATGGGAGACTTTTGATGACTGCTTCTATTTCTTTGGGGGATATAGGACTATTTAGTTGATTTACCTGGTCCTGATTCAGCTTTGGTAAGTCAAATCGATCAAGAAAATTGTCCATTTCATTTAGATTTTCAAATTTTGTGGCATATAGACTTTTGAAGTAAGTCCTAATGATTGTTTGGATTTCCTCAGTGTCTGTAGTTATATCCCCCTTTTCATTTCTGATTTTGTTGATTTGGGTGGTGTCTCTCTGCCTTTTAGTTAGCCTGGCTAAGGGTTTGTCGATCTTGTTGATTTTCTCAAAGAACCAGCTCTTGGTTTCATTGATTCTTTGAATTGTTTTATTTGTTTCCAATTGATTGATTTCAGCCCTGAGTTTGATTATTTCCAGCCATCTACTCCTTCTTGGTGTGTCTGCTTCTTCTTTTTCTAGGGTTTTTAAGTGAGCCATTAGGGTGCTTGAATGAGCTGTCTCGAATTTCTTCTTGAAGGCACTTAGTGCTATGAACTTTTCTCTTAGCACTGCTTTCATTGTGTCCCACAAGTTCGGGTATGTTGTGTCTTCATTTTCATTGATTTCTAGAAAGACTTTAATTTCTTTCTTTATTTCTTCCCTGACCCAGCTGTCATTTAGTAACAAGTTGTTCAGTTTCCATGTGTGTGTAGGCTTTTTGTTATTTCTGTTATTGTTGAGGTCCAGCTTTATTCCATGGTGATCAGACAAGATACATGGGATTATTTCAATCTTCTTGTATCTGTTGAGGCTTGCTTTGTGACCCACTATATGGTCTATTTTGGAGAATGTTCCATGGGGTGCTGAGAAGAAGGTAAATTCTTTTGTGTTTGGGTGTAAAGTTCTGTAAAGGTCCATTTGATTCATGACCTCTGTCAGAGACATTGTTTCTTTGTTTAATTTCTGTTTTGTTGACCTGTCCTTTGTTGAGAGTGGGGTGTTGAAGTCTCCCACTATTAATGTGTGGGGATCTATATGTGCTTTAAATTTTATCAATGTTTCTTTCACAAATGTGGGTGCCCTTGTATTTGGGGCATAGATGTTCAGGATTGTGATGTCTTCCTGGTGGAATTTTCCCTTGTGGAGTATGAAGTGTCCTTCCCCACCTCTTTTTATTAATTTTGGTTGAAAGTCTATTTTATCAGATATTAGAATGGCTACTCCTGCTTGCTTCTTGGGTCCGTTTGCTTGGAAAGTCCTCTTCCAACCCTTTACCCTCAGGTGATGTCTATCTTTGTGTCTTAGGTATCCATTCTGTTAATCTGTGTCTTTTTATTGGAGAGTTGAGTCCATTGATGTTGAGAGAGATTAATGACCAGTGGCTGTTAGATCTCTTGATTTTGATGTTGGCTGTGGTCATCAGGTTGTGTGCTTGGTTGCTTTTTGTTTTACTGAAGTGGGGTTATTTATTTCCTGTGTTTTCTTGAATGTAGCTAGCTTTCTTGGGTTGTATTTTCCCTTCCAGTGTCTTCTGTAATGCTGGATTTGTTTGTAGGTATTGTTGAAATTTGTTTTTGTCACTTGAGTTGTTGATCTTAGCCCTTCTGATGGGTGTAAAGTGAAATCTCAGGGTCATTTTCATTTGCATTTCCCTGGTGAGTAAGGACGTTGAGCATTTCTTTAAGTTTTTTTCTACCATTCTATATTCCTCTACAGAGAATTTTTTGTTTAGCTCTGTACCTAAACATATAATATAGAATAAACCTACATAAATCTGTATACCTAAGGAAGCTGAGCTAGAAGGAGGACCCTTGTAAGATGATCAATCTTCACTCAGAAAAACAAACTGGATGGACATTGGAAGAAGGAGAAATCAGGAAACAAGACAGGAGCCTACCACAGAGGGCCTCTGAAAGACTCTACCTTGCAGTGTACCAAAGCAGATACTGAGACTAATAAACAAACTTTGGCAGAGTGCAGGGAATCTTAGGAAAGAAGGGGGAGATAGGAAGACCTGGAGGGGACAGGAGATCCAGAAGGAGAGCAACAGAACCAATATATCTGGGCACAGCTGTCTTTTCTCAGCCTGTTATTCCAAACAAGGACCATTCATGTATATAACCTAGAATCCCTGCTGAGATGTAGCCTATGGCAGCTCAGTATCCAAGTGGGTTCTATAGTAAGGGGAATAGGGACTGCCTCTCACATGAACTCAGGGGCAGGCTCTTTGACCACTTCCCCCTAATGGGGGAGCAGGCTTGCCAGGCCACAGAGGAGGGCAATGCAGCCAGTTCTGATGAGACCTGATAAGCTAGGGTCAGATGGAAAGGGAGGAGGTTCTCCCCTATCCGTGGACTTGGAGAGAGGCATAGGAGGAGATGGGGGAAGGTAGGATTGGAAGGGTATAGGGCAGGGGATATAAAGTGGACATAAAGCTGGGATATAAAGTGAATAAACTGTAATTAATATAAAATAAAAATTTAAATAAAAAATCAAACATTCAGACTGAAAGGGTTAGGCTAACTTTGTAACCTATATGTCTTCTAAAGCCTATAGTTTTGAGTTTTAGGTCCAGGTTAAGCTAAAGCCTCTTAGTACCTTTCCAGAGAGTAAAGAATTGTGACCCTATCTGTGAGGACAAATATAAAAAAAGGGCAAGCAAGCAATGACCTTCACTCAGCAAAAGAAGGACCAGACCCTTGTCCTTGAGATAGCGTTTCTTAGCAACAAACCTAGACTTCTTCTGAGTAGCTTTTGACCTCCAGCCAAGAGCCTGCAGCCCTAATCTTCAAGGATGAGCTAACCACCCCCACCTTCAATTGCAGCTGCATCCACACTTGGCAGGACTGGCCATGCTTGAGCACCTAAGACTAACCAATTATCTTACTTTATAGCTTCCTCATCCAATCCTAAATTGCCAAAACTAGAACTTCAAATCTCCCGCAATTTTTCTTTTAAAAGGTGCCACTCTTTGCTGACCAGCAGGGGTGACCCCGTTGTACAATGGTTAATAAACCTCTTGCTTTTGCAACGAGCCTTGGTCTGGGGGAGTTTCTGGGAAGGGCGCGATTGAACTCCTGAGCTGTGAGACCCCAGGTCTTACCAGACAACTGAGGCTACAGATCAAAGACTGCCATCAAGCTGACATTGAAAGCATGCAGATTCAGAGTACCAGTGCTTACCAGAGCAGAAGTCCCGGAGCACACGCTGGGGGAGGGGGGCATGACTCTAGGACTTAGGAAAAGTGGAAGCTCATATGAATGACTAAATTGAGGCTTTAATCTCATGGGAAAGCCTCATGTGGCTCCCTCTTCAGCCCTGAGTCTGAAGGTTTCAAATTCATGGGGAAGTCTCATGGGACTCTTGAATTATGTGTGCTATCTCTGGAACCCCTAGTTTGATGGTTTTTTAACTCTTGGGCAACCTTTATCCAGGGCTTTCAAAGAATGCATGCTACATCTAGAATCCCTATTTTCAGGATTTTAAACAAGTGACTGCAGTATCATGGGGCTCTCAAGCTGTGCATGCTACTCCTAGGAGTCCTCCCACTTTCTCATATCATAAAGTTTCTTGTGGTTTTGTCAATTAGTAGAAAGGCAGCATGCCAGGGCCAGCCGGGCAGAGTCGAACGGTTCTTGAGTTGGGAGTGAGGATTAAAATTAATAAAATAAACACACAGCACACAGCAAACTTTTTAAAGGTCCAGACTCGACAGCCACAGCAAAAGGCAGGCTGCTTGCAGCAAGCAGTGCCAGCAGCAAAATCTCCAGTCTCTGCTTCCTCCTCTGCCTCCAGCCTTCTGACTTAGCTCCTCCCCTCTTTCCTGTCCTCCAGCTCCTCCCATAGCACAACATTGTATCTAGTTGCTTTACTTGTGTCCTGTTTACACAAGAGTTGAGACAGGATGCTTGGTGCATCATCTTCAGCCTTCTTCTGCAGTAACTGTCAGCCTGTCTTTTTATTGTAGAGTTTCTAAGCCAGAGTAGAAACATCTCAGAACAATGGTTAATTTGCACAAGGAGCCTGAGGAAGAGGTGTAACCCTCACAAGCTATCCCACCTGCTGTCACAAACAAAAGGAGATGGACTTGCAAGTTCTCCTCTGCCATTAGAGAAGGACCAGTAAAAGCAGTCTGTCTGCTGAGATTTAAATATTAAAACAGGCTGCTGAGTCAAGGCTCCTGACAGCAGCATGATTCAAGTGTGTGGGCATTCTTTTCATAGAAAGGACCGTCCTCAGAGGCTGCTGTTCATCAGGCATATGTGACTGAGGTTTCCCGTGTTGTATTCAGCATGGCAAGAGAGAACTGTATACTTCAAATCCCTTTGGTAATTCTGACAAGCATGAGGTTTGATGAGGGATGGAGCAGATAGAAAAAAACATATTAGGATGATATATCCTAGGGTTTGTTGAAAGGCTAGGACAATCATGTTCCTATACATTGTTTGTTGTAAAAAGCTATCTAAAGGTTATAGAAGGAAATATTGATGGTTTTGATATAAAAATGAAATGCAAGTTCCATTAACTACATCTATTAAAAATATTTTTTGTTGTGGGGATGGAGAGATGACTCATTGTTTAAGAGCATTGGCTGCTTTTTCCAGAGAACCAGAGTTAAATTTCTGGTGGCTCACAACTGCCTGTAACTCCAGCTCCAGGGGATCCAATGGCCTCTTTTAGACTCTACAAGTAACAACATACAACACACATATACACACTTTTATACACACACACACACACACACAAACAGTAAAATAGTGCATGTATTGTGATATGAAACCATTTGAAAACTCACCACACATTTTGTTCTCATCTTCTCTTGTTTTTATTGATGAACTGGTTACCAACCTTCTAAACCCATCCAAAGCTCATTGGCTGTCTGTCCTACATTGGATGAGTGGCATGCATGGATGAGGAAGACACTGTAACAACAGTGTAACAACTGGTCAGATTGCAGAAGGGTAAAATGCAGTGTTCCGGCCTCAGAATACAAAGAGAAAAGGAAGAAGAGGCAGCAGGAAACTCTCGGCTTGTCACACTGAGAGATTTCTCAGAAAAAAAAAAGGTACAATACATTCCTTACAACATATCTCTTCTAACTCTACGTTAATCAGTACATGGCAGGAACAACTCTGGGAGAGAAACCTGTCTGAAAACACAACTTGCCACCAGCAGCAGAAACTGAGACAGAAATGGAATATTCTTGCATAGGAGTACAGGATAAAAACTGTCATGGTACCCAAGACACAAATAAGATGCAACTGTACCCTCATGTGTATTCACGTAAACCTACTGGCCAGGTTTCTACAGAGTTCCTCGCTAAGGGTAGTCATTTTGCTGAACTCTACACTGAACTAATTTCTGTTAAGTCCCAATGTCTTAAATTTGAATTCAACATCACTGAATGTTTGATGAGTTTGTCCCAGGAAGACTAGCTTTTCTTATTAAACAGGCAAAGATACTTTTAGGAGGATTGGAAAATTGGAAAGATAGAGCCAATACCTGCTTCCACTCCTGTTTTCTTTGAGTCTAGTCCCAGAAATCCTTCTGATCAATGAGCACTGGAGCAGAGAAAGCAGCAATTCAGCAGTGTCACTGAAAGACGCTCTTACCTCCAGCCAATCTCAGATAGAAGTGCTAGGATTTTACATCCAAAGAAGAAATAACTGAGCTAAATATGCTGGGTTTTCTTGATAGGAGGGGTGGTGAAGAGAGGGGAAGAATATTCTAGAAAATTAGGACACAGATGAAAGCCCTTACAAAGATGATCTAAACTCTTTTCATAAGCTGGGAGAACAGTCAGAAAAGATGAGCTCCACTGATGTTAAGCAAAAAAAAAAGATGAGCTCCACTGATGTTAAGAAAAAAAAAAAAAAAAAAAAAAAGATGAGCTCCACTGATGTTAAGCAAAAAAAAAAAAAAAAAAAAGCCTAATTTGGTATTTTGGCATCTCTTCGGAGATCTAGAATTCCCCGCTTGCTTCCCTGCAACAGCTATCCTCAACCACAAATGCACAGTGACTAGGACAAGCCTTAGCAGAATGGCTTCTTGTCAGTATTCACTTGTGTCTTCCACTGACTTTCAATTCTTTGGCCAGCGAAGTACTCAGAAGCCATTTATAATAAACCAGACCAAACGATCAAACAGGAAGGTTTTGGAAGCCAAATCATACTGAATACTATGGATTATCTAGACCTTGGGGGTATCCTAAGTTCACTTAGGCTGTGTAGATTTTGAAGAAAAACAGTGTATGTAGCATCATTTATGCACATGAGGAAGGAGGGTAGCCAATGGAATCAAGAAATAACAGTATGATATTAGTAATGGAAATGGCCAAAGCCAATGTTTTGGGGTAATGCTTTCTGAAGAATGCAAGTATGCTGAGGACATAAGAGCAAGATACAAATCTAAGGATCATTTAGATCCAAGTGTCATTAATCATTTATTTATGACAGAGAAGTGCAGTTAATGTTTTTGCAAAAAAATAAAAATATCTTCTCTTCCATCAAAGTCCATCAGCGTAGTTTGTCCACCTAGTTTATAGATGCTACAGCCCCTCTGTTAAAGATTATGAATAAATTCAGTGAAGGCAGATTTTGGCCAGTATTTGCTCAGATCATTTCTGGATAGCAAAATCCTTGAAAATGGTATGAAACAAGACTGAGGTAATTGAAGAAGTGTTCTCCACCCTTGGCCAAGAGAGTATTCTGTATATGGTATAAGACAGTGCACCTCACATTGAACAATAAATGGATTCTCAAAATTCTCTGATCAAAGAAATAGACAAGGCTTCATACACTCCCTTGAGCACAAAGAAAAACCACCTTAGCATGTAAATATTACAGATAAGTCTTCATTGTCTACATGCCAGGTGAGCGCAGGTCCCAATGACTGAAATGAGTTTGCAGAAGAACTGACTTATTTACAACTCAGCCCATAGATATTAGAAAGCAAGCCTCAAGACTTCCTCAATAAGGATAGAATTCAGGTAATTTGTGGGATTACGAAACAAGAGTAAAGGTAATTGGCAGTGAAGTAGTCAATGGTCTGAGCATGGTGGTCAATCTTCGTGAATTGTCATGTATACACATAAGAAAATAGAAGTATTGGCATGATTTAAGGATAGATTTGTCGGCTTCCCATATCAAAGTTCATGCAACGGACACTTGCACATATCCAGGCATAAGTGTGACAAAAGTCGTCTTTAAGTTTCTAAAAAGTAACCTAGGTAACTGTTATAAACAAAACACTAGTGTCAGAGGTGTTGTGAGCAGTAAAACAAGTAGAGAATAATATAATTAATATACAGCACAGCAGTGTGCAAAACCCCAATTGAATTCTTTCTTTTATAAGTTGCCTTAGTCATGGTGTCACTTCATAGCAATTGAACAGAAACTAAGACAGGGTCATTTAAAATTTATTAGATGAAAAACATCATAAACAGAAAAGTGTAAGTCCTGTTTTAGAGCTGTTTGTGTGCTAGAATGAATCAAAACCTAAAAATTACAGGTAACTACTGACTCACAGAGCTAATTGCTTATGAACTGCTTCATTGTACCAAGTACCACTCTACTGCATAGAATAGTCTTATTTCAAAACTGTATGTTCTTTGTTGCATTAATGTAGTAGAAACAGTGTAATAGCCTAGAGGACTATCCTATTAGGGCTATTTAATCTGGAATCACATTAAAAGTAAGGTACATTGAAGACTAAAAGGAGGAAGTGGCTGAGGAGGTAGAAAAGGGAATATAAAAGAGTCATGGAGCAAGTGGCCATTAAGATGACCATTAGTGCAAGTAGAATTATCAATTCTTAGTGGGAGGAATAAAGGATACAGAGGTCACTATACCTTGTAGAGATACTGATCACTTTTATGAGGAGCTCATTGTGCTTTTGCAAGGCAGAATTACAAAATTCAGTGACCACTGGCATCAACTGCAGACCTCACTATAAGACTTTGTATAGAGACTATGTTCTATCCTGTCTTTATACTGTTCTCTGGAATCTCTTTGGTGGCCAAAATCTGGGTACAAGCGTCTTTTCAGAGACTGATACTCCAACCAAGAACCACACATGGCAATAGCCTAGAACCCCTGCACAGATGAAGCCCATGCCAGCTCAGTGTCCAAGTGGGTTCCCTAGAAAGGAGAACAGGAGCTGTCTCTGTCATCAACTCAGTGGCTGGCTCTTTGAACACCTCCTCCTGAGAGGGGAGCAGCCTAACCAGACCACAGAGAAAGACGATGCAGCCAGTCCTGTTGAGACTTGATAGGCTAGGAACAAATGGAAGGGGAGGATGACCTCCCCTATCAGTGGACTGGGGGAGGGGCATAGGAAGGAGAAAAGGGAGGGAGAATCGGATTGGGAGGGGGCTACAGCTCGGATACAAAATGAATAAATCATAATAAGTTTAAAAAAATAAAAATTTAAAGTAGTAAAAACTGCACTTCAAGAGCACTTAAATTCAGTTCCCAGCACCCACTTCAGGCAGCTCATATCTGCCTGTAACCAGATACGTTATTTTAGACTCCTCTAGTTTCAATGGGTATGTACACAAGTAGCCATATAGATGATAGATAGATAGATAGATAGATAGATAGATAGATAGATAGATATTAAGGAAAGAATTATGCTTTTTATTTTCACTGTTGTACCATTACCACTGTCGATTGCCTATTTATTCCATTGTAAACACACATTTATCACCCCGACAGAGGTAACATTGAAGGACTGAAAAGGTCACAAGATTTTTGTTTTGTGTGTGTGTGTTTATACAAAGTTTATTCACTTTATATCCAGATTGTGACCCCATCCCCCGTCTCCTCCCAGTCCCACCCTCCCTTCCTTACTCCCTCCATCTCCCTCCTTTAGTCCACAGAAAGGGGGAGCCCTTCTCCCATACCATCTGACCCTAGTCTATCAAGTCTCATCATGAGGGCCTGCATCATCTTCCTCTGTGGACTGGCAAGGCCACCCTGCCAGGGGAAAGTGACTTGGTGTGCTGGGGAGGGTGGATGTGCGGGATGGGGTGGCCCCTTTTCTGGGAGGAAGGGAATAGAGGAAGGGAGAGGGAAGGGGGAAGGGATTGGGAAGAAAGAAAGGAGGTGGCACCTTTGGGATGTAAATAAATAAACTGAAAAAAAAATTAAAGCAAGTAGATTGTAGGGAATGGCTTGGAGCACTGAGTAGTGAAGCCTTACAATGGGGTCTCTCCAGCAATATTAATGTGGATTAGTGATTTGTGCTCTGAATGGAAAGCCACAGGTATACTGTAATGGATTACTGTGGTCAGTGATAATAAAGCACACTCAGGCAACATATGGTTAGAAGTTAAGTTAGGTGTTAAAATTAGAAATTTTAGGGTAAGGAGAGATGAGCTGATGAAGTGCTTCTGTGCAAAGTCAGAACACCCAGCATCGATGTAAAAGTTGGGTGTGGCAATGTGTCTGAAATACTAGCACTGGGAAGTTAGAAACAAGAGTCTCTCTTGGGTACATTGGCCAACGGGCCCAGCCAAATCTGTTAGATTAGCCTTGGAGACCAATGAGATTGGCTCTCAAGGCTCTGTAAAGCTCCATTAAAGGAAGGTTTTCTTCCTGGTTGTCAGTGTGTAGCCAAAATAACTTCACAGAAAGCACATCAGAGCAGCAAACATATACAATCTAAAAAAAATTAGTACTTTATGTTGTGATAATATGTTAATGGATGTTTTTTAAAAAGATACATAAAATGCACAAATAAGAATAGATTCTTATGCTAGATGGAGACACAGTGTTCTGCTCTGCTACAAAGATTAGGGCATGATATACCACTCTCTCCTTCAGTTGTTAATCCAGCTGTATCTTTCAATTACCAGGAGAAAATACTGCCCTTTAGGTTCTTTAGGCTAATTTCCCTAAAGCTATGTGAAGGCAATGGAAGGAATGATTATCCCTTAAGAAGAAACTCTTCCTCCTCACAGGTGCTTGCAGCTCTCATTTTGTAGCAACCTGACCAAAGCAGTATTAAGCGCTCAGAAAATGCATAACCGTTTTTTTCTACCTTTAAATATTTCATGTATTTTGAACCATGTACACGTCTCTTTGTTAGTATGTGCACTGAGTATATGGGCCTGCGCAGGCTGCTAGGGATCCCCAGGAACCTCCAATTCAGGATCACTGTGAACTGTTTCATATATGTGCTGAGGCTGAAATCTGCTCTGTTGTTAGAGGAGCCATCTCTATGGTACCTCCACCACCAGCACTGCTTTCTGTCTTTTTTCTTTCAGATACTGGCTAAAACCCGGCCATGCTTTCCCCAGTGCTCTGGGATTTCTCATGGATTCTCTTCTGCTACCTGTTATGCTTAGAAATGACAATTTTCTCTTCTCCATATTCTTCCTTCTGGCGGCTGCCAAATTTTACAGCTTGCTTGCCCTGTTCATTTTCTCGTAAACTCTAATAAACTTGAATTTAAACTTTCTTCCAATTCTGTGCCTAGAGTATTTTATTAACAAAACTAAAAAGCACACAAAAGGGACCCCAAATTTTCTCAGTAATATACAATACACCACTAACTAATTTCCAAAGTTTTGGGTAACAAACTGGCGGACTTTATGTTCGGTGAGAGATCTTATTCCGAAAGATAAGTTGGAGAATTATCAGCTGGACATGGCATCTCACATCTACTACTCAGGAGTTAGAGGCAGGACTCTCTAAGCTTGAGGCCAGCCTGGTATACAGAGTGAGTTTCAGGAAAGCCAGAGCTACACAGAGAAACCCTATCTTGAGGGGTGGGGGAGGATGGAAAATTATCAAAGAAGACAGCTGATGTTGACCTCTGGCCTACATACACACACGCACATACACACACACACACACACACACACACACACACACATACATACATACACAAATACACAAAGACAGAAAGGAAGAAAAATTCTATGCATTCTTTATACTCCAAATTTTTATATCTAAGGTACTATGAAAGGATAAAATATTGCTGTTCCGTTTTTAACCAAACTGGCAATGTCAAGCTCCTCAAATGAAGTTCTATGTCAGAGACGAATACCTTAAGTCAGGGAATCTTTGGTGCACAGTTTCAACACTTGTGAGTCAGTGATTAACACTCTGGAATACTCCATGAAGCCACTCAGTAACAAACATTCACCAAATATGCAGTGAATATAAATAATTAGCAGAAAAGCAATTAAAGGTCTTTGAGAAAGTAATATATCTTGATTAGTTTAAGTGAGTTTAAATGAATGTTTGTCTGTGAGATTAAATAATCATTGTTTTTATCATGGCCATGTATAATGCTTGTTCTTCCTGATTATTCATAAGCCATTGATGCTTGGGGATAACAGTGGCTACCTTGAGTTAACAATACCTTGCAGGAAAAATTTTATTTTTAAAAAATCTTTCAATGGATATTTTTCCTTTCTCAGGAAAGGAGATGTCTACTTTGAGAAAGGGTTTTAGGAAGGGCACAAGCATGCTTTAGTTTTAGAAGCAGGCATATAATGGAAAATTTGTTTATACGGTATTCTGACAACCCAAGAATTGTGGATTGATTTGGAAAGCTATTTCTTTTTTTAATTTTTATTTTTTAATATTAGTTATAGTTTATTAACTTTGTATCATAGCTGTATCCTGCTCCCTCATTCCCTCCCAATCCTACCTTCCTTCCCTCATCTTCTTCCTACCCCTTTCCAAGTCCACTGATAGGGGAGGACCTCCTCCCCTTTCATCTGACCCTAACTTATCAGGTATCTTCAGGCCTGGCTGCAAAGTCCTCCTCTGTGGTCGAGCAGGGCTGCTCCTCCCTCGGTAGCGTGGAGGGTCAAAGAGCCAGCCATTGACTTCATGTCAGAAATAGTCCCTGTTCTCCTTACTAGGGTACCCACTTGGATACTGAGCTGCCATGGACTATATCCGAGCAGGGGTTCTAGGTTATATCCATACATCGTTCTTGGTTGGAGATACAGTCTCACAGAAGACCCCTGTGCCCAAATATATTTGGTCCTTGTGGAGCTCCTGCCCTCTCCTGCCCATATTAACTCACCCTTCTTTCATATGATTCCATGTACTCTGCAGAAGGTTTGATTATGAGTCTCTCTGTATCTGCTTTGATGCAGTGCTAAGCAGAGACTTTCAGAGGCCCTCTGTGCTAGGCTCCTGTCCTGTTACTTGTTTTCTCCTACATCCAATGTTCACCCCATTTATCTTTCTAAGTGAAAGTTGATCATCTTACCCAGGGTCCTCTTCTTGTTTATCTTCTTTAGGTGTACAGATTTCAGTATGTTTATTCTATCTTATAGGTCTAGTACCCACTTATAAGTGAGTATATATCGTGTGTGTCTTTCTGCTTCTGGGATACCTCACTCAGAATGATCTTTTCTAGATCCCACCATTTGCCTGAAAATTTCATGATTTCCTTGTTTTTAATTGCTGAGTAGTATTCCATTGTGTAAAAGTACCACAATTTCTGTATCCATTCCTCCATTGATGGACATCTGGCTTGTTTCCAGCTTCTGGCTATTACAAATAAAGCTGCTACAAACATGGTTGAGCAAATGTCCTTGTTGTGTACTTGAGCATCTTTTGGATATATGGGTAGGAGCGGTATAGCTGGATCTTGAGGAAGCACTATTCCTACTTGTCCATGAAGGCACCAGATTGATTTCCAAAGTGGTTGTATAAGTTTACATTCCTAGCAACAATGGAGGAGAGTTCCCCATTCTCCACAACCTCTCCAGCATGTGTTGTCACTTGAGTTTTTGATCTTAGCCATTCTGATGGGTATAAGGTGAAATCTCAGGGTTATTGTGATTTGCATCTCTCTGATGGCTAAGGACGTTGAACATCTGTTTAGGTGTTTCTCTACCATTCTATATTCCTCTGTAGAGAATTTTCTGTTTAGCTCCATACACCATTTTTTAATTAGATTGCTTGATTTATTGCTTTTTAACTTCTCTAGTTCTTTAAATATTCTGGATATCAGCCTTCTGTCAGATATAGGGTGGAAGGCCATTTCTTAAACTGAGTTCAGTTGTTCTCCTCTGTTGGTTCTCAAACTTTGACAAGATACAGCTGATATTTAGAGATCTTGGGACTCTGGTAGTCAAGAGAGCCCATGATGCAGTAAAAACAGTTTTTCTAGCTAACAACAGATAATATGACTACTTGTGAGAAGCATTATCTCCTAATATAGCTAAAACACTCTTTAAGATGAATCATCTGCAGTCATTCTTGGAAAAATCATTAAAGTCATCCTTTGAACATATTACTGTCTCTGTCATTGTCTCATATCTCTGGGAAAGAATACTTCTGAACATTTTCTTATTTTTATATTTAAAAATGTAGATTCTATATTCCTCAGATAGAATATAGTGAAACTATTTGATAGATTCTTTGTAAGGGTTTGAACTTGTGTCTCAGTTTTCTTATATACAAAATGATAACAGCTTGTCTTCACAGAGTAGTTACAACAATTTGTGAAAAAATACTTAAAGTACTTATAACTACAAAGATATTAGAGGTCAATAAAATACCAATACTTTCCTTTCATATCTTTCATTTCCAAGGTCCCTGTCATCCCCCTGCCAGTGAGGCTGCTGTAATTTTTAGAAGAGCAGAAGATGATGCAGGACTTCACTGAGGCTTGGGATTTAGCCTGCCCTCCTGAAAGGCTTTTATCACTGACCTCACACTTCAATCTTAATAGAAAAATTTGTGTTGATACTCAAATGTTGCCTTCATCCTTTAGCTGAGCTTTGATAACTGGATCTCTATTTAAGTCACTGAAATTCCAGTATTGGGACATGTCCCTTCATTGTCTTCTGAATTTTACCTCAGCTCCCCACTGGCATTCTCATTTCTACCCAGAGCCACTATGGTACTACTGTTCTACCTCTGATTCAGGTCGCTTGCCTTGATTTCTACTATTTCCAATGTTCCTCCCAATGATTCAGTCTACAAAATCTTATATTATATATATATGTATATATATATATATATTTATACTGTCTAACATCTCTATAACATATATATTATATATATATGTTATATAACATATATAACATATATATTATAGAGATGTTAGACAGTATAATGTCAACCAGGTCCAGAGTATATCTGTCATCTCCTATTAGTTTTCTACCCTGCATGGGTGTTATAAAGAAAGAACTAAACACAATCTCAATCTTTCATTGTCTTTTCTCTTAATTAATTGTTCTACACAGACAAACTAAAAGTTATCCTTTCTATCTCTCACTAACATTAACCATTTTTCAACTAGATCTACCTGGAAGATGTTAATTAAACATAACTGTGGGTCAAGACCATTCCGGTGCTGCAGTCTGAATATCATGCCTTAGAAGATGTTGACCCCATGGAGCTATCTTCAGCAAAGGAGCTGATATAGCCAAGTACATTGGATGTTTGTTATTAGTTCCTTCTAATCATCCTAATCATCTTTCTCCCCTTTCTACTCTGCATGTTCTTCTACTTTATTCTCAAACTTCATGAACTATCTCAAGAGGATCCTCTGATCCCAGACTTCCAATGAGGTTGGCAAATAGGAAACAGAGACAGAAGGAAGGAGAAACCATGGAAAGAGAAAGAGGTGCTTATATCTCTCTCCCATTTTGCAGGTCTTTGTCTTCAGTACTTAAAAAATTCAAAACACATCTCAACCCTATCATACAGCCTTCAGCCAGTGTCTCCTCATTTTGGGAGGCTATTGCCTCTGGTTCTTCTAGATTGTGCCTAAGTGTTGACTGGCACCCCTCTCTCTCTTTCTCCCCCCCACCTTAAAATTATTAACTGTACATCTTTTTTGAAAGTCTGATAGGATCTTGCCACAAGTCCATTTGGCCCTGGACTCTTCCACCTGAAGGGTTTATTAATATTGTTACTACTATTATTACTATTATTATTGTTTTGTTATTGCTATTTCAATCTTCTCAATTGTTATGGGTCTATTTGGGTTGCTGACCTGTTCTTGCTTTAATTTTGGTAGTTGGTTTCAATATAGAAATCCATCATTTCTTTTAGGTTTTCCAGATTAATGGAGTACAGTTTATTATCATATTCCCTTATAATATTCTGAAATACCTACAAATACAGATGTGAGAACTCAAATGCTTAAAATAGAAATTCCTTCACATACCTGACTAGACATAAGATTTATTAGATCACCAAGAGGCAGACACAACTGAAAAAGCTGTAGTCCAAATTCTGCTTTGAGAATAATATCAGTCAGAGATGCATGGGTTCTTCACTTCAAATTCTTCCTTAAATCTGTAACATCTCACATCTCACAAATACTCCTCAGTGAATCTCAGTTACCAACAGTAACATGAAATATTGTTTTAAAATTTAGAGTGGGAGAAAACATTTCTGTTTTGCTTCTCTGTCTCTAAGGAATCTTCATCCTAGTCCCCAAGACAATTTAAGGCATAATGAAATTTTATTTCAAACAAACTGTCTTAAAAAAAAAAATGGAAAGGCAGAACATAATCATTTCTCACAGTGAGGTCTCAGGTACCAAAAATATATTTTCCTCTGGAGCATTTTCATTTTTTAGTCATTAAAAAGAAAAACATTTCTTAAAAGTATCTACCTGAAGTGTGCTTGCTCTGTGACATGGCATCTACAATGAATTACAGAGAACAAACATGCCAGTAGGCATCATAAGAAGACATTCCCTCCAGTGATAAGTAAACTGTCCAAACTTCAAAGTAACAAATTTGAGAAAAGTTATCTCTTGCTATTTGGCTCCCAAATAAACATTTTTTTTTTCTCCAAATAAACAACCAAAGGAGAAAAGTAGTTTAAGTTGATCTCCAGAGGAGCGGTGTGTTGCATCCAGAAAGTGTTACAGGTGGTCCCAGGAGCAACCTGTACTTTTACATGTAAGCAATTGAGAATCACAGACCTGCTTGAAAAGTGCTCGAAACCATGGGATGACAGAAGGTAGATGAGACAAGGACCTGTACAGGATGGAGAACTAAAGTTTACGCCTTTTTAAGTGGAGTGTGGTGCTATACACATTTAATTCAAGCACATAGGAGACTGACACAGAACATGGTCAAATTTCAAGCGTCCATGCTCCATAGCAAAGTCCTGTCTCAAAAAAACAGTTGGGGGGAAACTGTCGCTACAAAACATTTTGTAATAGTGGAGTGGGAGCATATTTTCTACATTACTAAACTTCTCTTTGGTAACATAGAGCAGCATTTGTGGTGGTGCCACAGAACCTGAAAGTACATTTCACCATTTGATAAATGAAAGGCAAAGAGTCTGCTTTCTATATTTTCCTATAGTTTAAAGGAAAATATTCCTACATGTTCCTCAGTTATCATCTAAAACTTTTGTCAGTCTATGCTAGTAATAATTCTTGATACTTCCAACATAAACACTTCGGTATTTCACTTAACCACAAAGTAACTGTGGGTTGCATTATTCACAGCTTTATTTTCACAAGATTGCCTAACCACCATAGACAATAAGAAAGAAACACACAAAAGTTAATAGACTTGTCATCCCTCTTACAGGAGGGCATACTGGGCTTCCCATCAAGGCTTTTCCACTAAAGGAATAGAAACTCTGGGTAGGAACAAAGTAAAATAGAATATAACAAATGACAAATAAAAGAAATGTTGGAATTTGGTAATCTAGCACTTTGACTTTCGCAGTTAATAAAAAAGTAGATTTAAATTAATCACAAATTAGTACATGGCAAGGCATGACAAAATAAGAACAGAAACCAAGAAAAAATATTTAAGAAAGGCAAATAATAACAAAATCAAGCAGAGAAAAAAACTGTTAGTTCAAAAAGTTATCAAAATTAGTAAATCCTTAAAAATGATCAAGGCACAAAAATAAAAGACATAAATCACTAAGCTCAGAAAATGATAATATGATAGTAAAGGCGATGATGAGACAATGCCAAGAAAATATGTTGATCAAATACTGACAAAGTAGACAAATTTCCTGAAATATAGCTATGTATTTGTATCACTACTGATACAAAACAAAATAGAACAGCTCAATAGCTATATTTACTAAAGAAACTGAATCATTTTAAAAATGTTTTCATGAAGAAATGAGCAACAGCTAACCTCAATTGCAAATTTTGTAAACAGTTTGAATGAAACCATCTATATTCAGAAATAATTATAAGATTGAAATAATTTGTGTACAAACCCTTGATAAAGACATTTTTGAGGAAAAATAATTAAAAATGCATCTCTTATGAAACTAGAGGGAACATCAAAAACTATTAATAAATTATGCTGAAAATCATATGTGCATGTGTTACATGATGCACGCTTTATGTTTAACATTATATATGTGCACTTTTATGCATAGCATTTGTAACAAGACCTAAATCCATTTATCTTATAAGTATATGTCTGGCTATTACAAGCCAATGAGCACCATTTATAATGCTCTGTGTGTATACATAAATATATACATATATTATATTTATAATAGTACTTATGAAAATAATTGAAGGTAAAAAGGCAAATATTTCAGCTGTGATTTGGGGATGCTTCTGGGAGGAAGGTACCTTGGCCTTCTGGCCATGTGCAGAGCTCCCTTTTTTATTTACTATCCCACCCACACAATGCATACTTCTGTCTCTCTTTTAGTCTTTATCCAGGGTCAGAATGTGTTGAATAGAATGTTGAAATAAAGCAAAAACACTTTAAACTGCACATCTCACACATTAATAGGGCTATCTACACAGGGGGTGTAATGAATTGTGGCTTTTTCCTTAGCTAAGAAAAGACACCCAAGTAACAAGATTTCCATCTGAAAAATTGGCTATGGCTAAAACAGAATGGCATAATACAAACTGTTCTAACAACAGCAGAAAACTGAACATAATATAGACATGTGCTAAAATCTGTATAATATACCAGCAATGAACATAAAAAGAAATGACAAAAATAATGTAGTATGTGCTTTGACATTACAAATATGTAGTATAATTGTAGAGATATTACATTAAAAAGTTAAAAAAGATCATTCTGAGTGAGGTATTCCAGAAGCAGAAAGACACACACGGTATATACTCACTTATATGTGGATATTAGACGTATAGTATAATATAATCATACTAAAATCTGTGCATCTAAGGAAGCTAATCAAGAAGGAAGACCCTGGGCAAGATGCTCAGTCTTCATTCAGAAAGGCAAATGGGATGGACATTGGAAGAGGGAGAAAATAGGGAACAGGACAGTAGCCTACCACAGAGGGCCTCTGAAAGACTCTACCCAGCAGGGTATCAAAACATATGCTGAGACTTATAGCTAAACTTTGGGCATAGTGCAGGGAATCTTATGAAAGAAGGGGAAGATAGAAAGACCTGGAGGGGACAGGAGCTCTACAAGGAGAGCAACAGAACAAAAAACTCTGGATACAGGGATCTTTTGTGAGACTGATACTCCAAACAAGGACCATACATAGAGATAACCTAGAACCCTTGCATAGATGTAGCCCATGGCAGCTCAATGTCCAAGAGAGTTCCCCAGTAATAGGAATAGGACTGTCTCCGACATGAACTTCTGGGCTGGCTTTTTGATCACCTCCACCTGAGGGGGGAGCAGCCTTACCAGTTGACCAAGGAAGAAAATGAAGCCAGTTCTGATGATACCTGATAGACTAGGGTCAAATGGAAGAGGAGGAGGACCTCCCCTATCATTGGACTGGGGGAAAGGCATAGGAGATGAAGAGGGAGGAAGGGTGGGATTGGGAAGAGGTGGGGGAGGGGTCTACAGCTGAGATACAAAGTAAATAAACTGTAATTAATAAAAATTAAATTTTAGAAAAGAAAAGAAACTTTTTTTTTGAAAAAGAAAAGAAACTTGTTTTTTGAAAAAAAAAAGTTAAAGGAATGGTCAGAAGAAAACCGTACAACTTCCCAGTCTAAACCTTCTGCAGTTTCTCTTTCTTCACAACCACTCACTTGCTTTTTTTAATGTCTATGTATTTTAAGAAATAATATTTTTTTCATTCTTTGAGAACTTCATCCATGATATTTTGATTTATCCTCCTCTCTGAACTTCTTCCAGATCCTCTTCCACCTCATTCACTAAATGTCATTCTCTTTTTCTCTCTCTATCTCAACTGAAGCAAAACAAACAAACAAACAAAAGCTAACAAGAATAACAAAAAAAAAAAGCAAACAAACAAAAACCAAAACCATGGAGCCTGGTTTGTGTTGGATGACTTCTCCTGAGCATGAGTCTAAACTTGGAGTGCAAAACATATACCAGATGTAAGCATGTTGAAGAAAACAATTGACTTACTTTCCTCCAGAATTAATCAAATGTCAGTACTTCCTTAGCTAAAGTTAGGACTTTGTGCCTATCTCCCCTCCTCAATGCTGGGATTTTTGTCTGTCTTGAGTTGAATAGCTCATGCATACAACACACTAACCTTCTGGTGAAGTTTTAACCTTTTGTCCTTTGTTTTGTTTTTTCAGTCTGTTAAATTTATTTTTTTAATTCTGCATTTCTGTGTGCATTTGTGTATGTGCATGTGACTGCAGTCTTTACAGAGGTCAAAGGCATAGGATTCCTCTCAAACTGTACTTACGGATGGTTGTGAACATCCAGATATATATTGGAAACCCAACATGGGTCCTCTGCCAGAGCAGTACATGTTCTTAACTGCTGAGTCATTGTTTTCAACTATTAATTTTTCTATCTGACTTCTGTCTGCTCTACTTTTAAGGATTTAAAGATTTGTGTGAATGTATTTGTGTGATTATATGCACATTAACGTGTTCAAGCACATGTTTCTGTGTGTTCAAAGATTCCAAAATGTAAGCAGCTATCCACATCTATCTTTTTAAAGGTTTTTCTTTGAACGTGGGATTTGCCTTTTGTTGGCTAGACTGGATGCCAGCAACCTTCAGTGATCCCTTTTTATTTTTTCAGCCTGGAGAACTGAGGTTACAGGCATGCTCTTGATGCCCTGTGCGTTAAGCTGATAGGAGCTTCTGAACTCAGACCCTTAGAATTGTACAGCCAGCATTCTTAAAGCCATTTCTCAAGTCCCTACTCTACACTTCCCAACAGCAAAAACATAGAAAGTTTTGACTTTTTTTCTTTAATGATCGTTGATGTAGAACTGGGGAGGCAGCTCAGGGGTTAAAAGATCACATGGCTCCTCTAGAATTCAGTTCTGAATACTCACCTCTGGGGGCTCTGTTAGAAGAAAAAATGGAGAAAAGCCTTTAACTCATTGGCAAGAGAGACAACTTACTGAACAGAACACCAACACCTCAGGCTCTAAGATTACAAATCAATAAATAGGACCTCATGAAATCAGAAAATTTCTTTAAAGCAGAGGACACTGTCATCAGGTCAAAAGGATGGCCTACAGACTTGGAAAGGACAACCCTACATCTGACATAGGACCAATATCCAGAATATATAAAGAACTCAAGATGGGAGTCCAAGATGGTGGCGATCAGCACACACCATATCTGATGGTTAGAAAGTGAGCAAAAATGAAGACTAGACAGTTTAAGTGAAAGAAACAAAAGAGTGGAAAAGGATGTTATCAAGGAGAAGAGAAAAAGGGGTAATTAATATTGATTGACAACTTGATTAGGTCTGTAATCAAAACAAAGCTATAGGTGTGTTTGTTAAGTACTTCCAGGAATGGCTGGCTGAATGCAGAAGTCTGTACACAGGAATGTTCAGCACCTTCCAGTAGTCGACAAGAAACAAACAGATCTGACAGAAAAACAGTGCTACTATTACCTGCCCTCCTTCACTTCTCACCAGCGAGTGTGTCTATCCTATTTTTGTTGTTGTTGCTTCACCTCATCTTTCAATAAATTCAGAATCTAGCTTCTTCAACCTTACAACATAGACTAAAGATTCATGAATCTTTAAGAACTGCCTAGCATCTAACCACCCTATTAGGACTGCTAGACTTTGTGGACTGAGAGACTACCTAAATCTCAGTCTTGCTGTCATAAGTACTACCTATTGTTGGACTTTCCATATTTTGTAAGCTAAACTAGTGAATCTCTTTTTCTTCTATATTATTCTGGTGGATACAAATTGTGATAAGAGGAGTTCTATAGAATTCGAATTATAAGGATAAAGGTCTCTAATGGGCCAGGTGATGTGTGAATCACCAAATTTTGCTGAAATGAAATTTACTGTGGACTTCCCTAGAAATGTGAAGTCATTAATTACCCATGCTGTGAGATTTTGACAGAATCCTATAAGGTTAAAATATTTGTGATAGTACGGATTCAACCCTTAATATAGCAAATTACATTTAAAAAACACTTTAACAATTCTAGAAAAGGCAGTGTTATAGACATAAGTCAGACTACAAGATGACTGAAGTTCGTTAAGGAGTAAGATACCACAAAATATTCCTTTGTTTAAGCTTTATCAGGACAGGGAGTCTTAAAATCTCTGAAAGCGATGATCGGCCCCTGAGTTTGGGAAGCACTAAGAGGTATAATACATCATTCCAGAAATCATGTACTGCCCTCACCAGCTATGTTTACTTTTATGCTCATAATCAAATTTTAGCCTCTGCAAACCCATAGAAATAAAGAGCACAGCATAACTCATGATAAGGTATAGTTTTCTAATTTATGCAATCAGAAGTTTGGGAATGCATTCTACTGATAAAGGAAGATAAAAGGAGCATACAATATGGGCCAATTTAGCAGATATAAATTTAATGCAGCTTACACAGTTGAAAAGTATGTAAATAGTTCATTTTAAATATAAATCGAGACAGCCTACTATGAATGAGCTGGTGAATAAAAAAGAAATTTGAGTGCTGAGCTAGATTTGCTATGCAAAATCTAATGCTCCATGATGGAAGGTCCAGATGTGTCCATTCACTAATACTGTAAGAAACAAATTTATGATTGTACATCACCTTACTTCTATAGCTCTTTCATTACGATTCTCTCTATTTGAGATCTATACCTGCTCAAATGGCTACTGTAAACCTATCGAGTCTAATTAGATTTTAGAATGTCAAGAGTCATCAGTGACAATGTAAATGTACTTATAGTGATGGACAGCACATTAAAGTAAAATTCACTACCTCGCTGATCATGGTATTTCCAGAATTGAAGTAGATAGCAAACCTACGAATTTCTTACTATATCCATGTAAGCAGAAATTTCCTAGAACATATGAACACAAGACTACCTTTAGTTATACCAACATAGAATCATGGCCTCTCAATCAAAACCAGAGATGAGCCTGTTTAAGTATCATACTTATGGGCCAGGTGATGTGTGAATCACCAAATTTTACTGAAATGAAATTTACTGTGGACTTCCCTAGAAGTGTGAAGTCATTAATTACTTAGTTAGTAATGGATACTTAGTATCCATTCTGTAATTGTTGGTAAAGCTAATGTGCAATGAGAAATAACTGCAAGTATTGTTGTAAATTAAAAATGACTGTCAGGTTATATAAGATTATCATGAAGGAATTATTTAACCCACTTTCCCAAATAATAGGACACAGACACATATTAGATTTTAAAATTGCCTTATTTACCTTGTGCCTGGCAGATTCACCTATGCTAGCTCAGTAACCTCACCATCCATCTCCCAGCCCCCATCCAATGCCATGTGCCTTAATCCTCATCATATGGTCTACCTTCCATCCATAATCCCAGGTATTTCCTTGTATTTTTCATCTGGGCCTTTTCACCCATTATTGGAGTCCTTCCTCTTGTGTGTGTGTGTGTGTGTGTGTGTGTGTGTGTGTGTGTATGTGTATTTTTTCTCCACACTAACCCATTGTGGCATCCTCTTTACTCCTCTCTTCAGTTCATCTGTTTCCTGTGATTCTCCTGTCTTCTTCATGCTTGAACCTTAGCCATGACTACCCCATTCTGCCCTACCCTACTATAGGCCATTTAATCAACCAATCAGGTCTGTCTTAGGCAGGTTTACAAAACAAGGATAAGTGTAATCAGATCCTGAGGGCCAGTAACATGCATCAGACCAGCCTCCAACATACAACCAAAATTACTGTCAGTAAAATTTCTAAGAGTCCAGTTGTATGTGCTAGGCAAAAACATCCCTTCTAAGATTAGGGACAAATGTTTACACCTGGCCCCTCTGGCAACCATAAAAGATTTATGATGCTTACTGGGCCTATTGAATTATAAAAGCACTGCATTCCTCACTTGGGTGTGTCACTCCAGATTACATGCAAAGTTGCTAGGTTTCAATGGAACCTACAACAAGAGAAGCCTCTTTAGCATGGTCAGGCTTTTGTACAGGACACTTTGTCACTTGGGCATATAATCCAACAGAACCAAGGTTATTGATATGTCTATCAGTAGTGACTTCAGCAGAATCACAGTAGAGGCTATTGTGATTTTTAGAGCAAGGCCATGCCACCATCTTTAGTTAATAATTCCCTTAGGAGAGACATCTAACAGCCACTTAGTTATTAAACCATTCATGGAAAACAAATGCTTGTTGATGGGCAGCAAAATTATATACAAACTGAAATACCCATCTTGAGCCATCAAGCAATAAAGTTAGATATGTAAAGCAGAAATTTCTCACCAAATGGAAAGTATACATACGCAATAGGTTCAAGCCAGTCTTGTAGTTGTGGGTAGGTAATATGAAGAAGTTGCCTAAATTCTTCTATTTTCCATTCCCCTTATCATTTATGCTCTCTGAAGCATGGAATTATGGCCTCCTAGGGTGTTCCTTGTTTTCAATTGAGTGAGGAAGAGAAGAATGGGGTCTAGCTTACAAATAGCTGTGTACATTCTCCATGTATCATCCAAAAGTAGACAGATGAAGTATTCTAATTCCCTGAACAACTCAGCAAGAGTGGGAGGGGAGAATCTTCACTTCAGGCACTGAAAATGGCTAAAATTACAATTATATACTGATCCATGAGGGTTGTGCAAACACTTGGCTAAATAATTATAGTCTTGGAAGGAAAAGTATTGGAAACTGGTTCAAAAGATATTTCGTGGAAGAGAATGTGTATAGCTCTCACCAAGTGGCCAAAGAGTGTGAAGATATTTGTGTCTCATGCAAATGATCATTAAGGTTGTTTTTAGCAGAGGATGATACCCATGTAAAATATAAAATGACCTTTTTGTTTCTTAGCAGTTATCCTCATTACTTAGTCATCTTTGTCATTTCTCAATAGACCTATACAAAGTGGCCATGATGGCAGAGATGGAGGTCAACAACATGGTCATAAATTCACTAAGTTGAGGTGGCTATTACTACTACTGAGTGCTAAATCTGGCAACTACAGAATCCAACACTATTTCTCAATGTGACCCTTCAGTGACCTGGAGGCAGGGTGACTACTTTGGAACACTTACATTGTCCATAAACAGTAGTTCTTAGTCCTTACTGGAGTAGATACTTATTCTGAGTGTACACTTGACTTTCTTTCATATAATGCCTCTGTCAAAACTACCATACACAAATTTGGGTAATGCCTAATCCACCATTGTGATTTTTCTCAAAATATGGCTTTTAACTAAAGAACTCACTTCACATCAAAATAATATACCAATGGGTTCATTCATGCTCAAGGAAGTCTCTGGCTTTACCATGTTTCCTGCCAATCTGAAGCTGCTGGCTTGACAGTTTGAGTGGAATGATATTTTGAAGAGAGAGCCAGAATTAACTAGTAAGTAATTATCTTAAAGCCTTGGGCATGCTTTTCCAGAAGGCTTCTTATGTTCTCAATGAGCACCCGATATATGGTAGTGTTTCTGTCAAAGGATTCAGGGGCTTAGAAATCAAGGGTTGAATATTGGAATTGCTCCACTTATCATCATATTTATATACGTACAAGAAAAGGTCTTGTTTTTTGTTTCCATGAACGTGTATTTTGTCAGCCTAGAAGTGTGTTTCCCAGTGGAGGGTTGGCCATGCTTGTGCCAACAGGTGCAAGGAGTATAACCTTGAACTTGAAGCTATAGCTTCTTCATGGCCGCTTCAGGCCTCTCTAATGCCATGGTGTCAAGAGGTTAAGACAGGAGTTAGAGCTCCTTTGAAACCACAGCCAACACCAGTAAACCCCAAACACTGTGCTCCAGTTCCTGCCTCACAACTCTGATTGCTTTCCCATAGGCCTGCCCATACCAGTGACCCCAGGTAAATCCCTAGCTCCTCCCAAAGCTACTGCCTGCCAACTCCCTGGAAATACCCTACAGTAGTAAACTACACCTCATACATTTAGGCTACATTTCACACACTACAACTTTACCTGCTTTGTAGGAGGCCTGCTAGCACCAGGAAGCCTGTCTTTCCTTAAGGCTCTGCCCACCAACACACTTGAAATCACATTCAACAGAAATAAACTGCACTCCAAACCCTGTGCACCATTTTATTCCACACAACTCTGCTGGTTCTTTTGGATGTCTACTGGCAACAGGGATAATGAGGTTATACCCTATTCTAAGCCATTGCCTCCATAACCCCTTAAAACACACCTAACAGCCGTAAACTGCATGCCAAGCCATTTTCCAGCCCACAATACTCCCTGCTTTCCTGGAGGCCCACTATCACCATGGATCCCAAGTCACTCTGGTACTTGGAACCCCAGAGGCAAGCTTAGCATTCAAAATCCCAGAGGTCACACAGCCCACAAAATCCAAAAACCCCAGAGGAGATATCCTACAAGACCTGAAGACTTTCTAGCCACCAGGACCCTGGTCTACTCAATCCAGAAAAAAAAAAAAAGGAGTAAACAGAAACCATGAGATAAAACATCCAAACAAAAATAAGAAACAAACAAAGCCCATCCAACAAAGACACTCTTAGAAATCAGCATCTAAGCATAAAATAACCACAAAACCCAGATGCTAAAATCAGCATAAGAAGCACAGCCAGGGAAATATGACAACACTGGAGGCCAGCTTTCCTACTACAGCAAGCAGTGAATATGCCAACATAGCTGAACTACAAGAAAATGACTATAAATCCAACTTTATGAAGATGATAAAGGCCTTTAAAGAGGAAATGAATAAATCCTTTAAATAAGTACAGGAAAATAAAATGAAACAGGTAAAGGAAATGAATAAAATTGTTCAAGACCTGAAAATGAAAATAGAAACAATTAAAAAACACAAATGGAGGAAATCCTGGAGATGGAAAACCTAGGTAAGAGAGCAGGAACTATGGATGCAAGCATTACCAACAGAATACAAGAGATACAAGAGGGAATCTCAGTGTAGAAGATATAATTGAAGAAATCAATAAGCCAGTCAAGGAAAATGTTAAATTTAAAGAATGTTCACGGAACAAAATATCCAGTATATCTGGTACACTATGAAAAGACCAACCTACGTATGAATAATGGGAATAAAAGAAAGAGATTCCCACCTCACACATCCATAAAATACTTTAAGCAAAATCATAGTAGAAAAATTTCCATACTATATGGCTAATACCTGCTTATGAGTACATACCATTTGTATCTTTCTGGATCTTGGTTACCTCACTCAGGATGGTGTTTTCTAGTTCCACCCATTTGCTTGTCAATTGCATAATTTCCTTGTTTTTAATAGCTGAGCAGTATTCCATACTGTAAATGTGCCACACTTTCTTTATCCATTCTTCAGCTAAGGTACATTAGGGTGGTTACTACTTTCTGGCTATTACAAATAAAGCTGCTGCTCTGAGTTATTAATATTTAACATTGATTTATATTTTTGTTAAACAGAGGTTATTCCTAAACCAGCTGCACACCAAAATCACCACACAGAGACTAGGATGTATTTAGTCAACCTAGAGTACAATGTTGGGCAATGATTACTCCATCCTAAACCTCCAAGCCTGTATAGTTTCCTACCATTCATATTTTACCCGATATACGTGCTTTTAGTCACATCCTAGGTCTAGTTCATCTCTCCTCATGGTTCTAAGTTCTGTCCAGCTGATCTCTACTCTCCCACTCCCACTTGCTTACTTCTCCTGCCCTTCAGACCAAGATGTCCTACCCAGTTCTCTCCATTGCTCAGCGTTGTGGATGATTGTTTTATTGACAATACAGAGAACAAATGGTGGAACAAATTTACACACACTTGTGACAGGTGATGTTTATTCTAAGTATCACAATGCAATGTCTGGATTGAAACCAGATAGTAGGGTAGAGAAATCAGCATTTGAATGAACAGGGTAAAATATATATATATATATATATATATATATATATATATATATATATATATATCAAATGTCCTTGTTGTATTGTGGACCATCTTTCAGGTATATGCCCAAGAGTGATATACCTGGGTCTTTTTTTTTTTAGTTCTATAATTACATATTTATTAGAAGTTGTTTATATTATGTGCATACCTGTACAAATTAAGACTGACCAGAATATGTCTCTAGTAGAATGAAACAGATTTTGCATATTACAATATAAAGCATGTTACAGGTATACCACACAATCGTACAGAAAAGGACAGATTTAATCAAAGGGATGCTTAATAAACAGAAAGGAGCAGCAAAGATGCCCAGAGATAGATTACGTAGTGTTTCATTAACTTTAAACATTTTTTCTTCTTCTTTTTTCTTTTTTTTTAATTTTTCATGAATTACACTTTATTCATTCTGCATCCCCCCATAAGCCGCTTCCTCCTCCCCTCCCAATCCCACCCTCCCTCCTCCCTCTGCATGCATGCCACTCCCCAAGTCCACTGATAGGGGAAGGTTCTCCTCTCCTTTCTGATCTTAGTCTATCAGTTCACATCAAAAGTGGCTGCATTGTCCTCTACTATGGCCTGGTAAGGCTGCTCCCCCCCAGGGGGAGGTGATCAAAGAGCAGGCCAATCAGATTATGTCTGAGGCAGTCCCTCTTCACATTACTATGTAACCCAATTGAACTCTGAACTGCCCTGGGCTACATCTGTGCAGGGGTTCTGGGTTATCTCCATGAATAGTCCTTGGTTGGAGTATGAGTCTCTGGGAAGTTCCCTGTGTTCAAATTTTCTTGTTCTGTTGCTCTCCTTGTGGAGACCCTGTCCTCTCCAGCTCTTACTATTTCCCAGTTCTTACATAAAATTCCATTCACTCTGCCCAACAGTTGCCCATCAGGCTCAGCATCTGCTTTGATAGTCTGTAGGGCAGAGGCTTTCAGAGGCCCTCTGTGGTAGGTTCCTAGGTTGTTTCCTGTTTTCTTCTTCTTCAGACGTTCATCCTCTTTGCCCTTCAGGATGGGGATTGAGCATTTTAGTCAGGGTCCTCTCTCTTGATTATTTTTTTAGATTTACATATTTTAGTAGGTTTATCCTATATTCTAAGTCTATATGAGCGAGTATATACCGTGAGTCTTTCTGCTTCTGAGACAACTCACTCAGGATGATCCTTTCCTGGTCCCACCATTTACCTGCAAATTTCATGATTTCCTTATTTTTCATTGCTGAGTAATATTTCATTGTGTAGATGTACCACAATTTCTGCATCCATTCTTCAGTTGAGGGGCATCTGGGTTGTTTCCAGCTTCTGGCTATTACAAATAAAGCTGCTACAAACATGGTTGAGCAAATGTCCTTTTTGTGTACTTGAGCCTCTTTTGGATATATGCCCAGGAGTGTATACCTGGGTCTTGATGTAGAGCTATTCCTAATTTTCAGAGAAAGCATCAGATTGATTTGCAAAGCAGTTTTACAAGTTTGTACCCCACCAGCAATGGAGGACTATTCTTCTTGCTCCACATTCTCACCAGCATGTGCTGTCAACTGAATTTTTGAAAATAGCCATTCTGATGGATGTAAAATGGAATATCAGTCATTTTGATTTGTATTTCCCTGATGACTAAGGACATCTTAAAGTATTTCTTTAAGTGCTTCTCAGCCATTTGAGTTTCCTCTGCTGAGAACTCTGTTTAGCTCTGAATCTCATTTTTTCACCAAATCTACTTTATTTAGAGTTCTTTTTTATTTATCACAATTTATTCACTTTGTATCCCACCTGTAGCCCCCTACCTCATGCCCTCCCAATCCTTCCCTCCCTCTCTCTTCTCCTTCCATGCCCCTCCCCTAGTCCACTGATAGGGAGGTCCTCCTCCACTTCCGTCTGACCCTAGCCTATCAACTCTGATAAGTACTGGCTGCATTGTCTTCCCCTGTGACATGATAAGGCTACCCCTCCTTCAGGGGGAGCCTATCAAAGAGTCATACATTGACTGAAACTCATTTTTAATTGGATTATTTGGTGTGCTGGTGTTTAATTTCCTGAGTTCTTTGTATAATTTGTATATAAGCCCTCTGTCAGATGTAGGGTTGTTGAAGATCTTTTCTCAATCTGTAGACTGCCATTTTGTTCTACTGGCAGTGTCTTTGCCATACAGAAGCTTTTCATTTCAATGAGGACTCATTTATTAATTGTTGATCTTAATGCCTGAGCTGTTGGTTTTCTTCATGAAGTTGTTTCCTGTGCCAATGAGTTCAAGGCTCTTCCCCACTTTCTCATGTATTAGATTTAATGTATCTGGCTTTATGTTGAGATCTTTGATCCATTTGGACTTGAGTTTTCATGGTGAGAAATATGTATATATTTATGTTCTTCTATGTGTAGACATCCAATTAGACCAGCAGCATTTGTTTCAGATGCTTTCATTTTTTCCATTGTATGGTTTTGACTTTTTTGTCAAAAATCAAGTGTCCATAATTATTTGGGCAGACAACCACACTGAAATTCACAGACACAATAAAGATAAATACTGAGGAGAACACAAGGAAGAATACTTAAATATTACTCATAAGTAGAAAAAAATAGACAGCAGAAGTTATTGAAGAAAGGGAAGAAGTTTTGAGAGTAAGTGTGGAAAGAATTAAGGGTGTAAATAAGACTGCAGAAATGGAGTAGAAGGACAAAGGGCTCCATCAGCTGATAAACACCTTCAGGAAAGTGGCTGCATACAAAATTAACTCAAAAAAATCAGAAGCCCTCTTGTATACCAAAGACAAAAGGGCTGAGAAAGAAATTAGGGAAACAACACCCTTCACAATAGCCACAAAAGACATAAAGTACATCGGTGTGACTCTAACCAAGCAAGTGAAAGACCTGTTTGGAAAAAAAAAAGATTCAAGTCTCTGAAGAAAGAAATTGAAGAAGATATCAGAAGATGGAAAGATCTCCAGTGCTCATGTATTAGTAGGATTAACATAGTGAAAATGGCCATCCTGCCAAAAGCAATCAACAGAGTCAATGTAGTTCCCATCAAAATACCAACACAATTCTTTACAAACCTTGAAAGAAAAATTCTCAACTTCATATGGAAAAGAAAAACAGAATTTCCAAAACGATCCTGTACAACAATAGATCATCTGGAGGTATCTCCATCCCTGATCTCAAGATGTACTACAGAACAATAATAATTAAAACATAATAATTAAAACTTGCATTGTATTGACATAGAAACAGAATCCACCTTGATGGTGGATCAAGGGAACAAACAGAAGACCCAGAAATAAAATCCACATACCTATGGATACTTGATATTTTACAAAGAAGACAAAACCATTCAATGGAAAAAAGACAGCAAATGGTGCTGGTCTAACTGGATGTCTGCATGTAGAGAAATGAAAATAGATCCATATTTATCACGCTGCACAAAACTAAAGTCCAAGTTGATCAAAGACCTCAACATAAAAGCAGACACACTAAATCGTTTAGAAGAAAAAGTGGGAGAGAGCCTTGAACTCATTGGCACAGGACACAACTTCCTGAACAGAACATCAACAGCACAGGTTCTAAGATCAACAATCAATAAATGGGACCCCATGAAACTGGAAAGCTTCTGTAAAGCAAAAGACACTGTCATCAGAACAAAACAACAGCCTACAGATTGGGAAAGAATCTTCACCAACCCTGTGTCTGACAGAGGGCTAATATCTAAAATATATAAAGAATCAAAGAAGTGAAAAAGCTATAAATCAAGCAATCCAATTAAAAAATGGGGTACAAAGCTAAACAGATATTTCTCTGTAGATGAATATAGAATGGCAGAGAAACACTTAAAGAGATACTCAACATCCTTAGCCATCAGGGACATACAAATCAAAACAACCCTGAGATTTCACCTTATACCCATCAGAATGGCTAAGATCAAAAACTCCAATGACAACACATACTGGAGAGGTTGTGGAGAAAGGGGAACCCTCCCCTATTGCTAGTGGGAAAGTAAACTGGTACAACCACTTTGGAAATCAATCTGATGCTTTCTCAGACAATTAGGAAAAGCGCTTCCTTGAGATCCAGTTATAGGACTCCTAGGCATATATCCAAAGTTGCTCAAGTACACAACAAGGAGATTTGCTCAACCATGTTTATAACAGCTTTATTTATAATAGCCAGAACCTGGAAACAACCAGATGACCCTCAATAGAGGAATGGATACAGAAATTGTAGTACATTTACACAATGGAATACTACTCAGCAATTAAAAACCAGGAAATCATGAAAATTGCAGGTAAATGGTGGGATCTAGAAAAGATCATCTTGAGTGAGGTATCCCAGAAGCAGAAAGACACACAGGGTATATACTCACTAATAAGTGGATAATAGACCTATAAGATAGGATAAACCTACTGAAATCTGTACACCGAAAGAAGCTAAACAAGAAGGAAGTCCCTGGGTAAGATGATAAATCCTCAATTAGAAAGACAAATGGGATGGACATTGGAAGAAGGAGAAAACAAGAAACAGGACAGGAACCTACCACCGAGGGCCTCTGAAAGACTCTACATAGCAGTGTATCAAAGCAGATGCTGAGACTCATAACCAAACTTTGGGAAGAGTTCAGGGAGTCATAAGAAAGATGGCAGAGTTGAGTTAGTAAGACCTGAAGAGGACAGGAGCTCCACAAGGACCAAATATATCTGGTCCTTTTCTAAGACTGAGTCTTCAGCCAAGGACTATGTATGGATGTAACCTAGAACCCCTGCCCAGATGTAGCCCATGACAGCTTAGTATCTATGTGGGTACCCTAGTAAGGAGAACAGGGACTGTCTCTGGCATGTCCTATTCTGTGTTTCTGTAGGGAGAGGCCTGACCGGCTCCTCCTCTTGCCTCATTAGTAGGATCTCAATGACATTAATTCTTTATTGTGTACCACAAGGGTCTAGATTGCTGGAAACTGGCTGGCTTTTTACTCCCTCTCCCTGAGGGAGGAGCAGCTATGCCAGGCCACCAGGGTAGGACATTGCAGCCAGTCCTGATGAGACCTGATAAGGTAGGGTCAGATGGAAGGAGGAGGAGGACCTCCCCTATCAATGGACTTAGAAGGGAATGGGAGAAGATGAGGGACAAAGGGTGGGATTGGGAGGAAATAAGGGAGGGGGCTACAGTTGGGATATAAAGCAAATAAAATGTAATTAATGTAAAAAATAAAATTTAATTTAAAAATGAAAAAAAAGAGCCATAAAGAGTGAGAAAGTCAAGGAAAAAAGACTGGAGAGAGGGGTTGGAAAGACCCCTGTGCCCAGATATATTTGCTCCTGTGGTAGCTCAGTGACCAACTGGTTTCCCATAGTAAGGGGAACAGGGACTATTTCTGACAGGAACTCAATGGCAGGCTCTTTGACCTCCCCACCCCCCAAAGGAGGAGCAGTCCTGCTAGGCCACAGAGAAGGACTTTGTAGCCAGTTCTAAAGATAGCTGATAAAACAGGATCAGATGAAAGGGAAGGAGGTCCTCCCCAATCAGTGGACTTGGAAAGGGGCAGGGAGGAGATGAGGGAGAGAGGGAGGGTTTGGGACGAAATGAGAGAGCAGATACAGCTGGGATACAGAGTTAATAAATTGTAACTAATAATAAAAAAATTAAAAAAAGAAAGTTAACATAAAGCAAAAAAAGTGATAAACTATAATAAATGAAACAATAAACAAATTAAAAAAAAGAAGACATAGACTAACAAATAGATGCAAAAACAAGATCCATCACTCTGCTGCATAAAATAAACACACATCAGCATCACAGATAGATATATCAAGAAACAGGCTAAAAAAATATTTTCCAAGCAAATAAATCCAAGAATAAGCTAATGTTACCATTGTAATATCTAACAAAGTATACTTTTAATTAAAATTAATCAAAAGAAATCATAATAAGTAAAGGAAAAAGCCATCAAGATGATGTCTCAATTCTGAGCATATATGCCCCAAATGTGAAAGCACCTACATTCATAAAAAGAAACATTCCTAAAGATTAAATCCCACAAATGGAAAATGGGTGAGTACAGCACCTCACTCTCACCAATGTTTAGTTTCCAGACAGAAACTAAGCAAAAAAATAATAAAACTAACATGTTATCAATCAAAAGGACTTAACAGATTTGTTTGGAACATTTCACACAAACACAAGAGAATAAATGTTCTTTTCAGCACCTCACAGAACCTTCTCCAAAATTGACCATATGCTTGGTCACAAACAACTCTCAACTCTCACAAGAAAATTAAAATAACTCCTTGTATATTATCAGATCACCATGGATTAAAGCTGGACTTCAACCATAGAAAAAAACAGAAAGCCTGTCATCACATGGAAACTGACAACTACCTACTCAACAACCACAAAGTCAAGGAAGAAATAAAGAAATAAAAACATTCTAGAATTCAGTGAATATAAATGCACAACATACACAAATTTATGGGACCCAATAAAAGCAGGGCTAAATGAAATGCTCATAGCACTAAGTACCTTCAGAAAGAAACTGGCGAGATCTTACTAGCAAATTAACAGCACACCCGAAAACTCTAGAACAAAAAGAAACTAACACAACCACAAGGAGTAGATGGAAGGAAATAATCGAACTCTGGGCTGAAATCAAGAAATTAGAAATGAAGAGAACAATACAAAGAATAAAGAAAACCAAGATTTTTCTTTTTTTTAGAAAATCAACAAGCTAGATAAACAGTTAGCCAAACTGACTAAAAGTCAGAGAGAGAATATTCAGAATAATAAAATCAGAAATGAAAGGGGAGGCATAACAACAGATACTGAGGCAAGCCAAAAATAATTAGGTCTTATTAAAATGTTGTACTCCACAAAATTGGAAAATCTAATTAAAATGAATGATGTTCTTGATAAATCAAGATCAGATAATGAAAGAACACTGCCAAATTCGTTTTATGAGGCCACAGTCACCTTGATACCTAAACCACACAAAGACTCAACCAAAAAAGAAAATTTCTGACCAGTCTCCTTTATGAACACTGATGCAAAAATACTCAGTAAAATGCTTTCAAACCAAATCCAAAAACACATCAAAAACATCATCTACCATGACCAAGTAAGCAGGGATGGTTCAATATATGAAAATCTGTCAATGTAATCCACTATATAAACCTATTGAAAGAAAAAAAAATGATCATCTCATTAGATGCTGAAAAAGCATTTGACAAAATCCAACACAAATTCATGTTAAAAGTCTTCTAAAGACTTGGGATACATGGTGCATACCCAAACACAATAAAGGCAATAAATAGCAAGCCAACATTAAATAAACAGAGAAAAGTTGAAAGCAATTCCACTAAAAGCAGACACAAGAAAAGGTTAACCCCTCTCTCCATACCTATTCAAAATGGGACTTGAAGTTTTAACTAGTGCAATAAAACAACTAAAGGAGATAGGATATCAAGGGGCTACAAATTGTTAAGTAGGAAGTAGTATATATAAATTACTCCCAAAATTCTACCAAGGAATTCCTACAGTTGACAGCCACCTTGAGCAAAGTGGCTACATACAAAATTAACTCAAAAAATCACTAGCCCTCTTTTATACAAATGATTAATGAGCTGAGAAAGAAATTATGGAAGCAACACCCTTCACAATAGCCAAAAATAAAGTAAAATATCTTGGGGTAACTCTAACCAAGCAAGTGAAAGACATGTATGACAGGTACTACAAATCTTTGAAGAAAGAAATTGAAGATATTAGAAGATAGAAAGATCTCCCATGTTCATGGATTAGTAGGATTAACATAGTAAAAATGATCATTCTACAGAAAGTAATGTCCTAATTCAACACAATTCCCGCCGAAATGCCAACACAATTCCTTACAGACCTGAAAGAACAACATCAATATCATATGAAGCACAAAAACACAGGGATAGTAAACACAGCACTATCCTTCATTTCAAGCTGTACTTCTGAGCATTAGTCATACAAACTGCATGGTATTTGCATAAAAACAGACAATTTGACCAATGGATTAAAATCAAAGATTAAAAATAAACCCATAAGCATAAGGACACGACCTTTTTTTACAAAGAAGCTAAAACTATATAATAGGGGAAAAAGGCATCTTGAACAAATGGTGCTCATCTAATTGGATGTCTGAATGCAGAAAAATGCAAATAGGTAGATATTTATCACCCTACATAAAACTCACATCCAAGCAGATCAAAGAGCTCAGTATAAAACCAGAGACACTAAATCCGATAAGAGAAAGTGAGAAATAGCTTTGAATGCATTGGCACAGGAGACAAATTCCTGAAAAGAACGCCAACATCCCAGGCTCAAAGATCAACACTTAATAAAGAGAACCTCATGAAACTAAAAAGCTTCTATAATTCAAAGGATACTGTCAATAGGACAAAACAGAAGCATAGAGAATAGGAAATATCACCAACCCTACATCACACAAAAAATATAAAGAACTCAAGAAATTAGACAACAAACCAAATAACCCAATTAAAAATGGGGTACAGAGCTAAAGAGGGAATTCTCAGCAGAGGAATCTCAAATGGCCGAGAAACACTTAGAGAAATGTTCATTGTCCTTCATCATCAATGAAATGCAAATCAAAATGTCCCTGAGATGCTAAAAATCACAAAGATTATTATCATCCACATATTGATATTTAAATTTTATCATATTTAAAATTCCAAAAGTTTTTAATAGAAAACTTTAATTGATACATTCAAGATAAAATCTATACTAATATAAACAGAACATGTTTATAGCAGTACTGAACCGAATTTTGATGACTACAAAGATACATAAATAATTGAGGCAGTGTGAAATTCTCATAAGGACACATCAATTCAATAGAAAAGCAGTAAAAATATATATACATAATACACTGTACTGCATATGGATATATATAACAACAGCATTTGAGATATAGTCCTTTTAGTTAGTAATACCCAAACCATTATCTTTATTAATATTTGAATACTGATTCAGCTCATTCCAAGTGTTTGTGAAATATATTTTTATATTCATCATAGACTTAAATATAAAAATATAACAATATTTCTTACATACTTGAGGTAAGCTAATTTAATTAGACTTGTTAATGAATAAATAAACTAGCCATTACAGGTTAACAAAAAAAAAAAAAAGAATAAAAGGGACTATAACAAAATCTTTTTTTTTTTCATCAAATATGATGCTAAGAAAATGTAAAACCAAGCTTTATGTTTGGTTCAAAATATATAAAACACATATCTAACAAAATAGTGTGCTTAGTAATCAATAATAGAAGGGCAAGTAATTCTAATTTTTAATGATTTATTTATTATGTATACAGTGTTGTGTCTGCATATACAGGCATGAAGAGGGTATGCAGATCTCATTATAGATGGTTTTGAGCCACTTGTAGTTGCTGGGAATTGAACTTAGGACCTTTGGAAGAGCAGCCAGTTTTCTTAACATCTAAGCCATCTATCTAGCCCTAATTCTACTTTTTAAAATGAGTGAAAGGGTTGAAAAAAAATTACCATAAGGTGAGCATTCAAAGAGCTGGTGTCATGAGAAAGATTATCAGGTGTCCAGAAGGCTAGCGAAAAATATAAAGAATACTTATCACCCATTAGAACATCTACAATATAAAATAAACAACAACAACAAATTATTGACCAGAGTCAAGTGATGGGAACATCTTGGCAAAGCTGGAACTTCCTTAATTGCTGGTAGAATTTAAAATGTTGAACCATCATCTATTGACAAATCTAATATTAATCTGTATCTTTTCTTTCCTAACAAACATAAAAGAACATACCTTCTAAAATACAGCACCTCCCAAGCATTGTCTTACATGGGGCAGATGCTATAGAAAAACACAGTGCATTGCTTAACTGATGTGGAGGAAGGACTAAGCAAAGCCACCAAGTAATGGCCTTCAGAAAAAGACCTTGTCTTTTGTTGAAATGGGACTAATGGAGGTCATTGTAGGAACACAAGAGAGGACCAGCACCAAGGAAGATGTCTGAGTCTACTGGAGGTGGGTCTCAGGGCCCACAAAGCTGCTAAAACTTAAATCTGTGCACATAAAGTCTTTGAACTTTATTTTGTGTAAAATGCCTACTCTTTTTGAGGTGTACAGGAAATCAAAAGTATATATTACCTTTTTTCCTATTAGCAATTAAATTAATGGGTTTCTTTAAAATTCTTTTTCAATTTTCAAAAACGTAACTTCTACAATAAAAGTAACAGAACATTCAATAGCTTTAAAAGCTAACAAAAAATAGTTGATTTTAGGGAATAATATGTTCAATTCTATGTTAGTTTTTTTCACTCATGTATCTCTAAATGAATTCTTTAAATTTGTTCCTCCAATATAAATAGAGAACAAGTTCACAAAACAAGGATGAATTCTGAGCTTTGCTACATCTCAGCAGTATCGATTGTGCCCACCCTGTTTTGATGTGAGGAGGATGGTGCTTTATCACTGAGGTCTGGTGAAAAACTTGAACAACTTTTAGACACCTAACCCTTACACTAGCTAAAGTAGCTACTCTAGGGATATGTTCTTGAATTGATATTATATACCAAGTCCTGTATTTAACTCATAGAAATCCTTGTATTTTATGTGGATTGGAGAATTTGTTTATCAAATATCTCATTTTTCTTAGAAGATATTTCAGAGATGATGACTGAGTGCGAGTGAGTGTGAAGGCACAGAACCTAGCCTAGAGGGACATGAAATCTATGGCAGATGAACACTCAAATGACTGGCAGAATGTTTAAAAATAGAGTTTTTGAAGCAGTTCCTAAAATTCATTGCTTATTTTACTTGCTTGGTTGAGGATTATTCACGACAGTAAAGTTTACTCTTAACTCCATCTCAGTGGTTTTAAACAAACTTTTTTTTTTCATTTAGCCACTAGTATAAGGAACATACATACTTCCACCACTCCAAAATTTTCCTTGCATTCTCTTTGATATCAGTCTCTTCTTCCTTGTATCATTCCTGTAACAACTGATCTTCAGTTGTTTCTGCAGTTGACCTATTTTTGAGGCTGTCAGGTCACTGGAACCATTCAGTTACTTAGAGCTTGGGTTATTAATTAAAGTCAATACTTCTAAGGAATGTACGTGTTTAATGCATCTACAATATCATTCTTTTTTGTTGCTGTTATTGTGAACAATATGTTTGCCTATTTCATAATTGTGTTGGTTGGTGTTAATTGTCAGCTTTAATATAGAATCACCTGGGACAGCATTCTTAATTGACTTTGCTTTCTGGTAGACATATGGCAAATTGTCTTGATTATGTTAATTGAAGTGAGAAGAAGTATGCGCTGTGCATGGCAACATTCCATAGGCAAGAGATTCTGAATTGTATAGGAATAGAGAACAAAAGTGGAGAATTAGTGTGCATGTGTTAACTCATTGTTCTCTGCTCTTGACTGTGGATGGGATCAATTATTTCAACTGTTGGCTACCTTTACTTCATTTAAGTGAAGGACTAACCTGAAATCTTGAGCCAAATAAATGCTTTATGTCATAAAATTCTTTTGTCAGGGTATTTTGTTACAGCAATGGGAAAGGAAATTCTAACAATAGTTAAGGGATATTTTGGTAGCTTCCATTTTTATCGCCATAGAGAAAATCTCTATGTATATTTAGATACAAATCTTTAGACAAATTTATGTTTTGCATACATAAGCACTGTAAGTGCCTAATGTGGTAATAACTTATACATCCATAATAATTCTAATAAATTGTCAAAGAGTGTGAGAAGTAAGATGAAGTCCTGAATGAGTATATATTATTGACATGAGCATGACATGTCAAAGGACTCACATATACCAACCAATAAACTGTCAAGTTGAGAATATGAAGGGAGAAGATGGGAGATGTGGCAGGTGCCTTGCCTTCACCAAGCAACAATCATTATGACTTGTTGAAGTTCTAAAGGCAAATGACAGGTGGAGTAGGGACAAGACTCTTCTAATTGTTTCAGTGAAAGCTCACCTTATTACAGCTAGATTTACATTTGCTATAGAGTCTTCAAGGTGAAGTACGGCCAACATAAATCAATTGGCAGCATTTCAGCTTTTCAAATTTTCAGGTACCTTTAACCCATACACACACACACACACACACACACACACACACACACACACACACTGCATATGCCTCACATAAAGAAACCGAGTCTCAGTGAATCAGAAGATACTGTTTCCAAAGAAATATGAATCTCAGAACTAAGCATATGGGACTATTCACAGTCTTCTCCTTCGGATTTCTTTGCTGGGGTCATAACCCAGAGGCTGCCTCTCCTTGGGGCTTATAGGTACTATTAGCTACTTAGAACACCCTTCTCCATATGAAGGAAAGTCACAGCTTCTGGAGGCTCCTTTTTAGATCACACAGAGAGGAGATTTCTATTGGTTTAGAGAACAAATGCTTCATCGGTTTGGAGCTACGTGTTTGTGACAGTTCTAAGAGCAGCCACTGTGTGGTAATGACATAGTGGGAGAGTAATGAGAGAGGCTGTTTGCCTCAACTAGGAAAAAGCAAGTGGGCCTTTGTGAGCCTTCCTCTCTGAGTTCTTATGCTCACAGATTACACTAGGGAAACCAGGAATGTTAAACATGCAATATTGTCTTTTCAAAGGAAAAGATGTGTAACTTGTTTTCTTCCAGAAGGCTGGGAATAGCGGTGGCTATTAGCCTGGTGAACCTTTGCACTATCTGTAGGGCCAGGTCATACCAAATTCTCACAGGAATGGAGACAGCTAATAGCCGAGGAGACCTTCCCCTTATCTGTATGGCCAGGGACTCCTTAAAGCTCCCATAACTGGACAGAAGGTGGCTAAGAATCCAGATGACACCTATGCTATTGGTTTGACTGAGACACCACCAGATCCTCCCCTGGGCCCTTAAGATAGTACATGCAGCCTATCTGTAGAATCCATCTTCATGGGAGACATGACATGTACTTTGAGAATGTAAATTTAATTCCTTGAACACATAGGGTTGTTATACCAGGAAACTTTCTCCAAAATTGTAATATACTTAAAATATGCCTGCAATAACCTGCCTGGAATCTGAAGAACTTTGAACCAACACCACTTACTGAGTTTTGTTGAACTGGACTTCCTTCTTGTCTCCCAAAGATCATTATTCTTCCATCCGTGGTGTTTGCAGAGACCCCATGCATCTGCACAAGCCCTGGCCGAGATAACATCATACACAAAGGTAGTCAAGGCCAGAGTTGTGGCAGTTTGTTGGGCTGTTCCTAGTATGTAGACAGTGCAGACTAATGCAAGAGATACTAATTATACTGCACATCATCTTCCCCACAAAGAAACTGAATGTGTTGGATTGGTGAACAGCCAAGTTGTCTGCCAATTTAGTTCAGTTAGAATGTGCATTAGTTTGAAAACAATGTCCCCTCTTTCTTTTTCTTCTTGTTTTTGCCTTCTTTGTTTCAAGCTAAATATTATTTACTATAACAAATCTCATAACATGAACATGTTTATTTGTTTTTAATTACAAAGTTTCTTACTTTGAAACTGTGGTATTTGATGTTTTCTAATGAATTCTAATGAATTATGCCTTTGTCAACTTCAGAGAAAGCTAGAAAAAAAGGGGGTGAGGGCAGATAGGCATTCAAATCATGATGTCATCTAGGGCACTGAGGAAGTAGCACAAAGAAGTCACTGATGGGAGAAGTGCTGTGCCAGTATTTTCCACTAATATATAATGTATTTATCGCCATTTGTGGATTTTAGTTGGTAAATCAAAGAGTTTTAGATGATATTTATGAGATAACATTATTGTTTCAGATGGACAATTTACAGCAAGAGGAAGAAGCAGAATGGGACACCAGGAGGACTGAGTCTGGCAGTTTATAAATGATCTGCCCCATGGGATAAATCGCTCTTGCCAGGGCGTCTCTTCCCAAGCCTGAGCTACAGAGTGTGTGGGCTCTGCTTGTAGAGAGCATCAACTCTCTAGGTCTCTCAACCCAGGTTGCTCTGACAGAGATCTCTTGCTTTCTAGTCCTGGCCCTGGTGATCATGGGCAGGCTTAGGGTAATATCCTATACAGTCTTCTAACCAACAAACTAGGTTCCCCAATGATTTGTTCCATTCTACATCTTTTGGACATGGAGAAGTTCCAAGCACCTATCTTGAGCAGGGAAGATCACAACTGATGCAGACCTGTGCCTGCCTAGGACCTGTGTCAAAATTACAGGTCATTAGCTAGAAAAGAACATACCAAATACATATGATTTATATTCCTAACTTTCTAACCCTCTGTAATCTGATATCACATTACTAACACATTATGTGAATAAAATACATTCTAATTCTCTGCCTCATCTAATAACAATTCCATTATAAGCTGCATTTTGAAAGCATTTTATTGTTTTCTATCTTCTAGTGATATTATAACTCATAAACATTATTTGTCAGGGTTAGACAAGTGTGGAATAAAATATGAGGCAGTTTTGAAATGTTTATTTCCCATGCACGTCAGTTTTATATACTTTGTACTACACAAATTTGTCAACAAAGGCTGAACTAACCAAAGGATTACAGTCCTGTTGTTGTAAACAAATATGAGTGTTGGGTTGAATATTATTTATTATTAGCACTAAGATTATCACACCAGTATTACCTAACCTGCTATCACAAATAATAAGCCACAGACATCCCTTGGATTTTATAATTGCCTTATTTACCTTTGGGCCAGACAATGTTTTGCTTATACTGTCTTAGTAACCTCACCATCCATCTCCCAGTCCTCATCCAATGTCGTCCATCTTAATCTTCTTCATCTGAGCTATCTTCAATCCATAATCTTATAAATAGTAGCTCTTATTATTCATCTGGGCCTCTCCATGTCATTATTGGAGTCCTTCCTCCAGGCCCATGTGATTTCTTTTCTAAGCTGGACTCCTCCTTCTGTCTCCTGTCCTTTGGTTCCTATCCTCCAAGCCTGGGAACCTTAGCCACACCTACCTCATTCTGCTTGGCCTAGGGTATAGGCTGTTTAATCAGCCAATCAGATATTTCTTAGGTAAGTTTATAAAACAAAGATAGGTGTAACCAGATCTCAAAAGACAGCAACACACATCAGAACAACTGCCAACACAGTCCAAACATCTGTGTGTTGTGCTAATCAGAAAAATGTAGTATTTGTGGGGTAAGGTCCTGAAAACACAGCTATACTTGTCTTAAATCCGTAAAATTCAAACCTCTTGGGGCAATCACAGAACACACCAGACTTGGAGTCCCATTCAGTTTTTCACAAAAAAGTACAACAATATGCCTAACCATTTCCCAGAACAAAGACAGGATTGTAATGAGGATGGCATACACTCCCAGAATTCTAGAGAGAAATAGCAGGAAGACAAAGATGTGCTTGCTAACAAGTTTTTTTTTAATTTTCATTATATTTATGTGTAAGGAAACATACACATTAAACCCATACATTCACTCAGATTAAGACACATTTATAAACGTGCATACAGACATGCATTTATACACGTGTATATATACACACACATATGCACATACAAAACCACAAACACACATACATACATACTAACACATACATAAACATTCACAGATTTACTCTCATGCACCATCAAATGCTCACACAATCACACATTCACACTCACAAACACACACTCACTCCTGTTTTCACACTCATACTAACACATTCCCATGCATACATACAGACACTTTTATATATACTCATACTCATTCATACACTAACACACCTAATATATATATTTACACACTACCATTCACACTCCTACATACTAACATTCAAAAACACTCAAGTATTCATACATAAACACACACTGAATCACAAATACATATACAGTAAAATACTCATACACACTTATATATATTAGCACACTCATGTTTACTCACAAACACAAAAGTCTAAATACAGATTTTATAATTCCCCGTGGAATGACAACATATATGTGCTATTAACACCTCATGTAGTTGTGGCTATATGCATATATGTATATCTGTATATCCTGTTGTATTCATTTATGTACATAAATGCACTCGTATATATGTCTTTTCTACTTTAAAAATATGACCAAAATTTTTTGGTGGAAGAAACATTTTCTGGGTTCTATATGAACACCTCGCCACTAACCAAAGCTATCTTCCTAGTAGGGCATCAAGACAGTCCACACAGAGGAGAGAGAGGCAGGATTTATACTAATAAAGAGTGGAGAAGATATGGGTACTAGCACAGAGAGGGATTTTTATTGCATATATAAAAGATGAATGGTGGAGATTGGACTTCTAAGGAACACTTGATATCAAACAAAAAAACCATATTCCATTTATGTAAAGTTCAAAATTATTCCTTGGTGAACTATACTGCAAAGAAAAAAAAACAGATAAGTAAAAGAAAAGCTAATTTCATATTTTATAGCATAGATTAAAAATTATAAGGAGCAGTTCTGTATGCCCTTTACCCTGTGCCCAGTGCCTTGTGCCCTGTGCCCCATACTTCAAAAAGACCAAATTCAAAGCAAGAAGGGTGTTATGCACTATAATTTCATCACTCAGAAGCTGATGTGACAGGACTAGAATTCCAGGCTGACCCTGACTATATAAAAGATCCTGTCCCATAAATGAAAAACAAACTAAAGCTATCATTCACAAGGCAGAAATGATGAGACCAAAGGATGACTGCCCTTAAAAAGTAAAGATGTCATAAATCAGAGAGAAAACTCAGTTCTATCAGGCCCCAAGAAAGCTGAGTCTGGAGGATTACTATGGCTAATGAATTCAAGGAAAGCCTTGGACACATAAACAGTTATCAACTCTTTCTGTGCTGAAGCAATGAACTAAATTGAATTGAATTATTCACCCTTTGACTAATCTCTTACTCTAACCACTCCCAATTAATATACCATGTTTTATTTATTTTTATTTTTTAAGATTTTGATTACATCATTTCCCATTACATACCCTTCATCCAAACAGTGGCATGAAATCTGCAGCTTACTCTCTTTTAAATTCATGGCCTCTTTTTTTGTTTTGTTATTAAATATACATATGTAATATATTTATTTTATCTTTAGAATTATATAAATACAACTTTCTCAGTCTGTATCTATATAATTTTACTTGCATATATGTGTTTTCAGGGCTGAATATTTAGTATTGGATAACAAATTCATATTCATTCCTCTGGAGAAATCTATTTCTTCCTTAGTTACCTGCAGTTTTTTGCCTAGGGTTGAAGCCTCCTGAATGTTAACTCTTCTACATTAAGCAGGACTATTGTTGTTGACTTTGTTCAGCTCATATTTAGGTAATCATGCTGGTAAAACTTTATGTGTATAGCTTCTGAAAATTCTAGGGGATGCAATTTCAGAACAAATTTTTTGGTCCTCTGGCTCTTACAATCTCTCTGTTCCCTATTCTACAATGATTTCTGAGCCTTAGAAGCAGGAGTTGTGTTGTAGATGCATCAGTTGAGCTTGGGCTCCCTTAATTCTACATTTTGATTGATTATAATTTTTTGTAATGGTCTATGTATATTGAAAAGAGAATTTACCTTGATGAGTGGCATATGGACAAATATTTAGATGTAGTCAAGGATTTTGCTAGTTGAACAAAGTGATAGTTCTATGTTATTCTTCAAGATCCATGACTTTACTTCACTAGTCCTAGCTGCGAATCTTCCCATGTGACTACATATCCTAGAATAAATTCAGAAAATAACAGGAGGAAAAAAAGGAACGAAGAGGGTAAAATAGCAGCAAGGTTGTCTGAAAAAGTCATAAGAAATTATCCTATTATCTCTCCACCTTAAAATACCTCAAACACATGTAACTAATTTTACAAATATATGTCTATAGCTTAAATTAAAATTTTCTAACTGGTATGACAATGCTTTCTCTAAGATCTAGAGACCATCTAACAAAAACCTCAACACCAGGCATGAGAAACTCTCTTGAAGTGTTGGTCAGTGATGCCCAAGATACTCCCAAAATATTATAGGCTATTGCTATTGCCTTTGGTTCCCCCCAAAGTGAATGAGTGTTTTTACTGTTGAAAATACCATGCACTTCAGACTCAGGGCTGAGAGACCCTTGAGCTAGAACTAAACTGGACATCTCCTCTCTGAGTACCAGATACCAGAAAATGTCATGTAAACTTCCAAAGGAATGAAATAACCAACCGTCTTACACAGTTGTCACACCTATGAACTAACACTGGCCATCATGCTACAATAACTCTAATGGTGAATTATCAGCACTCATATCTTGGCATTGACCTACAGCTTGCTCCTTGGACTTAAGAACCACCTAAGACCAAATTCATGTCTGGTACTGGAAACCAATAATTGTATTTTTTCCTGTTTAGTTTTTTGTTTTGTTTCGGTTTGGCTTCTCTGTGTATCCCTGGTTATCTTGGAATTCACCTTGTAGAGCAAGGTGGCCTTGAACTCAAAGATCCTTCTGCCTCTGCTTCCCAAGTGCTAGGAATAAAAGCATGTACCATACCTCCATCACAGTCTTTAAGAGAGAGATGTGTAGTAGAGGGTGCCTGTAAAAACAGCACTCAGGAAGCTGAGGTAGGAAAGTGAGAAGTATGGAAGCAGTTGGACCCTGTCTCAAAAACGTCCATCTGTAAATAGACTGATGTTAAGTGTATTCAACAAAAAGCTACATCTGCACTAAATACAGAATGTATATTGTTATATGTGTATATTAGCATATATATATATATGCACATTCTTTTTAGCACTGTGCTATACACAATAAGCACATGCAATGTTAACTGCTATTTATTTGGATACAAATTCTTGCATATGGCTTTTCTGTTTGGCCCACAAGAAGAAAATAACAGTGGTTATTCTGAAAAGATTCACCTGCTGAGCATTCATCATCCCTTCCTACTCGTAATGAGTGAGCTGAGGACTGTGTCACCATGCTGTGATTAGGCAGGCTGTAATTGTATGCCATCTTTTCAAAAATAAAAGTTAATTAAGAATTTCATGCATGAGAGGCATTGCCCTTGTCTTTTCTGAATGATTTCACACATTCCTATTTAGCTAAAAAAGCAGGGGAAAAATTCTTTAGGAGTTTGGCTTCCAAGATTTGATTTTCCAGAAGATAGACACTTGCCTATTCTTGATGCTAGAGGCTTGGTGAAAATACAGCAATATCTTTCAGTAGTTTAAAAATAATGTGTATTTTGCTGCTTCATCTTACATTCTCTTTCTTGTTGCTATGGTTAAAACACTGAAGCAGCTTAAGGGAGGGATTATGCATTCTGCCCATGATTTTGGTTTTCAGTCCATCCTACCAGGACAGGCATGGTGGAGTTCCCTGCTGTCCTAGAAAGAATTGTTACCTCACTGGACCAAGAAACAAAGAAACAAACAATAACATCAACAGCAAAAAGCTTCATTCCCCTCCCCCTCCAATTCTGCTCACAGTAACAGACACCTGCTAACCTTCCTCACCCACTAAAATGGCATGACCTCCCAAAATAGCACCACAGACTGGGGAGCAAAGGTTTGGAACACAAGCCTTTCATTGCTAACACTTCACTAAAATACCTTTTTCTCTGCCATTCGATATTCCTCTATTGAGAATTCTCTGTTTAACTCTGCACCTCATTTTTTATTTTAATTTTTATCAATTACAATTTATTAACTTTGGATCCCCCCTATAATTCCCTCCTTCCTCCTTCTCCACCATGCCCCTCCCCCAGTCTACTGATAAAGTAGGCCTTCCTCCCCTTCTTTCTGATCCTAGTCTATCAGGTCTTATCAGGAGTGGCTGCATTGTCTTCCTCCGTGTCCTGTTAAGGCTGCTCCCAAGTCTCCAAAACTGCCATAATTAACTTCAGTTGTCTACTTGATGTAAACCTAGAGTCACCAGGGAAGAGTGAACCTCAATTGAACAACTGCCCCCATTGGATTATTCTGCGGCATTTCTGTGGGGCATTTTCTCAATGACTAATTGTGAGAAGGACTCAGTCTTCTGTGGGCAGTGTTGTCACCAGGCAGGTGGGGCTAGTTGAATAAAAAGGGTAGTTGAATGTGAGCCTGGAAACAAGCCAATAATCCGGGTTCCTCTGAGGCTTCTGTTTCTGTTTCTGCTTCCAAATTTCTGCCTTAAATTCTTTCCTTGGCTTCCCTGGATAGCAGACTATCATCTGTAAGCCAGTTTAACTCTTTCCTCACCAAACTCATTTATGTCAATGTTTTATCAGAACTATGACACTGCTGTTTGCCTCCTTCCTCTGTTGTTTGAAGTTTGTGCCAAGTTCAAGGTCTCGCAGACCAAAAGCTCAACTGAGTAACATCATCAGCCCTTGGTTTTTTGAAACAGAATCTTAGTATTATGGCTCAGGTTGACAAAGAAATCCCCTGCCTCTAACTCTTGGATAGTGGGAATGTATGACTATGCTCAAAGCCTATCAGAAAACATCATTTTTTTTAATAGCCATTGTGCTGGCTAATTTTATGTCAACTTGACATGAAATAGTCATCTGAGAGGAAGAACCATCTATTGAGAAAATCCTTCCATATGATCATACCGTAGGCAACCCCCATGGACATTTTCTTAATTAGTGATTGATATGAAAGGGACCACCACCCTGGCTGGTGGTTCTTTGTGTTAGAAGAAAACAGGCTGAACAAACTGAAGAGCAAGCCAGTCAGTTACAGTCCTCCATGGCCTCTGCATCAGCTCTTGCCTTCAGGTTCCTGACAGGTTTGAGTTCCTGCCTTGGTTTTTCTCAATTGACTGTGATTCGGTACATACAAGCCAAATAAACCCTTCCCTTCTCAAGTTGCTTTTGGTCATGGTGTTTTGTCACAGAAACAGTAACTCTAAAAAAGCCAGCATTACTTATTTGAGCTTTTTGTATTTGATGTTGTAACATGGGTGAATGTGTGGTTAGACGGAAAGTAAAGTATGCATTCTGATGTGAGATCGCAGGTTCACATCTGGCCCCTGTGAAGATTATGCTGTCCTCAAAACAAAGGATCTTTAATAATGCTCATTTTCTTAGACATAGACAGCTACTTGAGATTGATCATTAGAGCAAAACTAGAAATGGAGTCTGGAGATGTGACTTAGCTATGGACCACTTACTCTATTCCCCAGGTGCTTTGGCTTAATTCCCAGCAAAAACAATTATGGATTTGTGAGTTAATGTGTTTATTGGAAGCCATTGTATAGTAGCAAAAAATATTTTAAAAAAAATGAAGTACACACTTCTAAGTATGTACTAAAATAAGATGTTGCATTTGCATATTAATTATTTTATGAGTATTTCAAAAGAATTCAAGGGATATCAGATGACAAAATATGTTCTACTATAATAGAAAGTAGGGCAATGATTGATCAGAGGTGCATAGGTTTAAGAAGCTCAGTTATAGAAACCATGTCAGTAAAGAAATGTGATAAATAGAGTAACAAATCCTTCCAAATATTGTAGTTGGTAGCTTTAAGTTTTTTCTTTTCTATCATTATTTTAAAACTTTTATATGAAGAATATTATCACTTACCTAATGAAAAAATCATGTTAAAATTATTGATATGCAATGCAAAGAAATTGAGCCTAATGCTGTTTTTTGTTTTGTTTTGTTTTTCTGGGAGGTGTGCTTTCTTTATTAGTTTTTGTCTGTTAAAAAATTCATTATCAATTTTTAGAATAGATATTTTGGGTTTGGGAGAAATATTTTTAGGTAAAGTTTACCATAGCAGCATGAAGACCTAAATTTGTTACTCAGAACATATAGGAAAATTCAGATGTAATACAACATAGTTCTAGTCCCAGCCATGGAAAGGCAGAGACAAGCAGATATCAAAGGCTCCTTAAATAGCAAGTCTTAAGTTGCAGGAAAAACTGTCCAAAAAAATAACAATAATAAATAAATAAAAAGTTAGCAGTGCCTGTGGCTTCATAAACTTCAGGGTTTAAATGCTAGGCCAATAGGGAATGACATATTAGGAGGTTATACAAATGAAATGGTCATCCCTGAACAAACATAACAAATATCGTTATATAGACTAAGCAGGTTGTGTTTATATAGTTAAGAATATATCTGTATATATGTAATAACAATAAATGAAAAATGAGACCATGAATTTGGAAGAGATCACAGAGGGGTCTATGGGAGTGTTTAGAAGGAGGAAAGGGGAGAGAAATTATGTAATTATATTATAATATCAAAAAGGAAGAGAAATACATTTTTAAAAATCTGAGGTGCTGTGGATGGGGCTTATAGATCAGAGCACCTGCCTAGTGTGCATAAGACCCTGGGTTTAATTGCCAGAACTAAAATAAAAAAATGAACAAATAAAAGCAAGTCATCTGCAGTGTTAGATTTAGTCTGTGGCATTTCACACAGTGGAATGTTTTTGGTAATAGTGATAAGAACAATAAGGATGATGACAGATATAATGGCATGGATCTATAATCCCAAATACTCAGGAGAAAGAGGCAGAAGTATAACAAGTTCAAAGACTTTTGAGCTACCAGGTGAATTCAAAATCAGCTTAGCCAACTTCAAGAGAAATTCAGTTTTCTGATCTAAGTGCTTTTTACCTGGTACACTAGATTTATGAAATTTATGTACAGGATAAATAATATTTACTGCATACAATAGAAAGTTCAATAGAAAATTCAAAACACAGTGGCCTTTAAGTGATTAGAATTTCTTTTTTGAAAATTTATTTAGAATCATATGCTACTATAATTTTGGTGGTTTAAAAGAAAAGAAATAAATAAAGATGAGGCAACAGAAAGAAACAAAGTGGATTGTGATTCTCAAAGCTACCTTCCTTTCTTCTCCAAAACTCCAGGTTTGGAAGATTACTGAAGGGCAAATGTCAGAAAAACATGTCAGGAAAAACATGTGAAGTATGCCTGGCTGATGAATGTTTTAACTGACTACCTTTTGTTTTTTTCTTATCATGTGGACAAGAAACCATGAAACTCTGGCTTGAAAATAGAGAAAATAAATAATTGTGGGAGAGTAATAAAAAAGAAAAGGACAGAAAAGCCAGGTGTGTAACACACATCTGTAATCTTAATGCTCAGAGTCTGATATGTTCAAGACCAGCCTAAGCTAGTTAGTGAGAGTGTCTCAAAGAAACAATAAAACACGAGACAAATAATAAGATTAACACATTATAACTGAAAAGATGAATTGATGTAACTACCATACTGAATAATCAATGCCTGTAACAAAGCTCAGCAGGAAGAGGCTCATTCACATGCTCAGTTCACTATGTTTTTGACCTGCAGTTGTTGAGGTGAGGACTGTTATAACCAGCAAGAAAAGGTTGTGTTTCTAATTGGTTAAAAGTTAAAAATGGAAAATCCCTTTCCTGAATTCTGGGCAGTGTTTAGCTCCAGCAAGCTACTGTAGTGGAACACTGGGTCTCAGTGGTCACAGGATTTTTCCCAAGAAAGGTCTTCACCCTTTTTAGATTTTGTGCTGCTCTGAACTTGGCCTAACTTAGGCCCTACCCACAGCTCAAACCACCAAGGGTTAATTATGGACTGCATTGAGTATCTTTCAAGCTAAATATCTCCATCCAATCATCCCCTGCTTTGGAGAGGGTGCACTTTTCATCTCAGCACATAGTTTTCCTTGCATTTTCTCCTCTCAGCAGTCATGAGAAAAGGAGTTGTAAAATTCCCCTTTTGAAATGCAGGCAATTACCTCACTTTCCCAAGACCCAGTGTAGAGCAAATTAGGTGGGAGTAACTCTTGGAAAGACAGCCCTGCCTGTGCTCTGGCTGCCTCCAGATGTAGGACATGGATGTGGTGCTCACTCCCCTGCATTCAGCCTAAATGAAGATAAGCATCTCTTCACAGTCTTGCTGACAGGTCTAACCTCAATGCAACCTTAGACTCTCCTCTATTGCCTAAATTCATAGAGAGGCATCAGCAATTTCCAAGGCATGGGAATCTTGCAGGGTACAGCAAGTTAGTTTCATGAAGAAATTTTTCTATTGTTTTTGTGTTTTGTTTATTTGTTTGTTAGGGAGGGGAGGGTGATGGAATGCAGTGCTAGGAAATGAACCAGATTTCCAGATGGCAAAACACATATTCAACCATTAAACTACCCCAGCAGAAATGTATTCTGTGCTTACTAAACTTGCTAAGCTCCCTTGCTCTGAATTTATTCAGTTTGTTCTTTCCAAAAGCAACCAATCCAGCCACATGGAAGACATTATTCAAAGAATGCAGTATCCCTCTAGAGCAGCAGTTCTTAACCTGTAGGTCAAGAACCCTTTAGGGGTTGACCGATCCTTTCACAGGGGTCACCTAAGACTATCTGCATAGCAGATATTTATATTACAGTTCATGTCAGTAGCAAAATTACAGTTATGTAGTAGGAACAGAAATAATTATATGTTTGGGAGTCACCACAACATGAGGAACTGCATTACTCTTACAAATAAATTTTCTTCTTTCTTCTAGAAATATGTCTCCAGTAGATGAAGCCAAACTAGTTATAAGAACTTGGGATTTAAGTGCGCATTACAAAGAACTCTGAAGCACATCCTCCCATCAGCCTGCTGGCACAGATAATGGAGCTGTTATCTCCACTTTGCAGAAGGTGACACTGGGACTCAGGTAGAGCATGTGATTTGTTGAAGGTCACATGACAGAGCCCAAACCACAAATCAGACTGAAGTTGTAACTCAAGTAGTTTTATTTCTGGCATAACAATTTGCCTCATGCTAGTGTATACACCTTTGGTAAGCAAAGTGTTGTATGTTTAGACTCAGTGCTCTTGCTATTGCTTATTGTCTCCGTGTTTCCCAACACTGAGATCAACATTTTTAGACGTGTTTGTGGGTCAGCCAGAGATTTCAGCTAACTCACCTCTTCACCTTCTAAAAAAAAAAAAAAATCACCAAATCTTTTTCTGTATACCTCAATGAGCCCAGGTAATTAAAATAAATTAAAAAAAAATCTCTTCCTACTGCAAAAGCTGCCTAGCATTTGATTTCTACAGCCACCAGGAAACCACAGCATCCTTAAAACCACTCAAGCCATGTAAGATGACACCTCCTGTGTGTAGGTCTTAGGCCGCTTCTTTGAACGTAGACCATTCTGATTGCTCCTTGGCTTTGGACAAGGTTAAGAACAGAACTCATCCCACTCCAGCACTGTGTTTCAACTCTAGAGGACCACCTGACCCTGACAGCGTAACACATAGCCCTTGTGCTAGACATGGACAAAGACTGCCCCTCCAAAAAAGTGCTCAAGTCCAAGCAACGAAGCACCTTGGAATTAGATGAATGGAAAACAGTCTGAAAGGACACAGAGTAGACAGAAATCATGATAGAACGTGAGACAGACAGAAAAAAAAAAAAAAAACACTTTTGTTACTAAAGTTTTCTTAACTGCACTGCAAGAAAAAGAGATTCAATTCATTTAAATTTAAACATTTTATGATTAAAAAATTTCAAAAAGAAATTGCTCAGTGGTTAAGAACACTTGCTGCTCATAGTGGGGACAAAAGTTTGGTTTCCAGGACCCATGTGAGGCAGCTTATGCTTGCCTATAATCTGAGTTCCAGGGAAGTACACTCTGATTTTTAGACTTCAAGGGCACATACATTTATGTACTCATACCCACACATAGACTCACACACATGCAATAACAAATAAAATATTTTTTTTTAATTCAGACCTAATAAGAAAATATCTTTGAGATGATATGACTTGAGAATGACTCAAGTTGGAATTCATAAAAAAGCCAGTGACATAAAGCAGATCTCTCACCTGGCCTATCTTTAACAATCAGCAATATTTACATAATTCCCACCGAGATCACTAGCCAGCACTTGTTCACATCATACACAAGTAATCATATTTGGAGAAGGAAAGGAATTCTGCCTAAGAGAAAAAAAGAGGACAGAAGTGGGAATTGAAGGTAACGAGAGTAAATGAAAGATGATGGCTCAAAGCAGTGGAGTCTTTTGGGTCTTAAGTAATACTCAAGCATCAGAAAGAAGGCAGAGATCCTTGGTGGGTTATTGTTTTCTTTTTTGTTTGTTTGTTTACTTTTTTTTTACAGCTGTTTTATTTTTACATATATTTTCAAGGGGGTGATGGATTTCAAATGTTTTCATTCAAGTGTGTCATGGACCCTATCATGTGCTTCACTGTCACTTCCTCCCTCCACTCCCCCTGTCATATGCATATCTTAGACATATAATATCTAACCCAGGATTCATGAATGAGAGAAAATGCGTAATATTTTTCTTTCTGAGTCTGTCCTATTTAATTTAATACGGTATATATATATGCATATACACTACTTTTCCATTGTTATTTTATACTGTAAACATTACTTTCAAAATTAAAGGCAGCATTTTGCAGCACAAAGTCCTTACACTTCACAAAATAACCTCATCCAGACATTCCAACTGTACCCAACCAATAATCTGCCAATAGATCATCACTAACTACTCTTAACACTCAACCTGCTTCATTGCTCCATATCCAAAACTTCGCATAAGGCTTTTTAAAAGAGAGACAGACAGACTGACTGACAGACAGACAGAGAGAGAGAGAGAGAGAGAGAAGCAGATACAGATGAGAGAATGGAGAGAGTACAATCCCCAGAGGTCATGGGTAGCTTTTTATTGCTTCACCACAATTCAATCACCAAATACAAGATATAAGCCTTCAATGCCAGGATCAGAATTGAGTACGGTTATTTGAATGGCAGACTGTTTATTTCATGCTCTGGTAAAATCATGAGGAAAACCTGTCATTCTCAGTTCTTGAGAACCCCAAATTCCAAAAACCTGAACTTAGTTGGTGTTACAAAATTTGATCTCCACTTTTGAACTGGTACAAAAAGACAACAGTATTCAGTGCCTCTTGAATTCTAGAAGGCATTTAAAAAGTAATCCTTGGATTTAGGAATAAACATAAGGGACAATGTTACAATAATGCTGAGTTAATTGGGAGATTTGAAGATGATAAGCCATAATCTGTGTGACTGTGACTTGCCTTCAGAACAAGTCAGTATGGCAATATGCCAGTCACTGGTGTGAAAGAATATTTGACTTGTAGTTTTTTTTTTTATTCTGTGGGACATGTGCTCCCAAGGACAGATTCTATGATAATAACTTGATCTAGCTGTATACAGAGCTGGAAAAAAATGACAAAAACACAGGCTTCTACAGGTCTTCTATCTTGTACAAGAGATGTGAACAGTCTCAACAGCCACATTATAAAATGGAGAACTACTTAATATAAATTGATCAAGTCTCCTCAGCCCAATGCTTACTTGGTTCAGCTCTGGAAATCAGAAATCTACTCTCAGGTTCCATATGGTCAACCATTTTACTCCATCCGTGATCATGGTGTATTTGTCTTTCTGACTTTCGCTTATTTCACTTAACATTATAATCTCCAGTTTTTTCATCTGTTTTGTGGCTTAATAATATTTCACATATTTTTATACATTCTCCTACTTATGGAAACCTAGGTTATTTCCATTTCTTGCCTATGTGATCATGGTTGCAATAAATGCAGGTGTGTTGATGTTTCTCTAAAATACTGATTCATTTTTCCTAGATATCTCTCCTGTGTTGCAGTTGCTGAAGTTTGTGTGATTCTTCCTCTGTGTTGGGGTTGCTGAAGTCTGTGGGACTGTGTATTTGTTTATATTCAGATAAAGTTTTGTATGTAAAAGGTACATATTTTAACTCCTTAATTGATTGCAAATGCTCTATTAGGGTTATGGAAAGGCTTAATTGCAAAGTAATTGCAGCAAAGCATAAGGGGTCGAACTTGAGTCTTTAGAACATTCAGGAAATGAGATGTCTAGCACTTCTCAATGGAATGATAAGAAACAGAGATAGTAGAATTCAGAAATTAGTGAGTCAGTTAGCGAAGAATATAACTGACAAACAAGGGTTTCTGTATCAAACAAAATAAAAGGCAATGGCTAACTTAGTCTCAGACTTATTCATACATGCCCTGACATATGAGCTAACATTCACACATATATACACACAGATTTTAGAAGGCTATATTAGGGGATCAAAGATAGCAGCGAACAGCGCACACCATATCTGAGAGGCAGAGGATCTGAAACTCCAAAATTGGTGAGTGGAGGGGCAGCTGAAGCCAGAACATCCACACTGAGGCTTCCTGATGGAGAGAGGACAACATGTGAGCTGAGACCATTTGGATCCAGGTCATCCGCAGATTTCTCTAAGGACTGAGAGTAGCGAACATTCAAAACCCCTACACTTCCCCTTGTCAAGCTTCCCTCATCCTTGGTGGAGGCAGCCCACAGTGCCCGCAGCTCCTACCACAGAATGCCCTGTTCGGTGACTGAGAAAGCAGAGGTGGGCCTGCTAGTTCCTCAGCAGCACTGCAAGCTGTACCAGCCTTCTGGGCTTCAGGTCCACAAGCAGCAATATGGGCCTCAAAGGGCCTCCCAGCCAGGGACTGTACCAGCCGCCCAACAATTCAGTGATGGGCAGCTGGTGGAACAGGCCACCCAGATTCTGAGTAGCACTGTACGGGCTCCCCAGGACTTCGCAGCAGGTATCTGTACTGGCCTCCCAGTTCTGTTGCTGTGGCTGGACTCTCAGGGAACCAGTATACCAGCCTCCAAGTTCTGTGGATGCAGCATCGCTGAGCTGACAGAGCTCCTACACCCACATTTGCTTCAGCAGTCCCAAATCAAGAGTAGAGAACAGGGGCAAACCACTGGGCTCTCTGATTAGCCCTGCTAGAGAATGAGTGCACCTTCAAGTGAGTGCCTGCAGAGCCCCAGATCCAGGGTCCCTCTATGCTAGCAGCCAGACATCAGATCCCTACCACCCACACAACCACTGTGGGCAACATAGGGTTCTTAGTACAGCATTCTCAACATTGAAGACCCTGTTCTGTGGGTCTACCAGTGGAGTCCAGGCAAACAATTCCTGCAGCCAAGACAGAGTTGAATACCAACAGCCTATGCCTATGCCACTGAGGTATTCAGGGAATCTGTGCATGCACTTGCACATTGTGCTTGAAAACACCACCAGTGCCCACAACCCCTCATGCGCCTACACCACCCACTGTGAGCATTCCAGGCATCTACACTCTCTAGCACCCTGTCCTTCAAGGCACACTTCCACACACGTGCACCTGCTCACTAGCCCACACTTGTGCCTCTACATCTATACCTGCTGATCTTCCTCCTTTAGGTACAGCTGAAACACCAACAAACACTCTCAAAATAGTGGACCTCTCTCATCTTCCTGAAGAATACTCCAGAAACCAGAGAAAGGTGGACCCAGTCTGAACTATAGACTCCAGGAACAAACAGTGAAAGTTACAGATAAGCAGGTGGCCAGAGGTTGGGGTAAGAACACATACAACAAAAATCAGGACTTTATGGCTTCACCAGCAACCCCCCAAATCAATGGATATTCCAATTCATCAGAAACACAGGAAAATGATTTTAAAGCTATGCTTATCCAGTTATTAGAAATACATAAGGGGAAATGAACAAAACTCTCAAAGAAATAGCCACACAAATGGAGGCAAATAAAGAGGAAATGAACAAAGATGTCAAAGAAATACAAGCAAATATAGCAAAACAAATAGAGGCATAATTAGTAGCAAATAGAAGGGATATGAACAAAAAAATAGAGACCATCATAGAAAGAGAGGAATCCACATTCAAACAAATGTAGGAAATGGTGAAAGTCATGAAAACAGAATTAGAATCAATAAAGAAAACAGAAACACAGAAAAATATGGAGCTGGAGAAGTTAGAGAAAAGATCAGGAACCACAAAGGTAAGCATCACCAATAGAATACAAGAGATAGAAGAGAGAATTTCAGGTGCTGAAGATACACTTGAAGACATTTATACTTCCCTCAAAAAAATAAAATAAAATCAGAAAAATTCCATACACAAAACATCCAAGAAATGAAGAAAGGCATGAAAAGATGAATCTAAGAATAATAGGATTAGATAAAAAAGAAGATTCCAGGCTCCAAGGTCCAGAAAATATTTTCAAGAAAATCATAGAAGAAAATTTTCCCAACTAAAAGAAAGAGATGTCCATAAACATAAAAGAAGCCTACAGAACAGCAAATAGACTAGACCAGAAAGGAAACTACTCATGTCACATCATAGTCAAAACACAAAATCTATAGAACAAAGAAAAGATATTAAAAGCATTAAGGAGAAAAGGCCAAGCAACATATAAAGGTAAACCTATCTGAATCCCACCAGACTTCTGATCAGAAACTATGAAAGCCAGAAGGGCCTGGAGAGATGTCATGCAGACTTTAAGGGACCACAGATGTCAACTCAGACTACTATACCTAGCAACATAGATAAGGAAAATAAAATATTTCATTACAAAATAAATTTAAACAATATCTACACAGCAACCCAAACTTACAGAAGATACTGGAAGGAAAACTCCAATCCAACAAAAACAATTACACCCAACAAAACATAGGATACAGATAACTTCACAACATAAAATTAAAAGAAAACAAGCAATAAATCACTATAACACCACCAACTCTACAATAAAAGCAACTAACATTCATTAGTTACTATTATCTATAAACAATAGAATCAACTCTCCAATAAAAGGACACAGACTAACAGAATGCTTGCAGAAACAGGATCTAACATTCTGCTGCATCCAAGAAACACATCTCTGCAACAGAGATAGACCCTAACTCAGAGTAAAGGACTGAAAAAATGTTTTTCAAGCATATGGACCCCCCAAAAAGCTGAGGTAGCTATCTGATTATCAAATAAAATAGGCTTTCCACCAAAATTAATCAAAAAAAGATGAGCATGGGCACTTCATTCTCTTTGAAGGAAAAATACACCAGGAGGACATTATAAAGCTGAACATCTGTGCCCCAAAATACAAGAGCATCTACATTTGTAAACGAAACATTATTAAAGCTGAAATCACACATTGATCCCAACAGCTTAATAGTAAGAGAATTCAACATTCCACTCTCACCAAGGGACATATCACCTTGAAAAAAACTAAGTAGGGAAATAATGGCACTTACGGAGGTCCTAAACCATATAGACCTAATAGATGTCTACAGAACTTCTCATCCAAATTCAAAAAAGTATACATTCTTTTCAGCATCTCACATAATCTTCTCCAAAATAGACCATATTGTTGGTCACAAAGCAAGCCTCAGCAGATACAAGAAGATTGAAGTAATCCCTTGTATCCTATCTGACCATCATCTACTAAAGCTGGACCTTAACAACAAGAGAAATAGCAAAAAGCCTACACACACATGGAAACTGAGCAACTTGCTACTCGATGACAGCTGGGTTAGGGAAGGAATAAAGGAAGAAATTAAAGACTTCCTAGAATTCAAAAATGAAGGCACAACATACCCAAACTTATGGAACACAATGAAAGCAGTGTTAGAAAGAAAATTCATAGCATTAAGTGCCATCAAGAAGAAACTTCGGACATCTCATATAAGCAACTTCATGGCTCACTTGAAAACCTTAGGAAAAAATAAGCAGACACACCCAAGATAAAAGGTTGGAAATATTCAACCTCAGGGCTGAAATCAATAAATTAGAAACAAATAAAGAAATTCAAACGATCAATGAAAACAAGAGCTGGTTCTTTGGGAAAATCAACAAGTTAGATGAACCCATAGCCAAACTAAATAAAAGGCAGAGAAAAAAGACCAAAAAAAAAAAAAAAAAAAAAAAAAAAAAAGCTGAAGCCCAGATGTTTTCAGCTCAGTATTCTACCAAATCTTCAAAGAAGAGCTAACTCCAATTCTCTCCAAACTATTCCACAAAATAGAAACAGAAGGAACGTTACCAAACTCATTCTATGAAGCCACAGTTACCTTGATACCTAAACCACACAAAGACCCAACAAAGAAAGAAAACTTCAGACATAAAAATTGATGCCAAAATACCCAATAAAATCTTGCAAACCAAATCCAAGAACACATAAAAGATATCATCTACCATGACCATGGAGGCTTTATCCCAGGTATGCAGGTGTGGTTCAATATATGGAAATCCTTCAATGTAATCCACCATGTAAACAAACTGAAGGAGAAAAACCACATGATAATCTCATTAGATGCTGAAAAGCATTTGATAAAATCCAACACGCATTCATGTTTAAAGTATTGGAGAGATCAGGGATACAAGGCACATACCTAAACATAATAAAGACAATATATAGCATGCCTAGAGCCAACATCAAACTAAACTGAAAAAACTTAAATCAATCCCATTGAAATCAGGGACAAGGCAAGGCTGCCCACGCTCTCCATATCTCTTCAACATAGTACTTTAAGTCCTAGCTAGAGCAAGAAGACAACTAAAGGACATTAAGGGGATACATATTGGAAAAGAAGAAATCCAGTATCACTATTTGCAGATGATATGATAGTATACATGAGCGACCCCAAAAATTCACACAAAGTACCTTGGTGTGACTATAACCAAGCAAGTGAAAGACCTGTATAAAACAAAAACAAACAAACAAACAAACAAAAAACCAAAAAAACCTTCAAGTCTCTAAAGAAATAAATTGAAGAAGATATCAGAAGATAGAAAGATCTCTTGTGCCCATGGATCAATAGGATTAACATAGTGAAAATGGCCATCCTGCCAAAAGCAATCTACAGATTCAATGCAATTCTCTTCAAAATACCAACACAATTCTTTACAGACTGTGAAAGAAAAAATTCTCAACTTTATACGAAAAAACAAAACACCCAGAATTGCTGAAATGATCCTGTTCAACAACAGATCATCTGGAGGTATCTCCATCCCTGATCTCAAGCTGTACTACAGAACGAGAATATTAAAAACTGCATTGTATTGGCAAAGAAACATAATGGTTGAGCAATGGAAATGAATAGAAGATCCATAAATAAATCCACATACCAACAAATATTGATCTTTGACAAAGATGCCAGAACCATACAATGGACAAAAGACAGCATGTTCAACAAATGGTGCTTATCTAACTGGATGTCTACATGCAGAAAAATGCAAGTTGATCCATATTTATCACCCTGCATAAAACTAAAGTCCAAGTAAATCAAAGTCCTCAACATAAAATCAGACACACCAGAGAAAGTGGGGAAGAGTCTAGAATTCATTGGCACAGGAGACAACTTCCTGAACAGAACACCAACAGCACAGGCTCTAAGATCAACAATCAATAAATGGGACCTCATGAAACTGAAAAGCTTCTGTAAAGCAAAGGACACTGTCATCAGAGCAAAATGACAGGCAACAGACTGGTAAAGGATCTTCACCAACCCTATATCTGACAGACAGAGGGTTAATACCCAGAATATTTAAAGAACTAAAGAAGTTAAAAAGCAACAAATCAAGTAATCCAATTAAAAAAATGGGGTACAAAGCTAAACAGAGAATTCTCTGTAGAGGAATATAGAATGGCAGAGAAACACTTAAAGAAATGCTCAGGGTTGGGGATTTAGCTCAGTGGTAAAGTGCTTGCCTAACATGCACAAGGCCCTGGGCTTGGTCCTTAGCTCTGGAAAAAAATAAGTAAATAAGAAATGTTCAAGGTCCTTAGCCATCATCATCCTTAGCCCTGAGATTTCAACTTACACTCATTTATTTAAATGGCTAAGATAAAAAACTCAAGTTACAATACATGCTGGAGAGGATGTGGAGAAAGGGGAACACCCTCCTCCATTGATGGTGGGAATGTGAACTTGTACAACCACTTTGGAGATCAACGTGGTGCTTTCTTAGACAATTAGAAATAGTGCTTCCTCAAGATCCAGCTATACTACTTCTAGGCATATATCCAAAAGAAGCTCAAGTACACAATAAGGACATTTGCTCAACCATGTTTGTAGCAGCTTTATTCATAATAGTCAGAACCTGGAAAGAGCCCAGATGTCCCTTAGTTGAGGAATGGATACAGAAATTGTGGTACATTCATACAATGGAATGCTACTCAGCAATTAAAAACAAGGAAATCATGAAATTTCCAGGCAAATCATGGGATCTAGAAAAGATCATCTGGAGTTAGGTATCCCAGAAGCAGAAAGACACACAGGGTATATACTCACTTATAAGTGGATACCAGACATATAATATACCAAAAACATAATAAAATCTGCACGCCTAAAGAAGCTAAGCAAGAAGGAGGACCCTGGGTAAGATGCTTAATCCTCATTCAGAAAGACAAATGGGATGGACATTAGAGGAAGGAGAAAATAGGAAACAGAACAGGAGCCTACCACAGAGGGCCTCTGAAAGGCTCTCCCTAGCAGTGTATAAAAGCAGATGCTGAGACTCATAAACAAACTTTGAGCAGAGTGCAAGGAATCTTATGAAAGAAGGGGGAGAGAGTAATACCTAGAGGTGACAGGAGCTCCACAAGGAAAGCAACAGAACCAAATATCTGGGCAGGGTTTTTTTCTGAGATTGATACTCCAACCAAGGTCCATTCATATAAACTAGAACCCCTGCTCAGATGTAGCCCATGGCAGCTCTGCATCCAAGTGGGTACCTTAGTAAGGGTAACAGAGACTGTCTCTGCTCTCACATGAACTCAGTGGCTAGTTTGACCACACCCCTCCTGAGGAGGGAGAAGCCTTGCCAGGCTACAGAGGAATACAATGCAGCCAGTCCTAATGAGACCTGATAAGCTGGTGTCAAATGGAAGGGGAGGAGGACCTCCACTATAATGGACTTGGAGAGGGATGTGGGGGGAGATAAGGAAGAGAATTAGGGAGGAGATTAAAACTGGGATACAAAGTGAATAAACTGTAATTAATGTAAACATTAAAATTTAATTAAAAATGGAAGGCTATATTAATATATAATACATGATATACAATTAACTACAATTTACTTTTTTCTAGTATAAAGTTATGAGATGATAAGTTTTAGTACCTATGGTCAGGATTCTTTAATTCTTAAAATCAACAAATAACAACAGATTCAATATTACTTCTAAATGTACTACATAATTATAATTTGAGTTGGTACATTTATTTTAAATAGAAAGATGTCCACATTATAGAAACTGTGCGAGTAGAAGGTAAAACAGAACATTAAAAAGGACAAGACTGAAGTACCTAGAACGCAAGCATTATAAACAGAAAGACCAGGAAAGAAAGGGTATACCAGAGGACGAGGACACGTGCGTGCAGAGATGAGCACAGGTACAACTATCAACTAAGACGCTTCGGGACACTGAAGAAAACATTTTCCTCAACTGTTTTTCTATGTTGCTGACCAATATAATTACTATAAGGTGTATGTGTTGTTTGAGAGAAAAGAAATTGCAACTCAGTTCTTAGCCATGCTTCCTCATTAGGCACATATGACAAACGTAACAAATATAACAAATCAGTGCTCATTAGGCACATAATACAAATTGTTGCTGTGCTTAAAATGCAGATGTGAGGCTTCCGTGTCATGGGGATGATAGATAGGGGTGATGGAAAGCAGTGGACTCTGCTGTAACCAAAATGTTTATAAAACAGACTTTACACACATTTCTAATGAGTAGCTACTAGGCAAGTTTCTGCTGCTGGCCTATAGAAGGAATGACTAGAAATCTGAACCACTTTTTAAAGATGTTATACTGTCTCTTAGATAAATGGTGTTAGGAATTTTATTTTAAATGTCCCACCTCACACACACAAAAGACTATGCATTAAAGACTCAGTCACAAGGATAGTAAGAACTACTAGAATCACTAAGAGTTGGGTCAAATACCAACTATAATGATTTTGGTTTCTTAGAGGTGTGAGTTTGAGTGTATACTAAGAACCCAGCTTCTTCATGTCTTTGTGCTTCCTCTCATGTACTCTGCGCCACACAGCTCAGAAGCCAAATTGACAATTGGCCATGGACCAAAATCTCAGAAACTGTGAGCTGAAATAAAAGTTTACTTCTTAATTGAGTTATCTCAGTCATTTTGTCACTGCCACAGAAAGCTGACTTACTACATGATGGCAGAATTCATAGTCAGCTAAAAACTCAGGACAGAAGAATCGCTCCTTGCTAGCAACATGTGAAAAACTAACATCTCCTATAAAATATCTTTGATAGTCAGAACAGAGCTAGAATTTTTCTCTAAATTTTGTATTTGAGAGATTGAGAGTTGAAGTCTTACACACACAAAAAGAAACTATAGAGCAAGATGTTTACCCTTTCCTTGTAATTAAGTAATAAGATTCAGAGCCTAAAAAAGGAAAATCACAGATTCAGCAGTAAACATATAGCTTGAACTTCCAATCAGACATTTGATCAGATTTAGAAATACATGAACAATTGCAAAACTAACAGAAGAAGATTCAGAGTGCCAAGGGAGGCATAGGTTCTCAAGGGAAAGAACGTGGTTTCGTAGCGTTCAGAGCGCATCCTTCATTTTAGTGAAGCAAAATCCACATTGCACACTGGACAGCACATGGCTTTTTCCAGATATGGCTTTCTCCTTTAATACCAGAGCTTCTCAATGTTGTTTGTCATTTAGCCCTTCTTCAAAGATATTACATGCCCTGTGTCAATGCTGAACATTGACAATGAACATGAACAATGTAAGAATGCCAAGGCATCAGTGTCTGTTAAAGATAAAAAGATCAGTGTTTGTCCAAAGATAACAGCAACTTTTAGCCATAGTTTAAAAGATGGTTATAAACTTCTATTAGACCATTTATAGAAAAAAAAAAAAACACAAAAAAGAAATCAGGATTTACAGTATGGGGCTTGTCAAGTAGAGAATATGAATCAACATCAACATTCCCATCTTCAGCAAAAGAAAAACAGTGAAAAAACTAAATAGAATTATCAGACACATCAGAGAAGTAAGGTTGCAGCAATCCTCCACCTTACAACTGGAGAGAGAGGGAGAGAAGCACAATGTAAATAGAACAGAAGTAGAAGCTGTGGCTGGCATACACTTGTCCTAAGGGATGAATTAAAAGAGATGTTATACTGACTGGCACAAGAATGACAAAATCAGGGACTCTGATCTCCAGAGCCTCCAAAAGCCAGTATAGGTTAGAAGAGTCCTAGACAAGAACTCCTAACTGCAGAGGGACAGGTAAAGAATTCTGAGACAAGCTTGAAGCATTTCAATTTTTTTTACTGAAGCTGTTCCTCACATTATCTGATACCAAGAGTAAAGTCAGTGTTGTGAGAAATCTGACCACGTGGGTTTTATATTATGATTATTTTGTTAAATAATTAGAAACTTTTGGGCAAGAAAAGCGACTTAGTTCTGTGGACAGAGGTTAATGGGCTATTTTTGTGTAAATTAGAACTCAGCAATGGTGAGAGAAATGCAGACAGTGGGGATTCAATGCATGGGGACTTAAAGAAGAGCAAGGCTTCTTTTAAGATTAGGAATGGGGGCCTGTTTATGATGTATTTTGGCTAAACGTCTGGGTATATTATGTCCATGTTCTGAGAATTTGTGTGAGCTTGAATTCAAAAGCAGTGGACTTACTTATTTGGTAGAAAATTTAAGACAGCATAACATTAAGTCTGAGGCACATTTATCTCTGATCACTCATATATAGGTCTACAAAGCAAAGCTGGGTAAAAAAATGTACAAAAATGTGCAGTTTGAGAGGAAAAGTATACTTAGAAGCTTAAAATCATAGTCAAATAAGGTGTTGAAAATGGCTGCAATTGTTAAGAAGATTATAGCCATTAAAGAGGAGCTTGTGGCTCTCCAGTAAAACAGTAGGGAAGAAAGACTCCACCCAGCTAAGACTCCAACTCATAAAGGGAAGAGGATAGGGGTTTTCTGATCCTAAAAGGTAAATACCTAAGCAAGTTTCTCATGATCTTCAACATACAGCTCAGTCTAAGGAGCCCCTTGTTCCCTCCAAATCTTGACTGGGCCAGGACAAATTTCCTGTGTGTTGGCTCCGCAATTTCTGTCTCCTAGATCTTACTAGTGCCCATGCTTCCATAACTACACTTAAGGTACTCCCAGGGGGCACACACTGTGATCCCACCCAGCCTTGTGAATCTTCCTTCTAAGCCCCAAGCCGCACTTCCTTTCTCACACTGAACTCAGTTCCATATCTCATTCTCCAGTACAGTCTGAGGAACCTTTCATGTACATTCCCAAATATGAGGCAGTATGCGCATTCTGTGGACAACCCTAGCACAAGCAAACAGACTAGTGAGTTTATGGAGAATTACCTTGAAGAGACATAATAAATATCTATGTGATGCCCAAGAAAACACAAACATAAGGCTAAATGAAAGGAAAAAGACAATCTAAAATTTGAAAAACTAAATTAAAAAGAGACACATACATTGGAGTGATGAGCTCTGTCCTGTCCCCTATGTGTTTCATTTCCCAGCCCAAGGTTCTACCTGCATTCCTGCTGACATCAGGGACTACCAGGTGAGACCGTTACCCCAATCCCAAGTCTACTGGTTCCCCTAAAGCAAAGGGAACACTAGTCTATTGATGTTGGAAGGATAATCTTGTACAAGCACTTCGGAAATCAATTTAGCAGTTTCCCAGAAAAATGGGAATAGTTCTACCCCAAGACCCAGCTATACAACTTCTGGGCATATATCCAAAAGATGTTCCCCCATACCACAAGTATACTTGATTAGCTCTCTTCATAGTAACTTTATTTGTAATATACAAGAACTGGAAAAAAAAAACTATCCCTCAACTGTGGAATGGATAAAGAATAGATGGTACATTTACACAACGGAATATTACTCAGCTATTAAAAACAATGGCATCATGAATTTGCAGGCAAATAAATGGAACTAGAAAATATCATCCTTAGTGAGGAAACTCAGCTGCAGAAAGACAAGCATGGTATATACTCACTTATAAGTGGATATTAGCCATAATTTACCAGATAACCAGGCTACAATCCACAGACCCAAAGAAGCTAAGTAACAAGCAGATCTTACAGAAGGATGTTCGAATCACACTGAGAACTGGAAAGAAAATAGACGTCTGGGGTGAAGAGAAGGAGAGAACTGGATGAGAAAAGTGGTAGAGGGGGGAACAGGAGGGATCAAGTGTGGGGAGGAGGGCAGGAGAGAAACTGGGAAAACTGGAAACAGTGTATGGGGGTGAATGTCTGGGATGAGCTAGGAATCTAGGAGAATAGAAACTCCCAGGAAACTATGAGGGTGACACTGACTAACACTTCTAGAAATAGGGGATATGGAACATGAAATGGTCACCTCCTGAAATTAAGTAAGACTTCCAAAGGAGGGATGGTGATACCCAGCCACAAAACCTTCAACCCACAAATTTTCCTCCCTATAAGAAAAGTGAAGGAATGGCAAACCCACGACTGGCCCAATTTGAGTCCCATGCCATGAGAGTCAGCCCACCCTGAAACTATTAAGAATAGTCTCCTATCTGAATGACTTCGCCCAGCAGCTGATGGAAACAGATGCAGAGACCCACAGCCAAGCATTAGGCAGAGCTTGGGGCATCTTGTGGGAGAAAAGGAGGGCAGATTGAAAGAGCCATAGAGATCAAGGACATCATGAGAAAACCTACAGCATAAACTAACCTGACTGATAGGGGCTCACCTATCAGCCAGAGACTGAACCACCACCCAGACAGCATGCATGGGATGGTTCTAGGTCCCCATGTATGTAACATATATACAGCTTGGTCCTCTTTTAGGACCCCTAACAGCAAAAGCAGGGGCTGCCTGATTTTGTTTCTTGCTTTTGGATTCCTTTCTCCTAACTGGAAGCCCTTGTCTAGTCTCATATTACAACCTGATGGCAAGGCAGGTTGATATCCATGGGAGTTTTCTCCTTCTCTGAGAAGAAAGGGAGAGGGCATAGGTCAAGGAGAGTGAAAGGAAGAGACTAGGAAGAGAGGAAACTCAGATCATTATATAAAGTAAATTAATTCATTAATTAACTACTGAAAATGATACATATATTGATGTGGACTCAAGCTGAAATAAAGATGAAAACGAAAGACTCATTATCACAAAGAAAACTCAGGTAAAGGTCTTACAGAAAGAATGGATCAAGTAGAAGATCAAATATTATGTTGGGAAGACAAAACAGAAGAATTAGATTTTGTAAATAAATAAGATAAAAAAAATCAAAACACACACAGACACACACCATGGGGGGGGGGGTTGGGGAGAAACATACAGGAACTATGACATGCCATGAAAAGATCAACCTTCAAATTATAGGCATAGATGAGGAGGTAGAATCCTGGGTTATTGGCATAAAACAGATCTTTAACAAGATCAAAGAAGAAAGCTTTTTCAAACTAAGGAAACACATTCAGATACAAGAATAACACAGAACAGCAATAGACAAGACCAGAAAATCAGCTCACCGTGAAGATCGTAGTTCAGACACAAAATATTCAGGATAAACAGACAAATAAATAATATTGAACACTGAAAAGAAAAAAGCACATGTCAGTTATAAAGGAAAACCCATCTGAATAATAGCTGATTTCTCAGTCAAAACTTTGAAACCCAGAGAAATCTGGACCAGTGCACTTCAAATTCTAGAAGACCACAACTGCCAACCTAGACTAATGTACCCAGCAAAAATATCTACCATGTTGAAAGAGAATAAAAAATGTATCATGGTAAAAACAGCTTTAAATAAAAAAAATAAAATAAAAATAAATAAAAAACCCCAAGTCCACCAAAACAACCCTAAAGAAAATACTAGAAGCAATACATCAATCAGAATGAAGGGAAAAATAAGCATAGCCAACAGATTCTAAATAAAAAAAATAATAAATGATGTTAAAATTAAGGAATTACAAAGAATAACTAAGAAGAAAAAAAACTGTACTCAAAATGTACCTTTTAATAATAACCTTAAATATCAATAGCCTCAAAACTCCATTAAAAGAAGTAAGCTATCTGGATGTTTTAAGGAGCAAAACAGATCTTTCTGTTGTATGCAAGAAACTTGGGTTTAAAGATAAGTATTCCAAGAATTTTTAAAATTTATTCATTTATTCATTTTATATCCTTATTGCGACCCCTTCCTCCTCTCTTTCTAGTACCACCTTCCCACCCTCTTCCCCCTTTCCTTCCTCCTCTTCTCCTCAGAAGTGGAAGCCACCCCCACCAAACAGCCCCTTACATCAAGTTACATCATGACTAATTACATCCTTTGCCCATAAGGTCCAACAACGTAGCCCAGCTAGGGAAAAATGATCCAAAGCATGCAGCAGACAGACTCTGCTCTAATTGCTGGAGGACCTTCATGAAGACTGAGCTGTCCATCAGCTACAGATGTGAAGGGGACCTAGGTCCAGTCCTTGCATGCTTTTTGGTTGATGGTTCAGTCTCTGTGAGCTCTGTCTGCAAGCATAGCAGAGTACTGTGTCAATGGTTGGCTCTCTCTCCCATAGTGTGGGTCTTGAGTTTGGAAGCAAGCAGGCATTGCCATGTTAATATTTGACAAAATCCTTTAAAATTAATCAGAAGAGCCAAAATGGGTACTTCTTTCTAATTAATGGAACAATTTTCCAAGAAAATGTTATAATATACACCAATTTGTGGCATTAATAATTTCATAAAAACATACTACTTGAATTAAAAAAACAGATTAACATCAAAAAACTAATAGGTTATTTTATTACGCCACTCCGTTCAATAGAGAGATTATCTGGACAAAAAAGTAAACGCAAACTTCAGAATGAAATGTAATCTTGTAGCAACAGACAGCTACAGAGTATTCCACTAAAACACCAAAAAACTATAATTCTTTACAACCCAAAGGCAATTCTGCGACATAGACTACATCCTAAGACACAAAACAAAATTTAAGTTCTAAAATATTCTGTATTCTATCTGAACATAATGCAATAAAACTCAAAATTTATTACAAACCAGTCTCTAGTAAGTATCCAAACTCATGAAGATTAAACAACACATTGTTGAAATAAAAAAAAATGAAAGTTTCCAGAACTAAATGAAAATACAACATAACAAAATCTCTGGGACTTTGTAAAAGAGACTACTTTCAAGTGTTGAAATATTTAAAGACATTGGGACTTGTAAGAGTTGGACTAGATCTTATACTGCAATATTAACAACTAATATGGAATGGAGATTAACAAGAGAGGAAAGGTTATGGTTTTATAAGGATGTGCCATTTGTCAAGTAGACAAGTATCAATTGTTCTGGTTGGTTTTTGTTAACTTGAACCAAACCTAGACATATCTGGGAAGGTGTCATCTTACCTGAAAAAAATGCCCCCATAAGCTTGGCCTCTAGGGAAGTTTCTTGATAAAGATTGTTATGAAAGGTCCCAGCTCACTGTTGATGATGCCAACCCTGGTAGGTGGTTCTGAGTTGTATATGGAAACAAGTTTAGCACAACATAGAAAAGCAGTGTGTCTTTTTGTCTTCTGCTTCAGTTCCTGCCTCCAGGTTACTGCCCTGACTTCCCTCGGTGATGATGTGTGAACTAAGTGTTTCAGGCTGAAAAAGACCATTGCCTTTGCAATGAATAAAAACCTTCAATAAAACATACCCTAAATCTGTACAGGCTGGATATCACCTGCTCTCTTATACCCAAATATCACTGAAAAATGACTAAACAGAATATATAGTCGATGGTTATTTAGAGAGGAAATCTATTTTATTGTTCAGCAAGAGGTGTCCATGCAGCACACTGCAAGTGGGTATTCCACATGGTTAACAGGTTGCTAAGTACATTGCTAGAAGAGGTGTGTGTGTGTGTGTGTGTGTGTGTGTGTGTGTGTATGTGTGTGTGTGTGTGTGTGTGTGTGTGCAGCATATGCAGGTAAAGATCTTGATTTGGCATGTGCATTCTTAGAAGAAAGGTGTGCACATAACCCAGGTCAAGAAAAGTCTCGGGTGGCTAAGACATCATCCCCTGTGTTTGCCTGCCTCACCATGAGTATCAGAAAATTGAACCAAAGCTTTCTCTGAGACTGATATTAGTACTCTGTTTGGTAGTAGAAATGTTATCAAGTTAATCCTTAGTTATATACACTTGTATCTGGCTCTAGTGTCAGACCTTATGAAGATACAGATTATCTGCTCATAAAACACAACATCTGACCATTTGTGGAAGCAAAACTACATGAAGGATCATGCATTCAGGTTTGAGATGAATGTAGTCATTCTCAGAAGAGTGGGAACTAACACTCTTCTCTTACTGCTCATCAAGATCTGAAACATTCTTACATAGTACAGATGCCTTTAATCTTCATAGCCATAGCTCTTTGTTCAAGAGCTAATGCCTTGGACCATGATTATAATCTGACCTTATTATCATGTAGTTTCTCTGTAACCTTCTCTGACTGATGTCAATATCATTTTCTACTTCAAACTCCTACCTCTGGTTATATACCCTAATTTCATAAATTTGTCCTGTTAATACATCTTTTAATATTTTCCTTTGCTCTGAGAATCTAAAACTCACTAAAAATTTTCCCTGAATCTGTGACATTACTAAAGACAATTCAGCTTCCAAAGTTGACCTTTATTTAGATTTTAATTGAGACATGACATTTGTGCATCTTTATAGAGCATAATATACTAATTATTTACATATATGTTACAATAGCCAAATTAAAGTAATAAGAACTTTCATTTCTTCACATGCTTATCATTGGTTGTAATATTGCTGCCATTCTAAGGGTTTAACATGATTATCTAAGCACTGCTTTGGAGTAGAGATTATATCACCTTGGTCCAGTAGCATTGGCTACTCATTAAACCAAACAGTGCAGCAATAGTTAGGCTTCTCTTAACACTCCCTAATAGAATGAGAAAAAAGGATCACAGGACCTTCACATGGCAACCTAGTCATTACTTACTTCTATTCTTACCCAGAACTTCATGTGATCTTTGGAAGGTGTATGTTCTATCACAATATATAGGAAGTGCAGCATTAACTAAAAAAGAATCTCCAGTGGAGCTACTATGAGAGCATCATCCTTGCCGGAGTTGAATTTTGTGGTAATGTTGCTGTTTGTGGGGTGGGTTACCGATACTCTTGTAAATAATCCTTCAACCTTGTTCAATAACTCATTAAATCCTCCATTTGACCTTAGTGCAATCATTACTTTTGTCTGTTATTGATGTCCTATCTGTATTTAACATACTTTTGTTCATATCACTCCAGTAAAAAAGTTTATAAGAAAATTTGGAATCTATCATATATTATGACAGAACCAACAGAAAACTTGAGAAGAGTGATTGTATGCCCTTGATTTGAGTAGCGTGACATGCAGGTGAGACTCAGCCACCTGATGGTAGAACATCTGATGGAGAGGCACACCATATGGCTGCCATTCCCCGTGTTGTATGTTTCTTGTTATGGCAGTGCTTGCATGTGGGTAGTAAGACACATAACTAAAGCTGAACCGTTTGTAGGTTGAGTGCTCATGTGAGGAATTCTAGGGTGGTCATTTTTATATGATATAGTGAGACAGTGCCTCAGTGACTGTAATCTTCCTTGTAATTATAAATCCATTGATATGATTCCTGGGAGATGGTTGAAGGACTAGGGAGTACATTAAGTTCCTTAAAAGAAACACATGTGGAACAATATAGCTGAAAAAACTTTATCAGTGGTTCCATGCCCAATACTACATGTAATAAAGCACACAAGGAATACCAAGATTCCTACCCAACAGGAACTTATTTGTGTCAGAGAGAAATTTCAATGTGAAAGAAACAGGCAGCTTTTGTTCTCCATGTTATCCTCTGATTTTGAAGATAAATTGGATATAATAAGTTGAAATAGAGGTTCTGCCTTATCATTTATTATAACCATGGGCCAAAACAAAAAAGAGTACAAATTAGATATATGTCAAAGAGCTCCTGCTGAAGTACAAAAGTTCGGAATACATTAGAAGTGCCCGATAGTGAAGAGGAAGACAATGAGATAAATGTGATAGAATTACACATTTAATACAAAACTTTAATACAGAGGAAAGTAAAATACATGATTAAGCATGCAGGTAGGGCTTTATTAATGGTCTCTATTTAGGAAACTATGAAAGTCATGCAGTGTTCTGCCTCAGAACTCCTTGGATTGGGAAAGATTTTTAAGTAAAATAAAAGAAACTTTCCCAATCTAATTCATGGAGCTACAGAGAATGGGGACACATGGGATCAGTATGAATGTTACAGAAGCAAAGGAAGTGTATAATGTAACTCTTCATCTCTGGGATTTTATAATCTCAGACAATACAAGAGAAATAAGTCTTCATGGACTGGCTAACACTAACGACTAGGGACATATGGATATCACTGCCTCACTTCCGTGTCCTCATGAAGATTGGCAGCTAAAAGGTGCCATTGGAGGAACAGACATTATTGAGTGAATTTGGCAAGAGGTAAAGGATGTTTGAAGCTTACTCTCTAGCCCAAATAAAACTGTTCACAGGGTTGTTAAAAAATGAAGTTAATTAAGCAAAGTTCTGGAAACTAACTGTGGAAATTTAGAATCTCTTCTGAGTTCCATGACAATGCATGCATATCTACCATGACACCAGATGTGACTTTGTGAGAGATAACAAGCCAGTCTGGAGCTAGCCAGATACAGAGATCCAACTCGAGCACATTCCTTCTGTCCTTCGGCCTTAGGCCAAAGAGGAGGCTGTAGCATATCTCAGTGACTTAAACCAGTCTGTTGATTAGGACCATAGAATTCTATCTCTCTGGAATCATAAAATATTAAAGCAACCAAGAAGAGAGTAGAGAATGGCAAAATAGATAAAGAGGTTGATTGTGTCACTCTAGCCACATAAGGAAAGTTTTGTGTTGGACCGGTGTTTCTAGGGGAGCACAATACTGGGGTAGCAAGCTTCTGAGAGGTTTTGAAGCATAGAAAGTACAGAGATGGCATAAGTGACAATAAATCATACAATAAAAAAGACTAATCCTGTCCTGGAGTGACATTATACTATAAACATTTATACTATAAACATTTATACTATAAACATTTATTTCCTGGAGGGAACCAAAACAACAATGATAGAAAAAGATGTTTGGAATAAAAATTGTTTGCTTTGCCTGAGACTGCCTTCATCAGCCAGGGTTGTGGGACTGAATGTAACTGTCAAACTTGGCTTAAGGTTAAAGGACAGCAGAAATGTGATTCTACTTGCTATTTGAGTTGGATCCTTGTATCTGACTAGCTACATACTGGCTACCTACTGGCTTGTTATCTTTCACTAAGCCACACCTGGTATCATGGCTTTACTCCACAATGAAGAGGCAAAACAGCCCATGGACAATAATGGTGGGGTACACATAATTAAGTAAACTAGAGCCTCTGACCTATGCTGTTGTCTACAACATACATCTTGATAGAGTCTTTGACTATGTCTTGAATTGTGTTGTTTGTCTTTAGTATCCTCTTAGCTGATGATACCTGAGACTAATTTGCATTTGCTTGGCTTATGTGGTTGAAGGTGGGCCTTTCAAGAGCCTACTCACCCTCCATAAAAAAAAAGGTTTATTATAAAAATGTTTTAATACTAACCCTGAGTATCTTACAGATTCGGAAAGGTATCTGGAAAAAAAAATGAAACTAGTAGTTAGAGTTTGAACCAAGGTATAGGTGAGTAAATGCATTTTAAAAGGTAAAAGGTTGTTGAATAAAAATCTCATTTCCAGAGGTGGGTTATCTTCCTATGAGGTATTGATTAGGGAGAGCCCTGAGCCTCATCCTCAAATAGTAAAAGAGATTGCCCCTGACGCTGGATGTTATAGGTGAGAATCAGCTGCTGGGATTTCCTAGTTCTTATGATCAAGAGCAAAGAATTAGATAATTAAAATGTGGACAACACTAGAAGTTCTGATTTATTATGAAAGAAATCGCAGCTAACAAAGAAAGTGGACCTGAGCTGAGTAGTCAGGGGTTCAGAGGCTTCTCTCTCCATCCAATCAAACCTTTCATACTTTCTTGGTTTGTCTTTTATATTCTATGTCTGTTCCATGTCAATTGGTGAAAAGAGGTTTTTCTAGTTTTTCTCTTCTTTTATTTGCTATTTTGACCTCACTTTCCATCTACTTTCATTTACAACTATACTTAAGAGTAGTAGTCTCATAGATTTCTTTGGAGAACTGGAGCATTCTCAACCTTCTGTAAGTCCTTCCATCGTGATATATGGTAGTTACTAACAGGAAACAAAAGGCTTTCTTCCTATCTTACCTAGAATTTTGTTCTCTCTACCGTCAATTGGTTAGAATTTCTCTGCCATGAGTAATTTAATTTAAAACTGTTATATATTAAAGAACATGAACCTTAAAAAAAATAGACTGAGGGTCTAAGAAAAAAAATTATGTCAATTGATCTCAGTAAGGGCAATAACTAGGAAAACGAGAGTCATGTTTGTCACAGGAGAGCTATCCTTGTGTAGCTTGCTTTAGGAGTGTGACCCCTTAGACAGTGAAGATAAACCTTTCTAGGTATACATCAAAAATGTGGCAAAACACAAAAGAACAATTTTAAGAAAGAAAAAGAAATGTGAAGCTATGGTTGTTGAGTGCATCGTTTCCTAGTAAAGACTGAGAAATAATAATGAAGAAAACTGAAACAAGGTAATCTTAAAACAACATATTTTAAGGACATAATCTTTGTTAGACATTCATATGCAACCAGGTCACCGTTTTAGATAGTAAGGTTTGTAGCTGGTTGGGTGATGGCCTTTATCCTCTGGTAATGTGCAGAGTGCCTTCCACTACCATGAACACTAGTCAGTAGGGGTGAAGGCTGTAGTTAAACACCAACTTAACAAACCAGTCTTTTGAGGTATGTTCCTCTATATTTGGGGATTTTGTTCCAATTATCTGTCATGATTCTTCTCTATAACTACTACTTGTAATTCATGTCTAACAAATGACCAATGTTCCTGCAGTCAGTCCAGTCAGAGTCTCAAAACAAAGATCCCTGAGAATAAGCTCAATGGCAAACTCAAATATACAGATGTTCTAAGTTTTCTGTGTAAATATAATTTGTTGATAGCATTGATGTAACACAAATTGCTTCTTGTATGATAAGTTCAATGTAGAGTTTAACATTTTTACTAACTATGCAAAGTATACTAAGGACATGAAAATATAGCTCCACGACAAAGAGTGCAAATGAGTAGAGAACCCATATCACTAATACCAAATCCTGTTCATATCAACTTTGTAAATCGCCAAAACTTCAATTCAAAAGGGAAGAGGTTTCTTTAACAGTCTGTACTGTAACCCAAAAATGCTATGCTACCACAGGGAGCCGGGGGCACCGTTTACCAAATGAATGCAATTTCATTCAACACTGGGAAATGCAAAGGCCAACTAGTTGGTGTACAAAAAAACAAAAAACAAACAAACAAAAAAAACCAATAGACATACAAACCTTCTCAAGTGATTTCAGTTCTTTTTCTGAAATGAAGAGAAACCATATCCCCAAATAATACAAACATCAAAATCAAGAAGACTAGAGAACTGTAAAGTTTATCTGCCACTCAGAAGAAAAAAGAAGGCTGTTTTGAACCAGGTTTTATGAATCATTAGCAGAATTTGCAGTTTAGTGATCAAGCCATTTTGTGGTTTAATTTTCTTTGATTAGCAAAGTGATTTGCTCCAGTTTCCTCTAACTTGCTAATCAACTTTAGCAAACACAAGGGTGAAAATACCACACAGATTTCTTCCAAGGCTCTGAACTGCTAATCAATTTTGAAAACCTAAATGTATCTGCATTTTGCCCTGTCATTTCTTGCTTGATGTTATTAATATCTCTGATGATGCTGAAGGCTGGTAAATGAGTTTTCATGTGAAGTAATGTGCTACAATGATACTTCATTTTGGCTTAAGGATTGTCATTTTTAACTCTACACTTACTGCTCCACCTTATGAAATTGGTGGGTGTCTGAAAAACATTTTAAATAAATTTATCACAAGTTAATCATCTATAAATGTTTATTGTAAATATGTAAATTAAATATTGATGCATTATTAATTGACTGTTGGAAACATTTATTACATAGCATCTAGAACAGGAAGAAAGGAAAGACATTGTGGACATCAACCACTATAGCACCTGACTTAGCTAAAGAACTGAAGGTATTGGGTAGACACCAGCTGTTCCATGGCCTCCTACACCCAGATCCTAACTAATGGTCCATCGGTGCATTAAAAACTCTGCCATGTAAAGCTTCAGGAAGCATGAGATTACTCATGCTTCAAAGATTACTCAGTTTCAAAGGAAACTGAGAGCCTGAGAATGTTCCACATTAACCATATGGCCTGCAAAACTGTCTGTCTTGTATCATTGAGAATCGGTGTTCTCATCATGCCCATCAAAGTATTTGAAATATTTTCAACAGTATCAGCTTGCTTCCTAAATTGAAATTTTCTTCTCTCAAATGCTCACAAACTAACCTTTTTTCCCTTCGTGTTTAGCAACTGAATTAAATCAGCAACCACCTATATCCTCCAGCAATATGACATCTATTAGAGAAAGATTTGGACAGCTCTTTGGAAAAGGGGTCTGAAGAGCAGAGTGTTGCACATTCAGTTAATGCATTTCCAGAGCCTGGAGACAAAATATGATATGAAGTCTCTCCTTAATTAATAAGAATTATTGTATGTCACATGTCAAATTCCAAGTTGTCATGTGTAAGCATTGCAGCTCTTGATCCAGGGAGCAGCCTCGGGGGTCCGGGAGCTCAGAACATCAGAAAGGTACAACACACAGTACATTGCACCAAAGACCAGGAAGAGCACAGGGACAGAAATATGCTGGCTGCCTTCAACAAGTAGTAACTGCAGCTGGAGAGAGTGACGTGCTGCACCTGGGAAGCAGAGGAGGCTAAGGGTCACTTCTTTAGTGGCATGTGCAGGTTAGCTGTTCTTGCTGTCCTTATTTATTCCTAAATATGACTTTCCATTTTTATTCCTCAAAGATATTTTCAATTGAAATAATATTAATTTGATAACAAGGAAATAATGAAATTTTCAGACAAATGAATGAAACTAGAAAATATCAGTGAGGTAACCCAGACGCAGAAAGGCACACCATAGTATGTACTCACTTATAAGCAGACTTTAACCATATAATTCACGATAAACATACTACAAATTCAGAGATGCAAAGAAAATAAGTAACAAGAAGAAACCAAGGGAGGATGTTTAAATTTCACTCAGAATGGAAAATAAGTTAGTCAGTTGAAGTGTGTTGGAGAGAGGGAACAAGGTAGGAGAGGGAGCACAGAGAAAAATGAGAGTGCGGATCAGACCCAGGGGGAGTGCTGCAGAAGGACAGAGGGCCTGCAGAGAAAAGAGAAAGTGTGGACACGGGCCTCTCTGTGACAAGCTGGAGAGCTAAGACAGGGTAGGATTCTGGGAGGATATGGGGGTGACTCTAGTTGAGATTCCTAGTAAGCAGGGGTCATGGGAACTGAAGAGGACATGCATTAACTAGACAGGATTTCTTCCAAATAGTCTAAGTTACACATGTTGTCATGTACTTTATGACAATCTAAATTCTATTGAGGACAGAAAGCATTCAGTATTTCCTTGTGTGAGGAGGGTTAATTTGTTAACATAATTTTTAGGTTCACTCACTTACCTGTGAATAATATGTTTTCATTCTTCTTTAGAACTGAATAATATTCAACGATGTGTATACAACATCTTCTCATACACATTCATATGAGAATATGCCACATTCATGCCTCCTTCATAGAAGCCTTGCCTGGTTTTCAGCTATTGTGAACACTGCTATGATAAATATGAATATGTAAGTATCTATACTGTCTGCTGACCTTGTTTACTTTAGCTATACACTTAGCTGTAGTGTAGTAAGACCTTATAGGAATTGATATTTTATTTTGTGAGAAGCTCCATATGTTTTTCCATAGTAGCTGGATGAATATATGAACCAACATACGTATTGTATTCTTTCCTCTGGCATCCATGCTAGTATTTTATTGTTATCTGAACAACAGGTATTCTGCCTAGGTTAAGATGGATTTTTTTTTTTATTTTAGCTCTTTGAGAATTTCCAACAATGAGTTTTGGCTATATTAAATCCACATTCCCAATTCTCAAGTCCACTCCTACCTTCTCTACCTGCCCAAATCTGTACTCTCTTTGATTCTTTACCCATCAGGTCAAACTCATGCTGCCTTTGTATTCATGAAGATGTGGACTTGCACTGGAGCTTGGTTAACCTACCAGGGACAAAATTCTTAAAAACCAAACGAACAACAAGAAAAACAAGCAAACAAACAATTAAAAAAACAAAAACAAACAAACAAAAAAAATAAAACCTGACTCCTGCATTCTCAGAAGCTAGCAGTTGACCCTTAGCTAGGGGTAGGACCTCAAGTCTACCTGCCCTCTGTATGTGGGGATTTCTCCCTCTCCTTGAAATTTCATATGCTGTTATAGCTTCTCTGAGTTCCTACATGCAACTGCCCTGTTGTGTCTGGAGGACACTGTCACTACTTCTGCCTTTTTTTGTCTTACTGTCCACTCTTTCCAAAAACTCTTTGAGCCTTGGAAGGGATTGATGCAACATATTTACCCCATTCAGTTCTAAGAATTCTGCAGGTTCTTATTCTTTACATCATAGGTACTGTGGATCACTGTGTTAGTTTTCTTCTACTGCAAATAGAAGCTTCTCAGATGAGGGTTCAAATATTTATGCCAATTTGCGGTTCTCAGATTGCTGAATACGTTGAACACTTTTTTATGTATTTGCTGGACATTTGTTATTCTTTGAATAACAGTCATTTCAGTGTATTAGTCACTTATTTAATGGGTTGTGCATTTTGTGATACTTAATTTTTGAAGTCTATGTGTATTCTTGATAATTGTCTTCTGTTGGAAGAAATGGCAAGAATTTCCTCCCACTCTGTCCTCTGTTTGCTGTGTAATGTTTGATACTTGTACTTCTGTATTCAGAACCCCAGCTACTTCACAGCCTTTCATATATAACACTCCAATAGATGAAAAACCAGTAATCATACACAGAAGGAATTAAATCAGTAGAAAGCTAATTGCCAATAAAAGCAAGAAATACAAATGAAGAATGAATTTAGTAGCAGGATATGTAAAACAATATTTTTAACTTTTTTGAAGAGTAAGAGTTAAATATAGCATTGAATTTGATGATTTAGAGACTACTAATTTGAGTAATGGTTAAAAAAAAAACAAGAAAAAAGGAGTGGTTTTAGAAATAACATACAAATAGGCCGTAAGAAAGAAGTCACTGGGAGGAGAAGTAGACACACGCCCCCATCTCTAACTCAGAAGCTATCTCTTTTTTAAAGAGTCCACAGGGGATGAAAACTACTCTTAAGGGCCCCCATAATGGATTTTTAAACCCATTGTAACTGCAAGTAATATAAAGCTTTGGCACAAAGTTGAAAAAGCTGCATTATTCAGACATTGACTAGAAGGGAGGGACATACCAGGACTTTTCATTCAGATGCATAATACATCAAGAGCTATTTCACAATGGTTAAAGTTTTATTATAGAAGAATAAAGGCAATTCTAATCAGTAAGCATATAATACGGACAGATAATACAAAGTAAATATTAGCAAATGAAAACATATAAGGCACATAAGCATACTAATCCCAGCCATTTACAAACCGATAAAAGGATTAGATTTTAACATCTGAGATTCTTTTAGAACCCATTGCACTGTTTAGCCTATGAGATGCCTCTTTCATCTGTGTGAGATCAATGAACAACTCTTCAGTTACATACAAAACAAGGGACAGGACTGCTACATTTTCCAGGTAGAATAACAGGCTTGTGAACGGGCCAGAGATCTAATGCCAGCTAAGAAATCTGGCTTGTATTAGCTCAATATTTCTCAAAAATCACTCTTTGATTACTTTTGGAAATGTTTATAAACAAGTTGCCTCCTATGGAAAATACCTACTTTCATTTTGAAAGGAAACTAATTCTCAGTAGATATCAATCAGATATGATTCCTATATCTCAGAAATTTTTGGACAAATCTGAAGATAATTATTCTGTTGTTACATTTTGGAGAAGCAAGTGCTAGGCAGCTACTGGCCCCAGAGAGTTGAAAGCAATATCTCTTAACGTACAGGGCTATCCCACAGCAAGGAGTCATTTGACCCCAAATCTCAATATTGATAAATCTAGAAACCCAATATTTCAATGCACAATGATAGTTCCAAATTTATTCCTTGTGTTCATTCGTTTATTTGTGACTATATATACTAACATTTCCACTAATTTAAAAATGTAAATAAATTACAAAACCTTGTCTGCCAGCCTTCTGTACAGGAAAGTTCAGAGGTCATGGTGTTCACTTAGAGAGCTTCACATTTTTTTCTGCAGTGAATTCCCCTCTCTCTTGGGGAGGGGAACATTAACGTTACATTAACATTCATAATATGTTGTGTGTAAAATATCAGATAAGCTAGAAAATACAAAATACAAACAAATAATTGGGAAAATACTTCCTTGTGGATATATGTATTATGCACATGTTCATTCATTGCTATCATGGTTTTTTTTTTTTTTCCATTTTTGGAGTCAGTCTAAAATCATTCAGGCCACTAAATAAATACCTTAAATAGTCTTAATAATAATAACAAACCCAATACAGAAGTTACTTGATCATATGTGAACAACTATATATTTTAGAGAGTTCTTATTTCTAGGATCTTTTAGCTAAAAACAAACAAAAATGAAAGTCCAAAGAAAAGAAAAAAAATAGCTAGTAACTGTAATTTTTCTAGGTCTTTTTTAAAAGAACCAGTTCTCTCTGTGCAGTGCAAACTCATGTGTGCAACCTTAAATAGTTTGTATGTTCTAAAAATCTGCAGTGATTTAATATTTCTGTCTAAACCCACAGCTTTCCATTGCTAATGTGTGATTTCCTCAAAATAAACTAAATTAATATAAAGTAGGTTTATGTTTAATTTATTTTAACTATTCACAAGGAAGAATTTATAATTTAAGAAGACTGCTTATATCGAATGGCAGAGAAACACTTAAAGAAATGCTCAACCTCATTAGCCATTAGGGAAATGCAAATCAAAACGACCCTGAGATTTCACCTTATACCCATCAGAATGGCCAAGATGAAAAACTCAAGTGACAACACATGATGGAGAGGTTGTGGAGAAAGGGGAACCCTCCTCCACTGCTGGTGGGAATGTAAACTGGTACAACCACTTTGGAAGTCAATCTGGCGCTTTCTAAGACAATTAGGAGTAGTGCTACCTCAAGACCCAGCTATACCACTCCTAGGTATATACCCAAAATTTGCTCAAGTACACAACAAGGACATTTGTTCAACCATGTTTTTAGCAGCTTTATTTGTAATAGCCAGAACCTGGAAACAACCCAGATGTCCATCAAGGGAGGAATGGATATAGAAATTGTGGTATTTTTACACAATGAAATACTACTCAGCAATCAAAAAGGAGGAAATCATGAAATTTTCAGGCAAATGGTGGGATCTAGAAAAGATCATTCTGAGTGAAGTATCCCAGAAGGAGAGACAAACATGGTATATACTCGCTTATATAGACCTACAAGACGTGATAAACATAATGAAATCTATACACCTAAAGAAGATAATCAAGAAAGCTGACACGGGCGAAGATGATCAATCCTCATTTAGAAAGACAAATGGGATGCACATTGAATGTATGACAGGAGTCTACTGCAAAAGGCATCTGAAAGACTCTACCTAGCAGTGTTTCAAAGCAGACACTAAGACTCATAACCAAACCCTCGGCAGGGAATCATATGAAAGAAGGGGAGTTAGTATGATATGGAAAGGATAGGAGCTCTACAAGGACCAAATATATCCGGGCACAGGGTCTTTTCTGAGACTGACACTCAACCAAGGACCATCTATGGATATAACCTAGAACTTCTGCTCGGATGTGGCCCGTGGTAGCTCAGTAACCAAGTAGTTTTCCAAAGGGGAACAAGGACTATTTCTAACAGGATCTCAAGGGCAGGCTCTTTGACCTCCCCACCCTCCCCAGGGGAGGAGCAGTCCTGTTAGGCCACAGAGGAGGACTTTGCAGCCAGCCCTGAAGATACCTGATAAAACCGGGTCAAATGAAAGGGGAGGAGGTCCTCCCCTATCAGTGGACTTGGAAAGGGGCAGGGAGGAGACCAGGGAGGGAGTGTGGGGTTGGGGAGGGAATGAGGGGGCGGGATACAGCTGGGACACAGAGTTAACAAAATGTAACTAATAAGAAAAATAAAATTAAAAAAAAAGAAGACTGCTTATATACAATTTCCACTATCTGTGAAAAGCAAAAAACAAAACAAAACAATAAAATGATTTTCCAAAAAACTGGTTTTACTGGTTCTTTTAAAAAAAGGCCTAGAAAACCCACATATGTTTAAGCTTTCAAATATTTGTGAATAGATATATTTTTCTCTGTGGCTATTACTGGGGAAAAGGACATTAAGGGAGTCCTAAGTAGCACATACAATAACACCAGTACTTTCTGAGGCATGATTTGGGACAGTGTCAACACATGTCATAAGCATTTGGTGTAAATGACATGTTGGAAAGGTTTAGGAACCATGGACAGCATGCTTTCTCTCTTAATTTATGTGGGTGAGTCTCCCATTTTTCCTGATGTATGCATGGATACAGATTTAACAGGAAGCTATATGAGGAGCTGCAACTCCCACAGCAGAACTTCAGACTCAGAATGAAATTGAGAAATAATGCTTGCCCCACAGTGTGAACATGAAGACCACACAAGGGATCCCATAGCTTCACTTTAAGGAACCAGACAACATGGCAAGCAGCACAGTATACCTTGAACATAACATAAAGCTATAGATGGAGAGAAGTTTCTAGCCAGGCCAAACTCAAAACAGTTTCTCCTGGACAACTTGCTTTTGTGGGAACTGTGAGTCATACTCACGTTAAATGAATGAGCTTCATTAAGCAAGCTTCAACTCAGGCTTTTAAGTTCTGGTTTTGATAATGTTACACATGAGTAACCTTTAAAGAGCAGGCCTCAGCCTTCCACCCTTTCTGTTTTCTGATATAACAATCACATAATCATTAAGCTATTAGTTACCATAAGTCTATTTATAAGAGTGACAGGAGCTAGAGCCTCTGATGCTCTTCATCTGACTGTCTCAAGCTACCACTGAAGAAATCCCTATCTAGGTTTACATTCAAAACTATAAAATTAGGGAGGGGTTAATCAACTCATGGAAGGCACACAAGTGTCCAAAGGTAGAGCTAGATTTTAACCAGAACACTTTGTGGTCCATAAGCTGAGTTTAAAAATCATGTGAATCTCAATATATAGTTCAATATATAGTTCAGAAAGTAACAAACAGCAAAGCATTTTTCACCTTGATCAATAAATTTCTAATTCCTCCCAATCACCATCCTCACAAGAAGAATCAGAAAAACTGCGATTTCAGTTTGGCTCACAATGGCAACATGCCTGGCACATACAAATGATTTTAAATTTTGCTTCTCTAAAACTACAGCATACACACTAGGAAAGGATCTCCACCAACCCTATATCTGACAAAGGGCTGATATCCAGAACTAAAGAACTAAAGAACTGATATAAAGAACTAAAGAAATTAAAAAGCAATAAATCAAGCCATCTGATTTAAAAATGGGGTACAGAGCTAAACAGAGAATTCTCAGTAGAGGAATACAGAATGGCAGAGAAACACTTAAAGAAATGCTCAGTGTCCTTAGCCATGAGAGAGATGCAAATCAAAACGATCCTGAGATTTCACCTGACATCCATCAGAATGACTAAGATCAAAATCTCAAGTGACAACACCTTCTGGAGAGGTTGTAGAGAAAGGGGAACCCTCCTCCATTGCTGGTGGGAATGTAAACTTGTACAACCACTTTGGAAATCAATATGGTGCTTTCTCAGACAATTAGGAATAGTGATTCCTCAAGATCCAGCTATGCCACTCCTAGGCATATATCCAAAAGATGCTCAAGTACAGGAGATGGACATTTGCTCAACCATGTTTGTAGCAGCTTTATTCGTAATAGCCAGATGCCTGGAAACAACCCAGATGTCCCTCAACAGAGGAATGGATACAGAAATTGTGGTACTTTTACACAATGGAATACTACTCAGCAATTAAAAATGAGGAAACGATGAAATTTTCAGGCAAATGGTGAGACTTAGAAATGATCATCCTGAGTGAGGTATTCCAAAAGCAGAAAGACTCACATGGTATATACTCACCTATATAGACCTATAAGATAGGATAAACAAACTGAATTCTATACACCTAAAGAAGATAAACAAGAAAAAAGACCCGGGGTAAGATGATCAATCCTCACTTAGACAAATGGGATGGACATTGGAAGTAGGAGAAAACAAGTAACAGGACAGGAGCCTACCACAGAGTGCCTCTGAAAGACTCTACCTAGCAGTGTATCAAAGCAGATACTAAGACTCATAACCAAAACTTCAGCAGCGTGCAGGGAATCATAAGGAAGAAGGGGAAGTTAATAAGACCTGGAGAGGACAGGAGCTCCACAAGGACCAAATATATCAGGGCACAGGGGTCTTTTATGAGACTGTTTCTCCAATTAAGCCATGTATGGATATAACCTAGAACCTCTGCTTGGATGTAGCCCATGGTAGCTCAGTATTCAAGTGGATACCCTAATAAGGGGAACAGGGACTGTTTCTGACGTGAACTCAATGACGGGCTCTTTGACCTCCCCCCACGCTGAGGGAGGAGCAGCCCTGCTAGGCCACAGAGGAAGACTTTGCAGCCAGTCCTGAAGATACCTGATAAGCTAGGGTCAGATGAAAGGGGAGGAGTTCCTTCCCTATCAGTAGACTTGGAAAGGGGCAGGGAGGAGATGAGGGAGGAGGGTGGGATTGGGAGAAAATGAGGGAGCAGGATACAGCAGGGATACAAAGTTAACAAACTGTAACTAATATTTAATAACAATAAAAAATTTGCTTCTGATTCATAGGTGCTGACAGAGATTAAAGTGAACTGCTGGTATTTCTTGGGCTAAAAAAACAAGTCATTATTATATTTCATAATTACTTAAATCTTTGTTTAATGTCTACAAAATTCTCCAAATGGCCTTAGTGTTGTTGATAAACTACTTTATCAACTATAGAAAGTGTTGTTTGGATTCAATTCCTCTAACTCTAACACCATCTCTTCAGAGAAAGTTAATATTGAAATGAGACATGATAATAATGGATGCGTCCATGTTCAGCTCTTAGCTCCATTTATCCAACTTTATATTCATGCTCCACTAATTTGAGAAGGAAGCATTTCTCAAGTCTAAAAACAAAGGTGCTTTCAATCCTGTGGTTAAGCTAGTTTTGGGTTCCTAAAATACAATGTATACTCATAGAAAAATCTGAGTGGCACGACTAATAAGTTGTGATAAAAGGTGTTCCAAAGATGTGTGCATTAGAAACAGACTCTTGCTTTGCAAATTCACTTTTCTTCTACAGTGCATCCAAGCAATGTATGGCCTCTTGTGCCTGAACCATCATGTCTTAATTCTAAGACAGAGAAAAGAGAAAGCAACAAAAACGGATGTTTGTTCAACTTAAAGAATACCTGTTAAAGAACATGTTGTGTTATATACATGGGTGTTTAGAACTCAAATGCATGGCCACACACAGCTATAAGGAATGTGAGGAAGTTCAGGGTTCATTCAGGCCCAACTAGTGCTAAACTAAATTCAAGGACTGTAATATGGAAGAAGGAGAGCACAGATACTCAACATTGTTCTGTGAATATGCTTCTTGCCTAGGGGATTCATCCTCATAGAGGCCACATGGGCTGGGTCCAGTCTTCAAAATATTCTAGGGTCATAGATCTGATGATTGAGACCTTGTATTCTTCTCCTCTCCTTTGACTGCAACTGGATTCCTCCCTGTTTATGAGCACCAGGCTTTCTTGTGTCTCACTACACACAAGTGTCTCCACTTCTCAGATCTTGCCTTGGCTCTGTTTTGCACACCATACATCCCTTTATCACCCCACCCTCTGTGACTAGAAGCTGGACCTTGATTCAGGATTGGCTCAAGGCCAGGCTGAATGAAATAGAACAAGCATTAATTTTGATCCAAGATGAACTTCAGTTCAATTCTGTAACTGTAACTAGTAGCCAGCACTTATGAAGCAATTGGCTTTCAAGTTGGCTCTTAAGCATAAGAGTCCCCATCTCAAGTACTTGGAACTAAAAGTGTATGAAATTCTGAATTATATTCAGAGTTTGGAGTATTTGCACATAGAAAATGACTATGTATTTTGCAAATGGGACCCAAGTTTAAGCATGAAGTATATTTATGCTCTTGTGCACATTATACATATGGCCTGCTGGTAATTTCACAGTGCTTTAATATACCATAAACCATAAGACAAAGCCAGTTGTAAAATTTCTCTCTTGTGGAGAAATAATCATGCTCAAATGTCTCAGATTTTGGAACATTTTGATCTTGGGTTTTTTGTACAACTGATTCTATACATATATAACAATCTATTTATTCTTTGGCAAGACAGGAGTATTAAAATCAGCCTGCCCCAAAAAGCGTGCACAACTGCCAGCCAGTGTTATAGGATACTGTATGAGATTTAGCCTGTATTTCATACCAGCAGAATAAAAAAGAATAACATAACACCAATACTTTATGGCTCAATGAGATCTTCTTTCCATACAGTTAGTTCTGTTCCAAGAAAGCTCCTAACCCCTTACACTGATACAAACCATTAGTTTGTCACTTCATCTCTGTACCCTTTTCTCATCTGTTCTTATGCCACACATCTGTCTCCTTTCAGAAGCTTGGCTCGAGTCCCATTCAAGGCCACTCTGTCTCACCTGCAGGGCTTGGTAAAACCCTCCACAAGAAAGTATGAACAATGGCTACAGAGAATGTGCAATTTAAATGTATGTTTGCTCTGCAGAAGGCTGTTTCCATTTAGACTTGGGTGGTGACCTTCCAAGGCAGCATAAGGCAGAAATTTAAAAATATTCACTAGAAGAGGCATTTGACCATTTCTTGGCAATAGAGGCTCCGTCTAACAAGTTGTTACAAGTTTTCTTGCATCTAAGGACTCAGTACACATAGCTATCAGAAATGCCCAGGAGCACAAGTCTAGAGAACTACCATGGCAATGTGACAGACATCACTTACTAACATGCCAAATGCAAAGAAGTCAGACAATGTTGTCTTATCTCAACCACTCTCCAACACGTCTGTCCAGACTGTCAAATCTGCTATAGAGCATTGGCAGTATTTGAGCTGAGCATTAAAAAAAAAAAATCTTTTTCCTTAATTTTTCTTGAAGAGGTCTTTAAGTTATTTTATAAGTTTATAACTTTATTTATTTTGCAGTTAGGGTTATACCCATTGTTTACTCATGAAAAAAGGCAATTAGTAACCTAGAGCAGGCCTTTATCAAGGATTATCTCAATTGAAATAACTTCATACATAAATATCCCCCAGATTAGCAAAGACAATTTCTAATGAATGTTTTTCTTATGCAGAAAATTTGACATTTGGTTCACAATGTAAATTACAGAGCACCACTCTCTGTTGGACATCATTGGTTTTCCCTCTGAAATTCTAAGTCCAAATTCCCTAGGATGACTCATTCCAAGATGACCTGATTAGTCTTTGTTTCATGTAATTCTGTATACACACACACTAACCTCCAAATACCCTGAAGTTCTTGGATTTCTACATCATTCTTTCTCTCAACACTGAAGGCCCATGATCCGAGCTGTCACCTATCTTGCCTTTACTTAAATTGCCTAACTGTTTTGTCTCATTTAATGTCAGATGTTCTTAGCTGCTCTGAAATATCCTCCTGACCACTCATTCTAGATCAAAACCCTTTTCTATTCCCCCGTTTACCTACTTAACTATGCCCACTATGCTCTAAATTTATTAGTGACCACATATTTTTTAGAAACATTTTTCCTTCTGCCTTTTACCTGTACATTTTGTAATAGTTTTTATTGTCCCCAATAAAACTGCAAATACAATAATAATGAAAACCTTAATGGTAGTGAGTAACAGGTTGAGTATTCTTTATTGGAAAGGGATCTAAAATATGCCTGATATCTTTAAGATTTTGGAAAATTTGTACATCCATGAGATATCTTGGGCTAGAACCTGAAAATAATCACATTTATTTTTATTCCATTTACATCAAGCATATATCCACTTTGCCAAATAGTGGGTTTCATTGTGACATTTTCATAGATATATGTGATGGCTAATATTGTTTACCAACTTGACTGGATTTGAAATCAACTAAAGAACAAGCCACTAGACACTCCTGTGAGGAATTATCTTAATCAGATCATCTAAAGCAAGAACATCCATGTTAAATGGGGGAAGCAACATCTTCTAACAGCTAGAAAAAATGATACAGAAGAAGAAGATTCTAGTTTACCTGTTGCCCTGTACTGTTGCTGGCAAGAATATCTACTTTATTGCTGAGATATTCCTTCACAACTATTAGAATAATCTTATTTGTTCTTCTGGTGTAGAATGAAGACCATCATGTCTCCAGGAATCTCCAAAGCCTTCAGTGCCAGATTGGACCCAAAGAGACATCCTGCCTCTTGAAGGAAGACTACTAGATTCTCAATTTCTTCAGGGTAAGACCATCATTGTTGGACTATCTTGACCATATTGTATAGGTCAGTCTAATAAATACTAATAATGTAAACCTATAATTTATATGCATTCTATCAGTTCTACTCCTTTAGAGAAACCCAATTAATATGTCCTCTATTATTAACTTTCTTCCTTTCTAATTGTCCCATTCCTCTTCTGAAATAGTTCCTTTCTTTTGCAGTTCATTGTGATCTCCAATCCTAACAATTTTCCTGTAATGACGTGTTTTCATCTTTTTTGCCTAGGATATCACTTGATGTATATATGTGCAATTTTCTTATTCATTGGTATTAAAGTTATTTTTATAAAACTGTTTATTTTTCAGTTTCTCTCTTAATATGGCTATCAAACAAATAATTGAGAATCATATTATTTTAACAAGTTTTACAGCCCAATAACTGAGCAGTCTTTATTTTTAACCCTCTAAGTTACTTTGGTTTCCTCCCAGCATGCATCCCAGATATACTTGCTCTTTGTAACTTTGTGCTCCAGCTTCTTCCTCCTCACATATCTCAAGCCTCTCCCTTGGCTAAACCCTCCGGCAGAATCCACTACATCCTCCTCATCTGGCTGCAGGAAGTCCAGTCCTATTCTTTCCCTGGCTCAGCAACTGGGTATAAGCTGCTTAGCCCTATTCTTCCTCCCACTCAGCAACTGGCTGTAACCTGTTTTATTGGCATATCAGTGGGTTATTGAGGAGCAATATTTACACAACATTGAGACAGAAAATTCTTAGAACAGATAGGGAGGTACAGAAATCAGCATTTGAATTGCTCAATAACCTTATGCCTACATATGGTCTCTTGACTTTGTAACATGGCTATTTTGGCTAGTGAAGTTTATGGTTAACAAATCCAATTATATAAATGTTATAATATTCAAATAGTTTTTACTTACTTTTTTTCTTCTTTAATCCAATACCTGTTTCTTGAGCAGCCAGAATCTGATTGGGCATGTGGAAAAGTTATAGATGCCATAGACTGATTAAACTCATAGTCTTAGTTAATAACTTCCTTAAACCTATTACTTATGCAAAATCAGATGATAAAGAAAATATAGTCTATATGCAATAAGTTGCATACAGTTGAAAAAGATAAAATTATATCATTTGTAAAAAAATAAAGGGAATTGAGATCAAGTTGTTATAACTTCCAGATCTATACTCAGGATTAATATACCTGGATCATACAGTAGTTTTATTTGTTACTGCTATTTTTATTAATACAGATGAGATAATGAGGTTTAGAGAGCTAGCTCTGCCCCTCACCATCTGTAGCACTGTGGAGAGTGGGCCCTGCACATTTCCTGGAGGCACAGCAGAGCTGACCCTGGTGGAGGGGGCACAGGTGAGCCAGCCCAGAGGGCAAGAGCCTGGGAGCGCTTGTCCCCCTACCACTGCAACTTCTCTGCCATGAGGTGGCGTAGGATCCAGGATGATGCCCTCACCATCCTCTCTCACCACCCATGATAGTCAGGGGAGCTGGCCCAAAGGGTGTGAGTATGGGAAAGCTCACCCTGCCCTCTCACTCGTTGTAGCACTCAGAAGAGCAGGCCTTGCACCTTGCCTGGGCAACACAGTGAAGCTGGCCCTGATGGCGAATGCACAGATGAGTCAGCCAATCACAAGCTGCAGCATTTGTGAGAGTGGGCTCTGCGCCTTGACTGGGCAGCACACTGGAGGTGTAAGTGTGAGGGCATGAGAGTGGGAGAACTGACCCTGCCTCCTGGTGGCTGTGGCATTGGTGTCCTTGCTGGAGCAGTATTGAAGAGCCCACTCTGGTGGTGTGGATAATGGAGAGCTGGTGCACTGACCAGCTCAGCTACCACCTAGGCCTAGATCCAGGACTCTGATTAGGCCCACAGTAAAATCTGTGAAAGGTGGGGACACATGAAAGGGCCATTCCTGCTGATCCAAAGCTGCAGAACCTCCATGACACAGGGCAACAACGGGATAACCAGGGGGAGTCCTGATGAGAATCCAGTATTGGTGGTGTCACAGAAATCAGAGACCTCAAACTAGACCAGCGACGACGAGCTGCAACGAATGTTTGCAAGTGAAGATGTGTGCACAGATAGATATACTGTGGGACACACTATGACACACTACAGTTTCCACCATGAGATGTTTTATATGCTTTGATTTTTTTTTAATTGGTGTGTGTGTGTGTGTGTGTGTGTGTGTGTGTGTTTATTTGGGGGGGTTGAGGTTATAAGGGCAAACGGCAGATATGAGAGGATGAGGAGATAAGTGGGACCGGGGTGCATGATATGAAACTCACAAAGAATCAAGAAAAATTTTAAAACAAAAAACAGACACAGGTGGGTGGTAGTGACACACACCTTAAATCCTAGCACTCTGGAGGCAGAGACAGGTGGATCTCATAAAAGGCCAGAATGATCTCCAAAGTGAGTTCCAGGACAGCCAGGCCGACACAGAGAAACTATATCTGGAAAAAAAACAATAACAACAACAACAAAAAACACCCAACAACAACAACCACAAACAAAAAAGAAGAAAAACAAAATAAACAAACAAACAAACATGTTTTACTGAGTAGAATCTATGAGACTATATGGCCCCAAAAACACTCAGTCAGGCACACTTCATAAACTATGAAGTGGGGCACAGACTTCACAAACTATCTGCAAATGGACCCCAGTGGAACTGAACTAGAAGTGAACCACAATAAAAAGTAAAGTCCTCACGTACTCTAATATTGAACAACATGCTTCTAAGTAGCACAAGTGAAAGAAGAAATCACAAAGAAAATTTAAACTATTTTAAGCTGAATAAAAATAAAAATACAACTTATCAAAATTTGGGCATGTTGCAAAGCAGAACCAAAAGGGTAATGTATATTGTTAAAGATGCATGTCAGGAGAAAAGTTTTTATAACCGATAATATAATTTCTACTTTAGAAAGCTAGAGAAACAAAACAAAACTAAAACCTATGTAAACAGAGGAAGAGAACAATAATAATGAAGAAAAACAGAAAGTAAATGGAGATAATCAATGAAGTCAAAATGTAATTAGAGACAAATGACAAATTACTAAGAGCAGAAGTGAAAGATGAGCTATCATTACAGACTCCAGGCACTTTAAAGGGACAACAAAGGATTGTGAGAATCCTTATGCTCAGGTCAGGGATTTGATAATTTACATGATATAGACCAAGTCCTTGAATGATGCACTCTCCTAAGTCATCTAAGAAGGAATATCCATATCAATAGACCTTGCCAGATAATACATACATATACATATACATACATGTATATGTGTATAATGCTAACAACATACTCAAAGATATTACATGAAAATAAATGTATAGCCAATATTTCTAATTATCACAGATACATCATCAGAAAAAAAAAACAGCAACTTACAAGTATAAATAGAAAGAAACAGCAAAACTCAGTGGGATTTACTCTAGGTACAAACTGCTAATAATAAAATATTTAAAATCCCATCAAATCCCCCTTTCCATTGATTATTAATGTGACATATAGTATATAAATGTAAAATAGAACTGTTGAATCCATTTAGTGTTGCTTATATACATTTGATTTTGGAAAGAGTAGACACCATGAGAGGGTTTAAACAGAGGAAAGCAAAGAAGGAAATAATGTAATTATATTTGAATTAAAATAAATACTTACTAAGGAAAACTCAGTAAGGGCCAAAAAAAGAGAAAAATCACAAAATTATATTATACATGCAGAAAAACCTTTTAACAAACTAATTTGCAATCCTAGTTTAAAAAAAATCTCTTAATAATATTGGGCTAAAGGTGATTTCCCCCCACATTATAAAGAATAACCTGACAAAAGCGAGTCATATGAAAGGGGAGGAGGTCCTCCCCTATTAGTGGACTTGGAAAGGGGCAGGGAGGAGATGAGGAGGGAGGGAGAGTGGGATTGGGGAGGGAATGAGGGATACAGCTGGGATACAGAATTAACAAAATGTAACTAATGAGAAAAATAAAATTATGGAAAAAAAAAGAATAACTATAGCAGATCTCAAGATAGCACACTGAAGGCCAAGAAAGTGGAAGCTTTCTCACTACGATCAGGGAAGGAAAAAAAAAAAAAAAAAAGGAAGGCTCTTCATACAACAACTTCCTTTTAAATATCATATTAAGATTATGAGTAATGGATCAGATGAGTAAAGAAAGTAAAAGCTATGCATTTTGAACAACATAAAAGAAAACTGTACCTTTGCGTATGACATAACCTATTAAAAATCTAAAAGAATAAAATAAATTCCTGAAAATTAGCAATTGTAATAAAATTGCAGATTACAAAGTCAATATACAAAAATCAATTGCTTTCTTGCAAATGAACAACTGAACACATGGTCTTTACATATAAAGAACACTTTACAGTATACAATAAAATTTCCAAAATGAAACAGAATAAATTCCTTAAGGCATGCATAACATTTTCATGAGAAATTCTTTAAAAGTCTGATTGAAAAACTTCCAGAATTAAGAAAATAAGATGACTCAATATTGTCAAGCTGTCAGAAATTTCTATTTTGTTTTATAGACTCAATACAATCCCAATCAACTTCCCAGCAAAGTGTTTATTGAAAAGGACAAATTTATTATAAAGTTTTTTAGAAGCAACATTTATGATAGTCAATATGATCTTGAATCAAAAAAGAAACCTGTAGAAATGCTGTGATCTGATGAAAGACTTGCTGTAAGTTAACAAAACAAAAGTCGAACAGAATAATGGAACAGAATAAAAAGCTCAAAAGGAGCCACTAAACCATTCTTAGCATTTATTTGACAGTCCAATAAACTGGACTTTATCAAAATTTTTAAAAATGCTATTATGTGAGAGACAATGTCAGCAGAATAAGAAGACAAACCAGAATGAAAGAAAGTATCTGCAAATAATGTATTTGATAAGGAATTATTGCCCCAAAATACATAAGAGCTCTTGAAAATCAACAATAAGGAACACTACTGTCCTGCTAAAGGAATATTGCAATAAAATGACTCCTAATGACATTCTGCTCTACTCGTAAATCAGCAGCTTATTCATCCGTTGTGATCGAAGCTTCCTCTTGAGTAGATGGGATCAAAGACAAAGACCCACAGATGGACAATGTGCAGAGAAATAGATTCGCTTTAAATGAGATGGCTCTATCAAATCCCTCTTCTCAGAGCTCAGGGAACCCCGTGGAAGAGGAGGCAGAAAGACTGTAAGAGCCAGAGGTGATAAAGGGCACCAAAGAAACAAGGGCCTCTGAACACAGCAGGACCGACATGTACCGAAGTTGCATGGGTCTGTGCCAGATAATGCATACAAGCCCCATATCTAACCCATTTGAAAGCACTTGCCAATGACAAATTAGTTTTCCCCAATCCACTGGTGATACAAATCATTCTTTTTTTTTTTTTTTTGTTCTTCTCAATGCAGTTTATTCAGGAACCTTGAACAATCTTCTGACCCTGGGGAAAGCCAGCCCACAGCTTAAATAGCCTCTGGTTAGCCAACCCCAGCGTGCCACGTGGGCAATGCAGATAGGTCCACATACATGGAAGCAATCCAGATCCTCAGCCTTAGCCAAATATCATCAGGAAGGTGGAAGGCGGAAACCAGCTCCATCTTTAAGGCGCGGCATTACACAGCTCTCTACAGTTCCCCCTTTTTGTTTTAGACGCATCAGGCAAGAGTAGAGGTCTGATCTCTGATATTAGAAATAAATTGGGACTTTGTACCAATGTACCAATGTTCATTTAGGTGTCATCCACCCAAAGAGCATCAGACCTGTCTGATACCTTTTTCTCTTTTTCTCAGAGGCGGGACCTGGGGCATCAACCCGCATGCAACCAGACATGCTCTTCTCTGGGTCCAAAGCAGCTGACCCTGAGTGCAGTGCTTAGCCTCGTATCCTGAGCTTAACATTTTAGCTTTTTATGGTAGCCAACCATGCTTGAGGAGACTGTCCTGCTTCAATGGCTGTAAAGGCCTGAATGATCATGGCTGCATTAAGCTGTTGTGAGACTCTAATCTTGCATATATACCGCAGGCAAACCAAGGAGACCAACACCAGAAGGCCTGCTAACGTTCCCATGCCCACCCATTCCTTCAGATGATTCATGGCTGCAACAATCCATGATGATAATCCTGTGGCTAGTCCTGCGTCCACTCTGGTAGAATTTACCGTGACAATGGCCACTCTCAGCTGCTCCATCGTAGTATCGAATTCTCCAGTCCAATTACCTAAAATATAGCTAGACAATTGAGAAGGCCTCATGCCCATAAAATGAATTCAGTGGTGTCTGTCGAGGTTCTTTGTTTTCTCGGGGCATTTTAATTTTAATTTAATTTTGTATTATATAGTTTCTTTGTGTATTTATTAAGCCTTCTGGTTTTATGTTGCTATGGAATTCTTGTGCATATGAGTGTGTGTGTCTCTGCATATACATGCATTTCTCATGTTTTTCCTTTGCTTTTTTATCCCCTGTATGTTTGTTTTCTCCAATTCCTATTTGTTTGCTTTATTTTATTATTATTCTTTACATGCCTGTTTGTTTTATAAAAAGAGACCGAAACTTGAAACTTGATTCAGATGGGAGAAAAGGTGCGGAGAACCTCAGAGGTATTGAGGAAGGGAAAAACCTATCAGATTATATTATATGAAGAAAATCTATTTTCAATTAAAAATGATAGGAAAAAAAGAAGTCTGAGAAATCTTACTAGGCATATATATATTTAATCCCAATACTTGGAAAACAGAGGTAGGTAGTTCTCTGTGAGTTTGAGGCCAACTTGATCTACATAGCAAGTTCCAAGTCAACTACTACTGCATAATGAGACTTTTTGTCATACATTAAAAAATCTGAGGCTTCGAATATGACCAGAGAGCATGATGAGAAACATTTACACCTTCTTCCCAGTTGGAGTGAACTTAAAATTCCATTAAAAATCTTCGTCAAAATATACAAACCAACAAAAAAGAGTTTAACTATTTTGAAAGAAATCACTAAGTCACTGATTTCTATTTTTGGTGCTGAGTTGGTCTAGACTGAGCTTTCAGGTGGTATCCCTTATCCCTTATAGCACTATACGTGCTATTTTCTGATCGATGCTAGTCAAATTCTGCAAGATGATGGACTAGGAGTTCCCCCACCTAAAATAAATCAGTGGCCTTAATAATTTTGCAGACAATCACACATAGATATATTTTTGTGGGAGCCTTGAGATCTCTGTAAAATAAAAGCTTTCATGGGTCTTAAGGACTACAGTGGTCTTGAGAGGAGAGAGACATGTTATTTGAGCAGTGAACTCATGACTGGCCTTAGCTCTAAACTTGAAAATGGCCCTGACTCCACAATTCTTAGCTTTAACGCCTTTTCACTATGGTCCTACTATCACAGCTTATGTGAAGGGCCCAAAAGGCATCCCACACAGTTCCTCACAAATAGGCTGCTCTCCTTGTTTCTAGCTATTGTTCCTGAAACAGCCCTGCAACTCCTGCAGGTGATCTAGAGACAAGCCCTGCTTCCATAGTGCCCTGGAGGAGGAAACTCTTCTGAGCCGAGGAGAAGCATAAAGCAGCCGAGGGAGGCTGCCAGAGTTTAATACTGGTCCTCTTAGCTGAAGCTAAGCAGATACCCAGAGACATGAGCATCAGTGCTCACATGAGCTAAGTTGCTCTCCATAGCCCCCACATGGCTCTCACAAAGTCTTCCCACCTCAATTAAGCCAATCTAGAAACCTCTCAGAGACATGCCCTGAAGTTTGCTTCCTGTGTGAATCTAGATACAGTCAGGTTGACAGTTGTAACCATCATGGGCATTAACTTTCCCATCTATGGCAGAATTTCAGATTAAGAAAAAGAAATTTGCCTTGTCAAGTATTTCCTCTACAGTTTTTTCATGTTATGTTGTAACTGATGTTAGAAACTTCTGAAGTCTGAGAGTCCTCTGACATTTGCCTGAGTTTAACAATAGAATTTACTAATCATGGACAAATTCCAGCTTTAAAGGCTTTTATCCTCCGGCAGATAATGATCCCAGCATGTGAATTTAGTGAGGATTTAGACTTCAGTAAGATTTGCTGGAAAGCTCAACATTTTTTTTGCACTAATAATTTGCCTAAGTTTAACAGAAGTCAGGACCTGAAAGAAAGCTGACCTTAATGGTTCAAGGGATACGCTTGTGCCCCAAGAATGTTCATTTTGAAAAACACACATTTTTCTCACTGTCTGTGCTTCAGCTTCTGTACATGCCTGGCAAGGATAAAACAGAACATTATAATAAATGCAGCTGTAAATGGCTGAGTATTGTCATTGAGTTTCTGACTGTGAACAGTGGGAAACACAAGCAACCACCTCTAATACGCTTGTATCACAGGCTGACTGCAGCATTGCTAGAGTATAAAACTCCCAAAAGTATGAGTACCTTGTTTTAGATCTGGGGAAAAATGAGCAGCTACTGTGCAGTGTTCTCTGCAAAAGAATTAAGATCACAAATGAAAGGGAATTAACTTGTAGGAACAGGGAAGTCCGAATGATCTTGAGAAACATCCTCATGCTCTGGGTGCTTAGGATTAACTGCATAAACACAAGAGCCCATGTAGACTTAAAGATGCAACTCATGCAGTGGCACACACCAAGGCTCCATGGGATGGAGAACCCAGGAGATAAGCATTCACAGAACTGCTGAGGGAGGAAATGGGTATGAAGGTGAGGAGGGAAATATTTTAGAACCAGCATGTTGAGAAGGGAATTCTGAAGATGACTACAGTTGATGCCACGAAGATTTTTAAATTTTGGAAGAGTAATGGAAAATGGCCTGGGAAGTCAAAATGAAAGCTAAGATTGAAATCACAGAGACTTCCATTATCTTTCAGAAAATAATGTCCATTAGTGTTTTTCAAGCTCACTCTTCATTTCCAGGCATGACCTTTTCTTCAAGTCAGTTCCTCTGTCCCACATTAATGGCAAGAATTAAGGCTTCAACTACCTTACTCTTCCATTAAGGAGAAAATGCTCCAAGAAAAAGTCAAATCACTAGAATTCTTCTTTCTCTGAGAAAAATGGACAAAACCTGCATTGCTACTTCAGTCAACAAAATGAGACCTAAGAGCTGAAAATGACCAAAATAATTATTCGGTTACTGGGCTCTGCTGAAATTAAAGCTATTCAGCTACTCCTTTACAAGTCTTCTTGGTATGTTGGTGCCTTCACTCTGGGTTCAGAGCCCTGCCTAACAAGCTTGCTCTGAACTATTTTGTAGCCCTCAAAACATAGTAAAGCCAACTGTGAACTCATTAGAAATTGAAGAATTGTAAGAGAGAAATTGGTGGGAACCCCTGCTGCTAAGGTCATAGCCATCATGAACAGAAATCCCTGAGCTCATTGCAAAATGGAGCCTTTGTCAGAAGGGCTTCATCTTCTCTGCCTGGGTAGCATGGAACCCCTCACCTTCTACCTGAGGAATGTCACATAGTACTTAGGGAAATTATAGGTTCAACTGCCTTCTCCTGATACTAGCCCATTCAGCAAAGCACCTGGGATTTCTGGAAGGCCTCTCCATGCAAATGAGACATTCCAGTATCGTATGCCCTGCCCTAGATATCACTATCCCCCTCCCCAAAGTTCTATATAACCAAATAAAATTGAATTGCCTCACTGGAATTGGTTCTGAAAGTCCGTCATTTCTGTCATACTTCCAGGACATTCTAACTTCCTGTTTCTCAATTCTGCTCCTTTGCTTTGCTCTCCTGAACCAATATTATGGCCAATATCATGAGGCGATGATCCCTGGAGGAAGAAAGTGCCACAAAAAGGGGTTAACATGATTTATGTGCTGTTTACCATCTTTTTAACTTTAGCCTATTGATCTTTAATTCCTTTTCCATTGTTAAACGTGTAGTTGACCAGTATCCATTGTTTTCACATGCTAAAATATCATTTTACATTGGGCATAGTGGCACATACCCACAATGCCAACACCTTGGATTCTGAGGAAGGGGTATCTAAGTTTGACACCAGCCTGGGATACCTAGTAAGACCTTATATCTCAATTAAAAAATAAAATACCCACAACCAAGTGAGATGACCAAGCCTACGATGAGGTAATCCTCTTTTTCTACTATGCAAGAGCCAATCCCAATCGGAGCCATGTAGCCTTCATGGGCACCAGCCAATCCCAATGGAAGTCACATAGCCACAAGAGAAATTCTCCTAAAGTGTTTAAAAGAGCGTGCAAGCTCACTTTGAGTTGCCATTTTTGTATGAATGGTTGACGCCTGCGTGTTGGTTGTTTCTGCAGAATAAATGCTCTTTGCTTTTACATACTATTTGAGTCTATGGTCTTCCTTCAGTGATTCTCAGACCCTTACACAAGATCACTTGAAAAACAGTGTACTTAGTCCGTGCTAAAACTGTGATCACTACCTTTCATTCACACTCATCAGTGCATCACTACTGGCCAAACCACTCCTATCCTATGGAGTAAACTGGAAAAAGGTATCTTTTTCCCAAGAGCAGTCTGGTGAGAACATTGGCTTCTTTTTAGCTACTACCTCTTACTCAACAAAGCAAAATACAAGCTCGGTTTCTAACTCCCAAGATGCCTACATGTGTTGCTCATGTTTCAGTCCTCCCTTCCTTATGGCACTGCCAGATGGTCTTTTTAGAGTGCAACTCTGTTTAGTCAGTGCACACCCAAACCTCTACCAGATCCTCTTGGCTTATGCAGAAGCCAGGTGATACGCATCTCCCTTATGCTTCAGGCCTCAAATCCATTTCAATTCTGACTGCATCTCTACTTCATGAAGATGCATTTGTTCCCTAAATATGAATATGTATCAGAATTGCAGTGTGCTGCAATCTCTTTGGAAGCCTTAAGAATCTGAGTCTCCTCTGTACCTTTCATCTGGTATCCCAACATGCTATACCCACATTAGGATATTTCTGAAGTAAAAGCTCTGCTATAGACATCACTTGCTGTTTGGGAGATTCATTAACCTAACTCCAGCACCACAGCAATGAAACTGCACTCAAAATCACCATGGTAACTTCTTTGATCCTGTTTTGTTGTTGTTGTTCTTTTGGTTTTTTTTTTAATCATACAAACATATATATATATATATATATATATATATATATATATATATATATATATATATAGTGTTGTATAGATACTGGGACAATGGCTCAGTGGTTAACAGATTTTGTTGTGCGAACATGAAGATCTGATTTCAAATCCCCAGCACCCATGATTAAAAAAAGAAAGAAAAAATCTGAGTGTGTCTATGTGAGTCTGTAACTCCAGCACTATAAGAAGCAGAGGTGGGAATATTAGAGCCTAGCTCCAGGTTAGTCAGAGACTCTGTCCAAGTGAAACAGGTAGAGTGATTGAGTAGGACAACAAACTCCATCTACTGACCTCTACATGCACACACACATGCACATACCATAAACACAGGAACAAATAGATAAGCACAAAGATATAAAGTTAATAAAAAATTAAGTTATGGCATAAATGCATCTAAATCTGCTTCTGACATAGTAATTCCAAATATACTCACACTCTCGACTGACATATATTTAGGGCCTTTTTCTCTTGGAAAATTGAAATTATGTTTCTGTTGCCCCTTTCCTGTTCTCTTCAGTTCCTGATTACTACCATTCTGCTGTCTGTTAATATAAGTTTACGTCATTTACATGACTCACACAGTCAGAATCTCTGATTATCCTCGGTAGTGGCCAGGCAGCATCTGCAGGGCACAGCATATGAGTGCTTCACTGATGGGATTCTGCTGTGGCAAGGCCCACGGAAACCCCTTCAACCTTGTCAAAGACATGTGATAAATTTTGGGGGCTCTATGCTTTTTACCTAGATCATGTTTACTACAACCTCTCTTTGCTTTTGCTATGCTGTTTATACTCACAGCAATATTTAATTTCACTTTATCAGTGACAGAAAAGGCAGGGATCATGCAGGCTGAAAGCCTTGTGGATGATTTTCTGGACTCTTTCAAGGGGTAAACCCTCCTCTCCTCTCTCTGCCTATATCAATCCTCCAGATGTGATGTAATACTGGGTATTTTGAGCACATGTCCCTAGAGGAACACCTACAGTCACACTTAGTAAGCCTATAGCAGTGTTGAGAACAATGGGTCCCACTTGCATGACTGCTCAGAGGAAACCATGTCTAATCAACAGAGATTTTAAAATGGGGAAGTTATGTCTAATCAATAAAGCCTTAAAAAATGGTTCTTGGAAAGATGGTATCAGGAATTGATGGGAATATATCAGGAAAGGTTGCTTGGTACAACAAGCATGTTTCTGTCTGCAATTTAAAAAAGCACCCTGACTAAAGAGTGCTATTTGATGAATAGACTTATACCTCAAACAGTTAATCTGTCTCTCACCTTGCATAACTGTATAACCATATTTGCTGCCAGCTGGGTATGTGCTCATGTCCACAGGACAGGCCTGAATAGACATTTATTTTTGGCTTGCTGAAATTATGATTTGTAATGCAAAATAAGGTTGCGGTAATTGACCCAGCAGGAATGGAAAAGGAAAGAAACATATGGAGATTTTTGTAATGAGGGGGATTGTGTGGTGCTGATATTTTGATTTCTTTTAAAAATAAGCAATGATGTCATTGCAAAGGTGAGTAGGCTTGTGACTGTATAAATAAAAATGGCTCGAGCTATTTGGGGGTCACTTGCTGGACTGTCAACAGGTGGTCAGCATCTTCATTTTCACTGACATCACACCTCTCTTCTCAGGTTTCAGAACCCTGATAGCTCTGGTGGTTGCTAACTTGTCATTTTCTGACTGCGTTATTTCATTAACAGAATAGCCTTGAGGTATATCTAAGTTATAAGAGTTTATTTTTTTAAGGCTTACAACTGTTCTACTGCATACATATATCACCTGTTGCTTAATCTGTGACCATTGATTATTGCTGTCAGTTTAATGGTATGGTCTAATAATGCTTATTCTTAGCCTTATGATTATTGTGGAGGTATTATCTAACCCACTACCACAATCAGTAAGACACAGACACCTCATAGATTTCAGAGTAGCCTTATTTCACCTGGGGCAGAGCAGATATTAACCCTCTAAACTTTCTTTATTTCCCAGCCCTATCCCAGGTTACCTCCCATCCATAATTCCATAAATACTTGCTAATGTTCTTCATTTAGGCCAATTTTCCCCATCCATGCCAATCAGCCATGTGCTTCTTTCTCTACCTAACCCATGACAGCCTCTCCTTCTTCCTCCTCCTGAACTTGTCTCTTTCCCAAGATCCTTCTGTCCCCCAAACCCATGAACCTTAGCCATGCCTACCACCTTCTGCCCTTCCCAAGTGTAGACCTTTAAATCAGCCAATCAGGGATAATTGGGAACATAGGTATAGGAGATAGTTCTACATTAATAACAATGCCCATGGCAGATCTCAAGGAGCTGAAATCAACATTTGAAAATATAGCACCAGACCAATTCCCAACAATTGATAAATTGATAACTGCTTCTACATTTTGGTTTCATGAATAATGTTGTTATAAGTGTGTGTGGGAGATAGAGACAGAGACAAAAAGAGACACAGATATATATATAGAGATCTGGCTATAAACCTCTTTGCATATATACACAGATGTGGGACAGAGAAAGCCATAGAAATTCTACTTTAAATTGCTTTATGTTTAGAAATTTTTAATTTAAATTTATTCTTAATTTATACATAAAAACATAATGTATGAGTATGGAATATCATGTGATGTTTTGAGACATACAAACCTTGTTTTATGCAGAAATTGAGCTAAGCACATCTAAGTTGGCAAAAACTTATCTTTTTTATGGTACAGACACTCAAAATCACTTTTTCTAGATTTTTAAAATATACAGTATTCATAGACATTTTACTGATCATCAACACACTGCAATCTCTTGGATTATCTACCTCTAATCTAGTATGCATTGCTATGTTAAGCAAAATAAATTAGATTATGTTTTTGTAACACAGGACACATAGAATAAAGCTATGGGAAACAGTTGTATTTTATGATGGAAGGGAGTAAGTTTTATCTCTTTAAGCGTCTACAATTTAATAAACAGTTTCAATTTTCTCTTACTAAGCAATCATCCTAGACTTTAGAGATGAAGATAGGCACACAAAAGATTGTATGCTGTCCTTCAGGACAGGTAGGAGTGTAGAGAAGCTAAAAGTTCACAACCTGGTCCAAGAGATGTTTAAACTAGAACTCTGGCTTCTTTGAGTATTTTACTTGGACAAATTATTTAGACTCTATAGGCCTTTGGTTCTACATCTTTAAAACTTATCATATAGTTTTCTGTAAGAAATAAAGTATGAAATGCAGAAAGCCCTAAGTAGCTGGCAAAACTTACAACGAAGAAACTTTCTTTAGTTTGTTTACCTTCTAGGAGGGAAGGCAAACATAAGTGTCTATATCAAACATATGATTTATTAAATGATAGCTACGACACCAATTAGCACTGGGATGTAGAAAATTTTTCCTTAGAGGCAGGGATGCTTTTCTGGAGAAGGTGATATTTGCCTACATATATGATGCATGAGAAGGAAGAGAAAGGGAAGGAAAGAAATCACAATAAATGGCCAATTTTAATAGTTTTTTTATGTAATCTAAAAATCACCTGCTTGTGAGGGATTATTTTAGTTACAATAACTGATGTAGATGGAACCATTCTCTGGGATCAGAAATCCTGGGCTGAATGAATGCAGAAAGGAGGCCAAGCATTGGTATGCGTGCATATATCACTCTGTTACTAATGTGGACACAATAATTGTCTTAGGGTTTCTATTGCTGCTACGAAATACCATAACCACAAAGCAAGTTGTAGGGGAAAGGGTTTATTTGGCTTTTCCACATTTCCACAATACAGCTTACCATGAAAGGGAGTCAGGACAAGAACTCAGATAGGGCAGGAACCAGGGAGCCAGGCAATGGAAGGGTGCTCCTTACTGTCTTATGCCACATGGCTTGCTCACCCTGCTTTCTTAAAGAACCCAGGGCATCAGCCCAGTGCCAGCACCACCCACAATAGGCTATGCCCTCTTCTTCAATCACTAACCAAATGCTCTACAGGCTGATTCACAGCCCAGTCTTATGCAGGCATTTTCTTAATTGAGATTTCTTCCTCTTGGATGACTATAGATAGGTTATATCAGGCCAACACAATCATGCTCTTTCTAATTTGCAGAATAGTCACACTCTTTTCCATGGTGGCTGTCCAATTTTCTCTTCCCAACAACATTGCCCAAGTCTTCCAGTTTCTCCATATTTTCACCAACACTTTTTTTTCTCTATTGCTGTTCCATTAGTGAAATTTTGTATTAATTTTCTGTGCTTTTAGTGTCAAATACAAGAACTTATTGCCAAACCAAGATCACAAAAGGTTTTCCTCTCAGTTTATGAATCTTACCACATTGATTCATGGAATTATAAATGATAAATTCTGAGTTTTATCTATAAGATAAAAACATAAGTGCACTTATCGGAATGTGGATATCAAATTTTCCTAGAATCATTATTTACCATTATCAAAGTTTTGATATACAGATTTATAACATGTTTTGATATTACCAAATGTGAGAACAAAATTAAATTATTTTTGATGTTTGCTTTTATTCTTTAGAGTCCCTGAGATTCCATAGGAATTTAATCATGGGTTTTTCTGCAAAACATGCAGCTGGGATTTTGCTTGTTTAGGATTTCATGAAATCTATTGATCCATGGAAGTAACACTGACCAACTTTGATAATATAAACTCTACCAACCAATGAAAACAAAGTGCTTATTTTATGTTGTTGTGTCTTTAGACTCATTCAGAAATGTCTGGAAGTTTTAGGGCATAAGTTTTTCTGTCATCTAGGAGTCCTATTTCATCATTTTTGATGCTATTATGAGTTATATTTCTTTGTTAAACTCTGTTTCAGATTATTTACTATTAGTATACATAAATACAGCTGATTTCAGTATGTTGGTTTTTATATCTGCAGCTTTGCTAACTATAGTAATCACAAGGTTTTTAGTGGAATCTAGGTCTTCCACACAAAGAACTGTATCACCTTGATGAAAGAATTTTACTATTTTATCTCCTATTTAGATAGCTTACTGTAGTTTCTTGCTCTCTCTCTCTCTCTCTTTTTTGACAGCAGTCTCTGATACTATGCTGCAGAGCAGTGTCAGTATTATGACTTTTCTTTTGTTCATTACTGTATCCTTCAGTCCCTCACCATTTAACAATGCAGCTATGTACTTTTTCGACAGGCTCTTGATAATACCAAGAAAGCTTCCAGGATCCTGGAGCAGTGTTGAGAGAAAATCGTGCTAAAACTTTTCAAAGGTTTCTTCTGTTTCCACTGACACATGTTTTGTTCTCTTTTCTGTTGATGTGATTAGTTGCACTGGTTGGTTTTCATATGTTGAATAGGAGTGAATCCCCCATGGTCATGGCTCATACGATCCTATTGGATTTAATTTGCTAATATAGAATTGAGGAGTTTGACAATGGAAATACTTTTGAGTTGTTTATCCGTTGCTACAATTATTCTTTTTAATTCTTTGAAAGTTCTTTGGAGTTATTTTCATTGGAGTCACTACTATGAAATTTGCAGTTTTGGAAGGTGATTTATCAGTTTACTTTTACCTTTGCATTAGTATTTGTGTGTCTAGAGCTAATTGTTTCAAGTTTTCTTTCTGTTTTGTTCAAGTCACCTTTTCAGCAAGGGTGTTTGCAATATCTAGGAGAGCCTGATTCACAGCAGGATTGGAAAGTTGGTTACTTCTATTTGGCTAGTATCTGAGATACAGGCTCTGTCTTGGGCCTCATTGTGTTTTCAATGAATTGTCCAAGGAGCTTAAAACAAATTTTCTTGACCCTGTTGCTTGGTTCTGGGCTTCTGGGGTGAAAGGGGCAACTGGAGGATTCTAGTCAGGCAGAGGATATGAATGTACCAGTTACATCTAGGGTGTGAAGGATCCCTGCGAGAGAGCAGAATGGAATCTGATCAGGTCCTGAGGAAAAGAGATGGGCAGAGAGGGAGCTGTGTTCACTAAGAAGCAATTTTAGGGTTTGAAAGGAAGGAGGTTAGGTAGAGGAGCACAGGTAGCCTATCTGGGTCACTGATTCACTCTTGGTGGCTAGAATGTTCCTGGTAGTGAATGGGCTGTAATCATGTGAATCCCTAAAGTGAGCATGCACACCCACTCACCCCCACACACACATACTCACACATGCACACACACTCACATACAGATGAGCATGTATGCACACATGCATATATACACATACCTCTAAAAGAGGTAACATCTTCTAGAAAAACTGCTAAAAGTTAAAAAAATATTTTAAAAAGAATTTGATCTAAGAAAATAAAAAGGTCTAATACAACTGACATAAAACTAAAGACAATAAAATATCTTCACATTGCTTAGGCGATAACTACCAGCCTAGAATCTGCCATCCAGAAAAAGTGTCCCCTAAAATGAAACCCACGATATGAGCATTTTTAGACAGACTGCAGGTAAAATAATTATACATAAATGGTCCAGATGACAGCTCAGAGGTAAAATGAAAAGCTTTAGAATGAGTACATCGAAAGATGTACATGTGTGATAAGCTATAGCAATAAAACATTTCCTGGTGAGACCTGATAAGCTAGGGTCAGATTGAAGGGGAGGAGGACTTCCCCTATCAGTGGACTTAGAGAGGAGCAGGGAGGAGATGAGGCAGGGAGGGTTGGGTTGGGAGGAATGAGGGAGGGGGCTACAGCTGAGATACAAAGTAAATAAACTGTAATTAATATAAAAATAAAAATAATTAGAAATAAAAACCATTTAAAGAATTAAATAATGCAAAGCGTAAGCATGGAAATGGTAGAGCAGGGTTGTTGATGTTTTTAAGACTGTTTATTGTTCATGGTACAGTTGTAGCATACATAGCAGTCCTAAGGGTAGCTAGGAAAGGACAATGAAAATGGAGTTAGCTATTAAGTCACAACTAGGAGGAAGAAAAAGTAGGCTAGAAAGCACTTAAATAATTCAAAACAAAACAAAGAGTGGAGGAAATGACATACTGAGCAGGCAAATGAGACAAAGATAATATATAAAGACAGAAAATTTAAAACAACTTATGTTCATTTTGCTCAAATTAAATTAAATGAGAAGTCAAGTTGCTGCACAAAGCTAGAATATATACACTTGTTTTTGCTTTCAAGCAAGATGAAATAGTTTCATCCTAATGAGAATGTGAGTTACAGGAAAACAAAAATCTAATTTTGAAAGTTGCTTCTACCAGAATCTGGAGAACAAAACTTCCAGGGAGGATCACAAACAGATGAAGGAGTTTGGTCATGGTTTTTATGATGCTGATGAGGACCTTAGCTAGCCTCAGATTAGCTGCTATAGGAGACACAGAAAAAAGCAAAGCTTTGGCTTTTATAACAGAATGACAAGGGGTGACTGGCAATCTGTCTCCACATGACAATGAAAGGAATCTGCAACTCCTTAAACTGGGTCACCATCACCAAAGAGATTAACCAAAACCAGACAAGAGTGGAGTTTTCCACAGATTCCCAGAGTTCAGAAATAAAGATAAACTGGGGGAAGATGTTGCTATGAAAAACATTCTACAGGATAGGAAAAATTCCTGGATAAAGGCTGAAATAATAATAATAATAATAATAATAATAATAGTAATAGTAATAATAATGAAAGCCCTCAGCTCTGGAACCTGGAGAGTGGCATGACTGGAGCTATGGACAGCAATATGAACACTGATGATATTGTGCCTCCTCAGACAAGTATTGGTAACATTGGGATTCACCACTCATAAATATCTAGCAAGCCATATCATTAAGAGTTTTCTTGTTTTATTCTAATTTGTGTGTGTGTGTTAAACATAGGGCAAGCATACTACTACTGAGCTACATCCCTAGCTGTCTTTCTACTGAGACAAGGCTAACCTGAAATCACTTCCTAATCCAGTCCAGGCAGTTCTTGGACACAGAATCATTCTACTTGAGATGCTTGAGTACTTAGAATTACAGGGCTCTGCTGCTGTGTCCAACAGTAGTATAGACTCCCACCAAAGGAAAGAATATTCTGATTGAAATTCTGTCCCACGGTCCTTATTTTTACATGAACAAATGCCACAATAGTCAGGCCTGTCTGCTACATAGCTTCACATGAAAAGTTAAGTTGGTGGCAATCAATTGACATGTCATAACATAGTCAACTCTTACTTGATGATATGAAAATGTTCCATTAAAGATCATTTGTACATAAAATAGGAAAGCACATAAAACAGAAGTTTCATTATGTGAACCCTAGTCTATTGTCAAGGAATCCTTATACATGCTTTGTTAAATAAAATCCTGTGACTTTCTTGCATGATGTGAGTATGTTGCATGAATTAGCAGTTTTGAATGCTCAACATGTTCTGGTACTGGCTGTCTGCTCTTTTCTCCACTCTTCTTTAGAATGCAAGGTTCAAGTATGTCATTTAAGAAGAAAGCTAACTCAGTTAAGCTTACAAAAAAGAGTTTGAATCACATAGGTATAATATAAAAATGACTAATTAATTTTCTACTTATTATTCTGTGTTGTTCTTCAAATCACAATTCATTCAAAAAAATAAGACAAAGCAATAGTATGCCTGCAGAATTGCCAGAGAAACAGATGCTACACAGCCACATCAATTTTAGTTTCTTCCTAGAATTTATTTATGAAACACCATATTGTCTCAACAGTTGAAAGGTTACTGCATTTTCTTATAGAAAACTATAAGGCAGAAAAAAGAAGTACATCAAACAAATTGCAGAGCTATTCCAGTGGTGCAGCACTACGACCCCAGCTCCTCAGGAGGCTAAGAGCACAAGATCAGTCTGAGCATCTTTTAAAAATAATTAGTGAACATGTAAATACATCATTTCCCCATCCCTCTCCTCCATCCTTCCTCTTGAATACCTGCCCCCTTTTGCTAATATCTTGTAATTCACTGTCTCTTCTTTTTTTACATATCCATATAAATGAAGAGACATGTAAATGTAACATGTTGAGTTCATTCAGGGTTGACTGCATGTATATGTTTCTCGGGTTGGCCACTTGATATTAGATAATTAGTCAAGGAGCTCATCCTGGAAAATTCTGTCTTCCTCTTTCAGGGGTTGTTGATTGCTTGTAGTTCTTCATCTAGTACACCATGAGATTCCTCCCATCAGTGCTGGGGTTAGGGTTAAAGTTAGATTATAGAATTTAGAATTGTACTTGTTTAGAAATTGTTTTAAAAATTGTTCATGCAGCCATGTTGCTGAGATTTCATGGGTGTAGCTTCCTTGTAATAGCTGGAAGGCACAATAACAATGTATTTCGAATAACCCATGTTTAGAAGCAAGATGTAACTGTGTTCTTGGGCTCTAGTTCTGCAGGTGGTCCTCCTACTATGAACTCAGTAATTAAAGGACATCTGTAACCAAATCTATCTAAGTAACTGGATAAGGCCATCCAGAAAAAGAACTACTGAGGGTGAGGAAAGAGAAACAGAAAGCTCTAGAAAAACAAATGGGGATGCTTCTGTGAAGCTTTGGAAAGGGTGTACTAGCTTATTTTGGGGCAATTTGTTTGTCTACATGAGGAAACACTATCACAAATATCCACATGCTGTATCACATTAACCCCATTTCACTTTAATATTCCTCCACTGGCAGGCTGGAGAAGTGCTGTCAGCATAATATAGTGATGGCTCAGCATTTAATACCAAATGTTCCTTTGTGCTAGTTTAAGACCAAACTAAGGTCCATGAGCCAAATGACAGTGTAAGGTGAATAGCAGTTACCTTAGTAACCATAAAAATGACTAAGATAATTAACAGACTGGTGTCCATTTGGAAAAAAAAAATAATGAGCAAGGAGAGCAAGGAGATGGGTTTTGATTACATTTAGAGATCTTATCATGACATCACTTTTAAAAAGCTCAACAAGACAGTAATTCTTTAGTTGATTGAATTTGAGATCTCACGATAAAATGATAAGCAAAATCAGACAAGTGTAAATTTAAATGGGAAAAATTACATGACCTACCTGTGGGTACAAAAATAACCATAGAAGTAAAAAAAAAAAAAAAAAAAGTGCCAAACATTGCTTCACTGCATCAAAAGTGAACAAAATTTGTGTTTGTAATAGAAGTCACTGGTAAAGTGTGATTCTTAAAAATAGCAACGAGCTTCTGGGCTGTATTAATTAAATATAGCACCTTCTCAGGAAACACCATAACCTGTCACATGATTAGGCAGCTCATACATGGTGGTAAATGGAGGAGATTGATCTTCGGAATAAGAAGAGAAGCTGAGCAGAAGCACGTGACCAGGAACACAGGAGGCCTCTCAGAAATGACAGAGATGTTATAGTATGACTGGGACCCATGTGCTCTTTCATTAATAGCACATGTATCTCCTACAAGTGCTGCTTCTGAAAACTTGTGGGATGCTGTGATTCCTTTTCTTAGAACTTAAAAGGGTCAAACACAGATACGTTATCACAAATGATATTCCCCCAGTCACCAGCACTAATAAGTCCTCTAATCTCTACTGGGAACTCAACCCCAGGGACAAGCCTATACCTAGGAATGACTGATGAGATGGTGTGATGCCTGCAATCTTTGTTCTAAGGTAGAACAGATACTGTGGTATAATCAATCTATAATCCAGACATGCTGAGATACCTGGACAATACTTGGTGGCTTGTTACAGAATTTGGTCAGAGTGTGCGGCATTTGCTGAAATACACATATAACACAAATAATATAAAAAAAATTTAAAGATCTAGAGAAAATGATGATACTGTAAAATCCATTCCCACTAATTTCAACAAGAGTCTGTTCTTTCAGCCATTTGTACTTATGAAGATGTACAATGTTGTGAATTCAGGAGCAGTCAAATTCAGGAAATTTTAATTTATTTTTTTCTCTTTATTCTCAAAGTTCAATAATATTATTCAGTAAAATAGTCAAATACAGATTACCAGGAAGAAATGTGAGATACATTAACACACACATACACATCAGGATACCCAACCCAAACGATGTAGTTGAAGTGTATATACAGCCAAGTAGTGGATGGGCCTCTAGGAGAAGTAGGCAAATGGTAGTTTTAGAAGAATGAAGAAAGTAAGGCTTTTGAAAGTATGTAGGTAAGGGCTCCAGATTACATGCAACTATGACAACTATGGTGCCTAACTATAAATAGGACTACAAAAAGTCTGTGATTTACCAAGAATCAAGGGGTTTGATCCTGCAGAGACATATCAATGGTTGAGGTCATTGGCTGCTTTTGTAGAGCTGGGTTCAATTTTGATTATGATGTCTCATAATCTTCTATAACTCTAATCTTCCAATTTAAAGAAATTATATTAATGCACGTTTTTTATTGTTTTATTAACACATATTGACCATCCACAATGTGCTAAGCTTTATTTGATAACCAACACATGAAAGCTGTGTTCCTATATCCATGAAGAACAAGTAAGAGAGAGAAAATGTAAAGGTATATGAGGAAATAACTCTCTAGGACATAGCTACTACTCTTAATACAAGAAATTACTTGCTAACTATAATAATGATATTAATTAATGCTGTGGTTTTAATACATAGGACCAAAGATTCATATGTTGGTATCCACTCTATGTTGCTGTGAGGAGGTGGTGGAGCGTTTGAAATGTAAAGCTTATTAGGAGGTCATGTCCCTGAGGGGCACAGGTGAACAACAGCCTCATTCTCTTTCTGTTGTTTATTTCCACAGTAAAAATATTTTGCAATTCCACAGACATTTCCATGATGTTCTTCCCAGAGGTCTATAATCAAGCAGAAAAATGGATTGTGTACAGAAATGTTCTACGATATAAGCCACAATGAAGCTTTCCTTTTTAAAAATGAAATGTCTCATGTATTTATCATAGTGTATGGGGATCTGCCGCTACAATAAATCACCTTTAGCAAAAGCAGGTTGGAGAGAAAAGAGTTTATTTCAGTTTATGACCAAGAAAAGTCAAGGCAGGAACTCAAGGCAGGAACCTTGAAGCAAAAACTGAAGGAGAAGCCATGGAGACACATTACTGTGTTTAGTCTTACGGTTTGCTTACACATCCTAGTACCACCTGTCTTAGGGCAACACGACTCACAGTGGTCTAGGCCCTTTCCATTAATTGTTAATCAAGAAAATGCTTTCAGAGGCTTACCATTAGTCCATTAGTCCAATTTTATGAAGATTTTTCACAATTGTGGTTCCTTCCTTTCAGGAGACTTTAGTTTGTGTCAAGTTGACAATAATCTAGCCAGTATAACCCTTGTAAAAGAGGCAAACAAACATATCATTATTTATCTAAAACTCCAGACCCTCTGGACACCAAAATAAGCCTTAGCTGTGCCACTTCTCTGGTTCTGCCATCCTTAGCACACACATCTTGACTCATAGGCTTAGGCTAGTTCTATGTCTCCCCATGGTACTGGCATCTCCAAATTTGGGGGGAATTTTGCTGCAACTGGACTCCACCTTCACTAGTAGACTCTCGTGTGCCTTCATTAGGGACGCTGGCTTTCAAGCCTCAGCTTCCTCCCATGACCCATCCAAACCTGGGGTTTCTACTGCAGCTGAGGCTCTTTAAGTTGCCAAGCCCCAGGTGCTATCAATGACCACTTATGTCTTCAAACCAGTACAACCTGGAGGAGTTTTAAAATTTATCTAGTTTTGCTGCCAGCTGAAATACAGCTTCAGCATGCTGATGGAAAAACAAAGCAAAACAACAACAACAAAAAAGAAATCAAAAAACCAAAACACAGTTACCAACAGTGTTGCTGGTCTCTTAATCATAGCTGATTCAAGTATTCCAGCAAAGGGTAGGTTTCACTTTAGCAATTCTTAATTCAAGCTAGCATATAAGTGGACTTGATAGAGTTTTTGCTTCCCTCTGAAGCGTAACAAGCCAGACTTCCATCATTCAAACTGCTCTCAGCAATATCTTCCAAATTCCTACAAACAGATCATTAAGCCCTGAGCACTTGGTGACTTTTCTGGCTCAGAGTTCCAATTTCTTCCACAGTCCCTGCTAAAATGTGATCAGGCCTGTCATAAAAATAGTCCATTCTCTGGTGCCAATGTATGTCTTAGGGGATTTCTATTGCTGTAATAAATCACCTGATGAAAAAGTAACCTTTGAGGAAAGGGCTTTTTCCAGCATGCACTTCTATACAGCCACCCATCAACAATGGAAGTTGAAACAGGAACTGAAGGCAGGAACTTAGAGGCAGACAGAAGTCATGGAAGAATTATGCTTACTGGCTTGATCCTCATATCTTGCTCCTTACACAACTCAGGACCAACTTCCTGGAGTTGGTGCTTCCTACAGTGGGGTGGGACCTCACACATCATTTATCAACAAAAAAAAATACATTAAATACTCACTTACAAGCCAATATTATGGAGGCATTTTTCTCAATTCAGAGTTTCCCCTCCCAAATGACATTAGCTTGTGTCAAGTTGGTATAAAACTACCAGAACAGGAACAGAAAGCAGACTCACATAGTCATACAATTTTTTCCTCTGAAGAACACAGAAAAATATACCATGTTTCCTTTCACCTATCAAAACTGATCAGCACTTGGTCATACTTTTCCTAAATAACTACTTTCTACTGACTCAGATCTCCATTACCTTCTCAATTTTCTGTAGACACTGATTAACTAACAAAACCCAGGTATTTGCCAGAAATAATCTTCTTCGAGATAAGTACATAGACTTCATCAAGTTCAACAAATTATATTTTGAGTGGCACTGTCTTCACAAAACTGGGTGTGCAGCTATCTAAGAAGCATAAACAAAATGGTCTAGAAACAAAATGTCTCCTGTGCTTCTGAGGAACAGTTTCATATCAGTCCGCTGTGACATAAATATTTTACACTTCTGAAACAATGAGTCAGTCATTTCTAAATGGAAGATAATACTAAGCTCTGTGTTCAAACAATGTGGACTGAAAGCTGATACAAGTATGAGGATTCTGGGTGCCAAATCTGTCAAGAGCAGATAAACTACCAATATATCACCATTCCTAGGGTGACCACCAAGTGACCATTGGTCCACTTCCATTGTGAAAGAGCTGCCATTTCTCCTTACTGGAACAGATACTTATCCTGAATATTGATTTGTCTTTCTTACACATGTTTCTGTCCAAACTAGCATTCATGGATTTCCAGCATGTCTTAAGTGCCTTCTTTGCCTGAATCACACCATTGCTCTAACTGAAGAACTCACCTCACCAACAGGAGCGTAGCTATGGACCCATGCTCATGGAATTTACTAGTCTTACCATTTTTCATCATCTTGATGAATGTGGCTTGATATAACGGTGACATGGACTTTAAAAGATGCAGTCACAATGACAACTGTATGGCAATTACTTAAAGGTCAGGAACAAGGTCCCCAAAAAGGTACTTATGCTTTGAATAAGTCTTCTGCTTGTGGGATGGCATCTCCCATAGCCAGGATTCATGAGTCTAGCATTTAAGGGGTAGAAATAGGAATGACATTGTTCACCACCACCCTTAGTAATGAGAGGACTTAATTCAAAGAGTCAGCCAGTCTTAATGGAAGTCCTGTAGCCACAGTAGGAATTCCTCTTTCTGGCTTTAAAAGGGTTCTTTGTGCTCCCTTCATGGTCACCACCATTTTGTGAAGGTGGTGACCCTGGCATGCTGGAATTCTCTGCTGAATAAATGCTCTTTGCTTTCACACACTACTTGAGTCTGGATCTTTCCTTTGGTGAGTTCCAGACCTTAGCATCTGGTGCATGGGCAAGGAATCCACTGATGACTCCTGATCAGGTAATAGAGCACTTAAAGGGAACCTTTAACTTCCCTGCTGATGGGTAAGTAAATCAGGAGGGGCACCCTATCAGGTATATTTGTCTGTGTTTCTGTTTATTGGAATTGGACTGTATTTCTCTTTCTAGTTTCCTTTGATAATTGGAATTTGTTCTTGACGTTAGCAAATGCACTGGAGACCCCAAGGTCTGAGGTGTCAGAGGACCCCTCTTTGGGAGAACTTGAAGGTTCTCATTTGGTTTTGGTTTAGGTAAGCAGTCTTTTTCCTACCACAATTCTCCATTTGACCAAGACTTTGGCTTTTGCTTATATTTTCCCAGGTAAGTCTGTCTGTCTGTCTGTCTGCATAATTGCAATAACTGTTGTCCTACTGCTTTATTTCCTGGAAAAATCTTTTGTTTTATAGGATGGGCCAGGAATAGACCACTCATCTGGACCTATTCCAGTCTCACTTTAAGGATTCAGGTGGCTGGCAGATGATAACAGCTTGCTTGTCTGCCCTGGAAAACTTTATTTTTTTTTCCAAGAATGAATGGCAACCTTCAAGGTGGGATGGCAGGAGGAAGGAGCATTCCACCTTTCCATAATCTACAAAGTTAAAGAGATGGTCTTTTGAAAGCCAGGCCACCCTAATCATGTGCCCTATAAAACTTGGCTATATTTGGTGGAAAGCCCTCCTCCTTGGCTAAAATCTCTTCTTCCCCACTCCAGAACAAGCAACCCTCCTACTGGTTAGGGGAAGGGCTAGCTGGAGGCCAGAAGTCCTTCCAACTTCAGTGACAGAGGAGTCCTATCACCCTCCCTATATGACATGCCCACCCCCTTCCACAGAGCTGGCCCAAGGGACAGAACATAATGGCAATGAGGAACAGAAAGCAGAAGCCCAGGGGGACAGGGGTAGGGGAAGGGATTGGGAGGTGGGAGCTTGGGAGGACAGGAGAAGGAAAAGAGATAGAGGTAGAGAATCTTCAGATTTTCCAAGGAGCCCCACCCCACACACTCAGTCTTGCACTGGGCACTGGCCTGACTCCACTGCAGCTTTGCCTCTTCATCCCATGGCTCCAGTGGATGAAAATGGTTACCAGTTCCAAACCTATATCCCCTTTTCAGTAGTGATTTATACAGTTGGAGGGCCCCAAACCCTAAGTCCACTCTTATCAACCTTTTAGATTCTATTATGATTCCACATCAACCCACTTGGGAAGACTGTCAACAGCTTCTGTACACCCTCTTCATTGCTGAGGAGAGGGACCACATTCTGGGGCTGCTCAGGAACTGGTTCTGGTAGCCCAGACAAGAGCAGAGAATGATGAAGCTTTTACCTTGAAAAAAACCAAACTGGGACCATCACACTGCTACAGGTAGGGAACAGTTTCAATTCAACCTCCAGATTCTAATGGGTGGGTTCTGGAAAGCCACTAGGGAACCATAAATTGGTCTAAGATAACAGATAATTCAGGAAAAATGAGTCTCCAAAAACTACTTTCAGAGGCTCCTGGAAGCCTATTGAACCTACACGCACATTGACCCAGAAACACCAGAACATCTGTCTGCACTTAACATGGCATTTGTGACACAAGCTGCTCCCCATAATCTCCAGAGGTTTCAGAGGCTTGATGGATTAACCAACAAAACTGGAGGTAAATTAATTGCTATAGCAGAGAAACTCTATAATAACCAAGAGACCCCAGAGGCCTGACAGACAAGGGGAATTGGCCAGATCCTCCTTGATGAATGAGGTCATCCAGTTTCACCCACTGGCACAATGGTAGGGTAGAGGTAAGATTATGGTGGCCAGTGCAGGACAGCTACAGGCCTCAGGATAACCTTCTTTCCCACCTGTAGGCCCCTACAGTGGAATCAAAGAGCACATTGCAAAGAACTGGGTCATTGGACAAATAAATGCCCCAAGAACCATCAGGAAGAGGGTCCTAAGATTCTTGAGTTAGAGAAGATTGATGATTGAGGATGTTAGGGATCAAGATCTCTCCATGAGCCCTGTGTAAACTTGAAGGTGAAGGGAAAGTCTGCAGACTTTCTGATGCACATGGGGGCTCATCATCCAGTGTGGAAACTACCTATGGGTCCATTGTCTGACAAAAAGACTTGGGTGCAAGGGGCCAAAAGGAACTAAGTCCTACCCATAAACTACCCAAAGAAAAGGTGACCCCTTTATTCATGACGATTACAGGGTGCCCCTACCCACACTTGGGGCACTCTTCTTCACTGAAATGGGAGCTTGGGCCATTTCAGCCAGGACGGAGTTCAGGTCATGGACTCCATAGGCCCTATTCATGTCTTGACTTTGGCATTGGAAGATGAATGTAAGTTGTTCTCTCAGTGCACTTGTCCTAATGATGGTTCCTTACTGGATAAATTCCTGTCTGAAATCGTGGAAGTTGGACTGAAAATAACCAGTAGGCCTGACTCATCATAGAGCTCCAATCATTGTGCAGCTGAAAGCTGGGCCTATCTGGACCAGAATCAGGCAATACCTGATGCCCCGAGAGGCAAGAACAGGAAACACCCTACACATTAATAGACTTTGGGAGGCAGGCATTCTGTTCACCTGTCAGTTGACTTGGAACACCCTCTCCTGCCTATAAGGAAGCCCCATTCAAATGACTACTTACCAGTGAAGGACCTTAGGGAGGTCAACAAATGGGTAGAAGACATATACCCCTCTGTGCCCAACCCCTACACCTTGCTGAGTAACCTGCCTCCTGAATGGACAGTCTACACAGTCCTGACCTGAAGGACACTTTCATCAGTCTGCCCTTCGCACCTGTCAGCCAGACTCTCATTGCCTTCGAATGGCACAGTTCAGAAAGAGGCTTCGATGGGCAGCTTACACAGGCCAGCCTCCCACAAAGATTCAAGAACTCACTGACTATCTTTGACGAGGCCCTGCATGAGGACTTGGATGAGTACAGATGCAACCAACCCCAGGCAAGCCTCCTTCAATATGTAAATGATCTTCTCATCATGGCTCTAACATTGGAGACATGTCAGAGGCTACCCAAGACCAGCTGCAAGAGCTGGGTCTTCTGGGATACTGAGCATTGGCCTAGAAGGGCTAACTCTGCCAGTCAGAGGTAAGTTATCTGGGTTACATTCTCAAGGTGTCCAAGGAATGTTACTCCTTTCCCAGAAAGAGACTTTTCTGAACATTCCCATCCCCAGCACCCATAAACAGATGAGGGAATTTTTGTGCTGGACTCTAGGTACCTGGGTTTACTAAAGTTGCCAAACCCTCATATGAAGTCACAAGGGACCAGGAAAATGATTTAAACTGGATTCTTGAAATGGACAATGCTTTCTAGAGGCTCGAACAGGCTCTGATAGAGGCACCAGCCCTGACATTTATAAACAGTTCCATCTATGTGTGGATGAAAACAAGGGCTTAGCTAAAGGGGTCCCAACCCAGATTTTGGGCACATGGGAGAGAGACCTATGGACTACTTATCAAAGAAACTGAACCCAGTGGCTCGGGGCTGGCCCCCCTTGTCTTTGTATCGTGGTGGCTACCTCACTATTGGTTAAAGATGCAGATAAGATCTTCTACACAGGACAAGACTTCTAATCACTACATTTCATGCTATGGAGGGAAGTGTAAAGAACATACCCGACCGCTGGCTATCAAATGCCAGGCTGGCACATTATCAGTCCTTGCTCCTCAACCTACCTCATATCTGACATTTTCTCACATCAGCTCTCAACTTTCTGATGTTTCCTTGCATTCCATATGGCTACATGTGATAAATACACATGCTTGTATCTATATGAACAAACCTTAGAGATTAGTGCTTTTTGTGACAACCAGAAAAATTGGTAATTCACACCTTGTTAGGACCTCTATATTTGGAGTTCTGATTTAGTAAAATGCAGATATATTATGCTCCGTGGTTGGTATCTTGAAGGTTTTAACAAATAACCTTTAAATTTATATTTTGCCAGTAAAGACCAATGGAGCAGTTGGATCTTCCCAATTCTCTATCACCCCTGTAAGCCTTTTAAGAGCTTGATCTACTTCTGATATCCCAATCCTTTCTTGACCTTGTTCATTTCCCACTGACTTTGCCACCACTGCAGTGCTTTGGTTCCCACAAGATCCTGACATGGGTAGAGTGTATCCACGTGTCTCTAGGATACAGAAAGATAGGCAGCACTTGCAGCCAGTCCTGGAGTAACAGGTTTCCATCCTTCATCTCAGTACCCAGTATGGCCAAGTTAAGAGGCCCCAGTATCTTCTACGGTTGCCTATCATGCATAACCCAAGGCAACAGTCCCTTAGGAGGGAGAGACTTAATTATAGTTTCGCAACAGCACCTGGAGCCTACACTTCAAACTAGAAGAGTCACCAGTTAATGCCTTCATTGAAGTATGTTTCCTAACTTTGATTTGTTTTTTGTTTTGTTTTGTTTTGTTTGGCTTACATTGTTATTCTTTCTCTGCCATTGTAATATGGAACTCTGATTTTCTTTTCTCCTTTTCTTTTCCTTTTTTTTGTTCAAATACTTTTTAATCCATTTAAAACTTGATTTAGCTGGTTCTTTGAAAATTCCATACATGCATTTTGATATGCTCCTCTTCCATACCATCCTTTACAGACCCTTACAAGATTCTTTTTCAGATTCATGGTCTTTGATTTTGTTTTGTGAGCCATTGAGCCTAACCAGAGACATCTGAATCCTCACTGGGTTGGAACTATTCACTGCAGGCCAGTGATTTTTCTTTTTATAGATTTTTTACTCTTATTCCATTGGGCTGAGAAAACATACTTATATTATTCATTTTAGCTTCATTGAGATTATTTGATAACCCAGAATTGCATCAGGCTTAGTGAACATTCCTTATGAGGTTTACATCAATACATATACTGTCCTTCTTGTTGGACAAGAAAGTGTTGGACAAACTTGCTGATTATGGTCCAAAGAGGTCAATTAAATTTAGTTGACTGAGGTGCTTTTAGAGTATCCATTTCTGACAGAGAGTACTGTGGTGTTTAGTAGTCATGATGGATTCATATTTTTTTCTTTTATTTATGGCTCTGTCTGTTCTTGTCAGTTTATGTAATCAAGGCTTTGTTGTCAGATGCAAGCATTTTTCCTTCAGCTGGAAGAATTGTCCCTTCTATCCTATGTAGTGGTTCTTTTCATTCTTGATAATTTTCTGTGCACTGATATTGGTTCTGTCTAACATTAGTATATCTACTCCATCTGTCTTTTCACTAGTGGTGTCACAATATTCCTTTGTGTATCCTTTTGATTTTAATTTATCTTGTCATTTAACACAGAGATGATTTCTAATAGGGAAAATATTTTGTGTTAATCTCCATGTGGTGGCACATACCTGTAATCCAAGCATAGCTGCAGGTGTGTTATTAATTTGGACAACAAAGCCAGTTTAAATCTATCCTTGTTCAAATAAGAAGACATTGCCTCAAAACAAATAGGTAAAAAAAAGATATACTAGATGTATTGTTGGTTTGTTTGGTGTATTTAAACAAATCACATTTTAAATAGTGGTTAATATAGTTAAATTGTCATTTGCCATAACTGCTCACTACTATTTTGCAAAAGTCCTTTGCTTTACTCTTAATCCTTTTAATCTCTAATTTTAATTGAGCATTTTAAATGGCTTTATCAGTTTTAATGTTAACTTGCCACACATTAGAAAAATCTGAATAGGGAACCATATCTGAGGAAGTGTTCTGATTGCCTTGAATGGCATGGTAAAACCTACCCTGACTGTGGGCAGCACCTTTTGGTAGAAGTTCAGGCAAAAAGGATTTGTCAAAAGAAAGAATTTTTGGCTTTGTCCTAGCTTGACCTCTCTCTTGACTTTATGTTCTTGCTGTTGATGATTTCCTTACTGATAGAAAACCAGAATTTCCAGGCTTCCATTGTGGAACTGGGACCTGCAACTGACCAGGAATCTTACTGGCTTCCAGTACCAGATTGGAAGTATTCCAATTTATAGACCAAGTAACTACTCAGTGTTGCTTAGACCCGTCCACAAAGTGACAGCCAGCCAGCCATTGTGGGATTACTTTAACTGCTGAGGCATTCAGCTTCACAGATGAATTCATCAATTTCTGAGCACTCAGGTAAGATTTTTCTGTTTTGCTCTTTTAAAATGTTTTCTTTTCATTAATCTATTTTTTAATCACTTTACAAGCCTGATCACAGACCCCTCCCTTCTCTCCTCATAGACCCACCCTCATATCTTTTCCCCTCACTCCTTTCCCCTTCTCTGAGAAAAGTAGTCCTCCCATGGGTACCAACCCACCCTGGCACATTTTGTCACAGCAGGACTAAGCTCATCCTACCCAGATAAGGTAGGACAAGTCCAGACAAGGCAGCCCAGCTAGGGGAAAGGAATCCAAAGGCAGTGTCAGGGACAGCTCTTACTCCAATTGTTAGGCAACCTACATAATGACCAAGCTGCACATTTGCAACATAGGTGTAGTTGGCCTAGGTTCATATTCACACAATTTTACATTTATATATATTTGTGTGTGTGTATGTATATATGTTGACTTATGCAGATTCCACTTTCTCTCTTTGTTAAAATACTAACTGTACCTCTTTTAAAATTTTATTTTAGAGTTTGTGGTGCACATTTACTACATAAATTAATTGACATTTGAAAATGGAATATTACTTCATGTAAATGTGCACACTTTATAACAGCCCATTTTTTATTCTTCCAGACTTATATTTATTGTTGTTATAATTATCTACATATAACATCACCCAGCACATGGATCTTCTCATTATTATGAACAACAGCTGCTTATCCAATAAAAAACAAAAAAACAAGAAAGTGAAAGGTTTTACTCCCTCTCATCTTGATTATCCTGATGCTATTTTTAAGTCTTGTTTATGGTCTTTAGCATCTGTCTTCTCTCAAAGTTCTTTCTGAACAGGCAAGTCTATCAGAACCGATTCAATGAGCTTCCATGGTTTTTGCTTACTCAAGAAGTTTTTTGTTTCTCTTTCACATTTGAGGGATAATTTTGCTCTTGTGCTGGTTAGTTTGTTGTTGTTAACTTGATATAAGCTAAGGTCATATGGGAAGAAGGAACCTCAGCTGAAAAACGCCTCCATCAGATCAACCTGTAAGCATGACTATGAAACATTTTCTTGATTGTTGATTGATCCTGGAAGATCCAGCCCATTGTGGGTGGGGCTGTGCTAGGCAGATGGCCCTGAGTTGTATAAAAAAACAGGCTGAACAAACTATGAGGAGAAATTATGTAAGTAACATTTCGCTGTGGCTTCTGTATTAGCTCCTGCCTTCAGGTTTCTGTGTTGAATTCCTGCCCTGACTTCCCTAAATGATACACTGTAACCTGAGAATTATAAAATGAAATAAACTTTTTTTATCTCCAAGTTGCTTTTTTGGTCATGGAACAGAGCAACAGAAAAGAAACTAGAACAGCTTTCTACATCACTAAAGTAAGTATGCATTTTTCTTCAAATAACTTAAATATTTTTTTACAAATTTCTCTTGCTTCTCTGTTTTCTTTTCTGCTGGTATAATGTTCTTTTAAAATGTATACACCTTACCCTTGTTCATTCAAATGCTGATTTCTACCCCCCACTCTCTGGTTTCAATCGGATATTGTATTGTGATACTCATTCTAAGCATCCTGTCTCAACTTGGTGTACACTTCCAAATAAAGCAGCTAGACACAATGTTGAGCTGGGAGGAGCCAAAGGACAAGAAAGAGGGAAGGAGCTAGAGGGCAGGAAATGAGTTGGAGGAGCGAGAAGGCAGGAAATGAGTGGGAGGAGAAGGGGCGAGAGGAGAGCTTGGAGACAGAGCTGGAGGAGAGATCTTGGAGGACATGGAGCATGAACCAGACCTAAGATTTCACAAAAAGCAAGTATAATGTGGGAAATTTAAATGTTAGGAAACTATTAGGGCTTGGAGGTTTAGGATGGAGTAACTATTGCCCAGCATTGTGTTCTAGGTTAACTAAATAAACCCAGTCTCTGTGTGGTGATTTGGGTGTACAGCTGTTTAAGACTAACAGCAGCATTACTAAAAGATAATTACTAGTAAATATTAATCACCACTTACAACACTTTTCTTTCATTGTTTCTTACCTTTTTCTTTCTTTTTTCATTAATTAAAAAAAAAATTGAGACAGGGTTTCTCTATGTAGGCTTGTCTGTCTTAGAACTTACTCTATAGACCAGGCCAGCCTTGAACTCAAAGCATCAAGAGTCACCTGCCTCTGCCTCCCTGAGTGCTGAGATTAAAGGCATGTGCTACCACCTCCTGCTTCTTTGTTTTCTAAAGAGAATTGTAATACAATTTGTAGCCTTTTTCTTCTTCTAGTATGATGATGATGGTGGTGGTGTCTGATTCTCGCTTTTTGCAAAAATTTCTCTTTGATTTCCCAACCTAAAGTAAGAGATGACTCAGTGTAAAAATTTTTATATCCACCCTGCTTTAAATTTCCTGGATCGTTGGTGTGTTAATAACTCATAAGAAATTCTCAGCCATTGCCTCATACTCCCTTCTGTTCCCGTGCTCTGGTGTTCTGCTTTCACTACTATGTTGTCAAATATTAATATTTATTATTGATTTATCTTTTAGTTAAACAGTGGTTATTCCTAAACCAGCTATACCCAAATCACCACACAGAGACAAAGATTTACTTAATTAAGCTAGAGCACAATGCTGGGCAATAATTACCCAATCCTAAACCCCCAAACCCACACAGTTTCCTCACATTCAGATTTTCCCACATTATACTTGCTTTTAGTCATATCTTAGGTCCAGTTCATCTCTTCTCATGGTTCCAAGTCCTTTCCTGCAGATCTTTCCTCTCCGACTCCTCCCACATGCTTCCTTTTTGTCCCCTCCGGACCTGGATGACCTACCCTATTCTCTCCATTGTACAGCACTGGCTGGTTGTTTTATTGGAAACACAGAGAACAAATAGTGGCATGTTTACACAAACTTGAGACAGGTGATGCTTAGAATAAACATCACAATGCAATGTCTGGATTGAAACCAGATAGTGGGGTAGATAAATCAGCATTTGAATGAAGAAGTGTAAATTGTATACATTCCACAAGAACATTACACCAACACCACTATATGAATATTTTACCTTCTGTGATTGCCATGTCTTTCTTAGAAATTTTATTTTGTTTTCATTTTCTTCCATTTAGTTTTGGAAGAACTATTTTGGTAGTTTTGGTAGTTTCTATTCACTTATTTTCAAACTCACTTATTTCTTCATTTGTTTCTAATCTAATGTCATTAAAGATATGCATTAAAGCTCAGTAAAGACATACATTTTATATTTTATTTTTATTTAGTGTGTATGTATGTGCGCATCCATGTATACATGTGTGTACAATGGCACACATATGGAAGTTAGAAGACAACTTGCAGAAGTCATTTCTCCCCTTTAACCAACTTTATCTGTTTTGACAGAAAGTTTTCTTGCCTGCTAACTCATCTAACAGGACCAAAAAGAGCATTCTTAGTTTTTAAGAGGTTTTGATTATTAGCATGTCATTTCTATTTTTCCTAAGTTTCTTTCTCCCCAGTTGCATGAACCATTTCATATTGTAGGCTCTTAGAGCCCTTAGAATATGAATCATGATTATTTTAAATTTCCCCTTCTGGGAAGTTATCTATCTTTCTCTTTATGGATGGTTATGATGATTACTTTCTCTCTGTAAGACACTGTCTTCCTTTGTTTACATTGTAACATTCAGTGAATGTTTACCAAGGAAGAGAAACCTTATCCTAGAGGTACAGAATCACAGGTCCTTGACAAGTAAGTGCATATTCAGTTACTTTTTGGATGGACAATCCCTCTCCTGAATTTGAGACCCCAATTGAAGTTAAAGCTCCATTTGTGTCCCCACTGGAACCCAAAAGAAGGTCCGGACTTCCTCCACAGCAGGCCTTAGTTCATTATCAAAAGGAGCAGGCCTAAGTTTCCATTTCCCTGAAGTTAACATCTACTTACACACAGAAAACGGGGAGTCAATCAGAAGCCAGCTGACTCTCTGCCAGACCCTCTTCTGGACTATCTGACAGTAAGGTTGCTTAACTCATGGCCATCCCAAAAGTTTGCTGATCACCTCAAAATTTCCCCATGCTTTTTTTTGCCCATGCTTATAAATTTGAATGCTCCAATCGTACTAAAGATTACCTAACCCACCCGGAAATTCCCTGAGTACCTATAAAAGAAACCTGTGAGCTCAGTTCAGGGTTCTTTGCCATTTTGGTTTGTATAGGTGGGGATCCCAGCACTGGATTTCTGCAGACCCTCTTTGCTATTTGCATACTATTTGAGTTTGGGCTGTTTTCTTCAGTGAGCTCCGGACCCTATCATGAGAACTATGTGAGGGAAGATACATTTGCTCTGCTCATTTTAAGGTTATGATTAAAGCTTTAATAAAAAAGTAAAAAAAAAAAAAGACAGAAAGCATACACATTAATTTAAGATTTACATAAAATGTAAATAAGGAGATGGAGAACTGTCGTAAATTGTGGTGTCCTCATGAAACATAGGTCATGGAGAGGCACACATGGAAAGCAGAATGTGGTGGTGATAAAGTACATGACATGATTGTTACAATTCTTCTTTGTATCTCTGTATCCTCAGAGATAAGACAATTCTTTCATCTGGTCATAGAGAAAACACCCCTTCACATAAGGATCTTTTTAATTGCTTCAGGCAAAGAATTATTCCTAAATTTTATGACCCCCTTCAAATTATTAAGGAGGGAAGTGGGAGAGCAATCTTCAGTCTGCTTTCTAACATGCCACAGTGACAGATTTGAGAGTAGCATGTTCTCAATCCCATAACAGCACATAAGATTGTTGACGGAATGCAAGACTTTGCATTTATAGCTCCAAGGCTTCTGTCCCTACAATTTGCTCTGTTTCCCAGTCATATTATCTTTCCTTAGCAATAGACTGCAGCAAAGCCAGCAGAATTCACCCCAACCTTCAGAGAGAGCTCAATATCTCTGAAAAACTCTGCATAATTAGGTCAAGTCCAGCCTTCACTATGATCCAGCCTTCACTATGATCTGTTTTACCTTTGGGACAGATGAAAATGTTGAACACTACTCTGTTGATAGCAAAACTAAAAACATGACCAAACTGAGTATTAGCCCTCATCCTAGATCACCCAGAGATTACTATATAACAGATAACCCCCAGAGAAGAAATGCTGAGCATAGTTATCCCTGTGGGACCACACAGCATAACCACTATGTTATTATAACGTGAGCATAAATGAACTTGAGAGGTGAGATATGAGTTCTGGTATGTGGCAGGAAACCTACTGTTGTCTATGTTTTACCTCCAGATCATTACCTGGAAGATTAAAGTATTCTGGACCCAAAATCTTAGTGTAGTCTTGGAGATACAGCAATATTCTTGATATGTTACAAGTGTTTTGCTTTCCACAAAAATGAGAAAAAAAATGAGACTTACCTGCTCCTAGAGGAAATGAAACAACTGGAGTTCTGTTTGTCCTTCTTGTCCCATATGAGAAGAATAAAGGCTAAATATACCAGGATACTAGGATACCACACACTATAACTCAAAGACTCTACAATAACACACTCTCCTCCCTGGTATCTTAGACCCATACCAATAGTGACCCATTATAATTACAGGGATCACAACTGAAGAGTAGCAAGCCAATCAACTAGCCAGAGAGTCAATTAAGACCCACTGAAGCAAACCACAGCTTTCAATTCAAAGAAAATAAGAGATGGTTTATTTTTGAGCCATACATGTGACCTGGAAACACAAATTCATACTGTCCTAAATAATGATAATGGTTTCACAAAAATTTTTATACTTTCAAAACAAAAGAAAGTCATAAATAAAGAGGTTTTAAAAATAAAATAATAGGAACAAGTAGCAAAGTCATAATGAGAGGGCCTGGATAAATCTTCATTTTCTTGTAAGACAGAACAGGCCTGAGTTTTCTTTTTCTCAGAAAAAGAAACTTCAGTTGCAGAAAAACAACAACAACAACAAAACAAACAAACAAACAAACAAACAAAAACCTACAGAAACCAGCTGGGCCCAGACAATTGACCTAGGGAGAAAAGGATGTTTAGCTACAGGTCTGAGATGCCCCTAAGCCCTGATCAGAGTCACATGGCCTTCATGGGCACAGGCCAAGCCCTAATCCAAGTCATGTAGCCACTATGGGAATCAGCCAATCCCAATTGAGTTTACATAGCCACACCACACAAGGAATCCCTTCGCTGGCTTTAAAAAGGACCATCAACTCCCCTTGGGCGACCACCATGTTGTGAAGGTGGTAGCCCCAACATGCTGGTCTTTTGCAGATAAATGCCTTTTGTTGTTTGCATGCTACTTGAGTATGCTGTCATTCTTTCAGCATCTTCTGGACTTTAACAATAACAGATTGCAGAAATATCTGCTACAGGTCTCCAATATTAGCTGCTGACATGTTTATTTGGTGTTTATGAAAAATAATAATCTATTAATACAATCAAAATAGTTTTATTAATAGTCATAACAATGGCAGTTTTCTATTCATAGATGGTCTCACAGATCCTGGACAGAAAATACAACACCCTGCTCTGATCCTACTAGGCCTACATTCCAGTCTTTTTGCTACTATCCACCAAAATCAATGCCCCCAATGTCAGCTAGAAGTAGTCAAAGATGAAAAATTTCTTTTCTGTTTTCCATTTATTATCAACAAAATGCTTGATGTTAGGTCCCTACCAGCTGCAGGACATGGCTGGAATATCCTACCCTCTACCTAGGCACAGTGCTTTCCTCTCTCAGAGGCTCTTCAGTATATAATCCAGATATTTTGGTCCTCCTCTCTTTTTTTTGTCCCTTTTGCCTATACCATGGCCCTTCCCTCCCTCTCCCCTTTTTCTCCCTCCTTGTCTCTTTCTCTCTTCTTCCCTCTTTCTGCATGCACTTTTTTCTTCTCTCTCTTTCTTTCCTTACACCTCCCATTCTGCTTCCAATAAAACTGCATTTATATAATATAGCTGCATCTTGCCATTAGCTCATTCAGATATTTAATCAAGCATCATGTATCTTAGTTATTGCTTTACTGCTGTGAAGAGACATTATGAAAAAAGTAACTTATCAATGAAAACATTTAATCAGGGACTTGCTTACAATTTAAAAGATAATATATATTATCAAAGAAAGAAGCATGCTGGAATGGTGCTGCAGTATTAGTTGATACCATTACTTCCTAGCTTGGGACTGGGCCTGGCATAGAATGTTGAAACCTCAAAGCCCACCCCCAGTGACACACTTCTTCCAGCAGGGCCATATCTTGTAATCTTTCTCAAACAGTTCTACTGATAGAAGTTAACATTCAAATCTATGAGCATGTGGGCGAGCCATCCACATTCAAACCACCACAGGTAAACATTTCCTTTCAAACATGATATAATCACAGGAGTTTGTCTTCCTTTATGGTTTGAAAGGAAATTATAACTATATAACTTTCTCCAAAGTTTTAAAAATAGATTGATCACAAATACTGCACAACATAATCTCTATTTTTATCAAGGATGTAACTGAAGAAGGATATTTATTCTAACAAAAATCTAGGTAGTGCTAAACATGTGGCATATAAATGTGAACCATTTTTGGAGACTCACTGATAAGTGTGATTTGAAAATGTAAAATGTGTGAGGACTAGAAACTGGACGTTTTTTTCTTTTTTTCGGCAGGCTCAAAGTGGGCAATATCATGAAGATCATGTCTTTGGGTTCCCTGTACCTGAGGAGACCCTTCAGGGTTACACATGCATCGTGGAATGCTGTGAAAAACAAACAAACAAACAAACAAACAAACAAAAACAGATTACTCTCAGCCCTGAGAGCTTCAATTGAGACTGATGAATAAGACAAGTAAACAAGCTAGAAGACTCTGGAGTGTTCTCAGCATGAACAATGTGCAGAAAGTATTAGGGAAGCTATGAGGACATCTGAATGAGGGTTCTTTATGAAGTTGGGCCCTTCTTATTTAGCCCATCTATACTACAAATCCAGCTATGCCCATTTTATCCATCTTGTCCTAGGTAGAGAATTCCTTGTTTAAGAAAACCTAATCATTTTAGAATATTATACTTTGTGAAATATTGCTTAAGTCTCACATGTTTGACTAAACAATTGGTTCCCAGATAATGGTGTTTATATGGAAGGTTTTAGAACATTTAGAACATTTTAAGTTGAGGCCTACCTGGAAGAAGCAAATTTCTCAGGAGAAGGCCTCAAGAGTCTTACCATCAGCTCTGTCTCCAGTCTTAAATGTCTTTTACAGAGCCATTGAGTTAAGGAACAAGCTGTGCCAGAAGATCCCATCACCAAATTATCCTTGCTAAGAGAAACTGTCTTTGAACCATAAGTCAAAATAAATTCTATACTTGTTTCTGTGAAACAAGTTATATAGTGAAACAATTTGTTTTACAGAAACAAGTTATGTAGTCACAAACAAATTTGGTACCAGGAGTGATGTCTTTGCTGGGATAAAACACACCATGTGGTTCTTAGGTCATAGGAAGAGGTTAGGAGGAGAAATGTGGCATTGTTTGAAGGTGTCAAAAGAGAATCCCTATGATACTTTGGGTATACACTAACAGACTGTCTTGATGAAAGTTTGTAGGACTAGAATGTTAATATAAATATGGACAGAGAATATCTAGCTTATCAAGAACTGACCTAGCAGCTATTATTGCTAAGTTTTGGCAAATATGGTGACTACTTAAAGAGAATACCTACATTGATTCTTCCAGTGCCCAGGCAACATTGCAGAAGTCAAGGTGGAAAGATTGTAAGAGCCAAAAGACAGCTTGGAAGAGTACAACTCCTGGATATGTGATGGTCATTTGTACTAATGAAAAGAAAGCTGCTGTGACCACCCACACAAGACCTGGACACCAGAAAAAATAAAAGTAGAGTTAGTTACAAAGAAGATTAAATTATGATGATGGGGCTTGAATTAAGGTTATTTGATTATATAATAAATTTGTGATATGGGGATGGAAATATCCAATGTGGATATTTCTTAAGGAACACAGGAATGTGTTTTTTCAACTTTTTTCAACTTCTAGAGAATAATAAGGGAAAATGATGTTTTCGTATTTCAGGCATTTTTTTTCTGAAGACAGATAACATTGTTGGAATTGTGTTTTATATTACTTTGAACATGCTAGTCTGAGAAGCAGCCTTCTCTGATGAAAAGTAAACTCTGTTATCAAAAAGCCATAATAATTAAAAATGGTACCTGTCAGCAACTTGCACTCACATGCTAAGTTGCCTTGAGTCCTGTTTTTTTTCAGTTCTTCCAGCATTAATCAGGAGTGGGAACTTGGCCAACCTTTTCCATTTCAGGAGTCATAGAGGTATAAGAGAGGATAAAAGGGATGAGGTGAATGCTTTCACAAATCATTGTTTGAAAATCAATGCTTTTCACAAATCATGAATGAAATTGTCAAAAATAAAAGAAAATAATTCTGAAGATCTGGGATTAAATTTTAAAATGATGGGATAGTTTGTTCAAATGAGGAAACTTCAAGGTGGCATAACATGTATGCTGGAATGTGGTTCTTACTCACTGCATTTATCCAAGTTTTTAGTAAGAATTTAAAGCAAACGGTGGAGGGGAATGACCAGAAGTTTAGAGAGAGGGTAAGTATAAGGCTGATGCAGACAAAGGAATTATTTACTAAACAGATTAAAGAGTAAACTTGCTCTTTCTACTGGCAAGAAAGGAACAGTACCTTGAGAATAAAGTCAATCCATTGAAAGGTCCAGAATACAGAAATGCAAATTTCTTCATAAAACTTTTATTTAGGGGCTGGCAACTAGCACACACAGTTTCTGAGCTGTGGAAGAGCTGAATGCCTGAGTTGGTGAGTCAAAGGACTTCTGAAGCTAGGGAAAGGACGGTGAGGCTTTCTAAATGACAGGGAACATCACACGAGGTGAGAACTTTGGTCTCAGGTCACCGGTGGACTTGTTTGGGGAAGGAGAAAAATGATCCTTTGATCTCCTGGCTCTCCCATTTCTCGGACCTCCCTCCTCCTTGGCACAGCCAGCTCACCAAGATTTTCAGCTCAGAGCTAACTGCCTGGGGTCTGCAGCCAGCGGCTGAGGTGGACCTCCTAGCCCCTTAGTGGCAACTGCCAGCTATACCGGTCTTGGAGTCCCAGACCTGCGGCACCATCCTCCCAGGGTCCCAGATCTGCTGGCCACCATACTGTCTCTGCAGGTTCACTCAGCCACTGACTGACTGTACGGCCTGCCCAATCCCTCAGTGACAGATAATAAACTATATATCCACCAAATCCCAGCAAACCCGCCATACAAGCTAGGCACACCAGGCGCTGGGCATCCTAGGCCTGGAGAGCCCAGTGGAGGGCCACCAGGACTTTCCAGAAGGCATATGGACTGGCATCCCAGTCCCCAATTGCAGCTGGAATTTCTAACCTGGCAGCTCTAGCTGCAACTGGGAAACAGAGGGTCAATTGGGACATTGAAGCCCCTGATCTGCAGGTCAAACTGAGGAGTTAAAGCAGTTAATGCCGGAAATTGTGCCAGGAACATCACCAGCGCCTGCTACATATACTGTGCATGCATAAATAACTGCCTAGAAACCTGCAAGGCAGAGCCCCTCCCACACACTCAAAGGTTCAACATTGTCTATCACTCTGTCCCTCAAGACACACTTCCATGCACACTTACACACACACACACACACACACACACACACACACACACACACCTGCATTTGCCCTTTTACACCTGCATACTTTCCTCCCACAGGTACAGATAGTGCACCAACACACACACTGAAGCCACAGAACCTCTCTCAGCTTCCTAAAGAACTCTCCAGACTCCAGAGAGAGACAGTACCAGACTGAACTGCAGAATCCAGAAACAAACAGGGAAGGTTTCAAATAAGCCAATGGCCAGGGGTAGGCGAAAGAACACTTCCAACATAAATCAGGATATCATGACTTCACCAGCAACACCCAAAATTGATGGATACTCCAATTCATAAGAAGCACAGGAAAATGACTTTAAAGCTATGCTTACTCAATTATTTGAGGCTCATAAAGAGGAAAAAAACAATTCCCTCAGAGCAATAGCCATGCAAATTCAGACAGTTAAAGAGGAAATGAACAAATCTATCAAAGATTTAGCCAGTCAATTGGAGGTAAAAAAAGAGGAAATGGACTAAATTCTTAAAGAAGCACAGGCAAATATAGCCAAACAAATAGAGACACAAGTAGAGATACAATTAGTGACATACAGAGAGGAAATGAAGAAAAAAATAAAGACCATTGTAGAGAGACAGGAATCCACATTCAAACAGATGAAGGAAATGTTGCAAGGCATGAAAACAGAATTAGAATCAATAAAGAAAACACAAACTGAGAAAACCCTGAAGCTGGAGAACTTAGAGAAAAGAACAGGAACCACAAAGGTAAGCATCACCAACAGAATACAAGAGATGGAAGAGAGAATCTCTGGAACTAAAGATACACTCATAGAGATTAATACTTCTCTCAAAGATTAAGTAAAATCAGAAAAGTCCCAAACACAAAATATCCAAGAAATCAAGGAGGCCATGAAAAGATGAAATCTGAGAATAATAGGAATTGATGAAAAAGAAGACTCCGGGTTCCAAGGTCCAGAAAATATTTTCAAGACAATCATAGAAGAAAAATTTCTGAACTTAAAGAGATTTCCATAAATATACAAGAGGCCTACAGAACACCAAATAGACTAGACCAGACAAGAAACACATCATGTCACATCATAGTCAAAACACTAAATCTACAGAACAAAGAAAAGATATAAAAAGCAGCGAGGGAAAAAGGCCAAGTAACATATGAAGGTAGACCTATCAGAATCATACCAGACTTATTACAAACTACGAAAGCCAGAAGGGCCTGGACAGGTAGCATGCAGAATCTAAGAGACCACAGATGCCAACCTAGACTACTATACCCTGCAAAGCTTTCAATCAACATAGATAGACAAAACAAACCGTTCCACGACAAAACTAAATATATGCAATATCTACAAAGCAAACCAGCCCTACAGAGGATACTAGAAGGAAAACTCCAATTCAATGAAAACAACTTCACCCAAGAAAACATAGCATATAGATAATATCCCAACAAAAATAAAAGAAAACAAGAAATGGAACACAGTAAGACCACTGACTCCTATATAAAAGGAACTAACACTGTTTCATAAAATCTGCCTGCCCTGGTAGCATAACCCAAAGACATGAAAAATTTTTATTCAAGCCTTTATTACTAATATTCCTGTTTATATTGCATATTACATAGCACATGATACATATATCTATATATGTGTATGGGTTCCAAAATGAATACACATTTAAAAAGCTGCTGCAAAATTCAAGAGGCTTCAGAAGTGAGCTGAGAGTCTGTATTGATAAGATAGTGAACCAGACAAGTGGTGGGAAACAGCTGCTGGAGTCAGATTTGAAAGTAGAGCATATGGGGGAGATGTAAGCAAATGTCTACACACTCTGGATATGGAGCTGACTACAGATGGAAATAAAGATACCAACATAGTAAAAAATAAAAAATAAAAGGAACTAATATTCATTGGTCACTATTAACTATCAACATCAATGAACTCAACTCTGCAATAAAAAGAAACAGACTAAAAGAATGGGTGCAGAAACAGGATCCAACATTCTGCTGCATCCAAGAAACAATGCTCTGCAACAAAGAAAAACACTACAACAGAGTAAAGGATTGGAAAAATGTCTTTTCAAGCAAATGGACCCAGAAAACAAGCTGGGATAACTATCCTAATATATAATAAAATAGACTTTCAACCAAAATTAATAAAAAAAGATAAGGAGGGGCACTACAGTCTCATCAAAGGAAAAATCCACCAAGAGGACATGACAATTCTGAACAGGTATGCCCCAAATACAAGAGTGCCTACATTCATAAACGAAACATTACTAAAACTTAAATCACACATCGATCCCAACACCTTGATAGTGGGAGACTTCAACACCTCACTATCACCAAGGGACAGATCATCTAGACAGAAAACTAATAAGGAAATAAAGGCACTTACAGTGGTCCTAAATCAAATGTAGCTAATAGACATCTACAGAACTTTCCACCCAAATGCAAAAGAGTATACCTTTTTTTCAGCACCTCATGGAACCTTCTCCAAAATAGACCATATAGTTGGTCACAAAGCAAACCTCCACAGATACAAGAAGATTGAAATAATCCCCTGTATACTATCTGACCACCATTGACTAAAGCTGGACCTCAACAACAATGGAATTAGAAAAAAGTCTACAAGCACATGGAAACTGAACAATTTGCTGCTCAATGACAGCTGGGTTAAGGAAGAAATAAAGAAAGAAATTAAAGACTTCCTAGAATTCAATGAAAATGAAGGTACAACATACCCTAATTTATGGGGCACAAAGAAAGCAGTACTCAGAGGAAAATTCATAGCACTAAGTACATCTAAGAAGAAATTTATGACATCTCATGCAAGCAACTTAATGCCCAACTGAAAGCCCTAGGAAAAAAAAGAAGCAAATACACCCAAGAGGAGCAGACAGCTGGAAATACTAAAACTCAAGGCAAAAATTAATCAATTAGAAACAAATAAAACTATTCAAAAAATCAGTGAAACCAAGAACTGGTTCTTTGAAAAAAATCAACAAGACAGACAAACCCTTAGCCAAACTAACTAAAAGGCAGAGAGAAAGTATTCAAATCAGCAAAATCAGAAATAAAAAAGGGGACATAACTACAGACACCAAGGAAATCCAAACAATCATTAGGTCTTACTTCAAAAGCCTATATGCCACAAAATTCAAAAACCTAAAAAAAATGGACAATTTTCGTGTTACAGTCCATCTACCAAATTAAGTCAACATCAGGAAGAAAGATTGAATAGTCCTATATCCCCCAATGAAATAGAAACAGTTATCAACAGTCTCCCTTCCAAAGAAAGTGCTGGGCCAGATGGATTCAGTTCAGAATTCTACCAGACCTTCAAAGAAGTGCTAACTGCAATTCTCTCCAAAATATTCCACAAAATAGAAACAGAAGGAACAATACCAAACTCATTCTATGAAGCCACAGTCACCTTGCCACCTAAAACACACAAAGACCCAACAAAAAAAAAGAGAACTTCTGACCTATCTCTCTTCTGAACATTGATGCAAAAACTCAATAAAATACTTGCAAACTGAATCAAAGAACACATCAAAGATATCAACACCATGACCAAGTAGGTTTCATCCAAGGCATGCAAGGGTGGTTCAACATATGGAAGTCCATCAATGTAATCCACCGCATAAACAAACTGAAGGAGAAAAAAACCACATGATCATCTTCTTAGAAGCTGAAAAAACATTTGACAAAGTCCAACACCCATTCATTTTTAAAGTCTTGGAGAGATCAGGGATACAAGGCACATACCTAAACATAGTAAAGGCAATATACAGCAAGGCTATAGCCAACATCAAACTCAATGGAGAGAAACTTAAATCAATCCCACTGAAATCAGGGACAAGACAAGGCTGCCCACTCTCTCCATACCTCTTCAACACAGTACTTGAAGTTCTAGCCAGAGCAATTAGACAACTAAAGGAGATCAAGGGGATACAGATCAGAAAGGAAGAGGTCAAAGTGTCACTATTTGCAGATGATATGATAGTATACATGAGCGACCCCAAAAATTCAACCAGAGAACTCCTCCAGCTGATAAACACCTTCAGCAAGTGGCAGGATACAAAATCAACTCAAAAAATCAGAAGCCCTCCTGTATACCAAAGACAAAAGGGCTGAGAAAGAAATCAGGGAAACAACACCCTTCACAATAACCACTAATAACGTAAAGTACCCTAGGGTGACTCATACCAAGCAAGTGAAAGACCTGTTTGTAAAAAACTTTAAGTCTCTGAAGAAATAAATTGAAGAAGATATCAGAAGATGGAAAGATCTCCTGTGCTCATGGATTGGTAGAATTAACATTGTTAAATGGCCATCCATTCGGCCAAAAACAATCTACAGATTCAACAGAATTCCCATACAAATACCAACTCAATTCTTTACAGAACTTGAAAGAAAGTTTCTTAGCTTCGTATGGAGAAACCAAAAACCCAGAATCTCCAAAATGATCCTGTACAACAACAGATCATCTGGAAGTATCTCCATCACTAATCTCAATCCATACTACAGAGCAAAACTGCATGGTATTGGCATAGAAACTTTCTATAGAATCAATGGGAGCAAATAGAAGACCCAGAAATAAACTCACACACCTATGAATATTTGATTTTTGACAAAGAAGCCAAAACCATTCAATGGAAAAAAGACAGCATCTTCAACAAATGGTGTTAGTCCAACTGGATGTCTACATGTAAAAAAAAAAAATGAAAATAGATCCATATTTATCACCCTGCACAAAACTAAAGTCGAAGTGGATCAAAGACCTCAACATAAAACCAGATACTCTAAATCAGTTAGAATAAAAGTGGGGAAGACCCTAGAACTCATTGGCACAGGACACAACTTCCTGAAGAGAACACAAACAGCACAGGCTCTAAGAGCAAGAATCAAGAAATGGGACCTCATAAAACTGAAAAGCTTCTGTAAAGCAAAAAACAGTGTCTTCACAATAAAATGACAGCCTACAGACTGCGACAGGATCTTCACCAATCCTATATCTGACAGAGTGCTGATATCCAGAATATATAAAGAACTAAAGAAGTTAAAAAGCAATAAATCAAGTAATACAATTAAAAAATGGGTTACAGAGCTAAACAGAGAATTCTCTGTAGAGGAATATCGAATGGCAGAGAAACACTTAAAGAGATGCTCAACATCCTTAGCCATCAGGGAGATGCAAATCAAAAAGACCCTGAGATTTCACCTTATACCCATCAGAATGGCTAAGATCAAAAACTCAAATGACAACACATGCTGGAGAGGTTGTGGAGAAAGGGGACCCCTCCTCCATTGTTGGTGGGAATGTAAACTGTTACAATCACTATGGTAGTCAATCTAGTGCTTTCTTAGACAATTAGCAATAGTGCTTCCTCAAGACCCACTCCTAGGCATATACCCAAAATTTGCTCAAGTACACATCAAGGACATTTGCTCAACCATATTTGTAACAGCTTTATTGTAATAGCCAGAACCTGAAAACAACCCAGATGTCCCTCAACGGAGAAATGGATACAGAAATTGTGGTAATTTTACACAATGTAATACTACTCAGCAATCAAAAGGAGGAAATCATGAAATTTGCAAGCAAATGGTGGGATCTTGAAAAGATCATTCTGAGTGAGGTATCCCAGAAGGAGAAAGACACACATGGTATATACTCACTTATATAGACCTATAAGGTATGATAAGCATAATTAAATCTATACACCTACAGAAGATAAACAGGAAAGAGGACCAGGGGTTAGATTCTCAATCCTCACTTAGAAAGACAAATGGGATGTGCATTGGATGTAGGAGAAAATAAGTAACAGGACAGGAGCCTACCACAGAGGGCCTCTGAAAGACTCTACCTAGCAGTGTATCAATGCAGATACTAAGACTCATAACCAAACCTTTGGCAGAGTGCAGGGAATCATATGAAAGAAAGTGGAGTTATTATGATGTGGAGAGGATAAAAGCTCCACAAGGACCAAATATATCAGGGCACAGGGGTCTTTTCTGAGACTGGTACTCCACCAAGAACCATGTATGGATATAACCTAGAACCTCTGCTCAGATGAAGCCTGTGGTAGCTCAGTGACCAATTGGTTTCACATAGTAATGGGAACAGGGACAATTTCTGACTGGAACTCAATGGCAGTCTCTTTGACCTCCCCATCCCCCAAGGGAGGTGCAGTCCTGCTATGCCACAAAGGAGGACTTTGCAGCCAGTCCTGAAGATACCTGATAAAACAGGGTCAGATGAAAGGGGAGGACGTCCTCCCCAATCAGTGGACTTGGAAAGGGGCAGGGAGGAGATGAGGGAGGGAGGATGGGATTGGGAGGGAATGAGGGAGTGGGATACAGCTGGGATACACAGTTAATAAAATGTAACTAATAATAATAAAAAAGAAAACAAACAAACAACTTTTATTTAAAATAGAAATTCCTGACAAAAAAATTATCTCAACAGACACAACCTCAGGATTGCCCTACTCAAATAAGACTGGGCAGGGACATGTACAACCTCAAGATGTCCTCTTCCAACAGGGCTATCTAGGTCACACACAGCTTTAGGCGTAGCCTCTTACAATAAAATGACAGCCTACAGACTGCGAAAGGATCTTCACCAATCCTCTATCTGACAGAGTGCTGATATCCAGAATATATAAAGAACTAAAGAAGTTAAAAAGCAATAAATCAAGTAATACAATTAAAAAATGGGTTACAGAGCTGCTTGGGGGTGTGTTTCCCATAGTTAGTTGCTGTTCAGGCACTCAGACAACACTACAACCTTGGAAGAAGTGGCCCAGGATATTTCCTGAACTTGAAGCACAATTTAGCAGTTTGGTAGACACAGAAACAGAGTTATTAAGGCTTCTATCAAAAATATATTTAAAAATATACTTGACAAAACAAGGAAATCTGTAGTAGTTTCAGATTCCCTGAGCTGAGCCCATGAGTATGTGATGTTTGAAGATGTGAAGATGAAGCCAAAGTTTCAATGAATTTTCCAAGATGATGGAAACTTAAGAAACATATTGAAATGATTTTTGAGGAAAAGTTAGTCACTAATTGGAGGCAGCACAAGAGAGGGCTTATGGGTGCAGCTGAAGGAAGGACTGTAGATATGGGACAACCAAAGCCAATGGTACTCAGATGAAGTCACTATGTTCTGCAGATGTTGGACATGAGGTTAGGTTTTCCCTGGTGGGACTATTTTTTGTCAAGTCTTTTCTTGCTTCCTCCTATTTTGTCTTTTTTGGAATCACAATGTTTACTTTACATTATGTAAATTGGAAAAATGAAACTTCTTTTTATTCTTTTTATTTTATTTCAGTTCACAGTTAAGAATGTATTTTGTTTTTGTTTGTTCATTTGTTGTTGCGGGTTTTTTTTGTTTTTGTTTTTTTTTTTTTTGAGACAGAGAATTATCACTATATAGCGCTGGTTGGACTGGAACCAGTTATGTAGATCAGTAATAATCTGATCTGCAGCTCAATAATCTGCCTGCTCCTGCCTCCCAAATGCTGGGATTAAAGGCATAAGAAACCATGCCCAGCCAAAACACAATCTTTACAATTGTCTTAATTTTGCTAGCAGCCATTAAAATACCCCAGCAAGTGAAGCCATTTTGCCTTGCAAGCCATATATGCACACATACACTACATACTCATAAACACATCATTTTTCAAATTTGTTGTTGTTCCTCATGTAAAGATCACTGAGGCACAAGCCTGGCACCCTGAATTTGATCCTCAGAACCCAGGTAAAAGTGGGAAGAGAACTGACTATCACTAGTTGTCCTCTGACCTCTGATACAGACAGGGGACTTTTCTGAGACTGATACTCCAGCCAAGGACCACTCATGGAGATGGTGTGGAACGCCTACACAGAGGTAGCCTATGGTAGTTCAGTATCTAAGTGGGTTCCATAGTAATGGGGACAGGGGCTCTCTGACAGGAACTGATTGGCCTGATCTTTGATCACCTCCCCCTGAGGTGATCAACCTTACCTGGACACAGAAGATGACAATGCAGCCACTCCTGATGAGACCTGATAGACTAGGATCAGGGAGAAGGGGAGGAGGACCTCCCTTACCAGTGGACTGGGAGAGGGACACAGGTGAGAAAGAGGGAGGGTGGGACTAGGAGGGGAGGAGAGAGGGAGGTACAGGGGGGATACAAAGTGAATAAACTGTAATTAATAAAAATAAAATAATTAAATTAAAAAAAGAATATATTTTGCTCACAGAAGTCTTTGGGCATTTGAATAGTATTGGGGATATTAAGTTATGGGAACTTTGGAAGTTTGACTACATGCATTTTTCATTGTGAGATGGCCGTAAAAATATGAGGGTAGGGTGAAATGATATAGCTAGAATGTGAAGCTCTGTTCTCCACCCCCCCCCCCCCATACAAATTATTTGAATACTTGGTCTCCAGATAGTGGCAATTTGGGGAAGATTGTGGAGGAAGTGGGTTGTTTGGAAACAGGAATTAGGGATTATAAATCAGCTTTACTCTCCATCTTTTTCTTTATCTGACCCACTGAGTTATGAGGAACATGATTCTACCATCCTACCTCCATGCCACAATAGGCACTAGTGAAAACCAATATTCTGACATATCACAGGTTTGCAATAGTACCTGGTATTCAGTGAGATGTCTTGTCTGTGGTTTTATCTGCCAGGTAATTATTATTTTTTGTGTATTGATTCTAAGGCAGGTTTCTGTCTTATTCCCTTTTTTACACCCAGGTACCATATTTGTCCTGTACCTGCCTTGTGCTTTGTGCGTTGTACACATACAATGTTCCTCACACTCAGAGAAATTTCTTCTATATAATTTCATTTCCTTTAGTACAGGCTGATTCTTTCCAGAATCTAACCCTCTACTGTCTTTCAGTTCCTCCCCACCCTCTTTGTCTTTCTAAGGTTAATAATGGTCCAGCACACTCATCTAACAAAATGATGTTGGCCTTCCAGTGAAAACTCTAATGGACTGAAAAAAAATTTGCACGCTGCAAATGTACTGTGAAATGAAGCATAGTCCTTTTCGGTTCCTGTAATCAGCACCTATCTTCTTTCAGAGCACTATAATTTGTACATCTTGACCTTGAAACAGCTCACCTCAAAATATTCTGCTTTAAACACATTGAGACTCATTACTTCTCAAGCTACCTTAACCTAAATAATAACAAGTCTGTGTAGTTCCACAGAAATGCAGAAAGGTTGTATTTGAAAAGTTTTAGAAGCAAAAGTATATTTTTATAGTATCTAGTTTAATAAATTACATCAAAGACTTTCCACATTTGTTTTCATCTATTGTTTGCATCAGATAGTCCATATATATTTATTAAGAATCTACAATATTTATAGGGTTCTTTTATATGCCAAGAGTCTTTCAGAAAGGGACATTTATGAGGGGAAACATAACAACTAGAAAAGTAATTATGGACCCACTCTACCTACTAGCCTTCCACAGCCTGCCAGCAACAGTGATCAAGTCTGCTCAGGGACCTGTGTCTTCAACTTTCTCTGTGTGCCGCACACACCAATATCCTGGCCTGTGCAATTTCTCAGGAACCAACCTGATCTGCAGTCCCCAAGACCAGCATGGATCAGGGAGCAGCAGTTCCCAGACCTGTGTCATTTCCTGGGACCTACCCTTACCTGAGGCCCCAGAGACTTGCATAGATCAGGGAGCAGTGGAAAAATGAGAGGATTGAAGCATTTTGGGACCAGGAGCTCAGCCTACAACCCTAGAGGCCTATTAGCATCAGAGCCTACCAGGCCTGCTAATACGGTTAGAGGTTAGCACAAAAATACCACCAATAACACCCAGAGCCATATGACATTACCAAATCCCAGCTCTACTACCATAGCAAGTCCTGAGGATAGTATCACACCAGAAGCACAAGAAAACAATCTTAAATCTGATGTTATGAAAATGATAGAGGCCTTAAAAGAAGAAAATAAATCCTTTAAAAAACTGCAGGAAAATACAACTAAATGGGTGATGGAATTGAATAAATCCCTGAAAATACAGTCAAACAGGTGAAGGAATTGAATAAATCCCTTAAAGAAATACAAGAAAATACAACCAAATGGAAAAAAGAAATAAATAAAACTGTCCAGGACCTAAAAATGTAAATAGAAGCAATGAAGAAAACACAACCCAAGGCAATCCTGGAAATGGAAAACCTAGGGAAGAGGACAGGAACTACAGACCCAAACATCAATAACAGAATATAAGAGATGAAAGTGAGAATCTCAAGTGTAGAAGACACTGCTATGTTGTGCAGGTAATTCAACTGGCCTGCCCTTAGGAAACTTAGCATCCTAACAGCATCATATGTCAGTACCTGCATCCTATAACATCATCTGGATCAGGTACTTGAGATATAGCCAGTCTACCACTACCTTTTTCTCTCTTACTCTCTTGATCCTTGCTGTTTTGGTAATTCTCCCCTTTCTCTGTTGGGAAGCCCCACCACCCGCCCTTATGGCCTACTCAGGCCTTAACTCTGTTCTGCTTCCCTTCCACCCCAAAAACCTCTTTTTTTTTTTCAATGCAGTTTATTCAGGAACCTTGAACAATCCTCGGACCCTGGGGAAAGCCAGCCCACAACTTAAATAACCTCTGGGTAGCCAACCCAGGCGTGCCACGTGGGCAATGCAGATAGGTCCACATACATGGAAGCAAGCCAGATCCTCAGCCTTAGCCAAATGTGGAATTGTTCCTGACAGAGAGCACTCACCATCGGGAAGGTGGAAGGCGGAAACCAGCTCCATCTTTAAGGCATAGCATTCCGCAGCTCTCTACAGTTCCCCCTTTTTGTTTTAGATGCATCAGGCAAGAGTAGAGGTCTGATCTCTGATATTAGAAATAAATTGGGACCTTGTACCGATGTTCATTTAGGTGTCATCCACCCAGAGAGCATCAGACCCATCCAATACCTTTTTCTCAGAGGCGGGACCTGCGGCATCAACCCGCATGCAATCAGACATGCTCTTCTCTGGGTCCAAAGCGGCTGACAATGAGTGTAGTGCTTAGCCTCGCATCCTGAGCATAACATTTTAGCTTTTTATGGTAGCCAACCATGCTTGGGGAGAATGTCCTGCTTCAATGGCTGTAAAGGCCTGAATGATCATGGCTGCATTAAGCTGTTGTGAGACTCTAATCTTGCATACATACCGCAGGCAAACCAAGGAGACCAACACCAGAAGGCCTGCTAACGCTCCCATGCCTGCCCATTCCTTCAGATGATTCATGGCTGCAGCAATCCATGTTGATAATCCTGTGGCTAGTCCTGCTTCCACTCTGGTAGAATTTACTGTGACAATGGCCACTCTCAGCTGCTCCATCGTAGTATCAAATTCTCCAGTCCAATTACCTAAAATATAGCTCGACAATTGTTTAGACAGATTTGCAGCACAGGAAAAATTCTCATGTTATATGCTAGTGACTCAAAGTCCAGCATATTTTCATTGACAGCCAAGTGGAGCGATTTGCCATAGGGTATCAATTTGCTCCTGCACGAGGTCAATCCTCTGATTGAACACCATCAAGCTTCCTTTTAGTTGAGCATTAATTCCTTTATGTACAACTAAGGCATGAGCTACATTGGCTAAATGATTATTCAGGGTCTGAGCAGTCTGCCCAGTATGACTCATGGCTAATGCCCTGGTGGTAACTCCAACAGCCGCCAATGAGATGGTAGTAACAATGGTGGCTGTAGTTCCAAGATCCCTTTTCTGTCTGAAGAGAGTCATAGCGTGAGGGGCATCAATGGGCACAGGCACCCAGTGAGGCATGCGAGTAACCAGGGCATACCTAAATTTACTAGCATTCCAGCATTGGGCAAAAAAGCAAGTATCATTACCACAATTACTTGGCTCTATCTGGCTAATAATGAATAAAAATGGGGGATATAGACAAATAGGTGTGGGCTTATAGGAAATATTATGAGAAGCCTTAACCCCCTCGTTGGAACATCCTGCGTCAGTTCTAAAACTAGCAGTGGTGGTGTCCAAGGTCTGAGTAGGTTCAGGAGACCATTGCCCCCAGGGCCGAGACATGCTCCATGCCAATTGACTAACTCCATGTTTTCCTCCACTTTTGAAAGTCATTTAAGGTTCTTAAATTATTTTTTCCCTTTTTTTAAAATTTTTCATCAATTACACTTTATTCATTCTGCATCCCCCCATAAGCCCCTCCCTCCTCCCCTCCCTATCAGACCCTCTCTCCTCCCTCTGCTTGCATTCCACTCCCCAAGTCCACTAATAGGGGAGGTTCTCCTCTCCTTTCTGATCTTAGTCTGTCAGTTCACATCAAAAGTAGCTGCATTGTCCTCTACTATGGCCTGGTAAGGCTGCTCCCCCCAAGAGGGAGGTGATCAAAGAGCAGGCCAATCAGATTATGTCAGAGGCTGTCCCTCTTCACATTACTATGTAACCCAATTGGACTCTGAACTGCCCTGGGCTACATCTCTGCAGGGGTTCTGGGTTATCTCCATGAATAGTCCTTGGTTGGAGTATGAGTCTCTGGGAAGTTCCCTGTGTTCAAATTTTCTTGTTCTGTTGCTCTCCTTGTGGAGACCCTGTCCTCTCCACCTCTTACTATTTCCCAGTTCTTACCTAAAATTCCATTCACTTTGCCCAACAGTTGCCCATCAGGCTCAGCATCTGCTTTGATAGTCTGAAGGGCAGAGGCTTTCAGAGGCCCTCTGTGGTAGGTTCCTAGGTTGTTTCCTGTTTTCTTCTTCTTCTGATGTCCATCCTCTTTGCCTTTCCGGATGGGGATTGGACATTTTAGTTAGGGTCCTCTCTCTTGCTTAGTTTCTTTAGATGCACAGGTTTTAGTGGGTTTGTCCTATGTTGTATGTCTATATGAGTGAGTATATACCATGTGTGTCTTTTTGCTTCTGGGACAACTCACTCAGGATGATCCTTTCCTGGTCCCACCATTTACCTGCAAATTTCATGATTTCCTTATTTTTCATTGCTGAGTAATATTCCATTGTGTAGATGTGCCACAATTTCTGCATCCATTCTTCAGTTGAGGGGCATCTGGGTTGTTTCCAGCTTCTGGGTATTACAAATAAAGCTGCTACAAACATGGTTGAGCAAATGTCCTTTTTGTGTACTTGAGCCTCTTTTGGATATATGCCCAGTAGTGGTATGGCTGGATCTTGAGGAAGCACTATTCCGAGTTGTCTGAGAAAGCGCCAGATTGATTTCCAGAGTGGTTGTACAAGATTACATTCCCACCAGCAGTGGAGAAGGGTTCCCCTTTCTCCACAACCTCTCCAGCATGTGTTGTCACTTGAGTTTTTGATCTTGGCCATTCTCATGGGTGTAAGGTGAAATCTCAGGGTTGTTTTGATTTGCATTTCCCTAATGGCTAGTGAGGTTGAGCATTTCTTTAAGTGCTTCTCTGCCATTTGGTATTCCTCTACAGAGAATTCTCTGTTTAGCTCTGTTCCCATTTTTTAAGTGGATTACTTGGTTTGCTGCTTTTTAGCTTCTTTAGTTCTTTATATATACTGGATATGAGTCCTCTGTCAGATAAAGGGTTGGTGAAGATTCTTTCCCAATCTGTAGGTGGTCGCTTCGTTTTGATGACAGTGTCCTTTGCTTTACAGAAGCTTTTCAGTTTCATGACATCCCATTTATTGACTGTTGCTCTTAGCGCTTGTGCTGTTGGTGTTCTGTTCAGGAAGTTTTCCCCTGTACCAATGAGTTCTAGAGTATTTCCCACTTTTTTTTCAAGCCGATTTAATGTGTCTGGTTTTATGTTGAGGTCTTTGATCCACTTGGACTTCAGTTTTGTGCAGGGTGACAAGTATGGATCTATTCATTTTTCTACATGTAGACATCCAGTTAGACCAGCACCATTTGTTGAAGATGCTATCTTTTTTCCATTGTATGGTTTTGGCGTCTTTGTCAAAGATCAGGTGTCCATAAGTGTGTGGGTTTATTTCTGGGTCCTCTGTTCGGTTCCATTGATCCACCATTCTGTTTTTATGCCAGTATCATGCAGTTTCTAAAACTGTTGCTCTATAGTACAACTTAAGATCAGGGATGGAGATACCACCGGAAGATCTTTTATTGTAGAGGATTATTTTAGCAATTCTGGGTTTCTTGTTATTCCATATGAAGTTGAGAATTTTTCTTTTCAGGTCTGTAAAGAATTGTGTTGGTAATTTGATGGGCATTGCATTGAATCTGTAGATTGCTTTTGGTAAGATGGACATTTTTACTATGTTAATCTTGCCAAGCCATGAGCATGGGAGATCTTTCCATCTTCTCATATCTTCTTCTAATTCTTTCTTCAGAGATTTGAAATTTTTTTCATACAAGTCTTTGACTTCCTTGGTTAGGGTTACTCCGAGGTACCTTACATCATTTGTGGCTATTGTGAAGGGTGTTGCTTCCCTAATTTCTTTTTCAGCCCTTTTGTCTTTTGTATACAGGAGGGCTACTGATTTTTTTGAGTTAATTTTGTATCCTGCCACTTTGCTGAAGGTGTTTATCAGCTGTAGGAGTTCCCTGGTAGAGTTTTTGGGGTCACTCACATATACTATCATATCATCTGCAAATAGTGATAATTTGACTTCTTCCTTTCCAATTTGTATCCCCTTGATCTCCTTCAACTGTCTTATTGCTCTAGCAAGGACTTCCAGCACTATGTTGAAGAGATATGGAGAGAGTGGGCAGCCTTGTCTTGTCCCTGATTTCAGTGGGATTGCTTTAACTTTCTCTCTGTTCAGTTTGATGTTGGCTATAGGCTTGCTGTATATCGCCTTTACTCTGTTTAGATATGTGCCTTGTATCCCTGATCTCTCCAATACTTTGAACATGAATGGGTGTTGGATTTTGTCAAAGGCTTTTTCAGCATCTAGGGAGATTATCATGTGGTTTCTTTCTTTCAATTTGTTAATATGGTGGATCACATTGATGGATTTCCATATATTGAACCACCCCTGCATACCTGGGATGAAGCCTACTTGGTCATAGTGGATAATATCTTTGATGTGTTCTTGGATTCGGTTTGCAAGTATTTTCTTAAGTATTTTTGCATCAATGTTCATAAGGGAGATTGGCCGGAAATTCTCTTTCTTTGTTGAGTCTTTGTGAGGTTTAGGTACCAAGGTGACTGTGGCGTCATAGAATGAATTTGGTAATATTCCTTCTGTTTCAATTTTGTGGAATAGTTTGAAGAGAATTGGTGTTAGCTCTTCTTTGAAGGTCTGGTAGAATTCTGCGCTGAAGCCATCTGGTCCTGGGCTTTCTTTGGATGGGAGACTTTTGATGACTGCTTCTATTTCTTTGGGGGATATAGGTCTATTTAGTTGATTTACCTGGTCCTGATTCAGCTTTGGTAAGTCAAATCGATCAAGAAAATTGTCCATTTCATTTAGATTGTTAAATTTTGTGGCATATAGACTTTTGAAGTAAGTCCTAATGATTGTTTGGATTTCCTCAGTGTCTGTAGTTATATCCCCCTTTTCATTTCTGATTTTGTTGATTTGGGTGGTGTCTCTCTGCCTTTTAGTTAACTTGGCTAAGGGTTTGTCGATCTTGTTTTTTTTCTCAAAGAACCAGCTCTTGGTTTCATTGATTCTTTGAATTGTTTTATTTGTTTCCAATTGATTGATTTCAGCCCTGAGTTTGATTATTTCCAGCCATCTACTCCTTCTTGGTGTGTCTGCTTCTTCTTTTTCTATGGTTTTTAAGTGAACCATTAGGGTGCTTGAATGAGCTGTCTCGAATTTCTTCTTGAAGGCACTTAGTGCTATGAATTTTCCTCTTAGCACTGCTTTCATTGTGTCCCACAAGTTCGGGTATGTTGTGTCTTCATTTTCATTGATTTCTAGAAAGACTTTAATTTCTTTCTTTATTTCTTCCCTGACCCAGCTGTCATTTAGTAACAAGTTGTTCAGTTTCCATGTGTGTGTAGGCTTTTTGCTATTTCTGTTATTGTTGAGGTTCAGCTTTATTCCATGGTGATCAGACAAGATACATGGGATTATTTCAATCTTCTTGTATCTGTTGAGGCTTGCTTTGTGACCCACTATATGGTCTATTTTGGAGAAGGTTCCATGAGGTTCTGAGAGGTAAATTCTTTTGTGTTTGAGTGTAAAGTTCTGTAAATGTCTGTTAGGTCCATTTCATTCATGACCTCTGTCAGAGACATTGTTTCTTTGTTTAATTTCTGTTTTGTTGACCTGTCCTTTTTTGAGAGTGGGGTGTTGAAGTCTCCCACTATTAATGTGTGGGGATCTATATGTGCTTTAAATTTTATCAATGTTTCTTTCACAAATGTGGGTGCCCTTGTATTTGGGGCATAGATGTTCAGGATTGTGATGTCTTCCTGGTGGAATTTTCCCTTGATGAGTATGAAGTGTCCTTCCCCATCTCTTTTGATTAATTTTGGTTGAAAGTCTATTTTATCAGATATTAGAATGGCTACTCCTGCTTGCTTCTTGGGTCCATTTGCTTGGAAAGCTGTCTTCCAACCCTTTATCCTCAGCTAATATCTATCTTTGTGTCTTAGGTGTGTTTCTTGTATGGAACAGATTGCTGGGTTTTGTTTACGTATCCATTCTATTAATCTGTGTCTTTTTATTGGAGAGTTGAGTCCATTGATGTTGAGAGAGATTAATGACCAGTGGCTGTTAGATCTCTTGATTTTGATGTTGGCTGTGGTCATCAGGTTGTGTGCTTGGTTGCCTTTTGTTTTACTGAAGTGAGGTTATTTATTTCCTGTGTTTTCTTGAATGTAGCTAGCTTTCTTGGGTTGTATTTTCCCTTCCAGTGTCTTCTGTAATGCTGGATTTGTTTGTAGGTATTGTTGAAATTTGTTTTTGTCATTGAATATCTTGTTTTCTCCATCTATGAGGACTGAGAGTTTTGCGGGGTATAGTAGCCTGGGCTGACATCTGTGTTCTCTTAGGGTCTGCATGATATCCGTCCAGGCCCTTCTGGCTTTCATAGTCTCTGTTGAAAAGTCAGGTGTGATTCTAATGGGTTTGCCATTATATGTTACTTGGCCTTTTTCCCTTGCAGCTTTTAGTATTTTTTCTTTGTTCTGTATACTTACTGTTTTGATTATTATGTGGCGGGAGGATTTTCTTTTCTGGTCAAATTTGTTGGGTGTTCTGTAGGCCTCCTGTATTCTAATTGGCCTCTCCTTTAGCTTGGGGAAATTTTCTTCAATGATTTTGTTGAAAATATTTTCTGGGCCTTGGAGAAGGGAGTCTTCTTTTTCCTCTATACCTATTATTCTTAGGTTTTGTCTTTTAATATTGTCTTGCATTTCTTGGATGGTCTGTGTCAGGAATTTTTGGGATTTAACATTTTCTTTGACAGATACATCGATTTCTTCCATTGTATCTTCTACACCTGAGATTCTTTCTTCCATCTCTTGTAGACTGTTGGTTATGCTTACCTCTGTAGTTCCTGTTTTCTTCCCTAGATTCTTCCTTTCCATTATTTCTTCCATTTGTGTTTTCTTTAATTTTTCCAATTCTATCTTCAGGTCTTGAGTTGTTTTGTTTACTTCCTTCACCTGTCTGATTGTACTTTCCTGTTTTTCTTTTAGTTCCTTCAACTCTGTTTCTACCATTTCATTCAGTGTTTTAAGCATTTCCTTTCTAAAGGCCATAAACTGTTTGGCTGCAGCTTCCTCTATTTCTTTACGGATGGCAATATTCTGTTTGAGTTTATCTTCCTCTATGTCTTTACGAATCTTATTTGTTTCCTCTGTTATCATCTTCATGAGCATACTTGTTAGGTCATCTTCTTGGATTTCAGTTATGGAGGGGTGTCCAGGGCTACTTGCCCCTGGGTAACTGGGTTCTGGATATGCCATATTGCTCTGTCTTTTGTTGCTTGAGCTTTTACGCTGGCCTCTACCCATTGTGTTATCTTAGGTGTTTGGGGTTATTTTCTGGTGGTTCCTGGGGATCCTGTGGTGGAGAGAATCCCCTTTGCAGAAAGCTGGCTTTTTCTGAAGGATGTCTTCTCAGCTTTTTGGGTATAGTCCCTGGATGGCTGGTGTTTTTTTCAGGAGTTGCTCACCTCAGGGATATAGACCTGAGTGGTAACTGTGGTCTTTGTTAGTCGAGAGGGTTCTCCTTTCACCCAGGGAAGTCCTGAGGGCAGCTGCTCTGTTTCTGGGTTTCTTGTTGCAAATTTAATGATCAACTGCTGTGACCCAGTTGGACATCAGGCGCACCTCAACTGTTTGTGCCTGTGTCTGGAGCACAGCTGAGTGCTGGCTCCTCGGCCCCACTAGACTGCTAGACTTTTTCTAGGGAAGGATTGGGTGATTTAGGTCAGTACAGTTTCCTTCCTTCCCCGTGGATTCTCTGGAGACATGGACTCCCAGTGTCTTTTTTTGCCCTGGTGCACACTGCTCAGTGTCCGCCAGCTGGCTGGCCGCAGAAACTGCCTGTGCCTGGAGCACAGCTGTGTGATGGCGGCTCAGTCTCTGCCAGCTGTCTGGTGCGCAGAAACTGCCTCTGTCTGCCTTTGTGGCTTTTGGGGGCCTGAGTGCCTCCCTAAGCTGGGTAATTTTCCGGGGACCTTTTCAGGTTGGGGGTGAGCTGAGTGCTCTGAGATTAGACCCGCCGTTTCTATCTCCAGCGGCGAATCAGGCGCGCTCGCAGGCAGGGCTCTGTGCAGGAACCTGGGTTCCTGGCTCTGGCTCCGGGCTGGCTCCTGGGGTGCCCGTGGAACCCGCCCGAGTCTTTTCCAGGGGATGTCTGGGTGACCTAAGGCTGGTCCCAATCGTTTCCTGTACCCTGGGGTTATCTCTCGACTGAAAATTCCAGTCTCTAATAGTGTGGTGCACACGGTTCAGTCTGGGACCGTGACCAGAGACACTAGCTTGTGGCTCTGGGCTGGGGCTGGGGCTGGCGGCCGGCAGCCAAGCATCTGGCGGAACCAGGATCTCTTCCGCGGTTTAGCCAGGTGAGTTAAAAGCTGATTGAATCCCCCACCATGGGGTATCCTCTCACCTGGGAAACACAATGTGTTTTATGGCCGAGAGTTCTGATTGCTGGTCACTGTGCTGATCCTGCTGTGCTGCTGCTCAGAATGAGAGTCCTCCTGGCACCGCCATCTTGCCCCTCCTCCTCAAAAACCTCTTTTATCTGTTGTATGCATGTGGCATCATTTTCAACTACTAAAAAATACAATTGAAGAAACTGATATATCAGTCAAAGAAAATGTTAAATCTAAAACATTCCTGACACAAACATCCAAGAAATCTGAGATACTAAGAAAAGATCAAACCTAAGAATATTAAGAATAGAAGAAAAAAAAAATAATAGAAGACTCCAAACTCCAAGTCCCAGAAAAATATTTTCAATGAAATCATAGAAGAAAACTCCCCTAACCTAAAGAAAAATAAATGCTATAAACATACAAGAAGCCCACAGAACACCAAATAGATTGGACCAGAAAAGAAAACCCTCCTGTCACTATAATCAAAACACGAAATGTAGAGAACAAAGAAAAAAATGTTAAAAGCTGCACGGGAAAAAGGCCATGTCACATATAAAGGCAAACCTACCAGAATTACACCTGACTTTTCAACCGAGCCTATAAAAGCTACAAGGATCTGGACAGATACTATGTCAGACTACTATACCCAGAAAAACTTAATCACCATAGATGGAGAAAAACAAAGATATTCCATGACAAAACCAAGTTTAAACAGTACGGAGCCACAAATCCAGCCCTACAGAAGATATTAGAAGGAAAACTCCAACCCAAGAAAGCTAACTACCCCCAGGAAAACAGTAAACAAGTAACCCCACAACTGCAAAATCAAAAGAAAGGAAGCATGCACTCACACTCTACCACTACCAACGTCAAAATAACAGGAAGTAACAACAACTACTCATTAATAACGCTCAACATCAATGGCCTCAATTCCCCAGTTAAAAGAGGATGTGTAAATATGACCCATCATTCTGTGGCATACAAGAAACACACCTCAGCAATAATGAATGACATTACCTCAGACTAAAGGCCTAGAAAAGGTTTTCTAAGCAAACAGACACAAGAAACAAGCTGGAGTAGCTATTCTAATATCTAATAAAATAGACTTTCATCCAAAATTAATCAAAAGAAATAGGGAAGGGAACTTCAAACTCAAAAGAAAAATCAACCAAAATGAACAATATGCCCCAAATGCAAGGGCACCCACATTTGTAAAAGAAACATTACTAAGCTTAAGTCACACATCAAACCCCACATGTTAATAGCAGGAGATTTCACCATACTTCTTTCACCAATGAACATATGATTTAGAGGAAACTAAACAGAGAAATAACAAAGTTAACTGATGTTATGAGTCAATTGGACTTAACAGATGTTTACAGATCATTCCATCGAAACACAAAAGAATATACCTTCTCCTGAACACCTCATGGAACCTTCTCCAAAATTGGCCACAAACTTGGACACAATGCAAGCCTCAACAAATACCAAAAAATTGAAATAACACCTATCAGACCACCATGGAGTAAAGATAAACTTCAACAGAAACAATAGAATGCCAACAAACTCATGAAAAATGAACAACTCTCTACTCAATGACCACTGTGTTAGGATAGAAAAAAAGAAAGATGTTGAAGACTGTCTAAGAAGCAATGAAAATGAAGGCACAACATACCCAAACTTATGGAACACAATGAAAGCAATGCTAAGAGGAAAGTTGATAGTGCTAGGTGCCTTCATTAAAAAAAAAAAGTGGAGAGAGTTCATACTAGCAACTTAAGAGCTCATTTGAAAGCTCTAGGAAAAAAAATGAAGCAAACACACCCAAGAGGAGTCAATGACAGTGAATAGTCAAACTCAGGGTTGAAATACCTAACCAAGAAACAAAGAGAACAATACAGAGAATCAGCAAAACCAAGAGCTATTTTGTTGTTGTTGTTAGTGTTTTTGTTTGTTTGATTGCTTGTTTTCTTTTTTTTTTTTTTTGAGAAAATCAACATGATAGACAAGCCTTTAGCTAAACTAACTAAAAGACAGTGAGAAAGTATCCAGATTAATACAATCAGAAATGAAAAATGGAATATAACAACAGACACTGAGGAAATCCAAAAAATCATTAGATAGTACATCAAAAATATGTATGCCACAGAACTGGAATATCTAAATGAAATGGATGATTTTCTTGATTGACACTACTTACAAAAGCTAAATCATGATCAGGTTAACAATTTAAATGAACCTATAGCACCTAAGGAAACAGAAGCAGACATCAAAAGCCTACCAACCTAAAAAAGCCCTGAGCCAGATGCTTTGGACACATAATTCTACCAGAATTTTAAAGAAGAACTAATACAAATACTCTCCAAACTATTCCACAAAACAGAAACAGAAGGAACATTGCCAAACTCATTCTATGAGGCCATAGTCATCCTGATACTTAAACTACACAAAGACCCAACAAAGAAAGAAAGTTCAGACCAATCTTCCTTATGAACATTGATGCCAAAATATTCAATAAAATGCTTGCAAACCAAATCCTGGAACACATCAAAAATATCATCCACCATGACTAAGTAGGCTTCACCCCAGGCATGCAGGGATGGTTTGACATACAAAAATCCATCAACGTAATCTATCATATAAACAAATTGAAAGAAAAAAAAACACATCATAATTTCATCATCTGAAAATGCCTTTGACAAAATCCAACACCTCTTCATTTTTAAAGTCTTAGAGGTATCAGGGATACAAGGCACATACCTATATTCAATAAAGGCAATATACAACAAGTCAGTAGCCAACATCAATTTAAATGGATAGAAACTTAAAGTGTTCCCACTAAAATCAGGGACAAGACAACGCTGCCCACTTTTACCATTTCTTTTCAATATAGTACTTGAAGTTTCAGCTAGAGCAATAAGATAAGTAAAGGAGATCAAGGGGATACAAACTGGAAGAGAAAAAATCAGAGTATCGCTGTTCACAGATGATATGATAGTATACATAAATGACCCAAAGATTCTACCCGAGAACCCCCATGGCTGATAAACACCTTCAGCAAAGTGTCTGGATACAAAATTAACAAATCATACAAAATATCTTGGTGTAACTCTAACCAAGCAAGTGAAAGACCTGTATGACACGAACTTCAAGTCTTTGAAGAAAGAAACTGAAGATTTTAGAAGATGGAAAGATCTCCCATGCACATGGATCAGTAGGATTAACGTAGTGAAAATGCCCACCCTACCAAAAGCCATCTAGAGATACAAAGCAATTCCCATCAAAATTCCAACACAATTCTTTACAGACCTGGAAAGAGCTATAATTAACTGCATATGGAAAAATTAAGACACAGAATAGTCAAAACAATCCTGTACAATAAAAAAAACAAAAACAGAAACAAAAAACCTCTGTCAGTATTAACATCCCTGATTTCAATCTATACCACATAGCAACAAAAATAAAAACTGCATTGTATTGGCATAGAAACAGACAGGTTGATCAATGGAACTGAATTGGAGACCCAGAAATAAACCCACATTCCTGTGAGTACTTAATTTCCTACAAAGAAGCCAAAACCATGCAATGGAAAAAGAAAACATCTTCAACAAATGGTTCTGGTCTAACTATATGTCTACATATAGAAAAATGCAAATTGACCTGTATTTATCATCCTGCATAAAAGTCAAGTCCAGCTGGATAAAAGACCTTGACATAAAACCAGAGACTAAATCTATTAGAAGACAAATTGGGTAAAAGCCAGTAACTCATTGTCATAGGAGAACACCAAAAGCTCAGGCTCTAAGATCAACAATTAATAAATGGGACCTCATGAAATGGAAAAGCTTCTATAAGGCAAAGGACACTGTAAACAGAACAAAACAACAGCCTACAGATTGGGAAAGGATCTTCACCAACCCTACATCAAACAGAGGGCTGACACCTAAAATATACAAAGAACTTAAGAAATTGAACATCAACAAATCAAATAATCCAATTAAAAATGTGGCACAGAGGTGAGGCGCAGAGCCAAGATGGCTACTAGCACACACAGCTTCTTAGCTGTGGAAGAGCTGAACTTCTGAGTTGGTGAGTGGAAGGACCTCTGAACCCAGGAAAACAACGGTGAGGCTTTCTAAACAACAGGGAACATCGCATGAGGTGAAAACTTTGGTCTCGGGTCACCCGAGGACTTGTGTGGGGAAGGAGAGAAACGATCCTTTGATCTCCCAGCACTCCACTCTCCCAGACCTCCCTCTTCCTTGGCACAGCAGACTCAGTAAGATTCTCAGCGCAAACCTAACTGCCTGGGGTCTGCAGCGGCTGAGGCAGAGCTCCTAGCCCTTTAGTGGCAACTGCCAGCAGTAGGTACTGGTCTTGGAGTCCCAGACCCACAAGGCAGCACCATCCTCCCAGGGCCTGGGTCTGCTAGCCACCATACTGGCTCCGCAGGATAGTGATCACTAACTGTATGGCCCGCCCAACCCCACAGTGACAGAGAATACACTATATACTCACCAAAAACAGGCAGAAAAGCCATACAAGCTAGGCCCACCAGGTCCTGGGCCTCCCAAGCTTGGAGAGCCCAGTGGAGAGCTCCCAGGACTTCCCAGAAAGCATCTGGACAGGCAACCCAGTCTCCAGCTACAGCAGGACTTCCTAACCTGGCGGCGGAGCAGCACTGAGCTGGCAGGGCACATCAGCCACCCAGCTCAAGACCAACCAGGGCCAAACCAGAGAACAGAGAGCCTGGTTACCCCGATCCCAGCTGATGTGACCACCTTGAGATCTCCAGCTGCAGCGGGACCTCCTAACCTGGCAGTGGCAGCAGCACTGAGCTGGAGGAGCACATCAAACAAGCAGGGCCAAACCAGAGAGCAGAGAGCAAGGATACCCCAATCCCTGTTAAGTGACCTGCCTGTAAGTGAGTGCACTCTTGAGAATCTGCAGATCCCCAGATCCAGGGTCCTTCTAAAACAGAAGCCAGGCATCGAACCCCTCCCACCCACATAACCACTTTGGGAAACAGAGGGACACCTGGGACATTGAAGTTCCTGCTCTGTGGGTCCAATTGAGGAGTTAAAGCATATAATGCCAGAAATTGCGCTGGGACCATCACTAGCGACTGCTACATATACAGTGCAGAGCCCCTCCCACACACTCAAGGATTCAACATTATCTATCACTCTGTCCCCCAAGACACACTTCCACGCACACGTCCACCCACACACGCAAACATAAACAAACACACACACACACACACACACACACACACACACACCCTGCATTTGCCTCATTTGCACCTGTGTACTTTTCTCCCACAGACTCAGCTAGTCCTCAGCACATGTTGAGGACACGGGACCTCTCTCAGCTTCCTGAAAAACTCTTCAGATGCCAGAGACAGACAGTACCAGTCTAAAATTCAGAATCCAGAAAAAAACAGGGAAGGTTTCGGATAAACCAATGGCCAGGGTAGGCAAAAGAACACTTCCAACATAAATCAGGGCATCATGACTTCACCAGCAACCCCCAAAATTGACAGATACTCCAATTCAACAGAAGCACAGGAAAATGACTTTAAAGCTATGCTTACCCAACTATTTGAGGCTCATAAAGAGGAAACAAACAACTCTCTCAGAACAATAACCATGCAAATTCAGTCGGTTAAAGAGGAAATGAACAAATCTTTCACAGACTTGACCAGTCAATTGGAGGTAAAGAAAGAAGAAATAGACAAAATTCTTAAAAAAAACAGAGGCAAACATAGCCAAACAAATAGAGGCGCAAGTAGAGATACAATTAGTGGCATATAGAAAGGAAATGAACAACAAAAAAGAGACCATCATAGAAAGACAGAAATCCACATTCAGACAGATTAAGGAAATGGTGCAAGGCATGAAAACAGAATTAGAATCAATAAAGAAAACACAAACTGAGAAATCCCTGGAGTTGGAGAACTTGGAGAAAAGATCAGGAACCACAAAAGTTAACATTACCAACAGAATACAAGAGATGGAAGAGAGAATCTCTGGAGCTGAAGATACACTTGCAGAAATTGATACTTCTCTCAAAGAAAAAGTAAAATCAGAAAAGTCCCAAATACAAAATATCCAAGAAATCAAGGACGCCATCTAACAACAAAATCTGAGAATAATTGGAATTGATGAAAAAGAAGACTCCAGGTTTCAAAGTCTAGAAAACATTTTCAAGAAAATCATAGAAGAAAATTTTCCCAACTTAAAGAAAGAGATGTCCATAAATATACAGGAGGCCTACAGAACACCAAATAGACTAGACCAGAAAAGAAACCTATCACACCACATCATAGTCAAAACACTAAATCTACAGAACAAAGAAAAGATATTAAAAGCAGCAAGGGAAAAAGGCCAAGTTACATATGAAGGTAGACCTATCAGAATCACACTGGACTTCTCATCACAAACTATGAAAGCCAAGGGCCTGGGCAAGTGTCATGGAGACTCTAAGAGATCACAAATGTCAACCCAGACTACTATACCCAGCAAAGCTTTCAATTAACATAGATGGAGAAAACAAAATATTCCATGACAAAAACCAGCCCTACAGAAGATACTAGAAGCAAAACTCCAATCCAATGATTACAACTTCACCAAAGAAAACATGGCACACAGATAATATTCCAACAAAAATGAAAAGAAAACAAGGAATGAAACACAATAAGACCACCTACTCCAATACAAAAGACACTAACATTTATTGGTCGCTATTATCTATCAACGTCAATGGACTCCACTCACCAATAAAAAGACACAGACTAACAGAATGAGTGTGAAACAGGATGAAACATTTTGCTGCATCCAAGAAACACACCTCTGCAACAAAGATAAACACTACCTCAGAGTAAAGGGCTGGAAAAATGTCTTTCATGCAAACAGACCCAGAAAACAATCTGGGGTAGCTATCCTAATATCTAATGAAATAGAATTTCAACCAAAATTAGTCAAAAAAGATAAGGAGGGACACTACATTCTCATCAAAGGAAAAATCCACCAAAAGGACATGACAATTCTGAATATGTATGCCCCAAATACATTCATAAATGAAACATTACTAAAACTTAAATCACACATTGATCCCAACACCTTGATAGTGAAAGACTTCAACACACCACTTTCACCAAGGGATAGATCATCTAGACAGAAACCTAATAAAGAAATAAAGGCACTTACAGAGGTACTAAATCAAATGGATTTATTAGGTGTCTACAGAACTTCCCACCCAAATGCAAAAGAGTATACCTTCTTTTCAGAACCTCATGGAACCTTCTCCAAAATAGACCATATAGTTGGTCACAAAGCAAGCCTCAACAAATACAAGAAGATTGAAATAATCCCCTGTATTCTATCTGACCATCATGGAATAAAGCTGGACATCAACAACAATGGAATTAGAAAAAAACCTAGAAGCTCATGGAAACTGAACAACTTGGTATTCAATGATAGCTGGGTTAAGGAAGAAATAAAGAAAGAAATTAAAGACTTCCTAGAATTCAATGAAAATGAAGGTACAACATACCCTAATTTATGGGGCACAATGAAAGCAGTACTCAGAGGAAAATTCATAGCACTAAATGCCTTATAGAAAAAAAATGTAGGACATCTCATACAAGCAACTTAATGTCCCAACTGAAAGCCCTAGAGAAAAAAGAAGCCAATGCACCCAAGAGGAGAAGACAGCTGGAAATAATCAAACTCAGGGCAGAAATCAATCAACTAGAAACAAATAAAACTGTTCAAAGAATCAATGAAACAAAAAGCTGGTTCTTTGAAAAAACCAACAAGATAGACAAACTTTAGCCAAGCTAACTAAAAGGCAGAGAGAAACTATCCAAATCAGCAAAATCAGAAATGAAAAGGGGGACATAACTATAGACACTGAGGAAATCCAAACAATCATTAGGTCACACTACAAAAGACTATATGCCACAAAATTCAAAAATCTAAAAGAAATGGACAATTTTCTTGATAGATTCCATTTACCAAAATTAAGTCAAGATCAGGTAGAAAGACTGAATAGTCCTATTTCTCCCAAGAAAATGGAAGCAGTCATCAACAGTCTTCCTTCCAAAAAACGTCCTGGGCCAGATGGATTCAGTGCAGAATTCTACCAGACCTTCAAAGAAGTGCTAACTACAATTCTCTCCAAACTATTCCAGAAAGTAAAAACAGAAGGAACATTACCAAACTTATTCTATGAAGCCATAGTCACCTTGATACCTAAACCACAAAAAGACCCAACCAAAAAAGAGAACTTCAGACCTATCTCTCTAATGAACATTGATGCAAAAATACTCAATAAAATACTTGCAAACCGAATCCAAGAACACATCAAAGATATCATCCACCATGACTAAGTAGGCTTCATCCAAGCCATGCAAGGGTGATTCACATATGGAAATCCATCAATGTAATCCACCACATAAACAAACTGAAGGAGAAAAACCACATGATAATCTCTTTAGATGCCGAAAAAACATTTCGCAAAGTCCAACATCCATTCATGTTTAAAGTCTTGGAGAGATCAGGGATACAAGGCACATACCTAAAGATAGTAAAGGCAATATACAGCAAGCCTATAGCCAACATCAAACTCAATGGAGAGAAACTTAAATCAATCCCACTGAAATCAGGGACAAGACAAGGCTGCCCACTCTCTCCATACCTCTTCAACACAGTACTTGAAGTTCTAGCCAGAGCAATTAGACAACTAAAGGAGATCAAGGGGATACAAATCGGAAAGGAAGAGGTCAAAGTGTCACTATTTGCAGATGATATGATAGTATACATGAGCGACCCCAAAAATTCAACCAGAGAACTCCTCCAGCTGATAAACACCTTCAGCAAAGTGGCAAGATACAAAATCAACTCAAAAAAAAAGAAGCCCTCCTGTACACCAAACACAAAAGGGCCAAGAAAGAAATCAGGGAAACAACACCCTTCACAATAGCCACTAATAACATAAAGTACCTTGGGGTGACACTAACCAAGGAAGTGAAAGACCTCTTTGAGAAAAACTTCAAGTCTCTGAAGAAAGAAATTGAAGAAGATATCAGAAGATGGAAATATCTCCTGTGCTCATGGATTGGTAGGATTAACATTGTGAAAATGGCTATCCTGCCAAAAGCAATCTACAGATTCAACAGAATTCCCATCAAAATACCAACTTAGTTCTTTACAGACCTTGAAAAAAAGATTCTCAGCTTCATATGGAGAAACAAAAAACCCAGAATCTCCAAAACAATCTTGTACAACAACAGATCATCTGGAGGTATCTCCTTCCCTGATCTCAAGCTGTACTACAGAGCAATAGTAATAAAAACTGCATGACATTGGCATGGAAACAGAAAGGAGGATCAATGGAACCACATAAAAGACCCGGAAATAAACCCACACACCTATGAATACTTCATTTTTGACAAAGCAGCCAAATCCATTCAATGGAAAAAAGACAACATCTTCAACAAATGGTGCTGGTTCAACAGGATGTCTACATGCAGAAAAATGAAAATAGATCCATATTTATCACCCTGCAGAAAACTAAAGTCCAAGTGGATCAAGGACCTCAACATAAAACCAGATACTCTAAATCGTTTAGAAAAAAAAGTGGGGAACAGCCTAGAACTCATTGGCACAGGAGACAACTTCCTGAACAGAGCACCAACAGCACAGGATCTAAGAGCAACAATCAATTAATGGGACCTCATGAAGCTGAAAAGCTTCTGTAAAGCAAAGGACACAGTCATCAAAACAAAATGAATGCCTACCGATTGGAAAAGAATCTTCACCAACCCTTTATCTGACAGAGGGCTAATATCCAGTATATATAAAGAACTAAAGCAACAAACCAAGAAATCCAATTAAAAATGGGGAACAGAGCTAAACAGAGAACTCTCGATAGAGGAATATCAAATGGCAGAGACATACTTGAAGAAATGTTCAACCTCATTAGCCATTAGGGAAATGCAAGGCAAAACAACCCTGAGATTTCACCTTACACCCATCAGAATGGCCAAGATGAAAAACTCAAGTGACAACACATGCTGGAGAGGTTGTGGAGAAAGGGGATCCCTCCTCCACTGCTGGTGGGAATGTAAACTGGTACAACCACTTTGGAAGTCAGTCTGGCGCTTACTCAGACAATTAGGAATAATGCTTCTTCAAGACCCAGCTATACCACTGCTAGGTATATACCCAAAATTTGCTCAAGTACACAACAAGGACATTTGCTCAACCATGTTTGTAGCAGCTTTATTTGTAATAGCCAGAACCTGGAAACTACCCACATGTCCATCAACTGAGGAATGGATACAGAAATCGTGGTATTTTTACACAATGGAATACTAGTCAGCAATCAAAAAAGAGGAAATCATGAAATTTGCAGGCAAATGGTGGGATCTAGAAAAGATCATTCTGAGTGAAGTATCCCAGAAGGAGAAAGACAAACATGGTATATACTTGCTTATATAGACCTACAAGATATGATAAACATAATGAAGTCGATACACCTAAAGAAGATAAATAAGAAAGTAGACACAAGGTAAGATGATCAATCCTCACTTAGAAAGACAAATGAGATGTGCATTGGACGTATGACAGGATTCTGCCTCAGAAGGCATCTGAAAGACCCTACCAAGCAGCATTTCAAAACAGATACTAAGACTCATAACCAAACCTTTGTCAGAAGGGGAGTTAGTATGATGCAGAAAGGATAGGAGCCCCACAAGGACCAAATATATCTAGGCCCAGGTTTTTTTTCTGAAACTGTTTCTCCAACCAAGGACCATGTATGGATATAACCTAGAACCTTTCCTGGGATGAAGCTCGTGGTAGATCAATAACCAATTAGTTTCCCAAAGTAAGGGGAACAGGGTCTATCTCTGACAGGAACTCAATGGCAGGCTCTTTGACCTCCCTACTCCCGAAGGGCGGAGCAGTCCTGCTAGGCCACAGAGGAGGACTTTGCAGCCAGCCCTGAAGATACCTGATAAAACAGGGCCAGACGAAAGGGGAGGTGGTCCTACCCAATCCGTGGACTTGGAAAGGGGCAGGGAGAAGCTGAGGGAGGGAGGTTGAGATTGGGAAGGAATAAGGAAGCAGCGGGATACAGCTGGGATACAGAGTTAATAAAATGTAACTAGTAATAATAAACAATTAAAAAAAGAAGAAGAAAAAAAATGTGGCACAGACCTAAACCAAAAATTCACAACAGAGGAGTTATGAATGGCTGAGAACCCTTTAAAATTTGTTCTATGTCATTATCCTTCAGAGAAATACAAATCAAACAGACTCTTACCCCAGGCAGAATGGCTAAGATCAAAAATTCAAGTGGAAGAGTCGACAACACATGCTGGAGAGAATGTGGAGAACGGGAGCCCTCCTCCATTACTGGTGGGAATAGAAACTTCTACAACCTCTCTGGAAATCAATCTGGTGCTTTCTCAGAAATATGAGAATTGTGCTACCTCAGGACCCAGCTGTACTACTCTGGGTATATACCCAAAACTTGCTCCACCATACAACAAGGACATTTGCTCAACCATGTTCATAGCAGCTTTATTTGTAATAGCTAGAAATTGGAAACAACCTAGAAGTCCTTCAACACAAGAATGGATACAGAAATTGTGGCACATTTACTCAATGAATGCTACTCAGTTATTGAAAACAAAGACACCATGGAATTTTCAGGCAAATGGATGGTACTAGAAAAGATCTTAACTGAGGTAACTGAGACCCAGAAAGACACACATGGTATGTACTCACTCATAAGTGGATATTAGACCTATAGTACAGGATAACCATATTATAATCCACAGACCCAAAGAAACTAAGTAACTAAGAGGTTCCAAGAGACTGTGCTGGAATGTCACACAGAAGAGGACATAGAATAGACATCAGAAGTGAATGAAGAGTGTGAACTGGACAGGAAATAGAATGGGAATGGTGACAAGGATGGGAATCAGATGTGGGAAGAAGGGGCTTGGTAGGTTTGAGGGTAGGGAACAAGAATGGAAACTGAGGGGGGATACCTCTTTGTCAAGCTAGAGACCTGTGACCTGTGACAAGGTAGTCTCCTGGGAGAATATGAGTGTGACTTTAGATGAGACTCCTAATGGGGTTAGGGGTGGGGCATGAAGACTAACGTGACCACCTTCTAGCCACACAGGACTAGTAGAAAGAGAGGAACAACAACCCATTGACAAAACCTTTGATCCAAAAATTGCCATGCCTACAAGAAGTGCAGGGATAAAGAGGGAACAAAGATTGAGGGAATGTCCAACCAATAATTGGCCCAACCTGAGACCCACCCTCATGGTAGAGAGGCAGTGACGCTATTAATGATGCTCTGCTGTGCTTGCAGACATGAGCCTAACTGGACTTGTCACAGAGGCTCCAGCAAGCAGGTGGCCAAGATGCTGGGACTTGCAGCCAAGCATGGGGCAGAGCTCTGGGGATCATGTGGAAGTGTTGGGGGAAAAGATGGAAGGACCTGGAGGGGACAGGAACCTCATAAGAAGACCAACAGAAAGAACTAACCCAGTCCCGTGGAGGCTTAGAGAGACAGAGGTATCAACTATGGAGCATACATGGTCTGGACCAAGGGCCCTTGCACATATATGTCAAATGGGAGGCTTGGTATTCATATGGGGCACCTTTCAAGTGTGTGGGTGTGGGAGATGTGGAGGCTGTTTCTAACATGGACTCCTGCTTTTGGATCACTTCCCCCTGGCAGCGCTGCATTGCCTGGTCTCAGCTGATGACATGCTCAGTCCTAATGTGACTTGATATGCTGGGGAGGATTCATCTAAGGGAGGGGGTTTCCTTTTTCTGGGGGGGGCAGGAGAGGGGAAAAGAAAGGAGGAGAAGGGAAGGACTTGGAAGAGAGGAGGGAGGGGGCACCCTCAGGATGTAATGTAATAAAATGAAAATTTTTAAAAAAAGAAAAGTAATTATGTCTATTTCAGGTAGGATAAATTCATGACATAGTTGATAGTAATCAATATTATGGAATATGAAACTGTCTAGATTCTATAACAGGTTTCTGGAGTTTGAATGGTTCCAGCTAGTCCCCAAGATAAAGTTAAGATTATAATGAGTACTCCTCCAAATTCATATAATGAATTTTAATTCACAGTGTTATTAAAATGAAGATGCTGATAAAACAGAACCCTCATGGTGGGATCAATACTTTATTTAGAAAAGGCTCAAGGGAGTGAGTCCAATCCTGTTGTGTGAGGAGTATACAGAGTCTGTCTCTTCCAGAGGAAGCAGCATCTAAGGTATCTTTTTAAGAATTGCAGAACGTGTAGCCCAGGCTGGCCTCAAACTCGTGATCCTCCCGCTTCTGCCTCCTTCAACAAATCCTACCAGTGTGTGCCACCACAACCAGCAGGGCAGTTCAGTCTCCAAGTGGGTTCCATTGTAATAGGGACAGGGACTGTCTCTGACATGAATTGATTGGCCTGCTCTTTAATCACCTCCCCTGAGGGGGGAGCAGCCTTACCTAGCCACAGAGGAAGACAAGGCAGCCACTCCTGATGAGATCTAATTGACTAGGATCAGAAGGAAGAAAAAGAAGACCTCTCCTATCAGTGGACTTGGGGAGGGGCATGGGTGCAGAGGGTGGAGGAAGGGAGGGGTTGGAACAGGAGAAGGGAGGGAACCACAGGGAGGATACAAAGTGAATAGAGTGTAATTAATACAGAATTAAAAAAAAAAAATAAAAAAAAAGAATTGCAGACCGTACTCCTAACAAACACCACCCTTGCTAGAACTTTTTATTTGAGAGTAAAGATCAAACCTACAGCTTTGTATATAGAAAATGCATTTCTGCTCTTTGAAAATTCCTGGTTCATAATATTTTCTTTCAATATCACGAACGGACTAATACAGTCATCTCTGCCTTAACACTTGTTCCTGCCAACAAGTGGAAGATCAAACCTGATGAAGAGGCAAAGCAGAACTGAGCCACGGCCTGCTGAGCGGGCATCTCTTTGTGGCCCTGAATAACTCAGAGATAGAAAAGCTGTCAAATCCTGCTCCTAATTTTACCTTTACAAAATTTCCTTTCTGGGGCTGGATAGAGGACTCATTGGTTAAGAGCATTTACCTACAGAGAAACCAAGTTTGGTTTCCAGAAGTCAAATGGTAGCTCATAACTGGTTGTACCTTCAGTTCCAGGGGATCTGACATCTTCTTCTGGCTGCTATAAGCATTGTATGCATAGGGTTCACAAACATGCATGCAATGAAAACACACATACATGTGGCATAAAAAAGTAATTCTTTTCTACTATTTACTTTCCACATGTGTGGATAAGCTAGTGGTGATAGCTGTCTCTAAAGTACTGGGAGAAAAAAAGATTCTGATTTCAAATGACCTGCTAGGTATTTTAAATATTAACTCACCACAGGTGCTAACACACTCACATTTTACTATTCTGAATGCACAAAAATGTAGATACCATGCATGGCTTGGTAAAACAAGCAATGTGGGAGGAACAGTGCCTTGAATTATCCACAGCCTTAATGCCCATGGAAATATTTTATTATAATTTCCTTCAAACTCTGAGGACAAAAAAATGCACTATTAATGAGTGTGGAATAAACTTCTATGGTTTATAATCACCTTGATACCAATGTAGTTATATAAACTTAAAATAATTTTTATGGAAGAAATAATTAAATGTCTTCAGAGGCAAAACTGACTAGTCTCAGAAAGGTCATGCTGTAGCCTTGACAATAGCTTAGGTCAGCCAGCTCAATAAATGTCCACTGAATGGAAGAGTAAATCAATGTGTTTGTAATGGCCATGTTAGGACTAACAGTCCATGAATAATTGTTTTAGTCAGCTTTCCATTACTGTAACAAATGTCTGAGATAAATCAACTTAAAATAAGGAAAGGTTATTTTTTTCACAGTTTTAAAGGTTTAAGTCCTTGACTGATTGGCTTTGCTTTTTTTCCCCCTCATTTCAGCACGTTATATTATGGCAAAGTGTTCAGTGCAGAAAGGCCATTTACTTATAGACCAGGAAGGTAGAATAAGAGTCTGTAATCCCAAAGTTTTCTTCAATTATCCTGCTGGAAGTGACCTGAAAACCTACTAGATCCATCTTTCCATAGGTTTCACCAGATCCCATTCAATGCCAGGCTGAGTACCAGACTTTTAACATATGAGGATTGGGGGGTGGTTTGGGCATTTGTTGTTATTCTTAGAAAGATAGGGGAAAAAATCTACTCATCCCTGATATGAAACCAACCAGATAAGTTCAAAGCACAGATAAGTTGGACATTCTGAACCAAAGAGTTTTATTTGGTTAGGTATAAGAAATATGTGCAAGGCCTTATTTACAGGAGCAAAATGACTCAAAGTCTACCCTAGAACTTGTGACAGCTAATGCTGGAAATATTCAGCTCACTGCACAACTTGTCTCTGCTCAACAGACGGAGACTGTCTCTTTACTGCAGCTTAAGTGGTGTGAGCATCTTCTAGGCAGTTTGCTTTCTCTGAAAGTGCCTCTCAGCAGCCCTGACTGCTTATAGATGCTTCATGATGGAAGGGCCTAATGGATATGATCAGTTTGAGGGACTTCTTAAAGCCTTTGATTTATTTACTTCCTGAAGCAGCTTCCCTTCTGGATGGAATGTTTGACCTCCAGAACATCCTGTGTCTTCACAAACTTAACAAACCCAAGATAGAAGCTTTTATCTTAGAAGAAATTACACAGCAGCATTCTGGTTCCAAACTACAGCACTGGCACTCTAAAGGAAAGATCAACCTGCTTTCATCCCAAGAATGTATACACCATTTCCAGTGCCCAAGTAAGCTTGGTGCTTCTCTTCTTTCAAGAAGCATTTATTTGTACCACATCTGCTGTCCACACATATAGCATGAGAAGTGCAGCTGCATATTGAGATACATTCACTGCTTTGTCATGATCTCCCCAAATTATCTGCTGATGCTTCCAGCTTCCTGCCATAGTAGGAAATGTCTAATGCAATACAGCACAACACCTATTCGTATCCTCCCCTAGATCCAAATTTCACTGCAGTTACCTAGAAACTTTGATCAACAAATCACATGTCTGTTTTGGCGTTTTCTCCTCAGTGAGATGAGTTATGGAGTAAGATTCCCTGATAAATTGTTCATTGCTTTTGTAGTTGCATCTCAAAATTGTCAGCAAGATCAGAGCTTGGAGAGCATATACAAAAGAACACTGCATTATGGACAGGGAAAGTCATAAAGCCAGCACTGCTGCTTGACAAATATTCAGCAAAGCTGAGCTGAGTGAAGCAATCACTATGGTGCAGTCTCCCACTCTTCTGTCCTTGATCTCATGTTCCTTGCTTGGGAGGCTTTTATTATTTGTGCAGCTTGGGGGTACTGGACTGACGGAAAATTTCTTATGAATCATTTGTGTCTTCTCCTAGGAGTGCTGCTTCTAAACTTCCCCAGGAATGTCCTGACCATAATAATCCTCCTGCTTTTAGGGAGATATCATTACCCACTTGAAGGTCTTCCTTATTCCTTGGAGGTTGTAACTCAAGCAAATATGCCAGAGACCTGCTTATGGGGTTCTGACTCAGACAGTCCTGGCATGTCTGCCTCTGCACTTACTCAGGAACAGGATAATCAGAACAAAGTAAACTTAAAAAAATAAACAATATTCAGTAGGCTAGAGAAGTTGGCAGCAGATCATACAAAAAGCCCCTTCATAATACTGATAGACAAAAGTGGTTTGGCTGAGGTACTAAGACTTCTCCTTCTTAGAAAAAGTGAGCTCATACAGGGCCACTGTGGTGTCCCATGTCCAAGGAAGAAAAAAATACCAAGAGTAGATATATAAATAAATTCTATAAATCTAAAATATAAATTTTGTATTGGGGCAGTAATTGAATAATAACTGCAACTACTTTGGTCTGAAGACTTCTCTTGGGCCTAATGAAAATTAGTACCCTGACTACTAAAAGTCATGGGATGTGACAATCTCCCCAGGCAGGTTTGGAGATTTTCTTTCTGTCTAGTCTGTCTAGTGTCCTTGAAACCTCAAGAACCACCAGCCTGAAAACAGGCTGTCATGTTTTAGCAAAGTATGCCCTCGAAAGTCAAGTTATGGGGTTAATGAGAAAAGATGACTATAAAAGATAATCCTGTTCTATCATGGTTTTTTAATGATGAGGACTAAATTTATGACCTAGCTGAAGTTAAAACACATATCCAGGGGAAAATGTTATGACCTATGTTTTGTAACAACATGCATCTATCCCTGCTATTAATTTCCGTATAAGTAAAGAAGCACCCAGACTCCCAGCCAGTGATAATGTAAAACTCCTCCACATTCCTATGCCTGAGTCACTCCTCTCTAGCTGACTCTTTATCTCCTCTGTGGGAACTGGTCATAGCCCAGGCTGGTCCTGGTACTTAGCCTTACACAGACAGGTCCACTCGCACACCTTACTAATTCCATTAAAATTGTCATGAACCATAGGTTGTTCTCATCCTTCCTACCATAAGACCTCCCCACCCCCCGTTTGCCTCCTATAGGATCCTAGTGTATGGAGGTCATCTAAGTTTTCACCAAGTGGGGAAAGAGAAAGAGGTTGATTTTCTGCAGTATATAAGCTGAATTAACTGTGGACTGAACATCACAAAGCTCAAAGACAACTAAAATGACATCCAAGAGCAACTTCACAATTCATTTACAGTATTTAAAGTATAACAGGAGAATAATCAAGGAGTATTCTATATGAATTCTCTTATTGCAAGCTGTAATCAACCCAGCTGACTAAATATTTCTGACTTGATTATAGGGAGTAGTACAATTTTGTGTACATAAAAATAATTATCTTGCTTATAGACATGAGTAGAATATTGTGTATATAACAAATAACTGACATTCTGGGTTCCGTAAGAAGTGGAGACATTTTAAATGTAAATACTTTCATGGAAGTTCATTCTCTGTCATTTTCTCATGGATGTGATTAACACCCAGGAAAGCAGAATTTTTACATAAAATGACTTACTTTCACTAGAGAAATGCAGTGGATGAGGGTTGTTTTAATCATCTCCCCCCTCACTGCCAGAATAATGTAACCTGAAAATTAAGAAAACTGGCATCAGACCTACTTCAGCTCTGCTAGTTCATACAATGTGACATTAAACAAACCAGTAGGAATTTCTGTCTTATCAATTAAGGGGTGCACTTTTTATTCTTCAGGGTCATTAGGAAGGTTAAGGGAGACTGTGGAAGCACTCAGTACCACCAGTGAATAGCCACTAACACCAATTTGTTCCTATGATTTTTATCCATGACAGATGTGCTCTGATTGACTTTACATGGTCCCAGTTGCTTGATGTTCAGAAATAAATAAAAGGAGTTATATTCTCTACATTTGTTCTTCAAGATACTAAAACTGTAGCTTACTTAAAGTGAAATTTAAGTACCTACCCCTTTTATTCATGAAATAAACAATGTATGGCCTCAAAAACGTATTCTAAACTTACTAGATTACTTTTCTGGTGGTTGTCTGCAGCTCTACTGCTATGAAGGCACGTACACATTGTTTCAGGACATTGGGCACACTTAAAACAATCAGGTGAGAAAATAAGAAACACCTGGGTTCATCTCAGCAAGCTGCAGGAATTCTGAGCCTCTTCTAATATAGAACATGATTCCAGAGAAGAAACAAATAAAAATTTTATTATTAGCCATGAGCTGTTTGTTTACTATAGTGACAATGCAATCATACTCACTCAGTAAATGCACCATTTTAAATTATATGTTTTATATTTGAAAGGTAATACTTGTTTATTGATAACAGAGATATGAGAGAGCACAGAGAAGCCAAATGCAGAAAATAGACTATCCTTGAGTCTGCTACAAGAATGACATACACCTTGAGATTTTTAATTTTCTTGATTATAGTTTATTTTAAACTATTAGTACTAAATCCTATTTTATAGTGCATATCCAATGAAATATGCAATCAATGTCTTTTCATGGCAGAAACATTTACATAAGCTGTTTTAGTGCTTTATATGACTATACAGTAATTTGTTGGATCAATAACCTAAAATTATGGGCTCAGATTGCTTTTTCTTTTACTTTTAAATTTTGATGGCATAAAACTTTTTAAAATTTATTTATTTTATATTAATTACAGTTTACTCACTTTGTATCCGAGCTGTAGCCTCCTCCCTAGTCCCCTGCCAGTCCCACCCTTCCTCCCTCATCTCCTCCATGCCCCTTCCCAAGTCCACTAACAGGGGCGGTCCTCCTCCCCTTCCCTCTGATCCTAGTCTATCATTTCTCATCAGGACTGGCTGCATTGTCTTCTTCTGTGGCCTGGTAAGGCTGTTCCCCCCTCAGGGAGCAGGCCACTGAGTTCATGTCAGAGATAGTCCCTGTTCCCCTTACTAGAGAATATACTTGGACACTAGCTGCCATGGGCTACATCTGTGCAGGGCTTCTAGTTTATCCCCATGAATGGTCCTTGGTTGGAGTATCAGTCTCAGAAAGGACCTCTGTGCCTAGATTTTTTTATGCACTCCTTGTGGAGTTCTTGTCCTCTCCAGATCTTTCTGTCTTCCCCCTTCTTTTATAAGATTCACTGCTCTCTGCCCAAAGTTTGGCTATAAGTCTTAGCCTCTGATACACTGTAGGGTAGAGTCTTTCAGAGGCCCTCTGTGGTAGGCTCCTGTCCGGCTCCCTGTTTTCTTCCTCTTCTGATGTACATCCCCTTTGCCTTTCTGAATAAGGATTGAGCATCTTTTTTTTTTTTTTTTTTTTTTTTTTTGGTGTTTCAGATTCCTGTATATTTTATTTGGAAGGTATTTATTTATTTATTTATTTATTTATCTATTTTCAATGCAGTTTATTCAGGAACCTTGAACAATCATCTGACCCTGGGGAAAGCCAGCCCACAGCTTAAATAGCCTCTGGGTAGCCAACCCAGGCGTGCCACGTGGGCAATGCAGATAGGTCCACATACATGGAAGCGAGCCAGATCATTAGCCTTAGCCAAATGTGGAATTGTTCCTGACAGAGAGCACTCACCATCGGGAAGGTGGAAGGCGGAAACCAGCTCCATCTTTAAGGCACAGCATTCCGCAGCTCTCTACAGTTCCCCCTTTTTGTTTTAGACTCATCAGGCAAGAGTAGAGGTCTGATCTCTGATATTAGAAATAAATTGGGACTTTGTACCGATGTTCATTTAGGTGTCATCCACCCAGAGAGCATCAGACCCATCCGATACCTTTTTCTCAGAGGCGGGACCTGGGGTGTCAACCCGCATGCAATCAGACATGCTCTTCTCTGGGTCCAAAGCGGCTGACCCTGAGTGCAGTGCTTAGCCTCGCATCCTGAGCGTAACACTTTAGCTTTTTATGGTAGGATTGAGCATCTTATACAGGGTCCTCCTTCTTGCTTAGCTTCTTTAGGTGTGCACATCTTAGTATGTTTAGTATGTTTATCCTATGTCTAATATCCACTTTTAAGTGAATATATACCATGTGTGTCTTTCTGCTCCTGAGATACCTCGCTCATGATGATCTTTTCTAGTTCCCACTATTTGCCTGCAAATTTTATTATTTCCTTGTTTTTAGTTGCTGAGTAGTATTCCATTTTTTAAATGTACCACAATTTCTGTATCCATTCCTCCATTGAGGGACATCTGGGTTCTTTCCAACTTCTGGCTATTACAAATAAAGCTGCTACAAACATGGTTGAGCAAATGTCCATGTTGTGTACTTGAGCATCTTTTAGATATATGCCTAGAAGTGCTATAGCTGGGTCTTGAGGTAGCACTGTTCCTAATTGTTTGAGAAAGTACCAGATTGATTTCCAAAGTGGCTGTACAAGTTTACATTCCCACCAGCAGTGGAGGAGGGTTCTCTTTTCTCAAAATCCTCTCCAGCAGGTCTTGTCACTTGAGTTTTTGATCTTAGCCATTCTGATGGGTGTAAGGTGAAATCTCAAGGTTGTTTTGATTTGCTTTTCCCTGATGGCTAAGGATGTTGAGCATTTGATATTCCTCTACAGAGAATTCTGTTTAGCTCTGTACCCCATTTTTTAATTGGATTACTTGATTTGTTGCTGTTTAACTTCTTGAATTCTTTATATTTCTGGATATTAGCCCTCTGTCAGATATAGGATTGGTGAAGATCCTTTCCCAATCCATAGGCTGTCATTTTGTTCTGAAAACAGTGTCCTTTGCTTTACAGAAGCTTTTCGGTTTCATGAGGTCCCATTTACTAAAACTTTTTAATGAACCTGTAAAATTGCTTATTTGGTGGACTGAGAGATTATCACTTACTCAGAGTTTAAACTATCTGCCAACAGCCTGCTCCCCAGGAGAAATTCATACTCTGCCCTCAGCAGTAAGCATGTAAATGTGTGTTCCCATATGCTTCCCAGAGTGGCACTCCTTCCACTGTTCTCTTTCAATGGTATTGAGTTTGTTTTTTATATGTTTATTATCTTTTTGTATTGATTTTTATAAATTATCTTATGTTTCCATCCAAATTCTAAATTGTAATATATGTAGATTGTATGTCTATCTTTCATATATCAGAAACACTAACACATGAGTTTATAGTTACACTCTGATCGAAGTTTTCCACCTGACTTACATTTTCATAGAATTAGTTATGTCGTGTAAAGTGTTTAATTTTATTTCATTAAATATTTTACTGTTCTATTGAACATGTGTGTACATTAAATACAATTTCTTACAATTAATTTTACCACACCTTTAAGCACACCTCTTAATGCAGCATGAACACAATCACTCTATGTACAACAGCAATTTAATTTCAGGAGAAAATACATTTTGAGAAAAACTTTCAGAATGAAGAACCAAGGTGACATCTGTTATCAGAGAGCTGGAACACTGCCCAAACTACTAGCTCAGCTATTTTTACATATAAGGATTTGCTGTAAGGCTCAGTTTTTTCAGGGTGAGCAGATAAACACATAATAATACCATCAACAGATCTCTGATAATCTTTTGAGTACATATTGAAAATCTGTAAAGCCACTACCTGCTGCTAAAATTTAAAATGCATGTATTATATAGCAACCTGAAAATATAGATGTCTATCTGGCTACTCCAAAGGACACTTAGTAAAGTGTCAGGGGAGAAAGTAGGGTCCAATGTCTTCAGCAAACCCGTAAGTTCCACAGACCTTAAATGACAAACAGCTACGCTTAATACTGTATCTAATCTAGGATGATAAACACATACACAATGTGTGTGTGCTATGTGTGTCGTACATATATACATATGTTTATACATAAACATATAGTATATACATATTTATCCATGCCGTTTTATGTAACCTGTATGCTATTAATTGAATGACCCCATTCCAATAAAAGAAAAGTATTAATATGTTGGTTTAAACCATAGACTTCTTTTGGTTTACAAGGCTTTGCTTTAACAATTTTATTACAATAGATGTGTAGCAATACATCCATAACACACCCATGATATATGGATGTAATCAATCCATAAAGGCACAGGACAGGCTTGCTCATGTGAATCTGACTCTGTTCGGTACCTTCGCCAGGCTACTCCATTTACTCTCCACAGTATGAGTGGAAGTTCTAGAAATTGACCTCTACAGCTTTATTTTCCTTGACTCAGATCACCTGCCAAAAATGGTGGTATGTACATAAAAGGAATTAACCTGAATTGTTAATAAGCAAGTTGGGCGTCACTTATAAACTCATAAAACTTGAATAAATTGTATGCAAAGAAATATTTTTCATTACCATTATGCTTATGTGAACCCCTAAGACAATATGACCCAAGCAATTACTCATAAACCAAGCAGCAGGTACATTTTTTTATAGGCATATAGCAAGGTGTCTTTGAAGATGATAGCTCACTACTTTGCTTATATTAATTATAGCCAGACACTAGAAGCTGATAGTGTAAGATAGACTATAATTGAGCCATAAATTTAATACATAGCAATGTCATCCATTTACTGAACAACTCTTTGCTGAAGTAGGTTTCTAGAACACAGCAAGAATGGCAGAGTCCAATAATAATAAGTGATAAATGTCTCCTACCTTTGGCCAAGTAAAGCATCCATTGCAGAAGTTGACATCTCCTCAGGGCCTCCTTACTCTTTACTCTCCTGTGAGATGAATCACAGTAAGACAGAACTTTGAAAGGACTGTTTATCACACAGGATTTCTATGTCTGGCAAAAAAAAAAATTCTTACAAGATTTTAATTTTTGAAAAAATGTGGGGTTTTGGAGTAGTTTGCTGAGTGTTCAGACACAGGACTGTGGTCCATTGTCCAGTGGTGCATACTCCTGACAAGGGTCATGTGGATGCTAAGGCAGAGCTGTCTTGAGGTCTCAGAGACCATTGGGTCTGTGTGACTAGGAATGCCACTAGGACACTTAGACTGCAGGATGGACTTTGGATCAAAGTTACCAGATTTCTGTGCAAGCAACAAAAAGATCAACCTCTACTCTTTGACAGACAGCTGAGAGATGAACAGGCCAGGAGGGCAGTGGGCACATGTCCTCTGACCCCATCCCAAATGCAGTGTCATAGGCTCCTCTGTTCAGGATAAGAAGTCCCAAGAGCAACATTGACCATGCTGTAAGCCCAACATTAGTGGAAATGTCACTAGGATAAAGCTGAAGACACAAGTCCAAAGACTTATATCTGGCCTGAAAAGAAATGATGAAATCCATGTCAGTTCTCACTTCTCATTTTCAGGAACTGAGGAAACAGGACATTTAGAAGAATGGTGGAGTGTTGGGTCACTTTCCAGCAGGCAGGTGGAAAATTTGGTTTGTAATGTTGACTGAAAACTTAAGTTTTTTTCTGACTAGCATTTGATAAGTACATGATAAGTGTGGGTATAGAACTGAAACTATAATTATACTAGGTACACACAGTATCAGAAAGTCCTGAATCTGTCCTGAGCCTGCCCAAGCTTTGCTTCATGCACCCTAGCATATCCTTACCCAGAGGAATAGGTAAGAAATAGTTCTCTTTTCAGGGGTGACTGGGAACCATGCTGGAAACATGCCTGGCATGAGAGGGTTTGCCTGGGAATTCAGTGTCCTTTACCATCACCACCACCTGAGATAGAAATGAAATTACAACTTACAAACTAAATGAAAAGAGGGAAAAAAACCTTAACTCTTCCTTTCTCTCTCTCTCTTACTCTCTCTCACTCTCTTATTGTTTCTTTCACACACATATACACAGCACCACAGCCATATATACACAAAGGTATTTTAACCTCCATTTATTAATTATTATTACTAGTGATATTGCTTTTCTTTTTTTTCCATTTTTATAGATATAATTTGTTTTGTTTTTGTTTTTGTTTTTTTTAATTTTTCATCAATTACACTTTATTCATTCTGCATCCCCCCATAAGCCCCTCCCTCCTCCCCTCCCAATCCCACCCTTCCTCCTCCCTCTGCATGCATGCCACTCCCCAAGTCCACTGATAGGGGAAGTTCTCCTCTCCTTTCTGATCTTAGTCTATCAGTTCACATCAAAAGTGGCTGCATTGTCCTCTACTATGGCCTGGTAAGGCTGCTCCCCCCCAGGAGGAGGTGATCAAAGAGCAGGCCAATCAGATTATGTCAGAGGCAGTCCCTCTTCACAGTACTATGTAACCCAATTGGACTCTGAACTGCCCTGGGCTACATCTGTGCAGGGGTTCTGGGTTATCTCCATGAATAGTCCTTGGTTGGAGTATGAGTCTCTGGGAAGTTCCCTGTGTTCAAATTTTCTGGTTCTGTTGCTCTCCTTGTGGAGACCCTGTCCTCTCCAGCTCTTACTATTTCCTAGTTCTTACATAAAATTCCCTTCACTCTGCCCAACAGTTGCCCATCAGACTCAGCATCTGCATTGATAGTCTGTAGGGCAGAGGCTTTCAGAGGCCCTCTGTGGTAGGTTCCTAGGTTGTTTCCTGTTTTCTTCTTCTTCTGATGTCCCTCCTCTTTTTTTTCCGGATGGGGATTGGACATTTTAGTTAGGGTCCTCTCTCTTGCTTAGTTTCTTTAGATGCACAGGTTTTAGTGGGTTTGTCCTCTGTTGTATGTCTATATGAGTGAGTATATACCATGTGTGTCTTTTTGCTTCTGGGACAACTCACTCAGGATGATCCTTTCCAGATCCCACCATTTACCTGCAAATTTCATGATTTCCTTATTTTTCATTGCTGAGTAATATTCCATTGTGTAGATGTACCACAATTTCTGCATCCATTCTTCAGTTGAGGGGCATCTGGGTTGTTTCCAGCTTCTGGGTATTACAAATAAAGCTGCTACAAACATGGTTGAGCAAATGTCCTTTTTGTGTACTTGAGCCTCTTTTGGATATATGCCCAGGAGTGGTATGGCTGGATCTTGAGGAAGCGCTATTCCTAGTTGTCTGAGAAAGCACCAGAATGATTTCCAGAGTGGTTGTACAAGTTTACATTCCCATCAGCAGTGGAGAAGGGTTCCCCTTTCTCCACAACCTCTCCAGCATGTGTTGTCACTTGAGTTTTTGATCTTTTGACATTCTCATGGGTGTAAGGTGAAATTTCAGGGTTGTTTTGATTTGCATTTCCCTAATGGCTAGTGAGGATGAGCATTTCTTTAAGTGCTTCTCTGCCATTCGATATTCCTCTACAGAGAATTCTCTCTTTAGCTCTCTTCCTCATTTTTTAAGTGGATTACTTGGCTTGCTGCTTTTCAGCTTCTTTAGTTCTTTATATATACTGGATATGAGTCCTCTGTCAGATAAAGGGTTGGTGAAGATTCTTTCCCAATCTGTAGGCAGTCACTTTGTTTTGATGATGGTGTCCTTTGCTTTGCAGAAGCACTTCAGTTTCATGAGGTCCCATTTATTGATTGTTGCTCTTAGAGCCTGTGCTGTTGGTGTTCTGTTCAGGAAGTTTTCTCCTGTACCAATGAGTTCTAGGGTATTCCCCACTTTTTTTTCAAGCCGATTTAATGTGTCTGGTTTTATGTTGAGGTCTTTGATCCACTTGGACTTCAGTTTTCTGCAGGGTGATAAGTATGGTTCTATTTTCATTTTTCTACATGTAGACATCCAGTTGGACCAGCACCATTTGTTGAAGATGCTATCTTTTTTCCATTGTATGGTTTTGGTGTCTTTGTCAAAGATCAGGTGTCCATAAGTGTGTGGGTTTATTTCTGGGTCCTCTGTTCGGTTCCATTGATCCACCATTCTGTTTCTATGCCAGTACCATGCAGTTTTTAGAACTGTTGCTCTATAGTACAGCTTAAGATCAGGGATGGAGATACCTCCAGAAAATCTTTTATTGTAGAGGATTGTTTTAGCAATTCTGGGTTTCTTGTTATTCCATATGAAGTTGAGAATTTTTCTTTCCAGGTCTGTAAAGAATTGTGTTGGTAATTTGATGGGCATTGCAATGAATCTGTAGATTGCTTTTGGTAAGATGGCTATTTTTACTATGTTAATCCTGCCAAGCCATGAGCATGGGAGAGCTTTCCATCTTCTCATATCTTCTTCTAATTCTTTCTTCAGAGACTTGAAATTTTTTTCATACAAGTCTTTGACTTCCTTGGTTAGGGTTACTCCGAGGTACCTTATGTCATTTGTGGCTATTGTGAAGGGTGTTGTTTCCCTAATTTCTTTCTCAGCCCTTTTGTCTTTTGTATACAGGAGGGCTACTGATTTTTTTGAGTTAATTTTGTATCCGGCCACTTTGCTGAAGGTGTTTATCAGCTGTAGGAGTTCCCTGGTAGAGTTTTTGGGGTCACTCACGTATACTATCATATCATCTGCAAATAGTGATAATTTGACTTCTTCCTTTCCAATTTGTATCCCCTTGATCTCCTTCAACTGTCTTATTGCTTTAGCAAGGACTTCCAGCACTATGGAAAGAGTGGGCAGCCTTGTCTTGTCCCTGATTTCAGTGGGATTTCTTTAAGTTTCTCTCTGTTCAGTTTGATGTTGGCTACAGTTTTGCTGTATATTGCCTTTACTATGTTTAGATATGTGCCTTGTATCCCTGATCTCTCCAATACTTTAAAAATGAATGGATGTTGGATTTTGTCAAATGCTTTTTCAGCATCTAGGGAGATTATCATGTGTTTTTTTTTTTTTTCTTTCAGTTTGTTAATATGGTGGATCACATTGATGGATTTCCGTATATTGAATCACCCCTGCATACCTGGGATGAAGCCTACTTGGTCATATTGGATAATATCTTTCATGTGTTCTTGGATTCGGTTTGCAAGTATTTTATTAAGTATTTTTGCATCAATGTTCATAAGGGAGATTGGCCGGAAATTCTCTTTCTTTGTTGAGTCTTTGTGAGGTTTAGGTACCAAGGTGACTGTGGCTTCATAGAATGAGTTTGGTAATGTTCCTTCTGTTTCTATTTTGTGGAATAGTTTGAAGAGAATTGGTGTTAGCTCTTCTTTGAAGGTCTGGTAGAATTCTGCGCTGAAGCCATCTGGTCCTGGGCTTTCTTTGGATGGGAGACTTTTGATGACTGCTTCTATTTCTTTGGGGGATATAGGTCTATTTAGTTGATTTACCTGGTCCTGATTCAGCTTTGGTAAGTCAAATCGATCAAGAAAATTGTCCATTTCATTTAGATTTTCAAATTTTGTGGCATATAGACTTTTGAAGTAAGTCCTAATGATTGTTTGGATTTCCTCAGTGTCTGTAGTTATATCCCCCTTTTCATTTCTGATTTTGTGGATTTGGGTGGTGTCTCTCTGCCTTTTAGTTAACTTGGCTAAGGGTTTGTCGATCTTGTTTTTTTTCTCAAAGAACCAGCTCTTGGTTTCATTGATTCTTTGAATTGTTTTATTTGTTTCCAATTGATTGATTTCAGCCCTGAGTTTGATTATTTCCAGCCATCTACTCCTTCTTGCTGTGTCTGCTTCTTGTTTTTCTAGGGTTTTCAAGTGAGCCATTAAGGTGCTTGAATGAGCTGTCTCGAATTTCTTCTTGAAGGCACTTAGTGCTATGAACTTTCCTCTTAGTACTGCTTTCATTGTGTCCCACAAGTTTGGGTATGTTGTGTCTTCATTTTCATTGATTTCTAGAAAGACTTTAATTTCTTTCTTTATTTCTTCCCTGACCTAGCTGTCATTTAGTAACAAGGTGTTCAGTTTCCATGTGTGTGTAGGCTTTTTGCTATTTCTGTTATTGTTGAGGTCCAGCTTTATTCCATGGTGATCAGACAAGATACAAGGGATTATTTCAATCTTCTTGTATCTGTTGAGGCTTGCTTTGTGACCCACTATATATGGTCTATTTTGGAGAAGGTTCCATGAGGTGCTGAGAAGAAGGTAAATTCTTTTGTGTTTGGGTGTAAAGTTCTGTAAATGTCTGTTAGGTCCATTTGATTCATGACCTCTGTCAGCGACAATGTTTCTTTGTTTAATTTCTGTTTTGTTGACCTGTCCTTTGTTGAGAGTGAGGTGTTGAAGTCTCCCACTATTAATGTGTGGGGATCTATATGTGCTTCAAATTTTATCAATGTTTCTTTCGCAAATGTGGGTGCCCTGATATTGCTTTTCTTTTGAAATTAATATTCACATATGAAATAATACATGGTTTTGAAAATGACTTACATTATTGAACAAATAGGTAGTTAAGCAGTGAAAAACAATGTTTTGGTGTAAGAGGAAAAAATATTAGTATAAAAATCAATCATAGATTGAAGAACTGTCAGTCTAATTTAATTTGAGATACCACTATGGGCTCATGACCAGCTGCACTGCTCTTCTGAAATGTAATATTTTCTAGTTGTGTCGATTTCAACAGCCTTGTTAGAGCAGTGGAAATACAATGAGATTATCAGGGGCACAAATGTGATCCTACTGAAGCAACCCCTGAGTGTAATGGGATGAATATCGGAGACAAATTCTGATCACCTCAGATGGCTAGAAAGCAGCACGGCTGCCATTAAGGCTTTGTCTGCAACAGCCAAAGGAGATTCCAGCAATCTAGATGAGTTTGTCTGGGAAAGAAAGAAAGAAAGAAAGAAAGAAAGAAAGAAAGAAAGAAGTAAAAAAGCTAAATGACTAAAACACTGAGTAAAGACCAAGTTCTCTGAGTATAAAATGACAAAAGAACGAATGAATGAACAAACGAATGAATGAGTAACTGAATGGATGAATGAATGAGTGAATGAATTAAATAATCAAATGGGCTAAAACACTGAGTACATACCTGGACAGACAACTATCTGTTGTTCTTGGAAGCTATGTAGACTTCAACTTGCTCTTTGAAAACTGGTAAAGGAAAGGAACCGATTATGCATCTTATACTTATTATTTAAATAGATCTCCGAAAGCCATGCTATTTTGTGCAAAATTCTTGATTTGACAAATATTAAGTGACAAGCTTAGAAAATGACCATTTTCCAGCATATCCCATGATAATATCTAGATGACTGTCATCTGCTTGAAAAAAAAAACTTCAAAATAGTGGATTAAACTGATAGAGTTAACCCATTTGGGTTTACTGGAACCCATGAACTTCTTGGTATAGTGAAATTGGACATACACAGTACTCTGAGGTGAATTCCTGGCTACAACAACAACAACAAACTTTTAACAACAAACTTTAGGGCATCCTTTTAACGTGGCCTCTGGTAGTTTGAATAAATCTGGCTCCCATATGACCATAGGGAGTGGCACTTTGCAGGACATGTGACCTTGGAGTAGGAGCAGTTTTGTGGGAGGAGGTGTGCCACTATCTGGTGGGCTTTGAAGAATCAGAAGCTCAAACCAGGCCTAGTGACTCAGTCTTCCTGCTGCCTCCAGATTAAGATACAGAACTCTCAGCTCCTCCTCTGGTACCATGTCTGCCTGCATACCTCCATGCCTTCCTCCATGATGATAATGGACTAAGTCTCTGAAACTGTCAGCCAACCCCAATTAAATGTTTTCTCTTTATAAGAGTTGCCATGTTCATGGTGCCTATTCACAACAATGAAACCCTAAACCATGGCCTTTAAGTCAAATCAGAAACCTAAGTAACATTTTGAAATGCTTGTCTGTCACCTATGTAGAACGTTCTTGGTTCTCTTTTAATCAGTTCTCCTAACCGCCGTCAGCTAAACTGTGTATAATTTGGAGGAGCAGGATAGGAAAAGAACAGAGGGGGCCAGGCTGTCAGAGCTGTATCACTGCCACATAGAATACTTTGGAGCCCTAAAACCATCCCTAAAAGGCATTTTGCAGAAACTAGAATTTACACATAGACTGGACAAAGAATGGTGCTAAGGAATTGATTTTTGTTGGGTATGAAAATGTTATTACGGTTACATTGCAATTTTTATGCCTTAAAAACACACTGCAGTATTCAGAAAAGAACATGATACATGGCTGGGCATACTTTGAGTGTTTCTAGGCATGCAGGATCAAAGAGAAGGTAAAGAGTTATCAAGACTAGGAATGTGAATTGTTGAGACTGGTGATAGTCATATCTGATTATTAAACTATCTTCTTCTTTTGTTCATCTATGACATTTTTACTTATAAAATTTTTCTGATAGTAGAATCAGGTGTCAGCTCACTAAACCGCTGTCAACATAAACAAGCCTAAGAGAGTCTGAATTTCAGCATACTTGGCCTACTAGAGAAACAGATATGGTTGTGGACAGGATCTCTGACATCATTTATTCAGCACCCACAATACTAATCTACCAGGACTCCAAATACTTCTAGCACATCAGGTTGTCAGTTGTATGCCAAGTCACTGAGAATTTAAGTATTTTCACCAGTCTGCAAAGTGAATAAAAATCACTAGGTAACTACATCTACCAGGATCTCTTAGGAGATTTTCGTCATCACAGGTTCAGAATACAGGACAGAGGGCAAGCTGAGGCTGTTGGCCCTGACCATATGAAACTGACTTTAGAACAAGTACAAAAATCCCACTAAAACCTCAGTGCACTGGTGTTGGGCTGTGTGAACAAGACAGCTGGGTACTGGGATAAGTAACTACGTGTTTGCTAAGAACAGAAGTCTAAGCCACTTAGATATATTGGAGGCATATTGGATCATTTCTTTGAAAAGTACTTTTCCTTCACAAGAACACACGACAGCAACAAAAGCTGGTCTGATGGTTCCTGGGCTTCTTTTGACAAGTGCAACTGAACCAACAAAAGGGGAATCAAGGCTTCTATTGGTAAGACCTGTGTTACTATGGATGCTTTTCTTTTCTTTCTGGGAGAGAATACAGATATATCACTTGCTTTTCTTGCTGCTGTGCCCAAATATCTAACAAGAAGCCAAAAGAAAAAGTAATCTTTGTCACAGGTCGAAGAAGAGTTACAGTCCAGCATGGGAGGGAAGGCAAGGTGGTAGGAATGTGACCAGCCTGGAAGGAGAGAGAGATAGATGCTGGAGCTCCCACTGATTTCTGTTTTCCATCCATTCCTGACTCTAGACCTAATGAGGATGATACCATCCTCATTAAGAGTGCATCTAACCTGCCCCATTAACCCTTTTGGAAAACACTCTCATAAACACACCATGAGTTTATGGCCTCACTGGCATATCAAGTTGATGATAATGAAAATTACCTCTCCCAACAGACTGATGCATCTTTCTCTGGTGTGGCATTTTGGGTTATGATGTCAATTTAAAGGACATTTGTAAATAAAATTAAGTTAAGTTAAGTTAAGTTAATGACGGATAAGTAAAGCAGACTGTCTTCTATGGAGCAGGTGATCCTTGGCCCATCTGTTGCAGGTCTGGGTAGAGCAGAAACATTGCTTCCCCAAGTGAGAAGGAATTCTCTGGCAATGGACCTTCAGACTTTGTCTGCACAATTAAATCCGCTGGTTCTGCATCTGACTAAACACACTGCAGATTTTCCTATTCAGGCTCCAGAGTCCACATGTAATGATGGCATGTTAGCCAGCTGAGCCTCAAAACCATGAACAGCAACATAAAGAAAGGGACAGGTGGCCCAGCTGTCATGACTTTTATCTCCAACTTTTACAGAGATTTCCATTAGGTCTTTAATGCACTAGTAAGGTGAATGGATTAGTCCATTCATGAGGGCAAAGCTAGTAGTCAGTAATAATATTCAGTTACTTGGGAATCACACCCCTTACAATTTCACAGCAGAAAATGGATTGCAATATTTTGGAAGAGAAAAGCTTAGTATAAAACACAGAAGTGTTTTCTCTCTCTAAATATTTGGAGGTTGTACTCTATATATCCTGTTGTTTCTGCTTCTCTTGGGAACCTTGGTACTGAAGAGAAACAAACGCAGATGGTTCACTGCCTCAAAGGCTTACCTTTTCCTCTTTCCCACATCACATTCTTCAAATGGGAACTACATGCTTTCCTGTGGAATATTCCAGCATTTGGTTACATATAAAGAAATGATTCTGAAACATGAAATAATAGAGTGTCTATAGTGCACCCTCTGAGGGAGGCCAATTATACCAACAGCATATCTTCTTCTCAAGCCCTTATTCAAAAACAATTATGAATTTAGTTTACTTTCAGGTAATAAGAGTTTTGCTTTTTAAAAAAAATTAATCTTCAAACCAAGAAATATAAATCTGACATCCTTAGACAACATAAATCTCTGTCTCCATTTTTTTTCTTCAAAATAAATATCATTACAATTTACTTTTGAGGTTTATTGGTAGAGTAAAAACAAGATTACAGGGATTCAGGATAAAAGTGCATATTGTATGAAACAATGAATCTACATGACTGATCATAATGCCTGCACACAAGGGGTGAGGCAGAAAGCTGTGACGAAGTTCCTTCTGAGTTTATTATCATCACGCACTGAATGACAGCTATTCCACAAATTGTACGAGCTAACATTTTAAACCCAGCATATGTATATAGGTACTAAACAATTAAGATTCACAGAATGACAGGAGAATGACCTATGTAGTAATGGGAAAAAATCAGAGACACACATGTGAACTGATGCTTAGACACATAGATACACATACACCATATATACACATATATGTATTATATTAGATGTATACACATGGGTAGATATGTATAGAAATGGTTACAGACATGTGGAGACGAGGAGTTAGAGTAGGTTCAGATACCTCCTGTCTTTCTCTATCAGTTAAGAGAGCCTGGAAACAAGAGAACCAAGTAATACAAGTGCATGTGAGACCCAAAGATTACATCCTAGTAAAAGTAGACAGGGACACCTAGAAAAGTGATGGATGCTAGAATTAAAGCAAAACTCACAAACTGAGTCTGAAACATGTTGTGTTTCCAAGAAGTAAGACATGATCAAACAACAACAACAAAGCAAAAGAGAGAAGGAAGGGAAGGAAACCACATAGTGACAAGTGTATGACAAATTCTGCATATCCTACAGAATTCTTAATGGCTGACAGAATTTGAGTTCCAGTAGTGATATTATGTTAAAACTCAAAGTTTAAAGAAAATATGTAATGCATGTTCGTATCAATCCTTGTATTAACCCAGCATGCATAAATAATTCATTGAATTTGTAAGTAAACGTTAGTAAAGGGAACACATTTTCAGTTCTGAAAAGTTGCAATAGACATATAGATTTCAGCACGATTGCTTACCTCTTAGTGTGGCACTTTATCAAAGCTTGCTCTCAGACCACAGAATAGAAAAAAGGGTTGACTTTGCAGGGGGAAATCTGGCAGGCTTCCTCAATCTGAGATCAATGGCAGCAGTGAGAAGCTATGTTGGCTGCATCTGTACTGTGATGTAACAGGATGAATATGATACCCTGCCAATGTCTTCTTGCTACCACATTTTTAGTCAATTTCCTTTTTTAAATCTTATTTTCACACACATTCTAAGGTCTTTGGAGTTTGGGCTTGAATATATGCATTTTAAGGGACACAACTCAACCCTTTCTTTGTAGTCTAGATTATGAGTTATTTTTTAAAATCAAATGAATTGATTTAAATGGAATGGTTAGCAGAGAAGTTAGCGGAGAAAGTGTCTATATTGGGCAGGCTTGCATTATTGTAACAAATACTCAAGTTATCTTAAAGAGAGAAAGGGTTTATTTGTGCTTTCAGTTTTGAAGGTTTCAGTCAGTCCATTAATGACTCCTACTTTAGGCACTTCCACAAGACATTGAAGTAATAGTGAGAGCACGTGTTCATCTCAGTTGTCGGGAAGTAAGGTGTGGAGGACAAATGTCCTCACACCACCTTTATGGTTTATCCCAGTGACCTAACTTCTTCTTAGCCTCACTTTGTAAAGGTTCTAGTGACACCATATCAGCATGATAGGGAAGCCTTAACCTATGGGCCTGAGGTGAACTTCGAACCAACGCAGTACTTAACATACAGCAGCTGATGTTCACCTCTTACGAAGCCTGCAAATCCTGTCCAGGTGAAGCTTCTCTTCTTTCACATCTCCTCACTGGGATATCAGGGAGAACTGAGGACCCAGGAAAAGAGTGAAAAAATAAATGGCCCTTCTGAAAACTAGAAGCATCAGGCGTGAGGCTGCTCATACCAAGCATGACATAGCTTTGGAGTCTCCTTTTGCTTTGCACTGAGCTTGGTATCTCAAAACTGTCACTTTCTGAGTCTAATGTCAGGTATGAAATTGTCCGATTTTCCCCATCCATGTCATACAAATGTTTTAAAACCATTAAAAACTAATAATAATATACTTTATAGATGCAGTTGACTTTACACACACACACACACACACACATATGATCTATTTTCTTCTCAAAACATCCATATGACAGGAAGAACATAAATAACTGCCTAATTTTACACAACAAAAATGCTACTTGCTTACAGCCAAGTTATGAAACCATAATTCTAGATCTTCAGAATTTTGTCCTAAGAAACTTGATTTTCCCCCCCATCAAATTAGACTACATCCTTAAATGAGCAAAAAGATTTTCCTGTTCACATGGTAGATTTTAAATTTGAGGAAAGAAAAACAACCTAGAGAGACTCACACACTCTTGATGACTGGCTGGCTTCTGAAACTCTGAGAGCAAAGATTAGAAGCTATTGATGATAGAAACAAATGTGTATTTTTTTGTTTTGGATGTGTGTGTGTGTGTGTGTGTGTGTGTGTGTGTGTGTGTGTGTTCTAATCTACTAAGGAGCTTGCTCCCAAAATAATGACTGTGGGGAGCCTTCTGGTACCTTGCTGCCCCCAGAATTCTTGGCATATTTAATGACAATAGTGCATTCCTGGCTGACCTGGGCCTTGTGATAAGGTCATCTTCCTAAAACACCTTAAACCCTTTTCCCTCCTCAGGGCTTCTAGAGGAACACTTTTGAGGAACTTTCTAAACAATCGTTATTAACATAACTTGTGAACCAGTTGTTGGGTCGTCCTGTGATTACACCATTATTAGTACATCTTGTGACTCCTCTGGTGGGTCATCCTGTGATTCTTAGTACATTCCTTTCACCCTGCCTATATAAAGGATATACTAAAAATAATAAATGGAGACCTTGATCAGACAGCCTGTCTTGGTCTTCATTTCTCGCATCTCTTGTCCCACCCCATTTTCACCACCTTTCTTAGGGTCTCATTCTACTGATCTGAGGGCAGGGTCAAATGACACCTTCAGGATCACCTCAGAGCTGAGGCAGGAACACCTAGAAAGAAGTATCTGTGGTATCAAAAAGGTGAGTTTCAGGTTGCTTACGTTCTGTTTGGATTAATTTGAACTTTGTATTAGATCATTGGGAATTGCTATGACCATTGCCAAGAAAAATGTGAAAGATATTTATTCCGACTCAGTTGTAGGGTAGGACAAAGTATGGGAGAGTTCCTGCTGGTGGAAGTGTGCAGTGGCAGTTGTTCACATTGAAGAAGACTAAGCATCAGAAAGAAACAGAATTCAGGTACCAGCTATCATCTACAAAGGCCAATCTCTAGTGATCTACGTAAAGCATCTACGCTCTGCCACTGGAAGGCTTCAAAACCCATATAGTAAGACTGTCAGATTGGAACCAAGCATTCAAACACAAATTTGTGATGTAGGCATTCTATACAGGCAAAAATCATAACAACTGCATATCTATCCTTCTTCCAAAGAGAGAACTCAGTTTCTCTAAAGTATGAAAAGCTAATCCAGAGCCTCCACACTATCATGCTGCATCAACGAATAAATAAAAGTGATCAAAGTGTGGCAAAACATTAGCCTAAGGGGAAAAAGGAGAAAAGAACAGAAACTGCTTCACAAAGCAGTAACATCTTTCAGTTTTGTGTGACTGAGCAAAGGGGTCAACAGAGTAGTGATGTTTCATTTAATGACATATTTTCACAATGTATTCCACTGACATGAGGCTTTATATGTCTGGATAATGGACAGTGAGAGTAAAGAAAGGGTGAAACAAAGAGAGACAAAGATAGATTTTTATTATAACTTTTTAATTTTTTTAAAAATATAATTGTTTTATTTCTCCCTTGTCTTTTTTGTCCATCCAACCTTGCCTGTATATCCTCCATGCTCTCTTTCAAATCACAATCTCCTATTCTTTCATTTTTTTGTCACATGCATGTACACACATGCCTATACACATTCTAACACACACATACACCTCTAAATATATAAATACTACTGCTCAGTCTGTATAATGTAACTTTTATATGTACTATCTCAATCTGACTGCTTGGTATCGGATAACCAATTGGTGCAGTAGTGTTCTGTAGCTTTATCTGCTGAGACTGGGTTATACAACTTTGTATTTTGATTTATTGTGGTTTTCTATAATGGTCTTCATCAAGGCACAGAGAGGTGAGTTGTGAGAATTACACTTATCTTTGAGTATGAGGGTTCCTATTTAGAATATAGTTAGGCATTCTGCTGGTTTCCAAAATGGCAGCTGTAAATTCTCCTCCAGGATTAATCAGTTCACTAACCTTGGGTAGTTGGCTAGCTTTCTGGCACCAGACATGATTTTCTTCTTGGTGATGGGCTCCAGTCCCATTAGAAAGCAGTGTTTATCACTACACTATGCATGCACCTATTGTACCCTTAAGTTTATCATGCATGCTAGTGATTGTGCTTCATGGCATCACCGCTGGGTAGGGACTATTGGTGCTTTTCTCCTTTGTAAGCTTGCACAGCATCTTCTAGTATCATGAGAGTTAGTCCTCAGAGAGGAATCTTTCAGGTCAAATCCAGGTCGGGTCCTCTGAATTCTGTGTGGGAGTTAGATTCACCTGCTTCATGTGTGTGTGTTTATAAACATAAAGTCCTCTTATAGATTGTTACTTTCATGCGTACAGAGTGGTGAAACTTGTTGATTCTGGTTATTTTCATTTCCAGTCTGGATTATTTATATTGGAATAAATATATCTGTTTTTTTCCTTAGTACCATTTTCTTAGAGTACCTTTTTCTAACCCCTTTCCCTAAAATGAGCCTGAATCATACAGAAGACCATCATACAGTTTTTCTGCTAAAAATTTATTGTTATTTAAGTGTTTATCTTTATGCCCATAGATTAGTGCATCTTTCAACTCTCATCAGAAAAGCTCCCTTCTGCAATGAGCAGTCATTAATGCAGAGGGCCAGGACTGGTCAACACGTAGGGAATAAGAGACTGTAGGGCTGCCCTCTTTATATTACTAACTCTGTTCTGTTCACCCTGTCCTGCCTACTTTTTCAAACCTCTTCAAAACATTTTAGATCTTATGTGTGAGTAAGTACTTGAAGCATAATAAACTATGATGCCTATTTATAGGAAAATCCACAAAGAAAATAGGGTACATATAAGCAGTGATACATTACAGTCATAAAATGTATGTGAAGCTGTCATTTGCTCCAGTGTAGATGGGGCTGGAGGACATTCTGTTAAGTGACAATTAGACAATAAAATCAGTAATACCATAAGAAAAAAATGAGTATAAGAAAGGCATAAAGGTAAATAGTCAGTTGGGGAGTAGAGTTTCAAATTAGGATGGAAAATGTTGAGTATCCAGAATACAGGCAAAATGCTCTGTTTCAGGATGAGCAGAAAATACCAAATAAAGACTTTATATGATTTCTCCTCTCTACTACTTTCTCTATATTTTCTATCCCCTCTATTTCTCCTCTCTCTAATATTTATGGAATCTCGGCCTTCATGTATCTAAAGTATATAACTACAACACAGTTTCACGAGGAAACATTGTCATTATGACCTTGCATAGACAACGTAGTGTAGTTATCCCTTGCTATTCGTGGCATATCAGTTCTGGGCTCTCTGCAGACACAATAATCCACAGGTGCTCAAGTGTTGTGGTGTCACTGCCTTTGTCCGGAAGCCAGGCATATCTACTGTGAGCATAGATCATCTTTATACAGCTTATACATAATGCAAGGTCAATATATGGAAATGGTTGTGTTCCACTACTGTTTAGAGAGAACTGTCAAGGGTGAAGTCTCTCTATATATTTGGCACTAACATTGTCTCTTCTAAATATTTTGGTTCTTTGTTTGTTTGACTTTTTGATTGTGTACCCAGAGGGTATAAGAGCAAACTACTCACACATGGGGATAATCACTGTTGAGACATAGTGGGGGCAAAATCAGCTCTTCTCTTTGGAGTCGGGCCCAGCAGTGGATTGTAATACAGTGCAATGGTAACATAAAGAGTTATTATTTTTCCAGTGCATTCTTATGGCCTCATAAAGATTGAGTAATATCCCCCAACTTAGGCTTCCCAGGCTCTAGGCTTCACATGGATGTAATCACCTAGCTCTTGAAATTCCCTTGAGATCTAAAACACAACGAAGTGTTGACTCAATTTATGAATATATATCATAATAGCTCCATTTTAACAGCCTGTTAAAAACAGGGCATTAGATAATGTATAAGTAATTCTGGTAAAATTTGGTGCATGTTATTTAACAAATTGATTTAAATAAGTATTGCTTGCTTGTAATCAAATCAATTTCAAAAAAAGTAATTTTTCATGTAATTAGGGATCCTGAGTTAGGTGAGTGTCCTTGTTGTGGAGCATAAAGAATCAGAGTACTAATGCAGCTTTTTTTGTGATGGCCAGGACCACTGAGTCTTAGCTTAGAATGAATATCACCAGTGAGCACATACCAGAAAGTGATGTATCAGTGAAGTGATCAAATTATCTGATGAAAATAAAGAGACAAAATGATAAAAATAAACCCAGGACTATTCATGGAGATATCCTAGAACCCCTGCACAGATGTAGCCCATGGCAGTTCAGTGTCCAAGTGGGTTACATAGTAATGGGAAGAGGGACTGCCTCTGACATAATCTGATTGGCCTGCTCTTTGATCACCTCCCCCTGAGGGGGGAGCAGCCTTACCAGGACACAGAAGATGACAATGCAGCCACTTCTGATGAGAACTGATAGTCTAAGATCAGAAAGAAGGAGAGGAAGACCTCCCCTATCAGTGGACTTGGGGAGGGGCATGCATGCAGAAAGGGGAGGAAGGGTGGGATCGGGAGGGGAGGAGGGAGGGGCTTATGGGGGCTACAAAATGAATAAAGTGTAATTAATAATAATAATAATAATAACACTCAATGAAAAAAAAAAGACACAGTTCAGCAATTGTTGGGCACCATGCCTATGCCTCCCACAACCACATTATCACTGCCCAGAGAATAGTCACAGTGGCAATGGGACGCCATCACAACATCCTGACTAATCAGAGGATGAGCTCAGTCCCCTATCACACTCTAGGAAAAGACATAAGGTATTAAAGAAATAAAAGAAATAAAAAGGAATCTGTTTACTGAAGTGCTAAATAACAAAGCGAGCTCTATTCTCAAAACACACAAACACACACACAAGAGAGGGCGGGGAAGAGAGAGAGAGAGAGAGAGAGAGAGATTTTGCACTGAAATTTTAGTGCAAGCTTAAGCATAGACAAGGGGAGTTACTCTGCCCATTAAATGCTTTTCAAACATTCATGCAAGGTTCATTTACTATAAAGCTTACAAGGTGCTTAGTCCTACAACTTTAGCTGGGTATCTTTCTGTGCAAATAAAGTAACAGTTATTAATTAGCATAAAAATATGGTTTTTTTCTTCTCATTTTAATAAATGAAACCTCTGTAAAGAGAAGAAAGTGGAATTTTTAAGTCTATCTGCAATGTTTTGTTACTCACTGAGTTATTTTTGGGAGCTCATTTTTTAAAAATGCATAATGCATTTGTCTGTCTTTTTTTTTTAATTAAAGAGAAGAATAGAGTGAATTACTCTCATTTTATATTCACCCAGCTAAGTGCTGACACACAATGGGATCACAGACTTCTCTATAACCTTAACTCACACAATCCACTTCCGACCAGCATGAGCTTCCCTTTCTTTCACTGTTCAGGACTTTGAAGATGAGCACATTTGAGAGAATATATTTCCTCTCACAGATTAGACCAACATTCTATTAATCGTGTATGGTAATGGAACATCATCACAAAAATGCTTCATGTTTTCAATATTATTCACTTCACAAGGTTGAATCACAGGGGATGTCGGCAACAATGACACCACTGAAAGAACTTGAGTCAGTCCTCAGACTTAACCTGCCTAGTTTATTCCTTCTTCAGCTGGCTACCAGAGTAGTTTCACAGGAAGCTGGGAAGGCACTTGATTAGATTTACTGCCACTCTTCTGCTAATCCTAATGATGCCAGTCTCCTGTGGAGGAAATCAAGTGGGCAGCTTTCACTACCTCAGTGTGCTCCTGCTGGGAAATAAGAAAAAGCTCTTGCTCATTGCATCCTGAAAGGATATGATAAGTACCTCACTTAGGCTCTTCAACATTTAAAGCAGTGGTTCACAACCCTCCTAATGCTGTGATCCTTTAATATATATCCTCATGTTGTAGTGTCCCCAATCGTAAAATTATTTTTGTTGCTACTTCATAACTGTAATTTTGCTATTGTTATGAAAATAATGTAAACATCTGTTTTCTGATGGTTTTGAGAGATCCCCGTAAAAAGGTCATTTGACCCCCAAGGAGTCATTTCCCACAGGTTGGAAATGACTGATTTAAAATATTAAATAATTAAAGATTTATATAATATGTGATTATATTATATAGTTATATACTAATATATGATATTATATTATATATAATATAATATATACATAAATAATTATATACCATATATAACATTATATAAAATTATTTAACATTATATAACTTATATAGAATTTATATAATTTAATAATCATATTTAATAATTTTTAATTTAATAATGTATGATCTTATACTTCATATAAGATTTCAAGAAAGTATATATTACATATAATTATTTAAAATTATATGTAATAATATAACAATTTACATAAGATTTATATAATTTAATAATCTTTTTAAAGTTTTAAAAATATTTTTAATTCACTTTAGATCCTTTTTGAAGCCTCATCCCTTCTCCTGTTCCAACCACACCCTCCTTCCTCCTTCCTCCATTCCTCCATCCTCCCTTTTTCCTCAGAAAAGGGGAGCTCCATTTCCCATCCAGCCCAGCTCATCAAGTTGCATCAGGACTGGGCATAGCCTCTTTCCTTGAGGCCTGGCAAGGCAGTCCTGCCAGAGGAAAGTGATCAAAAAGCCAGCAAGTGAGTCCCTGTCCAATTCAGTCCCCACTTCCCTTCCTAGAGGACCAAGGCATTGGTGGGGAATTCCCTCAGTCTCTGCTCTATATGCTGTGTCTTGATCCTGCACATCTTGTAGGCAGGGTAAATTTTGAGCCAAAGTTTTTGTGGGTAGATTGGTGTTCCCCTTCCACTGCTAGGAGACTACCCTGTTTAGTAAGTGTCCTCTTCAGTCTCTGTGGACTCTGCTACTATTATTACAAATTTAGTAATTTATAATCTTATAATTTACATAATTTATATGAGATGTAAAATAATAATCAAATACAATTCATGAAACTTGGCTAGATCCTGATGTCATCAAATATAAATGTCTCTCACAAAAACATGTTTATCCCCATCCCTATGCTTTAAATATGTTTCAATCAATAATACTTTTCATTACTCTCACTTCTTCCATTTTAAACAGTGGAAATGCCAAAGATCAGACATCAAGTGTTTTGCAAACTTTCCCTCTGTGGGAAGTTTAAATACAAGGGAGTTGGATTTGAAGCTTAACAACATGTAACCCCAGGCTTCTTTTCACCAGATCTTTCTAAATAGCAGCATGCATGTAGTTCAGAGGTGTGTGTGTGTGGACTTACACTCCCCAATGTGCCCCCAGGCACTTCTCTCTTCTTGTAATTCTACAACATATGTGTTCCTATTACATTTGACCATATGCTAAACAAAAGTGAATTAGTGGCATTTTCATTACAAAATGCTTCTGGTACACCCTGACTCCACCCTTATGTTTATGTATGTGTGTGTGTGTGTGTGTGTGTGTGTGCGTGCGCGCACCAGTGTGCATGTGTGTGTACCTACAAACATGAGTTTTCTCTCCTTTATCATTTTCTCCTTTTCACTCACTCCCCTGCCTTGTCCCTTCAGGGCTGCTTCCTGGTCTTTTCAGTGGTGAATGAAGCTCAAGCTACAAGACCTTGCTGAGTGCTCAGGCCTAGCCCTGTTTCATTTGCTCCTTCCTATTTCCCTTCCATTCTGTCTTTTTCTCTCTGTCTTTCTTCAGTTGCTGCCACCTTAATCTTTTTTCAGGGTATCTTATTCATCAATTTCTTTACCTTTCTGATCACAAAACTTTTCTTTAGGCCGTAGCTTCTCACTGGCTTCATCTTTTATTTCAGTGTGGCCTTTCATCTTCTTGTTTCAAATGCCCACTATAAAAATTGTTTTCCTCCTTATTTGAGCATGTGTATTTCTCTAAACATAGGGTCTTACTCTGGATCTTATTACTGTCAGCTATGAGAAGTCTCTTGAGCTTCTTCATGTGGAAAATAGAGATATCACTTAATAATGAAAAGGATTTGATTAAGTTTAATGGAAAGAATGTATGTGGTATACCTAGCAGTATCTGATGGTGTTTATAAAATATTTGTTATTTCTTATTATTACCTCAGTGTGTATTCAAAAGATAAATTTTGAGAGGAAAAATGTCAGTCAGAAATGCAAAGCTTTAATTAATGTCTTCTATATATACCACTCAAGAAGCCAGAAAAAAAACATCAAACAAACACAGCAGTGTACGTCTCTAGCTCAATTTGGCTAGCGAGAAGGGTATTTAACAATGATTACTTACAAAATCAGGAAGCATGGAGAAAGCTGTGCAGTAGCCCAGGGCCAGGAATATCAAGGGGCCATCATTCAAGACCATTGAAAATAAAGGGAAGGACAGTGACAAGGTAGCAGATGGTACATGGTCTACCTGGGAGGAACAATGACTGTTGCTGAAGAATCAGTCAGTGTCTAGAACCATGTCAGAAGCTCAGTTCACAAGTCCTCCATGTTCCTCAAATTAGCATGCTGAGTACTCTGACTGGGCAAAGTCAGCAAAGAAGTCTATTTCTTAAGATATCTCAACTAGTTGTGGGGCTCTTGTTCCCTCCATGTCCCTCTAATCCCACCCCTCTCTTTCTCCATTAGACTCCCAGCACTCTGCCTGAAGTTTGGCACTGAGTCTCAACATCAGCTTAGATCCCCTGTTGGGTGAATCCTTTCAGAGAACCCTCTATAGTAGGCTCCCATCTTGTTTCCTCTCTTCTACCACTTCTGGTGTCTATCCTGTTTGTCATTCTGAATGAGATTTAAAGCATCTTCCCTAGGGTCTTCCTTAATGCTTAGCTTCTTTAGGTCTGTAGGTGGCTGTCCTATGTTATACGGCTAATATCTGCTTATTAGTGAATGTATACCATCCCTAACTTTCTGTTTCTGGGTTACCTCACTCAGGATGATCACTTCTATTTCCATCCATTTGCCTGCAAATTTCATGATTTTCTTGTTTGAGCCAAGGGATTCCTGCAGAGACGGATGCACCAATGGATGACCATACATGGAGAAGATCTAGAACCCCTGCTCAGATATGGCTGGTTAGCAGCTCAGTCTCCATGTGAATCTCTGAGTGAGGGGATCTGCCTCTGTCGTGAACTCAGTTGACTGTTCTCTGATCACTCACCCTGATCATGGGGCCTTGCCAGGCCACAGAGGAAGAGGATCTAGGCAGCCCTGATGAGACTTAACAAACTATGGGCAGATGGCAATAGTGGATTACTTCCTCTTTCAGTGGACTAGGGGAAAGGGATGAGGAGAAGGAGGAAGGAGGTTGGGACTGGGGGAGTTGAGGGAACGGGCTTCAATTGGGATATATAATGAATAAATTGTGAAGAAAAAAATTAAAATTAAAAAAAAAAGATATCTCAAAAGCTAAAATGATACGCTCAGGTTGCGAGGCTAAGCACTGCACTCAGGGTCAGCCACTTTGGACCCAGAGAAGAGCATGTCTGATTGCATGCGGGTTGATGCCCCAGGTCCCGCCTCTGAGAAAAAGGTATCGGACGGTCTGATGCTCTTTGGGTGGATGACACCTAAATGAACATCGGTACAAAGTCCCAATTTATTTCTAATATCAGAGATCAGACCTCTACTCTTGCCTGATGCGTCTAAAACAAAAAGGGGGAACTGTAGAGAGCTGCGGAATGCTATGCCTTAAAGATGGAGCTGGTTTCCGCCTTCCACCTTCCCGATGGTGAGTGCTCTCTGTCACGAACAACTCCACATTTGGCTAAGGCCGAGGATCTGGCTTGCTTCCATGTATGTGGACCTATCTGCATTGCCCCCGTGGCACGCCTGGGTTGGCTACCCAGAGGCTATTTAAGCTGTGGGCTGGCTTTCCCCGGGGTCCGAGGATTGTTCAATGTTCCTGAATAAACTGCATTGAAAAAAAAAAAAAAAAGATATCTCATCTACGGCTAGAAAGCTTTATTTGGTGATGAGTCATTAACATAAGATTGTGCTTGTAGGGTGACATAACACGTGGTTTCCTATTGTAGAGTTAATACCCACCTTTAAGTCTGAACTAGGTACTCCACTGTGAATTATTAAAGGAACTCCCAATAAATTCACATTCACATTTATGACCTAAGTTTACAGCTGTAATTGCTTGTATATTTAGGTATTTATTATAACGACTATGCAAAAAGTATTCATTAATTAAATGATGATATTATAACCATCAACCCTTACCACTTAATTCATATAGAAGATTAGGAATAAAATATTATTTGCTAAATTGTTTCAATTAGCCCCTCTGAAATACCTTGAGCTCTAGGCTTTTATTTCAAATTGATAACATTATTTTATGAGAGATAAATCTCTGAATAAAATATGCATATTTATGTTTGTTTCACAAGACTTAAATTCTCAGTGGATGCATAAAGCCAATTGTGAAAAACAAATGTTTCCTTTAAAAAAAAAATACCCAAGCTAGGTGTGTTGGTTAGTATCTGTGATACTAGCACTTCAGAGTGGAAGCAGGATAGTGACTTCCAGACCAACCTCGTTTATTTTCTATTACTCTGTCTCAAAATACTCTCCATTTGTATTAAGATGCAATCTACATTTTCTTCTCTCCGGTCATTATGGATAAATAATCTAAAAAGGATTATATGATGCAGGCGTTTGTTTGGCTATAGCTACTACATAGCAGTTGCAACAAAAATGCTTCATTTTCTTCATAGTTGCTTCATTTTCTCAAATTATATTTCAATTTTGATTTTCTTATTTTATGTTCTTTAAAATGACTCAGTAAAGTTCTGAGAGGTTTGGCAAGTAAGAAATACACCAAATGTATTCTTTTGTTTTTAAATATTTTTTAATTTTTTTTTACATATTACAAATGGTTTTTTATTATTATTAATTACACTTTATTCATTTTGTATCCCCCCATAAGTCCCTCCTTCCTCCCCTTCCAGTCCCCCCTCCCCCCCTTTCTGCATGCATGCCCCTCCCCAAGTCCACTGATAGGGGAGGTCCTCCTCTCCTTCTTTTTTAATTTTTAAATAATTTTATACATTCACTTGTATCCCAGCTGTAGCCCTTCCCTTTTTCCCTACCAATCCTCCCCTCCTTCCCTCATCTCCTCCCTGCCCCCTTCCAAGTCCACTGAGAGGAGGTGTCCTCCTCTCCTTCCTTCCGTCTGGCCCTAGTTACCAAATGCATTCTTAATATTTTGAAACTCCTCATCTTGCACATTTTCATCAACTATGTGGCTTACATTCAGCCTCAAACTTGCAGAGCTCATTTCTTCACAAAAGAATGATTTCTTGGAATCCAACACAGATTCTTTTTTTATGGCTGTATAATAATAATAACAATAACAAACTATGAAAACAGCACTCAAACAAGAAATGCTTTACAGGAAGCCCTGAAGCAACTTGGTGCAGAATTGTGCAATTCCACGCAGATGCCGGAATCATGAGGCCAACACTTTGCTGTCGGGTTCACCAAAAGGGGAGACAAAACTCTTGTGAGAAAGGAAACCCTTGAATATGCAACATTAAACACACTTAGAACACAAATCATCTAGAAACAGTTCCTCCATGCTGGCACTGAACAATATAAAACTTGTCCATCATATTAATCATCAAAAGGAATGCTGATGCAGCAGCCAGCACAATTGAGGCTGGTTAGTTGAAACTGAAAGCTTTTGTGAGAGAGGCAGATGTTTCAGGATAAATAATTCCCAACAAAAGATTCCAAAATATTTCAAGTTAGTACTTGAAGTTAGATTCCCTTCTTTTGTTTGTTTGTTTGTTTAGTTTGAGGCCAGCATAGCTTAATCACTTTACAGCCTGATTCCAGTGAATACTTTTCTCCTCCCAGTCCTGCCCAAAAGCCCCTCCCACACCCCAACTCCCTACTATCCTTTCTCTCAGAGAAAGTTGAGGCGCTTAAGGGGTACCTCTTCTTGATGGGATGCTATAAGGTGTTGAATCTGAGTCTCTGTAGATAACACTTCACTTTGTGAGACAGAAAGGCCTAACCATTAGGGCACACAGTGTCTTCTAATAATTCGATTTAAAATGGAAAGATAAAATGCTGGATGCTGAAGTACTGGAAACTGTCACATTATTTCTTCTAAGGTAAAGGTTTTTTAAACAATTCCAAGTGGAGCCTCCAAAAAAAAAAGCAAATAGGAATTAAGGAACCATTCCTTAATTGGATTAATTGGATTATTTGACTTGTTGCTTTTTAACTTCTTGAGTTCTTTATATATACTGGATATTAGCCCTCTGTCAGATAAAGGGTTGGTGAAGATTCTTTCTCAATCTGTAGGCTGTCGTTTTGTTCTGTCGACACTGTCCTTTGCTTTACAGAAGATTTTCAGTTTCATGAGGTCCCATTTATTGATTGTTGATCTTAGAGCCTGTGCTGTTGGTGTTCTGTTCAGGAAGTTGTCTCCTGTGCCAATGAGTTTAAGTCTCTTCTCCACTTTTTCTTCTAACAGGTTTAGTGTGTCTGGTTTCATGTTGAGGTCTTTGATCCACTTGGACTTTACTTTTCTGCAGGGTGATAAGTATGGATCTATTGCATTTTCTGCATGTAGACATCCGGTTGGACCAGCACCATTTGTTGAAGATGCTGTCTTTTATGGTTTTGGCTTCTTTGTCAAAAATCAAATATTGGTAGGTTGTGTTGGTTTATTTCTGGGCCTTCTATTCGATTCCATTGATCCACCATTGTGTTTCTATGTCAACACCATGTAGTTTTTATTACTGTTTCTCTGTAGTAAAGCTTGAGATCAGGAATGGAGATATCTCCAGATGATCTGTTGTTGTGAAGGATTGTTTTAGCAATTCTGGGTTTTTGTTTTCCAATATGAAAATAAGAATTCTTTCAAGTTTTGTAAAGAATTGTGTTGGTATTTTGATGGGAATTGCATTGAACCTGTAAACTGCTCTTGGCAGGATGGCCATTTTCACTATGTGAATCCTACCAATCTATGACCATGGGAGATCTTTCTTTCTTCTGATATCTTGTTCAATTTCTTTCTTCAGAGATTGAAGTTTTTTGTTTTTTGTGTTTTTTGTTTTGTTTTGTTTTGTTTTCAAACAAGTCTTTCACTTGCTTGGTTAAAGTCACACCAAAGTACTTTATGATATTAGGGATTGTTGTGAATGGTGTAGTTTCCTTAATTTCTTTCTCAACCCTTTTGTCTTTCATATACAGGAGGGCTACTGATTTTTTTTTTTTTTTGGTTAATTTTGTATCCAGCCACTTTGCTGAAGGTGTTTATCAGCTGAGGGACTTCGGTTGAATTTTTGGGGTGGTTCATGTATACTATCATATAGTCTGTGAATAGTCATACTCTGACTTCTTCCTTTCTGATTTGTATCCCCTTGAACTCCTTTAGTTGTCTTATTGCGCTAGCAAGGACTCTAAGAACTATGCTGAGATATGGAGAGAGTAGACAGCCTTGCCTTGTCCTGGTTTCAGTGCAATTGATTTAAGTTTCTTTCCATTTAGTTTGGTATTGGCTATAGGCTTGCTGTATATTGTCTTTACTCTGTTTAGGTATGTACCTTGTATCCCCAGAGCTAAACAGAGAATTCTCAATAGAGGAATTTCTAATGGCAGAGAAACACTTAAAGAAATGCTCAATGTCCTTAGTCATCAGGGAAAGGCAAATCAAAATGACCCTGAGATTTCACCATACAAACATCAGAATGGCTAAGATAAAAAACTCAAATGACAACACATGCTGGAGAGGATGTAGGGAAAGGGGAACACTCCTCCACTGCTGGTGGGAATGTAAACTTGTACAACTACTTTGGAAATCAATCTGGCACTTTCTCAGACAATTAGAAATAGTGCTACCTCAAGATCCAGCTATACCATTCCTAGGCACATATCCAAAATATGCTCAAGTACACAAAATGGACATTTGCTCAACCAAGTTCATAGCTGTTTTATTTATAATAACGAGAATCTGGAAACAATCCAAATGTCCCTCAGTGGAGGAATGGATACAGAAATTGTGGTACATTTACACAATGGAATACTACTCAGCAATTAAAAACAAAGAAATCATGAAATTTGCAGGAATATAGTGGACTAGAAAAGATCATCCTGAGTGAGGTAGCCCAGAAGCAGAAAAACAAACATGGTAGATACTTACTTATAAATGGATATTGGAAACATAATATAGGATAAACATACTAAAATCTGTACACCTAAAGAAGGGAAGCAAGAAGGAAAACTCTGGGTAAGATGATCAATCCTCACTCAGAAAGGCAAATGGGATGGATATCTGAAGATGGAGAAAACAGAACAGGACAGGAGCCTACCACCATAGGACCTCTGAAAGACTCTACCCAGTAGGGTATCAAAACAGATGCTGAGACTCTTAACTAAATTTTGGACAGAGTGCAGGGAATCTTGCGAAAGTGAAAGGAACAGGCTAGCTTTACAGGTTTCTTTATAAATTCTATACCCCATGTTAAACTAAATTCTCCAAGCACTTTTACAGAAGGCAGGAGGAGGAGAGGCTAAACTGAGACAAGACCTTTGCAAAGGAATGCGAAAGGTCTCCTCCCCGCTGTGGAGGAGTGTCCAGATCTGCAGTATGAGATAACGTTGCTTAGTAACCGGTCCAGATGTCACAGTTCCCCAACCCAGATTGGGGCAGGACCAGATGGACTTGGCGCCTAAAATGAACCAATCATTTTAAAAGTCAACTACCCAATCCAGTGTTGCCGAGCTCGAAACCTCCGTGATTCCCACCTGTTTCTCCTGGCTGTTCCTTGCTGGTTTTTGTGGGGGGCAGGCCCATTGTACAATGGTTGAATTAAACCTCTTGCTATTGCATCGATTATTGGTCTCCTTAGTTCTCTTCATCCCCCTTGGGAAGTTAAGGTCCTCTAGGGTCCCCCCTTTTGGGCCTAACAAAAGAATGGGGAGATGGAAGACCTGGAGGGGACAGGAACTCCACAAGGAGAACAACAGAGCTAAAAAATCTGGGCCCAGGGCTCTTTTCTGAGACTGATAATCCAACCAAGGACCATTCATGGTAATAACCTAGAACTCCTGCACAGATGTAGCCCATGGCAGCTCAGTGTCCATGTGCATTCCTTATTAATGGGAACAGGGACTGTCCTTGGCATGAACTCAATGGCTGGCTCTTTGATCACCTCCCCCTGAGGAGGGAGCAGCCTTACCAGGCCACAGAGGAAGACAATGCAGCCAGTGCTATTGAGAGCTAATAGGCTAGGGTCAGATGGAAGGGGAGGAGGACTGCTCCTATCTGTGGACTGGGGGAGGGATATGGGAGTAGAAGATGGAAGAAAGGTGGGACTGGGAGGGTATGAGGAAGGGGGTTACAGCCAGCATACAAAATGAATAAATTGTAATTAATTAAAAATATTTTAAAATACTATCTTCAAATAAAGTCTGCATTACATATATATTATAAAATATATATATATGGAACCAGTCTTCTATGTAACCACCCAATGGAATGTTACTCTAATCACTACCATCTTTTTTGAGTATTTAGCACAACCCAATTCTTTTGTGGTGGAAATCTAAACACTTTGAGAGCTTTTAGCATTATGCTCTATAATCCTGATTTGGAAGTCTGTCTGCAAACTCTGCCTAAACAAGAGAGGGGCTGGGGATTAAAGGTTTACATCATCAGTAGATGGATTAAACTAAGATTTAAAATACGTATTATACTGCACTCCACTGATTTTGCTTCAAAAGAAGTCAATTATAACTTTGTCAACATAGATTGTTTTTTCAGACCCTTGGGATGGTAGATTGGTAGCTTTTATTCAGAAAATACATAAATACATTATCCTTTACCTACCCCCCCCCCCCCTCTGAGGGAGGAACAGCCTTGCTAGGCCACAGAGGAGGACATTGCAGCCAGTCCTGAAGATACTTGATAAGATAGGATCAGATGGAAAGGGAGGAGGACCTCCCCTAGCAGTGGGCATGGAAAGAGATGGGGAGGAGATGAGGGAGGGAGGGTGGGAATGGGAAGGAATGAGGGAGGGAGCTATGGCTGGGATACAAAGTAAATAACCTGTGATTAATATTAAAAAAAATAAAAATTAAAAAAAAGAAAAGAAAATGCATCATTGTAAGAAAACAGCAGCCAGTCCAACCTGATAAAATGTATGATAGAAAAGGATGGGAGTTTCCACTGAAATATTCATTTGTTTTGTATACTTATAAATAGAAATATTGGTCGGAACACGGTGAAAGGAATTCTAGAAGGAAAAATTTGTATCATATAGCCTGGGTCTGCCAGCTCTGTTTTCTGGTGTATGAATTCCTCACTCCGATTAAGGTGATTGTGACTTGCTTCCCTGCAGCTTTCTTGCCTGGCTGGTGATTAATGATCTCCCTATAAATGAGAAGAAAGGAAAACTCTGTTGCCTTGACCTCACCTTATATACACTGTCATGTTGATGTGGGGGAGTTAACTCCTTTAAGATGTGTGGGTTTAGTTTAGCTTCTTCATCACAATTTTTCTAAACATTAGTCCTGACCTTGGTTCTTGCAGATTCTGTAGCACTACCACAGTGAATATAATTTTCAGTTTACTTATTATATAAATTACTAGTAATAATATATGACCTACTAATATCACAGAAAACCTAGCTATTGTATCTTTTCTTCTCTTTCTCTCTGTCTCTCCCCTCTTCTCTTTGACTTCTATGTCTTTATGAAAAAATATAAATTCAGCATATAGAATAAAACATAGCACATCTAAGTATGCTTTATTTTGTTTAATGTGATGGGCTCTAGAAATATTCGTCTTTCTGAAATAATATAACTGTGTTCTTATGCCTTAATGGAACCCCATTGTGAGTGTTCCATGAATGTGTGTGTGTGTTTCTGAAATAATATAACTGTGTTCTTATGCCTTAATGGAACCCCATTGTGAGTGTTCCATGAATGTGTGTGTGTGTACGTATGTGTGCTAAATATTTTCTCTATCATCTGTTGATAATATAACAAAGAATAGTATTGGAAGAATATGACTAATGTGTGTATATATATATATAAATATATATATATATGAAAATGGAGAAATGATGTAAATCACTCCATAAGAATAAAAAGAAATTAATTTAATTTCCAAGTAGAGTATGGCATATGCATACACACAAAAAGGGAAACAAACAAACAAAAAGAATAAATATAGAATGTAAAGGCATACTTGAGATAGACCAAAGGCGTGATCTTGAAATTAGGCTTTCTAGATTATGGAGGGAAAGTTTCTGAAGGAAAACTAATGCAATAAAAAGCTAATGCAAAGATGTTTTAGGATTTCTTCCCTGGATACTTGTTAGAACCAGTAGAAAGGACATCGACAGTCTGGTTGGTATAATATGTGTGCGATGACCGTACTTGGGAAGTAGAGGTGGAAGGATTGCGTGTTCTAGGTTAGCTGGATTACACAAGTTCCGATACTTGGGAAAGATCTAGGTGTGAGAAGTATTATAACTACATTTATTGTATGTATCTGCCTCTAGGCCTTCTGTATGTCCTTACTGTTTCAGCTCCATAGCTATATACATTTTATATTGAGGAGACAAAAGTTATAAGGCAATACCAAAAGAGTAGAGACTATCACACCAAGACATAAAAAAAAAAATGTCTTTCCTGAAATCTCATGAGTACAATCCAAAGGCCCTCTCACCCATGTCAACAGAAGCCACTGACTGTACAACTTCAGCATGTACAACCTTGGATGGCAAACTTGAATTAAAACCTTGCCAACAAATTGTCCAGGCAGTGTGCTTCTTTAGATTCTCATACTGATGGCTGAAGAACCATGAGTCAGAAAATGGAAACAACTTAGATGTCCCTCAAACGAAGAACAGATAAAGAAAATGTGGCACATTTACATAATAGAGTACTACTCCGCTATTAAAAACAAAACAGCATGAAATTTGTAGGCACATGGATGGAACTAAAAAAGATCATTCTGAGTGAGGTTACAAAGACCCAGAAATACACACAAGATATGCAGTCACTTATAAGTGGACATTAGCCATACAGGATAACTATGTTACAATATATAGATGCCAAGAAGCTAATAAGAAGGAACCAAGGGAGGATGCTTGAATCTCACCAAGAAGGTAAAATAAAATGGGCATTGGGGTTAGATGGAAGGAGGCAGCTGGGTAGGAGAGGGGCTGGGGAACAGACCAGGAGGGATCAAGTATAGGGAGGACAGAGAGAGAGAGAGAGAGAGAGAGAGAGAGAGAGAGAGAGAGAGAGAGAGAACTGTGGGAGAGAACTGGCATTGTTGGGTGAGGAGCATCTCTGGAATGACCTAGAAACCTAAGACAAGGGAAACTCCCAGGAATCTATGAAGGTGACCCTAGTAGCCAAGACTCCTAGCAATAGGAGATATGGAACCTGAAATGCTCACCTCCTGTAACTAGGCAAGGTTTCCAAAGAAGGGAGAAGGACACCAACCCACCCACAAAACCTTCTACTGACAATATGTCTTCCTACAAGATGTGCAAGGATAAACCTGGAGCAAAAAATGAAGGAATAGCCAACCAGCGACTGGCCGAACTTGAGACTCATGCTATGAGAGAGAGCCTGCCTCTGAGACTATTCTCCTCTACTTGCAGACAAGAACGTAGCATAACTGTCTTCTGAGAGGCCTTATCCAGCAGCTGCTGGAAACAGATACAGAAACCACAGCCAAACTTTGTGGAGCTCTAAGAATCTTGTAGAAGAGAGGAAGGAAGGATTGAAGAAGCCAGAGGGGTCAAGGACACCACAAGAAAACCTACAAAATCAAGTAACCCAGGCCCATAGGAGCTCACAGAGACCGAATGACTAACCAGAGAGCATGTATGAGATGGACCCAAGACCCCCTACACATATATAACAGATTTGCAGTTTCTTCTTCATGTGGAACCTCTGTCTCCGATTCTGTTGCCCACATTTGGATCACTTTCCCTAGATGGGCTGCCTTGTCTATCCTCACAGGAGAAGTGCCTACTCAAAGGGCAGCTGGATATGCCAAGATGGGTGAAATCCACAGGAGGTCTCCCCTTCTCTGAGGAGAAAGAGAGGGCGGATGGGGGATGGAAAGTGAGAGGGACGGACTAGGACATAAAGAAAGAGGGGAAGCTGAGATCAGAAAGTACAATAAATAAATAAATACATAAATAAATAAATACTACCCATGTCTACTTTTTTAAAAGGTAATTTCTAATTAATTTTGTACTTTTCTGTTATCACTCAGTAATACTGCAAACACTTAAACAAGAGTTTGAAGCTCAAACCCAGAGAAATTGTATAGTGAATAAAAATAGTTAATACTTAGCCAAAGGGTAGTTACATAGCCAGTCATTTGAAAAAGACATTAACCGGGTACCAAATCTTCATATCTGCACCAACAGGGACAAATGTGATTTCCAGCCTCATTCTTGCCCTGGAGTACCAAATCATTCAAGCTTGCAAAGCTCCTAAAACTTGCAAATGAGGCACTCAGCCTACTGAGGGAAAGAAAGCCTCCACTGTTCCAAGGACACTGGCTGAACCTCTATATTGCTTATAAAAATGAGCCAGGAAGACAGCCCTTTTGTTTCACATAACAGATTAGGATAAAACCATTCTCAAACCTGCAACATTTTCAACATCTAACTCTCAATAGTCACCATGACCTTTCCTTTGTGAAGTTACATACAGAGCATAGTCATTAATCATTTCTCTTTAGAAGGGTGAATTCATTAGGTTTTAAAGCTGATGTATATTCCTAGCTATTAGTCATAATTAGTTGCTTAAAGGGGTGTGGGGGTGATTAGCACCTCATTAGCACCCTACTTTCTGTTAAAATGCTAACAAGCATTTAATACAGCTAAACAGGACTAACGCTCAGATAATACTGACCCTTGCTGCTAAATTACTTTAATTTGTTTCTTTTCCTTGTCCTTCCATGCATAAATTATTGTGCTATAGATTAAGTCAGTATCTTTTCTGTGCCTGCAAAACAAAAGAATATACAGAAGGGTACTGTATTCTTATCTCTAATCAACAAAAACTTCTCAGCTACTTCTTCCAGGGCACTTAGGTGCATATTATTGGGTGATACAAAAGAATATTCTCAAAGAAACTTTGAAATGGGAGACAATCTCTCTTCAGAGTACAAGGGATGTTCTCATGGTACAGGAGGCTTCGGCTGAGTTTGTCAGTATCAGGTTGACAGCTTTTTCAGATTGCCTTGGGAGGGCGAGCTTCTGTTCCCGGATCTATAATTTGCCATATCAGTGTAACTGTAGTCTTCGTTTTCCAAAGTCTTTAAAAAGTTTATTCATCAAATTCAAGCTTTGACAGAATGTGTGTAAACTGGTCCTAATGCAGTCCCTGACAACAAGCACACCAACCAGAGAGCAATCTGGAACACAGCTTCACTAGATTTACATGGTGTTCCCTTCTGGTAATATAGTAAAACCCTAATTTGAGTGATGAAACTGTAAAATCATCATTAGAAATGACTGGACCTCATCCTCTACTATCTTACTTCTCATATTTGGCAATTATATTCACCCTCAGGCCCACTGTCAACTGAAGACATTGGCTCAAAACACATTTAGTGATTAGGTTCTCAGACCAGAGTGCCGAAGTTTCAGTAAGATAAACATGAGAGGTCATTACCAAGTGCAGAGGTTACAGTATGCATGCAGTCCATGTTATCTGATATCTATGTTGTTAGTATTTAATTGTGTCTAGTTCAATATATGTGGTATAAATATCAGATCATATTTAATAAGAAAAAGATAGAGCCTTCACCTATTTCAAAACTGAGCTAAGGAAGTGGTGATGATGATTCCTTGTTGTTATAGAATGTCTTTACTTTTTTGTTGCTGTGATAAAACACTGATCAAAAGCAATTAGAGGAGGAAGTTTTTAGCTGATACTCAACAGTGCATCGTTAAGAGAATCCAAGCCAGGAGCTCCAGACAAGAGCCTGGAGGCTGGAACAGAAGCAGAGGCCATGGTAAGGCTACTCACCTTGCTCAGTGTTTTGTTTTGTTTTTTTTCAACCCAAACCTCTTAAATGGCTGTGCTCTTGTACACCAATCAACAATTTTTTAAAAATTCCCCACAGAGGAGCATGTATCTGAGCATGTATCTGGAGGAATTTTCTCAATTGAGGTTTCACTTCCCATATGACCCTAGGTTATGTCAAGCTGACAAAATCTAACCAAGAGAAGAAAAAAAAAAAAAACCTACAGCTTTTTCATAACACCTAACAAAAAAGGCAAAAAAAAAAAAAAACCACAAATAACCCCATCATGTTCACTAAGAATAGATGTTCTATGACTCTGGCTGCCTAATAATTGAGCAAGCTGCCTTCTACTCACCTGGTACACTCAAATGGCTCTGTTGTGGGTGGTTATTGGCACTCCTTCACCTGGCATAGGCTAGATTTTCAATAAACAGAGTATGAAAAAATTAATGATACTATGATCAGGAAAATTTTGCAGCTATGGTTCCTTGGTGTTTAAGGTACACAATAAAAGCACATTTTTACTGTAAAACTCAGAAGTACATATATATATCACAGTGTTATTATGCAACCTGAGTAGAAAACATGTCATTCAAAGGGAGGAAAGTAAGGACTAGAGATCAGTGTGGTCCACAATAGCTGTTCTTTAAATAAGAAGAAGCACTGGAAGGAGTGGGATGGCTGGGAAAAGTCTAACTGTTGAATTTCCAGGGCCGGAATAAAAAGTTCAAAGACTTAAGTTTGTAAAAAGAGGTCATGAAATGTTCCAAATGGGAAGGCCTGACCTGGTGGAAGCTTGATTTTAGGCCAGTTCTTTCAACAGAAGGTAGACATATGCAAAATGTATTCCTAAATGTGAGCTCACTTGTGCACAAGCTGTTGTAGGTCTATAGTGATTTTAGTTAAAGAAATTACTAAATTCTATGTGTGGGTAGAATCATGCATTGTTACCATTTCTGACAGCTTCCCAGACCATGAGTGAATAGTTTGGGCCCTTAGACTTCTTTCAATTTGCTAGCTGTTTTTGAGGCTCCCTCTCTTACATGAAAAAATATTACTCCTACTAGGGTAAATAATGAACATTGATGGAATGGCTATTGGCATTGTTGTCAATGCAGTGTGTGCCCTGGGCTTGAGGCAATCTATAGTCATCAAAGATACCTGTTTTACACATATCTCAAACCCTGCCTGTTGGTATCAGGGGAAAGTCTATGGTCTAGGTAATCTTCAAGACATCCAGGCATGGGCATCCATAGCAGAAGCTTACATGGCATACAGGAAGAAACCAGGTCCAAAATTTAGGTTGCTGCCTTCTGGCAGAAACAATTAAAAAAAAAAAGGTTAGAAATTCTATTTTTCAGTCCTACCACAATGCTCACACTTCCAACTTGCAACCAGTATGAGGTGCACACCTTATGACCTCTACCTCCTTATCTCACGCATGCAACCTCCCAGTAACAAAGTTCAGATAACACCCTACACATGCCACCCACCACAGAAGCAAACAAGCAAACAGAGCACAAGTACTATAAACATGAGTGACACCACCCTCAGCCTCCAGCACCAGTGCCATAAGCATGAGTGACACCACCCTCAGCCTCCAGCACCAAGGTGAACATGGAGGAGCCCAGGAACACCATAGACTGTCAAGACAAAGGCAATATAGAGACAGCCAGCCATTGCAATACAAAGACACCAGAAGGCATGCAAAAAGCTACTCTGTCTCAGCACAGAACTAAATCGACTTTCTCTATGCGAGAGTTAACCAGACTGAGAAAGAAATCAGAGAAACAGTACCTTTTGCAACTGCCTTAAAAATGTATCTTGGGATAACTCTGAAGAAGCAAGTTAAAGACTTATATGTTAATAACTTTAAGACATTGATAAAAGAAATTGAAGACACCAGATGATGGAAATATCTCCCTTGCTCATAGATAGTCAACATTAATAGTGTGAAAATGTCAATCCTACCAAAATCAATCTACAGATTCAACACAATCACGATGAAAATTTTCAAACAATTTTTCAAAGAAATTGGAAAAAATAAGAACAACATAATCTTCAACTTTCAATGGAAACACAGAAAGGCACCTAAAACAACCTTGAATAATTAAAAATTTGCTGGTGTTATTAAAACCCCAGATTTTAAGTTATATTGTAGAGCTATAGTAATAAAAATTGCACAGTAAAAGTCTAATAGTAAAATCAGACATGTTGATCAACAGAGTTGTACTGAAGATCTACACTACACACCAAGAGACAACTTATTATTGAAAAAGAAGCCAATAATGTGCTCTGGAGAAAGATAGCATCTTCAGGTGCTGGTCACATGGGATAGTTACATGTAAAAGAATGAAAATAGAGTGTCTATCATCCTGTGCAAAACTCAACTGTAAATATAACAAAGAACCCAACATAAAGTCTGATACCCCTAATATTATAGAAGACAAAGGAGGGAATGTTTGAACATATAAGTATAAGAAATGGCTTTGTGAACAGAACAACAGTAGCACAGGCATCATATCAAAGAACTAATAAATGGTAGTTCCATGGCTAGTTTAAAGTATAGTACTGTCTTGAATACTGTTGACTTGCAGAAACTTTAAAAGGTAAATATTACTATTTAGCATACTCTATTACAGATGGAAACAAGACCCAGAATAGCTATGATATACATACTCTCTTTGAAGTTAATCCTTGAGATTACTTGTATACATCCCTACATGCACTGTGGCCCATAAGAGAAAGAAGTGACTTCTGGTGAAAGGCATGCTTGTGTGTGTGTGTGTGTGTGTGCGTGTACAGAAATATTGAAGACTACAGCTGGATATCTTCCAGTAAGCCTGATTGGCCCTTGTGTCAGCGTCTGTGACCATGTGTCTCAACTAGCAGAGAATAACTACAAAGAAAAACTAAATTCCCCCTAGACTTCAAGACTGTTCAAAACCTTCCCTTCAGATACTGGTGACAAGTTGACACAAATGTGTTGAAAATGAGACACCCTTCCCCCCTCTGCCACCAAGTGAGTTAAGATTGTGGCACAGTTAGAGCTTAGAAGCTCCTCCTGAGGAGGCACGAAATCAGACACAAGTCAGCACTGGCCAGAGTGCTGAGTTGTACTTGTTTTCAGAGCTGTATGGATTCCATCACCAATGGGGCAAGAAACCAAAGCTCACTTGTTGAACCCTGCATAATAAGTTATAAAGTGTGTTGGATAAGATTGTGGAGGGTAAAAAGGGCACATGCTCACAAAGATAAAGAAAGTAACACAACCCTTGCATCTGCTACACTCCATCTGCAAGGCCAACCCACGTGTCTACTGGGGATGATCACTGGGGGTCTTTTCATGTGAAACAAGGAAATCAATGCCTTATCTACCTTCCAACTCCATGTTAAAGGACAAGAAGACCATTAGCATAAACATGTGATAAAGATTTGTGTCTCTAAATTAGCACTGGGAATAAGAGAAATGATACAGTGTAAATACTTTTTTTTTTCTACATTTAAGCAAGTGTGTGTTGCTCCTGGATTTCATAGGATAACATTGTGTTGTAGCAAATAAAGAAATGATGATGTAAATCGCCTATATGGGTATGCTTGGCTTTTGATAAATAAATCGGTTTCTTGATTAGTTAGGAAAGAATGACCTAGCAGGTGTATTTTGCTTAGGGAATTTTTTGGTTGCTCTTATGAAAGAGTGAAAAATGAATAGAGTTTTGAGAATAAGATAGTAAGAAATGGAAAGAGACTTGTGCCCTTTAACAGCTCAAAGTCTAGCTAGAAAGAAGATAAACAACTGATCTACTGAATCCAATTTCCCTGTTAATCTCCTTTCAGTGCCAACCAGAGAGAACAGACAACATGCACTTGTGAAGATATATAAGCAAGCAACTCTGCTTATGCTTGCCTTCAAAAATCACACAAAAATACAGAAGCTTCGCAGCTGTGTATGTCGCAAGCACCTAATCTTGCACTGATTTGAGAATAAGGAGTGTAAACAGAGATTATGCGGAAACAAAAAGGGGAGGAGAGTAAAGGACCAACATAAAGAAGATGAGAGACCTGAAAACTTCTTTTTATCATGATTGAAGGGGTGTCATATGTTTGCAAAGTATTTTCTCCCCATTGACATTCTCACAACCCCAAAATCCTCCCTGCATCCATTTCCACTGGAAAGGCATTAGAAGCAAGTAGGTATAGACTCAATAATAACTTTGTAGCTCAAAGCAGCCATTAAGTTTTAAACAGTATGTCTATGCCTCCACATTTGCTTAGAGCAGTTTAGGACTTCATCCATTGCTCTGGCTTAATTATTAATCATGTCCTCTTTAAAATCTTTTTAAAAAGTGTTCTAAGCTGGGATTGAAGAGACAGCTCAGTCAGTAAAGTAGTTGTCATGAGTGCCATCCCAGTACCCTCATAAAAAAGCCTTTTGAAAAGTTTGCAAAAAGTCTTTGCAGAAATAGAGAACTAGCCAGCATCAGATATTCCACATCTAGGATGGAGATAAAGAGGATGTTGACTCTGGCCATTGAAGGAGGAGAAAGCTGCAGATGCATTTGTATGCAGAAGAGTGACCAGCTGATACATAGGAATACAATATGGAGCTGAAAGAACCTGGGAGAAGACAAATTAGTTGTGTGTATCTCAGGACAACTAAATTTTAGCAGTTGTGAAGAGGAAATGGGAATCATACAAACCTGTCCAATCAATTCCATGCTCACATATATTTGATATTTATATTTAAAACAAGCACACATTATTTGTAATTAAAATATAAGGCATGATAGTGAAAAGATTATGCTGATCTCTAGAGGATGTTTATTATAGGAACACAGCTTTAAAAGATAAGTAAAATGTTACAATAAGTGTGTGTGGAGGGCGATAAAAGATAAAAGTAATGGGTCATAGTTTTTTTGAACCTATGGATTGTAAAATAACTTTGTAATATTGAGTTGAAGAGTTATGTTTTATACATGGTCTTTTATACATGGTATTTCTTTGTCACCCCCTATTAAACAAAAAGGACTAAATTACGAGTTTTACATATTGCCTATAGTTAGAATGTTTGGAATTTTTCCACATAATTATGAAAATTAAAGTTGGCCTAGAACTTTATTGTGGGAGACATGCTTTGTTGTTGTTTCTGATGGCATTCTTTCTATCTATAGACTTAATACACTTTCCATACAAAACTAGAAGAAAAATATTGATTATATACTAAAAGAAACTAGTCTACAGATGTTCAGAGATAAGAAACAAGACTTAATCAGAAAAAAAAAAAATGTCAAACGTCCAATCAGACCCACTCATACAAAGAATATTGACTCTGTCAGTAGTCAGTAATGTTCAACAAAAAGATGCCAGGATTGTATTACTTCACTGTGTCAGTTAGAAGAGAATTGACACAAAACCCAAAACCCTTATATGAATCTAGCCTTACCTAACACCTAAGGCTCCCAAAGCACCCAAAGATCGCATAAAAAGAGAAAAAAGCAAACCAACATCTCTAATGAATATCATTGCAAAAATCTTCAATGAAATGTTAGTAAACTGAAATCCATACCTTAAAATGATTTTACATTAAGACTGTGTAGGATGTAACCCTGAAGGAAATTGGTATTTGGCTACTTTTGTGTGTTTGTGTGTGTTTGTGTTGTTGTTGGTTTGTTTTGATTTTTCCAGACAGGGATTCTCTTTGTAATTGCCCTGACTGTTCTAAACTTATTTTGTAGACCAGGCCTCGAACTTACAGAGATCTAAATACTTCTGCCTCTGGAGTGCTGGGAGCAAAGGCCTGTGCCACAATGCCCAGCCTTTTGTTTGTCGTTTTAATGCATGAAAATCAATTAGTTAATGAATCCAATGAAAACAACTGAGAACAAAAGTCACACAGTCATCTCAGTTGGCATAGAAAGAACATTAAGAATATTTAAAACATTTTATAATAAAAATACTTAGAAGGGTAATTTAAAAACCATCAATAAAGAATTAAATTTATCGAAATAGCTGTGACTAAGGAGACATAGAGTCACACGATGAGAGGTACAAAACAATGTTAAAAAGTAATAAATAAATAGAAGACATTCTGTGCTTGTGAATTTGAAGACTTAATACTCTAAAAATAGTCACAGTATTCAAAGTGAATAAAATTTTAGCTAATAATATTTCCATCCAAATCCTGGTAATATATTGTGCATTTAAAAATAAAATACTAATCTTTAAGTGAGCCTCAAAGGAATCTAAAATTTAATATTAACTTTAAGAAGGAAAAAGCAAACATGGAAACCACTGTCTTCCCAATTTTATGGCATATTTAATTGCTACCCAGAATAAAATACTACTTCACTATCCTAAAACCAATCTTTAAACAAATGAGACAGAACAGAAAGCTCATAAACACATATGGAGTATACCACATGGGTGTTAAGGTCACATAATGGGAAGAAAAAAGATATTGTCAACAACGGCTTATGGGAAAAAAAACTGCAAAATCACACCCAAGAAGATTTATACCATATGTATATATATATGTATATATATATATATGATTTTTTGCCTTTAGCAGATACATTTGTGTGTATATATATGTATGTATAAAATATACACACATACGTATATGTTGACTTTATATACATATGTGTGAAGATGTATACATTTATGTACATATATGTGTACATATGCATACATTTTCAGGTATGTAGATTGCTACTGATCACCCTTTTTAGTGTGCCATTGTTAATTAAGTGAATATCAAACAAGTTTTAAAGGATTTTGTAAGTTTCTCTCTTACACATGGTCTCCTAACAACGTTTCCCCATAGCCATGCAACCTTCAACCTTGAGTTTTCTAACAAAGGTTTTTTTATAGGCATAAATTTGATAATTGGAGGAAGAAGTTCTATTCCATGATTCCTATTAATGATGCTATAAATATCACACAAAACAACGTCAAAACCTGGAGCATCCAGGAAAGACTCACTACAATAAGACTGTACTGATGAAGTCAAGCACTCTGTGCCCTGAGAAGGCGTAGCAGCCATCACTTTAGATACTTACTATTCTACAGCTTCACAGGCACTTCTGAGCATGTTACTCTGTTAGTCTTCATTGGAAATCCAGTAAAATAAGGATTTTGTACAGTGGATGTGTTGAAGTTAAAATGAAACTTTAGCCAACGTCACTGGTAGCTCCAAAGTTTCCTTATAAGATAGATTTAGGGCAGAAGGCTAAAGAACTCAAGAAGTTAAACAACAACAAACCAAGTAATTGAAAAATGAAGTATAAAGCTAAGCAGAAAATTCTCAATAGAAGAATATTGAATGGCAGAGAAACACTTAAAGAAATGTTCAACGTCATTAGTCATAAGAGAAATGCAAATCAAAATGACCCCGAGATTTTACCTTACACCCATCAGAATGGCTAGCATCAAAAACTCAAGTGACAACACATGCTGGAGAGGTTGTGGAGAAAGGGGAACTCTCCTCCACTGCTGGTGGGAATGTAAACTTGCACAACCACTCTGGAAATCAATCTGATGCTTCCTCAGACCACGAGGAATAGTGTTTCCTCAAGATCCAGCCATATCACTCCTAGGCATAAACCTAAAAGAGGCTCAAGTACACAATAAGGACATTAGCTCAACCATGTTTGTAGCAGCTTTATTTATAATAGCCAGAAGCTGGAAACAGCCCAGATGCCCCTCAACTGAGGAATGGATACAGAAATTGTGGTACATCTACACAACGGAATATTACTCAGCAATAAAAAACGAGAAAATCATGAAATTTGCAGGTAAATGGTAGGATTTGGAAAAGATCATTCTGAGTGAGCTATCCCAGAAACAGAAAGATGCACATGGTACATATTCCCTCATATAGACATATAATATAAGATAAACCTACTAAAATCTATACACCTAAAGAAACTAATCAAGAGGAAGGACTCTGGCTAAAATGCTCAATCCCTATCCAGAAAGGCAATGAGGATGGACATCAGAAGAAGGAGAAAAGAGAGAACAAGCCAGGAGCCTGACACAGAGGACCTCTGAAAGGCTCTGCCCTGCAGACTATCAGTGCAGATGCTGAGACTTATAGGCAACCCTTGGGCAGAGCGCAGGGAATCTTAGGAAAGAAGTGGGAAACAGTAAGAGCTGGAGAGGACAGGGACTCCACAAGGAGAGCAACAGAACTAAAAATTCTGAGCACAGGGGTCTTTCCTGAGACTGATACTCCAACCAAGGACCATGCATGGAGATAACCTAAGACCCCTGCACAGATGTAGCCCATGGCAGTTCAGTATCCAAGTGGGTTCCATTGTAATAGGAACAGTTACTGTCTCTGATATGAACTGATTGGCCTGCTCTTTAATTACCTCCCCTTGAGGGGGGAGCAGCATTACCAGGCCACAGAAGAAGACAATGCAGCCACTTCTGATGAGACCTAATTGACTAGGATCAGAAGGAAGGAAAAGAAGACCTTCCCTTATCAGTAGACTTGGGGAGGGGCATGTGTGTAGAGGGGAGAGAAAGGGAGTGATTGGGATGGGAGGAGGGTGGGAACCACAAGAGGGATACAAAGTGAATAAAGTGTAATTAATAAAGAATTAAAAAAATAGAATGGGCCAAGTAATCACTAGAAGTGTGTTTGCACAGCAAATAACCTTTCTTTCTTTCTTTCTTTCTTTCTTTCTTTCTTTCTTTCTTTCTTTCTTTCTTTCTTTCTTTCTTTCTTTTTTCTTTCTTTCTTTCTTTCTTTTTTGGTAGTTAGCTCCTCTGGGAGAATTTTCTGGATGACAGGTGTTCGGGTGGAAAGTCCCTTCCAATGCCTACTGAAAAGTCCTGACACTGCCTGGACTCTCAGGGCTTAAAATCTGCACCTTTCTGAATCTTGTCACTGCACTGCACACAGTAGTGCCCTGCTACTAGAATGAGGAAAGATGAAAAAGGAGGGCTTCATTTAACATTTTCATGTAAATTCTCTTACAGTGATTATCATAATCAGTCATTCTTAAAACTGAGATAATAAAAGACACTTACAACTAACATTAATTTTCTAATTTCCACCCTTGGGTGAAGCAAGAAATGGCTTCCTTTTCAGGTGTTTAATGCTTCCTCCCTGCAGTGGAGGCATTCCTCCTCTAAGGCTCCTCCTGTTCGGACATCCTCCAGAAATCATACAGTCTTTGGATTCTGGTAGCTGTGCCTCTGCAGATTTCCAACTCATTTACCCACTGAATTTAGATTTTCATAGTCAAGGTCACTGCCTTGATTAATGACTAAAAGGTTAAAATGAAAGTTGCTGTCTAGCGAAAGTGGAAGCAGAGGTGTGTAGAGAGAGACAAGCCAGAGAAGCTCTGAGCTCAGGATAATACACTCGCTTGATGAAGATCAATGATGCACGGCTCTAAGACGTTAGTATTCTCTGGCAGTTCATCGTGATGGGAGAGATGGATAGCATTGCCTATTTATCTGAGAAGAGTTACTCAGCTTGACACATTCTCTGGTTCTCTTTTCCTCTAGAGAATCACAAACACCACAATTAGGGGGGAATTACTGTGTTACAAAAAAAAATATTGTACAAAAATCTGGTTCTCACTGTAATTCCCTCTTTGTCACTATTGTTTATTTTAGCTGTATTCCAGGAACCAAAAAATGAATTTCAACAAAACTATCTTGAACAAATTTCTCCTAAACTTTACTGTACTTAATGTATTTTAAAAACACAAAGAGTGCCTGCTATCCACCAAGATGCTGGGTTGTCCCCCACAGTCTTTCAGAAAATCACAACCTTTGATGAAGACTGAAACTTGTATTACCTTTGATGCCATTCTCAAATGGTTAAACATCATGATGGCTACATGGACACAAACTTAATTCAGAATGACTTACCTGACTTTAACATTCATGGACAATGCACAAATATATTTGTTAGATTTATGTTATAACAATAGACAGAGAAAGCATCAGAGGGTGACGAGTTGGCAGAAAACAGAGGCAAGACGTGTGGGGGTTGGACAGCCACAGAATAGAAAGTCAAAGCCTCTTTGAAATATATTTCAGGCTGTGACAATAAGTGTTAAACATAGGAATCTTCCAGTATGGAGTTTCATCAAATCGCAGAGATGTCTTTCCCATAACACCCACTCTATTGGAAAGCACAGAGGAAGGCAACCATAAGCCAGGACATACCTAACCATCTGGGCATCAAAAGAAACACTAAGTTGTGTATAGACAAAATATAGAATGGAAGAAAGAATTTACCAACCATAGATACAATAAAATTTAACACCCCATATATTATAAGTAATTCTGACAGGTAGGGTAATAATGCAAATCTGAAATCACAATACCACATAGGCTGCATTAGGGAGATCATGAGTTCAAGACCAGCCTTCACCACATAGTAAGACACTGTCTAAAAACTCAGCAATAAAAACAACGCCAAAAAAAAAAAATTAAGTAACTAAGTTAACAAAAAATGGACAAGGCACTTGAATTGCTTAACCTTTCCAAAGATGAAACACAAAGAACAATGCACTCATGAACAAATGCTCAACATCATTTACATTCCAACCATACAAGAACTCAAAAACCAGAGAAACAAAAAGTAAAAGAAAAGGAAAGCAAACAATCCATTTAAAAACATGGGGTAGATATGGGAGATACGGGAGACTGAACCACCAACCAAAGATCATGCATGGACTGGATGTAGATCCCCTATTCATATGTATCAGACATGCAGCATGCTTAACATGTGTGTCCCTTAATGTAATTGGAGTAATTGGCTGCCCCTGAGTCTGTTTGCCACTAGATCCCTTCTCCTAGCTGGGCTGCCATGTTAGGCCCCAGTGGGTGAAGATACTCTTAGTCCTGCTGTGACTTGAGGGGCCTGGGAGGGTTGATACCATTGGGGCCCTCCCCTTCTCTGAGAAGAAAGAGAGGGAGGACTGGGAGAAAGAAAGGTGTGAGGGTGGGACAGGGAAGCAAGAAGGGAGGGGCTAATAGAGGGGCTTATGGGGGATACAAAGTGAATAAAGTGTAATTAATAAAAAAAGAAACCTTTGATTAAGTCAAAGAATTACTCTTCACCACTGTAATATTTTTAGATTCTGATTTCACATGTATTAGACAGTTATATTTTTCATCAAAAGTAGTAAGAATTGAATTAAAATTAACAAGCCATAATGTTCCTTATTTGTTTCCTGTTTTAGAAGTTTAATACAAAAGCAATGAAATGGACATTTTCTATAAATAAAGCCAGGCATTAGTTTTCCATGGCAAATTCAGTGTGGAAAATTCTCTGCTTTACTACATAAACAGTCTGAAGGTGAAGGTTATATTACTGTTGCCCTTGTGGTTGTGATATTGGCCACTCATTTCAAATATAAGTTTCACATTGTTACAGTTAACAATTGAATCTTTAAGAAAAATTAATATCACTTTGATGTTTTTAAGTTAAAATTGCTTATACACTTTTGCAACAGAAGTTTGAGAAAATACACACTAACAATAAAAGGTTCTTTTGCTTATAAAATATAAAAATAAAAAATAACTGGGGGGAAAATGATGTGCTAGAGATTTCAATAGAGCTTCTCAAAAGATGAAATGAAAATGGCCAAGGAATGTTTCAAACAATGTTGACTTACCTAGCAACTAGGGTAATGTAAATCAAAACAGTTTTGAGATTTTTCTTTTTTCCACTCATGACAGCAGAGATCAACAACAACAACACCAAAATGAAAACAAATAATTAAAAGATGTGGAAAAAGAGAATCCCCATTCACCATTGGTGGGAGAGCAAACTGGTCCAGCCACTATTGAAGTAATGTAGACAGCTCTCAAAAAGCTTTAAATAAATCTGCCATATGACCCAACTATACCAATACTCAGAATATGTTCAAAGGACTTGAATCTTAATTCACAGATAATTACTCAGCCATGTCCATTACTGTTTTATTCACAATAGCCAAGAAATGTAAACAACCTAAATATCCTTCAACTGAAGATTGGAAATATAATACACATATCCTATAGAATATTTAACTATAAAAACAAGTGAAATCATAAAATTTGCAGGTAAACAGAGGGAACTCAAAAATTGAATGAGGTATTTCAGACTCCTAAAGGCAAACCTCGAATGTGTTCTTAACTATGCTTCTTAGCTCCAGTTTTTCAGAAATAAATTCACACAACCAAGAGTAACTGTTGAAAACAAGAAAGTAAAAATGAATTTAAGGAAAGGAACCATAGAGAAATAATTATCAGAGTACAAGTTAATTTGAAGGAGTGATATGGTAAAAACGGGGAGATTAATTAAGAAGGGAGAGGGAGACCAGTACAGGAGAGGGAAAGATGAGGGTAAAATAACAATAAGGATATCTGAAAAGGGTATAGGGAATCATATTATTATTTATTAATCTAAACACATAAATATTTCATACATATATAAATGGAATGTGTATGTGTGTAAAATTTGCCTTAAGAGCTGTAGACACTGCAGACTATCTAACAAAACTCCGGTAGCATACACAAGAAGCCCCTATCTGAGTTGTCCATAGTTACCCAAGAGTCTCCTAAAATAGTCTATATAGGTATTTCTGTTGCTTTTGGTTGCCTTCCAGAGGTAGAAGGTTAGTCCTTATGGTGATGATGCCATGCACTTGACACACAGGACCCACATTCCATCTAAGTTTGTTTCGTGTTGCTTTGATAAAATATAGAGAAAAGTAACTGGGTGCCCCGACCCGCGGGACCTAGTTATTCGTGGGGGTGAAGGGGTCGCAGCCTGTAAAAGATGAGCGGGAGAAAGGAAGGACTCAAGCAAATGTGCACTTGTCAAGAGTCAAATTTTATTGAACTGAAGTAGGCTTTTAAGGCCAACCTTAGATAGGGGCAGGGTGAGGGAGGAGCACAGTGCAGAATCCTTTTTACTCAGGGAGGGGTAGGTTGGAAAGTCCTACTTTAGAGCTGCTCAACTCAGGGAGGGGCAGGTTGGAAAGTCCTACTGTATAGCTGCTCAACTCAGGAAGGGGCAGGGTGGAAGTTACAGAATCTTCTTGGCCCAGGGCCTGGAACACTTTGCAGTTATTATAGGAAGTCAAGGCACAGTTAGCACATCTCTGTAACTGTCAAGCAACCAGGTGCAGCAGGGTGGGGGGAGTGAGAAAAGGTCGGAAGTTTCTTGGGGCTTGTCTCCAACGTCTCCCCCTTTTCCGTATACAAGAATAGGGATAGGGAGGTTACCGTGACCCGTTAATGGTGTCCCAAAGAAGGTCTCATTTTGGCAGCCAATTATTTTTGTTTAAGAGTAAAATTTTGGATCCAAAGGAGCAAACCGTCACCAGAGAGGCGAGCGTTCCCCAGAGTAGGTCAAGCGTTGTCACTTATAGGCCATTGGTTTTGACAAGGCTATTTAGATTGACCATAGTACAAGGGGCACAAACAGAGTCTGAGCCTGTTAGAAGGGCAGTGCTGGACACTTACCTGTCATTGGATCAGCCTCCTCCCAGCGAGGTCGTCCTGTCGTAGGCGGGCCTAGACTTATCCACCTGTTCCATCTCTGACTTACCAGACCACTCACTTTGTGGAAATGTAATGCATCTTGCTCTCAATAAGACCATCAAAGCTCCATAAGTATCCCGGAAGGAATATGTTTAGTAGCCAAATAGCATATGAGGGGTCACGGAAACCTGAGTTATTATTTGGAGGGGCGGGACCAGAATTTCCACCCCCAGGTTGATTTTTGTAGGGAGGTGAAGTCTAGGGGTCGAGATGTGGTGTTGTTTTGGTCCTCTGGCAGGTCAACGGTAGACTCCTCTTCCGTGGCGAGACGACAGTAGTGGACTCCCACCGGCTTGATTGCAGAATCCACCTGACACCTAACAAAGCTTGTTAATCGATTAAAGGCCCAGGGGCCAAAAGAAAGAAGCAAAAGGATACCTACAAAAGGTCCTAGCAGACTGGGAAGCAGAGTGGTTAGCCATGGGGATGTGGAAAACCAATTTTGATATCAGGACTCTTGTTTCTCTCTGTTCCATTTTCGTTCCTCCAAACTGGAGCGAACCTTACCGATACTGCTTTGCACTAAACCTGTTTTGTCAGTGTAAAAGCAGCATTCTTCCTTGAGCGCAGCGCAGAGTCCACCTTCCTGGAAAAAAAACAAATCTAGACCTCGCCTGTTTTGTAAAACTACCTCAGATAAGGACACCATAGAATCTTTTAGGTCCTGTAAGCCTTTTTGCAAATCTTGTAGGTCTTTGTCCACTGCTAGGGAGAGTTGATTAAATTGTTGCTGGGAGGTAATTAAATTAGGGAGGCTATGCCTGTACCAGCTCCAGCTGCTCCAAGCCCTAGAATTACAGTTAGAGTAATGGCAGTTAAGGACTCACGTTTAACTCGAGATGGACGTACCCCTTTTTCCCAAAATCGAAGGAACTCATCCTTAGAATGTATAGTCAGCCTTGGGAAAAGCCGTACAAGGGCGCAGTAATCTCTATGGACTAAAAAGGTGGAGCTTACAAGATTAGGAGTAAGACCAGTGGAGCAGGCAAAATAAGTGCCATTAGGTGTAGCAATATATGTAAAGCTTGAATTTACAAGAGTAATATTGCAAATTTCTTGTAAAGCCACCGGGGGGAAGCATAGAAGGTCCCAATAGGCACGTTCCAATTCTGGACACCTGTGTGACTGTAAGGCTGACTCCCTCTGGGTGCTGCCACCATAAGGCATTAGAATTATTAGTTATAATTACTTCTAAGGGTAAGGCTATGCCCTCGTAGAAGGGTGGCTGTGGTGAGTAACACACCCAGCATTCCTGAAAATCAGTGGCGTTAATTTGATGTATGGCCTCTTCGTTGAAGGGCAGAAGCAGAAGGAATGTAATTGCCTTTGGCAGGGTTACTAAGTGACTAGAAATCACAGGATGGCCCACCAAGATGTGTTAATAATGGTAATTTGGAAAGTTCCTCAGAAGAGTTACTTAGGAAGCCCTGAGGGAGAGGAGGATTTAAGGTATTTCAGGAAGATGATCTTACCGAAAGCTCCAGGTCAGCCAGGAATGCACTATTGTATCCGGGCAGTAGTCCGGTCAAGCCAGATGCCAAAATTTAGGAGGCATCAAGGTGCCAGAAGGTCCCCCTTTATTTTATTTTTACAAGGCCATAATCCCAAGGGAACCGTGCCTGTCTTAGGTGGGAATCTGGGGTCTTTAACCCTTGCTAAGCTCGTCATTGGGTACATTAGCAGTCCTGTCTTAGGTGGCAAAAAAGGGGGGGAACAGAAGACCACTGTGGATTCTCTTACCTGTCACTGGCTAATCGGTTCAGCTCACTGGGATGATTAGCATTAGGCCTATTCATAGTCTTGGCTGACCATCTCTAGCCTTTGATAGTGTACCTGGATGGGCTGTACCTTTAGGGCATCAATCTATTGTTTAATAAAAGCCATAATTGTATTGAAAAGAACAGGTCCTATTGAAAGAATTATCAATAAGATAAGCAGGGGACCAAGGAAAGGAAGGAGATAGGGAAGGAGCCCATTCCTGTGCTGCTGAAGTCCACCATGAACATATATCAGCTGGAGGCAAAGGATCACAGTCCATGGAAACAGTTGTTTTTCTTCCATCATTTCTGTAAAGAGATATAAAAGGAATACGTTCTCAGGGTAATTCTTTTACCCTGGACTGATGAGTGTTATTATTATTATCTATATGCTTTACTAATCGTTCTGGCAACCATCTGGCTGCATCTATCTCTTTAGAATTGATGCAAACTGCTTCTCTGCCCCGTATCATAACTTTAAATCTGGACCATGCCATTTGTTGTCCAAAGGATCTTTCCATAGGACAGTAGCAAACTGTCTTTCTGTATCCATATGCCAGAAACATTCCACAGTTGAATGTCCATATTTTCGAGTTTCAGGCCCTTGTTAATTAAAGTGTTAATTAAAGCCTCACAGTACTTTTCCAGAGTACGGAAGAATGTAACCCCCCCGGATCCTGGTCCTCTGCTCGGGCAGAGATAAGGAAGTGAGCAAGCAAAGACTTCCACTCTGCAAAGAAGAATGACCAGATCTATGCTTGAGAGATAACATCACCTAGCAATCAACCCAAATGGACTCAATTCTTCTCCTGAAGATCCCCTGACCTTCTCTCAGGCTCGCTCCTCAGAGAAGACACAGGTTGAAGCTAATTGCTCTTCCATCTTTGGCTGTAGCCACATCCCCACTAGCAGGAGATTCTGAACGTGAATTAAAGATCAGATATTCCTCAGGTGTCTGGCCAGGATTGACCAGACCTGAAAGTCAGCTACCTAATCCCTCATCCAATTATGAGTAGCCAGGACGGCAACCCCTGAACTTCCCTGTGCCTCATCTCCTAACAACCTGAGGCTTATGTCTCTGGGGGCCGCTCTTAAAATTTTGAAAACATATTTTCAACATAGCCAGGGCTATTATCTGTTTTATGTTGTGTTGGAAGTTTTAATATAGCAATTGCTGACAACATATGAGCAATAACATTTTTTCCAGCTTTACACGTTTGGAGTGTGGAAAATATAAACCCACTATAAGTGTCAACAAAAACATGAACATATTTTAAATTACCAAATTTAGGAATATGTGTAACATCCACTTGCCAAATAACATTAGTTACAAGGCCACAGAGTTTGACTCCAAGATGGGAAGTAGGCAAAAGGACATCACAAAGAAGGACATTGTTTAAACAAGTCAGCTTTGTTATTAACTTAGTTAAAGGTCCTGGAAGGTTAGAATAAGCTTGCAAATGTCCAATGTAAAATTTTTTTTGGTATCAAATTTTGAATTTGTAAAAATAATTTTAGCAGGAGAAGATGTCTAAATTTAATTTGCAGTCTCTAACCTAGGCAAAGACTAAGCTACATAGGCACTATCTGTAAAAATGTTTAAAGACTGTTTATTAAAACTTTAAAACACAACCAATACTGCAGGTAACTCTGTTATTTGCACAGATGTGCTAGACACTTGAAAAGATGCATCAACAGGTTGGACTTTGTCATAATAAACTTACATATGTTAAAATGCCATATTTCTTAGATTTCTGACAAGCCTGAAGGTCAGCATATCTGAGTTACTGTTTTTATCATCTGTTCTAAACTATGTCCTATAAAAGAGAATGCTACCTAGAACTATATTTTAAGTAGATTTACAAAGGCAACTTTAGTTACCCATCCTAGGCTTAACCTTAAAAAAAACTAAACAAAGATACTAGGTATAGCTCAACATCTTAACCAACTGTAGTTGTTAGCATAACTTTAAATCTGCTCTTTCTGAACTAAAATTAAAGCAAACCTTTTAATCAGATGCAGTTTATAGAGAGGCTAGTAAATCTTGCTGCTCCTACCACTTGTATTGAAATTGAACAGTAAAAAGCTTTGCATTTAGCACTAATCAGACAACTGAACATAACTCAGACCTAAATAAAAATGATTGCAAACTTCTGGCTTCACCCTCTCTATCTCCAGACCAGCATGGCGGCTGGCCACGTGTAACTGAACTCAGCTGGAAGCCCTAAGCAAATATGGCAGTGAAACTACAGCTTTACTTGCTATCCCTGAACCATCATGGTGGCTAGCCATGTGTTAGCACAGGCTGCGACTGACCAAACATAGCCATTAGGTGCTGCTGATGATATAGCAAACACTGTGGAGCATCCATAACCCCCCACAGAACAGTACAGAACAATCTTAAACTGTAAGAATTATTTTAGCCATACCAAACCTATTAGCCAGAATTTTTTTTCCTTAAAAGAGCATAAGAAAACATTTTGCAATGAGGAATCGCCAGCCTTTTAAATGAATTATAACAATACAGTTTTTGTCCTCTGATTACATACATTTATTAACCTTTTGCAACGTTTTATATACCTTCAGGTTCCTAGCTTTCTTTTTCTGGCTTAACCAGACATGCTTACTTTCTTGCTTTTTAGACAACATAAAAACTCTCATCAAAATCCTTTCCATGCTAACATGATCCTGCTGGAGCCCAGCGTCTACAATTTGCTTTTTAAAGGCAAAGCAAAAACAAGTTACATTATCACAAAAAGTTCTGAAACTGCCAAATATATATATATTTTTTTAAATAACTTTCCTGTAGCAGACAAGATGGTCCAAGGTCACATAAACTCTAAGGAACTTAGAACAAGTTTTAAGGAACTTGGTGAAACTTCCTCTTTTCTCTGTCTCAAGGTAGAGAACAGGGTGGAAATGTTCTTCCATAAAGCAGCTTAACAAACAGCTCTCCATAAGATACATTCTAAAAACTGCAATTTTCTCAATTAGCACAAACAATACGGCAGTGTTTCATTTAGTAAAATTGATAAAATAAATACCCAAAATCATTGTCATACCCAAATGCCTGATAAACTTTAAACGTTTTATTATAGCCTTAAACATTTAAACAATTTTTTAAACCCGTTTTTGCAATATCAAAATAAAGTACCGCTTTTGTAGGAGAGAAGTCACAAAACATAACCATTATCTTAAAAGTCAAAACCAGATTTTAAAACCAGAATTTACCAGTGCAAGCAATTTAATTTTTAAAACCAATACCAATTTTAAAATAAGTCATCCTTTTAACCTAGAAGGAAATGAAAATTATCTAAGGTTTCCTTTTTTTTTTTTCATACCAAGATGGCGGTGAGGCACTGAGGCACCTCATACACCATTGGCAACCCACACACATGCGTTCATAGACCCCCACAAACACATAGGCACACACTTCAAACAAGTTTCATGAGGCCTTTCAGAACAGAAAACAGAAGGTAGACACGAAAAAATACTGCACAGAGACATTCAGATAAGAAAAACATTAACCAGCTGGCCAAATTTACTGAAAATGCTGATGAAGTTAGGGGCGTCCCCTGAACTTTGGCAGCTGTGACCACCTTGATCACGTCTTGCTACCCAGATACAGACACCTTGAGCTCAGGAATTTTTAGAACAGAGAACAGAAAATACTACACATACAATCATTGCACAGAAACATTACACTTACGGCCGGCACACAAAAACAAAACACAGAGACAAAGACAGAAAACAACCACGGTACCTGCTTTTTAAACATTTAAATATATATAGAGAGAGCATAACCATGATTTTAAGTCAGAACTAGAAAAATTCAGAATTTATCAGTGAACACAATTTAATCTTTAAAACTAGAAGTGGCTCCAGCTTTCTGTTCCAGAGCTGGCTGAAGCTGACACTGGCTGAAGCCGGTGGGAGGGGGCTGAGTAAATTGCAGTCCTGCTAAGCTCTGCAGCTGGCAGAGGCAGGTCTTAGGCCTCTGAGTGTTTGGGCGTTCTCATCCACCCAGTTCTCCGCAAGCCTGGCCCTGGGTAGGGGAGTGGGAAGGAGACAAGTAGAGTCCTCGTTCCTCCTACTCACAGAGCTACGGCTCCAGCTCCGGATGCGATCCATGCCCTTTGCTCCAGCTCACCTGAGGGCCTTTTTTGGGAAAAACGGGGAAAGCTAGGGAATTAACAGTAATGACGGGGGATAATTATTATCTTTATCTCGACCTCTTTCTCTAAGGTCCTCGAGAGGGCAGGCTCCAACCTGATCCCACTTTTCGGCCTATCTCTGGCCCATCAATAGCAAACCATGGACAAATGTCCAACACAAAAACAAAGAACTTAATTAAGTCCTTTTTCTTTTAACCCGTATTACTCTCTCCCTGAGAGAAGCCTTTAAATCCTTTACAAAAGCGGCTTCTTTAGACAAAGAATGGCCCATCTTTATGGGGCGGAAATGTTAAATAGAAACTCACCAGGCGTTGCCGCTCCTCGGGTGCAGAAGTGGGAGCCTCAGAAACTGCCTTGATCAAGGTCTTTACTCCCTGGTTCCGTGGGACTTGACCCATACTTCGAGCCCCACGTTGGGCGCCACTTGCCCCCACCCGCGGGACCTAGTCATTCGTGGGGGTGAAGGGGTCGCAGCCTGTAAAAGATGGGCGGGAGAAAGGAAGGACTCAAGCAAATGTGCACTTGTCATGAGTTAAATTTTATTGAACTGAAGTAGGCTTTTAAGGCCAACCTTAGATAGGGGCGGGGTGAGGGAGGAGCGCAGTGCAGAATCCTTTTTACTCAGGGAGGGGTAGGTTGGAAAGTCCTACTTTAGAGTTGCTCAACTCAGGGAGGGGCAGGGTGGAAGTTACAGAATCTTCTTGGCCCGGGCCTTGGAACACTTTGCAGTTATTATAGGAAGTCAAGGCACAGTTAGCACATCTCTGTAACTGTCAAGCAACCAGGTGCAGCAGGGTGGGGGGAGTGAGAAAAGGTCGGAAGTTTCTTGGGGCTTGTCTACAACAACTGGGGGAGAAAACAGTTAATTTTAGCTCATTAATTCCAGTCCCTCCTTCAGGGAAAGGCAGGGAAAGCCAGGCACTGGAGACAGGGATCTGGAGGCAGTTACTAAAGCACAGAAGATGAAGGAACATTGTTTAGTGGTTTCCCCTCTGCTTCTGTTTACATTCTTATAAATTCTGGCACACCTGCCAAGAAATAGCAGCACCCACAGTGGGCTAGATCCTCCTCTATCAATCAGCAAAAACAAAAATCGCCTAGTGACAGGTCAATAGGATGGACGCACCTCTTTCCAGGCATGTTAACAGTTGAGAATGGTTATCACATATTTTAAAGGGTGGCTTTATATACCACAATGAGAAAGAATGCAGCCCTATGGAACTTTGATTTTAAATGTCTAAGTTGGTAAATTTTATGTTATGCATATTTGATAAATTTACTTTTAAAAAATAGAAACCGTGAGCACAATACCTGATTTTCCTCTTTCCTGGGGCTATACCAACTCCATGGTACTACTAAACAACTGAATTCACCAAAAGAATTTTCTTCTTTCAGTATCACGAGCTAGGATGGAAATTCTAAAAAAAACTATGTTGCCTTTCATGCTGAGAAAAAATATTACAACCGTTAGAGTCAGCCCTACTTTGGGACAAGCTTCAGTTGATCTTAATCTATTCCATGGGAGCTTTATTCCAAGACTCTCAAACATCTCCTGCATTTAAGGGTCAGTTTTTAAGGCCCCACTAGTTCCCAAATAATCTCCCAAAAACTTTCCTTGGGTTTCTAGTCCACATGGTCGGAGAAGATGCTCTATAGTAGCTCATAGAAGCACATAATTAATAATTTTTTAAGTTCATTTTTAAAAAGTGTTCTGTTGTGTATTGGTCTTACGACATAGGCATGGGATGCTCTGTTTCAAATAATTATGACAGAACATTCATCCACTTACATTAAAACAACAGCACATATGTGGAGGACGATGCTGACTTTTAAGGTTAGGATTCAAGGTTAAAATACATCACTAATGTACTGAGTTCTTGCCAAGTCTTTGAGTTCAACCTTGGCTTTGGATGATTCAAAGGTTGGCAGAAATCCTGCATCAAACTAAAATAGACTACCTAGAATTGTTATTATTATACGTCAAGGCTCATCTTCTCTGTGAAGTCCTTCAGCATCTTTCATCAAACCTGTCTAGCTAAACCCAAGACTTCTCCATCCATCTGAAGCACAGGTTAGAAAAGAAGCTCAGTGGCTATTATATTTTTGTCAGTTTCCTGCTAGTTGAAGAGTTTACAATATTCCTGGGCAGCCCCTATAAATTGTAACAGTTCTATATCCACAGACTGCTAGATATGTTCAGAAGAAGTACATGTAATGACGTGAAGCTAAAAATCAAAATTTGGATTGAGAAGGTGAAAGGAAATAGTAATCACGTTTCACCCATTTATTTTTCTACTTTGTAATTTATCCAGAGGATTCCACGTGTTCCCTTCCCTAGTTGTACCATCTATTTATTACCCTCCAGTGTACTTCTCCTAATTTCTTTCCAGTTCAGTTCCTATGGTGGTTTGAAGAGATGTGCCCTCAGTGGGGTATTTAAACATTTAGCTCACAGTTGGTCATGGTGTTTGGGAAGGTTTTGGACTCTTTAGGAGGTGGACTTTTGCTGGGGGAGGCCTTTGAGAATTTTAGCTTTGCACTTCCTCCAGTTTGCTTTTTATGATTTGTGGTTATGGTTGAAGATGTGAGCTGTCAGCTTTCAAATCCAGGTACATACTGCCATATCTCCTTACCTTTATGGACTCTCCTTCTGGAACCTTAAATCCAGGTCAACTTTTCCTTCTGTAAGTCGCTCTTGATCGTGTTATTTTATAACTTCTACAGAAAAGTAACTAATATAATGTCATACTTAGAAAGGTCCATGGGAAGATTAACATATCAGGAACTGGACTACAGGGGCCACTTACCTATAACCCTATCAGCTTCATTTCTGTCTCTGAAGGACAGGAGAAAATTGACCCCATTAATAACCATTTTATGTTGCCTCCAGCTCCTGACCCTGGTTTAATAAATACTTTAATCATTTATATGTCTATATGATCTATGCTGGGGGTGAATATTAAATGGTGTTGCTAACAAATCATGTATGTGTTTTGACCATGGTGCGATAAATCCGCCCATATTCAGCAAATATGCTGAAGGCCTTTAATTTTGTTTTAAAGATATAAGATTTATAAGAAGTTACAGTAACTCTGTAGTCTGCCTTTATATCATTTTTCCCTAGCTGGGCTGCCTTGTCAGGCCTCATTGGAAGACGATATTCTTAGTCCTGACAACTGGATGTGCTGCAGCAGGTTGGTGAAGTGAAATCCCCTTTTCTGAGGAGAAGGAGAAACAGATAAGGCAGAAGAGAATGTGAGGGAGGGAGCAGGGTGAAAGGAGGGAGAGGACAAAAAGTGAATAAATAAATGATTTTTTTAAGTCATAGTAAGAGACAGCAAGTTACTTATTTCTGAATCTGCACCCAATAGTTACCAAATTCTTTTAAGATTTGGGAAAATAGTGAAATGAGTTTTCAGGATTACTCATCAATTGAATCAACATCAAGCAAATGGGAGACTTCTTGGTATCAAAGACATAAAGTTTGAGTCCTTGGCATGAAAAGGAATCCTGGCATCATATCAGCTGGGAGATTTGTGTGTGTGTGTGTGTGTGTGTGTGTGTGTGTGTGTCTGAAGAGAGAGAAATGTCATAATGAAAACCGTATCTCTACACTATGAGTTCTCTTCCAAGTAGCCCAAGTATTTTCTTTTACATACTTCAGAGGTTCTGTCCAGCAGAAACCTTAAAAACCTTAGCAACATTACTGGATATGGGCTGATGTGACACCATAGAAGATAAAAACATTAGGCTGATAATTTTCATTAAGGCTGAAAATTTGACTTTGATCCCTGATGCCTACATGGTGGAAGCTGCAAGGTGTACTCTGACCTCCATCATGCATACTTGCATACACACTAGTAAAGATAAAGGAAGGAAGGAAGGAAGGAAGGAAGGAAGGAAGGAAGGAAGGAAGGAAGGAAAAGAAAGTGATAAAACTGTAAAACTGACTGGACTAAAACATTACTTGAAAGTTTTTTAATTTTATTTATTTATTATTTATTACAGTATATTCACTTTGTATTCCTGCTATAGCCCCTTCCCTTGTCTCTTCTCAGTCCCTCTTTCCCACCTTTGCCTCTTCCCTAGTCTACTGATAGAGGAGGTCTTCCTCCCCTTCTATCTGACCCTAGCCTATCAAGTCTCATCAGGACTGGCTGCATTGTCCTATATGGCTTTGCAAGGCTGCACAACCCACCCCACCCCACCCCACCCCCGCCAGGGGAAGGTGATTAAAGAGCCAGCCACTGAGTTCATGTCAGAGACAGTCTCTGCTCCCTTAACTAGGGAACCCACTTAAAAACTGAGATGTCTATGTGCTACATCTGAGAAGGGGGTCTAGGTCCTCTCCATGCATGGTCCTAGGTTGGAGTATCAGTCTCTTCAGGTTCACCTTGAGCCCAGGAATTTTGACTCTGTTGGTCTCCTGTCCCCTTCAGGTCTTTCTATCTCCTCCTTCTTCCATAAAATTTCTTCCACTCTGCCCAAAGTTTGGCTATTAGTCTCAGCATCTGCTTCAATACCCTGCTGGGTCAAGTCTTTTGGATGTGATAGACTAATGTCCTGTTTCTTGTCTTCACCTGCTTGTGATGTCTATCTTGTTTGCCCTTCTGAATGAGGATTCAGCATCTTCTCACGGGTCCTCCTTGTTGTTTAGCTTCTTTAGGACTACAGATTTTAGTATGTTTATCCTATATTATCTGTCTAATATCTACTTATAAGTGAGTGTATACCAACCAGTGTCTTTCTGCTTCTGGGTTACCTCACTCCAGACTATCCTTTCTAGTTCCATCCATTTGCCTGAAAATTTTATAATTTCTTTGTTTTTAATTGCTGAGTAGTATTCCATTGTGTAAATGTACCTGATCTCAAGCTGTACTATAGATCATCAGTAATAAAAACAGCATGGTCCTGGCACAGAAACAGACTGGTGGATCAATGGAATCAAACAGAAGACACAAAAAATAAATCCACACACCTAAAAAAAAACTTGATTTTTGATAAAAAAGCCAAAACCATACAATGGAAAAAGATAACATCTTCAATAAAAAGTGCTGGTCTAACTGAGTGTCTACACGTAGAAAAAAAGGAAAGAGATCCATATTTATCACCCTACACAAAACTAAAGTCCAAGTGGATCAAAGACCTCAACATAAAAGCATACACACTAAACCTGTTAGAAGAAAAAGTGGGGAAGAACATTGCACTCATTGGCACAGGAGACAACTTCCTAAACAGAACACCAACAGCACAGGCTCTAAGAGAAACAATCAATAAATGGGACACAGGAAACTGAAAGCTTCTGTAAAGCAAAAGATACTGTCATCAGAACAAAACAATAGCCTACTGACTGAGAAAGGATCTTCACCAACCTTATATCTGACAGAGGGCTAATATCCAGATTATATAAAGAACTCAAGAAGTTAAACAGCAACAAATCAAGTAATCAATTAAAAAATGGGGTACAAAGCTAACCAGAGAATTCTCTATAGAGGAATATCAAATGGGCAAAGAAACATTTAAAGAAATACTCAATGTCCTTCGTCATCAGGGAAATGCAAATCAAAATGACCCTGAGATTTTACCCATCAGAATGCCTAAGATCAAAAACTCATGTGACAACACATGCTGGAGAGGATGTGGAGAAAGGAAAACCCTCTTCCATTGCTGGTGGGAACATAACCTTTTACAACTTTGGAAATTAATTTGGCGCTTTCTCAGACAATTAGGAATAGTGCTACCTCAAGATTCAGCTATACAACTCCTAAGCATATATCCAAAAAGATGCTCAAGTACACAACAAGGGCATTTGCTCAACTATGTTCATAGCAGCTTTATTTTAATACCCAGAATCTGGAAACACCTAAATCTCCCTTAAGCAAGGAATGGATACCTAAATTGAAAGGTTGTTTTATGAGTTTTTAAATTGCCTTAACAGGATTGAAGTGAAAAAAAAAATGTGAAATTCCACTTTGCTCCCATGATAGGATAAGAGGGGCTAAAGTGGACAGGAAATATGACTTCTGGGATAAAGGTGGGGCAGCATGTCAGTCAGTCTGAAGTACTGTCCTTTGCATGGCTAAAACTGTGGCTGCAGCAATTTTCTTGACCTTATTAGTAAAGTGTTATTGGTCCTGTTCCTATGCAGGGAGAGTAAGCTGGAAAGTTAAGTAACCGGACGAAGGTCAATAGCTCATATGTTCTGAGGAATAAGTCTATCATTTGTAGGTCCACAGATTTTACTTGATGAGGTGGCCTGGGCCACCCTGTGGATGCTCATGATTGAATCTGGGTCCTCGGCAAGAGCAGGGAGTAGTTTTATCCACTGAGCCAGCCATCTTGAAACAAGGGAATAACATTAAGTAAGTCCAAATTACATCCTGATGCTTCGGTGCCCGACTATAGTATCCAATGATTGAAAACTAAGTAATGGATCATATCAGAGAAGAGGAGAGACGGTAGGGAGATTTTATGTTGAAAATTAATTTAGTCACCATTCAAGTTTAAGTGTTTTATCTTTTTGTATAAGGAGAGTATCCATCAAAAGAGAGAGTTAATTTCAGGTAAAATGATTTGAAAGTGGAAAATAGTACTTTGTACTATCTATTCTGTACACTGCTCATTTCATATGCATACAGATGCTACTTATGGAGCCGAAAATGATTCAGTATAAAGATAATGCTGACATCCCTGCCATTTAATCCCACCAGTGTGTTCATGACTGGTATAGAAATACCTGCTATAAACTGTTGGAGGACACTCAAATTATTTCAAGAATGGTGCAGATCATAAATATTCAGTAATAGGCTCTCATGTTTAACAACTCTAGCCTGAGTTTGCCAAGTGTCCTATGGGTTTCTTTTTTTATTTTTGGAACAAATGTACCTGAGATTTAGCATCTACTCATGAATGTAAGTATTTCTCACTATTTTATTGGTTTGAGGAAAATGAAGCAATGTCTGCCTTCTGTGCATTCTGACAGAACAACCTGAGTGAGCAGCTCATATGGCTGTGCTAAATATATGGGATTCCACTTCAGTTACATAAAATCAACTCACTGCACAGAGAACCGAAGACCACTAACATTTTACCACTTAACCAGTTTATGGTTGATTCACTATTCTCACTTGCCACTGTTTGAATGTAGTCAGATGTGACTTTTACAGTACCATTCCAACTTCTCTATCTTTTGCTTCAGCAACATAGACTTTCCTGGGTGGCCGTACAAAGTATACACATCATGTCTGGCAGCCCTTCCACAGACTTAACATTGCAATGTTTCCATTTCCACTGTCTTTTATATTAATATTTTTCTTAGTATCTAAAATACAGGAATAGACTGTTTATCCAGCCAAGGACCATGCATGGATATAACCTACAACCCCTGCTCAGACATAGTCCATGGTAGTTCAGTATCCAAGCAGGTTCCCTAGTAAGGGGGACAGGAATTGCTTCTGACATGAACTCATGGGCTTCCCCTCCTCCTGAGGGAGGAGCAGCCTTGCTAGGCCACAGAAAAGGACATTGCAACCATCCTGAAGACACCTGATAAGCTAGGGCCAGACAGAAGGAGAGGAGGACACCCCCTCTCAGTGGACTAGGAAGGGGGCAGGGAGGAGATGAGGGAGGGAGGGGAGAATTGGGAGGGAAAGAGGGAGAGGGCTACAGCTGGGATACAAGTGAATGTACAAAATTATTTAAAAATAAAAAAATGTTAAAAAAGTAAATGCTTTCAAAAATAAAATACAATACAGGAATAACAAGAGAACAAATGAAGAGAGAAAATAAAAGTCATGAGAATATTAAAAGACTAGCAGGAAGAAAAACAGAGTAAGTAGAAAAGAAGAAAATTCAAAAAAGAAAATTGTCACAAAACAAATATTGATTTGTTTCTTTTTTTAATTTTAAGTCTGAACATCAGTCTAGTTGTGCCAGATATAGACATTTCCATAATGCCACTAGACATACAAATTATGACAGCACCAGCCTCTCAGAGGACCCCATTTTGTCATATAATGTTTAATAACTTAATGACTTCTACCAAACTGTATCATAACTGACACTCTTCTGTAAATTGCATTTGATGTTCTGTTGGGGCAATATGAAACCCTCTACTCAAGTTTTAATAAATCACTTTCCTTTCTCAGTCTTTATTTATCTGTGAGATGAAATGGCAATTAGTATTTTCCACAACTTTGATCGTATCTGTGAACTCTGGCTTCCTAAATTCTATTCTTAGTAAATTGTAGCAGCTGCCAACTACAACTGGGGGCAGGTGATAGTGCCAAACCCCTCTCATTCCAATGGCTTATATTCGCTTGCGTGTTATCATCTCTGGATCCATACATCTGTTTGGGTTATGATCATATTGGTCAACAAAGAAACACTGGATACATTAATAGAGCAATCACATGCAAGTAAAATAAAACCAAGAGAATTAGTCATAAAATAGTCATGGAAATGGTGTGTGACTATCATATTTTGTAACCTATGCCACATAGCGAAATAGTCTATGCAACATTTAAAACCTTTTTCCTTGTCTCAGTATTATTGTTTCCTTAATCTGAAAAATCATTGTCTCCTTTATTAATTCTAATCCACAAGTCCCAAATAATGACACTATTTAAAGTGTTTATATATGTTAATAGTGTTTATGTATGATATGCTATATATATATATATGTATCATATGTTCTTTTGAAAAAAAATTGCAGTGACTTTCTTTTAAGTATCTGCCATTCAATTGAAGAGTTTAAGTTAGCCTTAAATTTTGAATTTAAGCCTTTCATTTTGAAATAAGGAGCCATCTTGACCAGGAGCTGAACTCAGGTACCAGGAAATATCACAGAATGTGCACCTGGCAAAAAACAAAGTTAGCTCTCCAAGCAACAGCCTCCAGGAAATATCACAGAATAAATGTTTAGTAAAAAATAGAGACAATCTCCCTGGCAATTGTGATTATGTAAACGGTCACCTCTCCCCTATGGCTTTTACCCAATTCTGTAACGTCAAGACATGAACCCCCCTGCTTTCTCTCATGGAAACATGTACTCCCCTGCTTGTTGCCATGGAAACCCCCTGCTTACAGTCTTTCCCTTTAAAAACCCTGCTCACTCAGGGCTAAGGGTCCCATTTCTCTACTGTTGGGTCAGTGGGACTTGGGTGTTAAGTTCAATCACTCTCCTAATAAAGCTCTCTTGCATCAAGTCATCTCCTGGTGGTCTCTGAGGGTCCCATGATCCTGGTATTACACAATCTTTGAAGTTTGAGAAGATTTGGAGAAAATGTAGTGCTCTTCTTAAACATCCATAATGCATACACACCTGTGATTCTGGCATTACTACTCTCCACCTTGGTAGCAAAAACATAAGCCATAATGTCATATCACCTATCCAATTTTGCAGGATTACTACACTTAATAAAATAACTGACTATCTGTTTCATTTTTTAAAAAATGGAGAGAGACAAGTTCTTCATTCCAAACACAGAGAACTGATCAATGTACCACACAAATACACGCAGCTGTGATTTGTTGATTAAAGTAAATAAAGAGACATGTACAATAAAGGAGGCCCATTGTTTCTGACACTGCTATATACAGGAATTGTATGTCTGTATTGCCTGTGACTTCTACACACTGCCTACAGATTCCATCTGATAATACCAGAAATATGGGGCACAAATGGAGTGGCTTGTCTAAAATGAACATTGGAACTGACAGTGGCCTCAGATGACAATTCAAAGAGCTGCAAAAACACAGGAGTCAGCATTAAAATTCAAAGGCTAACAAAAGAAACCTGAGAACCTGAGAGAACACCAAGTGCAAACACTCTTCAGATTAACCCAGGATGTCCTTCCAGGGAGCACTGCTTAGCTCAGCAACATGGAGCAGAAAAGAACCAAGGCTGGTAGGATGGTCATGACCTGTCTTAGTCAGGGAAACAGATACACTCCTTTTCCAGTTAGCGCAGATGGAATGCTGATCATCTGGTGAAGGCTGATATAAAAATTCCTTTTATATCAACACTCTCCTCTGCACAGTCTTATTCTAGCATTAATGAATGTGAAATCTATTAGGCATAAACTATAAGCTTTAGACAGTGTTCCAGTGATACCACAGCAAAATTCCACAGGATGAAAAATCAAGCACTAATTTAAAAAAGTGAAGACATTAAAGATTTAGTTAATTATTTATCTACAATTTTCATTTCAGTAAAGGGGACTATTTAAAAAGTAACCACCTGCCCTTTTGAATCACTAATCTTTTCCTGATATCAAACATTCTTTAAAAAAAAATTTAGGTTAGAAACCTTTATTCGTGATTATAGGCTTAAAAATGTAATGTGTTAATTGTTAGGCCCAAATCTTTAACCAACAGCTTAAAATATGATTAAATATAGAGAAATATTTTAAAAAGCTACCACCATGTATCATTAAAATGAAACAACAAACAGCTTTACAACTTGTTCAAAAAGTAGTGTTCTTAAATATATATATATATACAGTTACATATTCAATTTCCATGCTAAACCTTCTACACTGCCTTTATAGCACATAAAAGGAAATAATTATAAACAAAGCAATTTTATATAAAACATAGTTATATTTCATATACAGACACATTTTGGCGGTAACCTACAATGCGAGGAAAAATGAAGGCAGTGTTATGGTTCAAATATACTACATCCTCTGTAGGCATTCCTGCTTAATTAGTTGGTCCCCAGCATGTGGTACTGCTTTGGAGGTTTGTGGAATCTTTGGAAGACAGGGGATAGCCTAGTCATTAGGGTGGATCCTTGGAGAGATAGCCTATCCTACTTTTTGAAAAAGATGTCTGCTCCCTTTGTGTATAGAGCCCCAGTCACATACTCTTGCTATCAGGACCTCTCCCATTCCTTCCCTGTCACAATGGATTGATCCCCCAAACTGTGAGTTAGTATAAATCTGTTCTCTCTTTATTTGCTGTTGTGAGGCACTTTGTCAGAGTGATCAGAGAAAAAAAAACTGTCACAGAGCAGGGAAGGAGAACTAAAGAAACCTATTCTCTCTGGTTACAAAGAAGATAACTAAAAGGACAAAGTCAAGCATGTGAACAAAATTTTAGCAAATTTGTTATACACAATAACAATTATCAAAATTCAAATATATATATATATGAGAGAAAAAATATAAATTAAAGTATTTAATTCATGTCATTTGTGCAGCCAACTGTGTGGATGTGGAGATTTACACTTGTATTCCTAATTATGTGGCAGGTTGATATGGGAAGGACCCTTGAATTCCTACGTCTGAGTCAGACTGGGCAACGTGAGATTCTGAGGGGAATCCCGACTGACCCAAGACTTTCTCAGAGTCCCTGATGAAAAAGAAATGTTACCCCTGTGTCTTTGTCTAGGAGCAGACTTAGCAAGGCTGGTATGATACAGAGCCTCAAAGAAGTCACAGTTGTGGCTTCTGGGGTAATGACTCTTCCCCTTGGACTGTCATTATCTACTTTGTATGAGGTATCCTGTATTCTTTTTGCCAACACTGATTTTGCTCTCTGCTGACCTTGGCAATTTTCACCTCTTAATTGTATATACAATGCTGTACTTCCTAATAAACTTGCTTGGCCTAAGGCATCAGCTTGTGCAAGATCTCCTGGTCTCAGCTATTGCTTTTGTCTTCTTTATTTCTCATCTTTATTATTTCTCATTCTTTGTCTTCCCACTTGAGCCATCACTATTTGGAATCCTTATTATTGCAGGTTCATATCACTGTGTCAAATTTTTAAAATTTTAGGCTGGGTGTGGTGGCACATGCCTTTGGTCTCAGCACTCAGGAGGCAGAGCCATGCATATCTCTGTGAGATGAAGGATATCTCACAGGCAATGATTTTAGATGAAGACATGCAGGCAATCACTACCAAGAGAGAAAATCAATTTTCTTTAGAGCTGAGCCACCTGATAGGTCATCCAACCTCAGCTTGTCATCCCTAAGTGTATATGAACTACAGTGTATGGACTCAACAGAGTATATTTGTGTATGTATGTGCTCATATACCAATATATGTATAATAATTAAGGAAGTAGTTCATTGTGTGAGAGAGTAGAGAAGACATGGAAAGAGCTGGAATGGGGAGAAGAGGGAAAATAATTTGAACACAGTTTTCATGTATGAAACATATTTAAAGGTATATTTAGGGATAAATACCTTGAAATACTACCTTAAAACTACAAAACTAAAACAATTGCATAAATTAAGAATCCAATATGTCATGCTCATTGTTCTAGGTAAGTGAGAGCCTAAAGGTTTGTTTTTTCTCCATAGAATTTCACATCTCCCATAAGGAACTATGTTGGGAAACTCACAAGGTAACTTTAAATTTCAAAAGCAAGATTTGATTGAGTGATATTTTAGACTTGTTAAGGCTATAGCAGTTAAGACAGAATAGAAATGTTGTGAGGATGGACATATTATGGAACTGAGCAAGCTAAAGACAGTGTGTCCAGAATTAGTGCCATGTTCGTGGTTGATGGCAGAAATTCCATCATAGCACAATGAGAAAAGTCTTTTAACTAAAAAATACTTATCTATTGGCTAGTAAGTAATAAAGGGAAATTAATGCTCACCTTTAACAATTTGTGAACTATACACCTAGGCCTAAAAGTTTAAAAACATAGCATATCTAAAGGATATTCTACAACAGCAGAATCTTTTTTATTAAATTTTTATTTTTTTATATTAATTACAGTTTATTCACTTTGTATCCCAGCTTAATCTCCTCCCTCCTTCCCTCCCAATCCCATCCTCCCTCCCTTATTTTTTCCCATACCCCTTTCAAGTCCACTGATAGAAGAGGTCCTCCTCCCCTTCCATCTGACCCTAGCTTATCAGGTTTCATAAGGGATGGCTGCATTTTCCTCCTCTGTGCTCTGGCAAGGCTGCTTCAAGGTAATCAAAGAGCCAGCCACTGGGTTCATGTCAGAAACAGTCCCTGTTCCCCTTACTAAGGAACCAACTTGGAGACTGAGCGACCGTGGGCTATATCTGAGCAGGGGTTCTAGGTTATATCCATAAATGGTCCTTGGTTGGAGAATCAGTCTCAGAAAAGACCCCAGAATTTTTGGTTGCTCTCCTTGTAGAGCTCCTGTCCTCTCCAGGTCTTACTATCTCCCCATTTTTTTTTCATAAGATTCCCTGTATTCTGCCCAAAGTTTGGTTATGAGTCTCAGCATCTGCTTTGATACACTGTTGGGTAGAGTCTTTCAGAGGCCCTCTGTGGTAGGTTTCTGTACTATTTTCTGTTTTTTCCTTCTTTCAATGTCTATCCCATTTGTCTTTCTGAGTGAGGACTGATCATCTTACCCAGGGTCCTCCTTCTTGATTAGCTTCTTTACGTGTACAGATTTTAGCATGTTTCTCCTATTTTATACACCTAATATCCAGTTTCTAGGATACCTCACTCAGAATGATCTTTTCTAGATCCCACCATTTGCCTGCAAGTTTTTTGATAACCTTGTATTCAATTGCTGAGTATTATTCCATTGTATGAATGTACCACAATTTCTGTATCCATTCCTCCTTTGATGGACATGTGGGTTGTTTCCAGGTCCTGGCTATTACAAATAAAGCTGCTACAAACATGGTTGAGCAAATGTCCTTGTTGTGTACTTGAGCAAATTTTGGGTATATACCTAGCAGTGGTATAGCTGGGTCTTGAGGAAGCGTTATTCCTAATTGTCTGAGTAAGCACCAAATTAACTTCCAAAATTGTTGTACCAGTTTACATTCCCAACAGCAATGGAGGAGGGTTCCCCTTTCTCCACATCCTTGCCAGCAGGTGTTGTCACTTGAGTTTTTGATCTTAGCCATTCTGATGGGTGTAAGGTGAAATCTCAGGGTCATTTTGATTTGCATTTCCCTGATCACTAAGGACATTGAGCATTTCTTTAAGTGTTTCTCTGCTATTCTATATTCCTTTACAGAGAATTATCTGTTTAGCTCTGTATGCTATTTTTTTTTAATTTTTTTTATTTTATGCGTATTAGTGTGAAGGTGTCAGATCCCTTGGAATCAGCATTGCAAACAGTTGTGAGCTGCAATGTGCTGGGAATTGAACCCAGGTTCTTTGGAAGAGCAGACAGTGCTCTTAACCACTGAGCCATCTCTTCAGCCCTGTACCCCATTTTTAAATTGGGATTACTTGATTTGTTGCTTTTTAACTTCTTTAGTTCTTATATATTCTGGATATTAGCCCTCTGTCAGATAAAGGGTTGGTGAAGATTTTTTCTCAGTCTGTAGGCTGTTGTTTTGTTCTGACAACAGTGTCCTTTAAACAGCAGAGTCTTTATGATAGTTCAATATCTTTGGTATAGTAAGGATTATTTTATATATTTTTATTTTATTTTATTTTTATTATTAATTACATTTTATTAACTCTGTTCCCAGCTGTATCCTGCACCCTCATTCCCTCCCAACCCCACCCTCCCTCCCTCATTTCCTCCCTGCCCCTCTCCAATTCCAATGACTGGGGAGGATCTCCTCCCCTTTCATCTGACCCTGTTTTATCAGGTATCTTCAGGACTGGCTGAAAGTCCTCCTCTGTGATCTATCAGGACTGCTCCTCCCTTGCGGGGTCGGGAGTTCAAAGAGCCTGCCATTGAGTTCCTGTCAGAAACAGTCCCTGTTCCCCTTACTATGGGAAACCAATTGGTTACTGAGCTACCATGGGCTTCATCCGAACAGAGGTTCTAGGTTATGTCCATACATGGTCCTTGGTGGAGTGTCAGTCTCAGAAAAGACCCCTGTGCCCAGATGCAGAGATGTGATTAAAAAAAAATTTAAAAAATTGGAATGTCAAGTCATGAAAAAACACCAGTCATTAGTTGTCTATAGTTCTTTCTCTAAGAAGGGGACCCTGGTGAGGTTTTTTTGTCTTGTTTTGTTTTGTTTTTGTCTTTTCGGTTCCGCATTAGCATGTCTATTGGCGTTGTGAGTGTTTAGTTTTTTTAAATTAATTAATTTATTTATTCATTTTACATTCCAATAATAGCCTCCTCCTTCCTCTCCACCCAGTCCCACCCTCCCTCCCTCTTCCCCAATACCTCCTCTCCTCTCCTCAGATAAGGGTTAGCCACCCCACCTGCCCACACGGCCCAGCTCATAAAGTCATATCAGGACTGAGCTTGTCCTCTTTCAGTGTGGCCTGGGATGGCAGCCCTACCAAGGACTAGTGGTCAGAAAGCAGGCAACAGAATCCATGTCAGAGACATCCTCAGATTGCCTTACTAGTGAACTCACATGAAGCCTGAGCTGCCCATCTCCGTCTGTATAGGGGGCTTAGGTCGAGTCCATGCATGTTTCTTGATTGGTGCTTCAGTATCCACAAGCCCGTCTGTGTCCAAGCTCTGTTGGTCTCCTTGTAGAGCTCCTGGCTCCTCTAGGTCCTTCTGTCCTTCCACCCACTTTTCCACAAGACTCCCTATGCTTCCCCCAGTGTTCTGCCTGTGAGTCTCATCATCTCTTACAATTAACTGATGATGGAGCCTCTCAGAGGATAGCTATGCTTGGCTCCCATCTTGTTCCCTGTCTTCAGCCACTTCCACTGTCTATTCTATTCCCCTTTTTGAGTGAGTATCCTCCTTTGGGTTCTCCTTGTTACTTATCTTCCTTGGGTCTGTGTGTTCTAGTATACCTATCATATACTATCAGGTTAAAATCTGCTTAGAAATGAGTACATATCTGTGTGTCTGTCTGAGTTTGGGTTACCTCACTCAGGATGGTCTTTTACAGTTTAATCCATTTGCCTGCAAATTTCATGATTTTCTTGTTTTTAATAGCTGAGTAGTATTCCATTGTGTAAATGTACTATTTCTGTATTCATTCTTCAGTTGAGGAACACCTAGGTTGTTTCCAGATTCTGGTCATTATAAATAAGCTGCTACAAACATAGTTGAGCAAATTCCCATGTTGTATTATAGAGCATTTTTTGGGTATATGCCCAGGAGTTGTATAGCTGGGTCTTTAGGTAGCACTATTCACAATGGTCTGAGAAAACAACAGATTGGTTTCCAAAGTTGTAGTATTAGTTTTCACTCTCACCTGAAATGGAGGAGTGTTCACCTTCCTCCATATCCTCACCAACATGTGCTGTCACTGGAGGTTTTGATTGAAGCCATTCTGATAGGTATAAAATAGAATATACTCACTTATAAGTGGATGTTAGCAATATGATACAGGATAACCATTCTACCATCACAGACTTAAAGAAGCTAAATAACAAGAAAGATCCTACGGAGGATGCTTACTTCTCCTTCAGAAGGACAAAAAGGAAGGACTCTGGAAGCAGTTGAAGAGATGAAACAGAATGAGAGCTTACCATAGCTATCCTCTGAAAGACTGCACCTAGTAGGGGATAGAAACAGATGTTAAGACTCACAGCCAAACTATGGGCAGAGCACATGAAGTCCTAGGAAAGAGTGGGGGAATAGAAGGACCCAGAGGGAACAGAAGCTCCATAAGAAGACCAATGGAGCCAATAAATCTGGGTTCAGCAAGCCCCGCAGAGACTGATGCACCAACCGGAGACCATTTATGGAGAGGACCTATTCAGATGTAGCCCATAGCAGCTCGGTTTCCAAGTGGGTTCCCTAGTAAAGGGAATAGGGGCTGTCACTGACATGGACTCTGTTGCCAATTCTTTGATTACTTCCCACTGGTGGAGGGTCCTTGCCAAGCCACAGAGGAAGAGGATATGACTTGATAGGATGGGGTCAGATGGTAGGAGAAGATGGTTCCCCTCTTCCTGAGTATTAGGGAAGGAGAGAAGTGGGAGGAGAGAGGGAAGGTGGGACCTGGAGATAAAGTAGGGTGCTACAATCGGTTTGTAACGTGAATAAATTATAAAAACTAAATTTAAATTTAAAAAACCATATAAAGGAACAAAACACCAATATAGGCATAGAGGAAATAGACATAAAATTTGGAAAGGGAGAAGAGAAGCTTTTTACTACCAAATGCACACATGAATCATTTATTCTTTTGTAACAGTCAAATTTAAATTTACTTACAATAGGATCCAGAAAGAATAGGATTCTTATATGAATAAATTTAACTTAAGTAAAAATTACAATAAAAACTACATACTTTTGCTAGTGAAATGTTTGAGAACTAAGTGAATAAAAAATTATATTCATGGGCCAAATGTTTAATGTGAAATTATCAACCTTACCAGAACCCTTATTAAAACCTCAGTATATTTTTGACTCAGTATATTTTGTGGAAGCCAGTTCTCAAATTCAGTGTAATGGAGATTGTACAAACTAAGAAAATGACTTTAAAAAAGTAAACTTGTAGGATGGATGGTGCGTAGTCTCAAAACACTATAAATTACAGTGATCACATAAGTGGGATATAGCACATACATAGTTTGAAGTCAGTAAAACCACATATGTTCAGAAAATGTGCCAAGAGCAACCAAAACAGAAAGAATAAAGACACCAACAAATTTTTCTGGAACACATCAACTTTCACAAGAAAAAAAATTGTATCTTTACCATGGAAATATGCAAAAAATCATTATTATTATTATTATTATTATTATTATTATTACATAATTTATTCACTTTGTATCCCAGTTGTAGCCCTGCCCCTCATCTCCTCCTGGTCACAACCTCCCTCCCTCTTTCTCCCCTATCCCTCTCCCCTAGTCCATTGATAGAGGAAGTCCTTCTCCCTTATTGTCTGACCTTAGCCTATCAGGCCCCATCAGGACTGCCTGGATCCCCTTCCTGTAGACTGGCTAGGTTGCCCAACCCAGAAGAAGTGATCAAGGAGCAGGCAATCGAGTTCATGTCAGAGAATGACTCTTGTCCCCTAACTCAGGAACCCACATGGAGACTGAGCTGCCTATGGGCTACAGCTGAGCAGGGGGTATAGGTCTTTCTATGTTTGATCTTTGATGCATCAATTTCTGCAGTCTCCTCTGGGCCCATCTTTTTATGGCTTTGTTGGTCTCCTTGTAGGGCTCATGTCCCCACCGAGTCCTTCTACATCCCCCTTCTTCCATAAGATTCCTTTCATTCTGTCCAGTTTGCCTGTTAGTCTGCATCTGTTTTGATTCCTTGCTGGCAAAATTAATTCAAATTTTGCACTGGACACTTAATTAGGGCTGAAGGAATGTTTCAGTGGATAAGAGAACCTGCTATGTAAACATTTGAGTTCAATTTTCCAGTATGCATATTAAAAAATCAAAAGCCAACATTGCCATGACTAACCCCAAAGCTTTAGGGAATGCGGCAAGATGGGAACAGGGTACCAGATATTCTCCTGTGTGCCTTGTAATATGTGAGCACATACATCTCATGTGTCCATGCATCACAATATTCTCTCTCTCTCTCTCTCTCTCTCTCTCTCTCTCTCTCTCTCTAAAGATTTAAATTGCAAACCTAAGGCCATAAAACACACAAGACACATAGAGGGAATTCTTCATGACCTTGAATTTGGCAACTAGTTCTAAAATTTATCAACAAAAAACAGAAGCACATATAGGCTGTAACTCATTTAAATTAAAAAGTTCCAAGCCACCAAGAAAGCTACTAAGAAGGGCACAGTCAAATCACACTGCAGGGGAACTGCAGCATTGTTCTGATAAGGTTTTATCGTAAAGAACATGTAAGAACTAAAATTCAGCAAGCTTTAAAAATAAACAAAATGTTTGATAGCCATTTCTCGAAAGAGCACATACAAATTTTATCATTTTATAAAATTCATTTTATCCAGAAATGAATAAAATGCTCTATAATATTCATTAGTAATGAGATATAAATCAAAAGCATAAGATGATGTTATTTTCTAGCTACTGGGACAGCTATAGTTCCTTAAAAATGGGACAATAAGTGCCAGTGATAATATGGAGATGTTCAAAGCCCTATACATGCTGATGGAAACGTAAAATTAAACTGCCTCTATAGGAAATAGTTTGCTAGTTTTCCACAAAGAAAATACATGGTTACCTGAAGATCAAGAAATTTTGATCACAGATATAGTCACTACAGAAATGAAAAGAGGGCTATCACTATTCAGAGCACCGACTTCACCAAAAGGTCCATCCAAAAGTCCATTTAATGACAGATGTATGGATAAAGAAAATGGGATGTCCATGTGCATGGATTGTGCATAAAAATCTTCAACCTCTAGAAAACTGAGTTCTGTTTTATCCCACAATGTGTATCAGCCATAGGTTCAGTGAGTGAAATAAGCCAAATATGAAGTGTAAACAGAGCGTGATTCTGCTCCTATAAAATGCATAGTCTATGCTGCTGCATGGGGTCACAGCTTACAACTATGGGGTAAAGGAAGGTATATAGAGTTACTTAGTGGACAGAGTTTTTGAAACTGCAAGGCTCATGATGATTGTGCACAGTCAAACAAGTGAGTTGAATATTTACACTGAAATGATAAAATTATGTAATGTGTTGTGCCACAATAATGTTGTTGGTTATTATAAAAACTGCCACTCAAATTTGAAAGGTTATTTTATTTTAATTCTTCTAAAATGACTTTTTTTCCCATTTTTGGCCTGTATGTAAATGTAAAGAACACATTTTAAAATCCATTGTGCTTTAATCGGCAAATATTATTGTAATTTGAATAATGTAATCTTCTGTTCCTAATAGAGGAAATTTCTGTTCATTGTGCCCTGAATGAGAGTATAGAAATCTGGAATTTAGCCTTAATCTTTAACTACCCCCATGCTTACCATAGAGGAGAAAAATTTGAGGAATTTTTGCTTTTTATACTAGGGGTAACTTGGGACATCACCATTATCTGTTGTGTGTATCTAATTCCCCATGGTCCACCAACTACTCCTTCCAATGTTTCTAAGAAACCCATAAACATGTCAAAGAGTCAAGAGCCACTACCTTCTTGGTCCTAGAGGTCCCCTGGCTTCAGTGGAGCAACCTGAACCACATACTTCCCATTCCAGTAAAGGGAGTAAAGAGGCTGTAGATATTTGCTACTGAATGTTGGAATTCAAGCACTGGGGAGTGCCCAAGACTGAGATGCTTATGTGGAGCCCACAAACTCATCAGAAAGCAGATGTTTGTGACCCTAGAGAGGGAGCAGTCAGGGCAGAAAGGACCAGGGGGGCCTCCTGCAGCACCAGCAAAGTGTAACATCTCTGCTGAATCCAGCCTTGAATCCTGTGAAAATCTTCACATCAACCTGCCTTTTCATGCATAAATGATTCAAGTAAATTTGTGGTGCTTACACCAAAAGAATCTAAGCAAAACATTTTTGAAACAAACACAAATACACTCAGGGTTAAACTGTAAATTATGCAGGGATTTTTACAACTTGAAAGACAATTTTATATTTGTGAAAAGTAATTTCATATTTCCTGCCTCCATCCCTCTCAGGATAAATATTTAATCTCCTTAGCCAGTCAGGGTGTTCGGGGGAAATCATGTCAGAAACAATGAAAGTCTCACAATCTCCGTGGTGCTGACACATTCTCTCTGTTATTCCTCGCATACAGTCGCACAGCTTCCACATGACTTGTCCTAGGCACAGAGTGTGCCCAGTGTGCTGAAGTTGCCATGGAAGCAACACCATCTTGTATTTCAATGGTGGATATCTCAGATCTAGAAGTCACACAGCCAGTGTTTTATGTGAGAGCTGCTCTCATCGTCTGGCCTGAGTCCCAGTACCTCACAGTACAGCTTACGGGCACACAGGTGCACTCAGTTCTCAAGCACTGTGCAGAACTGCCTGGGTTTAAAAGTGCGCGCTCTTAAAGACAGACGGGTACATGTCATCCTGGCTGGCTAAGTCACACATTTATTTTTTATAATGTTTTAATTAGCATAACAATTTAAGGTTTTCTTACACATTTTACTCTTGTGTAATTATGGTTAATTCTTTGCTTCCACCAACCTCTCTCCATAATATTACCCCCACTTCTACCCTTTTCCCCCAATCCTGCCCTTTACGCTCTCATACCACATATTTATCACCTTTCCACCTCTCTTCTTCAAAGCTTGTTTTTCCATCCCACTAGTTCTTTCCAGTTTCCTGTCTGCTAGCTTCTGCCCACTTCCACAATCAGAGCATACATAAAATAGAAGCTAAAAGCTGCGTATGAGAGAATACTTGCTATATTTGTTTTCCTGAGCCTAGGCTACCATACTTAATGGAATAGTTTCCAGTTCAATCCATTTATTTATAAATTTATAATTTTATCTTTTTATGGATGAACAAAATTCTGCTCTGTATATTTTCATTATCCACATACGTTCGTCTGTTATACACATCTAGGCTGGGTCCATTTCCTGATGCAGTGAACAACAACAACAACAAAAGCATTAAACACAGATGTGCAAACCTCTTTTGGCAGGCTATAAGGTCCTGCAGGAATGTGACTAGGAGTCACCGTTCAGATGTTTTTACACTTACTTATTACTTTGTGTGTGTGTGGGGGGTGATGCAGATGTACACAGATGCGCAGCCCACGGTGCGGGTTTCACAGCTTGATTCTCTCCTTCCACCATGTTCGTTCATACGATGCATTGAACTTGGATCTCCAGGTTTGGAAGGTATTTTTGAGCTCCCTATTTTTAGTTTTTTAAAGAAACCTCCACATTGATTTCCATTGTACAGTGGTTCTCAACCTTTCTAAAGCTGCAACCCTTTAATACAGTTCCTCATGTTGTAGTTAGCTCCAATCGTAAAATTATTTTTGTTGCTACTTCATAGCTGTAATTTTGCTATGGTGTTATAAATGAATCATAATGTAACTATTTCAGAGATAGAGGTATGCCATACACTCACTGGAGCATGTCAAACGCCATTCTCTCAAAGAAAACTGTGTCTTTCCCATGTGCACCCTTACCAGAAGCCATTATTTGTAGAGAGCTACACTTTATCATCCTTATCACAATTTTTAAGTGTTTTCTTCTACGGTTTTGTGTCTATGCTGTTACTTTGTGGAGACAGTTGTCTCAGAAGCCTTCTCTGTCTCTCTTTCTCAACTGTGAGTCTGTAGTCATCAACTGTTTTTAAAGGGTAACATGTTTAAAATGCTACCCTTTGCCTGCTGTTTGCCTTTTGTCTCTTCAAAGACACATGCTATCAAGATATGCCTTCTCTCATTCTGTAGATGAGAAAGAAAAAGTACTGAAGTGCATGGCCCTGTCAGTGGCAGTAGGCTGCAGGAAGCAGAAATGCAGCCCTGTGCAGCCTGCTGTACCAGGGAAAGGTCCCAGAGATTTTGCTCAGGTGAGATGTGGTTCTTCATCTCAGAAAAAGATTTGAGGACAAGTTGAAATGAACCAGTGTTGGCACTTATAAAGAGATTTTTAACACAGATTTGAGAATGAGCAATTATTTAAATAAATGAGCCCAGGAATGGGTCATACAACCCACGCGTGGGTGTGGTCTTTTCTAGGAAAAGTCATTTGTCAGGGTCGTGGCAACAGCTGTGTGTATAATCCTGGAGGCTTTTCAATGTATGTTATATATAGAATGTGGAAGGAATTTTCATTCCTTCTTTTTCTCTTTCCTTTTTTAGTTTGATAGAGTCATAGGGAAGTTTCCAGGCAGGGACACTGTGCAAAACTATAAGTTAAAACCATGTTCACAAAGGCTATACAAGGAAATTAAAATATGTGAGGCTAGTTCACAGGGCCTCGATCTTAAACAAAGAATTGCAGGAAAGCTAGGAACAGAAGAGGTGGCCTTCCCCCAAAAGAACACTCCAACTGGATATCCGGTATCAAATGGTCAGCCCTGAATACATGCATACAGGTAGCACTATTTGGCTGAACAGTTTATATATACAGACATTTATCTATCTATCTATCTGTCTGTCTGTCTAAACATCTATATCTATATATCCCTACATATACATGTATGCATGCAATAACAATTAATGAAAATGTGGTCATGAATTTGAAGGGGAGTTCAAGGAGTATTGTAGGAAGATTCGGAGGGGAGAAAGGGAAAGAAGAAATGAAATAAAATTGTAATCTTAAAAGAGAAAAAAAGCATGTGCTGTAAATGGAGGATTTTTTCCTTTTTTATATTTTTAAGAATTCTGAAAACTTCAAGACTATTGCTGGGAAAGTAGAAAGGTCATACTTGTGCACCTACACATACTTATTTAGAGTAGTTCTACATAAAAGGAACAAGGACACTATCTAAATACCCTTCACATAAATGTTGTTAGCTGTGCTGAATTTTTAGCTCTCCACTGAAGAGAGACATCAACCAAACATCAGGGAGAAGGGATTCCTTCACTTCTCATGTCCTCTTCATTTCCCCTGTGTTTCTCTCCTCACACAGACCATACCACACACACTGGCAGATCCCAGGCTATTTATTCCCCAAGTCCCTGACTCATCTCTCTCTCTTTGCTCTTATGAATATGGATAATCTTCTAAGGAAATTTTGATTTGTTAAGAAGCTATTTGGTTTGAAAGACAGGAATTAATTTTATTCCAGGGGCATATTTTTTTCTCAATTGAATTGAAGTCTTTTAAGAAGTAAGCTCTTTGATGTTCCAATAATATTGAAGTTGTAAAGCCAGTACAGTCTGTTGGAATCACTGGAGGTAGATATAGTTTGCCCTAGTTTGACTTCACTTTTCATGCCTAGGCTAGTCACTAAATATTTAGAACAGTAATCCTTTTTTGAGTTGACATAGTGATCAAATAAATAATACATATTAAATTGTTTTGGCCATACTCAGACTCCACAAAGCATTATTGTTGTTATAAGGGAATTTTTCAAGTCATTATTTTAGGCTGACAAATGTGCCTGAAAGCTTAGAAAACCCTTTCCTTTTGTCTTCTGTTGACAAAGAAGAGGAATTCTTTTCTGAGACACCCCTAACAACTATGGTCGGATTTCCATGCCTGCTTCAAACATACATTGTCCAATGATATCAAAGTACCAGTTATCAAAATACCAGGTGCTTCAATTGCAATGAATTTACAAAGAAACGTTTTAGAGCACAACATAGAGGTGCATTAACTCTTAGGAATATGACACATTTACTTATGGAAGAGAACAAACAGATTCTGGCTATAAGGGAGTGCAAAGGATCTCAGGGTTTGTGTAGCCACTATGACAAGGGAAGGCATTGGTCTAGGGGTTCCAAGAGGGACATACAAGTTAATCACTTGCCATTGGGAAATGAATGGAGGGGCCTGTCAGCTTGAGGCACCGGGAAAAACAATATAAGTAGTCTTCTGTTGGACAACTAGGAGGTAACAGGCAGGTAGGAAAACCAAAACTAAAAGTTTCAGATTTGATACATGCTACTAAAGGAAGCACAGCTTTGAGAATGGATACAGATAAACCTCTCACCCTATCCACAAGAGTTGAATACTACAAATAAACCACAGGTGTTTATGGTCCTTTCCCTTCAGGGACAGTAGGGATGATCTTGGGAAGAGGTGGATTAACTTCTCAAGGATTTATTGTATATCTAGATATTCTAGATGGGAATTGCAAGGAAGAAATTAAAATTATGGCATATGTAAAAAAGGAGATGGAAATTAATGCAGGGATAGAACTGCTCAGCTGTTACTGTTTCCCCACATCAAGGGCAAAGCAGCTTTGCTCCAGTAGAAAGAACAGGCTCATTTTGGAATGCTGGAAAATGTTTGTTCTGGCAAACAGTGATTAATGATCAGAGACACAAATTAATGGTACAAATGAGTGGTGGTGAAATATAAGGTTTGGTAGATACAGGAGCTGATATCAGTATCCTCTCCCAAAAGTTTTGGAATCCAAAATGGATACTTCAGAAAGTTTATGCACAGTTTATAGGAAGTGGTAAATTATCCCAAGGTAGACAAAGTGTATGGTGGATTAAATGTGTGGGACGAGAAAGGCAAACAGGGAAGTTGAGACCCTATGTGGCTTATTTACCCATAAATTTATGGAGAAGGGACCTTTTATAACAATGGGGTACTCAAATCAATATTCCTACAATCCCACAGACAGCAAATGATGAAATTAGGGATAAAATGATATGTTTTATATGTGTTTATATAGGTTTTGATATGTGTAATCAAGAACAATCACAAGCTGTGCCCACTGTACAAGCACAGAGCATCGCTGGGATTGAGTTTCCAAATTTATCAGAGAGGCCCCTGCTGAAATGCCAACAGCCTGGCCCCTCAAGTGGATATCAAATAGACCTGTGTGGTAAGAGTAGTGGCCAATGACAAAAGAAAAACTGCAGGCACTTGAACAACTGGTTCAATAGGAGCTACAGGCTCAACATATAGAAAAGTCTACCAGGCCATGGAATTCCCCTCTTTGCTATAAAAAATAAATCAGGAAAATGGAGAATGATAATGTATTTAAGAGCTGTTAATAGAGTCATTCAACCAATGGGTCCTTGACAACCTGGAATTGCTTTACCTTCTTTCTTAGCTAGATCTTGGCCTATAATAATATTTGATTTAAAGGATTGCTCTTTCACAATACCCTGCATAAGCAGGAGAGGGAAAGCTTTGCTTTCTCCTTACTTACTCTGAACAATAGTGTCACAATAAAGAGATATCGCTGGAAGATTTTGCCAAGGGGAATATTAAACAGTCCAACTTTATGTCAATATCTTGTGCAACAATCTTTAGAAATAATTCATGGGGAGATCCAAGATGGCAGCGACCAGCGTGCACCATATCTGAGGGGCAAGGGATCTGAAACTCTGAAATTAGTGAGTGGAGGGGAAGCTGGACACAGAACATCGACATTGAGGCTTCCTCAGAGAAAGGCGACAAACCCTGAGCTGAGACATTAGGATTCAGGTCAACCACAGACTTCTCTGCAGACTTCTTCTGGGGACTCAATTTCCAGGTGCTTTCCCTTGACGGGCCTCCCTACTCCAAGGCAGGGGCAGCAGCAGAGACAGCCTGCAGGGCCCACAGTTCCTAGCACAGAGCACAGAGCCTGCTGCTTCTAGCACAGAACCCCCTTCTTGAGATTTGAGACAGAGAATACTCAATCCCCTGGCACTTCCCCTTGACAGGCCTCCCTTCTCCCTCCTTGGCTGAGGCAGAGGTGGCAGAGGCAGCCCACAGCGTCTGCCACAGAGTGCAGTGCTCTGTCTGCAGTGCTTGCAGCTCCTAGCACAGAGAGCAGCACAGGCACCTGCACCAGGCCAACCAGGTCCACGGCTAACCACGGCCTTCCCAATGACACCACCAGGCCAACCATGTCAGAAGCTCCCCTGGGCCTTCGAGAAGGCATCTGTTACAGCGGCCTCCTAGTTCTGTGGCAGTTGCTGGACTTCCAGTGGACAACATCACCAGATCCCAATTTCTGCGGCAACATGGGGATTCTGGGACAACATTATAAACATTGAAGCCCCTGCTCTGCCAGTGAAGTCCAGGCAAATAACTACTGGAACCCAAACAGATCTGAATACCAGAACGACTGTACGACAAGACTGTAGACCACTGAAGTATTCAGGAAATGTGAACAGGCACATTGTGCCCACAAACAGTGCCCTCAAACTGTACCTACAAACAGCTCTAGTGTCCACACCCCCTCGTTCGACTGCACCCCCCACATTCCAAGCATGTACACTCCCTAGAACTCTTAAAAACACTTCCACACACATGCGCATGCTTGCTCCCTTGCAATTGCGCCAGCAGATCATCTTCCCTTAGGTACAGCTGAAACACCAAAGCACACTCTCAAACCAGTGGACCTCTCTCGTATTTCTGAAAACACTCCAGACACCAGAGAAAGACAGACACAGTCTGAACTACAGAACAAACAGTGAAGGTTTCAGGTAAGCAGATAGCCAGAGGCCGGTATAAGAACACACCCAAAAAAATCAGGACATCATGGCTCCACCAGCAACCCTCAAAATCAATGGATATTTTAAATCATTGGAAACACAGGAAAATGACTTTAGAGCTATGATTATGCAGTTATTACAGGCATATAAAGAGGAAACAAACAAATCTCTCATAGAAATAGCCACACAAGTGGAGGCAAATAAAGAAAAAACAAACAAAGCTCTCAAAGAAATAGCCATGCAAATGGAGGAAAATAAAAAGGAAATGAACAAATCTCTCAAAGAAATACAGGCCAATACAGCAAAACAAATAGAGGCATAAGTACAGGCACTTTAGTGGCATATAGAGAGGAAACAAACAAAAAAATAGAAGCCATCATAGAAAGACAGGAATTCACATTCAAACAGATGAAGAAAATGATGCAAGGCATGAAAACAGAATTAGAATCAATAAAGAAAACACAAACAGAGAAAACACTGGAGCTGGAAAACTTAGAGAAAAGAGCAGGAACCACAAAGTTAAGCATCACCAATAGAATACAAGAGATAGAAGAGAGAATCTCAGGTGCTGAAGATACCCTTGCAGAAATTGATACCTCTCTCAAAGAAAAAGTAAAATCAGAAAAGTCCCAAACACAAAACATCCAAGATATCAAGGACGCCATGAAAAGACAAAATCTAAGAATAATAGGAATAGATGAAAAAGAAGAATCCAGGCTCCAAGGTGCAGAAAATATTTTCAAGAAAATCATAGAAGAAAATTTTCCCAATTTAAAGAAAGAGATGTCCATAAACATACAAGAGGCCTATAGAACACCAAATAGACTAAACCAGAAAAGAGACTCTTCATGTCACATCATAGTCAAAACACTTAAACTACAGAACAAAGAAAAAAATATTAAAGGCAGCAACGGAAAAAGGCCAAGTAACATATAAAGATAGACATATCAGAATCACTCCAGACTCCGAAACAGGAACTATGAAAGCCACAAAGGCCTGGACATATATCATGCAGACTTTAAGAGACCACAGATGCCAACCCAGACTACTCTACCCAGAAAAGCTTTCAATCAACTTAGATGGAGAAAACACAATATTCCATGACAAAACTAAACTTAAACAATATCTACATAGAAACCCAGTCCTAGAAAAGAAGGAAAACTCCAGTCCAGCAAAATCAACTACACCACTACACCCAAGAAAACACAGGGAATAGACAACTTCTCAACAAAGAATTAAAATAAAACAAGCGTAGAAACACAATGTACCACTAACGCCATAATAAAAGGAACTAGCATTCATTAGTCACTATTATCTATCAACATCAATGGACTAAACTCTCCAATAAAAAGAAACACACTAACAGAATGGTTGCAGAAACAGGTCCCAAAATTATGCTGCATCCAAGAAACACACCTATGAAACAAAGATAAACACTACCTCAGAGTAAAGGGCTGGAAAAATGTTTTTCAAGCAAGTGGACCCAGAAAACAAGCTGGGGTAGCTATCCTAATATCCAATAAAATATACTTTCAACCAAAATTAATAAAAAAAAAATTTCTCATCAACAGAAAATTCCACCAGGAGGACATAACAATTCTGAACATCTATGCTCCAAATATAAGAGCACCTACATTTGTAAGTGAAACATTATTAAAGCTTAAATTGCACATCGATCCCAACACCTTAATAGTGGGAGAATTCAACATTCCACTCTCACCAAGGGAAGGATCATCTAGACAGAAGCTAATTAGGGAAATAAAGGTACTTACAGAGGTCCTAAATTAAATAGACTTAATAGATGTCTATGAACTTTTTCATACAAATTCAAAAGAGTATACCTTCTCTTCAGCACCTCATGGAACCTTCTCCAAAATAGACCATATAGTTGTTCACAAAGCAAACATCAACAGATAAAAGAAGATTGAAATAATCCCTTGTATTCTATCTGACCACTATGGAGTAAAGCTGGACCTCAACAAAAACAGAACTAGCAAAAAGCCTACACACACATGGAAACTGAACAACTCCCTACTCAGTGAGAGCTGGGTTAAGGAAGAAATAAAGAAATAAATTAAAGACTTCCTAGAATTCGATGAAAATGAAGGCACAACATACCCAAATTGATAAGACTCAATGAAAGCAGTGTTAAGAGGAAAATTCATAGCACTAAGTGACTTCAAGAAGAAATTTGAAACATCTCATACACACAACTTAATGGCCCACCTGAAAGCCTAGGAAAAAAAAAGCAGACATACCCAAGAGGAAATAATCAAACTCAAGGCTGAAATCAATGAATAAGAATCAAATAAAACCATTCAAAGAATCAATTAAACCAAGATCTGGTTCTTTGAGAAAATCAACAAGATAGACATACCCTTAGCCAATTTCCAAATCAGCAAAATCAGAAACAAAAACAGGGACAAAACAACAGACACTGAGGAAATCAAAACAATCATTAGATCTTAATTCAAAAGCCTATATGCCATAAAATTTGAATATCTAAAGGAAATGGACAATTTTCTTTATAGATTCCATTTACCAAAAATAAATCTAGATCAGTTAGAGAGACTGAATAGTCCTATATCCCCCAAGGAAATAGAAGTAGTCATCAAAAGTCTCCCTTCCAAAAAAATCTCAGGGCCAGATGGTGTCAGTGCCAAATCTACTCAACCTTCAAAAAACTGTTAACTCCATTTCTCTCCAAACTATTCCACAAAATAGAAACAAAAGGAACATTACCAAACTCATTCAATGAAGCCACAGTCACCTTGATTGCTTACCCACAAAATGACCCAACCACAAAAAAGAGAGAACTTATGAAATTCTTATGAACATTGATGCAAAAATACTCAATAAAGTACTGGCAAACTGAATCCAAGAACATATAAAAGATATCATCCACTATAACCAAGTAAGCTTCATCCCAGACAGGGGTGGTTCAATATATGGAAATACACCAATGTAATCCACCATATAAACAAACTGTAGGAGAAAAACAACATGATCATCTCCTTAGATGCTGAAAAAGCATTTGATAAAATCCAACACCTATTCATGTATAAAGAAATTAGGGATATAAGGCACTTACCTAAACATAGCAAAGACAATATACAGCAAGCCTATAGCCAACATCAAACTCAATGGAGAGAAATTTAAATCAATCCCACTGAAATCAGGGACAAGGGGCAAGGCTTTCCACTGTCTCCATATCTCTTCAACATAGTACTTGAAGCCCTAGCTAGAGCAATAAGACAACTAAAAGAAATCAAGGGGATTCATATCAGAAAGGAAGATGTCAAAGTATCACTATTTGCAGATGATATGATAGTATACATGAGCAACCCCAAAAATTCAACCAGAGAACTCCTTCAGCAAAGTGGCTGGATACAAAATTAACTGTAAAAAAAAAAAGGAGCCCTCCTGTATACCAAAGACAAAACGACTGAGAAAGAAATTAGTGAAAAAACAAAAAACACACTCACAATAGCCTCAGAGGACATAAAGTACCTTTGTGTATCTGGACTCTAACCAACCAAGTGAAAGACCTGTTTGAGAAAAAAAGCTTTAAGTCTCTGAAGAAAGTAACTGAAGAAGACATCAGAAGATGGAAAGATCTCCCGTGGCTTGGCAGTATTAACATAGTAAAAATGGCCATCTTACCAAAAGCAATCTACAGATTCAGTTCAATTCCCATCAAAATACCAACACAAATCTTTACAGAAGTGACTGAAAAATTCTCAACTTCATATGAAAAAAAAAAAAAAGAAAAACAAAACAAAACCCAGAATTGCTAAAACGATCCTGTAAAACAACCAATTATCTGGAGGTGTCTCCATCCCTGTCCTCAAGCTATACTACAGAGCAATAATAATAAAAACTGCATGGTACTGGCATAGAAAAAGAATGGTAGAACAATGCAATTGAATAGAAGACACAGAAATAAACCCATACAACTATGGATACTTGATTTTTGACAAAGAAGCCAAAACCATACAATGGAAATAGGACAGCATCTTCAACAAATGGTGCTGGTCCCTGGATGTCTACATGAAGAAAAATGGAAATAGATCCATATTTATCACCCTGCACAAAACTAAATTCCAAGGGGATCAAAGACCTCAACATAATACCAGACACAATAAATCGGTTAGAAAAAAAATTGGGGAAGAGCCTAGAACTCACTGGCACAGGAGACAACTTCCTGAACATAACACCAACAGCACAGGCTCTAAGCACAACAATCAATAAATGGGATTTCATGAAACTGAAAACCTTCTGTAAAGCAAAGGGCACTGTCAGAACAAAACAGCAGCCTACAGATTGGGAAAGGATTTTCACCAACCCTCTATCTGACAGAGGGTTAATATCCAGAATATAATGAACTACAGAAGTTATAAAGCAACACATCAAGTAATCCAATTAAAAAAAATGAGGTACAGAGCTAAACAGAGAATTCTTGCTACAGGAATATCGAATGGCAGACAAACACTTAAGGTAATGCTCAACATCCTTAGTCATAAGGGAGATATAAGTAAAAACAACCCTGAGATTTCACCTTCACCCTCCAAAATGGCTAAGATCATAACTCAAGTGACAATACATGCTGGAGAGGTTGTGGAGAAAGGGACACCCTTCTCCATTGCTGGTGGAAATGTAAACATTTACAACTGCTTTGGAAATCAATCTGGAGCTTTTTCAGACAATTAGGAATAGCACTCTCTTGAGATCTAGCTATACCACTTCTAGGCATATATCCAAAAGATGCTCAAGTACACAACAAGGACATTTTTTCAACCATATTTGTAGCAGCTTTATTAGTAATAGCCACACCTGGAAACAACCCATATGTCCCTCAATGGAAGAATGGATACAGAAATTGCAGAATATTTACACAATGGAATACTACTCAGCAATTAAAAAGAAGGAAAGCATGAAATTTGCAGGCAAATGGTCGGATCTAGAAAAGATCATTGTGCATGAGGTATCCCAGAAGCAGAAAACCTCACACAGTATATACTCACATAAAAGTGGATACTAGACTTATAATATAGGATAAGCCTACAGAAATCTGTACACCTAAAGAAGCTAATCAAGAAGGACCCTGGGTAAGATGATCCATCCTTCCTCAGGAAGACAAATGGGATGAACATTGAAAAAAGGACAAACAGGAAACAGGACAGGGGCCTACCACAGAGGGCCTCTGAAAGACTCTGCCCAGCAGTGTATCAAAGAAGATGCTGAGGCTCATAACCAAATTTTGGGCACAGTGCGGGGAATTTAATGAAGGGTGATATAGTAAGTCCTGGACAGGAAAGGAGCTCCACGAGGAGAGCAAAAGAAGCAGTCTAGGCACAGGGATCTTTTCTGAGACTGATTCTCCAACCAAGGACCATTCGTGGATATAACCTAGAACCCCTGCTCAGATATAACCCATGGCAGCTCAGTAACTAAGTGACCTAGTAAGGGGAACAGGGACTGTCTCTGACATGAACTCAGTAGCTAGTTCTTTAATCACCTCCCCCTGAGGGGGAGCAGCCTTGCCAGGTTACAGAGGAGGACAATGCAGTAGGTTCTGATGAGACCTGATTAACTAGGATCAGATGGAAGGGGAGGAGGACCTCCCCTATCAGTAGACTTGGAGAGGGGCATGGAAGGAGATTTCGGAGAAAGGGTGGGATTGGGAGGGAATGAGGGAGCAGGCTACAGCTGGAATACAAAGTGCATAAACTATAATTAATATAAAAATAAAAATTTAATAAAAAATAAATAATTCCTTCTTCTGATGTCCATCCTCTTTGCTTTTCTGGATAGGGATTGAGCATTTTAGCAAGAGTCCTCCCTCTTGGTTAGTTTCTTTAGGTGTACAGATTTTAGTAGGTTTATCCTATATTATATGTATATATGAGTGAGTATATACCATGTGCCTCTTTCTGCTTCTGGGATAGCTCACTCAGGAAGATCTTTTCCAGATCTCACCATTTACCTGCAAATTTCATGATTTCCTTGTTTTTAATGGCTGAGTAATATTCCATTGTGTAGATGTACAACAATTTCTGTATCCATTCCTCCACTGAGGGGCATCTGGGCTGTTTCCAGCTTCTGGCTATTACAAATAAGGCTGCTACAAACATGGTTGAGCAAATGTGCTTATTGTGTACTTGAGCCTCTTTTGGGTATATGCTTAGGAGTGGTATAGCTGGATCTTGAGGAAGTGCTATTTCTAGTTGTCTGAGGAAGCATCAGATTGCTTTCCCGAGTGGTTGTACAAGTTTACATTCCCACCAGCAATGGAGACGGGTGTCCCTTTCTCCACAACCTCTCCAGCATGTGTTGTCACTTGAATTTTTGATCCTAGCCATTCTGATGGGTGTAAAGTGAAATCTTAGGGTTGTTTTGATTTGCATTTCCCTTATGACTAAGGATGTTGAACATTTCTTTAAGTGTTTCTCTGCCATTCAGTATTCCTCTGTTGAGAATTCTCTGTTTAGCTCTGGACATCAGAAGAAGAAGAAAAGAGGGAACAAGTCAGGAGCCTGACACAGAGGACCTCTGAAAAGCTCTGCCCTGCAGACTATCAATGCAAATGCTGAGACTTATGGGCAACCCTTGGGCAGAGTGCAGGGAATCTTAGGAAAGAAGTGGGAAACAGTAAGAGCTGGAGAGAACAGGAACTCCACAAGGAGAGCAACAGAACTAAAAAATCTGAGCACAGGGGTCTTTCTTGAGACTGATACTTCAACCAAGGTCTATGCATGGAAATAACCTAAGACCCCTGCACAAATGTAGCCCATGACAGTTCAGTATACAAGTGGGTTCCATTGTGATAGAAACAGGAACTGTCTCTGACATGAACTGATTGCCCTGCTCTTCAATTACTTCCCCCTGAAGGGGAAGCAGCATTACCAGGCCACATAAGATAATGCAGCCACTCCTAATGAGACCCAATTGACTAGGATCAGAAGGAGGGAAAAGAAGCCCTCCTATCAGTGGACTTGGGGTGGGGCATGCTTGCAGAAGGGAGAGGGAGAGCGGAACTGGGAGGGGAGGAGAGAGAGGCAAATGGGGGGATACAAAGTGAATCAAGTGTAATTAATAAAGAATTTTAAAAAAGAAATAATTCTTAGGCAATTCCTCAGTCTATCATTTATCATTACATTTATGATTTTTTTTTGGATGATTCTAATGTAGATACTTTAGAAAACAATGTTTAAGAAACACAAAGAATTCTGCCATTCTAGGGGTTACACTTTGTGCCAGAAAAAAATACAAAGAGGAGATTCACTTAGTTTTTTGGGATATGAAAAAGTCAAAAATTTGACCACAAAATGTACAGATCCATAGGGACCAATTAAAAACTCTTAAAGATTTTCAAAAATTAACGGGAAATATTACCTGAGACTGATGCCTGAACCTGGATTAAGTACTTATGAGTTAAGTAACTTATTTCAAACATTACAAGAAGAGTCAGATTTAAATAATCCACGATACCTAACAGTTGGAGCCGAAAAAGTGTTAATTCAGGTAGAACAAAGATTGCAAAATGCGTATGTGGGTTGAATTGATTCTAAAGTTGATTGCATTTTGGTCATTTTACCTTCAACTCATTCTCCTACTGAGATCATTATGCAAAGGGAAGATGGTATTATAGAATGGATTTCCTTAGCACATGAGTAAAAAATTAAAGTTTTACATAGAAAATATTTCTGAATTAATTATAAAAGATAGAATAAGACTACATCAATTATCGAAATTGACCTGACTGAAATTGGAGTGCCTCTTACTAATACTGAGATTATGTCATTGTGGGTAATCAATGAAAATTGGCAAAGAGCTTGTAGTAACTACTTGGGAGAAATTAATAACAAATACCCTAAAAGCAAACTATACAGTTTATAAAAAGAACTAATTGGATTGTTCCATGTATTGTAAAAAAAAGCACCAATTCCAGAGGCACCAACATTCTATACTGATGCAAACAAGATGGTACTGGCAGGTTATAAAACAGACAAAATAAGCAATGTGATAAAAATCCCATATTCTTCAGTTAAAAAATCCGAATTATATGATATTAGACTTTCCTGAATCCCTTAATATAATTACTGACTCTCAATATTCAGAAAGAATTGTTTTATATATAGAAACTGCTGAATTTATTCTTGATCACTCACAATTGACCTTATTATGCGTGTAATTTCAACAAGCCATCAGAAGTAGAAACTATCCATTATACATTACTCTTACAGGTTTGTCAGGTCAACCGGCACAAAGAAATGAGGAAATTGATCAGTTACTATTAGGAAATGTGTTAGAATCCTCAAAATGTCATGTTAACAGTAAAGATTAAGAAAAAATTTCTATCACTTGGCAGCAAGCCAAAGAAATAATAATATTGTGTCCTACGTGTTCTCTGTATACCCAGACTCCATTACCAGCTGGTAGTAACCCTATGGATACCAAAAGAAATTAAATCTGGCAGATGGATGTGTTTCGTTTGCAGAATTTAGAAAACAAAGGTGTGTATACCATACCATAGATATATATTCAGGGTTCCAATAGGCAACTGAAAAGCTACACATTGGATGGAAATAATGTTAATTATGGGGATAGCAGCACAAATTAAGACTGATAATGCTCCTGCATATGTGTCCAGTAAGATGAAACAATTCTTTGCATATTTTAATATAAAATACATAACTGATATACCACACAATTCTACAGGACGAGCTATTATTGAAAGAACTAATCATATATTGAAAGAGATGCTTATCTTAAAAAAGAGAGTAAACACCCCCAGCGACAAGCTAAATAATGCTTTGTTAACTTTAAATTTTCTTAATGTTGATGAAGAAGGAACAACAGCAGATACTGGGTTACAGAAGATACTGGGTTATAGAAAAAAAACTGTAGAACTATAATAACCCACTTATTATAAGGACATGTTAACAGCATAATGGAAACCTGCAATAGTTTTGAGATGGGTTTCTGGTTATGCTTATGTATCTACAGGGAATAAAAAAAATATGGTTACCAACAAAACTTACAAAGATTGGATCTGACCAGAAAAGACCTCCTACTAGCTGGAACTTGCATGTCTTCACATGGCAAATGAATCTTGTTGGCTACCTGGTCCTCATGATGCAAAAATGTACCTATAATATTACCTTTTAAAGTTTGTTTATTTTCAGAGCAGAAGACCAGATAAAAATGAAGATAAAGCAAGTAGCCCAGGTGATTTTAACCTTATAGACTACCTCAGTTACTGTTCCCTCAAAAACCTATATCCAGGTCAACTTCAAAAGGGCTTGCCCAAACGATTGATACCAAAGAGACTGGACATTAAACCTGCAAACTAGACAGAAAACACTGAGACTAGACTGAAAACTCAGAGACTGGGCAAAATCCACAGAGACTGGATAGAAAAAGGTACAGCTAGCTTTTTCAGTGCTTGTCCAATATCCTAATTTTTAAGGGTACCCAAAAGACGTTTTTCCTCAGACAACAAAAAATAATTTTAAGAACATAACACCCCCCTGCCCAAGAGGTGGGGTGGGAGGTTGTTGGTCATTTGGTGAGTTATGCATTGATCATGGTAAAGGAAAAATAAGTAAAGATTAAAATCAGTGATCTCTTTCTTTTTCCTCCCTGTTTTTCTTTTTGTCTTATCTTTTTCTCTTAACTGGTATTAGGGGGAAAGGTGGAGGGGGAATATAGTAGATAATTAAATCTACTAGTGTCAAATATTATGTATTCGTATGGAAAATTGTAGGTTGATAGAAATTTAAAGTTATTTTGTTCAACTTTTGCTTAGTATATTGTACAAATGCAGCTCATTTGAAAATGTGGTATAAAACTCTAGTCTTATGATAACTATTGCAAACTGTTCAGAATGATTGGAAATGCAAATTAGTAGTTAGCAACCTATAAGTACTTTAACTTGTAGTCTTGTTAGATACTTGTTTAGTTAATTACAGAAATAAGCTTTATTTAGTCTCTTGCATATATTTTCAAGGTTAAGTAGATAGTACATAGCTAGACACAGGCAATGTTGCTAGGTAGATAGATAGATAGATAGATAGATAGATAGATAGATAGATAGATAGATTACATACTAGGTAATGGTAGATACATAGGTGGTCTTCAAAAACTTCAGAGGTCTATAGAATATGGCATTTAAAACATTTTAATAATGAATGGCTTTTCTAACAGAAAGACACGTTTTCTCCTGGCACACTTCTAATATACTTCCAAGAAGATGATAGGCATCAAAGAAACAAATGTGACAAGATAGGCACTGGAAGAAAAACAAGATTGTCCTTCAACTGCTGATAGCAGGCTGTCTGAGCAAACTGTGAACAAGCAGGACACTGGAAAATTGACTATCCAATTTTGCAGAGACTAAGTGGTCAGTCCTTCAAAATTCCTGTTTCACAGGAAAGTCTGTCTGATATTCTGGGCCAGTAGGCTGAAGATTGAATGTCCCAAAGACACAGAGAAACTTCTGGTGACTGTCCAGGGAATCAACTGTCTCTCTCATTCCTATAGCTCTGGAAGCTCTTTGCTCTCTGATTCCTATATGGCTAGGTATTATTTTTTCCTTCTAGCATCTCTGATGGTGTTGAAGTTCAGATAGTCATACTTCTACTACAATTAAGCTTAAGGTCTAGATGTTTTCAGGTTGATAGATATAATAAGAAAGTGGTTTAGGTACAGAGGTTAGAACACACCAGGATAAGATAGATAGTGGAACACTTTTTCCAAGATTGCCAAGTACAAATGAACTGGACATTATAATTGTAATTTTTACCTGAAAATTCTCGTAATTCTTATTGTATACAGTTTATTAATATTAGAGGAAAAGCCAAATTATTTTACACAGAAAGGGGTAATGTTGTGAATGTTTTGGTTTATTATATGTAAACATGTTTTTGTTAAAATTCCAAGGTGGGAAATTTAGTTTGTACACACCTGTCTCGTGAAGAGCATGGTCTTTGACAGATAAAATTCATTGAATTCTGAGGACTTTGAAGAGTATAAATATGACAGCCTAGAGGAAAAAGGCTTAGCTGCTTGGAGGAGGACTGCTTGCTGCTAATTCATCCTGCTGCTACATTTGCTGTTTGCTGATTTTCTGGTTACCTGGACTTCTGGATGACTGACATTGGTATTGCCTCCAAAAGAAACCTATGAACCTACCCAGCAGAAGGTAGCAGAGAGAACTACACTGCCTGTCTCCACTAACCTTCTTTCCCTCCTACCTGGTGTTGGAGAGTTGGAAGGGAGGTAGAAGCATTTAATAACCCTAAAAAGAGTAGGTTTGTTTGAAAAAATCAAAGTCAACACCCTCCTGAACTGTTGTTGCGTTTCTGTAAGTCTACTTAGGAGGTACCTGTTAGAATTTTAGTGTGTGGGGTGCTTGCTCATCTGCATTTGTTAGTAATGTACTTGACTTGACTCACTTAATTATTGCCTTCCTAAAACTTAACTTCATTCTCGGGACACTTGCAGGCCCATCACCCCAGAAAGGACACCTTAATTACCTCATTCTGGATAATGTGCGCTAGTATCCACTGACTGAATCAACCCTTGGTTTAAGGTAAGAGATTCCAGACATAACTAAGTTTCCTATCCACTGACTGAATCAACCCTTGGTTTAAGGTAAGAGATTCCAGACATAACTAAGTTTCCTAACTAAGACTGAAACTTCAGTTACAAGTTCTTGAAAGAATGTGACAAGCATAGCAGTAAAATCTGTGTGAACATGTGTGACCCTTCCTAAGGATCTATCTCTATTTTCTATCTCTATGATGGCCTAATTCCTTCTGTACGAAGAATTTTGCCTTTTATGAAAATACTCTTTTATACGTTTGTGATAAACAGTTGAGAAAATGGACAAATATTAAAAAATTAACCTTTACAGATGGGTTTATGGAATAAAAGAACTCAAGAAATAGCAGGTAGGTTGTGAAAGGACATGTGATGAGGGTCCAGAGTGATTGGAACATATGTTTGGGAAGAAATGTTGTATTCTATGAGGAAAAGATGCAGAGCAGAATAATAACAAGAAACAGAATTACATAATGACTGATGCCAGAAACTCTTTGGGGTTTGTTTTGAATGTCTAGCTCTTTGAATGTAGCCGAGCTTGAAGCAAACTGAAGTATTTGATTGACACTCAAGTCTATGGTTAAATCTTGGAACATTTTGGGTGGAGAAGTAAGAAAGTGACAAATAACATTGTTAGCAGATGTAGAAAGAAACAAAAATGCTGAGGATGGTTCTAATGGGTCATGGGTCACATATGATCCAAAAGCAATCTATAGGCATTCAATCAAGGAAGATTTGGAAGACAAAAAAGAAAATCATGTAGCTAATAAAGGTTTTCTTTGGCAACTAAGGATGACTTACCATGTTCTCTCACTTTCTTAAGGTTATATGGAAAATGTTTGTATTTTGATATCCAGAAAGAATAAAGTGAAATAAAAGAAGAACAAGTGAATTATGCTGTATGGCTAGTCGTTGCTCCAAGAGTGCTCATACCTGCAACACATGGTTCTCCAAACCCACTGACAGGCAGAAGAGGCACTTCTGAGTTAATGTATAATGGTCCCCATCCTATTGGTGTGGATGACTCTCTTTTCTGAGTCTGAGCTTACCTGGAAGCTTATTTGTAGCCAGTAAAGTACATCAAAAGTAAAGGAAGTTGACTGTAGATATTAAGTCATAAAAAGACTGTGACTCTCAATGTTGAACATTCTCACTTTAGAGGGAACTGAGCTGCCACTGATGTGAGCTACTTTACAAAGGGTCCATGTGTGAAAGAAGTGATGGTTGTCCTGATAGGCAGTACTTACTCAGGTCTGTCGAACAACAGGATTGTATGTGAAACACGTCATTCCCAAGTGAACCTTGGTATAATTACAGTCTCAGCAGACACTTCAGTCACATCTCAAATGGACTCTGAGTTAAGGTATAGTTGTTTCCAGACCTACAAGATCTGCAAATACTAGCATGCTGTTTAAGACTCTAAACAGGTCCCATTTATTGATTGTTGGTCTTAGATCCTGAGATGTTGGTGTTCTGTTCAGGAAGTTGTCTCCTGTGCTAACAAAGCCAAAAATGGTGGCCCCAGGCAGGACTGCAGAGACTGATGCATCAACCAAACACCAAGCATAGAGAGGATCTGGACACCGCCCAGTCTCCATGTGGGTCCCCAAATAAGGGGAGAAGAGACAGTCTCTGACATGAACTCGATTGCCTGATCCTTGATCACTTTTCCCTGATGGCGTGACCTAACCAGCCTACAGAGGAAGAGGATCCTGGCAGTCCTGATGGGGCCTGATAAGCTAGAGTCGCTGATAGTAGGAAAGGAGGACTTCCTCTATCAGTGGACTAGGGGAGAGGGATAGGGGAAGAAGAGAGAGGAAGGGTAGGACTTGAAGGAGATGAGGGAGGGAGCTACAACTGAGATAAAAAGCAAATTGTAAAATAATAATAAGTTGAGGAAGAGAAAGAGGAGGAGGAGGAGGAGGAGGAGGAGGAAGAAGAAGAAGAAGAAGAAGAAGAAGAAGAAGAAGAAGAAGAAGAAGAAGAAGAAGAAGAAGAAGACTCCACAAAGAAAGTCAAGCAGGATTCATCTCATAGAAGAGTCATAATATAGTAGAGAAAGAAAAATTAATGAAAAACAGATGGCTTATTTTGGTTGATTTTCCTAAAGAAAACAAGATTCAGCCTTAAATTTAAGGTCAGTTGAGTCAGCTAAAAAGACCAGAAGGATACAGTAGTGTTATTTAGAGCCTGGTATTTGCATGGATGGTGTTGGGTCTATAGAACTAGTTAGTGTAGTGCCCAGTATCCTTTAAAGTAGTTATTTCTAGTTTTGTGTCGTAAGTTGGCTTTTCTATTGCTGTGATGAAAAAAACGGACCAAAAGCCACTTGGAAAGGAAGTCATTTATTTGGCTTACAAATAAGGAAAACCCAGGGAAAGAACCTGGAAGCAGGAAATGAAGCAGAGACCATGAGGAATATTGCTTGCTGGCTTGTTCCCTGTGGCCCATGGGTCACTCTGCCTGCTTTATTATATCACCCAGTACCAGTAGTCTGGATTTTAGTAATTACTCAAGAAACTGCCCCTGCAGTTTGATAAGAGGAACTTTCTCAGTTGAGGTTCCTCTTCTCAGCTAACTTTAGCTTGTGTCAAGTTGACAAAAAAAAGAGAGAAAGAAAGAAAAGAAAAGAAAAGAAAAGAAAAGAAAAGAAAAGAAAAGAAAAGAAAACAAAAGAAAAGAAAAGAAATGAAAAGAAAAGTTAACCAGGACAACTTAAAGAAACATCCTGCAATGGATACAGGCAAAGGCTTTCTTATAAGAAGAAAGAGGGACACACACTTTTCAAAACAAAATAGGAAAAATTATGAACCAAACAGAGAAGAGACAACAAAAGAACAGTCACGTGCCATATGCTGAGAACATGGCAGACATGCTGAACAAAGAAGGCCTCCCAAATGTCCCCATAAATTCCTCTCGCTACTCCTTGCTACCCACTTCAGCGGATCTTCACAGCCTTCTAACATTAAACCAGTCCTGTGTCCTGCAAGTCTCAATCAATCAAAATAATCTGCATTTAGGATCTTGTGTTAGGTTTTTCTCTATCGCCCAAAATTAATTTGGTTGTTATTGTTTGTACAATAAATTAGCGTTCTGCATCTGAGCATCAGTCAGCCTGAGCAGCTGCAGCTCTGGTGTAAATAGAGTCAACAACAATCAAATTCTGACATGATTTCTGCTTATTTCCTTCTCCTCCCACTCCTTTTGATGAAGTGCTTTTTGAATTTTCAAAAGAGCTTCATGAATCATTCTCTAGCTGCTTAATATTAATAGTAATGGGATTTGTTCTATTGAAATGGCTTCATTATCACACCAGCTGCCAGCCTTGTGTCTCCAAACAGGCTTCTGGAAATGATAGATTCTTCCTAATGCCTTTTTTTGCAAGTGAACTTCTGTCTAAAGTGGGAAAATATGTAAATGTTGGCAAAGATCCCACTCAGGTCAATGTAAATAGGCAACTACTCCAAACACTCTAAACAATGTTTCTTGAGATCTTTTATGAATTTTTCCCAGGCCTTTCAGTCCCCAATGCTCCTCATTTGTATTATGTTCTGCCCTTCTTTCAGTGGTCTTGCAGCCTTCTAACATCTTGCCCATGGCTGTGGTCATTCTGTATAGTCAGAAATTATTTCACCATGGTTTTGTACATATGAGTCACATCTCCATCTACCTTTTCCAAAACATATTAAGCTCCTTGAAACTGAGATTATATCCATGTCACAGTGACATATGTACTTAGGAGCTTTGGATCTCTCTTTGCTAAGAAGCACTGGGGTCCATATCCCTTTGGCCATGAGACTCTGACCTGCTTTTTTTTTTTTTTTTTTTTTTTTTTTGTAAAATTGGTGTGTTTGGCAGCAATATGGAGGCTAGGTCTTGAAACTGACCTCCAAAAATTAGTTCGAAGTAGGCTTGCACTGATCTGTCAAAGTAATGGTATGAGTGGAGAGCCTATACCCCAAGACTTGCTTATTTTCTTTGTCAAAATGGTGACTGTTTGAGACCCCATTTTTCTTAGCCTGGACTTCACTGAAAATGCTGTTGTGGGGGGTGGGGGTGGTGGCTGGAGAGCTGGCTCAGTGGTGAAGAGAACTTCCTGCTCTTCCAAATGACCAGTGTTCAAATACCAGTACCCACAAGGCAGTTCACAACTTATATCACTTCCAGGGGATCTGACATCCTCACATAGCTATACATAGAGGCAGAGCACTAATAAAAGTAAAGTAAAATAAAATAATTGTTAAAACAACACAAGACATAACCTAAGGTCCTCTTGCCCTGGGGAAAAACAAATCTTATTGTTAAATTTGCATATACATAGGCACATGGCACTCTCTAGATAGAATAATGACCATAGGTATTGTAAAAAGGAAATAATATTCCCTTCCATTTGACCACACTATAAAGAAATCAATTTTCCTTTATCAATTTTAATTTCCTAATTTCTTTTTTGAAAAATAAAAGGACACTGTGGCTGGGGAGATGGTTTGTTTGTAAGAGCACCTTTGTAAATACAAAGACAAGTTCAGTTTCTTAGAATCCATGTATAAATCTCGACATGGTAACCCACAAACCTGTTATCCAGCACTGTGGGGGCAGAGACAGAAAGCTTGCTGCTCTTATTGGCTTCCAACCTACCTTGAGGCTTAGTGAGAGGTCAGACTCAGTAAATTAGAAAAAGAATAATGAAGTAACATACTAGATGTCCTCATTTGGCCTTTACCTGTGTATATATCCACCCACTCCCTTCTCTCTCTCTCTCTCTCTCTCTCTCTCTCTCTCTCTCCCCCCCTCTGTGTATGTGTGTGTGTGTGTGTGTGTGTGTGTGTGTGTGTGTATGTTTCTCATGTATACAAGTGCATTCACTCACAAGCACACACACACAGAGTGTGGAGAGGGAAATATTTTTAGGTAGAATTAATAGTTTAATAAATCTAAATTCTGGATTACAGCATTCTGTGGCTCAATGCCTAGATCAATGCTATCAGTCAATAACTCTACATGGTTCCAAGCCTCCATAGCTCAGACATGTCAGGGCATGCAACAAGAAATCAAGAGTGAGACTGTCTTAGTTTGTTCTTTTGGTTTGTTGTTGTTGTTGTTGTTGCTGCTGTGATAGATACCATGATCAAAACAAACTGAAGATGGAAATGGTTTATTTGGCTTATAAATTGGCTTATAAGTTCATCATCAAAGAAAGCCAGGCAGGAACTCAAAGCAGAGTGATGGAGGAATACTGCTTACTGGCTTGCTCAGCAACTTTTCTTCTCTGTTTCCTTTTTTTATTTTATTTTAATTTATTTTTATAATTTATTCACCTTACATCCTGACTGTAGCCTTCTCCCTCATCTTCTCCCAGAACCACCTTTTTCCCTCTTTCTACCTCTTTACCGCCCCTAGTTCTCAGAAAGGAGGAACCCTGCTCCCATACCATCTGACCTATCAAGTCTCATTAGAACTACCTGTATCCTCTACCTCCATGGCCTGGCCATCACCCCTCTCTTCCACACCAGGGAGGAGTGACCAAAGAGCTGGCAACAGAGTCCATGTCAGAGATAACCCCTGTTTCACTTACTAGGCAACCCACATGGAGCCCGAGCTGCCTATTGGTTACATCTGAGCAGGAATTCTAGGTCATCTTCATGCATGATCCTTGGTTGGTGCAGCAGTCTCTGCAGATCCCCATGGGCCCAGGTATGTTGGCTCTATTGGTTTTCTTATGGAGCTCCTGTCCTCTCTGGGTCCTTCTATTCTCCCACTCTTTTCTAGAACTTCCTGAGCTCTGCCCAAAGTTTGGCTGTGAATGCTAGCATCTGTGTCTATCTCCTGCCAGGTAGATTCTTTTAGAGAACATTTATGGTAGGCTCCCATCCTGTTCCCTCTCTTTAACCACTTCCTGTGACTATTCTATTTGACATTCTGAATGAGAATTAAGCATCCTCCCTAGGGTCCTTGTTATTTAGCTTCTTTAAGTCTGTAGATTGTGGTATGGTTATCCTGTATTATATGGCTAATATCCACTTATAAGTGAGTATATTCCATGTGACTCTTTCTGGTTCTGGGTTACCTCACTCAGGATGATCTTTTCTAGTTCCATACATTTGCCTGCAAATTTCATGATTTCCTTGTTTTTAATAGCTGAGTGGTATTCCATTGTGTAAATGTGTCACGATTTCTGTATCCATCTTCAGTTGAGGGACATTTAGGTTGTTTCCACATTTTGGCTGTTATGATAAACTTGCTATGAACATAGTTGAGCAAATGTTCTGTTTGAATGGCAGAGCATCTTTCAGGTATATGCCCAAGAGTGGCATAGCCGGGTCTTGAGGTAGCACAATTCCAAATTTTCTGAGAAAGCACCAGATTGATTTCCAAAGTGGTTGTACAAGTTTGCACTCCTGCCAGCAATGGAAGAATATTCCCCTTTCTCCATATCCTACCCAGCTTGTGCTATCACTTGAGTTTTTGATCTTAGCTATTCTGATGGGTGTAAGATAGAATCACAGAGTTGTTTTGATTTGCATTTTCCTGGTTACTAAGGATGTTGAGCATTTCTTTAAGTGTTTCTCCACCATTAGATAGTCCTCAGTTGAGAATTCTCTTTTTAGTTCTGTACCTCATTTTTTAATTGGATTACTTGAGTCCTTTTAATATTCTGGCTATCAGCCCACTGTTGGATGTAGGGTTGGTGATCAAAGACCTCAACATAAAGCCACACACACTAAATCTGTTTGAAGAAAATCTGGGTAAGAGCCTTGATCTCATTGGCACAGGGGATAACTTCCTGAACAGAACACCAACAGCTCATACTCTAAGATTAACAATTAATAAATGGGACCTCATTGAACAGAATAGCTTCTATAAGGCAAAGAACAATGTTAACATAACAAAATGAGAGCATACAGACTGGGAAAAGACCTTCAACAATTAAAAAATAGGGTACAGAGAGAGAAAGGGAGCTTTGAGAAAGAAGGTTGCTGGTGTCCCACCCTAATGCTGATTCTGATTGCTGTTGAAGTGTGATGAGAAGTTAGAGATATCCTGAAATGAAGACTGGACTTTCAACAAGGAACTAGTGACCCTACTTGGCAGGAAGTAGCTAAGGAAAACAACATTTTATCTCCCTACTAGCCTCCTTTCTCTCCTATCTGGTATTGGGTTGTTGGAAGAGATTGGAGTGGAGAAGGAAGAAAGAGATATAAGAAATGTAAATAAAAGTATGATAACATCAAAGTCTCACCATCTGTGTCCCATTCTTTTAATTTCCTCTCAATGTATTCCTGATGCACCAGATACAGGCTGCATTTCATGATACTATTTAGTGTTTTACCTAGAGGGTTTAACAGTGATGGGGAAGGAATATAGATCCTCATTAATGTTGTGCAAGTACTCTACCACTGAGCAACACTCCAACCCCTTTCTGCTGTACTTTTATTATTGCCTTCCTTGTCACAACTGGTAATCGCTTATTTACTTACACGTCTCTTCCACTGAACTCTCACACCATGAGGGAATAATGTGTGACTTGTTAACTACAAGAATGAATGACAAGTTTGGTGGTACAATGTTCGAGGGGATACATTCTGTCACAATGTCTGTGCCTGAGTCTTCTCTTATACATAACAGCTTTGTGACCACTTTCAGGTTGTTTACTTTAGTTTCCCAGTCTAGACATGTATCCATATAAAAAGAAGTAACATACAGATTGATGGAGATTAAAAGAGATAAGAAATAGAAAACTTATACAATCTTTGGCACAATTAGTGGTACTGTATGTTTAGCACACACATAATATTGGGCAAGACAGAGGGTGATAAAGAATGGCCTCAATAGAAGTAATGAGGAGTGAAAACATTACAGGGTGCTCTGAGAAACAGAAGGAGAAAGACATGGCCTTGTTTAGAGCATTGTCATGGAAGAAAATGTTCTACTGAGTTTTGATGAGAAAATAAACTGTCGGACGTTTGAAAAATCATTCCAGCACCTTCCCTTGCTAATGCAGTTAACCACTATAAAAATCATAAGCCACAGAGTTGAGATATGGAGTGGTAGAAAATTTATTAAATGAAACTTTTAACTTCTTTTTTTCTTTTTGCTTTTTATTAATTACAGTTTATTCACTTTGTATCTTCCCCTATAGCTCCCTCTCTCATCCTCTCCCAATCCCACCACCCCTCCCCCTTCTCCACCCATGACCCTCCCCAAGTCCACAGATTGGGGAGGTCCTCCTCCCCTTTCTTTTGATCCTAGTCTATCAGGTCTCATCAGGAGTGGCTGCATTTTCTTCTTCTGTGGCCTGGTAAGGCTGTTCCCCCCTCAGGAGGAGGTGATCAAAGACCAGGCCAATCAGTTCATATCAGAGACAGTCTCTGTCACCATTACTAAGGAACCAACTTGGACACTGAACTGCCATGGGCTACATCTGTCCAGGGATTCTAGATTATCTCCATGAATGGTCCTAGGTTGGGGAATCAGTCTCAGAAAAGACCCCTGGGCCCAGATTTTTTGGTTCTGTTGCTCTCCTTGTGGAGCTCTTGTCCTCTCCAGGTCTTTCTACCTCCTCCTTCTTTCAGAAGATTTCCTGAACTTTGCCCGAAGTTTGATTATAAGTCTCAGCCAGCATCTACTCTAATACTCTGCAGGGTAGAGTCTTTCAGAGGCCCTATGTTATAGGCTCCTATCCTGTCCCAGGTTTCCTCCCTCTTCTATTGTCCATTCTCTTTGCCTTTCTGAATAGGGATTGAGCATCTTAGTCAGAGTCCTCCTTCTTGATTAGTTTCTTTAGGTGTACAGATTTTAGTATGTTTATCCTATATTATATATTTAATATCCACTTGTGAGTGAGTATATACCCTGTGTGTCTTTCTGCTTCTGGGATACCTCACTCAGGATGATTTTTCTAGTTCCTACCATTTACCTGCAAATTTCATGATTTCCTTGTTTTTTTTTATCGCTGAGGAATAGTCTATTGTGTAGATGTACCACAGTTTCTGTATCCATGCCTCACCTGGGGGACATCTGGGTTGTTCCCAGCTTCTGACTAATACAAATAAAGCTGCTACAAACATGGGAGAGCAAATGTCCGTGTTGTATACATGAGCATCTTTTGGATATATGCCTAGGAGTGGTATAGCTGGATCTTGAGGAAGTGCCAGATTGATTTTCAAAGTGCTTGTAAAAGTTTACATATCCACCAGCAGGAAGGAGGGTTCCCCTTTCTCCACATCCTCTCCAGCAGGTGTTGTCACTTGAGTTTTTGATCTTAGCCATTCTGATGGATGTGAGGTGAAATCTCAGGGTCGTTTTGATTTGCTTTTCCCTAATGACGTTGAGCATTTCTTTAAGTGTTTCTCTGCCATTCGATGTTCCTCTATTGAGAATTCTCTGCTTAGCTCTGCTCCCCATTTTTTAATTGGATTAACTGATTTGTTGCTGTTTAACTTCTTGAGTTCTTTACATATTCTGGATATTAACCCTCTGCCAGATATAGGGTTGGTGAAGATCCTTTCCCAATCTGTAGGCAGTCTTTTTCTTCTGATGACAGTGTCCTTTGCTTTACAGAAGATTTTCAGCTTCATGAGGTACCTTTTATTGATACTCTTAGAGCCTGTGCTGTTGGTGTTCTGTTCAGGAAGTTGTCTCTTCTGCCAATGATTTCAAAGCCCTTCCCCACTTTTTCTTCTAACAGGTTTAGTGTGTCTGGTTTTATATCAAAGTCTTTGATCCACTTGGACTTTAGTTTTATACAGGATGGTAAATATGGACCTATTTGCATTTTTCTACATGTAGACATCCAGTTAGACCAGCACCATGTGTTGAAGATGTTATCTTTTTTCCATTGAATGGTTTTGGCATCTTTGTCAAAAATCAAGTTTCCATCAGTGTATGGATTTATTTCAGGGTCTTCTGTTTGATTCCATCTATCCACCAATGGTTTCTATGCCAGTACCACATAGTTTTAGTACTGTTGCTCTATAGTACAGCTTGAGAACAGCGATGGATGTACCTCCAGACGATTGTAGAGGATTGTTTTAGCGATTCTGGGTTTCTTGTTATTCCAAATGAAGTTGAGAATTTTTCTTTCTAGGTCTGTAAAGAATTGTGTTGGTATTTTGATGAGAATTGTATTGAATCTGTAGATGGCTTTTGGTAAGATGGATATTTTTAGTATGTTAATCCTGCCAAGCCATGAGCATGGAAAATCTTTCCATCTTCTGATATCTTCTTCTAATTCTTTCTTCAGAGACTGGAAATTTTTTTTAACTTTTTTAAATTTTTTTATTAATTACATTTTATTCATTTTGTATCCCCCCCATAAGCCCATCCCTCCTCCCCTCCCGATCCCACCCTCCCTTCCCTTTATGCATGCATGCCCCTCCCCAAGCCCATTGATAGGGGAGGTTCTCCTCTCCTTTCTGATCTCAGTCTATCAGTTCTCATCAAAAGTGGCTGCATTGTCCTCTTCTGTGGCCTGGTAAGGCTGCTCCCCCCTCAGGGAGGTGATCAAAGAGCAAGCCAATCAGATTATGTCAGAGGCAGTCCCTCTTCCTATTACTAGGTAACCCATTTGGACACTGAACTGCCATGGCTACATCTGTGAAGGGGTTCTAGGTTATCTCCATGAATAGTCTGTGGTTGGAGTATGAGTCTCTGGAAAGTTCCCTGTGTTCAAATTTTCTTTTTCTGTTGCTCTCCTTGTGGAGTTCCTGTCTTCTCCAGTTCTTACTGTTTCCCACTTCTTACATAAAATTCCATTCACTCAGCCTGACAGTTTTCAAACAGGTCTTTCACTTGTTTGGTTAGGGTCATACCAAGGTATTTTATGTCCTTTGTGGCTATTGTGAAGGGTGTTGTTTCCCTGATTTCTTTCTCAACCCTTTTGTCTTTTGTATACAGGAAGGCTACTGATTTTTTTTTTTTAGTAAATTTTGTATCCAGCGACTTTGCTGAAGGTGTTTATCAACTGTAGAAGTTCCCTAGTAGAAATTTTGGGGGACACTCAGGCATACTATCATATCATTTGCAAATAGTGATACTTTGACTTCTTCTTTTGTATCCCTTTGATCTCCTTCAATTGTCTTATTGCTCTAGCAAGTGTCACGACCACCTCGACCAGCAAGGAAGGCACGGCACACGAACTCTTCTCCAAGTAGTTTATTCAGGAAATTTGAGCAATCTTCTTCCCCCAGGAGAGCCCTCCCCAGTAATAAGTACCCTGGAGCCAACCAATCCCAAGAAGCCACGTGGGAAGTGCGGATAGGTAGACGGCACATCATCAGACACACCACAGCCAATAAGGAGTTGTTTATCACGAGAGCACTCGCCGTCGGGATGGCGGAAGGTAGAAACCGGCGCCATCTTTAGGGCGCGGCACACGCAGCTCTCCACAAGCAAGTACTTCCAGAACTATGTTGAAGAGATAGAGAGAGAGTGGGCAGCCTTGCCTTGTCTCTGATTTCAGTGGGATTGATTTAAGTTTCTCTCTACTTAGTTTTATATTAGCTATAGGCTTCCTGTATATTGTCTTTAGTATATTTAGGTATGTGCCTTGTATCCCGTATCTCTCCAAAACTTTAAATACGAATGCATGCTGGACTTTGTCAAATGCCTTTTTCAGCATCTAAGGATATTATCATGTGGTTTTATTTCCTTCAGTTTGTTTATATGGTGGATCACATTGATGGATTTACATACATCCCTGCATGCCTGGGATGTAGCCTACTTGGTCACTTCATGTGTCCTTATATTCTGTTTGCAAGTATTTTGTTGTGTATTTTTGCATCAATGTTCATAAGGGAGATTGGCCTGAAATTCTCTTTCTTTGTTGGGTCTGTAAGACCTGGGGTCTCACAGCTCAGGAGTTCAAGATCACGCTCTTCCCAGAAACTCCCACAGACTATGACTCGATGCAAAAGCAAGAGGTTTATTTTAACCATTATGCAATGGGGTCACCCCTGCTGGTCAGCAAAGAGTGGCACCAGGAGACAAAGGCCTTAGGTTTTTAAAATAAAAAGTGTGGGAAATTTGAAGTTGCAGTCTTGGCAATTTAAGATTGGAGGAGGAAGCTATAAAGTAAGATAATTGGTTAGTCTTAGGTGCTCAAGCTTGACCAGTCCTGCCAAGTGTGGATGCAGCTGCAATTAAAGGTGGGGGTGGTTAGCTCATCCTTGAAAATCAGGGCTGCAGGCTTTTGGCTGGAGGTCAGGAGCTACTCAGAAGAAGGACTGAGGCTGTCTGGGTTGGCTGCTAAGAAACGTTATCTCGAAGACAAGGGTCTGGTCGTTCTTTTTGCTGAGTGAAGGTCATTGTTTGCTTGCTTTGTTTTATATCTGTCCTCACAGATAGGGTCACATTTCTTCGTTCTCCGGAAAGGTACTAAGAGGCTTTAGCTTAACCTGGATCTAAAACTCAAAACTATAGGCTTTAGAAGACATACAGGTTACAAAGTTAGTCTAATCCTTTCAGGTCTTTGTGAGGTTTAGGTACCAAGGTGACTGTAGCTTCATTTAATGAGTTTGATAGTGTTCCTTCTGTTTCTATTTTGTGGAATAGTTTGGAGAGTATTGGTGTTAGCTCTTCTTTAAAGGTCTGGTAGAATTCTGTGCTGAAACCATCTGGCCCTGAGCTTTTTTTGGATGGGAGACTTTTGATGCCTGCTTCTATTTCCTTAGGGGATATAGGACTATTTAATTGATTTACCTGGTCTTGATTCAGCTTTGATAAGTGGAATAGATCAAGAAAATCATCCATTTCATTTGGATTTTCAAATTTTCTTGCCTTTAGGCTTTTGAAGTAAGACCTAATGATCATTTGGAGTTCCTCAGTATCTGTTGTTATGTCCCCCTTTTCATTTCTGATTTTGTTGATTTGGATAGTGTCTTTATGCCTTTTAGTTAATTTGGCTAAGGGATTGTCTATCTTGTTCATTTTCTCAAAGAACAAGCTCTTGGTGTCATTGATTCTTTGAATTGTTTTATTTGTTTCTAATTTATTCATTTCAGTCCTGAATTTGATTATTTCCAGCTGTCTACTCCTTTTTAGTGTGTCTGCTTCTTTTTTTTCTAGGGCTTTTAGGTGAACCATGAAGTTGTTTGAATGAGATGTTTCGAATGCCTTCTTGAAGGCACTTAGTGCTATATACTTTCCTCTTAGCACTGCTTTCGTTGTGTCCCAGACATTTGGTTATGTTGTATATTCATTTTTATTGATTTCCAGGAAAACTTTAATTTCTTTCTTTATTTCTTTCCTGACCCAGCTGTCATTTAGTAGTGAGTTGTTCACTTTCCATGTGTGTGTAGGCTTTTTGATATTTCTGTTGTTGTTGAGGTCCACCTTTTAACTTCTTTTTTTTGTTCTCAGTGCTGTTGAAAACTGAGTATCAGTGGAGTCACATCTTAAATATTTTGACTCTTGTGTAAAGTGACATTTTCTTGGAGTTTGTTCTATGATGGAAAAATACTTAAGTAATAAGTCATTTTATAGGGAGGTTCCATGTCCCCTACCATGCTGCATATTTATTCTTTCTCCTCTCTTTGTCTAGCCATACCATTTCCACTGCAGAGTGTCTCCCAAGTGTTAGTTCCACTATTATACATTGCCTTGACAGAAATTTTCCTTTGTTTGGTTAATGACCCACTCTAACACTCTTGTCTTCTGTGTTCTCCTTTATAGTGCCTTGAATTTTAGTTTGATGTATATGTGCAAATCTTTCATGATTTCTGAGCACAGAGGCCTTCTCTCATATTCCTCTGGGCTCCTACACAGGCTGGCAATATAGATTATTTAATGAGCCATTCAGTGTACGTTTGTTGGCTGAATTCAGATTTCTACACGAGATACACTTTTACAAACCAAAATTAATTCTTTAAAGAAATGGCAGACCTCCTTCATCTCCAACTTGAAGAAATAAAACTGAGACTAACATCCAGCCTTAAAACTCAAATAGAAAGTCATTCACAAAAAAATATGAGAGTTGAAATATCATCTTCTTGGTAAACAAGGGGAAGCTCTGACCAGACTGCTTTGAGAATCTACAAAGTGGAAAAGTAACTAGATTAAAATAAAGAAGCTATGTTCACACTGTGAGAAAACATTATTAGGTCACCTTACCTGTGCATGTGTGTACAACACTGGCCATTGCCAATGCCTTTTCTACTAGCAACAAACAAGGAAAAGAAATAAACAAGAGTCAATATTTGAGATAGGACTGTACAACAGGAACTACCCAGAGGATGTTAAACTTGTGTTTCTACAATGCTGTGATAAAAATGTAATTATTTAAAGATATATGCATGAAATAAAATTTGATAGCACCTATTGAAGAAACCTAAGATATAATCTAGCTATAGAAACGAGTTTCCTAGGAATAATGACAACATAGCCATTGGAATGGTTTAAGTGTGACTGCTTTATTCCTAACCTGCACAGGAAAGCCTAGTATTTTGTGGCCACTTTAACAAAGGAGCTTTGGAAAAGTATGTTAGGAAAATGCTCCCTTCTCACCAAATTAATTCTAAGCTATGTAATACTTCTTCCATATGAAACATGAATATGAAATGTTTAATACCACAGAGACCTTGAAGTGTCCATCAATTTCTTGTTCTAACTCAAATTTCCCCATAAATACATTTGATTGATTCTTTTAATTCAATATTTGTACCAATTCAAGAATATTATCACCTTGGTACTTGAATAAATCAACTTGTATAACAAAGAAGTCACACAGCCAGGAAATATGTGCACACTGAGAAAGGGGGAACTGCTTCCCAAAATGCAACGGCTTCTTTACAAATCAAACTGACAGGAAGCTGACCTATATATTTCAGACCTAGTATTCTCAAGGCATGAACCAGAAAATTCTGTGGAACTTCTAAATACCCAGAAACAAAGTCATGAAATGCAGGAATGTCCAAAATGAATCTCCGTGATGAGCGTCACATGTCAGAATAATTGACTCCATGTGTGTCTCTTGCACATTCCGAAGAGTGTGTCTGTGCTCTGATTTGAGGGACATGTGTTAAAAGTCAGGCTGGCAGAGTGGTGTTGCTGGGATGTGGTAGGAACTTTGTGAGGTAAAGTCTCTTTGGTAGGTTATGCTTTGGCAGTGGAAGAGCAGGTTTTTACAATCTGAATCTGGTGGGCAGCAACAACAGCCTATAATGTTGGGAGTCTCCGGGGCCTCGCTAACCAACAACTCATAAAAATTCAATGTTAGGAGGATCCAAGATGGTGGCACCAGGAGGACACTGTGTCTGAGGATCAGGACAGGTCAACAAAACAGAAATTAAACAAAGAAACAATGACTCTAACAGAGGTCATGAGTCAAATTGACCTAACAGACATCTATAGAAACTTTCACCCAAACACAAAAGAATTTACCTTCTTCTCAGCAACTCATGGAACCTTCTCTAAAATAGATCATATAGGTTGTCATAAAGCAAGCCTCAACAGATATAAAAAGATTGAAATAATTCCTTGTAACTTATCAGACAACCATGGACTAAAGAAGGACCTCAACAACAACAGAAATAGCAAAAAGCCAAAACACATATGGAAACTAAACAACTCGCTACTGAATGACAACTGGGTCAGGGAAGAAATAAAGAAAGAAATTAAAGTCTTCCTAGAATTCAATGAAAATGAAGATACAACATACCCAAACTTAGGGAACACAATGAAAGCAGTACTAGGAGGAAAGTTCATAGCATTAAGTTCCTTCAAGAAGAAATTCGAAACATCTCAAACAAGCAACTTAATAGCTCACCTAAAATCCCTAGGGGAAAAAAAAGAAGTAGATATACCCAAGAGGAGTAGACAGCTGGAAATAATCAAATTCAGAGCTGAAGTGAATAAATTAGAAACAAATAAAACAATTCTAAGAATCAATGACACCAAGAGCTGGTTCTTCGAGAAAATCAACAAGATAGATAAACCCTTAGCCAAACTAATTAAAAGGCATAAAGACACTATCCTAATCAACAAGATCAGAAATGAAAGGGGGGACATATCAGCAATTACTGAGGAACTCCAAACAATCATTAGGTCTTATTTCAAACGCCTAAAGACATGAAAACTTGAAAATCCAAATGAAATGGATGATTTTCTTGATCAATTCCACTTACCAAAGCTGAATCAAGACCAGGCAAATCAATTAAATAGTCCTATATCTCCTAAGAAAATAGAAGCAGGCATCAAAACTCTCTCTCAAAAAAAAAAAAAAAATTCCAGTCCAGATGGTTTCAGGGCAGAATTCTACCACACCTTCAAAGAAGAGCTAACACCAAAACTCTTCAAACTATTCCACAAAAAAGAAACAGAAGGAACACTACCAAACTCGTTCAATGAAGCTACAGTCACCTTGGTACCTAAACCTCACAAAGACCCAACAAAGAAAGAGAATTTCAGGCCAATCTCCCTTATCAAATGGATGCAAAAATACTAAACAAAATATTTGCAAACTGAATGCAAAAACACATCAAAGATATCATCCACCATGACCAAGTAGGTTTCATCCCAGGTATGCAGGGGTGGTTCAATATATGGAAATCCATCAATGTGATCCACCATATAAATAAATTAACAGAAAAAAACACATGATCATCTCCTTAGATGCTGAAAAAGCATTTGACAAAATCCAACATCCATTCATTTATGTTTAAAGTCTTGGAGAGATCAGGGATACAAGGCACATACCTAAAAATAGTAAAAGCAATATACAAGAAGCCTATAGCCAACATCAAACTCAATGGAGTGAAATTTTAATCAATCTCACTGAAATCAGGGATAGGGCAAGGCTGCCTTCTCTCTCCATATCTCTTCAACATAGTACTTGAAGTCCTAGCTAGAGCAATAACTCAACTGAAGGAGATCAATGGAATACAAATCAGAAAAGAAGAAGTCAAAGTATCACTATTTGCAGATGCTGTGATAGTATACACGAATCATCCCCAAAATTTTACCAGGGAACTCCTACAGCTGATAAACACCTTCAGGAAAGTGACTGGCTACAAAATTAACTGAAAAAAAAAAAATCAGTAGCCCTCCTGTACACAAAAGTCAAATGGGCTGAGAAAGGAATTAGGGAAACAACACCCTTTACAATAGCCACAAAGGACATAAAGTACCTTGGTAGGATTCTAACCAAGAAAGTCAAAGACTTGTATGAAAAAGCTTGAAATCTCTGAAGAAAGAAACGGAAAAAGATATGAGAAGATGGAAAGATCTTCCATGCTCATGGCTTGGCAGGATTAGCAAACTAAAAATGGCCATTTTACCAAAAGCAATCTACAGATTCAATGCAATTCCCATCAAATTACCAACACAACTGGGTCAGGGAAGAAATAAAGAAAGAAATTAAAGTCTTCCTAGAATTCAATGAAAATGAAGATACAACATACCCAAACTTAGGGAACACAATGAAATGGATGATTTTCTTGATCAATTCCACTTACCAAAGCTGAATCAAGACCAGGCAAATCAATTAAATAGTCCTATATCTCCTAAGGAGATATTTGAAAGAAATATTCTCAGCTTCATATGGAATAGCAAGAAACCTAGAATTGCTAAACAATCCTCTACAATAAAAGATCTTTTGGAGGTATCTCCATCCCTGATCTCAAGCTGTACTACAGAGCATCAGTAATAAAAACTGCATGGTACTGGCATAGAAACTGCTGGTGAATCAATAGAATCGAATAGAAGACCCTGAAATAAAGCCACATACTTACCGACGCCTGATTTTTGACAAAAATGTCAAAACCATACAATGGAAAAAAGATAGCATCTTCAACAAATGGTGATAGTCCAATTGGATGTCTACATGTAGAAAAATTCAAATAGATCTATTTATCACCCTGCACAAAACTAAAGTCTAAATGGATCAAAGACTTTGATATAAAACCACATACACTAAACCTGTTAGAATAAAAAGTGGGGAAGAACCTTGAACTCATTGGCATAGGAGACAACTCCCTTGTCACCAGCCTTTTTTGACACCTGGATACCACCTGAGTGAAGGCTAGGGGGAAAGAGAGCAGGGTGACACAAAGAAGGACACCAAGTCTAGGTTCTGATCAAGTTGTCATTTACTTAATGTCAAGTTAACACTTAAATATCAGGAAAGTACAAACAGTTTCTTACAGAGGCAACTTTACTTGGCCAAAACATAGGAGGGCTCACTCAAGGTTACACAGAACCTGCTCTCTGATTAGCATGGTTGCACGGAATTTATTATCTAGTTCTCAGGGTCAGAGCCCCCCCCACTATAGGACTGCTAAGGTCAGTCTCTGAGACACTGAGCTTTAGATTAGAGCCAGGGCCAAGAGGCCAATTTCCATTGCTCAGATACGCATTCAAATTTGGCCATTATCTCCAAATAGGCTGCCACACTTCCTGACCAGAACACCAACAGCACAGACTCTAAGATCAACAATAAATGGGACCTCATGAAACTGAAAAGTTTCTGTAAAGCAAAGGACACTGTTGTCAGAAGAAAATTATAACCTACAGATTGGGAAAGGATCTTCACCATCCCTGTATTAGACAGATGGCTAATATCCACAATATATAAAGAACTCAAGAATTTAAACAGCAAGAAATCAAGTAATCCAATTAAAAAATGTGGTACAGAGCTAAACAGAGACTTCTCAATAGAGGAGAAATGGAAGAGAAACAAAGAAATGCACAGCATCCTTAGTCATCAGGGAAATGCAAATCAAAACAACCCTGAGTTTTCACCTTGCACGCATCAGAATGGCTAAGATCAAAAACTCAAGTGACAACACATGCTGGAGAGGACGTGGAGAAAGAGGAACCCTCCTCCATTGCTGGTGGGAATGTAAACTTGTACAACCACTTTGGAAATCAATCTGGTGCTTTCTCAGACAATAAGGACTAACTCTTCCTCAAGATCCAGCTATACCATTAGGCTTATATCCAAAATATATTCAACAAGGAAAATTGCTCAACTGTATTTGTAGCTGCTTTATTTGTAAGTATCTAGATGTTGGAAACAATCCAGATGTCCCTCAGTTGAGAAATGGATACAGAAATTGTGGTACATTTACACAACAGGTTACTACTCAGCAGTAAAAAAGAAGGAAATCATGAAATTTGCAGGCAAATGGTGGGAACTAAAAAAGATCAACCTAAATAAGATATCCCAGAAGCAGAGAGACACACATGGTATATACTCACTTATATAATATCCACTTATAGGTGGATATTATACTTAAAACATAGGATAATCATATTAAAATCTGTACACATAAAAAAGCTAATTAAGAAGGAGGACTCTGGATAAGATCCTCAATCCTCATTCAGAAAGACAAGTAGGATGGACATCAGAAGAGCGAGAAAACAGGAATAGGACAGGAGCCTACCACAGAGGGACTCCGAAAGACCCTACTGTGCAGAGTATGAAAGCAGAGGCTGAGACAAATAGCCAAACTTTGGGCAGAGTGCAGGGAATCTTATGAAAGAAGAGGAAGATAGAAAGACCTGGAGGGGATAGGAGCTCCACAAGGAGAGAAAAATTTGGATCAGGGATCTAAAAAAAAGAATTCAATGTTAGTGTCTTCAAATGAGAGAACCTGTGGCACCTGTATATCTGGATCTGGTTACCTTACTTGGTGTAAATTTTAACTATTTCATTCATTTTCCTACAATTTCATAATTTCATTTCTCTTACCCTCACTAAAATTATATTGTGCATATTTATATTAATCATCTCTTCCTCACTGGTTTATATCTAGTCTTGTTCTGTTTCTTTACTATTGTGAATACTGTTGCAATGAATGTGGATCTGCAGACGTGCATTCATCTCTGTTATAGAATACAGTCCTCAGCCTATGGCTAGGAATTGAATAGGTTGGTAGCAAGGGGCATCTCTTTCAGCTTTTTGAGGTATCTCAACACTGATTTACACAGTGACTGCACCACTAATACATTCCTACCAACAGAGAATAAATATTCCTTTTTGTCCACATCCCTTTCAGCAGTTGTCATTTGTTTTTATAATAGCACACTCTGACTTCAATGAGTCAGAATCTCAACATAGTTTTAACTTGCATTTCCATGATGGCCAAGGAAATTGATCATAACATACTCCCTAGCCGTTTGTACATTTTCTTTTGAGAACTCTTTGTTCAGCTTCACACCTAATTTTAACTCGTTTTATTTTTAAGTAATTTTAGATTTGTTTAGTTTCATTTTTATGTATGTTTTATGTGTGTGCCTTTCTGCATGTCTGTACACCTTGTGGGTACAGTGACAACAGAGGTCAGTAAGGTACTGGATCCCTAGAACTGGAACTACAGAGAATTACGGGCACCATGTGTGTGTGGGAGGGGACATCAAATCCATATCCTTTGCAATAGCAGCCATTTCACTTAAAGACTTGGATTACTCCATCCCTGGATTTGTTTTCTGTTCTTGATTTTAGCAGACGTTTTATATTAAAAATATTCTAGGTGTTTGGGGATTTAGTTTAGTGGTAGAGTGTTTGCCTAGCAAACACGAGGTCCTGGGTTCGAGCCTCAGTTCTGAAAAACAATATTCTGGACTCTAATCCTGTGTCAGATATGCAGTTAGCAAACAATTATTTTCATTTTGGAAGCTCTCACTCTGCAGTTTTCTTTGCTACACAAAAGCTTCTTAACTTTTTGTGATCCCATTTTCCAATGTTCACTCTTCCATAAAATGACCAGAATCCTATTCAGAAAATATTCTTTTATCTTCACAGGGAAGCCATAATTTTTCATAAATCAGTTTCTGAGTTCCAGTTATTATGTTGATGGGTCTTTTGATACATTTGAAAATTCTTTCCATGTAGAGTAAGAGACAGGAATTTAGTTTCATTCTTTGGTTTGACAGCATTTTTCCTGCACCGTTTGTTAAAGAGAATGCCCTTTCTCGGTGTGTGTTTTTGGTATCTTTCTCAACATCTGGACAGTGTGGTGGATATAAACATGGTTTTGATTTTGTCCCAGGTGTGGGATGTGGTACGGATTAAGATGGTCCACAGCAGCAGACTATTCGCCTCATGAATACTTTAAGAGGTGCTCTTTGCCAGCTGCAGATAGTCTAAATCTTAGGATTCTAGAGAGAGAAGGAAATGCCAGAGCCTAGAGAATATGTGTGCCATGAAAGAACAAGGCTGCTCCTGCTGCCCTCTTGTTGCTCCTGGTTGTTGTGAGACAAAAAGTTGGAGATCACCTGAAATGAGGGTTGGACTGGCTCCAAGGAACCCACAACCCTAACCAGCAGGAAGCAGCTAAGAGAACTGCATCCCCTCTCCCACTAACCCTTTCTCTCTCCTACCTGGTGTTGGGGTGTTGGAAGGGATTGGGATAGAGTTTGGAGAAAAAGATAAAAAGTATGCCAACAACATAGCAGTTTCTATATGGACTTACACGTAGGCCCTCTACAGGCTTCAGAAGTTTTCGAGTGGCATCATATGCAAACGAAAATGCTTTGATATTTTCTTGTCTTATTTGTATCCTTTTTATTTCCCCATCTTATCTTCTTGCTCTTGGTAAGATTCCAAGCACTGTTCCTAACAGAGTAAAAAAGGGAACATCTGAGTCATGTTCTGATCTTAATGGTGACGTTTCAAGCTTTTCACAATTTACCACTAAATTGCCTAAAAGTATATCATATACAGATATCCCTCCATCCTTACCTTCACCAGGGACTTTATCATAAAGGAATACTGAATTTGTCAAAAGCTTTGTCTGCATGGAATGAGATGATCATTTGGATCTTTTTTTTTTTTTTTTTTTTTTTTTTTTGTCCTTTAATACACTTACATGATGAATCACGTTTACTAATTCACATATGTTGAACCATCCCTCCATCTCTGGGAGAAAGCCAACTTTATCACTGTACATGCTCTTTTCTGAATGTATTCATCATTGGCTTTCAAGTATTTTATTAAGAATTTTTATGCCTGTGTCTCAGTGTTAATCAGCACACCAGGGTTATAACTTTGTATGTGTGTTGTGTATTTATCTGACTTGGGTATCAGGATTATTTCAAGTTCATAAAGAAGTTGGAAGTGTCTTTCTTTCTCTATCATACATAATAATCTAAGAAGGATTAGTAGCACCTTTTCTTTGTATGTCTGGAAGAATTCTCCATTGAATCCATGAAACTTAGCACTGATGCATTTATTGTTGTTTATTATAAATCAGTTTCAAATAGTTATCTCATATTAGTTTACGTTGATCATATTTACCTGAAATTCTTTAATCTCTTTTATACTTTATAATTAATTACCTTTAGTTGTTTCTTCCTTTCTTTTGGGTTTAGTTTTTGTTGTTGTTCTTTCCTCGGTGCTTTTAGGTGAGTCAGTATGTTTTTGTTTGAGCTACATCTATTGTTCTTTCATGTAGGCACGTACAACTATAAAATTTTCTCCTAGTACTGCTTTTATGACATCCCAAAAAAAATTGGGATGCTGTATTTTCACTTTTAACATAGTTACAAAAATATTTTAATTTCTTTTTCTTCAAGGGCTCATTCATCATTCAGTAGTGTGTTGTTTAATCTTCATGAGTTTGTGTGCTTTCTGTAGTTTCTATTGCTTTGATATGTAGCTTTATCCCACTGTGGTCCAATAAAATACAGGATGTTATTTAAAATTCACTAAATTTTTTGAGACTTGCTTGATATACTAATGTGAAATCAACTTTGGAGAATGTTATATAGGCTACTGAGAAGAATGTGCATTCCTTAGTGCCTGAATGGATTGTTCTACTAATATCTCTTATGTCCATTTTGTTTATCATGCCATTTAATGCAATATTTCTGAATTTATTCTTGTCCAGGTGACTTCATTATCAGTCAGATAGGCATTGGACTTTACCACTATTATTGTGTTAGTGTTAACCTGTGACTTTATATGTAAAATCATTTGTTTTGTAACATTGAACATTGAACACAGTTGTGTTTTGTACCCATATGTTTAGAATTGTAATGTCATTTTGATGGATTGTTTCTTTGATCACAAAGAAAAGAACTTACCTATATTTTCTGACTATATTTGGCTTGAAGTGTTTTTTGTTTTTTGGTTTTTGGTTGTTTTTTTTTTTTTTTTTTTTTTTTTTTTTGTCAGACACTAAAGCAATGGTGAATAATTATTTCCTGCACTCATTTGCTTAGAATATCTTTCCCATTCTTTTACCCTAAGTTAACACCATTCTTTGATGGTGATGTATGGGTTTGTTTTGTTATTGTTGTTGCTTAATAGTTGCAAAGAGAAAACATTTGTTTTGTAATCCAATTTACTCATCAGTAATTTTGGTGTAAGAATTAAGGTCATTATGGTCTTTTAGTACTAAAAGGTGTGTATTAATTTCTGTCATTTTTAAAATTCTGTACTTTTTTGTTTGTTTATTGTTAGTCTTCTTTTTCTTTTTTATTTTAATTTTTTTATTAATTACACTTTATTTACTTTCTATACCCCTGTAGTTCCCTCCCTTCCACCTCTCCTCCCAATCACTCCCTTCTTCCTCCTCCTTCACACATGCCAGTCCCCAAATCCACTGGTAGGGGAGGTCTTCTTTTCCTTCCTTCTGATCCTAGTCTGTTAGGTCTCATCAGGAGTGGCTGCATTGTCTTCCTCTGTGGCCTGGTAAGGCTGCTTCCCCCTCAGGGGGAGGTGATCAAAGAGCAGGCCAATCAGTTCATGTCAGAGTCAGTCCCTGTTCCCATTACTATGGAATCTACTAGGAGAGTGAGCTGTCATAGGCCACATCTGTACAGGGGTTCTGGGTTATCTCCATGCATGCTGCTTGGTTGGACTATTAGTCTCAGGGAAGACCCATGTGCCCAGATATTTTTGGATCTGTTGCTTTCCTTGTGGAGCTCCTGCCCCCTCCAGGTGTTACTAACTCACACTTCTTTCATAAGATTCCCTGCAATCTCCTCAAATTATGGCCATAAGACTCATCATCTGCTTTGGTAATCTGCAGGGCAGAGCCTTTCAGAGGCCCTCTGTGGCAGGCTCCTAACTTGTTCCCTGTTTTCTCCCCTTGTGATGTCCATCCTCTTTGCCTTTCTGGATGGGGACTGAGCATATTAGCCAGAGTTCTCCCTCTTGATTAGTTTCTTTAGGTGTATAGATTTTAGTAGGTTTATCCTATATTATATGTCTATATGAGTGAGTATATACCGTGTGTGTCTTTCTGCTTCTGGGATAGCTCACTCAGGATGATCTTTTCCAGTTCTCACCATTTACCTGCAAATTTCATGATTTCCTTGTTTTTAATGGCTGAGTAATATTCCATTGTGTAGATGTACTTAACTTTCTGTATCCATTCCTCAGTTGATGGGCATCTTGGTTGTTTCCAGCTACTGGCTATTACAAATACAGCTGCTACAAACATGGTTGAGCAAATGTCCTTATTGTGTACTTGAGCCTCTTTTGGATATATGCCTAGAAGTGGTATGGCTGGATCTTGAGGAAGAGCTATTCCTAATTGTCTCAGAAAGTGCCAGACTGATTTCCAGAGTGGTTGTACAAGTTTACATTCCCACCAGCAGTGGAGGAGGGTTCCCCTTTCTCCACAACCTCTCTAGCATGAGCTGTCACTTGAGTTTTTGATCTTAGCCATTCTGATGGGTGTAAGGTGAAATCTCAGGGTCATTTTGATTTGCATTTCCTTGATGACTAATGACGCTGAGCATTTCTTTAAGTGTTTCTCTGCCATTCGATATTCCTCTATCAAGAATTCTCTGTTTAGCTCTGTTCCCCAATTTTTAATTGGATTACTTAATTTGTTGCTTTTTAACTTCTTTAGTTCTTTATATATTCTGAATATTAGCCGTCTGTCAGATATAGGGTGGGTGAAAATCCTTTCCCAATCTGTAAGTAGTCTTTTATTCTGACAACAGTGAATAAACCCTTGCTTTACAGAAGCTTTTCAGTTTCATAAGGTTCCCTTTAGTTACTGTTGCTCTTAAAGCCTGTGCTGTTGGTGTTCTGTTCAGGAAGTTGTTTCTTATGCCAATGAGTTCCAGGCTCTTCCCCACTTTTTCTTCTAACAGGTTTAATGTTTCTGGTTTTATATTGAGGTCTTTGATCCACTTGGACTTCAGTTTTCTGCAGGGTGATAAGTATGGATCTATTTGTACTTTTCTACATGTAGACATGCAGTTAGACATGCAGATAGCATGTTGAAGATGCTATCTTGTTTCCATTTATGGTTTTGGCATCTTTGTCAAAGATCAGGTGTCCATAAGTGTGTGGGTTTATTTCTGGGTCCTCTGTTCGGTTCCATTGATCCACTATTCTGTTATTATGCCAGTACCATGAAGTTTTTAAAACTGTTGCTCTATAGTACAACATAAGATCAGGGATGGAGATACCTCCAGAAGATCTTTTATTGTAGAGGATTGTTTTAGCAATTCTGGGTTTCTTGTTTTTCCATATGAAATTGAGAATTTTTCTTTCAAGGTCTGTAAAGAATTGTGTTGGTAATTTGATAGGAATTGCATTGAATCTGTAGATTGTTTTTGGTAAAATGGCCATTTTTAATATGTTAATCCTGCAAAGCCATGAACATGGGAGATCTTTCCATCTTCTGATATCTTCTTCTAATTCTTTCTTCAGAGACTGGAATTTTTTTCATACAAGTCTTTGCCTTTCTTGGTTAGGGTCACACCAAGGTACTTTATGTTATTAGTGGTTATTGTGAAGGGTGTTGTTTCCCTAATTTCTTTCTCAGCCCTTTTGGTTTTCGTATACAGGAGGGCTACTGATTTTTTTAAGTTAATTTTGTATCCAGACACTTTGCTAAAGGTGTTTATCGACTGTAGGAGTTCCCTGGTAGAATTTTTGGGGTCACTTAAGTATACTATCATATCATCTGCAATAGTGATACTTTGACTTCTTCCTTTCTGATTTGTATCCCCTGATCTCCTTCAATTGTCTTATTGCTCTAGCAAGGACATCAAGAAATATGTTAAAGAGATATGGAGAGAGTGGGCAGCCTTGCCTTGTCCCTGATTTCAGTGGGATTTATTTAAATTTCTCTCCATTTAGTTTGATGTTCGCTATAGGCTTCCTCTATATTGCCTTTACAATTTTTACATATGTGCCTTGTATCCCTGATCTCTCCAAGACTTCAAACATGAATGGATGTTGGATTTTGTCAAATGCTTTTTCAGCATCTAAGGAGACTATCATGTGTTTTTTTTTCTTTCAGTTTGTTAATATGGTGGATCATACTGATGGATTTCCCTATATTGAACCACCCCTGCATACCTGGGATGAGGCCTACTTGGTTATAGTGGATGATATCTTTGATGTGTTCTTGGATTCAGTTGACAAGTTTTTTGTTGAGTATTTTGCATCAATATTCATAAGGGAGATTGGCCTGAAATTCTCTTTCTTTGTTGGGTCTTTGTGTGGTTTAGGTACCAAGGTGACTGTGGCTTCATAGAATGAGTTTGATAGTGTTCCTTCTGTTTCTATTTTGTGGAATAGCTTCAAGAGCATTGGCATTAGCTCTTCTTTGAAGGTCTGGTAGAATTCTGTGCTGAAGCCATCTGGTCCTGGGCTTTTTTTGGATGGGAGACTTTTGATGACTCCTTCTATTTCCTTATGGGATATAGGACTATGTAATTGACCCAGCTGTCATTTAGTAACATGACCCTGACCCAGCTGTCATTTAGTAACAAGTTGTTCAGTTTCCATGTGTGTGTAGGCTTTTTGCTATTTCTGTTGTTGTTGAGGTCCAGCTTTATTCCATGGTGATCAGACAGGATACAAGGGATTATTTCAATCTTCTTGTATCTGTTGAGACTTGCTTTGTGACCAACTATGTGGTCTATTTTGGAGAAGGTTCCATGAGGTGCTGAGAAGAAGGTAAATTCTTTTGTGTTTGGGTGTAAGGTTCTGTAAATGTTTGTTAGGTCCATTTAATTCATGACCTCTGTTAGAGACATTGTTTCTTTGTTTAATTTCTGTTTTGTTGACCTATCCTTTGTTGAAAGTGGGGTGTGGAAGTCTCCCACTATTAATGTGTGGGGATCTATATGTGGTTTAAATTTTATCAATGTTTCTTTTACAAATGTGGGTGCTCTTGTATTTGGGGCATAGATGTTCAGGACTGTGATGTCTTCCTGGTGGAAGTTTCCCTTGATGAGTATGAAGTGTCCTTCCCCATCTTTTTTATTAATTTTGGTTGAAAGTCTATTTTATCAGATATTAGAATGGCTACTCCTGCTTGCTTCTTGAGTCAATTTGCTTGCAAAGTCGTCTTCCAACCCTTTATCCTCAGGTAATGTCTATCTTTGTGCCTTAGGTGTGTTTCTTGTATGCAACAGATTGCTGGGTTTTGTTTACGCATCCATTCTGTTAGTCTGTGTCTTTTTATTGGAGAGTTGAGTACATTGATGTTGAGAGAGTTTAATGACCAGTGGCTGTTAGATCCTTTGATTTTGATGTTGGCTGTGGTCATAATGTTGTGTACTTGTTTTTTGTTTTACTGTAGTAAGGTTAATTATTTCCTGTGTTTTCTTGAAAGTAGCTAATTTTCTTGGGTTGTAGTTTCTCTTCCAGTGTCTTCTGTAATGCTGGATTTGTGTGTAGGTATTGTTGAAATTTGTTTTTGTCATTGAATATCTTGTTTTCTCCATCTATGAGGATTGAGAGTTTTGCGTGTTATAGTAGCCTGGGCTGACATCTGTGTTCTCTTAGGGTCTGCATTGTATCTGTCCAGGCCCTTCTGGCTTTCATAGTCTCTGTTGAAAAGTCAGGTGTGAGTCTAATAGGTTTGCCATTATATGTTACTTGGCCTTTTCCCTTGCAGCTTTTAGTATTTTTTTTTCTTTGTTCTGTATACTTACTGTTTTGATTATTATGTGGTGGGAGGATTGTCTTTTCTGGTCAAATTTGTTGGGTGCTCTGTAGGCCTCTTGTATTCTTATTGGCTTCTCCTTTAACTTGGGGAAATTTTCCTCTATTCCTATTATTCTTAGATTTTGTCTTTTCATATTGTCTTGGATTTCTTGGACAGTCTGTGTCAGGAATTTTTTGGATTTAACATTTTCTTTGACAGATGCATCGATTTCTTCCATTGTATCTTCTACACCTGAGATTCTTTCTTCCATCTCTTGTAGTCTGTTGGTTATGCTTACCTCTGTAGTTCCTGTTTTCTTCCCTAAATTCTTCCTCTCCATTATTTCCTCCATTTGTGTTTTCTTTAATTTTTCCAGTTCTATCTTCAGATCTTGAGTTGTTTTGTTTACTTCTTTCACCTGTCTGATTGTATTTTCCTGTTTTTCTTTTAGTTCCTGCAACTCTGTTTCTTTTATTTCTTTCAGTGATTTAATTATTTCTTCTCTGAAGGCCGCAAACTGTTTGGCTGCATCTTCCCTTATTTCTTCACGGATAGCCATAATCTGCTTCTCTTTAACTTCCTCCATTTCTTTATGGATAGCCATGATCTGTTTAGTTTTATCTTCCTCTAATTCTTTACATATTTTATTTGTTTCCTCTATTATCCTCTTCATCAGCATAGATGTAAGGTCATCTTCTTGGTTTTCTATTATGCTGGATTGTCCAGGGCTGCTCGCCCCTGGATGGCTGGGTTCTGGAGATGCCATATTGCTCTGTCTTTTGTTGGTTGAGCTTTTATGCTGACCTCTACCCATTGTGCTCCTTTAGGTGTTGTCTGTTAGTTTCTGGTGCTTCCTGGAATCCTGGGGTAGGGAGAATCCCCTTGGCAGGAAGATAATTTTTCCTAAAGGAGGCCTCCTCTGCTTTTTGGGTATGGTCACTGTATGGCCGGTGTTTCTCAGGAATTGCCACTGCTCACCTAAGGCATATGGACCTGAGTAGTGGCTGCGATCTTTGTTAGTCAGGGGGCTCTCCTCTTACCCGTAGAAGTCCTGGAGACAGCTGCCCTGCTGCTGGGTTTCTTGTTCTGAATGTAGTGAGCTGCTGCTGTTGTTACAGTTTTCCAGGTACAGTCCTCTTGAAGAAACTGCTGATTGCCTAGCTGTGGGGTTTTCTCCCAACAGGGAAATTCAGTCTGGTACCCTGGGGCACTCAGTTCTGTCTGGGAAGGTGAGTCGAGCGCACAGTAAGTCTCTGGGCCAGAGTCTGAGTACTCTGTTCTGGGCCTAAGGCTGTGCACTCCTCTCTAGGCCAGCAACTGAGGGCTTTACTCTGTGCCGGAAGCTGTGTGTGCAGGTCTGGGATGGTGGCTGCGGGTGCTGCTCTGGTCCAGAAGCTCTGTGCTCTGATCTGGGCTGGCAGCTGTGTGTCTCCTTCTGGGCCTGAGGCTGTGCCCACCTCTCTGGGCCAGGAACTGGCTCTGCTTTGGGTCAGAGGCTTGGCGCTTCACTGTGGGCTAGAGGCTGTGTGCCACGGTCTGATATGGTGGCTGGGGTCGCGGCTCTGGGCCGAAGGATGTGCACCCTGATCTGGGCTGGCAGCTGTGCACTCAGCTTTGGGCCAGAGGCTGTGCACTCCTCTCTGAGCTAGCAACTGAGGTCTCTGCTCTGGTCCAGAAGCTGGAAGCCTCACCCTGGGCTGGAAACTGTGTATCCCTCTCAGAGATGGCGGTGGGGGTGCTGCGGGAGGCTGTGTGCTCCAATCTGGTGGGGCGGGTGTGTCTGCTGGTCCCCAGGACCTTTTCCATGAATTGACTGGGTGACCTGAGGTCGGTTCCAATTGATTTCCACACCGTAGGATTTCTTCTCACCTGGCAATCACAAATGTTGGTGTTTTAGGTCCCAGAGTTCAGTCTCCTGGTCGGTGTGCTGACACTGCTGTCCTGCTCCTCAGATACAATGTTCTCCCGGCACCGCCATCTTGTCAGTCCTCTTCCGTTTTCTTTTTCTTAACCTAATGTTACTATTGTTTACTTCCCCTGTAGCCTCTTAGATATATTTATCTCCCTTTTAGGCTGGTTTGGCAGATATTATTTTTTAGAATTTGAAATAAATCTTTCTAAGACCTTTCTGATTTTTAAACTTTCTTTTCAAAAACTGAACTGTTATTCAGATGGAATTGCTGCTATGTGTTACTTGTCATTTCTTCTTAAATCTTCCAATATTCTTTTCTGTTTTGTAACTGTATGTTAAAACTATGTGATTTAATTATGATACAACTTGGGGAGTTTCTTTTCTGGTCTTGTCCATTTGGTATATTGTCTGTCAATTATTTCCCTAGCTTTGCGACACTTGTTTCTATAATGTTACTGAAAATATTTTCTCTGGTTTTGGCATGAAATCCTTCTCCTTTTATACCCATACTTTGTTTCTTTCTTCTTCTTCTTCTTCTTCTTCTTCTTCTTCTTCTTCTTCTTCTTCTTCTTCTTCTTCTTCTTCTTCTTCTTCTTGTATCCCAAATATTTTGCATATTATATTTCTACATTTTTTTTTCAATGCAGTTTATTCAGGAACATTAAACAATCCTCGGACCCCGGGGAAAGCCAGCCCACAGCTTAAATAGCCTCTGGGTAGCCAACCCAGGCGTGCCACGGGGGCAATGCAGATAGGTCCACATACATGGAAGCAAGCCAGATCCTCGGCCTTAGCCAAATGTGGAGTTGTTCGTGACAGAGAGCACTCACCATCGGGAAGGTGGAAGGCGGAAACCAGCTCCATCTTTAAGGCATAGCATTCCGCAGCTCTCTACAGTTCCCCCTTTTTGTTTTAGATGCATCAGGCAAGAGTAGAGGTCTGATCTCTGATATTAGAAATAAATTGGGACTTTGTACAGATGTTCATTTAGGTGTCATCCACCCAAAGAGCATCATTGTTTATCTAAACTAAAGGATCCAATTCTACCTTGTCTTCAAGCACTGTTATTGGATCCTCTACATGACCATTCTATTACTGAAGGTTTTCACTGAATATTTTATTTTTTAAATTAAATTATTATTTTTTATATTAATTACTTTATTTACTTTGTATCCCAGCTGTAGTCCCCTCCCTCACCCCTCCCAACCCCATCCTCCCTCCTTCATCTCCTCAAGGCCCCTCTCAAAGTCCACTGGTAGGGGAGGTCCTCCTCCCCTTCCATGTGACCCTAGCTTATCAGGTCTTATTTTATTTATTTCCATCATTGTTTCAGTGGGGTTTTATTCAGTATTTTTATTTATTTAATTCAATTTTGTACCCTTGATAGACTTTTTATTTTATTCAGCTGTATTTTCTTAGATTTATTCAGATTATTCTTCCCTTTGTTTTACTTCTTTGAACATTTTATATTTTTTCCTTCAACCTCTTTTCCTAAAGTTACATTTAAATAGTCCTTATTTGTTACTGCTACAGGAATCATAATCTTTTGAGGAGACATGCTGCTTTAATTGTTTATCTTGCTTTAATTGTAATTTTGTGCTGGGATAGTCTCTCTTCGGGCTACATTATTGGTTACATTTGTTGTTGTAAATTCAGATCATAATTTCCTTTCAGTAGAAGTGTTTTCAGTGTTCAAGAGAGACTTAGGTTGCACTAGAATTGAGGCAACATCTTTCTCTTTTAGATTGGTATTCAGGACAACAGCCCTTCCCACCCTGCAAGGCAAGAAAAGTTACTGAGTTACTGTCTGAAGCAACATTCACTAACTTTACAGTAAATTCTACCTGAATACAGAATCAATGAAACAAAAAGCTGGTTCTTTGAGAAAATCAACAAGATAGACAAACCCTTAGCCAAACTAACTAAAAAGCAGAGAGAATCTATCCAAATCAACAAAATCAGAAATGAAAAGTTTGACATAACTACAGACACTGAGGAAATTCAAATAATCATTAGGTCATACAACAAAAGCATATATGCCACAAAATTTAAAAACCTAAATGAAATGGACAATTTTCTTGATAGATTCCATATTCCAACATTAAGTCAAGATCAGGTAGAAAGACTGAATAGCCCTATATCCCCCAAGGAAATTGAAGCAGTCATTAACAGTCTCCCCTCCAAAAAGAGCCCTGGGCCAGATGGTTTCAGCACGGAATTCTACCAGACCTTCAAAGAAGTGCTAACACCAATTCTCCTCAAAGTATTCCACAAAATAGAAACAGAAGGTACATTACCAAACTCATTCTATGAAGTAAGAGTCACCCTGATACCTAAACCACACAAAGACCCAACAAAAAAAAAGAGAACTTCAGACTTATCTCTCTTATGAATATTGATGCAAAAATACTCAATAAAATACTTGCAAACCGAATCCAAGAACACATCAAAGATATCATCCACCATGACCAAGTAGACTTCGTCCCAGAAATGCAAGGGTGGTTCAACATACGGAAATCCATCAGTGTAATCCACCACATAAACAAGCTGAGGGAAAAAAACCACATGATCATCTCCTTAGATGCAGAAAAAGCATTTGACAAAGTCCAACATTCATTCATGTTTAAAGCCTTGGAGAGCTTAGGGATATAAGGCACATATCTAAACATAGTAAAGGCAATATACAGCAAGCCTATAGCCAACATCAAACTCAATGGAGAGAAACTTAAATCAATCCCACTGAAATCAGGGACCAGACAAGTCTGCCCATTCTCTCCATACCTCTTCAACATAATACTTGAAGTTCTAGCCAGAGCAATAAGACAACTAAAGGAGATCAAGGGGATACAAATCGGAAAGGAAGAGGTCAAAGTGTCACTATTTGCAGATGATATGATAGTATACATGAGCAACCGCAAAAATTCAACCAGAGAACTCCTCCAGCTGATAAACACCTTCAGCAAAGTGGCAGGATACAAAATCAACTCAAAAAAAATCAGAAGCCCTCCTGTATACCAAAGACAAAAGGGCCGAGAAAGAAATTAGGGAAACAACACCCTTCACAATAGCCACTAATAACATAAAGTATCTTGGGGTGAAACTAACCAAGCAAGTGAAAGACCTGTTTGAGAAAAACTTCAAGTCTCTGAAGAAAGAAATTGAAGAAGATATCAGAATATGGAAAGATCTCCTGTGCTCATGGATTGGTAGGATTAATATTGTGAAAATGGACATCCTGCCAAAAGCAATCTACAGATTCAATGCAATTCCCATCAAAATACCAACTCAATTCTTTACAGACCTTGAAAAAAAGATTCTCAGCTTCATATGGAGAAACAAAAACCCCAGAATCTCCAAAACTATCCTGTACAACAACCGATCATCTGGAGGTATCTCCATCCCTGATCTCAAGTTGTACTACAGAGCAATAGTAATAAAAACTGCATGGTATTGGCATAAAAACAGAAAGGAGGATCAATGGAACCGCATCGAAGACCCAGAAATAAACCCACACAACTATGAATTCTCAATTTTTGACAAAGAAGCCAAAACCATTCAATGGAAAAAAGACAGCATCTTCAACAAATGGTGCTGGTCCAACTGGATGTCTACATGCCGAAAAATGAAAATAGATCCATATTTATCACCCTGCACAAAACTAAAGTCAAAGTGGATCAAAGACCTCAACATATTACCAGATACTCTAAATCTGTTAGAAGAAAAACTGGGGAACAGCCTAGAACTCATTGGCACAGGAGACAACTTCCTGAACAGAACATCAACAGCACAGGCTCTAAGAGCAGCAATCAATAAATGGGACGTCATGAAACTGAAAAGCTTCTGTAAAGCAAAGGACACTGTCAAAACAAAATGACTGCCTACAGACTGGGAAAGAATCTTCACTAACCCTTTATCTGACAGAGGACTAATATCTAGTATATACAAAGAACTAAAAAAGCTGAAAAGCAGCAAACCAAGTAATCCACTTAAAAAATGGGAAACAGAGCTAAACAGAGAATTCTTGATAGAGGAATAAGGAATGGCAGAGAAACACTTAAAGAAGTGCTCAACCTCATTAGCTATCAGGGAAATGCAAATCAAAACGACCCTGAGATTTCACCTTACACCCATCAGAATGGCCAAGATCAAAAACTCAAGTGACAACACATGCTGGAGAGGTTGTGGAGAAAGGGAACCCTCCTCCACTGCTGGTGGGAATGTAAACTGGTACAACCACTCTGGAAATCAGTCTGGCGCTTTCTAAAACAATTAGGAACAGTGCTTCCTCAAGACCCAGCTATACCACTGCTAGGTATATACCCAAAGTTTGCTTAAGTACACAAAAGGGATATTTGCTCAACCATGTTTATAGCAGCTTTATTTGTAATAGCAAGAACCTGGAAACAACCCAGATGTCCATCAATGGAGGAATGGATACAGAAATTGTGGTATTTTTACACAATGGAATACTACTCAGCAATCAAAAAGGAGGAAATCATGAAATTTGCAGGCAAATGGTGGGATCTAGAAAAGATCATTTTGAGTGAAATATCCCAGAAGGAGAAAGACAAACATGGTATATACTCACTTATATAGACCTATAAGATATGATAAACATAATGAAATCTATACACCTAAAACAGATAATCAAGAGAGCAGACATGGGGTTAGATGATCAATCCTTGTTTAGAAAGACAGATGGGATGTGCATTGAACATATGACAGGAGTCTACTGAACGTATCTGAAGGACTCTAACTAGCAGTGTTTTCAAAGCAGATACAAAGACTCATGACCAAACCTTCAGCAGAGTATAGGGAATCATATGAAAGAAGGGGAGTTAGTATGATGGGGAAAGGATAGGAGCTCCACAAGGACCAAATATATCTGGGCACAGGGTCTTTTCTGAGACTGACATTCAACCAAGGACCATGTATGGATATAACCTAGAACCTCTGCTCAGATGTAGCCTGTGGTAGCTCAGTAACCAATTGGTTTCCCATAGTGAGGGGAACAAGGACTATATCTAACAGGAACTCAATGACTGGCTCTTTGACCTCCCTACCCCCCAAGGGAGGAGCAGTCCTTTTAGGCCACAGAGGAGGGCTTTGCAGCCAGTCCTGAAGATAACTGATAAAACAGGATCGGATGAATGGGGAGGAGGTCCCCCCCATCAGTGGACTTGGAAAGGGGTACGGTGGAGATGAGGGAGGGAGGGTGGGATTGGGAGGGAATAAGGGAGTGGGACGTGGCTGGGATATAGAGTTAATAAAATGTAACTGATAAGAAAAAAATAAAATTAAAAGAAAAATAAAAGAAAGAAGAGGGAGATAAAAAGTCCTGGAGAGGACAGGAGCTCCACGAGGAGAGCAACAGAAGCAAACAAACAACAACAACAACAAAATCTGGGCACAAGTGTCTTTTCTGAGACTGATACACCAACCAAGGACTATTCATGGATATAATCTAGAACCTCTGCTCAGATGTAGCCCATGGCAGCTCAGTATCCAAGTAGGTTCCCTAGGAAGGGGAACAGGGACTGTCTCTGACATGAATTCAGTGACTGGCTGTTTGACCACCTCCCCCTGAAGGGAGAGCAACCTTACCAGTCCACAGAAGAGGACAATGTAACCGGGTTCTGATGAGACCTGATAAGCTAGGGTCAGATGGAGGACCCTCCCCTATCAGTGGACTTGAAGAGGAGCATGGGAGGAGATGAGGGAGGGTGGGATTGGTATGGAATGAGGGAGGGGGCTATACAAAGTGAATAAACTATAATTAATTTAAAAACTAAATATTTATTTTTTAAGAAACAGAGTAGCAGTTGATAAAAATGCTGTTACTCTTTAAGTACCACTTGCTTTAGGAGGTAAAAGAACACCAGTGGCATTGAGTGCTGATCTATTATTGTGTGTGTAAATGGAAAACATAAGAAAAGTAAGAATTAACCCACTCTGTAGTTAATGATTACTATTAAGCTCCTAAATAAGAAGTAAAGAAGAAGAGGCAGATAGAAAAGGAAATAGAAGATGCAAAAATAAATAAATAAAAGAAAGAAAAGAAAAGATAGAAGGGTGATGTGGAATTTTGATTGTCCCCAGATATTGAATTACAGGCATTCTTTAAATTAGAGCAGACTATGTTCTTTAGGAAAAGGGGAAAGGATATAGAAAAGGAAATGGAGTAGACTCAGACTATGAGAGATGAGAGTTGCCTGATGTATTGACTTTGGATATCATATAGGTAAAGAAGAGCTGCAGCGGGGATGAGAGCTAGGTAGCTATCTGCCTGAGGCCCAGTCTCAGCATGCTCCATGACCTTAGAATGTTTCCTGGAATGAGCACGTAGGTCCCATTGCACTTCCTCATCTTAAAGGGTGACTGAAGCAGGGTCCAATCTCACAGTACATGTCCTCATCCTCCTAAGGTGACTTGTGTTGGGAGCCAATGTCTTACCTCATAGGCTAACCTCAGAAGTCAGTTTGTGTTGGAATCTGAAGTTCTGTGCACTGCCTGTCCTCAAAGGGTAACCTGTAGTCTTAGGGTAGAAATCTTGGCAAGTGTCCTGACCTCATAGGGCAATCAGCAGCATGGCACCTCAGAGGCTGACTACCATATGTCCTATTATTTTGTGAACATTAATACCTTCTTTTATTATTAGAAAGAAAGTAACTTAATTGTTACATGCTATCATTTGCATAATACTAAATTTTAGTTGCTGTTCTATTAGAATTTATGTGTCAATTTTGCATAGATAAAATTGGCCTGTTATTCTGTTTTCCTACAATCAGTGTTAGGTGCTGACTAACTGTCTCTAGGATCAGAAGAAAGGAAAGGAAGACCTCCCCTATCAGCAGACTTGGGGAGGGACATGAATGCATAGGGTGGAGGAAGGGAAGGATTGGGACAGGAGGAGGGAGGGAACCACAGGGAGGAAACAAAGTGAATAAAGTATTATTAATAAAGAATTAAAAAAACATTAAAAGCATTGCTTTTCTCATCAAATAAGTTGAAATAGATAAAATATTTCTTATAGAAGATTTGTTAAACACTGTAGTTATATTTTCCCTTAATATCTGTACAATTTATGAATAGACAATTTTATTTATTCTCTTCATGCAAAGTTTTCTTTATTATAAACTAAAGTTTTAACTACAAGGAAATGCACATTCTTGTGCTATCTAAAGTTTCAAATGTTTTATGATCTTGTGCACTACTTTGTTCAACACACACAATAGCTGGAAGTTCAGTATAGGCCCTGATTTCCCTTAGTGCACATTTCAGATAGGTGTGTGGGAATTTTTCTCATTCAATTTTTACAGATGCACAGTAAAATCAGTGTTATAAGGCTTGTGAAAACAATAACATAATAATATTTATTGAAAACCCTAATAATATTTATGCTTCTGTTCATTAATATCTGTTTCATCTTAATTGATTTCTTTTATAAATATTGGATTTAATAATTTGTCTTTTTGCTTCTATCTGATTAGATATTTATATCATTGTTTTCATCCTTTCTTCAGCAAATCCTACCTGCATGAGCCACCACAACTGGCTCATCCTTTCTTATTAGCCTATAAATTTAAGATTACAAGCCCACTTCTAATCTGTTCTTTCTTTAAGGCTTATTTTTATTTATGTGTATGCTTGTGTGTCTATGAGTCCATGTACGTCAAATGTGTGCAGGTGCCCATGAAGGCCAGAAGAAAACATCAGATCCGTTAAGGCTGGAATTACAAGTGGGTGTGAGCCACTCAACATGGATGCCACTTTCAAAGTGGGATCATCTAGAAGAGAAGTATGCAGTCTTTGCTTGTTTATTTGGTTGTTTGGTTTTTGTTTTGTTGTTTGTTTGTTTTGTTTTGAGACAGGCTTTCTCTGTGTAGCCTTGGCTGTCCTGGACTTACTTGTAGAAAAGGCTGATCTTGAACTCAGAGTTCTGCCTGCTTCTGCCTTTCCTGTGTTGGGATTACAGGCATGCACTACCTTTCCGGCTCAGTATGCAATCTTAACCAGAGTCATCTTTCTAACCTCTTTCTAGTTTGTTCTCTAATTGTATCCTCCAAGTTTTGACAAATATATTTTAGTCACTTTTAATGACTTCGGTAATCTGGGTAGCTCTTAAACTGTTTAATCCTACTTTGGGACTCTGCCCTTCCCATCAGTGTTTAATCCACTTTACATGATGATAAAGCATGGGCGCATTTGGAACCACAGGCCATCACAATGAAGAAAGAGATGCAGCAAGTTTGGGGTTCTGCTCTGCCCTGTCTTTCCTCTGCCCTATAGTCCATGACAGCTCTCTTAAATTATAACCTATCTTAGCTGGATGATTTGAATACATCATCTGAATGTCTTCAAGCAGAAGCTTCACATACAGTATCTCTATTGGTTCTATCTGGAAATTTGGTAATAAAACACTCTAATGTAGAACTTCTGGAAGCACAGACTACTTCCTTTCTGACTTGGTACTAATGGAATGGTAGTGGCAGTTTGTATTTCTGTCATCTGATATGTCAGAAATCTTGTAGTTTCTGAAACTGACCTACATACACTGTTGTGGTAGAATTGGCACATCACAGAAAAAAGTAAAAGACTCGTGCAGTTTAAATGTCAGGAAGTTTGAATGTTAAGGTCAAACAGATATAATCTAAAGAAGTAATAAACTAAACTCTTCTAAGCATTGTCTGTGCTTGATAAAAAATATTACAGTTAATGCTGAGATCACTGTGAGTCTCTTACAGTTTTAACAGATGTTTGATCATCTAGGAACATCAGGCTAGCCATGAATCTATGTCCACAGCAGACCACAAACCCTCATTCTGTGGAAGTCCAGGAGAATTCTTTGTACATTTGCCTACCTTTAGGGTGTGCTATCTTTATTTGGGTCTTTATCAACTCCTCAGTATCTAGTGAGTTGAACGCTAATTGTGTAACACAACACATTAGAATTTCTCAAAGGATCATACACCTCAAGTCAGCCAAATACAACCTTGATAATCAGAGGTGAGTAACATCAAGCTATAGTTTTTTTTCTACTGAAATTCTAACTCAAACTATTATTGGTTTACCTTAAAAGCACTATAGTACTGCTATCTGTGTAAGAATTCATTCTACTGCCAAGAAGATTCTGGATTCAAACAAATGGAAAAATAATTCTAGAGCATTTTGAAATTTTGACAAGCAATAGGCAAACTCTCCAAATATAAGATAAGTACTACAGCCAATAATTAATTATTGTAATACCTTGGAAGTTATGAAATCATGTCTAGTTGATTCATAAGCAAGTCTTATTAAATATCATCAACTAATTTGCTTTTTATTGCTTTTCACTGGCTGTAATAGTTTGATTAAATAACAATTCAAATTCAGTTACTACTATATAAATATATTTATCTTTCCTACATTTTAATGCACATAATATACTATCTTTGTTTAATACCATTTCTTTTATCCAGTTTCCAGTTTCTATAAAATGATATTTTTACATGGCATTAGACAAGATTTTCGCTGGTGACTAAACAAAGTACATGTGAATCTATACCTGAGGCTTGAACATTGCTCTGTCACTGTTCCCATTACAGCTCAAACATCCTTCAAAACCAGAGATTAGACCATTCACTTCAGGAGTTTGCTGATCTTGAAGATCATTGTTAGGTAAATGAGTTGTTTCTGTTTAGGAAATATTTTGGCAAAGTTTCTCCACAGCAACTAAAAAGACCTGGAGGAATATTCACAAAAAAATTGCCATTTGATCTTCCAAAAATAGTTTTACAAGTATTTCAAAATAAAAACTGTAATTACAGTCTTCCTTTATGCATATGCACAGGCACACATATGTGAGCACCCATGTTTTACATGTGTATGTGTATGCAGGCACGTACCCCCACACACACATGTGTTTACATGCACACATCAAAAGTAAATTTTCTTAGTCTTGCATGCTACTGAATGCCTTTAATCCCAACACACAGAATGTTTAGGTAAGAGCATCATGAGTTCAAGGTGTGTGAAACCTTGTCTTAAAAACAGTTAATTGAAAAATAAAACAAAATATCCTAGTATGATAGCTAATCACTGTAGTCTCGGCACATGGGAGGCTGAGACAAGAGACTTCTGAGTTCAAGGACAGCCAGGATTCCATGACCAAGGCTGTGTAAAATGAATTAATTAATTTGTGAAGTAAATATATCCTAGAGAAGGAGAAAGATGGAGGAAAAAGAGCATCCTTGAACCCACACCTTATAATTTCAATTCTAAAGCTATGGCATCTATTTTCTGCTTTGTACGGTATGAAGCTTAACTGTCTCTGCTAGAAAATTGTAGGGAGCAAAAGCATTTTCAATAATGAGTATAAGCAGAAATTCTATGACAACATTGCATTTAGGTCATAAACTAACCCTCTTACATTAATACCCACTGTAAAGACTGTATTTTGCTTTAGATGTTGTGTTTGTGCCTAGTGCTTCTACATTTCTGCTAAACTTACTGTCTTACTATGTCTTCAGATCTTTACCTGTGATGTTCTCAGATGCCCAGGGTGTTAGGTCACTGCATGAAGATTCTGCCTATCCCTGAGTACATGAAACCTGTGCCAGCCACAAACCTCGCGATAACCTTCCTATTAACTTGATATTAATGAATGCTCATGTGAGCGCTATGCACTAAGGAAGAAAGAGAAAATTATTCTGTTTCTGTAAAAAATCAGGAGAATAGAGTCTAGTAGCCTTCCTTTATACAAATAATAAAAGGGCTGAGAGAAAACTGGGGAAACAACACCCTTCACAACAACCAGAAATAATATAAAATATCTTGGAGTAGTTCTAATCAAGCAGGTGAAAGACATGTATTAGGAAAACTTCAAGTATTTGAAGAAAGATCTTGAAGAAGATATCAGAAGATGGAAATATCTCCCATGTTCATGGATTAGCATAATAAGAATGGCCGTCTTACCAAAAGCAATCTAGAGATTCAATACAATTCCTATAAAAATTCCAACACAATTCTTTACAAACCATGAAAGAATAATCCTCATGAGGATTACGGAAACAAAAAAAAAAAAAAAAAGAAAGAAAGAAAGAGCAAACAAAAGCCCAGCATAACTAAAGCAATCCTGCACAACAAAAGAACTTCTGGAAGTATCACCTTCTCTGATTTCAAGCTGTACTACAGAGCAATAGTAATAATACAGAACAATAGTAATAAAATCTGTGTGGTGTGGGTATAAAAACAGACAGGGTGATCAATGATATTGAATTGAAAGTCCAGAATTAAACCCACATACCTATGAACACTTGGTTTTTGACAAAAAAGTCAAAACCATACAATGAAAAACAGAAAGCATCTTCAACCAATGTTGCTGACGTAACTGAATATCTGCATGTAGAAGAATGCAAATAGATCCATATCTATCACCCAACACAAAACTCAAGTCCAAGTAGATCAAAAACCTCAAAGTAAAGCCAGATACACTAAATCTAACAGAAGAGAAAGTAGGGATTATCCTTAAACACTTTGGCAGTAGAGACAACTTCCTGAACAGAACACTAAGAAGTACTAAGATCAATGATTAGTAAATGGAACCTCGTGAAAAAAAAAATTTCTTTTAGGCAAAGGACACCATTAAAAGGACAAAATGGCAGCCTACAGAATGGGAAAAGATCTTCTCCAAACCTACATCAAACAGAGGGCTGATACACAAAATATATGAAGAACTCAAGAAATTAGACACCAACAAACCAAACAAACTCATGGACAATGGAGTACAGATTTACACAGAGAATTCTCAACAGAAGGCTCTCTAATAGATGAAAAGCACTTATGTGTTCAACATCCTCAGTTATCAGAGAAAGGCAAACCAAAATAACTCTGAGATTCCACATTACACCCATCTGAATGGCCAAGATAAAAATCTCAAGTGGCAGCTCATGCTGGCATAGATGTGGAAAAGGGAGCACGTCTCCTTTTCTGGGGAGGGGGGAGAGCAAATTTATACAACCTCTTTGGAAATCAATTTGGCAGTTTCTCAGAAAATCGAGACTAGTTCTACCTCAAGACTCAGCTATACTTCTCCTGGGGATGTTTCCAAAAGATGCTCCACGCATCTCAACACATGCTCAACTATGTTCATAGCAGTTTTAATTTTTTAATTGCCAGAAACTGGAAACAACCTCTATGTCCCTCAACCAAAAATGAATAAAGAAAATGTGGTGTATTTACACAATGTACTACTACTCGTCTATTAAACACAAAAACATCAAAAAATTTGAAGGCAAATGGATGTAACTAGAAAATATAATTCTGAGTGAAGTGACCCAGAGCCAGAAAGACAAACACAGTGTGTACTCACCTGTAAGTGAATGTTAGCCATGGAGTACAGGATAGCCATGCTATGATCTACAGGCCCAGAGACACCAAATCAGAAGGAGGACCCAATGGAGTAAGCTTGAATTTCACTGAAAAAAAGGAAGTAGAGTAGACATTGGAACTAAAGCAGGAGGAAACCATATTGGGGAGGTGTAGAGAGAGGAACAGAAGGAATCAAGTGTAGGAAGGACAGAGGGAGAGAGAACTAGAATTGGTGTTGGGGTGGCATCTCTTGGATGAGCTAGAAACCTAGGGCAACGGAAACTCACGGGAATCTGTAAGGGTCAACCTAGCTAAGACTCCTAGCATTGGTGGATATGGAAGCTGAACTGACCAGCACCTCAAACCAGGCAAGACTTCCAATGGAGCAATGGAGACACCAACCCTGTCACAAAACATTTGACCACAATTTGACCTGGCTACCAGATGTGCAGGGGTAAAGATGAAGCATAAATTGAAGAAATGATAAAGCAACAGTGGCCCAACTTTAGACTCATGCCATCCTCAAGTTGCACTATGGAAAGTCTTTGTAAAGTGATTCCCTTCCTATAGTAACCCAACCACGTCTTTCTTTCCTTGTCTATGTGGTTTTAAATCCATGATTTCTGATTCTCACTGTACCCAGGAGAAGCCAAGGCTTCTCATGTACATCCTTTGAATTCAAACATTGGCTCTCACAACAAATTTAAGTAAAGGATATATGTTCTCTAGCAAATATTTCAAGAAATTGGGTGACTAAAATATCTCAGGAAAGTAAACTGGTCATCTTAAAATGTCATCATACCTTTTGCTTTAAAAGTTTTTCATATTCAAAGCCTTGCAAAGAAATCACTAATGCCTGTACATTTAGGCTAGGTTATTAATTGTGATAATATTTGAACAGCAAAGGGGAGGAATGTATGACTGTCTTGCACAGCTTGTGTCCCAGTACCTTGACTAGGGGCATAGAATGAAGAGAACAAAAAAAGTATAGACACTGAAGGAATGACAGACACACAAACATCTAGGATCAGGTGTTCTTGGTTCTAGGATGGAAAAGCCACAGCACCCCAAAATCTCAGAGTGTTTATTAAATACAGCTTATCCTAGTTGAGCCAATCTCTACTGGAGCACTGTTCATGCAGAAAACATCCAAGAAGAGGAATTAAGGGTGAGCATTTTTGTATATGCTTTTAATATCTGCACTTAGACTTGAGAAAAGTCTTGCCATCCCCCTTAGCCTCATTTAGAGAAAGTTTTGTCATTCCCAAAGCTTTGAGACATTAGGGTTCTTCCCCTGCCCGTCCCATGTCCATAACACACATTTGCTCAGGACTTAACTTGATCCCCACAGAGGAATGGGAACAAATGCCCAGTGATATTTTGCTTTCACATTGTGTGCATATTTGCAATGGTTACATAAAGGATGTATGTGTCATCTGTCTTCACTGGTCCTGCCTCTAAGAATCCAACAACATGGGTTGAAATTTTTTTAAGTATAAAAATTTCAGAACATTGCAGAAAAAAAAAGCTCAACGATTTTTTTCTGCACAGAGCTTCTAGCTGTGCTGACCCTAGAGAGATAAAGTGGCACAAAGGCATACCTAAAGTTCCTTGTGTTCTATTACAGACCTTCAGGCTCCAGATTAAGCACTGTTTGTCTTGAGGCTCATTTGTTTTCTATATAGTTAAGCCTTCTATGCAGTATCTGTACTGAAAATACAGAGACTTTGTTACTTGTCATTTTTTCACAAACAATACAGCAGAGTATCTATTTGTATCATGTTTATATTGTATGTGGTATTATAAGTGATCTAAAGATGACTGGATGATGTGCACAGAATCTGCACGAATATTACCCTTTTATGTAATGGGCTTGGACAGCCATAGATCTTAGTATTTAGGGAAGGGTTGGAACCATTTTTCACAAAGGATGACTTGATCTGTCTCTTTATTTTGTCTTGCTTTTTTTAAAATTATTCTTTCTAAATTTCCTATTAGGCATATTAGGCAATTTCTTTTCAAAAGAAAGGCTACTAGAAAATTACTAGTAAGCAAAAAAAGGTAGAAACTAAAATTATATGTCAACCAAAGGCAAAGTACCAACCTCATCTATTTTTCAAAATCCATTCAAAACTGATTATCTCCTAAATTTCTGAAGGCCCTAACCACCATTTGGCTCCCAACAGAAGCCCTTGGACCCAGAGAGAGCAGCCTCTCCATATTCCTTCAGCATCTGGACTAACCTCTTAAAGCACAGCACAAGATCTTCTGATGCACCTGAGTGTCTCTATTGGATTCTAATGTCCAGTAAAAGGAAAACTGTGTTTCACTCATTTCTATACCATCAAGCCATGCCCTTATCTGGACCTCAGCCTGCATGGTGTTTTGATGGATAATCATAAATGACATCATATGACAAGACATATGTTCGTGTTAAAGTAAATAGCATATTGCCAAATATGTCTTTTTATATTAAACCACAAATATCTATTAAAATAAACAACGTTGTCAATCATGCCTGTGCTGACACATCCCTGTGTAAAAGTTTGGTAACTTGTTTCCCTTCTGATAGAACATTAATTCATTCAAAGGATACTTGGTGAGGTGTTTCTTTTTGCTTTACAAATAATCTTGAGACAAAATACTAAACCAAGGCAATTTATCACCATACCAGGCTGAGCAAACATTGCATATGGCACAGTGAAGAAACACTAATTAGACCTAATTGAGAGAAATTATCACTAAACCCAGTTCATCAAGCATTTCACGAGAGTCTTATGCCTTTAAATTCAGAAGGAATCTTTCAGATTAACTCCTGATAACATGTTGTCAAGTGCCAGTCCTACTGGGTCTGTTTAGCAAATAAACACGGTTATACTCTACCAAGCAGATTATTTGTTTTTGTTCAAATTAAAGCCATTAAAATACATGACGTTCTCTAGTTTCTGGCTTTGAAAGCTGTGCCTGAAAAGATTTGCAGTTCTGTCTTTTCCAGGTTCCCTCACTAGGTTAAAGCCTCGCTATATCTGAGGTGCCTACACCAAGGTCTCTGCTTACATCTCATCAACCACATCTTTTATTCTTTAATGTTTATTTATTTATCATGGACTGATTGTTTGATTATATGTGTATCTGTGTGTGCACATGTTCGGAGATTAGAAAACAATTTGTGAAAGTTGGTTCTCTCCTTCCACTATGTGACTTTCAGGTCTTGAACTCAGGTTGTTATGTTTGGTAGTGATTCTCTTTTCTTGCTGAGCTGACTTGATGTTTCTCAGTTTTAGTTTTCTCAGGAAAAATAAAACCTTTGGGTTAGCTGTTTCTGCATTGCCCTGACCTTTGACTTTGACCCCTTTTAATAATGAGAGATACTGCTAGCAACCCTAGGTAAGGGTAGTTATATTATAGTTACATTACCTCTATAAGTAAGGGTTATGTACATCTGGACAAACAAATAAAATATAGGTACATATTTGGTAGGGAGGGGAGCTAAAGAATTTCATGCCTTATTAAGATCACTTAATAAGCAACAAGTTCAATCTCCAGTTTGGAGTCAATCTGATCCCCAAATCCCTCTTCAGTTCCTGAATAGTTCCTTCTTTCTCGGAGGGTACCAGCTATGCCCTTCCAGAACTTTCCTAGTCAAAATCAGACACTCTGTTGTCTGTTCTCCCTATAGCTGTAAGGAACTTCAGCTCTCTGTAACTTGTAGCACATCTGAACAAAAATAAATCAGAGGAAAAAGCACACACAGCAGCCAATTGTTGCCATGAATGAAATTAGGAGACTGCTACAACTGGTAAGCTAAGCTCGTCTAAAACCAGCGTGCATTTTTTAGCTGGAGACATGAAAAACAATTGAAATCAAGATGTGTTATTACCTATGTAGAGCAAGCGGATGCCGTAGCATATAGAACAGTTAATGTCTACGTGAATGTACATCAGCAACTATCAGTGGTACTGCTGGATGGATAATTTCCTTAGGATTTAACTGGTAAAATTCATGCCCCCATGCTAATGATGATAACAAAGTGAACCTGGCCTTGTTCTCTGGCTAAGAGTTTTACAAACAGCAGCTACTTTGCAGACCATACCACTTCCCTCGGTTAGCTGAGTCACAGTGATCCGACTCTTATGCAGGAGGAACGGCATGCTGATTGGGGGCAGCCCTTCTGCCTGCCAGCCTAATTGTTACACCATGGGCATCATGACAATTAGCTCATAAAGCAACTAAACAATCACCCCATCCGCTTAAGGTCGACAGTGTTATCTGCAACAACTTTAACTCCAAAATTTCTGAGGACATAACACAAATAAAGTTTGTAGCTTGATGTCCCCACGTTTCTCAAGGACAGAATCATGTTTGTATTCTGTCAGCCCTGGGTGTTTAAGAAGTAGTTGACACTAAGCAATGTTTCCGGGTCAGCAAGTGGCTCAGCAGGTGACATTTTGGAGGATGTTGGAGAGGGAGTGAGGTCGATATTTTTGTGGTCAGCCAGGTACTTGCTCAAAGTTGAGCAGCCTATGCTTTTTATTTCTTGGAAGTCTTCAAAAAGACTGAGTGATGTTGGTTCAAAAGTTTATACCTTCTGGATTAGCATTTGCTCAGAGTCCACTTTTACCAAGTGAAGGTGATTTTTGGAAATGCATACCTCCCAGAGAAAGATCGTATTAGTCAGACTCTAAAAATAAACCATGGCCATATGACATTCTGGCTGTCACCTAGTACACCAAGCAGGAGTACTACCAGCTGATGTGAATGACAGAACAACTTTAAGAGACCCCAGGATCATCTGGAAGCAGACATGGGGATGTGCGTGTAGGTCGCACATTCCAGTCTAGTTAGCCTGACTGGACTGAAAGACGTCTAGGACTATCAGAGCACACTTCTGTGTGTCAATGTGGGCATTTCCAAACAGGACTGGAAGACAGTACAGTCTCAGATAGAAAGACACCATGAATGCTAGGAACACCACGCAGAAGCCAACGGTATGATGTATAAGCTTCTTTTCTTCCGTATCCCCTTTGTCTATTTCTGTGGTTATTCTCTCTGGACATCGGAGTCCAGTTGTGTCAGTCTTTTAATGTAAACTCAAAACCAGTAGCTCTCTAGAGACTCTTTGTTTTTGTTGTCAGGTTGGCATCCACTCACTATTTGCTGCCTCTCGCTGGGGCAGACAGTCATTAATGAACTGCCCAGCCTCCTGTTTAATAAGTCATGCTTCTTTGTTTGCTTTCTATCACTGTGATAAGCACCATGAAAAGAAACTAGGGAGAGAGGGGTGTGTTTGAATTATTTATCCTAGCATGAAGGAAATTCATTATTATCCAGCATGAAGGAAATCCAGGGCAGGAACTCAAGCAGAAACCTAGAATCAGGAACTAAACCCAATGCCATAAGGAATGAGTTTACTGGCCTTCTCCCCCAGATTGTTCAGTTTACATTTTCATCTACCTCAAGAGCACCTGCTGGTTTAGTCCCTTCTGCATTGATGAGTCATGCTGGTATGATGAAGGCATAGTCTTAGGTGACTTTCCCTTTTCCTAGATGACCCCAATTTGTGTGAAGTTGACAAACACAAAAAACAAAATAACAACAACAAAAAATAAAACATAGCCAGCACATGATCCAACCAACAAAATACATTGATTCTGTGTCTCTAAAGAGCAAAATCAAATACAGGTGAGGAATATACACTGAAGATTATGTGTAGTCATAGCTCCATTAACAACATATAACAAAGCTTAAGAAGCCCACTCTTCTTTTCCGGGACACACATGCTGGGTCCAGGATGACTTTGAAGATCTGTATCCCAGCTGTCTGCACTGTCTCCCTCCTCAGTCCACAGTAACTGCCACACTCTTGCATGTGCATCCTGTGCCTAGCAGGTTCCAAAGAAAGGGGTTAGGTAGCAGTGATGATTCCTATGTTTCAAGAACAACAGTGCCTACCTTGGTGGCATAAGTCTATACGTCTAGAAACCCTTAGAAAGTAGCTGTTACAAAGTAGGAAAATCATGAGCTCAATTAAAAGCCCAATAATAAAACCAGTAAGTTACATTTATACTAAAATGTAAGTAGAAGCAAAGTATTAAATGTGCATAATATCCTTGACATATTTTGTGTTTTGCAGATAAGCCATACGGGTCTTCCACAATTAATTTCCATTGAAACTCTGAGGCCTTTTGGTGCTCTGTGCCTTCAAGGAAGTTCTTGTGGATTTTGCTTATTGTGAATTCAGGTAATCTTCTTACTGTGAAGCATTTTCCCCTGAGTCTTTCTTAATCCAGAACGAGCTGACTATTGCAACACACTGATCATAAAAGTTAACGTGCTGGAGCTGTGATGGGTCAACTTTTCTCCTAGACATACCTCTCATCTCCCAAAATGTGACTGTTCTATGCTAAGGACTGTATATGATTGACCATCTACTTGTAACATATCCTTGAAAACAGGTCCAGAATTGCTAAGGAAAGGGGCACAACCTTGTAGTCAAACAAATCTGGATCAAATCCTAATGCTACAGATATTAGGAACAAGAATTGCTTCTCCAAACACCTGTCTTCTCACTAGAAAAGCATAAGCCCTATGTTTCACTCCGGGATGGCGGTGAGGAGGAAGTAGAGAGCAGATGGCTCACTCCCATTCAGTACCTCCCATGATCAGGGGCTGAATAAACACTGGCGGATTTCCTTATAAACTTCTATATGCATAAGATCTGTGACAGCGTAACCATTACAAAAAAAAAAAAAAAAAGCATCCCAGAAAATCACAAAACTCCCAGGGGTGGGAAAGTATTGTAAAGTTAGAAAATGCACATGAGTGTTTGACAAGAAAAGGAAATAGAGTTTGATGGATCTGGGAAGATATTCAATATTTTGGTAAACTTTGTTGTATAATTATTCCCCCAAACAAAGTTTGATTAGTGATTTGGAATCAAAGCAAAATACTAGATTCAAATTAATGGCCCTAGTTTAAGCAATCCATTCCCTGAAAAATAAAGTTTCCTGCTTACTCACCTCCTAAAATGCCCTGAGCTACCCTGATGAGTCTGCCACTTTCTTTAGATTGAAGAAGATTAAAGTTGAATGATGGAATGAGTGAGTGAAAGATTGGATGATGGATTCACCAGGCCAGTAGAAAAATACTCTATATCTGACTTTTGCAGACTTAGGTATTTGTAAAACAGCTTAGGAAACCTAAAGATCATTACCACAAAAAAACATGCTGCATACAAACTTTGTTTTACTAGACTACCTACTCCTGCACATGCTTGCAAACACACTTGTACAGAAAGCCAAGGTCCAACAAGAGAAACCTGAAAACTAAGAATTTGACCTTTATTTATAAACCAGTTGTAGTTCCCCTTTAGCCTTCTTACTCAAACAGACCAAACTTGAGCAGTAATCACCAATAAATAATAGGTAAATGGACTATTGGAAGCTATTAGGTGGCAGTGGAAACTGTGAGACAGGTCATAGATAGGGAAACAAATCTATCATAAAAGGATATATTTCATCTCTCTCTCTTTCTCACACATATACATAGAGACACACACACATGTTTCATCTCTGGCTAACATTACTTAAGAAGCTGTGTATGTAATATATTTCCATCAATAAAATATTCTGCCATCCCTCAGGCCCAAAACAATGATCAAGTCCACAATGAACTGATCCCTTTTGAAACCATGAGCCCATCTTCCTGGCAAAAACCAATTACTTTCTTTAAGTTGATTTTCTCAAATATTTTGGCATATCACTGAAAAAAAATGACTCTGGGTAGTCATGAAGAAAATAGTAAAAAAGAAAATAATGTCCAGTCTACTGTCATGGATCAATAAAGGGCCAATGAAGGTTATAGCCAGTAACTAACCATTCTTTCTCCCTTTCTCACTATATGATTCCAAACAAGGTACTTAGAAAAAGAAGCAGGCAAAAGAAAGAAAGAGAGGCAAAAGAGGAAAATTAAACTAAAATTAAAATATTCTTGAACAATTTAAAAACATAAATTCTATATAATGGATAAAAAGTCTTTAAAATGTAACTAATATGTCAAGGAAATACGCTGAGAAAAAAAAGGCAATCTCAAAATGAGAAGATACGAGAACTAAGAATAATTCTTAGTTATTTTGCAGGAGACAAAGCTGGGGACAGTTTTGACTGTAAAGTAGTAGAGGGAAATTTAGTTTGAAAAATTCTGATTATGAAAATTTCCATAAATATTAAAATTAATAGGGTGCCATGCTCACAAAAGTTTTTAAAATTTATTTATTTTTATTAATTACAGTTTATTCACTTTGTATCCCAGCTGTTGCCCCCTCCCTTGTCCACTACCAAGCCCACCCTTCCTCCCTTTTCTCCTCCCATACCCCTCACCCAGTCCACTGACAGAGGAAATCGTTCTCCCCTTCCATCTGATTTTATCTATCAGGTCTCATCAGGACTGGCTGCATTGTCTTCCTCTGTGGCCTGGGAAGGCTGCTCCCCCCTCAGGGGAGGTGATCAAAGAGAATGTCACTGAGTTCATGTCAGAGACAATCCATGTTCCCATTGCTAGGGAACCCTCTTGGACAATGAGCTGCCTTGGACTACATCTGTGCAGGGGTTCTAGGTTGTCTCCATGAATGGTCCTTGATGGGAATATCAGAAAAGACCCCTGTGTCCAGATTTCTTTTTTCTCTCCTTGTGAAGCTCCTGTCCCCTACAGGTCTTTCTGTCTCCCCCTTCTTTTTTGTATTTGTTTCTGTTTTTGTCTCACTTTTTAAAAATGTATTTACATTTTTATAAATTATAGTTAATTCACTTTGTATCCCAGCTGTATCCCCTCCCTCATCCCTCCCAATCCCACCCTCCCTTCCTCATCTCCTTCCATGTCCCTGCCCAAGTTCACTGATATGGGAGGCCCTCCTCCCCTTCCATCTGACCCTAGCTTATCAGGTTTCATCAGGACTGGCTGTGTTGTCCTCCTCTGTGGCCTGGTAAGGCTGTACCCACCTCAGGGGAGGTAATCAAAGAGCCAGCCACTGAGTTCATGTCAGCGACAGTTTCTGTTCCTATTACCAGGGCACCTACTCGAATACTGAGATGTCATGGGCTACATCCGTGTAGGGGTTCTAGGGATTCTAGGTTATCTCCATGTATGGTCCTTGGTTGGAGTGTCAGTCTCAGAAAAGACCCCTTTGCCCAGTATTTTTTGATCTGTTGCTCTCTTTGTGGAGCTCCTGTCCTCTCCAGGTCTACCTGACTTCCCCTTCTTTCATAATATTTCCTGCACTCTGCCCAAATTTGGCTATGAGTCTCACATCTTCAATACCTTGCTGGGTAATCTTTCAATGGTCCTCTGTCGTGAGCTCCTGTCCTGTTACCTGTTTTCTCCCTCTTCTGATATCCATCCCCTTTGCCTTTCTTAATGAGGATTGATAATCTTACCCAGGGTCCTCCTCTTTGCTTAGCTTCTTAGGTGTACATATTTCAGTATGTTAATCCTATATTATATGTCTAAAATCCATTTATAAGTGAGTATTCACCATAAGTGTCTTTCTGCTTATGGGATAACTCATTCAGGATGATCTTTTCTAGTCCCCACCATTTGCCTGCAAATTTCATCATTTCCTTGTTTTTAATTGCTGAGTAGTATTCCATTGTGTAAATGTACCACAATTTCTGTATCCATTCCTCAACTCCTCAGTTGAAGGACATCTGGATTGTTTCCAGCTTCTGGCTATTGCAAATAAAACAGCTATGAACATGGTTCGGCAAATGCCCTTGGTATATACTTGAGCATCTTTTGGATATATGCTATACCACTCCCAAGTGGTGTAGCTGGATCTTGAGGTAGCACTATTCCAAATTGTCTGAGAAAGCACCAGATTTATTTCCAAAGCGGTTGTACAGGTTTACATTCCCATAAGCCAAGAGTTTTACAATATAAAATACTTTAAACAAATGAATTAAAGGGCTCCTGATATGATGCAAGTATAAATGTAGAATAAGCTATAGGGAAAGGAAGTTAATTATATTTTTAATTATTATTTGCTAATTGTGCAATGTTCAAGGATGCAATGTGATGTTTCAATACAATTGTACATTTTACATTGATCAAATCTTTGAAATTAGCATTTATCAGATCAAATATTTATTTCTGTTTTAATTTTTTTAATTTTTGAGATTTTATATATATATATACATATATAATGCTGCCTTTTTTTTCCTTCCACAAAACTTTCCATATATCCCCTTTATTCTTTTTTAATTATCATTTATTTGTGATGAAATGTTCCAAGACCTCTCTTCTAGTGACTTTGAAATTGGCACTGCCATTATTGTCTACAGTCACAATTACCATGCTGTGGTACATCTGAGGTTATTCCTTTTAAATGCAACTCTGTACCTGTTGACTAACTCTCTTGATCCCTGCTTCCACTTTTTTTCCCCAAAAACTCTATAATCCACCATTGTACTCACTCTTTGAAACCGATGTTTTATATTCCACATATGAGTGAGAATATACCACATTTAACTTTTTGGATTCTGGTTTAATTCACTTAATATGATGTACACACACTAGGTTTATCTTCTATTTAATAACAGAATTTTATCTTTTTATGATAGAAGAGTTCTCCAGTATGTATTCACCCCTGAGTTGATAGATGCCTGGGTTGAATCCATATCTTAGCTGCTGAGAATTGAAATAAGTGGCAGCTGTACTTTCAACTGTTTGCGCTGTCTTCATTCTAAGTAGGCTCTGTAATGGTTGCGTTCATTCACTGTCATCTGGAGAATGTAAAACTTATCTTTTCTGTGCATCCTCATCAATATTGATTATCTTTTCTTTGTTCAATTATATTTATTCTAGCTATACGGAGAGGATATCTCATTATAATTTTTATTTTTCTGGATGATTAATGATTGAGAGTGTTTTACCATGTAGGAAATTGGTTGCTTTAGGTTGCTTTAGAGCTTGCATTGAACTGGAGAACTGGAGAACTGGAGAAACAGCTAAGAAAAACTTAGGAAGGGGAGAAGGTTTATTTTGGTTCATGGCTTGAGGTCCAGTCCACTGCAGAGGAAAATGTATGGGAAAACAAAAATCTGAACATTGGGATGAGCCACCAAGATCAAGGCCCAACTTCTATGACACATTTTCTCTATCTCTGATGTGCCTTGGTATCTAAGAGACTATAATCATCTAAATATAAAAATGTTCAAATAGATGGACCTATAATAAACATTCTATATTCTAACCATAGCATTCTACCATGACCTCTATAGATTCATGGCCACCTTATAGTATAAAACATATTTACCAGATTTAAGAGAGGGAGCGGGATACAACAGAGCTACAAAGTTAATAAACTGTAACTAATATTAAAAAAATAAAAATGAAAAGAAGAGTCATCATAGGTTATAGTTCTAACACTGTTCAAAAGCCTAAGCCTAGAGTTTCTCTGAGACTCATGGTAGTCTTTTAATTGTAATTGCTTTTTGAATAAAAAGATACCTAACATACTTCCAACATGTACAAGATAAACATGCTCATTAAAAAAGAGAGGGACGAGGAAAAGAAAGATTGAACCAAAACAAAGCCATCATTCAGGAAACAACAAACTCTTCAACTTCATATCCAGTATCTAGGGTTTACTATGGCATCATCTGGGTACTAACTGGCTTGAGAACCCTCACATGTAGTGAAAATTTTAGTTTCTTTAAAAAACAGAAATGTTATAAGAATATGTTTGTGCTTTAATCCCAGGTATGAGGATATGAGGCTGTTTCATAGGAGCTAACTATGATTTGCCTTTTGCTCTACCAGGTGTATGATTTCACCAGCTGCAGATAGTTTCTGCAATTGTGTGACATTTGGAATTCTGGGAACTCCTCACAGGGTATATAAATGATAGGGTCCTGAGAGATGGAGTTGTTGTTCATTGGTGGCTGGTTGGTTGTTGGACGCTGTTGGTTGCAGTTTGTCAAGTGCACAAAAAGACAAGATGAAGAAGTTAGATATACTAACAGTGAAGATCAAATTCGTCCGAAGGAACCTGACACTCCCAATCAGTAGGACGTAGTCTAAAAATAATGTAGCCCCCTATCCCCTTCTATTCTTTTTTCTTTACTCTCTAGTGTTAGGTGTTAGAAACACTGAAAGAATAAAGGTGGAGGAGTGTGGAAGTAAAAAGTAACCCACAAAGTAGCATTAGCCAGCGGCACTCACCCTTCCAGCTCTTGGCCTGGAACACACACAGCTTTCCAGATGGCTGGCTCTGATGCAGTACCTGAAGCTGTCCTTACACATGTCCCACTGTTCTTATTTCTCCCACATGTGGATGTCTCCACTGAAACTTAGCCTTCATTTTCACAGATTTAAGCAACGCCTTTGCAGTCTCCTTGCAAGGAATTTGCTCTGGCTGTATTTATCTGGCAGTTTTTTGGAACTTCGATGCAAACCTTCATGATTTCTCATCTTTGCATGACTGAAAAATGAACACAACATAGATGATTCCAAATAGATGACGTTGAACTCTGCCATCTGGAGACAAAGCCTTGCCTTCTTAGATCACACCTGCATCAATGCCTCTGTGATTTTACGGCTAAAGCTGTGAATATATTGCATCCACAGGAAATTTCTTCCATATGAAGATGAGAATTTTTCTTTCAAGGTCTGCAAAGAATAGTGTTGATGTTTTGGTGGAAATTGCATTGAATCTGCAGGTTGCTTTTGGTAATTTGGCCATTTTCATTATTCTTCTCTGAAACCCCATGAACACATTCTTTTCATATTTCTCTCATTAATGAGTCTAACTCCTGGTACCAGTTTTCTGTGATCAAGTACCTGACAAGAAGCAACTAAAAAGAGGGAAAAAAATTGTCTTATGGTTTGAGGGAATACAGTACATTTTGGAAGGGAAAGCATGGCAGCAATAACCAAACCATATATCAGTAGTTGCTCATACCTTGGAGGAGAAGAAAGCAAATTGGAGAATAGAGCCATGTGTAATCTTCAGGCTTACTCCCCAGTAAACAACTTCCTCCAGATAAGCACCACCTCCTAAAAGTTTCACAGCCTATCAAGACCATACTAGACACCAAATCTCCCAATACATGAGACTAGAGGTAGATAGAGGTCACATTCAAGCTACAACACTATTATTAAATTTGTTTCATTAAAAGAAAACTTAAAAATATGAATAGATATTATGGTACATTCCTGCAATCTCCACAGTCAGAAGGTAGAGACAGTATACTTCTCAAAAATATATCAGAAGATTAAGCCAGTGTGTTAATGTGAAGACACAGGGAAATCAAGCTACCTCAGTTTCAGAGTAGAGAAACAAATGATGACATAGTATGGAGAAAATTTTCTATACATTTCCTGTTTTAACAAATATATGTGACAGGGTCTCTTAGAGGTAAGTGTAAAAAGTTGATGTGGAAATGGTCTTTATGTCCAGTACTAAGACAGGTTAAAAATATACTGACACATTTAGTCCAGTAGATTTTACACAGCATAATGAGAGAGAGAGTGTCTCTTTAGAGGAGAGATGGAGAATAGAGGAAGAAGGAAAGAAAGAGAGACTGGAGCGGGCAAAAGGACATTATGGAGAGAGCCAAGATGGCGGCGCCGGGAGAGCACCGCTTCTGAGAAGCAGGACAGCACTCTCGGTGCAGCGACTAGGAGACTGAACTCTGGGCCCTGAAACTACAGCGATTCTGTTTCCCAGGTGAGGGGAGGCTCCCACGGCGTGGGAATCGGTCGGGTCCACTCTCGGCTACCCAGCCAGAACCCAGGAGAAATCCCAGGTAACTCGGGCTTTGGGTCTCCGGGCTGGAGCCGCAAGCATGTGTGTCCCAATCACTTTCCCAGGCTGATCCTTGGGCCTGAGACTGGGAGTCCCAGTCGCAAGAAAACCCCACGGGGAAGCAAAGTTGCAATTCTGATCACGGGTCACCCAGTCTTTCCCTGGAAAGTCTCTAGGACAGTGGGTGCCTGCCGCCAACACAACTGAGCTCCTGCCGCGCAGAGAGCTGCGCACTCTGCTCAGCGGTACAGACAAGCTGCGCGCCCAAGTACAGCTGGGACTGGGAACCCCTGTCCAGAGAGGACCCTACAGGGAAGGAAGAAACCGTGCTGCTGGGGTCACCTAGGGAAAGTCTAGCAGCCTGCAGATCGCAAACAGGTGAGTACGCCCAGCCATCACAGATCTGAGCCCAAACAGGAGCACAGAGTGATTGGAAACTCAGCTCCCACAGACTAGCAGGTGGTGCACGCTCTGCCAGCCCAGAGGCCTGCTTTGTACCAACTACACCTTACAGGCAGAACTGTGTGCCCCAAGATACCAGAGCAGTACTCACCCGCCACAGATTACCTCTTGGGTTCTGGGGCACAGAGCCCCAACCTCAGACCTACAAAAGACTGGGAACCCTGAGATCAACCCCCAGATACTGCTCCAAGGGGCAACCAGTTATCCCTAACAAAACCAACCAAACCACGGGACACACAGATTACAGAAGCTGATCACTAAATTTACAGCAAGAAACCCAGAAGGAGGGCAGCTGTCTCCAGGACTTCTCCCAGTGAGAGGAGAGCCCTCTTGACTAATCAGGACCACAGTTACTACCCAGGTCTCTATGCCTGAGGTGAGCTGTAGCAATTCCTGAAAAACACCGGACATCCAGTGACTATACCCAAAAAGCTGGGAAGGCTTCCTTCAGGAAAAACCATCTTCCTGCCAAAGGGATTCTCTCCACTACAAGAGTCCAGCAACAACCAGAAACTAAATTCAAACAACTAAGATAGCCCAATGGGTAGAGGACAGCGTAAAAGTTCAACCAACAAAAGCCAGAGCAATATGGCATCTCCAGAACCTAATTATCCAGGGGCAAATAGCCCTAGACACCCCAGCATAAATGAAATTCAAGGAGATGACCTAACATCTATGCTCATGAAGAAGATAATAAGGGAAACAAATAAAATAAGAAAAGAATTAGAGTAAGATAAAAACAAACAGATCATGGCTATCCATAAAGAAATGGAGGAAATTAAAGACAAGGAGATTATGGCCATCAGTGAAGAAATACAGGAAGCTGCAGCCAAACAGTCTGTGGCCCTTAGAGAGGAAATGCTTAAATCACTGAATAAAATAAAAGAAACAGTGGATTGTTCAAACAAACAGCTGAAGGAATTGATGGAAAAACATGAAAATACAGTCAGACAGGTGAAGGAAAACAACAAAATAGCCCAAGACCTGAAGATAGAATTGGAAAAATTAAAAAAAAAAAAAAAAAAAAAACACAAATGGAAGAAATTGTGGAGAGAAAGAACTTAGGGAAGAAAGCAGGAACTACAGAGGTTAGCATAACCAATAGGCTACAAGAAATGGAAGAAAGAATCTCAGGTGTGGAAGATACAATGGAAGAAATAGATGTAACTGTCAAAGAAAATGTTAAATCTAAAAAGTTCCTGACGCAGACCGTCCAAGAAATTCAAGACAACATAAAAAGATAAAACCTAAGAATAATAGGAATAGAGGAAAAAGAAGAATCCCTGCACCAAGGCCCAGAAAATATTTTCAACATAATCATTGAAGAAAATTTCCCCAACTTAAAGGAGAGGCCAATAAGAATACAAGAGGCCTATAGAACACCCAATAAATTAGACCAGAAAAGGAAATCCTCCTGCCACATAATAATCAAAACCGTAAGTATTCAGAAGAAAAAATACTAAAAGCTGCAAGAGAAAAAGGCCAAGTAACATATAATGGCAAACCCATTAGAATCACACCTGACTTTCCAACAGAGACTATGAAAGCCAGAAGGGCCTGGACGGATATCATGCAGACCCTAAGAGAACACAGATGTGAGCCCAGTCTACTATAGCCTACAAAACTCTCAGTCCTCATAGACGGAGAAAACAAGATATTCAGTGACAAAAAACAAATTTCAACAATACCTACATACAAATCCAGCATTACAGAAGACACTGGAAGGGAAAATACAACCCAAGAAAACTAGCTACATTCAAGAAAACACAGGAAATAAATAACCCCACTACAGTAAAACAAAAAGCAACCAAGCACACAACCGTATGACCACAGACAACATCAAATTCAAAGGATCTAACAGCCACTGGTCATTAATCTCGCTCAGTATCAATGGACTTAATTCTCCAATCAAAAGACACAGACTAACAGAATGGATGCATAAACAAAAGCCAGCAAAAGAAACACACCTAAGCCACAAAGATAGACATTACCTGAGGGAAAAGGGAGGGAAGACGGCTTTTCAAGCAAATGGACCCAAGAAGCAAGCGGGAGTAGCCATTCTAATAACTGATAAAATAGACTTTCAACCAAAATTAATCAAAAGAGATGGGGAAGGACACTTCATACTCATCAAGGGAAAATTCCACCAAGAAAACATCACAATCCTGAACATCTATGCCCCAAATACAAGGGCACCCACATTTGTGAAAGAAACATTGATAAAACTGAATCCACACATAGATCCCACACACTAATAGTGGGAGACTTCAACACCCCACTCTCAACAAAGGACAGGTCAACAAAACAGAAATTAAACAAAGAAACAATGTCTCTAACAGAGGTCATGAATCAAATGGACCTAACAGACATTTACAGAACTTAACACCCAAACACAAAAGAATTTACCTTCTTCTCAGCACCTCATGGAACCTTCTCCAAAATAGACCACATAGTTGGTCACAAAGCAAGCTTCAACAGATACAAGAAGATTGAAATAATCCCTTGTATCCTGTCTGATCACCATGGAATAAAAGTGGACCTCAGTAACAACAGAAATAGCAAAAAGCCTACACATACATGGAAATTGAACAACTTATTACTAAATGACAGCTGGGTCAGGGAAGAAATAAAGAAAGAAATTAAAATCTTCCTAGAACTCAATGAAAATGAAGACACAACATACCCAAACTTGTAGGACACAATGAAGGCAGTGCTAAGAGGAAAGTTCATAGCACTAAGTGCCTTCAAGAAGAAATTTGAGACAGCGCATTCAAGCAACTTAATGGGTCACTTAAAAACCCTAGAAAAAGAAGAAGCAGAGACACCAAGAAGGAGCAGATGGCTGGAAATAATCAAACTCAGGGCTGAAATCAATCAATTAGAAACAAATAAAACAATTCAAAGAATCAATGAAACCAAGAGCTGGTTCTTTGAGAAAATCAACAAGATAGACAAACACTTAGCCAAGCTAACTAAAAGGCAGCGAGACACCATCCAAATCAACGAAATCAGAAATGAATAGGGGGACATAACTACAGACACTGAGGAAATCCAAGCAATCATTAGGACTTACTTCAAAAGTCTATACGCAACAAAATTTGAAAATTTAAATGAAATGGACAATTTTCTTGATCAATTCCGCTTACCAAAGCTAAATCATGACCAGGTAAATCAATTAAATAGTCCTATATCCCCCCAAGGAAATAGAAGCAGTCATCGAAAGTCTCCCATCCAAAAAAAGCCCAGGACCTGATGGTTTCAGCGCAGAATTCTACCAGACATTCAAAAAAGAGCTAACTCCAGTTCTCTTCAAACTATTCCACAAAATCGAAACAGAAGCAACATTACCAAATTCATTCTATGAAGCCACAGTCACCTTGATACCTAAACCTCACAAAGACCCAACAAAAAAAGAGAACTTCAGGCCAATCTCCCTTATGAACATTGATGCAAAAATACTCAACAAAATACTCGCAAACCGAATACAAGAACACATCAAAGATATTATCCTCCATGACCAAGTAGGCTTCATCCCAGGTATGCAGGGGTGGTTCATTATACGGAAATCCATCAATGTGATCCACCATATCAACAAACTGAAAGAAAAAAACCACATGATAATCTCACTAGATGCTGAAAAAGCATTTGACAAAATCCAACATCCATTCATGTTTAAAGTATTGGAGAGATCAGGGATACAAGGCACATATCTAAACATAGTAAAGGTGATATACAACAAACCTATAGCCAACATCAAACTGAACGGAGAGAAACTTAAAGCAATCCCACTGAAATCAGGGACAAGACAAGGCTGCCCACTCTCTCCATATCTCTTCAACATAGTTCTGGAAGTCCTTGCTAGAGCAATAAGACAGTTGAAGGAGATCAAGGGGATACAAATTGGAAAGGAAGAAGTCAAATTATCAGTATTTGCAGATGATATGATAGTATACGTGAGTGACCCCAAAAACTCTACCAGGGAACTCCTACAGCTGATAAACACCTTCAGCAATGTGGCCGGATACAAAATTAACTCAAAAAAATCAGTAGCCCTCCTGTATACAAAAGACAAAAGGGCTGAGAAAGAAATTAGGGAAACAACACCCTTCACAATAGCCACAAATGACATAAGGTACCTCGGAGGAGTAACCCTAACCAAGGAAGTCAAAGACTTGTATGAAAAAAATTTCAAGTCTCTGAAGAAAGAATTAGAAGAAGATATGAGAAGATGGAAAGATCTCCCATGCTCATGGCTTGGCAGGATTAACATAGTAAAAATGGCCATTTTACCAAAAGCAATCTACAGATTCAATGCAATGCCCATCAAATTACCAACACAATTCTTTACAGACCTGGAAACAAAAATTCTCAACTTCATATGGAATAACAAGAAACCCAGAATTGCTAAAACAATCCTCTACAATAAAAGATCTTCTGGCGGTATCTCCATCCCTGATCTTAAGTTGTACTATAGAGCAACAGTTTTAAAAACTGCATGGTACTAGCAGAGAAACAGAATAATGGATCAATGGAACTGAACAGAGGACCCAGAAATAAACCCACACATTTATGGACAAGTGATCTTTGACAAAGATGTCAAAACCATACAATGGAAAAAAGATAGCATCTTCAACAAATAGTGCTGGTCCAACTGGATGTCTACATGTAGAAAAATAAAAAATAGATCCATACTTATCACCCTGCACAAAACTGAAGTCCAAGTGGATCAAAGACCTCAACATAAAACCTGACACATTAAATCGCCTAGAAAAAAAAGTGGGGAATACCCTAGAACTCATTGTTACAGGAGAAAACTTCCTGAACAGAACACCATCAGCACAGGCTCTAGAGCAACAATCAGTAAATGGGACCTCATGAAACTGAAAAGCTTCTGCAAAGCAAAGGAGACCGTCATCAAAACAAAGCGACTGCCTACAGATTGGGAAAGAATCTTCACCAACCCTTTATCTGACAGAGGACTCATATCCAGTATATATAAAGAACTAAAGAAGCTGAAAAGCAGCAAACCAAGTAATCCAATTAAAAAATGGGGAACAGAGCTAAACAGAGAATTCTCTGTAGAGGAATATCGAATGGCAGAGAAGCACTTAAAGAAATGCTCAACCTCACTAGCCATTAGGGAAATGCAAAACAAAACAACCCTGAGATTTCACCTTACACCCATGAGAATGTCCAAGATCAAAAACTCAAGTGACAACATATGCTGGAAAGGTTGTGGAGAAAGGGGAACCCTTCTCCACTGCTGGTGGGAATGTACAACCACTCTGGAAATCAATTTGGCGCTTTCTCAGACAAATAGGAATAACGCTTCCTCAAGACCCAGCTATACCACTGCTAGGTATATACCCAAAATTTGCTTAAGTACACAATAAGGACATTTGCTCAACCATGTTTGTAGCAGCTTTATTTGTAATAGCCAGAACCTGGAAACAATCCAGATGTCCATCAAAGAAGGAATGGCTTCGTTGGAAGCTTGGCTCATAAAATTAAGACAGCACTGTCAAGTGACTTTGTTTTTCTCCCTATATATGGGTACACTACCAGTACACAAATGTCCATATGTTTATTTGGATACTGGAATTAAAGTTGTCCTCTTTGACCATTTTAGTCATTCCAGAATCTTTTCTGAAGTATAATAGATCACCTTATCCTTCATGACTTTGTGTCTATCTCTTGAAATACAGAAACAGTTTGTCTGTAGTGTTTTCACAGCTTACTTGTGGAATGGTTTGCATATCATGAAATTCACTCATGTATTATTAAAAATTATATGCTGTCATAGCAGGTCTTTATAAACTGAACAACTTAAAACAACCCAAATTTATTATCTGGAAGCCTCCATATACCATCTCATTGTCTGGGCTGGTATCAGATAGTTCTTCATTACTCTCCCTAAGAGCTCCAGGATGAAAGTAAAATATCTTCAGGGCCTTGTATGTACATAAAAATGAGCAAGAATCAAGTTAAAAAATCAGGATGGTCGTCTGCAAACTTTACTCCTCAAGTTTGTACATGTGAGTGCCTTATTCTCCTACCTTTATTGCTCCATGTGTTCTCTCTGTGATCCTCTTCTCTCTGGGTTGAGTACCATTCTCACAATACCAATTGGTGCAACTTTTCCTTCTTAACATCTCTCTGACTCCAGCCACAGGAAGACCTGTCCTTAAAACTGCTGTCATGTAAGATCCAACACCTCTTGGAGAGATCAGGGCTAAAAGGTGGATACCTAAACACAATAAAGGCAATATACAACAAGGCAATAACCAACATCAAATAAGCAGAGATTAACTTAAAGTAATTGGGCTAAAATCGGGGACAAGAAAAGGCTGCTCACTCTCTCCATATCTATTGAATATACTACTTGAAGGTCTGGCTAGAACAATAAGAAAACTAAAGGATATCAAGGGGATACAAATTGGAAAGGAAGAAGTCAAAATATCACTATTCACAGATGATATGTGTACAGCTGATAAACACCTTCAGCAAATGGCTGTATACAAAATTAACTAAAAAAATGATAAATGGGCTGAGAAAGAAATTAGGAAAACAACACCTTTTACAGATAATATAAAATACCCACCACAATTAATATAAAATATCTTGGAATAACTCTAACCAAGCAAATGAAAGACCTGTGTGACAAGAACTTCATGTTTTGAAGAAAGAAATTGAAAAATATGTAGAAGATGCAAAGATTTTCCATTTTTGTGGATTAATAGGACTAACATAATAAAAATGTCCATATTACCAAAAAAATCTACAGATTAAATATAATTTCCATCAAAACATCAATCAACACAGTTCTTTATAAACCTTGAAAGAAAAATCTCAACTTCACATGGAAAAACAAAAAAACCTAGCTAAAACAATCTTGTACAATAAAAGAACTTCTGGAGGTATTACCATCCCTGATATCAAGCTATACTATAAAGCAATAGTAATAAAAACTGCATGGTACTGGCATAAAAACGGACAGGTCAATCAATGGAATAGAATCGAAGACCCAGACTAAAACCACATATCTACAGACACTTGATTTTTGACCAAAAAAAAAAAAAAAAAAAGACCATAGAATGGGAAAAAGCAAGTATCTTCAAAAAAACATTGCTGGTCTCCCTGGATGTATGCATGTAGAAGAATGCAAATGCATCCTTATTGATCACCCTGCACAAAACTTAAGTCTAAGTGGATCAAAAACCTAAACATAAAACCAGATAAACTAAATCTAATAAAAGAGAAAATGGGGAAGAGCCTCGAACACATTGGCAAAGAAAGAGACAACTTTCTGAACAGAACACAAACCACTCAGGCACTAAGATCAACAATTAATAAGTGGAATTTCAAGAAATTGAAAAGCTTCAGTGGGAGAGAATGTTCTTAATCCTGCTGAGACTTGATGTGCCAGGAGGAGTTTGTTCCCATAGGAGAGGAAAAGAGGAGGAAGGAATGGAAGGAAGGTTTTTGATGTCAGGACTGGAACTACTGGAGTGGGGAGCTGTGAAGAGAATGTAAAGTGAATTAATTAATTAATTAATTAATTAGTAAATTTATTAATTAAAAAATTTAAATAAAGGACTTCCATGACAAGTATCCATCTGGATAGCCCTGGAGAACCTCTTTGTTTTAACACATTTTTACCACTGCTACAAACTACAAGGTGTTCACAGTTTCCAAGTTTGTGCATGGGGACTCAGGGATCTGTGAGATAGCAGCATTCAGCCTAAAAACATTTTTTAATTTTATATGGTTCTCTACAGCATGATTCATGGAGTGGCTTAGCGCTCTCAGCATGCCACCTTATATGTTGACTGTCCTAGAACTAGGGTTTTTACAAATTTGTTTGTTTAAGGTATAGTAATTTACCAAGAACACATTTAGTGGTCCTTCTCTCCCAAGCACTTTGAAATTGAGTTTCTCATGGAATGTAAGCACTGTTGCCCCCATTTTATGAACCGAAGACAAGGCTCACTAAGATAAATAAGTTGTTCTAGGTACACTATTCCTACAAGGGCTGGGGTTGCTCTTTTCTAAAATCCAGATAAGATGAATAAAAGGCATAAAGACAACTATCAATTCCTTAATGTCTTAGAGTCACTTCCTACCAGAAGCCTTTTGTGGATACATGCATTCTTTCTTGTTCAGTCTACAAATATTCACTGGACTCCCCTTTTGTGACTGGTACCAGTGGAGGACCCCAAGGATTTGTTTGTTAAAAACATACAAGCAGAAAATTAGACAGCTCTCATTGTAATATCAAACACAGAAAATTGCTATACCACATCCTCAGAAAATGGTAAAGCTTCTGAAGGAGGGAGGCAGCCAACAGTCCTACCTAGGTATGATGCCTATGAACCACATCAGTGACCATCATGCCAAAATTTCCTAAGGTGTGTTAGTGACACACATACCTTAACAGCAGCCAACATCTCTCTAATTGAACTGAAGGCCCACTCAACCATGTTTGGTACTAGAAACCTAACTAACTGTTCAAGGTCAGGATGTTGGAGATGAGTCTACAACCATTAATTTACTAAACTAGCATAATTTAGTTTCATAGTTTAGCATAATTATAGATTGTTAGCATCAGTCTATAATTGGCAAGTTTAGTCTTTACCCTTCATTAAGGAAACTTCTCTTTATAATAGATGGAGACTACTACAGAAAAGCATAACCAGGCAAAATACATAGTTGTGGAGCCCCAATCCCAGTGGATGCATCTATAAATCATTTGTGCACCTAAACCTAGCGGACATTGAGGAAAATGGAACAGAAGGATTGCAATAACCATGGGAACAGAGAGTTTGCTGTGAGATTGTGTCTCCTACTAATAATGTGTGAAGCTGTATCCATAAAGTCTAACCAACATGACTGGCCAAATGTGAGATGAACAAGGATGACATCAGTGGACATGCCAACCCAAATGGGTAAAAAGTCACAAGGCCTTACAGAAAGAACTAAAGGCAACTGAGGAGTGATGGGAGCCAGAGCAATAATCTTCTTCAGGAAAGAACACACCAAATTTTCTTCCAACAGCAAATGGTCAACCCCAAAAACATACATACAAATAACATTTTATAAAAACTGAGATTATATTTAGGAATATATATATTTAATAAAAAAGAGGTATCAGTTTAAAGGAGGAAAGCAGGGGAATATGAGCGAGTTTGGAGAGAGGAATGGGAGGGGAAAATGTAATTATATGGTACCATCAGATTTTAAGAATAAAAACTGCTAAATACAATCAAGAAAATAAAGTAGGCCATGAAACAGCAAAAGATATAGATGGAGTTTGTTGAATGAAAAAAAAGGGCTTAAAATTTGGGATAAGAAAGTCAATATAGGCCTTCCTATGAGTAGAGACCAAAAGAGGCAATGTACACATATATGCAGAGCATGTTCACATGAAGATCTGGGAACATGAAGCATCACCAATCGTTTTCCTTTACTTGGGCTTAAAAGGATTTGTGACCTAAACTCAACCTTCTGCAGTTGAGCATGCTGATTGTGCCAAATGTTAACTGCTTATGCTTTGCCATTGGCTTAATACCCCACAGGCATCACAGCCACACTGTGGAAGAAGTATTCATTTCCCCTCTTGTTATATATAAAAGGTCAGCTTCTAGCAGCATCTTAAAATACTCCTCTAAGCTCCTGACACCACAGTTTGACTGGAACCCCACTGTGACAGGACCTAACCATTGTGTCCTGCTTCTGCTCATGAATTACTAGAGTACAAAGATAAGTGATGTCCTTCAGACATTGTAAAGAGTACTCTGGCCTCTCCTATACTTTACCACTCACATAGAAAATCCACACAGCATGAAACCTTCAATTTATAGGTTCAATTCTAAGCATTCACAAAGTAGAATTAGCATGCAATAAGTCTGATTTTTATAATATTCAATGAGGGGAAGGCAAGGGGAATTCCTACCATCATTAAATATCCGGACAGCTAGGTACAAGGCATTGGACAAGCAAAGGCAGTGCTGGGGATCCTGAAGCATCATGACCTCCCACATCCTATATCATTTCAGGTCTTGGTGACAGCTGCAGACCCTGCAAGCTAGCTTTACTGTTTCAGAAAATGCTCCCTAACTTACCTGCCAAAGCAAAGCAAATACCCTACCCTAATAAGGCAAAGCTAGGCCCTGAAGATATTAACTCACAAAAGCCCAAAATCTGCAAGTCCTTTGTTAGGAAAAAGGAAAGAAAACAACAACAACAAAAGTGTAAAAGAGAGCAAAAGATGTAAAGAATCAAATTTCATTACAGTTTCCCCCTCGAAGCTTAACTTTGATCAAAGCCAAGAAAAAAAAAGTCCATTTCTTAGAGAGGATCTCTGAAGATGATATTTATGATATTTATTTCTTTGGCTGTCAAAATCTCATACACTTTTCTCCCCTCTATTTCCTTTATATCAAGGATCTATTAAGGGTAACTCCTTGCTTCTGCCTTTTTTCCTTTCTCTTTTAATTACAGCTCAGAAGAACATCCACTATGCCCATATGTATTGATTTTCATTAAAAAGAAAGCATTTTCTGAATAAAACTTGAAAGAATATAACCTCTCAGGACAAGTTAACTTCATTGTTTTATCTTGTTAGCAATGATAGAAATCGAGAAGTTTGTTTAAACAGTTTTCTTTGATTTTTGGAGCAAGCTTCCTAAGAAGGGATTACTATTTTCAAAGAACACACCCACACAGGTACTCTGTTAGCTGTGAAAAGTGTTGCAAAGTCAAGCACTAGCTTGAAGAGAGGATGAAAGAATCTGGCGCCTCAGGCGAATTGAACAGGCAGAGTTCAAGGGCACAGAGGAAAAACTCTTCACTGGATTTGTGTACAAAAAGACATTGTACTATTCTGTTGAATGGAGCCCACCTCTGTTAATTCTTCCTCAGCCAGCATACTTGCATATGGAGATTGACAATGAGCAGACCACCATTTTTGACATAATTTTAATATATTATCTATCTATCTATCTATCTATCCATCCATCTATCTATCTATCTATCTATCTATCTATCTATCTATCTATCTATCTATCTGAGACTGCCAGAGATGCTGTATTAGCTTGTTTTGTGTGTCAACTTGACAAAACCTAGAGTTATCAGAGAGGAAGGAGCCTCAATGGATGAAATACCTCCATGAGATACAGCTGTAAGGTATTTTTTTCAATTAGTGATCAGTGGGGGTAGACCCAGCCCATAGTGGATGGTGCCATCCCTCAGCTGGTAGTACTGGGTTCTACAAGAAAGCAGGATAGGGAGACATGTGAAGCAAGCCAGTAAGCAACACTCCACAGTGTCCTCTGTATCATCTCCTGCCTCTAGGATCCTGCCCTGTTTGAGTTTCCTTCAGTGATGAAGAGTAATGTGGAAGTGTAATCCAAATAAACCCTTTTCCTCTCCAACTTGCCTTTTGGTCATGTTATTTTGTTGCAGCAATAGAAACCCTAACTAAGACACATGCATAACATGATTATATCTGTATCTCTATCTATCTATCTATCTATCTATCTATCTATCTATCTATCTACCTACCTACCTATCCATGCACACTGACACACACACACACACACACACACACACACAAACACACACACGTAAATCCCAGTCAAAGTGACACTCAAATACAGCTAATACAGCATCTCAGGCTGACCTTGACTTGTCACTCTCCTGCCTCAGACTGTCAAAGTCACAGATGCCATATCATACCACCTTCATATAATTTTACTAATAATCATGCATATATAAATCCTCCTTGATTTACAATAGAGTCATGTCTCAATAAACTCCTTGTAAATTAAAAATGTCATGAGGGCACTGAGTGGTCCTAATTCACTAGCATACCCCCTGATCCTTAAATACTCTGAGAATTCTTACAGTGGCAAGCAATTTAGTAAAATCTTCAGAGGCAAAGCTTTTTTTTATAGGAGGATGTTATATTTCTCATGTAATTAATCGAATACTTGTATCCAAGGGAACTCTGACAGCAAAAAGTATAGGCTACTGTCTCAGCTGCTTCTCCACTGCTCTCTGGACTGACTGGCTGCTGTGCTCACTGCTGCTTGCAGCAGTGAGTCCACACATTAGTGTACAAATCACTAAGTACAGTTTCCACTGCAAGTGCATCACATTTTGAACCATTTGAATATCAGAACACCATCTCCCAGCATGAGAAATCGGGGGCCACTTCATACCACTCATGGAACATTGCAGAAATAATAACTGATAGCCCGATGAATTCTAAAACAGAACCCCCCCAAAAAATCAATCACACGTCAGGTAGCTATGGATCAGAGCTGGAAATTTGTAAACATTATTTAAAACATTCTTGACGGGTTGAGATACCCTTAAGCAAAGACAGTGTGCTCCAAAACATAAGGACTCAAAATAGAACCCAGAGGATGTATATAGTGTGTCTAAAGGTCCTAGTGGGTGCTGATATGGGTCATCTGCGTGGGAATATGTGTCCTTATTTCCAGTGGTCAAGGGCAGCTCTTCCATCTTATCTGCCCACAGGAATAAGCCAATTGAAGTATTTTGATATACCTCAACCCCCGGGCTCTGCTGTTTTGACATGAAGGATCCTAACTAGACATAGCACACACTAAATCATAGCACCCATAAATTACAAGGAAAATTAATGGACTTAGAGCATCCCAAACATTCAACAAATACAGTTTCACATGCTACCTTGGGATTAAAGAGCCAGAGTAAGTGAAAGTGATAATTCATCAATATTAGCAGGCAGCTCTGAAGTACAAATGAATTAAAATCATGATATAAAATTCTGTTTTGTAACAAATAAAAAATCCCAATAATGATATCAAAGTTTCCAAAATACCATGAAATTATTCTAAAATGAGAGAATTTTTAAAATAAGTACTGTAAAAAACAACTCAGTTACATTACACTATTAACATCAAATTTGTGTTTTAGAAATGTCACTAAGTATGATAGTTATTGAATGTACTTTTACAATATATCTAATAAACTAATATAATGACTATTAAACAGTGTAATAATATAGATGAAAAATGCCACATACAACAAATTTTGAGAAGAAGAGCTTTATTCTGTGTGTGTGGAGGGGAGAGAGATGGAGACAGTGGGAGAGTATAGGAGTAGAGAAAGAGGAGCATGGTTCGCCATTCCCCTACACCCTATCCAGAGAAAAAAATCAGAGAGGAGGGAAGGGAAGAGACACCAAAGCCTAGAGAAGCAAGAGGAAGATGAAACGGTCAGTTGATACTTTTATATCTGGTGCCATACACCTGGGACCTGGTGGCAGCACATGATGACATCACAGTTTGCTAAGCAACCTAGGAGTGGGCTAGTTCATTGCTTGTGAACTAACAGAAAATACAGATAAGTGAACCACAAAATTAGAATAAATATAAGGCAACTATAAGTTGCTCAAAACTCACAAACAAAAAGAAAACTTTTAGTCTTCATGTAAAAATGGTTATATGACAGCTAGAACTCCACAGGAAAGTTAACTAACTATAGAACTAAAACCTGACATAATTGAGCCTAGGAGATATTAGACTGGTAAGGCACTTGTCACACACATATGAGGAACTGAATTTAATCCCCAGCACAATACAAATTGATTCTCATGGAGTCATGCATTGCTAACCTCAATATTAGAGTAATGGCAGTAAAAGACCTCCTAGGCTCACTGGCCAGCTACCTAATTTCAGGTCCCAGTGAGAGAACCTGTCTCAAAAGAGAAAGGATAGCTGAGCAATGGTGGAATACAACTTTAATCCCGGCACTTGGGAGGCAGAGGCCGAGGCAGAGGCAGATGTCTGTGAGTTTGAGTCCAGCCTGGTCTACAGAGTTTCAGGACATCAAGGCTACACAGAGAAACCCTGTTTCAAAAAACAAAACCAACACAAACACAAATAAAGAAAACAACAAACAAGAAGGATGGCTCCTGAGGAATGGCTCTCAAGATGGCCTCTGCAATCATATACACAGCTGTGAATATCTGCACATACACCTACATCTGGTGAAAGTTTGGTTTCTCTTGTGTTTTTGTTTTGATCCCAAATGTGGGATGTGGAAATGTTTTCAGTGCATTCTCAGTTGAAAACAAACTCATGCGGGGGCACATGATCTTGGTCAGCTGAAAACAGACAGGTGAGAGAGCTCATGTTTTGCTGGAAGGTGTCTCCTGCGAGGGACATGGTTTTTTGCCAGCTGGTAAAACAGCCTTGTGGGAACTCAGAGATATAAACAGAAGCCCATGGACAGAAACAGCACTTTTTTGTATCGCTCAGCTGTGCGAAGGTTCACATCTATGCGCTGGTCTTCAGTTTTCTGCACTTTACTTTTCAGAGAGAAAAGATTCAGAGAACTTCTGGCACCACTGTGGACTCTTGCTGTTTCTGCTGAATTGTGCTACTGTTGTTGGTTGCTGTTGCTTTTTGGTGTTTGTTATTTGACTGGACTGCTGGTATCCAGACAACAAAAGTGGAACTCCCCAAGTACCTAAGTCTAAAAAGTTCTACAACCCCCTTTTCCTAATAATCTTCTTTTTCCCCTACCTCTGGTTAACGGGTTGAAAGGGAGGTTAAAGCATTAAAGAACCATAAATAAAGTAGGTTTTTGAAAAATGGAAGCGTACATACATCCTCACACATACTTGCACAAATGCATGCACACAAATTTTTAAAAAAATTACTTAATTATATTTAAAAATACTCACAGAGTTGAATACAGAAAAGATGCAATAAACAGCCATTGTTTTCCTGTGTGGCAAGGAAAGAGAGATAACATGCTATCAAACAGTCTGGGAACATCCTCTCTCCGTTTGTGAATATCTCAGGGATGTAGAGATGCACTTGATGTATTATCATGACCCAGAACCCTGAAAAAAGCCTCTGAACTGTGTAGATTTCTCTGTAACCCACATACTATTTGCCATCAGCCCATGCTCATTTTTTCCACGAAGGGCTCTAGGGGTCCAGAGCCAAGTAACATCAAATCTTTCCCCATACAACCTTCTATCACATGCTTTAGCTCTTGCTTTAGTTTCTTCTTCTGTGAAGCATGCGTGTTAGAAGTGTTTGTCTTCTAGTGCTGTTGTGAGACCCAAATGAGGAACCACCTCTAGAAAAGGGGCTGGCACTTAGTAGACGCTCAGTAAAACAAATTGTAGCACTACTATGAGGCAAACTGAAGTTCAGTCCATATTCCTCACAGAGCTGCTGAGCATGATAGAGAACAGAATGCACTTAAACAACAGCTAGTAACAAAGAACAGGAAGGAAGCAAGAAAAAGCATAAGTATCATTTTAATGTCACAAAGTTGTAAGGGAAACAGAATCCAAAGCCATTCTGAGAGACACAGGTAGGCTGGTCTCACACTGGAAACCTGAAATTGCCTGTGACTTGGCTTGGAGGGCAAAGGATTATAGGATTCTCAGAGACATGACAAAGCAGTACCAGGAGGCACCATGGTTATGGCACACAACTGTTCATCAACATGAGCAAGCTGTGGTTTCCAGCAGGAACATACCTGATGCATTGTTTTAGTGACTATGGAAGCAGCAACAACAAAAAAATCTTGTCTCTGTTTATCACCTCCCTATTGTTGGGCAGCCCCACACTTTCTTCTTAAACCAAACTTAAGTCATTGCCATTTCTACTATTTGATCCACAGCCTAGTATAAGATGATAAAATTGAGAGTGAAGTAGTTGCAGTGATACTTGGAAGAAGATGACAGATTTATTGAGTGCCACAGAAGAGACTAGAAGCGAAAGAGAAGCATCACTACCCACACAGTGCCAGAGCAAGTAAGAATCATGGTAAATGTGGTTGGCAGAATTCTGAGAGGCTTCGACATGCTGAAAACTGGGCCAGGAAACCAAAGACAGGCATGGGAGAACAGAGCTAGGGTCACCATAGGGTAGCCCTCTACAATATCTACTCCTCAGGGTATTTGCCCTGATCACCTGAGAGCCAACTAGGAGACGTTACCACTGTTGGAACAATAGCAGAGACATGACCTAAAACGCAAAGAAGCCCAGAGATTTGAACTAAAGTGTTATTAGGCTTTCAGGTTACTGTCACCAAGAGAATAGCTTGTCCCTACTAAGAAATGTGGCAATGTTGTGAGAGAGAAAACCTTAGGATGGGGAATGAGTGTTATCTGGAAACATGAAATAGTAACCTGACTTTCAAGTTTCAGCTGGGGTCAAAACTCAGGAACAAAGAATTATGTTGAGAAGGAAGCTAAATCTGACTATAGAAGACAGTTGTACAGTTTCCCATCTTTAGTGCTAAATTATTTGGATCATCTTTGCTCTATAATTCTAGTAATAAGAACAAGGTAAGAATTATTGAATACTAGGTTTGAATCTACTGGAACAGAAGTAAATAATAATCAATAGCATATCAATTATTCTCTACAACTGAAATAAATGCAACTAGTTGTATCTACCTCTGGGTTTTCTAGTATTTCAGCTAGACATGTTTTTACTGCTGTACATGTGAAAGAAATGCTATTTGGTTGGGTTCCCCTTGACAAAAAGAAATATTGAAGATGACAGAATTGCCCATTCCAAGGCTTCCATATCATGTGTTTTGTTGTTGTTGTTGTTTTGTTGTTTTAAGAGAGAAATTCTTTATCCTGCTCTGAAGCACAGGGCTGAGTAAGCTTCTAAATGACATAAGCCACACTCTCTTCCCTCCGAAAGAACCAGCAAGTGAGATGCCAAGGACAGGCAGCAGTGAGTTACTTCCCAGAAGCAGGATGGATTTTGGATCCCACAGAGGTTTGCTTTGCTGCTGCTATAGATGTATCTCAATATTTGTTCTAAAGACAGTTTTCAAAGCAACAGGACTCTTCTGGGAGTGCTAAAATGCAAGGGTTTCATCCAGTCTTCATCCCTGAAGTTAATTATTTCACAGCTCTTCATTTTCCTCCTGCTATCACATCTGTGGCAAGGTGAACGTTAGCAAAAATTTTAAGACTTTGGCAAACAGGTTATTTTTATAAAAACATGCAGACTGTTTGCCAAGACATTTTCATATCACACAAAGGGAATCTAGTAAAATTAATGAAAATAAATATGAGGTAAATATACCTAAATAGGAGTCAGAGGATTAAGAAAAAAACAGGTGTCTGTAAATGGTAAGTGCTTTCCTCTAATTGTGTTGTGTCTGCAGGTTTTTTTTTTTTTATGGTTTCAAAACAGGCCTGCTGCTGCATTATGTTCTCCATCGCTCTTCCCAAGAGCTCCATATCCACAGAAGCCTTGTCCCTGTCCACAAGAATTATCTTCATTTCCTCAAATGCTCCCTGAGGACCGGGAACATACTATTCTGGAGAAATCTCTCCAATCTTTTCAACTTCTTTCAACATTTTAATCTCTTCTGTCAATTTCCTTGACTCATCCCAAAGTATTTAAGTAGAGTTAAGTTTTTAAAAACCAAAGTATGTGATAACAAGATTGGAAGGCTGGTCCAAAACACAGTTCCTCAACCTGCAGGTTATAGGCCCATATGTGAATAGCTGAACTAAATGAAGAGGTCAGAAAAATTTGCAACAATTAAAAACTTTCTAAATGTCAAACAGCCAAAAGATAATTCAAAATAAAACGTGTAATGAACCTAGTGGGTCTCAGGCAGTGCTCATTTGTGTTCCATCACATGGCTTCAGTGCAGCCATGATTTGGAGGTTAGGGCACTGGCATTGTGCAGTCCCCATAGTTTCACAGTACAGAATGCTAACCATGCTGCCTAAAAGACCCTGGTCACACTCCATATCACTAGATGCTATAAAGTGCAGTATTTATAGTACCTACAAGGTTTCTGCTCTTAGAGAAACACTGTGCTATAATTAAAAAAAAAGCAAGGACTTTAAGTGTTTTCAGTCATCACTCTCAAGTGTATGCCAAATTAATATGTTTTTGGTATGCTGTGTTATAATGGTTGATTTTTTAAAATTATTGTTTTAGGCCTAGGGAGATGGCTCAGGAGATATAGATGCTTGTTGCCAACACTGAAAGACTGGGTTCAAACCCTGAGAATCACATGACAGAAGGACTCCTCTGAACATTATGTTCATGACAAGTGTATATACATGGCTCCCAACACGTATGCATCCATGCATAAATAAATAAATAAATTCATTAATTTAATTCAAAATTTTAAAATGCTCTTGAGTTACTGACTTGAATTTCATTTGAGAATATTTGGCTTGGGTTTAGGGTAGAATTTTGAACAATTTCTGGTGACTATAAGCATGTTTTGTATATATGTATTTATGTAAACTACTGTTTTCTGTATTGAACTTTATAAATGGAAATGAAAGTCACCCCTGGAAAGTACTGAGGAGGCACTATGCATGCATCCTGTAGTGCCAAACATTCAGCCAGACTCAGACCATGATCTAGAAAGAAGTGCATTACAATATTGCAGTTCAAATTTCCCTTCACCCTCTAACAAGTGGGAAAAGTATATGTACACCAAAGAATTGTTTTGAAATGGCTTGCTAACAGCAAATGTCTGAACTGTACATTTGTTTTATATATCTGTACAGGTAGACTCACAAAAATTTTATAACAAGTAGGATAAATTTAAAAAGTCCACGTCCATGGAAATAGAGGAATGAATTCTTTTTTCATTTTAATCCTCAACATCTAGGATGAAAGGTACATTAAGAGGTTTGAGAGGGATCCAAAATGGCCGCGCTTGGGAGGACACTATGTCTGAGGAGGAGGACAGCAGTGTCCAGTACAGCGACCAAGAGACTGAACTCTGGACCCTAAAACACCAGAGATCGTGTTTCCCAGGTGAAAGGAAACCCCCACGGTGTGGGAATTAATTGTGTCCATTCTCAGATCACCCAGCTAAAACCCAGAAGAGATCACGGGTCCCATAGGCACTTGGTCGCCAGACCAGAGCCACACACGTGCGTGTCCTGATCACCTTCCCAGGCTGAACTTTGGACACCAAAACACCAGATACTGGGAGTCCCAGTTTCAAGAAAACCCCACAGGGAAGGAAGCAAACAAGACTGACCTTAGGTCACCAAGTCTATCCCTGGAAAAGCAAAGAATGTAGTAGTTGTTCATTCCAGGAGACTAGGTATCTCAGCAGTCCCAATCGGGTGCTGAAGACCCAGGGAAGTCCTAGAAAACTGCCAGTTTTCAGTCTCCATTGGACTCCTTAAAAATGTATATTCTGACACTAGCAAAGAAGTGCCCCAGGAGTAAAAGAGATTAATTTGCCAGTGACAGTGAGGGAAAACAGGCAAAATCTAAAGCTCTCTTCTTTCTTGTCCTTTGATATGGGCTGCCACCAGAACGTATGGCCCAGATTCAGGGTTGGTCTTCTCTCAAATTATATAGATTTAAGGTGTGTATTTCCACATCATATGCTCCAGTCAAATAAAAATTTCTCACCTGTTTGTCCAGTTGCTTGGGTTTTACTTGACTCCATGAATAGTCACGTTGACAACCAAGTTTGTTTAAGAGCTAAAGAGCTAGAGGTATATCTCAGTGAAAGAGCAAGTATAATATTGTGTTATACCTTGGTTCAAGCTCTAGCACCAAAACTAACAAAAAGGCAGCAGTGTGGAGATTATATCAAGTATTAATGCTTATTATGATATATTCCTTGAAACATACACTACAAAAAATTAAAAACAAAAAACATTAGTGACGTTAGAAATGTTGGGTCAGGGTGTGCAAGTTTGGTAATAGGTTAAAAACTATTGTTTTTACTTTATAACATTGAATATTTTTCTAATACTATTAGCATGTACATTGATTTTTTTAAGTAAATTTTCTTGACCCCTTTCTGACTTAAGCAAATCTATAAATAAAGGAAGGAATGTACTGTGAAGAGCGTCTAGTCAGTAGTCTGAGCTTTGACATTTTCCAATCTTCTAAAGAATTCTCCAGGAAAGCTGTGCCTTTTATGCAAAACAGGAATGTTCTTGAATCAGGGGGAATGGCTACATTAAAAAAGGCCACTGGGAGAAGCTTAATTTTAGTCAAACTGTGTTAAAAACAACAAAACTGCATGTACAAAATTCTTCACCCAAAGATGTGCTGCCTGCCCTGGGCTTTATGCCTTTTGGCTAAGGAGTTCCAGTATTTTGTAAATTATCCATCAACCTTCATTCACAACCTATATTTCAGGTCATCAGAAGGTTAGTTTTCAGAGTGTTGTGGCTTCCAGTACAGCCCACTACTCTAGGCTCTACACTTCCTCATATTTCTATTAAATAACTTATTGTCTGTCCAGATAAGGGTCACATATTGTCATGACCATTTTTAACTTGTATTATCTCCAACAGGAGAACACGTGCAAAGATGAAAGCCTGTGAATATTGATTTGGGTCTTTTAGTAGTACTCTGCATTGTTACTCATGAAATAGTCTTTGAAACTAAAATCCGAAAGGTGAGTATTAGACATAAATATTTTTATGAAATTATGAATGTATTCTGAGTAAATAGTATCCTATGTATACTATGCAAGTCATAACCATATAGAGTAAATAATTTAGTTTCTTCTTTCATTGGAAGGCTACCTTACTGCTCTTGCACATCCTTAAATTCATACCTATAATTTATAAACACTGATTTGAGATTGATAAACTTTTTTCGGAAGGCCAGATAACTACAGACCACATATAACATATACCACATATTCTACACTTTCAGAAAAAGTTGTTGTAAGTGTAAAATTACACAAGTCTCACCTCATAAGCCATATGAAAATGGACAAAATTTGAAACATGGGCCACAGTTTTGTGGCCCATGCACGCTGTGGTCATGGACTTTGTTTTGTGGTCCCTAACATGTATAATAAATTTGCTAACAAAAAATTAGAAATACAAAACAAATTTTAAAATTTATAGAATTTTGAAATACCTATCATTAAAAGAACTATTTATAATAATATGTGATATTTTAAAGGTAGACATAAATATTTTATGTGTGTATATGAAGCACCAACTCACTGTAAATAAGATACCTGTTAATTGATTTATAGCAAAAGGAATGCCATAGAAACTGTCAATATCAACTTCTAGGGCCTATTTTCTGCTTACAATACCTTACTGTCCTGAGATTATTGTGTTGCTTGGATAAGTCCATATAATAGTATTAAAGTTAGGATTAGAAGATTTCAGAATGGTTTCAAAAGCTAATCCAGCACCAAATAATTGTTAAGAAAACACATCAAGCTGAAACTATGCAAAATATAATAGAAATCTTCTCCTGACATGATGGTCAGTGTCCAACACACAAGATGCAAAGTGAACTTGAGAGTTTAGCTTTGGCCTGAAAGCAAGTGCTGTCAATACTGGGACCAGATCTTCACATATTGGCTTCAGTATGTTGCTGGATGTGTAATACCCAGACAGGGAGTACCAAATATCCATCATTTAATGTTGCCAATGGCAAATTACAGATGACAAGCTACACAATCTCAACAGCCAAGAACAGCATACTTAGAAACAGTCCTAGATCCCCAACAAGCAGTCAGTAACCCAGCAGGAACTCAAGGTCTCCAGTCAATACATTCCTAACTCAATGTTGCAAAACCTGGAGTAAATGATCAGTTTTTCAGCACTTTGAGGCTGGAGGAAGAAACATTGTATAGCTCTCAAGTCATTTCAAGCTGAAGTGTAGTGTTTTAATATAGATATTCTTCACACACAAATTTCCTGTTCCCAAAGCATGTATGCAATGGCTGCTTATAACATTTTTCAGCTCAAGAGCTGCTGGAAAGCCACAGAGTTTCTCTAAGCAGCCACCAATGTAGTATTCACTTCCTTCAGTTTACACGGCAGACATCATCCAAGTAAGCACTGCCTAATGGATGTTTGTCATGTCTCAACCCTTTCTCCTGATGCAGGTGTGAATAACGGTCATAGCATGCAACTTTTAAAACGTGCAGAGTTTACACAGAATTAGAAGAAATATTATTGAGACAAATATTAGCTTCTATCAAGCAACAAATATCAGAACATCAAACAACTAAGCATTATTAATCAAAGAAAAATTAAGTAGAATTTGAAATGGTTTTTACTTTTCTTTTTTAGTTTTTAGTTTTTGGAGACAGGGTTTCTCTTTGTAGCCTTTCTCTGTGTAGCCATCCTGGACTCCCTTTGTAGACCTGGCTGGCCTCAAACTCACAGAGATCTACCTGCCCTTACCTCCCTGAGTGCTGGGATTATAGGCTTGTGCCACTGCACCCAGCTTCACTCTTACATGTTTTAAATCTTTAAAAGTACAAACCTACTTACTTCACCAACTTATAATTTGGCATAACAATATATCATAAGTGAATATAGACTGGGTTCAGAATTGGCAAAGCCTTACTCTGGTATAAGTAAGAGTTTGCATGAATGGTTGGTAAGTGTGTGCCAAAATTAACAGTTTCACCTTCCTCCATCTGGACATTTACAGACGAAGACTACTCACCTAGAGAAACTTTCTGACAAGCCTAGCTAACCTCTTCCCTAAATGCTGTACATAGGAAACACATGGAGGTTCTAGCTACTGTGGAGTTGGTGCTGTGCTATCAAAGCATGTACAACACCTCTAATGCCATCTTTTCTGTGGATTTATCTGTCATTTTTTAATAACTATTCTTCCTTCATTCCCTTGCTGCCTCTAGTCAAGTCCAGAACCAAGGTGTGCAGATGATGGTACCAGTGTACTCTCCATGTTATATGTTGACTTAATTTACATATTGTGCATATTAATCCAGTTCCTTTTATGGGCCTTGTAAATATTTTTTTCTGTTCTGTTGTAATTCTGTCATTTCCCCCTTTAACATATCCACATTGTGTATGTACATGGGTATGTTGAGTGGCATTCAATAGTGGTCATGGAGTAGAGAGTTGTTCAGCTAAGAAGAACTTAAAGAAATGTTCAGCATCCTTAGTCATCAGGAAAATGGAAATCAAAGCGACTCTGAGATTCCATCGTATACCTGTCAGAATGCCAAAGATTAAACATTCAAGTGACAGCTAATTCTGGTGAGGATGTGGAGAAAGGTAAACACTCCTCTATTGCTTGTAGGAACACAAACTTTTTTTTTAATTTTATTTTTTTCTTATCAGTTACATTTTTTTATCAGTTACATTTTATTAACTCTATATCCCAGCTGTATCCCCCTCCCTCATTCCCTTCCAATCCCAGCCTCCCTCCCTCATCTCCACCCTGCCCCTTACCAAGTCCACTGATATGGGGGGGGAACCTCCTCCCCATCTATCTGATCCTGTTTTATCAGGTATTTTCAGGACTGGCTGCAAAGTCCTCCTCTGTGGCCTAAAAGGACTGCTCCTCTCTTGGGGGGTGGGGAGGTCAACGAGCCTGCCATTGAGTTCATGTCAGAAATAGTCCTTGTTCCCCTTACTATAGGAAACCAATTGGTTACTGAGCTACCACGGGCTACATCCGAGCAGAGGTTCTAGGTTATATCCATACATGGTCCTTGGTTGAATGTCAGTCTCAGAAAAGACCCTGTGCCCAGATATATTTGGTTCTTGTGGAGCTCCTATCCTTTCCCCATCATACTAACTCCCCTTCTTTTATATGATTCCCTGTACTCTGCCGAAGGTTTGGTTCTGAGTCTTTGTATCTGCTTTGAAAACACTGCTAGTTAGAGTCTTTCAGGTGCCTTCAGTAGACTCCTGTCATATGTTCAATGCACATCCCAACTGTCTTTCTAAATGAGGATTGATCATCTTACCCCAGGTTCTCTTTCTTGTTTATCTTCTTTAGGTGTATATATTTCAGTATGTTTATCCTATCTTATAGGTCTAAATAAGTGAGTATATACCATGTGTGTCTTTCTCCTCCTGGGATATTTCACTCAGAAAGATCTTTTCTAGATACCACCATTTGCCTGCAAATTTCATGATTTCCTCCTTTTTGATTGCTGAGTAGTATTCCATTGTGTAAAAATACCACAATTTCTGTATCCATTCCTCCGTTGATGGACATGTGGGTTGTTTCCAGGTTCTGGCTATTACAAATAAAGCTGCTATAAACATGGTTGAGCAAGTATCCCTTTTGGAGCACAAACTTTTAAAACCACTTTGGTAATCAGTTTAATGATTTCTTAGAATATTGGGAACAGTTCTATCTCAAGACCCAACTATACTACTCCTGGACATATACCCAAAATCCTCCATCATACCACAAGGACATTTGCTTAGCTATGTTCATAGCAGCTTTATTCATAATATCCAGAAACTGGAAACAACTTAGATGTCCCTCAAAGGAAGAATGCATAAAAAGTGCTATATTTACACAATGGAATACAAATATCTGAATAATATATACAGAAAATGTGGTACATTTATACAATGGAATACTACTCAGCTGTTAAAAACAAGAAAAATCATACAATTTACTGCCACATGGGTGGAACTAGGAAATATTGCTCTGAGTGAGATAACCCAGTCCCAGAAAAACACATATGGCATGTATTCACTTATGAGTGAAGATTACCATATAGTACAAGATAACCATTGTATAATCCAAACCCCAAAACACTAAGTAACAAAGATGGTCCATGGGAGGATGGTTGATTTTCCCTCAGATGGGGAAATAAAAGTGGGTGAAGAGAGAGAACTGTGTGGGAGAGGGGATGAGAAGGGGAACAGGAGGGATCAAGTGCAGGGAGGATGATGGAGAAAGAAATGGGATTTGGAGGGATGCATCTCTGGGATGAGCTAGCAACCTAGGACAAAGGAAACTCCTAAGAATCTATGAGGGTGAACCTAGCTAACACTCCTAGCAATAAGGGATACGGAACATGAAATGTCTACCTCCTGTAATCAGGAAAGTCTTCCAATGGAGGAATGTGGACACCAACCCAACCGCAAAACATTTGACCCCTAAGTTGTCCTTTCTACAAATGTGCAGGGATAAAGATGGAGCAGAAATTGAGGGAACGGCTCAACTTGAGACCCATGGCATGAGAAGGAGCCCACCCCAACACTGTTAATGCTATTCTCATGAACTTGCAGGCGGGAACCTAGCAAAACTGTCCTCTGAGAATCTTCACCCAGCAACTGATGAAAACAGATACAGAGACCCATAGCCAAACATTAAGTGGAGGGTGGAGAATTTTGTAGAAGAGGGAGAGAAAGGATTGAAGGACTCAGTGGGGTCAAGGACAGCACAGAAAAAAATACAGAATCAACTAACCTTGGCCCATAGGGGCTCACGGAGACTGAACCACCAACCAAAACATATGCATGGGAAGGACCTAGGCCCCCTGCACATATTTAACAGATGTGCAGCTTGGTTTCGTGTGGGTCCCCCAACAGCTCAAGCAAGGGCTATCTATGATTCTATTGCCTATCTTTGGATCCCTTTCCCCTAATTTTGCTGCCTTGTCTAGCCTCAATAGAAAATATTTCTAGTCCTACTGCAAATTGATATGTCAAGGTAGGTTGATATGTACGGGAGGCCTTCCTTTCTGAGGAGAAAGTGAGGGTGGGATATGGAAGGGGCAAGAAGAGGGAAAGACTGCAAGAAGAGGGAGTAGAAGCTGCAATCAGAATGTAAAGTAAATAAGAATTATTTTTCTTATACTGTAGAAATGAGTTTAGCATATAATGTAGAGTTAGTTAACATTCATTACACAGACAAATGTTGAGTATTAAGTTCTGAAATATCACATTGAAAATGTATTATTTTTCATCTGATCCTTCAACACAGTTTAAAGTATATTATATAAAATTTCACGTTGTTGTGTGAAATGAGACATGCTGTCAATCATATTTCAGATTGTTTGCTCTTCAAGTGTAGAAAACTACTGGGTTCTATATTTCTATTTGAATTTAGCTACCACACTTATTATTTTCATATTTCCTTTAATAATTTCTAAGTAGATTGCTGATGGTCTACAAATTAGACAATTTTTTTATTTCATTACTTTTTCTTCCTTTATGATTTGTTGGATATTCATTAAAATGGTGACAGTGGTCTGCCTTCCTTATTTTAGCCTCTAATGGAAATGGTTCTCAGATTATAATATTCTATGCATATTTGCTGTCATTTTCCGGTGAGTGATTTATGACATGAAAGAAATTTCCTTCTTGTAATCTCAGTTCATACTTTACAGTAAATGATTCTGGTGGCACCTCATTAATTGCTTTTCTGATATCAGTTGAGCTAATCATTTTTGTCTCTTAATGAGCAATAAAGTGATTTACATAAATAGGTGCCTAATGTCAAGACATTCAGTTATTTTTTTGACAAATGCTAGGCTATGAGAAAGTTTTTTGGTAAAATTTTTTATGTAATACCTGATGCTTATGCATACACAGGTTTTATAGTACATACAATCTATTTTATTATACTCTATGTTCATATGATAATATATTATACATAATAAACATGCCAGTTCCTATATTATAATAGTTATTATAAATAAACTTGATATATGACATAAGTGTTCATTATAATAAAATGAATAATTAACAAAACTAGATCACAAGAATTAACCAAGGCATTTGCAGATTTCCATTGCCTCCTCCTCATTTTCATCAACCCTAAACCTGAAATTATCACTCCTTTTTGGGCTCTACAACAGTATTTTTATACATGCACATTTGTACATGCTCACCCACACACCACTATAAACAACTGGACTCCAAAACCTGCTAGATTTTCCAGTCATATTTGTAAAACTTGATGAGTGTATTTGAGGATCATGGGATTAGACTGTCCACAAGAGTCAGGGAAAGCCATACTGTGACACTGGGTACTTTTTAGTTAGCTCTAATTGCTCTTTTCCATCTTTTTCTAAAAAGCCAAGATCTTCGACAGAGGAAGTTGCTACTATTCCAATGTGGGTTCCTCAAAACATACTTTTCTGCTCTTCTCTTCTCCCTCCGTGTTCTGTGAATTGTCTCCAACCTTGCTCCCACTCACAGGAAACAGTGGCTTTTGTCACTTCTTTGATCTACTTACCTGGAGCAAAGATCTTCAAAGTAAGTTCCTGGTGTGCTTGGATAACAGATGAGTGCTACCTGTGGCAAGTCACAGAGAATTTCTCATTCTAGGACCCTTGAAGATCCCAAAGAAGTCCTTGTTAGAAGCAGCCAAAACTGAAGAGAAAAATAAGCAAACTTATTTTGATATGGGGTGTAGCTACAAAACCAGAGAATTACTGACCAACCTGTAAGTGGTATGGAAGTCAAGCTGTGCAGAAAATCTATCATAAAATTACCTGATCCTTAAGACTGAGATCAGCTGAAGAACCTCTTAGGCAATGTGTTTCAGTGCTTGTCTATTTTTGTTTGGAAAGGAATGCACTCCAAGTCTTTGAATGCCAAGAATAAAAACAAGCAATGGGGATTATAAGTGCCTTTGTCATCTTGCTTACTGGGAATGACAGCTGCTGAATTTCGTAATTCAGGTCACTTAACATAGACCTTAAATTTTCTGATATTCAAGCTCAACCTTTGTAAAGTTCTTAGAAAAATTGATTGTATTTTATAACACAGGATGTTATAGCTACACTTTCAGAAAAATGTTCAACCTCCTATTACTTGCTTTGAAATGGATGAAGACCCAAACTGTTAAACAGGACACATTCAAGAACACCAGGGAAGAATCTAGTACTGGGCCATCCTCGTAAGGTTCCACCATTGTGTGGGGTCTAGAGATGACGTAGGTTCCCCCACTTCAGCACAAATCTTCTGAAGCATAAACTTCTCTGAAGTTCTTCATAGCAGGACTTTACACAGGACTGAAATAGACTGTTTTCCTGAGATGGAAAATGACTATAGTATGTTAGCTCTTGATAGGGTAGTTTAAATCATGGAAAAATAATGCTACATGTTTTAAGTGTATAGAGTTTTGTACATATTTGTGTAAAAATCATCAATACAGTAAATGAAGTGTGGGCTGTATAGTTAACCATGAAAGACCCTGTTAGGGTGAACTCGCTCCATGCTGAGATCTCTGTGATCTTCCTGACAAATAATGTCTCCTTTTTGCTACCTCTTGATTTTACATGTTAATAGTACAATTTAAAAGTGTAAGTGGTGAATCATGGATGTTGAACCAAAGCCTACAAGAGGCAGAGGATGAGAACAGAATTGCAAAGTTAACTGACAGCACAGGCTGATATGAGAACACAACCCAATAGACACTTCTGTGTTCAACAAAATATAGAAACAAAGCAACAAAAACCCAATTCTCAGTTTGTTAGCAGAAAGTCAAGGAATTTTATCCCTGAAGGACCCTATTAGGGTGAACCCACTCCATGCTGCGCATCCTCTGTGATCTTCCTGACAAATAATTATTCTCCCCCTTCCTACCTGTTGATTCCATCCCACATGTCCTATATCCATTACTATTTCAGGATCCAATTTTTTCAGCACCTAGAAATAGCAATCCCCAGAGCTGGGCAATGCACAGCCTACACAGCTACACTTGTGGTTCTCTTCCTCTCTTTTTTATTTAATTAAAATACATTACATAATTTTCTCTCCTCCTCCTCCTCTTTCCAACACTTCAATTTCATGGCCTACTTTATTTTAAATTACTATTAATTAATTATTACTTACATATATGTGTGAATAACTATATAAACACAACCCAAATCTCTTTAGTGTTGCTTATATGTATTTGTTTTCAAGACTGAACATTTAGGATTGTACAACCAGTTAACAGCTTATCTCTGGGAATGACTAAGTCTCCCTCTCTCCCAGCAGTCATTAATTGCCTATAGTTTTTGATTTAGGAATGGGGCCTGGTGAGATTTCTCCCATGCACATGAGCATGTTAACTGATTTTGTCATTGGTTGGTGTTGATTAGGATACCAACTGTAATTTTATGGGTGATTCTTCTGTGTTCAGTAAACAATCTCGCAGTAGATATCCTGGTCCTCTGGCCCTTCAAATCCATCCATCCTCTCTGCTCTGATGTTCCCTGAGACTTAGGTAGAAGAGCTGTTTTGGAGATGTAGCAATTGTGGGTGGGACTTCCACAGTGGGTTATTCTCTACATTTTGGCCAGTTGTGGCTTTCTGTATTATTCCGTCTGCTGCAAAATAAAGCTTTTCTAAAAAGGGAGAGGGCCACACTTATCCATGGATATCAGTATGTGGTTAAGATGTATACTGGTTTAGCAATTAGGCGTTCTTGTTGCTTTTGAAGATTAGTTTTCACCTTCTAGTACCTATTTTGGGCAGGTCACCAATACCTGTAATTCCAGCTCTAGGGCCTCTGACACCCTCTTCTAACTTCTACAAGCACCTGCACACACTGAGCAAACAGACAAAATACACACAGTTCCCAGGGAGGCCAAAATAGGGTGTTGAATCTCCTGGAATTGGGTTTACATGCAGTTGTGAGTCACCCAAGGAATGTTGGAATCCAATCTCTGGCTTTCTGCAAGAGCAGGAAGGGCTGTTCATCACAGAGCTATCCTTCCGTCCACCTCAATAAATGAAATGTTTTTCCTTTTGCTGAAAAGAGACTTTTTTTTCAAACAATATATGCTGATGATTGCTTTCTCTCCCTCTACTTTTCCTAGTTCCTCTCCACTTCTACTCCTCTCTGGATCTACCTTATTTTTGTCTCTCACTATAAAACAAGCAGACATCCAAGAAAGAGTAATAAAACAAAATATAATAATATAAAACAAGTCAGTGTAGGAAAAACAGAAAGAAACAGAGCCCCAAATAGGCACAAAAAAATAGATATGGATATAGAGGAACACTGTTTACACACTCATAAATCACATCATAAAAAACAAAACCAGAAGCCATCATATGTAAGCAAAGAACCTAGAGGATAAAATAAATAAGAGAATATAAAAATTAAAAAAAAAAAGCCTGACATAACGTAATGAGACAAGGAACCTCCAAAGAAGGCACTGAATTTGTTTCCTATTGGTTATTTGCTGAGCATGCAGTCTACCCTTAAGACTAGTTTGTTTTCCTAGTGAGGCTCCCTTGGAGAACACTAAGTTTTTATTTGCAAGCGATTATAAATTGATGACAGTTTCTGAGTTAGAGATGAGGGCATGTGTCCCCTTCTCCTTTCAACTCTTGGACCCCATCTCATTCAGAGCCTCAGTCTCTTGATTCCCTGTGTGTCAGTCATGCTGTGTTTAGAAAGCTTTGTTTCCTTGGTGGCGGTGGCCGCAAAGAATTTTTGTTTTTTTCAAGTTCAGAGGCTCCTTAAAGCTCCAAAGACCCTTACCTCTGGGCTCCTATAAAATAATAATAATAAAAAGATGAATCTATAATCATATTTATTCCAAAAGAGGAGATTCTATGCTGTAACAAGCTAATAATTAAAAATAACCAGAATACCTTGACTTAGATTGTATAATGTTCAGGTGTGGGGAACAGGCTACATTACTTCTTTACTCTTTCAGGACTATGTGTGATGATCCAGCATCTAAAGCAAGCAAAGTAAAGAAAAAGATGAGATTACCCATAAAAAATTCTATTTGTCTATGTGTGAAATTCATTATTACACTGTCCTTAGGTTCAAAGGTCACAAAGTAGAGGTGATGGCCATTTCCGTATGCATTGGAAAGCTATCAAGTCACAAAGTCATCTACTTACTTCTTAAAATCACATGTCACCTTCTAGACTGTGGAACTTGGAATCCCCCTATTATATTTGCATTTCACCAGAGACCCTCTAGTGCAGGACAAGGCAGCAGAAGGCAAGCCATGGCTCACACACCTGGCCTTATCCATTTACTGGCTCACAACATGGCATGGTGTGACTGGAACTGCACTCTCTTCCCCTGGATCATCCGTCAGTTGCTCAGACATATTGACCAGTTTGTGTTTTGGTCAGAAACAGAAGGCATGACCTCTCTTCATAGTACACACTAGCAAGGATGGAGCAGGAGATGCAAGCTCAGCCAGTTGTCCTAGTTCCAACTTGTGCTTATTCTTTTCTGCTCTATGTCCCTAGTTCCTTCTATCTGCTTTGTATTACTCCAGATTTGGCACTAGCTGAAAGGCAAACAAGGGCTACTTTATCAGCCCCACAGTCCTTAGAGACAATCCTACATAGAAAGTTAGTTGACTGTTAGTAGTTTTACTTCTAAGACTAAATTATGAATAACAAATATCCATTAAGTAAGTTAAAATAAAATTTTATCATAACTGGTCTTTCTCTTTTTTTTAATTTTATTTTTTCTTATCAGTTACAATTTATTACTCTGTATCCCAGCCGTGTCCCGCTCCCTCATTCCCTCCCAGTCCCTCCCTCCCTCCCTCATCTCCACCGTGCCCCTTTCCAAGTCCACTGATGGGGAGGGGGACCTCCTCCCCGTTCATCTGATCCTGTTTTATCAGGTATCTTCAGGACTGGCTGCAAAGCCCTCTTCTGTGGCCTAACACGACTACTCCTCCCTTGGGGGGTGGGGAGGCCAAAGAGCCAGTCATTGAGTTCCTGTTAGAAATAGTCCTTGTTCCCCTCACTTTGGGAAACCAATTGGTTACTGAGCTACCACAGGCTACATCTGAGCAGAGGTTCTAGGTTATATCCATACATGGTCCTTGGTTGAATGTCAGTCTCAGAAAAGACCCTGTGCCCAGATATATTTGGTCCTTGTGGAGCTCCTATCCTTTCCCCATCAGACTAACTCCCCTTCTTTCTTATGATTCCCTGTATCTGCCAAAGGTTTGGTCATGAGTCTTTGCTTTGAAAACACTGCTAGTTAGAGTCTTTCAGATGCACTCAGGAGTCTCCTGTCATACGTTCAATGCACATCCCATCTGTCTTTCTAAATGAGGATTGATCATCTTACCCCATGTCTGCTCTCTTGATTATCTTTTTTAGGTGTATAGATTTCATTATGTTTATCATATCTTATAGGTCTATATAAGTGAGTATATACCGTGTTTGTCTTTCTCCTCCTGGGATATTTCACTCAGAATGATCTTTTCTAGATCCCACCATTTGCCTGAAAATTTCATGATTTCCTCTCTTTTGATTGCTGCGTAGTATTCCATTGTGTAAAAATACCACAATTTCTGTACCCATTCCTCTGCTGATGGACATCTGGGTTGTTTCCAGGTTCTGGCTATTACAAATAAAGCTGCTATAAACATGGTTGAGCAAGTATCCCTTTTGTGTACTTGAGCAAACTTTGGGTATATACCTAGCAGTGGTATAGCTGGGTCTTGAGGAAGCACTATTCCTAATTGTCTTATAAAGCGCCAGATAGATTTCCAGAGTGGTTGTACCAGTTTACATTCCCACCAGCAATGGAGGAGGGTTCCCCTTTCTCCACAACCTCTCCAGCATGTGTTGTCACTTGAGTTTTTGATCTTGGCCATTCTGATGGGTGTAAGGTGATATCTCAGGGTCGTTTTGATTTGCATTTCCCTGATGGCTAATGAGGTTGAGCATTTCTTTAAGTGTTTCTCTGCCATTCGATATTCCTCTGTCGAGAATTCTCTGTTGATCTCTGTTCCCCATTTTTTAAGTGGATTACTTGGTTTGCTGCTTTTCAGCTTTTTTAATTCTTTGTATATATTGGGTATTAGTCCTCTGTCAGATAAAGAGTTAGTGAAGATTCTTTCCCAATCTGTAGGCAGTCGTTTTGTTTTGACAGTGTCCTTTGCTTTACAGAAGCTTTTCAGTTTCCTGAGGTCCCATTTATTGATTGTTGCTCTTAGAGCCTGTGCTGTTGGTGTTCTGTTCAGGAAGTTATCTCCTGTGCCAATGAGTTCTAGGCTGTTCCCCACTTTTTCTTCTAACAGATTTAGAGTATCTGGTTTTTTGCTGAGGTCTTTGATCCACTTGGACTTTAGTTTTGTGCAGGGTGATAAATATAGATCTATTTTCATTTTTCTGCATGTGGACATCCAGTTGGACCAGCACCATTTGTTGAAGATGCTGTCTTTTTTCCATTGAATGGATTTGGCTTTCTTTGTCAAAAATCGAGTATTCATAGGTGTGTGGGTTTATTTCTGGGTCTTCTATGCGGTTCCATTGATCCTCCTTTCTATTTTTATGCCAATACCATGCAGTTTTTATTACTATTGCTCTGTACTACAACTTGAGGTCGGGGATGGAGATACCTCCAGATGATCTGTTGTTGTACAGGATTGTTTTGGAGATTCTGGGGTTTTTGTTTTTCCATATGAATTTAAGAATCTTTTTTTCAAGGTCTGTAAAGAATTGAGTTGGTATTTTGATGGGTATTGCATTGAATCTGTAGATTGCTTTTGGCAGTATGGCCATTTTCACAATGTTAATCCTACCAATCCATGAGCACGGGAGATCTTTCCATCTTCTGAGATCTTCTTCGATTTCTTTCTTCAGAGACTTGAAGTTTTTCTCAAACAGGTCTTTCACTTGCTTGGTTAGAGTCACACCAAGGAACTTTATGTTATTAGTGGCTATTGTGAAGGTTGTTGTTTCCCTATTTTCTTTCTCGGCCCTTTTGTCTGTGGTATACAGGAAGGCTTCTGATTTTTTTGAGTTGATTTTATATCCTGCCACTTTGCTGAAGGTGTTTATCAGCTGGAGGAGTTCTCATAACTGGTCTTTCTCAAATCACTTTGTAACTATAAATTTCAATTGGTGTTTATTTATTTATTTATTTGTTTATTCTTATTTCTACACTTTGTATCTTGCTGTAGCCTCTCCTTGTCTTCTTACAGTCCCACCCACCCTCCTCCTTCTCTCCCTATGCCCCTCCCCTAGTCCACTGATAGGGGAGGACCGCCTCCCCTTCTATCTGACCCTAACCTATCATGTCTCATCAGGGCCAGCTGTATCATCTCCTGTATCTTGGCATGGCTGCACCACCCATGGAGAGGTGATCAAAGAGCTAGGAACTGTGTTCATGTCAGAGATAGCCAATGATATCCTTACTAGGGTACCCATTAGGAAACTGAGCAGCATATGGGATTCATCTGAGCAGGGGGTCTAGGTCTACTCTATGCATGGTCCTTGGTTGGAATATCAGTCTCTGCAGGACCCTCTGAGCCCAGGTTTTTGGCTCTGTTGCTCAACTTGTGGAGTTCCTGTCCCCTCCAGGTCTTTCTAACTTCCCCTTCTTCCATAAGGTTCCCTGCCCAATGTTTGGCGATGAGTCTAAGCATCTCTTTCAATACCCTGATGGGTAGAGTCTTTCAGAGGACCCCTGTGGAAGGTTACTGTCCTGTGCCTTGTTTTCTCCTACTTCCGATGTCTATCCTGTTTGCCCTTCTAAATGAGGTTTCAGTTTCTTCCCTAGGGTCCTCCTTGTTGTTTAGCTTCTTTAGGACTATATAGTTTAATATGTTTATCCTATATAGCTAATATCCACTTATAAGTCAGTATATACCATATGTGTCTTTCTACTTCTGGGTTACCTCACTCAGGATGATCTTCTCTAGTTCTAACCATTTGCCTGCAAATTTCTTGATTTCCTTGTTTTTAATTGCTGAGTAGTATTCCATTGTGTAATTGTACCACAATTTCTGTATCCATTCTTCAGTTGAGAGACTTCTAGGTTGTTTCCAGATTCTGGCTATTATGGATAAAGCTACTATGAACATAGCTGAGAAAATATCCTTGTTGTATGGTTGAGCATCTTTTGGATATATATGCCCAGGAGTGGTAGAGCTGGATCTTGAGGAAGCACTATTTCTAATTTTCTAAGAAAGTGTCAGATTGATTTCCAAGTCGTTGTACAAGTTTCCATTCCTACCAGCAATGAAAGAGGGTCCCCCTTCCTCTCCAACCTCTCCAGCATGCATCATTCCTTCAGTTTTTATCTTAGCCATTCTGATACAAGTAAGGTGGAATCTCACAGTCCTTTTGATTTGCATTTCTGGAATAACGAAGGACACTGAGCATTTCTTTAAGTGTTTCTCTGCCCTTTGATTCTCTGTTTAGTTCTGTACCCTATTTTTATTTAGATTACTTGATTTGTTGATGTTTAACTTCTTGAATTCTCTATAGAGTCTAGGTATTAGTCCTTTGCCAGATGTAGGGTTGGTGAAGATCTTTTCCCAGCCTATAAGCTGTCATTTTGTTCTGTTGACAATATCCTTTGCTTTACAGAAGGTTTTCAGTTTCATGAGGTCCCATTTATTGATTGTTGATCTTAGAGCCTGGGCTGTTGGTATTCTATTCAGGAAGTTCAGGAAGTTGTCTCCTGTGCCAATGACATCAAGGTTCTTCCCTACTTTGTCCTCTAGCAGATTCAGTGTATCTGGTTTTATGTTGAAGTCTTTGATCCACTCGGACTTTACTTTAGTGCACAGTGATAAATAAAGGACTCTTTGCATTTTTCTATATGTAGACATCCAGGCAGATCTTCATCCCAGGCACACAGGGGTTCAACATCCGATAATCCGTCAGTGTTATACACCATAAACTGAAAGAAAGAAAACAAACAAACAAACAAACAAAAATCCCCACATGATCATCTCCTTAGATGCCGAAAAAGCATTTGGCAAAATCCAACACCTATTCATGTTTAAGGTTGTAGAGAGATCAAGGACACAAGGCACATACCTAAACATAGTAAAGACAATGTACAGCAAGCCTATAACCAATATCAAATTAAATGGAGAGAAACTTAAATCAATCTCACAGAAATCAGGGACAAGGCAAGGCTGCACATTCTCTCCATATGTCTTCAACATAGTTCTTGAATTCCTACCTAAAGCAGTAAGAAAAAAAAGGAGATCAAGGGAATACAAATCAGATAGGAAAAAGTTAAAGTATACTTATTCGCAGATAGTATACATAAGTGACCTCAGAAATTCTACCAGAGAATTCCTTCAGGTGATAAATACCTTCAGCAAAGTGGCTGGATACAAAATTAACTCAATTGGTGTTTAAATTAATTTATTTTTTATGGAATACACTGTGATGTGTTGACACATGAATATATTGTGCAATGTCTAAATTAAGGTACGCAATATCTAACTCTAAACCACTTTCTTGCTACTTTTAACAAAACAACAACATACTGCTATGATGTTTAAAAAAATGCAATTTGGTTGTCCCTAATCAGGGACATCCTAAATTCCTAAGGAATGTGAAAGAGAAGATTGTCATTGGGAAGTTGTGCAAAATACTTGATTTGGAAAACAGTTCATTGTCTAATGCCAAACATGTTCCAACTGACCATTTGCTTAAGGTACTCTCACCCAAAAGATGATGAGAAAAAGAAATTAATTCTGACTTTAGCTCTCTCTCTATGGGCATTCTGATTTTTGACATTTAGCAGTGGTAAACACAATTACCTTGAAATGCCCAGACTAAATTTTGCAAAGTCTTTGATGCAGTGACTTCTTTTCCTCTCACTGTTGCTTTGGATAGAATATTAAATAGATAAATAGACATGATGCAGATCAGATTCCTTCATGAAGTGTGCAGAACACAGAGTTCTGTGGTGGAGACAAAATTGACTCATTTCAGAGGTAAGAACACAAGATTCACTGTTCCAAGTCTTATAGTCTCTGCCCCATGCTGAGAATATTCTATTTCAATAGGATATACAGCTCCATTATTTAACATCATTACCCTTTGTGTGTATCAAAGCACTTCTGAAATTTCAACAGTTCCCAGTTCTGGAGGAGATTAGAATGTTAGTTTGCTGTATGAGTTCAGAGTTTTGACTAAACATCTTTTGAATGTCTCTCAAAATAAACATATCATTCATTTATTTGTTCACCAAAGAAATTCTCATTTAACACTTATCATGATGACACTTTCCTAGGTGCTAACATAGTAGATATGGTGGTAGCCATCATGGACAGTTATGAAAGATAAAGCAGATAAGAAAAAGCACATATTTGATACAGAGGCCATCTTTACAGAGAAACATTAAAATTATGAGGGTTTTTATAGGATCCTAGGTGGGACCTTGTGAACAAATAGTCCATGAAGACTCATTTCAGAAACTGATGTTAAGATGCCCTCACTCAATGCCAGAACATAGCTGTGGACTTCAGAGGAAGCATGACTCCATTTTAGAAAGACTCACAGGCACCAAATTCCAATGACCAAATGATTGAAAAGAGAATGTCTGTCTCTTCTTTGTAGGGGGGAAATTTAGGCTTGACTTTGAACATTTTGAAAACAACTGAAGAGTTTAGAACATGGAATTAAAAATGTTCTGAACTGTGTTACCCCCTTTTCTCTGCCTGTTATTCTTTAATAGAACTTGACGTTTCATACCAGATGGGCAATCTTATTGCCAGAAAACTTTCTCCTACTTAATTTAGCACACAGAGCTCTTTGCACTCATCTCCCCTCTTATCTAGTATCAGTACTGTAAATTTTAGCACATAATTATTTTTGGATGTCTTCCTGATTTCTATTAGATCATAGCAGGGTAAGTGCTGTCTATAGTTCATATTATTCATTGTGACAGGAGATATTTGTGTGCCAAAACTCTTTCACATTGTTCTTGGATACACAACCACACTTCTTTTCCTGGTTGCCTTTGTAGTCTCCTTCTTTGCTAATCAGACAATGAAATCAAGTTCATTTTCAGGTTTGCCCTAGTGATAATATTCTCATACTCTTTTTTTGTTCTCTCTCTCTCTCTGTCTCTGCCATTTTCTGTGTCTCTGTCTCACCTCTGGCCCCTGCCCTGGGAGAACTGAATGATTACATGGATCAGAGTCTAAATCATTACTCATATTTTTCAAGAATAAGAAATAAATTCTCTGAGAATACGCCAGATTGATTTCCAGAGTGGTTGTACAAGTTTACATTCCCACCAGCAGTGGAGGAGAAAGTTCCCCTTTCTCCACAACCTCTCCAGTGTGTGTTGTCACTTGAGTTTTTGATCATGGCCATTCTGATGGGTGTAAGGTGATATCTCAGGGTTGTTTTGATTTGCATTTCCCTGATGGCTAGTGAGGTTGAGCATTTCTTCAGGTGTTTCTCTGCCATTCGATATTCCTCTATCAAGAATTCTCTGTTTAGTTCTGTTTCTCATTTTTTTTAATTGGATTTCTTGGTTTGTTGCTTTTCAGCTTCTTTAGTTCTTTATATATACTAGATATTAGCCCTCTGTCAGATAAAGGGTTGTTGAAGATTCTTTCCCAATCTGTAGGAATTCGTTTTGTTTTGATGATGGTGTCCTTTGCTTTACTTGTACAACCACTCTGGAAATCAATGGCGCATTCTCAGACAACTAGGAATAATGCTTCCTCAAGATCCAGCCATACTACTCCTAGGCATAATCCAAAAGAGGCTCAAGTACATAATAAAGACATTTGCTCAACCATGTTTGTAGCCGCTTTATTTGTAATAGCCAGAAGCTGGAAACAGCCCAGATGCCCCTCAAGTGAAGAATGGATACAGAAATTGTGGTACATCTACACAATAGAATATTACTCAGCAATGAAAAACAAGAAAATCATGAAATTTACAGGTAAATGGTGGGACCTGGAAAGGATCATCCTGAGTGAGCTGTCCCAGAAACAGTAAGACACACACGGTATATACTCACTCACATAGACATATAATATAAGATAAACCTACTACAATCTGTACATATAAAGAAACTAATTAAGTGGGAGGACTCTGACTAAAATGCTCAATCCCCACCCTGAAAGGCAAAGAAGATGGACATCAGAAGAAGAAGAAAACAGGAAACAAGTTAGGAGCCTGCCACATAGGGCCTCTGAAAGGCTCTGTCCTGCAGACTATCAAAGCAGATGCTGAGACTTATGGCCAACTGTTGGGCAGAGTGCATGGAATCTTATGAAAGAAGTGGGAAATATTAAGAGCTGGAGAGGACAGGAACTCTACATGGAGAGCAAAAGAATTTGAACACATGGGTCTCCCCAGAGACTCATACTCCAACCAAGTACCAGGCATGGAGATAACCTAGAACCCCTGCACAGATGTAGCCCATTGCACTTCAATGTCCAAGTGGGTTACACAGTAATGGGAGGAGGGACTGCCTCTGACATAATCTGATTGGCCTGCTCTTTGATCACCTCCCCCTGAGGGGGGACTAGCCTTACCAGGCCACAGAAGATGACAATGCAGCCGCTCCTGATGAGATCTGATAGACTAGATCAGAAGGAAGGAGAAGGGGACCTCCCCTATCAGTGGACTTGGGGAGGGGTATGCATGAAGAAGGTGGAGGGAAGGTGGAATTAGGAGGGGAGGAGGGTGAGGTTTATGGGGGGATACAAAGTGAATAAAGTGCAGCTAATAAAAGTTTAAAAAGAAAAAAGAAACAAATTCTCTTTTGTGGTTCCATAAAGTCCATGGGTTTACCTGCTGGCACTCTGTTCTCATACCCTGACCTGTGCCTGGGACAAAATTACCAAACTCGCCTTACAAGGCTGTTAAAACCTATGAGAATCAGTGCTGTGTCCACCAGGGAAGACTGAACTGCTTACTGCAGTCATGCAACTGATTGTTTCTGTCTGATGCCAAAACTCATTTTAACTAAATCTCCTGATACTATATCTCCCTACTCGGTGATGGCTAACCTTATGTCGACCAAAGCATTATTGCCATATTAGACATCAACCACCACAATCTCACTGGGATGGCGAGAAGCTGCTTAGTGAGCTGTGTTTAAGAGCAGAAAAGGAAATGCAAAGCTAGATAAGGGAGTGGGCATGCCTCTTCCCAGTGCTGTAAGGCACATGATTAACTGTCACCAGCTATGAATAGATCACAGTACTTTGATTAATCACCAAAACAACCTCACTTATCAGCAAATCCAGAACTAAGCCTTCAACAGTTCACTCGAGATGCCTTCTAAGATATAAGATGCTCCATGTAACTGAAGAATGAGAAGATAAGCTCACAGATAAGCAGTAAAGCTTCTGAAAACTGAAAGATAATCAAACCCAAAAGTACTTCTCAGGAATAGTATATTCAAATGAACACAGGCGGTTGTTTCTCAATCATTCCAGGTCAATTCACTTCAAACGTAAAAAGCAAACAGGGTGATGATATCTCAAACCAGCACTCTAATATAGAAAAGTGTCTCATAAATATTTCTGTGTACATGGGAATACGTATTTTAAAAGTGCATAATACTAATGTGCAATGTCTAATGCATTTTCTAGCAAACAGAGTTTGGATAAACAAGCCACTGAATCTTTAAGGATTTGTTCCTGATGTTCTCTTTTTCATCATTCAAAGATGAGTTTTCTTCCATTAAGTGGATGGATAGACTCCATTCCCCAGCCAAACCACCTAACTTAAAACTTAGGTCATTGTCTATACACAGTAGAGCCTTGATAAAGCATGGACTACCCTCCATGATTTTTTCTTTTGGGGGATATTATACATATAACACAGACTTTTCTCTCTGCAAAGGTGGCTGCCTGAACTGAGCCTGCTCATGACTGGACTCAATAACAGTCAATCAACTACCAGAGAAAAGTTCTCCAGGTCTTATTCCACACAGCTAACGTACCAATTAATGACAGATTTGGGGCACAAAGAAGTCATTGCCTTCAACTGAGTGCCCACTGGTGAGTCTTCTAGATCCTAATGGATAATTCCAAACCTGGTCACAAGGAGAATCCTCTCAAAATTCAGTGGGCCACAAACCAAAGCAAAAAGATTTAAATTTTGGAAAAGAATTTGAAAGGAGGCAGGATGGGGAAACTGGAAAGATATCATGTGGGGTGGGAGAGAAATGAAAAACAGGTGTTTTAAAGGATATTAAACCACTGGGGATGACAATGTACACAACAGGAGCCATAGGCTCACAAAAACCCTAGATAGAGCAATAAGACAACTAAATAGATCAAAGGGATACAAATCAGAAAGGAAAAAGTCAAAGCATCACTATTAGCAAATGATATGATAGTATACAAGAGTGACCCCAAAAATTCAATCAGAGAACTACTTCAGCTGAAAAACACCTTCAACAAAGTGACTGGATACAAAATTACCTCAAAAAATCAGTAGCCTTCCTGTACACCAAAGACAAGAGGGCTGAGAAAGAAATTAGGAAAACGACATCCTTTACAATAGCAACTAATAACATAAAGTACCTTGGTGTTTCTCTAACCAAACAACTGAAAGATCTGTTCAAAAAAAACTTCAAGTCTCTGAAGAAAGAAATTGAAGAAGATATCAGAAGATGGAAAGATTGCCCGTGCTCATGGATTGGCAGAATTAACAAAGTGAAAATGGCCACTCTGCCAAGAGCAATCTACAGATTCAATGCAATTCCTATCAAAATACCAACACAATTCTTTACAGACCTTGAAAGAACAATTCTCAATTTCAGATGGAAAAACAAAAAACCTGGAATTACCAAAACAATCCTGTACAACAGAAAGTCTAGAGGTATCTCCATCCCTGATCTCAAGCTGTACTTCAGAGCAATAGTATTGAAAGTTGCATGGTATTATCATAGAAACAGAATGGTGGGTCAATGAAACTTAATAGAAGACTCAAAAATAAATCCACACACCTTCAGATACTTGATTTTTTACAAAGAAGCTAAAACCATACAATGGAAAAAAGACAGCATCTTCAACAAATGGTGCTGGTCTAACTGGATCTCTACATGCAGAAAAATGCAAATAGATCCATATTTATCACCCTGCACAAAACTAAAGTCCAAGTGGATCAATGACTTCAACATAAAACCAGACAAAATAAATCGTTTAGAAGAAAAAGTAGGGAAGAGCCTCGAACTCATTGTCAGAGGAGACAAGTTCCTGAACAGAACACCAACAGCACAGGCTCTAAGAGCAACAATCAGTAAATGGGACCTTAAGAAACTAAAAAGCTTCTGTAAAGCAAAGGACACTGTCATCAGAATAAAATGACAGCCTGCAGACTGGGAAAGAATCTTCACCAACCCTATATCTGACAGAGGGCTGATATCCAGAATGTATAAAGAACTAAAGAAGTTAAAAAGCAACAAATCAAGTAATCCAATTAAAAAATGGGGTACAAAGCTAAACAGAAAATTCTCTGTAGAGCAATATAGAATGGCAGAGAAACACTTAAGGAAATGCACCATGTCCTTGGTCCTCAGGGGGCTGCAAATCAAAATGACCCTGAGATTTCACCTTACACTCATCAGAATGGCTAAGATCAAAATGAGAATGACAATACATGCTGGAGATGATGTAGAGAAAGGGGGACCCTCCTCCATTGCTGGTGGGAATGGAAACTTGTACTACCACTTTGGAAATCAATCTGGCGCTTTCTCAGACAATTAGTAATAGTGGTTCCTCAAAATCCAGTTATACCACTCCTAGGCATATATCCAAAACACGTTCTAGTACTCAACAAAGTGATGTTTGTAGGAGTTTTATTCATAATAGCCAGAATCTGGAAACAACCTAGATGTCCCTCAATGAAGGAATGGATACAGAAATTGTGGTACATTTACACAACATAATACTATTCAGCAGTTAAAAACAAGAAAATCATGAAATTTGCAGGCAAATGGTGGGATCTAGAAAAGATCATCGCGAGTGAGGTATCCCAGACGAAGAAAGACACACATGGTATATACTCGCTTATAAGTGGATACTAGACCTATAAGATAAGATAAACATACTAAAATCTGTACACCTAAGGAAGCTAAGCCAGAAGGAGGTCCCTGGGTAAGATGATCAATCCCCACTCAGAAAGAAAAAGGGGATGGACGTTGGAAGAAAGAGAAAACAGGAAACAGGTCAGGAGCCTACCATAGAAGGCCTCTGAAAGACTACCCAGCAGTGTATCAAAATAGAGTGCAAGGAATCTTATGAAAGAAGGGGAAGATAGTGGGACCTGGAGAGGACAGGAGCTCCACAAGGAGAGCAACAGGACCAAAATATCTGGGCACAGGGGTCTTTTCTGAGACTGATACTCCAACCAAGGACCATTCATGGATATAAACTAGAACCCCTGCTCAGATGTAACCCGTGGCAGCTCAGTATCCAAGTGGGTTCCCTATTAAGGGGATCAGGGACTGTCTCTGACATGAACTCAGTGGTGGTCTCTTTGACTATCCCCCCTTTAAGGGGTGAGCAGCCTTGCCAGGCCACAGAGTAATACAATACAGCTAGTCCTGATGAGACCTGACAGGCTAGGGTCAGATGGAAGCGGGGGAGGCCCTTGCTTACCAGTGGACTTGGAGAGAACATGGGAGGAGATGAGGGAGGGAGGGTAGAATTGGGAGTAATTGAGGTGGGGGGCTAGGGCTGGGATACAAAGTTAACAAACTGTAATAAATATAAAAATAAAAATATAACTAAAAAAAAAAAAAAAAACAACCTAGAACCAGACACATGAAAACACTTTTGAAAGAGCTGGTCAGTGTAGTCAGAACAACTCCCAATAATATATTTTTTCAATGTATCCTTGAGTCCCTCTCAGGTGTTGAGAGTAGGGTCCTGCTGCTGAAGACACTTCACATTCCGAACGCTTAATTCATATGACTAAAACTGGATATAACCTTAAAAAAAATAACCTCTTTCCTGTAGTCCAGGTTTCATAGTTCCAAAAAGTACTGCGGTAGGATAGGCTTTGAAATGGCAGTAGTGGCACTTACGTGTCAGTGGCAACCCACAGCTATCTAATTGAATTTAAGGCTCTCTCCGCAGTTGGAAAATCATTGCTGGTACTTGAAACCTAGTCAGATTCTTGGAACTAGTAAGACCATGGAATCTACTACGGCCATTTTGCTGGACCAGCATAATTCTTTACTACATTCTAAATCTTATCCTTATAACCAAAGATAAGTGTAGCTCTCATGCCTCATCAAAGAAGCTTCTCATTACAGTAAATGAAGACTACAAAAACAAACAAACAAAAAAAACCCACAATTGCCCACAATGCAGTGATGAACAGAGTGTGAGTAGCTAAGCCCAAATGGATACATATACACCATAGCTCATGCATCTATGGATATGGGCACGTCAAGGAAGAGGGGACAGAATGATCGTAAGAAACAGAATATTAGGAAATCTGCTTTGAAACATTCTTTTCTATAGACAAGATTAGCATTAACAAGATTGAAGCAATCAATGAAAATGTAAATATAGAAGGGAAAATTTTTGCACAGGCTCCCATCCCAAGACAAAGAACTACACATTACTATTGACTGCTGAGAGAATTACACTCTCTCAGGAAGCCTCCTTATTGTTTGTCCAATATATATCTTTGTATATTTCAGCTTTGAAACCATACAGCAAAATGAAGTCATTAGGTATTGTGACTGTGTGTGTGTGTGTGTGTGTGTGTGTGTGTATGCCATGAAAATAGAAGTAAAATTGCCTAGGGGAACAAAACAGACTAACTGGAGTTCCAGCGAAAGAGAGGACTTGAATGTGATAGGAAATCTGCTCAACATACAATATGTTTACCAATGAAAGCTTAAATAAATAAATTATTCATTAACAAAAAAGTTATACTTAGAAAGTTAATAACTACCTATAAATTTCATAGAAGAATGTTAAGTCCTTTTCTTTATACATCATGTAATTTGATCCACCAGCGACAGATGTTTCCTCTGCATACTTATCATATTATGTTTCACAAAAGCAGCTTAGAATTCAAGTTCCTTCAGAGGCCACCCACGGGGCTCCTGAGCAGGGCCATCTTTTTTTTTTTATTATGGTGCCTCTGCAGTAGGGTATATTTTTAAAGCAGCATTTAAAGAACCCTGTGGCACACAGGGGGGGGGGGGACATCTTTCCAGAGCACAAATGCACAATCACAAACTCTAAAATCTCAGAAACTTTCCAAAGAAACCTTACCTAATTTGTAAATGGAGAAGAATGGATTCAAATCAAGAAGTCCCAGTTTAAGTTCTTCCTTCTTTTTCTGATGCATACTCTGAGCTAAATGTTGGTGATCCTCTGAAACTCAATGTTAAAATCATCAACTCCTGTGTGAAGACAACAGGATGGCATGTTATAAGAAGTAATTAGAGCAAGGTACTTGAACCCTCAGGAATGGTATATCCCCACAATCCCAGCTGCTCTGGAGACTAAGGCAGAAATATCTCATGAGAAAGGACAGACCTTGATGCTAATATCCAGAACTTAAAAAGAAAATCTCAAGAATTTAGACATCAGGAAAATGCAAATCAAAATGGCTCTGAGATTCCATCTTATACCCATCAGAATGGCTCAGATCAGAAACTCAAGTGACAACACATGCTGAAGAGGATGTGGAGAAAGAGAACAGCCCCATAGCTGGTGGGAGTACAAACTTATACAACCACTTTGAAGAACAATCTGGTGCTTTCTCAGAAAATTGGGAACAGCACTACCTCAAGATAGAGTTATACCACCCTGGGACACATACTCAAAAGCTGCCCCACCATTCAACAAGGATGTTTGCTCAACTATATTTGTAACAGCCAGAATTTGGAAACTAGCCAGATGTCCCTCAACTGAAGATGGAAATGTATTGTGGCATATTTACACGATGGAATACTACCCAGCAATTAAAAACAAGGAAATCATGAGATTTGCAGGCAAATGGATGGAACTAGAAAAGATCATGCTGAGTGAGGTAATCCACAAGCAGAATGACACACATGGTAAACACTTACTTATAAGCAGATATTAGCCATATAATGTAAGATAACCATACTAAAATCTACAGACCTTAAGAAGCTAGACAACAAGGAGCACCGTAAGGAGGATGCTTAAATCTCATTCAGAATGGCAAACAGGATAGACACCAGAAGCGGTGGAAAAGAGGGGAACAAGAATGGAGCCTACCATAGAGGTCCTCTGAAAGGCTCCACAACAAGGAATTGCAGCAGATGCTGAGACTCACAGCCAAACTTTGAGTAGAGTGCAGAGAGTCTTATGGAAGAAGTTGGTGTACAGAAGGACCCAGAGGGGACAGGATCTCCACAAGACCAACAAAGTAAAAAATCTGAGCCTAGTGGGCTCTGCAGAAACTGATGCACCAACCAAGAACCGTGCATGGAGAGGGCCTAGACACCCCTGCTCAGATGTAGTGCATAGGCAGCTCAGTCTCCATGTGGGTTCCCGAGTAAAGGGAGCAGGGGCTGCTTCTGTCATGGACTCCAGTTGCCTGCTCTTTCATCACTTCTCCCTGGTGATGTGTCCTTGCCAGGCCACAGAGGAAGAAGATCCAGGCAGTCCTGATGAAACTTAACAAGCTAGGGTCAGATGTCAGGGGAGAAGAACTGCCTTTTTCAGTGGACTAGGGGAAGGGGATAGAGGGGATAAAGAAGGGAGACTGGGACTGAGAGGAGATGAGGGAGGGAGCTGAAATCTTGATATAAAATGAATAAATTATTTTAAAAAACAATTTATTAAAAAGATTGGAGATATAGTTCACTGTCAGGACACTTAGTTAACATTTCTGATGTCCTGGGTTCTAAACAGATCACTAGGGAAAAAAAAAAAAAAACAAAAACAAAAAACAACCCCCCCACACACACAAAAAAATGGTATCTTGTGAAAGAAACAGCAGAGAGCTCCTTAGTTATTTTTGCTCCATGGAAGTAGACAAGAAGACAGTTATCTACAGATCAGAAGAGGTTCTTCATCAGAACTCAGCCACGCTGACATCCTGACCTAACTGTTACGGCAGTGAGGTATGATGAAGAAGAGCACAATAGCCCAGAGGAAAGGGTTCATTCGCTAGCCTCAAGCTTTGCAAATGGAGCCATTTTCCAATGCCAGCTACTCTACATATGAACCATGATGTCCTCTGCCTCATGCCCACCTCATATTCAGCTGGTGAAACCAGGCTTGTAAGTTACCCTGTTTCTGCTAGTTTGATGCTATTTTAAAGCTGCCTCTTTTGTGACTGAGCTCTACTGAGGGACAGAAATAGAGTTTGTTGTTCTGAGCTGATACTTTATTGTTTGAACTTCACAATTTCTATTGGTCCTGCCTGGGGTGGGCTGTGTGCCAATGTACTTGCAACATCAAGTAAGGCAACTAATAATTCCTTTCATAGTTTCCGGGAGCTCTGACAGGTGAGGAGGGGACTGAAGAATAAAACAGTAAGAGCCACATAATCCAATTCGAATTACTTTGAAGAATGAGAAATTTATGACCTACTTTTGGGAGAAAAAAAAAGTAATGCTGTGTGAGGAAAGCAAATGAGCACTAAGAATAAGAGCAGTGAGGGTAGGCTAATATTTTATGTTTATTCTTGTAGAATATTTATCAGATTTTATATTAAAAAACATTGTGTGGTTTTACTAAAACAGGGCTAATAAAAGCTATCATAAACACATGCCTGCATATTCTGCATGTGATTACTGTCTAACTGTATTGATTTTGCTTGAGTGAAATGAAACAACTATTAAATCTGTTACTGAATTATTGGGTGAATTTGCTGAAGATTGCTAAGAGCACAAAACCAATGTGATAATAGTGGTCTTTATGGTCCAAATAAACTTTCCACTTGACAGCTTGTGAGAAGAAAGGAATTTATCTGTGTTATCTGAGAATGTGGACACAGGAGACCAACTTACCCACAGGACAGGTCAGGAAGGTCACTCTGCACAGCTGGTGACTCATGTTAATACCACTAGAAAGAAAGTTTTGTTTTCTCAGAGGTACATGGGACATGTTTAATAAATTCCCAGGTTTTATTTTCTAAATCGTTTAAACAGAATAGCCAGCATCAACTAAAATTTAAAGCAAACCAAAAATGTGATCAAGATACATTTATGAGAGGACATTACCAAAGGAATGAATAGGAATATATGTTTGCTAACACTACATGCAATAAAGAACAGTATACGAAATAAATAAAGAACCCTAGAATTGAATAATGCAGGCAATTCAAATCAGAACTGGACTACAGCAAAGAACTCTCCCTCTCTCTACCCTCTACATACATACATATACCTACATTATGTGTACATGTGTAAATGCAAATAAAGATGAAAATGTCATGAGCTACCACTTCATACCCATCAGGGTGGCTAGCATCAAAAACATAAAATGCCAAGTGTTTGTAAGCTTATGATAAAATTAGAAATCATGTGTGGTTGATGGAAGTCTAAAACAATGCAACATTTCAAGAAACAGGAAAGTGACATGGAATTACTTTAGGATCACACTGTTCCATTTCTGGTTACAGAAACATCCAAAGCAATTGAACTCAAGAACATAACCTAAATAAGTACATCATGGTCCACAACAGCATTATGCATAGCATTAGTAACAAATATATGCCATGAAATAATGAAATATTGATATGTGTACTATAAGGGTAGATTTTAAAACATTGTGCTATATAAAACAGAGCAGTCACAAATGGACGAATGAATGATATCACTTACGTTAAATGCCTATAGAAGCCAAGTTCATAGAAAGAGACAGTGTAACAATGTTTCTAGGGGCCAAGAGAAGACAAGTCAATGAAAGTGTTGTTTAATGATGCTGAGCTTGTGTATGGGGTAATGAGTAGGACCTGTGAATGGACAATAGTGATGGTCACACAAACTGCCAATGCTTCTGATAAACTAAGGAGTCACTCATACCATTAAAATGGTAAGAGTAAGGATATGCACATCTTACCAACATAAAGAAATCTCTTAAACAAAAATGAAACATATTAGAGAGTTTCTTTGAGATGCTGAGAGATATGGTTTTCTTTATCCCCTAGCTCATTGGGCTTAGAAAGAATAATTCAAGATTAGACTGTAGAATAAGGGAGGGTTTCTTGTCTCAGATTGCATAGCAGTTTACCGAACTTCAATAATGTGGACTTTTCCTAACTAAATAGAAGAAAAGTAATAGAATAACTGAAAAGAAAGAAAAGCAGACTAATACAGGGAGGGCATTAAATATTTCAATCATAAAATAAGCCGCTGTTTTCAACTTATACTTTCTTTTATAACAATTATAACAAAATCAATAAATAAGACTATGAAATAAAATGACAGATTTATAAAGTATCTGAGTTTCATGAGGCAAAATAACCCAGCACAGCAGCTGCTCCTACATATTGGCATATCACGGGGCAAGTATTTTACTCAGTTGTTTGATCCCTAAAGAGCATGTAGAGTGGGTATCAATTTTCTTTCCAATTCACAGAAAAAAAAGAAAAGAAAATTGAAATGAGAACATAAAAATAACTCAGTAACAAGTGCATACCTAGAAATAATGGAGCTGGCATTAAAACCTGGCTCTTGTAAAAATGAAAGCACCACCTGCTTTCTGCTTCACTGTACTTCTTATCAGACACACTAGATTTTCACGGATCACTCCTCCAGTTTGTACCACTCCCAAATCTGATTCATCATCCGCCTGCTGCCTGCACACGTGCACATAAAAACCTGCATATAAATGTTTTCTCTGTATAAACATTTGACAGTCTGCAAAAAGGATAGAAATTCAGTAATTAGCATCTTCTGGTAAAGGAGTCCACCAGCCTTGCTTGGCAAGCATCATCTAAACTAGTGGAGGCCAGTATGTGCACTACTTTGGATAAGAACGACTGTATTCATCAACACATTTCTGCCAGAACCTTAGAACCACCCACCTCCAGTCTCAAATTGCAAGTGATTGCACCTTTCATTCCCAGCAAAAACAAAATGACAACAGTAGCACAATACCACATCCTCTGCATTACTGCTATCTCAGAAATCCTTTGCCCCTTGCCTGGCTTTTGAAAGATGCAGGTTTGAAAGTGCAGAAATTGAAAGCAATTGCTATGGCATGGGAGATCAGTGAAGGTTGTGAAGGTCCTCTAGATGTGCCAACCCTCCTCCCAGGGAACCTGCCTCTCAAAATAGAGCTACCAGTTCAGACAAGTTCCTTTCATCCAAAAATAGTGCTATTTTTACTCATTCTAACAGGAATGGCAGATGTGCTGATTTATTGTCAATGCAGACTAGGAGGGTCCTTTGCTTTTGAAGTTCAAGGGCTGCCTTATGTTCACTTCTGCAAGGGTCTTTGATCACTAGATATGCTGTGCAACTTGTCCTTTGTGTCTGTTTTGATGACATAAAACCACTTGAGTTTCTACCCAGAGAAGAAGACTCCCAAACTACATATTCATGCAGGCTTCATAGTTCGTAGAGCTCATCGCATGAAAAAACATGAGTTTTCCTTGATGGTTCTGCGGGGGCCATTTTAAATGCTTTGTACATCATTGCTGCTCCTTCTTTCCCATTAAAGAAAATTCACTTTATACCTTTGCATCTTATTTTCTTTGGAGAGGATCAAGGTTCAACTTGGAATTTTAAACAAATGTCCATAAATGATGCAATAAGAGCAGACATTGTGCAATCTTTGTCTCAATGATATCATAAATATGATAAGATCCCATACAGCACTAACTGGAAAGAAAAGCATGAAAGCTTTTCTTACAAGTCTTTTCTCCGCCTCTCCCTCCCCCACACATGATAGGACAGAGGGTTTTATGCAATGTGAAGCATCTTGTCTTGAAGACTTCTCAGGTGGGAGGATATTAGGTACAATGAAAATAAAATAACAAAAACCAAGCATCCTCCACTTGTCACTTCCAATTTCTAATTAAGCTCCTTTTCATAATCTCTCCCAGCAGATAATACAATGTCTGTCACTTTCCTTCCTGTCCTGGCACATGCAGCTTGATTTATGAGGTTACTTCTGCTAGGTGAATGGTCAGAACAAAAGTAAGGCAGAGACAGTCAGCTGCAGGCATAGTGGCAGAGTGAGTGTGGCTCAAGCAGGAGCAAGAGAACATACTCTCAGGGAACTGTCTATATCCATACCAAGTCCAAAATGGTAGGTGAACAGCAAGCTCTCAATTCGGCCACCTGTAAAGGTAAGGTGCTGAAGCATAATAATAGCCCAGTAATATGAAATGGTGATTTGAAAGTTCCCAGATGCTCTCCCAAATCACAGAAACCAACACACACATAGGTGGCTATATGATCCAGGGAACTGGGGTGGAAAACCTCTTCTTGTCAGCCTCCCTCTACTGGTGTGTTCATCAGTCACTCAGCACCTGTGCAGTGAATGCCAACACTACTCTTGGCCTTGCGAGTGACAAGGAAAATAGGTGGAGGGAGAAAAGGAGAAGTGAAAGAAATGAGGGAGAAGGAAAAGGGAGGAAGGAGAAAGAATAAGACTGAAGAGAAAAAGATGGAAAGTCTGGGAGAGAGGGAGAAGGAGAGAGAGAGAGACGAGCACATTTAAAGTTAGGAGAAATTAATTAGCAAAATTAAAGTCTCTATTTATAAAATTACATTCTGGAAAGGTGATATGTATTAGAGCGTCATTACACTGAGGGAGATAGATGCTGAGAACTGAGCAGTTACAGCAGGAAATGAAGGCCTCTCTGTCTTTTTCTCTTTCTTTCTCTCTCTCTCTCTCTCTCTCTCTCTCTCTCTCTCTCGCTCTGTGTGTGTGTGTGTGTGTGTGTGTGTGTGTGTGTGCACTGTCAGCATTGTAGTAGACTGTATAGCATACAAATAGTAACAAAAAGCCCTATTTTTTCCCCATGCCCTTCTCAGATACTAAAGCATTTCAGGGCTGTTTCACCTTGCACTTTTTAAATTTTTATCCATCGGGCTGGAGAGGTTAAAAACACTGGCTGCTCTTCCAGAGGTCCTGAGTTCAATTTCTTGCATCTACCTGGTGTCTCTCAACCATCTGTAATGAGATCTGGTGCCCTTTTCTGGCATGCAGGCCAACATTCAGGCAGAACACTGTAAATAAATAAATAAATAAATAAATAAACAAACAAATAACAAATAAATAAATCTTTTTTAAAAAATCTTAAACTGTTATCCATCCAAAGGTGTTTTTTTGTGATATGGCAAACTATTGCAGGCCTAACTGTAGAGAGATCAGACCAGTGTCCCCAGAGCAGTGAGGATCTGACATAACTTTTGGCAGCATTTATTAGTGGTGGCCTCAGAAGATGCAGTCTGAAGGACAGCCATTGAGGAAAGAAACCCTGCTCTGCAAACAGGATACCTAGTCACTGGATGATCTTTCTGCCCAGGAATTGGGCACTGAGTTTCCAGGACACAGCTTGGAGCTACGACTCTACCACCTCAGACTCTGTTTTTGTTCTTTCAGCCTGGCTCCATGTTACATGCAAATGCTCTTCATTTTTCTCTCCTTTATCTTCATGGCCTCTAGGATGTTTTGTAGATTTAATAGAAATAATATATTCTTTATCTTTTATGCAAAATCTATATTAACATATAACATACATATGCAATTACATATATGTACATATATATTACATACATATATGTATGTATACATAAATATGTGTGTTCAGAAAAGCTGAAAGTGGAAGAGCTGCCATTTGAAAGGATAGAGAAGACCAGGAACAAAGGGAGAAAAGTAAAGAGGAAGGAGAGATGAGGAACGAATGTAAGTATAGCACAAGGGTTTATAGCTGGGAAAATGTTATACTAGAACCTTTATTTTGTGTAGTAGAGGAAGGTGAGATGATAAAAGGGAGAATAGGAGAATTTGAAGGGTTGCATAATTAGCAGTGTGTGTGAGCGAGAGAGAGAGTGTGTGTGTGTGTGTTTACTTAAAATACAAATTCAAGATAAGAAATTATGATTACTTTAAGAATTTCTTGATGCGATGTTGCTGATAATTTAATTTACACATAATTGTGCTACTTTGCCACTACTGAATTTTTGGGAAAATATTATAAACAAATAATAACAAATAAAAACAATAATAAAATACTCAGGGATATGTGTGATGTTCTCATCTTTTTTTCCTCTAAGTAAATTTTCTCCAGTTTGCACTTGCCACCTCAGTACCTGCCATTGAAGGACAGGTGTTCACTCCTTCATGCAACACACACTTCCCGAGAGCCTGCTTGATGTGAGGCTCTGTGATTAGCTACAAGAACTCGAAGTGAGTACGATCCAGAACGTGTGCTCCAAAATGCCAAGCAGACCACTCTACCCTTTATTGTCCAAGGTGGCATCCCTTTCTCCAAAATATATCAAAAGCTTGTTTGATTGAGGAGCTATTTCTATTTGGGGGGCCTTTTGCACAATGCATTATCTTGGAGTGACACCAAGTTAAAAAACAAAACTCATGTATGTTTCATATATACATCCAAATAAAATGAGGATGAATGCTGTTTAATACTTTCAGTGTCTGCCATTGCACACGAGACCAGGACATTTTGTCTACCTTAAAGAAAACTGGGGACTGAAATAGCTTTGAAGGAGAATTTATTCACAAAATGACCAGAAGTAGGGGTGGGAGTCCTTGTCTTAAGACCTTCTCTTCAAAGCCAGCAGCAGCATGGACTAAGATTGAAGTTTTAGCCTGCTGGATTCAAAAGGTATGTATTCAAACCCAAGTGAATAATCTGTGGTTTGAAAAAGCACCTAGTCTTTGGAGAGTAGCTTCACCCACCGTTATAATCCACACAGACAAACCATCTGTATCACAGCCAGTATGGTACTAATAATATGTTGCTGGGTCCAATGGCCTCCATAGTCAGTGACTCCTAAGGTCAGAGGAGTGAGGAAGGGGTTCATTCAAGCTTTCTCTTAGCCTTATTTCAATTCTACTAAGAGACATAAGAGCAAAGGAAACTTTTCTAGCTGCACAACTTGAAGTTTCAGATACTGGAGAATTTCAAGTTTTGGATGCTTCAATGGATTGCCTGGTTATGCAGTAAATGTGGGAAGTGCCGAGTCCCACATGGCAGGTGCTGGGGAAGAGTGTGGAGGAAAGTGGTGACTCTCACTTTCCAGGCAGTCGGGGGAAGAAGAGCTGAAAGGAAGAACGACTTTCTGTTCTTCCCCCTCAGCACCATCTGGGCTGTTGCTGACAATTTGTCCCTACCTCTCCACCAGCTTCTACCAGCAGCCCGCACTCTGCTCTGCTGATATGGTGGAATAAAAGAATTACATACGATTACTTCTCACCACTCCTTTCCAGTCAGTGGTCCTTGCTGCTTCTGGTGAGAACCAGTAACTCTTTGGTAGAAACTGTGCTTCGAAGTTTAAGATTAGATATTTTCATGCACTAGAAATATAAAGCCAGATCCTCTTACCGCTCTTGGTGCAGGAATGGCAGCTGACAAGCTGCCTAGTGATCATGGGAAAATACAGTCCACATTGACTGCAAAGAATGGTACTGCTCCCTGGGAGGTACTGGAGGCTAGATACCACAGTTGTACATTAGCATTGTACGTTCAACTGGCAGTAGGCCAGCTAGGGCATAAATTCATTATAAACCAAGCAGAAATTGAACTAAAAAGTTTCAAAACTCAATGTAGTGGAACCATACCCCAGGGTGTCTATTTAGGCAGTGTTTCCCATGTCTTGTTGTGTTATAGTTCATATTATAGCGCATAAGTCACCTTTTTCTTGCAATGTGTTGAATAAACAATCAAGATATACAAGCCATGCTGACACAGTGACTTAACCAGCCCACTTAAAGAGAGCCCGTGGTAGAGCAGATCCCATATGGCAAGCTGTCCACATAGCTTTATTGGAGAAAATACCCCAGAGAAGCAGAACCAGTAGGAAGTACACATAAAAAAGAAACATTTTTTTTCTTTTTAAAAACTGATTCAAAACTTTGAGGGGCCAAAAAAGCAGCGCTGCATGTTTTTAGGATATCAGGTAGGAGACCCACCAGAGCTCATGATCTAGTTCAAGCTGGTCTGTCTACTAACAGAATTAACCTTTTGCTAGGGGAGAGTAAGTTCTTTGTTCTAGTCCAGTCTTTAGCTGATTGGATAATTTGCCTACATATCTTCTTGAGGGCTGGCTGAAGGGCTTTACTGAAAGTCAGTTGGCTCTCATACAGAAAACACCCAGAATAATGTTTAACCACATTTCCTAACCCTCTCACCCAGGCAAGCGAACATAAGAATAGCCATCAACATTCTATGACCTATACTTTTCTTAGGTAGAACCTGGAGACTGCTGCTGTTGCAGTGCGTGGGGCTCAGTAAGCCCTGAATACAGTAGCTATGCCTGCATATTGCTAAAGCAGGAGGGAAGACAGGCCTCTAAACGAAGCATCGTTATACAGCAATTTTAAATCAACCATGGTTTAAGGCAGTAAGAAGGTATAATTAAGTTTAACTCTTGATCTTCACAGGTAATGTCATAGAAGCCCAGTTTCAGTACACATTTTTTTTTTTTTGCCCAAACTTGTCACTATTGGAGACACTTTTATTTCTTCCCCTGAAGCTAATGAACAGGAAAAACAAACAAACAAACGAACAAAATAAGTAAGAGAAACAGAACTCAGATGGGTTCCCTAAAGTGAGACACTAAGAGCTAAGGGTTCTCCCTGGCTCTTCCTCTCCTAATTATATAGTTTCTATACTATTTCTAACTCCTAAGGAAAAGGAAGATTTTATCTCTCTGGGAAGTCATGTCTGTCGGCAAGTGGATTTCTAGGCATTACAGCTTCTCTTTCGTTTGGAAATCATACTTCAAAGATAAGGGGAGAAGGGATTCCCTGAGACGTTTGAAATGTGCCCTAAGGCCTGATTTCATTGAAATATACCTATTGCACTCTGTCTGGGAAGTGGTGACCTTCCATAACATGTTCTGAAGGCCACAATCTAGAACCTCCTCTTCTCGCCACTAGAAGCATCTAATAAATGTGAATGAATTCTCCTGAACAAGAAAGCAGATATGACCCAGACATACTCTGAAAGATCCACTCAGGGTGCCTCTTCCTATCCTGTTTTTTCACCTGATACATAGTTCCTGGTTAGATAGCCATTTCATATAGCTCAAGATCTGGTGTGCATCCTTGTTTAGTGAGCATGTTGCCCTTGGTTCTATTCCTAAACACTGTCAATGTTAAATTTAAAAAAAAAAAAAATCTATTCTTCCATGTGTCTGTATGTCACATTCTTCCAAGTAAGGAAGGCCATTTCTGATTTAAAAATTCCTCAACATTCACAAGACCCCAAATCAATTTTTTACTGTCAACAGTAAATAATTGACTTTCTAGCCCCAACGCAATGAAGATCTCCTTTATAGAAACACTACTCATTCTGAGGCAAATACCACAACTACCTTTCATACCTGCGTGGAGTTTGTCAACATAAGCTCATATTTCTGAGACCACCACCAGCAATAAGGAATGTCAATATGGCACTGACATTGATCTTGAATGCCCTACCCAAGAACGAATGCTTTAGACTGTGTTTACCAATCTACTGCATAGAGCCAGATGGCTTCATTCAGGCAAAACTGACTCAATTCCCAAGAACAAAATAAGCTTACAGTTTCTTCTGAACTGAAGATCAAAAAGTGACATCCTGTGTATTTACACATACTGTGTACTGTTATTCTCAGTCAAGTTTTAAAGCTTTAAAAACAAAAACCCTCAGCAAATCAACAGTAAGCCAGACAGATGTCAATGAGATTCTGAACTCTTGTCCCACAAAAAAAAAAAAAAAAAAAAAAAAAAAAAGTGCATATTCTGATTTCAGACAGAAAAGGCAAGTGAAGAGCAGTATAAGAGAGCATGGAACTATTCACAAACACTGTCTTCCCAAGCTAACACTTATCACTTTAAAACATCCAAATTTCCAACATTTTCCAGGGGATTCAATCAGTTTTTCATTAAAGCACATTAGTCTTCTATACCTACAGGTGATAAATTCTAGGACACCCACTGATGCTAAGATCCAGGGATGCTAAAATGTCTCCTGTAATAAAGCTAAAACTATTCTCGAAAACCTTTTAGGTGATATACTACAGCAAATACAAGGCAATGTAGTTGCTGTAATATGTTGTTTAGGAAATACCAACAAAATACTCTGATATTGTCAATACAGATATTTCCCAAATATTTCTAATTGAAAGGTTTTGTTTAACTCTTAGAAACAGAACCTAAAGGTACAGAAAGATTACCATAATTCATTTTATAATTTAATGTCATTTAATGTTTAAGATGTTGATAATTCATGTAAACAAATTTACAGATCTGAAAAAGTAAATGCATTAAATAGTGAGTCTTACTTCATGTGGATTCCTGAAAGCTTGGTCAACATTCATATAGCCGAGCCTTGACCCTCATGGGGTGGATAGCTGATTAGGTTGATGAGCTTCAGGAAGGTCCCAGCTGCTAAAATCTCTATACATCATTTTTTGGTATTATCTGTTCAAAGCAAGGAGCAACAATAGGTCCTTTCTATTTTTTAAAATGTGCAATAAATTATCTGGGGCATACCTCAGTGGTAAGTGTGTGCCAGTCACATGTGATACTTTGAGTTCATTCCCCAGAACCTAAAGACATAATAAGATGTAGTAGGCAAAAATAACTAAGCAGGGCAGAGAATATCTCTCAGCTATGCACTCTTCCTTTACACTTGAGCTCATTGGAAGACAGCAGTTCAGGGATTGACAAATGGCAGCCCCAAAACAGAGTCCAAGCTGCTACTTGTTTTAATGGCCTATAAGAAGACAAAAAATGGTGAAAGATTTATACAATCTGAATAGAGACCAGATCCAGTAAGGGTAGCAGGGGCTGCCTCTGTCATGAACTCGGTTGCCTGCTCTTTCATCACTTACCCCTGGTGATGTTCCTTTACCAAGCCACAGAAAAAGAGAATCCAGGCAGTCCTGATGAGCCTTGATAAGCTATGGGCAGATGGCAGGGGAGGAGAACTCCACCTCTCAGTGGACTAAGGGAAGGGGAAAGTGGGGAAGAGAACAAGAAGTGGGACTGAGAGGAGTTGAGGGAGAGGGCATCAACTGGGATATACAATGAATAAATTGTGGAAAAAAATTAAAATTAAAAAAGACAAAAATTTAAATGGTTAAATATTTAAAAAAAAAAAAAAGAATTCACATGTGAGATTCCATCCGAATATAGCAGGGTCAGTTTTGCGCATTGGCAGGGTGCTTTTTGTGGTCAGTAAAGGTGAGCAGATGCTGGAGATCATAACCCCATATCCTAAACTATTTACATCTGGCTGTAATCTTCATTGTCAATGTGATTGATTTACAATCGACTAAGCAACATACCTTTGGAATGTCTGAGTTTCCAGAGAGAGTTGATTGAGAACCAGAGAGCCACAGTGATGCAGGGAGAACAACCCCTTGGAAAGCTGTTCCCAGACTGAATAAAAAATGGAAAACAGTAGAAAACCAGTGAAGCAGGTTATTCCTGAGTTGCAGATGAACTGTTCCCTCATGCTCCTGCACTGCTTTTGCCTCCATGTGGATTACACCCTCAAACTGTGGGCTTTAGTAAGCCTTTCCTGCCTTGACTTTGCTTTGACAGGTAGTTTGTCACAATAATTATAAAAGTCATTACACTGGCTTTGACTTGATGAAGAAAAGTGCCACCGCTTAGCTAGACAATGGTCAGAGGTAGGTCATGAGAGCAGTGGGGAGCAGAAGAGTCCACATTCCTTTGCTCCATACATCAGGAACCTGGGAAAGTGCTCTGCATACTTCATTTGTCAAATGGTTTCCAAGTTAACTGAGATAAACAATCTTACAGCCTGGTAGATATTACCTCCTCCTCTTTCCTATGACATTTGCATTGTTTAATTTTTCAGAACAGGCTGATCCTCATAGAAAGTGAAATCCCACATGAGTCATATGTGCTCAGTTCCTTCTAAGGCATCTTTCTCCATTTAGAGTTTGACATTTTAAGAGGAATGTGTAAGCCTGGAGAAGATTTAGAGATTTATGAAGATGGCTGGAGAGTTTATTTTAAAGCCAGCAACCAATCCCTAACTTAAGAAGGATTGGGATGTTAATACAAAATATAGGCCAAGTGTGATGAATGGTTAACAAGGATATGGACAGATATGCAAAAATAAAAAAATACATGGCTTAGCCTAACATCCCCCCACATACCTCACACACCCAAGAGAGAGAGAGAGAGAGAGAGAGAGAGAGAGAGAGAGAAAGGGAGGGAGGGAAAGAGAGAAACTGCTTGTGATCCCAGCACTCCACCGTTTGTGAAGCTAAAGCAATAGGACTGGATTTTAAGCTGCTCTGGAGTACATAGCAAGACCCTGTCTCAAGAAAAAAAATGACAGAAAGAAAGGAAAGAATGAAGGAAAGAAGAAAGGAAGTAAAACCCAAAGGAAGGAAGGAGCAATAGAAGCTAGAATAGAAGAAGAAATCTTTCCTGGGGTCCAGAGGGTCTATGTCTCCTCAAGTCTTCAAATGCATATTGCTAGGCTAGCCATTGCTTTGTGGTTACTCTGACTTTTATTCTACTTGGTAAGAAAAAGATTGATCCGTGTCTGAGCATTGCAGAATTCATAGGCAATCTGGATGCTCTAATCCAGGACAAGGCACAGAAAATGAGGAGAAGAGAAACCACACTGAACACAAACTGATGATAACTCAAACTTGGAAATAGGTCCATTGACTTGTTTTCCATTGTTAATAAGACGCAGCCACAGACATGGTAGGTAGAGAAAAAAAGACATCATTTTGCTCTTATTTCTGGTCCAAGGTCAAAAGGCCACATCTGATGATGGTCTTGTCGCTGACAGAGTGCCTGAGTCTCGGCGTGTCACCCAGTAAGAGTTAAATAGTACAACATAATAGAGAAGCAGCCACTAAGTTCACAACAGATCCCTCAGCAAGATCCTTACTTCACTGATCGCATGAACTCCGTGAGAGCAAAGCTCTAATGACTGCCTCAAAGCCACACCTGGAGCTTCCTCTGAGGATGTCAAATGAGGGTTAAATTTAAAACATAATTAAATTAATTACATTAATCTCTTTAATAAATTTGAAATTATCCACAATAAAAAGTTAAATATTGAGAGAACCCAAGATGGTGGCTTTGAATACACACTGTCTGATTAGCAGGGCAGCAGTGACAGCACAGGGACCAACAGACAAAACTGTGGCTGTGTTTTCCAGATGAGAGGAATTCTGGATATGGTCTGACTTCAGATCAACCAGCTAATCCCCAGAAAAGATTCTGGGTTCCAGCAGACTCTCAGTTTCCAGTGTCTAGCCACAAGCCTGCCTCGGGTCTCCTGATGCTGTGGAAACAACTCCAGACCCTGCTTCAAAGCAAACCCATATCCCTAGGAAGACTGACCAAACCTCTGAGCTCTATGGTCTTCAAGATGGCTGTGCCCAGAAAACATAGTGTCTTATCACAGTGTCTGGGCAGCTGCAGCTCATTAACCTCAGAGCAAGACAGTGGCAGGGCAGCTTTCTCTGGGACTTCCCATGGTGAGAGAAGAGTCCCTGAGCTCCTGAGGAGTCCAGTTACTCCACAGCATCATACACCTGAGGAGATCCAGGGACTCCCCTGAGAACAACCTACCAGTCAGAGACCATACCCATCAACCTGAGGATGACTCCAGTGGGAAAATCCAGATTCCTGCCCAGAGCTCTTGCTGTACTGCCTCCTCCAGGACTCCAGCAGGCACCAGAAACTACCACCCAATGCCAGAGATAACCAGATGGCTAAAGACCAGCATAAAAACACAATCAACAAAAGGCAAAGCAATATGTCATCTCCAGAACAAAGTTATCCCAAGACAAGCAGCACTGAATACCCTAATACAACTGAAACACAAGAAAATGTCCTTAAATCTCTGCTTATGAAGATGATAACAAAGGAAATAAATAAAATCCATGAAGAAATACAAGAAGATGCAGTCAAGCATATTGAGGTCATTAGAGTGACCTGTAGAGAAGAAATGAATAAATCATTCAAAGAAATACAGGAAAATACACATAATCAGGTGAAGGAAGTCAATAAAACTGTTCATAAAGTATCTTGGTGTTACCCTAACCAAGAAAATGAAAGACTTTTATGAAAAAGACCTTCAAGTCTCTGAAGAAAGAAATTAAAGAAGATATTAGAAGATGAAAAGATCTCCCATGCTCATGGATCGGGAGGATTAACATACCAAAAGCAATCTACAGATTCCGTGCAGTCATCATCCAAATACCAACACAAATCTTTACAGACCTTGAAAAAACAACTGTCAACTTCATATGGAAAAAGAAAAACCCAGAATAGCTAAAACAATCCTGGTGATAAAAGATCTTCATCTCTGATCTCAAGCTATACTATAGAATAACATTAATTAAAAAAAATAAAAATAAAATAAACTACATGGTTCTGGCATAGAAAGAAATGGGTAGATCAATGGAATCGCATTGAAGACCCAGAAATAAACTCATATACCTATGGACACTTAATTTATGACAACCAAAACATATAATGGAAAAAGGATGGCATCTTCAACAAATGGAGCTGGTCTAACTGTATGTTCACCTGTAGAAAACTGCAAATGGATCCATATTTATTATGCTGCACTAAACTAAAGCCCAAGTGGATCAAAGACCTCAACATAAAACCAGACACACCAAATCTACTAGAAGAAACAGTGGGGAATAGCCTTGAACTCATTGGCACAGGAGACAACTTCCTGATCAAAACACCAACAGCTCAGGCTATAAGATGAACAATTAATAAACGAAACATCATGAAACTGAAAAGCTTCTGTAAAGCAGAGGATACTGTCAACAGAACAAAGCAACAGCCTACAGACTGGGGAAAGATCTTCATCAACCCTACATCCAACAGAGGGTTAATATCCAAAATATATAAAGAAGTTAAACTCCAACAAACTAGACAATGCAAAGAAACATGTATAAATGATTGAAGTTGGCATGTGTTGGTCAAATGAGTTTAGAGACTTGTTAATGAGTTAATGAGACTCATTATTATTAAAGAACTTGTAAGAACTTTTCTCCTCTTTGTAACTAGAAAGGTGGACAGATAATATTTTTTCATTACACACCTACTTGTAAAAAATGGATTTACAGAATTAACTGGAAATTCTCAACAGAGAAATATTGAATAGTGAATAAACATCTCAAGAAATGCTCAAAATCCTTAGTCGTCAGGGAAATACAAGTCAAAATGACTCTGAGATTCCATCTTATACCCATCAAAATGACGAAGATCAAAAACTCAGGCACATGCTAGAGAGGATGTGAAGAATGGGGAACATTCTTCCATTGCTGGTGAGAGTGAAAACTTGTAAAACCACTTTGGAAATCAATATGGTGCTTTCTCAAAAAATTGGGAATCACTCTACCCCAAGACCCAGGTATGCCACTCTTGGGAATATACCCTAAAGATGCTCCACCATACAACAAGGATATTTGCTCAACTAATGTTCATAGCAGTTCTATTCGTAATAACCAGAATCTGCAAACAACCTAGATGTCCTTCAACTGAAGAATGGATCCAGAAATTGTGGTATATTTACCCAATGGAATACTACTCAGCTATTAGAAACAAGAAAATAATGAAATTTGTGGGCAAATGGATGGAACTAGAAAAGATCATGCTGAGTGAGGTAACCTAGAACCAGTATACTCACTTAAAGGAGGGTATTAGCCATATAACATATTACAATCTACAGACCCAAAGAAGCTAAATAACAAGGAGGATGCTTAATTCTCATTCAGAAGGGCAAATGGAATAGAAGCTAGAAGCAGTTGAAAAGAGGGAACAGGATGGTAGCCTACCATAGATGTCCTCTGAAAGTCTCCACCCAGCAGATCAAAGCAGATGCTAAGACTCACAGCCAAACTATGGACAGAGCTCAAGGAGAGGTAGGAAAGAGTGGAGGAATAGAAAGACCTAGAGGAGGCAGGAGCTCCATAAGAATACCAACAGAACCAACAAATCTGGGTCTAGGAGGATCTGCAAAGGCTGATGCACCAATCAAGGACCATGCATGGAGAAGACCTAGATGCTCAGATGTAGCCAATAGGCAGCTCAGTCTCCAAGTGGGTTCCCTACTAAGGGGAGCAGGGACTGTCTCTGACACGGAATCTGTTGCTAGTGCTTTGGTCACTTTCCCCTGAAGGGCAGGCCTTGGCAGGCCACAGAGGAAGAGGATGCAGGCAGTCCTAAAGAGACTTGACAGGCTGGGGTCAGATGTAGGGGAAGAGGGCTCCCCATTTTTGAGGAATCAGAGAGAGGAATAGAGGAGAAGAGGAAGGGAATGTGGGACTAGGAGGAGATGAGGGAAGGGGCTAAAATCAAAATGTAAAGTTAATAAATTATAAAAATAAATTTTAATTTTAAAAAGTTAAATATTATAATTTTGGCAATTGATCAAGTTAGTAAATTTCTTGACTTCCACCAAAATTATTTAATAGGATTCTATTTTTCCTCACTGTTTAAACTCTCCCCAATAATGTTAAACATTTTTCAGTTTCTTTTGCTCTTTAAAATAGAAACATGTACACTTTCTCCTTAAGAATGATTGGCTGTTTTGGGTAGCATGCTGGAGACTGACAAAATCTTCCTGTGAAGCCATAATCACAGCTGCTAATGTCATATTAATTGAAGCTTCCAGACCTGCAGGGTTTTTGGGAGCAATAAAATCATGAGACACTCAGTTTCTCTTACCAAGGTAAAGTTATAGCAAAAGCAGAAATTAGGAAACATTTAACCTCTATCCTCAACAAGAAAAGAGGAAATTAGCCTTTATTGGAATGGATAGACTGGACAGACCAAAGACTGGAATCTTCTCATCTTTTTTCCCTTCCTGTTACTTCTGCCCTCAGACAATCAACAGAAATGCTCTCTATATCAGATGACAGACTATCAATCGTTGCATGCTTTTTATGTCCACGCTGCCCATGAATAATCAGTACTTTTGGATTTCTGTCTTCTACTTATCCTATATGCTGATTTTTTTATTTACACATATAGGCAGGTTATAAACCTGTCCCTTCTTCGTGGCCCTGGCCATTCAGCACTGCCACTTGCTGACTTCCTGGCACTGTTTTTGCTGCTTCCCAGCTCCGCAACCACTATAGAGTGAGTGGTTTGTAGGAAGGAGAGGTTTGTAGGAGTCTCAGGTTCTGAGCAGCGATTTTGAGACCCAGATCGAGAACACAGCACATCTGTCTTCTGGGCTGCATAACAGATTACTACAAATTTGACAATGTAACACAGCATATATTTGTCATCTCCATTCTTATGTACTAACAATTAATGTACAGCTCAGCATCTTAGAATTTTATAAGGCTGAAACTGTAGTCTGTGAGCTGGACCTACTGTACATCCTCTAAACTCCAGGGCTTTGGGCCACGTACCTGTGGCAGCTGGTTAAAATCACTCCTTTATGACTACAGAGCTGATCACAGTCTTTTATTAGCCCAGCAAGACAGAGGTTACTGCCTCTTGACTATCTTTTAAATGTGTTGATCTAACCAGAATCTTTACTCTCCTTAACACAAAAATCAACACCCTGGGGACTTACATCTGAAAATTTCTTCCTCTTTTTGACCCTGCAAATGATTTTTAAAAAAGAGTTAAAAATACAGTACACCGAGGACTATTACATTAGCTGTAGAAATATAAGATGTTTAAAAGTAAGCAAGCAAGATCCAATATCGAATAGCGGAGAAACACTTAAAGAAATGTTCAACGTCCTTAGTCATTAGGAAAACGCAAATCAAAACAACTCTGAGATTCCATCTTATACCTATCAGAATGGCTAAGATCAAAAACTCAAGTAATAACACATGCTGGAGAGAATGTGGAGAGAAGGGAACTCTCGTCTACTGCTGGTAGGAGTGCAAACTTGTACAACCACTTTGGAAAACAATCTAGTGCTTTCTCAAAAACTTGCACTACCTCAAGATCCATCTATACCACTTCTGGACTATTACCCAAAGAATACTCCACCATCCACCAAGGACATTTGCTCAACTATGTTCTTAGCAGCTTTACTTGTAATAGCCAGAATCTGGAAACAACCCAGATGTCCCTCAACAGAGGAACAGATACAGAAATTGTGGCATATTTACACAATAGAATACTACTCAGCTATTAAAAAAAAAGGAAATCATGAAATTTGCAGGCAAATGGATGGAACTAGAAAAGATTATTGTGAGTGAGGTAACGCAAAAACAGAAAAACATGCATGGTATACACTCACTTATAAGCAGATATTAGCCATATACTATAGGATAACCATACTAAAATCTACAAACCTAAAGAAGCTAAACAATAAGGAGGACCCTAGAGAAGATGCTCAAATCTTATTCAGAAGGACAAGCAGGATAGACACCAGAAGCTGTGGAAAAGAGAGAATAGAATGGGGTCTACCATAGAGGTCTTCTGAAAGGTTCCACCCAACAGCAGATAGAAGCAGATGCTGAGACTCACATCCAAACTTTGGGCAGAGTGCATAGAAGGACCTGAAGGGGACAGGAACCCCACCAGGAAACCAACAAAGCTAAAAGAATCTGAGCCCAAGGGGTCCTGCAGAGACTGATGCACCAACCAAGGACCATGCATGGAAAAGACCTATTCCCCTGCTCAGATGTAACTAATTCCCAGGTCAGTCTCCAGATGGGTTCCTGAGTAAGGGGAGCAGGGACTACCTCTGTCATGAGGCTCTTTGATCACTTCTCCCTGGCAATGTGATCTTATCAGGCCACTAGGAAGAGGGATCCAGGCAGTTCTGCTGAGACTTGATAAGCGATGGGCATATGGCAGAGGAGGAGAACTCCCCCTTTCAGTTGACTAGGGGAAGGGGATGTAAGAAAAAGAATGGAGGGTGGAACTGGGAGGAGTTGAGGGAGGGTGCTTCAGTAGGGACATATAATGAATAAAATGTAAAAAAAATTAAATTAAATTAAACAAGCTCAAGATAATTCTGGCTTTTTCTCTTCATTGCAGCAAGTAATGATCTTGGGAACAAGGAAAGGAGCATCTCATCATCAGCATAGGAAGAGTGGAGGTCGAAGGAGATTAGTAGGAACTAACATTCAGAGAGATTACCTTTTTAGAGACTTTTCTCCAAAGTGATAAGCCAGTTGTAAGCCTTTGCTTTATATTCCTATCTCTCACTATTCTTTGGCTAATTGTGTTATGGAAGTGTACATCTCTGTTTTCAATGCTTCATCTCACTGACTATATGTGATTTCAATGCCCTACAGTCTCCAATAAACAAATCATCTGAGAAAACACTAAAGAAATAAGAGAATTAAATAACATCATTCATAGACCTAACACATCTACAGAACATTTCATGTGAACATCAAATCCTATATATTCTACTTAGAAACCCCATGTAGGTTGCTCCAAAATCAACCACATATTGAAACACAAAAAAAAATCTTAGCAAATATAGAAAATTTGAAATAAATCTATATATCCTGACTGACCATGTAGTAAATACAATGTAGTAAATACAAAAGGCAAATGAAAGAAAATCCCTAGTAATTACAAAAATTTATGGAATTACACACCACAACTCTTGGATCTTGGACACATTAAAAGTAGGCATATAAGAAAAAAATTATAGCCCTATGAACTTCCATTAAAAATCAAAATGAGAACCAATAAACGATTTCTTAACTCAACTAAAGACTTTGGAAATACAAGAACAAACCAAGCCATTTTAATAGATGATAAGAAATTATAAAACTAGAAAAAGTGGGGAAAAGCCTTGAACTCATCAGCACAGGACACAACTTCCTGAACAGAACACCAACAGCACAGGCTCTAAGAGCAACAATCAATAAATGGGACCTCATGAAACTGAAACGTTTCTGTAAAGCAAAGAACACTGTCATCAAAAAAAAAACGACTGCCTACATATTGGGAAAGGATCTTCACCAACCTTATATCTGACAGAGGACTAATATCCTGTATATATAAAGAACTCAAGAAGTTAAACAGTAACAAATCAAGTAATCCAATTAAAAATTGGAGTACAGAGTTAAACAGAGAATTCTCAATAGAGGAATATCAAATGGCAGAGAAACACTTAAAGAAATGTTCAATGACTAGGGAAATGCAAATCAAAATGACCTAAGATTTCACCTTACACCCATCAGAATGGCTAAGATCAAAAACTCAAGTGACAACACATGCTGGAGAGGTTGTGGAGAAAGGGGAACCTTTCTCCACTGCTAGTGGGAATGTAAACTTGTACAACCACTCTGGAAAGCAATCTGATGCTTCCTCAGACAACTAGGAATAGCACTTCCTCAAGATCCAGCTATACCATTCCTAGGCATATACCCAAAAGAGGCTCAAGTACACAATAAGGATATTTGTTCAACCATATTTGTAGTAGCCTTATTTGTAATAGCCAGAAGCTGGAAACAGCCCAGATGCCCCTCAGTGGAGGAATGAATACAGAAATTGTGGTACATCTACACAATGGAATATTACTCAGCAATAAAAAACAAGGAAACCATGAAATTTGCAGGTAAATGGTGGAATCTGGAAAAGATCATCCTGAGTAAGCTATCCCAGAAGCAGAAAAACAAACACGGTATATACTCACTCATATAGACATATAATATAGGATAAACCTAGTAAAATCTGTACACCTAGTGAAACTAATCAAGAGGGAGGACTCTTGATAAAATGCTCAATCCCTATCCAGAAAGGCAAAGAGGATGGACATCAGAAGAAGGAGAAAAGAGAGAACAAGCCAGGAGCCTGACACAGAGGATCTCTGAAAGGCTCTGCCCTGCAGACAATCAAAGCAGATGCTGAGACTTATGGACAACCTTTGGGCAGAGTGCAGGGAATCTTATGAAAGAAGTGGGAAACAGTAAGATCTGGAGAGGACAGGAACTCCACAAGGAGAGCACCAGAACCAAAAAATCTGAGCACAGGGGTCTTTCCTGAGACTGATACTCCAAGCAAGGACTATGCATGGAGATAACCTAGAACCCCTACACATATGTAGCCCATGACAGTTCAGTATCCAAGCGAGTTCCATTGTAATAGGAACAGGGACTGTCTCTGACATGAACTGATTGGCCTGCTCTTTAATGACCTCCCCCTGAGAGGGAAGCAGCATTACCAGGCCACAGAAGAAGACAATGCAGCCACTCCTGATGAGACCTAATTGACTAGGATCAGAAGGAAGGAAAAGAAGACCTCCCCTATCAGTGGACTTGGGGAGGGGCATGCCTGCAGAGGGTGGACGAAGGGAGGGATTGGGATGGGAGTAGGGAGGGAACCACAGGGAGGATACAAAGTGAATAAAATAATTAATATAGAATTTTTAAAAAATAGATAAATAAATAAGAAAAAAACTCAGAACAAACATTAATGTAATAGAAACAAAGAAAACAATGCAAAGAATCAATAAATCTGAAAGCTGATTATTAAAAAACATAGACAAGAATGGCAGATTATGCCCAGAAATCAAAAGAAAGAAAGTGGAAACCTATTTCGGATTTATTTATTTATTTATTTTTATGTCATTTTGACATAGATGTTTACAAACAGGAAACCACAGTTGAGAAAATGTTCCCATCAGATCTGTAGACAAGCCAGCAGAGCATTTTTTTTGATTGATAATTGATGAGGAAGGCCTCAACCCAATGTTCATAGTACCGTCAATGGTCAGGTGGTCCAAGGGTAACAAAGGAAACAGCAGTTCAGGAGGAATAAGGCAGTAAGCATCCCTCCATCATCTCTGCTTCAGGTTCTACCTCCAGATTCCTTCCTTGAGTCCTTCCTACCCTAACTTCCCTCCCTGATGAACTAGAACTATGTTAAAATAAACCCTTTCATACTTGTTTCTTTTGGCCATAATATTTTATTATATCGATCATAACCAAACAACAAGAAGACCTAAAATTAACAAAATCTAAGATAGACAGGAAAACATTACAATAAACACCAAAGAAATCCAAAATATTATTAAGGAATACTTTAAAAACCTGTATTCCTTTAAGCAAAAAAAGCTTAGGTGAAATGAACAAGTTTCCATATTCACCTGGACCACCAAATTTAAGCAAAAAGGAGCTTATGGGGGGATACAAAAGGAATAAAGTGTAATTAATAAAAGTTAAATAAAAAAAATAAAGAAAAAAAAAGGAGATCAACAACTTAAGCAAACCTGTAACAAATCAGGAGGTTATAATAAGTCTTCTAACTGAAAAAACTCCAGGTCCACAAAGATTCACAGCAGATGTCTAAGCTTTCAAGGAAGATATACAGCCAAAACTTTTTTTTTAATTTTCTTTTAATTTTTACTTTTTTAATATTAGTTCCAGTTTGTTAACTTTGTATCCCTGTTGTATCCCACTCCCTCTTTCCCTCCCAATCCCACCCTCCCACTCTCATTTCCTCCCTGCCCCTTTCCAAGTCCACTGATAAGGGAGAACCACCTCCCCTTACATCTGATACTGGTTTATCAGGTGTCTTCAGGACTGGCTGCAAAGTCCTCCTCTGTGGCCTAGCAAGGCTGCTCCTCCCTGGGGGAGTGAGGGGTCAAAGAGCCCGCCATTGAGTTCATGTCAGAAACAGTCCCTTTTCCCCTTATTAGGGTACCCACTTGGATACTGAGCTACCAAGGGCTACATCTGAGCAGGGGCTCTAAGTCGAATCCATAAATGGCCATTGTTTGGAGAAACAGTCTCATAAAAGACCCCTGTGCCCAGACATATTTGGTTCTTGTGAAACTCCTGTCCTCTCCAGGTCGTATTAACAACCCCCCCTCTCTTTTCTGATTCCCTGCACTCTGCCGTAGGTTTGGTTATGAGTCTTAGTATCTGCTTTGATACACTGCTAGGTAGAGTCTTTCAGAGGCCCTCTGTGGTAGGCTTCTGTCCTGTTACTTGTCTGCTCCTACATCCAACCTCTATCACATTTGTCTTTCTAAGTGAGGACTGATCATCTTACCCTGGGTCCTCTTTCTTGTTTATCTTCTTTAGGTGAATAGATTTCAGTATATTTATCCTATCTTATAGGTCTATATAAGTGAATATATACCATGTGTGTCTCCCTGCTTTTGGGATACCTCACTCAGGATGATCGTTTCTAGGTCCCACCATTTGCCAGCAAATTTCCTCGTTTTTAATTGCTGAGTAGTATTCCATTGTGTAAAAGTACCATAATTTCTGTATCCATTCCTCAACTGAGGGACATCTGGGTTGTTTCCAGGTTCAGCCAAAACTTTTTAAAGTATTCAAAAATGTAGAAAGCAAAGGACCTCTCCCAAACTCCTTTCATGGAACAAGTACTCTAATATAAAAACTAGATGATCTCTATCTATCTATCTATCTATCTATCTATCTATCTATCTATCTATCTCTGTCTCTCTTTCTCTCTCTCCCCCACACACAAACAAACAAATAAAAAACACTACAGGACAATTAACATACCAGATTTCAAGCATATTGTAGAGCTCTAATAATCAAAACAGACATGTAGATCAATGGAAACACAGTAACAGAGACTCAGACCTTACTGCACCTAAGTACAGCCATCTGCTATTTGACAGAGTTGCCAAAAATGTGTGAAGACAGCATCTTCAGCAAGTGGTACTAGAGAAACTGTATGTCCACACATGAAAGAATAAAACTAAACCCATATTTATTATTCTGCACAAAAATCAGCTCCAGATGGACCAAAGACCTCAATTTGAAAGGATAGACCACAGATCTGAGATTTCATAATGCCAGTGTCAGAATGGCTAAGCTCAGGGAAACAACAGACAACAAATGCTGGCATGGATGTGGAAAGAGGGAAATACTGGTACAGGCACCATGGAAATCTAGTCTTTGTTAAGGATAAGATCTACTTGCCAAATACAAAGAACTTGCTGAAGTTAGTGATACTATATGACAGGTTATATCCTATATATTCAAACCCATGAGCCTATAGGAGCTATTCTCATTCAAACAAGAACATCATATTCACCTTCTGTGGTTAAGGTTCCAAAATGTAGTGAATCACTTTCAACAGGTTATATTCTGTGCAGTTTTAGAAGCAGTTGTTCTCAAGAAGTCAGGGCTGGACTTCTTGTTTATATATCCTGTGTAACTTTCTCTCTCCAATCAATTTCCCCAACTGACTAACAGGATAAATAAATCACTTTGGTGGGAAATTTTTTGACAAGTGGGCATGAGAGGAAGTCAAGGGGCAAGGCTATATGGCACTCCCCAGGCTCCCAGCCTCAGGCATAAGGCCACAGCCAGCCTAGAGACAACACTTTCAGAAATAGCCTGAACCAGAAACCTGATTTCCCATACTGTTGTCTCTCTAGACCTGCTTGCTCATCCAGAACATCCCACTAGCAGCAATTTATCTTTGCTCCATTTTCTACTGTCTTCCACTTGAAGACACCCACTCTAGGAGACTTGGGTTTCCTATGGAGGAGATGCCTAGAGCAGCAGTGACAAATAGAACAGTTTCTCCTTTCCAATGGGCCTGTTTACACTGTAAGAAAACAACTTTTTCAAAGAGGAAAATAAATCACAAGCACATTTTAGTCATCCCTCTCAACTGTAGTGTCAAGAATGTGTGATTGATGACCTTGTTTTCTTGGAGACTGTTAGGTGCTCTCCAGCATTCCTCCAAAGCCTACTTGGGGTTTGATTAGCCTAAGTGATCATTTCAAAATGCATCATGTCAAAAGCAGGTATCAGAAAGCACTGAGTTTCTCACATGGGACTTTAAAAGCAGTTTAAAGAGCTGGGTAAGATTCTATGAAATCAAAGCTGCCCCAGTGACCTTCTAGTCACAACTCCAAACCCTTACCTTTTGGCCTCTTTTTTATGTCCTCATCCCCCTTCTCCCAATTCCAGCTGTTCATTGTCTTAGAAACAAAAGCAACACAAGATTTTTTGATTCATTTTTATGGTGGAAAAAGTAAATGGGGATAAGTTAATTCTACAAATCTCTACCCAAGTCCTTTAATTTAATAGCAATAGAGACCCATGGGCTTATACAAGTTCTGGAGTATTTTTGAGAGCCTAAAATAAGGTTTGACTTATGCTAATATGAAGTGGAAATTTTTGGTTTTCCTGAGAACTGAGTTTTGTCATATGTGATGCTGCAAGCCAGGCATGTGATGTTTTTCCTAAGTCATATTGTGAGATGACACGTGATGATTTTTTTTGTGAGCCCTCAATTGCAATGGGCATGACTTTGGCCAGCTGAAATTATCCATGGGGACACTTTGAGGGGAGGACATATATAGAGGCCCATGCAGAGTGAGACATCGCTTTTTGGATTGACATCACTATGCTGATCTTCGTGCTTTGACATTTGACTTCACAGAAACATTCTGGAGAGCTCCTCTGGGCAATTTAACTGATTCTTGAGACTTTTGATGACCTCGTGTTGCTGCTTCATGTTGCCCTTCGTACTGAACTTCAGGTATCCTGATAACTGAGTCTGTTACTCCCCTAAAGACCCATCAACCCTAATCAGCAAGAAGTAGATAAAAGAGGACTACAGCCCATTTCCCTACTAATCTCCTACCCAAGGTTACGGGGGGGGGGGGTTGGACAGGAGGTCAAGGGGGCATAAGAACCCTAAATAAAGTAGATTTGGTATAAAAAAATCTAAGCCTACATTAATATGAGAAGTATTTGCCAATGATGTTAGATTTGCTCTTGTGGGAGTTCAGAAATAGCCTCCTGTGCACCATGTATAATTAATTATCTCTGTGGGAAAAAAAATTAGCACAAAAAGCCTCCCATCCCCTCTAATATTCTTTTCTATTCATTTAGTAAATACTTATTGAGTATCTTTTTACATACCAGCCAGTGTCAGTCACTGGTTATTTGGTCACCAAGTAATTTACAAGTTTGTTGTAGAAGATGATGATATAAATTAATATGAATCATGTATAGAGTCCTGAATAGTTTTGTACAGAAAGTATCACAAGAGTGACTAGGTATAAGCAACTTGGAGCATGTGGTATTACATTTGAGTTGGATCATGGGAAAATGCGGCAAAATGTCCTGAGTCTCTCTCTCTCTCCTGCGTGTCTGTGTGTTTGTGTGGTGATGTAAAAGGAGATGTGAGTTTTTTTTAAATGGTCCATTCTATTGTAAGAGTGGTCAAGTCCAAAGTCCACTAGTGTCAGTACCCAAGCACAGCTCACACTGTCCTTGGAAGTCGGCTAGCCCAATTCCTTCTTGCTAGGGCAGCTTCATTCTGTTTTTGTTTTTGTAATGTTTTCCCTTTTTCGGTTTAACTGATTGGATGAAGAATGTCCATATTATACAGTCTTACAGAATTCTATATACTAAACATCATCAGCAAATACTCCACTTTCATAAAAATCTCTAAAATGGTGTCTGACCAAATACATTGCCATGCTTAGCAATGCAGGCAAACAAAATGAACCTTCTCAGAACAGGAAAAAAGCCAAAGTGAAAGAATTAGGTTTTAAAATTCTTTCCATCCTTGCCAGGCCACAGAGGAAGATGATGCAGCCAGCCTTGATGAGACTTGATAAGCTAGGGTCAGATAGAAGGGGAGAAGGTCCTCTCCTATCAGGGGACTAGGGAAAGGGCATAGGGGGAGAAGGTGGATGGGTGGGACTGGGAGAAGATGAAGAAGAGGGCTGCAAAGGGGACACAAAATAGATAAATTTTAATAAATAAATTAAATATAAAAATTTTTTCCACATATGCTAGTCTTCAGAAGAATTTCTAGATTTAGTAAGTCCTACTCTGTTGTTTTTTCCGTACTGTAATAAAGGCTTCCTGAGCTTCATGGGCCTCATCTCTATGGGGGAGTAATAAGAGCCAGGGCTCACCCAGGCAGACAGAAAGCAAAGACAATAGGTTTGCTCTTTTCCATACACATATTTATAATAAATATCTAGGGTCCTACAGTAACTGCTCAGGACAGCAGAGTCCTCAGTGATCTAATCACCATCCCAAGTTTTGTCCTGCTTTGTTTTGGCAATGGCCGTTCCAATGTGTTTGTAATTGTGGCCCACAACTGCAATCCCTGTAATCCTATGTGGTTACAGATAGAGAACATTCTTTTTGCTCCTATTGACCTCCAAGCCAGTGTTGCAAAATTATCCAACTAATTGCACAGACACTTTCATGGAAGCCTTTGGTTTTGTCTTACATGTTTTTATTTTGTTTGGATAAAATAAGGATCGATAGTTTGTTAAATAATGATTGATTCTTCTGAGGAAAGAGTGATAGGTTTTGATTAGCAGAAGCAGTCCTAACATGTATGGGGACTGCATAGAATATCTAGCCCTCAAGCGGCATAATCAGGAGAAAATCATAGTGATTTTGAGTTTGCCCTTATGAGGCTTCAGTTAGGGATACTTACATGTCTAAATTGTGACCATTATCACTGAAAGGTCTCTAATGAGGCATCTGATTTATCTTACAGTCTTATTTTCAGTCTGGGTAGTTTATAAACCCTTTCATTAAAACTGTGCGTTTAATGTTGAAGCATTCTGCCCTCTTTTACTAACTGAACCCTTGTTTGGCAGTCATTGCTGTTAGGAAATGTTAGATCACAGGCATTTATCTTGAGCTTCCTAACAAGCATGGATTGGAGCTATGAACATGGCACTTCTCACATCAACATCTTTTGACAGAAAAAAAAAAAAAAACACGCTTGTGGTCATGTTTTAGTAACAGTCATCTGTAGACCTCCTCTGCATCCAGCAGCTTCAGAGAATGAATCAGACAGCATATGTGAAAGCACGCAAATTGGTTCAATCTGACCACCTGTCAAACCATCTTCTTGGCAGCCATTATCAATGTCTGGCCTAGTTACGGCTCTAATGATGCCACACCAGAAGTGTGTATACACAATTACCAATGCTATGACATGGGTCCAACACTTAAGCTAAGAGCTGAATTGACCTATCATTCATACTATACATTTAAAAACTAGCAACCATCACTCAACCAATGACTACTAGTGGAATAGATGAAATAGTGTAATCTGACCTTGAGTATCTTGAGCAAGTCGACACTTACATAATAAGACACTAAGTAGATCAGTGGGCAATATGGTGGCTAGCATAAATTTCAGAGAATATTGCTATTACCAGGGGAAGGAAGAATGTTTTAGTTCCTACTGGAGAAGAGGCAAATATTTAACAGAAAAGTTGTAAATTGAATCTTGACCTTGGTCATGAGAATGTAAGGCTTGCCAGACTGTTCTCAAGCCTCTGCCAAGATTTACGAACAAAACTGTGAAACACTGGAGCTCATTCTGCAAGGCAGGACCTCGTTGATGGGTGGCTGCTAAAAATGAGTTACTGTTGTACTTAAAGTAGACCACAATTTACCCACATCTATACCTCAGTCAGTTATAACACTCAGAACTAATCCAATTGATGGCTAGAGCTGAAAAAGAATTGTATTTGTAATGCTTTAAATTACTTTTGTGCAGGGTTGAAACTGAAGAGCTTTTTAAAAGCTAATTTTTAAATTGTCTCTGAAGAAACTTTCAGGTTTACTTGAATAACACCCCATGCTTTAAATCAATTGGTTTTAAATGTTTATTTTTAATATTGGAAACAGTTCTCTATGTGCCAAAGTCAGCAGTTGTGCAAATGGCAACCTGTCAGTTCTGTGAAAATGAATATTTCATTATCATTTAAGATTAATATAAGTGCAAATAAAAAGTCTTGCTGGTGACTGTAGCAGTTTTAAAGATTTATCCTTGGATTTATAGCAAGAAATGAATCTGTCTCCATTGAATGTTTAATTTGAAGTGAGTTGCCCTCTTTACAAAATACACATTGCAAGTACCTACTTTCACGGAGAGGCAGCCTGCAGTTTTGTCTTTAGTTATCAGTTCCTGAACACCTAGTGTCAGAGTATGAATGGGAAACATCCAGCTGCTAGTACTGCATTTGTGCAAAGTTTGAGGAGCACTGGTGGGAGGGATTGGAGGACCAAGATGGCAGGTTTATACGCCTTCCTGTTTCCTGCCTCTATTCTGTCTTTGAAATATGCGTAAGAAGCCACCAGAAGTTCAAATCATCTGTTTCCACACCGTCTCCACAGTAACAGACAGTACCCCTTCACTGCTGAGTAATGAATACTCTAGGGTAGGTAGGGTAGAGTAGGAGATGCTCATGTTTATTGGTTACTGTTAGGTAGTCTTTGGCTCTTGGTCTCCGGGAGCACTGTCTGCTAAGATCAAAAAACTTCATTAGGGCTGTGTATGTATATTTAAGAAGAGACTCAGGGGGGGAGGGGGAGCAGAGACAAGATGGCGACTAGCACACACAGTTTCTGAGCGGTGGAATACCTGAACTTCTGAGTTGGTGAATGGAAGGACCTCTAACCCAGGAAAACAACAGTGAGGCTTTCTAAACAACAGGGAACATTGCAGGAGGTGAAAACTTTGGTCTCGGGTCACCCGGGGACTTGTTTGGGGAAGGAGAGAAATGATCCTTTGATCTCGCGGCACTCCCCTCCCCCCAGACCTCCTTCCTCCTCGGCACAGCCGCACAGCGGACTCGTCTTTCTCAGCGCAGACCTAACTGCCTGGGGTATACAGCCGCTGAGGCGGAGCTCCAGGCCCTTTAGCGGCAGGCAAAGGCCAGCAGTACGTGTCCCAGAGTCCCAGATTCGCGCAGCGGCTGCACCATCCTCCCAGGGCCCAAGTCTGCTAGACTCCATACTAGTTCTGCAGGATCGCCATCACTGATGGTACGGCCAGCCCAATCCCACAGTGACAGAATATATGCTATATACTCACCAAAACCAGGCAGAAACATCATACAACCTAGACACACCAGGTGCTGGGCCTCCTGAGCTTGGAGAGCACAGTGAAGAGAACCCAGGGCTTCCCAGAAAGGATTGGGACTAGCGACCCAGTCTCCAGTTACAGTGGGACTTTCTAACCTGGTGGTGGAGCAGCACTGAGCTGGCGGGGCACAACAGCCCTCCAGTTTAAGACTAACCAGGGCCAAACCAGAGAACAGAGAGCCTGGTTACCCCATCCCTGCTGATGTGACCACCCTGAAATCTCCAGCTGCAGCAAGACCTCAGAACCTGGCAGTGACAGCAGCACAGAACTGGCAGAGTACATCAAAGAAGCAACGCCAAATCAGAGAGCAGAGAGCCCAGATACCACAATCTCTGCCAAGTGACCTGCCTGTTAGTGAGTGCACCCTTGAGAATCTGCAGATCCCTAGATCCTGGGTCCTTCTAAAACAGAAGCCAGGCATCAAACCCCCTCCCACCCACATACCCACTTTGGGAAACAGAGGGGCACTAGGGACATTGAAGTTCCTGCTCTGTGGGTCTAATTGAGGAGTTAAGGCAGTTAATGCCAGTGTTGGGAACTAAGCCCTGGGACCCTCCCTAAGAGCCTGGCCCGCCAGATAAGCACAGGAGGTCAGCAGGCCATAGTTTCTTACGACCCATCGTTCCCAAAACTGTTTGCTTTGGGACACATCCGTGACCACAGATGTTATCTTTGGGCCTTGTAACTCTTTAACCCACCTTCTTAGCCTTGGGAACTTCCCACCTCCCCACCAAGGGCCTTAGTATTTTTCCACTACTACTCCCCTTTTCTCGCCCCTCTCCCGGCCCTGCCAGAGCCGTGCTTTAAAAGAAATACCAAAGCTCAATAAAGCTGACACTTGACCGGCAACCGTCTGCTTGTGTCCTTTCTCTCTCTCACCCATCTTTTCCAGGATTGACCCCCTTCGCCCCCATGAATAACTAGGTCCCGCGGGTCAGGGCAGAGTGGCGCCCAACGTGGGGCTCGAAGTACGGGTCTCTCCGGATGAACCCTGAAGCGAGGAAGAAGGCCTTCGAAACCACACAAGCGTGATCAGCTCCCTCTGACCCAGAGAGACTACATGACCTGGTAAGCTTTACATTTCCGTCCTATCGACATGGGCCATTCTTTGTCTAAGGAGGCGTCATTCGTTAAGGAATTATAGGCCTCCCTCAGAGAGAGAGGAATACGGGTTAAAAGAAAAAGGATTTAATTAAGTTCTTTGTTTTTGTGTCGGACATTTGTCCATGGTTTGCTATTGATGGGCCAGAGATAGGCCGAAAAGTGGGATCAGGTTGGAGCCTGCCCTCTCGAGGACCTTAGAGAAAGAGGTCGAGATAAAGATAATAATTATCCCCGTTATTACTGTTAATTCCCTAGCTTTCCCTGTTTTTCCCAAAGAAGGCCCTGACCAATTAGACCCCTCAGAGGAGAGTGATTTGAAAGAAGAGGCTTCCAGGTACCATAACACTGATTGGCCGCCTACACTTGGCAGTGCACGCAAATGTTAAGAGATAGTACATAAAAAAGAGCTGGTACCAAAAAGCCTCCTAAAAAAGAGATAGACCTCATCTCATTACAAAGTGAGGATGAAACAGAGTCAGGGGAAGAAACTGCTAAGTCTCATAGCCTACTTCCTTTGCTCTGCTTCCCTTCTACCCAAAACAAAAAAGGCCCCTAGGTGGGCTGGGGCAAAGGGCATGGATTGGAGCCATAGCCGTAGCACGGTGAGCAGGAGGAACGAGGACTCTACTTGTCTCCTTCCCACTCCCCTACCGAGGGCCAGGCTTGCGGAGAACTGGGTGGATGAGAAAGCCCAAACCCTCAGAGGCCTAAGACCTGCCTCTGCCAGCTGCAGAGCTTAGCAGGACTGCAATTTACCCTGTCCCCTCCCACCGGTTTCAGCCAGTGTCAGCTTCAGCCAGCTCTCGAACAGAAACCAGAAAGATGGAGCCACTTCTAGTTTTAAAGATTAAATTGTGTTCACTGATAAATTCTGAATTTTTCTAGTTCTGACTTAAAATCATGGTTATGCTCTCTGTATATATTTAAATGTTTAAAAAGCAGGTACTGCGGTTGTTTTTTGTCTTTGTCTCTGTGTTTAGTTTTTGTGTGCCGGCCATAAGTGTCTATAAATGTTTCTCTGCAATGTTTGTGCGTGTAGTATTTTCTGTTCTCTGTTCTTAAAATTCCTGGGCTCGAGGTGTCTGTATCTGGGTAGCAAGACGTGATCAAGGTGGTCACAGCTGCCAAAGTTCAGGGGGATGCCCCTAACTTCATCAATATTTTCAATAAATTTGGCCAGCTGGTTAATGTTTTTCTTATCTGAATGTCTCTGTGCAGTATTTTTTCGTGTCTACCTTTTGTTTTCTGTTCTAAAAGGCCTCATGAAGTGTGTGCCTACGTGTTTGTGGGGTCTATGAATGCATGTGTGTGGGTTGCCACATGGTGTATGAGGTGCCTCAGTGCCTCGCTGCCATCTTGACTTTACCATATGGTTTATAATGTAACCGCCATCTTGGTATGAAAAAAAAAAAAGGAAACCTTAGTCAGATAATTTTCATTTCCTTCTAGGATAAAAGGATGAGTTATTTTAAATTGGTATTGGTTTTAAAAATTAAATTGTTTGTACTGGTAAATTCTGGTTTTAAAATCTGGTTTTAACTTTTAAAATTACGCTTATGCCTTGTGACTTCTCTCCTACAAAAGGGATACTTTGTTTTGATATTGCAAAAAAGGGTTTTAAAAATTGTTTAAATGTTTAAGGCTATAATAAAATGTTTAAAGTTTATCAGGCACTTGGGTATGAGAATGATTTGGGGTATTTATTTTATCAATTTTAATAAATGAAACCCTGCCATATTGTTTGTGCTAATTGAGAAAATTGCAGTTTTTAGAATGTGTCTTATGGAGAGCTGTTTGTTAAGCTGCTTTATATAAAAACATTTCCACCCTCTTCTTTACCTTGAGACAAAGAAAAGAGGAAGTTTCACCAAGTTCCTTAAAATTTGTTCTAAGTTCCTTAGAGTTTATGTGACCTTGGACCATCTTGTCTGCTACAAGGAAATTATTTTTAAAAGAATTTGGCAGTTTCAGAACTTTTTGTATTAATGTAATTTGCTTTTGCTTTGCCTATAAAAAGCAAACTCTGGACGCTGGGCTCCAGCAGGATCATGTTAGGATGGAAAGGATTTTGATGAGAGTTTTTATGTTGTCTAAAAAAGTAAGCATGTCTGGTTAAGCCAGAAAAAGAAAGCTAGGAACCTACAGGTATATAAAACGTTGCAAAAGGTTAATAAATGTATGTAACCAGAGGACAAAAACTGTATTGTTATAATTCATTTAAAAGGCTGGTGATTCTTCATTGCAACATGTTTTCTTATGCTCTTTTAAGGGGAAAAAATTCTGGCTAATAGGTTTGGTATGGCTAAAATAATTTATACAGTTTAAGAGTATTCTGTACTGTTCTGTTATGCAGTTGGTTCTAAAATTTATTTGAGCTCCATGTATAGCCAAAGATGACCCTGAACTTTTGGTTGTGGGGGATTGTACACGTGGCTAGCCGCCATGATCGTTCAGGGATAGAGAGTGTGTGGAGCTGTAGTTTTGCCGCCATATTTGTTCGGGGCTTACAGCTGAGTTCAGTTACACGTGGCCAGCCGCCATGCTGGTCCGGAGATAAAGAGGGTAAAGCCATGAATTTACGATCATTTTTTTTTTAGGTCTGAGGTATGTTCAGTCATCTGATTAGTGCTAAATGCCAAACTTTTACTGTTCAATTTCAATACAAGTGGTAGGAGCAGCAAGATTTACTAGCCTCTCTATAAACTGTATCTGATTAAAAGGTTTGCTTTAACTTTAGTTCAGAAAGAGCAGATTTAAAGTTATGCTAACAACTACAGTTGGTTAAGATGTTGAGCTATACCTAGTGTCTTTGTCTAGTTTTTTTCAGGTTAAGCCTAGGATAGGTAACTAAAGTTGCCTTTATAAATCTACTTAAAATATAGTTCTAGATAGCATTCTCTTTTATAGGACATAGTTTAGAACAGATGATAAAAACAGTAACTCAGATACGCTGGCACTCAAGCTTGTCAGAGATCTAAATATGGCATTTTAACATATGTAAGCTTATTATGACAAACTCCAACCTGTTGATGCCTCTTTTCAAGTGTCTAGCATATCTGCGCAAATAACAGAGTTACCTGCAGTATTGGCTGTGTTTTAAAGTTTTAATAAACAGTCTTTAAACATTTTTACAGATATTGCCTATGTAGCTTAGTCTTTGCCTAGGTTAGAGACTGCAAATTAAATTTAGACATCTTCTCCTGCTAAAATTATTTTTACAAATTCAAAATTTGATACAAAAAAAACCAAACAAACAAAAACTTTTTCTTTTACATTGGACATTTACAAGCTCACTCTAACCTTCCAGGACCTTTAACTAAGGTGATTGTAAAGCTGACTTGTTTAAACAATGTCTTTGTGTTGTCCTTTTGCCTACTTCCCATCTTGGGGTCAATCTCTGTGGCCTTGTACCTAATGTTATTTGGCAAGTGGATGTTACACATATTCCTAAATTTGGTAATTTAAAATATGTTCATGTTTTTGTTGACACTTATAGTGGGTTTATATTTTCCACACTCCAAACTGGTAAAGCTGAAAAAATGTTATTGCTCATACGTTGTCAGCAATTGCTATATTAAAACTTCCAAAACAACATAAAACAGATAATAGCCCTGGCTATGTTGGAAATATGTTTTCAAAATTTTAAGAGTGGGCCTCCAGAGACATAAGCCTCAGGTTGTTAGGGGATGAGGCACAGGGAAGTTCAGGGGTTGCCGTCCTGGCTACTCATAATTGGATGAGGGATTAGGTAGCTGACTTTCAGGTCTGGTCAGTCCTGGCCAGACACCTGAGGAATATCTGATCTTTAATTCACATTCAGAATCTCCTGCTGGTGGGGATGTGGCTACAGCCAAAGATGGAAGAGCATTTAGCTTCAACCTGTGTCTTCTCTGAGGAGTGAGCCTGAGAGAAGGTTCAGGGGCTCTTCAGGAGAAAAATTGAGTCCATTTGGGTTGATTGCTAGGTGATGTTATCTCTCAAGCATAGATCTGGTCATTTTCTTTGCAGAGTGGAGGTCTTTGCTTGCTCACTTCCTTATCTCTGCCCAAGCAGAGGACCAGGGTCCGGGGCGGTTACATTCTTCCGTACTCTGGAAAAGTACTGTGAGGCTTTAATTAACACTTTAATTAACAAGGACCTGAAACTCGAAAATATGGACATTCAGCTGTGGAATGTTTCTGGCATATGGATACAGAAAGACAGTTTGCTACTGTCCTATGGAAAGATCCTTTGGACAACAAATGGCATGGTCCAGGTCCTGTCCTGATACGGGGCAGAGAAGCAGTTTGCATCAATTCTAAAGAGATAGATGCAGCCAGATGGTTGCCAGAACAATTAGTAAAGCATATAGATAATAATAATAACGCTCATCAGTCCAGGGTAAAAGAATTACCCTGAGACCATATTCCTTTTATATCTCTTTACAGAAATGATGGAAGAAAAACAACTGTTTCCATGGACTGTGATCCTTTGCCTCCAGCTGATATATGTTCATGGTGGACTTAAGCAGCACAGGAATGGGCTCCTTCCCTATCTCCTTCCTTTCCTTGGTCCCCTGCTTATCTTATTAATAATTCTTTCAATAGGACCAGTTCTCTTCAACAAAATTATGGCTTTTATTAAACAGCAGATTGAGGCCCTAAAGGTACACACCATCCAGGTACACTATCAAAGGCTAGAGATGGTCAGCCAAGACTATGAATAGGCCTAATGCTAATCATCCCAGTGAGCTGAACCGGTTAGCCAGTGACGGGTAAGAGAATCCACAGTGGTCTTCTGTTCCCCCCCCCTTTTTTTTTTGCCACGTAAGACAGGAGCTCAGCCAATTGCTGCTGATGTATCCAGTGACGAGCTTAGCAAGGGTTGAAGACCCCAGATTCCCACCTAAGACAGGCACGGTTCCCTTGGGATTATGGCCTTGTAAAAGTAAAATAAAGGGGGACCTTCTGGCACCTTGCTGCCCCCTAAATTTTAGCATCTTGCTTGACCGGACTACTGCCCGGATACAATAGTGCATTCCTGGCTGACCTGGAGCTTTAGATAAGATCATCTTCCTGAAATACCTTAAATCCTAATCTCCCTCAGGGCTTCCTAAGTAACTCTTCTGAGGAACTTTCCAAATTACCATTATTAACACATCTTGGTGGGCCATCCTGTGATTTCTAGTCACTTAGTAACCCTGCCTATGATGAATGTTGGATCTGTTTTTCTCCTACTCCACCATTCTATGAGGGGATAGCCATGATAAATAGCCCTGTCTCCACCAATGAAACTGCTGACTTACTTTGGCATGCCCCCCCTGAGGGAGGCCTTACCCTTAGTTCGGTTTCGGGATTTGGCTACTGCCTTGTTGGGCCCAACATGCTCCCCCCGTGACCATTACAATTGGTCTGTAATCAGACAGTTGTTATCAATCAAACATTTTCTTATACAAAAGCCCCAAATAATACTTACCTTGCTTGCAACACAGGACTTACTACCTATATTATTAATAAGGATTTTATAGATAAAAAAGACTATTGTGTTGTTGTTGTTATTCTTCCCCGATTTTTTGTCCATGACCCCGATAATTTTTTATTTTTCTATGATAATGGCATACCTATAAAAAAAAGAGAGCCCCTAACTGCTGTTACCCTTACGGTACTTCTGGGTTTGAGTACCGCAGGAGCTGGAACTGGTATTGCCTCTATGGTCACCTCTCAATAACATTTCTCCAAGCTCCAATCGACTATTGACAAAGACTTGAGTGAACTCCGAGAGGGAGTTCAAAATCTTAAAGATTCTGTGGCTTCCCTTTCCGAAGTAGTTCTTCAAAACCGGCGAGGCCTTGACTTAGTGTTTTTAAAAGAGGGAGGCCTTTGTGCCGCCCTTAAAGAGAAATGCTGTTTTTATTCTGATAAGACTGGATTGGTACAAAACAGCTTAGATAAGGTCAAAAAGAGCCTAGAAGAATGCAAAAAGGCTCGAGAACTACAAGAATCCTGGTATCAAAATTGGTTCGCCACCTCTCCGTGGCTTTCCACCCTCCTTCCCAGTCTCTTGGGCCCCCTCATGGGCCTATTCTTGCTCCTCTCTTTTGGCCCTTGGGCCTTTAATCGTCTCACAAACTTTGTTAAGAAACAGGTAAGCTCCGCAATCAAGCCCATCGGAGTCCATTACCATCGCCTGGCTGGAGAAGAAGAATCTGCCGTAGAGCTTCCACCTGATGCCCCAGCTTCCCGCCCCCTCGATTTCTCCACCCTAATATCCCCTGGCCCAAGATGGAAGTTCTGGGGCTGCTCTCCCAACTAGATCTGGACCCTTTACAATTCTCACAATTGGCTGACCAATTTCATTAAAATTAATTCAAACATATTTAACAAATGTCTTGTAGCTCTAAACTCGGGGTTGGCCCTCATTCTTTCTGAGGAGAGTTAATGCATTACAGTTTCACAAACTGCGCGGTCTGGTAAGTCAGTGACGGTTGTGTGCAAGTCAGTCTTCGCCCACCTAAGACAGGACAGTCTCGCAATAAGAGGAGGTTGCTCCAATGATGGGTAACGGCCAAGCATTGCCTTCCACCAGGCTCAGACCCCATTTGTGCCTCTGATCATAATGAGGACTTATGCCCGCCATACTTGTTGATATGCACTGTCTATGGCCCTAGCACTCTGAGGGTTTTGTCCCATTGCACCAGAAGTGGCATAGACTGTCGACAATGGTGGTGACATCCTGCTTTGAGGAACACGGCCTCCAAAACTTGCTTGTGTGGATAACCCTGAGTAGGCTATACAAATTGGCTCTTCCAAAATGCCTTTTTTATGCTCATTGAGAATCCTAAAGGGCTCCCTCATTTTAAAGAGATAAAAAGGGAGGAGATGTTGGGAACTAAGCCCTGGGACCCTCCCTAAGAGCCTGGCCCGCCAGATAAGCACCGGAGGTCAGCAGGCCATAGTTTCTTACGACCCATCGTTCCCAAAACTGTTTGCTTTGGGACACATCCGTGACTACAGATATTATCTTTGGGCCTTGTAACTCTTTAACCCACCTTCTTAGCCTTGGGAACTTCCCACCTCCCCACCAAGGGCCTTAGTATTTTTCCACTACTATTCCCTTTTCTCACCCCTCTCCCCTGCCCTGCCAGAGCCGTGCTTTAAAAGAAATACCAAAGCTCAATAAAGCTGACACTTGACCGGCAACCGTCTGCTTGTGTCCTTTCTCTCTCTCGCCCATCTTTTCCACAATTGACCCCCTTCGCCCCCATGAATAACTAGGTCCTGAGGGTCGGGCATGCCAGAAATTGCACTGCGATAATCACTAGCGCCTGCGACATATACAGTGCAGAGCCCCTCCCACACACTCAAGGGTTTAACATTAGCCATCCCTCTGTCCCTCAAGACACACGTCCACACACACTTACACACACACACACACACACACACACACACAGGCGCGCACGCTTGCATTTGCGCCTGCATACTTTCCTCCCACAGATACAGTTAGTCCTCAGCACACGCTGAGAGTTCTCAGCTTCCTGAAGAACTCTCCAGACACCAGAGAGAGACAGTACCAGTCTGATCTGCAGAATCCAAAAACAAACAGGGAAGGTTTCAGATAAGCCAATGGCCAGGGGTAGGCAAAAGAACACTTCCAACATAAATCAGGACATCATGACTTCACCAGCAAACCCCAAAATCAATGGATACTTCAATTCAGCAGAAGCACAGGAAAATAATTTTAAAGCCATGCTTGCCCATATTTGAGGCTCATAAGGAGGAAATGAACAAATCTTTCAAAGAGCTGGCCAGTCAATTGGAGGTAAAGAAAGAAGAAATAGACAAAATCCTTAAAGAAACACAGGCAAACATAGCCAAACAAATAGATTCACAAGTAGAGGAAAAATTAGTGGCATATAAAAAGGAATGAACAAAGAAATAGAGGCCATCGTAGAGAGACAAGAATCCAAATTCAAACACATGAAAGAAATGGTGCAAGGCATGAAAACAGAATTAGAATCAATAAAGAAAACACAAAATGAGAAAACCCTTGAGCTGGATAACTTGGAGAAAAGATCAGGAACAACAAAAGTAAACATTACCAACAGAATACAAGAGATGGAAGAGAGAATCTCTGGAGCTGAAGACACACTTGCAGAAATTGATACCGCTCTCAAAGAAAAAGTAAAATCAGAAAAGTTCCAATCACAAAATATCCAAGAAATCAAGGATGCTATGAAAAGACAAAATCTAAGAATAATAGGAATTCATGAAAAAGAAGACTCCAAACTCCAAGGTCCAGAAAATATTTTCAAGAAAATCATAGAAGAAAATTTTCCCAACTTAAAGAAAGATGTCCATAAATATACAAGAGGCCTACAGAACTCCAAATACACTAGACCAGAAAAGAAACACATCATGTCACATCATAGTCAAAATACTAAATCTACAGAACAAAGAAAAGATATTAAAAGCAGCAAGGAAAAAAGGCCAAGTAACATATGAAGGTAGAACTATCAGAATCACACCGGACTTCTCATCAGAAACTATGAAAGCCAGAAGGGTCTGGGCAAGTATCATGGAGACTCTAAGAGATCACAAATGTCAACCCAGACTACTATACCCTGCAAAGCTTTCAATCAACATAGATGGAGAAAACAAAATATTCCATGACAAAACTAAATTTACGCAATATCTACACAGCAAACCAACCTTACAGAAGATACTAGAAGGAAAACTCCAATCCAACGAAAACAAATTCACCCAAGAAAACAGGGCATACAGATAATATCCCAAAAAAAATGAAAAGAAAACAAGCAATGAAACAGGGTTAGATCACCGATTCCATTACAAAAGGAACTAACATGCATTGGTCACTATTATCTATCAATATCAATGGACTCAACTCACCAATAAAAAGACACAGGCTAACATAATGGTTACAGAAACAGGATCCAACATTCTGTTCCATCCAAGAAACACACCTATGCAACAAAGATAAACAATACCTCAGAGTAAAGGGCTGGAAAACTGCTTTTCAAGCAAATGGTTCCAGAAAACAAGCTGGAATAGCCATCCTAATATCTAATAAAATAGACTTTCAACCCAAGTTAATCAAAAAAGATAAGGAGTGCCACTATATTCTCATCAAAAGAAAACTCCACCAAGAGGACATCACAATCTTGAATATCTATGCCCCAAATACAAGAGCACCGACACTCATAAATGAAACATTATTAAAACTTAAATCATACATTGATCCTAATACCTTAATAGTGGAAGACTTCAACACTCCACTCTCACCAAGGGACAGATCAACTAGACAGAAACCAAATAGGGAAATAAAAGCACTCACAGAATCCCTAAATCAAATGGACCTAATAGACGTCTACAGATCGTTTCACCCAGACTCAAAAGAGTACACCTTCTTTTCAGCACCGCATGGAACCTTCTCCAAAATAGACCATATAGTGGGTCACAAAGCAAGCCTCAACAGATACAAAAGGATTGAAATAATCCCTTGTATACTACCTGACCACCATGGAATAAAGCTAGACATCAACAACAACAGAAACAACAAAAAGCCAACACGCATATGGAAACTGAACAACTTACTACTCAATGACAACTGGGTTAAGGAAGAAATAAAGAAATAAATTAAAGACTTCCTAGAACTCAATGAAAAGGAAGGCACAACATACCCAAATTTATGGGACACATTGAAAGCGGTGCTCAGAGGAAAATTTGTAGCACTAAGTGCCTGCAAGAAGAAATTCATAACATCACATACAAACAACTTAATGGCCCAACTGAAAAATCTAGAAAAAAAGAAGCAGATACACCCAAGAGGAGCAGACGGCTGGAAATAATCAAACTAAGGGCTGAAATCAATCAATTAGAAACAAATAAAACTATCCAAAGAATCAATGAAACAAAAAGTTGGTTCTTTGAGAAAATCAACAAGATAGACAAACCCTTAGCCAAACTAACTAAAAAGCAAAGAGAAACTATCCAAATCAGCAAAATCAGAAATGAAAATAGGGACATAACCACAGACACTGAGGAAATCCAAACAATTATTAGGTCATACTACAAAAGCCTATATGCCACAAAATTTGAGAATCTAAATGAAATGGATAATTTTCTTGAAAGATTCCATCTACCAAAGCTAAGTCAAGATCAGGTAGAAAAACTGAATAGCCCTATATCTCCCAAGGAAATTGAAGCAGTCATTAACAGTCTCCCCTCCAAAAAAAGCCCTGGACCAGATGGCTTCACCGCAGAATTCTACAAGACCTTCAAAAAAGTGCTAACTCCAATTCTCCTCAAACTATTCCACAAAATAGAAACAGAAGGAACACTACCAAACTCATTCTATGAAGCCACAGTCACCACACAAAGATCCAACAAAAAAAGAGAATTTCAGGCCTATCTCTCTTATGATCATTGACGCAAAGATACTCAATAAAATACTTGCAAACCGAATGCAAGAACATATCAAAGATATCATCCACCATGACCAAGTAGGCTTCATCCCAGGCATGCAAGGGTGGTTTAACATACGGAAAGCCATCAATGTAATCCACCACATAAACAAACTGAAGGAGAAAAACCACATGATCATCTCCTTAGATACCGAAAAAGCATTTGACAAAGTCCAACACCCATTCATGTTTAAAGTGTTGGAGAGATCAGGGATACAAGGCACATACCTAAAGATAGTAAAGGCAATATACAGCAAGCCTATAGCTAACATCAAACTCAATGGAGAGAAACTTAAATCAATCCCACTGAAATGAGGGACAAGGCAAGGCTGCCCATTGTCTCCATATCTCTTCAACATAGTACTTGAAGTCCTAGCCAGAGCAATAAGACAACTAAAGGAGATCAAGGGGATACAAATCAGAAAGTAAGAGGTCAAAGTGTCACTATTTGCAGATGATATGATAGTATACATGAGCGACCCCCAAAATTCAACCAGAGAACTCCTTCAGCTGATAAACACCTTCAGCAAAGTGGCAGGATACAAAATCAACTCAAAAAAATCAGAAGCCCTCCTGTATACCAAAGACAAAAAGGCTGAGAAAGAAATTAGGGAAACAACACCCTTCACAATAGCCACTAATAACATAAAGTACCTTAGTGTGACTCTAACCAAGCAAGTGAAAGACCTGTTTGAGAAAAACTTCAAGTCTCTGAAGAAAGAAATCGAAGAAGATATCAGAAGATGGAAAGATCTCCCGTGCTCATGGATTGGTAGGATTAACATTGTGAAAATGCCCATACTGCCAAAAGCAATCTACAGATTCAATGCAATTCCCATCAAAATACCAACTCAATTCTTTACAGACCTTGAAAAAAAGATTCTCAGTTTCATATGGAGAAACAAAAACCCAGAATCTCCAAAACGATCCTGTACAACAACAGATCATCTGGAGGTATCTCCATCCCTGATCTCAAGCTGTACTACAGGGCAACAGTAATAAAAATTGCATGGTATTGGCATAGAAACAGAAAGGAGGATCAATGGAACCGCATCGAAGACCCAGAAATAAACCCACACACCTATGAATTCTCTATATTTGACAAAGAAGCCAAATCCATTCAATGGAAAAAAGACAGCATCTTCCACAAATGGTGCTGGACCAACTGGATGTCTACACGCAGAAAAATGAAAATAGATCCATATTTATCACCCTGTACAAAACTAAAGTCACAGTGGATCAAAGACCTCAACATAAAACCAAATACTCTAAATCAATTGGAAAAAAAAGTGGGGAACAGCCTAGAACTCATTGGCACAGGAGACAACTTCCTGAACAGAACACCAACAGCACAGGCTCTAAGAGCAACAATCAATAAATGGGACCTCATGAAACTGAAAAGCTTCTGTAAAGCAAAGGACACCATCATCAAAACAAAAAGAGTACCTACAGATTGGGAAAGAATCTTCACTAACCCTTTATCTGACAGAGGACTAATATCCAGTATATACAAAGAACTAAAGAAGCTGAAAAGCAGCAAACCAAGTAATCCAAATAAAAAATGGGGAACAGAGCTAAACAGAGAATTCCCGACAGAGGAATATCGAATGTCAGAGAAACACTTAAAGAAGTGCTCAACCTCATTAGCCATCAGGGAAATGCAAATCAAAACGACCCTGAGATTTCACCTTACACCCATCAGAATGGCCAAGATCAAAAACTCAAGTGACAACACATGCTGGAGAGGTTGTGGAGAAAGGGGAACCCTCCTCCACTGCTGGTGGGAATGTAAACTGGTACAACCACTCTGGAAAGCTATCTGGCGCTTTATAAGACAATTAGGAATAGTGCTTCCTCAAGACCCAGCTATACCACTGCTATGTATATACCCAAAGTTTGTTCAAGTACACAAAAGGGATACTTGCTCAACCATGTTTATAGCAGCTTTATTTGTAATAGCCAGAACTTGGAAACAACCCAGATGTCCATCAATGGAAGAATGGGTACAGAAATTGTGGTATTTCTACACAATGGAATACTACTCAGCAATCAAAAAGGAGGAAATCATGAAATTTGCAGGCAAATGGTGGGATCTAGAAAAGATCATTCTGAGTGAAATATCCCAGGAGGAGAAAGACAAACATGGTATATACTCACTATATAGACCTATAAGATATTATAAACATAATGAAATCTATACACCTAAAAAAGATAATCAAGAGAGCAGACATAGGTAACATGATCAATCCTCGTTTAGAAAGACAGTTGGGATGTGCATTGAACGTATGACAGGAGTCTACTGAGCGCATCTGAAAGACTCTAACTAGCAGTGTTTTCAAAGCAAAGACTCATGACCAAACCTTTGGCAGAGTACAAGGAATCATAAGAAGGGGAGTTAGTCTGATGGGGAAAGGATAGGAGCTCCACAAGGACCAAATATATCTGGGCACAGGGTCTTTTCTGAGACTGACATTCAACCAAGGACCATGTATGGATATAACCTAGAACCTCCGCTCAGATGTAGCCTGTGGTAGCTCAGTAACCAATTGGTTTCCCAAAGTGAGGGGAACAAGGACTATTTCTAACAGGAACTCAATGACTGGCTCTTTGGTCTCCCCACCCCCGAAGGGAGGAGCAGTCCTGTTAGGCCACAGAGGAGGGCTTTGCAGCCAGTCCTGAAGATACCTGATAAAACAGGATCAGATGAATGGGGAGGAGGTCCCCCCCATCAGTGGACTTGGAATGGGGCACGGTGGAGATGAGGGAGGGAGGGAAGGACTGGGAGGGAATGAGGGATGGGGACACGGCTGGGATACAGAGTTAATAAAATGTAACTGATAAGAAAAAAATAAAATTAAAAAAGAGAGAAACTTAAAAAAAAAGAAGAGACTCAAGTGTTGTGTGGTTTAATTTTTAGTAATCAGTCAATAGTATGCTTCTTTTGGCTTTTTTCAGTCATCCTTTTAATTTTACCTTCATCCCTCCTTCTTCTGTATTAACTGACATCTCCCATCACTAAAGAGACCCCCTTCTCCCATATCTCTGACTAATCTCCGGAGCTCTGCTATTTCCTTCTCTATTGCTCTCCAATTCCTTATCCTGGAAATTGTCTTTTTATTCTTCTCTGCTTTCTGTAATTATTTCAAGCTATGTACTCATATTTGAAGATTTGCAGTTAGGAGCCTCCAAAGAGAAAGAATGTTTGACTTTTGTCATTTTGGGTCTGGGTGATTTTACTCAAATCAATCTTTTCTGTTTCTACCCATTTGCATACAAAGTTCATTATTTAATTTTACTTTATAGCTGAATAGTATTTCATAGTGTATATGGATATGAATATATTTTCACTATCCATTTGTTGGTAGAAAGGCATTTAAGTTGTTTACGGATCCCAGCTATTGTAATTACAACAGCCATGTTTGACTGGGCAATTATCTGTTGAGTATGATGCCAAGTCTTTGTGCATATGCAAAGGAGTCACATACTGGGTAATATGTTAAATTTATTTTGAGATTTTTGAGATATTTTCACTCTGATTTCCATAGTGGCTGCACAAGATTGCAAGACCAACAACAGTTAATAATGGTTCCTTTTGCCACCTCCTGTCCAGAATTTGTAGTAGATAGTTCCATTAATATTTGCCGTTCTCACTGGGGTAAAATGAAATCTCCAAGTTGTTTTGACTTATATTTCCCTGTTTACTAAGGATGATGAACATTTTGGAGATATTTTGTAGCCTTTTGCTTTACTTCACTTGTTTTTTGTTTCTCCTCCTTTTCCTTATTCTTATTCTTAATTAAGACTCTTTATTTATTGAGTTTTTCGTATGTTCTAGATAGTAATAAGTTGTCTGATGACTACCTGGCAAATATTTAATCCCAGTCTGTGGATTTTTCTCATCACCAAGTTGATTATTTCTTTAGCTGTGTGGAAGCTTGTGTTTCTGCAGTTAATAGTTGTTTTTCTTAATTCTTGGGCAAATGGAGACCTATACACATATCGTGTCTTTTCTTATACACATAACATGTAGGCTCAAGTTCAGTGCTTCAAATTTCACATTTAGGTATCTGATCTATTTAGTGTTATTTTGGGCAAGCAATAGATAGGAGTCTAATTTAATTCATTTGAGAATGGACATCCAGTTTTTTTCCAGCACAATTTGTTTATGATTCTTCTTTTTCTTCATCATATTTTTTGCAACTTTGTCAAATATTAAGTGTATTAAGTTAAATGCACTTATGTTTGGGTCTTCAGTTTGTAGCATTGGTCTATATGTCATTTTAGGCACAGTGCCATATTGTTTTTATTACTATGGCTCTGTAATATATCTTAAGATCTAGAATGGTAATCTAACTACAATTATTAATTTTGTTCAGGATTGTTTGGCAAGCTGCGGTGTGTTGTGGCTCCATTCGAATTTTAGGATAGTATTTTTTTCTGTTTCTGAGAGGAATAAGAAAGGGATTTGGGTTGGGATTTCGTGGAATTGGTAAATAGCTTTTGGTATGATGGATATTTTCACAATAGTAATTCTACTAACCCATGAGCATGAAACATTTTTCCATTTTCCAGTGTCTTTCTCTGTCTCATTTTTGGGAGGTTTAAAGTTTTCACTGTAGAGTTTCCTCACTTCTATTGTTAGCTTATTTCTAGATTTTTTTTTTTTGAGGCTAACTGTGAATGTGGGTTTTGTAATCACCTCTTTTGTATGTTTATTGTTGGTATATAGATACTTTCATTAATTAATTAAATTATTTACTTTATATCCCAATCAGACCTTCCCCTCTTTCCTCTCCTTCTAGTCCCTCCCTCTCTCCTCACTTCCCTCTATGTCCCCCTCCCTTTCTCTTCAGAGAATGGGAGACCTCCCATGGATATCAATCAGCCTTGACATATCAAGTTGCAGTAGGACTGCACACATTTTCCTCTCTTGAGACTAGACAAAGCCATCCAGTTAAGGGAAAGAGATTTAAAGGCAGAGAGAGAAACAGCCTCTTGTCCTGATGTTAGAGGTCCCACATGAGGATTAAGCTGTATATTTGTTACATGTGGGTATGGAGCCTAGGTCCATCCCATTCATGCTGTCTTGTTGGTGGTTCATTCTCTGTGATCCTCTGTGGGTCCAGGTTAGTTGATTTTGTCAGTTTACTTGTGGTGTCTTTGATCTCTCTGGGTCTCTCAATCTTTCCTTTCTCTCTTCTATAAGTTTCCCCAGGCTCTGCCTAATATTTGGCTGAGGTTCTCTGCATCTGTTTTCGTCACTTTCCGGGTGAAGCTACTCAGATGAAAATTTTGCTAGTCTCCTGTCTGCAAGTGCAGCAGACTATTATTAATAGTGTCAGGGGTGGGCTCTCTCTCTGTCATGGCATGAGACTCAAGTTGGGTCTGTCACTGGTTGGCCATTTGCTTACTTCCTGCTTCTTCTTTATCCCTGAACTTCTTATAATTATGGAATAATTATGGGTTGAAGGTTTTGTGGTTGGGTTGGTATCCCCATCCCTCCTTTGGAAGTCTTGCCTGGTTACAGGAGGTAACCATTTCATGTTCTATATCTCATATTGCTAGAATTCTTGGATAGGGCTACCCTCATATATTCTTGGGGATTTCCATTGTCCTAGATTTTTAAGCTTGTCCTAGGGATATCCCCCTACTTATTCCAGTTCTCTCTCCTGCCATCCTCTCCATATTTGCTCCCCCATTACCCTTCTGACTCCCTCTCCCATCCAGATCCCTCTTTCCATTCTCTTCCATCTATTCCATCCATTCCAGATTTCTTTTATTTTCCCTTCTCAGTGAGATTTATGCATCCATCCCTACTTGTTACTTAGCATCTTTGTATGTATGGATTGCAGCATAGTTATCCTGTACTTTGTGGTTAAAATCTACTTATAAGAGAGTAAATACTGCATTTGTCTTTCTGGGTCTGGATTACCTCCCTTGGGATGATCTTTTCTAGTTCTATTCCTTTGACTGCAAATTTCATCATGTCATTGTTTTTAATAACTGAATAATGTTCCATTGCATAAATGTAGCACTTTTTTTAAATCTATTTTTCAATTGAGGGACATCTAGGTTGTTTACAGTTTCTTGCTATTACAAAAAAAAAGTGGCATGAACAGAGCTGAGCAAGTGTCCTTGTAGTATGAAGGAGCATCTTCTGTGTATATGCTCAGAAGTGGATTAGCTGGGTCTTAAGGTAGAAATATTCCCAAATTTCTGAGAAACCAACAAAGTGATTTTCAAAGTGGTTGTACAAGTTTGCATTCCCACCAGCAATGGAGGAGTGTTCCCCTTGTTCCACATCCTTGCCAACATGATCTGTCACTTGCTTTCTTGATCTTAGCCATTTTGATAGGTGTCAGATGGAATTGCAGAGTTGTTTTGATTTTTATTTCCTTGATGATTGAGGATGTTGAACATCCTTAATGTTGAACATTTCTTTAAGTGTTTCTCTGTCATTAAAGACTCTGTTTAGCTCTGTACACCATATTGTAATTGGGTTGTTTGGTTTGGTTTCTTGCTATCTAATTTTTTGAGTTCTTTATTTTAGATATCAGCCATCTGTTGGATGTAGGATTGGTGAAGATCTCTTCCCAATCTGTAGGTTATCTTTTTTTTTTCTTTTAATGGTGTTCTTTGGCTTATAAAAGCTAGAAAAGCTGATTTGTGCAAGTTGACTGGGTATCCTTCACATTGCTGAAATTGTTCATAATTTCTAGAAGTTTCCTGGTAGAATTTTTTGGACGTTTCATATATACTATCATTTTTATATGCTAATAAGTACAGACTGAATTTTTCTTTCCTTATTTGTATTCCTTTGGTTTCCTTCCCTTGCCTTATTGCTCTAGTAGTATTCCAAGCACAGTACTAAAATGGAATGAGGACAATGAACATTCCTCTCTTGTTACTGACTTTAGTCGGATTGCATCAATTATTTTCCTCCATGTAGGATGATGCTGGCTATGGGCTTCTCATATATACTTTTCATTTTGTTGAGATATGTTTAACTTGGATGTATACTTTCTAGGGGCTTTTATCATGATGGCATGTGGGTTTTCATCAAAGACTTTTTCTGCATCTATTGAGGTGATTTTGTGATTTTTGCCTTTAAGTCCATTTGGTGGTTTATCATATTTTTGTCTTGCATATGTTAAACCATACCAGCATTTCAGGAATAAATAAAAATTTGTTACAGTATGTGATCATTTTGATATATTTCTATATTTTGTTTACAGATTTTTATTGATTATTTTTAAGTGTAATTTCATCAGGGATATTAGCCTGTATTTTGCAAATTTTGCTGTCTTTACCTGGTTTGGATATTAGAATGATACTGAGTTTGTAGAAGGAGTTTGAGTGCTCCTTTTCCTTTCTTCCTTCATTTCTTCCTTTCTTTCTTCCTTTCTTTATGATAGTTTAATAAGGAGTTGCTATAGATCTTTGAAAGCCTGGATTTATTTTTTAAGCTGAAAGGTTTTTCATTACAATTTCAAGTTCTTTACTAGTAAAGGGTCTCTTTAAAAAAAAATTTTTTGGTTTAACTTCAATGATTTCACTAAATCCAGAAATTCATCCATTCCTTTTAGATTTTCTAACTTAATGAAAACAGTCTTTTTTAAAATAGTCCTTTAAAATATTGTGAATTTCTTTAGTGTTTGTTGTAATGTTTTCCTGATTGTTTTTGGCTCTGTTAAATTGTGTCCTTTTTTTAAATTTCTTTTGAATGGTTGATATATCTAATGTATAAAGTAAGTATTGAAGTCATCTACTATTAATGGATTGACGTTAATCTGTGTCTTCAATTCCATTATTAGATTTTTATGAAATTGTTGTCACAGAGTTTTGTTCATCTCTCTTAAGGAAACTGTCATCTTGGTTAACTGTCCCCTTAATTAGAATTAATTGTGCATCTTAATTTCATCTGATTAGTTTCAGTTTGAAGTCTACTTTGTCAGATATTATGACACCAATATAGACTTGCCTTCTCATCCTATTTAGTAACTTTGCTGATCTTTTTCCTCTGAGATAGTAAAGTTCTCAACCTTCCTAATGGCTCAACCCTTTAATATAGTTCTTCATGTTGTGGTGACCCTCAATTATAAAATTATTTTGTTGCCACTTCATAACTGTAGTTATATTGCTTTTATGAATTATAATATAAATATCTGATATGCAGGATATGTGATATGTGGCCCCCCCCAAAGCAATCATGACTCAAAATTGAGAATCACTGCTCTAAGACAATATATATCTTTAAAACTGGGATGTTGGAGGTGACGCCCACATGGATTTTGTTTCTTAATCCATTCAGTCATTCTGTCTTTTGACTGGAGAATGGAGGCTACAGATATTGAAAGCTAGTACTGAAATGTGTGTGTATTGATTGTGGTCATAGTGTTCTTGATTTGGGGTATTGTTTGTGCTCTCAGTGGTCGTTTGAATTTTTGCTGACTGTATTATTCCAGGTGGTCTGCCATGGAAGACATTGCTCCAGGTTCTTCTGTCCTTCAAAGTTTCCACTGAGAAATTAGAAATTATTCTAATAGGTTTTTTTTAATTGTGTGTTACTTGCATTTTTTTATTCTTTGCAGCTTTCAATATACTTTCTTATTCTGTTTCCTTAATGTTTTAACTATGATTACCAGGAATATTTTCTTTTATCTATTGGGTGTTCTGAATGCTTCTTGTATTTGCATGGGTGCGTCTTTCCTTAGTTTGGGGAAGTTTTCTTCTATAATTTTACTGAAGACTTGGTTTATACCACAGATTTGTTATTCTACCTACTCTATGACTATAATTCAAAGGCTTGAGTTTTTTATGGTGTTCCACATTTCCTCTGTGTTTCTTTCCTGATTTTTTTAACATGTTCTAATTTATCTTCACAACCTGTAGTCTATCTTCTGCTTAAGTCCACTTCCTTATTTCTATCTTTTTACTGAATTTAGTTAGCAAATCTTGGATTATCTATCATTTCCATCATACTTACATTTGTATTTTCTTGGGTATTATTTAGGTGTTTATTATCCTTATCCTCTTTCCCCTTGATTTTATTAAATTATATTTTATGCCTTTTCAAAACTCCTTGAATGATTGAAGAAGTTTGTGATTGTTATTATAAATTCTGTGTCCTGGAGATCATGTAGGTAAAGATTTCCATAGAACTAACAGGGCTTGTAGAGAAGACACTGGCTTAATCTTTCACCTTGTTGATATTCTTGCTTATTCAAACTTCTCTGAAAGACTCTAACTAGCAGTGTTTTCAAAGCAAAGACTCATGACCAAACCTTTGGCAGAGTACAGGGAATTATAAGAAAGAAGGGGAGTTAGTCTGATGGGGAAAGGATAGGAGCTCCACAAGGACCAAATATATCTGGGCACAGGGTCTTTTCTGAGACTGACATTCAACCAAGGACCATGTATGGATATAACCTAGAACCTCCGCTCAGATGTAGCCTGTGGTAGCTCAGTAACCAATGGGTTTCCCAAAGTGAGGGGAACAAGGACTATTTCTAACAGGAACTCAATGACTGGCTCTTTGGTCTCCCCACCCCCGAAGGGAGGAGCAGTCCTGTTAGGCCACAGAGGAGGGCTTTGCAGCCAGTCCTGAAGATACCTGATAAAACAGGATCAGATGAATGGGGAGGAGGTCCCCCCTATCAGTGGACTTGGAAAGGGGCATGGTGGAGATGAGGGAGGGAGGGAAGGACTGGGAGGGAATGAGGGATGGGGACACGGCTGGGATACAGAGTTAATAAAATGTAACTGATAAAAAAAATAATAAAATAAATAAATAAATAAAAAATAAAATAAATGAAAAAAAAAATCATCCCCTCAGTTACCTAAACTCAAGAGCAGGCCCTTAAAAAAAAAAAAAAAAAAAAACTTCTAAAGTATATTCATCTAATATGATGTTGAGAAATTAAATCTAACTACCAGACAATATGGATTGGATTTGAAGAAATCAAGTTTTAAAATAGCTCTTCTAAAATATCATAGGTATAAATCACTGTGCCATTGTTTGCAAGTCTGCTGTACATACCATTAACTTTCTCCAGGAATTGATCAATCCACAGTCATCATATATGTGGTATTTCAGACATCATTGAGAACAAAGAATAGTAAATACACCACTGATAAAGAGCATGTCACAAGAAAATGAAGAAAGGAGGCCAGATTGGTGTCACCACACCACTTTACAGTTTGTTAGACATATTTGTGTGACTCCTACTTGCTCCAAGAACAGCTGCAGGTACTTATGATAATTTGCACATCTCTAGCCTAAAAAAAAACATTATAAGGTGTCATAAATTGCTTACAAAGTTAGCCGATTCATGGACTTTTTAAAGACCCACTGAAACATTTCTTCTGGATCTTATTACCCAGGAAATAAGAAACTAAAGCAACAATGGCATTAAAATATAGCAAAAAAAAAAAAAAAAAAAAGCAAATTGTGAGATGTTCTTGTAGCTTTGCATATCTATCTATGATCTGTACTCCATCTGCTTCAAAAGCTTCCCAGTTATTCTTTTGGAAGGACAATTGAATAGTATCATTAGCATAAAGTCAAGTGTAATTTCTAAATGCAATGATATTATCACTAAATATCTTTTACACAGGAAATTGAGCTCTAAATTTCAAGTGGTAACAGCTATATATAAAACTAGCTTTTTTAGATACCAAATTATTACCTATTAGGAATAAAATTATTTCCTAATTTTCTGTGTTCGAACGTATATAAGGATAGATGAAGTATCTACTTTTTTAATTCACCAAAAAATCTTAATAAAAGCAACAATTAAAAATATAGAATTATTTAGACATAACTGGGATGTTTTTATCAAACCTTTCCTCAGAACTCAGGGACACCATTGGAAGAGGAGGCATAAAAGGTGAAAGACGCAGAGGATATGGAGTACAACAAGTAAATGAAGCCTCTAAATTATATGAGCAAAGTTCATATGAATTTACAGAAACTAAAGCAGCATGTACAGTGCCTGTGCAAGTCTGTACCAGATCCTCTTCGTATATAATATGGCTTCCAGTTTTTTGTTTTTATGAGATGCTTGGGTGCTCCAAGTTGGTCTCTGACTCTTGTGCCTTCCCTTGAGCTCTTTTCCTCCTGTTGGTTTGTTCTGTCCAAATTTGATGTGACAGTTTTTGTTTTAAGCATTACATTATATTTATTTTGTCATATTTTAATACTACCTCCTAGAAACTTTTTCTTTTTTAGTGAAAAACAGAAAAGGAGTGGATTCAGATGGGTGGGGAGGCAGAGAACAACTGAAAGGAGTAAGAGGAGGTAAAAGCAAAATCAAGATATATTATTTGAGAAAAGAATTTATTTCCAATAAAAGAGAAAAGGAATATAGTGTTATAAAGAGATAGGGGATGGGGTGAGAGGTTTAAATGGGAAAATGGGAATGAGAACAGCACAAAGGAGAGACTGTGGGGAGAAACAAGTAAAACTAAATGCCTTTTGAGGAGCCATATTTAAACCTACTACTGTAAAGTTTTCTCAAATATATACATAAGAGAAAGAAACTTAAGTGGAGTCACCATATAATGATGGAGAAAATGCCCCAACTAGACATTTTATGCCACCATGTAAAACCTCTACTGCCAGGAAAGGTTACAACTTCTTGAGTAGTTGGCTAAAGGGTTCTCATAGACACCATTCTACCAATATCACAAGGTATTGCCAAGGCTTGATGGTAATGTCATATTGTGAAAGACATGATTTACCCTACACTGAGTCTCCAGAAAGGTGATTCTGTAATCACCTTTGTATCTTCAGAGCCTAATATAAGTATGAGACTACTACAATACTCAACTGATGAAAATAAATAAAGATATAGTAGGCTGAACAAACCAATGAAGTGCTTGATACCTACATGGATCTAATGAACCCCTTTTCAAGGAACATCTCTGTTAAGACATTAATATCACAAATACTACTGCACATAATTTTAATATATTATTAATCCCTAAAAGAATGCTTATATTGAAATTTCTTTCAACTTACACATCTTTAGTGACAGGTAGAATACAGGTAGACCATAAGCAATGTGTACTAAAGCTGACTTGGCAGTGTTATGCAGTAACTATTTCACACATCGAAGTGCTCCAGAGCAGTACTACTCAAGAACTAGCTCATCAGGATCTGGTATCCCTTGGTTCTTTCTAGTTAACTGTTCTTTTGTCTTAGGCTGCTTCATCCTTTTTGGTTCTTACAGGTTCCAAAGTCGCAAGTACTGCACTGAGATGTGAGTTCACTCTCACCTTTCCACTGACTATCTCTTAAAAGTGGAACCCTGTCAGGTGAAGTGGACGTTTCTGGTTTCTTTGAGTCGGGTGATGTGTTGCTGGAAGCTGGCTTGTGAGAAGGCATGTGATGTTTTGCTGTGAGCTCTCTCATGCGAGGGGCCTGACTTTGGCCAGCTGAGAACATCTGTGACTGGACTCTGAGGAGAGGAGATACATAGAAGCCCAGGGACAGTGAGATTAACATTGTTACGCTGATCTTCATGCTTTGACACTTGACTTCCAAGAGAGAAATGTTCCCAAGAATTTCTCAGGTCAATCCAACTGAGTCTTGTAGCTTTTCTTGTGTCCTGATCTTCTGAATCCTGCTGATTCATGTTGGTGCTTGGTGTTGGTGTTGGCCTCTTGATTGGACGCTGGTATCTGGACAATCCAAAGAACTACTTCTAAAAAGGTCTACAACCCCCTTTACCTAATAACCTTCTTTTTCCCCTACCTCTGGTCAGTGGCGGGGAGGTAGAAGTGTTTAGAAACCCTAAATAAAGTATGTTTGGTCAAAAATCTAAGTCTACACTTAGCTCTAGTAAAGACAGAAAATTTGGCCACTCATTCAGACAATGTGTTTGTATGTACAGTCTTCAGAAGCTGAAATGACTATTGAAAAAAGGATCAATCACATTCTGCTGTCACTGCATAGTACCATGTTATCTATGGAGTTTAAATGTATCATTAGGTGATAGGGTCCAGTTTTATTTGTTTTGGTTTTTTGTTTTGTTTTGTTTTGTTGAAGCTAGAAAAGCTGACACTCTGTCACAAACAAAGCTAATAAATCTATAGCAGGGCTCTGGTTAGGTCCTATCACAGGAAGAAGTCAAGGAAAAACTAAATGACGCTCAGGGTGGAGAGACTTGAAATTCAGATGAAGTATGGTGTTTGGTTCATAGTAAAGGCCAATGTTGCATTTTTAGGAATGTCTGATTTACTGCAGTATTATAAGGTGTTAATGACATAAAAAACTGCTGATGAGCACATTAGAATATTGCCATCTTGTGAAACTTTTCAGTGAGTGCTCTTCCAGGGAACAAAATCCCAGCACCCACATGGCAGCTCACAACTGTCTATAACTCTAAGATGACACTTTCGCATAGACACACATTCAGGCAGAATACCAATGCACATAAAATAAATCTTTGTGATTATATTTTATGGTGTTCACACCTAGAGGAAATTACCTGAAGTAAATTTCTCAGAATGTACCAGCATTGTTAAAGAACACTCCCCTGTGTACAAATCATTTCACTTAAATATAATGATAGTATCTTTTTATATAAACATAGAAATCTAGAAAAATATATAGCATTGTTAAAAATTGTCTGGTGAAGGATGATGGACATGACTGCATTCTACATACTCACAGGATATTAGATCTTTTCACATTCGCACTATAGAAATAAAAAAGATTCTAAGGAGACAGGTGCACATAGTGGTATCAGAAGTAAAGGTGGAGCCTAGCATGACTTTGTGAGTGTCACCTTCAGAGTTCATTTCCCTTCTGATACAGCTCAGGTGTAGCCTAGGATCTGGAGAGTGAGCATCTTCCATTCTACTGCTTGAGCCAGGAGAACATATGCTAATTAATATTTCTGGTACACAGTGATATTTTGAGAAGGGGTAAGAGCCCTAGGCCTTCACCTAGAAAGAGCTTTGCTTCTATCATTACTCAGTATGACACTCCCAAGTACAGCTAAAGATGGGTGGGAGTGTCATACTGAGTTTTGTGCTATGCTTCGTCACTTGAACACACTCATTTTAATTTTTTAATATTCACATTTATTCATTTCTCTCTCGTGTGCTCTGTCTTTAGTTCACTGGTCTCTCTGTTTCTCTTCTACCCCTCACTAAGAGATGCTCCAGTCATCTACATAAATTCTGAGAGCCACTGTCCTGCTGGGATCCTGACTCCCTCAAGGAACTGATCATACTTGTACCTGCATCCCTCAGAACAATTTGAAGTTTTCTATCTTCTTTGAGTTTGTAGCAGACTCCAGCCAGCTTCTCTAATCCTGTAGTTGTTCTTCAGGTAACAAATCACATTTCCAGCTTCTGTCATTTACATGCCTTAAAGCAGTTTCTTCTAACCATCCAGCATCATCTTGTCATAGATTGATCTGATTCCCAAAGACCAGATACTTCACTGCTGAGCTGATAGAATTGATACTCAGTCTGTATGCCCACAGCCAGAATGACAATCTGGCTGCCTTGCTGTGACTTCCAATTTTCTATCTTCTCACCATGTGGAGCTTTCCCATGTGAGGTAGAGAAACGATGAGGATAGTGAAAACCAATTTTCTGTTTTTCTCTTAAGTAGAAGGGTCTCTTACAGAAAGTAAATATGGAAGCAAACAGGAATTAGATCTTATTTATTTAAAGTAATTTAAGTCCCATGTAATTTCTTATTTGTACCCTCAACTCCAGTTCTTTGGAGAAAACACAATCACTATCTTCTGACAGCATAATATGAAGGCTCTGTGTTTTTTTTTTTTGTTTGTTTGTTTTTTTTTTTGTTTTTTTTTTCAATGCAGTTTATTCAGGAACATTGAACAATCCTCGGACCCCGGGGAAAGCCAGCCCACAGCTTAAATAGCCTCTGGGTAGCCAACCCAGGCGTGCCACGGGGGCAATGCAGATAGGTCCACATACATGGAAGCAAGCCAGATCCTCGGCCTTAGCCAAATGTGGAGTTGTTCCTGACAGAGAGCACTCACCATCGGGAAGGTGGAGGGCGGAAACCAGCTCCATCTTTAAGGCATAGTATTCTGCAGCTCTCTACAGTTCCCCCTTTTTGTTTTAGACGCATCAGGCAAGAGTAGAGGTCTGATCTCTGATATTAGAAATAAATTGGGACTTTGTACAGATGTTCATTTAGGTGTCATCCACCCAAAGAGCATCGGACCCGTCCAATACCTTTTTCTCAGAGGCGGGACCTGGGGCATCAACCCGCATGCAATCAGACATGCTCTTCTCTGGGTCCAAAGCGGCTGACCCTGAGTGCAGTGCTTAGCCTCGCATCCTGAGCGTATCATTTTAGCTTTTTATGGTATCCAACCATGCTTGGGGAGAATGCCTTGCTTCAATGGCTGTAAAGGCCTGAATGATCATGGCTGCATCACACTGTTGTGAGACTCTAATCTTGCATATATACCACAGGCAAACCAAGGAGACCAACACCAGAAGGCCTGCTAACACTCCCATGCCCGCCCATTCCTTCAGATGATTCATGGCTGCAGCAATCCATGTTGATAATCCTGTGGCTAGTCCTGCGTCCACTCCGGTAGAATTTACTGTGACAATGGCCACTCTCAGCTGCTCCATCGTAGTATCGAATTCTCCAGTCCAATTACCTAAAATATAGCTCGACAATTGTTTAGACAGATTTGCAGCGCAGGAAAAATTCTCATGTTGTATGCTAGTGACACAAAGTCCAGCATACTTTCATTGACAGCCAGGTTGAGCAATTTGCCATAGGGTATCAATTTGCTCCTGCAAGAGGTCAATCCTCTGATTGACCACCATCAAGCTTCCTTTTAGTTGAGCATTAATTCCTTTATGTACAACTAAGGCATGAGCTACATTGGCTCAATGATTATTCAGGGTCTGAGCAGTCTGCCCAGTATGACTCATGGAGAATGCCCTGGTGGTAGCTCCAACAGCCGTCAATGAGATGGTAGTAACAATGGTGGCTGTAGTTCCAAGATCCCTTTTCTGTCTGAAGAGAGTCATAGCGCGAGGGGCATCAATGGGCACAGGTACCCAGTGAGGCATGCGAGTAACCAGGGCATACCTAACTTTACTAGCATTGGGGTTTAAAAAAAAGCGAGTATCATTACCACAATTACTTGGCTCTATCTGGCTAATAATGCATAAAAATGGGGGATATAGACAAACAGGTGTGGGCTTATAGGAAATATTATGAGAAGCCTTAACCCCTCGTTGGAACATCCTGCGTCAGTTCTAGAACTAGCAGTGGTGGTGTCCGAGGTCTGAGTAGGTTCAGGAGACCATTGCCCCCAGGGGCGAGATGTGCTCCATGCCAATTGACTAACTCCATATTTTCCTCCAATTTTGAAAGTCATTTAAGGTTCTTAAATTATTTTTTTCCCTTTTTTTCTTAAATTTTTCATCAATTACACTTTATTCATTCTGCATCCCCCTATAAGCCCCTCCCTCCTCCCATCCCAATCCCACCCTCCCTCCTCCCTCTGCTTGCATGCCACTCCCCAAGTCCACTAATAGGGGAGGTTCTCCTCTCCTTTCTGTTCTTAGTCTGTCAGTTCACATCAAAAGTGGCTGTATTGTCCTGTACTGTGGCCTGGTAAGGCTGCACCCCCCCCCCCAGAGGGAGGTGATGAAAGAGCAGGCCAATCAGATTATGTCAGAGGCAGTCCCTCTTCACATTACTATGTAACCCAATTGGACTCTGAACTGCCCTGGACTACATCTGTGCAGGGGTTCTAGGTTATCTCCATGAATAGTCCTTGGTTGGAGTATGAGTCACTGGGAAGTTCCCTATGTTCAAATTTTCTTGTTCTGTTGCTCTCCTTGTGGAGACCCTGTCCTCTCCAGCTCTTACTATTTCCCAGTTCTTACCTAAAATTCCGTTCACTCTGCCCAACAGTTGCCCATCAGGCTCAGCATCTGCTTTGATAGTCTGAAGGGCAGAGGCTTTCAGAGGCCCTCTGTGGTAGGTTCCTAGGTTGTTTCCTGTTTTCTTCTTCTTCTGATGTCCATCCTCTTTGCCTTTCTGGATGGGGATTGGACGTTTTAGTTAGGGTCCTCTCTCTTGCTTAGTTTCTTTAGATGCACAGGTTTTAGTGGGTTTGTCCTATGTTGTATGTCTATATGAGTGAGTATATACCATGTGTGTCTTTTTGCTTCTGAGACAACTCACTCAGGATGATCCTTTCCAGATCCCACCATTTACCTGCAAATTTCATGATTTCCTTATTTTTCATTGCTGAGTAATATTCCATTGTGTAGATGTACCACAATTTCTGCATCCATTCTTCAGTTGAGGGGCATCTGGGTTGTTTCCAGCTTCTGGCTATTACAAATAAAGCTGCTACAAACATGGTTGAGCAAATGTCCTTTTTGTGTACTTGAGCCTCTTTTGGATATATGCCCAGTAGTGGTATGGCTGGATCTTGAGGAAGTGCTATTCCTAGTTGTCTGAGAAAGCGCCAGATTGATTTCCAGAGTGGTTGTACAAGTTTACATTCCCACCAGCAGTGGAGAAGGGTTCCCCTTTCTCCACAACCTCTCCAGCATGTGTTGTCACTTGAGTTTTTGATCTTGGCCATTCTCATGGGTGTAAGGTGAAATCTCAGGGTTGTTTTGATTTGCATTTCCCTAATGGCTAATGAGGTTGAGCATTTCTTTAAGTGCTTCTCTGCCATTCGGTATTCCTCTACGGAGAATTCTCTGTTTAGCTCTGTTCCCCATTTTTTAAGTGGATTACTTGGTTTGCTGCTTTTCAGCTTCTTTAGTTCTTTATATATACTGGATATGAGTCCTCTGTCAGATAAAGGGTTGGTGAAGATTCTTTCCCAATCTGTAGGTGGTCGCTTTGTTTTGATGACAGTGTCCTTTGCTTTACAGAAGCTTTTCAGTTTCATGAGGTCCCATTTATTGGTTGTTGCTCTTAGAGTCTGTGCTGTTGGTGTTCTGTTCAGGAAGTTTCCCCCTGTACCGATGAGTTCTAGGGTATTTCCCACTTTTTTTTCAAGCCGATTTAATGTGTCTGGTTTTATGTTGAGGTCTTTGATCCACTTGGACTTCAGTTTTGTGCAGGGTGACAAGTATGGATCTATTTTCATTTTTCTACATGTAGACATCCAGTTAGACCAGCACCATTTGTTGAAGATGCTATCTTTTTTCCATTGTATGGTTTTGGCGTCTTTGTCAAAGATCAGGTGTCCATAAGTGTGTGGGTTTATTTCTGGGTCCTCTGTTCGGTTCCATTGATCCACCATTCTGTTTCTATGCCAGTACCATGCAGTTTTTGAAACTGTTGCTCTATAGTACAACTTAAGATCAGGGATGGAGATACCTCCAGAAGATCTTTTATTGTAGAGGATTGTTTTAGCAATTCTGGGTTTCTTGTTATTCCATATGAAGTTGAGAATTTTCCTTTCCAGGTCTGTAAAGAATTGTGTTGGTAATTTGATGGGCATTGCATTGAATCTGTAGATTGCTTTTGGTAAGATGGCCATTTTTACTATGTTAATCCTACCAAGCCATGAGCATGGGAGATCTTTCCATCTTCTCATATCTTCTTCTAATTCTTTCTTCAGAGATTTGAAATTTTTTTCATACAAGTCTTTGACTTCCTTGGTTAGGGTTACTCCGAGGTACCTTATGTCATGTGTGGCTATTGTGAAGGGTGTTGTTTCCTTAATTTCTTTCTCAGCCCTTTTGTCTTTTGTATACAGAAGGGCTACTGATTTTTTTGAGTTAATTTTGTATCCTGCCACTTTGCTGAAGGTGTTTATCAGCTGTAGGAGTTCCCTGGTAGAGTTTTTGGGGTCACTCACGTATACTATCATATCATCTGCAAATAGTGATAATTTGACTTCTTCCTTTCCAATTTGTATCCCCTTGATCTCCTTCAACTGTCTTATTGCTCTAGCAAGGACTTCCAACACTATGTTGAAGAGATATGGAGAGAGTGGGCAGCCTTGTCTTGTCCCTGATTTCAGTGGGATTGCTTTAAGTTTCTCTCCATTCAGTTTGATGTTGGCTATAGGCTTGCTGTATATCGCCTTTACTATGTTTAGATATGTGCCTTGTATCCCTGATCTCTCCAATACTTTGAACATGAATGGATGTTGGATTTTGTCAAAGGCTTTTTCAGCATCTAGGGAGATTATCATGTGGTTTTTTTCTTTCAGTTTGTTAATATGGTGGATCACATTGATGGATTTCCGTATATTGAACCACCCCTGCATACCTGGGATGAAGCCTACTTGGTCATAGTGGATAATATCTTTGATGTGTTCTTGGATTCGGTTTGCAAGTATTTTATTAAGTATTTTTGCATCAATGTTCATAAGGGAGATTGGCCGGAAATTCTCTTTCTTTGTTGAGTCTTTGTGAGGTTTAGGTACCAAGGTGACTGTGGCTTCATAGAATGAATTTGGTAATATTCCTTCTGTTTCTATTTTGTGGAATAGTTTGAAGAGAATTGGTGTTAGCTCTTCTTTGAAGGTCTGGTAGAATTCTGCGCTGAAGCCATCTGGTCCTGGGCTTTTTTTGGATGGGAGACTTTTGATGACCGCCTCTATTTCTTTGGGGGATATAGGTCTATTTAGTTGATTTACCTGGTCCTGGTTCAGCTTTGGTAAGTCAAATCGATCAAGAAAATTGTCCATTTCATTTAGATTTTCAAATTTTGTGGCATATAGACTTTTGAAGTAAGTCCTAATGATTGTTTGGATTTCCTCAGTGTCTGTAGTTATATCCCCCTTTTCATTTCTGATTTTGTTGATTTGGGTGGTGTCTCTCTGCCTTTTAGTTAGCCTGGCTAAGGGTTTGTCGATCTTGTTGATTTTCTCAAAGAACCAGCTCTTGGTTTCATTGATTCTTTGAATTGTTTTATTTGTTTCCAATTGATTGATTTCAGCCCTGAGTTTGATTATTTCCAGCCGTCTACTCCTTCTTGGTGTGTCTGCTTCTTCTTTTTCTAGGGTTTTTAAGTGAGCCATTAGGGTGCTTGAATGAGCTGTCTCGAATTTCTTTTTGAAGGCACTTAGTGCTATGAACTTTCCTCTTAGCACTGCTTTCATTGTGTCCCATAAGTTCGGGTATGTTGTGTCTTCATTTTCATTGATTTCTAGAAAGACTTTAATTTCTTTCTTTATTTCTTCCCTGACCCAGCTGTCATTTAGTAACAAGTTGTTCAGTTTCCATGTGTGTGTAGGCTTTTTGTTATTTCTGTTATTGTTGAGGTCCAGCTTTATTCCATGGTGATCAGACAAGATACATGGGATTATTTCAATCTTCTTGTATTTGTTGAGGCTTGCTTTGTGACCCACTATGTGGTCTATTTTGGAGAAGATTCCATGAGGTGCTGAGAAGAAGGTAAATTCTTTTTTGTTTGGGTGTAAAGTTCTGTAAATGTCTGTTAGGTCCATTTGATTCATGACCTCTGTCAGAGACATTGTTTCTTTGTTTAATTTCTGTTTGGTTGACCTGTCCTTTGTTGAGAGTGGGGTGTTGAAGTCTCCCACTATTAATGTGTGTGGATCTATATGTGCTTTAAATTTTATCAATGTTTCTTTCACAAATGTGGGTGCCCTTGTATTTGGGGCATATATGTTCAGGATTGTGATGTCTTCCTGGTGGAATTTTCCCTTGATGAGTATGAAGTGTCCTTCCCCATCTCTTTTGATTAATTTTGGTTGAAAGTCTATTTTATCAGATATTAGAATGGCTACTCCTGCTTGCTTCTTGGGTCCGTTTGCTTGGAAAGTCGTCTTCCAACCCTTTACCCTCAGGTAATGTCTATCTTTGTGTCTTAGGTGTGTTTCTTGTATGCAACAGATTGCTGGGTTTTGTTTACGTATCCATTCTGTTAATCTGTGTCTTTTTATTGGAGAGTTGAGTCCATTGATGTTGAGAGAGATTAATGACCAGTGGCTGTTAGATCTCTTGATTTTGATGTTGGCTGTGGTCATCAGGTTGTGTGTTTGGTTGCTTTTTGTTTTACTGAAGTGAGGTTATTTATTTCCTGTGTTTTCTTGAATGTAGCTAGCTTTCTTGGGTTGTATTTTCCCTTCCAGTGTCTTCTGTAATGCTGGATTTGTTTGTAGGTATTGTTGAAATTTGTTTTTGTCATTGAATATCTTGTTTTCTCCATGTATGAGGACTGAGAGTTTTGCTGGGTATAGTAGCCTGGGCTGACATCTGTGTTCTCTTAGGGTCTGCATGATATCTGTCCAGGCCCTTCTGGCTTTCATAGTCTCTGTTGAAAAGTCAGGTGTGATTCTAATGGGTTTGCCATTATATGTTACTTGGCCTTTTTCCCTTGCAGCTTTTAGTATTTTTTCTTTGTTCTGTATACTTACTGTTTTGATTATTATGTGGCGGGAGGATTTTCTTTTCTGGTCAAATTTGCTGGGTGTTCTGTAGGCCTCATGTATTCTAATTGGCCTCTCCTTTAGCTTGGGGAAATTTTCTTCAATGATTTTGTTGAAAATATTTTCTGGGCCTTGGAGAAGGGAGTCTTCTTTTTCCTCTATACCTATTATTCTTAGGTTTTGTCTTTTCATATTGTCTTGCATTTCTTGGATGGTCTGTGTCAGGAATTTTTCAGATTTAACATTTTCTTTGACAGATACATCGATTTCTTCCATTGTATCTTCTACACCTGAGATTCTTTCTTCCATCTCTTGTAGTCTGTTGGTTATGCTTACCTCTGTAGTTCCTGTTTTCTTCCCTAGATTCTTCCTTTCCATTATTTCTTCCATTTGTGTTTTCTTTAATTTTTCCAATTCTATCTTCAGGTCTTGAGTTGTTTTGTTTACTTCCTTCACCTGTCTGATTGTACTTTCCTGTTTTTCTTTTAGTTCCTTCAACTCTGTTTCTTTCATTTCATTCAGTGTTTTAAGCATTTCCTTTCTAAAGGCCATAAACTGTTTGGCTGCAGCTTCCTCTATTTCTTTACGGATGGCAATATTCTGTTTGAGTTTATCTTCCTCTATGTCTTTACGAATCTTATTTGTTTCCTCTGTTATCATCTTCATGAGCATACTTGTTAGGTCATCTTCTTGGATTTCAGTTATGGTGGGGTGTCCAGGGCTACTTGCCCCTGGGTATCTGGGTTCTGGAGATGCCATATTGCTCTGTCTTTTGTTGCTTGAGCTTTTACGCTGGCCTCTACCCATTGTGTTATCTTAGGAGTTTGGGGTTATTTTCTGGTGGTTCCTGGGGATCCTGTGGGGGAGAGAATCCCCTTTGCAGAAAGCTGGATTTTCCTGAAGGATGTCTTCTCAGCTTTTTGGGTATAGTCCCTGGATGGCTGGTGTTTTTTCAGGAGTTACTCACCTCAGGGATATAGACCTGAGTGGTAACTGTGGTCTTTGTTAGTCGAGAGGGTTCTCCTCTCACCCAGGGAAGTCCTGAGGGCAGCTGCCCTGTTTCTGGGTTTCTTGTTGCAAATTTAATGATCAGCTGCTGTGACCCAGTTGGACATCAGGCGTGCCTCAACTGTTTGTGCTTGTGTCTGGAGCACAGCTGAGTGCTGGCACCTCGGCCCCACTAGACTGCTAGACTTTTTCTAGGGAAGGATTGGGTGATTTAGATCAGTACAGTTTCCTTCCTTCCCCGTGGATTCTCTGGAGACACGGACTCCTAGTGTCTTTTTTTGCCCTGGCGCACACTGCTCAGTGTCCGCCAGCTGGCTGGCCACAGAAATTTGCCTGTGCCTGGAGCACAGCTGTGTGATGGCGGCTCAGTCTCTGCCAGCTGTCTGGTGCGCAGAAACTGCCTGTGTCTGCCTTTGTGGCTTTTGGGAGTCTGAGTGGCTCCCTAAGGTGGGCAATTTTCTGGGGACCTTTTCAGGTTGGGGGTGAGCTGAGTGCTCTGAGATCAGACCCGCCGTTTCTATCTCCGGCGGCGAATCAGGCGCGCAGGCAGGCAGGGCTCTGTGCCGGAACCTGGGTCCCCGGCTCTGGCTCCGGGCTGGCTCCTGGGGTGCCCGTTGAACCCGCCCGAGTCTTTTCCAGGGGATGTCTGGGTGACCTAAGGCCGGTCCCAATCGTTTCCTGTACCCTGGGGTTATCTCTCGACTGAAAATTCCAGTCTCTGATAGTGTGGTGCCCAAGGTTCAGTCTGTGACCGTGACCAGAGACACTGGCTTGTGGCTCTGGGCTGGGGCTCGGGCTGGCGGCCGGCAGCCAAGCGTCTGGCGGAACCGGGATCTCTTCCGCGGTTTAGCCGGGTGAGTTAAAAGCTGATTGAATCCCCCACCGTGGGGTATCCTCTCACCTGGGAAACACGATGACTGTGTTTTATGGCCGAGAGTTCTGATTGCTGTTCACTGTGCTGATCCTGCTGTGCTGCTGCTCAGAATGAGAGTCCTCCCGGCGCCACCATCTTGCCCCTCCCCCCCAAGGCTCTGTGTTTTAACAGACATTCACTGAGAGGTCTGGATTCGAGTGTTCTTGTCTTTTGAACTCTTTTGATTTTAATTGTTAGGATTTTATTTTCTTCATAAAACATAAACCAGAGAAGATTTGTAGTTATAAGATGCACTGTTTGTCTCATCTGCCCATCCATGGCTTTGTAGCCATTAAATTCCTTACATGGCACCACCATCCACTACTGAAATATTAAAGTTTTTGAAGGGAAATATCAATGAGTCCCAATTTCCCTACAGCAGTTAGATCGTATTAAGGCCTTTGAGAAATTCAGATTTACCCCATGTAGTTCAGAAAAATGAGCAGAAATCTATGGAGCATTATTCTAACTCTAAGGTGGAATTTTCACCACCATGAGTGCTGTGTCTTACAATTGAAGGCCTCACTCAGTAATAAAGAAAAGGCATAAAACGAAATCACTGGCAAGATAGGACAGAGCCTGAAGAGCCACTACTGGGTATTCTTATGGTCTGCAATCAAGAAGACAGCCTTAAGAGGTGAGTCTACAACCCCCAACAGAGAAAAGAAAACAGCAGGAGATATTGCTGTTTGAGTGGCAAAGACATGTCAGGAATTTGCTGTCTCTGGATCACTTGTACTTGTCTCAACAAACAGTTATATGTTGTAGGGCATTTAGTGTGTAGAATGACCATCAAACTACCTGCTCTACCCATTTAGGAAGGCTTTGCAGACACGTAGAGCACTTCACCAGCCTCTAGCTTGTGTAGTCTGTTTTTCCTAGTCATAGTACAAAGAGAAGCCATTAACAATACTGTAGAAGTATGGATTTGTAAAATAACAGGATAAGGCTAATTCTCTCTTCAATGTTGTAAAGTAAAAAGAGCAAAGCTAATTGTGTGGTTTTAATGAAAAGGCTTCCTTGTTTCTATGGAACTTGGTTTACCTGGCTCCTGAGAATCACTCTTTAGACTAGCCTCTCCTTTCATTCAACTAAAATGCTGAGGAATGAGGGGAGGGGGAGGAACTAAAATCTGCACTTACCCCCAAAATCTAGGATGCAATTTTTAGTGAGAGTCTGAAAATGAAATTCTAGATTCACAAAACTCACTGTATATAGAACCATAATAAGTGAACTGCATTTCTGCTTAGTTTATAAGAGGCCATTTTCTCCCTCCCTTTCCTTTTGTATTTTCTCTCCTATGTTCAAATTTCCTCTGTATTCCAATTTTTTTCTTTATATAAACACTGTTGTCAAATTGGATTAAGGACTACTGAAATGAATCCATTTTAATCAATTACTCCTCCAAAGATCTTATCTACAAATATAATCACATTCTGAGCTCCTGGGGATTAAGGCTTCAGTGTGTATATTGATGTTATGTAGGACCACCTTTCACCTCATCTCAGTACTGTTCCTAAAAGTGATACTTTTGCACTAACACAGCACCCTTGGAATCCTTGTGGCTCCCATGTAGTGGAATACTGCCTGGGAACAACAAGGCTTTCATGAGAATGCACACCAGAACTGACTATTTCCCAGCCTCTAATCCATCCTTGAGGTATTGCTCTGGTTAGTTGAATCAACTTGACACAAATTAGAATGACCTGAGGAGAGGAAACCTTACTTAAGGAGTTGTCTCTGATTGGCCAATGGACAAGCTTGTGAAGCTTCCTTAATTAATAATTGATGTAGAAGAGTCCAGCCTATTTTGGGCAGTGTTACTCCTCAGTAGGTTGTCCTAGGTGGCAAAGATGCAAGCTGAGTCAGCCATTGAGATCAAGCCAGTAAGAACCACAACTCTGCTTTAGCTATTGCTTCTAGGTTCCTGCTTTGAATACCTATCCTGGCTCTCCTCAGTAATGGAATGTGACCAGGGAGTTAATAGATGAAATAAGCTTTTTTTCAATTTAAGTTGTTTTGGTCATGGTGTCTTATCACAGCAATGGAAAGCAAAGTAGGATAGTGTAATACTTAAAACTGTTACTTTCACTTATTATTGAATCATAGAATAAATATTATCTTATTATACATCCATATCATTGGAGAAGAAATGACAGAAATCTCAGTGATAATGATTAGCTAGTAGAATGGGACCACTTGCTAATAGGTAACAGAAATTGAAAATATTTGTTTTTTCTAATATCTTAGTTTCCACATTTCTTAAACTTCTAGCAAGTAGTATTTTTATGTTGTCCACATATAGTAAAAACAATCAGAAAAATAGTTTTAATAATTATCACTCTTGCTCTGTTTTAACAACATATTAGATGAATAACCTGTAGTTGCAAAAATAAAGCTTTAAACTGTTTCTTTCCATTAATCTATTTTTACTACCACAATTCAATAACACTGGCTTCACTGCTGCTAAAATTGTTTTAAAAAACACTTTTTACCTATGATATTTCTAAGACATATTATCAGTTAATACTACTCTATAAAAAAATCATACTCTAGAAAAACATGTAAGTTGTTTCTCTACAGGCTTTTTCTTTAGGTTTGAAAACTCTATACATAAAAACAATGAAATATGATCACATCATCACATCTACTCTCCAACTCCCCACATCTCCCACAAAATGCCATCTCTAACATTCTGCCTTCCTGACTTTTACTCTTCTATTCTAGTTTTATTTTCCAAAAAAATAATAGATAATGAAAGGAGAAGTACTCACAGAGTCTATTACCGTCTCTGTCATTACTTTCCCATCTGCTCCTCATTATCATTGCATCTATAATAACTGTATCAACATTCTAGTGCTTATGAAAACTACATAAGAATTTCAATTTGTTTAACCTGGTATTGCCAAATCAGAAAACATCTACTTTTTGGTTCAGCTTGCAGAGTGCCCTGAGAATTGAGTGGTTTCACAAATTGAGAATGGTAAAATGGAATCATAGCAATGCTGTAAATCACAGCTAAAGTAGAAATCTCTTGGCAAACTTACTTTTTTTCATAGACTGCACTTTCCTATAATGTTCTTTTTCCCCAAGCTCAGAATTCCTCTGTGATATGATAGATGTAATATATGTCTGAGTGTATGTATTTTATATGCAACTATGGTGACATTAGTGTGCCCTTAAAAACTTGGTATCAACTCTTCCAAGACTTTCTTCTCACTACTGAGAAACTAATTTTTGTAAGAATTTGGTTTTGTTTATTTCCCAGCTTGATGTCCTTTGGGAGAATCTATGCCATGCTGTCAGCCACCCAGGTCTCAGGATGTAAATGTTAGGGACTAATATATTTCAACTGAGTAATACTCAGGGAGTTGCCTTAGGCTGGAGCAATGCCTGCACCCAGGGCACATCTCCTCCCTAGAAGACCCCAGTTCTAAGGACTTCCTGCAGAATGGTAGCTTGAAAACCTTGCTTCTAGTAAAGGCAGCTATGAGTGCAACTTCAGGGATAGTACTCCTTTCCCTCTGTCTGCCTCACTTCCACTCTTTTATAAATCACCATGGACATGTTCTGGAAATGCTTCCATGAAAATAAATCTCAGACTCAGAGTCTGCTTCCTGGGGAGCCCTTCTTAACACTGGCACCAAAGTAGTCTGAGGGTGCTAACTATAAATGTGTACTGGCCATAGGTCATCCCAGTCAGATGCTAAATCTAACCACTAATACTAAATGAAGCATGATTGATACAGATGCCCTGCTACATTGAATTTACTAGAAACTTCTTTATTAGTAAACTAGGGTGATATACCAATGAAAAGAAATGCATTAATATAGATCTCTCCTCGATATTTGAGATCTTTCCAGGAAGCAGATACTATAAGACTAATAGCATTAGGTCAAAGAATTTGCAGTCATTGATCAAAGAAAAACAAATTGGAAAGGTAAGAAGAAAGAGTTGTACCCTAGAAATTATAGGACCTAACCAGCTTGTTTTAGCAGGAGTTGATATAGAGGCTTGATTCTTGAAAATACTGGACCAGGAAGACAGAAATTTCATAAGAGAAAATTTATTGATTCAGAGATGTCATCCTGTACTAGAGGATTAAGTGTCTGGTGGCAATCCCATTAGTTAGAGCTAATCACATGCTTAAATAGTTCTTGAAAAAAACAATGGCACCTCTATATAAAATCAGCATGGCAGAAAGACCACTGGCGATGATGGACTAGGAGAACAAAAGCTGCTATTAGACAAACCCAACTAGTTGTCTATGTTCTGTGTGCAATGTGAGAGACAGCAGTTAGCAAGACAGGAAGAAAGGCATTTGTCAAAGAATCCCTAAATCCCTAAATATAAGTGCTTTATACTTCAAAGGTGATAGAAGTTGTTACAGATCCAGTATTTTGACAGCAATAAGGATTAAATAAAACCAAAAATGATAGATTTAGAGTGTACTTAAATATCTGATGCAACAGGGAACAATTTTAGTAACAACCACAGGGTCATTATAATAGCCAAATATGTATGGAAACGATAGAACATGTCATCAAAATAAGACGGATGGGCAGCAAGTGTGAGGTTGTGTCTAAATAGTCAACATCTGCTGAAAGCAGACAGTGAGAGGAGTGAAGAGAGCAGATGCAGTGAAACATTACTTTCAAAGTTCCAGGGTCTAAATGGTCACATGTAGACTGAAAGAGAGTCAAGGTCCATGAAGTTAAAACATGGCAGTACTGTGGCAAACTTAGGTTCTTTTTGAAAGAATGCAGTGTGCTTTGCTTAAGTAATCACATAGTGAGGAAAAAACAAAAACAAACAAAAACCCAACTATCTAAATGATGGTTACTCAGTGATCACGTTAAAATATGTTCGGGATGATAGGGAGTAGTGAGGGCCAAGCGATAATTCACACACACAAAAACACATACACACACACTCACAAAGGAACATTCTTAATGTCCTACATCTGTTGGTCCCCTCTCCCTCAACATCCCAAAGTTTCCAAAATCTACCAAAATAGTGCCACCAGCTGGAGACTAAGCACTCAAACACATGTGCCTGTGGGGATCTAGTGAAACTTAACACTTAACAGTAACTAACACAGAATGGTAAGTACATCCTTATAGGACTTATTCATCTCTAAAAAGGAGCTCAGTGAGCTCTTTCTCCAGGGAAATGTATATACATATACATATGTATGAATACACATATGTATGCATGTATATGTACATTTATCTTTATGTGTATGTGTGGACACAAGTGAGTTCAAGAAAAAAATTACAGACATAAAGTAATTTTTTCCAGCCTTGCTTTTTGTGGAAATAAAGCCTAAATAACCATTCAATTAAATGTACACAGCTGCTGTGTTTTGTGCTTCTTTTTCCTTCCTCTGAATCCTTTTTTTTTTTTTAATATGAATGCCTCAACTTAGGAAGGCATGCAATGGCCACAATAATCCTTGTAGTCCTATTCTGTGTACTCACATTCATGCCATGGGTCTTTATTGAGTAGGGTAGACAGTTACACTTCTTCAGGATCGGTAACCATGGCCCTCAGAAAGAAATGTGTAATTCAATTATAGTTACTATGAGGCTTCCATTGCCTTAATTAATCTACCCTTGACAACATATCATTTCACTCTTCCAAGAGGAATCAAGTGAAATTCAGCACATGGCACATAAAATTTGATACTTCTTAATAAATTATCATCATAACTGAAAATACTGGTAGTGTTCTTGATAGTGTTGTAAAGAAAGTGAGCCCATAATATTATGCCCAATAATTATATGATTAGATTTTATCTAAAAGCTCACCAGAAACATCTAGCACTTGAAACTTCGAGCCTACCTCTCCTGCGGCAACAACCACAGAAAGTTAGCACAGACACAGAAGGTGCAGGACACTACTCCCAGCTTGTTAGGATTCCATGCAAACCATCTCCTGTGTATTTCTTCCACTAGTTATGGCTGTCCTTAGGCCTCCAGACCCACTTTAGCAACACAAGAAAAGCCAGAATTGCTTGGGAGTTTGAGGTACAGAGTCTGTGTGGTCCATAACCATGGAAACCCAATCTCTTTCTTCTGGATGTGTTGAATGTGTCTCTTGTTTAGACCTTGTGTAAGGCACACATTGTTACTCATCTGTATCTCTTATCCTTCAGCTAGTTTATTTTCTTTGAAAGACTGGAAGTGTCCTGGTAACAGTACTAAAATTCCCTTATTCTAGAAACTTCTATGTATAGACAGACTTGGAAAATTACTTGTTTCTGATGATCTTCTCTATACTGATTAGTTTAACCATCAAACTGGCATAACCTAGAGTCAATCACCTGGAAAGAGTCTTGATGAGAAATGACTTAGAGCAGGTTGCCTTTGGGCATGTCTGTGGGGAATGTTCTTAATTGTTGTATTTGTACGAAGATGCAACCTACTGCGGGTGGCACCATTCCCTAGTAAAGGAAGACTGTGGAAGAGAGGAGAAAGGTAGCTAAGAGCACACAAGCAAGCAATCACATTTATCAAATATCCATTTGATCAAATAGCAGATCTTGTAAAGAGACACTGTGAACAGAACTGGAAATCACAGTGGCCCCTGTTCTCAGAAAAAAAATGTGCTCTGTGGAACTATCCTCCCTGTGGCCCTATGGGAGAACCATGCAGCTTAGGCTCAGTTATTTGATTTTTCCTCTCTGATATGAGTCATCTGTTGAGAAGATGGTTTTTGGTGTAGGAAACCTTCCCTTTGGTTTCTGTTCAGAATGCTAATCAGGTAGCAATTAGCATTTGTCGGTTCTAGTCAGCTCTAGTCAGCTCTGTTAAGTTAGACTGGCCAAACACCACCAGTCTGCAAAGATAACTCAGAAATGACCCTGTATTGTGTGTGGAGCCCTTGCCCCTTCTACAGAAAACCCTGAAATGTATCTGATCTACTGTAGTAGGCCATGTATTTAGATATTTGGATGATCTACTCTGAATCCCTTTCATCTACTTATCCATGAAGTTGTCTCATTCCTTCATCTGATACCTCATATAAGGACTAATGTACTGACTGAACAGGAACAGGAACCAGCCTATACAGATGGATCTGTCATATAGATGATATAGATGAACCTTGTGGAACAGAATATCAGCTCTGCAGGGGGGTTAACAGCTTTTTTTTTTTTTTTGGTCCTTTTTTTCCCTAGCATTTAAGGTCCCAATAGAGTTATCTATAGAAGCAGAAGTGGGTTAAAAAAAAATCAAGTGTTTTATCATGTAAAGTCTGGGTCTCATGAAACTTAAGCAAAAGTTATGCATAAAATAAAGCAGACATTTCAAGTAAAGGAGGAAAGACCTTTTAACAGGTTAGGTTTTCTTTCAAAAATTTGTTGTTAACAGATCAACATCTCATGGCCAACATTATGTTATTAGAAGGATGAGGTTTCATGTAGAAGTTTCTAAGCCTAGCCTCAATGCTCAGAAAACAGAAACCATGAGCTGTGTCTTTTCCTACTACATAGGAGTAGAAGCTGAGCTCTGTGGATACCCCACAAGCAAATAGAGGGAAGACGAGGAGTGTCACACACATTTTTCTGTCTTAAGATTTCATTGAGCATACCTATAAGTAAACAAAGAAAACAATGTCTCCCTCTTTTTGTTGGACTGTATGTCTTTTGATGCTCTGTTTAGAGATCAAAAGTAGAAAAATATTTTCACTGGAGGAAAAAAAGTAGAATAACTACTTTACTCTTAAATTCTCCTGGGAAATAGCTGTAGAAACTCTGACTCTATACAACTTCTTTAGTTTGTCTTTCTTGCCTCTGTGTGATTCCTCTGAAAATCCAATATTCATACATATTTCAAGGCTTCACCACCTTAGAGTTTATACCCTGCATCCAGGAAAATATTCCCAAGGTTCTGGACAGGTAAACATAATTGCCTAGGTTATTCAATACCCTAGATATGAGACACAGAAAAAAAAAAAAAAAAGGAATCTTCAAGTTTCAGAATTTGGATTTTCATGCTTTCTGGCTTCTCCCTGGTAAGGCAGTCATTTGGCTTTCTCAACAGTGTGCAAAAGCCTGTGTCTGCATCAAGTTTACCTTACAGCTGAATCAAGTCAACAACAAAACATGTTCTGTCAGGGAGCGAGAGCATTCAAGTGTGACTTACTACTTCCAACACCCAGACTGTATCTATCTTTTCCTCAGGAATATTTGGAAGAGCAGCAGCCTGAAAATATATTTAAGTGCAATGATCACTTGTTAGGTCCGTGAATCACTGAAAGAAGACCCCAGACTCGGATGTTACACAAAAAAACAGTGTTTATTCTGCAGAGAGTTCCATCATTCTGGGGTTACCACCTTCACAAAAACGGAAGTGAACTTGAGGCCACAGGCCACTTTTAAAGACAGAAAGGGGAATTCCTACTATGGCTACGTGACCTTGATTGGGATTGGCTACTGCCCACAGAGGATATGTGACTCTGCTTGTGATTGGCTGGTGCCGCTGGAGGCTACATCACTCTGATTGGGACTGGTTGGCTCTTTGGAGTTAAGTCCTCTCACACTGGGCTTCACCAACTATGAGTTTTAGACTACCTGCAGGGAGACAATCAGCATGAGATGAAGAATGAAACTCAAGTCAGTACCATCTTTGTATGCACTAGGTCAAAATCTTCCAGAGATTTTGGTTCATTCTTCTTACAATTTTAAGCATAGTAAAATTTGGAAAGGTGTTTCCATATGACAAAGATTACAACAAGCCTTTAGGCTTAGCTCCATAGAAACTCCCTAGAATGAATTCTATTAGCTGGTGAACAGGGCTCAGAGGTAAGGCCTAGAGAAAGGATGTGTGATAAGCATAAGGAGGAGGATGCAAAGTACATGGGGCCTCTTTTCATAGGGATAGTCTGTTCTCTGAGAGACAAAGCCTAAGAATAAGGCCTAAACAATTCTCAGGATATTGGGGTGATTCTGGAGGAGATTGGCTCCTATTAGAATAGCAAAGGATCACCAAGTTGTCAGACAACATTCACTCTACGCTTCGGGGGTTAGGGGAGGGAAGCATTATTCTTCTGTTGAAAAAAAAATAGCCCAACATGACTGAAAATCCTGGTTTATCCAATGCTTATTCTAAGCTTATTATATGCTTCCTATAAATATCATGTGTCACACTTAATAGAACATAGTGTGCCATTATTAAAACCTATTGAAGTGACTTCTCTCCAGTCATACATAAGACATAAAAAGTAGGTAAAGCAAGCCTAGTTGCATATTTTACACTAATATACTATGATAAGTATACTACTAACTGTAGTTATATACTGATATTGCAATTATTCATATGGGAATATGTGCTATCTAACTTTTAAAAACAAATTCTGCTCTTATAGATAAGGGGTTTTCATGTCCTCCTACTCTTTAAGTCCAGATCTTATAGTTTTTCATTGAAGAATTTGACTCAGAATTGGACGCTGACTTCTGGCCCACATATCTTTTGGCAAGCTTAAGTAATATTATTTGCACACCAAAGCATAGGCCATCATTCTTACCAGGCTTGTTGCCTCAGAAACTCTTCAACATTTCTCTCACTGTTCACATCTATGAAATTTCCCTGCCCCCTTTTCATCTGTTGAAGTATTTCTATGATGACATCCATATTGACAACCTTGCCTGTGAAAAGTTGAGCAGTTTGTTCATAGTTCAACTAACTCCAGGAATCCATACAAAGATCTGCAATCTATACTGCACTATGCACCACTTCTAAGTTCTTAAATACTCCAAAAGCATTTAGAGTTCAAAGAGTGCTTTGTAATCAGATTTGATTTCCATTGTGGATGCCACAACCCGGGTCATTTGCATACTTCTTAAAGACTGAACTTCTAGCTGTGCAATTCACTGGTCTTGTCCTAAGCAAGGCCAATTTTTCTCTGACTCTCATCTCCAGCCTATGAAATTTACATTTCATGGTTATTTTAATGACTACAAAATAATCTTTGACCATTGCTAAATCTATTAAGAATTAAGATGGTTCTTATCAATGCAGAGGTCATGATTGTGGTCCATTTCAACACAAGGATCTTTGGAGAGACAATAATATTGGACGTTGAAAGTGAAGATATGTTTGTGGTATATCTCATTGTTATCCTGGTCTGACTGCTCCACAGAAGTACAGTGATTTACTTACAGATAATAAACTACAAAATGTTGTGCAATATATTTGTTTTATCTTCATCTACAAAGACTGATTGAGTGATGAGGCCTTTATTAAATATGAATCAAAAGGAATCAAATTTGCCTGAAATAAAACAGGAATGATAGGACATGAATATAGTGGAATATTCAAATCAAGTGTTGGAATGTAGTAAGTGTTAAAATATATGTGCTCACAAGGGTCTTTTCTGAGACTGATACTCCAGCCAAGGGCCAATCATGGAGATGGCCTGGAACCCCTGCACAGAGGTAGCCCATGGCAGTTCAGTGTCCAAGTGGCCTCCATAGTAATGGGGACAGGGACTGTCTCTTACATGAATTGATTGGCCTGCTCTTTGATCACCTCCCCCTGAAGGGGCAGCAGCCTTACCAGGCACAGACGAAGACAATGCAGCCTGATGACAAAACTCCTGATGAGACCTGATAGACTAGGATCAGAGGGAAGAGGAGGAGGACCTCCCTTATCAGTGGACTGGGGGAAGGGCACAGGTGAAGAAAAGGAAGGATGGGATTGGGAAGGCATGAGAGAGGGAGGTACAGGGGCATGCAAAGTGGATAAACTGTAATTAATAAAAATAAAAATAATTAAATAAAACAGAAAATAAGTAAAATTACAAAATGTGTGTGTGTGTGTGTGTGTGTGTGTGTGTGGTGTGTGCGTGTGTGTGTGTGTGTGTGTGTGTGTGTATGCTCAAATAGTCTTTAGGAAGCCAGTGATAGCTTTGTATGGCTTAGAAGATCCTCTTTTGGTTACAAAAAGGAAGAGAGTGTTCTTGAAGTTCAAAGGTAGAGAAAATCCAATAATCCTATGGTTATCTTGGGGAAGTTGGAGGAAGACACTTGAAGTTTATTTATATCACACACACACACACACACACACACACACACAAATAGCTGAAATAGCTCCTAGGAAGTACACAGAACAAACAGGGTTCATATGATGCATCAAATCAATAAGAACAATTAAGAAGTAAGTTACTTAAATCAAAAGTCACTATGATCTATAGCAAAAGCTTATGGAATACAGTGGCCAGGACCTGGTGAAAGAACTGGACTGACAAAAGGTATGCCGATAGGAAGATACCACTGAAAGGAAAACACATGGAGGCTCTTTCTCATTACAGCTTTTCATGAAGACAAGTCAAGACAGTAACTCAAAGCAGGAACCTGGAGGCAAGAAATAAGAGACCATTGATGAATGTTGCTTCCTGGACTGTTCTCTGTCTTGCCCACCCTGCTTTCTTATAACATCCAGCAGCACCTGCACTATGCTTCCTTCCACAGGACAGGGCTACCTGACTGTGCTGGTTCCTCCCATTTATCAATCATCAATCAATAAAATGCCCCCACAGCCTTTTCCGTAGTCTGATAGAGGGAACTCCTCCACTGAGATTCCCTCTTTCCAGATATTTCTAGGTTTATATCCAGTTGACGAAAACTAATCAGCAGAGTAGCCAAATTATGGGCACGATAGACCCGCGAAGCCATTGCGGTTCCGGGAGCGCAGCCTGCCAGCAACTGACTTGTGGTTGTACGGAGAGCTGTAATGGACACTGAAGCATGACATGGCCATGTTTGCAGGAAATTCTCAATCATTTCGCTAAACACTGCGCAGATAGCCAAGGAGAGTGACAGTACTATCTAGACTGGTAACACTCTTTATCTATGAATGAAAGGAGAGAGACATCTAGCATGTCCTCTGTGGATGATGGGTCCTAATCACTGATTCAATTTCAGTTTTTTAAATTAATTCATTAAATAACTTTACAGCCTGATCCCAGGCCCCTCCCTCCTCTCCTCTTAGTCGGACCCTCATGCCCCCTACCCTGTCCCTGTTCCTTCCTCTCCTTCTTCTTAGATAAGGGGAGGCCACCACGGAGTACTAAACTATCTTGGTACCTCAAGTTTCAACAGGACTAAGGGCATCTACTTGCATTGAGGCCAGACAAGGCAGCCCAGCTAGGGGAAAGGGATCCAAAGATAGGCAACAGAGAGACTCTACTCACAGTGTTGGGGAACCCACATAATGACCAAGCTGCACATCTGCGACATGTGTGTAGGGGGACTAGGTCGAGCCTGTACATGCTCTTTTTTGGTGGTTTATTCTATGTGAGCCCGCACGGGCCCAGGTTAGTTTATTCTCTAGGTCTTCTTGCACTGCCCTTGAACCTCTAGCTCTCTCAATCCTTTCTCTTACTCTTCCACAAAACTCCCCAACACTGGCCTATTGTCTGCCTGTGGGTCTCTGGATCTGTTTTCATCAGGTGCTGAATGAAGCCTCTCAGAAAATAGTTATGCTGGGCTCCTGTCTGCAAGCATAACATAGGAGAGTTTCATTAGTAGTGTCAAAGGTTGGCTCTCTCCCATGGGATGGGTATCAAGTTGGGCCAGTCATTGGTTTGCCATTCCCTCAATCTCTGCTCTATCTTTATCCCTACACTTCTTACAGGTGCCTCCCTCCTTCCACTGGAAGTCCCATCTGGCTTCAGGCTCCTTAATCGCTGCTGCTAGGAGTCTCATCTAGAGTTAGCCCCATAACTCTGCCTGAGACCTCCCCTGTGCCAGATAACTTCCCACTGATTCTTGTTCTCTCTCTCAGCCCTTCCTCTCACACCCACCAACTCTTGCCTCATCTGATCCCCACCACTGTTACCCTCCTCACTCCCTCTCATACCCAGTTCCCTCCCTCCATATACTTTAGATGTCTATTTTATTTGTTCTTCTGAATGATATTCAATCATCTTCCCTTAGGTCCTTGGCTTTTTTGGGCCTGTGGATTGTAGCATGCTTATCTTGTACTTTATGGCTAATATCAACTTATAAATGAGTACATACCATGCATGTCTTTCTGAGTCTGAATTACTTCACTCATCATGATCTTTTCTAGTTCTATCCATTTATCTGCAAATTACATGATGTCTTTGTTTTTAATAGTTGAATGGTATTACATTGTATAAATGTACTATATTTTTCTTATTCACTCTTCAGTTGAGGGACGTCTAGGTGGCTTCCAGTTTCTGGCTATTAAGAATAAATTTGCTATGAACGAAGTTGAGCAAGTGTTCTTGTAGTGGGACATCTTTTGAATATATGTTCAGGAGTGATATAGCTGGGTCTTGAAGTAGAACTATACCTAATTTTCTGAGAAACTGCAAGATTGATTTCCACAGTATTGTACAAGTTTGCACTCCCATCAGCACTGGAGGAGAGTTCCCCTTTCTCCACATCTTCTCCAGCATGTGTTGTCACTTGAATTTTTGATCTTAGCCATTCTGATGGGTGTTAGATAGAATTTGAGAGTCATTTTGATTTACATTTCTCTGTTGACTAAGGACATTGAACATTTCTTTAAGTGCTTCTCAGCCATTAGAGATTCCTCTATTGAGAATTCTCTGTTTAGTTCTATATCCCATTTTAGATTAGGTTATTTGGTTTGTTGGTGTTTAATTTCTTGAGTTCCTTTTATATTTTGGATATTATATCTCTCTCTTAGAGATGTAGGGTTGGTGAAGATGTTTTCCCATTCTGTAGGATGTCCTGTTTCAATCTGAAAAAGAAAGGAAAATCATTTGATTACCATTAGACACACAAACATATAGTTTATGCTCACTTCTTAAGTAGAAATCAAAATTGTTTCAAAACACTCTAGGTTTGGGAGTTTTATTTTTGTTTCTGTTTTGTTTTCCACAATGGCAGTCATCTAGAATACATCAGTAAAGTTGATAAGCTCAATTTTCAACTTTTCTCAAGCTAGTTTGTTAAATAAATATTTAAACAGTGAGCATACTTAGGTTAAAGCTGGTGAATTTTGTAAAAAGTTGCTTTTATATTACAGTTCATTGGATAGCTTTCAAGAGATATGCTGTTATATAAAACTCAGTTTTAGGGACTGTGTTGAAAACTAAAAGTAAAACATTTACTACTTAAGTTAATTCTAGTTTCTTTTAATATATCTATTTATATGTAAATAATATATATCTATGCATTAATATACACATATATATAAATATATATATATATTATATATACACCAAAGCTTTTTTAAGGTAATAGGAAAATTATTCAATTAGACCAACACTTATGGCTGTTGATCTTCATGGTTGTACAAAGTCTGAGTTGGGCATTTTGCTTTCCATTTAGGTCTTATATGCTAAGTGAAACTTGTTATATAACTTTACTTTTAAAAATAGAAAGGATGCTGAAAGAAAGACAGGAAGAAAGAAATAAAGGAGACTTAAAATATGTCAAATAGTTTTGTGAACAATGACTATGAAATAATCATTGTGAAAATTATAATATTGACAAATACAACTGTTATCTTATCAAAAATTTATCTAAAATAAATTTAGTATGATTTAGTAAAACAACTGTCACAGTCATCTTTCTATAGCTAATACCTGAGACAATCAAAGAATAAAGACAATGGGTTTATTTTGGTACATTGTTTCAAAGATTTTAGTCTTTGTTAGTTGCTTTGAACTTGAGATCAGATAACAAAACATGGAAATAGTACCTAGAATTGCAATTGTTTATTGCCCATCTCATGACAATAAACAACAGATAGGAAGAAAAGGGGTTTCACATGCTTCAGTCTCCTTCAAGTCCAGGGACCTAAGGACCTCCCATTAGGCCTTTACTATTTAAAGACTCCTATAGTGCCACAGTATAGGAATAAAAGCTGAGCCTTTAGGGGAACATTCAAGACCCAAACTGTAGAAAATATATATAAAGTATTCTAGTAAATACAAACTAGAGATATAGCTGATTATATTCTGAACTGGCAGCTACTGAAAAGCCATAAATTCTTTACAGAGCATTCTGGAGTGCTCCTGTCCAATATTTAAAATATATTGAACTCTTCCACAGAACTCTCTGAGCTCAACTTAGTGTTTGGCTGTGGATCTCTACATCTGTTTCCATCTGCTGCTGGATAAAGCCTCTCAGAAGGCAGTTATGCTATGTTCCTGTCTGCAAGCATAACAGAATATCATTAATAGTAACAGGGGTTGGCTCTCTCCCATGGGGTGGGTATCAAGTTGAACAAGTCACTGGTTTGCCATTCCCTCAATCTCTGCTCCAGATTTACCCCTACATGAGGGAGGAATGCCGGAAGAGTGTGCGAAGGAGGGACTGGGAAGAGAGGAGGGAGGGGGCTGGGATCAGACTGTAAAGAGTTTAAATTAATAAATAAATGGGAAAAAGAGATGCAGAAGTAAAAAAGAAATTAATAAACTATTTGTTACCCAGTTTATGGAAAAAAATAACAAAATAAATATTTTGTATTTTTAAATAAGAAATGCTGTACACAGAAATAGTCCAAATATTAGTGTATAAAGATACTTGTTAAACTATAAAAATATTAGAAGTTAAAAGCTATCATATACTTCTAGTAAAAAGAGTAAAAATAATATCGCAAACCTATTAAAAACAAATTTCTTTTTTTTTAAAGATTTATTTATTATTTATACAGCATTCTGCTTGCATGTGTGCCTGCTCACCAGAAGAGGGCACCGTATCTCACTATAGATGGTTGTGAGTCACCATGTGTTTGCTGGTAATTAAACTCAAGACCTTTGGAAGAACAGCCAGTGTCTTAACCTCTGAGTCATCTCTCCAGCCCAAAAACAAATTTCTTAAATATCATAATATGATATATATTAAAATTAATATTGAAAAGAATGTGATTGTGCACAGTATGCTTTTTATCACTTTTAATGTATAAAATTTAAGTTATAAAGTACATGTAAGTAAAAATTAAATGCATTTTAGTGAACAGCACTAGGTGATGAGAACAAATTATTTGTCTGTTGCTTTCTGTGTTTTAACTATTTCCCAGTGTACATACAAAATTTATAATCATAAAGAATAAACGTCACAGAGGAAGAAAACACAGCCAGTCTTGATGAGCCTGATAAGCTAGGGTCAGATGGAAAGGAAGGAGGACCTCCCATATCAGTAGACTTGGAGAGGCACATGGGAGGGGATAAAGGAGGGTGGGTGGAATTGGGAGAGAATGAGAGAGGGGGCTACAGCTGAGATAAAACAAATTTAATAAAAAATTTTTAAAAGGATAAACGTCAAATGTATGGTATATTGAAAGTATAATTTTCCATTTAAAGTTCTGATTCTGAAGGACAATGGTAAATAAAATTTTCTTTGACTTTTTTGACCGAATCTCTGCCTAATTTCTTTTTTTAATTATAGCTTTTTTTATTTTTTATATTAGTTACAGTTTATTAACTTTGTATCCCAGCTGTATCCCACTCCCTCTTTCCCTCCCAATCCCACCCTCTTTCCCTCATCTCTTTCCTACCCCTTTCCAAGTCCATTGATGGTCCTCCCCCTTCATCTGACCCTGCTTTATCAGGTATCTTCAGGACTGGCTGCAAAGTCCTTCTCTATGGCTGCTCCTTCCTCCGGTTGGGGGTAGGGGTCAAAAAGCTAGCCATTGAGTTCATGTCAGAAATAGCCCTGTTCCCTTTACTAGGGACCACACTTGGATACTGAGCTACCAAGAGACTGAAATAGAAATTAGATAGATTTTAGGTTCTACGTAATTTCTGTTTTTAATTATTTTTATTTTTATTAATTACAGTTTATTCACTTTGTATTCCCCCTGTACCATCCTCCCCCCTCCCCTCCCAATCTTACCCCCCATCTTCCCCACCCCGTGTCCTCTCCCTTATGAAAGAAGTGGAGATAGTAAGACCAGGAGAGGACAGGAGCTCCACAAGGACAACAACAGATCCTAAAAGTCTGGGCACAGGGGTCTTTTCTGAGACTGATACTCTAGCCAAGAACCACTCATGGAGATGGCCTGGAACCCCTGCACAGAGGTAGCCTAAGGCAGTTCAGCATCCAAGTGGCCTCCATAACAATGGGGACAGGGACTGTCTCTGACATGAATGGCCTGTTCTTTGATCACCTCCCCCTGAGGGGGGAGCAACCTTACCAGGCCACAGAAGAAGACAATGCTGCCACTCCTGATGAGACTTGATAGACTAGGGATCAGAGGGTAGGGAAGGAGAACCTCCCTTATCAGTGATATTTTTAAAGCAGTATAGATTTAGTTTATTACACAGGTAATGTTTTCTAAATATTATTCTCAAACAAAATAAATCGGGAATTTTCAGAGTAATAATCCTTCCAGGGCCAGTGGTAGAGACAGAAGGGTGATCCTGGAACATCCTAACTTGTCAAAAAGAAAGGATTTCTCAAAGTGTAAAGCTCATGAAGCATTGAAGACACATGCAAGACTCCTAGTGACTGAATTGAAGCCATAGTAACAATAAAATAATTATAGGAATGGATTTTAATCAAAAGAACGAGTCCACAAAAGAAATCACATAGTTTACTAATACAGAAAGATAGTAAATGATGGCGATAAGCATATTGATTGACAGATGGTGGGTGCACACACACGTAGATAAAGAAAAGTGAGAGACAGAGTTTGTTAACATAGTGTTTCATATAACAAATGAGGTTTGAATAATCAAAGTGAATTACCTCACAAGTTAACACATGTTGAGGATAATTTTACTTTGAACTATTTGTAAACTTTAAATATTTCAAAATGAAGATTTCAAAATTATGTTAATTTAAAAAATAAAAGATTTCATATTTTGAACTTAAAATGTGTAAATGTTGGTGAAGGCCCTTTCCCAATCTGTAGGTTGTCGTTTTGTTCTGATAACAATGTTCTTTACATTGTAGAAGCTTTTCTGTTTCATGAGGTTCCATTTATTGATTGTTGGTCTTAGAGCCTGTGCTATTGGTGTTCTCTTCAGGAAGTTGTCTACTATTCAAGGCTCTTCCCCACTTTTTGTTCTAACAGGTTTAGTGTGTCTGTTTTGAAATTGAGGTCTTTGATCCACTTGGATTTTAGTTCTGTGCAGGGTGATAAGTATGAATCTATTTTCATTTTTCTACATGTAGACATCCAGTTGGACCAGCACCATTTGTTGAAGATGCTATCTTTTTTCCATTGTATGGTTTTGGCATCTTTGTCAAAAATCAGGTGTCCATAAGTGTGTGGGTTTATTTCTGGATCTTCAATTCAATTCCGTTGATATTCCATTCAGTTTCTATGTAGTTGATATTCCATTCAGTCCCATGCAGTTTTTATTACTGTTGTTCTATTGTACAGCTTGAGATGAGGGGTGGAGATGCCTCCAGAAGATCTTTTATTGTAGAGGATTGTTTTAGTGATTTTGTAAATTTTGGATTCTGGGTTTCTTGTTATTCCATATGAAGTTGGGAATTTTTCTTTCAAGGTTTGTAAAGAATTGTGTTGATAATTTGATGGGAATTGCATTGATCTGCACATTGCTTTTGGTAAGATGGCCATTTTTACTATGTTAATCTTGCTGAGCCATGAGCATGGGAGATCTTACAATAGAAAAAAGATAGCATCTTCAACAAATGGTGCTGGTCTAACTGGATATCTACATGTAGAAAGATGCAAATAAATCCATACTTGTCACTCTGCACAAAACTAAAGTCCAGTGGATCAAAGACCTAACATAAAACCAGACACGCTAAACTTGTTAGAAGAAAAAGTGGGGAAGAACCTTGAACACATTGGCACAGGAGACAACCTCCTGAACAAAACACCAACAGCACACACTGTCCTCAAAACAAAACAACAGCCTACAAACTGGGAAAGGATCATCACCTATCCTATAACTGATAGAGGGCTAATACCAAAATAAATAAAGAACTCAGAAGTTAAACAGCAACAAGTCAAGTAATCCAATTAAAAATGTGGTGCAGAGCTAAACAGAGAATTCTCTGTAGAGGAATGTAGAATGGCAGAGAAACACTTAAAGTAGTGCTCAGCATCCTTAGTCATCAGGGAAATGCAAATCAAAACAACCCTGAGATTTCACCTTACACCTATCAGAATGGCTAAGATCAAAAACTGAAGTGACAACAGATGCTGGAGAGAATGTGTAGAAAGAGGAATCCTTCTCCACTGCTGGTGGGAATGTAAACTTGTACAACCACTTTGGAAATCAATCTGGCACTTTCTCAGACAATTAGGAATAGTGCTACCTCAAGATCCAACTATACCACTCCTAGGCATATATCCAAAAGATATAAAAGTATACAACAAGGACATTTGCTCAACCATTTTCATAGCAGCTTTATTTGTAATAGCCAGAAGCTGAAAACAACTCAGATGTCCCTCAATTGAAAATGGACACAAAAATTGTGGAACATCTACAAAATGGAATATTACTGCTCAGCTATTAAAAACAAGGAAATCATGAAATTTGTGGGCAAATTTGTAGAAAAGATCACATTGAAGCAGAAAGACACATACGGTATATACTCACTTATAAGTGGACATTAGACATATAATATAGGATAATCATACTAAAATCTGTACACATAAGGAAGCTAATCAAGAAGGAGGACCCTGGTAAAATGCCCAATCTTCATTCAGAAAGGCAAACGAGATGGACATTGGAAGAGGGAGAAAACAGGGAACAGAGCAGGAGCCTATCACAGAGGGCCTCTGAAAGACTCTACCCAGCAGGCTATCAAAACATATGCTAAGACTCATAGCCAATCTTTGGGCAGAGTGCAGGGAATCTTATGAAAGAAGTGGGAGATAGAAAGAACTGGAGGGGACAGGAGCTCCACAAGGAGAGCCACAGAACCAAAAAATCTGGGTACGGGGTCTTTTGTGAGACTGATACTTCAAACAAGGATCATACATGGAGAAAAATGTAGCCCATAGCAACTCAGTATCCATGACAGTTCCCTAGTAATAGGAGCAGGGACTGTCTCTGACATGAATTCATGGGCTGGCTCTTTGATCACCTCCATCTGAGGAGGGAGCATCCTTACCAGTCCACAGCGGAAGACAATGAATCCAGTCCTGATGAGACCTGATACACTAAGGTCAGATGTAAATGATAGGGGAGGAAAACCTCCCCTATCGTTAGACTTGGGGAGGAGCATAGGAGTAAAAGAGGGAGGGTGAGATTAGAAGGGGGTCGGGGAGGGGGCTACAGATACAAAGTGAATAAACTGTAATTATTAAAAATAAAAGAAAAAATAAAAAAGAAAAAAATGTGTAGATGTGGATAATTAAAATTGAGGAAAGAAAAATAGCCCCCACAGATAGATTCATCATTCAAAATACTTTCTACATTTTAGAGTGTTTTTAAATACATTCCAAGGCAAGAATTTATGTGGATCTAAAGACCCCTGGGTTTTATTGGAATTGTGACTCTGAGCTCCGTCATAGGACACTAGCCAGCCATATATCTGTTGTACCAATTAGTAGATGAAAACCACATGTTGAAACACAAAAGGATAGTGGTCTAAAAATCAAGTTTGCAGAAGATGGCCTCCTCCTACCCATTCAGAGCAAATTTCCAATTCCCAAGCCCATGGCGTCTGGATGGCATTAGCATAATTTGCTCCTGGGAGCATCAGAATCACTACATGCATAAAAGAGACAATCAAGAATTTGGAGATGGGCTACTTCTGTGCAGGGATTCTAAGTTATCTCCATGCATGGTCCTTGTTTGGAGTATCAGTCTCACAAAAGACCCCTGTGCCCAGCTTTTGGTTCTTTTGCCCTCCTTGTGGAGCTCCTGTCCCCTCCAGTTCTTTCTATCTCCCCTTTCTTTCACAAGATTCCCTGCACTCTGCAAAAAGATTGGCTATGAATCTCAGCATACGTTTTGATAGCCTGCTGGGTAGAGTCTTTCAGAGGCCCTCTGTGATAGGCTCCTGTTCTGTTCCCTGTTTTCTCCCTCTTCCGATGTCCATCTCGTTTGCCTTTCTGAATGAAGATTGAGCATCTTACCAGGACCCGCCTTCTTGATTAGCTTCCTTAGGTGTACATGTTTTAGTATGATTATCCATGGCAGCTCACTGTCCAAAAGGATTCCTCAATAATAGGAACATGGCCTGTCTCTGACATGAACTCATGGGCTGGCTCTTTGATTACCTCCACCTGATTGGGAACAGTTTTACCAGTCCACAGAGGAAGACAAAGAAGTCAGTCCTGATGAGACCTGATAGACTAGGGCCAGATGGAAGGGGAGGAGGACCTCCCCTATCATTGGACTGTTGGAAGTGCATAGGAGAAGAGGGAGGGAGGATGAGATTGGGGGGGCTGGGGGAGGGCACCACAACTGGGATACAAAATGAATAAGCTGTAATTAATAAAAATAAAATAAAATTAAATTAAAAAATAATTTGGAGATGGTCACAAAATTTTCAGAGACAGAGAAATTGTGACAATAAAGTGTAAAGTATTTTAAAACATGATTTTTACTAGGATGGAGGCATCACAAGACATCTCCTAGTTAGCAATCATCATACAACTTGCAGGACAAAAGGTGTTGTGGTAGGAGTGCCCCTTCTTCATACCCGCCAGGATTATATATCCTGGCATCATGCCATGATCTCCACCCACTCTAACCCAAATCCCAGAAATGGCAACACAGATCTGGACAATGGAAGAAAGCAAGCTTATAGATCTGTTTTGAGAGAGCCAGCAAGCAATCCCTTTAGCTCCTGTTAGAACTAGGTTGTTACTATAGCAACAACTAAATGATGGACAGATTTTTGAATGTGCTTTGGTATACTGTGATAAGAGCGTCCAGGATATCCACTCAGTATTTTCAAACCTGCTAAAATGTGCACACTGTGCAGTAATATGAAATGCTATGTTTCAAGATCAATTTTAAATGCCTTTCTCTGAAAAACTGAAATGATAGAGTCTGGACTATTTTTAGTTTGAAATAAGTCAATTTTATTCACTCCCCTGTCAAATCAAAACTTTCAGTCTTTCTGCAGCACTTACTTGCTCTAAGGAAGGTCAAACTGAATTAGTGAAAATATACAGTGTCCTTTAGAGAACAGTAGCTTTTTTCTGGGATGAACTTGGTGCCAGAAATTACAGAAGTTCTAAGAAACTGTCATCGTGAAAACATAATGGCACACAGTTGACCTCTTTCTATATATACTGGACTTATTCTCTTATGAAAATATTGTACCTTAAAGCAGCTTCCTTGTGGCTGAAATGAAAATGAATAGTCCCAAGTAAACAAGGTAAAAAAAATTTTTTTTCAATGCAGTTTATTCAGAAACCTTGAACAATCCTCGGACCCTGGGGAAAGCCAGCCCACAGCTTAAATAGCCTCTGGGTAGCCAACCCAGGCGTGCCACGTGGGCAATGCAGATAGGTCCACATACATGGAAGCAAGCCAGATCCTCAGCCTTAGCCAAATGTGGAATTGTTCGTGACAGAGAGCACTCACCATCGGGAAGGTGGAAGGAGGAAACCAGCTCCATCTTTAAGGCATAGCATTCCGCAGCTCTCTACAGTTCCCCTTTTTGTTTTAGACGCATCAGGCAAGAGTAGAGGTCTGATCTCTGATATTAGAAATAAATTGGGACTTTGTACCGATGTTCGTTTAGGTGTCATCCACCCAAAGAGCATCAGACCCGTCTGATACCTTTTTCTCAGAGGCGGGACCTGGGGCATCAACCCGCATGCAACCAGACATGCTCTTCTCTGGGTCCAAAGCGGCTGACCCTGAGTGCAGTGCTCCCGAGTTTGTGCAAAAAAGCACTAATTCTAATATACCTAAAATGTTTGATTATCTGCATTAAAAAAAAAAATTCAGTGAGGTTGATGCCAGAATCCTTGACTGCACCCACAGCCTTACCCATCAAAACAGCGCTTCTGGCCTGTGCTGCTGCTGTGTGGAGTTTCATTCCTTTATGCGACAAGGCTTAGAAGGAGGTCCTTAGGTCACTGGGATCAGCTTTGGAAGAAAATGTTAGGGAATTCGCCATCTCTTCTCTCTGTCTCTTTTTGCTTCCTGGACAACACAAGATGAACAGTTTCTTTCATCACTTGTTCCCATCAAAGACCCAAAGGAGACGATACCAAGTAACAATGAACAGATTCCTCTATAACCATGATCCTAAATAATATACTTTCTCCCTTTAAATTGTTACCTTAAATGCTTGTCAAAGCAACAGAAATCTGACTAGCACAGAGATGCTAAACACAGCTGTGATTTGGAAGAAGTGACTGGTAAAAAATAAGGTTTATTCTTTAACTAGTGTTCAAAAAAAATCTTAACATCCAGAAAAAAAGTTTGTGTGCGTTTGTGTAGCTGTAATTTAAGTTTGCTTCGTATAATGCACCTTGGTTTTCATAGCCATCATCTGGATGCAAAGACCTTTCACTGAATTCATTTCAGTAAATATCTTATTGATTTATATTATACATTGTCAAAGACAAGTGGCAATATCATAGCTGTCATAGACTTGACTAATTTTCACAAGTATTACCTGCATTTACACTGAAATGTAAATGTGAGAATCAGACACTGTCATTCCCATTCATTCACCTCAGCCTGTGAAAACTATGTCCTGATACAGCAAGCTAGTTCTACTTGTTTCTTAGTATTATGTAAATGTCATCACATATAGTATACTATGTTTACTTCATTTAACATTGTGCCTGTGAAGTTTTTCCATGTTCTTTTGGATACTTATGTTTATACCCATCATTGAAGAATATTTTCTTGATTCTAGACACCAAAAGAAATAACATAGATTTGTGAGATACAAATGTGTTTTCTTTGAAATTTTTGAATAATTTACTTTCCATGAAAGTAAAGAATTGGGCTAAAGTTCAGTTCTTTAGCCCAATTCTTGAACTTGGGCTAAGTTCAAGAAAATAGCAGACATCATTGCTAGAGGGCATTGAAAAGCATAAAGAAATGTTACTATAACTTGTTAAAAGATGTGTGTGTGTGTGTGTGTGTGTGTGTGTGTGTGTGTGTGTGCAGGAGGTCAGTCAGGGGAAGATGTTAGAGCCCCAGAAGCTGGAGTTTCAGATGATTGTCAACTATAAGACATGAATGCTAGGAACTGAGCTCAGGTCCTCCACAAGAGCTGGGCTCTTAAGTAGTGAACTTATCTGTCCATCCCTGAAAAGATACTGTTCATAATGGTTATCTTTTTGTGCCTAGTAGTTCAAATCCCAAAGAGAATCTCTAGCTCTTAAGTGTATCCTGAGATTTAGTCAAATAGTTTAATAAGATAGTACTGACTTCTTTTCACTTATTCTTTCTCCTACCCATCCTTCTTTTCCTCCTTTTTTTTTGGTCTAGAAAATCTAAAATGATATTGTTACAGAAAAAACAGCATACTGAAACACAGATATTTTCAAATGTATGGCCAGTCAACAGAGAAGAGAATCCCATGCCTCTGGACTAGTAGTGTGTTTCCAATAACATCCTCATTTTTTATTCTTAGTTTTAAGCTCACAAAAGGTTGATTTGCAAAAGCTCTAGAATATATTATTTTGAGAGTCTGAAACATTTTACCCAAAACACAACTCTAAATTATATTGCTTTCATGAAGATTTCTTCTACAAATGTTTACCATACCATCTAAAGGCAGATAAGATGATTGACAATTAATTTAAATGCATAAAATTCTCAAGTACACTTCTTTGAAGAAAAATATGGCCCCTGTTTCTAAATGCAAATATAAACCCAGGTTTGAATTTCCAAATTAATTCTATTTTTTGCACTCTGACGCATTAACTAATGAATCAAGCACTGACTATTTTTCTTTCTGAATGTCAGAGCTTTAGACAATAAGCAGAAATAAGCTTCATGCAGTCTTCATCTCCCATTTATTCCCAAAGATTTGAAAAGATCGGTTCTCTGCAGAGGCTAAAGTCTTTAGCCTTCAGTCCATTTCTCTGGATCTTGGGCTTGTTACTTATAACATGAACAGATTTGACTATCTGACCAAAGTTTTCTTAAGGAACTAACAGGCTTTGGTTTATTTTCCAAGTAAATCAAGTGTGAAAGCCAGACTAGAGGTCAAGGCAGGGGCCAGGAGTTAAAGTGATTAAGGTTAGAGGACACTAAAGGTCTGGCCAGTGGCAATCTATTAGGAATAACTAACCAGATTCCCAGGAATTTCAGAAAAAAATCTTATCCCTAGATCATGAGTGAGTTGCAGAAATGACTCCATTCCTAGTGCCATCTGAATATTCTGTGAGAATCAGTACATACAATGGACAGTTGCATCAAAGAACCATTGTCTCAGATCAAGGCAGGGCGTAGGACTAAGGTGTCACAGAATTGTGAGTTTTACAATCTCTTCTGAAAGGAGAACAATCCAAGGTAGATTGTGGTATTTATTTATTTTTTAAAAAAAACTGAACTATAAAAGTTATAAAATCATTTGAAGTTCACAGAAATATTACAAAGTAGTTAAAACACTTCTCATGTATCTTACTCAGATTACCCTTTTTATTATCCATCACAATGCATGACCCAATATTGGTACATGATTCTAACTAAAATACACACAGCCATCCTTCAGTATCTATGGACATTGGGTTTAGAACTCCATCGACTATCAACATTTAAAGATGCTCAAATCTCACATAAAACAGCAAGCCATTTACAGAGAATCACACAATTCTCTCATGCAGTTTAATGGGATATTGACTACTTATGGTATGTAATGAAGTAAATGCTGTGAAATATTATGTAAGTAAAGAAACAAATGCTCAGGCAAATACTGCATGTCTTTCTCATGTCCATACCTTAGCTTCTAAACATTAAATATGTGTATTTAAGTGAGAGTAAGTACAGATAGAGGCCAGGTGGTCAAAGGAATATTTAAGAGTGGAGTGTGGGCAAGGTCACAAAAGACTCAAGACATGAAATAGGGAAGGGGAAGACGTGAATCAAATGGTATAGTAGGAAGTAAAGAAGGGAGATGGAGGAGAGGGATAGTATCCTGTCTTATCTGAACACATAAGGCATTTCCCTGTCATTATTTCCTCAATTCTATGTTTACAATGCATTTTCAATAGGTATCCTAAATGGTAATTTTAATTATAAAATAAAGCTATGCTGAGTCATTTACACAATAATAACAAAAACAGACAATAAGTGATATTGACTGCAGACGCAATTTGTTCTCAAACGTTTTTGGTCCAAGCTTGTCTGTATGTGCAAATGCAATGCCTTCAGGCACAGAGGGCTGACTGCTCTATTCAGACATCCATGGTTTTTGCCAAATGTCCTTACTTTGTCCCAGAATCCCATATTACTTTCAGTCCTGACTTCTCTCTAGGCTCTGTTTGGCTGTCACTACTTCTCAGACATTCTATGGTTTTAGTGTACTTGACAGTTTTATGAATGGCAGCTGGGATTTGTCTAATTTGTTTATAAAACCTAGAGTGCAGTAATGCATTACTGTGAGGAAGACCTCAGAGTAAAGTGCTATTCTCTTCACATCACATCAAACGTGAGAACACTACTTAACACTTCAGAAGTTGGTCTTACTTTTAAGAAAGTAATGTTTGTCAGTTTTCTCCATGGAGAAGCTACACTTTCTCTCCCTTTCTGTGGAGTAGTTTAAGGAATAAGCCGGTGTACATAGCCTACACTTAAGAGCAAGGAATTAGAGATATGTGAGGGCAAAGGTATTTACTGCACAAGTCTGTGACCTGAGTTTGATCCTTTAAACCCACATTAAGGTGGAAAGGGACAACTCACTTGATGGAATTGCCTTCTGACCTCTACACATGAACCAGGATGTGAATGCCAGCATATTTTCTCTCTGTCTCTCTCTGTCTCCATCTCCTTTTCTCTCCCTTCTGCTCCCTCTCTCTCTCTCTTACATGCATACTATAATAATAATAATGAATAAATTTTTAAAGTGTAATAAATTAATTTCATCCCTCCAACATGATGTCTACAGTACATTATTTAAGAGTCTTGCACAGATTTGTCTTTTTTATTTATCTAATCATTTCTAATCTAATGTTGTTTTATTCTTTTTATTAGTTTTATTGACAATTTCATGCATGTATATGATGCCATCTTATCTTCTTCCCACCCCTGTAAACTCCTTTCTTCTCTACAAATATTTTTCACTTTCATGACTTTTGGTTTGGTTTTGAAATCACTGAGTCTATGAGCATCAATTTGGACCTATCCACTGGAGTCCAGTGGGCTCACCAATGGATAAACAAGTGAAGACAATAATTTCTTTCAAGAATCTGCTAATGGTTCAGCAATTAGGGACAGGGCTCTAGGAACTACTCCCCATACCATGGCCATGTCACCCTTAGAATATGGAATTTTGTAGCCCTTTTCTCTATCTTCTTGCTTTTACATTCTTTCTGCCTCTATTCCTGAAATGTTCACTGAGCCTTAGAAGTATGCATACCTTGTTTGCAGCTAAATACTCAACAATTACTTATTCACAGCATCTTGAGCAGCCATGTGTCTACAGTTATGACTATCACTACAAAAAGACATTTCTCTAATTAAGTCTGAAAGATGCATTTGTCTATGGCAATAAATATTTTTAGAAAGTAGTTTGATACCATATGCATTTAACTTGGTACATGGTTAATTTGGTACATAGTTAGTGTTTATTGCATAGCTTTATAGTCTGGCTAACTTTAGAATCATTATAATAATCTTCAGATACATATTTTAAAATTTTATGTCAGAATAGAAATATGGTGTATACAGCTAAATCCCCTCTAGCTCCTCTGCTCTCCACAGGCATGGGTTTTTACTAGGTTTACAAAACCAATATGGATTCCTTCCTGTGAAAAGGGTCTCATATCCAATCAGTTAGCAGTTGATTGTCCCCATAAAATCATGTTACTATTGCGCAAGTAAACACCTCTTACCTGTCAAGTTATATTAGAATTCCTATAGTTCCTAGCTAGTTAAACCACAGATGCCCTTTCTTCCCCATCAGCCTGCATGTTGTCTTCCAGGACTATAAAAACTAGCTCTCATTAAAGGAGTTTCTAGATCATTTCGGGCTTGATTTCTTTGCTACTTGCAACCAAAGTATATAGGGTCTTCAGCAATAAGAGAATATCATTCAATTTTGGTGTGCAATAAAGAAGAATGGAAAGACTCTTACCGTCTGGGGCCTCCCAGACCAGCAGCTCTTCCATCTCTTCAGTTATTACGTTTGGCTTCAGTGACCTTCTTCCTGACAAAGATATCTAACTAATAGATTATAGAAAGCAAAGATGTAAAACAGAAGATGTGGCTAATGATCGAATGTGTTAATAGGTATCTTCTCACAGCTCCCAGAAAAGATATATTCAAAACACTCTAAGACACACAGTCCTGGGGCTTAGACAACTAGAAAGTAATTATATACTTCTCTCCTTACATATGATTTGAGAATATATGTCTAAAAATTATTTTAAGAGGGGCAAGATGGTGGCACCAGGAGAACACTACGTCTGAAAAGCAGGACAACATTTTTCCTACAGCGACCAAGAGACTGAACTCAGGGCCCTAAAACAACAGCGATAGTGTTTCCCAGGTGAGAGAAAACTCCCACGATGTGGGAATCAGTCGGGTCCACTCTCGGGTCACCCAGCCAGAACCGAGAATAGATCCCGGATAGTGCAGGCACTAGGTCGCCAGACGAGAGCTGCACACCTGGGTGTCCTGATCACCTTCCCAGGCTGAATGGTGGACACAAAAACACCAGAGACTGGGAGTCCAAGTCAGGAGAAAAACCCACAGGGAAGGAAGGAAACAGGATTGGCCTTGGGTCACCCAGTCTTTCCCTGGAAAAGGTCTCACAGATTGGTGGGTGTGAGCCGCCATCACTGAACTGGGCTCCAGCTGTAAGCACAGAGAATTGCTGCGCACCCAGCTCTCTGTCACAGACAGAACTGTTTGCCACAGGGCACCAGAAACTGGGAGTCCTTGTCAGGAGAAATCCCCCACAAGGAAGGAAGTAAACTGGGGTGGACTTAGGCTACCCAGTATATACCTAGAAAAGGTACCGCAGACTGGCCCAACCTAGGGACCTACTGTGTACCAGCTAGCCTGCTGCTAGCAGGAGAGCGATACTCACCTGCCACAGATTACCACTTGGGTATTGGGGCACAGAGCCCCAACTCAGACGTAGAGCAGCCTGGGATCCCCTAGATCAACCTTGGTACATAAATCTCACAAAGACTCAACAAAGAAAAAGAATTTCAGGCCAATCTCCCTCATGAACACTGATGCCAAAATACTCAACAAAATACTTGCCAACTGAATCCAACACATCAAAGATATCATCCACTATGACCAAGTACGCTTAATCCCAGGTATGCAGGTATGGTTCAATATACGGAAATCCATCAATGTGATCCACCATATTAACAAACTGAAAGAAAAGACCACATGAGAATTTCCTTAGATGCTGAAAAAGCATTTGACAAAATCCAACATCCATTCATGTTTAAAGTATTGGAGAGATCAGGGATACAAGACACATCTAAACAAAGTAAAGGGAATATACAGCAAGCCTATAGCCAACATCAAACTAAATGGAGAGAAACTTAAAGCAATCCCAATGAAATCAGGGACAAAGCAAGGCTGCCCACTCTCTCCATATCTATTCAACATAGTTCTGGAAGACTTTGCTAGAGCAGTAAGACAGTTGAAGGAGATCAAAGCGATACAAATTAGAAAAGAGGAAGTCAAATTATCACTATTTGCAGATGATATGATAGTATACCTGAGTGACCCCAAAAATTCTACCAGGGAACTCCTAAAGCTGATAAACACCTTCAGCAAAGTGGCTGGATACAAAATTAACTCAAAAAAATCAGTAGCCCTCCTGTATACAAAAGACAAAAGGGCTGAGAAAGAAATTAGGGAAACAACACCTTTCACAATAGCCATAAATGACATAAAGTACCTTGGTGTAACACTAATTAAGTAAGTCAAAGACTTGTATGAAAAAACTTTTAAGTCACTGAAGAAAGAATTAGAAGAAGATATGAGAAGATGGAAAGATCTCCCATGCTCATGGCTTGGCAGGATTAACATAGTTAAAATGGCCATCTTACCAAAAGCAAACTACAGATTCAATGCAATTCCCATCAAATTACCAACACAATCCTTTACAGACCTTGAAAGAAAAATTCTCAACTTCATATGGAATAACAAGAAGCCCAGAATTGCAAAAACAATCCTCTACAATAAAAGATCTTCTGGAGGTTTCTCCATTCCTGATCTTAAGCTGTACTACAGAGCAGCAGTAATAAAAACTGCATGGTACTGGCATAGAAGCAGAATGGTGGATCAACGGAAGCAAACAGAAGACCCAGAAATAAACCCACACACTTATGGATACCTGATCTTTGACAAAGATGCCAAAACCATACAATAGAAAAAAGATAGCATCTTCAACAAATGGTGCTGGTCCAACTGGATGTCTACATGTAGAAAATGCAAATAGATTCATACTTATCACCCTGCACATAACTAAAGTCCAAGTGGATCAAAGACCTCAACATAAAACCAGACACATTAAATCAGTTAGAAAAAGTGGGGAAGAGCCTTGAACTCATTGGTACAGGAGAAAACTTCCTGAACCAACAGCACAGGCTCTAAGAGCAACAATCAATAAATGGGACCTCATGAAACTGAAAAGCTTCTGTAAAGCAAAGGACACCATCATCAAAACAAAACGAATGCCTAAAGATTGGGAAAGAATCCTCACCAACCCTTTATCTGACAGAGGGCTAATATCCAGTATATATAAAGAACTAAAGAAGCTGAAAAGCAACAAACCAAATAATCCAATTAAAAAATGGGGAACAGAGCTAAACAGAGAATTCTCACTAGAAGAATATCGAATGGCAGAGAAACACTTAAAGAAATGCTCAATGTCATTAGCCATCAGGGAAATGCAAATCAAAATGGCCCTGAGATTTCACCTTACACCCATCAGAATGGCTAAAATCAAAAACTCAAGTGACAACACATGCTGGAGAGGTTGTGGAGAAAGGGGAACCCTCCTCCACTGCTGGTAGGAATATAAACTTGTACAACCACTCTGGAAATCAATCTGGTGCTTTCTCAGACAACTAGGAATAACGCTTTCCCAAGATCCAGCCATACCACTCCTAGGCATATATCCAAAAGAGGCTCAAGTACACAATAAGGACATTTGCTCAACCATGTTTGTAGCAGCTTTATTTGTAATAGCCAGAAGCTGGAAACAACCCAGATGCCCCTCAACTGAGGAATGGATGCAGAAATTGTGGTACATCTAAACAGTGGAATATTACTCAGCAATGAAAAACAAAGAAATCATGAAATTTGCAGATAAATGGTGGGAACTAGAAAGGATCATCCTGAGTGAGCTGTCCCAGAAGCACAAAGACACACATGGTATATACTCACTCATATAGACATATAATATAGGATAAACCTACTAAAATATGTACATCTAAAGAAACTAGTCAAGAGGGAGGACTCTGACTAAAATGCCCAATCTCCATCATGAAAGGCAAAAGGGATGGACAACAGAAGAAGAAGAAAACAGGAAACAAGTTAGGAACCTGCCACAGAGGATCTCTGAAAGGCTCTGCCTTGCAGACTATCAAAGCAGATGCTGAGACTTATGGCTAACTGTTGGGCAGAGTAGAAGGAATCTTATGAAAGAAGTGGGAAATAGTAGGATCTGGAGAGGACAAGAACTCCACAAGGAGAGCAACAGAACCAGAAAATTTGAACACAAGGGTCTTTCCAGAGACTCATACTCCAATCAAGTACCATGCATGGAGATAACCTAGAACCCCTGCACAGATGTAGCCCAAGGCAGTTCAGTGTCTAAGTGGGTTCCATAGTAATGGGAACAGGGACTGCCTCTGACATAATCTGATTGGCCTGCTCTTTGATCAGCTCCCCCTGAGGAGGGAGCAGCCTTACCAGGCCACAGAAGATGACAATGCAGCCACGCCTGATGAGATCTGATAGACTAAGATCAGAAGGAAGGAGAGAAGGACCTCCCCTATCAGTGGACATGGGGATGGGCATTAGTGAAGAAAGGATAGGGACGGTGGGATTAGGAAGGGAGGAGGGAGGATACAAAGTGAATAAAGTGTAACTAATAAAAGTTAAAATATATATATATTTTTTAAAGTTAACCAGACTAATTAACTTCCTTGATATTTCCTTTGGATATTTTATTTTTCAATTTTTGTCTATATTTTTATATAACAATTGTTCTACAATAGTCAACGTGATTGTCAACTTTATTAGCCTGAGAAATGTCTAATATACTAATAAAGCACACATATTTATTTTTGTGATAGTATTTCCAGACAGGATCATCAGAGGAGTGATGGCTTTCCCTAAATGTAGGTTGCCCAATCCCAAAGGCTGGATGTCCAGATGGAATAAAAGAGGAAAAGAAAGCCAACAGGTGTATCTTAACCAATGTAGTATGAGCTACACTGTTTCTGTATGTCCTTTCTGCACACATGAACTGGAACCTTTGAAATCGTGAACCATAATAATCTTTCCTCCAACAAGCTTTTTGTGGCAAGTGTATAGTCTGAGTGGCATAGAAAGCTGATGGCAGAAAAATGGGTTAGAACCTAACCTGACCACATACTTCCTAATTGAAGCTGGTTTACAGGAAGAACTTCCAAAAACTTTAGAAATGTAAAACTCTGTAAACGGATCTTAACAGCCATTCAAATGAGAAGCTCAGAATACAAGGAAAATTAGGAACGTTAAGACTGCACTCATGAATATTCAGATGGAAACAAGAACTTTTGGGAACTATTGACAAGGCAGCAAAGAACGTATGTGCATTTTTCTTTGCATCCTGATACTCTGTGGGAAGCTAAATTTAAAGGTGAAAGACTAATTCATCTGGAAATGGCAATTTCAAAATAATCTAGCATTCAAGCTGTGACATGATTATTGTCAGCTGTTTTTAACTGGGTTTACAATGAAAATTCAAAGTAAAAGCAGAGAAGAAATTTTTGAAATGTTTTCAGTTTATAAAAAGCCAGTAAGTATGAATTTGGGGATAATGAGGTTTCTAAAGAGGTAAGTGTCACTACTTTGTAAAGAGACAATAAAGAACCCACTTTGAGAGAATCTTGGGGACCACAGTATCCAACACAGGCTCAAGGATACAAAAAAACAACTCATTTGATATATTTTTTCTTCAGAGGAGAACATCGCAACTGAAAACTAGTAAAAAGAACTTTTATTTGCCTGTTTCAGTTGTTGTCTTGGAGGCTTATAGTCTCCTTCTGCTAACCTAGGCCTTGTCTTGGAAGCGTCTAGCCTCCACACAATCTAACCTAGGCTAGAATGTTTTTAGCCTCTGAGACTTACTACTTAAAAAGCTTACCCTTGTGGAGCTCCTGTCCTCTCCAGGTCTTACTATCTCCCCCTTCTTTCATAGGATTCCCTGCACTATGCTGAAGGTTTGGTTATGAGTGTCAGCATCTGCTTTGATACACTGCTAGGTAGAGTCTTTCAGAGGGACCTCCCCTTTCAATGGAATTGGAAAGGGGCAGGGAAAAGATGAGGCAGGGAGGGTGGGATTGGGAAGGAATGAGGGATGGGGCTACAGCTGGGATACAAAGTAAATAACCTGTGATTAATATTAAAAAAATAAAAATTATTAAAAAAGTGTGATATAAAAAAAGAAGCTTACCCTTTGTTGTTCTTCTGAGCTCTTTAGCTCTTTGGCCTTTGGCTTTAACTCTCTAATTCTTGTGTTTTTTATCTCTTGGGCCTTGAGATTTTGGCTTTCTCCTTTCAGAATGTAGATTGACCTAGCAGTCCTTTCTGCCTGGAGGTCAGCTGACCTAGCAAGCTTTCAGCTTTGAGCTTTTGTGATTTTCTTTCTGGAATGTGAGTTGAGTAGGAAGATAAACTGGGTGCTTTCTCTGCTTTTCTGAGCTAGTAAGTTTTCACCCCAGCATATGGTTCCTGAGTCTTCACTGGTAAAATAGAACAGTTGAGATTTTCGTTTAACATTTTGGCACTCAACATGATTGAAAAGAAAACTCAATGTAATAGAAAAGGAGAAAGCCACAAACATACCAGAAGCAGATAACATCTGCCAGAAAAGTCACAGAGGACAGGAGATATCTGATAGAAAGCTACAGAGGATAAATTCACCAGGGATCATCTCCAGAGTAAGATTCATTTCTTCCTGTTTCAATGGGTGCTTAGAGGGACCCTGGGACCTCACAGCAGCAGGAGCTTTGAGCCCAGAGCAAGAAACAATGCATGAGCTTCTGGGACAGTGCATCACACTAAGCCACCCCAAATGATAATTTTAATTATATACACAGACTTTTCCTGCATTAAAAATAGGAAACTCCTGTTTTCTGTTTTCTCATTCTCAGAATGTCCATCCTGTTTGCCTTTCTGAGTAAGGACTGAGCATCTTACCCAGGGTCCTCCTTCTTGCTTAGCTTCTTTAGGTGTACAGAATTTAGTATTATTATCCTATATTATATGTCTAATATCCACTTATAAGTGAGTATATGCCATGTGTGTCTTTCTGCTTCTGGGATACCTCACTCAGGATGATCTTTTCTAGATCCCACCATTTGCCTGAAAATTTCATGATTTCCTTGTTTTTAATTGCTGAGTAGTATTCCATTGTGTAAATGCACCACCATTGCCTTATCCATTCCTCCGTTGAGGGACATCTGGGTTGTTTTCTAGTTCTAGCTATTAAGAACAAAGCTGCTATGAACATGGTTGAGCAAACATCCTTGTAAACTTGAGCATATTTTGGATACATGCCTAGAAGTAGTATAGCTGGATTTTGAGGAAGCATTCTTCCTAGCAGTGTATCAAAGCAGATGCTGAGACTCATAACCAAACTTTGGGCAGAGTGCAAGGAATCTTATGAAAGAAGGAGACAATAAGACCTGGAGAGGACAGGAGCTCCACAAGGAGAGCAACAGAATGAAAACATCTGGGCAGAGGGATCTTTTCTGAGGCTGATAGTACAACCAAAGACCATTCATGGTTATAACCTAGAACCCCTGCTCAGATAGAGCCCAAGGCAGCTCAGTCTCCAAGTGGGTTTTCTAGTAATGGGAACAGGGACTGTCTGTGACATGAACTCAGTGGCTGGCTCTTTCACCACCTCCCTCTGAGGGGGGAGCAGCCTTACCAGACCACAGAGGAAGCTAATGCAGGCAGTCCTGATGAGACCTGATAACCTAGGGTCAGATGGAAGGGAAGGAGGACCTCCCCTATCAGTGGACTGGGGAAGGGGCATGGGAGGAGATGAGGGGGAGAGGGAGGATAGAGAGGGGAGAAGGAAGCAGGCTACAGCTGGGATACAAAGTGAGTAAACTGTAATAGAAAAAGAAAGAAAGAAAGAAAGAAAGAAAGAAAGAAAGAAAGAAAGAAAGAAAGAAAGAAAGAAAGAAAGGAAAAGAAAAACTGAAAAAAAAGAAAACTTCAAATCCCTTGAGAACAAGGATAGGAGGTGAGGGGGATACAAACCTTACTGGAAAAAGCCATTGCAGCACTCATTGCAATTATGACCACAGGAGTAAACCCCTCTCTTGTCAATTCCAATCTTTATATTTATCTTCTCAAAAAAGCTTGAAAAAATATCTATGATATTGCAAAGGCTTGAGAGACAAGAGACAGAACAGAAAATGCTTAACAGTGAACCTATGGTACCTAATGAAATTGAGAATCAAGGTAGGCATCCCATTTATAATGGGTAAGTAGCTCACTGGACTGGCGCCTAGCTCACTGGCATGGAACTGGACATGAAATAAGAGTGCCTAAATGTCTGTTTGTGTGTGGGTTCATAAAGATCTAATTGTACCTCATTAAACACAAAGGGAGAATAAAATAAACTAAAAGAGACTGAGTCATAAAAACTGGTCATGGCAGGACATTGTTTTAATCCCAGTACTTGCAGGGGGCGGGGGCGGGCAAGGCAGCTGGATTGCTGAGAGTTTGAGGCCAGCCTACTCTAAAAAGGGAATCTAACACAGCCAAGGTTACTCAGAGAAACCCTGTCTTGAAAAAAACAAAAAACAGACAAACAGACAAACAATAGTAATATGTGTGTGTGGGTGTGTGTGTGTGTGTGTGAGAGAGAGAGAGAGAGAGAGAGAGAGAGAGAGAGAGAGAGAGAGAGAAGCATCCATATGAAAGACATGACTCAAGAAAGCAGATCTCTCTGGATGGAGATAGCTTAACAAACACCTGAAGAGGGGCATCAGAGTGGAAGAATGGAAACCTTAATGGACTGTTGCTGAAGGACAGATACCAGGACTGTAATAATAGAGGATGATCACACCAATGGCTGAGTGGCTCTTCATAAGGACATTTGGACTGTTAAGTTTGTGGGACTGACAATTGTTTCTATTGTAAAAGTTAAACTGTGTACAATTTTTAGCTTAAACAGAAAGGGGGAAGTTGTAGAGGAATTTTAATTCAGAACATGGCTGCTCTAGAAAGAGATCACATCCAAAGACTTTCTAGGTGTATGTGATCTGGCTGGAATACAGATACGACTTTAATCCAAGAGACGAAAGCAAGCAGATCTGAGGTCCAGGCAGGCCATCCTGGTACAGAGCAAGTTTCAGGTAAAGAAAAGCTTAGATCCAGGTACTACAACTTTAATCCCAAACTATGAAGGTAAAAATAGTTTGTAGAAGGAAACAGGAGGCACTCTTGTTTGAATATGATGCCTAATTGAATGGCAGTAACAGCTACAAATCAGAAAAAGATTTGACAGAATAGGATAAGCCCAAGTCTCATGAGAAGAAGGGGAAAAGGAAGCTACTTAAGAGGCAATGAGAGGGATAGAAGGCAGTTTTACAGGGGCAGTAATAGAGAGACAGGTTGCAAAGTGAGAACTCAGGTGAAGATGGAATGAGCCAGAGAATGAGAAGGAGCCAGATTTGAGCACATTGCTTGAGTTGGAGAGAAAAGCCAGACTGAATAGATCGGCTGGAAGAGGAGTGTGAGACAGAGGAACTGAGTTGAATCAGCCAGTCCAGAGCTCAAAAGAAAAAGAAAAGGTGAGCTTATTAAGCAGTAAGTCTCAGAGGCTGAAAACATTCTAGGCCTAGGTAAGATTTTTATGGAGCCTAGAAGCTTCCATGAGTAGGCCTAGGTTAGCAGAAAGAGACAGTAATTCTCTGAGACAATTGAACCAGTCAAATAAAAGTTCCTTTTACACAAACTGATTATACAGTCTTGGGATTATATAGCCTCAGGATTATTTTCACTGTACTTAGCCATATAGGCACTCAGAGGCTACTGAAGTTACAAATTTAAACCATATTGTATATACATATCAAAGAACATGTACCTATTGTTTTATCTGATGGCTGATTTTGGCATTATCCACCCATACAGTGTTATGACAAATGCAAGAGTTATCGAGGACTGAGTCTTCCACCCAGAAATCAAAAAGGGTTGTGGCTTGAAGTGTTGACTGCAAAGGAGGAACAAGGATGTTGGAAACACAGACACCGTGTAATAACCAACAGGAAAAGCTACAAACAGTTCATATCTTAGCCCAAGAGAGAAGACACATGGGCTACAAACTGAAATACCATGCAGGAGGGACTTCCAAAGCCCTTAGGAGAGCTTCGGTTTGGGCTTGTTTGTTTTGTTTTTTTGAATGCTCTGGAGCTAGAAGTGGAGCTACAGAATTTAATGTTTCTTGTTCTGGGCTTCTGTCTGTCTTTGGTTCCATTGTTTTTTAGCATTAACATATTTCTCCTTATGAAATGATACATGTACTCTGTACTTGCATATTGAAAGTATTACTTTATTCCTCATGGGCTCAAAGCTAAGAGTTTACCTCGAGGCTCAGAGGTGATATTGAACGTGAATTTAGATGTTTGTAGGAATAGTTGAAGACAAAGTGTATATAGTTTATATTGTGGGAAGGATCCAAGCCTATAGTAGAATGTGATGATTAAAGAAATGTGTTTGGGTATTAGATTTACGAGGGGTGAACTTGTGATGGTTAATCTTCTGAACTTGATTGGACTAGGAAGCTCTTAGGAGACTAGTAAAGTACTTGTGGGAGTATTTCAAGAGAAAACCAACTAAAAATGAAAGATTCCCCAAAATGTGGGCAGTATCCATACCCAATACTGGGGATCTAGATGCAATGAAAGAAGAAAGCTAATGCACACAGAAGTACAGATTCTCCTCTCTCTCTCTCTCTCTCTCTCTCTCTCTCTCTCTCTCTCTCTCTCTCTTCCTTCTCTCCTCTCCTCTAATCTCTTCTTTTCCCTCTCCCCTATGTGAGCTATGAGTTTTTTTTTCTTTGCCTTGGCACCCCTGGCATGACTAAATGGAACACCTGAACCTGAAATAATTCTGAAACCCCTGAAATAATCATTTAAATTACCACTCAAATAACTTTTCCTTCATTTAAGGTTTTCAGATCAGGTATACCATCAAAATGACTCAGACTCTAATTAACTTATTCCCAGCACCAGCACGAACACACGTGTATGCATGCGCACACGGTCTGATGCTCTCTCATTGCGCCCACTTCTTGGGCTGGTTTTCTATGCATAATCCCCTTGAACCACTCTAGGAATACTAATTGGAGGGTGAGATTTCTTTTCATTACCTCTTTACCTCTGTTTTTCTGTTTGGTTTAGAGTAATTTATTTCCACATTAATTACTTCTTCAACTATCTGGCAATTCTTTATTTTCTGCTTATGTTTTAAAATGCGATGCTATGAAGGAGGCTGCAAGCATGATACATATTGCAGTGCTCTTCACCATCAGGTTTAATTTCACGCTTCATGAGTAGCTTTAATGAGGCAGGCACCCTATACACTAGCCCCATCACCCTCCAAGCTGTTCTACATGGTCCCCAAGAGACAGTCTGCTTTCTATAGGGAAGAACCATATATTTAGACTTACTACACTGGATGCCAACAAGTGAATGTTCAGTATATAAAAGATCTCCTAGTTTGTATGTTCTCTGCCCCACTTAACAGCATGACCCTTTGTTCCTTTTTGGTCAGTTGTGTCATCATCACCAACAACAGAGTTTCCAGTCCTGCAGGGCAGTTTCTCCCAAAAGAGCACCGTCTTCACTTCAATTCATACATAGCAGAAAAAAGTCAAAGTGTACGTGAGCTTGTAATTGTAACAGGTACTTGAAATTTTATCTGCCTGGGGAAACTCTTGTCTCAAGTCTCCAAAATCTACACATGCTAAGCTTTGGAAGGTGTTCATTATTCCAATATAATTCATGATGTTTTATTTCAGTGTACTCTCGCTTGTTGTCATTTTGTGAATGAGGCTGAGCATTATTCTGTCATCAAAGTCATTGACTTTCTCTACACAATTTGTTCACCTCTATGTCTAAGTGCTTTCTTGGTCCATTTTCCCACTGGAGTAATTTATTTCCACATTAGCATAGAAACCTGTATACTAATGATATTAACATGTTTACTATATTACCAGTTATAAAGACTTCTTAATTATGATTCAGACCTTCTTTTTAACAGGGTTTATAATTATGTTTGAAAAAACATTAGGTAATTTTTATTGGTTCATGGAAAGTGCTAACCTGTGGCACTGGTCAGTTTTTGTCAACCAGTCACAAACAGGAGTCACTTAGAAAGAAGTAATCTCAATTAAGGACTGCCCAGTGGGTATGTTTGTGGAACACTTTTTATTATTATTATTGATGATGTATGAGGGAGGGCCAAACACAGAGTGGAAGGTGCCATTCCTAGGCAGAAGGTCTTGAGTTAGATAAACAGACTGAGCAAGCATTGGAAACTAAGTCGGCAAGAGGCATACCGCCATGATCTCTGCCTAGGTCCTGCTCCTTAGTTCCTTGCCTTGAGTTCCTTCCTAACCTTCTCTCAGTGATGTACTAACTACAGAATACAAGCCAAAATAAACTCTTTCTTCTTGAAGTTGTTTTGGTCATGTTATTTATCACAACAAGAAAAGCAAGCAAAAAGTTTCCAAAGACTATTCAGTATACATTATAGACTCTTAGAATTTTAGGTCTTTTGGAATTTAATTCATTTGTTGTATTTCATACAGTTGAGTGAAAACAAATAACTTTTAGTCTTTCTGAGTTCTATTTCTTATTTTCACAGAAAGGTAGGCTTGGTTCCTTTATATTAGTGAGATTGATGAATTATTATTTTACTCATTTTGCATTAATTCTCTCCTCTCATTTATGGAATGCTCACATTGTCTGAGAGCAAACCATAGGGAGAACCTTTGAATGATGTCTATGGGGTACTTAGCATGCTCTCCTCATTTCTTTTTTTCTTTTTTTTTTTCTATGCTCATTTTTTACTTTATTTTTTTATTTATTATAATTTATTCATTTTGTATCCCAGCTATAGCATACTCCCTTCCAATACCACCCTCCCTCCCTCTTTTCCTCCCATGTCCTTCCCCCAGTCCACTGGTAGGGGAGGTCCCCCTCCCTTTCCATCTGACCCTAGCCTAACAGGACTCTTCAGGACTGGTTGTATTGTCTTCCTCTGTGGCCTGGTAAGGCTGCTCCCCCATAAGGGGGAGGTGATCAAAGTGCCAGCCACTGAGTTCATGTCAGAGACAGTCCCTGTTCCCCTTATTAGGGAACCCACTTGGAGACTGAGCTGCTATGAGCTATACTGTGCTCCTCATTTCTTGATCACTTCCTTATTCTCCTACATAAATGGATGCCTTTTTCTATCTCGCATCTCACTTGTCACAATCCTAGAGTCATTTTTCTCAAAGAAAGTAATTTTATTTGAAAATGATGCTTAGAACCCAAGTACTGGGTGTTCCTTGATAGTGAAGAATATCTCTGTTAGACCAGAGAATTAGAAAATATGTGAATGATATAAGGTGAAGAGAGAGAGAGAAATAGAAAGAGAGACAGAGAGACAGAGATACAGAGAGAGATCAGGAGTTGATTCAGAAACCTCCAGCTGAATCCATTCCATGAGGTTCATTTAATCTTGGCCTTTTCAGTACAATCAAGTATTTCACAGCTTCAGTCAGGGATAGATGGCATGACAACACTGACCGCATAAAAGTCCTGTCACGCCTTGGTGCAGCAGGGTCACAATATGAGATTTTCCATGGCATGTATCCCTGGGTTCTACATAGATGAAAAGTGTAACACATGTAAGATGTGTAGTGTGTAATGCCATCAAGTTAGTTGTATGAATAAGTTGTGGTGCTATGCATTTACCATATTATGCCTCTCTATAGACATGCATGTCTATAGAGAAGATATAAATGCAGAACCATATGTGTATACATATAAATTAGTTATGAAACAGCTTCAGGCAAGTGCTTCATGAACGGAAGCAATGAAGAACTCTTGTCAGGTTATATAGCACAGGTTATAGTTACACTGGTGTTATTGGCCTTGAAGATTTTCAGGGACACAGAGTGCGGTAGTAGAAACAGTGACATTGAAATCCAAAGTAATGCATTGTGGAGGCCAATGCTAATGTTTATGTTTGTGTTTATTTTTACCAAAAAATTAATATTAAAATTTTTAATTTTTAAAAAATGATCGTAGTAAGAGTACAAAAACAAAATACTTTTGTGGCTTTGCACAATGTACTTTACTTTTAAAAAGAGTTCAAACAATTACCATTAAATTTATAGTATGCTAAAATTACTTTCTTAGTGCATTAACGGCATGCATAATGTGAACTGACAGTCGCTCATTCAAAAGAGTACAGAATATGGGCAGGAAAGCGTAGTCATATCCTCTCACCCACTCACCCTAAGCAGGCTGCACTACGGATGAGTTCATGGTTAGTGCTATGTACAAATTAACATGTCTCACTTTCTACACCACAGTGTGAGAGACCGCGTCTAGATATTCAAATACTTATCATTGTGGATGGTTGCCTTTGGTGTTTGTTCAGGGGTCAATCTGGCAATAGTAAACTATTTAGGTGCAATGCATAGTAAGGTCCACCATCTGGGTTTGGATGAGTGCATGCGTGTACTCTGGTTGGAGTTATTTCTCCAATAGGAAAAGACTGAGGCCTGTTGTCTTCCGTATATTCACTTACTCATGGTGGCTATTCTTAGTTGTGAACTTGACCGTGTCTGGAATTAACCAAAACACAAGTGGCTGGGCAAACCTGTGAAGGATTTTTTAATTAAATTATTATAAGTGGGAAGACCTACTTCTAATCTGGATCTCTGGGGTAGGAAGAAAAACCTTTATTCCAGATCTTTTGAGATGGGAACACCTACCTTTAATCCGGAACCCAGCTGCTGCTGGCAGACTATATAAGCGGGGGGGGGGAGGGTAGGAAGTTCTCGCTTTTCCTGCTTGCCTCTGCCCTCTTTAGCAAGTCCATTTCTTCACCGGCATCGGAGCCTGGTTCATGAAGATTTCAGTATATTGGAGGGCAGCTGAGACATCCATCCTTATGGACTGAAACACTGCTGGAAGTTTGAACCTTCTGTTCATAGGCAGCCATTGTTGGATGACCTGGACCACGTCTATGTTATTCTAATAAATCCTACAAATATATAAATATGTGTATTTATATACACATATATTGAGGGAGAGATTTATTCTATAAATTTTGTTACGCTAGAGAACCCTGACTAATGCAATATCTTAAACACCCAGGATTTGTTGCACAATTAAGAAGCCATATGACAACTTAACAAAATGCAATTAATGCTACAAAAGTTTTTTAAGTTGTCTAAAATATATATTTTAAATGAAATGCTCAAAATTATTTGAGCTAGTCCTGTTTCATTTTGACACTATTCTCCATTTTCTTCCTTTTTTTTAATTGGCAATCTCCTCTTCATCTGCTTTGTGTGTGTGTGTGTGTGTGTGTGTGTGTGTTGATAGGAGGACTTGCTCAGTTTCGTTGATGCTCCCTCTGTATTCCGTTAGAGACTAACACAGCCCTGCACTCTTGTCAGAGTGCTTGTGTGTCCCCACACAGATATTCAGTGTGAATGGCATTTGCTTTAGTTTGAATTTCAAATATCCCCCACAGGCCACACAGGAAGGGCTTGTTCACTAGTGTGGGACACTTTTGGAGCTGGAGGCATCTTTGAGATACAGGCTCTAGTTGAAGGCAGTTGAGGAATTTGCCCTTAAAAAGGAAATATGGATACTGGCCCATTCTTTATGTTTCTTTGTTTGCTGTCTTCCTTGGGATGGGCTTTGCCACTAGCCCCAAACCATAAGCATAATGCCAACTGATTATGGATTACAACCTCTGAATCTATGAGACAAAATAAATATTTTCTTATTGTAAGTATGCAGAAACAGAACACTCATACTACTTTAATTAATGAAAAAAATTAATCTTCCCCCATCAATCACACTTTTTCAGGTGATCACTACTGCCTCATGTTTCCTTTGTTCATATATATATATATATATATATATATATATGTATATATTCTAAAAATTTTTCTAGCTTGCTTTCTGTATGTTTTTCATATGACAGGACATTTTGAGCCAGCTATCTACAAATGATTTTATGGGAATGCTAATATTCAATAGATTCCTCAAAGTCAACCAAGGAATATTTCTCATGCAGGTAAGGGTTTCAGATGTTCTTGGCCTTGCATGCTCAGGAATTAGAGCCTGAAACATAATGTTTGTGCAGTGGCCTGACTAAGTAGGAAAGTCTCAAAAATGTGCAGTGGGGAAAAGAGAGAAGAAAAAACTAAGAAGATACAATGCAATGTAGAAAACAATGTGACTGATATAGCCAATACTAACATCACACATGCCTATGTATTTTTCTGTTGCTTTCTTTTTTGTTTTTTTATTTCAATTATTATTGCTTATTAAAATTTATTCATTTTGTATTCTGGCTGTGGCTCCCTCCCTCATCTCCTCCCAATCCCATCCTCCCTCCCTCTTCTACTTCTATGCCCCTCACCTAGTCCACTGATAGGAGAGGACCTCCTCTCCTTCTATCTGACCCTAGCCCATCAGGTCTCATCAGGACTGGCTGCATCGTCTTCCTCTGTGGCCTGGCAAGGCTGTACACCCTAGGGGGAGGTGATCAGAGAGGCTGACAAAGACAGCCCCTGTTCTGCTTACTATGGAACCTACCTAGAGACTGAATCTATGGGCTACATCTGAGCAGGGGTTTTATGTCCTCTCCCTGCATGGTCCGTGGTTGGGGTATCAGTCTGCAGGGCCCCCAGGGATCTGTTGGTGTCCTTTTGAAGCTCCTGTCCCCTACAGGTCTTTCTATCTCCCCATTCTTTCATAAAACACCATGCATTCTGCACAAAGTTTGACTATGAGTTTCATTCTCTACTTCAATACCTCTATCAGTAGAGTCTTTCAGAGACCATCTGTGGTAGGCTCCTGTCCTGTTCCCTGTCTTCTGCTTCTGATGCCTATTCTATTTGTCCTTCTGAAAGAGGATTTAGCATCTTCCCTAGGGTCTTCCTTGTTGTTTAGCTTCTTTAGGAGTATAGATTTTAGTATGTTTATCCTATATTATATGTCTAATAACCACTTATGAGTAAGTATATACCATGTGTGATTTCTGCTTCTGGGTTATGTCACTCAAGATGATCTTTTCTAGTTCCCACCATTTGCTTGAAAATTTCATGATTTCCAGGCATATATGCGAAATATAATCAAATATACAAGGACATTTGCTCAACCATGTTCATAGCAGCTCTATTCGTAACAGCCAGAATCTGGAAACAACCTAGATATCCCTCAACGGAGGAATGGATTCAGAAATTGTGGTACATTTACACAATGGAATATTACTCAGCTATTAAAAACAAGGAAATGTGTTGCTTTCTTTTAAGAGGTTCATAGTATACCTAGCATTTATTAAGTTCTGATCACAGAAAAAAAGTAAAACAATATTTAATGATTGATGCAGCCATTGATAAAAATGTTTGCTCCTCAAGATGTTGACTTTCTCAACACTCCAAGTTGCATGTTCCATCGAAATTCCACAGTATGAACATTTGAATCCCTCTGCAAGCTGTATTGAAACTCAATCACCAAGGCAGTAAGATTAAGAGATTAGGCCTTTGAAAGGTACTACATCATAAGGACCCTCCTTTCATGGTTTCATGGTTTATATGAAAGGACCCCCCTTTTATATAAAGGGGCTAGATCTATGATTCTCAATCTTCGTAATGCTGCGACCCTATACTACAGTTTCTCACATTGTAGTGACCCCCAACCATACAATTATTTTGTTGCTACTTCATAACTATAATTTTGTTACTGATATGAATTGTAATGTAATCTGGTATGAGACTCCTATCTCATCAAAGTATCATTCAGTTCGAGCCAAGAAGGTTATGTGCTGTGACCCACAGGCTGAGAACTGCTGTTCTCTAGGGAAATTTCCAGAATATTTCTACCATGTTGGCTCTTCTACCAGGTGAGAACTTGCCTTTCATAAACCTGCTTGGCAGGAGATGCCAGGCTCTTATTGGACACGGAATTGGCCTTGTGCTTCCAGCCTTTGGAGCTGTGGGAGATTTATTTATTCATGCTCATCACAAGGACAGATACCAATGTGAGAACACATTGTTACTCCACTGAGTCAGCAGACAAGTACAGATGCTTACAACATGTGGCCAAGAAAAAAGGCTTTCATCCAACTGTGGCCACAAAAAGAGAGAGAACAGTTCAAGGTTGGCTTAGACATACTTTATGGTCCTTGGGGTTCCAACATCTATTACTGCAGAGTAAGTAGGAAAAAAAAAGATTTATTCTGGAAAGAGATCAGCAGGAGTGTGATGGTACAGAATATAAGAGCAGGTCACAGGGAATGCATGTGATCAAAATCCATTATATGCAAGTATTAACTGATTATAAATAGTGTATGTCAATAAAAATAAGACACAAATATCTCATTTTTCTCTATAAACTTTCTAATTGTGTGGCAGATTGCCTATAATCAGTAAGAAACAGGATAAAAGCAACTAGCCAAATTCCTAGAGGCAGGTTGTTCTCAGATTAAGATGGCTATACAACAAGTACTGATTTTTCTGAATATTTTCTACCTTAAAAAACATTCTCAAAAATAAATAAATAAATAACATTCTCTAGCTAGTTACACACCTACCTATGTGAGAACAACATTTCCTTTGTGTGAAAATACTAATGTTGATGTTCTAAGGACCTCATTATTTCCACCACCTGTCTGTGAATATCTGTTAATACTCATCTCAATAAATGTATGGGGATGAGGGAATCTGTAGAATTTCCATCCCACATCTCAAGAGAGGTAGTGAGATGTCTATGCAAAACTATACCAATGTTACTTTAGCTCACAATCTCAATCTGTAACTTCTGCCAATACTGACAATAATTTCAGTCTAGAAAATATTGGCATCTATTGTTCTTTTCATGCTGAATAAAGTACCAACTTTGATTAATTGACTCACAATAAACTCTCAGAAACCTATTTCACTTCAAACTATTTCTAAAACAAACAAACAAACAAACAAAAAACTAGAAATTGTAATATGTTACGTCTTCATAGCATATAACAATTACATAGCATCTTTTGGGTGCCCAGGAATGGTATAGCTCAGTCTTGACGTAGAACTATTCCCAATTTTCTGAGAAAGTGCCAGATTGATTTCCAGACAGGTTGTACAAGTTTGCACTCCTACCAGCAATGGAGGGGGATTTCCCTTTCTTCACATTCTCTCCAGCATGTGTTGTCACCTGAGTTTTTGATCTTAGCCATTCTTACTGGTGTTAAGATGGAATCTTAGAGTCATTTTGATTTGCATTTCTCAATGGCTAAGGACATTGAGCATTTCTTTAAGTGCTTCTCAAACATTCTATAGTCTTCTGCTGTGAATTCTTGGTTTATCTCTGTACTCCATTATTTAATTGGATGATTTGATTTTTGGTGTTTAATTTATTGAATTCTGTTTATATTTTAGATATCAGCCCTTGTCAGATATAGGATTGGTGAAGATTTTTTCCCACACTGCTGGCTGCCATTTTTGTTCTATAGACAGTGTCCTTTGACTTACAGAAGCTTCCCAGTTTCACAAGATCCATTAATTAATTGTTGATCTCAGAGCCCGTGCTGTTGGTGTTCTGTTCAGGAAGTTGTCTCCTATGCCAATGAGTTACAGACTTTTTACCACTTTGTCTTCTAATAGGTAAAGAGTCTCTGGTTTTATGTCAAGGTCTTTGATTGACTTGGACTTGAGTTTTGTGCAGAGTGATAAGTACAGGTCTATTTCCACTTTTCTACAAGTAGACATCCAGTTAAGCCAGCACTATTGTTGAAGATGATTTCTTTTTTCCACTGTATGGTTTTGACTTCTTTGTTGAAAATCAAGTACTCATAGGAGTGTGGGTTTATTTCTGCATCTTCAGTTAGATTCCATTGATTAGCCTGTCTGTTTCTATGCCAATACCATACAGTTTTTTATTACTATTGCTTTGTAGTATAGCTTGAGATAAGGTTGTTCAGACCACCAGAAGTTTTTTTTTTATTTGAAATTTTTTAAGTTAATTTATTTTTGTATTAATTACAGTTTATTTACATTGTATCCCAGCTGAAGCCCCCTCCCTCCCTCTTCTCCTCCCATACTTCTCCTCCAGTCCACTGATAGGGAGGTCCTCATCCCTTTCCATCAATTTGTACAGAATATTTTTGGCTATCCTGGGTCTTTTATTTTTCCATATGAAGTTAATGGTTGCTCTTTCTAGGTCTATAAAGAATTGTCTTGGAATTCTGATAGGAGTCACATTGAATATGTAGATGGCTTTTGGCAGGATGGCCATTTTTACTATGTTAATCCTACCGTAGATCCATGTGCATGAGAGATCTTTTCATCTTCTAAAATCTTCTTCTATTTCTTTCTTCAGAGACTTGAAGTTCTTGTCATACAGGTCTTTCACTTGCTTGGTTAGAGTTACACCAAGATATTTTATATGATTTGTGAAGGGTGTTGTTTCCCTAATTTCTTTCTCAGCCCTTTTGTTGCTTGTATAAAGGAAGTTTACTGACTTTTTTTAGTTAAGTTTTTATCCAGACACTTTGCTGAAGGTGTTTATCAGCTGTAGGAATTCTCTGGTAGAATCTTGGGGGTATACAATCATATCATCTGCAAATAACCTCGTCTTGTCCCTGATTTTAGTGTAAACACTTTAAGTTTCTCTCCATTTAACTTCATGTTGGCTATTGGCTTGCTGAATATTGCCTTTATTATGTTTAGGCATGTTCCTTGTATCCCTGATCTTTCTAAGACTTTAAATATGAAGCGGTGTTGGATTATGTCAAAGGCCTTTTCAGCATCTAATGAAATGATTGTCTGGTTTTTACTTCTTTTTTAATTAATTACACTTTATTCACTTTGCATCCCCCCATAAGCCCCTCACTCCTCCCCCCATCCCTCCCTCCTTTCTCTTTCTTCACGCATGCCCCTCCCCAAGTCCACTGATAGGGGAGGTCCTCCTCTCCTTCCTTCTGATCTTAGTCTATCAGATCACATCAGGAATGGCTGCATTGTCTTCTTCTGTGGCCTGGTAAGGCTGCTCCCCCCTCAGTGGGAGGTGATCAAAGAACAGGCCAATCAGATTATGTCAGAGGCAGTCCCTCTTCCCATCACTATGTAACCCACTTGGACATTGAAGTGCAATGGGCTGCATCTGTGCAGGGGTTCTAGGTTATCTCCATGAATAGTCCTTGGTTGGAGTATGAGTCTCTGGGAAGTTCCCTGTGTTCAAATTTTCTTGTTCTGTTGCTCTCCTTGTGGGGTTCCTGTCCTCTCCAGATCTTACTATTTCTCACTTCTTACATAAGATTCCAAGCACTCTGCCCAACAGTTGGCCATAAGTCTCAGCATCTGCTTTGATAGTCTGCAGTGCAGAGCCTTTCAGAGGCCCTCTTTGGCAGGTTCCTAACTTGTTTTCTGTTTTCTTCTTCTTCTGATGTCCATCCTCTTTGCCTTTATTATGTTTAGGTGTGATCCTTGAATCCCTGATCTTTCTAAGACTTTAAATATGAAGGGGTGCGCCTCTGAGAAAAAGGTATCGGACGGGTCTGATGCTCTTTGGGTGGATGACACCTAAATGAACATCAGTACAAAGTCCCAATTTATTTCTAATATCAGAGATCAGACCTCTACTCTTGCCTGATGCGTCTAAAACAAAAAGGGGGAACTGTAGAGAGCTGCAGAATGCTATGCCTTAAAGATGGAGCTGGTTTCCGCCTTCCACCTTCCCGATGGTGAGTGCTCTCTGTCAGGAACAATTCCACATTTGGCTAAGGCTGAGGATCTGGCTCGCTTCCAAGTATGTGGACCTATCTGCATTGCCCACGTGGCATGCCTGGGTTGGCTACCCAGAGGCTATTTAAGCTGTGGGCTGGCTTTCCCCAGGGTCCGAGGATTGTTCAAGGTTCCTGAATAAACTGCATTGAAAATAAATAAATAAATAAATAAAACATCAAGACATAAAAAAAAAAAAAAATGAATCTCGAAATGTAAAAAAAAAAAAATATGAAGGGGTGTTGGATTATGTCAAAGGTCTTTTCAAAATGAAATGATTATCTGGTTTTTTATTTTCATTTTTTTTATATGGTGGGTTATGTTGATGGATTTTCATATGTTGAACCATAACTGCATTCCTGCAATGAAGCCTGCTTGATTATGGTGGATTTTGATATGTTCCTGGATTTGGTTTCCAAGTATTTATTGAGTATTTTTGTATCAATGTTCATAAGGGAGACTGGTTTGAAATTCTCTTTCTTTGTTGGATCTTTGTGTGGTTAAGGTATCTGGCTAACTTTGGGCCTCACAGAATGAGTTTTACAATGTTCCTTCTGTTTCTATTTTATGGAATAGTTTGGGAAGTATTGGTATTAGTTCTTCTTTGAAAGTCTGGGAGAATTCTGTGCTAAAGGCATCTGGCCCAGGGCTGTTTTTGGTTGGGAGACTTTTGATGACTGTTTCTATTTCCATGGTAGTTATAGGTTTATTTAAATTGTTAACCTGATCTTGATTTAACTTTGGTAAGGGATACTTATCAATAAAATCATCCATTTCACTTAGATTTTCCAATTTTGTGGGATACAAGTTTTTGAAGTACGATCTAATGATTGTTTGGATTTCCTCGGCATCTGTTTTTGTATTCCCCTTTTTATTTCTAATTTTATTAATCTGGATACTCTCCCATTCTCTTTTAGTTAGTTTAGCTAAGGTTTTGTCTATCTTGTTGATTTTCTCAAAAGATCAGCCCTTGGTTTTGTTAATTCTCTTATTCTCTTTGTTTCTAGGTTTTTGTTTTCAGCCCTGAGTTTAATTATTTCCTGCCATCAACTTATATTTGCCTGTTTGCTTCCTTTTTTTCTATAGCTTTCAGGTGAGCTGTTATGTTGCTAGTATGAGCTCTCTCCACTTTCTTTATGAAGGCACTTAGGGCTATGAACTTTCCTCTTAACATTGTGTCCCATAAGTTTGGGTATGTTGTGCCTTCATTTTCATTGAATTTTAGGAAGTCTTTAATTTCTTTCTTTCTTTCCTCCCTGACCCAGTGGTTATTAATACAGAGTTGTTCAGTTTCCAGCAGTTTGTAGGCATTCTATTGTTTCTGTGGTTGTTGACGTCTAGCTTTAATCCATGGTGGTCTGATAGAATACAAGGTATTATTTCAATTTTCTGGTATTTGTTGAGGCTTGCTTTGTGTCCGAGTATGTGGTCAATTTTGGAGAAGGTTCCATAAGGTGCAGAGAAAAAGGTATATTCTTTTGTGCTTGGATGGAATGTTCCGTAGATATCTGTTAGGTCCAATTGACTCATAACTTCGGTTAATTTTGTTATTTCTCCATTTAGTTTCTGTCTCAAAGATATGTCCATTGGTTAAAAGAGATGTATTGAAGTCTCCTACTATTAACATGTGGGGTTCTATGTGTGACTTAAGCTCTAGTAATGTTTCTTTTACAAATGTGGGTACCCTTGCATTTGGGGCATATATGTTCAGAATTGAGATGTCACCTTGGTCGATTTTTCCTTTGATGAGTATGAAGTGCCCTTCCCTACCCTATCTCTTTTGATTAATTTTGTATGAAAGTCTATTTTATTAGATATTAGAATTGTTTCTTATGTCTGTTTGCTTGGAAAACCTTTTTCAGCCCTATTCTAATATAATGTCTATCATTATTGCTGAGGTTTATTTCTTTTTTATTTTAATTTTTATTAATTACACTTTATTCACTTTGTATTCCCCTATAGCTCCCTCCCTCAACCCCTCCCAGCCCCTTCTTTCCTCCCTCTTTTTCACCCATGCCCCTCCCCAAGTCCACTGATAGGGGAGGTCCTCCTCTCCTTCTCCTTCCTTCTGATCTTAGTCTATCAGTTCTAATCAGAAGTGGCTGCATTGTTTTTCTCTGGGACCTGGTAAGGCTGCTCCCCTCTCAGGCAGAAGTGATCAAAGAGCAAGCCAATCAATTCATGTCAGAGCCAGTCCCTGTTCCCATTACTATGGAACCTACTAGGACACTGAACTGCCATGGACTACATCTGTGCAGGGATTCTAGGTTATCTCCATGAATGGTCCTTGGTTGGAGTATCAGTTTCAGAAAAGACCCATGTGCTCAGATTTTTTGGTTCTGTTGCTCTCCTTGTGGAGCTCCTGTCCTCTCCAGGTCTTACTATTTCCCACTTCTTACATAAGATTCCATGCACTCTGCCCAAAGGTTGGCCATAAGTCTCAGCATCTGCTTTGATACCCTGCAGGGTAGCGCCTTTCAGAGGCCCTCTGTGGCAGGCTCCTGTCCTGTTCCCTGTTTTCTCTTTCTGATGTCCATCCTCTTTGCCTATCTGTACACAATAAGGACATTTTCTCAACCATGTTTGCAGCAGCTTTATTTGTATTAGCTAGAAGCTGGAAACAACCAAGATGCCTTTCAACTGAGAAATGGATACAGAAATCATGGTACATCTACACCATGGAATATTACTCAGCAATAAAAAAACAAGGAAATCATGAAATTTTCAGGTAAACATGGTGGGAACTGGAAAAGATCATCCTGAGTGAGGTATCCCAGAAGCAGAAAGACACACAGGGCATATACTCACTCATAAGTGGATGTTCGACATATAATATAGGATAAATATACTAAAATCTGTACACCTAAAGAAACTAATCAAGAAGGAGGACTCTGGCTAAAATGCTCAATCCCCATTCAGGGAGGTGTGTTTCTTGAATGCAGCAGAATGATGGATCTTGTTTACACATCCATTCTGTTAACCTGTGTCTTTTTATTGGGGAGTTGAAGCCATTGATGTTGAAATATACTAATGGCCAGTTGTTGTTACTTTATATTATTTTGATGTTGGTGTTAGTAGAGTGTGTGTGTGTGCGTTTCCCTTCTTTTGGTTTTGTAGCTGTGGGTTATTTGTTTCCTGTGTTTTCCTTGGGGTAGTGAGCCTCCTTGGGTTGGAGTTTTACTTCTAGTATCTTCTGTAGGGCTGTGTTTGTAGCTAGGTACTGTTTAAAGTTCATTTTGTCAGAGAATATCTTGTTTTCCCCATCTACAGTAATTGAAAGTTTTGCTGGGAATAGTAATCTGGGTTGACATCTGTGCTCTCTTACTGTTTGCATGACTTCTGTCCAGGCCCTTATGGCTTTCATAGTCTCTGTTGAGAAGTCAGGTGTAATTCTGATAGTTTTGCCTTTATGTGTGACTTGGCCTTTTTCCCATGCAGCTTTTAATGTTGTCCTTGGTTCTGCATATTTAGTGTTTTGGTTATTATGTTATAGAGGATTTTCTTTTCTGATCCAATCTACTTGTTTCCAGTTTGGTTATATTTTCTTGTATTTCTTTTTTAATATATTTTTTTATGTATTACAATTTATTCACTTTGAATCCCAGATGTAACTCCACCTTCATCCCCTCCCTTACCCCTTCCCCAGTCCACTGGTAGAGCAGAACATCCTCCCCTTCCATCTGACCCTAGCCTATCAGGTATCATCAGGACTGTCTTTCATGGTCTTCTTCTGTGGCCTGGTAAGTGTCCCACTCCTCAGAGGGAAGTGATCAAAAAGCTAGCCACTGAGTTCATGTCAGAGACAGCCCATGTTCCCCTTACTAGGAAGCCCATTTGGAGACTGAGTTCTTTAAGGGATTTACTCAATTCCTTCACTTGTTTGATTGTATTTTCCTGTGTTTCTTTAAGGGATTTATTTTCTTCCTTTAAGGCCTCTCTCATTTTCATAATGTCGGATTGAAGATCACTTTTTTGTGTCCCAATGTGATAGGAACCTCATGGATTGCTTTGGTAGGATAGATGGGTTTTGGTGGTGTCATATGGCCCAGGGTTTTGTTGTTGGTGCTCTTGCGCTGACGTTTAGCCATTTGGTTGACTCTGTTATTAGCAGGTCTGTTGTTCTCTTATGGTAATAGGTCACTGGAGTTGTAGGTAGAGCTTCTGGTCCTGAATGGCCTCAGTCTTCTGATTTTCCTGATGCTCCCTGATTCCTGCTGGTCTCCAATGCTTCAGATCAGGGTAGGTGTCTGGGAATGGGCCAGGGCCCACAGATCAGTGTGGGTCCTAGGAAATGGCACATGTCAGGGAACTGGGGAGTGGGGCGTCCAGAAGTGGAACACAGCGGGCCCTGGGCAGACCTGGCCACTGTTGCTGGCAGGTTTTGGTAGCCTGGTTGGTGGGGGGTGGGGAGGGTGTTCTTACCTGCTGCTCCCTGATCCCTGCTGGTCTTAAGGGCCACAGATTGGGGTTGGTCCCAGGAAATGTCACCTAAATATTTTTCAGTAATCCAGATATAGTATTCAAAGTTCTGGTCATTGTAACTTTAGTTTCAAAGGTAGAAGTTAATTTGGTATATTTAATTCCCAATAAAACTCAAGAAGTAAAAGTGACCCATTTTACTTATGAAATGTTCCCTGTTGGCAAATATTAAAAATGTATATCAGGAGTCAGTCCAATATGCAAATCACAAAGTAAGGGGCAATGGTTTTTATCTTCCACAGACTGCAATTTGCATTTCAAAGAATAAATGTGCATTTTTGAAAGATGTGGTCATAACAGCAGCAAGAACTGAACCTAAAGAAATACAGCAAAGGAGATGTTTTGGTGTATTACTATCTCTTTTAAAACATCCATTTATTTATTACATATACAATATTCTGTATATGCATGCACACCTGCACACCAGAAGAGGGCACCAGATCTAGATGGTTGTTAGCCACCATAAAGTTGCTAGGAATTGAACTCAGGACCTCTTGAAGAGCAGCAGCAAGTAGAAGCACTCTTAACCTCTGAGCCATCTCTCTAGCCACAATGTATTACTATCTAAGACACAAAAATGTGTGGACTAGTGACAAAGCCAGTAGGTTGGAAAATAGACCAAGAGTAAATGCTTGAAATAAAGGGTAGAAACTAACAAGTGGGAAGTTTGTGCTTGTTTGCTTTAATAGAGACTTTCGCTGGTTATCAAGCTCTGTGAAATCTGCATCGTCATCTTTCATTTTGGAGACATTTTGGAGATGTTGGTTGAGAATAAGAACAAGACCACAATTATTGAGGCAAATTTGAAACAAGCTTTATTAAAAACTAGCCAAGCCCATACCCAGGATTCCCTGTGTAAAAAAGCAGAATTACATCAATCAAGGGCTTATATAAGCAAAACCCACATGGTTACATACTTCTGCCTTCATCCAATGAAAGGAAAGCATACTTCCTGCCTACATTCCTCCTGCCTATGTGTGATCAAGTATAAACCCTATGCAGTTGGTGCAAGTAAGTTTATTTACAAAATGGAAAACACATGAGTTTGCTATCTTACATGAATAACACACAGCATTCCAGGAAGTTATCTGTTTTTGGTCAAGTGGGGCTTACAGATTAGAGGCATTGTTGTTTTATAGATCTCTTAATCACAGTAATTTAAACTTAAAATAGAATTTTAGACAATCCAGGGAAAATTATACAGATCCTCATTTCGGTGAGTTTTGATGTTTAACTGACTACTAGTGCATGCATATTCCTATTATTCCTTATCTCCTTTTGTTAAGAAAGGTTTCTTAGTTTTAGAGACTGAAGATTACTCTAAAGGGATTGTGGGTTGATCATGACAATGTCTACCATAATTGAACTTCTTTATGCTCTCAACATATTTAGAAATGTCAGGATCAACAGCAGAATTTAGAAACCTTTCAAAAAATATTAGGGTTTTCTTTAAAGTTCCTATGATTAAATGTACTACTTGGCTCTCTGCCTTTCTTGAATCATATTTCACTGAGAGTTATACAGTCTCTCTTGAAAGTCAGACATTTTGACAGATAGTTACTCTCTGAGTGACAGAAATATAAATTAATTATACCAGCCACTCCAAACTCCCACTATGAGCCTGTTGGCAACTTCTACTAACTTTGATTTTATTGCCTAGAGTGTGACAGGCCGTCTCCCCACCACCACCCACACTGGCATACAGAATGGCTATATTTTAAAGACTATAGTTGTAAGCTATATATTTTATGTATTTGAGGCAACAACTTATAAAACCAAATTAAGTTTCAAATGCTTATATTATTATGACTTCTATTATAATTAACCCAGTTGATATTTTTAGAGAGTGCATGATGCTTCCAGTTATGGCCAATTCCACAAGCAATAATCAGACTGTCAATCATTCTCCACAGACATTTCCTCTGGCTCTGATGGAGGGGCTTTAAGCAGACCAATGTTCCTTCTGAGAATACTTGAATGTTCTAAATAAAATGTCATTTGAAAATGGAGTGGATGTCAAGGAATTGTGCCTAAGGCAAAGAGGATTTCAGTGTCCAGATTCCAGGAAAGGAGGATTCCCAGATGCACTCATCTATCTACATATTGCTTTAGTTTACAAAATATCTTTTGATTCACACCAGAGTCTGAGAAGCTGATTAAAGAGTGGCTGCAATGAAGAAGAGGTGATCCTCAGATAACACTAAATCTGAAAACAGAAGACAGCTTAGGTCACTCAGCATGGCTGACCTGTTGTGGGAAGCAGGGTCTCTTTCAGAGAATAAGATTCACTTTGCTGGATGTTGTCATTTGCCTGTTTTCTTTCTCATCAACTTCCATTCCTTTCTGCTGTTGCAGTATGAAAAGTCCCTCAACTGTATGCAGGAAGGAGGCTTATTTCCCAAATCTATTATAGGAAATAGAGCTTTTAGAAGGTGGGCTTCAGTGTGCAAGCCCATGAGATATTCTTCCTGCTTCCAAGGACTTGAGCAGTCTTCTCCTACCCAAACTGAAACACTACATCAAGGTCTAAAGTATGCCCTCCTAACTAAGTCAGGTATTTAGTCATAATCTGCTTCATAAAAACATTTCTGAATTGTCTCTTGTTTCCTGGCATCAAAGTCTCTCTGCATTTTAATTAGTGTATTAATGTCATTTACATTGAAATCAATCAATGATGACTTTGATGCAAAGCTAAGTATTCGCTTATTTTCCATTATCCACACTTGTGATTTGTCACTCTGCCCATTTTCCTACTCTATTCTAACATTTTTTCTCTGTCATTGAAAAGGAAATCACCTTGACTCCTATTAAGTCAAGGAATCTATTCAAAAGTAGTACTGAAGGACCTGATCTAGGATGTGTATTCTCCAGGGTGTCATTTATCATAAGATGGGTACTAACTGGAAGGGTATGGAGAGTCATAAGCAACATCCATTGCCTAGGCTTGCTACCTTGTATGTAGATCTCTGCTCCTGACCAGTGTAAAACCTACCTTTTGTGGAAGTCATTAGTGCTATAGAAATATTCTGGATCTTTATATTCTGAGGACATTTGGAATTAGCTATAAACACTTTGCTCAATTCAGTCAGAAAACAAAAGTGGGGAATAACAAGATTCACCTCAGAAGCAAAGCTCTGAACAAAGCTTTGAACTGTAGTGGTCAGTCTATTCCACCTCAGTGGTCAAGCTGTGTAAAACCAGTTTGCCACCAGTATCCTTAGGTGAGCCTTATGTTGGATCTGTGATCAATGAACCACCATGAGAAATGACCTGTGTTAGGGAAGCCCCTGACACCTGCGGGTGCTTGTTATTGCAGCATGGCATGATTTGTTAGGTATGACAGACCTATGAGATGAGATAAACACATAATCTGAGTTTCTTTTCAGCCATTGTTGTGTTACATTTTTACTAACATTCATATTCTGATTTAGAGACATAATTTTATCAAATTCCCTTCAAGAATAATCATTTTAATGTGTAGAACTGGGCATTTTGGCTTACCCTTGTTATGTTTTACTCCTGTTTTATAATTACAACCTCTGTTTTCAGTATTAAATCTAAACTTGTCAAATCCTAGAAAAAGTGAACAAATCTATCAAGAGAGAGGTTAATGCAAAATGCTATTTAATATGTAAAATACTTTTTACATGATTTTTACATTTCCCCAAACATAAGAAGCTTACTAAGAAGATGTTTTGTTGGTGAGAAAGTATAAATTCTCTCTTCATTAAAGAATAGAAATTGGAATCCATCTTTTCTGTATTTTTACACATGATCTGTAAATTATGGAGGATAAACCCAGCCTGTACCAGACAAAGCATCTGCCAAGTACCTAATAAGGCTCAGAGTCGATGAAAATAACATGGAAAAATCATAAAATTATAAACTTTCTCCAACAATTCAACATTGACATACGTAAAACAAATTTATTTGACATTTTTTTCTCTGTCATTCTATGACAAACTAAAGTTCTTAATCTCATCAACATCTATTCCTTGACAGGAGGTAGACAATAAGGTTGTACCTTAGGAAACAAAGGCTATGGAAACTTTAAGCCATTCAGTGTCTTCAGGTCTGCATCTCTACTCCATACCTCCTATGTCGCAGTTCACAGTTGCTCTTGCTTCTTTTTGGACCATCCATATCCTTCCATATTCTCCCTAGTAGCTAAGTGTCTTTCTCTTCTGCCTACACATCTGCTCCATCTAGTTAGTCATAATTTTTACTCGGCAACTAGTTAGCTACAGTTTTCCTTTTCATAAGATGACTCCTTCTATGCTTCTATTCTACTTCCTGAACTTTATGGAAATATTCAACTTCAGAGCCTAGTTCCAGCTCCTTGTATCTTTCCATGTTTCTTGTCTGAAATTAACCTTGATTCATCCCAACAGATCTTGGCTAAATCCTGTTAAAAAGTATGTAGCCCACCAAACTTGAAGGAGGACCACTTCCTCCAATTAACTACAGAATAAAAATATGCCTCAGTAGACATGGTTCCAAATCTTCTAGCCAATCAGAATTACACAAAGGAAAAAAGTACTAAGAGCTACTTAGAATTGTAAGTTTCATCTACACATGAAATTCAAAATAAAAGTCAAAAATTGATGAGGCAGACTAAATTCAATGAAAAATGCATTTAAAGACTAACACAATCTGGTGTGAAGGCAGGACAACTTTCTTCAGATAGAGAAATAAAGGAAGTGTTATAAGTTATTCAGTTTCTTTTAAACATAAAACACAAGGTTAGAAAATACCCTTTGTAAAAACAAACATCTGGAAGCCACAAAGGGATCTATTCTTAACACATTTATAAAGATCATATTGCTATAGCAACTGCTGCTTTCATTATCTAGCTTTCAAAACATTTGATCGAGGTATCCCTTAAGTAGTAAATCTTCAGGGTAAAGCAGAAACCAGAGTACACAAGGGTCAATTCTATTCTGTACACTGTCTCCTCCATGAAGCTATTTTAAAGCCTGACAGCACATCTAGAACCCTCTATCCCCTCCACACTGACCTCCAAGTGTGATCACCGTGACCTTGAACTCCATGCCTACAAATGACTAATGAGTAAATGTTGCCCCATGGCTAGTATCCATGGGCATGACTGTCCACTCCCAAAGTTAGCACAAGATGTTAATTTTCTGGGAACAATGTCCATCTCCTGTCTGCTTTTCTTACTTGATTTGGCAACAACACAATTTCAAAACCATTAACACTGGCTTCAGAGAGAGAGTTATGCCCTAGTTATGTTTGCGATTTTTTACATCATAGCTCTTTGCACATAGCATATTATGTTTGCTTACTTTCTTATCTATGTCCACCATCAACTAGAAAGCCTTGGAGTAATGATGGGCTTTTCAGGAGGTAAAAGAGTTAGCTTTTCAGTTTTGTCTCCACTGTACGTAGGCAGAGTTGCTGGCTCATATTAGATGATTTTGTTTGTTTGTTTGTTTGATTTCTTGATTTTGTGTTTGTTTTACTTAATTGGTGTTTAGTTTTGTTATTAATTTCTACCTGAGAAAGAACTGTATGTGAATCTACAATAATATGGCCTTGGTGGCAACAAAAACACTTTCCTATAGGGTGTGAAGGTCAATGTTAGCCTGCAACCAGAGGTCTGGATGGCTGTTACTCCCTCTATACTTTTATATAAAGCAGCTCCAGAAAATAGTAAATGTGCAAGGTGTAGCTGAACTGTGTTGTACTCTCATGATGTGCTTACCTAAAGGTCAGCATTTCCGAGATAAAGAACTTAGAAACATTTAAGGAATCCAAATCTAAGCGGCAACCTCATGACAGCCAGGAGCTCCCTTCCAAACTATTCTCAACCCTGATGTGATCCCTTCTTTCATAATAGAAGGGAACTGCAGATTTGAGCCAAAAGCTGGTGAAGGTAGAGGTGAATCTGGGTAACAGTACCCAAGTATAGAATGAAAGGAAACACCCTCCAGTCTCATGAAGACAAAGGACACAGATTGCCAAGAGTGACAAGTGAAGACCATGGTTGCCCCATTGTCAAAGGATGTTTGAATATTTCACAACAATGACCCACATCAATCAAATCAACTTAGCTTCTGTCAAAATGGAATGGTTGGTTTCTTTTAGACCTTGGAATTTGTTGCAGAAAGATTTTATGTTATAACTTAACTGTTAGGATTGAACTGAACAACTGCTTTGACATTTTATTCATTGTCCAAGCTAAATGTAATGAGTTTTACAATTTTTTTAAAGATTAGATTAAAAACTATCTACATCAAAAATTATAATTACAGCTTTACACAAGTGATAAGCTATTTTATTTAAACATATTTGAAAGGTGTTTAAAGTCCTTTTATTTCAAGTTCTGAATAACCACAGATTGTATTTTTAAGTGTGACGTTGAGCTGGGCATGGTGGTGTATGCCTTTAATCCCAGCCAGGGCAGCTATGCAGACAAACCTTGTCTTGGAGGAGGTGGGGAGTCATATTTGGTTCATAACATTCGTGCAACTTTTGAAGCTCTCCATTGGAATTGCCTTTTCTTTCAATTACTGCTGCCTATACAAAGACTCTACTAAACTAAAACATGAGCTTCTTTTCTTTTTCATGTTTGCTTCTCCTGAACACTTATTTTTATTTTTATTATTTACACTTTATTCACTTTGTATCCCCCCTGTAGATCCCACCCTTCTCCCCTCCCAATCCCATCCTCCCTCCCCCTTCTCCACCCATGCCCCTCCCCAAGTCCACTGATAGGGGAGGTCCTCCTCCACTTCCTTCTAATCCTAGTCTATCAGGTCTCATCAAGCCTGGCTGCTTGTCTTCTTCTTGGCTTGGTAAGACTGCTCTCCCCTCAGAGAGCAAGCAGAGACAGTCCCTGTTCCTATTACAGTGGAACCCACTTGGATACTGTACTGCCATGGACTACATCTGTGCAAGCGTTCTAAGTTATCTCCATAAATGGTTCTTGGTTGGAGTATCAGTCTCAGAAAAGACCCATGTGCCCAGATTTTTTGGTTCTATTGCTTTCCTTGTGGAGCTCCTGTCCTCTCCAGGTCTAACTATTTCCCACTTTCATAAGATTCCCTGCTCTCTGCCCAAAGGTTGGCCATAAGTCTCAGCATCTACTTTGATACCCTGCAGAGTAGAGCCTTTCAGAGGCCCTCTGTGGCAGGCTCCTGTCCTGTTCCCGTTTTCTCCCTCTTCTGACATCCATCCTCTTCGCCTTTCTGCATGGGGATGGAGCATCTTAGCCAGAGTCCTTCTTCTTGATTAGTTTCTTTAGGTGTAAAAGAGCTTCTTTTTAAACCACACACACACACACGCCTGCATGTGTCCATGTGTGTATTTGTGCATGCAGGCATGCATATAGCCACTACCTCCCATGAGGAGTCTTATCTGGCTTCTCCTCCCTCAAAAGCATATCTGGTGATGGGGGCATCATAACTTCTTCCTGCTGCCTCAGAGTTCTCTGGCTCTGAAACCCTCCCTGGAGACTTTAGGCAACACTTACTGTACAGAGTGTTATTTCTTTTCTTTCTGAGTTTTTCTTTTTTTAAGTCCGATCTCTCTTGTTTTAATAGCAATTTAACATTTGGATTATTCTGAAGCCTATTCAGTCAGACTACACAAGTGGCATTCTTATAACACTCACCCACATAGCCCATATGTCATATTCTGGGCAGGCAAGATGTTAAATAAAGCCTTAATAGATGCAGGAAGGATACATGCACGCAGAAATCGTGATATTTGAGTTATCAGTTTAGCTGTAACTTTGCCTCACTCTGTCAAGAGAGGAAAAAAGAAAGAATTGTTCATTTAGGTTTTCTTGGATCTTCTTTACCTTTTACCATTTGCAGATACATGTTCCAAATCTCAACTGTATTACTCCACTTTTGCCTTTTATTTATTTTGTTTAGCCTTTTATTTGACTCTTTGTTTTAGTCTTCTTTTATTACTGCATTTATAACTCAATATAAATCAAGAAACTGTAGGAATGCTCAGGCACGATGGAGATGATGTTCTGCTGAGGGGAGCAGATGCCTGGCCCTGTAAGTCCCAGAAGGGAAATTACCACCAGGATTAATGCTGTGGTTTGTTTCACAGATCAAAACTGGGATTTGATTATATAAACCTGCAGATAATATTTCTTAGTTTTTTAACTCTCCATTTATTTCCTGATCACTCTCAGTGATTACAAGAGTGACGCTGGACACTCATTTTGTCAAACAGTGCCAAACAACTGGTGAAAACCAGAAAAGCAGCCATTCAGCTCACCTGTCATTGAATGTTCATGAGGCAAAATGCCCAGATCTTTTCACAAGCTTCAGACACAGCCCTGTGATGTTCTTAGAGGCTTCAATTCTGGGAAAGCTGTTATGTGCACAGAAAAATCACTCACAGCCTCTTGTGTTCACAGTGACACAAAGATAGAAACTGTAAAACAGAAGTGTTCTGGGGCTAGTATGTCACTGAGCAGAAAACATGGCAAATGGAGATCTCTTTTGTAAGGTACCATTTCTAAGAGTCGAATGAAGTGTGCTGCCAAGGAGAAAGTGACATCCTGTGACAAGGGGTCACTCAGCACCAGCCTGGGGCCAGTCACTTCACATGCATTGCTTTCTTGATATATTCAGAACCTACCAGGATGTGGCTTATGTCAGTACTGTTAACACTACTAACCACTAATATAGTAGTATGACTTCTAGAACAATAGCTATATATTGGTACAACCACTTTTCATTTTGCCACTTAGTCTGATAACTACCTCTTTATTAATCCTTGTTACACTTTGAATATGAAATATCCTTCAAAGGTATGCAGATGGTGGTACCCATTTGAGAATTACTAAAACTCTGGGAGGTGGCAAGTGAGTCAGTACATGTCTCTTTGAAGGTTACATCTCCTCCCTTCCTCTTTACTTCTTGTGTGTGCTGAATAGACAGCTCCTCTCCTTCATGCTTCTGATATCATATGCCCTGTCCTAGTGCATGGAGCTGGCCAAGCATTGATAGAGCCAGGATAACACCTTACACATCAATTCAGTCAGCTGTTGTTTTTTAAATAAGGATGCAAAATAACTTCTAAAATTCCATTTAGTAAGTAGGGAGAGTCAATGAACCCAGGGAAGCCAGACATTGGGTAGAAAGTGTTCCTAAAGCTTCTTCCATGAATGCGTCTATGTGCTGTCCTTCATGGAAAGCTGTTTGTGTTAGGATATGCTGTCAAGTGCTTTGCCTTTATCATAGCTTTGCATAGTATTATTTTTCTATGTGTATTTCTAATAAAATATACAGAGTTCATTAATTTTCATGTAGGTCCACACTGCTAAATGGGGAAGGCTGACTCCATGCTTTAAGACTGAAGGTCTGTGATAAACACTCCAGTAGACATCATCTATACCCACAACATCATGTAGGGTTGCTGCCAGGGATGACGAGATGAAACAGCAGGTTCTGGACCACAGAGTCCTTGAAAGTTCCTTGAAAAAAAACAAAAACAAAAACATGTATAAACACAAAAGGATGTTAAAGGTAGCTATTAAAGTAAAATAGGATAGACTATCCGAAAAGTATCTCAGATAGGACCCAGCACATCATCTGCTGCCTTAAGGTGATCATGCAGGTGATGTTTCAGCCTTCAAAAATGAGGCAACCTTTCTGAGAATGAGACTGTGATGTTTTGAGTATCACCTATCTAAGGATGTTACAATTTGTAAGACAATTCTTTCACAGAAAACCAACATCTCATAGTAAAACCAAGTTATTCACACAAACTTATCTCATTTCATGCTCTGGTAGGTACTATCTTCCCTCACTCTCTTTACAGCTAAACAATCTTCAGTTTCTACTGAACTCTAACACTGTCTAGTCATTGGCTGACTTAAGTCACACCCTCCTCTAAAGCTGTGCTTCCTTCAATTGGTTTCTTTTTTCTTTCTTTAATTCATGCAGAGGTGATATATTCCATGATGACCAGGTGAAGGTCATGTAGGTTTTGGAGGTGGGGAGAAGGGGATTGAATTTAGGTTGTCATGTTTGGTGGCAAGTACCTTAACCTTCTGAGATATCTCATCAGCTCTGTAATTTTTTTTCTTTGTGTCTCTCTAGGAGCCATTGTATTGACAACTCATACACACATGTCCCTATCCCTCAACCTCCATAGCCCCAGAACATGAGCAGCAAATAAGCACAAGTCTGAGTAAGAAGATACTTAACTTGGCTCTCATTCCTGTAACTAAGTAATAGGACCAGGTTTTGCTTGTTTGTTTGTTTTTTGCTCTAGCATTCTCTTTAACACAACACAAAACTAAGGAGAGATGAACTGGCCTCATGGCCCATGAGCACACAAGTCAATGAACTGGGACTAGATTCAGGTTCTTTGAGTCCAGGTTTTATGCTCATCTTTCCAGAAAATCAACTAAAAAACTTTGCAACAAGAAGAAAGAAAAAGGAAGAAAGAAAGAAAGAAAGAAAGAAAGAAAGAAAGAAAGAAAGAAGGAAGGAAGGAAGGAAGGAAGGAAGGAAGGAAGGAAGGAAGGAAAGAAGGAAAGAAGGGAAAGAAAGAAGAAAGAAAGAAAGAAAGAAAGAAAGAAAGAAAGAAAGAAAGAAAGAAAGAAGGAAAGAAAGAAACCTAAACATAGTAAAGGCAATATACAGCAAGCCTATAGCCAACATCAAATTCAATGGAGAGAAACTTAAATCAATCCCACTGAAATCAGGGACAAGGCAAGGCTGCCCACTTTCTCCATATCTCTTCAACACAGTATTTGAAGTCCTAGCTAAAGTAATAAGACAACTAAAGGAGATCAAGAGTATACAAATCAGAAAGGAAGAGGTCAAAGTGTCACTATTCGCAGATGATATGATAGTCTACATGAGGGACCCCAAAAATTCAACCAGAGAACTTCTTCAGCTGATAAACATCTTCAGCAAAGTGGCAAGATACAAAATCAACTCAAAAAAAACAAAATCAGAAGCCCTCATGTATACCAAAGACAAAAGGGCCGAGAAAGAAATCAGGGAAACAACACCCTTCACAATAGCTACTAATAACATAAAGTACCTTGGAGTGACTCTAACCAAGCAACTGAAAGACCTGTTTGAAAATAACTTTAAGTCTCTGAAGAAAGAAATTGAAGAAGATGTAAGAAGATGGAAATATCTCCTGTACTTATGGATTGGTAGGATTAACATTGTGAAAATGGCCATCCTGCCAAAAGCAGGATTCAACACAATTCCCATCAAAATACCAACTTAATTCTTTACATACCTTGAAGGAAAGATTCTCAGCTTTATATGGAGAAACAAAAATCCCATAATCTCTAAAACAATCCTGTCAAACAATAGATCATCTGTAGGTATCTCCATCCCCGATCTCAAGCCGTACTACAGAGCAATAGTAATAAAAACTGCATGGTATTGGCATAGAAGCAGAATAGTGGATCAATGGAACCGAATAGAAGACCCAGAAATGAACCCACACACCTATGAATACTTGATTTTTTACAAAGAAGCCAAAACCATTCAATAAAAAAAAGACAACATCTTCAACAAATGGTGTTGGTCCAACTGGATGTCCACATGCAGAAAAATAAAAATAGATCCATATTTATCTCCCTGAACAAAACTAAAGACCAAGTGGATAAAACGCCTCGGCATAAAGCCAGATACTCTAAATCAGTTAGAAGAAAAAGTGGGGGAAGAGCCTAGAACTCATTAGCACAGGAAACAACTTCCTGAACAGAACACCAACAGCACAGGCTCTAAGAGCAACAATCAATAAATGGGACCTCATGAAACTGAAAAGCTTCTGTAAAGCAAGACACTGTCATCAGAACAAAACAACAGCCTACAGACTGGGGAAGCATATTCGCCAACCCTATATCTGACAGAGGGCTGATATCCAAAATATATAAAGAACTAAAGAAGTTAAAAAGCAACAAATCAAGTAATCCAATTAAAATATGGGGTACAGAGCTAAACAGAATTCTCTGTAAAGGAATATAGAGAAACACTTAAAGAAATGCACAACATCCTTAGCCATCAGAGAGATGCAAATCAAAACGACCCTGAGATTTCACCTTACACCCATCAAAATGGCTAAAATAAAAAACTCAAATGATAACACATCCTGGAGAGGTTGTGGAGAAAGTGGAACCCTCCTCCATTGCTGGTGGGAATGTCAACTGGTATAAGCACTTTGGAAATCAATCTGGCTCTTTCTCAGACAATTAGGAATAGTGCTTCCTCAAGATCCAGTTATCTCACTCCTAGGCATATACCCCAGATTTGCTCAAGTACACAGCAAGGACATTTGCTCAACCATGTTTGTAGCAGCTTTATTTGTAATAGCCAGAACCTGGAAACAACCCAGATGTCCATCAATGGAGGAATGGATACAGAATTTGTAGTATTTTTACACAATGGAATACTACTCAGCAATTAAGAACAAAGAAATCATGAAATTTGCAGGCAAATGGTGGGATCTAGAAAAGATCATTCTGAGTGAGGTATCCCAGAAGGAGAAAGACACACATGATATATACTCACTTATATAGACCTATAAGATATGACAAACATAATTAAATCTATACACCTAAAAAAGATAAATAAGGAAGAAGACCTGGGGTAAGATGATCAATCCTCACTAAGAAAGACAAATGGGATGGGCATTGGATGTAGGAGAAAACAAGTAACAGAACAGGAGCCTACCGCAGAGGGCCTCTGAAAGACTCTACCTAGCAGTGTATTAAAGCAGATACTAAGATTCATAACCAAACCTTCAGCAGAGTGCAGGAAATCATATGAAAGAAGGGGGAGTTAGTATGATGTGGAAAGGATATGAGCACCACAAGGACCAAATATATCTGGGCACAGGGGTCTTTTCTGAGACTGATACTCCACCAAGGACCATGTATGGATATAACCTAGAACCTCTGCTCAGATGCAGCCCATGGTAGCTCAGTAACCCTAATAAGGGGAACAGGGACTATTTCTGACAGGAAGTCAATGGCATGCTCTTTGACCTCCCCACCCCACCCTCCTCTGCTAGGCCACAGAGGAGGACTTTGCAGCCAGTCCTGAAGATAGCTGATAAAACAGGATCAGAGAAAAGGGGAGGAAGTCCTCTCCAATCAGTGGACTTGAAAAGGGGCAGGAAGGAGATGAGGGAGGGAGGGTGGGATTGGGAGGGAATGAGGGATCGGGATAGAGCTGGGATACAGAGTTAATAAAATGTAACTACAAATAAAATTTTTTAAAAAATTAAAAAAGAAAGAAAGAAAGAACGAAAGAAAAAGAAAGAAAGAAAGAAAGAAAGAAAGAAAGAAAGAAAGAAAGAAAGAAAGAAAGAAAGAAAGAAAGAAAGAAAGAAAGTCATCTACTGAAATGACACTTGTGAAAAAAATAACATGGAGCCCTGTGGGAAGCAACGGTTCACTCAAATTGGCACCTTCAGTGTTCTCAGTTCGTTCTTTGAGAACCTTCAGATGAGGAAAGTCAAAGTTTTGTGCCTTGACAGCTGTCCCTGGAAGCAAGGATCCAAGGCATTCTGCAAACCTGGCTCCACTTGTCCCACTTTGTAGTTAGATTTAGTTAATCTGCTTCTTGAGACAGAAACACTCTGTCTTTTATGGAGTTTTATGGAGACAACTTTATCTAGAATCCCCTAGTTTCTAGAAAGTTAGAATATGTGGGTAGTTGAAAGTACCCTGAATTGACTTTTCATGGTGACTTAAGAAAATTTGTATTTGTCAAAATCTGTAGACTATAAAGCTCTAAGTATGCGCCTTACTATTAACTCTGTAATGTGGTTAATAAAACTGTGTCCATATTTGTTTATCAAATATAATAAATATGCTATGCTAATGAACAAGTCATCAAAGGAGAATCCAAGGAGGAGAAGAGGGACATAGAGTATGTTTATGCTTTTTGCTCAGTTATTCTATAAACCTAAAGTCACTGTAAAGGATAGAGTCTAAAGACTGAAACTTATTAGGAGTATATACCATGTGTGTCTTTCTGCTTCTGGGATAGCTCACTCAGGATAATCTTTTCTAGATCCCACCATTTGCCTGCAAATTTCATGGTTTTCCTTGTTCTTAATTGCTGAGTAGTATTCCATTTTGTAAATGTACCACAATTTCTGTACCCTTTCCTCAGTTGAGGGACATCTGGGTTGTTTCCAGGTTCTGGCTATTATGAATGAAGCTGCTACAAACATGGTTGAGCAAATGTCCTTGTTGTATACTTGAGCCTCTTTTGGATATATGCCTAGGAATGGTATAGCTGGATCTTGAAGTAGCACTATTCCTAATTGTCTGAGAAAGTGCCAAATTGATTTCCATAGTGGTTGTACCAGTTGACATTCCCACCAGCAATGGAAGATGGTTCCCCTTTCTCCACATCCACTTTAGCATGTGTTGTCACTTGAGTTTTTTATCTTAGCCATTCTGATGGGTGTAAGGTGAAATCTCAGGGTTGTTTTGTTTCATATTTTCCTGATGAGTTGAGCATCTCTTTAAGTGTTTCTCTGCCATTCAATATTCCTCTATTGAGATTTCTCTGTTTCGCTCTGTACCCCATTTTTTAATTGGATTACTTGATTTGTTGCTTTTTAACTTCTTTAATTCTTTATATATTCTGAATATTAACCCTCTGACAGATAAGGGTTAGGTTTAGGGTATATAGTCACATATAAGTGGATATTAAACATAATATAGTATAATCATACTAAAATCTGTACACCTAAAGAAGCTAAGCAAGAAGGAGGACCCTGGGTAAGATGATCAAGCTTCATTCAGAAAGGTAAACGGGATAGACATTGGAAGAAGGTGAAAGTAAGAAACAAGACAGGACCCTATCTTTGACCTCCCCACCCCTGAGGGAGGAGCAGCCTTGCTAGGCCACAGAGGAGGACATTGCAGCCAGTCCTGAAAGAGACCTGATAAACCAGAGTAGATGGAAGGGGAGGAGGGCCTCCCCTATCAGTGGACTCAGAGAGGGGCAGGGAGGAGTTGAGAGAGGGAGAAAGGGTGGGCTTAGGAGGGAATGAGGGGGGGCTACAGCTGGGATACAACTGTAATGAATATATAAAATAAAAAGTAAAAATAAGACAGGAGCCTACCACAGAGGGCCTCTGAAAGACTCTACCCAGCAGGGTATTAAAAAAGATGCTGAGACTCATAACCAAACTTTGGGCAGAATGAAGGGAATCTTATGAAAGAAAGGGGAGATAGAAAGATCTGGAAGGGTCTGGAGCTCCATAAGGAGAACAGCAGAACCAAAAAAAAAAAATCTGGGCCTATGGGTCTTTTCTGAGACTGATATTCCAACCAAGGACCATTCATGGAGATAACCTGCACAGAAATAGTCCATGGAAGCTCAGTCTCCAAATGGGCTCCCTAATAAGGGGGACAGGAGCTGTCTCTGACATGAACTCAGTAGCTGACTCTTTAGTCACCTCCTCTTGAGGGGAGAGCAGCCTGACCAGGCCACAGAGGAAGACTATGAAATCTAGTCCTGATGCAACCTGATAGGCTAGGGTCAGATGAAAGGGGAGGAGGACCTCTACTATCAGTGGACTGGGGAAGGGACATGGGAGGAGATGAGCGAGGGAGAAAGAGCAGTATTGGGAGGGAAAGAGGGCGGGGCTGCAGCTGGGATACATAGTGAATAAACTGTAATAAATAAAAAATTATATTAAAAAAATAAAAAGGAAACTTATTAAGAGACAAAGCAAAGATAGTAACAAATCTGAAGCTCAGTGTCCCTTGGTACCAAGATGCTGCTCTATCTAGAGATAGAGTCTATAATGTCCCCTTAGTTGTAATGTGCCCTCCTCCAACATCTCTCTGTCCTGTTATCTCTACCTGAGTGTTATTACATAGAACAACAATAGAAACCAAACAAACAAAAACCATTATTTCAACTTAAAGTTGCTATACTGTCCACAGAGTTCATATTTATGTCTATATGCCATTTCCTACTCTTATTTTAACTGCCTGCATCTGCCATCACTGTTTAATATATTCATGGGCAGTGAAGATAAACTTCACACTCCAATAATAGAACTATGACATCACTGTTCCATTGGCCATAAGAAGATAAAATATTAAATAATAATTAGGCCCTCTTGAGGGTGTCTCTCTGCATCTCATTAGACAGAGCCTGTTGACTTTTTAGTTCAGGCATTGGTCTTAGCTTTCTTTCCACAGGCTCTAAGTATCCATAAACCTTTAATGTGATAGCCCTGCATGATATCAACTGTTTTCTCTCACTACTTTCTCTTCTTATACAGATATCACTTCTCAGTTATTAGCAGAACTAAATAAATCAAAGATGGCACAGAAAAATCAAGAAAAGACAGGTACATTAAAACACTATCTAACCATGTAGTTAAGACTTCCCGTTCCATTTTCATCATGCTCATATTACAAGCATGTACCATCATGCTGTGCTTAACTCAAATATTGTAGGTGTTACCAGGTAGTTTTCAAACATTTATTGTGTGTGTATATATTCCCTAATGTAATGCTACAAATTCTTTCTTCAAGCATAAGGTCTGATTTTATATGTTGAATAAAAACTGCAATTTCTTTATATTGCCCTGTCTTTTTCAGATGTACACAAAATGAAAAGGACTTTTTACTGTCTATGCCACCCTCAAGGTATCACATCACATCACATACAAATATGAGAGGTACAATTTATTTGGGGTTGTTCAGTTGGAGAGGGAGGTTTTGCTAGCTCACCATCATCAACTGCGCAATGAAGCTATAAAAAAAAGAATGCTAATTAGAACCCTCAAACATGATGAATACCATCGCCCACCCCTGCCTGAAGATAAGTCAGGTTGACATGGAAGAGGTGAGACCTAATCCCACCTAACCACTAACTCTTCTGACATTTGGCATCTGAGTCTTCACCATGTGATTATTGGGCTTCACCTGCTAAAGATTGAGTAGAACCAGTAATTACAGACAAGCTGAGTCAGAGTGCTTTGCTGTGTGGCTTATACAATAAATGAGTTGATTATCCCACATAATGAGCAATCCATGAGCCAGGCAGTCTGACAACTTAGTAAGAACAGTAACAACTTTCCCAGGAACCCATGTTCTTCCCTGCCAGGTTTTTTGCTATTTATTTAGTTCTTGCCCTCAAGCTGTCTGTTTGTGGTTGCCGGAAGACTGAAGCAAGTCTCAGCATCCTATCTTCACACAGCAACAGCCAAGGCCCAGGGAGATGATCCTTCTTTGTACTTAATTGCTTTCATTTATTTATTATTATTATTGTGTGTATCTTTCTTTCTCTCTGTCTCTGTTACTCTCTCTTTCTCTTTCCTTCTCTTTCTTTCCCTGTATGTATGTACATGTGCGTACATGCATGTGTGTGTGTGTGTGTGTGTGTGTGTGCAGGTGCATGTGTGTATGTGAAAATCAGAACACAACTTAGAGAAATCAGGTCCCTCCTACCACCTGACATCTGAAATCATCATGCTTGAACAGCAAGTGCTTTCATCCACCAATCCTTCTTGTCAAACTAACATAGCATGAACCTAGGCCTCAGACAGGAAAGATTGGCACACAAGCATTGATGTACATCCACTCCATTTGAATCATTCTTTTAAGAATGGAGGAGATTTTTTTTTAGAGTCCATGCTATGGCCTATAAATATACATCACTATAGCCCCTAACGTCAATGACAAATTCTGTTCAGATGTTTGGCATTTTTTAAAAATTGAACCTTTTGTTTTCTTATTGCTGTGTTTTATCATTTATTTGAATATTTTGAATAACAGTCTTATCTTTTCATATCTTCATAATGTTTTTCACAGAGCCAATCTTCTTATTTTTAATAAACAACATTCAACCTTTTCTAATTTGTTCTCTTATGGGTCATGCTTTTGTTGTTGTGGCTCATGCTATCATTACCTTAAGGCCATCTGGATTTTCTTATGCTATCTTTAGACTTATGCCTTTGAATTGTACAGTTACAGTCATTCCACTATCTCTTAGTAGTGACTATTATAAAAACAGGCAAAAGCATTCCTATAAAAAAATCTCTGGTAATAAACACAGAGTTGCCATAATCTGTTTTAACTATTGATTTTAAAACTTCTTCGAAACTTGAAATAATTTTTATGCTAAGATTTCTTAACTAAACAGAAATTTAAAAAAATATGAAATATGTAAATATTTATTTTAAGTGATTGCTTCACAAGATCAAGGAGGCAGGAGAGTCTAAAGATCTAGCACCTTAAAAAAAGAAAACAGGTCACTCATGTCTGTCCTGTCTGAATACTATGAATGGGAAATTCCTTCTGGCCTAGGGATACCTGTCTTTTTCTTCTATGTAAAATTTCAGGTGATTATTTGAATCTGACTGACATTAAAAAGGGCAATTCGCTCTTTCTACATTCACAGATTTTAGTGTTGATTTTATGCAGACAAAGTCTACATTAACAGCATTCTCTCTTCATTACAAATTCACCCTGTCAACTTCACACCCATTTTCATTTGCTTACATACACTCTCCACGTAAAGATACAATGGAGTCTTACTTCAGCCTTTCCTGAATATAACCAAGGATATCCTAAATCCTTCCCCACAAACACAGTTAAGAGTCCTTAGATAATGTATCCAAGTCCAGTGCCTGCAGCTTTCCATTGGAAGGTCTATCCTGGGAGAATAGTAATCACAGAGGTCTGTAGGAATTCTGGGTCTGCCATACCAGTTGTTTTCTAACAGTCATGTTGTAAGATATGGCTTCTGGATCCTCTTAAGTGAATAAGCTTTTGATAATCCATAACATTCCAATTTCAGCCTTTGAAGCACTCCTCCATACAGTCAAGACAGACTGTAATTCTAGGTAGTCACTTGGAGCTGTCTTTGATCCACGTGTCAGCAACCAATCTGACAAACTATTATAGCCATTAATAACTCCCTGAGCTGAAATACTGCATGCAAGCCTATAATCAGTGAGCCCCTACTAATAAAGTCGACCTGATCTGACATTCTATTTCTCCTATCATTATCTCACACTCTTGCTATTATTACTTGTGTATTCCTAGGTTTCTGTCTGTATCAAACACAAAGAGTTCATTTGGGTTGCAACAGATCTCATGATTATACTTTTTTTTTTTTCATCTTAACATAGAGAACTTCTAGGTTTGGAAGAAATGAGGTAGAATCAAGAAGTGTGTTGGGTCTGAGTCCTGATAAGAATCAAGCCTGACTTGCATAAAAACTGCCTGAGGATATATCACTATAATTCCTTAGGGTCCACTCTCATAGGGTTGAAAGTCAATTATATGATTAGGGGGTGCATTGCAGTCCCTGGGGCAGAGTAGCTACTTTTGCTTCTCAGAGTGCCTGCACTTCCACAACACATAATACAACCTTTGAGGCTGGAAGTTCATGGTGTGTTGCAATTCAAAAATCTTTATATGCTTTTTTTCAATGGAAACCTGTGATTTTCAGAGATGCCAGTGTTCTTAGAACACATACGTAAGTCTTGGGACCATTTACATGGTGCTTCAAGTGTGAAGCTGAATCAACAAACGTAGCTTTTTCTAGTGTCACTCTGCCTAGCAGCATCAGAAATAATCACCCAATTTTATTATATTTGTTATTTTTTCTGATATATTTGAAAATATCGTATAGGTGGTCACGCATTTCTTGCATTTCAGTGAGTGATTAGAAAGATTCGATGCAGATATTTTGTATAATTTCCTTGGCAGATGTACTAAGGAAAACAGAGTGATTGGCATGGCATAAACAAAAGATATTATAAAACCAGTTCCCAAACAGATTTAGAAAATTTATAGTTAAAATGCTTTTCAGAAGAAAATAATTATCCTACTATCAAGATGTCATAAGTCAAGAATCTTCAGAGAAAGCGAACCTATGGAACCTATATATTTTATATATGTGTATAATATATATGCCTATAATATATGTTATACAAATACACACCTTTTCTCTCTTCTTCTTTAATATATGTAATATAATACATATTTGTATATTATTTGTGACATACGTGTATATGCAAACATGTGTATGATTCATATCTTTTAAAGTCAGGAATATAATATGTTAAGGTAATGTATTGTGAGTTGGCATCTCCTGTGGTTATGCAGTCTAGTAAACCCCAAAATCTGTAGTATGACTTTACACTGTGTATTCAGAAAAGTCTTAACTTGCACAGCATTTCTTCTTGCTACAGAAAAAGCTTTTTCTTCTGCTCAGGCCTTCAAATAATGGGACTGGACCCACTCACACTGTGGAGAGTAATCTATCAGCTTTACTTGTAGTTGATTGAATGAAATGTTGATCTCATTTTAAAACATCATTGAAGCTAAAATACAAAGATAGCCAGTGTTCCTGAGGGATTTAATAAACACTGATCCTAGAGTCCTGTTGATAGATGCTGACTTGACTGGCCATTGATCATTAGAAATGCTTAAAGTCTCCCAAGAAATTATCCCCCAATGTCAGTAAAAGAACTGCTAGATCAATTAAGATGACTTCCATGTAGAAAGGAGCCTAACCTCCCTGAAAGCCCTGGGCCTCAAATAAAAGTGCAGCTAGTAAGAAAGGAGAAGAAGGGAATGCTCTGTAATTAAGGGCACATTTACATCGTACAAGGCTAGAGAGATGGTTCAGGAGGTAAAAGTTCTTACTGTGTAAGAATGAGGACCAAAGTTTGAATCTTTAGGACCCAAATTAAAAATTAGACCCTGAGTGTTTAATATTCTGGATGTCTCTAATTCTAGGTCTTCTACATTGAAATGGGAGGGAGAGGTCATGGAAGCAGAATAGTAATAAAACCACAAAAAGACTTTCTCAAACAAGATAGGATAGGACTTACACCCTCACACCCACAAATGAGCTCTCATCCCCATACATGAACTGTGAGGTATGTGACTGTATATACACATAAACACAAACACACTTACATACACACAAGCACAGACACACATACCCCAAAAGGATTACATCATCTCTACTCCACAGTTAGAAAGTAAGCTGGTTTTCTCATTGTTTTTCTTGTTCATTAATGCTTTTAACCTCTTTTAAATTAGGCTAATTTAAATTTACATTAATCAAAATAAATACAACTAAAAATTAATTTCACAATTATATTAGCCACATTTCGGGAGCTCGTCTAGGACTATTATGTCAGCCAACAGAGAGAATTCCTGCCGCACAGAAAGGTTTGCTTCATTGTCACTGAGGAAATAATAAACTGATTCCAGTGGCTCACGCCAGCGACTGAAGACCTGAAGATCATTAAGAAATGATGGCAGCTCAGTCTCCAAGTGGGTTCCCTAGTAAGGGGAGCAGGGACTGTCTTTGACATGAACTCAGGGGCCGGCTCTTTGATCACCTCCCCCCTGTGGCCTTGTCTGGCCACAGAGGAAAACAATGCAGACAGCCCTGATGAGACCTGATAGGCTAGGGTCAGATGAAAGGGGAAGAAGCCCTCTCCTATCAGCGGACTAGGGGAGGGGCATAGAGGGAAAAGAGGGAGAGAGGAGGGTGGGACTAAGAGGAGACAAGAGAGGGGGCTACCGCCAGGATACAAATTGAATAAATTGTTATAAATAATAAATAAAAGAAAAAAGAAATGATCCTGCTGTCTTCTAGATTTCTATGCAGTTGAAAGAATGGCATGGGAATGGATAATTATAACAGAAGGCAAAACTGACAATCATAGCCTATTCATTACACACATATTTAAAAGAAACCAGATGTTTTATTTTGTGTTAGTGATAGAAATGGCATCCAGAAAATTCAAAGCAAGCACTCTGCCACTGAGCTAATTCCCCTGTCTCTCACTTTTTATTTTTCTTCCATACTTCTTGAAGCATTTAAGGCCCATTTACTCCTGAGATGTTCAAACAATACTTCCACATTGCTTCAAAGACAGAATGTTTATAAGTATAAAAACCATGGGACACTGGGATAAATGAGGCACCCTTTAAAGTCAGACATGAGCCCGTGGTTGCTGCCTGTTTATTGTGAACCCATCCTGAATCTGTACATTCAGGAAGGTCTCAAATTAATATTCAAGGATTGTAAACACAAGTAAGAAGTATGAATTCTGATTACAACTTCCTTCCTGAATAATTACGATTTAGAAGATCCAGCAGGCTGTTTGCAAAGTTCACAAAATGCGGATATTTAGAACCAGAATTTCAATTCCTGATTCTCTACAGAGACTAGAATACTACATAACCCCAATGATTGTCTAGCTATCTGTGCAGTCAGCGACCTTCCTGGAAGCCTAATTATGATAGAACAGTTTGGCCTACAGGGCATCAGTCACAAGCTTGGAGCAGGAATGCTCTATGTCAAGACTCTTTGAATATGGGGTTTTCGGACGAGATGGGTGGTTTTTCAGGGCCCCTAAGCAACAACATCTCTCTGACTGATCTGGTTAGAACTGGCCAGGAGCTGGATGTGTCCAGATCCTTTGATCTCTAATGTCAGAACTGACTCCAGTTGTTAAATCTCTGTCCACTGTCTTTGCAAAGTGTTGTACCATTTAGATAAACAGGGAAGCTTGCCTTCTCTAAAAACAAAAATGCTAGAGAGAAGAAATAGAAATAAATCATGAAAAGCCATTTATTCTTCTAATAGAGTCTTAATTATACTAGAATTTGAATTCTTGGAAGTATATCTTTAAGGATAAATGAGGCTAAGACAGATTTAATGTTGGTCCCTAAGAAATAAGTCTATATCCTCATCTCTACAACCTAAGAAATTGACCTCATTTGGAAAAAGAATTTCTGCAGATGTAAGGACTTTAGGATAAAACCATCCTAACCAGGTAAACACATGAGAAGTGTTTGGAAGCACATGGAAGAAAGACATAGACACAAAGGAATATTAAGGTCAAGAATAAGGAGCCCAATACAATCTAAGGGACACTTGGAGCCATCACGTCCTATCAGGAAAGCAATGATTCTCCCTTAGAGGCTCAAGGATGATAGTCTTACCAAAATGCTTTTAATTCATCTTCTTTAAAACAGGGAAAAATAAACTTCTACTGGTTAAAACCATCAAATACAAAGTAATTTGTTGTAACGGCTGTAGCAAACCAACACAAAAACTATGTTAGACATTATTACTTCCTATTAATTAAAAACTTTGGTCATAGGAGGTAGGTACCCAAGACCAGTCTTTTTGTATATATTAATTTTTGGTCTAGAACCATGAGAATACTCAACAAAACTCCTGATGTTTATCTCGAATTTTCTTTCAAGCTAATCCAGATTTTGGAGGAGTTCTGAACTGGTTTCGCAGACTTTGAATTCTCATTCTTAAGTGGAAATCATTGCCATTTTTTTTTTTTTTTACTGTGACTAGAGGTAATTGAAGGAAAATAAAGGGGAGCCTTTCTCTTCAAATGAATTGTAGACTTTTTTGTAGGTTGGATGTCCTTATCATGAGAATATTTTGACACTTAACACCTGGAACATTTAAAAGGACTTTCATTGTCTGTTTCTATATTCTCACATTTTAAGCCAAGACAAAACAGACAGGAAGGGTGAAATTGGTATTATCCTTCAGGAAATAGGAGACACAGTCTTTCCCATGCATTTAAATTGGCTTCTCCATATTTTTACACATTTCTAAGGCCTGCAGAAAGGAATAGAAATGACACTCTGCCCCTGTTATAATCATCATAAAGTTCCAAGCCGGAAAAGTGTCCTTTGTGGCTGCAGGTAAAATTAACAATTCTACTTTCAATCTATTCTTACAATGCTTTGGTACAGTCGTTCACATTATTTCTGAGCTTTTAATAGCTGAATTGCTGGTGTCAAATGGTTTCCCTCCAAGCCACCCAAAGCCTCTGGTAGGAGAGCTCTGGCTCATGGGCGTGTTCATTAGGAGCCCAGGTCCTAAGCATTAATTCACTCACGCTGCTCACCTGCTAAGAAAATATTCAGATTCTGCTTCTCCTGAATTGAACACAGAAGTGAACTGGAACTAGAATAGCTGTAGGTAAAAATGTTTGCAGGAGCACAGGAAACCAACAGTGATATTCCATTCCCACCTCATAATAACTAGTCATTCTTAAGTGCTTGGCTTATTATATTCTCATTTTCCTCTTAGAACTCAGCTTAGCCTGGGGTGGTAACATAGCACTTGCTAGTATCCCAGCATAGATTTGCCAATGACATTTTAAGGTGATGAAACATGAGGATTCTGGAGAGCACTAAGTGGCATACTTGATAACAATGAAACATACTCAAAAGATTGGTGGAGATGCTAAAGCATGACACAGGGAAGAAAAGCATTCCTCTGAAAGTGTGCTCTTGCAAAACTTGGAGACACTAGAGTCGTAATTGGGGGTGGGGATCCAGCTGAAGTAGGCACATTTCATACAACCATTTAATTTTGTGTACCAAAATGTGATCATGATGCATTTTAGGGATCTTCCAGCTAGCAACTTGGCTAGTGACACTGCTGCTGCTTTTGGTATCATTTGCAACTACCCCAGGCTTGCCATTAGCACACAGCTGCCTGAATCACAAATGTCGTTATTTCATCTCTTTGCCTGAGGGCATATTCTGGTCACTGCCGGTTTCTCAAACAGCACTGTCAGCTCTTGAACAAAAACATATAGGAACTACTGTATAAATAGCTCATATTATTCAAATTCTCAGCTAGCCCAGGATAGCCACTGTTTCACAACCCTCTCCTTTAAAGACCGTTCAGAGCCTTGCTATAACATGCATATTCTTGGTGATTTTTGTGATCAACTCTAAAGAAACATGTACTTGCTTCAAAGTCTGCTTCTGGAGAAACCAAACCAAAACTTTGGCACAGTTCCTTGTAACCCCTGCTTACATGACTACTTTGTATATCCAAAGGCCTGTTCTGTCAGAGCACTAGCTCCTCCTCTCAAAAAAAAAATGGTAATACAATTTTTTAAAAGTTGTATGGTTTAGATACATATTTTCTGTCCTGGTTCATTATGTAATTGTTAACCTAAAAATATTTCTAGACAAACCCTTTTTATAAATTTTTATTTATTCACTTTGCATCCTGATTTCAACCTCCCTCCCCTTTTCCCAGTCCTCCCCAGCACACTCCTCCTCCTATTCTCCCCTATCTTTCTCCCTCAGAGAACAGGGAGATGCCGTCTGTATGTATAATATCCGCCTTGGCACATTAAGTTGCTGCAGAAATAGCCGTATTCTTTCCCACTGAGGCCGGACAAGGCATCTTCATTAGAAGAATGGAGTCCAAGGGGATTCTGAAAGGTCCACCGCTCCAGTTGCTGAGGAATCCACATTAAAACCAAGCTGGACGTCCCCTACAGGCTTCAGGAGGCCTAGGACTAGTCCATGCCTGCTCTTTGGTTGGTGGTTCAGTCTCTGTGAGCCACCATGGGCCAAGGTGTATTGACTCTGTAGGATGTCTTGTGGAGTCCTTGACCCTTCTGACTCCCTCAACTCTTCCTCAACTCTTGGGGAGTTGTTTCCTCAATTCTTTCATAGGACTCCCCAAGCTCTGTCTAATGTTTGGCTGTGGGTCTCTGCATCTGTTTCTATCAGCTGCTGGTTGAAGCCTCTTGGAGTAGTTATGCTAGGCTTCTGTCTACAAGCACAGCAGGGTTGCATTAACAGTGTCAGGAATTGATTTTTCTCCCAGGGGATTGCTCTCAAGAAGGGCCATAATTTGGTTGGCCATTCCCTCAATCACTGTTCCATCTTAGTCCATGTTTTGGGTTGAAGGATTTTTTTGGCAGGTTGGTGTCCTTATCCATCCACTGGAAGTCCTGCCTGGCTACAGGTAGTGAACACTTCAGGCTCTATATCTCCCTGTTGCTAGGAGTCTCAGCTAGGATGACCTTCCTAGACTTCTGGACCTCCCCATCCCAGGGCTCCGGAAAGTCTCAGAGATGTCCTCCACCTCTGATTTCCATGCTCTCACCCATCTCTATCTCCTCTGTTTCCCCTACTCCTAATGCCCATCCCGCTCCCTTTCCCATCCACTCTCCTGTCTCCCTTTGCTGCCCTCCAATACCTATTTTATATCCCCTCTGAGTGAGATTCAAGCAGCCTCCTTTGGGTCCTCCTTGTAACTTTGCTTCTTTGGGTCTGTGGATTAAAGAATGGTAATTCTGTTCTTTATATCTAATATCCACTTATAAGTGAGTACATCCATGCATGTCTTTCTGGGTTTGGTTTAGCTCACTCACAATGATCTTTTCTAGTGCCATCCATTTGTCCGCAAAGTGCATGATGTCTTTTTTTTTAACAGCTGAGTATTCCATCATAGAAATGTAACACATTTTATTTATTCTTCAGCTGAGGGACACATAGGTTGTTTCCAGTTTCTGACTATTTCAAATAAAGCTGCTATGAACAAAGTTGAGTAAGTGTCCTTGTGGTATGGTGGTGGATCATTTGGGTATATGCTCAGGAGTAGAACAGCTGGGTCATGGTGTAGAACTATTGCCAGTTTTCTGAGAAACCACCAGATTGATTTCCATGGTGGTTGTACAAGTTTGCATTCCCACCAGCAATGGATGAATATTCCCATTGCTCCACGTCCTCACCAGCATATGCTGTCACTTGAGTTTTTGAGCATAGCCATTCTGATGGGTTTAAGATGGAATCTCAGGGTCATTTTGATTTACATTTCCCTGGTGACTAAGGATGTTGAACATTTGTTTAAGTGTTTCTCAGCCATTTGAGATTCCTCTGTTGAGAATTTTCTGTACCGCAGTTTTTATTGGATTATTTAGTTTGTTGGTATTTAACTTCTTGAATTCTTTATATATTTTGAATGTTAGCACTTTATTGAATGTAGGGTTGGTGAAGATATTTTCATTAAGCTGCTGTTTTATTCTATTGACACTGTTCTTTGTCTTACAGAAGCTTTTCAGTTTCATGATGTCCCAATTATCAATTATTTATTTTAGTGCCTGAGCTGTTGTTGTTCTGTTCAGAAGTGCCAAAGAGTTCAACATTATTCCCCACTTTCTTTTCTATTAGATTTAGTGTATCTGGTTTTATGTTGAGGTCTTTGATCCACTTGGACTTGAGCTTTGTGCAGTGATAAGTATGGATCTGTTTGCTTTCTTCTACATGCAGACATCCAGTTAGACAACACTATTTTTTTGAAGGTGATTTCTTTTTTTTTTTTCCATTGTATAGTTTAGGCTTCTTTGTCAAAACTCAGTTGCCCATAAGTGTGTGGGCTTATTTTGGGGTCTTTGATTAGATTGCATTGATCATCTTGTGTGTTTTTTGTATCACTATCATGTGGTTTGTATTACTATCACTCTGCAGTACAGCTTAAAATTGGGGTTGATGAGTTGATAGTGTTGCTTATTTCCTGTGTTTTCTTGGATGTAGTTAACCTTCTTCACTTTGAGCTTTCCTTCTAATATCTTCTGTAGGGCTATATTTGTGTATATTTTTTAATTTGTTTTTTCATAGACTATCTTTTTTTTCTACATCTATGGTTATTGAAAGCTTTACTGGCTCTCTCATGGTCTGCAAGACATCTACCAAGCCCCTTCTGGTTTTTAGGTTCTCTGTTGATAAATCTGTTGCAATTCTAATAGGTCTGCCTTTATACGATACTTGGCCTTCTTTCCTTGCAGCATTTAATATTCTTTTTTTTGTTCTGTACATTTAGTATTTTGATAATTATGTGCTGGGAGGATTTTCTTTTCTGGTCTAATTTATTTGGTGTTCTGCAAGCCTTTTTTATGTTTGTAGACAGCTCTCTCTTTAAGTTGGGAGTATTTTCTTCTACGATTTTCTTGAAACTATTTTCTGGCCCTTGAAGCCGGGAATCTTCTCTTTCTTCTATTCCTTCTCTTTCCTCTATTCTCTTCTCTTTCTTTTCGTTCATCTATAGTCTTAGTTTTCAGCTTTTCATAGTGTCCCTGATCCCTTGTATGTTTTCAGACAGGAATTTTTTAGGTTTAACTTTTTTTTTTGACAGATGTATTGATTTTTTTTTCAATTGTATCTTCTAACACCTGAGAGTATCTCCTCCATCTCTCATATTCTGTTGTTAATGCTTACCTCTATAGTGGCTGTTTTCTTCCCTAAGTCTTCCATCTCCAGAATTTCCCCAGTTTCTGTTTTCTGTCTTTATTTCCATTTTCAGGCCTTGAACCATTTATTCATTTCATTCGTCTGTTTTGGTTATTTCCCTGTGTTTAGCTGCGTTAGAATATACATGGTCTGTTGTAATAGGGGGTTCTAGTAGTGTCATATTGCTCTGACTCTTGTTGATTGTGATCTTCTGCTGGACTTTAGCCATGTGGACTTCTTGGGAAGGCAGGAAGAGCCCTGAGCCAGAAGCTGGGTCTTCCTGGGTTCTGGCAGCCTTCCTAGCAATGGGGGGTAGGGCCATGGGCAGGAGGCTGAATCTCAGGGAGTAGCTAGGACTCACAGGCCAGGGGACTTGGGTGGAATGGCTCTAACTCAAATGATCCTAGGGTATTGCTGCTCTCCTTGGGAAGGCTAGTGGAGCTGTGGTTCAGAGGCTGGATGGTTCTGGGACCTGGGATCCCTCCTCTAGAAGGTGGGTATGGCCATGGGCTGGAGACTAAAACAGTGTGTCCCTGGAGCCTGAGCAGGTCTCCTCAGGAAGGCAAATAGAACTGTGGTCCAAAGGCTGGATGATCCTGTGGCCTGACAGCCCTCCTAGGGAAGGGAGGTAGGGCCATTGGCCAGAGAGCCTAGGTGTGTGATCTTGCGACCCTGGCAGGTCTCCTCGGGAAGGCCTCTAGAGCCATGAGCTGTAGGCTGGATGATCCTGAGACTCAGGAGTGAGAGTGGTAGAGGATAGATGATACTAGAGCCTGGGAGCCCTCCTCAGGAAGGTGGATAATCCCAGTGTTTCTGGGCAAACACAGAGATGGGCATTTCAAAGGCAGCAGCATGGCCACTTGCTCACTCAGCAGTCACTGAGCTTAACCTCCCTCTATTCAGACATCATGAGTTCTGGGCGCCACCATCCTGACTAGAAGTCTGAAATTCTGATTGGTAGCAACAACAGTGTTCTGGGATTCTGAAGAGAAATCAGTAAAAGCCAGGAGGGGAATTTAAGTCTCCACACTCAAAGAAAAAAAAAAAAAAGGTGTTTCTATCTTATCATTAAATATCAATAGAGCTACGTGGAAAATGTATGTTTTCACTGTTCACCCCCTATATCAGTGAGATGACATCAATAAAGCTATAGCAAAACACTAGATTTATGTAAGATTTTAATCTTCTACTCAGAACAGTAAAGGTTCCCCACCCGGTGCTGGAGGATGGAGAGATGGCTCCATTGATAAAGTACTAGTCACAGAAGTCAGAGAAGCCATGTTTCATCCCGAGTACCCATGTTCTTGTCATGATGCCACACACTGGCGACACCAGTGCGAAAGATGCAGAGAAGATTCCTGGGGCATGCTGGCCAAGTACTCTACTCAGCAGAAAGACCAGATTCAGTAATACCCTATGTCTCAAAAAAGAAAGGTGAAGAGATGTCAAGAAAGAACGGGAAGAAACCTATGCCAACCTCTGTCCTCTACATACATGTGCACAAACATAACAATTCCTCTCTAACCAATAATGAAACTTAAAACCAACATACCAAAAAGAAACCAATGATATAAAGTGATACAACTGAGAAGTTTGGATCCAAGTGAACCTAACTTGCCACTCAAAACAAAAGTTGAATGTAGAGAAAAGAAGAAATAATTATTTGTATATATGAAGGCTACTAATCTTTGTGTCAACTTTTTATCCTACTCACTTATTGGTGTCTATCAATTATAGAAGTTTTCTGGGAGAGTGTTGAGGGAAATTTATTCATAAAAATCATATCTCAAAATAAAAATACCTAGACTCTCCCCTTCACTGTGTGTAAAACACAATAGCAACAATAAACCTTTTCTTTTATTTTTGAGAATTTCAAACATGTATACAATGTAATTTGATTATATATAATCCTAATTTTCTTCCTCCAACTTCACCCATACCCCTTCAAAACTTTTTCCTCCCATTTTCATGTCTTTTTGTTTGTAGTACTGCTGTCCATATATGCACAGGTGTAGGGCATTCACCAGAGCACATAAAATCTGCCAATAACTACACCCTCAAAAAGAATGATTCTCTCTTCCCCAGCACCTATCCACTGATAACACCTGGTCAGTAGGGGGTGGAACCTGGAGGTCTATGTTGGGAGTCTCAGCTTAGTCTTGTACTAGTAAGCACGGCTGCTGTGAGATCATGACCACAATAGCCATGTCATCTCCAGAAGAGAGTGCTCACAGTACCCCTGCCCATCCTCCAGCCCTTGCATTCTTTCTGCTTCTCTTCCATGATGTTTTCTGATGCTTGATGATTGTGGTTGTGGAGTAAATGTCTCATCTGAGGATGAGCTCAGTAACCTAAACTCAGGACTCTGGCCACTTACGCATTTCTGCACTCTGATGTGAACTGAAGAAAGAAGCTTCTGTGACCATGAATACTAACATAAATATTTATAAGGCACTTTGACAGCGTGGCTGTTTGGTAACGTAAGGATACAAGTTCTACCCCAGGGCCTATTGCCCTACTAACCATTAACTTTCACCAGTATTACAGTGCCAGGCATGAAATTCCCTGAGGCATCTACCATAGTGGATAAATACCCTTGTAAGGACCCACTGTTGATATCACACTTACTTGTTTTTTTTTTTTTTTAATGGCTGTTTTATCTTAACTTTGGAAGCAAAACATGTCTGTCTGTTGTGATCACTGCCATTTTACTTTGTACTTAAAGTTGTAGGTGAAGCAAAGACATGAACAGGCTAGAAGGAAATAGAGAATAATGCCCACATTCATTACTGTCATGATGATCAAAATAGAAAACCCAAAAGTATCCATCAAAACTTAAAATATGCAAATTCATAAGGCTGTAAGAAGAAAGATTAGTATGCAGAAATCCATTCTATTTCTATATGATAACTAGGAATACACTGAAACCCACATTTTTTAAAAAGGAAATTCCTAGGAATAAATCCAGCATCGCCTCTATTGGAGTCATATGTTGAAAAATCACAAAATGCCAAGAAAAACAGTTTAAGAAGCTGTAAATATCTAGTGAAATCATCCACTTTTGCATATTGAAGTAAGGTAGTAAAAATTTTAACTCCTTTTAAGTTGATGTGAATAAAAAAATCCTATCAATTCCCAGGAATAATTTTTGCAATATTTTATAAGAGTCTAAAATGTTATACGGAAAGACAAAGAAACTTCATGGAATAACTGAACTTCTTATGAAACTGAAGAACAAAGTAGGAGTTATCACTTCCTAATTGAGTGAGACGGACCACCCCAGCTGCTGCTAGCGTTGGAAAAGAAATATAAAATACTGGTGTTTCTTCCAGGGTCCTGGGATTGATTTCCTGCACCCTACATGGTGCCTGACAACTGGTTTTAACTCCAGTTCAGGAAATTGCAAAGATATGTATGTACACGCAAAACTCATACATATACCTAACTCGAAATAAATTTAAATGCAAACCATAAAATGATTAAACATGGTGATGGAGAGATGGCCTAACCATTATGAGCACTTGCTGCTCTTACAGAGGACTCAGGTTTGGTCCCCACATCTCCATCAGGCACCTCACAACCCCCTCCAGTTCAGCTTTGGGGACCTGACACAGTCTTCTGGCCTCTTCAGACACTCACATCCACATCCCCACACACATGCACAAATAATTAAAGTAAGGTTTTATGCTTTATGTTTGAAGTTATTCACAGTGCATTTAATTTAGTATAATGAGAATGTTACTGTAATTTTTTTTCATTTTTATTTATTAGTGTTATCAGTCCTTAAAGAAATTTAGTTTCTCCATCATACAGACTAATTACAAATTTCGTTTGTATATTTCTTTTTTTTTTTTTTTGAGAATTTCCAGGCTCCATTTTAATTTTTTAAAAGCAGTGAACAATGCCTGGCATGACTGGAAGTCTACTGTGGGCACAGACCACATGTGCAGAGAACTCCCACAAAGGAGCTCTTTTTTTTTTTTTTTCTATCAGTTACATTTTATTAACTCTGTATCCCAGCCATGTCCCACTCCCTCATTCCCTCCCAGTCCCTCCCTCCCTCCCTTATCTCCACCGTGCCCCTTTCCAAGTCCACTGATAGGGGGGACCTCCTCCCCATTCATCTGATCCTGTTTTATCAGGTATCTTCAGGACTGGCTGCAAAGCCCTCCTCTGTGGCCTAACAGGACTGCTCCTCCCTTCTGGGGTGGGGAGACCAAAGAGCCAGTCATTGAGTTCCTGTTAGAAATAGTCCTTGTTCCCCTCACTTTGGGAAACCCATTGGTTACTGAGCTACCACAGGCTACATCTGAGCGGAGGTTCTAGGTTATATCCATACATGGTCTTTGGTTGAATGTCAGTCTCAGAAAAGACCCTGTGCCCAGATATATTTGGTCCTTGTGGAGCTCCTATCCTTTCCCCAACAGACTAACTCCCCTTCTTTCTTATGATTCCCTGTACTCTGCCAAAGGTTTGGTCATGAGTCTTTGCTTTGAAAACACTGCTAGTTAGAGTCTTTCAGATGCGCTCAGTAGACTCCTGTCATACGTTCAATGCACATCCCATCTGTCTTTCTAAACGAGGATTGATCATCTTACCCCATGTCCGCTCTCTTGATTATCTTTTTTAGGTGTATAGATTTCATTATGTTTATCATATCTTATAGGTCTATATAGTGAGTATATACCATGTTTGTCTTTCTCCTCCTGGGATATTTCACTCAGAATGATCTTTTCTAGATCCCACCATTTGCCTGAAAATTTCATGATTTCCTCCTTTTTGATTGCTGAGTAGTATTCCATTGTGTAGAAATACCACAATTTCTGTACCCATTCTTCCATTGATGGACATCTGAGTTGTTTCCAGGTTCTGGCTATTACAAATAAAGCTGCTATAAACATGGTTGAGCAAGTATCCCTTTTGTGTACTTGAGCAAACTTTGGGTATATACATAGCAGTGGTATAGCTGGGTCTTGAGGAAGCACTATTCCTAATTGTCTTAGAAAGCGCCAGATAGCTTTCCAGAGTGGTTGTACCAGTTTACATTCCCACCAGCAGTGGAGGAGGGTTCCCCTTTCTCCACAACCTCTCCAGCATGTGTTGTCACTTGAGTTTTTGATCTTGGCCATTCTGATGGGTGTAAAGTGAAATCTCAGGGTCGTTTTGATTTGCATTTCCCTGATGGCTAATGAGGTTGAGCACTTCTTTAAGTGTTTCTCTGACATTCGATATTCCTCTGTCGGGAATTCTCTGTTTAGCTCTGTTCCCCATTTTTTAATTGGATTACTTGGTTTGCTGCTTTTCAGCTTCTTTAGTTCTTTGTATATACTGGATATTAGTCCTCTGTCAGATAAAGGGTTAGTGAAGATTCTTTCCCAATCTGTAGGCACTCTTTTTGTTTTGATGATGGTGTCCTTTGCTTTACAGAAGCTTTTCAGTTTCATGAGGTCCCATTTATTGATTGTTGCTCTTAGAGCCTGTGCTGTTGGTGTTCTGTTCAGGAAGTTGTCTCCTGTGCCAATGAGTTCTAGGCTGTTCCCCACTTTTTTTTTCCAATTGATTTAGAGTATTTGGTTTTATGTTGAGGTCTTTGATCCACTGTGACTTTAGTTTTGTACAGGGTGATAAATATGGATCTATTTTCATTTTTCTGCGTGTAGACATCCAGTTGGTCCAGCACCATTTGTGGAAGATGCTGTCTTTTTTCCATTGAATGGATTTGGCTTCTTTGTCAAATATAGAGAATTCATAGGTGTGTGGGTTTATTTCTGGGTCTTCGATGCGGTTCCATTGATCCTCCTTTCTGTTTCTATGCCAATACCATGCAATTTTTATTACTGTTGCCCTGTAGTACAGCTTGAGATCAGGGATGGAGATACCTCCAGATGATCTGTTGTTGTACAGGATCGTTTTGGAGATTCTGGGGTTTTTGTTTCTCCATATGAAACTGAGAATCTTTTTTTCAAGGTCTGTAAAGAATTGAGTTGGTATTTTGATGGGAATTGCATTGAATCTGTAGATTGCTTTTGGCAGTATGGGCATTTTCACATTGTTAATCCTACCAATCCATGAGCACGGGAGATCTTTCCATCTTCTGATATCTTCTTCGATTTCTTTCTTCAGAGACTTGAAGTTTTTCTCAAACAGGTCTTTCACTTGCTTGGTTAGGGTCACACCAAGGTACTTTATGTTATTAGTGGCTATTGTGAAGGGTGTTGTTTCCCTAATTTCTTTCTCAGCCTTTTTGTCTTTGGTATACAGGAGGGCTTCTGATTTTTTTGAGTTGATTTTGTATCCTGCCACTTTGCTGAAGGTGTTTATCAGCTGAAGGAGTTCTCTGGTTGAATTTTGGGGGTCGCTCGTGTATACTATCATATCATCTGCAAATAGTGACACTTTGACCTCTTCCTTTCCAATTTGTATCCCCTTGATCTCCTTTAGTTGTCTTATTGCTCTGGCTAGGACTTCAAGTACTAAGTTGAAGAGATATGGGGACAATGGACAGCCTTGTCTTGTCCCTGATTTCAGTGGGATTGATTTCAGTTTCTCTCCTTTGAGTTTGATGTTAGCTATGGGCTTGCTGTATATTGCCTTTACTATCTTTAGGTATGTGCCTTGTATCCCTGATTTCTCCAAGACTTTAAACATGAATGGGTGTTGGACTTTGTCAAATGCTTTTTCGGCATCTAAGGAGATGATCATGTGGTTTTTCTCCTTCAGTTTGTTTATGTAGTGGATTACATTGATGGATTTCCGTATGTTGAACCACCCTTGCATGCCTGGGATGAAGCCTACTTGGTCATAGTGGATAATATCTTTGATGTGTTCTTGGATTCGGTTTGCAAGTATTTTATTGAGTATTTTTGCGTCAATGTTCATAAGAGAGATAGGCCTGAAGTTCTCTTTTTTTGTTGGGTCTTTGTGTGGTTTAGGTATTAAGGTGACTGTGGCTTCATAGAATGCGTTTTGTAGTGTTCCTTCTGTTTCTATTTTGTGGAATAGCTTGAGGAGAATTGGAGTTAGCACTTCTTTGAAGGTAAAAATATGGGACGCTTCACGAATTTGCTTGTCATCCTTGCGCAGGGGCCATGCTAATCTTCTCTGTATCGTTCCAACTTTAGTATATGTGCTGCCGAAGCGAGCACTCGTTTGTTTATTTCTAATTAGAAAGCTAGTTGAACACTTTCATGTTGTATGTCTTAATTTTCATTTGAGAAAAAAAAATGGTTTCACTATATCATTGCCATGTACATGTATATATTTACACTTTTCTTATATCCGTACTCTCCCACCCTCCCACTCCACATGCATTGACAGACTCTTATTCTTACTTACAAGTAGTCACCTCCTTTGATTTAATTCCATATAAATTCCATTACTCCCTCCCCTCTTTAGACCTTTTCTGTTGCTCTCACAATGCCTTTTCTATATTGTGTGTTTGTGTATTTGTAATCTTAAATCTAGATTTTGCAAAAAGAAATATGATATTTGTCTGTTGAGTCTAACTTATTTTATTTAACATAATGCTCTCCAATTCTATCAATTTGCCTTCAAACATCAAGACTTCAGTTTTTACACTAGAATAAAATTCCAATATGAATATGTACCATCATCTCTAACTTCGTCTTTCTGTTGATTGGCATCTATACTGGCTCCATAAATTGGCTAATATGAGTAACACAACAATGACATGAATGTGCAATTATCTGTGTTGTGCTAACTTAGATCCCTTGGGAATATATTAGGAGTGGAATACGTAGATCATACTGAAGTTCCCCTTTTAAATTTCAGGAACCTACGCATTAATATTCACAGGGGCTTTAGCTGTTTTTCCTCCCACTGGCAGTGCCAGGAGTCAGCTTTCCCCATATCCCACCCAGCACTAGTTTCTTGCTATATTCAAGATGAGCATTCTAACTCAGGTGAAGAGGAATCGCCAGGAAATTTTAATTTGCAATCTCTGATGGCTGCGGAGGTTGAATAATTTTCAAATATGTGTCAGTTATTCACATAGATCCTTTGTAGATCCTCTGAATTTCATTGGAATCTGTTGTAAAAGTTAGTGTTTTATCTCTAGTTATTTTAAATTCAGTTCTCTTTATTTTGGTTTCAGTTGCAGAGTTTGTCAGTCTTCCCCCTGCCCCCAACAAATCTTTGATTCCATGTATTGCTTTTTCTGTCTCTATTTTATCCATTTCTTTCTCAATCTTTATTATTTATCCATCTACAGCTTTAAATTTTTTTTTCTGTTATGTGTCTAAGATCCTAAAGTACACCATTAGATTATTTACTTGAGATCTTGGATTTGTTGCTGTTGTTGTTTGAAAAAGAACCTCATCCCATGCTAACTTATTCAACTACTGAACATTTTGTTGCTGATTTAAAGTCATTTATGTTTAAGTTTATGTTGGGGAGATATTTAATAACTTCTATAATTTTGTTGCTTTGTGTAATGTTATTTGATGTTAATGTTATTTAATGTTAATGTTCGGGGGAGATGTAATCAAGTGACTACTCATTGCATATAGGGAACTGATAACAAATAAAAGTACAAGTATCAAAATTAAAAAAAAAAGTACAAGTATCACCACAGTCCAATTTGACAAACCAATGTTTTACAGGACCAAGAGTGAGTGTTTACCTACAGGAACTGAAATGCTTCAAAGACAGATGGAACATCGCAGCCCACCCCAGCAGAGACGATAGTTCATTAAAAAAAAAAAAAAAAAAAAAAAAAAAAAACAGAGCAAACTGTATGAGCTTCTGGCAGCTTAGCAGGCTGGACAGCGTTCTGTCCAGGTGCTTCAGTTTGTCTTCTAAACATCTTCTGGGCATTGTGACCGTTCTCCGCTTGTTCCACTCAGATTGCCTGCCTGATCTTCAGTTTTTCCATGGGCCTCAGCCATTCTAAGACTTTTTCAAGGTAGCTCAGATTATCTCAGACTGTCTCTTAGTAGTCCTTACTGATCATCTCATTGTTCTTAGACATTCTAGGCAAAGTTAGTGTTTCCTTTATTGATGTTTGAGTTGAGTTTTCCTCACTCTCCTTAGTCCTTAAAGACTTCAGCCTGGCCTGTATATGGATGTGTTTATTAGTGTCTATTATTTGATTAACCAAGCACTCATTTTTTTTTTACATTTTTAATTTTATTTTAAAACCCAATTTCTTGCTGAATTTTTTTTTTCCATGTCACTGGCCTTTTCATGCACACTGCTGATTTCCTCATCCATTTGGACAACTCTCTTCCTCATGTTTGTGATTTTTATCTCCAGGCCATGTATTAATTGCCTTGCTTCATTCGTGTTCTTTTTTGTGGGGGTCATTGATAACATCTACTTGCAAATGTGAACTCTTCCTCAGACATTTAGCCAAGTATCCTCAAATGTATGGCTTAGGATCTTTTAGAGGTATTGTGCTGTGTGGTTTTATAGCTTCCTTTTGTTGCTGATTTACAGTTCACATGTTTGTTGAGTTAGAGATCTCTCCATAATTTATTTGATGATCATCTTAGTGAGCATGCTACTCCTGAGAGCTCAGATTCCAAGACCTTCAAGAGGAGAAAACACAAACTTCACAAAGAGTTTACAATATCAAACAAACAATGCAAGATATAGAAATACATTTAAAACCGATTAAAGCTAACAACAGCACTGATAACAAAACAGAAAATATTTTTAAAATGTACAGTAAGCCAAGAATTGTTCATTTTATGTCTTTCTTTTTTTCTCCATGAGGCCTTCATGCAGTCTTCTTGTTTTTTGTACGGTTGATATGTTATTTTTTGATCCGTAAGTATTGCCAGTCTCTTTTCATTCTGTGAATTGCTTTTACTCTTAGCAATGACTGGACATTACATACATAAAAAATTTCCCATTCCCAGTGTATTACTTTTCTCATTGCTATGATCAAATACTTGACAAAGTGATACTCTAGGGAAGATTTATTTTAGAATGTGGCTTAAAGGGGAATACAATCTACAGTGGAGGAGAAGGGATGTGGAAGTGGCTGATAGCAGTGATAACTAGAGCTTGAGGAGTGATCATGGTCTATTATATGCCAGCGTCTCAAGAAGCTCAGAAAGATTGTGGTGGAAATCAGAGCTGAGTGTTAACCCCCCAAACCACTCCTTTAGAAATCTACTTTGTGCAGATAGTCCCTAGCTTCTAAAAATTCTACAACCTTCCCCAAATATCACAATTTCATACTACTTAAGTGTTCACATCCATGAGCTTATAGGAGATATCTCACATTCAAACCACAACTAAAAAGAATGGAGAGACCAGTAGCCCATTTTGTTCCCATAATAAGGGTATAGTTTAGGAAGAAAGAAGAAGTCCATAATTAAAGTTACCGATTGGCCCTAGATCATCTTTGAGGTACTGAGGCAATAACAAGAGAGCTCCTGATCTGCTGTAAGTTCTCACTGTAGGCATGTCACTGATAAAGAAACAGATAGTGCTTAGAGGAAATGCAGCACAAAAGAATGTGGTTTTTTTTTTTCTCAAATTTTTAATGAAAATTTGGGCAATAGAGTAGCATACAATTCAAAATATTTGTGGGCACAAGAAAGCAGACACTATCATTAACTTTTTGACAAATGCTGGTTTTCTTTCTTTCTTTTTTATTTATTACAACTTATTCACTTTGTGTCTCAGCTATAGCCCCCTGCCTTATCCCCTCCCAATCCCACCATCCCTCCCTCTTCTCCTCCCATGCTCCTCCCGCCAGTCCACTGACAGGGGAGGTGGAACCAAAAAGGCCCAAGGGTCTTTTCTGAGACTGATACTCTACCCAAGAACCATGCATGCAGATAACTTAGAACCCCTGCACAGATGTAGCCCATGGCAGCTTAGTTTCCAAGTGAGGGCCCTAGTAAGGGGAACAGGGGCTGTCTCTGACAGAAGAACGTGTTTTAAAGGAGATGCTCTGATATCCTAGTGAAGCCCTCAAACTGCGAATAAGTGTCATTAGTGCTTTATTTAGTGTCAGTTTTCGCTCACAATTGTGTAGGCTTAGATTTTCCACCAAATCTACTTTTTTTTTTTTTTCCAAATCTACTTTATTTGTGGTTCTTAAACACCTCTACCTTCCTTCCAACCTTAGACCTTAGATAGAAGATTAGTAAGGAAAAGGGCTGTAGACCTCTTTTGTCGACTTCCTGCTGATTGGGGTTGATGGGTCTTTAGGGGATTACCAAACTTGGTCTTCAGGATGCCAGCAATGCAGTCCAAAGGCCAACACCAAGAAGCAACACTCATCAGCACAAGAAAGCAAAAGCCTCAACACTCACTTGGATTGCCCTGAGAAGTTCTCTGGAAATTTCTTTCTTTTTTTTTTTTTTGGTCAGATCTTGTCCATTCAAGCGTCTTAAAAATCACATTGCCTCATGCTAAACATATCTAGCAATACTTCTAAGATGAATGCACAGAGTAACAGTTACAGTATTCCTTGTTGGAACAGCAAGTTGGTCAAAGATTTTGATCCCAGTTAATTATCAAGGAGTTTTAAAGTTCTTAGCAAGCACATGTCCTCAAGCATGTAGCTTGGGGAGAGGTCACAGTACAGTCCAGACAAGAGGACATCGTCTTAGGAAATCTTGGTTGGTGTCCTGTTGATGGGTCTTAGAAAGGGCAAGTACACACTGAGAAGACATGATAGATTACAGAAAACACCGCTGTGAAGAAAGCAGAGGAAGAAAGTCAGCTTTTACCAGTAAGGGCAGTTGAAGCAAGCCACTGTGTCTCTGGTGGGAAAGTAAGTAAGTGGTCCATGAGAAGCAGAGTTAATAGTGGACATTTCCTCAACAACAATTGTGCATCCTCCCCTGTATTGATGTTAGCAGGGAAAGGAGAGGCCAAAGAATGTACGTCAGTGTACTTTAGATGTATAGATTTCTGGGGCTGGAAATCTAGATAGTTCAATGGTTAAGAGTGTGCTGCTCTTGAAGATCTGATTTTGGTTCCCAGAACCCACATTAACTGGCCCACAACCACCTCCAAGGCCTTTAAAGACAATGCACTTGTGCACAAATCCACATATATAAACATAATTAAAATTGAATCTTTAAAAAAGTATGCCTTTGCTTATAACACTTAATACCAGCTGGTGTGGTGGATGCCTGTAATCCCAGCACTCTGGGAGGCAGAGGCAGGTCACTGTGAGTTCGAGGCCAGCCTTGTCTACAAAGCAAGTCTAGGACAGCCAGGGTTAAACAAAGAAACCCTGTCTCAAAAAAGAAACAAACAAACAAGCAATACTTAACACCAATGAGCCTCTACTCTAAATGCTTCGTGCAGCTTCCTACCTTCTGATGTCCTGTGACCTGATCCAGTATGTTTTGCTATATCACCTTCCATCTTCCTGGATGAGCCTTGAAAAGTATAGGCACATGCCCTTTCCAAATACTAGTAGCTCTTCTCAGATGCTTGTTTATCCTATGGCATTGTTACCAGCTGACTTACCATATAATTTATATTTATATATGTATTCTGTGTCACACATACAGTCCTGCCACACATGAGACCATCAGACCCACAAGGACCAGAGGGGTTTTTTTTATTATTACATTTCCATCATTTTAGATGATTATATTTTTCACCTAGAGCAAATCCTAGAATATAGAAAATATTCAATTGAATATTTAGTGTGACACACTGCTGTTAAATGCAACCACAAACAGGTACTGTGGACCACAGTGGTGTGCTTAAAAAGGGCTTATCACTGTTTGAGGTATCAGTTAGGTTTTCTGGATTTTTTCAGACTGACTTGTGAAGGATGAGAAGCTTCTCTACTCAATAGATAAGAGGTGGATAGAAGAGGAAGTAAAGGGTTGAGCCCAGATTGGGTGAGAAAGACCTGAACACAAGATCTACTGAGACATTATGTTAGAAAGAAAGGACCACCCAAGGGGCCGTGATGAGGGCTTTAATGAAATATTAAAGTGGTTCTGATTAAAAAACAAAAACAAAAACAAACAAACAAAACAAGACAGTTGGATCTCAGGCTTTATGAACAGCCAGAAACTCACAAGATACTAGAACATATCAAGGAACAGTGGACTCTCAAGCACTTTGGTTCACCAACTCACTCATTTCAGCCACCCTTGCCACTCTGAAAACTACTGAGGACCCCAAAGTGCTTCCACTTACAGAGTGTCTATTAGTCTACATTTGAAATTATAATTGGGAAATTTGAAGCATATGTAATTCTTTTAAAAAATAATAGGCCAGCTGAGTGTGATGGTGCATGCCTGTGTCCCTAGCTAGTTATGAAGCTGAGGATAATTTAGAAAGACCACGTCTTAAATAACTGACTAAATAAAATAAATTAAATAACAAGGTTAAGGCTGTACCTCAGCTGCACTTACCTACTATCTGAAAGAACCTGAATTCAACCTTCATTACCACAAAAATCAATAAAAATAACCACAAGAATTTCCCCATTAGCGCCAAACATTTTAAAGTTCAAATATTATTTTATATTTTTTGCCAGTCATCTTCATAACTGGGTTTTAAAACATGGGTAGACTTTAATGGCTGCTTTTGCAACCAGTGTGCTGGAACATCATGTGTCAGACAGTATCTTGGAACTCCCGCTGTTAACTCATTAAAAGAGAAAGAAAGCATTAATACTTGCAGCATTACCTTTGTATCCTTTACCTACATAGACTATGCTCCAAGGTATACAATATGTCTCTAAAACCTCACATGGTGCCAAACCCTTACAGTTTATTCCAAGGCGTACATACCAATGGTAAACTTAAATTATAAAGTAGTCTTGGTAAAAGACTAACAATTACTAAAAAATAAAATAGGACTTTTTAAAAGACTTAGTTATTATTTATACGGCATTCTGCCTGCATGTGTGCTTGAGCACCAGAAGAGAGCACCAGATCTCACTATAGATGGTTATGAGTCACGATGTGGTTGCTGGGAATGGAACTCGGGACCTTTGGAAGAACAGCCCTGTTCTTAACCTGTGAGCCATCTCTCCAGCCCTTGTTTTTACTTTTTGAGACGGCTGTCACTCTATAGCCTCAGCTATCCTTGTATTTGTGAAAATTGATGTACCTTAGCTGTTCGGCTTGTGGGACTGCAGGCCTAGGCCACACTGGTGATTCTTTATGAAGTCTGCAGTGTTTGAATGAAGAAAGGCCTAGCTATGTGAGCCAAGATGTCTTATACGTAATTTACCATCATTCCTCAAGCATGGAAAAATACTCTGAGAAGCTACATTGATTTTTAAATCACTAGCTGAGACCTGGAACTGTGCAGAGAATAACTTCAGCTAAAGCAACTTAGTGCTTCTCTTTTAAAAGCATACAGATTTTTTTTTTAAATTGGTCCAAAGTTTCCACTTTGTGTTCATGCCTCTGAAGTTTTAAATTAGGGCCATTATTACCCATTAGTTTGTATAATGAAAGCTATTTTGTATCATTTCTATCACTGAGTGAACAAAATTTAAATTGCTGTAGGATTTAGACTTCTGAAATGGTATGGTGTTTTCAGCTCCATAGTAATCAGGTGTCAGAACAGGTCACTTCAACTCAGAATGATTAATGTTTTGTGAGAGATAGGTGAGAAATTGCTAGGCTAATCAAGGGAAAATTAACCAGCAGTCAAGGTGCGTTTTAATTAATTACAATGCTTGCTCACTAAGGAGAGGCCTTTGAGAAAGTAATCAAAGGAACGACATATAGAGAGTGTTTATTCTCTTAAGATGATTTTTTGAGTGGAAATGTCTCCATTGGTCTTCAGATATCAAGATAGTCTTGAGATGTATTTCTGTAAATTTTCTAATTACTAATCCTTATGTTTTGTGGAAATCCCCCAAAACCATCCAACAAAGAACAACTGAAGACTAGATCCGCTCTTGGTGTGTTGCAGAGGCTTCAAACTGGCAGACAGGTGGGAGAGCTTCAGGTGGAAAGCATGGAAGGCCTCACGTGGGAGCTGGGACAGCCTGGTGGCCAGGGAGCTGGAGTGTGATGGCCAGAAATGAGTGCCCTGTGTAACTGCGGATGGCTCTGTCTGTTACTCTGATCAACTTAAAGGATGTGAGAGAAAGTACCGAACTAGCCTTCCCTTCTGCATTTCCGGATGCTACCTCTGAACCAGCTAAGCACTGACATTTGACATGCAGTTGCTGGAGTGAGATAGGGACAAAACATACCCTGTTCTAAAACAAATTCTACCATGCATCCCTCTCACACTCACTCCCACCCTTCTAATAACACATCAGTTTATTGGAAGTTACAATATTCTGCACTGGAATAAGCACTTAAGCATCATCTTGTTAAATCCGCTGAATAGCTCTAAGGTAAGGCATGATGGTTCTCACTTTACAAATGGGGAATTTGCTTCAGAGTTAGCTGTCTTGTCTGAGTTATGTGAACCAGGAAAACTTACTTTTTATGCCAAGGCAAAAACACTTTCCCCTTGACATGTTATGAACAGAGCAGAAGAAATCCTTTTATTTGTCCAGGGGGAAAATGCCAGTTACACCATGTAAAAGAAAAAAAAATGTAAAAAAAAAAAAAAAAAAAAAAAAAAAAAAAAAGGACCCATATGGAGGTGGACTCAAAAAGCAACAAAAGTTAGAGAGTGGGCTTAAGGAAACGCAACCTCCAAGTTCAGCCACATCCAGCAACATTTAACAAGGATGTAGTGAGCAGCACTTCACTATGGTGAGAGCAGATAGGGACTATCTTATTCACTGAGTAAGGAAGTCAACATTATCCGGTGTTGTGGGAAATGAGTATAACATCCTTTTAAGATATGCTGAGAGAAAATGTTTCTCTGGGGTGTTTCTGGCCCAAAAGCAGAAGAAAACAAAGCTGTAAATACATCTGAATATAAACTGGGGAAACAAGCTCAAGCTGGAGGAGTCACTCAGAAAATGGCTTGATTTTCTTTAAATAGTCTGAGGAAAAGTCCTACATGAAAGAGAATAAAGAGGCAGGGAATCTAGAGATGAGAATGTCCCCAGTGGTGAATGTTCGAGGAACAGAAACTCTAAGGACCTTGCCTGAACATTGCTCTTCAAGTATTATATTATCACACTGAGCTTCATAAATATTGACAAGTATATATCTCCTTCTATTTATGTGGGGGGATTATACTCTTAAGAAATATTAAATAAAGTTGTTGGGGCAAAGGGATGTGATACATACAACTTACTTCCAATAGTTCAAGGATCAAGGAAAACTAAATAGAGAGGAGGCCTAAATATAAGAAACCACCTCTATGAAGGTATCGATATTTCAGGAAATCTGGGATACATTTTCTATTGTTGTAATTTTATGTCAGTAAAAAATAACTTGTTAGAAGACTCTAGGAGTTAGTATTTAAACAGCCCTGAATTTTTAGTGTGCATTATTGTTGCCATGCAATTAATAAGTGACAGGGCCATCTCTATTTGGCCCTGGAGCCTGTCTTTGTCCCCACTTCTTCACTCCATCTTTCAGACTTTTAAAAATCCAGTGAGATAATTGATGGGAAGGCTTATATGAAGTATGAAATGTCAAGCCTTGTGAGTGATGGTGAACTTCTAAGTGAGCTCAGCTTGTTCTGCAAAAGGTGACCTTCATCCAGAACACTGAGTTGTTGAAGCTCAGAAAGCAGCACTCAGACTTCAAGGTCAGAAGCAAATCACATTTTCCACTTTTCAGCCCCATCTGCTATCCTTGGAGCTGCAGAAGGGTCTTGTCTCTTTCTTTCTGATGTTTCTTCATGCCTATCTGGTGATGACTCCACAATTCCGTTGGTGGCTATCTTTATCAAGGCAAGAGCTGACTGGATGCTGGCAAGCTTAAAGGCCACCAATTGTATCTTTGTGCCATCTATCCAACGACTGGTATTGCAGATGGCATCTGACTTACATCTGCAAAAAAAAAAAAAATGTTCTTCCTATATCAAACACAGAAGGGAAGGCGGGCAAGGGGCCTCAGGTGGCCCAGGACCTTGGTTCCTACATATACCTAAATACAATCTCTAAGTATGTTTCTTCATAATGATATGTTTCTGTTTGCTTAATATTTCTAAGGGTTTCAATTTTATTTTTGAAATTAAAATATGATTACATGATTTTCCCCTTTCCTATCTTTCCTTCTAACCTTTCCATGTACCCACTCCCTTTTTCTCTTTCTCAGATTAATGGTCTCTATCTCTTTGTTAGTGTGCACTCTCTTTCTCTCTCTCTCTGTCGATCTGTCTCTCTCACACACACATGTGCACACACTCAAATCCACATGTTTGTGTATGCGTGTGTATAATAACAATGTGTGTATATTCCTAAATATATAAATACAACCTACTCAGTTCATATAATGCTGCTTTCATATATATATATATATGAAACTATATATATATATAGTTTCAGGACTGACCATTTGTTATTGGATAAACAATTTGGGGGTTCTTCCTTGGGGAAAACAGTGTCTTCTGCTCTCAGCATTCCATAGTTGCCTGTCAGACTTTGTCTAAGATTGAGGCTCCATAAGATTTTGTTGTTCTTGTTCAAGTCTTGGATAGGTAGCCCAGTGTTGGTGAGACTTGATGGGTGTAGCAGCTCTAATATTTCTGGGAGAGATAATTTCACAGCAAACTTCTTGCAGTTCTGGCTCTCACAAGCTTTCTGCCCTCCTCTTAAATGATTGCCAAGTCTTAGGTATAGGAGTTGTGCTGTGGTTGTGCCAGTTGGTGCTGTGTACATGATCTTTTTACACCATGTATCCAAAAGACTGCTTGGGTAGTTCACTGGTGCTCTATTCACAACAGCCAGGAAATACAAACAGCATGGAGATGGATGGTTAAAACATGGTTACACTGGTACAACAGAACATTGTTCAGTTGTTAAGAAAAATGAAGTTGTGGAGTCACAGGCAAATGGATGGCGCTCACAAAGTCATCCTGAGTGAGATAACACAGTCCCAGAAGGCAAATGTTGCATGCATTTTCTTGTTTGTGGATGTCAGCTTTAAATATTTAAATATGTATCCTTCATTTGGATTATTTACAGGGGTCAGAAAATTATTAAAGGTTCCTGAGATTTGGGAAAATGGAAAAAATATATTGATACAAGTTAGCATAAAAGAATAGGAAGGGTTAAAGTTGGTGGGGGAATGGGGTGATAGTATAAAGGAGGGACTATGGGAAAGGATAATTAACTCTACTGACCCCATTAAAAAATACTACTGCAAAGTCTTCCTGTAATTTAAGCATACACATATGTAAAAAGAGTTTAAATGTAGTTATCCTAAAAATGGGGCCACAGCGCCATACTAGACAACACCAACTAATAAGTAAAAAGTGCAGCACCAGGAATGGGTTCCTCTTTAGGTTTTCCTGGCCAGTAAGGTTGAATAGACCCTTAATATTACAGGGGTTTTTTCCTTATTTTTTCCTCTAGTGCTCTTGGTTCCACTCCAGAGGTTGATGATAAAACCCTACTGATGAAGGAAATACATACTTAAGATTTGTACCACAAAATGTGTACAAATCTAACTGGTACTGAACTGTGCTTCAAGGGCCTAACTGCAGTATCTGCTAATCATGGGTTATGACAAGGAGGAAGCCTGAGTTTTACATAGAATAGAAATGCAAGTGAATACGAGCATATACAGGAAATGCATTTTAAAATGCTTCCTGGCTTTCTTTTTAAATTTTCATTTGAAACTGAAAGGAATATTATAGAGTCAGCAGAATTATGCAGTAGATCAATGGGGGGGGGGGGAATCAGCCTATACTTGTTTAGGGTTCCCCTGAGCGTATCAACTAAAGCATGTGAAAATATTTCAGTTACCATTATAATGTGACAGAAACCAGCACGATAGACAGCTTTCTGAATACAATCTGCCTTTATGAATCACTTGGGAAGCAACAGATTGCAAAGTAGAGCCCTTCGTTTTCTACTTAAAAAGTCTAAGCCCACTGAAATTTCTATGATAGCAGTTTGTCTTAAGCTGGGTACAATTTCTGTAGGCACAAAGTTCACTGTTAACTCGGAACACTTTAGCGTTTATTTTTTAAGGATAGTCATGGAGTTTTTGCAGCCTTTTTGTAAAAGAAGCAAGATGGGGGTAAATATATATTCCCAGTTGGTAAGAAATGTTATAAATTGAAGGTTTTTTTTTTTAATTTTGCAGTGAAATATTTTAACAATGCTACTATTGTTTTGTTGTTGTTGTTTTGTTTTTTACCCGAATGGATTTGCTGTTGAACTCAAGCACTAGAGAAGACACTTTTAGCACATTATAGCACATAGCTTAATGGTATTTACAAGTTTTCCCATTACATAGAAGACAAAGCCTAGATCCACAGTTTACAGCACCCCAATGCCCCACAGTGTCCATTGTAGTGATTGATGGGGAGGGCAGGGCACAGAATTAGCCATACCGTGTGGATTTCACACATATAAGCAGTTATGAATGAGTGACACATCGTCCCTTCCGGCAGTTCTTAGAAATTCCAAGTGTTGGAGAGCTAATAGAACTCGGGAAGCCTAAGAAAGCATCTCCCAGCTGCACTTGATCGCAAACAGCGCATTTTATCTGTGGATTTTAGTTTAACTCCTGTGATTGTTAGATGTGTGTAAACTTCTGGGTTGACCAACTATCATGATGCCTACTCCCACACATATGTAGACACTCCATGAATTCTGAATAAACTGGGCAACTTGTTAAACATCTAAAACAAAACAAAAACACCTCGGCAGGATAAACTTTAAAACAATACATTTAGTGAAGAATTTGTCTCCCCAGTGCTCCTCCCTGCAAGAACCCCAGAGCCCAGGGGGGATGTCTTGGTGTGAGTGACCATAGTCCCGCAGAACAATCAGCAACTGAGTCTTGCTCTACCAGGACCCCTTTTCCTTCTCTAACTCCGCGAGAGAACTTGCAGGGAGCACCCACATCCAAGGGGATAAAGTTGAGAGAAGCGTGTTTACCCACAACCCAGGACAGCTGCGGCTGCCTTTTGGAAAATAGGAGGGCCCCAATGACAAATGGGCGTTCCGCACAGACGCGGCAGATCTGCGCCTCCCACATCACCGTTATGCCCGGAGGACAGTCCCTGGAGTCTCAGAGGAGAGAACTTGGCAAACCTTCCCAGGGTTGGATGGACCTGTGGAGGTGGGCAAGTAGGGAGTTGCGAAGGCGGCAGGTTTCCAAGTCTGTCCCTGCACAGTTAGGCGCCTCCCAATAGCTGCCAGAATGAGGATGCGAGCAGCCTGAGCCAGACCGAGCCTGAACAAAGGGAGCCAGAGGCCCAGAGGATGCTGTGTTCCTCACGCCCCACCCAGCTGGCCAGGACGCTGCCTGGAGGGCAGGTAGCCCAGTTTTCGTTCTGCGGAGGGCTGTGTGTTCGAGGCCAGCACACAAAGATTCACTTCCTCCGGGCCAGCCCCCCAGACCACCCTGCCCACCACTCCCTGCCGGTAGCATTCCAGAGGCCACCACCAGGACCCTAGCGTCGCCGGGTGCCAGGTACGGGGGGAGCAGAGGCCGAATGGGAGCCCTGGGAGCCGCTCAGTTGGTGGAAGCGGTGGTTGGGATTAGCACGCCTTTTTAGGCAGCCGCGCCGCCCCACGCAGCGGAGTCTGCAATCGTTGTGCGAGAGGCAGGCTCTGCGTCGCCGGAGCTCCCCGCCTGCGCTGGCCGCGGCGTGCAGAAGCGCGCGCGGGAGACCGAGCAACTTCCCGGCACCTAGCCGCTAGGTGAGCTCCGGAGGAAGCCCAGAGCCTGGAGGGCGGGGGTGTGCGGGGCTTCGGGGCGGAAGAGCCTCGGAGGGCCGGCCCAGAGGGCCACTGCCGCGGTGCCACCGCCGCGCCGGCTGAAACAATGAGGCGTGCGGCGCGGGGCTGAGCGCAGCTACTCACTGGCTGGGAGCCCGAGCTGCAGCCGGCGGCTACACTGTCGCGCGTTGCCGGGGAGGGGACCACGCCAGCGCGGGGTCGCCTGAGCCACTAGCGAAGCCGAGCTTCCCAGGGCGTCTGTGGGAGCGTGGGAGCGCGTGGTGCGCGCGCCCGCGTGGCTGCCGGGGAATAAAATGTGACACTGGCGAATCCGACTTCGGCGCCGAGCAAAGGCGTGGGGACAAGGTGAGTGATTAGCGCCGGAGTGTGCGGGGTTCTGCGACCAGCTGTGTCCTGCTGGAATCCCCTTGGCCGGCGCACTGAACTACACCGAGTTAGATGGGCTCTGCTACCAGGAGCCAGCGCTGTGTACAGAGAAGCAGAACACGCCGGAGAGGGTGAGCAAAAGGAGGGCTTGCACTTGGGGCACAGGTGGACACGGTTAACTCTGGAGATCAGAAACTGCGCGTTGGATTGTTTGGATGTGATTTGATTGTGAAAGAAAGTGGAGTTTGTTTTTGTTTTAATCAAATTCCCGTACCCATCTTCATGCAAAATAGTGCCTTAAAGCTTAGAGAACATCCTACTGATTTTCTTTTCTCTTTTCATTTCTTTTTTGTGAGGCTGTAATATTTTGGTACAGAGGGATCTTCGGGAGCCCACTAAAATCAGTGATAATTCTTATGCACTTGGTTGGAGAAAACTCTGCGTTTAGGTTGTTTTATTTTCCACCGTGTAGAGTGACTATGTGATGAATTCTTTTTAATACGGAATGTGGCATCTATTTCCTTTGGACTTGATGGTACTGGTGCTGTGGGACCAGTGAAGCTAAACTCATGATTCGACGCAAAGGTTTTCCAAAGAAAGCTGAATGGTGTGTTTGGAGAAGCTGTGCTTTCCAGGAATTTAAATGAGACTTTTGTGATTGCATTCCAGCTTCTCCTTCTGTGTTTCTTGGGGCATAACTTACAAAGCATTGTTGGATTCCAAAAGTACTGTGGGGTGGGGAGTTATGCATACCTGGATTTTGGTAAACTTTGGGGGTACAGTGGGAGGTCCTGCTGAAAATGTGATGAGAAATAGGTCATTTGGCGGAAATCATTGTCTCTTGGACTATTGAGCATTCTGGTATGTAGGAGCATACAGTGGTCCTCCTGTGGACTGCCTTTCTGGGTCAGTAGTCTCCTTAGTTGATTTAAACACTGCACTTTCTGCACATTAAAAGAAAATAAACCAAAACAACAAACAAACAAGATCCTAACAAGAATTACCTTTTCACCTGGAGGGGACAGGAGCTCCAAAAGGACACACCAACAGAGCCAAAAATAACTGGGTCCTGGGGACCCTGCAGAGACTGATACCCCCAAGGACCATGCAGGGAGAGGATATAAAGCCTCTGCTCAGATGTAGCCCATAGACTCAGTCTCCAAGTGGGTTCCCTAGTAAGGAGAGCAGGGGATGTCTCTGGCATGAACTCAATGGCAGACTCTCTGATCACCTCCCCCTTGGGGGGGGGGGGGATGCAGCCTTGCCAAGCCACAGAGGAAGGATGATGAGACCTGATAGGCTAGGGTCAGATAGAAGAGGTGGAGGTCCTCCCCTGTCAGTGGACTAGAGGAGTGGCATAGGGGGACCAGAGGGAGAGAGGGTAGGATTGGGAGGAGATGAGGGAGGGGGCCACAGCCGGGATACAAAGTGAAAAAATTGTAATAAATAATAAATTAAAAATTTAAAAAGGAATTACCTTCCCAATCTTTATTTTTCATGAGTGTTGGGTGGCAAATTTGGGGTAACTCTTCTTTTCAAAGAATGTGTAGTCCTTTAACCAGTTTTCCATCACTGTATTTCTGGAACTGACATCCATCCCCCCCCCCATTTTGTTCTAACGTGTTAGAATAACTGTCTGAGGATGGTTGAGTATTGTAACTGAAATAAAAAAATTAATAGATGCTTAGGTTCTGAATTCCACAAATAAGTCAGGAGAGTGTTCAGACAGGTGCTTCTCATTCATGACTGGTAGAAATTGGAGCACGCTGCTTCCCTTTCTGCTTGGTGAAGATGATGCTCCCTGAGTTTTGAGATTTGGGGTGATTTTGATGTAAGTCTCCTTTCCTGATAGAGCTGTGAGCTCCATAGTTTAAGGTGCTGGTGGTATTCACAGTTTAGAAAGTAAAGGATGACAGCACACATCTGGAAGAGTCAGGCCGAGCTGTTACTATCTGGAAATGTGTGAATGATGTACTGTTTGAAAGGCACAGTCATCTGTGCTTAGTTCTGACAATGAAAACTAAGAGGGAATGGATTTGAGTTTCTGAGTGCATCAAAGCCATCAGTACTGATCAGGTGGAGTTGAGGCTGCAGAGATATCATGTACTTACGTCCTTGTTTCTAGGCTTTTTTCTTCTTCTTTGTCGTCTTCTGAGATGGTTCTTTCTGAGCAGATCTCTTATATTCTGACTGAACTCCTATCCTCTAGTGTAGAATGTGTCTGATCATTTTTTGATAAGTGCTGGCACACTTGTTCTTGGGCAGGTGCAGCCCCTGCTTAGATAAATAAACCTCACAGAAACTTATAGACATTTATCCCCTGGGAAATTAATTAATCTGCAGCTCTGCTGCCTCATTTCTGATACTCTGAATAAAAATATCTCCTGCATGATAACAGGAAGTCTCGCTTTAAACATGGATTTCTGTTTAAGTACACTGTATCCTGCTGTTCCCAACCGAGTGTGCTTTTTCTCCTTTAGAATGTTTTGGAGTATGACCTTGAAATTTAATTGTTCAAATTAATGCTTAATTCAACTTGCACAGATGTCTAAGCAACAAGAGTTCCTTTGTGTTCACTACATGTTATGTTTTAATTTTTAAGCCTTAATACTGGAACTCATTCTTCACCAAAGATTAAAATCGTATATATATATAACTGTAAAAGAAACAATTTCATGAAATCGGACACTAATTTTGGAACCAGGCAAAAACATTTGCCTATTAACACAGAAAATTTCAGTGTTTTTAGCACCAACTATTGATGACAGTGCCAAGGACTAAATGGGCTGTGGATAATGACCAGCTACTGTTAGCAGATTTAATGTAACTTCAGTTTTATAAAGCTTCTCTCTCTTGTTTGTTTTTCTGAAAGCCCACCACTGTACCGCTTTTGAGAGAATTGTTTATAAAGGTTAGCACACATTCAGTGCAAAGACCGCATCTTTGGAGAGAGATAGGTTTATTAGGGCTTTTATCAAATGTGAAGTTTCTTATGATCTGAAATTCCCAGAACTCCTTTGAGTGAATAGGAAACAGCTGCAGGGTAGAATAAGTGCCTGAAAGGACCAGTCTGCATGAGGAATACATTAAAATAGGAACCAGGCTACCTTTAGGCCTTGCAGGAGCTGGTGATCTGGTCCAGCACTGCCATTCATCCTAAGATGGCCACATGGTGAAAGCTGGGTCTCAGCAGTATCAGCCACCATGTGATACCACTCCACTGGAACCAAGTGTTTCCTGATATGGGGGAAAGAATGACTTTGTGATAGGAAATGACACCTGGAAGCTTGTTCCCACTCTCAACCATAACTCTCCAGATAACTTCCGGAAGATTGCTCTGCCTCCTGCTGTCCCTTGTGTTCCTTTTAAGGAAAGAATTCCAAATTCAAGATTCAGATTGGCCCTGGAGAGATGGAAGAGTGTGGAGACTGAGTTTACAAGTTTTCAGTGGGCTTTCTTGAAGAACAAAGTGACAGCCAGTGGCCTTGCCATGACTTATCCTGGAGGAAGTCTCCCTGCACCAAGAGTGCACTTTTCAGAGCTGTAAAGGTTGGATAGAGATCAAATCTACTCCAAGTTGACTTTTGGTGCTTGATTGTTAAAAAATCAATAATTTAATGTTCTGGTGTACTTAAAATCAGTCTCCTTGGCAGCCCCTGGAGAACGTAGCAATCCAAAGAATAATAATAGCAACTGATTTGCAGGTATTGTGTACCACACCCTGCCGTTTGCTTTGCATAGATTGAGTACACTTTAGCTACAGGCTGAGGAAGTATTATTACTTTAACAAAGAGAAGACTCAGAAAAATGAAAAGTCTTCACAGAGCCAGGGAATTTGCCCAAAGCTCATGCTGCTGGGCTGAGCCCTGCTCTACAGAAGAACAGGAGTGATCTCTGTCATCATTGTGTCTGGCTGTGACTTATCACCTTCTCCATCATGCTTGAGCTGCTGGGTGGGGCAGGTGCACAGGCTGAAGGAGAAGGCAGGGTCCTCAGAGACCTGGCAAGCAGAAAGAAATTTTTGAGTTAAAACTTTTTAAGTGGGCTACAGCATTTCGAGAATCCAGACAAGAAGTGTTAGAATGAATCTTTGCCTGATAGGAAGGATGCCATATTGAGTGAATCTTTTAGGCAATGATTCTGTTGAGATTGGAAAAAAATTATGCACCCCCTTTGAGTTATCAAGTAGTGAAAAGAGGGTGTTCAGAGAGTAGTCTCTTGGGACATTTAAAAGTATATTAGCTAAAGCATCAGAGAGTTTGCTGTACAGGAGAACCTGAAGTCTTGATTACCGGACTCTGTTTCCATAACTTTATACTTCACACATTGGGCTCTATTCAGAACTGCTTCTAGTTTGAGCCTGAGAGGAAAGTGCTTCATTAGATTTCAAACAATTGGTTTTGCCTATTTGAATTTTACAGATTTTTTTCAAGTAGAGATTCTTGTTGTGGTTTCTGAAATGACATGGCTTTCAATTAAACTCTGGGAAAGTGAACTTCTTATATAATCCAGTTACTTTATTATTTAGAAATAAATCTGAAAGGTGGCTTTCTTGAAATCATGATGGTAACGATTTTTATGAATCATAGTATATGACGGTGGGTGAAACTTAGAATTTGTTCAGGTTGGTTCACGCAAATGTAAGAAGGATGTATAGTGTATGATTAAATCCTATTGTGGAGGAAGCTAATTATGTAAATTATGTTTTAAGTTCTCAAAAAAAAATCTTATAAATATCTCCCTGTGAATCTGCACATGGTGGAAACACTTGAAATCCCAAGCAACCTGGGCTCAGTAACATAATCAGGACTACAATGTGGCCTTCTTACTGAGAGAACATTCCTTTTCTTATATAAATTAACACTGACAGAATGGAATGCTCCAAATTACACTTGGTGTATAGGAAGTTACCTGAATGGGTAGAGTTTAGAGAACCTTTAGTTTCATATCAATAGGACAGATGTGGATATGCATGTGTTAATTTATGTGTATGTGTATTTGTGGGATGCAAGCCTGTGAGTGTTCTGAGTAGTCTTAATAGCAGGCAGCATCTCCACGGTGCCTTGGGTACTTTGCAAACTGTTTTTGCCTGAGGAGACTAACACTAGAAAGGCACTAGATGGAACATCCAGTAGAGTGAACTCAGACTGAGGACTGGACCACTGTTCCATGTAAGCTATTTATCCAAGAGACAGACTGAGCCACTTATTTCAGATCAATGTGAACTTGGTCAAGTAATGTAGATGACTCAACCTCTCTCCCAGGGAACAACGACCTATTTGGAGTTGTCCTGAATCACAGTGTCTTCTAGCTCACTCTAGATAGTAGCATTTTAAAATTTTTAAACAGTAAGACTAAAGCTTTTGTTTTTTTAAATACTACACTTTCTAATTCTCAAAGGAATTTTAAGTACACCAATTTATGAGTAAACGGCAAATGGGTAAGTGTAAAATGTATTTTAACTGTCTTTCTATAATATGTATGTTATTATGTGTTGGTATATAATTTCTGTTTTTCAAAGGGAACCCCCCAACTTGACTCATAGTATAATTGAAAGTTATTCTGCTTTGCAAGGAGGAAATTAGTAGATAGGAAACTGGAACTCATTAAGTAATTTGCCCAATTTAATAGTGTTGGCCCTCTGCATCTGTGGATCCTACACAGACAATTTGACCAACAGCAGTCTGTTTGGAAATGATTTCACAACATTGTGCCTATTCTGAACTTTTTCTTGGTATCATTCATAAACAACTCAGTATAACATGTGCATAGAGGAGACGGAAGTAAGTGAAAGGATGTGTGTAGTGTCTGTGAATATGCTGTCATTTCATACGAGGGCTCAAAGCAGTGGTTCTCAGCCTTCCTAATGCTGTGACATGTCAACACAGTTCCTAATGGGGTGGTGACTCCCAACCATAAAATTATCTTTGTTGCTACTTCATAACTGCAATTTTGACACTGTTATGAATTGTAACCGTGTTTTCTGATATCTTAGACAACCTCTTTGAAAGGGTCATTTAACCCCAAAGGGGTCATGACCCAAAGGATAATAACCACTGTCTTAGTGCAAATCCTGTAGTTTGTCCATCAGAATAACAGTTTGGATACCTTTAAATAAACTATTCCATTAATCATTTGAGGCAAGAGAGTTTCAAAACTGACTTATTCATGTAGAAAACAGACAACTATATGTATCCTGTGAATAATGTGACTGCTTCCCGAAGATAAACACAGTGTTCTCATGTGTACTTCATTCTACTCTTTGTCCCACAGAGTCAATACACTATATTATAATCATACCCTAGCAATCCATCACCTGGTAGAGAGAAGATTTAGTGCACATTACATAATATTCCTCTTAGGGCTCAGTTAAAAGAATCCTGCACCAAGTTATCTGTGTTATTTCTAGATGGTTGCTTCAACCATTTATACTGCAAAACTGCCTGAGCTTAAAAGGTGCGTCGTCGTCGTATCTTGGCAAGACTAACTTACTTTATCCTAATTCTTTCTGTATATATTTAACCATGTGGACTGAATCTACTTAGTGCTTAGCAGGACAGATATTGAATATGGCAGATGAGTGTATGATATTGAAACTTATAAAGTGATGCTGGGAATCAGTCTGTGAGTGGTTTACAAGGTGTTCTTGGAATTAGCTTGTGGTGCTTGAGAAGTAGCTCTAAGGTGCTGGCTTCTGTGATGCTACAGTGGACAGTCAGGTCCTGGGAAGATGCCAGGTGTTTTGCTGCATCTAGATAGCAGGATCTCTTTCGGGAACCATTAGTAGGATTCTTTCTTGCCAAGCAAGATAGCATACCTATACCTTTTTTAGGATTTGCTTTTTTAGGATTCATATTTCCAGATTGTCTTCCCTCCCAAATAACAATTCAAGTTATGTCTAGGACTAGAGGTGGGCATGCATCAACACTTAAGAAAATTCATATGTGTGTTGGATTGTTTGCTTTAATTTTTTTTTGTATTGCCAAGTACAGAAGGATTGTTAATTTCAATAAGGTATTTAAACACACCTCTTGTTGTAGGTGTATATTGCCCACATCCTTTCTATTATACAGCATAATATTTGCAAAACTCTACATATGTTATCCGGGTATCCTTTAAATCATCTCTAGATGACAAGTACCTAATAAAGATAGTTAAAATGAATATTTTAGAAAATAATGGCAAGAAAACAGTCTATCTGTTTTCAATATGTGTATGCGACTTTTGGCAGGGGCGGGGGAGGACATTTATTTAATCTATTGTTGGCTGCATCTGTAGATCTGGAACCCATGTCTGTAGCAGGCTATTGAGCTGTCTGGCATTTCTTAGAAACCGTAGAGTGTTGCTACATGGAAAACCATTAATTATTTTGCCAATGCTACCTGTGCTAGAATTACAAATACACCATTTAGTGACTGTTCATGAATGGGATATATTTGTAGAAAACACAGAGAAACAGATTTCACTGTTCACAAAGCCCCTGTCTGATTTCTTTCTTTTTAAGTTTTTTTTCTAAGATTTATTTATTTATTTTATGTATTTGAGTGATGTATCTGCATGTACACCTATTTGCCAGAAGGGGTCATCATATCACATTATAAATGGTTGTGAGCCACCGTGTGGTTGCTGGGAATTGAACTCAAGACCTCTGGAAGAGCAGCCAAAGCTCTTATCTGCTGAGCCACCTCTCCAGCACACCCCTCATTTGGATTCTAGTAGGCTATGTTCATGTTTTCTTCCTACTTACACAAGGTTTAGTCAAAATGATCAACAATTTATTATATTTTCTTGTAGAATTAAGGCAAATTTAACTAGGAATGAAAGTATTGCTTATGTGTTAAAAAGTTGAATATTTCTGTAGTTATTTACCATGGAAACTTTTTTCTTTTTTGAAACTTATTTATTTCTTTATTCACTTTTTACCCTGATCTTAGGCCCTCCCTTCTTTCCTCCCAATCCCATCCTCCCTCCCAATTTCCCTTATCCCATCTCCTCTACTCCTCAGACAAGGGAGGGCCCAACCCACCCCAGCTCATCAAGTGGCATCAGGACTGAGCTCCTCCTCTTCCCCTGTGGTCTGGTGAGGCAGCCCCACCAGGGGGAAGTGATCAAAAAGCAGGCAATAGACTCGATGTTGGAGACAGTCCCCACTCCCCTTACTAGGAGCCTGAGTTGCCCATCGGCTATATCTGTATAGAGGGCCTAGGTCCAGTCTATGCATGGTCCTTGGTTGGTTCTTCATTCTCCACAAGCCCCTCTGGACCCTAGTTAGTTGGCTCAGTGGGTCTTCTTGTGGAGCTCCTGTCACCTCCAGGTCCTCTATCCTTCCCCCAATTTCCCACAAGACTCCCTATGCTTAGCCCAAAGGTTGGCTGTGAGTCTCAGGATCTGTTTCCATCTGCTGCTGGGTGAAGCCTCTCAAAGGACAGCTATGCTAGGCTCCTGTCTGCAAGCGTAGCAGAGTATCCTTGATAGTGTCAACGGTTGGCTTTCTCCCATGGGGTGAGTTTGAGGTTGGGCCAAGCATTGGTTGGACGTTTCCTCAGTCTCTGCTGTCTTTATCCTTGCACATCTTGTAGGCAGGGTAAATTTAGGGTGGAAATTTTTGTGGGTGAGTTGGTGTTCCCATCCCTCCACTAGAAGTCCAGTCTAGTTAGAGGGTGGCCTCTTCAGAGTCTATGACCCCTGCTACTAAGAGTCTCAACTGGAGTCACTCCCAAATCCTCCCAGGAGCTTAACCCATTGTAGGTCTCAAGCTTGTCTCAGAGATGCCCCACGTCATGGTTTCTTTTCTCTTTGCAAGTTCTCTGTCCTCCCGCTCCCTCTCCCTAGTCTGATCTATACCCTCATTTCTCTCCACGCTCATACTTCAACCCTGTTTCCTCTCTTCAGCCACTTCTTCTATCTATTCTATTTCCACTTCTGAGTGATATTTAAGTATCCTTCCTTGGGTTCTCCTTGTTACTTATCTTCTTTGCATCTGTGAATTGTAGTATGGCTAATATCCACTTGAAGTGAAAGTTTCTGATTTCTTTGAAGACTCCATTGTGTTATATGATGTTTTGCTGGAAACTGTCTTGCGAGAGGGCACTTGATGTTTTGCTGTGAACTCTCTCCCGCTAGGGATGTGACTTTGGCCAGCTGAGAATATTTGTAGGTGGACTCTGAGGAGAGGAGACATATAGAAACCCAAGGACAGTGAGACTACTTTGGATTGACATTGCTTTGCAGGTCTTTGTTCTTCAACATTTCACTAGAGAGAAACATTCCAGAGAACCTCTCGGAGCAATCCAAATGAGTCTTGCAGCTTTGGCTGACTTTTTCCAATCTGCTTAATCCTGCTGATTCATGTTGCTGCTTGGTGTTGGCATTTGGACTGGACTACTGGTATCCTGACAATGAAGAGTGGACTCACCCCAAGGAACTACTTCTGAAAAGGTCTACAACTCCCTCTCCTAATAACCTTCTTTCTCCCATACCTGTGGTCAGTGGGTTGGAAGGGAGGTAGAAGCTCTTAAGAACCCTAAATAAAATAAATTTATTGAAAAATCTAACCCTATATTTGCTTATAAGTGAGTACATACTATGTGTGTCTTTCTGAGTCCGGGTTGTTTCACTCAGGATGGTATTTACTAGTTCCATCTGCTTGCAAGAAAATTTTATGATTTCCTTGTCTTTAATAGCTGTAGTATTCTGTTGTATACATATACCACAATTTCTTTATCCGTTCTACAGTTGAGGGACATCTGGGTAGTTTTCATCATAGAAACTTTTATAGTGAGAGTTAACAACTCTAGAATTGTTTCTATCACAAGAGTTTAGTTTTCTCATTGGCTTTTTATTTTTGTTGACTGCAGCCATGGCTCAGGAGTAAATTTTAAAGAGTTCTAAAAGCTACCATGTTATGTTTCAAATCATGAAGACAAAGTGCAGAACAAATTTATCATATATGAATTGTAAAGTTGGGATAATTTAATATTGGCAAATGGATACTGATACATGGATCATTACAGGAGAGATTTTTGTACAACTAGTTAGAGTATCTTCAGAGTTACTATAGAGAAAATAGCATGATGTGGAGCGGTCAAGGCATACTGATTCTTTGGCACTTTTATCTTCTTAGAGAGGTTTTGTCTTACAATGTGGAAATAAATGGAGATACTAAAAACCTAATCCAGACTGTTCTGTGAGATTAGCTTCCTAGCTTGTACTAGAGTGTGAGGAGTAACTTTGAGAGACCTATCTTTTTTACTGAAACTGCAAGTGCAAAGGCAGTATTTTTTCTCTCAAAGGTAGAAGATGTTTTATAATTTAGTGGAAATAGAGAAAACAAGAAAAGAGAGGTGAGGCTGTAGAGATGACTCAATGGTAAAGAGTTCCTGCAGGGAACCTGAGTTTGGTTATCAATACTCCCATTGCAAGGCTCCCCACCACCTTTAAGGCCAACACCAAGAGGATTCTGTGTACTCTTCTGGCCTCTTTAGGCACTTCCACACATGTAGTGCACATGTATACTCAGGCACACATACACACACATGCACACGCAGAAAAGTAGAAAAGCATGGAAAAATCAAAAAGGAAATGTAACTTAGGGAATAAGGATAATAGGCAGATTGCTTAATAAAGGTTAGCTGTAGTCAGATTATGTTGTATGAATTCGAGATTTCCCTGAAGCCTAACCTGGCTTATATCCAAAGCCCGCTGCAGATGTCCCATGCAGAGCTGTACCTGTGGCAGAAAAGCCTGCACGCAGGGAGGTTCTATGGCTGCCTCCTGAGAAGAAGCTGTGTCTGCTACCTGCTCCCACCGAAGCTAGCTTTCAACAGCCTGCCCTGGGGCAAGAGCTATTTAAGGGTTTGGAAATGTGTTATTATAGCCCCTGTGCTTGTCAAGCTTCTTTCCTCTTCTAGGCAGTGGCATTTATGGTTTGGGGGGGGTCTGTTTCTTTGGCTTCAGTTTCAGGTTCTCATATCTTTTAAGGAAAATATCAAGTAGAAATGGCTCCCTGTTTACAAAGGCTAAATCTATGCTGCTTCTCTCCAGTCTTTTAAGAATGTTTGTCCATCTATTTTTATTTCTGCATGCTAATGGGGCACAGTGGGGAATGAAGGATGATACAGGTATACACATTTGCCTCTTCTGTTTGTTTTATCTTGTCCCCTTCCACTTTGCATCTATCTATATTCTGTTTTGGCAGAGTCACCTTATTATGCAACTTTTCTGTCCACCTTAGAAGCCCCTGGTGTGCAGGGTCAGGCCTCTGATGTAGAGCCTCAGAGAGAGGTGTTTCAGGATAGGGCCAGGCCTTGGACTCTATTCGTCTACTCTTCTTTTAGGCCATTCTGCTTTCAGGTGATTTTTTATCCTTTTAACTCCAAATAACTTCCTCTCCCTAACCCCAACCCCCCCACAATCCTTGTCAATTTTTCCAACAGGTCTTAATACACACACACACACACACACACACACACACACACACACTGGTGGGGGGCGCAGGGAAAAGAGACAGAGAAACAGAAACAGGCAGGGGAGTTAGTTAATGGCCTTTCTGTTGATGCATTTACCATTGCCCTGGCCTTTACCCCTCTCTCCCTTTCTTGTCTATAAGTAAGAATCTGTGTTCAAGTTATATAACTCATGGTGTGCATGATACTCAACTCGGTAGATGCTTCATGAATGAAAGGCTCTAAGAATCCTAGTATACTGAAATGAGGGCTGTCCACTCCTTAAATGTGAGTTTTAAAAATGGAGGAGAATGGGCGAGATATACCCCCCTTTATTTCATGTCAAATCCCCATGGAGATAGCTCCCCACTTAGAATAGAGTAAAAATAATGGGCCAAATGCCTGGAGGATCTTTCTGAATATATGGTATTTTCTATTAACCATTTGAAGAAATAAATTTATTAACAATGTTGTGAAATCAGCATTAAACCACTCAACTTTAAAACTTTTGTGACAATTGTGAAACTTAAAGAGAAACCTGAAATGTGCATTTATTTCTATAATTATTACAAATAAGGTTGAAAGACTGTTTCTTCAGCAACCCATTTAGAACTGAAGGACATGAGAAACTAGTAAATAATTAGAACATAAATTGGGTAGGCTCTATCTGTGGAGGATTTATTAAGGCACATCATCTAAGATTCATAAATTCTGTATTAAATCCTAACAATTGGGACTGCACACAGTACCAGCACCTGACAAAGATAATAAGGCAGCATTAATGCAAATGAGCTCAGCGGTGTTTTGTTATTAGACTTCATATTTAATCCTACCTGCCCAAGTACCATCCAGGAATAGCTATCAGAATATGGGAAAATCACATTCAAGCTCCTGAAGAATTTTATATTCATGGTCTAACTGCAAGTCAGGAATCTAACACACCTTCAGCCTAACGATATGCTGTGAAGTCCCCTGCCCGCTGGGCCAAGTCTCCCTGCACACTGGGCCAGAAGCACAGCTCTGACCTCATTCTGCCAGTGCTCCCCACAGGAGACAGATACATGGGTGAGGGACTGAGTCAAAGGGCCAGGGTGCACTAGCAGGGGACAGTGTACACCACCACAGCTTGCCAGTTTGTCAGGGGCTCTCTCCGTATCCTCCACGTAGCTTCTTGGACTCTATGTCTTAACCACTCTGTATGACTCTACCCAATATCTGTTTGGTTTTATTTTGGCTTTTGAAATTTTGCTGTCTCCCAAAAGGTCAAGTTGAAACTGGGAGCGTGCTTGAGACATGTGACTTAATTAAAAGGGCTGTGTCAGTCACTCTCAGTCTACAGCAGCGTTACTGGTGCTGGAAGCGGGAAACACTGAGTGACTGTAAGTGGCAAATTATGCAATTACTAAATCACACAGATAGGATTTAAAATGAAGAAAGTGCATAGAGCATTTGTATACTGTTTCACTGTCCATTTATGATGGGCTAGATGCTAGGACCGGCTAGGAGTGAAGAGGAGAACTGAGGCAGACTCACGACACTGTGGAAATCATTTTACTGGCATTCATAATCACTGTGAGTGCTGATGGCTTTTGTGGGTTACCTGCTAACTGTTATCCTGCAGGATGTCACAGTAGATGGCCCTACCAGCCTTGAATTCACTCACCAAGAAAATGATGCTTTTAAGTTAAGAAAAACAGTTCAAATGAGGAGCCCAGGTAGGTCCCAGAGCATCTGTGTGTTGCTGTTATCCACAGTAATGTGTGAAATATGAAACGCTGGTAAATTATTTCATGTTTTGTAATAAGCTTAAATCTCTGCATACCCCAAGCTCTTTTCATTTTCCTTCTGCGTCAGGCTATGCCAGCTTAATAGAGCTTGCATCGCCAGCTGGTTCCTGTGTACTTTTAATTATATTGTTGTCCTTAACAAGAATTTGGTAACAGGATGTGGTTAGAAAAGTCTTATGCTTTTGTTCTGGAATACTGGTGTCAGCCAAGAAAGCCTCATCCTGCACTAAAGCCAACTCATCAGCCAGAGAACACTATAGGAGAGCCACAAGCAAAGGAACTGACACTGCCTTCAAAATGATGCCACGCACCGGGGAGAGAGGATGACTGGCCTTGACATCTCTGTGCTGTCGGATTGGTGGGTGCTTTGGCCATCTAGTTGCTAGAGTTGTTTGTTTGTTTGTTTGTTTTTGTTTTGTTTTGTTTTTCAACTGCATTACACTCCTAGGGCAGTAGAAATGAATATAACATGGGAGCTTCCTAGAAAAATGGCAAAATACATTGATTAGTGAAGTCTTGCAATTGTTTATGTTCATAATCATCTGTAGTAATTGGAAATTACAGCATTTTGGGGTATGTTATTAAATTTACTATTAACCATTAATTTCACACACCTCAATAAGGGCCTTTTTCGGCTTGGGGAAATAAAGCCTTTTCTTTGGAAACTTAGGGTAATGTGTATCATGGAGGTTCGTTGTAGACTCCTCTCTCTATATATTTCTATCTATCTATCTATCTATCTATCTATCTATCTATCTATCTATCTGTGTTTGTATGTGTGTGTCCTTGTCCTCAGTCCTGGGCGAAGTGCCGGGACTCCCAGGAAACAGCCGTGTAGACCTGGCCTGGAACCTCTTGCCACTGTTTTGGAGAGGGCCTCCCAGAAGCCACAGCAGTTAGTTATGTCCTTCAGTCACACCAGGTAAAGTGGAAAGGTGCTTCTGAGTTTGGCCTCCTTACATTCTTCACAAACGAAAGCTCTGAAGTTAGGAACCACTCGGGCGGGATGGTTGGCTTTGTCCTCAAAAGGTCTTTACCTGAGCAGGTGTGGTAGAGGGCATCAGAAGCCCTCTGGCTGAAGACTGAGTTTAAACCTTAGTTGGGTCCCTGCTGGGTCAAATAAGGAGCTTAGCTATCTGAAGTTAATGAGAAGGGCCTAAAAGCAAGTTAAAGTTCTGCCTTCCCCAGACTCTTTGATATTTTGGAAACACTTAACTGGTAGCTTTTAAGACACCCTCTCCCCATTCCCTTACTATCCAGAAGCTTGATGGGGGTGGGGGGGCGGGTTAGGCACTTTTTAAACCATCACTGGCTCTTTCCCTTGGTTTCAGAAAAACGACAAGAAAGCATGTTGCTTCCTCTGCTCCCACTCCAGTCTAGAAGCTTCGCAGAGCAGGAAGCTTAGGCATAACCTAAGAGTTGAGAGGGTGGTGGTTTGAAAGCTCCTGGGAAGAAATGATGAGACAAGGTGTCCTTTCTGCCTGCAGGGGAGAGTTTCACACTGGCGTCACACTGGTTTCCTCTGAGTGTCTCGGTGATTACCTCTGCACTCCTGGTGAATCACAGATTTAAAAGACACTTTTTTTCTGCCCTATGAGAAAGTCCAGTGGCTCTCATGCTCCTCCCTGCACTCCTAGCCTTGCTCATGTCTCCTAGGTGTTACCTCTCCAAATTCTTTGCAACATGCCTCCTTTCAAGGCCCGTCAACCTGGGGATTTGTCTAACTAGCTGTGTTGTTAGTATCTATCCAGTGCCTTTCACAGATGTGAGGGGTGTGTTGATTGATGTTTTCATCTTTCTCCTTTTCCCCAACTAGATACAAGCTGGGGTAATAGGGGCAGTGGGAACCTGGATTGAGGATATTCTTTCATCAAATTTGTTCTGTAGACGAGTGTTGATGAGAAGGATTTTCTTGGTTAATGGTTGAAATGGGAACGCCTAGCCCATTATGAGATGTCCTACCTCTGAGCAGGTGATTCTGGGTGTGTAAGAAAGCAAAGTGAATAATCCAGGAGGAGGTAGACAGTAAGCAGCATTCCTCTATAGTCTCTGCTTCAGTTCAGAAACCTGCCTCTAGGTTTTATTATTATTATTATTATTAGTTACATTTTTTATTAACTTTGTATCCCAGCTGTATCCCACTCCCTCTTTCCCTCCCAATCCCTCCCTCCCTCCCTCATCTCCTCCCTGCCCCTTTCCAAGTCCACCGATTGGACCTCCTCCCTTTCATCTGACCCTGTTTTATCAAGTATCTTCAGGACTGGCTGCAAAGTCCTCCTCTGTGGCCTAGCAGGACTGCTCCTCCTTTTGGGGGTGGGGAGGTCAAAGAGCCTGTCATTGAGTTCCTGTCAGAAATAGTCCCTGTTCCCTTACTAGGGAAACCAATTGGTTACTGAGATACCATGGGCTACATCCAAGCAGAGGTTCTAGGTTTTATCCATACATGGTCCTTGGTGGAGTGTCAGTCTCAGAAAAGACCCCTTCGGTCCTTGTGGAGCTCCTATCCTCTCCACGTCATACTAACTCCCTCTTCTTTCATATGATTCCCTGCACTCTGCTGAAGGTTTGGTTATGAGTCTTAGTATCTTCTTTGATACACTGTTAGGTAGAGTCTTTCTGAGGCCCTCTGAAGTAAGCTCCTGTCCTGTTACTTGTTTTTTCCTATGTCCAATGCCCATCCCATTTGTCTTTCTAAGTGAGGATTGATCATCTTACCCCTGGTCTTCTTTCTTGTTTATCTTCTTTAGGTGTATAGATTTCATTATTTTTATCATATCTTATAGGTCTATATGAGTGAGTATATACCATGTGTGTCTTTCTTCTTCTGGGATACCTCACTCAGGATGATCTTTTCTAGATCCCACCATTTGCCTGCAAATTTCATGATTTCCTTGTTTTTTATTGCTGAGTAGTATTCCATTGTGTAAAAATACCACAATTTCTGTATCCATTCCTCTGTTGATGGACATCTGGGTTGTTTCCACCTTCTGGCTATTACAAATAAAGCTGTTATAAACATGGTTGAGCAAATGTCCTTGTTGTGTACTTGAGCAAATTTTGAGTATATGCCTAGGAGTGGTATAGCTGGGTCTTGAGGAAGCACTATTCCTAATTGTCTGAGAAAGCGCCGGATTGATTTCCAAAGTGGTTGTACCAGTTTACAGTCTCACCAGCAGTGGAGGAGGGTTCCCCATTCTCCACAACCTCTCCAGCATGTGTTGTCATTTGAATTTTTGATTTTAGCCATTCTGATGGGTATAAGGTGAAATCTCAGGGTCATTTTGATTTGCATCTCCCTAATGGCTAAGGATGTTGAGCATCTCTTTAAGTGTTTCCCTGCCATTCTATATTCCTCTACAGAGAATTTTCTGTTTAGCTCCATACCCCATTTTTTAATTGGATTACTTGATTTATTGCTTACGACAGCCTACAGACTGGGAAAGGATCTTCACCAACCCTATATCTGACAGAGGGCTGATATCCAGCTGCCTCTAGGTTTCTGCTTTGAGTTCCTGCTTGACTTCTTTCCATGACAGTCTATAAACTGGACGCTGAAATTAACCCTTTCCTCCCAATCTGCTTTTAGTTCTGGCATTTCATTACAGCAATATAAACTTAAACAAGACACCTGGGGTAAAAGAAAACATGTCATAGATAGTAGCAGTGGGCACTTTAAAATGTACACTCCTTTATGTGTATTGCTGTTTTGCCATGTGTAAGCCTGGTGCCTGTGAAGATCAGAAGAGGGCATTGGATCTTCTGGGACTAGAGCTGCAGGTAGTTCTGAGCCAACGTTTGGAATGGTGGGAGCCAAACTTAGGTCCTATGCAAGAGCAGTCAGGCTCTTGCCTGCTGAGCCATCTCTCTCTAGCTCCTACACTCTTTGAACTTAAGAGTAAGTAAAAAGTACAGTAGAAAGTAATGCATTCCAATGAATAATGTATTCAGTGAGTAGTTTTGTTTTCCTTTTTAAATATGGTACACTGAGTCATACTTTCCAGCCATAAGTAATGCATTTGGGAGCAAGAACACACATTTGAAGGTTAGAAATTTTCATCCTAAGAACAGAGATATTGGCTGTTCGGTAACTCTGGATGGATAGGTATTTCCTTCTGCTGGATTTCCCCCAGAGATCCGCAGTCACCCTTGTTCCTCCCCGGGAACTTCTTGCTGGTTTGTTGTCTTTCTCCGATCCATCACAGGAGTAAATCAGTGCTGACAGCAATCTTCAGAAAGCTCGGCCAGCAGGGTTATTGTTGCTTTGGGACCCGCACCTAGATACTTAGATTATTATGGCCAGTTCTAAAAAAATATATGATGTATGAAAAGTTTATTTTCAGTGTAGCTGAGGTCAGAAAGAGACTTTATTAGAAACCTCTGTCACTGAGTTCTCCCACCTGTGAAAGTGCTTTGCAAGTTGTAGAGGGCAGCCATGGAGGAAAACTGAGCTCCATTCAGCAGGTTCAGGCTCAAGTTCCTGGGCACTGCCTTGAGACCTGTGAATCTTTTTTTTTTTTTATCAGTTACATTTTATTAACTCTGTATCCCAGCCGTGTCCCGATCCCTCATTCCCTCCCAGTCCCTCCCTCCCTCCCTCATCTCCACCGTGCCCCTTTCCAAGTCCACTGATAGGGGGGACCTCCTCCCCATTCATCTGATCCTGTTTTATCAGGTATCTTCAGGACTGGCTGCAAAGCCCTCCTCTGTGGCCTAACAGGACTGCTCCTCCCTTTGGGGGTGGGGAGACCAAAGAGCCACTCATTGAGTTCCTGTTAGAAATAGTCCTTGTTCCCCTCACTTTGGGAAACCCATTGGTTACTGAGCTACCACAGGCTACATCTGAGTGGAGGTTCTAGGTTATATCCATACATGGTCCTTGGTTGAATGTCAGTCTCAGAAAAGACCCTGTGCCCAGATATGAGACCTGTGAATCTTTCCCCCACCACTACCATTTTGTTGTTGCTGTTTCTCTTCTTTCTCCTCCTTGTCCTTCTGTTTTTCCTTCTCTTTTTATCTCTAAAGTAAATGAAAACAAAACAAAAAACGAGTATATTCTAAGTGTCAGGTTCTATGTCTGTACCGTAAGACTCTTTTATGGCAAACTATTTTGAAGGGCTAGCCAGAACACCAGCACAGAAATCAAGCTCAGTATCCGTGCTCCCCTTTGGAACATAGCAAAATAGTCAAAGGAGATGTGCTCTCTAGCTCATGTTGCTTCAAGAGCCTCTGTTAAGCCACATGGCTTTTTTGTTCACATTAACTCTTTGGATAATGCCTTATTCTGTGAAGGTGCTGTGGTTGATATAACGTAAAAGCCAGATGATGGTTTTGAGGGAGAAAGAGAAGCAAAGCTTGCAGGAGAAATCCTCAGTTTTGTTTCCTCCTTGGAACTCCAATGTATAGTTTTAATCCCTTACTTCCAGTGCACATCTGGTCCTCACTGCAAACAGCCTTTTGAAACTCAATGCCTTTTAGCAGCCAAGGGCAAGTTCCTGGCCTCTCTTTCCTGTTTTTGCAGTTCTCTGAAAGATCAGACCTGCCAGGAGATACAGCCTCTATGCAGATTAAATATGAAATGAGCCAGAGACAGACTTGGAGGTTATATGAAACTTATCATCTTTTTATTTTCATTCAGGTTATCAGAAGTGACCTTACCATACTCCTTGAAATTGTAGGTTGGGCTCATGTGCACTACATGGCAGATAGGTGTGTCTAGCAAAAGCTCAGCTGAAAGACAGACATAAAATCAGAGCAGGTGAAGGAAGTGAGCTGTCAGACTTCAGGTGTACAGATCAGTGCTGACCTTGGAACAGTGGTGGAAGATGTGGACCCTGAGGAGCCTGTTGCTGGGGAGCTGAATTGCCTTGTGCCAGTGTGGAGTAACTTTAAAGTCAGCTTGCTTGGGACTCCATGCTGCCATTTAGAAGGACTGTCTGTGGGATGCTGGTCAAAAGAAAAGTGAAATTTTGTGGGTTTGTTTTTTTTTTTTTGTTTTGTTTTGTTTTTTTTAATAAAAGCAGGACCTGAAAGGAAGGTAGGACTCTGTTTACACTGTTCTCGTTAGTGAAAGCAGTAGACTGAGGAAGAGAAATGAGAAAGGACAAGAGGGGGCCCTGGTCATTGCGATTTCTTTCCTTTTGATTTAGAAGCAACAAATGGTTCTAGTAGATAGCATGGCCTCATTGGCAGTTGGATCCCCTCTTGCCATAAGGCAGCCTGTTTACATTGTGTTCTTGTTCAGGCTTGCTGAGCTCCATACATTATTTCTGTCCAAATCCTGTGCACCAGGGACATAAAGGATGTTGATAAGTGAATGGGGACAATGCATGGTGGGTGCACAATTCACACATTGTCAGTTCATAGTGTCTGCTCTACTCACATGCTTTGTTCCTTTCTCTCTCAATTTACTCCTTCCACAGAACAAAAATTTCAGATAGTAGCAGGAAGGCTACTGTCCTAGGTGACTGCACAAGTGACAAACCCAGTATACCCGGTGATCACCTCATGAATTCCTAGAAAATGTTATTCTTCTTTGGTATCTGGCATGTGCTATCCACAGCAAAACATTTTTGCAGATCTCATTTCTGCTCAGTGATATCACATTGCTAGTTTGAAATTATCTGAGGAGGAATAAAAAAAAAAAGATAGGCAAATGCTAACTGCCAGGTGTCTTTCCCCCTCCATCTTCCTGAGAGTCTACTATAAAACATCAGCAAGCTGCAGAGTTAGAATAATAATTTCCACTTGGACACTGAACTGCCATGCGCTACATCTGTGCAGGGGTTCCAGGCCATCTCCATGAATGATCCTTAGTTAGAGTAACAGTCTCAGAAAAGACCCCTGAGCCCAGAATTTTTGCTTCTGTTGATCTCCTTGTGGAGCTCCTGTCCTCTCCAGGTCCTACTATCTCCCCCTTCTTTCATAAGATTCCCTGTACTCCATATTAATGGGAACAGGAACTGTCTCTGACATGAACTGATTGGCCTGCTCTTTGATCACCTCCCCCTGAGGGGAGAACAGCCTTACCAGGCCACAAAGGAAGACAGTGCAGCTACTCTTGATGAGACCTGATAGACTAGGATCAGAAGGAAGGAGAGGAGGACCTCCCCTATCAGTGGACTTGGGGAGAGGCATGGATGGAGAAGGGGGAAGGAAGGTGGAGTTGGGAGGGGAGGAGGGGGGCTACAGGGGGATTCAAAGTAAATAAACTGTAATTAATAAAAATTAAAATTAAAAACAGAAAAAAAGAAGAAGAATTTCCTTTTTGGAAATTCGTTACAAGTCGTGGCTTCTGTGACCATTGCAGTGAAGTTTCTGCTTTCTTTAAAAAGTCAGTTGTCATGTGATGTTTTGCTAGAAGCTGTCTTGTGAGAGGGCATGTGATGTTTTGCTGTGAGCTGTCTCATGTTAGGAGGGTGACTTTGGCCAGCTGAGAACATCCATGGGTGGACCTTGAGGAAAGGAGATATATAGAAGCCCACAGACAGTAAGACAACGCTTTTTAGATTGACGTCACTTTGCTGCTCTTTGTTCTTCAACACTTCACTTCTCAGAGAGAAACATTCCGGAGAACTTATTGGGATAATCCAACTGAGTCTTTCAGCTTTTGCTGACTTGTTCTGGTCTGCTGAATCCTACTGACTCCTATTGCTGTTCGGTGTTGGCATTTGGACTGGATTGCTGGTATCCTGACAACAAAGAGTGGACTTACTCCAAGGAACTACTTCTAAAACGGTCTATAGCCCCCTTTTCCTTCTTTCTCCCCTACTCTGGTCAATGGGTAGAAGGGAACTAGAAACGTTTATGAATCCTAAGTAAAGTAGGTTTGTTGAAAAATCTAAACCTACATGTGGCGCCCAGCTGTGGCTTGGGCATAATGGGTAACCTTGCTTCTACTGTAGTGGAGGAATCATCAGGTTTTGATGGGTTGGCAATGTTGTTTAAGGAGGTTGGTAAAATAATGGCTACTGATTCTGGGTGGTCTCCTGTCTTACTCCCATGGGAGGGGGGCAGTTCTGGTTTTGTTTTGTAGTCTTGATATATTTCATTTTGAAAAAGATTGGGACAAAAGCTGAAAACTCAGAAGATTCATCCAAATCTCTTTTGTTAGAAAGGATTGCATAGTTGGCTATGCACATAGAGAGTTTTCGATTAGAGGTTGAAGTGCTTGAAAAGCAAAAGGAGCCAGTGGGAGGAAAACAACAGGGTTCAGGCTTGGTTTCCCACACAGGGAATTTCCTAAATGAGAAAAGAAAGAAGCAAGCTAGGCTGGAAGGCAGGCTGCTGCCCCTCACTGCTCCAAGTGCTTTTTCTCCCAGCTGCCCAGAGCATCCCTGTGAGGCAAGGGTCCAGGAAGAGCAGGAGGCTGTACAGGCAAAACAGGCTACTGTCAAGCCAAACATACCTATGGAGGAGCTGCCTGAGGCTGCACAGCCTCCACCAGCTATCAGTCTTTTTGCAGCATATACCTTCTAATGATGGTGGTCAAGCTTATGATGAGATGACATGGCGTCCAATACACATGCTAGATCTAAAATGGTTTAAAGAGTCTATTTTACAGTATGGGGTGCATTCACAATTCATTTAACAAGTATTCAACAACTATACAAAACAGATTATTCCCCAAGATTGGAAATGTTTGGTGTTAGCTGTCCTAGAAGCTGGTCAACAATTACAGTGGTGGAGGGATGAAGCCATGAAAATGGAACAATGTAATGTAGCAAGGGAGATAAATGTTGTTAAAGACCAACTGCTTGGTAAAGGTCATTATGCTGATTTACAAGAGCAAATCTAGTCTGATAATGTCATACTCAATGTCGTGCTGTAGCTTTAAGTGAGTAGGACATGGTTGAGGAGCCCGGGAAAAAGTCCACTTCATTTACAAGTACCCGGAAAAGCCTTCAATGACTCCCTACAGAGATTGACTTCAGCTGTCAATAGAGCCAGAGCCGTATCAGACCCTAAAGACAGATAGTTGTTGATACAAGATCTGTATCATTAAAATGAACATTAAAATATAGAATGTAAGAGAGTAATTACACCATTAAAAGCATGAGCAGCCCCAAGAGATGAGTGGAAAAGAGAAAAAAGTGATATTGCTTCTCAGGAGCATAATGCCAATATTATAGGGCAAGCCAAAGCTAGAAATCTCAGAAAGCAAAATGCCCAGTGTTTTAATTGTGGTGAATTTGGCCATTTCTGAAGAAATTGTAAGGCTAGAAGCTTCAGAACTTAAAATAGCAGGTACATTGACTCTGGAGAAAACAGTATTCATAGAAGAACAAGCAGTTTCTGGCTGCAATGAAAGACAAAAGCTTCTAGGGTTTTGTAGTCATTGTGGGAAGAGAAAACTTTGGTCTAGAGGTTTTAAGTCCAAAAGAGACATACAATTTAACTTCTTGCCATCGGGAAATGAATGAAGAGGCCTGTCTGCTCAAGGCCCCACAGCAAACAATGGGAGCCATCTTCCTTCAGTCAGCTAGGAAGTACCAGGCGGGCAGGAAGATCAAAACTAAGTATTGGAGATGTAATAAATGCTGCAGAAGGCAGTACAGCTTTGGACCTGGCCACAGATGTGCTTCTAACGCTGTACTCAAAAGTTGAATGTTACAAGATAAACACTGCTTTTATGGCCCTTTACCTTCAGGGACAGAGGAGTAATCCTGGGAAGAAGTGAATTAACTTCCCAAGGATTTATTGTGCATCCAGGTTTTATAAATGGAGACTGCAAAAAGGAGATGTGAATTGATGTGGGGGATAGAATTGCTTGGCTGTTACTGTTTCCTTACATCAATGGCAAGGCCGCTCCTGTAGAAAGAATAGGATTTTGGGAGTACTGGAAAATGTGTGTTCTGGCAAGCAGTGGTTAATGAGCAGAAACCCAAATTAATTATGCAAATGAATGCTGCTGAAATAGAAGTTTTGGTGGATACAGAAGCTGATATCAGCATACTTTCCCAAGGGTCTTGGAATCCACATTGGCCACTTCAGAAGGTTTATACACAGTTTACAGAAATTAGTAAATTGTCACAAATAAGACAAAGTGTCCTGATATAATATTCTTGTGGAATATACCCTTGTTCATTCAAATACTGATTTTTCCACTGGACATTGCATTGTGATGATTATTCTAAGTATCACCTGTCTCAAGTTTGTGTAAACATGCCACCATTTGTTCTCTAAATTGTCAATTAAATAACCAGCCCCAATGCTGAGCAATGGAGAGGATAGGGTGGGATATCCTGGTCCAGAAGGGAGAGAGAGGAAGCAGGAGAGAAGAGAGCAGAAGTCAGCAGGAGAGGTCTTAGAACCATGAGGAGAGATGAGCCAGACATAAGATATGACTAAAAGCAAGTATAATGGGTGAAATCTGATTGTAGATGTGGGCTTGGAGGTTTAGGATGGAATAACTATTGTCCAGCATTGTGCTCTAGGTTAATTAAATAAATCCCAGTCTCTGTGTGGTGATTTGGGTATACAGCTTGTTAGGTATAACTGCAGATTAACTAAAAGATAAATCAATAGTAAATATTAACTCCCCACAAGAGAGTCCAATGAATTAAATGTGGGACCAGAATGGCAAATGGAAGCTGAGAACCTATCTGGCTGACATACCCATATGTTTATGGGGAAACGATCTTTTACAAAAATGGTGTACTCAAATTATTATTCCTGCAATTCCAGGGATAGCAAATGAAGAAATTGGGGGAAACGTAGTGGATGCTTCTGGAGAAGGCATTGATATGGGTGATCAAGAACAAGCACAAGCCGTGCCCATTGTCCAAATAGAAGGCATCACAGGGATTGAGTTTATAACAGGGGCCACTGCTGAAATACCAACAGCTTTGCCCCCCCCCAAAAAAATGGCTATCAAACAGAGTGGACTCACTGCAAGGAACATCTACAAAGGTCTAGAACCCCCTTTTCCTAATAACCTTTTTTCTCCCCTACCTCTGGTCAGTGGATTAGAAGGGAGATAGAAGCCTATAAGAACCCTAAATAAAGTAGGCTTGTTGAAAAATCTAACCCTACATTGCAGAAACCATTATAGAATGTGAAAAGGAAAAAGAGAATGGAATGGTCATTCCTTGAGCATTGGTCCTTGGTGAAACTTCAATTGCCTTTTGTCTGATTAAAATCCTCTTCCAACAAGCTAAGCTGTCTGAGACTATGCTACTCATGCAGTTGGAGAAGCTGTTCTATAGCTTAATAATCTTCCCATGTTTGTAAACTTAATAAATGAAAATGACAAAACAAAATTCTAGGTTAGAAATATATTTAAATCCATGTATTTGTGACTTAAATGTTCATTTTCTTTGCTTTACTTAATGGTAGTATGAATTTATTTAGTGTTGTTGTGTGGTACAGGAGATGGAACCCAGGGCCATACATGTTCTAGGCAAGCGCTTTCTCAGTAACCTATAGTCTCACCACGGGAGGTAGTTACTTGTGAGCGCTGTGAGTGTAGGAAGGAATCCAGGAAGTCCAGGAAAGGTCTTAGGGAAACAGAGCATGAAAAACCCTGTAAGTATGTGCCTGGCATCCTGTGTGGTGTTCAGGGTTGAAGGGAGAGGCTGCCCTGGTAGAGGCACCGGGACTTCATTTACAGATTGTGGTCAGACCAGCGTCTGAGGGTAGTTGTTAATTCCCATCACTATGTTGAACTTTGTGTGGGAACTTCCCCAGTGCTAAACCACCGAAGCACCCCTGGTGCTTCTTCTGGATTTCTCTCAGGCATGTGTTCCATCGTGAAGATTTTCTAAGGAAGCTCCTGGGCCATGGTCCTGGTACAGTCAGTCTTGGGTAGAGCCTAGGATGGTGCATTTTAAACTTACCTGTTTCGAGATTCCAGGAAGCAGCAGGCACCACACATTGGGCAGTGCTGTTTCACAGCTTCTCTGTATCCACATGAAAAAGGGCGTGCCCTCAATGGTAATGATCTTTCCAGCTCTTCTTCCGTTAACACCCAATTTGTAGGGAGTCCCGCAGTTGCTGTAAGAGATTGTAAGCAGTTAATTATTCTTCTTACTTTACAGCCGAGAGAAATCTTCTTTTCCCTCTGAACAAGGATGAGATGCAAAGTTATGAAGTGTTTGATATATTTCATATTTTGTTTCATTATCATTTTAAAAATAAATATATGGATGGATTGATAAATAAAACCCAGCCACTAGGGTAAACGTTAATAATGCTTTATAATAAACATTGTACCTGCTGGAAGAGGGAACGTCAATTTTCTCTAATAGAGCAATCCTGAGTCAACCACTCCAGGACAGGCCTTATGGAGCGCTCATCTTCTGATGGCACAGGTTAGTTAAGTAGCCCCAGGTCTCTCCATTAGCAAATGCTAGACCCAGACTTCTGGTTATTTTACTAATGTGCTTTCTTTGGGTGCACACAGCTTCACAGTGGGTACTGCCATGATGTGGTGAGGATGTCACCACACTAGTCTGCTTCAGGACCAGTCTCAAAAACATGGTGCTTTCAACTGTGGGAAGGACTCCCTGTGCTTGCCAAATAACTGTGAGTTCTTTTGGAATAATTCCTTGCCGTTCACAGGGAGAATCTCATTTTCTAGATTCCTTACAGCAACAGATCATAAGCTGCAGTCACATACTTCATAACAAACAACATTATGTGAGAGTGAACTTTTTGAAGTTACGGCTCTGGGGATAGCCACAGCCATTTTAGTTTGTACAGTCCTGAACATAACTCATGATACAGTCCTCAGAGCACATCTTTCTCGTTATGTGACACATGACTGTGCCCTGGAACAGCATCCCTGGTCCCATCCAGTCAGTATCATTGGATGATGGCCTCATTTATGCAGATTAGAGTTCTAGAAGCTTTAAGTACTTCTGTCTTTTTCATTGCTTGATGCCAGAATAAAACTGAGAATAAATAAAACAATAAACATGATCCCAGATACCTGTGCTTTCATTTCTCTACATCCAGCTAGCCGGGTAGCCCTATGTAATTTGCTCCATCTCTCTAGTTCTTGTAAAAGATGAGAGTGTTAGAGTTTTATAAGGTCTTCTTCAAAGACTGTAACCACTGATAGCATGTCCTTTGGTCTGACACAAAATATTTTCATATAAGTCATAGACTCATGGTTCTGCCTTTGCATTCATTTATTTGAGACCTGGGATAATAGGAATGCATTTTTCTGTCAACTTCTTTAGATTTTAAGTAGCTCAGCAATTTGGTTAGCTCAATGTTTGACCACATTTCTTTTTTACACGGCTTTCTGTATCTAAGGACGTTTGCTTTATATATTTACTCAGACTTGTCTCTAGGTTAGAAAGCAGCCTCTATTCATCTCATCATGCTTCCCTGTTGATTCTATTTAGATGTGATACTTTATCTTATTGAATAACTGGGACTAACATTTTCATTCTAACAAGAGAGGCAATCAAGCTCGAAAGCACATAATGTAGTAAACCTACAGTAGCCATACATAACTTGAACATTGCATTCTGAAAAAGCCAGAACATTTTGGGGAGTACATTATTCCTTTGGAATGAAAGCAATATCCTTACATTGTTCAGAAATGAACTGTAGAAACTGATTTTTATCCAACTCATCTGTCATTTTAAGTGAAATTTGACTGATGAAGTCAGTGTTTCTTTGAAAGACATCATAAACATTTTCCTTTTTCAAAAAGCAATCTAGGGAGCGTGTATTTTTAATGTAGTTAAAGTTGGTGTAAAATAGCTGCAGCAACATTTGTAAAGGAGTGAAAAAAGCGGTTAATTAAATATTGTCAAAAGCAAAAATAAAATGAGCAAATTTTATTGAATGGAACATGTAAAAATTGGGGCTGCTTTATGGGTGCATGACAGTGGCTTCAGCAGTTTAAGCTGTATGTCACATATGGAATAATATAGTAAATTTATATCTGAATATAAGTGGATTGTAAGGGACATTTAATTGCTGAGTGAATAAATAATTTCTGTTGCAAAAAACTGAACTGTACTCAACATGGATATTAGATCCAGATACAATAATTGTATGTCATTTATATACTTACTTAGAGTATGATGCAATAAACATCAGCTGTTTGACTTATTGATAGAATGCTTTTCAAGTGACTCAAATGTCATGAGATGCTGTTGCTGGTTATCTTCATTAACTCTATGACTGTGTAAGACAAGTCTATGTCATCTATTTAATTCCCACCGTGTATCGCTATGCCCAGCTCTTGAATTTGCATTTTAAAAATGTATATAATGAAGTGCATTAGGAAGGAACCCATGTCTAAACATGGAATTGTTTTGTGGTTTGTGTGCACCTTATAAATAGAATAAAGGCAATTTCTGCCAGAGTTTTAGTGTGCTTTTATTTTTACCACAGCCACTCACAGAAATCAAGAACAGAAATTTCTATGTGTGGTACAGGGATGCCTCTCAAAGTTTCAACTGTTGGAACATTTTGAAACTTATTAACCAAATTCTCTATGTGTGTAAATTAACATTTCCACATATTTGTGAATGAACTTTTTCCTCACAGGGCAGGTGGGCAGTTTTTGTGCAGAGGCCAGAGAGCTTTAAAACAAAGGGAAATGGTAGACTGCAGTGAAAACTTGATGCCTGTTGACACCATTGTTTGGTTGGAGAGTCTTTGATTCTGTGGTTTTCATAAATTGTGCTAAATTTCTTCTCCTTTGCTGTGTTATATTTGTGTCATCCTGGGGAGTTTTCAGTGCAGAGTTTGGTTATTTAGCTGTGACTGTGTCCTCTACTTTCTGCTCCTCTTTCAATTCTATCGCTAATTATCAACAGCAGATTAGAGCTCCCCCAGCCTAATCTGGTCAAAGTTGTGGCTGTTTTATTATTTTTCTATTTCTCTTCTTTCTGGTTCTGTATATCACAAGGTAGAGTTTTGAAAGTCATAGTTGTACTGTTTCAAAGGAATTTTAGCAAAATCATTTATGGGAAAGGGTCTTTACTGATATCCAGAGGGGTCCCTGATAGTGTGTTTCATAGATGCCAGCAGATGCAGTTCATTTTGGTTTTGTGGGTTTCATAAAAGGTGGCTGGATTCTTCTACAGAGAATGTTAAATAAGCTGGAACTTTCCCAAATTCCAGGGCCAGGCTCTTAGCTGCCTCAGTATTTCACTGCTGACATTCCCCCACTTGAAATGCATTCAGGAATCTAACTTCTCACAATCCAGTCCTTCCCAGGTTAAATATTTCAACCTCCATAAGACCTTCCCTGGAAGCTCACTTAGAATTAGGTCCCCAAGTCTAACCTAAAGCCATTTCTTTCCTTTCCACCTTTCTTCTTGGGCAAACTGTCATAGGATATGTGGTACACAAGTATGTCTGCAACCTACTAGCAAAGTAAGGCAGGCAACAAACATTTACGTACATGGTCAATGCCAAAAATCAAAATAAAGCCACCTTACCTGGGCAGACAGGACATAAAATTGGGGAAGCACTTCCACTTCAACAAAACCAAGAGGCAGTCAGGCTGGTCTAGAGAAGGAAGGACTGAGGCAGAGAAAAGGGCCTGTGCAAACACCAAATGGCTGTGTGAATGAGTAGAGAGAGCACGTTCAAGAAGTGGGATAGGGTAAGGGGTTTGAGGAAGGGGCCAAACCAGCACAATAGTGCTGTTGTGTGGAAGTTCCTCAAGCATGGTATGCTCCATAGAAATGTCTGCATCTGACTTTTCTATTCCAGCCCCTACTCTACCCTTCCAGCAGCAAGGGATCAGTTTGATGTCTTGTACAGTAAAAAGCAACTGGCTCAGCAATTTTTGTTCCAGCCTCATCCCAGGAAATGTGTCTTTTAAACTTGACCATGGGTTAGCAGGATTATACTCAGATTCCTTTATGATATTATCTATTGTGGATGGAAAGTCTTCCCTGTGAATGGAGGAAGGTCTCAGAGTAAAAGGAAACCTGGTAAGAAAAAAAAAAAAAAAAAGCAGTGAAGACTACATAGTACCACACTTAAATAATTAAGATCTGTTTTTCCCACATCACTGTCTGTTCCATTAGGAAGAGTTACCAAGTAGACCTCCATGATTGCCAATATCTGTGGATGTTCAACCACCTTATATAAAATAGTGCAGCATCTACACAGAATACACCTTCTTACATACTTTAACGATCTCTAGATGATTTACAATACCAAATACAGTATAGGTCCCAGGTGGGCACTTGCTGTACCTTATTGATGAGGGAATAATGACAAGGGAAAAATGGCTTGTATGTGCTCAGTACAGACACAATTATCTTCCCAAATTATTTTCGATCTGCAGTTGATTTTCTTTATAAATGCAAAACTTCTAGCTATTGAAGGCCAGAAGTACTTTATCTGTTCAACATTGTGCAGTAGGTGCTCAGATGTCTGAAAAAGAAAGAATGATAAAATCAGTAAGTGAGTGTGTGATGGAAATCTGAGATCATCTTTACACTTGGATACATGCACAAAAACACCTGGTACAAACTTGACCAGAGTGCTAGAAAGGAAACACCCAACACAAGGGGCTTCTCCATCACAGTAGAGTTGACTCTCATCCTGTGGCCCTTCAAGCCAGGGCTACTCAAAGTTTCTGTGGGGACAGAGAACAGCTTCAGTGTTCAGAAGTTAAAACTGAACTGTGAAATGTCTTCAAAGGCCCATTTCACATACCAAATACTCAACTGGATTTTATATTTCATTTCAAAATATTTGTGTATATTTTCTTTAATATAATTATCCCTAAGACAGCTGAGCTCTTTTGGGGGGTTGAGTGGACCCATATCTTAGCTAAGGAAACCCACCAAGATTTCTAGATTAATAAAGCAATCAGAGTAATTTCTGGGGGTTATGGATAGTTTCTCCATGCAAAAACAGAATTTTACTGGAGGTTTACCTAGACAAGAAACCAAAGTGGAAGAAAGGACAGAGGTTGTGCCAATAGAAGAGAAAGTCAACTGGGAATCCAAACCTTCCTGCTGCTAGATAATACTTGAGTGGCTATGACAGGGAGAGAAAGCCACACTCATCTGGTATGCTGATAATCTTGCTGCAGCTGTTCCCAGGGGGAAAGTGGCAGGAACTTGACAGTCCAGTCATTTAACCCTCATTGATAATATACACATGAGGGTCCAGTTAGGGAGCACTTTCTTTCCACTGGCAATATAATATTTACAGTAAGGTTTGTTTGTTTGCATGTTTTCTTTATGCTTATGTATATGGGTACTGTGCCTGTGTGCATGGCTGTACCACATCTGTTGGTGGTGTCTATGAAGGCCAGAAGAAGGCATTAGATTCCCTGGAACTGGAGTTACAGATGACTGTGAACCATAATGCGTAATGGGAATGATGGGAATTGAACCTGTACCTCTTAATAAGCCACCAATGCTCTTAACTACTGAGCCATCTCTCCATCACCCCTCATAAATATTTTTAAAGTATGTAGTATTGATTTCATTCTTAGCTGTGGTAGTGCGGTCCTTTGAAACGCTAATTACTTGCAGTTTTCTCTCCCTTCTTCCTTCCTTCCTTCCTTCCTTCCTTCCTTCCTTCCTTCTTTTCTTTCTTTCTTTCTTTCTTTCTTTCTTTCTTTCTTTCTTTCTTTCTTTCTAACTTTGGCCTGATAAGAGTTTACAGTCTTGTTTATCCTGTTAAAGTCTTTTTTCACATTTATTTATTAAAATTTATTCACTTTGTATCACAGCTGTAGCCCCCTCCCTCCTTACCTCCCAGTCCTGCCTACCCTCCCTCTTCTCCCCCATGCCCCTTCCCTAGTCCACTTATAGGGGAAGACCTCCTCCCCTTCTATCTGACTCTAGCCTATCAGGTCTCATCAGGGCTGGCTGCATCATTTACCTCAATAGCCTGACAAGGATGCACCCCTCAGGGGGAGGTGATCAACAAGCCAGCCACTGAGTTCATATCAGAGACAGCCCCTGATCCCCTTACTAGGGAACCCATTTGGAAACTGAGCAGGGCTTCCTCTAAGCAGGGGCTCTAGGTCCTCTCCATAAACAGTCCTTGGTTGGAGCATTTGTCTCTGCAGGACCCCCTTTGCCCAAGTTTTTTTGTTGTTTGTTTGTTTGTTTGTTTGTTTGTTTGCTCTGTTGTTCTCCTTGTGGAGCTCCTGGACCCTCCAGGTCTTTCTATCTCCCTCTTCTTCCATAAGGTTTCCTGCAGTCTGTCAAAAGTTTGGCTATGAATCTCAGTATCTCCCTTTATACCCTAATGGTTAGAGTCTTTCAGAGGCTCCCTGTGGAAGGCTTCTACCCTGTTCCTTGTCTTCTCCTACTTCTGATGTCTATCCTGTTTGCCCTTCTGAGTGAGGTTTCAGCCTCTTCCCTAGGGTCCTCCTTGTTGTTTAGCTTCTTTAGGACTATAGATTGTAGTATGATTATCCTATATATTATATGGCTAATATCTACTTAGAAGTGAGTTTATACCATGTGTGTCTTTCTGCTTCTGGGTTACCTCACTCAGGATGATCTTTTCTAGTTCCCACCATTTGCCTGCAAATTTCATGATTTCGTTCTTTTTAATTGCTGAGTAGTAATCCATTGTGTAAATATACCACACTTTCTGTATCCATTCCTCCACCGAGGGACATCTAGGTTGTTTCTAGATTCTGGCTGTTATGAATAAAGCTGCTATGAACATAGTTGAGCAAATGTCCTTGTCGTATAGTGAAACATCTTTTGAGTGTATGCACAGTGGACTGAAATATCATTATTGCCTCATAATTATAAATAATTATAATTGGAAAATACAAAAAGAGAACAGGAAAGGAAAAGAACTGTAACCTTATGGTACTGGGATTTTCTTCATTTTATATGTGAAAACGGAGCTTACGCACAGAAACTCACCCAAGTTCATGAAGTTCATGTGGATTTGAAAGCTGTGGTCCTGATGCTTATTCCAGTGTAATCCCTGTGCTCTTCATTTACCTAAAAAATTACTACATTTTTTCATGTAATTTGGGGCTCTTGTGTACATGAACATCAGAGGACAGTTTGGGGGATTCAGTTAGCTCTTTCTGCCTTGTTAGTCCAAGGGTTCAAATTCAGATCAGCAGTCTCAGTGGCAATCACCTTTAACCACTGAGTCATCTCCCTGTCCTTTCTTTACTTTCATAAACCAGTATATTATACAGTTTTTCTCCTCTTCACTGATAACATTGTCTCATTAAAATTTTTACTAAATCTGGAACCTAGTATAAAATAAATATTTTGCATTTTGTATTACTTTCTTACCAGGAATTGCTACCTAAAGTGCTTTGGAAATAGATATATGACTATAATTGCAATTAATGATGTCTTATTTTTACAACTTTTATGATTGTTGTTATTATTTAAAATTATGAGCTATTTCATATGTGAAGAAACAGACACTAATTATGGAGTTCATGTACCCAGATTTAATGACAGCAGTATTTTTCTACTTCAGATCTTTAAATGTTTCTGCATGGTGCATATGCTACCCTTCCCGCTTACCCATTTAAATTTCTTTGGTCCCTTCAGAGGCATTTAGTCTATGGAGTTCTATGATGTGTTTTACATTGTTACATTAATGCCCATTCTGTGTGTTTGCTATTCTAACCTCTGACACCTTCCCAGATCGTATTTGATATTTGCTCATGGAGACTGCACCAAGACATTTAGTTTTTCTTCCATTTTTACTTTTCATCTAGATCTTTACAAACAAACCCTCTTTTAGAAAAAGAGAAGCAAATGTCACATGGAGCCTTTGCCTAAAACCCCTCTTTGGTTCTTGCAAGGGGCCTCATTTTCCGACCTAGAAAGATTTGGGGCTCTGTAGAATCCTTCTTGTTCCTGCTTTTGCTGCAAAGTCAGGTCTCCAAGGGCAAAGTGCCATGTGACTTGCATTCACCCTTACCTTCAGCTTAATAAATATTTATTGAATTATACCAGAATGAGCTAAAATAAGCTGATTAGCACGTTGAAGCTATTAGGAGATACTTATCAGCCCTTCTAGGGCAGGCTTACATTCATGACTGAAGCAGCAGAGACAGGATTTTATTTAGGGAGGATTTAGTCAGTGTTTATATGCCATAGTCAAGCATTAGTGTTTGTCTAACCAGGGATGTGTCATCTTAGGGTCACTCAAGGAGAGGGGATGCTCAAGTGAACACATGGGACCCAAACTCAATAACAGGAGAACCCAAACTCTTGTGCCACTCTTTCCATTTGTACAAATATGAAGTCTACATAAAGAAAATAGAAACCGGGGCTCAGGAGGCAGACCCTGTGCAGGACATGTCCCTTCATTCATCCACTTCATAAGGCAATGGTGAATATGCATCGTCATGGACTCAGGCCTGGTGTAGAAACTAAGAATGGAGTGTTATGTTATAAAGTAACAATCTTCTGACCACAGAGAGAGTTCTAGTCAACCCTAGGTTGTCTTTGCTCTTGTTGATTTTTTTTGTTAGTTTTTGTTTTTGTTTGGAAATAGGATATAATGTACTCCAAGATGGAGTGACTTCACTAAGTAGCCAAGGAAAGACGACCTTGAACTTATACGATTCTCATGGCAATTTCTCCCAAGTGCTGGAATTACAAGTGTGAGTCATCACATTTGATTTTCATGTGGTGCAAACTAAATCCAAAGCTTTGCACACACCCTGATCGTCACCAACTCTAGGCTTCTCTCCACTGAAGACTTCCAGGTTTGCTTTAGTGAACACTTCTGCACACACTCCAGCACACACACACACACACACACACAGAGAGAGACAAAGAGACAGAGAGAGAGAGACAGAGACAGAGACAGAGGGGGGAGAACAAGAGAGAGGTGAGCTCGCAGATGTGGAACTGTGTGGGAAAGCAGTGATTTGTGTTCTCTTGCTTCCCTGCAGGGCATTCCTTGGGATCACCAGCTTCAAGATGTATAACATGTCTGGAAATGTTATCCAGCAGCACACAGTGACATGGTAAAGTCCATGCAGGGGCGGGACCCCAACACTAAACCATCTCCCCCGAAGCTTATCCATGCAAAGGCATGTTTTTTGCAGTCTCACTGGGAAAAAGTTAACTGCAGCAAATGAATCTGGATTTTTGGCATGGTGGAATGTTTAAAGACAAAATAGGGGTGGTACATTTACAGAGATGGTCAGAAGTTAGAGACAGTAGTTTGTAAGTAGTTTGTAGCAGAGACAAGAACAAAAAAACAAAAACTCGTTCAAATGTTAAAATTGCCACCTGCATAGCACATAGCAGTTTTGTTCAGGGCTTTCAGGTAAATTGGAAAGGAGGAGTTTTGTGATAATATATTAAAGGAGCGCTCCTTAGAGGTCAGGTTCATATGAGATGAAAGGATGTTGTATATCATATTGAGAGGAAGATTTTGTTGTATACATATGACCATAGGGAATTTAAATGAGACGCTGTAGATCTGGGTTCATGTGCCGTGCAGTAGCCTACACATGTCAAAGCCTAGACATTCAGCATTGTAACTGCATAGCAGCTTCTATATAGGACAGACCAACCATTCACCAACCTACTATATACCACTACTTAGCCACTCAATCGCTTCACAGTATGGCCTTATAGGCTCAGAACAGCCTATATGATAGAAGCATGTAGCAGCCTAGACATGCAAAAAGCCTAATCATCTAACAGCCTAACCTTGTATATTCTTGGAGCTGTCCAGACCTTCCTAATTGGCTAAGAAGCATGTACTGACAGAGCCATCCTCCTAAACAACTAGGAGCCTCTGGGGGCAATTACAAAGCAGAGGAGTTCCTCCGTTTGCTATATTTTACTAGTTCCAATCATGCATTTTAGAGATACAGGAAAAAACCCAGAATTTCCAAAATGATCTTATACAACAACAGATCATCTGGAGGCATCTCCATCCCCGATCTCAAGCTGTACAACAGAGCAATAGTAATAAAAACTACATGGTATTAGCATAGAAACAGAATAGTGGATCAATGGAACTGAATAGAAGACCCAAAAATAAACCCACACACCTATGGATGCTTGATTTTTGATAAAGAAGCCAAAACCATTTCGTGGAAAAAAGACAGCATCTTCAACAAATGGTGCTGGTCCAACTGGATGTCTACCTGCAGAAAAGTGAAAATAGATCCATACTTACCACCCTGTACAAAACTAAAGTCCAAGTGGATAAAAGATCTCAACATAAAACCAGATACTCTAAATCAGTGAGAAGAAAAAGTGGATAAGACATTGGAACTCATTGGTACAGGAGACAACTTCCTGAAGAGAACACCAACAGCACAGGCTCTAAGAGCAACAATCGATAAATGGGACCTCATGAAACTGAAAAGCTTCTGTAAAGCAAAGGACACCGTCATCAAAACAAAACGTCAGCCTACAGACTGGGAAAGGATCTTCACCAACCATATATCTGACAGAGTGGTTTATCCAGAATATATAAAAAAACTAAAGAAGTTAAAAAGCAGCAAATTAAGCAATCCGATTAAAAAATGGGGTATGGAGCTAAATAGAGAATTCTCCGTAGAGGAATACAGAATGGCAGAGAAACACTTTAAGAAATGCTCAACGTCCTTAGCCATCAGAGAGATAGAAATCAAAACGACCCTGAGATTTCACTTTACACCCACCAGAATGGATAAAATCAAAAACTCAAGTGACAACACATGCTGGAGAGGTTGTGGCAAAAGGGAAACCCTCCTCCATTGCTGGTGGGAATGCAAACTTGTACAACCACTTTGGAAATCAATCTGGTGCTTTTTCAGACAATTAGGAATAGTGCTTGCTCAGGATCCAGCTATACCACTCCTAGGCATATATCCAAAAGATGCTCAAGTACACAACAAGGACATTTGATCAACCATGTTAATAGCACTTTCATTCGTAATAGCCAGAACTTGGAAACAATCCAGATGCTCCTCAGTTGAGGAATGGATACAGAAATTGTGATACTTTTACACAATGGAATACTATTCAGCAATTAAAAACTAGGAAATTATGAAATTTGCAGGCAAATGGTGGGACCTAGAAAAGATCATCCTGAGTGAGGTATCCCAAAAGCAGAAAGACACACATGGTGTATACTCACTTATTTAGACCTATAAGATAGGACAAACATACTAAAATCTATACACCTAAAGAAGATAAACAAGAAAGAGGACCCAGGGTACGATGATCCTCACTTAGAAAGACAAGTGGGATGGACATTGAATATAGGAGCAAACAAATAACAGGACAGGAGCCTACCACAGAGGGCCTCTGAACGTCTCTACCTAGTGGTGTATCAAAGCAGATATTAAGACTCATAACCAAACCTTTAGCAGAGGGCAGGGAATCATAACAAAAAGGGGGAGAGGTTAATATGACATGGAAAAGACAGGAGCTCCACAAGGACCAAATATATCTGGGCACAGGGATCTTTTATGAGACTGTTTCTCCAAACAAGGACCATGTATGGATATAACCCAGAACCTCTGCTCAGATGTAGCCCTTGGTAGCTCAGTATCCAAGTGGGTACCCTAATAAGGGGAACAGGAACTGTTTCTGCCATGAACTCAATGACGGGCTCTTTGACTTCCCCCCACCCCTGAGCGAGGAGCAGCCCTGCTAGGCCACAGAGGAGGACTTTGCAGCCATTCCTGAAGATACCTGATAAGTTAGGGTCAGATGAAAGGGGAGGAAGTCCTCCCCTAACAGTGGACTTGGAAAGGGGCAGGGAGGAGATGAGGAAGGGAGGGAGGGAGGGTGAGGTGGGAAGGGAAAGAGGGAGCGGGATATAGCAGGGATACAAAGTTAAACTGTAACTAATATTAAAAAATAAAAAAATGAAAGAAAAAAAAAAGAATGTCTCATAGGCCATCACATTTTCCTTGATATTGCTGCCACCTATAGGAAGCTCGCAGTCATCTCCACTGTAGCTTGTCCCAGGAGCTGACCACTAACCATTTCCCTGGCACTCGCTATGAAAACTTACATCTTTGCCAAATGAGGTTCTTTGAGCTTCTCATCCCTTCCTGACATAGGAACCCTGTATTTCCACCTCCATCTGGACTCACCCTTACCCCCACCCTGTCACAGAGAACAGGCCTCTCTATCACGGGGAACTTCCCTTCCAAAGACAAAGATCTGATGTGTTCCTTAGAAAGGGGCCAGTGCCCCATCACCACAAAACTCCCATGACCTAGCTGACCTTTCCCTTCTGTAATTCTGAATATGGCTTAAAAATAGGCTAGGACTCTTAGGATTCTATACTTAACAACCTAGTGATTTTCTTAAATTTACAAAAGTGAAAAACGGACAAGGGCCATTTGTAAAGGGGCTGTAAGGCCAGAGAAGAATTCTAGCTGGAGCATTGTATCTATCTCCTATGTTCAGAGTGCCTTCTCAGGTGTAACAAGAGCTAATTTTAAGGAAAAAGATCATGAAGACTATTAAGATAAGGGTATCTCTCCATAGCTCACAAGTTAAATATTTATTATTTCAATGTTAAGATAAATACTTACATTTGAAATTGGTCCACATAACACTGGTACACATAAAAATATGAGTATTTCTGAGGCTCAGAAAATTTGGCTATTGTGGTTACAGCAGACATTAAAAGCTTGTTAACCACCACCACCATCAACAGCAAACCTGAATCACAACAAAAACAAAAAGTCTGGTAATAAAACTTGTCAACCTCAGGGCTGAGGCATGACACCATTAAAGAAGCAAGACTTATAATTAAACTCTTTGGCCTTGAACAAAATGGATGCTTACTGTATTAACATCATGCCACAGCATACTGTTTGCAAAAGTGTTTACATTTCATAATTTCATCTAACAACATGTGATACGTTGTACCTGTGAGAAACTGTGATTTCTTCTATAACACTTTGAAGGAGAATTTTAAAACATTCCTCGGTATAGTTAAGATTATCCCTAAGAGAGCTGAGCTCTTTTGGGGGGTTGAGTGGACCCATATCTTAGCTAAGGAAACCCACCAAGATTTCTAGATTAATAAAGCAATCAGAGTAATTTCTGGGGGTTATGGATAGTTTCTCCATGCAAAAACAGAATTTTACTGGAGGTTTACCTAGACAAGAAGCCAAAGTGGAAGAAAGGACAGAGGTTGTGCCAATAGAAGAGAAAGTCAACTGGGAATCCAAACCTTCCTGCTGTTAGGTAATACTTGAGTGGCTATGGCAGGGAGAGAAAGCCACACTCATCTGGTATGCTGATAATCTTGCTGCAGCTGTTCCCAGGGAGAAAGTGGCAGGAACTTGACAGTCCAGTCATTTAACCCTCATTGATAATATACACATGAAGGTCTGATTAGGCACTTTCTTTCCACTGGCATCTGGGGACAGATGATTTGCTTGACGGGCCTCTCATCACCCTTGCTGCCGTTTATATCACACGAGCTAATGATGACACACAGCAGTGAGGGTAACAGATGACTCTGTTTAAGTGATGTCATTATGATATTCCAGATGTACTCTAATAGGGAAAAGAAGCTTTCTTTTGCATAACAAAAGCTTTCCTTCCACATGGAAGAGAGATGTGTGCTTAACTTTGATGTCCCTCTCCTTTGTGACCTAAATCTGTTGTAAAATGTGTCTGATGTAGACTAGGAACAAACAAGGAATTCTGTGTATTTTGCTAGTAGACGATACGCCACTGCTTTGAGATTAATCATTTGGGAGAATAGTCTCTTATTTAGCAACAGAAGGTTTGCAGTCACCGAAGTTGCAGCGAAGACTTTTGGGTTATTAAAAGTTGAAACCTGATCACGAGTGGAGGCCACAAACCTCCTCCTTTGCATAATCACTGGGTGCCAGGAGTTATGTGCATCTTACCTGATGGAGAACTGCTCTTCTTTGCCTTGGGTTTCTCATTCCTTTTGCAGAGCTCTGAGGATCATGGGAACTCGTCAGTTTTCTACTGCCTAGTAAATCAAGCAGGAAAGAACAAACGGACATAGGACCTTGGGTACCTGGTAGGACCTTTTCTTCCAAGTGTCCCCAGTCATCTCATTATTTTACCTCCCTACCATGCCATCTGTTATTTCCCTTGACAGAAAAGGCTTTCTTCCTATCTTGTTTTCAAGGGAAGAGGCATTTTTATGTAATGAAGCCAAGCTCTGATCTTAGGATCATTCTGTGTAATGATTGATTCAGCAGGTTCACCACCATAGTTTTCTCTCTTTGGGTTCCTGCAGCCACTAAACTACAAGACAATGTGAATTCATGTAGCATGGGAGGCATGACCCTGGTGGCCAGAGGTGTCTGGTTAGTTCCCAATATCTCAAAGCTGGTTTGGTTTGGTTTGGTTTCATTTTAATTTTATACCCCTGTCTATTTACACAACGCACCCTTCATCTGCAGGTTATAAAAAGTGTTCTCACAGGCTAATGCTAAAATGATGTTATTATCTTTCTTCTGGTACCCAACCAAAGTGCTGCTGAGAACAGTGAAACCATTCCCAGTCAGAAGCAGGAAAGGCAGGCTTTCAAATTTGCCCCTCCAGCAATGGGGTGAGGTGAACGCTGAAGGCATCCTGTCAAATACTCAAATTCCCATGTTAGCACTATGCTCATTATCACAGGCTACCACAAAGATTTAGGTTGGGGACTTCAGAAAGGCTAACAATGTGAAATTTCTGGTTGGAACATGGTATTAGCCTCCAACAAGGAAAGGAGAGCTGTGGACTGAGTTTACTCTTGAGGCTGGTAATTAATTCATTCAGTCATACCTGTGTAACACAATATCAGTGAAACAAAGCACTGACATGAGGCTCCATGGTGCTGACAAGTGAGGTTTTCCTGTACCAGAGGTGATATTTTATCACCTTGTGGGTAATGTGTATATGAAATTAAAATAATTCACTATACCATTTCACTTGGTTTTGTTATTCATTCTAGCAAATTATCAAACGTAAGGGATATGGTAGGAACTTTCTGCTTGATAGCTGAACCAGCAAAGGCATGACACAGTGACCCCACTTGAAGCTGGCACCCAAAGTGAGGGAATTCTTGTGGATGTGGACCCTAATTGTACAGTCAGCATCGAGTCGAGGTAGCAAGTGATGACATTTCAATGTCCATCGTTTACTTGAAATAGAATAATCGTTACTAAGGATAAGGTTCTGATTTCCATTGGAGTCTCAAAATACTAGAAAAGGCTCCTAGGACTTGTTGTTGGACATTATAACTGGTAGCAGTTACGGGCTGTGTCCTTAATGGACAGGTTAGTCAAGTAACGTAGAAAATGACTCAACTCATCGCCCCGGACTGCACTGTAGGAAACTGTAAGATGTGTAGACACATGAAGAGTGAGCACTTAGAAGTCTGACAGGAATTGGTACGGTCATGGCATTCTGGTATAGAAGGAAACATAAACGTATAGCAGGGAGTGGCAATTTGAGTGCAAATGATCCTTTAGCACAGACACACAACAAACAACAAACTAAATCTTAAAACATGTAACTTTTCTTGGCATGAGCAGATGGTTTCAAAGCTTGGTGAGCCCTAGAATCAAGATGGGTTTGTACATGACAGGCTTGCTATACTGGCTTTTAAGCATGTTGGTTTACCTCTCTGGACCAGTTTCTTCATTTGAAAATTGATATAACAGTGCTTTCTGTCTTATTTAGAGCTAAAAATACCTAGGACAGGTGCACAGGGCCTGGAACACAGGGAGATAACTGCTGGTATTTCTTCTAGGTTTATGCTGAGGCCCTGGCGGTTCAGTCTTGATTGCAGATGGGCAGGGCAATCCTTGAGGGCATTGAAGTCAGCTGGTACCCTGCAGTGTTTATCTGTAGCCACAGTCACCCAGCATTGCTTGATTCAGTACTAGCAGTGGTAGACTTCTGCTATGTTCCAGGTAGATAATGAAGAATTTAGAAATGCCTACCATTCAAACAGGATAGATACCAGAAGTGGTGGAAGAGAGGGAACAGGATGGGAGCCTGCTATAGAGGGTCCTCTGAAAGGCTACAACCAATAGGGGATCGAAGCAGATGCTGAGACTCACAAACAAATTTTGGGCAGAGCACAGGAAGTCTTATGGAAGAAGCGGGATAGTAGGACATGAAGGGGACAGGAGCCCCACAAGGAAACCAACAAAGCTAAAATAAAATAAAATAAAATAAAATAAAATAAAATCTGAGCCCAGGTGATCCTGCAAGGACTGATGCATGGAGAGGACCTAGGCCCCCTGCTCAGATGCAGCCAATAGGTAGCTCAGTGTCCATGTGGGTTTCTGAGTAAGGGGAACAGGGGCTCTCTCGGTCATGAACTCGGTTGCCTGCTCTTTGATCACTTGCTCCTTGTGGTATGGCCTTGCCAGGCCACAGAGGAAGAGAATCCAGGCAGTCGTGATGAGATTTGAAAAGCTATGGGCAGATGGCCAAGGAGGAGAAACCTTTCAGTGGACTAGGGGAAGTAAATAGGAAGGAAAAGGGAGGGAAGGTAGGACTGGGAGGAGTTGAGCGAGGGAGCTACTATCAGGATGTACAATGAACAAATTGTAAAAAAATAATAATAATAATAATAATAAATAATAAATTAAAAATACAAAAAAAGAAATGCCTGCCATTGATGCCTATAAAATATATAAGCTGAGAATTTGATGGACTGCTAGCAAATAAGAGCAGGCAAATTGTGCTTTATTCTACAACTTTGCTTCACCTAACTAGAATTCTGCTAGATGCAGAGGTAAGGTACAATGGTAGATCCCTATCAGAGTGCCTCGGCCTAGGATGGCAGACATGTCCACAGTCCCTCGGGAAAGATTTTTCTCTCTCAAGACTCTGCAGAGATGATGTGACCCTTTTGTGTTTCAGAAGTCAAGAGTGAAGGTAGGGGAGAAGAGAATTCACTGGTGCTGACTTTTCTGTTTTTCCGATAACCATTTCAGTCGACTTATCATTAAATGCATCCCCGGCAGTATCTGCGCAGATTCTCCATGCTAACTGGGGCTCCTGTCTTTTTCAGGTTCTGCCCACCTCGCAGTGCTTTAGAACCCAAGGTGCAGTGCTGTCCCCAGGGGTCTGCAATGAAACCGCACTTGAAACAATGGCGACAACGAATGCTCTTTGGAATTTTTGTTTGGGGACTCCTCTTTTTGGCGATTTTCATCTACTTCACCAACAGCAACCCTGCTGCGCCTCTACCCAGCTCCTTTTCCTTCCTGGAGAGCCGTGCGCTCCTGCCTGTGCAGGGTAAGCAGCGGGCCATCATGGGTGCTTTGCAGGAGCCCTCCTTGCCCAGAACTTTAGAGAGAAACCTGCTCCTGGGCGGCCACCCTGCCAGCTCCTTCCACAGCGGGCCTGGGGATCCACAGAAATGGGACCAAGCCCAAGATGGCTTTGACAACGGAGAAGAGTTTTTTTCATCCCAGGTCGGAAGGAAATCGCAAAGTGCTTTCAACCCCGAGGAAGATGGCTACTTTTTTGTTGCAGGTCAACCAGGGTGGCACCAACACACACAGGGCACACTGGGGCTGTCTCCTGGGGAGACATCGCTGCGGGCAGCAACCGCCCAGCACAAGCGGGAGAAGCCACGCCACGCAAGGCGAAGCAGAATGCTTGAGGAGGCCTATGACAGCGACATGCTGCCTGCCTCCATGTCCAGGGCTTTCCTATACCGGCTCTGGAAGGGCGCCGTGTCCTCTAAGATGCTGAACCCGCGCCTGCAGAAGGCCATGCGCTACTACATGTCCTTCAACAAACACGGTGTACGCTTCCGCAGACAGCGCGAGGTTCGGCGCTCTGGACCAGAGCTGCTGTGTGAGCTGCGAAGACGCGTCCGTGTGCGCACGCTGGACGGCAAGGAAGCACCGTTCTCGGCGCTGGGCTGGCGGCCTCTGGTACCCGGGGTGCCTCTGAGCCAGCTGCACCCACGTGGCCTGCGCACCTGCGCAGTAGTCACATCTGCCGGTGCCATCCTGAACTCCTCCTTAGGGGAGGAAATCGGTGGGTTCAGTGGGGCTGGCATCCCTTTCTGAGTTATTTCTATGTGCCTTTAGTTCCAGGCTGGGTCATTGCTCCAGATGTTGGACACGCTTCATCCCTCATAGGAACCATGGTCTGCGTAAGTGAGCAGACAACAACAGAAGGCAGGGGCATCTGCAGGAAATGTGGGGGAGGAGGAGCATGCTGGAGGTTGCTTTCAGGAGTGCCACCCATAGACAGAACAATCGGGATGGTTTTGAATCTCCCAAGGACTAAACCAATGTCTAGGGACCCTGAGGAGAGCTCAGCTGTTACTGAAAACAGTTCCCAGGCAAACAATAGCTCTAGTCCTGGGCTGTTTTCTCAGCTCAACCTTTGTTTGGGTCACAGCCTGTGTGCACAATGGGCACCTTTTCCGGGATAGCGAGCAACATGACTGAGATTGCTATACACCCTGCCATGATGTCCCCAAAACCTCATGTATTTGGAGAACATGGGTTTCTTAATGTCTCTGTGGGTCAGTAGCGTACAGAGAGGGAGGGAGAACTTTAACACACCTGGTTGAGCTTGCAAGTCTGAAATCTGTAGGACGCTCTAACAGGTTGGGAACATCAGACATTTTTAATGACACATTTTTTTTTAAATCCTCTGAAAGTTTATTGTTTTAGTATGTATATACCTTATGTATGTATATATGTCTTACATACATATATGTAAGTGTGCCGTGTATATGCCTGGCGACAGTGGGGCCAGGAAAGGAGACCAGGTCCTCATGACCTGGATTTAGTTTAGGTCGTCAGCAGCTATGTGGGTTCTGGAAACTAAGCTTTGGTCCTCTGTTGTTCTCTCCAGCCTGTCTATGCTGCATTTTTGAGGCAGAGCTCCTTGGGATACCTCTGTGTATATGCTTAGAGCCTTCAACTGATTGGATGAGGTCCATTACAATGTGGAGAGTAATCTGCTTTCAAAAAGAAAAATATTCAAAACAGAAACCTTCGAGTGACAACCAAGCCTCAGAGCATAGCGAAGTTGACACACAGTACCAATTGCCAGAGCTCTCTGCCACCTTCAAGGAGGATATCAGGTCTAGAATCTCTTTGCTAAAGGGCACGGAGTCGGGCTGAAGCATATTTGCCACCGCAGAGTCTATACATATGCTATAGATGGGCTGGCAAGAGCTCACCAACAGAATTCTCAGTTTTTGGTGGACAGCATTCAACTCTTCTTTGCCAGAGAAGATATCTACTGTCCCTTCCCTTACCCCATCTCTTCTCTGCCTGGAAAGTTTATATCCATTTTTCTAGGACCCCTCTGATCAGGTTAATTCCATTGCTCTGCCCATAAGCAAACAGTTTGGCTCTTATGATTACTCGTTCATTTTGCAAGCATAAATTTATCCCCCAACAGGTTCTTTACTGAGCACAGACTACAAATCTGCCCCAGACATAACCACAGCTTCTAGTCCAGATGCAAAAGAGCAGTTGCTATAGTCTCTCTGCAGGTGGTGATAGGTCCCATGTCAGTAGTCTGGAAGTGATGTTCAGGGGGCATTGCTCCTTCATTACAGAGAAGTAATCCACTGTTTCTTGTATTCTTCTAAGCAGGTCCAAAGAGTGATGGTGTCTGGCAGACAACTTGGAAAGGCACGCTCAAAAACCCAGGCCTCAGTTCAGCTGTTTCTGGGGAATTAATGGAAATTTTCTTTTTTCAAGTTAAAATTCCAGGGCAACAAATCTGGGCTTGTAGTGTGAGGCCCTGTGTCTCCATGCTACCATTTTGTCAGGCTCATAATAATACTATCCACGTGTCACATGAGTTGTAGCAAAACCCAGAGCAGTTTGCAGTTTATTAAGAAAGAACAGTGGTTTAGAGATCCCCAGGGTGAAAGAACACAACAGCCTTTTCTCGTTTCTGAGGACCAATATTAAAATGCAGAAGGGGAGCTTAAGTATTACCCTTTGAAGCAGGCAGTAACTTACTTCTGGTTTTGTTTAGTTTTAAACACCTCTCTGTCATAAATGTAGAATATTTGAATGGCTCTTGCATACCAAAGAGAATTTTTTTTTCTTGTCCCTTATTCCTTCATAAATGGTCATGACTAGAGCTTTTTAACCTCTGTTCAAAAGGTTGGAAGAGGATGTGAAAGTCATTGAGAGCCATGTTTCTGGGGAAAAAATGAAAGGTCACTGTTACATATGTGTTAGTTTCTAGTATCCAAATTTAATTTCAACTGCCTGGTTTCATGATTAGAATTGTAAAGTCACAAATGAAGAACAGGCTTGAGGATTTGGTATTTTATTTGTTACTTTGGTTGGTTTGTTCTGTCTTAATTTATCTAGGTTCATATTTTGTTGTATTTGAGTGTTTTGTTTTGTTTTGTTGAGATGGGGTTTCTCTGTGTAGCCTTGGTTGTCCTGGACCTGCTTTGTAGACCAGGCTGGCCTTGAACTAACAAAGATCCACCTGCTTCTACCTCTCTGAGTGCAAGGATTACAGGCATGCACCACCGCACCTGACTCCAGGTTCAAATTTCATACCTAATTTTTTTTATACCTAGTATTTTTAAGTCTTAGAACCATAGTATTGCTTAGTCTGTGTAAAGAAATCTATTCAGTTTTGTTGGCTGCTGTTGTAGGACCAGTGCTATACATGCCACCGGCTGGCCTCTCTGCTTCCTGCTTACTGGAAGTTGCCATTGCAAACCCACATGGTTGTTAGTGATTTTCAGAGGGGGAAAAAAACTTATCTCAGGCAGTAGATTTCTTTATGTACCTTGGAGTCTTGGAGTGTTGGGGCATACTTCAGCTAACCTCAAATTGCCCCCTCTCGATTGGCCAAGTGAAGATCAAAGGAGTTTCCAAAAGTTGCCATGGTGAAAATTTTAAAGCATTCCCAAGGGCAATCCTATGTCATAGCCCACCCTTAGCTCTGTGAGCAAGGCCCTCCAGCTAACATCACCTGCTTCTTTTTTTCAAGAGGGAGGCCCAGTTAAGTGTTTACTGGCTACCTTTTGGCTCCCTCCAGTATCTGTTTTATGGCCACTAAGTCCTTTTTCTGAGGCCCTGTTCTGTTAGACTAAGTCCTATAGAACAGTTGTTTGTGGTTAGAAACGTGTAGTGAATGTAAATGCCTTTACTTTGAATGCGTAACCTGAGCTGTTTTGGAAATATGACATCTTTCCTGGAGTTATGAGATAGTCTCTTGTCATCCATACAACAAATTACAACAATTTGCTGGTCATTCCTCGCAGGGCTGTAGAAGCACACCACAGAAAATAAAAATCTCCTGTGAGGAGACATCACAGTCATGATGTGGAAGACCAGGGTCTGTGTTAATGGACAGCTGAATACTGTCATGTATGTGGGAAATGGGAGGTAGGATATAGGGGGCAGAATCCAAAGTAATTTCTGGAGCAAGTCTTGGATTTGGCAAGGTCAGAATCCTTATATTTAAAAAACCGAGAAAGCAGTTCATACAGTCACTCAACCATCATTAAATATTTGCTGATCATAACTTCTTTATCAGGTCCTGTGCTAAGCACAAAGAAGAGTAATGACAGACACAAAGTTCAAATTCTATGCCACCCTGGGGAGAATCCAGACCATGCAATTCTAGTGTCCTGTAAATGGGAGAGATGCAGAAAGATGTGTGGACAGACAGTACAGAAATGATAGCAGAACCCTAACCCACACAGAGAGCTTCTTAATAGTGGGCAGAAAGGAGGTCAGGATAGACTGCTGTGCAGAAGCTGGTCTGAGCCAAAGGTCCAGCACAGGGCATGAGGTTAGCAAAGCTTCCATGAGTACAGGGACCAGGAGGAGGAAGAGGCAGGACTGACCAGGAAGCAGAGATAGACGGGTGCTTACAAAAATCAGACTTCATTTAACAGTTGCAATAGTATTTCCACCTAAGATTGTTTATTGTAGACCAAGTCTTACTTTAGTGTATTTTAACTGTCATAAAATCAGAATCACCAAGTAGTATATATATTTCCATTTCTTAGATAGGATACAGGCACCTAGAGTCCCATCAGCACAGCATGGATTCTGTAGTCTGGGTTTTTAGGAACTGCAAACAATGATGTCTGAAGCATGAAAACATAAGGGTGGATGTTTCATTTTAGAGACTTCACACAGGAGCCTGGGTTTGGAGAGCATGAGAAGTTGAGCGGCATGGGCAAGAAGAAGGAGATACAATGGAATTGATAGAGATAATTCATGGCTTTGTCCTATTCCTACAGGCCATTGGTTGGTGTCTAGAGACTGCATGCTGTGACTGTTTAATTTTTATTTTCTGATCAGCACAAATCAGGAGGAAGAAGAGGGGAAGATGCAAGACGTGAGTCAGAGCTAGCTGCAGACCTGGTGTCGGGACTTGTTGCGTGGCTGACTGCTCCTTTATATGCTTGGCTGTAAGGTTAGCCCAGCTCTACTCTGACCCAGAAATACCTTCTCTAGAAGTGAAGCTTGACTTCACTAACCTTGTGTTTACTCTCTGATCTTCTCCCTTTCCTCTAACGTATGAATGAATGGCTCAGCTTCTGAAGTATTACTACTGCAATATGATGCAGTCAGGTAGGAGTTACCAAGGCAATGTAGATGGGACAGAGAGTTTCATCATGTTGTCCTCTGGCCCTGTTCTTTGAGCACTTTCACAGGTTCAGCAGACTCCACCACTGCCTACTGCACAGGTGACCTTGTGACTCTTGAGACCAAACTGCTTCTAATACATTCATTGTCTTCTGCCTTGTGACATTGTAAGAAACCAAGTATTGGTCCATCTAGCTCAGTGGTTGTCAACCTGTCGCAGGGGTAACTTGAGACCATCAGAAAACACAAGCGTTTACATTATGATTCATAACTGTAGCAAAGTTACAGTTATGAAGTAGCAATGAAAATAATTTTATGGTTCGGGGTTACCACAACAAGAACAGTATTAAAGAGTCTCAGCATTAGAAAGGCTGAGATCTACTGATCTAGGGAAGTAGGCATTTAAATGCCTGGAGGTTTACAAAGGTGATTGGATTAATTTGAAATTACAACCAGTTTGCTTGAAATATATCCATTGCTTAGGACCCTGGTTCTTCAGACCGTGACACAGAGACTGTGTCACAGGAGTGGGCTGTATGGCTTTGGGCAGCATGGCTTGCTAGGAGAACTGTGGTTAGGGAGTTGGTATCACACTTGTTCCCCGGCCTTGTTTCCAAATCATTCTGAGTTCCCAGTAGACCCTCAGCTGCTTGATGCCTCCCTCTCCCCTCTTGATTTTATGAGGGTGGGTTGGCCTTTATCACCACTTCAAGTCTGTGATTCATTTATGGTTTCTAGAACTCTTTCAGGGCTCTACAAGGTAAAATTGGTTTTTACTTATATCCCCAAATCTTTTCCTTTTCAGTTTTGGCATTTGCATTGGTAAAAACAAAAGCAGTGCAGGATAAAACTGCTGGCTTATAAAAAGAAAAAAATGCTGGCTTATAAGCAATCATGTGGCTAGTGGTGCCCATAACATTAGTCACCACGGGATGTTGACCGCTAAGGGTAATTCTAAAACAAAAGAGTGCCATATTTGCTATGAGTACCTGTGATGCAGCGCTCAAAATGAGTTGTTTCAAGAAGTCTCAGCCTTTTGGGTGCAGGTGGACTTCAGATCCTATGCGACAAAGAAAGAAACAGGAAAAGATACTTGTGATTATCGCTGGACCATGGGAAACCTTGTGAATGGAGATGGAGGATCAACTAACCACCCGTGCCATGCAGAATAGTTTTTATCTGAAAAATGGAATGACTGACAGACAGACTTTAATTATTTAAACCTGGACTCTTGGCAGATTCCTTCTAAGAAAGGAATTAAATGAGATTGTCACTCTTAGAAAGATAAGTGATAGTATTTGTTGCAACAATAAAAAATGAAGCTTCCAACCATGAAGGTGCAACCTTCCCCCACTTGAAAGCTGATAGAGCCATGGTATGTTAACCAGTATAGTTAGTGGATAATTTAGAGTGGAATATTTAGAATCAGTGCCCACAATAGTTAGAATTATTGCCCAACCTGTTTCCTGGGAGGTTTCTAATTAACATCGGACAATATTGCAAAATTTTGCATGGGTAAAGACCCATTTTAGGAGCAAGACAGAATATAAAGTGGCAAGCTAGCTGCATTGTTGGATGTATGCCCATTCGTTTTAATTTCTTAAAAAATTGATTTTGGCCAAGTGCCCAGAATATAATAATAATAATTAATAAAAATGCAAAAAAAATACATCAAATCCAAAACACACAAAAAAATTGATTTTGGAAGACTTGCAATTTCAACCACAAATATATTACTTTCTACAAGGAAGATAGCCTGGATGTGGGCACAGACACCAGACTGCCAAAATAACCCTGCTTTTCTCTTTATAGTAAAAATAGGTTGTCAGCAGTGTATTTGAACAAAAAAAAATGTGAAAAACAAAACAAAAAATACCCTCATTGACATGCTTTTGAGATGCCACAGTACACCCAGGTCTTAACAAACTAGCATTTCCCAAGCATATGTGAACTCTCAAAGAATCTTCACAGTTTTCTGGAACAACTTACAAAGTCCTCTCTTGAAAATCTCTCTCTCCTCTATTTCTCAAAAATCTCTCTCCTCTCTTTCTTCCTCTCTCTCTCTCTCTCTGTGTGTGTGTGTGTGTGTGTTTGTGTGTGTGTGTGTGTGTAACAACTCCTGGTAACAAGATTAATATATGAACTTACTGCTCTGTACAATACAGTTCTTATAGCTAAAAATTTTAGATTTTATTAGTCACTATTTCATTTAAAATATAAATAGAGAAGTTCACTGCAAAAATGCAAAGCAATGCTTAACCCATGTGGGAAAGTTGCCTGAAAGTCCTCAGTGGTGTTGCAGTAAATCCACAGAGCTTAGATTCCTTGAAATCCAAAAATTTGCCAACATTATATTTATTATTATTATTTATGATTTGTTCACTTTGTATCCCAATTGTAGCCTCCTCCCTCATCTCCACCAGATCCCTCCCTTCCTCCCTTGCCCTCTCCTATCCCTCTTTCCTAGTCTACTGCTCCAGGCTCTTCTTCCATAAGACTCCCTGAGCTCTGTCCAAAGTTTGGCTTATTCTCTGCATCTACTTTGATGCCTCGATGGTTGGAGTCTTTTAGAGGACATCTGTGGTAGGCTCCAGTCCTCTTTCCTCTCTTCTACCGCTTCCAGTGTTTATCCTGTGTTCTCTTCTGAATGAGAATTAAGCATCTTCCCTAAGATCCTCCTTGTTGTTTAGTTTCTTTAGGACTATAGATTTTAGTATGTTTTTCCTATATAATATGTCTAATATCCACTTATAAGTGAGTATATACCATGTGTGTCTTTCTGCTTCTGAGATACCTCACTCAGGATGATCTTTTATAATTCCCACCATTTGCTGGCAAATTTGATGACTTCCTTGTTTTTAACAGCTGGGTATATTCCATTGTGTAAATTACCACAATTTCTGTAGCCATTCTTTGGTGGATGGACATCTAAGTTGTTTCCAGATTCTGGCTATTACAAATAAAGCTGCTAATAACATGGTTGAACAAATGTCCTTGTTGTATGGTTGAGCATCTTTCAGATATATGCCAAGAAGTGATATAGCTGGATCTTGAGGAAGCACTATTCCTAATTGTCTGACAAAGTGCCAGATTGATTTCCTAAGTGGTTATTCAAGTTTACATTCCCACCAGCAATGGAGGGAATGTAAAGTCCACATCCTCTCCAGCATGTGTCGTCATTTGAGTTTTTGATCTTAGTCATTCTGATGGGTATGAGATGGAATCTCATAGTCATTTTTATTTTTATTTTCCTGATGACTAAGAATGTTGAGCATTGTACTAAGTGTTTCTCAGTCATTCGATAATCCTCTGTTGAGAATTCTTGGTTTAGCTCTGTGCCCCATTTTTTTTTTATTAATTATACTTTAGTCACTTTGTATCCCCTCATAAGCCCCTCCCCTCTCAGTCCCATCCTCCCTCCTCCTTCTTCATTCATGCCCTCCCCAAGTCCACTGATAGGGGAGGTCCTCCTCTCCTTCCTTCTGATCTTAGTCTATCAGATCTCATCAGGAGTGGCTGCATTGTCTTCCTCTGTGGCCTGGTAAGGCTGCTCCCCACTCAGGGGATGGTGATCAAAGAGCAGGCCAATCAGATTATGTCAGAGGCAGTCTCTCTTCCCATTACTATGTAACCCACTTGGACACTGAACTGCCATGGGCTACATCTGTGTAGGGGTTCTGGGTTATCTCCATGCATGGTACTTGGTTGGAGTATGAGTCTCTGAGAAGACCCTGTGTTCAAATTTCTGGTTCTGTAGCTCTTCTTGTGGAGTTCCTGTCCTCTCCAGATCTTACTATTTCCCACTTCTTACTTAAGATTCCTTGCACACTGCCCAACAGCTGGCCATAAGTCTCAGCGTCTGCTTTGATAGGCTGCAGGGAAGAGCCTTTTAGAGGACAGCTCACTCAGGATGATCCTTTCCAGGTCCCACCATTTACCTGCAAATTTCATGATTTCCTTATTTTTCATTGCTGATTTTTCATTTCATGATTTTATTTTTCATATATTACATTGTGTAGATGTACCACAATTTCTGCATCAATTCTTCAGTTGAGGAGCATCTGGGCTGTTTCCAGATTCTGGCTATTACAAATAAAGTGGTTACAAACATGGTTGAGCAAATGTCATTGTGCACTTGAGCCTCTTTTGGATATATGCCTAGGAGTGGTATGGCTGGATCTTGAGAAAGGGCTATTCCTGGTTGTCTGAGAAGGCGCCAGATTGATTTCGAGAGTGGTTGTACAAGTTTACACTTCCACCAGCAGTGGAGGAGGTTCCCCTTTCTCCACAGCCTTTCCAGCATGTGTTGTCACTTGAGTTTTTCATCTTGGCCATTCTGATGGGTGGTGGATCAATGGAACCGAACAAAAGACCCAGAAATAAACCCACAAACTTATGGACACCTGATCTTTGACAAAGATGCCAAAACCATACAATGGAAAAAAGATAGCAACTTCAACAAATGGTGCTGGTCCAACTGGATGTCTACATGTAGAAAAATGAAAATAGATCCATACTTATCACCCTGCACAAAACTAAAGTCCAAGTGGATCAAAGACCTCAACATAAAACCTGACACATTAAATCTGTTAGAAGAAAAAGTGGGGAAGACCCTAGAACTCATTGGTACAGGAGACAACTTCCTGAACAGAACACCAACAACACAGACTCTAAGAGCAACAATCAATAAATGGGACTTCATGAAACTGAAAAGCTTCTGTAAAGCAAAGGACACCGTCATCAAAACAAAACGTGCCCCATTTTTTAATTGGACTACTTAATTGTTGGTGTTTAACTTTTTTAGTTCTTTATATATTCTGGATATTAGCCCTCTGTCAGATATAGGGTTGGTGAAGATCCTTTCCCAATCTGTACAGCTGTCTTTTTGTTCTGTTGACAGTGTCCTTTGCTTTACAGAAGCTTTTCAGTTTCATGAGGTCCCATTTATTGATTGTTGCTCTTAGAGCCTGTGCTGTTGGTGTTCTGTGCAGGAATTTGTCTCCTGTGACAATATGTTCAGGGCTCTTTTTCTTCTAACAGATTTAGTGTGTCTGGTTTTATGTTGAGGTCTTTGATCTACTTGGGCTTTACTTTTGTGAAGGGTGATAAGTATGGATATATTATCATTTTTCGATCTGTAGATATCCAATTAGACCAGCACCATTTGTTGAAGATACTGTCTTTTATTCCATTGTATGGTCTTGGCTTCTTCATCAAAATTCAGGTGTGGGGTTTATTTCTGAGTCTTTGATTCAATTCTCTTTTTTTTTTCCAAGGGCCACGTAGAAAATATTTTAGGCTTCCTGTGCCATGAGATCTGTTTCAAAGTCAGTTGTGCCAGAATAGACCATATACAAATAATTATGTCTGTTGTACAGCTTTATTCATTAAAACTGAGGCAAGCCACATTTAGCCTTCTGTTCATAGCTTGTCAACTCTTCCAAACTGTAACTGAAAAGAACAGGTTTGTTTTTTGTTTTTGGTTTTTGGTTTTTGGTTTTGTTTGTTTGTTTGTTTTACTTTGGGTTTTTTGTTTCATTTCGTTTGTGGGAGGAGGTAGTTTTGAGTTTTGGTGGTATGGCCAACTACCTCTTACACATTCATTGGGCTTGTAACTTGTCAATTAAGGTACCTTTTAAAATCATCACTTTAATGGAGCATGCACAGTATCTTTTCCTCTTTAGTGAGTAGGGTGAAGACTCAGAAAGGGACAACAGATCCCTGTTTTTAGAAAGGAGGCTGTCACAAGGTCTTCTGTAGAACATGGTCACAGTAAATATAGCATCCATGTGTCCTTGTGACTCCCAATTATGTCAGAAATCTATGAGTTTGCTTCTACCTCATACAGCCAGTCACTATACTTGCTGCAAATTAAGCTTGTAATGTGCATGGGATTCTTAAAGCTAAAGATAACCTTAGAAGTTCCCTACTGTTTGTACAAAAACTTTAGTCACTGGTGACTCAGGTAGTTTCTTCAAATGCAGGGACTCCCTGCCATCTACAGTGGGAGATGGGGGTTCATGGAAACCAAGACCTTTTCCTTTAAATCTAAACCTTCACTTAAAGGTGATAAGGCAGAATCAAAGGCTGGGGTTTTCAGTCTATGGGAGTTAGCAGCAAGACGAGATGCAGTTCTTACCAGCTCTCCAGGCTAGGAGACACCACACGAGCTGCTTCTGTGCTCCCAACATCTTTACCTGGCACTGTAGATCCAGCTTCTAAATATTTTGAAACTTTAAGGGGAGTGATTGCTCAAAATATGACACTCCTACACAGCATAATAAAGTAAGAAGCTTCTAGATGTAACTTAGGCAAAACAGGATGACATATGATCAATTGGTTTTGTGTATGTGTATGGATAGGTATACAGACATAGTTTATCAAGAAACAAGGGGTACATGTATCATTAGGTGACTTTTCCAGCAGTGAACATCACAGAGTGAACTTAGAAAAAGAAGATTTCACAGCTACTAGGCAATATAACTTGGAGCTACATATATCTGTGAGCTGATATTGACTGGTGTGTCCCAGTGCTATGTGACTCGAGTTTCCATGTTAGTCTCTCTAGCCAATCTGTCAGCTTAAATCAAAATCAAATTATCTAAAAATCTGAGGATATGTATATTAGCTTTAACAGTCATTTCTAACTTGAAGATATTGCAAGGTTTGTTTTAATGCTTCTTCTTGCTAGATTATATGATTTCACAGAGAAAAAAAAATGTCACTTATGTGCCCTTAGATTCTCATGATGCAGTTTTGAGATTTAACTCTGCCCCTACACGTGGCTATGAGAAAGATGTTGGAAATAAAACCACAGTACGCATCATCAACTCTCAGGTAAGATGGATGGAGTGTATTCACTGCTACAGTTAGTAGGCAAATCATTTAACTGGATGAGGGAACAGAAATATGGTTACAATCACCACAACACCCTGTTATTTCTATGGATCCTGTTAATTTTGAATAATCAATGAAGAAAAATGCAAAAAGGGGAACTTAGAAGTGATTTGAATGGGAAAAGATAAGGTCAAAAGGGAACTCAGATTCAGCATAAAGAAATGACTTTTATTTGTGTATGTTTTCATTGCCATAGATCAGTGGTTCTCAACTTTCCTAATGCGGTGTGATCCTTTAATACAGCCCCTAATGTTGGAGTGACCCCCAACCATACCTTCATTTTCATTGCTACTTCATAAATGTAATTTTCCTACTGTTACGAATCATAATGCAAATATTTTTTAGAGACAGAGGTTTGCTGAAGAGATTGCTAGACACAGGTTGAGAGCTGCTGTCACAAATTATCATGCTCCAGTTTATGAACTGCAAAATGCTATTTATTACAGAAGAAATCATGGCAATAAGGAATGCACTGCTAAAGAGGAAAGAAACACATGAAATATGAGAGAGTGTAGGGATACCTTTGAAACTTCAGTTTGTGATTTAGAAATTTGAAAAATGATAATAAGTTGCTTGGTGGGGAATGGAAATACCTTTTTTCCATGTTCTTAATAAGAATGATTTTCATATTTATGAAAAATTATTCTCAGAACAAACCACAATTTCTAACTTCCAAACTATGTAGAAAAGTGAGGTTAGACGTGATTTATGGTGAACGGCTTGCAGACCAAGCTGTTAGCACTCTGCACTGTTCGCTGCCCCAGGCAGGCTGCAGCAAAGTAAAAACAATTACCATGTTTTCTTAACTCATAGATGTCACTGCTGGTAAGATCTATATTTCATTTAGTAATTTCTCGGAAAGTGATAAACCCCACCAAATTACAATACATGTGTCCTTTAAGGTTCATCTTTATTTCAGAAATGTGATGAAAAAAAATGTATCTTTATAATGGTGAAAATTTTTAATTTAGAATTTTATAAATGCATGAAATGTATTTAGGTCATATCCACCCTCTAGTTCCAATCCCTCCAACTCTTTTTTATGGTTTCATCTAGTTACACACACACTTCATTCTATGCCCTGCCTTCCTCTCCTTCGATCAACTTAAATCCAGTTCATGTCACCTAAGTTCTCTTCCCCATTTCCCATGGTTCCTTACTGGGTTCCTGACTTCTTTAGGCATTCCATTTTAAACATCCACATCTAAAGAGAGAACCTGCAGTGTTTGTCTTTCTAGGTCTCAGTTACCTCTTTCTAGAATGATTATTCCTAGCTCTAGCCATTTACTTAAAATTTTCATTTTTTTTAACCACTGAATAATAAACCATAATGTCTGTACTGTGTTTACATTTTTCATTTATCATTTGCTGGGCATCTAGGTTATTGCCTCTTTCTGGATTTTGTGAGTAAAGGAGCAGTGAACATGGCTGGCCATGTGTCTCCGTCGTAGTACGTAGACAAAGTGTTTTATATAGCTCTGTTTCTAGCCTCTTGTGGAACCTCCACGGTGATTTTCATAGTGGCTGTACCTGTTTGTAATCCCATCAACACCTGGTGAGACTCCCATCCGCCCACACCCATGCCCACATTTGTTGTCTTTTCCAAATTCTATTTTAGCCATTCTGACTAGGATGAGATGAAATCTCAAAATAATTTTAACTTGCATTTCTCTTATAGCTTAAGGATGTTCAACATTTTTTAAAATGCTCTCAGCCATCTGTATTTCTTCTTTTGGGAACTCTGTTCAGTTTCATGCCGGGGGGGGGGGGTTCTCTTTCTTTTTCTTTTTTTAACTTTTATCATATTTTTTCTTTTTTAATTTTTAAATTTTATTACTTTTTTATTCATTATATAGCACGATTGAAGCCCCTTCCCTCAGCCCCTCTCAGTCCTACCCTCCCTTCCTCTTTCTCCCTATCCTCTTCCCCTAGTCCACTGAAAGGGGGAGTTTTCCACTATTGCCATCTGCCCATACCTTGTTAAGTCTCATCAGGACTGCCTGGATCCTCTTCCTCTGTGGCCTGGCAAGGCTGCATCACTGGGGACAAGCGATCAAAGAGCAGGCAAGGGAATTCATGACAAAGGTAGCTCCTGCACCCCTTACTATGGTACCCATATGGAGACTGGGCTGCCAATTGGCTACATCTGAGCAGGGGGTCTAAGTCCTTGGTTGGTTCATCAGTCTCTGTAGGACCCCCTCACCTCAGAATCTTTAGCTCTGGTCTCCTTGTGGAGCTCCTGCCATTCTAAAATCTACAGACCTAAAGAAGCTGAACAACAAGGAGGACCCAAAGGAGGTTGCTTAAATCTCATTCAGAATGGTAAACAGGATAGACACCAGAAATGGTGGAAGAGAGGAAACAGGATGGGAGCCTACTAGTGAGGGTCCTCTGAAAGTCTCCACCCAACAGAGAATCGAAGCAGATGCTGAGACTCACAGCCAAACTTTGGGCAGAGAGCAGGGAGGAGAGCAGGGACTTCCATAAGGGAGTCTTATGGAAGAAGGGGAGAGGATAGAAGGACACGGAGGGGACAGGAGCCACACAAGAAGATTATGCCCCACTTTTAATTGGATTGTTTGTTTTCATGGTGTTGAGTTTGTTGAGTTCTTTGTATGTTCTAGACACATCTGTCAAATGTATAACTGGTAAAGATTTTTTCCATTCTTTTGGCTGCTGCTTCGCCCAAGCAATGGTATCATTTGCTGCACAGAAGCTTTACAGCTTCATGAGGTCCCACTTGTCAATAGTTGGTCTTAATACCTGTGCTTGATAGTTTTTTTATACTTTTATTTTTTATTATTAGTTACATTTTATTAACTCTGTATCCCAGCTGTATCCTGCTCCCTCATTCCCTCCCAAACCCTCCCTCCCTTCCTCATCTCCTCCCTGCCCCTTTCCAAGTAAACTGATTGGGGAGGACCTCCTCCCCTTTCATCTGACCCTGTTTTATCAGGTATCTTCAGGACTGGCTGCAAAGTCCTCCTCTGTGGTCTAGCAGGATTGCTCTTCCCTTGAGGGGTGTGGAGGTCAAAGAGCCTACCATTGAGTTCCTGTCAGAAATAGTCCCTGTTCCCCTTACTTTGGGAAACCAATTGGTTACTGAGCTACCACGGGCTTCATCCGAGCAAAGATCCTAAGTTATATCCATACATGGTCCTTGGTGGAGTGTCAGTCTCAGAAAAAACCCCTGTGCCCAGATATAGTTGGTCCTTGTGGAGCTCCTATCCTTTCCACGTCATACTAACTCCTCAGAAGATAGTTTTTTGTTTGTTTGTTGTCTGTTTGTTTTTAAGATAGATGGCAGGTAAAATTGATGGATCCACCCAAAATCAGATAGGACCTGGGCAAAAGGACTGCATTTGACACCTCCTAACTCAATTCTAGCTGTCCCTTACCTGTAGCTCTTTCATGTCACTTATCAAAAGTAATGAGGAGGCCAGGAGTCTGAATTACTTGGGGAGTATCATCTTGCAAGGGATGGTATCCAGAAGACTAAATTCGGTGCAGTCCTGATTAAAATGGAGGACTTTGTGGGTTTGCTTGTGTTTTATTTAAAAAACAAATTTCTTTAGATATACTGTAAGTGCTTTGTCATGTGATACCAGCCTTTCTCACTCTCGCAAAGGAAAATGTAAAACCCAAGCCTTGCTCTCATTCTTCATTTTTAATTGTGATTTGTTTAAAAACATACTTTGAAGAAGCAAATACTAGTCATAAAGAACTTCCCCTTTTTTTTCCCCCATGTGCTTACAGATTCTGGCCAACCCCAGTCATCACTTCATTGACAGTTCTTTATATAAAGATGTTATCCTGGTGGCCTGGGACCCAGCTCCTTATTCTGCTAATCTTAACCTGGTAAGTGTTTTCTTGGTGCCCTTTACTTACCCACAGGAGCAGGTCAGTGACAGGCACTAACTAACTCCCATGTGCGTCATGTACCTTCTTGATATTACTTAGAGTAACATAGCCACCTTCTGCTGAGGTGCTTTGTCTCTGAGGAAGGAAGAGAGTACTAAATATATAAAGGCTCAGGAAGCTGTAATTACAAAAATTAGACTGATCAAACTGGCAGCTGTTCCAATGTGATAGGATGACATAAGGGCTCTAGAAATAAACTAGGTTGTAGTTGGCAAAAAATATATAAAGTATTCATTGTGGTTGAAATAAAGTGTCTCTGATTTTCTTAAGGGTGATTCTAATTGGCTAATTCTCAATGTGTTAAATTTTATGGAATAATCATCATATACAAGCAATTTGCATTTTTGCATTTCCTCATGGAAAATTGTTACCGTCATAAGCAAGAAACTAGCCACGTTGGATGGAACTTCATATGAAAAACCAGTGAGCTAATTTTTACGAAGCTTGGGAAAATGGATTATGTTCACCCTAGTGTGAGATGCTGTTGTCTGAACAAGTGAGTGTTCTTGACTTTGTTTACCAAAACCAGGGAGCATACAAGCTTATTCTTAAGATGAATGTGAGTAACAGATCTTTGTTCCTGTAGGGGGTCAACCATTTTTAGAACTCTTCAAGATAGACTTGGCCCCCAAGAGGAGCATATGTATTGCTGTCAATCTTCAGGCTGGACATTGCTTGACATTATTATTAGTGTTTTACTTTGGTTGGTTGGCTTGGTTTGTTTTTGTTGTTGATGATGGTGTAGGTGGTATTGTTTTTTTTACCATTGGTACAAATCAGAATCACTTGGCTGTTATTTTTTTTTTAAGTCTGCCTGTCAAATCTCCATTTCCAGAAGGTGGAAAACACAGCCTCAAGAAGTTTATGTGACAACCCCAATTCTTTTATGACCCCTAGACTAAATATCAAACATCAATGAAGGCTGGATACTTCTAGCTTTCTTCTCAACTTGAAGTATCTAGATTTCAGTTCTGCCATCTTCCTTGAAGGTTTTTAATTGACTGAGCATTGAGGCTGTTGACCTTGTTTTATCATCTGTTGGGCACATCCATGCCTAGGTTAGAGTTTTCCCACCTTATAGATATACATAGGGTTAAAGTCCAAGCATCCTGGCCCTTATGGTAGGGCCTGGGATACAAATGGTGATAGGGAACAGGCTAAAAGGTATTTGATTATTTCTTAGGTTCCATTTTTCTTTCTTCTTTGCCACCTAGCTCTGAGGCTTAGCTTATTAAGAAGAAATCAATCCAGACATTCTCTGTGTTTTCAAAGCACCAAACTGCTTTCATCAGCCAATGGTTCTTGGCATCTTAATATGTACATGTGTATTCCCATGCTGCCTATTTGAAGACACAGAGCCCAGCGAGCTAAGGTTCTTTCTATATCCTCCCCAAATCTCACATCATCATGGACTCTTGTTTCAAACCAATGCTATGAGCTTTTTTATTATATATATATATATATATATATATATATATATATTATAATACATGTATATATTGTATACAATACACGTATCTCCACATTCTCGTATGTATTAATAAATTCATACCTTTCATTTATCCAACATTATATGAAGAAAGAGAAGTTTTCACAACCCCATGTCAATCTACCCTGTGAGTTATGTATCCCTCCTCATGGATTCCATGAGTAAGTACATGAGTGTACTTACTTTCTGCCTCTGTTGTAAAATTTGAAAAATCTACTTTCAAAATGCTATTTGAGTACCAGGAGACCTACATACTACAATGTGAGCCAAATCTGGCCACGGTTCTCTTCATAAAGTTGTAGTAGAACACAGTGTGTCCACTGGCATTCCCTGCTGTGACCGTTCATGCTGCATGTAGGACTCACGGCAGACCTCTGTCCTGGAACTCTCAGGTTTACTCTCTGACCTTTTGCAGAAAATGCCCACCACCTCTTATCCAACCCCAGGTCTTATTTTACCACGAATAAAACGTCACTGGGAGAGACTGGAGGGAGGAAAGGGAAGGGGAAATTTACATAATTCTAGTATCAAAATTAAATGAAATAATTAAAAGATAAAGCAGCATTCCTCCTTGGGCCAGAACTATGCTCTCTCTTTGTACTCCCCCAGGTGGCTGGATTCTAGGCTGGCCCAGTCCACTTGGTTCCTCAGACACATGCGGCACTGTGTCCTTTCCACAGCATGGTCTTCTATACTCAATCTGAATTGTTTTTGTTCTTTTTTAGTGGTATAAGAAGCCAGATTACAACCTTTTCACTCCATATATCCAGCATCGCCGCAGATACCCAACTCAACCATTTTACATTCTTCACCCCAAATTCATATGGCAGCTTTGGGATATTATCCAGGAGAACACGAAGGAAAAGATACAGCCCAACCCACCATCTTCTGGTTTCATTGGTAGGTGTATCTAATAGTTGGAGTGGTGGGATGGGAAAACAGGGTGAGCTCTCGTTCTACACAGAAAGAACCACGTTTAAGATATTAACCAATAAAAGGACAGTGTCAGTTTTGCATAACCCTGTAACAAAGCACTTGAAATTTCCAACTGTTACACAGAATTCTCTTATTTATATATGTGACTTGTCGGTCAGAACTGGCAATTATACTGCCCCACAAGGCACTGAAGGCATATCTGCACTTTCATATCCCGTCCTTTGGCTAAGATGGCCAAGGGCAGATTTAGATGGGATTGAAAACCATGTACCCACATATGCTTTCACAGTGGCCCCATGATAGATTCCTCAAGTGGCAGCCCAAGATGGCTAGTGAAAGTGTCTCAAAAGACAGGAGCCTTCAGGTCTAGACATGAGGAACTGGACATGCGCTGTTCAGTCCTTGACAGGAGGCGCGTTAAAGAATTTATGGATTTTACTCACTAACAAACCCATTCATATTGCTAGTAGGGCACCAAACTGAAGGGATATGTGATGCTGCAGGTTTGCTGGTGCACAGGGCAAAGGTGAGGCTAACCGCGGCATTTCATTGCACTGTCTCTGTGAGAGAGTACACTTGCAGCAGCCTAGCAGTGGGTTTTCACAGTTAATAATCATTCATAAGTGGCTTGTGTTGTTTTTCTGCTAGCTTTCAAACTCAAAATTTATGTTTTCCCCCCTTTCTTAATATATGTTGAAGCTTTTTACCCCATTTCTTTGATATTACCTCAATATGATATAGGAAGGCAGATCATGAATTCCCCCAGAGGAATATGAAAGGCTGCAACTGAACCAAAGATACTGACTTTGTTGCTACCCTAAGTTCAGTACCTTTACAGTATTCTTTGCTGCACTAAGGGTCTCTGTCAATAGAGGGGAGATATATAGTGACAACACTGGCTTCCTTTAAATTAAGGATATGATATCCTCAAGTGAGGCTTGCAACTTTTGGAGTGGGTTTACATCATCAGAATGATATGAAATATTTTGCATAATATCCAAAAAAAACCTTACTGTGGCTACTTTTAATGTCATGCCTTTAAAAGTTTCATTTGAAATCCCCAATTCTTTATCTTTTATAGTTTTTAAAAGACCAATGTAATCCAGTTCTCAGCAAAGAGTAAATGTTTATAATAATGATTAGACAGCATAAGGGGACATGGCCCAAACTTAATAGTCTGTTTTTATACCATCACCATATTTGAACAAGGCAAGAATTTTAAAGCAAAATTAGAGGGGTTCACACTTGTAAAGGTTCAGACAGATGGTCATAGCCAATGAAGGTAATTCCCAGAAGGTTGAAGAGGAGCTCAGGTACATGAGGCAGCTCTTTTCAGGGTTGTTCATTGTGGATGTGGAATTCTCCGACTCAGTGTTACCTTTGTATCTTTTTTGTGCAGGAAATGAACTACAATCATTGTCATTGCAACAAAGTAGGCTGGAAATGCCTTTGTGTTTCTTCTCTACTTGCAAAAATGTTGCAAGTAGCAACTTTGATCAAAAGTTGCTTAATTCCTTGGTCCTCAGTATCCCCAAGTGAGACAGGCTTTTAAGGGTAAAGTAGCTGGCCTGGCTGCAACTGTTATTTCCTAGCACTGTCTCATCCAGTGCATCATCTATTAGCCACATGACTATTTAAACTTCAATCAATCATAATTAAATAGCAAATAACATCTGTTTCTGAGTCTTACTATTTCACATCCTCAGTTGTGGCATCTTCCTGGTGTCTGCCATTTAAGACAACACTAATAAGGAGTGTTTTTATTGTCACAGAGCACTAAGTTTTGCCAATGAGAGAAAACAGAAATACAGCAAATTAATAAGAAAACATTAGGTTCCCTGCAGGAGCTGTGCTCTGTGGGTACAGATCAAGCTGCAACAGAGGACATCTGCTTGATTAGACTCACTTGCTGCCTCTGAACCTCAACATAGTAAAGGATTTGAAACTCTGACCACTATGGTCAGTGGCAGCAACATAGGTAACCTTTACCAGTGCTCTGTGGGCATCCCCATGCTGTTGTAGTCTTTGTACTTTCTCTTTGATCTTCGTGAGATGGGAGTTGATCTGTTCATTTATTCAGTGTTCTCAAATAGCTATACAATGATGTCAACTGCATCTCAGTCTCTCTCCCATGAGAACTTTCTGTGAAATCAATGAAGTGGGTTTCTTTGTTTTGTTGCTCAAAATGCCCTTTTCCTGCTCTGAAGTGTCGACTTGGTTAATCAGCATCTGTTATCTTTAAGTGTTCTAAGCCCCTCCTGAAGAAAACCCATTTCAAAGGGGCAAAGTGGGTTAGACTGTTTCAGTATGCACTCTTCACTGTGCCTGGGAACTGGTTACCAAGGAAGTCCTCATCCAAAGCTAGCCCAAAGCAGGGCCTTCCTTACCTTGCATTATACTTTTGTCCAATACTCTGCTGGGTGAAATAGTGTGAATCACTTATACATGCTCAGGTTTTTGTACACATGAAGTGGAGGGACCTCCAAAGTTCACTATTTTAACCAGGAAACATTTATTTCTTTGTACAGAAATGAATCCAGTAGGGGTTAGCTTCCCAAGGAGTTTCCCTTGAACTCCAAAATACAGTACTGCTGGTCCCTTTGACAGGCTTGCTCTGGGATCTTAATCCAGCACATAAAAGGAAGCCGTGTTCACAGGCAGTAGCATCCGATCCTGAGCACTTCTGTGCTCAGAGCACAAGTCTGAGATCTATGGTGGTGGGAAACCAAGGGGACTATCTTTCTTATGCTTTCAGTACAGTGAGACAGGGAGCATTATCACTTAGGTCAGTGTGCAGAGATGAACGTAACCACAACCTGAGAAGAAAATGAAGGGAAGGAGCAAGGACTGTGAAGTATCTCTTGCTTCAAGAACTGTGGAGTATCTCTTTTGTGTATGATCATGTTCTTATCCATGGCTGATACATATTATATTATAAAATAGGGGCATCTTCCATACACCTCAGTTCTACATCCACAGATTCAAGTAACTAGTAACTGAAATAATTTTTAAAATTAAAATTTTTTCTGACTATGTGCAATCCTTTTCTCATGTCATTATTCCCCAAACAATAACAACTATTTTTATAACATGGACATTGTTTTGGGTGCTATAAGCCATCTAGAGATACATAAAGTACATTGAAACATTTACAAAGGAATATGGGTGTTATATAACATCTCACAAGTGGTTTGAACACCTTCAGATTTGGGTATCTTCACAGTTCCCCACCCCAATACTGGGGAATGACAGTATTTGGTGAATGAACAAGTTTTCACTCACAGGCTCTCAAAGTTTAGCATGTCCCACATCACCTGCCTATATTAGTAATACATTTCTGCAAAGCAAAGCTCAGCAACTAAAAAGAATAATCAGTATGTGTGACCTCACAGAACTTGTGCAAGTCAGTACTATGGAGGTAGATTGACTGAATGATTTCCCAGAGCTTGTAATCACCAATCTCTACCAGGCTACGAGACTGGCTGTGTTCTTTCTGCTACAGAAGTCAGTATCCTTGCTGTGAGAGGAAGGCAGAGGCATGACTGACAGGCAAGAACAACTGAAAGGCAGTTTGGAGGCTAGCTGTTGCAGCCTTTCAATAAAAAGATTCTGAGTAATTGGAGGAGGTTGAAATTTCTATTTCTTATAGTCTCAAAGGCACTGATTCTGCTTCTGGGGTATTCAAATCCCCACTCTCAATCTCCTAGAAAGAATTGAAGTTTCAGGCAACTGTAAAAGTGTAGTCTATAGGTTTTATACTGATAGATGCATAAACAAAGTGATAGGCTTGGGTACCATGAGAGAAACCAGGATTCACACTTGCCCTCCTACTTATCATTTGATTATGGCTATGTTTAAACACAAGAGGAAAATTTACTTTTATTTATATTTACTTAAATAAGATAAGATTTTACAAAATATGACATGTATTTTTATCTCTTGAAACGGTGTAGAATTAAATCTTACACTCTGGACCTACTAGATATTAACTGCATTCTAGTCTTATGTTCTTGGAAAAAAAGAAAGTTTAAATATAAACATATCTTACTAAATTTGTATTGTTCAGAGAATTTTAATTAAGTCTGTTGTGTTTTGATCACACTCCTACATCCCCCCTCCAATTAATCCCCCTGTCCTTGTCTATGGCTTGTCTCTGTCTTTCCCCTGATCTCTCTTTTGCTTTCATATATGCTGTTTTATGTGTTTATAAAACATATAGGATCCACAGATGATAGAAAATGTTCAGGATTCCCAGAAAGAACAGAGATGCAATAGAATGTATGTACATTACAAAGGAGAATCTATTGGGTGGGTTGACACAGCGGGAGTCATGTAGTTCAACAACTGCAAAGTGTTGAGGGAAGAGATGCCCGGAAGAGCTGCTCAGGTGCCGGCAGCCAAGTGTGCCCAGAGCTGTGTCAGCTTTGGGATTTGAAACCAGCAAGGGATTTAGCCTTTTCCTCCATGCTTTAGAATCTACATATTATCATAATCTGCTTTTCCAATAGAATCACATATGAACAAAAGTGCTTCGTTTACAACTGAGCACATTATTGTATTGTTGGGAACAATGCAGCTTCTTTAATTACTTAAGAAAGCACTCTACAGCCTCTTCTCCATATCTCAGGGTTGGGAAATTATCACTTCTGGGGTCTTGTAGTTCATGCCAGTAGAGTTTGTTAAAGCTAATGATTTATTATTCTTTTAAAATAATGATTAGGAGCTGGACAGATAGCTCAGCATTTAAGAGTACCTGTGTCCCCGAGGAGATGGGCTTCATTTTCAGAACACTCATGTAACTCCGTAACTCTGCTTCCAGGATATCTGATCCCTGTTTCTGGCCTGCACAGGCTCCTGCATTCATGCAATGCACAAAAATTCACACAGCAAACACACGTACATATAGATAAAATAATAAATCTTTAAATAATAAGTTAACTAGAGGACATGTGTAAAGAATAATAATTAACATAAATACATATTTATATTAAATGAATTAAACTATACTTTCTTTGTATTTATTAATATAGAAAGATACTTATTAAACTCATAACTATAATGTTGTTATTCCTCTAAAATTCTATATATGTAGCTTAAAATTAGGTTTTCTGCATTTTAAACATCAGATCCATGCTACAAATTAGAAAGCTTGCCTATCAAAATATTTTTAAACATTATTTAAAATATGCATATTTATTGCATTATAACATTAAAATTAACTCAAATTCCATATTAATAGCTGAAAAATACCTTTCAAAACATTTCTAAATGATTCTGGCTCTATTCTGAGGTGCTGACATGGTCATTACTTAAAATCATAAAACCTGACTTTTAAAATTTTTGTGTGTGATTTCACTTATCAAAGTTGAATCAAGAGCAGATAAGCAGTTTAAACAGCCCTGTAATCCCTAAGGAAATAGAAGCATCCATCAAAAGTCTCCCAACCAAAAGAGGTCCAGGACAGATTGTTTTAGCATGGCATTCTACCAGACTTTCAAATGAGAGCTAACACGAATACTCCTCAAACTATTTCAGAAAATAGAAAGAGAAGGAGCACTGACAAACTCATTCTATGAAGCCAGTTACCCAGATACCTAAACCATACAAACACTCAACAAAGAAAGAAAACTTCAGTCCAATCTCCCTTTTGAACATTGATGCAAAAATACTCAATAAGATGCTTGCAAACTGAATTCAAGAACACATCAAACACATCATCCACCATGACAAAGTAGGCTTCATCACAGGGATGCAAGGATGGTTCAACATAAGAAAATTCATCAATGTAATCCACCATATAAACAAATTGAAAAAAAAATCACAAGATCATTAGATCATTAGATGCAGAAAAAGCCTTTGACAAAATCCTACACTCCTTCATTATAAAAGTCTTGGAGAGATCCAGGATGAAAGGCCTATACATAAACATAATAAAGGCTATATACAGCAAGCTGCTAGCCAACATCAAGTTAAATTGAGAGAAACTTAAAGCATTCCTGCTAAAATCAGGAACAAGACAAGGCTGCCCACTCTTACTATATCTCTTCAATATAGTACTAGAAGTTCTAACTGTAGCAATAAGAGAGGTAAAGGAGACCAAAAGGATACAAATTGGAAAGGAAAAAGTTAAAGTATTACTATTTGTAAATGGTATGATAGTATACATAAGTGACCCCAAAAATTCCACCAGAGAACTACTGCAGCTGATAAACTCCTTCAGCAAAGTGGATGGATACAAGATTAAATAAAACGGAAAATCAGTAGCTCTCCTATATACAAGTGAAAAATGGTCTGAAGAAGAAATTAGGGAAACCACATCCTTCACAATAGCCACAAATAATATAAAGTATCTAAGAGTAACTCTAACCAAGGAAGTCAAAAACATGTATGACAAGAACTTCAAGTCTATGAAGAAAGAAACTGAAGAGGATACCAGAAGATGTAAAGATACCTCATGCTCATGGATCAGTAGGATTAACATAGTAAAAATGCCCATCTTACCAAAGGTAATCCACAGATTCAAATTCGATGCAGTCCGCATCAAAATACCAACACAATTTTTCGCAGACCTTGAAAGAACAAGCCTAAACTCCTTATGGAAAAACAAAAACTCAGAATAGCTAAAACAATCCCATACAATAATAGAATTTCTGGAGGTATCTCCATATCTGAACTCAAGCATTACTACAGAGAAATAGGAATAAAAACTGCATGGTGCTGGCATAGAAATAGGCTGATTCATCAATGGAATGGAATCAAAGACCTAGAAATAAGCCCACACACCTATGCATACCTGATTTTTTACAAAGGAGCCAAAACCATACAATGGGGAAAAAGATAGCATCTTCAACAAATGGAGCTGGTCTAACTGAATGTCTACATGTAGAAAAATGCAAATAGATCCATATTTATCACCCTGCATAAAACTCAAGTCCAAATGTATCAAAGACCTCAGTATAAAACCAGATATACTGTATCTGCTATATGAGAAAGTGGGTAAGAGCTTTGACCTCATTGGCACAGGAAACAACTTCCTGAACAGAACAGTAATAGCTCAAGCTCTAAGATCTACAATTAATACATGGGACCTCTTGAAACTAAAAAGCTTCTGTAAAGCAAAGGACACTATCAATAGAACAAATGAGCAATCTACAGATTGGGAAAAGATCTTCATCAATCCTACACCCAACAAAGGTTTAATATCCAGAATATATAAAGAACTCAAGAAATTAAATACCAACAAACAAAATAATCCAATTAAACATGGGATACAAAGCTAAACAGAGAATTCTCAGGAATCTTGAACGGTGGAGAAGCACTTATAGAAATACTCTACATCTTTAGTCATCAGGAAAATGCCAATCAAAATGACTCTGAGATCCCATCTTACACCTGTCAGAATGCCCAAGATCAAAAATTCAAGTGACAGCACATGCTAGCAAAAATGTAGAGAAAGGGGAACATTCCTCCATTGCTGGTGGGCATACAAACTGCTACAACCACTTTGAAAATCAACCTGGTGCTTTCTCAGAAAACTGGGAATAGCCGCTCTTAAGACCCAGCTATACTACTCCTGGGCACACACTTAAAAGATGTTCCACCAACAACAAGGATGTTTGCTCAACCATGTTCATAGTGGCTCTATTTGTAATAGCCAGAAACTGGAATCAACCTGGATGTCCCTCAACTGAAGAATGGATACAAAATTGTGGTACATTTACACATTGGAAGACTGCTCATCCATTAAAAACAAGGATATCATGAAATTTGCAAATAAATAGAAAAGGTCATTCTGAATGAGGTAACCCAGAGCCAGAAAGAAACACTTGGTATATACTCACTTAAAAGCGGATTTTAGTCATATAATACAGGATAGAGATGCTACAATGCACAGACCTCAAGAAAATAAGCCTGATGGACATCTTAGGCTGCATGTGGGCCCTTTAGTTAGGAGAGGTATGGGATATCTCTGACATGGACTATATTGCCTGCTTTTTGATCAGTTCCCCCTGATGGGACTTCCATACAGGCCCACTAGAGAGAAAGACAAACTCTGTCTTCATGTGAATAGATGAGCTGGGGTGTCTGTGTAGGGAGGCGCCCCTGTTCTGAAGAATATGAGAGAGGGGATATGGAAGGAAAGGAGGGACTGGGAGGAGAGTAGGGAGGGGCCTATGGACTGAGATATAAATTGAATTTAAAAAAAGAAAAATGTATGTGTCTGTATATATGCATATCCCACACCACACATTAAGGTCAAAGGATAATTTCCCTGTGTTGGTTCTGTCCTTCCAACATGTGTGTCCTGGGAATCAAGCCTATCAGCCTTCATGCCAGGTGCTTTTATCCATTAAATTGTCTCACTGATGCCAAACCACTTTTATTTTTCAAAAATCCATTTCATGAGTATGCAAGTCAAAAGAAGCCTGGAGATACTGTTTTCACACAGATATTAGCCCAATACTTTTGCCACACCAAAAGAGAACAGTACTTACTGGCTTCATTAGCTTTGCTTGGCAACAGTTTGGGGTCAAGGTCTTGATATGTGGTCCAGGATGACCTCAAACATGGAGATTCTCTTGATTGAGAATCCTGAGTGCTGAAACTACAGGTGTAAAGCAGCTTTTTTTTTTAATTTTAAAGAATCTTTTATAATGTTTCAGATTTCATAAAAGGAGGTAAATAACATTATTAACTAAATGTTTAAACTTTTAAAAATATCAAATAATTCTTTTCACCATTCCCAGCACTACTTTTCTGATTTTATTTTATCCTAGTTTATGTCTCTATAATATCCACATCTTAGAGTAACAGTTGTTCCCCCAAGTGGGCTCCCACAGACCCAGCACATGCTCAACACTTGCTGGAAGACTGAGCAGGTGGGACATAGGTCTCTCAACTTCTGGGCCATCCATCAGTGAATTGTGTGTTTCTTGCAGGATCCTCACCTCCTCCTGTGTCACTTTGTGGTTAATATCTTGAATTCTACAGAGGCCAGGGATATAACTTACTAGCTCTAAACCCCATTTTTATTCATAAAACAAAGTCTTTATAGTGAAGTTTTTATAGGACTAAGAACAGTAACTACTTAATAGTAACAGTTCTTAGGTGTAATTCTGCAGAGCCTCCTCTAAAGATTTGTTTGAGATGAAATAATGCCATATTCCCAAACAGAAACAGATGTTCCCTCTTTAAAGGTCTAGTCAAGGTGGAAGTAGCCTTTCATTTCCTTTGATGTTCCAAAGGCCATAAACTTAGTTACATGCAAAAATTCTTGTCTATTTTTATTTTATTTATTTATTATTATTATATGCCCTGACTGCAGTCACTCTTCCCTCCACTCCTCCATCGCCATCCACTGTTCCTCTGTTTCTGGAGCTTCAGAAAAGAGCAGGCCTCCCAGTGATATCAGCCAAACTCAGCATAATAAGATGCGATAAGACTAGGCATGGTGGAGGAAGGGTCATAGGATCCAGAGGTATTGAAGACACCAGAAAACCTTGCCTTACAGTATTAACTAAGCAAGCCTTATAAGGGCTCACGGAGACTGAAACAGCAAGCACAGAGCCTGCATGGGTCTGCTCCAGGCCCTCTGCATGCATGCTGTGTTCTTTAGCTTAGGATTTTTGTTGGACTCCTAACAGTGGGAATGAGGGTGTCTCTGACTCATTTGGCTACTCATGGGACCTTTCTCTTCTACTAGGTTGTTTTATTCAGCCTTAATACGAGTGCTAATCTTTATGTCTGTTTTTTCTTTTTATTATTGAGTATCTTTATTCTCCCAGAGTACTTGATTTCATGGACTAATTATGTCAATGAGCCATTGCTCTAACCATGTACTAATAGATATTACAAATTTATTCTATGTGTGACATAATTTTGATTTCCATTAAGCTATTTTCTTAAGTCAAAGACTTATGGTTAGATGACCACTGTAAGCATACATACTCATTTCCAACAGTCACCTAGTTGGATTTTTAATCAAAGTTTGCATCTGTCCACAGGGTACAGTAGAAGACACTCTGGAGATATAGTATGAGTACAAACTCCCCATACAAGCAATAAGGGGACTTGAACACCTGCTTAGCTACACAATGTTATTAAGCAGATACAGTAGAACCACTTAGATGGCCAAAAAGAATGACCTGTTTCTTTGAATGGTGTTTTAATCTTTTAGCATTTTCATCCCTAGTTAGATAATAGTGATTGCATCTTAGAACCTGATGCAGTGAAGTCATTAATTCTGCTACAGCCTGTCTGAATAGACAATGCTTTTCTTGGATTCCTACAGCATCTATCTTGCCCATAACTACTTCTACGGAGAATGAATGAACTCAGTGAGAGTCATAAAGCCTAGCTCATTCACTGCTAGTGTGTAAGCAATCTAGAAAAGGCCAGCCTCCCAAATCTTAGTAGGTAATTATGGCCAGCAGTTTAACACACCAGACACTGAGCTGGCTTGTCATGTTTTACTGCCAAGTTTTAAATATATAAACCACTAACATTCCACCCATTTCTTCAAAGGCAACATCTACTGATGATACTGTAATACTTCTAAAATTGACAGATGCAAACACTAAAATTTCAGACTATTTAATAGGTAAACAAGAATTGCATGCTTAACAACTTCCTTTTCCAGTTTATATCACACTTTAGGATTCAGTTTTCCAATATACTATTAAACTGAGAACAATTCAAAATAACAAGCCAATTAAGTCCTTATTGGTGATGGTATAAAATATATCATAACTTTTTGCATTTTTCTATAAACAATGAATCAAGTGCCATAATATAAATGAACTAAAAATTAGGCTTTTGAATATTATTGCTCATTATATTCTTTGATGTGGTAGATGTATCTTAAATTATTGTCTTATTACATACGTTCATGTTTCCAGCAACTTTCAATTGCAGATATATTCTATTGTTCACTTTAAAAGCCTCTAATTCTTTTGCTGAAATCAGAAGTATACCTTAAGTGTTCCCTTTCATGATCAAATATATGAAAAGACTCAAAAAAAAAAAAAAAACAGCTGCAAGATTTCCAGTAGCCTGGCGTGTTTCAGTGCAGTACCCAAGCCTTTTCACCCTCCACCATTTAGACTGTCTGCCTTATTCTGTTGGACATACTCCAAAATTTCTAATGAACAAGTGTTAATTAAAAGTGACTTAAACTGAATTTTTTTTTGCTGTTAATTATCAATTTGTGACTTCATATCAGTAGCCTCGTTTTTCTATTTGAAAAGATATTTATACTAAGAATATGCCAATGGTAAACGTTCTTCCAGGTGAAAGCAGCATAATTTTTGTTGAGTCAGATTCTACTCCTTACTAAGTAGTTACCTGAGTAACTAATTTTTGTTGAGTCAGATTCTGCTCCTTACTAAGTAGTGACCTGAGTCCCACAGTATACCACCCATGGATGCATGCCCACAAGGCTGCCTGACTTTTCTACATTGTATAATGCATATATGTTGAAGGTCAGCTTCAATATCCAAGGGTATTGGATAAAATGAGGAGGGGCATTATAGAGTCGGTGACTAATCACCCAGAAAATTTCTGAGGGTACAAATCTTGATTCTCTAGGCCAGAACTGATTGTAACTAGATGGTTGAAGCTGGACAAGCTCCAACAAGCAAGTTCCAACAATCTCCCACAACTACATGTAAATATAGATACGTTTGGTGGATGAAGCCAACTCCAAAGAATGAGCTCCAACAATTTTATTTTTTCTCCCAGTGCTTATACATCCAACTAAAATCTTCTAAGCAGTACAAAAATCATGTGGTTATATTCTATTTTTCTATATACAATAAGCATACGTAGAAAAAAAATCATGTTTCCCAATACCCTCCCGTGATCAAATGTTTCACGTATTATGGGTGAAATACAAATGTGAAAAACAAATTATTCCCAAGAACCCACATACATTTGTTACTAAGCAACTTGTCATAGACTAACAAAGTATAAGCAAGCCAGGTAATTTTTCAGTTTCTCTTTACTAGCAGACTGAAATTTGTGGTTACAAAGCAAGAACCAATCATTTTACTGTTTATCTTAAAAACTGATTGTATAAAAATTAAAAGAAGCCAGGCACAGTGGCACATGTCTGTAATCCCAGCACTCAGGGAGGCAGAGAAAGATGGATCTCTGTGAGTTCGAGGCCAGTGTGGTCTACAGAGCAAATCCAGGCCAGCCAAAGCTACACAGAGAAACCCAGTCTTGAAAAATAATCTTAAATAAATCACAAATCTAAACTTTTATCTAAAAAAAAACAATCAGACATTTTCTACTTTAAATCTTCAAGGTGAACAACTACTCATTAACAATTTTTATTAAATCATATCAGGAAACAGAGGGCAAAAATGGGAGTAAGAAATTAATCATCTTGATCAGCAGCCCATGTTCTGGGAGAGTGATGTCATCCAGGGCTATTCTTGCTCCCTAACCTTAAAAGCGCCCTAACTCACCTATTAAAAGAGTGCCTTTCTGAACTTTAAATTGTTCCTCAAGATTTCTACATCAGAACCATATACAAAAACATCTTACCCTAACTTTCTAAAACTATTTAAGTCAAATCAGGTACTCTGTAAAAATCATTGACTGATCTAAACAGAACTATTTTATGAAAGTTCATCTTCATGTTAATCTGCAGAAAAATTGCCCAAATGAGTGGGCTGTCTCCCAAGAAGCAGTCACATCAGACTATAGGCAGTGAGGGTCTCCCAAAGCCACTCACACCATACCACATATGTGAGGAATGTAGCAATGACAAACATGAGACGGTACCGAAGCAGCAAAAGCAATCTGGATATGAAGCCTCTCTGATGGAGATGTTCCTCCACAGATGCACATACATGGCAGCTGTGCAAAACGGTGATCCATCGCCAGGAAGCTCACTTGCCCACTTTCCTGCGTGGAGTCCACCACATATAGGCATGCCCATGAGACTTCTGACTCCCACACTCTGTCACGTGAATAAATGCATGGCCCTGAGGCTGCCTGACTCCCACAGTGTGCCATGCATGTGTACATGTCCACGAGCGCCTCATTCAGTCACAGCTTGATAGAACATGAACCTGGGTTCAACTTTGACTTTGGTTCAGCTTTCAAAGCAAATCAGTATCCATCTGCATATCATGCTGAGACATATAACATGCTATTTAATTAAGACCAATTGAAATGATTTTTAATTGTTTTGATAATTTCATTGCTGCGTACAATATTAAAAATCACACATTTGGCAAATTGAAACATCTTGAGCCCTTACTTCCTAAAGTATACTAATTTTTTTTGTTCAAATGAATCACTCATAAAGAGTTATATAAAAAAAATTTGGCTGTATAAAAAAAGAGTTGAATTTTATGTAACAATTTTAAGTAGCTAGTCACATACCCATTTGATTAGCTTGGGAAAATCTATCGAAAACATTTACATGCTTGTCAGTCTTTCAAAGTTCAGTTCCAAGTTGAAGCAATAAGATTTCTGTGAGTGATAAAAGCAGCTGGACTTTCATAGTTGGTAAATAAGATTATTTAACAGAAACAGTCTTTAATAAATTTTTAAAAGTTAGTAGCTACGGAATTTTGTTGTACTTAACCAACCTAGGGAACTTGGGTTTTGTTTTTTTGTTTTGATTTTTTAAGCTTTTTTTTTTTTTTTTTACATTCGGGTAATCATCAGAAGAAATAGAAGAAATCAAAAATGAAATCTAAACAGTTGCAAAACCAGATATGAATTTCTTATGGCCGTCTGTTGGAAGGAAATGGTTATGAAATGATACTTGAATTTAATATCTATGTTACCTGCACACAAAAACTGAGCAGGGACGTGTGGCTGCCCATTCCCAGACCTGCTTGTGCGGCCGGCACTTGGCTGCAGCTTGGGTTTAGAGTGGGCTTCTACCCTCCCCTCCTAGAATGTGGATCACTGAGCGTGGGCCTGTGTTGGTCATGGGTAACACTTGCTTTCCCTTTGGAGAATTGAAATTTTGGAACATCTGAAGCAGAGCCCTGTGATGACCCACTCCTGATGAATCCCTGAATGCTAAGCATCAAAAATGTGTCCCTGGTTAGGATTCCAGGGGCGGTACTACCTTAGTCACCTCAGCTTGTAACAGAAATAACACAGTCTCTGTGCCCTAAGCATCAGAAAGTATCTCTGCCATAGTTCTGAAAGGCAGAAGTTCAAGAGCAGGGTTCTGGCTAGTTCATTTCTTGGAGAGGGCTCCCTTCTTTCTTTGTTTAGTATGCACATGACATATTGCATGTTAAAAGTCACTCATTAAAGACCAAACCTTTGTAATATGCTAAGCAAATTACTCTGTCACCACCAAAATGAGAGCGAGGATCTCAACAGGAATTTTAGGGAAATGCCTCCAGTCCTCAGCAGATGTCACACTCACTGCTGGAGAGAGGAGAGTATCCTATGTGACTTCCTAGAAAAAGGAAACCGGAGTTTGTGTCCAGCATTCCCTGAGTTTCTCTTTTGCTGATTTTACTTGTATTCTTTGCTGTGATGCAGTGAAACTGTGTGCCATACCCTGTGAGTTCCCGTTTGACTCATCAGCTATAGAGTTGTGTGAGATGCTCTGTCCCTGTAGCTTATTACAGTAAGTCAGAGGAAAAGAGATCCAAGTGCCGTTGCTCTGACACCGTGTGTAGATCTTTAAGTTGTCACAGCATTGCCCAAGAGGTTCTCCAGTGAAAAACCAAATATTTTTCTCAGCATAATATTGGAACACTTTCCCAACTCATCCTAAAAATGGGTTTAGTCCCATCTGTTCATGTAAGGATGCATTCCTTAGCTTGTTTCAAAGCATTTCTCTAAGGCTCTAATGATTTGCATGGTACCTACCCTTATAAATTTGGATATTAATTGAAGTTATCTCTAACAGCATTCAAAAGACTTTGTCCTTCAGTTCTTCCTGCCTCTCTACAGTCCCTAATCCCACATGCCCTGTCCCCATGCATATTCTCTGAGCCACGCAGAGCTGTCTTCCATCATTGATGTCTCACTAGTTTCATCTGCAAACTATAACAAAGAATATTCTTCAGGTTTTGTTTATTGCTGTGTACTACTACTTAGGGAGGTTATGTATAAATTTAAATACATTAGAATGATTTTTAGTATTTGTCTTAAGCAGAGCCTGGAATCTAAACTTATGAATTCACAATGGCTTTAGGAAAGTTAAAATACAAATTGTATATCTGCCAAATAGTTACTTGCAGTGATTTATAATTAAATTATTAAGGAATAATCTCTTTCTTTGGGACATTATGTCTCCCAGGCTTCCTTTCATGTGTAGGTGAACTATTAGTTATTTCTTTCTCTTTGAAGGTACTTCCACACCAGTTATGACATCCATACTTCAGCTGACTGCCACACACACTGTGGGCATACTGATTATTATTTGAATTTTAGCACACTCTGAGCTAGTTTCATAGTTCCAGGAAGCTACAAGTTCACATGAGAATGCAAAATGAGATGGGAAATCTCTGTCTGATAGACAGACTTCAAAAGGAATTGTGCAGGTAACTCAGGGCAGATCCCACACTGGCATAAGCTCCATCGAGCTTTAGTTTGGCCAGTTTTGAACAACTGACCAGCTTTTATGTCTCTGGGGTCTTGAACTTTTTAAGATACAAAGAAGTTATATAAGAAAATACTATAACTGTAAAGCTTACTATATTGAAAGCATATCTTTTTGCTTATGCTTGGAACAAAATATTTACTCTATGTTTAATAGAGATAGGAATTAAAATGTAGCAGCCAACTCACAAGAATGAAGTTTTCTCCAGAATACTCACTAGCAAAAGTAGGCTGTTTAATCTCTTCCTGACCAAAACAACAGCAGGACTGTCCACAGAGAGTATCTATAGTCATTCCTACTTGGCTGAAATAATTCAATTCTAGTCTAAATGCCAAAAAAAAAAATTGCCCCCCCCCCTTTTTTTAACCAGGAGAGCTCAGGGACCCTTCATGGCCATTTTTTTTTCAAGGATTTGTATCTTAGACCAGCTTAAGCCTTAAAGCATGATCCACAGACCGCTGTGACAGAAGTACCCAGCTGGACCCGTGTACATGTTTGACCATCACATGTGTGCTGCTCTTCCAAAGGACCCACCTCTGATTCCTAGCTCTCACATCTGAAAGCTCACAACCTCCTGTAACTCCAGCTCCAGGGATTTCAATGTCTCTAGCCTCTGCAAGCACCTGAAATCACATGTATAAACCTACACACACACACACACACACACACACACACACACACAAATTTTAAAAGGTCCGTAGAGTGTTGACTAGCTGATGGGCTATAAGGTGCTCTTATATGAAGCCACAACAAAATGTCCCTAATATCTGTAGAAGAGTTTACAGGATACCATTGCCACCAAAACACAGGAACTCAAGTCCTGGATATAAAACTGTATGTTATTTGCATGAAATCTGTACTTCTCCACGTATTTTTACCATGTCTAGATTTCTTATAACTGTTAATGTAATGGAAATGCTATATAAATGACCCTTATACTGTATCCTGTAGGGATGATAACAAAATAGGCCTGTATATGCTCAACACACACTTGATTTTTTTTCTGAATATTTCTAGTTAAATCCATAAATAAATTAACTAGAAATATTAAGAAAACTATTCTAAATATTCCATAAATATAGAACCCTAGAATATGGTGCGGATTGGGTGTTAATCACTGATGAACTAACATGCCAGCACGACATGTGCATGCTTGGTAACAGGCAGAAAGTAACTGATGCACAGGTAAAATCATAGCTATACTAGAAAATTCCACCATTCCAGCTCCATAGACTTGGAAGCTGGGAAGGATTCATTTGCAGTGAATTCATCTGCACCCATATAATTAAAAAAAACCAAGAATTTAGTTCTCTGTAGGTGGATAGCTTTCCTACCCCCATACCAATGTCTGCAGTAGTTCTTACTGTACCACTGTAGCACCTGACAGAAACAAGGGAGAAAGAATTTCCTCAGCCTCACCATTCCATCATAGTGGGAAAGGCATCATGAAGTAAGTCATGATGTTCATGGTGACAGATAGATGTGATGCTTAGTCTTCATGTGGCCATAGACTATGAAGCAGAGCAGGCACCCAACCAAGGACTGATTATAAAAAAAGACCTGTCCCTACTGACCTCCATCTACCAGGAAAACCCCACATCTTACAGATTCCATGGACTCCCCAAACAGCAACACATGCAGTGGAACAGGCATTCAAAGCATGATCCCAGAGGACACACTTCAGCCTCTAAGGAGATAATCCCTTATTGGTGACTTTACCCATGGAGAGCAAATCTTCCCAGAATCATTACTGCCACCAAAATGGAGAGACTAGTGTTGTATTTGTTGCATACTCTGATGGATAGGTGCCCTAAGGTCATGAAGTGGGTGCCAACACCTTATTCTTCATTGACCTTACTGACATCAGTTACTTGAGGATGGCCTAGGGCAGAGCTGCCACCTAGTTAATGTGTGTGCTGTGACCAAAGCGAGAGCTCTCATAAACATGGACAGTTAAGGAAACGAACTGACCAGTTTGCAGAGTTTTGACATAGCTCTTTACAGACTCTCTGAGTGAGGTACCACAATACCCTGCTGTGGTATAGCATTCTCAGCACAGAGTTTCAGGACAGTCCCTGGAGCAGCACCCCTTCTGTTCCCCTCTACACCTTGCATACAAGGAAACCATTTCAGCCTCAACTTCCAGATCCCTCTTGGCAAAAGGAGTTCCTTCACACCTCACCTCAGCAGCACTCACACAGAATTTCTTTGATTTGGGATTAGTTTTGTTTTCTGGTCCTGGGGTCAAACTCAGGCTTTCCCTATGCTAGGCAAACGCTCCATCCTTCTAGCCTTGGTTTTAGATTGCTGTGATTAATTTCTTTAAAATTTGATTAATTTCTTGGAAACTATGACAGTCCTCTGCAGAACAAGTTAGATGGAACAGAAGCAGCATGACTTTATGCTTTGTTCATACTACATAAGAATATCACTTTCAGATAATGTATTAAGTATACTTTTCAAGTTAACCAGACTTAGATTCACACTCTTAATTCCAGAATTTCATCAGCTGAGGCAGGAAGATCTCAGGTTAAAGGTCAACGTGGGCTACATATTGAGGCCCTGTCTCAAAACTTTGTGATGGTGGTACAGAAATTTTAAAAAAAGGTAAAAGAAAAAAGATGGAAAGAAAAAGAAAGAAAAGAAAAATGAGCTTGAATGGAGAGCAGTATCACTTAATGATTTTGTAGCTGTCCACTGGAAACATTTAAAATTGAAAACAGCTTCAATAATGAGAGCTTTCATGAGAATTATAACTTATTCATCATTGTTATAACCCAGACTGGATTTTCACTCACTACACTCCTGTACTGTATGAGTTTGTTTCAAAATCCTGGGCCCAAGGAATCCTCCTGCTCCAAAGTATTCACTGGCTATTAGTGAATTCCCTCACATATGACTACAAAACACAATTCTGTTAATATAAATCTTAAAATCTACACCTTGATGCCATTGTATAGGGCTGTTTCACTGTAAGATTAACCATCTGAAGTATGGTTTCTATTCAATTTGTAATAAACTTTCATAATCAGATTTTTATAACATTCGTTTCTTCAGAACGTAGCAGTGCATGGGAGATACATTTGTTGACTGTAGCATAAGAGAGTAAACTGGCCATTGTCCGTCACACTGGAGCAAGGTGCCCTTCCATCCAGTTTTGTCTTTGTATGTGTTTTCGGTCTGCAGTACAAACTGAACAAGTGAGTGGATGCTTGCAGTGTTCTCCATTTATATACTCACTCCCCCATCAGCCACTCTCCATACGGAAACTGCAACACTCCGGAAGTAAAGAATGTGTATCTCACTGCAGTCATCTACGTCACTCTGCACAGCTCCAGGAACTCTCCCCCTTTCCCCTTTGTTGGAGTTTCTCACTGTATTTTCGTTTCCTTCTTTGTCAGGGATCCTCATCATGATGTCCATGTGCAGAGAGGTGCATGTGTATGAGTACATCCCTTCTGTCCGGCAAACAGAGCTTTGCCACTACCACGAGCTGTACTACGATGCAGCCTGCACCCTGGGGGCATACCACCCACTGCTCTACGAAAAGCTCCTGGTGCAACGCCTGAACACAGGCTCTCAAGAAGATTTGCATCATAAGGGCAAGGTGGTCCTGCCAGGCTTCCAGGCCCTGCGGTGCCCAGTAATCAACCCCAACAATACACACTCATAAAATCGAACTCTTGGGAACTGATGTGCAATAAGGGACTGCTGTCGTCCTCAAAGTCACAAAAGAATACTTGAAGATAGATTTAGACAATGTGTCGTCTTTAACTGCAACTTAGTGGACGGGAGAATTCTTTCTAGTGCAAGCCATTTGGGTAACTACTACTGCCATGAATATAGAAATGGAACTTTAAAACCACACAAGAAATAAGCAAAAACAGGATACACAGAAAGAAACAGATGTGTAGCCATGAACATGATACCTCTAAACATGTTAACCTCTACAACAGGGACACTCTGTGGTACAGTTGGTTCCAACCACAGGTTTGAATGATACTACTGATGATACTGTTTCCATCTAGAAATATCCAAGTTGAGGTCCTACAGCTAGCATATTACTTGTACTTGCATTCTTCATTAAGAAGCCTGGGTTTTGTGGTGAATGTCTGAATTCTCACTCAGATGTGTTTAACATTAACATGATTTTCAACCACAGCTTTGCAGCTTTGCTTCCCAGCACTCTCTGGATGTTACAACTGAGAACCAGGGTACGCTACAGCTACAACTCATCCAAACCAAGTAATTCAAGAAGCCAAAACCAAACTTCTGCTGGCAGCAAGGAACAGCTCCTTTGTCTCCCTGACGCATCTTTCACCCAGCAGCAGCTGGCATACACAGGTGGCAGTACAGGTGGTCCTGCAGGGCTGTGGCTGTCAGGTTTCCCTGCCTTGTTCTTTCACTTCATGCTTCTGGCCTTCAAGAACACCCTGTAGCTCTCACATAGCCAGGGACATGTAGAACACTTACAGTATCCCTGCATTTCTGCATCCTTGTTCCTCCTAAACTACAAAGGATGGTTTTGAAGTACCCGTTCTGAGCTGCACAGGACACACCCCTTTCTGCCAATTCTATATGAAATTGCTGTAGGCTTTTCTCAAGGATTAGAAACAACCCTCATGTGCTCTGAGTGTTCCCCAGTTCTATTCATGAATATCTAGGAATCCACTCACATTTTACGTTAAGAATGCAATGGAGACACAGATTGGTTTTTGAACAAAGTGAATACATGTGTGACTGATGCACAGACAGGAGAAAGTGTTTTTCCCAGTGGATAGCTGTATTCAGATTTTAAAACTAGGCTTCTATCACTAATACATCCTTTTGTCTGGAGTTTTTGTTTGCTTGTTTTTTTATGAAAATAGTGGAAAAGAATCATGTTAGAATTCTGTAATTAAACAGGCAAGGCTGTTATTTCAATACCAATCCAAAGAAACTCTCAGTGGTATAGTTAAAACCTTGACAATAACATTTTAATTAAAGGCAAGCTCCACCCCTTGAAAAATGTGTGAGTATCAAGGTTTTGTGGGAGAAGAAATGTTTCATGTTGAGTTTGTTCCAGAACATTCTAAGGATTACTTCCTAAGGAAGACTGGTTTTCTGAGACTACTAGCTTCTGTTTGGTTATTATCCCCTGCAGAGTTGAAGCAGGACTGCAGATGTCCCCAGTGGCTTGCTACAGCAGTGAAGAGAGAGGGGTCAGGCTTTCAGTTTTTAAACATTTAAACAGTTTTTTTTTTTAATTTAAAAGTATAAATAAATGACAGCATCCGCTGACAGCCCATTCTCAGCTCCACAACTATCATCTTCTGTTCAGCCTGGTCCAACCATGTAATCTCAGGAAAGTTTGGCCTTGTCACCATATTGGCATGTCTAATCATCTCTGTAACTAGAGGATGCAGACTGATGGGTTACGCATATTTTCAACCTGTAGTCCTTGAAGCTTTCTAGATCTTCCAGGGTTGCCATTTTAAATGCTCACAACCATTAAGTTTCCTTTTATGGGCTTGAAGGGAATTCACTTATAGGCATACTTATTATCCTAGACAGTCCTCTTTGGGGGCATGAGAATTTAGTTAGAGAATAACTTATTAAGGTCAGTGTAAATATTCAAGTTCAAAAGCCCCACAAAACACTTCAAAGGTTGTTAAACAGCACTGTTGCCACACATGGACTTTTAAAGGGCTGCTCTCAGATTTACGGGGTTACAAGGAGACTGCAGAGCATAAAGGAAATTTAATTAACTTCAAATTCATTATGATTCTTGAGAGTCTGTTAAACATTCAGAAAATGTGGTGATCATATTAATATACTGTTGGCTAGTCACTCTTGTATTTAAAGTTTAAATAGCTTAGCCTCTTGCAAATGTCACAAACCAATGGCTAATGCAATGGTCACCTCTTGTGCTAGTTAAATGAATCCCAAGTGGCCGGATTTTGCCAGACATTTGCAAGTACTTCCACACCACATTTGGTAACCGTAAATGAACCTATGGAATAGCAACACTAACCACCCTCCCACCTCATTTATCACTGGCTCTGGCTCTTGCAGAACTATGTGACTTCTTCTGTGAAGGGACTCTGGTTAGAACCTCATGGTGCCGCCAGATGCCACCAGGTGCTGCTCGTCCCACCCTCAGGACTGACAGATGTCACATTTCTTCGTGTTGCAAGAAAATACCACTGTTTCCTCCTCCTCCTCCTCCTCCTCCTCCTCCTCCTCCTCCTCCTCCTCCTCCTCCTCCTCCTCCTCCTCCTCCTCCTTCTCCTCTTGTTCCTATAACAAAGACTGTAGAGTGGCCCAAGAATGACAATTTAGCCACTTACAGATTCTCTCTAACTGTGTCTTCAACTGCTCACAAGACGCAGGAGATAATGTATAATGAAGATGCCCCCACCACAGATGCACAGAGTAACAGGGCTTGGCCCCTGTGGCTCAGCCCACCACATCCTCACAGAGCTATTTCTTTGTCAGACTCTGGAAGGATAAGTGGGGATTAAATAAAAGTTGCATGCAAGCGTATAAGGTATGCTTTAGTGGGCAAGTTAGGGCCTAGAGTACATCTGAGTTCCCTTGTCTCTGTTGTCTACCTGGTCTCTGAGTTCAAGGTGCTTTGCTTCAGAAGTGGCACTTCACTTGTATCTTAACCTCTTGGACTCTCAGCCAGTCAACCTGGACTTTCTGAATAAAAGTAGTGCTGCAGTGGTTTCAGAAATGTTTGCAGAAGTGAATGTCAAAGGGCCTGGTTTACTCTGCCATGCTTATCTAGTGCATCTGCTGGAAAAGAGCGCAGCCTGTTGCCAGCTGACCATACTCATGTCTTTTGGATTAATTGGGCACTGTTTGATTGCATCAAATGAAATCAGTCTTCCATGAATTATGGTAGGATAAAAGGCTTTGGTGTGCATTCGTGACTTGATTAAGTTTTACAAGATTTTCTTAGAACACCTGTACGGTAGTCTCCATACCTGTTCCATCATGCTGTTCATTTCAGTTCGACTTTCCAATAGTCGAATGCTACCCATGGCTACATGACTGTTCAAGGCAGCTTATTAAACATGAATAGGAAGGTAAAACATGCCTGTATTTCAGCTCACTCGTTATATCTGGACAATTCCATTGTGAGATTTTTTTTTTCTGCACTTCTGTCATTTGAGCTTTGTTTAGATTCTTGGTGAATGAGCACCATTTCTCTAGCAGCTGAAGAAAATGAAATACAAGTTCTAGTTCTTGCTTTGTTAAATGAATGAAGCATTCAACAAGAAAAGAAACTCAGCATATTCTCTACAGGATTAGGGTAGTGACTTTAACAAATTAAAGCTGCTGATAGAGTTCCTATCCTTAGCATAAAAGTATACATGTAGATGGTTATATAATTGTATATATATGTATATATACTTATCTACATACATGGTTGGTTTTGTATTATCTTTTTCTTTCATCTTTATGATAAAAGATTTACAATAAATTTTATTTTAGTTATTAAAACACTAATAATATTTTAAGAGAAGGAAACAAATATTTTATTTGTCCTTCTGCTAAAAATGAAACCAGTGTTCTGCTCTCAGCATGCATGCTCATACTCTACATATCTTGGCCACATTAAAAAAACAATGACCCAAACATTGAAAGCCACCATTGTCAGAACCATTACCCTAGTGTAGTACTCAGTCAGAAGCCTGGTAGAGCTCTGAGTTTTGAAGAGTTTGTTGATTGCCCATGGCTTTTACAAGATTAAGGGAAGAAACATTTGTTGATTCTCTGGAAAATAGACTTCAATAAAATAAGTGCAACAGTAGCATTAAAACCTAAGTTTACAGTGCACACCATGTTTTGCTCTAGATAAATACTTGTGGAATCTTTGTACTGGAGACCAGTGAACTTTTTTAAAGGCTTTGGGAATTTTTTGGTATAATTTTTAAAACAAAATGTGTTCTCTCTAAACTAATTAATGGCTTGAGGTTTTCCAAGAAGCGCATTTTAAAAGTATTTATACACATTTTAACATGTGGGTATTTTCTATCTTGGTTTTGTATATTTTTATGTGTACACAGTGTACAGAATTGTAAATAAAATGTGTTTTCATTTGTCTAAAAGTGTCTCTGTTTTAATCTGAAATGTTGCACATACAAATGATTGAGCAGCCTTGCAGTCCTTCCGGAGACAATTAAGGTACTGAGGCACACTAGGCCTGGAAGGAGAGGAAAAACATCAGCTACCACAGGCCTCCAGAGAGTACCCAAGGATCTAGGTTGGCCAGAAATCAGCTCACATTTGGATCATATTTCCTTTCTGGTTGATTGTCACATGCAGAAAAATGGCAGGGGTGAAAAACAAGTAGAAACCAGGTGTTTTAGGCTAATATATCTTGACATTGCCTTTAGAACCAAATGTTTGTTATTCTTTTATTATTAGTTTTACTTATCAGGTTTAAAGTCACACCTATAGTAATGTATCACATAAGCTCTGGTCTTCACACCTACTATGGAAAGGGGAAAAGTCCACTTATTAGGTCCTGAAAAGTCATTCTGGGTCATTTGTAATTTTCTGACTATAATGTGAAGGAATCCCCAAATCAGAGCAGGTGTCAAGGTTTTTTGAAAGCAAATGTGGACAGTTGAGAACTTGAGAAGCAAAGTTCACTTGGGACAGTTGTGATGTCTTGGAGAAGACCCCTCTTTTTGCACCATTGGTCATGGCTTCCTTCAAAACATGCTTTCTTTCCAGATAGTTAAGAGTGGCCTTCTATACTGGGACGCGTAGGACTGGGAAAGGTTGCTGCTACATGCCCAGGCTCCTGCTCTAATCCTTGATAGTTTCACTGCCTCTACTAACTCTACATAATGACATGTCAGTCAACTGAAAGAGCAGGTATTCAACTCTATATACCCTACAGCCACTGTATTAGTGGGCTGTACTTTCTAGGTTTGTTTAAGTACATACTGGTGTTCAGATAACTGGTGTTCAGTTTGTTTAAGTACATACTGGTGTTCAGACAGGAAACTGCCCAATGATGTGTTTCTAAGAACATATCCCTATCATTAAGCAAATACACTTTGTATATTGGGATAAGTTGTCCTTTAAATTTTATGGATAATCAGACTTTCCAGCCCCCTGAATCCCCCAGAGATCTGTCACAGAACTCAACTACATGTACCCAGCAAGTACACATCTTACTCTGTTGTAGGAAGCTGGCCTGTCATTGCCCATAGCCCAATGAAAAATAACTCCATGGGTAGATGACAGAAGGCAACCACTGAATGACATGCTATAGCTCTTTCCCTCTATTCAAACTGAATGTTCTCTTCCGTACTCAGGAAATAAGTCAAACTAACTTGAAGGTTGAGGTTCCAGCTTAGACACTTTTTCAAATCAGAAATGTCAAGATATGGCAGGAATCAATGATACTGGAAAAGACAGTGCCTTCTGTCCTCAGTGACTTTATTATTATCCTGAGGGTAAAGGGAAATATAATAACCAAGGAATTAAAATAACCCATTCTACAGTTTCATGTTAAAAAGATGCTTATGAAGAGATTAATTCCTGAAAGGGAGAACCGTGGGCCTCTGGAAGAACCTGAAGATAGAGATTTTCCTGATGGAGTCCACAGCACACCTAAGCTCAGTCCAGGGAGAGCCAGTGGTAACTGAAGAGGCAGTCGATTAGTTAGTTGAGAACTACTACCAAGCAGAACTGTCACTGATGAAGATCCTGCAGATAGCTGACATGCTTTGCTCTCTACAACAAATCCAAACATAAACCCATGTATCCTTGGTGATTATACAACAGCCCTCTTCACACAGAGAGGGTTGAGGCCAGCCTCCTGGAAGTGGGTCTTACCTGATAGCCAAACTGACCTACAGTTGCTTACCCTTGAGTGCACACAATTGGCCAATAAGAACTAGAAGTCTCTAAGTCTGAATGAATGAGAGAACTTGAATGGGAATTGTCAGCAGGGCTTTACATGTTGTAGAGGGCACCCTTTTGCCTTTGGTGAGTCACTTCTTTGTCTTGTTCTTGGTCTGTGCTTTGAGTGCATATTCTAATAAAGAAGATTTACTTGTGTTTCTCATGGTCCACACTTTTCAACATTGTTTTCTGGACCTAAGAATCAGGCTATGGTAAGTAACTTTAAAATGTCTCTAAAAAGTTGGTTAATCATATTTTTCTAAAATAAACTTTTGTTCTCTCTTGGATCTTCTTACCAAGACAAGGCGAAAGCTACCTTGTTTTCCAATATAACTTTAAAGACTGCCATATTCCAAACTTAACTTTAGCAATGCTTCTTGAAACTTGGAACAACACTGAGATTAACATGACCCCTGCACAAAGCAGGCAGTGATGAGAAAGAAGTTTACTACATGATTCACTAGCTGACCAGAAGACATAATTCATCATAAAGGACCATATTTCTATAACCTGATTCAGTGACTGCAGACTGGTGGCCTTCACACAGCCAGATGACATAGCTAATCTTTATTATTATTATTCCCCATATATATTACATCCTGAGAGCTGTTTCCCATCCCTCCCCTCCCCACATCTCACCCCTCACCTCCTTTCTCTCCCAGATCTACCATTTCTTTCACCTCTCCTCAGAAAAGAACAGGCTTCCCAGGGACAACAACCAAACACAATATAACAACCTACAATAAGACGAGGCGCATACCATCATCTCAAGGCTGAACAAGGTAACCCAGTAGGAAGAGAAAGGTCCCACAAGCAGACAAAAGAGTCAGAGACAGCTATCGCTCCAATGTTAGGAATCCTACAAAAACACCAAGCTAGTCAGCCATAACAAATACGCAGAGGACCTAGTTCTGGTCAGACCCCTACAGGCTCCCTGATCTCTGCCATCAGCCATAAGTCCCGGTCAGTTGATACTATGGATTGTGTTCTTGTGGTATCCCTGACCCCTTTGATTTCCCTGATCCTTCCTCCTTCCTCCTCTTCTTCCTCTTACTCTTCCTTATCCTCCTCCTCCTGAGCAGAACTCCCCTTTCTCTGCCTAATGTTTGGCTGTGGGAATCTGCATCTGCTCTCATCAGGTTCTGGATGAAGTCTCTCTGATGATGATTGTGCTAAGTTCCAGTCCAAAAACACTCTGCAGGCAGAACAAACTAGGTCAATGTTTTGACACAGCCAATCTTAATTACCTAGTCACAAAAAGATTTTCTGTCCCTCACATCTCAAGAAAAAATTATAGGTGTTTCTGGAAAATGCCACCATTTCTTCAGGCTTTTCTTCTAAGTTTGCATTTCCTGATATAGTACACCATCGGCAGGCTAGAGGGAGTGCCTACACAGAGAGCAAGTAAAGCAGGTAAATTAAACACAGGGTCATGAAGGCTGAGGAGAGAAATGTTCCTTTTATTTGGAGTGGGGGTGACATTCCTACTTGTTCTCAAAGAAATATTTGTTTAAAGTTGTTTTGGTAATTTCAAAAAATGTATATAGTGTATTCTGTTTACTCTTCCCTCTCTTGTTTTCTTTAGAAACTTGTCGTCTTCTCCTTTTCCCTTCAAATCTCCTTTCTGCATTCCTGCCCTTTTATTTTGTCTTGTAAGTCACTGCTTTTGTTGTTGTTCTTGTTTGCAGGGCTCTCTTTGTGGCCATGAATTTGGATGTTTTTTATTCTTTTTGATGGTTACACAAAGCATGGGTGTCATGAGCACCTTGTCACTATGTACCCACATTAACTATCCATCAAAAATATAGGGAAATAGATTTTTTTACAATCTAGCAATGTCAGTGTAGCTCCCTAGTCAACTGTTTGTTTAACATGTAGAAGACCACAGTTTTGATACTAGCATAACAAAAAGATATAAATGAATTAATAAAAACATCAAATTTTACCATATTTGTTTGATAACTATGAAGAGCTGGCAGTGGGCTTGGAGAGTCCAGGCATGGACCCACACCTTTCATAATTAGCAGCCTATAAAAGCCAAGAACTGAAACAATAGGATTCTGGTCACTGTTAAAATTAATGAGATCTGAGTTGTGTCTGACCTGGGTGAAGATGTGCCAGAAAGATGCCCAGAAAGTCATTAGCGAATAGTTAGCTAAACCTTACAAACTTCTATATATCCACAGGCTTTTTGTAGATTATGTAGACATAGCTTTCTCCCCTATAGGAATCAATCCAAAGCCAGTAAGATGGCTCAGTGGTAGAGGTACCTATTGCCAAGCCTGAGTCCAGTCCCTGGGACCCAACATAATATGAGGAAAGAACCAATTTCTGTAACTTGTCCTCTGACTTTCTCATGTATATGTGGCATGCACCCACCACACACACACAAACACACCACACCACGCCTCACTACCCCAAGTCCAAATGGGCCTGTCTAACATGCTAATTAGAAGATTTTAGATGAAATCTTCGCAGTGGGACAAATGACAGACAAAAACTGCTGAGAAAATGTATTGGGGATAGTCTCTTCAGACAATAGTGTCAGGGAAACTCGACAACCACGCGCAGAAGCAAGAAGCTAGACCTATTTCTTGACATACATAAAAACTGGATTTTAAGACTGACATGAGAACTGAAACTCTGAATTGGTCAAAAAGTGCAGGTAAAATATTTCAAAACATTAGATTGGGCACAGAAGACAGAAGGAAAATCAGATAAGATGATATCAAAATAAAAGGCTTCTGCATGCCGAAGAATCAGAGGGAGGAAGCCACTACAGAATGGAGGGAGTGTTTGCTGACTCTGCAGCCCCCTTGTGGCAGGTATCCAGAATACAAGAGCAACTAATGACCCAAAAGGTCAGAAAGGAAAGCAAGAAAAGCTAAGATTTTTTAAATTGTCAATAGACCATAATAGGCATTTCTGAAAAAGGAAATTCCAGTGGCCAATAGGCATGTGGAAATCATCCCAGTATTGTTAGAATGAGACCATGCACATCCAAAGTACAGTGGGATGAAACCCTCTCAAAGTGGAGTGGCTGTTACGGAAAAGAGCATCACTGCTGGCAGAGTGAGGCAAAAGAGAGCCCTGTACATTGTCGCTGGGAATGCAAGCTGATGCAGCCATTTTGGAAAACAATATATGAGTTCCTAAAATCATTAAACACCAATGGCCATATGGTCAGATTTACATACAAGGGGCATAAAATCAGTATGTCACAATAGCCAACAAATATATGGATGAATAAATTATGACATCTGAATATATGTGTGTATACATATAAACATACACATGCACTGTAATTACCATTCAGCCACTAAAAGCCCTGTCATGTGGAACAATATGGCAAAAACTCTAGGACATCATACTTATTTTGTAGTGCTCTTTCCTCCCAGATTAAAACCCTCCATCTTGGAAGAAAGCTTGTTAAGGCACTGGAGTTAGAAAAAAAATGGGAAACAAGATGATTCACTAGACCAAGGCTTTCCTAAGCTTATATAAGATCCAATTCTGATATACTGTGGATTTAGTCCCATTCTCCAAAGGACTGCATTTGAATTCCAGGCTACAAAAGTACTTCTGGCATAGAGGCATGAGACCTCACAAAACTCCACTCCTGAAGGCAAATAGGCAATTGTTTCCCAAAACCTAAGTTTTATATCTTTGAAAATTAACTAAGGGCTTTCAATTTAAGAACTCAATCCCCATCCAGAAAGGCAAAGAGGATGGACATCAGAAGAAGGAGAAAACAGGAAACAAATTAGGAGCCTGTCACAGAGGGCCTCTGAAAGGCTCTACCCTGCAGGCTATCAAAGCAGATGCTGAGACTTATGGCCAAACTTTGGGCAGAGTGCAGGGAATCTTATGAAAGAAGTGTGAAACTGTAAGATCTGGAGAGGACAGAAGCCCGACAAGGAGAGCAACGGGACCAAAAACTCTGAGCACAGGGGTCTTCCCTGAGACTGATGCTCCAACAAAGTAGCATGTATGGAGATAACCTAGAACCCTTGTACAGATGTTGCCCATGACAGTTCAGTCTCCAAGTGGGTTCCATAGTAATGGGAACAGGGACTGTCACTGACATGAACTGATTGGCCTGCTCTTTGATCACCTCCCCCTGAGGAGGGAGCAGCCTTACCAGGCCACAGAGGAAGACAATGCAACCACTCCTGATGAGACCTAACAGACTAGGATCAGAAGGAAAGAAAAGAAGACCTCCCCTACCAGTGGACTTGGGGAGGGGCATGCCTGGAGAAGGGGAAGGAAGGGAGGAATTGGGAGGGGAGGAGGGAGGGAACTACAGGGGGGATACAAAGTAAATAAAGTGTAATTAATTAAAAAAATTAAAATAAATAAAAAGTACAACTGAGTACAACCAAAATAAAAAAAAAAGTTAAAATAAATAAAATAAAAATTGAAAAAAAAAAAAGAAAAACTGCCCAATCTCAGTAAGAATAGGACTCTGTGTGTCATTTGGTCTTGTCCTATCCCCTTACTTACTTTCTAGCTCCATGATTGTCTTCAACATAATGATTAATTATTTTAGGAACTCACATGCACAGCCTCACAGCGCATAATCTGATAAACAAGAAGACAAAAGCCACCAGAAGGGTCAGAACAGCTAAGAACCCACTGGAAAGGCCCAGGAAACAATATATATGCTTCTTGTAGTTCACTGAAAAGTCCCATTTTCTGCTGCTTCTACACCTAACTCAGCTCTTGGGAAGAAATCTCATCCATGCGGTGTTTGATGAAACCATGTAGCAGCAATTGTAAAACTGTGAAGATACTAATAATAACACCCCTTGGTTCAACAAGATGCAAATTTGTAAGGATACACAGGGAATGAGATGCCCATAGTCATCATGACCTTGCTTGTATGCATTACTGTGAATATCACAGCCACATGTGTGCCTGTATGGAAGTGGCACATGAGCTGAATGCTGTAGACACACCTAACATACACAGACACTCTTAAGTTTTATTCTTTTTATGGTTCCTTAGCCCAAAATGTTTTTAATAATTTTGAGATTATAATATAATTACATCACATTCCCTTTCCTCCCTCCAACCTCTGCTATACACTAATTCCTCTTGCTCTCTCTCAAATTCATGGCTTCTTTTTAAATTGTTTGTGTGTGTGTGTGTGTGTGTGTGTGTGTGTGTGTGTGTGACTGTGTATGTTTGTGTGTGTGTGCTTGTGTGTTTACAACCTGCTCAGTCTGTATACACACATACTGTTTTCATAACTATTGATGAAAAAAATGAATCAAGAGAAAGCCCACATTTGTTTATTTTCTCACACTATACAAAAAAATTAACTCAAAACAGATTATAGAGCAATAAAAAAACATTGTTTTAAAAAAACAAGAAATGGGGGGCTGGAGAGATGGCTCAGAGGGTTAAGAGCACTGGCTGTTCTTCCAGAGGTCCTGAGTTCAATTCCCAGCAACCACATGGTGGCTCACCACCATCTTTAATAAGATCTGGTGTCCTCTTCTGGCCTATAGGTAGAACACTGCATACGTGATAGATAGATAGATAGATAGATAGATAGATAGATAGATAGATAGATAGATACATAGATACATAGATACATAGATACATAGATAGATAGATACATAGAGATAGATAGATAAAAACACTAGCTTCAAAACTTTAAGAAAATAAGAAATATTCATTATTTGCAACATATATAGAAACATATGTATGTTTATACATATATATATATTACATAACAAAAATGGCAAGAAAATAGACTGAGTACAACCAAAATTAAAAATGTTTATACCATCAAAGTAAAAAAAAAAAAAATAGGTACCAAGTGGAAATGATTCACAGATTACACACTTGTTAGAAGCATATACCTCAAAGATAAGCAGTCAAGAAGCCTAATTTAAGTAGGAAAAGATTTCAAGTGGATACGTCTACAAGGAAGATGTAAAAACTACACATTGTTATTAGATGAAAAATAACTTTTACTCATCCTACGACTTCTTATGTAAATACAAATTAGTCAGCTACTGTGGAGGTTCCTCAAAAAATTAAAAGTTTCGTGTGATCCAGCTTTACCACCTCTCAGGAAACACACTCAAAATCAAAGTCTGCTTATGATAGAAATATGTGCATTCTCAATTTTTATTGCATGAGAGAAGGTTTATGGAATTGGCAAAGGTGCATATCAGCTGATGACTAGAAAAGACAAGACAGGGAAGAGAGAAGGAGAGAGAAAAGGAAAGAGAGGAGAAGAGAACTTCACTTAGCCATAAAAATATCAAACTTTAACTGGAGATCACTGTGTTAAGTAAAATAAGCCAATACCACAAAGAGGAGAATCACATGTTTTCCTAAATATTGGAATGTAGTTGGGAAGAGGAAGAAATATGGAAGAGGAAAAGGAAAGGGGAGGGTAATAAGGAAAGATAAAAGAGAGGAGATAGATATGACCAAGAAGCACTTTATGCATGTATGGAAAAGTCATGATGAACATCATTTATACAGTTAGCATACACCAACACAAATAGAAAACAATCTCAGCATTATTTAATCATTAGGGGACTCAACACCAAAACCACAGTGTGAAACTTACCACCTCACACCTACTGTCTTAGTTTGGGTTTCATTTTCTGTAACAAAACCCCAAAAGCAAGTTTTTGGTCATGGGAGGAAAGGATTTATTTGGATTATACTTTCATATCTCTATTCATCATAAAGGAAATTAGGAGAGGAACATAAACAGAGAAGAAACTTGGAGGCAGGAGATGATGCAGAAATCATGGAGGGTGCTGCTTCCTGGCTTGCTTACCATAGCTTACTCAGCCTGCTCTCTTATAGACCCCAGGAGCACCAGCCCAGAGATGCTGTTACCCACAATGGTTCAGACCCTTCCACATCAACAGCTAATTAAGAAAATTACATGCAGTGGGATCAAATGGAGGTATTTTCTTAGTTAAAGTTTCCTACTTTCTGATAACTAACTCTAGCTTATGTCAAGTTAACATAAATCCAAACAATACCCACTAAGATAACAGAAAAAAAAATGCCAAGTATTGATAAGGTTGAGGATAAAACTAGTATTCTCTTATATTACTGTAAGGGATGGAAACAGTTTAAATGTCTTTCACCAACTGAATGTGTAATGAAAATATGGTATATATTCACCTGTAAGAAGAATAAAATTACAAAACTTGCAGGTAAATTAATGGAGCTGGAAAATATTATACTGAGTGATATATCTCAAGCCCAGAAGGCTAAAGACTACATGTTGTCTCTTATTTGTGGGTCCTAGCTTGAAATCTTTAGAAGTAGGCAAGGAAAGCACTCCTGCATTTCTGGTGGAAGTACAAACTTGTACAACCACTTTGAAAATCAATCTGGTACATTCTCAGGAAACTAAGAATAGGTCTGCCTCAAGGCTATATATCATTATTGGGCATGTACCTAAAAGATAGCCACCATACTAAAGGACTATGTTCATAGCAGCTGTATTTGTAATAGCCAGAAATTGGAAATAACTTAGATGTCCCTCAACTGAAGAATGGATAAAGAAAATGTGGTACATTTACACAATGAAATACTACTCAGCTATTAAAAAACAAAGACAATCATGAACTTTGCAGGCAAATGAATGGAATTAAAAAATATCATCCTGACTGAGGTACCCGAGACCCAGAAAGACACGCATGGTATGTATTCACTTATAAGTAGATATTAGCCATAAAGTATAGCATAACCATGCTACAATCCACAGACCCAAAGAAACTAAGTAAAAAGGAGAGCCAATGAAAGATGCTTGAATCTTACTCGGAATGGGAAATAAAATAAACATCTAAAGTACATAGAGGGAGGGATCTGGGTAGACAAATGAGGGTGGGGATCAGGTTTTGGGAGAGTGGGAAGGACTAGAAAAAAAAGTGCTATGACTGTTACAAAAAGTCGTATTATCCATCAGTTGTACTAAGTAGCCAGAGATTGGACCTGTACCTATAACCCCAGCACTGGGGAAACAAAAGAAAAGAAAAAGAGGATCCTTAGGACATTCTAGCCAAATCAATGAGCAAGTACAAAATTCAGTAAGAGACTGTGTCCAAAATAACAAAGAGCAATAAGAGAGAATGCTGGCATACATATAAGTATGTTTCCTTCATATAGATAAACACACACACACTGAACAATTCCCTTCTTCCCTCTAAAAAGGAAAATAAAGAAAGGTGGGAAAGAATCCCTGAGAAAAGGAATTAACATAACTGTAAAGTCTAAATGTTCATACAGTCATTTTCACATGTCCTTGGTTCTGGATCTCATTACATATTTCCTGTGAGAAGAAATAAAGACTGTAGGAAGCTCTTATTTGACCAGGATCACCACAGTGAGCCAGGATTTGAGCCTAAGTACATAGGCTTAGATTTTTTTTTTAACCAAACCTACTTTATTTAGGGTTCTTAAGCACTTTACCTCCCTTCCAACCCCCTGCAACTTTAGGTAGGAGATTAGTAGGGAAAAGGGCTGTAGCCTCTTTTATATACTTCCTGCTCATTGGGGTCAGTGGATGTTCAGGGGATTTCCAGACTCAGCTGTCCAGTCCAAAGACCAACACAAAGCAGCGAAAGCCAAAAGACTCAGTTGGATTGCCCAAAGAAACTTTCTGGAATGTTTCTCTCTGTAAAGCCAAGTGTCAAAGCATGAAGATCGGCTCAGCAATGTTGACCCAAAAAGCCATCCCTCACTCTGCCTTGGCCTCTATATATGTCCTCTCCTCAAAGTCCACCCACAGATGTTCTCAGCTGGCTAAAGTCACCTCCCTCGCCCATGAGGGATCACAGCAAAACATCACCAGCCTTCTCACAAACCAACCTGGGGAAAACATGCCCAGCTTGCAGCAAAACATCACATGACAAAATTTAGTCCTCAAAGAAACTAAAAATTTTACTTCAGTAGTCTGTATACTCACAGTCTGTATGTAGTATTTTATTTGTCCTAAATTTCTGCCTAAGGAAAATTGAAGACACTTGTAGTGTCTTCCACAAGGAATCAATAGAATTTTGAAGAAAGTTTCTTCTGTGATCTAAATTTGAGTACATAGAACAAAGCATGAAGGGAATCCCTTGCAGCTATGAAAGGCATGTTTATAGACACAAAAGAAAGTCAGCATTCCCTAAGGCTAACAAGGGAAATCAAGATGGAAAGAGTGATTTAGTCTTTCACATACATACACACACACACACACACACACACACATACACACATGTTTATGGATTCACTATGCACAAGTCAATCACAGATAAAAAGTATCCCTAAAAAATCTGTCTATGTTGAAAAATATGTGAATTTTTTTATTATTTCTTCAAAACTATCTTTTTCCTTTCTTTTTTTAAATTTAATTTTATTTTTATAATTTTTTATTCATTTTACATACCAATTGCAGCCTCCTCCCTTGTCTCCTCCTGGTCCTACCCTCTCCCTCTTCTCTCCATCACTCTCCCCTAGTCCTCAGAAAGGGGGAGACCTCCTTCCCTACCATCTGACCCCAGCCTATCAAGTCTCTTTAGGAGCGCCTGCATCCTCTTCCTCTGTGGCTTGGCAAGGCACACCCCACCAGAGGGAAGTGATCAAAGAGCAGACAACAGAGTGCATGTTAGAGACAGCCCCTGCTCCCTTTATTAGGGAACTCACATGGAAACTAAAATGGCTACATCTGAGCAGGGGTCTAGGTGCTCTCCATACATGGTCCTTGGTTGGTGCATCAGTCCCTGAAGGCCCCACTGTGTACAGATTTGTTAGCACTGTTGGTCTTCTTATGGAATTCATGTCCTGTCCAGATCCTTCTATACCTCTCTCTTCCCTATGACTCCCTGTGCTCTGCTGAAAGTTTGGCTGTGAGTCTTAGCATCTGTTTGGATACCCTTCTGGGTGGAGTCTTTAAGAGTACATCTACAGTAGGCTCCTGTCCTGTTCCCACTCTACAGCTACTTCCACTGTCTATTATATTTGCCCTCCTGAATGAGAAGTAAGCAACTTTCTTATTGTTTCGCTTCTTTACACCTGTGGATTGTAGTATAGTTATCCTGAATTATACAGCCAATATCCACTTATAAATGAGTGTGTATCATGCATGTCTTTTTATGTCTGGGTCACCTTACTCAGGATATTTTCTAGTTCCATCCATTTGCCTGCAAATTTCATGATTTCCTTGGTTTTAATAGCTGAGTAGTATTACTTAGTGTAAATCTACCAACATTTCTGCATCCATTCTTCAGTTAAGGGATGTGTACTTTGTTGCCAGTTTCAGCCTATTATGAATAAACCTGATATGAACATAGTTAAGCAAATGTCCTTGTTGTATAGTGCAGCATCTTTCAGGTGTATGCCCAGAAATCGTAGAGCTGGATCTTAAGGTAGCACTATTTCCAGTTGTCTGAGAAAGTGCCAGATTAATTTCCAAAGTATATGTACAAGTTTGCACTCCCACCAGCAAAGGAGGAGTGTTCCCTTTTCTCCACATCCTCACCAGTATATGCTGTCTCTTGAGTTTTTGATCTTAGCTATTCTGATTAGTGTAAGATGAATATAAGAGTTATTTTGGCTTGCACTTCCCTGATGACTAAGCACTTTGAAGATTTCTTTAAATGTTTCTCTGCCATTTGATATTCCTCTGTTAAGAATTCTGTTTAATTCTATACCCCACTTTTAATTGGATTATTTAGTTTTCTGGAGTTTAATTTCTTAAGTTGTTTATATATTTTGGATATTAGCCTGCTGTCAGATATAGGTTGGTGAAGATCTTTTCCCATTCTGTAGGATGTCGTTTTTGTTCTGTTGACAGTACCCTTTGCCTTACAGAAGCTTTCAGTTTCATGAGGTTCCAATAATTAATTGTTGATCTTAGAGCCTGTGCTGTTGGTGTTCCGTTCAGTAAGTAGTCTCCTGTGCAAATGACTTCAAGGCTCTTCCCTACTTTTTCTTCTAGCAGATTTAAGGTTTGTGGTTTTATGTTGAGGTGTTTGATCCACTTGGACTTGAATTTTGTGCAAGGTGATAAATATGGATCTATTTGCATTTTTCTACATGTAGACATCCATTTAGACCAGCACCATTTGTTGAAGATGCTATCTTTTTTCCATTATATGCTTTTTGGCTTCTTTGTCAAAAATCAAGTGTCTGTAGGTATGTGGGTTTATTTCTGGGTCTTCAATTTGATTCTATTGATACACCAGTCTGTTTCTATGTCAGTGCCATGCCATTTCTATTACTGTTGCTCTATAGCCACAGCTTGAGATCATGAAAGGAGATACCTTCAAAAGATCTTTTTTTTGTACAGAATTATTTTAGCTATTCTAGTGTTTGTTTGTTTGTTTGTTTTCCATATGAAGTTGAAAATTGTTCTGTAAATAATTGTATTGGTATTTTTATGAGGACTGCATTGAATCTGTAGATTGCTTTTGGTAAGATGGCCATTTTTACTGTGTTTATCCCACCAATCCATGAGATAGGGAGATCTGTCCATTTTCTGATATCTTTTTCAATTTCTTTTGTCAGAGACTTGAAGTTCATGCCATACATGTTTTTCATTTGCTTTGTTAGAATTACACCAGGATACTTTGTAGGTATTTTGTGGCTATTGTGAAGGGTGTTGTCCTAATTTCTTTATCAGCCCACTTGTCTTCTGTATATAAGAGGATACTGATTTTGTTGAGTAAATTTTGTATCCAGCCACTTTGCTGAAGGTGTGTATCAGCTGTAGGAGTCCTTGGAAGAATTTTTGAGGTCACTTATGTATACGATCATATCATCTGCATATAGCAAAACTTTGACATCTTTCTTTCCAATTTGTATCCCTTTGATCTCTTTTAATTGTCTTATGCTCTGGCTAGGACTTTGGTATAGGTGTGATTGATTTAAGTTCCTCTCAGTTCAGTTTGGTATTGACTGTAGGCTTGCTGTATATCGCCTTTACTATGTTTAGGTGTGTGCCTTGTATCTCTGAACTTTCCAAGACTTTAAACATGAATGGGTGTTGGATTTTCTCAAATGCTTTTTTGGCATCTAAGGCAATGATCATGTGTGTTTTTTTTTTCTTTCAGTTGTTTATATAGTGGATTATACTGATGGATTTCCATATATTGAACCACCCTTGCATACCTGACAAGAAGCCTACTTGGTCCTGGTGAATGATATTTTTGATGTGTTCTTGGATTCAGTTTGCGAGTATTTTATTGAGTGTTTTTTTATATGTTCATAAGAGAAATTAGTCTGACTTCTCTTTCTTTATTGGGTCTTTGTGTGGCTTAAGTATCAATGTGACTGTGGGCTCATAGAATGAGTTTGGTAATGTTTTTTCAGTTTCTATTACTATTTTGTGGAATAATTTGAAAAGTATTGGTATTAGCTCATCTTTGAAGTTCTGGTAGAATTCTACTCTGAAACCATCTGGCCCTGGGTTTTTTCGATTGGGAGATTTTATTTCTTTATGGGGATATAGGCTTAATTTGTTTACCTGATCTTGATTCAACTTTGGCAAGTGTAATCTATCATGAAAATTGTCCATTTTATTTAGATTATCAATTTTTGTGGCATATGGGTTGTTGAAGTAAGATCTTTCAATTTCCTCAGTGTCTGTCATTATGTCCCCCTTTTCATTTCTGATTTTGCTGATTTGGATAGTGTCTCTCTGCCTCTTAGTTTGCTTAAGGGTTTGTCTATCTTGTTGATTTTATCAAAGAACCAGCTCTTGGTTTCGTTGATTTTTTAAATTGTTCTCTATGTTTCAAATTTACTGATATCCACCCTGAGTTTGATTATTTCCAACTATTTACTCTTCTTGGGTGTGTCTGCTTCTCTTTTTTCTAGGGCTTTAAGGTGCGCCATTGAACTGCTTGTATGAGATCTCTTTATGAGATTGGAGACACTTAATGCTTTATGAAGGCACTTAATGCTATGAAAATTTTCCTCTTAGCACTGCTTTCATTGTGTCATATTAAGTTTGGGTATGTTGTGCCTCCATTTTCATTGAATCTTAGGAAGTCCTTAATTTCTTTCTTTATTTCTTCTCTGACCCAGTTGTCACTAAGTAGAGAGCTGTTCAGTTTCCATGTGTGTGTAGGCTTTTTTTTTTCTCTTGTTGTTTGGGTTCAGATTTAGTTCATGGTGGTCTGATAGGATACAAGGAATTATTTCAATTTTCTTGTATCTGTTGAAGCTTGCTTTGTGACCTCCTATATAGCCAATTTTGGAAAAGGTTGCTGAAAAGAATATATACTCTTTTGTGTTTGGGTGAAAAGTTCTGTAGGTGTCTATTAGGTCCATTTGATTCATAATACCTTTTAGTATCAATATATCTCAGTTGAGTTTGTATTTTATTAACCTGTCCTTTGGTGAGAGTAGGGTATTGATTGATATGTAGTTTAATCTTTATTAATGGTTTCCCTAAAAATGTGGTGGCCTTGTATTTGGGATGTTTAGATGTTCAGAATTGAGATGTCACCTTTGTAGAGTTTTCCTTTCATGAGTATGAATTGTCCTTCCTCATCTCTTCTGATTAATTTTGTTTGAAAGTATATTTTATTAGATATTAGAATGGCTAGTCCAGCTTGCTTCTTGGGTCTTGTTTGCTTGGGAAAAGTTCTTCCAACCCTTTATTCTCAGGTAATACCTATCTTTGTGACTGAGGTGTGTTTCTTGTATGCAGCAGAATGTTAGGTCTTATTTCCATTAGTTTGTTTCTTTTCATTGGAAAGTCGAGTCCATTGATGTTGAGAGTGATTAATGATGAGTGATTCTTAGTTCCTTTTATTTTTTTATGTGGTAGTGTGTTTGTTTGCTTTTCTACTTTTGGTTTTGATGTAGTGAAATTATTTACATCCTGTGTTTTGGGGGATGTAGTTAACTTCTTTGGGTCAGAGTTTTTCTTCTAGTATCTTCTATAGGGCTGGGTTTGTGCATAGATATTGTTTAAATTTGTTTCTTTAGTGAAATGTCTTGTTTTCTCCATCTATGGTGATTGAAAGTTTTGCTGGGTATTGTAGTCTGGCCTGGAATCTGTGGTTTCTTAGGGTTTGCAAGAAGTCTCCCCAGGTGTTTCTGGTTTTTATGGTCTCTGCTAAAAAGTCAGGTGTGATTCTAATGGGTTTGCCATTATATGTTACTTGGCCTTTTTCCCTTGTAGCTTTTAATTTTTTTTCCTTTGTTCTATACATTTAGTGTTTTGATTACTATGAGATGGGGGAATTTTTTTCTGGTCTAATCTGTTTGGTGTTCTGTAGGCCTCTCGTATGCTTGTAGGCATGTCTTTCTTTAGATTAGAAAAATTTTCTTCTGTAGTTTTGTTAAAAATATTTTCTGGACCTTGGAAACAGGAATCTTTTCTTTCTTCTATTCCTATTATTTTTATATTTCATCTTTTTATGATGTCCTTGATTACTTGCATATTTTGTGTCAGGAATTTTTCAGATTCAACATGTTTTGAAGGATACATCAATTTCTTCCTTTGTATCTTTTACAGCTGAGATTCTGTCCTCCATCTCTTTTATTCTGTTGGTGATGCTTACCTCTGTAGTTCCTTTTCCTTCTTTAAGTCCTCTTTCTCCAGGATTTCCCCAGTTTGTGCTTTTTTATTGTTTTCATTTCCATCTTCAGATATTGAAACATTTTACTAATTTCCTTCACCTGTTTGTATTTTCCTGTATTTCTTTGAGTAGTTTATTCATTTCCTCTCTGCAGACCTCTCTAATGGCCTCAATCTGTTTGACTGTGTCTTCATGTATTTCTTTACAGATTTTATTTGTTTCCTCTGTTACCATCCTCATAAGCATAGATTTATGGTCATTTTCTTCTGTTTCAGTTGTGTTAGGGCATCCAGGGCTACTTGCTTTATGATAAGTGGGTTCTGGAGATACCTATTGCTTTGGCTTTTGTTGATTTTGTTTTTACACTGGCCTTTAGTCATCTGGTTGTCCCTGGTGTTGACTGGCAGTTTCTGCTGCCCACTGGAGTCCTGGGGGTGGGGTGGGAAGAGCTCTGGGCAGGAAACTGGATGTTTCTGCAGGAGCTCTCCTCAGATTGGTGGGTATGGTCTCAGACTGGCAGGAGGTTTTCAGGGAATTGCTGAGGCTCTCCTCAGGTGTAAGATACTGTGGACTAACTGACTCCTAACAAGCCCAGAGGCTCTCCTCTCACCAGGAAAGGTCCAGAAACCCCTGGCCTGGCACTGGTTAATGAGATGCAGCTTCCCATAAACTATGTTCTGACACTGTGTTTCCTCGGCGCATCCGTCTTAGAGTACTAGTGAGCCCAGAGGTTTGGTCAGTCTCCCTAGGGAGATTGATTGAACTTTAGAGTAATATCTGGGCTGTTCCCATAGCTCCTGGGTATCAGGAGGCCCAAGGTTAGAGCCTTGTGCCCTGGCTTCAGAAGGTATTCACTGTCTGGTAAGTGCACACATAGGTGTGTAATTGGAGGCTGGAGACTGAGCACTGGCAAGAACCCTGGAACTTTTCTATGGATTGGTCAGGTGATCTGAGTTGGACTTGCTTGTTTCCATTACCGTGGGGTCTCCTCCTTACTGGGAGATACAGTCTCTGGTGTTTGGTGGCCTACAGTTCCATCTAAGATGGTGAGCACAGCAAGCAGGCATGTGGCTAAGTGCTTGAGACCCAGCTCTGGTGGAAACCCAGGAACCTTTCCAGGGATTTGTCTTGTGACTTGAGTTTAGCCCAAATTTACCATGGGGTCTCCTCTAGACTGGAAGACTCACTCTCTGCTGTTTGGGAATTCTACAGTTTGGTCTGTTAGTCGTTGTGCAGTCACTGCTATCCTGATGATTAGACACAGTATGCAGTCAGCACCACCATCTTGGATCTTCCCTAAATACTACATTATGTGAAGTATTTATTTGGCATTATTTAGACACAACTTAAAGCAAATACTACATCATCTTATAAAAGACTTGAACATCACGTAATTCTGACCCCAGGAGTCCTGAACCCCATCCTTTATGAACTTCAAAGATGACTGAATGAATGTACATATTGAATCATTCATGTCTGAGGGACTTAAAGTCTTTTAAAAGAAAACAAAATAATTTTCAAAATGATTCTCCTTTATACCACACATCTCTAAACAATGAATATGACCACAGAAAGCAAAACAGTAAAAGCAGGTTGAAAACTTCATGTTCTAGTGATGAAGTACAATGTGGCTGATGAGGGAAGAAAAGCTACCTTATGCTTTTGTTTGTTATGATTAGACTGGTAGTGTCAGAGGCCAAAATATCACCAGCAACCATTTCTGCCATAACTTCTGTGGTAAGCATTATCACTATATCAGTGGCCAAACAACCATGGTAAGCTTTCGGAATAACACTGTTGAATAGAAAGCCCAAGTTTAGTTCCCACCTCCCAAACTACTACATGAGCTCTGAGTATGATCAAGGTGATCAAGGCTGAGGATTGTTTTTCTTCTGAGTCACATAGGCATAATAACAGTTCCCATCAAGTATGTCATGATGATTATGCATTTAGACAGTGCAGATGAATTATTTAACATTGAGTGATACATGGTGAATATGAATTGTCAGTGGTCTTGGTACTATTTTATTTTGATCTCTTCAGTCTAATATATAGTTAATTAGTAGAAAGGGACTCTAATAAATGCTAGATGGTTATGTCTTCAGTAATATTCATCTTGTTAATGCTTAATAGCAACTGAAGTTTTCTAGTGATGGTTTACTTCCCAGGCTCCCTAAGCAGACCTGAGGAATCCTCTTACATAAGATGAAAGAAACACCACAGATCAGTATGTTTCCAACAACACTTCTTCTTTTTCCCCCCTTACATTTTTCCCCCTTACATTTTTATACCTACTTCCAAAAGGTCTGTGACTAACTGCCTCCAATGAAGGAGTTAAGAATATTTCAGTGATTCTTGTCAAAATCTGTACAAACACCTCAGGGAAAATATTATCCAAAACAAGTGGCGTAAGCAGTATGTCGCCATTTGCTTTTCACTCTATTTGCACTCCCCTACCCTATCTGATACTGTTTATTACTTCATCACAAACTGTCATGGGTGAAAACAGAAGTGATGGGCTCTTTCTCACACTGTTGCTGTTTGTTTCTACTTACTTGTTTCTCTTGGGCATCATGACTGCTGGGAGGCACTGGGATAGCAAATTTAAGAGTCTAATTCACACTTCTAGCAGATAGCACTACCTGCTAAGTGGCTCTTCTCACTTCTCTTTGGGGCTGTTTGGGCTTCTATGAGGTGGGCAGTTTCCTCATAAATGATGTCTAGACCAAAGCCAGGATCCAGAGCTCACACACATCTGACACATTCAAAGTGAGGAAGACTGAAAAGTCTAATCTCAACATGCTAGCACTTCACAAGGCCTTCTAGTGCATCATAACACAGAAGAATCCAACATGTGGTAAGTGAGCAGGACAGAGAATAGTGGAGTCTGAGAGAACTAACTTCTATAATGTAGATATATTCCATGAAAATGGCGTCTATCTTTTCAGGAGAGTGGAGTGCCCATTACCTAGTCATCTCCGAAAGACCTCACGAGTTAACTGCTACCTAAGTTTTGGAAAGGAAGTCCAAACAGCAGCACACTGTGCCATAGGAAAAGCACAGAGAAGTCTTCAGGCAGTTTGCTGTCATCAACACCTCCTGCTCAGTTCTTTGTGCCACAGAGGTAAAGCCTTGCATCTCATTTTCTCAACATTTTCTCCCAAACAACATGGCTTTCTGAAGGCAACTGGAAACGGATGGGTGAGGCTATGATCAGATATATGATTCTAAGCAGCTTCCCAGCAAGCCCAACAAATTTACCTGTTTCTCTTTCCCAGAAGAAAGAGCTGATGGCACTTAACTGCAGTTGTTTGAACTTACATGCCACATTCAGAATGACTGGATGCTCCATAGGAGGCTCCAATGTAATGAAGAGTCTAGAATTTAATAGCTGTTCCTTTTTCCTCCAGAATCTAGTGGAGAAAGAGCATTCGGCTCTCACCTTCCTGCATTGTAGGGAAGGTGAAGCTGCTAGAGCTGCCTTGAAAAGATGTTTTATCTCCCACAGCCAAATAGTGCACACTCAGGAGAACAAACCTTAAGTGGGATTCTGGAAGTGACAATTAAAATCACAGTCTTGCAAGGTCTCTTTGATAACATGAGGAGGTTGGTAAGAAAACGGAGAGCCACTGCACTTAGATTAGGATTGTTAGGAAGGATCTCTGTGTTGCTGAGTAAGTTGAGTTGCATGCCCTGGCAATCCTCTCTTGCACTAAGTAGCTTCCTCGGACTGGGCAGATGAGTGTAATATTCCTTCATAAACAGATGATAGCCATACCTACTTTGGAACTTTGCAGGAATGCTCTGCATTAAAGTGGCCCAGCAACTCTCCTTGCTTTCTACATCTATGATTAGAGTTCAATAACAGCTGTGGATTCAGTGTGGATCCCAGGATCTTAGCATAAAATCTAAGTTCTAAAAATCTCTATGCATATAATTGAAAGCAAAATTTAACCAATAGGCATTGAGGGTAAGAACATACATGGAAATAGATTCTGGAGGAAACATGTTTGATCATATTCTTTTAACCTGTATCCCTTGCTACGTGTCAGACTGCCAGAACTATATGAGTCCTTAGAGAAGGCTGTGTAGAAAATCTAACCCACTGGGCAAAATACTGTCTATCCACTTCACAGGAACTATATATCTTTTGGCATATCTCATGTCTATAGTATTTCCTGGGAGAAGATTACATGTAGGTTTTTGGAATACATTCATCCTCATTTCCAGGAAGAAACAAACAAAATTTTCCTGGATCTGTGGATATCTGGTAGTTTCTATGTGATCTCAAATGTGCATTAAGAAATCACATGTTCTTTAAGTCACTCAGGTACAAAGTTGGGTGTGGGCAAACACTGCTCATCATCAAATTGAATTGCCATGTGGTGCCCCAAGAAAGAATTAAGAATACATGGTTTATGATTAAGTAAGTACTCCAACTTCTGTGTGGCTGTTTCTCCTACCTGTTTCCTGTGTCTATATTAGGTTAGGTACTGTTTTTCCATTCATATGATAGGAGCATGCTGTTTAATGCAAACTTGTTTAAAGCATCCTTGAAGTGCCTTTCCTTGGAGCCTACTCACCCACTCCCCAAGTGGTATATAACTTTGAAATTAAAGTTGAATTGGCTCCCTGCTGGATCACTGGGTATGTGATCCTTTCATGATGGTCCACCATTCCAGGCACACTTCTCCTCTGATTGTCCCTCCTGACTTCATGGGCTATAGGAGACAGCCCCCAGGCAGGAGAACCAACACATGGTTTCAGAGGTCTCAGTTCCTGGTGAGTGGGATCTACTGCTTTTAGGCCTATGTTAAAGCATCATGGTCATGGAAGTATGTGGCAAAGAAATCTTTTCATGTCCTACAGTTTGGGAAGGTCAGGGTAGAAGTACATAGGGATGTAAGGATGCAGACAGTAGATGGCAACACATGCTATTTAAAATAGTTAACTTTAAATGCAAACTTGCTACACCCTAAAAACACTTATTTCAATAGAGAAAGTATTTTGATCCAGTTGGGCTAATGGACATGTCTGTGGGAGATTATTCCAATTGTTACTTTATGTAAGAAGAATCAGCCAATTGTGGGTGGCACAATTCCCTAGACACAGAGTCCTAAATGGTTTAGGACAGAAGAAAGCACACAAGCTTTGTTTCTGTGTGATCTTGACTGTGGATGTGATGCATCTAGCTGTATCAAGCTCTTGCCTTTGCAACTTTGCTACAATGCTGGATTGTAACCTGGAATTGTATATAAACCTTTATCTCCTCTGTGTGGCTTTTGACAGACTGTTTTGTTACAGCCATAAAAATGATACTAGGGCACCCATCAAAGACACAAACCTATGACCTACTTCTTCCTAATCTCTTCTTTTAGCCTAGTCAGCTTGCACTCATCAATGGAGCACGCTGAGGAGGCTAGGACAGTATTTCTCCATGGCTGTGTTTTCTTTTTTTTTTTCTTTTCTTGTGTGTGTGTGTGTGTGTGTGTGTGTGTGTTGTTGTTGTTGTTGTTGTTGATTTTTGGAAGGAGGGGTTATTTTGTGGTTTTTTTGAGCCCTCACATTCTTTTATTGTAAACTTTACAAAGTTAGATCACAGAATCATCTCTGGAGTAAGTGGATGCCAGGTAGGCCAGCACATCAGAAAGTTGTACAGGGGACAGACTAGACTAATTTAACAAAATTAGTTGGAACATTTTATGTATTTTTCTTTTTAATTTAATTTTTATTTTTTATATCAATTACAGTTTATTCACTTTGTATCCCAGCTGTAGCCCCCTCCCTCATTCCCTCTCAATCCCACCTTCCCTCCCTTTTCTCCTCCAATGCCTCTCCCCAAGTCCACTGATAGAGGAGGTCCTCCTCCCCTTCCATCTGACCCTAGCCTATCAGGTCTCATCAGGACTGGCTGCAATGTCTTCCTCTGTGTCCTGGTAAGGCTGTTTCTCCCTCAGGGGAAGGTCATCAAAGAGCCAGCCATTGAGTTCATGTCAGAGACAGACCCTCTTCCCCTTACTATGAAATCCACTTGAATACTTATATTATTTTTATGAGAGAAAAAAAGTTTTATCTGGGCTTATAGTTACATGGGGTAGGACACATGATGGGAATGCAGAAGGAAGCTCCCAATGGCAGCGGCAATATGTGGCAGCTGCTTGCTCACATATGGCTGTGTTTTCAAAAAGTAAGTTCAATTATCTCTCTTCTTTTATGGAACCCTATCTGCAAATGATCTTAACCAGCCAAAGTTCTAAGGATTTTAATGTTGTGTGCATTTCATGTACTTGTATCTTAAGTGCCCTGTACATGCAGGGTACACACTGAGCGCTTATTGGCATCTTTCGAATGGCAAGTGAGCTTCAAGTGAGAATCTCAGTGTGCATACAAAGAATTTAAAGGAAGCACACTGCTGTGTGCACATTACTCTGAAATGGATACAACAACTAAGATGGTTTAATAAACTGATGGATATCTGATGAATAATACATGACCCTAAAAAGCTGTTATGAAATGTTAGTGGCAGTATCTAGGTAATGGCTATATGGATATTTAATGTAAAATTGTTTCATGTTTGCTGAGTATTTGCAAAAATTTTTTAATAAATGGCTTGAAAACATGTTATGCTTTTGGTAAAACTTGATGGGATATTGGGTTGTCCCTTTCCTAGAACCTACCATGCTGGTTCCATGCTGATTATATGCTTTCTCCATCAGTTAGCAGCCCTCCCAAAACACACACACACACACACACACACACACACACACACATTCTGCCCTTATCTGGAGGCAGATAGGTCTTCCTGGGCTCCTGCCTCTGCGAATTCCTGTCCATATCATAGCCTGTGGTTTGAGGAGTCCAATGTAGAGAGGGTATAACCAGGTTTTTCTTGTCCCTGGAAGCCTCTGAGGTGTTTGCTGGAGTTGAGGGGGAATGTAGTTCAGTGGCAAATATTTGCCTGCCATGGGCAAGACACTGGGATCAATATCCTGCACTGTAAAGGGAAGGCTGCATCTCTGACTGGGAAACATGCTGAACATCGTCCTTCATTCTTGGTTGTAATACACATCTTCTGAGATTTCTATGCATCCAGGCTCTGTCACCAGCTCTGCTGCTCACTTCATTTCTCCCCCAACAGAGCTGTGACTCTTTTCTTATTTATTTTTCATACATAAAATAACCATGCTCTACCCATACTTTCATCACCTACCACCCTCCCACCCTTATTGTCTTCCAAATGTGCACTCTCTGCTTTTATGTAACAGATATGCATATATACATATGTGCATATGTATGCACATTTAAACCTAGACTCTGTATCTGGGTGAAAACACACAATGTTTTGTTTTTCTTCTCCTCACTTGACACGCTCTTGTCTTTACCATCTTTTGCATCCCTACCCCCATCATACAGTCCCCATTTAATTTCATTATGCATCTCTCTCTCTCTCTCTCTCTCTCTCTCACACACACACACACACACACACACACACACATACACACACACACACACATATACACACATACCACAATGCATAGAGGGAAGCATGGATAGTTGTCTTTCTGAATCTGGCTTATTTTTCTTATTGTGATGACCTCCAGTTCTATGTGTTTTCCTTAAAATGGCAAATGTCATTGTTCTTTATGGCTGCCTAGACTCAATTGTGGATATCTGTAACATTTTTCTCATCCATTATCATTATGATGAACATCTAGGCTGGTTCCATATCTCGGTGACTGTTCAGAGCAGTGATTATATTCAGTCTGCAAGTGTCTATGTAGTCTTTTCACTTACATCTTTAGGCACATACCCAGGAGCTGTATAGCTAGGTACATGGTAATCAAAGCTTTATGGTTTTGTTTGTTCTGTTGTTTTTGTTTGGTTTGGTTTTGGGTTTTTGTTTTGAAACACTGCTTTACATTCTAGCTGCACATGTACACATTACCACCTTCTTACCAGCAATACATGGCCGTTTATCTTTCCCACACAACCACTAGAATTTTCTGCCATTCAGTTTCTTTTCTTAAATATGTTTATTTTATTTTATGTGTATTGATGTGCACCTCATATGTTCAAGGAGCTTGCAGGGGCCAAAAGAAGCATTGGATCTGCCATAACCAAAGCCGGTGCCGAGAAATTAACCCAGAAATCCTGAAAAATTAGTATTCTTAACTGCTGAGCCATTTCTCCAGCCCCTTCTTCTGGTTTCTGATGACAGCCATTCTGACTAGGGAAGACGGAACCTTACCTTGATTTTGTGTCATTTCCCAAATGGCTAAGGGTGCTAAATATTTTTCATATATTTATGTCCATCTTATTTTTTCTTCTGCTAACTTTCTGTTCAATTCATTTGCACATTTATTAATGGGATGAATTCAGTTCTCAGTTTTTTGAGTTCTTTATAGAATATAGACATTAATTTCTCTGGAATATACAATTGGCAACTATTATCATCACCTCCCTTTTAGGCAATCTCTTCACTCTGCTAACAGTCCAGTGCAAAAAAAAAAAAATTGGCTTCACATAGTTCTACCTGTTCTTATCAACATTTCCTGTGTGAGAGGATTTTATACAGACATTTTTGTCTATACCTATACTCTGAACATTATCTCCTGCAGTCTCCAACTGCAGTTTCAGGGGCAAGTGTTACTGAGTTCCAACACTGAGTAACACTAATTTTACTTTATAAGGACCAACAGCAGTGATGTGCATGACATCCACACAGGTATCCTCAAGGAGAGAGATGTGGCCTTACTGATAGAATGTAGGAGCCCTTCCGCTCAAGGAAGAAAATGTATGTGCATATTCAATTACTTCCTCAGACATACATTTACCAGGCAGCAGAACAACAAGATTATTACCTTCAATAATAAACACACACTAAATATTAAGTACAAATTAATGGAGACAATGGCAAAGAAAGAAAGTATCTTTGCCCCCAGGATCTTCTTCCCTGGAAGGCCATGGGTTCTGTCAGAAGCAGCAATTTACCTGGTGTGCTGGAAAGTTTTTTGTCAATGTGACACAAGTTAGTCATCCAAGAAGGAATCTCTGTTGGGAATGTTTTGTGCACTGTGTATGGAGATGCTGATTTCTATGCCCTGAGAGCTGTTTGTCATTTCTTTGAAGAATCTCCTGTCTCAATGTTGTGTATAAATTATACTACCCAATTATCTCTCATTGTTTAATAAAGAAGATGACTTAGCCAACAACTGGGCAGAGGAGCCAGAAGGTGGGGGTCTCAGGTGGAGAGAGGAAGAAGTTCACATGGGGTAGAGAGAGGAAGACATCTGCCATGAGGACAGAGGGTTACAGCAGAAGGCCAAGGCAAAACTGAGACGGCAAGTAAAAGAGCCCATTGCTGGGAGGTAGACAAACGAGCATAATTGGGCTAGAACAGATTAATATCAGTTACGTTATGGAGCTTAAGGCTTGTTAAATCTAATAGGTCTCTGTGTCATTTATTTAGGAGCTAGGGTGGGCACTAGAAAAGATTGCTATTAATACATTATTTCAACAAACCTCAGCTAAGAAAATGCCTCCATAAGAACGTAGGCAAGCCTGTAGAAGATTTTCTTAATTAGCAACTGATGGGGGAGGGCCCACCTCATTGTGGTGGAGCCAGCCCTGATGGCTCTGGTGGTTCTGGGTTCTATAAGAAAGTAGGCTGAACAAGCCATGAGGCATGGGCTAGTAAGCAGCTCTCATCCATGGTCTCTGCATCAGCTCCTGTTAGGTTCCTGCCCTAACAGGATCAGTGATGCTTTGCCATCACTGATTTTGATGATGAACTATTATATGGAATTGTGAGTAAAATAAACTCTTTTTCTCCCCAAGTTCATTTGGTCATGGTGTTTCATCATATCTTTAGTAACCCTAATACTGAGCGTATTGAGCCAGAGTTCCAAGTGAAACCATCTATCCTGTATTTGGAGTGCCATGTTCACTTAGACCTGTGCAACACTCTGCTCCTTCAAAGAAGAGTCTACTTCACCTGGTAACCAAGTCTCTGCTTAAACTATGGGATTCCAGGTCTTGGACTGGGTTTCTCTAATTTTACCACAGAAACCTCTTACTGTGCTTGTCCTTCTGCTTGCTCTTGACCAGGGTTACACATGCCCAGTGTAGATATGTCCCTCCCCTTAGGGAAGCCTCCTTAGCTCACTGTTCAACCAGATGATAGCAGGTCTCCCTCATCTTGTAATTTCTATAGGGATTATATTTTATACCTCCAAATACTAGTTTCATCAAGTTGTACATTTTCATTAATATGGCTCTGAAGACTGATGGATAACTTTTGCCATGCTAATAGAGACATACCTCACTATTGCAGAAGTGATTGCTACCCAGCTGAGACCCTCTGTGTTGCTCTCTGCCTTTTTGGAGCATGAAGTGACAAATAAGGTAAAACATGGAAATGGTATTACAAATGAATGAAACAGTGAGTTTCAAGGATAACAGTGTGTTGACATCAGGACACAAGCGACAGGCACATGGCTTGCATTTTCTTCACAAGGCAGCATAACAACATAAAACACACTGTGCATCAGGAACTCACTCACAGTTCTGAAGACTAAGAGTCTAGCATTGTCGGTAGGTTTTATCCCTGATGATACCCTTCCAGAGCAGGTATAGTATCTTCTCTTTGTATGATCTGCCATGTTTGCCTGTTTTTGTTCCCACTTTCTGTAAGGACACCAGTTGCATTGGATTAGAGCACATAGTAGTGGCCCTCGTTTAATATTATCTCTTTAATGGCTCCCATCTCTGAATATAATCACTTCTTATACAACTGAGGATTAGGATTTCAGCATAAATTTTAGGGGGATAACAATTTGGCCCTTGACACCAGCAGTCATTTTGAAATGCTTCCAATTTTGTTATATGTTTAAATATTTCAATAGCAAAATGTTGCAGCAATTCTTCTATATGGTTTTATTTTTTCACACACATCAGGTCAAACAGAAATCAACCCTTTCCATCCTTTCTCAGAAGACAGAGAATGGGGCTGTATCGTTCTGTGCTTTATTTACACAGAGGCTGCTAAAAGTGCATCCTACTTGGTAAAGCATATGCCTATGTGTGGATATTGAAACAGACAATATCACTTGCCATTGTAGCTGGAGGTTACCTGCCTTAATTTATACTGGAAACTCAGCTGTAAGACTTAACTTACTCTCTAACCTCCAGCATAAGCAGAATGAGAAGACATCTGCAAAGGAAAACAATTGAGGGAGGGATCAACAAAGAAGTGATTGAAATCTGTCTGTAAAACCCACTAAGGTAACTGCAGGTGGAGGAATCCCCTAGGGATCAAAGTAAAATAAGACTTCTTAAGCTCTTTCCTACCTTAACAAAACATGAATGAACCCTGAACAATCTCAAGGAATCTGGTGCAGCAGCTTTTATCAAAAATCACTTGGGCACAGTTAAGATCCAATTAGTATCTAGAGCAATTTACAAGAAGAAAATTGACACTAATGAATCAGTACATTGCAGCTTTCCATGCTGCTATTTTAAGACCATGGAAATTTGAAATTATGGCAAAGAGAGAAGATCTTGGGAAAAGGGAAAGGGAAGAGTCACCTAAACAGTTGAAGCAGACTGCCCACATAGCACCAATTTCCAACATCTGAACACAGTAGACAGAAAAAGTTCTGCCTCAGTCTCCTTTTTTATTCCACACTAAAGTCACAGAGAAATAAAATTTTATTTGTTATTCTTCTTTTCTATGTACCTTGTCCCATGAACTAATTGCACCAAGCAGAACACATATCTGCTACATGGCTTCTGTAATCTGAGAAATGTATTAAAGGTACAGGTACAACATTCAAAGCTTGAATGTTGCCCTAGTCATTAGCTTGAAGTGACCTCGAGAAAGCCAGGCTTTCTGCTGTGTCTTACTTTGTTATTAATTGAAGATGACAGTTTAATCTCTCTCTCAGGAGAGCTGAGAGCAAGAAAGCATTCAAAATATCCTGGTGTCATTGTCTATGACATTGTAAGCAATGAGAGTTATGTGTTACTGGGACATGCACAACTTTTTATTGAGAATAAGGTAGCTTGCTGAAAAAATATATCATTCTACTGTCAAGGACTTTAGAATGTTGGGTCATTTAGTTGGTACCACATACTGCTATCTGAGTTGGTTTGGATGAAATATATACAAAGCACATGAATGAGATTGGTGTCTACTGGTGTCAAACTACAGTACTACCATACTACAGATACCATGTAAATTGTACCGTTTAGCAGAATTCACTATGGGACCACTTGTAAAGGTGTAGACATATTTGGAGGACACTGAGGCACAACTTAGTACTTGAGGGAACTTTGGAGAGGCAAAAGAAGGACAGATAGTTTAAAACCAGATAGGGCAACTGCAAAAGAAGTTCTTTTATTTCTCTTGCTGTAATGAAACATCAGCTCAAAAAGCAGCTTAGAAGAGAAAAGGCTTATGTTAGCTCACAATTTCAGGTTACAGACCATCATAGCAGGGACATCAAGTAAGTAGGAACTTAAAACAGCTGGCCATATTGCACCCATAGTTTGAAACAGAGAGAAATGAATGCATGAATTAGCTCTTGATTGCTTATACTCAGCTTAACTTTTCTTACAAAATTCAGAAACTTACGGGCAGTGGTACCACCTGTACTAGGCTGGATTTTTCCACATCAATGGGCTTCATTAAGCCCATTTGCTTGTCCTATTTCCTCCTTTTAGGGTCACCTCAGGCTGGACATTGACCCTGGCCTGGGCCACAGCCACTCTCCTTTGGTTCTATGATTATCCTTGCACAGACAAGCCACAGGTCAACCCAATGTAGGCAGTCTCTCTTTGGAGTGCTCATCCCATGTGATTACAGGCGTGTCAAGTTAAGGGTAATCATAGGGGCCAAGTGAGAGTGGCTGTGGCCCAAGCCAGGGTCAAAGTCCAGCCTGAAGTAACCCTAGAAGGAGGAAATAGGACAAGCAAATTCTTGAGGCTTTCTTCTCATCTGTTTTTTGTCAACCTGATCTTGTACAAAGATTCTTTTTTCTATATCAGCAACAAGCTGAGATCATGTGGCTCTTAGGCTGAAACAGAAATGGCTATAGATATGCTACCCAAAATGAGCAAGCCCCATCAGTGGTAAGACTTTTCAATGACATCTCTTTATTGAACCACTATTATTGTAAATTGGCACTGGAAAAGCAAACCTTTCCCTATAATGTGAAGAATTGTGAAAAAAAAAAAAAACAAAAAACAATCTTTTAAAAAAAAAGCAATGGGATTCCAGGCTATATAGAACCCATTGGGTGAATCATTTTATTTATGCCTCTTAAATCTGTTACCATCCTCCAGTTTCCTGATTTCTTTTTTATAACAAACACAGGGGAATTCCACGGGCTGGTAGATTCCTCAATGTTGCTCCTACACCAGCTGTTCTGGGTCTTTCAGTTTTTTTTTCATAGGACATAGATTCACCCAAACAGGCTATACATTAGCAAATTTTTAAGGCAGGATAGTAGGTATCTTTGAAAGAACAACACCTGGATTGGTTCCAAGATGGTGGCAAACAGAGCGCACCGTTTTGAAGAGGCAGAGGACATGAATCTCCGAAATTGGTGAATGGAGAGACAATCGAAACTAGAATTTGGACTTTTGGGCTTTCTAAAGGAGAGGGGACACCGCAGAAGCGTGGAGTGCGAGTAGATTTAGATCGGGCGCAGACTTCTCTGGGAACAAAGTAGGGCGCTTCCCTTGTCCCAGCCTCCTGCAGCCTCCTGCAGCCTCCTGCGGCCTCCTGCTTCGGGAAACCGGCACACAGCACCAGGTAGCTGAGCGCAAAGCTCAGAGCCTGGGGACTAAGACAGCAGAGATAGCGCTCCAGGCCCCTTAGCGCAGCAAACAGCTGTAACCACCCGCTGAACAACACCCCTCCGAAACGTCTGAGGAGCCCATACCCCGGGACCAGCCTAGGGCCCTACTGCCGAGCTTTGGACCCGCAGAGCGTCCCCTCTCCCCAACCGTGAGGCACGTGATCCTGCCACAAGAAGTGCAGCGGAGCTCATGTCCCTCCAAAAGTCCCGCCCTGCCAGAGCACACCCACCACCGGAAATCCCACCCCACGGTAGTGTGCACACCTCTGGAAACCCAGTCACACCACAGCACACACTGAGAGACCAAAAAGATTAAAAATTAGCAGCTATTATTAAGGGCTGAACTATGTGGGTGGAGAAGTCTGTTGATGCCCTGAGGGGAAGGACTGCCTTACTGCATTCTTTCCCCACGTACTAGAGATAACAGTTGCTAGGAAACTGGCCCATCCCCCTAGGGAGGGACACCAGGTCATTATGGTCTGGGGACCTTCCTATAGCCAATCAATTCAAAATGTATCATTTTGACCAATGGATGCTTGCCAGGCAGGAATTGCCCCTGCCTTGGGCATGCTGGGAGGAACCAGAATCTATATATTACCCAACTAACCTGGGCGTGGTGCGCTCAGCTCCCACTGCTTTGGCGGTGGGGCTGTGTAGGCCCGAGCTGCAGCTTGTAATTTTCAATAAAGAGACCCTCATGTGTTTTGAAATGGAGTCGATTCCTGGAGATCTTTTGGGGGCTCGCGAACTGGGTATAACAACACAACTCTGGGAACCCTACCACACTGGAGGAGCACACACACCTCGGAAACACTGACACACCGGAAAGCACCCACTGCTAGTGCCAGAGCACAGGCCCAACCACAGAGTGCCAACCACAGAGACTCAGTTCCACATTACAATCCTTCCTGGATCCCAAATCTGCAAAGCTCAGTGCCTGGGGCCCAAGACAGCAGAGGCAGGACTTCAGGCCCCTCAGCTGCAGCGAAGAGCTGTAACCTCCCCTGAACGCCACCCCTCAGAGCACATGTCTGAGGAACCCACACCCCACCTAGTGTCCTCTTGCCAAGCTCCGGACCCTCGGAGTGCACACCACCACCACCACCAGCCCCACTAGAGTGCACGCACCACCGGAAGCCCCACCACGACAGAGCGCATGCCCAAAGAGTGCCAGCCACAGAGACTCAGATCTGCAGTACAATCCTTCCCAGATCCCAAGTCTGCAAGTGGCAGTACTGACTGCACAGGGCTGCCTAGCCAATGACTGCATGGGCCATCCAACCCCTCAGTGACACATAACCAGCTGAATAGCCACCAAAGCCTAGCAGACCTGCAAAAACAATACACGCCCGCAATCTTCAACAGCACTTGCGATCCTTTAAGTGACTGCAACACCTTCAGTGCCTGCAAGGCACCCCACTCATGCACTGAAGGCCTCTTCATTCTCCAACACCCTGTCCCTTAGGACACACCTACAAGCACACACTCAATCACATGCTACCCTGCATTTGCCCTTCTGTGCCTGTGAACTTTCCTCCTACACGTATAGCTGAATCACCAATGCACACACTGAAACCACTGGACCTACCTCATTTTCCTGAAGAATTCTCCAGACACCAGAGAAAGACCAGTCTGATCTGCAGAATCCAGGAACAAACAGTGAACACTACGGATAATCAAATGGCCAGAGGTTGGCGAAATAACACAACCAACATAAATCAAGTTATCAATGGATACTCCAACTCATCAGAAACACAAGAAGATGATTTTAAAGCTATGATTATCCAGTTATTTGAGGCACATAAAGAGAAAACCAACAAATCTCTCAGAGAAATAGCCATACAGATTCAAACAGTTAAAGAGGAAACAAATAAATCTCTCAAATATTTGTGTCCCCGCCAATGGAAACAAAGAAAAAGGAAGTGAACAAAGCTCTTAAAGAAACACAGGCAAATATAGCCAAACAAATAGAGGCAGAAGTAGTGGCATTAAGAGAGGAAACAAACAAAAAAAATAAAGACCATTTGGAGACACAGGAATCCACATTCAAACAGATGAAGGGAATGTTGCAAGGCATGAAAACAGAATTAGAATCAATAAAGAAAACACAAACTAAGAAAACCCTGGAACTGGAGAACTTAGAGAAAAGAGAAGGAACCACAAAGGTAAGCATCACTAATAGAATAAAAGAGATGGAAGAAAGAATCTCGGGTGCTGAAGATACACTCGCAGAAATTGATATTTCTCTCAAAGAAAAAGTAAAATTGGAAAAATCCCAAACAGAAAACATCCAAGAAATCAAGGATGCCATGAAAAGGCAAAATCTACGAATAATAGGAATTGAGGAAGAAGAGGATTCCAGGGTCCAAGGTCCAGAAAATATTTTCAAGAAAATCATAGAAGAAAATTTCCCCAACCTAAAGAAAGAGATATCCACAAACATACAAGAGGCCTACAGAACACCAAATAGACTAGACCAGAAAAGAAACTCCTCATGCCACATCATAGTCAAAACACTTAATATACAGAACAAAGAAAAGATACTAAAAGCAGCAAGGGAAAAAGGCCAAGTAACATATAAAGGTAGACCTATCAGAATCAAACCGGACTTCTCATCAGAAACTGTGAAAGCCAGAAGGGCCTGGGGAGATATCATGCAGGCTCTAAGGGACCACATATGCCAACCTAGACTACTATACCCAGCAAAGCTTTCAACCAACATAGATGGAGAAAACAAAATATTCCACGACAAAATTAAATTTAAGCAATATTTGAACAGCAAACCAGCCCTACAGAAGATACTAAAAGGAAAATTCCAATCCAATGAAAACAACTACACCCAAGAAAACATATAGATAATTTCCCAATGAAAATCAAAAGAAAATAAGCAAGGAATCACAGTAACACCACCAACTCCACAATAATAGGAAACAACATTTAATCGTCATTATTATCTATCAACATCAATGGACTCAACTTTCCAATAAAAAGACACAGACTAACAGAATGGGTGCTGAAACAGGATCCAATATTCTGCTGCATCCAAGAAACACACCTACAAAACAAAGATAAACACTGCCTCAGAGTAAATAGCTGGAAAACAGTTTTTCAAGCAAATGGACCCAAAAAACAAGCAGGAGTGGCTATCCTAATATCTAATAAAATAGACTTCAACCAAAACTAATAAAAAAAGATGTAGAGGGGCACTATATTCTCATCAAAGGAAAAATCCACCAAGAAGACATCACAGTTCTGAACATCTATGCCCCAAATACAAGAGCATCTACATTCATAAATGAAACATTATTAAAGCTTAAATCACACATCGACCCCAACACCTTAATAGTGAGAGACTTCAACACCCCACTATCACCAAGGGACAGATCATCTAGAAAGAAGCCAAACAGGGAAATAAAGACACTTACAAACGTCCTAATTAAAATGGACCTAATAGATGTCTACAGGACTTTTCACCCAAACTCAAAAGAGTACATATTCTTTTCAGCACCTCATGGAAAATTCTCCAAAATAGACCATATAGCTGGACACAAAGAAAGCCTCAACATCTACAAGAAGATTGAAATAATCCCCTGTATACTATCTGACCACCATGAACTAAAGCTGGACCTCAACAACAATAGAAATAGCAAAAAGCCTACACACACATGGAAACTTAACAACTTACTTCTCAATGACAGCTGGGTTAAGGACGAAATAAAGGAAGAAATTAAAGACTTCCTAGAATTCAATGAAAATGAAGGCACAACATACCCAAATTTATGGGACACAATGAAAGCAGTACTTAGAGGAAAACTCAGAACTAAGTGCCTTTAAGAAGAAATTGGTAACATCTCATACAAACAACTTAATGGCACAACTGAAAGCTCTAGGAAAAAAAAAAGAAGCAGAAACACCCAAGAGGAGCAGACGGCTGGAAATAATCAAACTCAGGGCTGCAATCAACCAATTAGAAACAAATAAAACAATTCAAAGAATCAATGAAACCAAGAGCTGGTTCTTAGAGAAAATTGACAAGATAGACAAACCCTTAGCCAAACTAACTAAAAGACAGAGAGAAACTATCCAAATCAGCAAAATCAGAAATGAAAAGGGGGACATAACTACATACACTGAAGAAATCCAAACAATCACTAGGTCGTACTACAAAAGCCTATGTGCCACAAAGTTCGAAAATCTAAAAGAAATGCCCAATTTTCTTGACAGATTCCATCTACCAAAACTAAGTCAAGACCAGGTAGAAAGATTGAACAGCCATATGTCTCCCAAGGAAATTAAAGCAGCCATTAACAGCCTCCCTTCCAAAAAAAGTCCAGGGCCAGATGGTTTCAGTGCAGAATTCTATCAGACCTTCAAAGAAGTGCTAACTCCAATTCTCTCCAAATTGTTCCACAAAGTAGAAACAGAAGGAACATCACCAAACTCATTCTATGAAGCTACAGTCACCTTAATACGTAAACCACACAAAGATCCAACAAAAAAAGAAAACTTCAGACCGAACTCTCTTATGAATATTGATGCAAAGATACTCAATAAAACACTTGCAAACCGAATCCAAGAAGACATAAAAGACCATGACCAAGTAGGCTTCATCCCAGGCATGCAAGGGTGGTTCAATATATGGAAATACATCAGTAATCCACCATATAAAAAAACTGAAGGAGAAAAACCACATGATCATCTCCCTAGATGCCAAAAAAGCATTTGACAAAATCCAACACCCATTCATGTTTAAAGTCTTGGAGAGATCAGGGATAGAAGGAACATACCTAAACATAGTAAAGGCAATATACGGCAAGCCTATAGCCGACATCAAACTCAAAGGAGAGAAACTTAAATCAATCCCACTGAAATCAGGGACAAGGCAAGGCTGCCCACTCTCTCCATATCTCTTCAACATAGTACTTGAAGTCCTAGCTAGAGCAATAAGACAAGTAAGGGCGATCAAGGGAATACAAATCAGAAAGGAAGAAGTCAAAGTTTCACTATTTACAGATGATATGATAGTATACCTAAGTGACCCCAAAAACTCAACCAGAGAACTCCTTCAGCTGATAAACACCTTCAGCAAAGTAGCTGGATACAAAGTTAACTAAAAAAAAAAAAAATCAGGAGCCCTCCTGTACACAAAAGACAAAAGGGCTGAGAAAGAAATCAGGGAAACAACACCCTTCCCAATAGCCACTAATAACATAAAATACCTTGGGGTGACTCTAACCAAGTAGGAGAAAGACCTGTTTGAAAAAAACTTCAAGTCTCTGAAGAAAGAAATCAAAGAAGACATCAGAAGATGGAAAGATCTCCCATGCTCATGGATCAGTAGGATTAACATAGTGAAAATGGCCATCCTGCCAAAGCAATCTACAGATTCAATGCAATTCCCATCAAAATACCAACACAATCCTTTGCAGACCTTGAAAGAAAAATTCTCAGCTTCATATGGAGAAACAAAAAACCCAGAATTTCCAAAACAATCCTGTACAACAATAGATCCTCTAGAGGTATCTCCATCCCTGATCTCAAGTTGTACTACAGAGAAATAATAATAAAAACTGCTTGGTAATGGCATAGGAACAGAAAGGTGGATTAATGGAACTGAATAGAAGACCCAGAAATAAACCCACACACCTATGAATACTTGATTTTTGACAAAGAAGCCAAAACCATTCAATGGAAGAAAGACAGTATCTTCAACAAATGGTGCTGGTCCAACTGGATATCTACATGCAGAAAAATGAAACTAAATCCGTATTTATGACCCTGCACAAAACTAATGTCCAAGTGGATCAAAGACCTCAATATAAAACCAGATACTCTAAATCAGTGAGAAGAAAAAGTGGGAAGACCCTAGAACTCATTGGCACAGGAGACAACTTCCTGAACAGAACACCATCAGCACAGGCCCTAAGAGCAACAATCAATAAATGGGACCTCATGAAACTGATAAGCTTCTGTAAAGCAAAAGACACTGTCGTTAGAACAAAATGACAGCCTGCAGATTGGGAAAGGATCTTCACCCACCCAACATCTGACAGAGGGCTGATATCCAGAATATATGAAGAACTAAAGAAGCTAAAAAGCAATAATTCAAGTAACTCAATTAAAAAATTGGGTATGGAGCTAAAAAGAGAATTCTCTGTAGAGGAATATCAAATGGCAGAGAAACACATAAGGAGATGTTCAACATCCCTAGCCATCAGAGAAATGTAAATCAAAACGACCCTGAGATTTCACCTTACACCCACCAGAATGGCTAAGATCAAAAACTCAAGTGACAACACATGCTGGAGAGGTTGTGGAGAAAGGGAAACGCTCCTCCATTGCTGGTGGGAATGAAAACCGGTACAACCACTATGGAAATCAGTCTGGCGCTTTCTCAGACAATTAGGAATAGTGCTACCTCAAGATCCAGCTATACCAATCCTAGGCATATATCCAAAAGATGTTCAAGTACACATGTTTGTAGCAGCTTTATTGGTAATAGCCAGAACCTGGAAACAACGCAGATGTCCATCAACGGAGGGATGGATACGGAAATTGTGGTACCTTTACACAATGGAATACTACTCAGCAATTAAAAACAAGGAAATCATGAAATTTGCAGGCAAATGGTGGGACCTAGAAAAGATCATCCTGAGTGAGGTATCCCAAAAGCAGAAAGACACACATGGTATATCCTCACTTATATAGACCTATAAGATAGGATAAACATACTAAAATATGTATATCTAAAGAAGATAAACAAGAAAGAGGTTCAGGGGTAAGATGATCAATCCTCATCTAGAAAACAAAGGGGATCGACACTGGAAATAGGAGAAAACAAATAACAGGACAGTAGCCTACCACAGAAGGCTGAAAGGCGCTACCTAGCAGTATATCAAAGCAGATGCTGAGACCCATAACTGAACCTTCGGCAGAGTGTAGGGAATCATATGAATGAAGGAGGAATTAGTATATCCTGGTGAGGACAGGGAGCCTAACAAGGTCCAAATATATCTGAGCACAGGGGTCTTCTATGAGACTGTTTATCCAACCAAGGACCATGCATGGATATAACCTACAACCCCTGCTCAGACATAGCCCATGGTAGCTCAGTATCGAAGTGGATTCCCTAGTAAGGGAGACAGGAATTGTTTCTGACATGAACTCATGAGCTCCCCCTCCCCCCTGAGGAACAAGCAACCTTGCTAGGCAACAGATAAGGACATTGCAACCATCCTGAAGATACCTGATAAGCTAGGGCCAGACGGAAGGAGAGGAGGACACCCCCTCTTAGTGGACTCGGAAGGGGGCAGGGAGGAGATGAGGGAGGGGAGGATTGGGAGCGAAAGAGGGAGAGGGCTACAGCTGGGATACAAGTGAATGTATAAAATTATTTAAAAATTATATATATATATATATGTATATATATATATATCTTAAAAAAAAGAAAGAACAACACCTATTGTGTCCTGTTAAGAACAACTTGAACAATCTGTACTGTTCTCAATAATCCCTTTTAACACTTCTCAGAAGCATTCTTTTTTTTGCAATTTGTTTCTAAATTTGGAGGAATGTTAATCTGTTTTCCATTGCTGTAACAAATCACATCCCCATAAATTTATGGCTATATTAGACACATATGGCTTTAATTTTCCTATTCGTCCTTCTAGCCCTACAAACTCAACCCATATTGCAATTTGTTTTAGCTGAGATAAAGTTCCAATTCCTAGAAGCTGGATATTTACTTCCTGCAGGGACCAATCTAGATGCCAAGATTTTGGTTAAATTATTGTTATATCTGCTTCTGTGTCTACTAAACTTTCAATTACAATGCCATTTCTTTTTTATTTTTATCTTAGGTCTCTGATCATTTTTAGCAGTTTGTCCATAGATTTCTTTTGTTGTCTTTCTTGAATTTTTTGTTCTATCTATTGAAGCTGTTCTGTACTTGATTATATCCAGAACAGTGTTGTTTTTAACAACAGACTTTAAATCATTTAATTGCTCTGTGGATGAATTTCTGCTATGTTGACAGGGACTGATTGAATCCTATTTGATGCTGGGAACTGTGTGAAGTCCCCTTGGGCTTTCTGGAAAGCAAAGGGTTACCTTGCCTGTTTTTCATTGATCTGTGCTCTTTAGTTTAATGCCTGCTCTCACCACACCTTCTGCATACTCCAGAAGGCCGGGGTCTTCCTTTTGGATTATCTCTAGAGAAACCATTTTTCTACGAACAGCTTGCCTACAATCCCTTTTCAAATGGCCTTGCTTACCACAATTATAAAACATTTGCCATTTTGATTTTTCCTAAGTCTTTTAGAAATTACTTCTATCAGGTTAGCATCACAAACATGAGAACTGAGGGCGGGGCAAGATGGCGGCGCCGGGAGGACTCTCATTCTGAGCAGCAGCACAGCAGGATCAGCACAGTGACCAGCAATCAGAACTCTCGGCCATAAAACACAAGTGATTGTGTTTCCCAGGTGAGAGGATACCCCACGGTGGGGGATTCAATCAGCTTTTAACTCACCCGGCTAAACCACAGAAGAGATCCCGGTTCCGCCAGATGCTTGGCCGCCAGCCCCAGCCCAGAGCCACATGCCAGCATGATGTGGTCATGGTCCCAGACTGAACTGTGGGCCCACAACATCACAGACTGGGTTTTCCAGTCGAGAGATAACCCCACGGAGCAGGAAACAATTGGGACCGACCTTAGGTCACCCAGATATCCTCTGGAAAAGACTCAGGTTCCACGGGCCCCCCAGGAGCCAGCCCAGAGCCAGAGCCAGGGAACTCAGGTTCCAGCATAGAGCCCTGCCTGCACGCCTGATTCACTGCCTCAGATAGAACTGTGGGCTCCAGGGCACCAGAGACTGAGTTTCACTGTCGGGTGCAAACCCACAGGGAGGGAAACAGTTGGTCTGATCTCAGAGCACTCAGCTGATACCACCACCCGGAAAAGGTCTCGGGAAAATTACCCAGTTTAGGCAGACGCCCAGGCTCCCAAAGGCCGGAAAGGCAGAGCCACAAGCTGGCGTCTGTCCCTGTGGGTTCTACTCGCCACCACCCCAGACAGAACGGCGATCCCCAAAGCAAAGACTGGGTGTCCCTGGCAGGAGGAAACCCCACAGCGGGGGGGGAGGGGGGATCATCAGGTCTAACACTCAGGACACCCAGCACCAAAAGACTTTCTGGATTCATGCAGACTCTAGGCTCTAGCTTTCTAATGCATGCAGGAGCACTGTGCTCAGCCGTCATTATTGAGTACCCCTAGGGCACTGGGGCACACAGCTGCATCCTCAGACCTACAAAAGCCAGAGAGCCATTACAGCAGCCCTCAGATACTGTGCCAAGGATCAACCAGTTACCCCTAGCTAGACTGACAAAACTCTGGGAATCCCTGGTCCTTCAAGAGGGCTGCACCCACAGCGTCCAGACCAGAGCAGTGCCCGAAGCCACCTTCCCAGACAGGGACACACAACTTCCAGTCCAGAGTGAAGCACCCAGCCTTCAGACCAGAGTGGAGCCCTCAGTTACCAGCCTCCAGACCAGAGCGGCGCCCCCAGGCACCAACTCAACCTAAGTGCATATTCTCCAGGCCCAGAGCTGAGCACTCAGCCTCTGGCCCAGAGACTTGTTGGGCGCTCCTCTCACTTTCCTGGACAGAACTGTGTGCCCCAGGATAACAGACTGAGTTTCCCTGTTGGGAGAAAACCCCACAGCTAGGGAATCAGCAGGTTCTTCAAGAGGACTGTACCTGGAAAACTGTAACAACAGCAGCAGCTCACTAAATTTATAACGAGAAACCCAGCAGTGGGGTAGCTGTCTTGAGAACTTCTATGGGTGAGAGGAGCCCCCCCTGCCTAACAAAGACCACAGCTACTACTCAGGTCTATACACCTGAGGTGAGCAGTGGCAATTCCTGAGAAACACTGGCCATACAGTGACCATACCCAAAAAGCAGAGGAGGACTCCTTCAGGAAAAATCATCTTCTGGCCAAGGGGATTCTCCCTACCTCAGGACTCCAGGAAGCACAGAAACTAAAAGCCAACACCTAAAACAGCCCAGTGGCTAGAGGTCAACCAACAAAAGACAGAGCAATATGGCCTCTCCAGAACCCAGCCATCCAGGGGCGAACAGCCCTGGACAACGCAGCATAAGAGAAAATCAAGAAGATGACCTTACATCTATGCTGATGAAGAGGATAATAGAGGAAACAAATAAAATATGTAAAGAATTAGAGGAAGATAAAACCAAACAGATCATGGCTATCCATAAAGAAATGGAGGAAGTTAAAGACAAGCAGATTATGGCCATCCATGAAGAAATACGGGAAGATGCAGCCAAACAGTTTGCAGCTTTCAGAGAAGAAATAATTAAATCACTGAAAGAAATAAAAGAAACAGAGTTGAAGGAACTAAAAGAAAAAGAGGAAAATACAATCTCACAATCTCAGACAGGTGAAGGAAGTAAACAAAACAAATCAAGACCTGAAGATAGAACTGGAAAAATTAAAGAAAACACAAATGGAGGAAATAATGGAGAGGAAGAATTTAGGGAAGAAAACAGGAACTACAGAGGTAAGCATAACCAACAGACTACAAGAGATGGAAGAAAGAATCTCAGGTGTAGAAGATACAATGGAAGAAATCGATGTATCTGTCAAAGAAAATGTTAATTCCAAAAAATTCCTGACACAGACCGTCCAAGAAATCCAAGACAATATGAAAAGACAAAACCTAAGAATAATAGGTATAGAGGAAAAAGAAGACTCCTTTCTCCAAGGACCAGAAAATATTTTCAACAAAATCATTGAAGAAAATTTCCCCAACTAAAGGAGAGGCCAATAAGAATACATGAGGTCTACAGAACACCCAACAAATTTGACCAGAAAAGAAAATCCTCCTGCCACATAATAATCAAAACAGTAAGTATACAGAACAAAGAAAAAATACTAAAAGCTGGAAGGGAAAAAGGCCAAGTAACATATAATGGCAAACCCATTGGAATCACACCTGACTTTTCAACAGAGACTATGAAAGCTATAAGGGCCTGGACGGATATCATGAAGAACCTAAGAGAACACAAATGTCAGCCCAGGCTACTATACCCTGCAAAACTCTCAGTCCTCATAGACGAAGAAAACAAGATATTCAATGACAAAAACAAATTTCAACAATACCTACACACAAATCCAGCATTACAGAAGACACTGGAAGGGAAAATACAACACAAGAAAATTAGCTTCTGTCAAGGAAATACAGGAAATAATTAACCTTACTACAGTAAAACAAAAAGCAACCAAGTATACAACCTTATGACCACAGCCAACATCAAAATCAAAGGATCTAACAGCCACTGGTTATTAATCTCTCTCAACATCAATGGACTCAACTCTCCAGTAAAAAGACACAGATTAACAGAATGGATACGTAAACAAAACCCAGCAATCTGTTGCATACAAGAAACACACCTAAGGCACAAAGATAGACATTACCTGAAGGTAAAATGTTGGAAGACGACTTTCCAAGCAAATGGACCCAAGAAACAAGCAGAAGTAGCCATTCTAACATCTGATAAAATAGACTTTCAACCAAAATTAATAAAAAGAGATGGGGAAGGACACTTCATACTCATCAAAAGAAAATTCCACTAGGAAGACATCACAATCCTAAACATCAATGCCCCAAATACAAGAGCACCCACATTTGTTAAAGAAATATTGATAAAATTTAAACCACATATAGATCCCCACACATTAATAGTGGGAGACTTCAACACCCCACTCTCAACAAAGGACAGGTCAACAAAACAGAAATTAAACAAAGAAACAATAACTCTGACAGAGGTCATGAATCAAATGGACCTCACAGACATTTACAGAACTTTAAACCCAAACACAAAAAAAAATTTAACTTCTTCTCAGCACCTCATGGAACCTTCTCCAAAATAGACCATATAGTTGGTCACAAAGCAAGCCTCAACAGATACAAGAAGATTGAAATAATCCCTTGTATCTTGTCTGATCACCATGGAATAAAGCTGGACCTCAACAACAACAGAAATAGCAAAAAGCCTACACACACATGGAAACTGAACAACTTGTTACTAAATGACAGCTGGGTCAGGGAAGAAATAAAGAAATTAAAGTCTTCCTAGAACTCAATGAAAATGAAGACACAACACACCCAAACTTGTGGGACACAATGAAAGCAGTGCTAAGAGGAAAGTTCATAGCACTAAGTGCCTTCAAGAAGAAATTAGAGACAGCTCATGAAAGCAACTTAATGGCCCACTTAAAAACCCTAGAAAAAGAAGAAGCAGACACACCAAGAAGGAGTAGACGGCTGGAAATAATCAAACTCAGGGCTGAAATCAATCAATTAGAAACAAATAAAACAATTCAAAGAATCAATGAAACCAAGAGCTGGTTCTTTGAGAAAATCAACAAGATCGACAAACCCTTAGCCAAGTTAACTAAAAGGCAGAGAGACACCACCCAAATCAACAAAATCAGAAATGAAAAGGGGGATATAACTACAGACACTGAGGAAATCCAAACAATCATTAGGACTTACTTCAAAAGTCTATATGCCACAAAATTTGAAAATCTAAATGAAATGGACAATTTTCTTGATTGATTTGACTTACCAAAGCTGAATCAGGACCAGGTAAATCAATTAAATGTCCTATATCCCCCAAAGAAATAAAGCGGTCATCAAAAGTCTCCCATCCAAAAAAAGCCCAGGACCAGATGGCTTCAGCGCAGAATTCTACCAGACCTTCAAAGAAGAGCTAACTCCAATTCTCTTCAAACTATTCTACAAAATAAAAACAGAAGGAACATTACCAAACTCATTCTATGAAGCCACAGTCACCTTGGCACCTAAACCTTACAAAGACTCAACAAAGAAAGAGAATTTCAGGCCAATCTCCCTCAAGAACATTGATACAAAACTACTTAACAAAATAATTGCAAACCGAATCCAAGAACACATCAAAGATATTATCCACTATGACCAAGTAGGCTTCATCCCAGGTATGCAGGGGTGGCTCAACATACGGAAATCCATCAATGTGATCCACCATATTAACAAACTGAAAGAAAAAAAAACACATGATAATCTCCCTAGATGTTGAAAAAGCATTTGACAAAATCCATGTTTAAAGTATTGGAGAGATCAGGGATACAAGGCACATATCTAAACATAGTAAAGGCGATATACAGCAAGCCTATAGCCAACATCAAACTGAATGGAGAGAAACTTAAAGCAATCCCACTGAAATCAGGGACAAGACAAGGCTGCCCACTCTCTCCATATCTCTTCAACATAGTGCTGGAAGTCCTTGCTAGAGCAATAAAACATTTGAAGGAGATCAAGGGGATATGGATTGGAAAGGAAGAAGTCAAATTATCACTATTTGCAGATGATATGATAGTATACATGAGTGACCCCAAAAACTCTACCAGGAAACTCCTACAGCTGATAAACACCTTCAGCAAAGTGGCCAGATACAAAATTAACTCAAAAAAAATCAGTAGCACTCCTGTATACAAAAGACAAAAGGGCTGAGAAAGAAATTAGAGAAACAACACCCTTCACAATAGCCACAAATGACATAAAATACCTTGGTGTAACCCTTGTATGAAAAAGACTTGTATGAAAAAAATTTCAAGTCTCTGAAGAAAGAATTAGAAGAAGATATGAGAAGATGGAAAGATCTCCCATGCTCATGGCTTGGCAGGATAAACATAGTAAAAATGGCCATCTTACCAAAAGCAAACTACAGATTCAATGCAATTCCCATCAAATTGCCAACACAATTCTTAACAAACCTAAAGAGAAAAATTCTCAACTTTGTATGGAATAACAAGAAACCCAGAATTGATAAAACAATCCTCTACAATAAAAGATCTTCTGGAGGTATCTCCATCCCTGATCTCAAGCTGTACTATAGAGCAACAGTTATAAAAACTGCATGGTACTGTCATAGAAACAGAATGGTGGATCAATGGAATGAACAGAAGACCCAGAAATAAACCCACACACTTATGGACACCTGATATTTGACAAAGACACCAAAACCATACAATGGAAAAAAGATAGCATCTTCAACAAATGGTGCTGGTCCAACTGGATGTTTACATGTAGAAAAATGAAAATAGATCCATACTTATCACCCTGCACAAAACTGAAGTCCAAGTGGATCAAAGACCTCAACATAAAACCAGACACATTAAATCGGCTAGAAAAAAAAAAGTGAGGAATACCCTAGAACTCATTGGTACAGGAGAAAACTTCCTGAACAGAACACCAACAGCACAGGCTCTAAGAGCAACAATCAATAAATGGGACCTCATGAAACTGAAAAGCTTCTGTAAAGCAAAGGACATTGTCATCAAAACAAAGTGACTGCCTACAGACTGGGAAAGAATCATCACCAACCCTTTATCTGACAGAGGACTCATATCTAGTATATATAAAGAACTAAAGAAGCTAAAAAGCAGCAAACCAAGTAATCCAGTTAAAAAAGGGGGGAACAGAGCTAAACAGAGAATTCTCTGTAGAGGAATATCGAATGGCAGAGAAGCACTTAAAGAAATGTTCAACCTCATTAGCCATTAGGGAAATGCAAATCAAAACAACCCTGAGATTTCACCTTACACCCATGAGAATGGCCAAGATCAAAAACTCAAGTGACAACACATGCTGGAGAGGTTGTGGAGAAAGGGGAACCCTTCTCCACTGCTGGTGGGAATGTAAACTTGTACAACCACTCTGGAAATCAATCTGGCACTTTCTCAGACAACTAGGAATAGCGCTTCCTCAAGATCCAGCCATACCACTCCTAGGCATATATCCAAAAGAGGCTCTAGTACACAAAAAGGACATTTGCTCAACCATGTTTGTAGCAGCTTTATTTGTAATAGCCAGAAGTTGGAAACAGCCCAGATGCCCCTCAACTGAAGAATGGATGCAGAAACTGTGGTACATCTATACAATGGAGTATTACTCAGCAATGAAAAATAAGGAAATCATGAAAATTGCAGGTAAATGGTGGGACCTGGAAAGGATCATCCTGAGTGAGTTGTCCCAGAAGCAAAAAGACACACACAGTATATACTCATTCATATAAACATACAACATAGAATAAACCCACTAAAATCTGTACATCTAAACAAACTAAGCAAAAGAGAGGACCCTAACTAAAATGTTCAATCCCCACCCTGAAAGGCAAAGAGGATGGACATCAGAAGAAAAAGAAAACAGGAAACAACCTAGGAACCTGCCACGGAGGGCCTCTGAAAGCCTCTGCCCTGCAGACTATCAAAGCAGATGCTGAGCCTGATGGCCAACTGTTGGGCAGAGTGAATGGAATTTTATGTAAGAAGTGGGAAATAGTAAGAGCTGGAGAGGACAGGAACTCCACAAGGAGAGCAACAGAACAAGAAAATTTGAACACAGGGAACTTCCCAGAGACTCATACTCCAACCAAGGACTATTCTTGGAGATAACCTAGAACCCTGACAATGCAGCCACTTCTGATGAGAACTGATAGACTAAGATCAGAAAGAATGAGAGGAGGACCTTCCCTATCAGTGGACTTGGGGAGAAGCATGCATGCAGAAAGGGGGGGAGGGTGGGACTGGAAGGTGAGGAGGGAGGGGTTTATGGGGGGATACAAAATAAATAAAGTCTAATTAATAAAAGTTAAATAGAAAATTAAAAAAATAAACATGAGAACCAATATCAGCCCTAACTCTATCCATTCTGCTAAGGGTGCTGATCTTGCCTTTACTCTTTAGCATTCTGAATTATCATTTTCAAAAGCCAAAGTTTCAATTAGTACTTTTCTGACTTCTAAATTTGATCCTATTCTATTTATAGCTGAAGCCAGTCTTTGCAAAAAAAAATCAGTAACACTTCTTTTGGACCTTGAATAATGACTCGGACCTCTTTTCTGATTCTTCAACCTTATTCCAAGCATTAAAAGCTGCTAGACCACATAAAGCCAAAAAGTGAACATCCAACTCAAATTGTCTTTGTAAATCATCATATTGACCTTCAGCTAGCAACAGATCCTGAGAGATATCAATACCTCTGGCCTGATTTCATTATCCTATGGCCTTCGCTTCCTCATTCCACCAAGATTACTATTGTAACTGAGGACAAGGTTCCAGTATTGTTATTGTCAAATCTTTCCAGTCTTGGGAGATAATCCTGTTCTGAGTTGACCATGAATTTAACATTTGCTTAACATAGGATGAATGCATGCTGTTGTAACCTGCTTAAACTCTATAGACTCTCTGTTGAGACCTACTTTAGTTTTTAACATAACTCTGGGTCCTCTGTTAACATCTGTTGCAGCCTTTAGCATATCAGAAGCCATTTTGCCTCTAAGCCTACATTTTAATTATGTCTCTAAAGTTTCATTTCTCAAACTTTGTATACTTTGTTACCTGGACACTCTATGAAGCCTCCAGCTACAGAACCAATCAAATTAAAGATCAGTTAAAAAGGCTTTGTCTAGCTAGTCAAAATGATGTAACGTTGTTTCCTACACCTGATTACATGACTGTTACCTATTTATGATTTTTTTGTATGAAGAAAATCTGCCTTAATAGCAGACCAAAATCATAGTCTGGCTCCTGAAGTCCAGATTATGGCCCTCACTGGTCATTTCTGGTCATTTAGCATTCAACAAACCACTGCTGACTTGAGTCTGGTGTCTGAGTGGTCAGTGGGTGGTTATTCCTGATCCCATAGCACCATAGGAGAGGACAGCTTCTTTAAATCTTCTCAAATCTAATATGTCTATAGGATGCAATTTAAATTCATTATAACCTCAGAGGTGCCTATCATCTCGGGGTATGTTTGCGCAGTAACTGTATATACTAAGGCTGGTTTTCTAACAACCTTAGCTGCCACCTTTCAATTTCATTATGTGGCAGCATGGTAGGCTCTTCTCTAAATCTTCTGTCTGTGTCTGAGTGGTTTTCTTAATCTCATTACAAGTCTTTCTAGTTTTTCTCCTAGGGCTTGTATCTTCTCAATACACTTTTTCTTTGAGCAAGTACAGACAGCTGTTGTGGCTATTAAGAAGAAGGCATAAAATACAAAAATGGTAATTATAACTGGAATTGGGACAATTTCAACTAAGACATTTAGCTTTTCATTTTCTGCTTCTTTTTCCAAGCCATCTAGAGTAGCACTGTACAGGATCTTAAAGCCTCCTTTTAAGTTCCAGTTACTTCCCATTCTTAACTTACTCCTTGAGAATTTCCCAGATGACTTACCAAATCTGATGGCTTCTCAGATTGTGCACAGCTGGAGTCTCCTGCATATGAAGAGAACTGAGAAGGCATCTGAAGTCTCCCAACACAGAATTTGGCAATATGTCCATGGGGCCCAAATGTGAGGCCAAAACAGACCTGCAATGTTATCCTGGGCCGGGCGAGGGTGGTGGAGGTCACTGAATCTAGGAGCCATTTGTCCTCCTCCAGGCCAAGGAGCTGGAAGGCTGGAAGTGTCTATGTCTCTTGTGCTGGTTGAGCCTCTATGGCTGGGCATAGAGGACAAGCCTGCATGGGAGCATTTTGACTTCCAGAAGCCATCTGCCAGCAGGCAGCCATGATTTGTAGAGGCAGCTGCAGGACCAGCATCCCCTTTGGTTGCAATTGAACCACCTGGCAGAATTGACTCTTGGCTATACCCCCAGGGGTGGGGGGGAGCATTGCAGACCTCTTGTTTACTGTGTGGGAATGTAAAAAACCTCAGAGCAGCAGCCAAGGTCTGGAACATAGTTTTTACTATAGATGAGCCTGTCAGGAAGGCTCCTCTTTTATTATTTTTACCAACTTCTATATGATGACTCAAGGACCATCCTCAGCTGTTTATTAAAGATGGCAGTGAGACCATGTTTGCATCTATAGGACTATAAATATTTTTTGGACATGTTAGATGACTATTAACTTGCATTCATTAACCATCAAATATTAGGACTTTCGGTTTTGTCCCTGTTAAGTTGGAGCCTTAAAAGTCATTAATACAGTCCATTAAAGTGAAAGCATAACAGTTTTCTGTATGATTTAGTACATAAAAAGTTCATAGCTTATAAAAGTCTAAGGCTATACTATAGATTAATAATAATACCATTTTTAGAAAACAAAACCAAGTACATTTTAACCTTTTGATAGTGAAGATACAGCAAGTTTTAACATAAATAAATGCCTCTAAAATTAATAGATCTTAATTTAGAGTATTGGTAAAAGCTTGTACATAGTAACCCCTGAGTTATGAGTTTTAAAACCAACAATATAGTAGAACAGTAGAAAGCAATTTTAAAATTACATTTGAATTTATCATTCCAAGTCTATTAGCCAGAAAGCCTAGTGAGGAATCTGGATCATAGGCAGCTCCTGTCAGGAGAAACAGCATTTATTAATTTAAGAATTAATAAAGATATAGTCAGTTAGATGTACATTTTAAATTAGCTTAATTTGAATAGACCTTTATAACCTTGAAATTTTATCATCATATAAAAATTATTTTGAACCAAGGTTGAATCATATATATAGCATGTTATAAAAATATAACTTAAAGTTATATAAAAATTCATACCAATTTAAAATGAGACTTGTTTTTAGTCTAAAAGGAGATAAAATAAACAGTTTTGCTTAAGGAAGTCTTATAAATGTAAACCCAATGAGAAAATTCTGTAAATCGTTAGATAAGAATTTATAGCATTTAATATATGTATAATATATATACTATATAAGATATATAGGTATATATCTTAAGAGCAGAGTGTACAGAAATCAGGAAGAAAAGACTTAAAAGCTTGGAAATATTGAAAGCCAGTGTTTAGAATGCAGGGCTTGGAGTTTTGCAGGAGTGGGTGAGGGGCAAGGGTATGGCGCGGCTTCTCTATTTTAAAATCAACATGGCAGCTCGCCCTGTGCAGTGTGCAACTGTGGCCGCACAGCAACACCAGGTGCTTCCTGGTGGGAAGGCTGTTCCGGCTGGGTCCGAAACTCTTTGCAAGCCCTTGGCACAGCTGATTGGAAGTCTGCGGCAACTGAAAACCCTCCTCTGCAAGCCAGCCTCTCACAGCAGGTATTTCGGAAGATTTAAAATTTTGCCCGTGGGGCCAGAGGCAATGGTGCAACTTAAAGCCATCTGCGTGTGGGCAGGGCCTCCAGCAATTGCTGACCTAAGAGCAACAGAAGCAGGCTGTGGCTGTGCTCGAAGCAGCAGTTTCAGCATCTGGTATTAGCATTTTAGTTTCCCCAAGCCAGTTTTGGCGCAGCGTGAGTGTCCACCACGTCCTCTGTGCAGGACACCAAGTCTGAACAGCCGAGAGCCGAGGGACAGGTGTGCGCCGTAAGGGTAGGGTCGAGAGAAAGTGTAGATTTGAAGGCATATATGATTGAGTGGTGGTTAAGGATAGGTAAAGCAGAAAAAAATCTGTTGCAAGCATCATGGTCCGATTAAAGGGGTCCTGGCATGACCAGACCAGGTGCTACCAGGAGAGTCCTTCCCAGCCAAATGCATCAATATTAGGACCAATGAAATGATGATGCATACAACAGATTTGATATGAAAGACGTTTATTAGATGGAGATGAAGAAAGAGAAAGAAGGAAAGAGCAAGACATGATAGAGAGAAGGGAGTGGGGGCTCCCCTACAGAGAAAGGGGAGAGGGCAAGAAGATAAGAGGGCAAGAGAGCGATAAAGTGGTGTGGTGGTCCTTTAAGGAGCAACTGAGTGGCTACCTGGCAGGCGACCCGTGATGACATCATAGGTTGCTGGGCAACCCAGAAGCAGGCTGCCTAAATACTAACACTAAATGTATATAAATAAATATATATATTCATTCCCAAATATAACCTGCTCAGTCCATATACTTTTACTTGTATGTATGTTTTCAGGTTTGACCAGGTGTCATTAGACAAGCAACTGGTGTGCTTTTCCCTAGAGAAGAAATTTTTACTTAAATTAAAAACATCAAGATATCATTTGTAAGACTCAAGATGGAGGCTTTCAGTATGCATGGAGCCTCAATAGCAGTACCTTAGGGACTGTGGAGCAAGTGAAAGGCTGTGCTGTGGACTTTTAAATGCAGTGTCTGTGTTTCCCAGGTGAGAGGAGAGCCCACAGCTATCAAGAGCAAGGGGTTCCAGCATTTGGCCACCAGCGGTTCCTGCCATTCTGGAGAAAACTCCCAGAGGAGCATGCTTCTAGCCTCTGGCCACCCAACTCCCTGGACCCAGGGAAATGGCTCCAGCCTCTGCTCCACAGCTGTACATGTACACCTGAGGCAACTAGCCAGGCCTCAGCAGTTTATAGGATCTTAATCCAAGATGGCAGCTCCAAATGCACATGGGGTCCATGTAGCTTGAGCTCAGAGACAGCAGAATGAGAGAGTGGTGGGGCTGCTGACTCCGGGAGTTCCACCGGCAAGAAGTGGGTGGGCTACAGGGTTACTGAGAAAACCTGAAGGTCCTCAGGATCATGCTAGACACCCCCACTCCAATCCCTGCCTGTGGGTGGATCTACCTGGGACACAGCCACCTGAAGAGAACAGTGGGCTATTCCCTGAGATTCAGCAGCCAGTTCACAACCACACCCACCATCACTAGGAAGATTGCTCCAGGAATATCCAGCCTCCTGTCCAGGGTTCTTCCCACACCCTTGGGAAATTAATAGGACACCAGGAACAACCAGATAGCTAAAGGCCAGTGTAGGAACACAACAAAAGCCAGGGCAATCGGCACTACCAGAATCCAGTTCTCTTACCACAAGCAACCTTCGATACCTTAACACAGCTAAAACAGAAAAAAAAAAATCGCCTTAAAGCAATCCTTGTCAGGATGATAGAGGTGTTTTTAGAGAAAACAAATAAATACAACAAAACAAACAATTAAATAAATAAATCAATAAAATATAATCAAACAAATTGAGGCCTTTAAAGAGGAAAGAATAAATCACTTAAAGAAACACAAGAAAATACAATCAAACAGGTGAAGAAAATTAATAAATCCCTTAAAGAAACAGGAAAATAGAAACAAATAGGTGAAGAAAATGAATAATATGGTTCAAGACTTAAAACTGGAAATAGAAACAATAAAAAAAAAAAAGAAACACAGACTGAGGAAATCCTGGAGAGGAAAATCTAAGGGAAGAAAACAGGAACTGCAGAGAATGCAACAGAATATGTGAGATGGAAGAAAGAATCCCAGGTGTAGAAAGCACAATTGAAGAAATCCATATATCTATCAAAGAAAATATTGAATCTAAAAATTACTGACACAAAACATCCAAGAAATCAAGGACACTATGAAAAAAAAAACGAAACCTAAAAAATAATGGGAATAGAAGATTCCCAGTTCCAAGGCCCAGAAGATATTTTCAACAGAATCATAGAAGATAATTTCAACAACCTAAAGAGGTGCCTGTAAACATACAAGAGGCCTACAGAACACCGAATAGATTACACCAGAAAAGAAAATACTCCACCACATAGTAATCAAAACACTAGATGTACACAGCAAAGATATAATATTAAAAGCTGCAAGGAGGTAAAAGCCAAGTAACATATAAAGGTGGCCTTATCAGAACCACAGCAGACTTCTCAACAGAGACTCTAAAACCCAGATGGGTCTGGGCAGATGTCATACAGACCAGAGACCACAGATACCAGCCCAGACTACAATACTCAGCAAAGCTTTCAATGAACATAGATGGAGAAAACAAGATATTTCATGACAAAATCAAATTTAAACAATGTCTATGCACAAACCCTACAGAAGATACTAGAAAGAAAAGTCCAACCCAAGGAAGTCAACTACACCCAAGAAAACACAGGCTATAAATAACTTCACAACAGCAAACCATAAAAAAGAAAAAACAAAACAAAAAAAGCAAACACATAATCACACTACCACCAACAACATCAAAATAAAGGAACTAACAATCATTTTTCATTAATATCATCTGACATCAATGGATTCAACTCTCCATTGAAAAAACACAGGCTAAAAGAATGAATGTGAAAAGAGAACTCAACATTTTTTGCATGCCAGAAACACACCTCAGCAACAAAGATAGACAATACTTCAAAGAAAAAGGCTAGAAAAAGTTTTTTCAATTAAATGGACTCAAGAAGCAAGCTGGAGTAGCCATCCTAATATCTAATAAGAGAGACTTTCAACAAAAATGAATCGAAAGAAATGGGAAAGAACACTTCATTCTCATCAAAGGAAAAATCCGCCAAGAGGACATCTTTATTCTGAACATCTATGCTCCCAAATAAAAGGGCACCTACATTTGTAAAAGAAACATTATTAAACCTTAGACCACTCATTGATCCTCACACATTAATAGTGGAAGACTTCAACGCTGTACCCTCACCAAAGGAGAGATCATTGAGACAGAAACTAAGTAAAGAAACAGTAAAACTAACAGAGGTTGTGAATCAAATGGACCTAATAATAGATGTTCCCAGAACTTTTCACCCAAACACAAAAGAATATTTCTTCTAAGCACCACATGGAACTGTCTCCAAAATTGAGCATATAGTCAATCATAAAGCAAACTTCAACTAATACAAGAAAATTGAATTAACCCATTATAATTTATCAGATCACCATATATTAAAGCTGGACTTCAACAACAACAGAAGTAACAAAAAGCCTACACACTTATGGAATCTGCACAACTTCCTAAGAGTCAATTAAAATGAAGGCACAACATACCCAAACTTATGGAACACAATGAAAACAGTGCTAAAAGAAAAGTTCATAGCACAAAATGCCTTCATAAAGAAATTGGAGAGATTTCATACTAGCAACTTAGGAGCTCACCTAAAAGCTTTATAAATAAAAGAAGCAAACATAACCAAGAGGAGTAGATGTCAGGAAATAATCAAACTGAAGGCTGAAATAAGTAAATTAGAAACAAAGAGAATAACTCAAACAAAACCAAGAGCTGGTTCTTTGAGAAAATCAACATGGTAGACAAACCCTTAGCCAAATTAACTGTAAGGCAGAGAGACAGTGTCCAAATTAACAAAATCAGAGGGGGCTGGAGAGATGGCTCAGAGGTTAAGACCACTGACTGTTCTTCCGAAGGTCCTGAGTTCAATTCCCAGCAATGACATGGTGGCTCACAATCATCTATAATGAGATCTGGTGCCCTACTCTGGCCTGTAGGGGTACACACAGACAGAACATTGTATACATAATGAGTAAATCTTTTTAAAAAATCAGAAATTATATTTAACAACAGACGTTGAGGAAATCCAAAGAATCATTAGATCTTACTTCAAGATCCTGTATTACACAAAATGGAAAAATCTAAATGAAAAGAAAATTTTTCTAGGCAGATAACACCTAAGCTAAATCAAGATCAGTAAACAAGTTAAATAGTCTTATAAGCCCTAAGGAAATAGAAGAAGTCATTAAATGTCCCCCATACAAACAAACAAACAAACTGGACTACATGATTTTAGTTTAGAATTCCCCCAGACTTTCAAACAAGAGCTAATACCAATACTTCTCAAACTATTCCACAAAAAAAGGAAATAGAACTCATTTATGAAGCCACAGTCACCCTGATACCTACAACACACAAAGACTCAAAAGAGAGTATTTCAGACCAATTTCTCTTATGAACATTGATACAAAAATACTCAATAAAATACTAGCAAACTAGCAAAATCAAAGAGCACATCAAAAATATTGTCAACCATGGTCAAGTAGATTTTATCCCAGGCATGCAGGGGTGGTTGGTTGTATAAAGTCCATCGACATAATCCAACATATAAACAAGATGATGAAAAAGCCTTTGACAAAATCCAACACCACTTTGTGTTAAAAGTTTTGGAGGTACAAGGCTCATTCCTAAACACAATAAAGGCAATATACAGCAAGCCTATTGTCAACTTCAAGTTAAATTGAGAGAAACTTAAAGCAATTCCAGTGAAATCAGGGACAAGACAAGGCTGTTAATTCTCACCTTATCTCTTCAATGTAATTCTGAAGTCATAGCTAAAGAAATAATACCACTAAAGGAGATGAAGGGAGAACAAACTGGAAGGGAAGAAGTTAAAGTATTGTTATTTGCAGATGATATGATAGTATACAAAATTCCACCAGAGACCACATACAGCTGATAAATACCTTCAGCAAAATGGCTGGATACAAGAGTAATTAGAAAAATTCAATAGTACTCCTATATACAAATGACAAACAGGCTGAGAAAGAAATTAGGGAAACTCTACCCTTCATAGTAGCCACAAATAATATAAAGTATCTTACTGTAACTCCAAAATCTAGCAAGTCAAAGATTTGTATGACAATAACTTCAAGGCTCTGAAGAAAGAAATTGAAGAAGATATCAAAAGATGAAAAGATGTCCCATGCTCGCAGGTAAGTATAATTAACATAGCAAAATGGCCATCCCACCAAAACAATATACAGATTCAATGAAATCACCATCAAAATTCCCACACAATTCTTTTTTTTTCTTTTTTTATTTATTATTTTTATATTAGTTTATTTACTTTGTATCCCAGATGTAACCCCCTCCCTCTTTCCCTCCCAATTCCACCCTCCCTCCCTCATCTCCTTCCTGCCCCTCTCTAAGTCCTGATGGGGGAGGTCCTCCTCCCCTTCCATCTGATCCTAGCTTATCAGGTCTTTTCAGGGCTGGCTACAATGTCCTATTCTGTGGCCTAGCAAGGCTGCTTCTCCCTCGGGGAGGGAGGGGGAGGTCAAGAGCCACTGAGTTCATGTCTGAGACAGTCCCTGTTCCCCTAACTAGGGATCCCACTTAGATACTGAGCTTCGATGGGCTATATCTGAGCAGGGGTTCTAGGTTATATCCATTCATGGTTTTTGGTTGGAGAAACAGTCTCAGAAAAGACCCCTGGGCCCAGATATATTTGGTTCTTGTGGAGCTCCTGTCCTCTCCAGGTCACACTAACTCCCCCTTCTTTCATGATTCCCTGCACTCTGCCCAAGGTTCGGTTATAAGTCGCAGCATCAGCTTTGATACACTGCAAGGTAGAGTCTTTCAGGGGCCCTCTGTGGTAGGCTCCTGTCCTTTTACTTGTTTTCTCCTATTTTCGATTTTTTTTAATTTTTATTTTTTTCTTATTAGTTACATTTTATTAACTCTGTATCCCAGCTGTATCCTGCTCCCTCATTCCCTCCCAATCCCACCCCCTCTTTCTCCTCTGGACCCTTCCCCTTTCCAAGTCCACTAATGGGGGGGACCTCCTCCCCATTCATCTGACCCTGTTTTATCAGGTCTGCCTCCTATTTTCAATGTCCATCCCTTTTGCCTTTCTAAGTGAGAATTGATCATCTTACTCTGGGTCCTCTTTCATGTTTATCTTCTTTAGGTGGACAGATTTTAGTATGTTTATCCTATCTTATAAGTCTAGTATCCACTTATAAGTGAGTATATATCATATGTGTCTTTCTGCTTCTGGGATACCTCACTCAGGATGATCTTTTCTAGAAGTTAAACATCAACAAATCAAGTAATTCAATTAAAAATGGGATACAGAGCTAAGCAAAGAATTCTCTGTAGAGGAATATCAAATGGCAGAGAAACACTTAAAGAAACACTCAACGTCCTTAGCCATCAGAGAGATGCAAATCAAAACGACCCTGAGGTTTCACCTTACACCCATCAGAATGGCTAAGATCAAAAACTCAAGTAACAACACATGCTGGAGAGGTTGTGGGGAAAAAGGAACCCTCCTCCATTGCTGGTGGGAATATAAACTTGCACAACCACTTTGGAAATCAATCTGGTGCTTTCTCAGACAATTAGGAATACTGCTTCCTCAAGATCCAGCTATACCACTCCTAGGCATATATCCAAAAGATGCTCAAGTACACAAGGACATTTGCTCAACCATGTTTGTAGTAGCTTTATTCGTAATAGCCAGAACCTGGAAACAACCCAGATGTCCCTAAGTTGAGGAACGGATACAAAAATTGTGGTACACCTACACAATGGAATATTACTCAGAGATTTAAAAAAAAAAAAAAAAAAAAAAAAACAAGGAAATCATGAAATTTGTAGGTAAATGGTGGGAACTGGAAAAGATCATCCTGAGTTAGGTATCCCAGAAGCAGAAAGACACACGGGGTATATACTCACTCATAAGTGGATACTAGACATATAATATAGGATAAACAAACTAATATCTGTACACCTAAAGAAGCTAATCAGGAAGGAGGACTCTGGCTAAGATGCTCAATCCCCATTCAGAAAGGCAAAGACGATGGACATCGGAGGAGGGAGAAAACAGGGAACAGCACAGGAGCCTACCACAGAGGGCCTCTGAAAGGCTCTACCCTGCAGGGTATCAAGGCAGACGTTGAGACTCATAGCCAAACTTTGTGCAGAGTACAGAGAATCTTAGGAAAGAAGTGGAGATAGTAAGACTTGGAAAGGACAGGAGCTACACAAGGACAGCAACAGATCCCAAAAGTCTGGGCACAGGTGTCTTTTCTGAAACTGATACTCCAGCCAAGGACCACTCATAGAGATGGCCTGGAACCCCTGCACAGAGATAGTCTATGGCAATTCAGTATCCAAGTGGCCTCCATAGCAATGGGGACAGGGACTCTCTCTGATATGAACTGATTGGCCTGCTCTTTGATCACCTCCCCCTGAAGGGGGAGCAGCCTTACCAGGCCACAGAATAAGAAAATGCAGCCATTCCTGATGACACCTGATAGACTAGGATCAGAGGGAAGGGGAGGAGGACTTCCCTTTTCAGTGGACTGGGAGAGGGACACTGGTGGGGAAGAGGAAAGATGGGATTGGGAAGGGAGGAGAGAGGGATATATACAGGGGGAATACAAAGTAAATAAACAGTAATTAATAAAAATAAATATAATTAATAAAAAAACAGCTCATGGCTAGCTGGATCATATGGATTACTGGACAACAGATTATTTTTTCTGCTAAGTAGATATAGCCCTCACTACTAATTTACTTATCTTTATTCCCATGTATTAGTGCATTTTTCAACCCTTATCAGGGAAGCTTCTTTTTTTCTTGTTTTACTATTTTTTAACTTTTTAAAAATTTTATTAATTACAGTTTATTCACTTTGTATCCCAGCTGTAGCTCCATCTCCCATCCTCTCCCAATCCCATCCTTCCTCCCTCTTCTTCTCCTATGCCCCTCCCCCGTCCAATAGCGGAGGATAAGGGAGGTCTTTCTCCCCTTCCATAGTCTATCAGGTCTCATCAGGACTGGCTTCTTTGTCTTCCTCTGTGGCCTGACAAGGCTGCTCCCCCCTCAGGTGGAGGTGATCCAAGAGCCAGCCAATGAGTTCATGTCAGAGATGGTCCCTGGTCCTATTATTGGGGAACCCTCTTGGATACTGAGCTGCCTTGGGATACTTCTGTGCAGGGGTTCTAAGTTATCTCCATGCATGGTCCTGGTTTGGAGTATCTGTCTCAGAAAAGACCCCTGTGCCCAGATTTTTGTTTGTTTGTTTTTGGTTTTTGTTCCGTTGCTCCCTTTATGGAGTTCCTGTTCCCCCCAGGTCTTTCTATCTCCCCCATCTTTAATAAGATTCCCTGCACTCTGCCCAAAGTTTGGTTATGAATCTCATCATATGCTTTTATACCCTGCAGGGTAGAGTCTTTCAGAGGCCCTCTGTGGTAGGCTCCTGTCCTGTTCCGTTTCCTCCTTCTTCTGATATCCATCTCATTTGCCTTTCTGAATGAAGATTGAGCATCTTACCCAGGGCCCTCCTTCTTGCTTAGCTTCCTTAGGTGTACAGATTTTAGTATGTTTATCCTATATTATATGTCTAATATCCATAAGTGACTTTATACCATGTGTATCTTCCTGCTCTTGGGATACCTCACTCAGGATGATCTTTTCTAGATCCCACCATTTGCCTACAAATGTCATGCGGGCGGGTAGTGCCTCCAAGCTGATGACGTGTCTCTACTGGGACTCGGGAAGTTCAGGAACTTCTCCGTGTGTGGTGGGGAGTCAGCTGAGTGCTCTCAGCTCGGACCTGCTGTTTCCCTCGCTGTGGAGTTTTCTCCGGACAGGAAAACTCAGTCTCTGGTGCGCTGGGGCACACAGTTCTGTCTGTGACAGAAAGTCGGGCACACAGCAGGTCTCTGGGCTAGTGGCTGTGTGCCCACCAGTCCCCAGGACCTTTTCCAGGGAAAGACTGGGTGACCTGAGGTCAGTCCCGTGTGCTTCCTTCCCTGTGGGGTTTTCTCACGACTGGGACTCTCAGTCTCTGGTGTTTTGATGCCCACAGTTCAGCCTGGGAAGGTGATCAGGACATACAGGTGTGTGGCTCTGGTCTGGCGACTGAGTGCCTGCCAGACCAGGGAACTCTTCTGGGTTTTAGTTGGGTGACCTGAGAGTGGACCCAATTGCTTCCTGCACTGAGGGGTTTCCTCTCACCTGGGAATTGCAATCGATGGTGTTTTAGGGCCCAGAGTTCAGTCTCTTGGTCACTGTGCCAACACTGCTCTCCTGCTCCTCAGACACAGAATCCTCCCAGTGCTGCCATCTTGGATCCTCTCAGGGAAGCTTCTTTTTGCAGTTGGTGACAATAAAGAGACCCATCACTATTCAACATGCAAAGAACATAGGACTGTGAAGTGCTCAGCCAGAAAGGAAATATTTTACCATATAGCCTCCTCCAAAGATTCAGGTATTATCACAGAGAAATGAGCAGGAAGACTAAGGGCCAGACGTAGTGGGAAACTGCTGAGTAAAATAGTGTTTTGTGTTCATTGCGAGGACTGCAGAGATGAACTCACAGTGGCTGTGACGACGTGCACAAGGTCTGTCAACCAAAACTCCAACAGAGGTGCTCATGAACACTCAGCAACGGCGAGGAGCTGCTGGCAGCTGACGGCCGCTAGGGGAAGGAGAGTCAGGCTCTTTTTTTTTAAAGGTGAAGGGGATAACTGTGTTAGATCCCTACCCGCTGCAGGATGTGCCTGGCATACCTGGCTCTCTCCCTAGGGGCGGGGTCTCCCCTCTCCCAGAGGCCCTTCACTATATATAATCCAGACATTTTCTTTTCTCCTGGTCTTTCCCCCTTTCCTCTCTTTTGCATTCCTTTCCCCCTTTCCCTCCCCCTCCTCTCCCTTTCCTCGGCTTTCCTCTCTCTCTTTCTGTACCTCTTATTCTCTCTCTTCTTTCTCTGCCTGTGCCTTTCTCTCCCCTCTCCCTCCCGTGCTGCTCTCAATAAACCGGCACTTATATAATATAACTTTGGCTCTCCATTAGCTCATTCCAATAACCTATCAAGCTGTCCTTGTTTCAGTGAATTATGTACCCGTGCACAAACTGGCAACATTAAGTGAACTCAGCAGATTTAAAAAGGGCACATAATATTGGGAAGGAAACTCATAGGGGGTATAGCAGGAGTAGAGTGTTGGGGTTTATGTTGTGAAGCTTTCATAAATCATGCCATGCAACAGGTCCCACATGGGAGATTTTATTAGGGGAAGGGGTTAGACTGTCTTTGGGTAAGGAGAGAAAAAGAGAGCACGGGAAGGGAAGAGTCCTCTGATAGGGTACCCAGAGCATGTGTCTTGTCTTACGGCAGTTGTAAATGTTTCATGCTAGTGTTGCGCTGGTAGTGATGTGTTCCGCTGCTGCTGAGTTTCTGGAGGTGGCCACGGCGGAGTGTCAGGTCCCTGAGGTCTCACGTCAGGTCCCCTGGGGAATGGCCATACAGGTGCCTGTTTACCAACTCCAACATTCCTCACTTTGGGTTTTTATTTAAAAACGAAGAACTAGGAAGGGGAGGAGGGTGGTGAGAAGTGGACAGGGGCAACTTGTGCTCTTCAGGCTGCTTTCCTGGTAATTAGGGATGTTGTCATTCTTGGACTACAGCTGGGCCTCACCTTCAGAGTGTATTGGAAGGCCGTTGTCATCAGGTTCTTTGGGCAGAGGCTGATAATCCTGTAAGAGTAACTGATTAATGGTTTGGTTAGAGATTTTTTTGGATTTATTGTTGGAAGAATGCAGAGAAGAAGTTAATAAAGCGGGGTACAAATAGTAAAAGCAAAAATATGAGCAGAAGTGTGAGGAAGGGCAGAATCTCTTCCATAAAGGGGTTCTCAAATGCCCAAGGATTAGAGGCCTTGAGCTGTTGCCTTCACTTCTGTAGGTCTGCCTGGAGTTGTTGGATTTTGTTTCTTAGTATACCTGACTGGTTGGCATAAAAACGGCATTCCTCTTGGAGGAAGAGACAAAGGTTGCCTTCTTTAGCCATGAGGAGACCCAATCAATCCTCATCGGATTTGAAGTACTATTGCTGCCAGCGAGTCGGTCTGTCCCTGAAGAGTTAGTATGGTCTGAGCCACTTACTAGAGGTCATGGATAAACTGGGAAAGAAAGCTGATAATATAAGGTTAGTGAAGTGGCCAGTCCCACTGCCCCGATCCTGATACCTGCTGTGACTCCTGCAAGAGCCAGGAGGCGCAAGATTTGAATTGCCCTTTTATCGTGCCTGGCATCTATCAAGTCCACAACTGGAATTGGTAAGGGCTCTTCTCCATGGAGTACCCCCGATTCTGGAAAATGGACCAGTGTGTAAACTCCTGACCATCCAGCAGGTAGATGATGTTAGATCTGAGTGCCACAAAAAATTGAGATATTATGAGCAGTAGGGCATTGGGGCTGAGATGAGGTATCGAGGGTTATAGTTCTGTTGCAGTCTGAGGAACTTAACTCTCCTACAGAATGTGTCCCAGATGCCCTGAAACAGCTTACCATGCCGAAGACGGTGATATGGAAAAGGTCGTGACAACACCAAAGTAAGGGCAGTCAGTGAATGGTAAAGTAAGTTTATTTGACAGGGTCATTGAAGAAGCTGTCAGTGATAGTTCTGAGCTGGTCCCAGATGGAACACACAGCCAACAATCTCCAAAGTGGCCAGGTTGGGTAACATTAAGGAGCTTGTAGGCCAAGGTCAGAGTCTGAAGTACGAGATGAAATGACAGGCCTGTATTTTTAGGAGGGAGTTAAAGAGGCACTGACCTTAGAGGAGTGTATAATTATGTTCTCTACTTCTCCCGTCCCCAGAGATCGGGTAATGAGATGTATTTTCTCTGGATATGAATTATACTTATTGCTAACATGAGTGTGTAGCAGCAGTAGAGTTTGCCAGCGACATCTGTCTCCCATCTGGGGTTCCAAGGGTCTTGGATATAGAAGAAGAGGGTCTTCCTATAGAGGTGAAAGAGCTTCTTTTGTGTAGGTGAATGGATCTGGCAAGACCACTATGGGCAACCTCCGTATCTATCTGGCCGTTTCTTAAATATTCTTTAATTTGGTCAAAGAAGAACAAACAAAAATTCTATCAACTAAGAGAGGAGGAATGGATATGGAGGTGATGGCGATTTGAATCAGCTTCTGACAGACTCCCACAGCGCAATTCCCCAGCCCTATTTGGAGAGACTGTTTGTTATGAATGAGATTCTCTTGAACCTCTAATCTCCATATGTAAGGATTACCCTTACATATGGAGACAAGAGGGAGAGGAGGAGCAGCATCATTAGCAGGCATGTGCTGCACAAAGACTGGGAAGGCTGATGGTGCCTGTGCAGCCCCAGGCACCTCTTCAGGTAGCACACTAGGTCATCACTAACCATTTTCCCTGTGCAGTCTCCTGCTCTTCTAGCCTCTTGCCTCATGGAAGTGCTCTGGGCACCTGGCAGTGAGAGCACATGGAGCAGAGTAGAGCTGCAATCTGCCCTCCCACCTAGTTTGCTTCCCTCTTTCATCGTGTATGAAATTCTCATTCTCAGACAGACATCAGGCTCAAACCCTATTGTTCTCCTCCCATTGGCTCTTTTTGCTTTCCAAGCATTTCAACCTCTGTTCACTAACTCTCTCACTACATAGCCAATACTGCAATCCTTTCTTAAACAATAATATTGAGTGAACCTTCTGATTTTCAGCTTTCCCCACAATCATTTTCAAAATGGAATCTATAAAAAAAAAAAAAAAAAAAAAAAAAAAAAAAAAAAAAAACAGAAAACCAGAAAAGCCCCTCTGGAACAAGGCAGGAGGGAACCCGGTGGCAGCAACCGCTATTTTGGTCATCTCCTTAAACAATATTGCCAACCCATCAAAACTTGCTGATTCCTCTACAACATTAGAAGCGAAGTTATTCGCTATGAATAAGCTATGGCAGGGTCCACTTGTAGGCTTAGATTTTCCAAAAACCTAATTTAGGGTTCTTAAACGTTTTTACCTCCCTTCCAACCCACTGACCAGAAGTAGGGAAGAAAGGTTATTAGAAAAGGAGGGTTGTGGACCTTTTTAGATGTAATTCCTTGAGGCGATTCACCCTTCATTGTCCAGATACAAGCAGTCCAGTCAAAGAGCAAACACCAAACAGCAACATGAATCAACAGCAGCAGCACAATTCAGCAGAAACAGCAAGATGCCAAATTGGAACGAGTCAGTGAAAGCAGCAAGCCTCAACCAGAGTGCCATAACAAGTTCTCTGGAGCCTTTCTCTTTGAAAAGTGAAGTATGGAAAAAGAAGACCAGCAAAGCAATGTGGACTGTTGCAAAATGTAACAATCCAGAGCATTGTCTCCCTGTTCATGGGCTTATATTCATCCCTTCTCAGAATCCACACAAGGCTGCTTAAAAACCCTTGGTATTTTGATGGGAATTGCATTGAATAGAAATGCAATTGATGGCTATTGGCAGGATGGCCATTTTCACTATGTTAATCCTACCAATCCATGAGCATGGGAGATCTTTCCATCTTCTGATATCTTCTTCAATTTCTTTCTTCAGAGACTTGAAGTTTTTCTCAAACAGGTCTTTCACTTGCTTGGTTAGAGTCACACCAATGTACTTTATGTCTTTTGTGCTATTGTGAAGGGTGTTGTTTCCCTAATTTCTTTCTCGGCCCTTTTGTCTTTGGTATACAAGAGGGCTTCTGATTTTTTTTGAGTTATTTTGTATGCAGCCACTTTCCTGAAGGTGTTTATCAGCTGATGGCACCCTCGGTCCTTCTACTCTATCTCTGCAGTCTTATCTACACCCTTAATTTCCTCCACACTTACTCTCAAACCTTCTTCCCTCTCTTCAATCACTTCTGCTGTCTATTTTTTTCTACTTCTGAATAATATTTAAGTATACTTCCTTGTGTGCTCCTCATTATTTATCTTTATTGTGTCTGTGAATTTCAGTGTGGTTGTCTGCCCACACAATTATGGACACTTCATTTTTGACATAAAAGTCAAAACCATACAGTGGAAAAATGAAAGCATCTGAAACAAATGCTGCTGGTCTAATTGGATGTCTACACATAGAAGAACATAAATATATACATATTTCTCACCATGAAAACTCAAGTCCAAGTGGATCAAAGACCTTAACATAAAGCCAGATACATTAAATCTAATACATGAGAAAGTGGGGAAGACCCTTGAACTCATTGGCACAGGAAACAACTTCATGAAGAAAACCAACAGCTCAGGCATTGAGATCAACAATTAATAAATGAATCCTCATTGAAATGAAAAGCTATATAGCAAAGGACACTGCCAGTAGAACAAAATGGCAGTCTACAGATTGAGAAAAGATCTTCAACAACCCTACATCTGACTTATTTGGCTTATATCCAAATTATACAAAGAACTCAGGAAATTAAACACCAGCACACCAAATAATCCAATTAAAAATGGGTTTCAGTCAATGTATGGCTCTTTGATAGTCTCCCCCTGAAGGAGGGGTAGCCTTATCAGGTCGCAGAGGAAGACAATGCAGCCAGTCCCGATCAGAGTTGATAGGCTAGGGTCAGGTGGAAGGGGAGGAGGACCTCCCTGTCAATGGACTGGGGGAGGGGCATGGAAGGAGAAGAGAGAGGGAGGGCAGGTTTGGGAGGGTAAGAGGGAGGGGGCTACAGGTGGGATACAAAGTGAATAAATTGTGATAATTAAAAAAACTCTAAATAAAGTAGATTTCGTGAAAAAATGAGGTTCAGCGCTAAACAGAGAGTTCTCAGCAGAGGAAACTCAAATTGCTGAGAAGCACTTAAAGAAATGCTCAATGTCCTTAGTCATCAGGGAAATACAAATCAAAATGACTGAGATTCCATTTTATATCCATCAGAATGGTTATTTTCAAAAATTCAGTTGACAGCACATGCTGGTGAGAATGTGGAGCAAGAGGAATAGTCTTCCATTGCTGGTGGGAGTACAAACTTGTAAAACTGCTTTGCAAATCAATCTGATGCTTTCTCTGAAAATTAGGAATAGCTCTACATCAAGACCCAGGTATATCACTCTTGGGCATATACCTGAAAGATGGTCTACCATACAAGGACATTTGATCAGTTTTGTTTATAGCAGTTTATATAATATATATATATATATATATAATTGGAATATATATAATTTACCCTGTTCATTAAAATGCTGATTTCTCTACCCCACTATCTGGTTTCAATCCAGACATGGCATTGTGATACTTAGAATAAACATCACATTTTTGATCTTAGAGTCTGTGGTATTGATATTATGTTCAAGAAGTTGTCTCCTGTGCCAATGAATTCAAGGCTTTGCTCCACTTTTTCTTCTAAGAGGTTTAGTGTGTCTGGTTTTATGTTGAGGTCTTTGATCCACTTGGACTTCGGTTTTGTGCAGGGTGATAAGTATGGATCTATTTGCATTTTTCTACATGTAGACATCCAGTTAGACCAGCACCATTTGTTGAAAATGCTATCTTTTTTCCATTGTATGCTTTTGGCAACTTTGTGAAAAGTCAGGTGTCCATAAGTGTGTGGATTTATGTCAGGGTCTTCTATTCGATTCCATTGACCCACCATTCTGTTTCTATGCCAGTATCATGCAGTTTTTACTACTGTTGATCTACAGTACAGCTTGAGATCTGGGGTGGAGATACGCCCAGAAGATCTTTTATTGTAGAGGATTGTTTTAGTGATTCTGGGTTTCTTGTTATTCCATATGAAGTTGAGAATTTTTCAAAGTCTGTAAAAATTGTGTTGGTAATTTGATGGGAATTGCATTGAATCTGTAGATTTCTTTTCATAGGATGGCTACTTTTACTATGTGAATCCTACCCAGCCTTGAACATGGGAAATCTTTCCATCGTCTTATATCTTCTATTTCTTTCTTCAGAGACTTGAAATTTTTTTTCATACAAGTCTTTGACTTGCTTGTTTATATTCACACCAAGGCATTTTATGTCGTTTGTGGCTATTGTGAAGGGTGTTGTTTCCCTAATTTCTTTCTCAGCCCTTTTGTCTTTTGTATACAGGAGAGCTAGTGAATTTTTTGAGTTAATTTTGTATCCAGCCACTTCACTGAAGGTGTTTATCAGCTGTAGGAGTTCTGTGGTAGAATTTTTGGGGTCACTCAAGTATATTATCATATCATCTGCAAATAGTAATGCTTTAACTTCTTCCTTTCCAACTTGTATCTCCTTTCTCTCCTTTAGTCTTATTGCTCTAGCAAGGACTCCAAAAAACTATGTTGAAGAGATATGGAGAGAGTGGGCATCCTTGTCTTGTCCCTGATTTCAGTGGGATTGCTTTAAGTTTCTCTCCATTCAGTTTGATGTTGGCTATAGGTTTGCTGTATATCGCCTTTACTATGTTTAGTATGTGCCTTGTATCCCTGATCTCTCCAATACTTTAAACATGAATGAATGTTGGATTTTATCAAATGTTTTTCAGCATTTAAGGAGGTTATCCGTTTTTTTTTCTTTCAGTTTGTTTATATTGTAGATTAGATTGATTGATTTCCATGTATTGAACCACCTCTGCATACCTGGCATGATGCCTACTCGGTCATAGTGTATGATATCTTTGATGTGTTCTTGTATTCAGTTTGCAAGTATTTTATTGAGTATTTTTGCATCAATGTTCATAAGGGAGACTAATGTGTAATTCTCTTTCTTTGTTGCGTCTTCGTGAGTTTTAGGTACCAAGGTGACTGTGACTTCATAGAATGAGTTACATAGACTCATAGAGTTACAATGACTTCATAGAATGAGCCTTTTGAAGTAAGACCTAATGATCGTTTGGATTTCCTCAGTGTTTGTCATTATTCTCCCTTTTCATTTCTGATTTTGTTAATTTGGACAGTGTCTCTCCCTTTTAGTTAGTGTAGCTGAGGGTTTGTCTATGTTGTTGATTTTCTCAAAAAATAAAAATACAGCTCTTGGTTTCATTTAATTCTCGTTTTCTTTTTCTCTATGAGTTTGATTATTTCCAGCCTCTTACTCTGCTTTGCTATGTCTGCTTCTTTTTTATTCTAGGGCTTTTAAGTGAGCCATTAAGTTTCTTGAATGTGATCTTTTATATTCCTTCTTGTAGGCACTTAGTGCTATGAACTTTTCTCTTAACACAGAATTCATTGTGTCCTATAAGTTTGGGTATGTTGTGCCTTCATTTTCAGTGAATTTTAAAAAGACTTTAATTTCTTTCTCTATTTCTCCCCTGACCCAGCTGTCATTGAGTAGCGGGTTGTTCAGTTTCCGTGTGTGTAGGCTTTTTGCTATCTCTGTTGTTGTTGAGTTCCAGCTTTATTCCATGGTGGTCAGATAGGATACAGGGATTATTTTAATATTTTTGTATGATTCTTAAACAGGCTCATCTCTGGTTTTGATTGAGAGGCTGTGATTCTATGTTGGTATAACTAAAGGTAGTCTTGTGTTCATATGTTCTAGGAAATTTCTGCTTACATGGATGTAGTAAGAAATTCGTAGGCTTGCTATCTACTTCAATTTTGGAAATACCATGATCAGCGAGGTAGTGAATTTTACTTTAATGTGCTGTCCATCACTATAAGTGCATTTTACATTGTTACTGATGACTCCTGACATTCTAAAATCTAATTAGACTCGATAGGTTTACAGTAGCCATTTGAGCAGGTATAGATCTCAAATAGAGAGAATCGTAATGAAAGAGCTATAGAAGTAAGGTGATGTCCAATCATAAATTTGTTTCTTCCAGTATTAGTGAATGGACACATCTGGACCTTCCATCATGCCGCATTAGATTTTGCATAGCAAATCTAGCTCAGCACTCAAATTTCTTTTTTATTCACCAGCTCATTCATAGTAGGCTGTCTCGATTTATATTTAAAATGAACTATTTACGTACTTTTCAACTGTGCAAGCTGCATTAAACTCATATCTGCTAAATTGGCCCATATTGTATGTGCCTTCTATCTTTCTTTATCAGTAGAATGCATTCCCAAACTTCTGATTGCATAAATTAGAAAACTATACCTTATCATGAGTTATGCTGTGCTCTTTATTTGTATGGGTTTGCAAAGGCTAAAATTTGATTATGAGCATAAAAGTAAACATAGCTGGTGAGGGCAGTACATGACTTCTGGTATGATGTATTATACCTCTTAGTGCTTCCCAAACTCAGGGGCTGATCATTGCTTTCAGAGATTTTAAGACTCCCTGTCCTGATAAAGCTTAAACAAAGGAATATTTTGTGGTATCTTACTCCTTAACGAACTTCAGTCATCTTGTAGTCTGACTTACATCTATAACACTGCCTTTTATAGAATTGTTAAAGTGTTTTTTAAATGTAATTTGCTATATTAAGGGTTGAATCCATACTATCACAAATATTTTAACCTTATAGGATTCTTTCAAAAGCTCACAGCATGGGTAATTAATGACTTCACACTTCTAGGGAAGTCCACAGTAAATTTCATTTCAGTAAAATTTGGTGATTCACACATCACCTGGCCCATTAGAGACCTTTATCCTTATAATTCGAATTCTACAGAAGAACTCCTCTTATCACAATTTGTATCCACCAGGATAATCTAGAAGAAAAAGAGATTCACTAGTTTAGCTTACAAAATATGTGTTGGAAAGTCCAACAATAGGTAGTATTTATGACAGCAAGACTGAGATTTAGGTAGTCTCTCAGTCCACAAAGTCTAGCAGTCCTAATAGGGTGGTTAGGTGCTGGGCAGTTCTTAAAGATTCATGAATCTTTAGTCTATGTTGGAGGGTTGAAGAAGCTAGGTTCTGAATTTATTGAAAGATGAGGTGAAGCAACAAAAACAAAAATAGGATAGACACACTCACTGGTGAGAAGTGAAGGAGGGCAGGTAATAGTAGCACTGTTTTTTTGTCAGATCTGTTTATTTCTTGTCGACTACTGGAAGGTGCTGAACACTCCTGTGTACAGACTTCTGCATTCAGCCAACCATTCCTGGAAGTACTTAACAAACCCACCTATAGCTTTGTTTTGATTACAGACTTATTCAAGTTGTCAATCAATATTAATTACCCCTTTTTCTCTTCTCCTTGATAACATTCTTTTCCATGCTTTTGTTTCTTTCACTTAAACTGTCTAGTCTTCTCTTTTGCTCACTTTCTAACCATCAGATATGGTGTGTGCTGGTCACCACCATCTTGGACTCCCTTCTTGAGTTCTTTATATATTCTGGATATTGGTCCTATGTCAGATGTAGGGTTGTCCTTTCCAAGTCTGTAGGCTGTCGTTTTGACCTGATGACAGTGTCCTTTGCTTTACAGAAACTTTCTAATTTCATAAGGTCCCATTTATTGATTGGTAATTTTAGAGCCTGAGGTGTTGGTGTTCTGTTCAATAAGTTGTCTCCCATGCCAATGAGTTGAAGGCTCTTCTCTATTTTTTCTTCTAACAGAGCTTGCAGAGGTGAGTACTCAGAACTGAACTCTAGATGAGCCATGTGATCTTTTAACCCCTGAGCTGCCTCCCTAGTTCTACATCAAAGGTCATTAAAGAAAAAAAAATCAAAACTTTCTATGTTTTTGCTGTTGGGAAGTGTAGGGTAGGGACTTGAGAAATGGCTTTAAGAGTGCTGGCTGTACAATTATAATGGTCAGAGTTCAGAAGCTCCTATCAGTTTAACACACAGGACATCAAGAGCATGCCTGTAACCTCAGTTCTCCAGGCTGAAAAAATAAAGAGGGATCACTGAAGGTTGCTGGCATCCAGTCTAGCCAACAAAAAAGGAAAGACCTTTTAAAAGACGTTCAAAGAAAGACCTTTAAAAAGATAGATGTGGATAGCTGCTTCCATTTTGGAATCTTTGAACACACAGAAATATGTGCTTGAACACATTAATGGGCATATAATCACACAAACATATTCATACAAATCTTTAAATCCTGAACAGTAGAGCAGACAGAAGAAGTCAGATAGAAAAATTAGATAGTTGAAAACAATGGCTCAGCAGTTAAGAGCATGTACTGCTCAGGCAGAGGACCCATGTTGGGTTTCCAATATATATCTGGATGTTCACAACCATCTGTAACTACAGTTTGAGAGGAATCCTATGCCTTTGACCTCTGTAAAGACTGGAGTCATATGCACATACACAAATTCACACAGAAATGCAGAATTAAAAATAATAAATATAACAGACTGAAAAAAACAAAACAAAGGACAAAAGGTTAAAACTTCACCAGAAGGTTAGTGTGTTGTATGCATGAGCTATTCAACTCAAGACAGACAAAATCCCAGCATTGAGGAGGGGAGATAGGTACAAAGTCCTAACTTTAGCTAAGAAAGTACTGACATTTGATTAACTCTGGAAGAAAGTAAGTCAGTTGTTTTCTTCAACATGCTTACATCTGGTATATGTTTTGCACTCCAAGTTTAGACTCATGCTCAGGAGAAGTCATCCAACACAAACCAGGCTCCATGGTTTTGGTTTTTGTTTGTTTGCTTTTTTTGTTATTGTTGTTATTTTTTGTTTTGTTTTGTTTTGTTTTGTTTTGTTTCGGTTGAGATAGAGAGAGAGAGAGAGAGAAAAAGAATGACATTTAGTGAATGAGGTAGAAGAGGATCTGGAAGAAGTTCAGAGAGGAGGATAAATCAAAATATCATGGATGAAGTTCTCAAAGAATGAAAAAAATATTATTTCTTAAAATACATAGACATTAAAAAAAGCAAGTGAGTGGTTGTGAAGAAAGAGAAATTGCAGAAGGTTTAGACTGGGAAGTTGTATGTTTTTCTTCTGACCGTTCCTTTAACTTTTTTTTTTCCAAAAAAAAAAAAGTTTCTTTTCTTTTTTAAAATTTAATTTAATTTTTATTAATTATAGTTTATTTACTTTGTATCCCAGCTGTAGACCCCTCCCCCACCCCTTCCCAATCCCACACTTCCTCCCTCTTCATCTCCTATGCCTTTCCCCCAGTCCAATGATAGCGGAGGTCCTCCTCCTCTTCCATTTGACCCTAGTCTATCAGGTATCATCAGTACGGGCTTCATTTTCTTCCTTGGTCAACTGGTAAGACTGCTCCCCCCTCAGGCGGAGGTGATCAAAGAGCCAGCCCAGAAGTTCATGTCGGAGACAGTCCCTATTCCTATTACTGGGGAACTCTCTTGGACATTGAGCTACCATGGGCTACATCTATGCAAGGGTTCTAGGTTATCTCTATGTATGGTCCTTGTTTGGAGTATCAGTCTCACAAAAGATCCCTGTACCCAGAGTTTTTGGTTCTGTTGCTCTCCTTGTGGAGCTCCTGTCCCCTCCAGGTCTTTCTATCTTCCCCTTCTTTCATAAGATTCCCTGCACTATGCCCAAAGTTTAGCTATGAGTCTCAGCATATGTTTTGATATCCTGCTGGGTAGTCTTTCAGAGGCCCTCTGTGGTAGGCTACTGTTCAGTTCCCTATTTTCTCCCTCTTCCAATGTCCATCCCATTTGCCTTTCTGAATGAAGACTGAGCATCTTGCCCAGGGTCTTCCTTCTTGATTAGCTTCCTTAGATGTACAGATTTTAGTATGATTATATTATACTATACGTCTAATATCCACATATAAGTGAGTATATACCATGTGTGTCTTTCTGCTTCTGGAATACCTCACTCAGGATGATCTTTTTTAACTTTTTAAAGTAATATCTCTACAATTATACTACATATTTGTAATGTCAAAGCACACCTACATTATTTTTGTCATTTCTTTTTATGTTCATTGCTCATTGCTCGTATATTACACAGATTTTAGCACATGTCTATATTATGTTCAGTTTTCTGCTGTTGTTAGAACAGTTTGTATTATGCCATTCTGTTTTAGCCATAGCCAATTTTTCAGATGGAAATCTTGTTACGTGGGTGTCTTTTCTTAGCTAAGGAAAAAGCCACAATTCATTACACCCCCTATGTAGATAGCCTTATTAATGTGTGAGATATGCAGTTTAAAGTTTTCTGCTTTATTTCAACATTCTATTCAACACACTCTGACCCTGGATAAAAACTAAAAGAGAGACAGAAGTATGCATTGTGTGGGTGGGATAGTAAATCAAAAAGGGAGCTCTGCACATGGCCAGAAGGCCAAGGTACCTTCCTCCCAGAAGCATCCCCAAATCACAGCTGAAATATTTGCCTTTCTACCTTCAATTATTTCCATAGATACTATTATAAATATAATATATGTATATATCTATGTATACACACAGACACACACACACACAGAGAGCATTATAAATGGTGCTCATTGGCTTGTAATAGTCAGACATATACTTATAAGATAAATGGATTTAGGTCTTGTTACAAATGCTATGCATATAAGTGCATGGATATAATGTTAAACATAAAGCATGTATCATGTAACACATGCATATATGATTTTTAGCATAATTTATTAATAGTTTTTGATGTTCCCTCTAGTTTCATAAGAGATGCATCTTTAATTATTTTTCTTCAAAAATGTCTTTATCAAGGGTTTGTACACAAATTATTCCAATCTTATAATTATTTCTGAATATAGATGGTTTCATTCAAACTGCTTACAAAATTTGCAATCGAAGTTAGCTGTCGCTCATTTCTTCATGAAAACATTTTTAACATGATTCAGTTTCTTTAATAAATATAGCTATTGAGCTGTTCTATTTTGTTTTTTATCAGTAGTGATACAAACACATAGCTATATTTCAGGAAATTTGTCTACTTTGTCAGTATTTGATCAACATATTTTCTTGGCATTGTCTCATCATTGCCTTTACTATCATATTATCATTTTCACCTTCTGATATCTTCTTCAATTTCTTTCTTCAGAGACTTGAAGTTTTTTTTTTTTTTTTCATACAGGTCTTTCACTTCCTTAGTTAGAGTCACACCAAGGTACTTTATATTTTTTTGTGGCTATTGGGAAGGGCGCAATTTCCCTAATTTCTTTCTCAGCCCATTTGTCTTTCATATACAGGAGGGTTTTTTATTTTTTTAAGTTAATTTTGTATCTAGCCACTTTGCTTAAGGTATTTATCAAATGAAGGAGTTCTCTGGTAGAATTTTTGGGTTCACTCGTATACACTATCATATCATCTACAACTAGTTATACTTTGAATTCTTTCTTTCCGATTTGTATCCCCTTGATCTCCTTTAGTTGTCTTACCTGAGTGAAGTAACCCAGAAGCAGAAAGACATACATGGTATATACTCGCTTATAAGTGGATAGTAGCCATATAATATAGGATAAATATACTAAAATCTATACTCCTAAAGAAGCTAAACAACAAGAGGGACCCTAGGGAAGATGCTTAATCCTCATTCAGAAAAGCAAACAGGATAGACATCAGAAGTGGGAGAAGACAGGGAACAGGGAAGGGAAGGAACCTACCACAGAGGGCCTCTGAAAGAATCTTCCCAGCAGGGTATCAAAGCAGATGCTGAGACTCATAGCCAAACCTTGGGGAGAAAACAGAGAATCTTATGGAAGAAGGGAGAAATAGAAAGACCTGGAGGGGACAGGTGCTCCACAAGGAGACCAACAAAGCCAAAAATTCTGGGTCCAGGGAGTGCTGCAGAGACCGATGCTCCAAACAAGGACCATGCATGGAGTTAACCTAGACCCCCTGCTCAGATGTATCACATGGGCACCTCAGTCTGCAAGTGGGTTCCCTAGATAGAGGAGCAGGAGCTGTCTCTGGTATGTACTCAGTGGCTGGCCCATTGATCATCCCCCCAGTAGGGGGCAGCCTTGCCAATCTACAGAGTAAGGCAATGAGTCAGTCCTGATGAGACCTTATAAGCTAGGGTCAGATAGAAAGGGAGGAGGACCTCCCCTATCAGTGGACTAGAGGAAGGGCACAGGGGGAGAAAATAGGTGGAGTATGGGACTAGGAGGAGATGAGAGAGGGGACCATAGCTGAGATACAAAGTGAATAAGTTGTAAAAAAAACAATAATAAATTAAATAAATTAAAAAATAAAACATGCCCCTTGAACAAGACAGCTTCTAACAAAACATCACATGGCCTCTTATGTGTTTTTAGCTGACCAAGGTCATGTGCTCTCTCAGCTGTTTGTATTCAACTAAGGGCGAACTAAAAACATTTTCACATTTCACATTTAGGACCCAAACAAACAAACAAAAACACATAAAAGAACCCAAAACTTTCATGACACAGACATGATTTGCTTGTTTCTGTAAAAACAGAACCAGCCCATGTATTATTCATCACATTCTCCCTAGGCCTTCTCAAGATAGTGCCATCAATGGACAGGTATTCAACAACTATTTTCTAAGCAAATGATTAGTCATATGTAACAATATACAGCCTAGCTCCTCTTCAACTTCTACAGAATTTCTTTTATTATTTCAGATTATTTACTTTACTTGTCAACGTGTCCTCTCCCTCCTGTACTCTCAGTCTCTCCTTTCCCTCCTTCCCCCTTCCCCTAACCCTTTCTCCCCAGAAAAGAGGAGCTCCTTCCTTCCATATCAGTCCTCCCCAGCACATCATGTCACATCAGGACTGAGCATTTCCTTATCACCTGACAGGTAAGGCAGCCCTGCCAGGGGGAAGTGATCCAAAAGCAGGCAATAGAGTCCATGTTGGAAACAGTCTCCCACACACACACACTCACCAGGCACCCCATAGGAAGATCAAGCTGCCCATCAGCCACATATGTGCAGGGGATCTAGGTCCAGACCATGCATGCTCCTTAGTTGATGTCTCAGTTCTCTAAGCCCCTAGGGGTCTAGGCTAGTTGTCTTCTTGTGGGGCTCCTGCTCCCTCCATGTCCTTCCCAACACTTCCACAGGACCTTCAGAGCTCTGCTCCATGCTTTGCTTCAAGTCCCATCATCTGTCTCCATCCACCACTGGCTGGAGCCTCCCAGATGACAGATGGGTCCTGTCTGCAGTGATATTAATGATAGCAGAGTATCATTGATAGTGTCAGGGGCTGGCTCTCTAACATTTAGGTTGAGCCAATTATTTGTTGGACACTCCTCAATCTTTGTTTCCTCTTTATCCCTGCACTTCTTGTAGGAAGGATAATTTTTGGATCAAAGGTTTTGTCGGGGGGCTGTTGTTCTCCTCCTTCTATTAGTTCTGTCTCCCTGGGATGAGGTCGTTTCAGTCCTCATGTTCCCCACTGTTAGGAGTGTCAGCTAGAGTGACAACTATGACCTCCAAGGAGCCTACCCTGTTGCAGGCCTCCAGCTTGACCAAGACGTGTACGCCCTCAGTTTCTCTTCTTGTTCCTAGCCCTCTCACCTCCCACCCCCATTCTCCCCACATCTAATCCCCACTCGTTTCCCTCCCCATTCCATTTCCTGCCCAGTTCCCTCTCTTCATTCACTTCTGACATCTATTCTATTTCCCCTTCTGAGTGGCATTCCAGCACCATTCCTTGGGCCCTCCCTGTTACTTAGCTTCTTTGGGATGGACTGTAATATGTTATCCTGTAATATAGGTCTATTATCCACTTATAAGTGAGTATCTACATGTGCATCTTTCTGGGTCTGGGTTACCTCACTTAAGGTGATCGTTTCTAGTTTCATCCATTTGCCTGAAAATTTCATTATTTCTTTGTTTTTAATAGCTGAGTAGTATTCCATTGTGTAAATATACCACAATTTCTGTATCCATTCTTTGGCTGAGGGATATCTAGGCTGTTTCCAGCTTCTAGCTATTATTAATAAAGCCATTATGAACATAGTGGAGCAAATATCCTTGTTGTATGATGGAGCTTCTTTTGGATATATGTCCAGGAATGGTATAGCTAGGTTTTGAGGTAGAACTATTCTCAATTTTCTGAGAAAGCACCAGATTGATTTCCAGAGATATTGTACAAGTTTGTTCTCCCAACAGCAATGAAGGAGTGTTCCCCTTTCACCACATCCTCCCTGGCATGTGTTGTCACTTGAGTTTTTTATCTTAGCCATTCTGACTGGTGGAGGTTGAAATCTTTTTCTAATTTAATTTTATTTATATATATATTTATTACAATTTATTTACTTTGTATCCCCACTGCATCCCCCTCCCTCATCTCCTCCCAGTCCCACCCACCCACCTTCTCCCCCTATGCCCTTTCCCCAGTCCCCTGATAGGAGAGGACCTTCTCTCCTTCTATCTGACCGTAGCTTATCAGGTCTCCTCAAGGCTGGCTGCATCATCTTCCTCTGTGGTCTGGCAAGGCTGCACCCCTCAGGGGGAGGTAATCAGACAGCCTACCACTGAGACTATGTCAGAGACAGCCCCTGCCCTCCTTCCTAGTGAACCCACGTGGAAATTGAGCAGCCAATGGGCTTCCATTGAACAGGGAGTCTAGGTCCTCTCCATGCGTGGTCCTTAGTTGGAGCATCGGTCTCTGCAGACTCCCTAGGCCCAGGTATTTTTGCTCTGTTGTTCTCCTTATGGAGTTCCTGTCCCCTCCAGGTCTTTCTATCCCCCCCTTCTCCCATAAGGATTCTGGCACTCTGCCAGAATCGGCTATGAACTCAGTATCTCCCTCCATACCCTGGTGGGTAAAGTCTTTCAGAGGTCCTCTGTGGAAGGTTCCTATCCTGTTCCTTGTCTTCTCCTATTTCTGATGTCTATCCTGTTTGCCCTTCTGAATGAGAATTAAGCATCTTCCCTAGGGTTCTCCTTGTTGTTTAGCTTCTTTAGAACTGTAGATTTTAGTATGTTGATCCTATATTATACGAATAATACCCACTTACAAGTGAGTATATATCATATGCATCTTTCTCCTTCTGGCATACCTCACTCATGATGATCTTTTCTAGTTCCCACCATTTGCCTGCAAATTTCATAATTTCCTTGTTTTTACTTGCTGAGTAGTATTCCATTGTGTAAATGTACCACAATTTATGTATCCATTCTCCACTGAGGGACCTCTAGGTTGTTTCCAGATTCTGGCTCTTACAAATAAAGCTGCTATGAACATGGTTGAGCAAATGTCCTTATTGAACACTGGGGCATCTTTTGGATATATGCCTAGGAGTGGTATAGCTGGATCTTGAAGTTGCACTATTCCTAATTTTCTGAGAAAGTGCCAGATTGATTTCCATATTGGTTGTACAAGTTTACATTCCCACCAGCAATGGAGGAGAGTTCCCCTTTCTCCACAGAAAGATGAAATCTTAGAATTATTTTGATTTGCATTTTTCTGATGGCTAAGGACATATTTCTTTAAGTGCATCTTTGCCATTTGAGAGTCCTCTGTTTAGTTCTATACTCCATTTTCAATTGGATTATTTGATTTGTTGATGTTTAATTTCTTAAGTTCTTTGTATATTTTAGATATTAGCCCTCTGTCTGATGTAGGATTGTTGAAGATCTTCTCCCAATCTGTAGGCTGCTGTTTTCTTCTACTGACAGTGTCCTTTGACTTACAGAAGCTTCTCAGTTTCATAAGATCTCATTTATTAATTGTTGGTCTCAGAGCCTGTGCCATTGGTGTTCTGTTCAGGAAGTTGTCTCCTATGCCAATGAGTTCCAGACTTTCCCCTACTTTGTCTTATAATAGGTTTAGAGTCTCTGGTTTTATGTCAAGGTCTCTGATCCACTTGGGCTTGAGTTTTGTACAGGGTGATAAATACAGGTCTATTTGCATTTTTCTACATGGAGACATCAAGTTATACCAGCACCATTTTGTGATGATACTTTCTTTTTTTCCATTTTATGATTTTGGCTTCTTTGTCGAAAATCAAGTGCCAATAGGAGTGTGGGTTTATTTCTGGAACTTCAGGTCCATTGATCAACTTGTCTCTACATATTATTTTTAAAGGTAGAAAAGCATTTAAAAGTACTAGCATTCTAATTCCAGAATCTGTTTTCCTAGAAATTGTAATGCCATTCCATGTATTAGGTGAGTGATATATTTACTTATTCTACAAGCTCAGCCCTCCAATTATTTAAGACAACTTAGTAGTTTATTCTGTCACTGACTGTAATTCAAGTTACTGTGTCCAAACCTGACTTCCCAAAAAACTATTACCTGGCCACTACACAGCATCTGATCAAGAGTGGCCCCAAGGACATGGAGACTGAAGTGGCTACTTCATAGCCAGGCAGGACTTCTAGTAGAGGGAAGAGGACACCAACCCACCCACAAAACTTTTGACCCCAAATTTACCCTGCCTACCAGAGGTGCAGGGATAAAGATGGAACAGAGATTGAGGGAATGGCCAACCAATGACTGGCCCAACCCCTTGAGAGAACCAACCCCTGACACTATTTTTACTTGTTTGTTTTTGTTTTTTCAGAGAGAGTTTCTCTCTGTGTAAGTGTGGCTGTCCTACAACTTGCTTTGTAGACCAGGCTGGCCTTGAACTCACAGAGATCCGCCTCCCTCTCCCTCCCAAGTGCTGGGCTTAAAGGCACGCACCCTTATATCCAGCTAACACCTGACTCTATTGATGATACTCTGCCATGCTTGCAGACAAGAGCCTAGCATCACTGTCCTCTGAGAGGCTGCAGCAGCAGATCAAAACAGGCCTAAGACCTACAGTCACACATTAGGCAGAACTCAGGGAGTCTTATGGAACAGCGGTGGGAAGGATTGAAGGATTATGAAGAAACAAGAACTCCAAAAGAATACCAACACAGTCAACTAATGTAGGTCCATAAGAACGCACAGACACTGAAGTACCAACCGGAGAACACGCAAAGGCCGCACTTAGGCACCCAGCATATATGAAACTCATGGGCAGCATGGTCTTCATGTGGGTCCCCTAGCAAGTGAAGTGGGGCTGTTTCTGACATGGACTCTGTGACCTGTCTTTAGGTCCCTTGCCCCTAGCTGAGCTGCCTTGTTTGGCCTCAGTGGAAATGGGTATGCGAGGCCTGATACAACTGGATGTGCCAGGGTGGGTTGGTACAGGCATGGGAATGGGGGGGGCTTTTCTGAGGAGAAGTGGGGGAAGAGGTAAGAAGGTAGGAGGCTGACAATGGGAGGTGAGGAGGGAGGGGACTCTGTTTAGGATGTAAAGTGAATAAATAAATCAATTTAATTAATTAAAAAATGAATGGCCCCCAATAGACTAACATTTAAATGCTTATGAAGTGGTATTAGGACATGTAAGTAGGTGTGGCTTTGTTAGAAGTGTGTCACTGGAGGTGGACTTTGAGGTTTCAGAAGCTTAAGCCACGCCCAGTAAATCATTCTTTCTTCCTGTTGCCTAGTGTTCCAGATATAGAAGTCTTGGCTCCCTCTCCAACACCCTGTCTGCCTAAATGCTACATGCTTCCCACCAATGATGATAATGGACTAAACGTTTGAACTGCAAGCCAGCTCCAATGAATTGTTTTTCTTTGTAAGTGTTGCCATCATCATACTGTCTCTTCACGGCAATAGAACTTTGACTAAGAAAACCTTATATTAAAATTCTTACTGTCTTTGAACTATAGTCACAATTAAAGTGTGCTAGCCAATGTTCTTGATATTTATATTAGATCCTTTTCACATACAGTTTATTCATCAATAATTATTAGAAGGGGCTGGAGAACTGGATCAGTTCCAGAAGTCCCAGCTGTCTAGTCTCAGAGGATTCAACAGCCTCTATTGACCTCCAAAGACACTGTACACACATGGTAAACAGACAAACACTCAGGCAAACACTCATATACATAAAATAATAATGAATAAAATATCAAAAAATAGTTTCTTAACATATTATCTTTACTGACCAACAGGTGATTACTGGTTCAACAAGTTAAACCATAGTAAAAAAGCTAAATTAAGAATAAAGTAATATCAATAAAAGTGACGTAACTAGGCTTGTATGGTTCTCCAGATGGCCTGCCTATAATAAATTAAAAAGCTGATAATAGCTCCATTTTCCTCAGTTTAATCTTCATATATTTTTTGTGTGTATATATATATACAATATACATATTATATATAATATACATATTACATACACATATAATTTGTGTGTGTATAATGATCAAACCCAAATCCAGGGTCTATGCCTGCTAGATATTACTTTCTACTGAGCTAAATTCCCCAGACTCCAACTCAGAATCCTTAACACAGAATTAAATAACTATTATTTCATTCCTTCCTTCCTTCCTTCATTCATTCATTCATTCAACAAATACCCATTTTGTACCATGTTCCAGAATTCAACATAAAACAATGTTGTTTAAAAGAATGAAAATCCCAACCGTTCTATTTTCACCAATAAAGACGTATGAGCCAGGTGCTGAGATGAAAACTGTTAGTTCAGAGAGGCAGAGAGAGCACCCAGCTGACCTTCCTTCTCAGCTCAGGTCTGGATGAAAAAAGAAAAAAAAAAGGCTCAAAGTCCCAAAAGCCAGGATGCTTAGGAGCTGAAGCCTAAGCTGAAGCTAGAGCTTGAGTTTAAAGCTCTTTCTTCTCCAGGCTGTCTTAAACATCCCTCAACTCAAAGTCCCTCCTACTCTTTAATCCCTGTCAGCTGGTGTCTTGCTCCGCCTCTTGACCTAGGGTTAACTTTATTAAGTCCTGTACAGAAAGCTCTTGGATTAAAGGTGTGTGATGGGCTCAACCACATCAAAGAAACAGGGCTTTATAGTTCACAATTTTTTGGTTCAAAATGGGATCAAATATCCTGTAGAAAAACAAGATGAACCCAGCACCTGCCCTCACCCAGATTACACACTCTAAGAAAGACAGAGCTGAAACAATAACTACAATGTACATGATGTCGTATGAGATGAGAGGTGTTTTATATATCTGGTTTAGGATTTCATGAGTCCATGCTAAAAGCTTAAGACATGAAGAAATTTCCAATGTTCCCTACAGAGATTCTCACTTACATTAATTATTTATGAAGATATGCACTGACATTTGTACAGAGTAAGCCTTTAGACACTTGAACAGTTCAGTGAGTACCAAAACAATGTGAATAAATTTAAACTCATTGAAAACAGATAATGTTCTAGCTGGGCATAGTGGTGCTGTACTTTAGTCTCAGCACTTGGGAGGCAGAGACAGGGGAACTCTGTGAATTCCAGGCCATCCTGGTCTACACAAGGTTTCAGGACAGCCAAGGCTACACAGAGAGACTGTCTCAACAGAGGGAGTCGGGGAGGAGAAATACATGATATCATCAAGAAAAAATTCTGATGAGGATGTAGGGGGAAGGGAAACCTTTATACATTGCTGGTGGGGGTGTAAATTAGTCCAGCCTATACTACAGAAATCACTATAGAGTTTCAAAAAAAAAAAAAACTGAAAAAGTACTACTGTATGATCCAAGTACCACTCCTGGATGTATAACTTTAGAATTCAAAATCAGATAGACACCTGTCCTGGTTAGAGTTTTCTTTTCTTCTTTCTTCTTCTTTCTTTCTTTCTTTCTTTCTTTCTTTCTTTCTTTCTTTCTTTCTTTTCTTTTCTTTCTTTTTTTCTTTCTTTCTCTTTCTTTCATTTTATCAAATTTACAGAGCCAGGGTTATCTGGGAGGAAAGAACTTCAATTGAAAAAGCAACTCCATTAGAATGACCCACAGGCAAGCCTGTGTGGCATTTTCTTAATTGGTGATTAGGATGAAAGGGCCTAGCCCATTGCTGAGTGGTGCCATAGGCAGGTGGTCCCCAATGATATAGGAAAGAAGGCTGAGCATCCCACGTAGAGCAAGCCAGTAAGCAGTGTTTCTCCACCATCTTTGACTCAGTTGCGAACACCAGGTTCCTGTCCTAATTCATTGATGGGGTGTGACCTGGGATGTGTAAGTAACATAATGTCTTTCCTCATAAACACTAGTATTTTATGACAGTCATAGAAGGCAAACTTGACACCTACACATTCATATTTATTCACAACAACCAAGATATGAATCTAGCCCAAATGTCCATCAATGGGTGGATGGATCAAATAGAAACAACAGAGTTTTACTCAACTATAAAGAATGAAGTGATGTCACTGCGGAAAAATACATAGAAGTAGACATCAGCATCCTAAAAGAAACATGACAGACTCTAAAAGACAGTATATTTTTTTTCCTATGTGGGATTTAGGATGATAAGAGAGACATCAAAGTTAAAAACAGACTATTCACGAATTGGAAGGGGATAAAAATCAAGGAGGCTTGTCAAAAAACGATTGGTTGGTGCTGATCTAGGAGAAGGGGAGAAGGGGTGTCCAAGTAGCAAAGTATGCCCAGGTAACAAAGTGCCCAGGTCATTTTGGCTAGTCAAGCAAAGGTTTCTAGCTACCCTTTAATTTGATTGGTTGAGGGCTTGGGAACTTTTCAAGGCAGTTACTAGATTATTTTTTCTGATTTTCAGGGAGGTTACTGAAGGAGGTTATTTTCAGGGAGGTTATTGTATCTCATTTCCACGGACTATAGTTCCATGTTATGAGAAATAGAGACATGATCTCAGCAACTGTGGGAACATTACCAGGAAACAGAAACTCAGGCCTACAGCATCTTATAAAGCCTGTCATGGCAGCACAGCTGCTGCCATAAAGCTACTGGGGCCTTCAGTTATAACTAACTACGTGTTACCTTCTTGCTGGAGACAGCTGTCAAAGGTTTGACTTACGAAGCAGATTACTCAACTGCTGGAGTTTCCAATCTCTTGGGTGGTTCCCCGATGCCACCTTCCTCCTCCCTCCCGTGTGTGTGTCCTGACGAAGAATCACACAGTACATGGACCACGCTGCACTGCTCCCGCATGCCTAAGCCCAATTCCTTAACTATTCTCAGGAAGTGATAACGTTTAGGTTGGTCCTCAGAAGCACTTTTTAAAACCTCTCCTGTAAACTCTTTCCCTAACCCAGTCATTGCTGCTGCGCTTAGTGCATCTGTCCTGGGGGTGGGCTGCAGCTAGTTGTAAACCTCTTCAGTAAACGCTGGGGAGAGGATCGGGCGGCCTGTCATTTGGAGTTTCTTCCTTGAATCCCTGCAGGACTCTTTAGCATCTACCCTGAGGCACCCAGCCTTGCGCTGGCTTGGGCATGCTGACTGGACTTTTGCCACAAGGGTGCGCCCTTGAGCGCGATGGCGGCGAGGCCAAGGGGCGAACTGACAGGCCATGCCGGGATCTGTTTTGATCTTTCACGCTGAAGCTCGGGCTGGCCTCCATTTCGTCACTCCCCTACCTCAGCTTCCAGAGGGCGGGGCTTTGAGGCCCGCGTCAATACCCCGGACCCCAAAAAGGAAGTTAGGCCCGCACTGAGGCAGGACCCAATCGCAGCGCAGTAGGAGACTCCGCCTCTCGAGTGCCCGGGAGCAGCGAAAGCCCCGGCTCCCAGCAGCCCCACCCTCCCAGCCACGCCCCGACGAGCTGCGCGTGCGCGTGCATGCCCCAGGCGGCCACCCGGGGGCGGGGCGCCGAGCTCCGGAGAGGGCGGGCCGCGGGGCGTCACGTGACGGCCTCCGCCCAGCCAATGGGCAGTCGCAACGCAGGATTTCGAATGTGGCGGCGGTAGTTCTGGCCTGGGCGGCGGAGCGGGAGGCCGGACAAGCTGCCTGCAAACGAGCGGCCGAGGTGCTGGGCGATCCGGGCGGTGGGCACCGGGGGTCCGACGGGACGGGTGGTGGGCACCGGGGGTACCGGACGGACGAGGCCTTCGGCTCGCGGGCGCGCACGCCGCAGCCTCCGGGGTGTTTGCTCCGGCACACCGTATATTGCCTTAGCTTGCTCAGTCGTGGCAGCAGGTAGGGCTTTGCTTTTAAAGTTTCGGATAGGGGCCAGAGATGCGGCTCGCGGACAGACTTAACTAGCGCGCACAAGGCCCTGTTGCAATCCCCTGCGGGCGCACAAAAGCTGTACTCTGTAGGGCACACAGATACCTCCCGTGCAAACTTTAAAAATTTGATGGTGATAGGTTGGCTGTCTTACACAACCCATGCGTTCTTTTAAAATAAAGTTTTAAATAAAGTTCTTAGATGAGATCTACAGTACCTATTTAAAGCCCAGATATGCATGGAGAACTTAGTCCTGGAGAAAATACTCAAAAGATTCGAGAAAATACTTAGGAGGAGATAAATGAACATAGTCCTTTGTGCTGAAAATTATATGCACACCTTGTGGTGTCAACAGTTTACAATTTTAGGATCTGGAAGTTGTAATCTAAGATACGAACTTAATGAAAAGTAGCCCAGCGTGGTGAAGTTTGTCTCTTTTGTGTGAAGCACACTGGTGTTTTAATATATGTTTTCTTTGCCCCCAAATTACTAGAGAAAAACTGCCAAACAGAAATCCAGATATACATATAAATTGCTTCTAAACTAATACTGTAATCCTAAACACTAAAGGTTGGCCGTACACATTGTAAGAAAAGTAAGCCAGTGTGTAGCTCAGACGTGTGGTCCCAGCTGCTCAGGAGGCTGAGGCAGGAGGGACATCAGAGCTCTTAAGTTCAAAACTGGACTGGGTAGAACAGCAGTATCCTCTCCCCAAATAATCATAAGCATCTCCATCGTGCCCAGGTTGTTGTACACCTCCAGTGAGGATTCACTGTGAAATGAATAGTTGATACTTTCTGGAATCATTTAATACTTTACTATGAAATGGTAGAAAATAAGATTATGGCAGAAACATGACACTTTTTAGGGTTTTCTTAAAATGGCCTGATTCTGATGTCTTTTTTTGTTGATTTGTTTTTCAGATGAGTTTTGCTATGTAGCCCAAACTCAAATTTATGATCTATCTGACTTAGCCTTCTTAGTAGCTTCGATTATTCCACAACACCTGACAGTAATATTTTAAAGCTGAGAAAAATCAAAATTTTTGCCTTTTTGGAGGTAAGTTTACAAATTAATCTTTGCTTAATCCTTTTGAACAACCTGTTTTCTCTTCTTAAATGTTATATTTGAAAATATCTGAGAAAAAAAAATTTGTTTTAATTCACAGACAAAGATGGTTAAGGAAAGGTGTCAGAAAAAGTCCTTTCAAGATAGTCTTGAAGACATTAAGCAGCAGATAAAAGAAAAAAGGAATAAAACTTTGACAGAGGTTGGCAAACGGAAGTCCTTTATTGTTGCACCATGCCAAGTACCCAGTAAGAGATTTTTGTGTTGTCTTCTTAGAGCATTTGTGTGTGGAGGGGGCCAGTGTTGATAGAGCAGTTCTGGAGCTCTGCTATTACTCTCCTGTTCCCCTGCAAAGAGTCCCGTACTGAACTTGGAACTAGCCTTGCAACCAGCTAAGCCTCAGAGATCCTCCTGTCTCCACACACCCTCAATACCTTACCTTCCTTCCCACTCCCACACACAGTGATGGTGTTACCAGTGTGTGGGACCACAGCTGGCTCTTTAGATGGACTCTGGGGATTTGAACTCTGTGCCACATTGATTTCTGAGCGAGTACTCTTATCCGTTGAGTTTCACCTTCTAGGTTTAAGTTTAATAACTGAATTTTTTAATTTATAGCTAACACTTCTACACTACTGAAAAGTTACCAAGATAACAACAGGTTGCTAGTTTTGGCTTTGGAAAATGAAAAATCCAAAGTGAGAGAAGCCCAGGATATCATCCTAGCACTGAGAAGAGAATGTTGCTATCTTACATGTCAGCTGTATACATTGAAAGAGAGGTTAACTTCCCAACAGAGTGAAGAAACTGCTCAGGTATGTTCTTTACAAAACTTTTCTGTGTAGTTTTGATGTATGCAGTACAGCTTCCTAAAACTTTCAGATATAGAAAGTATTCTAAGTGCTCTTTGGAGAGTCCATCACACTTAGGGTAGGCCAGAACTCAGTCTGAAGCCCACCTAGGCCTCACACTGATTTTTCTCCTGCCTCAGCAGCAGCGTACTGACATGAATGTACTGCTGTGCCCAGGTCTTCCTCCTCAACTGCTGCTCATCTCAGTGAATCAGCCAAACCCACTCCCTTAGTGCCATCGCTCCGGTCCATAGTCAGTCTTTGCACATGGTTGGAATTTATTTTTCCAGGTGTTCTCACTTGCTAAATGTTGAGAATGATTGAATCCTTGACAAAAGCTCCATGGCAGGTTGCTTAACTCTAAATAGGCCATAGAGCCCTTGGGTTATGTATGTTTTATTAATGGACTATGGGATTATTTATTAATCCCATACAAGCTCCAGCCCTGCCAAGTTTCATAGCTGCATTTACTATGGTGACCTCCTAACTCCTTCCGCTCTGGGTCCATTCTGAACCATGCGTCTTGTGGGCCAGACTGATTTTTTTAAGCTGATCATTTTACTGCCTTACTTAATAGTAAATGAGTTGCCATCGCATTTAGACTAGCCTTCCCATCACAGTCTTAGCTCAAGGCTCCTGGTTAGCTCCCTAGTGCGTGCACATCTCCTGCTGTTCTTAGTTTCAGTGTTTCAGCCACATTGGCCTGTTTTCCTGTTTCACAACTTTTGTATTTTCTGTTTCCACTGTTTTTTTCTTTCTCCTGCTCTTCAATAGCTGATTGGTTCTTATATTTCAGGTCAGTGTCACTGTGTAACAGAGTTCTCCACTTTAGTTGCACTCAGTTCACTCTGGTATTATCTTCATAGCAGTTTTTGTTGTATGAAAAACAAACATGCATCTCTCCTTTCATTGGGAGGAGGGGAACGTATTCCACAGTGTATATCCAAAGGTCAGAAGACAGCTTTCTGGTTTTGATTCTTTCCTTCCACTATAGTTCCACAGCTCTAACTCAGATCATGAAGCTTGCGTGGCAAGTGATCTTACCTGTGACCTATCTTACTGGACCCTTTTTAAAATTAGTTTTTATGCACTAGAAAATAAGCTTTAAGAATCAGAGTGTGATATACACTAGAAAGTAAGCTTTAAGACGGCAGAGTGTGATATATATTAGAATGTAAGTTTTAAAAGGCCATGTATGTCTGCGTTCGAGACCAGCCTGGTCTACAGAGTGAGTTCCAGGACAGCCAGGGAATACCTGTCTCGGGGTGGGGAGGAAGCAGTGTGGTGTTTCAGCTGTTGGGATTCTAGTCCCTGAAACTACATGGCAGTGCTGCCGTGTATTGTAGTATCAGCAAATGTATATTATTATTGCAGGCATATTTATTCAGCAATACATTCATAATACAGAGTGTATATACATACTTCCTAGCAGTGTTGAATTGTAATGGTGGGATTTGTTTTTTTTTGTTTGTTTGTTTGTTTAAATATACTTACAGAACTGCAAAGGATGTCCCTCAGAAGTGGTCTCCAGTAGTGACAGCACGACCAGTGATTTGTCTGTGAAGACCTTACAGTTAGTGTTAAATTCATTATTGTTTTTATTAATATTGGTCCATTTGGAAAAGGAGGTTGACCTCATTTATGTTTACAGTCTGAGGCTTTTTCAGCTGGGAATATGTATAGGAGAATTTGATGTTAAAATACTACTTTATATAGAAAATTAGAGCTTTCTTTTTCTTCTGTTTAGTTGCTTTAATGGTTAAACATGTTTTTTTTCAGTTGGGTTTTTCTGTATGTCATATTTTCATTATAGGAAGGAGTCATTATTTAAAATGATATTTTTTTTTTCAGTCCTGAAAACTTGTCTAATTTAGAGGGGAAAAATAAAGTGAAATACCACACTTTAACACCTCTCATTGATTAGTTCAGTTTTTTCAGATTTGGTATGCTGTTATCTTCTCTTTGATTATATATATATTATGTCCTTTCATGAATTATTGAGATTTAATTATATACACCGAAATATGTAGCTTTTCATTAAAAATTTTTTCATGCAATGTATTTGATCATTTACTCCTTCCCCAACTCCTAGATCTTCCCTGCCCAACCAATATGTTTATTCCCTCAAGAGGGGGAAAAAAAGGAAACACAGAAATGAAAATTAGAACAAGCAGGCAAAAGACCAATCAGACCAAAAAAAAAAAAAGCCCAAACAAAACAAATCAAAAAGTCTACTGAATCTATATTGTGTTTGACAACCACTCCTAGACATGGGGGCCTGCCCCTGGAGAGTAGTTAATATACCTAGTGAAACTTCATTGGAAAAAAATCTATTTTCTCTTTGCCAGCATGAAATATCCAGCTCTTAATTACACTATTCAGTGAGTCTATAGCTATAGATCCAAAACTTTAGTTAAGATACAGAACAGTACACTGGGGTTATAAGCATTTAGGAGGCTGATGCCGGAGGACAGTTTGGGCTACATGACTAAACCTTGGCTCAAAAGCTAGAAAAGCTACAAAACATAGCTTCACTCTAGTAGGGGCTGCCCACGTGCTGCGCATGTTCAGTGTGCCTGGCCCCCTGGCCTGCGCCACTGTGCCAGGAGCCACTTCTTCCCAGCTGGGAGGATAGATCTTGGCAGATAGCCCCAAGAGTGGTCTGCCAAGGACAGTGCTTTGTACTTCTCTCAAGTCTGCCTTTCTTGCAGAAGGAGCCATAAATACTATTTCTACCCCACAGGTCACTATTCAGCTTAAGTAGTTTTTAAACTGTTGAATTTTAAGATCTGACAAATGAAGTTAGATGAATAAGTTATTAGAATCTCAAAATAATTAGTAGTTCCCTGCACTTTATTACTAAACCTCTATTTCAAATTTTATAAAGTAGAAATTTTTTACAAAGTAGAAAATTGCAAATTGTCAGTAACAGGTTTCAAGTGGAGGAAAACTTGGTTTATGACTCAAAAAAAGAATGTAAGTTTTAAAGAAAACATAGGGGGCTAAACAATTTCAGAAGAATCTGTAGTTGTCACCCTTAAAGAATATATTATCACATTCCAGCTCCACTAGTAATGTCAGGTCCTAAACAGTTGAGTGACCAAACTTTTTAAAAACTTTGAGGCTGTTTGGATTTACTGAGGTTGGACCATGTTCTGTTTTCAGGAGGAACTGTCTACCTTGATTTTGTTTCTTCCAATGAGAGTTGATACCAGTTTAAAAAAATAAAAAAATACCAGGCCCAGTTGTGTTTGGGCTTTCTGTGATAGGAATAAGGTGTCAGGATTTGGACTGGAATTGTGACATGATACAAGCTTATAGCCTGGGAAAATGTTGAATTTGGGTTGTTTGTTCATTTTGACATAATTGCTAAGATATCTGTTTTTCATTCTTATTCTTTAAGGCAAATTGCTCTTCAAGAAACTGACTGGCCATTCCAAACTGAAGATACATCAGGTAGAAAATCTAAAAATACTGATCATTGTAGACCAGTATACTAATGAAGTCTTCCCATTTTCTTCCTTTTAAATCTGATTATCTGTTACCTTGCTCAAACTCTCTTACATCGACTGATATAGGATTAAAATAATCCACCTAAGACATGAATGGTAGCTTATACCTATAATCCCAGCATCACTCAGGATGGTGCGTGTGTTAATTACTATTACCATGGTGAAACCCTGACCAAAAGCAACTTGGAGTGAGGGTTTATTTCTTTTTGTTGTTTTGTTTTTAAAGACAGGGTTTCTCTGTGTAGCCTTGGCTGTCCCACGTAGGCTTCGAACTCAAAAGATCTGCCTACCTCTGCCTCCCTCAGTGCTGGGATTACAGGCATGCACTATGGCACCTGTCTGGGTTTATTTCACTCATTGTTTATCATCGGGTCAGGAAGTCAAACAGGGAAACAGGGTGAGGAACCCGGATGCAAGAGCTCTAACGTAGAGGCCATGGAGGGTGCTGCTTACTGGCTTGCTCCTCATGGCCTACTCGGCGTGCTTTCTTAAAGAACTCAGGACCACCAACCCAGGGATGGCACCACCCAGAGTGGATAGGGCTCTTCCACATCAATCACAGAAAATGCCTACAGGCTCATCTACAGCTGGATCATATGGAAGCATTTTTTTCAATTGCAGCTTTCTCCTCTCAGATGACTAACCTGTGTCTAGTTGACATAAAGCTAGCCAGAACAATGAGATAATGAGTTCAAGGCCATCTGAGTACAGAGTTGAGATCCTATCATGAAAAACAAGTCTGTAAAGAGAATGTTTTGGTTCTGTCTATAAGCTGCAATCAACTACTGTGTGCTGTAGTATTTTACATAAATTGACTTAGTTAACCCTATTGTAGTCTAGGAATGTAAGCTACTTTCTGTAGCCTCAGAGAAATAATGCATCTTGCCAGAAGTAATGGAAAGGTAGAACACTTTGTAGTAAGCTTCACAAAAACGGGTGAAATTTGAGTAAGCTGAACCAGACGAAAACCCTGCTGTTTCTATAAATACAGATATTTATAGGCCTAATAATTATGAAAGGCCTAATAATTAGTTATCTTAGTCACCTTGAAAAAATAATTTAGCTTTGGTATACTTTAAAGTTCTCTGTGCTCACTGATTAAACAGAAAGGCTGTTCCCTTTTCTTTAAACCTTTGAACCAGAAGCACATAAAATCCTTTCTATAGTTTATACATAATGACTATATATTTGCTTCTGTTGGGGGCATTGTTTTGTTCTTTTGAGGCAAGGTCTCGCTATGTAGACCTGTCTGAACTCAAAGAGATCTTCAGCCTTCTGAGTGCTGACACCAGACTTCAGTTCTTATCTTTATTTATTTATTTGTTTGTTTGTTTGTTTATTCATTTGAGACAGTGTCTCATTCTTTGTCCCAGACAGTCCTAGAGCTGCATGGCACAAGCTAGATCTCCCTTGATCTCCTGCATCTGCCTCCCAAGTGTGAGCTACTTACTCATGGGCTTTTCATTCCAAAAGTATTTTTAAAGGCTCATGGAAGCTGTTGATGGTTCAATGATGAATAAATAGAGGGTGATATTGAACTGTAGTTTTTTTATTTACTTATGGTAAGTATAGAGAAACTATTGAATAATTGGTAAAACTTTGAATTCTAATATCCTTGGAATGCAAATTTCTGAAGCGTAATACTTTTTCTCATTTGTTTTTTTTTAAATGTTCAGAGCCAAATCCTACTGTTCGTCTAGACACACTGGGGAGAAATTTTGATTCAGGTAAAGCCGAGTCTACTGATAGTGTCTCCTTACCTAGCACTGTGTCTTCCCGTTGCCACTTAAGGAAAGATTTTAGTAATATAAGTCATTCCAGTGCTTTGGAGTGTGAAGCTAGTCAGTGGCTAGGACAGTCTTCAGAAGATAGAAGAAGCAGATGTGGAGACCCAACCATAATCCTGCATGAACTTGAAAATGTGGAACAAAATTTCTGTCTGTGGAACAAAGACCAGATTAACTTACCGCCTAGACTGACTTGCCCGGGAAAGACTGCTGAAACAAAAGAAGTCATTTTACCATCTAAACCTGAGCAAATGAAAAGCAAACATAAACATGCACGAAGAAGAAGAGCAAAGCAAAGAAGAGCCAGCCAGAGATGGAAATCAAAATTCTTATTGAGGTGTAAAGGCAAAAAAAGCAAAGATAAGCAGGCCTTTTGCCCTACAACAATGGATGGGTCTATTGGTTCCAGCGACACTTACGATTTTAATGTGGAAGAGTGTGTTCACCTCACCCCTTTCCGGCAAAAAATGAGCAATGACTCCAGTGGAGAAACTAACAGCAGCAACAGGGAAGTCAGTGACTCTGAACTTAGTCACTCTGGGGCTGAGTCTGATGACCTTTACCTGCCTCCTTGCAAGCACGTGCAAGAAGACCACACCAGAGAGTCAGACAAACACATTACCAGGTCTAAAAGAGGACTTAAGCACACGGAAGAAAAAGAGATGGAGGAGGTGCTGCCAACCAGAACTATTGGTAAGCAGTGTGTGCTTATTTGCCAGTGTTTTGAATATTGTTGCTAAATCGTTGCCCCTGATGCTGATGTACTCTTAAATACTGTACCTACCATCTGTTATTCTGGGGGAGGCTAGAGACCTCCCCATCTGCCTCTCAGTAGGGGAAGTTATTGTCTGATTAAGTAGTAGGGATGGAAAATGGAAAAAAGGCTGTGTTCTAACCTACTTCAAAGCAAATGTGAATCTTACAGGAGCATTACTTCTCAAAAGAGGAGACTTCTGAGCAGGCTGAGGAGAGGACAGAATTGTGATTGTATTGAATTAAAAGGTCTTCACACTCCTGATCACTTGGAAAATGAAAAACCTCATTTTATAATGGACTTGTTACACATTTAATTTACCGGGAACCATGACTGTTTTTCTGGTTGATGGTGAGCTTATGACAGCAGGAAGTTTGTTGTTATTGTTTTTGTTCTTTTCATATGACTGCTGAAAACTGGCTCAGAAACTCTTGCTTTTATTTTATCAAAGTGTTAGTCATCAGCCAGCACCTACTCACAAAGACTCTCCTTTGGGAGTGTTGATTCCTGTGGCATTAGCTCCATGCTGTCATGTCCTATCTTCTCTAAAATGTCACACTGTAACAGCTCAGTCAACCTGTTTGATTTGCTTAACCTAAAACAATGAGTCAACTTTCCTAGTTGAACAGCTAGCTAGTGTAACATACAGGAATCTGTCTTTAAACTATGTATCCTGGGTATTCCTTCCACTTTCAGTAGCTTTTATTCATTTTCTTAATAAATGTGTTTGTTCTACTTTAAATAAGAATGAAAGTGTTGAAAAGAACAAAAACAGACACAGAAGTAGATTGACCCAACTTCTACCAGCAACATTACCTGAAAACAGCCATAATTACAGGTTCTGTCCCATCTCTTGTAGAATTTGTTTATCTTTACAAGTTTCCCTGTGGGTTTATGTTACTATAGGAGATAGTGGCTAGTCTAATCCTATTTCTTGGAGGTAGTCTACACTGTACTGGAATGGCTGTATATATTTATTGTAACAGGAGGACAGACTGAAACTTAGATTCTCTGTAGCCTGTGTCTGCTTAGCTTAAAATCGTCTCACAGTTATAATTTAATTTTTCAGTGTTTGCTTTTTGATTGAGTTGGAGATTTTCTTGCACTATGCGTAGGGTATCTGCCTCCCAATATAACTGAAGCTCTGAGGTAGGGGACCTGGATGTTTATGATATAAGAGGCATCTGGGTATCAGGGATAGGGGAGCCTGGATATTTATGGAAGGAGAGACATCTAGATCTCAACATGTTTATGGTGGGAGAAACATCTGAATTTTGTAACATTAGTACCAGTGGGAACACATTTTATCCTGGTCTTCAGGGACTGATTGAGAGTTCTTGTATGTTTAATGGAGTTCTTATATGTTTAATGAAGGACCTTCGTAGTTAGTTGGCCTCCAACAATGTTATAAACATTGGTGTTAAATGAGACTGGGCCTTTGATGATTCTAAGTATTAAACTGTAACTAAAATGCAATTTCATGCATTGAACCAACTCGTAACACCTAAGCTTTTAGGGAAGAATATTAAGTTTTAGCAAAACATTCTGTTGTAGCTAGCAGTCTGCCGTAGTTCCTACATTATCTGGCTTGAAAGGATGAAAAAAAAATATGAAGTTTTTAAAACACAAATCATGAAGTGCCAGGTATTGTGCATGGTTTTATTCCTGTGGTTTTTACTCCTTGGTCTCTATTCAATGGAAACCTGTATCATAGGTACGCCACCTGAGACTCAGGAGTCACCTCATTGTAGACTAAGGGATGTCACCAATGTCCTGCTGCATCCTGTAGTGAAAATCAGGAAACTTTCCTTGTCTCCGAAAAAGAATGAAAATAGCCCAGCAGTACCTCTGCCTAAACGAAGGTGTGCCACCGTCACGAGCTATAAAGAGCCAACGCTGACTTCGTAAGTATTTTAGTTTGCACTCATCTGTAATGACTCATGGTAGGACAGCAGATAGAGCTTTCCTCCTGAATGGACCATATTTGAGCACTGAAACTGGCATGTTTTTAGGATAATCCTGTCTTGAATTAATACTGGTGTATTTGCAATCATGCCTAAAATCTTTTTTTTTTTTTAACTTACAGGAAGCTAAGAAGAGGGGACCCTTTCACAGACTTGTGTTTCTTGAATTCTCCTATTTTCAAGCAGAAGAAGAATATGAGACGCCCTAAAAGAAGTATGAAGTAAACACAGGAACTCCTTTGGTTAGATGCTGAGGAAGGTGGTCCCGCTTTTTTGCAGAGGCTATGAGACGGCATAATTTATCAAGATCAGAGTCAGGAATGTCCCTTGGACCTATACTTTGTATTTGTGTGGATTGCTACCAAATATCTAAAACTTCTCTGGCATCTTTTTTCCTTAAGTAGAATTACAGAGTGGAAAACTTATAAAGATAGATGTAGATCTTTCATAAATTCTTAATATCACAGTAAGACATGCCATAAGTAGGTGAGGATTCTTCTGCTATCATTGATTCTTCATGTCATGTAAATACATATGCTATCATGATTAAGAGAATTGATGGTTTGTGTTCTGGGACAAAGTAACTGCTGTGAACTGTGAGTACACAGCCATTCCTCGGCAGAATCATAGCATGTCAAGGCCAGCCCTTCATACTGTCAGTCTCTTTCTGGTTTTGATCAGAAAACTCAACCTTCATCTCTGTGTATTTCTTTAAAATTAAATCACTGTAGTGGTCCCTTTTTAAAGGAAAATGAAGTCTAATGGCAACCATTGTGTTTTTCTTCTGCTCTTAACTGACAGGTAATATTGATTATCTTCCTTTCTGGCCTTTACCACTCCTGTCTTGGCTATTTCCTCTTCTGTCATCCCTGTCAACTTTCCCTTTTAATTCACATTACATTTGTCCTGTCAGTTTTCCCAGCTGCACCCTCCAGGCCCAAGATCAACACATTTCAATTTGAGGCTCAGTAACAGAACATATAAGCAAGGCCCAGGCATAAATCCCACTGTAAACAGGAGATTTCCAAATTAATCACAAAGGCCTTCTAGTATCTCCACGACTTCCTACATTTACCGTCAGTCAAACTGAGTGTGCTTCTCTGTCACTCATGTGCATCCTACTCTCCCACCAGTCGTTTGTCCAGCCACCCTTTTATAGGGCTGAGGGCAGAACCCAGGCCCCTGTGTGTAGTAGGAGCACAGCCACAGCAGTCCTTAGCCACCATCTTCATCTTTTTCTGTCATGGTACCTTGAGAGTGACCATTTTTGCTAATAATAAATACAATTAAGTCTAATTTCAGTCTCAACAGGCCCCTGTGGCTATGATTACCATAGCACAGCCTTTTACTTGGTCTATAAAACACCAGATATTTTCTGGCCCTTTGTCAATCAATCAATCAATCAATCAATAGATTCCATAGCCTGGTGTGGTGGTGCATACCTATAATCTCAGAACTGTCCAGCCTGAGGCAGGAGGATCTTGTTTAGACTAGCTGTGCTACATGATATCAGAAAGCCAAAAAATATTTTTCTGCTTCCTGCTATAGACATTTCATTGTGTCTAGTGTGACTTTGATCCTCATTCACTCCATGCCAGTCACTGTTATCCTGAAACTGGTGTTAAACCTGTACTCTTTTTCATGTTTCTGTGTTTTTGCTATAGTGTTTATTCATGGGCTATGAAGGGTTTTGTGTCAACATTATTATAAAATATGAACTATATTATACATGTTGTATATACCATTTATAATTGAATTAAGAGTTTGAGACTTCCCATGTTGGTAGATAGGTTATTTTTGTTGTTGTATAATATATAAATAAACAAGACTTACTCTCTTTTGAGAAAAGGTTGGTTGCCACTTTGATATTTTAAAAATTACAACTTCAGTTAATATTCTGTAGCTCTTCAGGGTCTTCGGTAAAGACCAGGCTCCTCAGCAGGGTATTTTATGATATTTAGCCAGGTCCTCCAGTTTACACGTATCCGCTGACACACCCCAGCCTCACATTAATCTCTTCCCTCTGAATTTCCTGGTATTCTATTCCTTCTGTATTAACAAGTCTCAAAAAGGTAACATTTGACTGTGATAGTTTATTACAACATAAAAGGTGTTAAGAGGAGCAATTCTACAAGGAGGTACATGTAACAAAAAAATGCTGGAAACTAAAATGTATCCCAGCTTTACATTTCTAGAAAAGATGGGAGAGCTGTGGCTTGAAGGAGGATTCACTAGGTGTGCTACAGCCACATGGAAGCACTCATTGGCTCTTGGCATCAAATAGTGTTCCGTAATCGATCCATAAGGAGTATCTGCCAGAGAAGTAGAGTATGTATGAGACCCTGGCTTCAGTACCCAACACCACACAAGAAAAGTAAAACCAACATGAAGATGAAGTGTGTACTTTATAAATAAATAATAAAAGTAAATTAATAATAAACTGAGACCTAGAGAGGATGAGAGACAGTGAACACTGGGACTCAAGCCAGTACTTGCCACCAAGACTGATTACATGACAGAATGGTTGAAGGAGAGACGCAACTCTTCAAAATTGTCCTCCAGCATACACAAATATTAAGGAAAAAGGAACAAGAAGCCAAACTTGGTGGTTCCAGTTCCTGTCTTAATTCCAGTATTCAAAAGCATGAGCCAGGAGGAACAAAGGTTTAGACCAGCTTACAATAGACAATACAGCTCTGTCTCAAAGACAGATAAACATACTACCTATGGATGGTCATAACCAAAGCATACAAATTTCATGGTCTCATGAAATCCAAGAACAGACAGGACTCATCTATGGACTAAAAAGTATCCTGGGGGAATTTATATCTGTCCTCTTTATGGGCATCAAAGGTATTAAAAAATTAGGTCAGCGAGCCGGCATAGCAGGTGAAGGTGCTTGCTGCCAAGCCAGTTCTCAAACCTTCCATAGGCTGTGACCTTTCAGTACAGTTCCTCACGTTGTAATGACCCCAACCATAAAAGTGTTTTTGTTTCTACTTCACAACTGTAATTTTGCTACTGTTATGAATTATAATTAAATATCTTTTTTTTTCCAATGATCTTTGGGGGTCGCAACTCAGAGGCTGAGAACCACTGCAGAAGCAGCTGCCATTTAAAGCCTTGAGAGGAACGCCAAGGTGAGGAGATGGCCACCATGAAAGGGATGTGTGAAAGGGAACATGTAAAATGACAATTGCCAAATCACCACGCAGACTGCTTCTTAATTCTGTCCCAGAGAGCTGAAAGGGTTGGCCTGGTTCCGTCTGTAAGACCAGGCCTACAGCAGGGTTCGTATGTTAACAGTTCACTCTGAGGAAGCATGAGTTTATTAGGTTTACTTACCGAGAGAGGCTAAGGGGCAAGAATGTGAGTACCTCTCAAGGTCTGCACTCACTGTGGATCCTGGCTGCACAAGTGGGGGCCTTTCCGCTAGCCTTCCCAGCCTACAGAAGCTAGCACCTTCCAGAGACAATCCCCAGCAAGGTACGCCCAGGGGAAAGTGGCCCACAGAGGCTGGGAGGAGGGACTGAGTACTCAAGCAAGGAAGTAACTCCTATTGCATCCCCATCTATGAGGGCATGTCAGCAGTCAACAAGCCCATGTCATGGACTCTCGGAAGCATGCAGCAGATAATCTGACAAAGATAACAGCTGTTTTCCTCACACAAAATGGAGTTGAGTTCTAGGATTACATTAAAGGCAACTTCCTTTGTAGTTTGTAGTTGCTCTTATCTCCTTTAAGGATCTTTCGTTTGCATTGTTGACCCCTTCCTGCACACACAACCTGGAAACATTCACCTGCCTTTGTTCTAGTTTCCTATCCGAGCTGTGATAAAACACCCTGACCAGAAGCTGCTGAGGAGAGCAAGGGCTTGTTCAGCTTACAATTCCAGGTTACAGCCCATCGCCAAGAGGAAGTCAAGGCAGAAACCCAGACAGCTAAATCACATCACATCCGTAGTTGAGAGCAAAGAAAAATGAGTGCACCCATGCTGCCCACCCACCCTCTCTATTCTTACACCATCAGGGCTCAGCCCATAAACTGGTGCTGCGGACAATGGCTGGTGGGGTTTCCCCCACATCAACCAATCAAGACTACCATTTACAGACTAACCTCATCTAGAAGAGCACTCAGTTGAGACTCAGATGATTCTAGTTTGTTGACATTTAAAACTAAGCATCAGGTCTGGAGAGAGATGGCTCATGGCTGGAATTTCACAGGATCCAGGTTCAATTCCCAGCACCAAGATGGAGGCTCACAACCATCTGTAACTCTAGTTCCAGGGGATTTGATGCCTCCCTTACCTTCATGGGCACTGCCTGCATATGGTTCACAGATATACATGCAGGCCAGACACACACAGAATGTCAGTTTAAAAAATTATAAAACCATCACACTTTAAATGCATCTTTATCTCTTTTCCAACCAGGAACCCTAAAACTCAAGGAGTGGCAATGATTCTGGTTACTGCTGCCACCATATGACCCATGCACCCTCTGCACACACACGCTAACACACACACACAGGACTTTCCTCTTAAAGCCTCTGTGTTAGTACACACATCTGTAATCCTAGCACTTAAGAGCCTGAGGCATAAAGACTGAGTTTTAGGACAAGCGAATTAATCCTCAAGCAATCTAAATGTTCCAATCGATAAAAGATAATGTCAAACCAAATCTCATACCTTAAATAAGAACTTGCAATGTTTTCTAGAGTCAACTCGTTCTTTTTTTTTTTTTTTCTTGGATGTTTTTACTTGTCTAGAGGAGACTGGTTAACATGTAGAGCTCAGAGCAATATGGAAAGGCCAAGGCCTGCAACCAGTTTTAGAATGTCTTAAGTTAAAGGGAGTGCTACTGTAAAGACCATCAGTTTCTAAACAGTTACAGATTGTCAACCTGTCCACACTACCTCAAGCTAATGTTTTTATCTGCTTCTCATGTTCTGTAATTGGAAACGTGGAAAATCCAGTCATTACAGCACAGTGTTATAATGTAGCCACTTTAGGTTTTTCTGTTTGTTTCTTTGCTTACTTGCATGTTTGCTTGTTTCAAGACAGAATCTCTCTATGGAACCCTGGGCATCCTGGACCTCTCTATAGATCAGGCTGCCCTCAAACTTAGAGATCTTGTCTGCCTCTGCCTCCCAAGCACTGAGATTAAAGGTCTGTACCACCACCTGGCTATATGTAGCTATTTTAAATTATTGGTTGAGTAATCGAAAGTTAAGGTAGAGGGCATAAGATGGTTCAGTCAGTAAAAAGAAACTTGCTGCCAAGGCTGACAACCAGAGTTCACAACCCAGAACCTAAATTCACACATAGGAAATTAATGATCTTTAGGAGATGATTCATATGATAAAGTACTTGTGAAAATGACAAAGAGCTGAGTTTGGATTCCCTACCCCACCATTGCTGGAAACAGGCCACTGGGTACCTAGAATTCACTGGTTAAGTAGCCTAGCCAAATTGGTGAACCTGGTGAGCCTTGGTTCAGGAAGAGACCCTGCCTCAAAACATAAGGTGAAGAGTGATTGAGGAAGACACCATAACCCTCTGGCTTACACCGAACACGCACACATGCACATTCACACACATGCACATTGAATAAATTCACAAAAGTAGAATTTTTTTTTATACTACAAATAACTTAGTTTGCGGGAGGACATCCAGCCCCAACTCAAACCCCTTGCACCCTCATCCATTCCTTACTTGGGAGAGACTCAACTAGGCCTACTTACTTGTAGTTTAGATATGGCTTGACATAACCATCTGTGCATCCCTTATCCCTCCCAGTCACTGGTGGGCATGGATCCAGGCTTTGACCATGATAGGTAGTGCCTGCCCTTCTACCTGTGGTTCGATGGCACTTGCCTTTCACACCATTGCTTTTGATAAAGGTCAAAGCCCTGCTTCTGGCTCAGAATCATTGAACACCTCCACTGCTACTGGGTCCTCTGACCCAGATACCATATAATTCCTAGAGAGAGAGTTTTGAAGATGAAAGATGTTTTAAAATCACATGCATTTTGTCCTCTCCTCAGTCCTCTGACAGATATAAAGTGAAAATGATATGTTTTATTTTTTTAATTTCTGAATGAATTTTTTTTTTTCAATAGTGGTGGGTTAGTGAGTAACACAAAAGACAAAGAAGTGTCTTCCTCCTGATATTCCAGAAAACTGGATTTTATTTTATTTTAATTGTGGTGTGTGTGTGTGTGTGTGTTTGCACATGAGTATAGGTGCCTGTGGAGAACGGGATGGTGTCAGATCTGGAGCTGGAATTCTAGGCAGTTAGTTATGAGCCACCAGATCTGGGTGCTGTCAATCAACTTGACGTCCTCTGGGAGTACTCTTAACCCCAAACCATTTCTCTAGCCCCACATAAAGGGTTTGTTTTGTTTTGTTTATATAACTCCCCTACAACTGCAGCAATTCTAGACATGTTCACAAAAGCTTAAGAGCTAAGGCTTAAGGGTACAATAGATGCTCATACCAGCTGAAACGTTGTAATATCGACTTCAGACTGCTAAGAGGAATAAAACATAACACCAGATAGAATTTTTCAAAATATAATTTAAAACTATTTTGTACCAGTACAATATATTAATTTTACAAATGTAAAGTTTTTGTCGGCTGTTAAAGCATTTGCAAAAACCACACATTCTACTTCTGCTTTATTGCACAATATCTATAAGAAAATATTAATTTTTAAATTAGAAAACATAAAAATGCTTTCAATATAGAAGAGACCATCTGATTTTAAAGACAATACTCTATAAGAATGTCTACCCAGGAAATAACAAACTTTCACAGGATACCAAGCTGGACAGATGCTTCAGCAAAATCGGTACAAAGCTCTTTTAAAACCAGGCTGAGATGCTTAATGCAAACTGTATTATTCTTCATTAAAAGTCTAGACACCAATCAGAGTGTTCCTTACACTTCAAAAGGTTGAGGCATCTTCAGTGTGATCTTCCGTGAACACTCTGAACATATGGAATCCCTTCCATGTCAGAAGCAGCCTCAGTAGCAATACCAGGATATTCTCCTTCAAGCACACTACCTCTGCAAGCTGTTTTTAATTACTATTAGTGACCCAATATAATTTATGCTGATAGAAAACATACATTAAATACATTTTTAAAACCTCAGCCTTTACAAAAGAATCAGTTTATAAATTTGCATCATAAAAATTAGTGTCGAGACCATTAAGGTGGCCTTCGTTTAATATGGTCGTATATTAGTTGGTTTTTCCCAGAGCTGGGGTGGCAGGTGTCCACGTTGCTATGTAGTGTAATTAGGAAATAAATCCAAGCACTAAGCCAGAGTCCCAAGACAAATTGGTTAATAAAATTGTACAGTGGACGTTAGTGGGATCTAACCCTGGACCAATAAAACAATGCACGTGTTAAAATACTGGCCTAAATTTTGATGAGAATATTCAGTTCACCTCAGACAAACATAAATCTGGAGGTGCAAGTGGGAAATGTTCACATGGACATTGCTGGTAGGGTTAAATGTACCAGAAAATGCAAAGAATCCTTACTTAGTAGAGCAAGGCTTCCCTGGGTTCTATTTAGGCCATATGTCTTAACATTGACTCAGCCTCAAATGTTTTCAAGTTGACACCTTTGTGGCCTGGGAAAGGGTCATTTAGAACTTGGGCCCTGCACAAACAAAGTCAATTATGAGATGGACACATATCTGCCAAGAATTGTTAAACAGTGGTTGTGCATTCTCAAGTCTGTAATAGGTAGACAGAAGAAACAAAGCCCTGGGAACTTGTAAAAAGTCCCTTTCTTAGAAGTCAAAGCAGCTGCTTTTGTGGGAGCTGCATTTTTCAGAACTGCTCAAAGCACCTCATCTAGATGAGTGTTTTAAAAATATATATTTATAAAAAGTCTACAATGAGACTTCAAACATCACGTAGTTCACCTTGACAGGTGTATCATGGACACTTTCTTAAAGTCCTTCAGAATAAAATAAACTCTCATGCTCCATTAGAAAAAAATGGAGACATTCATGGTCAAAATTTTCTCTAGATTCCCCCAAATCTTGGTACTGTGTGCAATTTCCTCACATCCAGGTTTTGAGGAAGCCCCTGATCTTCTACCATGCAAGAGTCAGCTACTGGACATGCCAGAGAAATTTTACATGATAGTAGTAAATAGATTAAATTCTATTCCACAAAAAAAAAAAATCTATGATTTCCATTTAAATATGTCTCTGAAAAGCTAAAAGGAGGTTTTTTGTTTTTCAAAAGTGCTAATTATTACAAGTCTCTTCAACACATGATGTTCAATTCTTTAAAAAAAAAAAAAAACAACCTAAGTCACCTGCTTTAGGCACACTGCTGAGGAGTGTCTAAGGAAAGAAATCACTTGTCAATCAACCCTGCTTCCTTAATTTTACTGAAGAAGAACTTCTCCAGGATGCTGGCACACTTGTAGTACTCGCTCTCGGGGGGGTTGTACTCCTTGCAGTTGGTGAACACTCGCTGCAGGTCTGCCATGAATAACTTCTTAGACACATAGTACCTGTTCCTGAGGCGTTCGCTCATGGTTTTCAGATCTGCACAGGAAACAACAACATTAGCAAATGCTGACTCCTCCTACTCAACAGCTGCCAAGGGTAAGTTAGGAAGAAATTAACTCTGTTGGTTTGCTAACATTTTTATCACTCTAACGCCATATTTAAGAGAAATTATAGGTTAAGCAAAATAATTATTCTTAAGTCTTTATTAGTCTGAGAAGGATTTGTATATAACACTGCAGTGACACTAACATTAAAAGAACCATCTGCTACCAGGAGGCTAAGAGACAAGGGAGGACCCATGGAGGCTGAATGGGGCAGGCAGAACACTGACACTGAATCTTTGATCACAAAAAATTATCAGACTGAGCTCAGCTTACTAAATGCACAGTTCTCATGTGATACAAACATCATATTTGTAAATTCATCGATGAAATATCATAAATTACTAACATTAAAACAAATGAATTTTTCCCCAGGCTCCATCACTGAAATAAAAATGATCAACTTTTCCAAATATTCAACTCATTTATTGTTATTTTAATTTTATAGATACTTTGTTTTGATGTATGTCTGTGTGCCATGTGCCTGCCCGGTCCTCTCTGAGGTCAGAAGAAAGCATAGAATCCTCCAGAACTGGAACTAAAGAAAGTTGTAAGTGGCCACATCAGTTCTGGGAATCAAAGTCAGGTCCTCTGGAAGAGTAGCCAGTGCTCCTAAGTGCTGAGCCATTTCTCAAGCTGAAATAATTTACTTTACCTCACTAAAGTTAATATTCATATTGTTCTTCTGGGGGGGGCTCAGTTTAATTGCCAGTACCTCTGTGGGGCAGTTCTCACGAAGGCCAGCGTGAGCCTCCGAGGAAGCCTGTCTGTGAACGGTCACACCTAACACCCACCACTTCAGATACGCTGCCAGGCATGGTGGCACACGCCTGTGATCCCAGCACTCTGGCAGGCAGAGGCAGGCAGATCTCTGTGAGTTTGAGGCCAACCTGGTCTACAAAGTGAGTCAAGGACAGCCAAGGCTACACAGAGAAACCCTGTCTCGAAAAACAAAACAAAAACAAAAGCAAGAAAGAAGGAAGGAAGGAGGGAGGGAGGGGGAGAGGGAGGGAGGGACGGAGGGAAGGAAGGAAGGAAGGAAGGAAGGAAGGAAGGAAGGAAGGAAGGAAGGAAGGAAGGAAGGAAGGAAGAAAGGAAGGAAAACTAATCAGATAGGGGATAATCAAAAGTAAAGTGTAAAAAGAATGAAACATGAGGTAATCCAGCATCCAGAAAGCTGAAGAAAAAAGGAGAGTGAATTTCAGACCCAGTGTCTCCCTCTGTCTATGAATCAAGATGCAGCTCTCTGCTATTACTCTAATTCCTGCCTGCATGTCACCATGCTCCTACCATGATGATGACAGACTAAATCTCTGAAACTGGAAGCAAGCCCCAGGTTAAATTCTTTCTTTCATGAGAATTTCCTTGATCATGGTGTCTTCTCACAGTAATAGAATAGTGACTAAGAGATGGGTATTCTGCCTACATGTATGTCTGCATACTACATGCATGCAATGCTTAAGAAAGTCAAATCCCCTGGGACAGTATATAAGCTTCCATGTGGGTTCTGGGAATTGAACCTGATCCTCTGCAAGAGCAGCCAGTGCTATTAACTACTGAGCCATATCGCCAACTCTCTATCTTGAAAACTTCCTTAAAATAAGAACCATGTTCTGCTTCTGGGATAGCTCACTCAGGATGATCTTTTCCAGATCCCACCATTTACCTGCAAATTCCATGATTTCCTTGTTTTTTATTGCTGAGTAATAATCCATTGTGTAGATGTACCACAATTTCTGTATCCATTCCTCCACTGTGGGGCATCTGGGCTATTTCCAGCTTCTGGCTATTACAAATAAGGCTGCTACAAACATGGTTGAGCAAATGTCCTTATTGTGTACTTGAGCCCCTTTTGGGTATATGCCTAGGAGTGGTATAGCTGGAGCTTGAGGAAACGCTATTCCTAGTTGTCTGAGGAAGCACCAGATTGCTTTCCAAAGGGGTTGTACAAGTTTACATTCCCACCAGCAATGGAGGAGGGTTCCCCTTTCTCCACAACCTCTCCAGCATGTGTTGTCACTTGAGTTTTTTATCTTAGCCATTCTAATGGGTGTAAGGTGAAATCTTAGGGTCATTTTGATTTGTATTTCCCTTATGACTAAAGACGTTGAACATTTCTTTAAGAGACACACATGGTATATACTCACTCATATAGACATATGATATAGGATAAACCTACTAAAATCTGTACATCTAAAGAAACTAATCAAGAGGGAGGACTCTTGCTAAAATGTTCAATCTCTATCCAGAAAGGTAAAGAGAATAGACATCAGAAGAAGGAGAAAAGAGGGAACAAGTCAGAAGCCTGATACAGAGGACCTCTGAAAGGCTCTGCCCTGCAGACTATCAATGCAGATGCTGAGACTTATTGGCAACCTTTGGGCAGAATGCAGAAAATCTTATGAAAGAAGTGGGAAACAGTAAGATCTGGAGAGGACAGGAACTCCACAAGGAGAGCAACAGAACCAAAAAATCTGAGCACAGGGGTCTTTCCTGAGACTGATAACTCCAAACAAGGACTATGCATGGAGATAACCTAAGACCCCTGCACAGATGTAGCCCATGGCAATTCAGTATCCAAGTGGGTTCCATTATAATAGGAACAGGGACTGTCTCTGACATGAACTGATTGGCCTGCTCTTTAATTACCTCCCCCTGAGGGGGAAGCCGCATTACCAGGCCACAGAAGAAAACAATGCAGCCACTCCTGATGAGACCTAATTGACTAGGATCAGAAGGAAGGAAAAGAAGACCTCCCCTATCAAAGGACTTGGGGAGGGGCATGCATGCAGAGGGTAGAGGAAGGGAGGAATTGGGACTGGAGGAGGGAGGGAACCACAGGGGGGACACAAAGTGAATAAAGTGTAATTAAAAAAGAATTAAAAAAAGAACCACTTTTGGCAGACTCAAGCCATAAAAAAAAAAGTCTAAACTTGGTTTCTTTTCACCTGTAACCCAGCAGGCAGCTACATCCAAATAGCCAGTTTGCAATCAGAACTGCCTTCAATACAACTAGTGTACTAAAAATGCACAGAATATCCCTGATTGACAATTACTTCCCTTTTTGCCCCAGCATCACTATCATGAATCCACTCATTATCCACTCATTACCCCAGAGGGCAGTAAAGTCTACCCTAGCCAATGTCTGCCTTCTACATCACCATCCTGTTCTAGCTCTACACTGAGAAAATTTTAATAGCATTACCCATGGGAAACCTTATAACTTCATAATATCCCGGAGCTTCTGTTCTCTTCACTGGTTCCATGAAGGGCCAAGCGCTTTGATGGCTCTTGAGAAATAAAACAAACAAATAAATAAATTAGGTAGCTCATATAAAAATGCCATTTGGGAAAATAATGTCAAAAATAAGAACATGAGATGAAGGACAAACACACCCACCTTAACCTGCTGCAGGATGTTCTTGAGGGTGCTGTAAAGCTGCTCAGGGTCTTTGGGCTCTTTACTTGAAAGAACAGAAAGTGAGGAGGAAGCGTTAGTGTTCATGCTCCAGGCCTCACCACCACTCAGCTCAGCCTCACAGGTCCCAGCCTAGGAAGAGGCCCACCAACTTCTCTGTACCAATTATATCACTTGGCCCTTTTCCTCTAAAGTGCTGGAAGTGAGAAAATCACTTCCATTAACATCCTCTAGCCCAGCCTGCTTACCTTTTCTCTTTTCCACTTGGTTTCCAGCCTGTCTCTCCTATATGTCAACAAAATTAAACACTAAATGAGAACTGCTTTGGGTCAAAAGAATAACATACTACTTATCAAAAGCATCATACATGACAGCCATGTCTTAATAAATGTCTATTTGGGGAAACACAGTAAAATTAGTGGCATATATTTTCTTTCTCATACAGCTTACAACATAAATGTTTTCCCAGACTGCCAGCTATATTAACATATTCTGTTCTCATTTGATTTATTAATTTCCTTTGTAGTACTGAGGATGGAAGCTAACACCTCACACCACTAGTGAGACATGTTCTATCCCTGAGCTAGAGTCTCAGCCAGTTAGTGTCTGCTAAGGCAAGAATTTCAATTCTTCAAAAGAAAGGAGAAAATGGAGAAAAAACACTACTACATTTTAAACTGCAAGTTGTATTACCACACTACAATATGCTGCTATTATTTTAGCTCAAAACAATATTCTGCTCTCTGTTTTGTTCGGACAATGCCCTGCTTGCAATGCAGATCTGGTTTCTAGGGACCTGGTATCTGGAGGATCTGGATTCTATTTCTTTCCTTACTTATCCTTAAAAAAAAGTCACCTATTCTTTTCCTCAACTTACCTACCTACAAAGCACAACTACAGAAACTAGCTGGTAACCCTTGTGACAGCAACTAATATTTTTTTTAAAGTCCAAATATATAAACTTTTAAAAAAGGGGGAAAAAACCAGTAAATTGGGAACAAATAAAGTAAAATCAGAAGACTACCTGGCACCATTAGGCATTCAACAGTGGGGCAACTACTCAGCCACAGTGACAACATAGGAAAGTGAGACCTGGAGCTCAGCATCAAGAGACTGAGACAGGACAGATGCAATGAAAAGAGGCATCCTGCCTCTTTACTGGAGAATTTTATTTTTGTGTTTGTGTTTGGGGGGAGGGAAGCCTGCTACTGAGTCATTAGAAGAACTTATGTTCAAACCAAGTAAGATTGCCAATGATAATTAGTAGTTTCTAATCTACAAAGCCCAGTCATTTCATATGATTGAACTGAGTACAGTTCATTTTTAGAGAATTAAAAAATAATTCTTAAGAAAGCTACTGTAAAATAAGAACTTAAAATAACTGATGTGATCTCCATCACACTTGGAAAGGGGTGAGAAAGAAAAGTCAGACAATGGGTTCATGCAGGTCACAGTGGCACCAAGGCAGGTCATTCACAGCAGGCCATTTGGAGAACAGAATAGGTTACTTCTTGTTCTGACCTTCTGCATGCTAATTTATACACCATTTGAAGACCAGTTCCTCCATTTCTACAGTTTCCATGCTATTTAACACATACTTCTGTTTCTAAGCATTGTAGGCAGGTGCCAGGCCCAAATAAATCATGGATATTAATACTTTTTTAAAAGCTATGCTGTCTGGGTTGAGTTAGAAAGAAAAAGACATTAAAAAGTCTTTATTACTGCCATCCCTATCCCCAGGTAGTAACTCACTCTTGCCTCAAATGCTACATCCTTCTACCTTAGTCCCCCAATGCTGGAATTACCACCAGCTTGCCACCCACTTCAAAGACCAGAAGCACCACACATGAAAAGGGGACAGGTGAAAGTTTTCAAATGACTAAATTCTGGAAATTATATCAAATATAGCCCATGGGATCAACAGAGATTTTGCTTTTTAGAAGTGTCTATACATACTGATTCCAGGAATGTTTTCTATAGGAATCTGCCGAACTCCATCTTTGAAACATAAAAGTCCAGGGTAGACTTTTCGAATCTGAGCTTGTTTTCTTTCTATCAGCTTTTTAATGATCTGAAAAGCATGGGGTAAAGTGTGTTTAGTCAAAGAAGCTACACACATACAAAAAAAAAACAAAAAAAAAAGAAAGAAAAAAAAAAAAAAACAACAACTCCGATAAACTAAGGAGACTATGCCCCTGATGGTGTACACATTTTCAGAAGACAAAGGGTAGGAAGCACAAAATTAGCAGGTAAGAGTGTCCTAGGACCAGTGATATGGTTCAGTGGGTAAAGTGCCTGCCACCAACCCAGAAGACCTGAGTTCAGTCCCTGGAATTCCATGTGGTAGAAGAAGAGAATGAACCCCAGGAAGTTGTTCTATGGCTTTTACACAAAAGGGAGTGTGTGTGTGTTCTTTTACACCATACTCATATCATAACATTCACACAACCTCTTGTCACTAAGGAATGGGCCATCAGAGAGAAGGAAGGAGAGGGCTGGCTAGAGAGGTGAGCAGGGGCCCTTCAGGCCAAGCTGCTTGTAGTCTCACATCATTCTCCACTGTGGGAAATATCAAGTGAAGCGGCTCCTACATCTTGAAAGGTCCTGATCCGCTGCACATAGTGTTGATCCACTAGGGACTCCTAGTACACTAGTGAAGTCTCAAAATGGATCCGAGGTGAGGGCACTGACTGCTTCCCCCTTCTTCACAGAAGCCTCCTATGGTGACCTTCCCTCCCCAAATCCCTTATATTTGCACCAACCTCACTGATTGCTACTGGTACTTGAAGTAGCAATGGGATGGGATGGTTTGATCGGCCTGTCAATCATTTAAAGGCTGTTACACTGGACAGTAAAGTCAGATTTGCACCTTTGAGTCTGTCTCTGGATTCTGATTCCTGGGATTCTGTGTAGGCTCCGTGGCCACTCCTCCCTCCTCCCCAGTTCCTGATCCCCACACTCCACAATGTGGGGAACTACTCACATGTGTGCACACAGCAGCTTATATACCTCCCTGCCTATCACCTTTTCTCTTGCTCAAGCAGTGCCTTTCTTTCTCACACAATACAGGGTCCTAGCTCTTCTGTGGTCCCATCAGCTTCTATGCTGGACACTGACCTGATGTTTGTTCATGCTACCCCACAATTCACATAGGTATTCAATGAAGCTACCTCACCTATGGGGCAGTAGAGAGTTCTCTCTCCACCTGCAGCTGATTCTGATCAAATTACAATTCAGGGACTAAAACGGTTCTCACTGCTGTTATTATTCAGAGGACTTTTCACAGGTGGAGTTTGACATTTTAGAGTATTTCAGATTATGGATTTTCTCATTAAAGATGCTCAATCTAAGTCAATGGAAATATTGAAGAAGAAAATAAAACAGATTCTAAAATACTCGGGTCAGGAACATTTTGGATAAGTGACACTTACCCTGTCTCTACAAGAAAACAATTATTTTATCGTGGTATGATTGCAGCTCTCTTTTAAAAATCTAGTCCAAAATGCTGAGACTAAGGCTATGAGAGCACAACCAGAGATGGGACATCTTCATCAACACATTCATCCCCAAAGGCTCAGAGAGCATCGTGAAAGAGAAGGCAGAAAAAATGTAAGAGCCAGCAGACAGGGGGGAATGTTGCAAAAGGATGGCCTAAGGACACTACTTGGCTAATGCAAGCACATAGCAGTTTTGGTTATCTGCACAAAAGTTAAAAACTGTATCATGAAGGAGGTAAGAATTCATGATGCCCCACCCTTAGACGAGAAGCTAATGGAACCGACAGTGTCTGAAGGAGGAAGACTTTTCTTTGTGAGTGTGGCCACTGACAGGTTGTCAGTGCCTCAGTGGATGACCCCATGCTTATGTGTACCTGAGCAGCACTAACTGGACTTAGTGATTTTGAGGCTTATGTTTTAAGGTATGAAGTTGGGAGGCATATGGACAATATATTGGGGTGATGCTGGATGATGGAGGGAGGAAATTCAGGGTGTTTATGCGAGATACATTGTATATCTGTGTGAAAAAACAAAAAACCAAAAATCTAGGTTAATACTCCAAACACTCATCCATTCAACAGTATATGTGAGAAATGACTAGAGACAAAGAGGGGTGGGTAAAAGAGAAAGTGGGGAGCCAACAGGGAACAGAAAAGAAGAGAGAGGGAAAAAACCTTGTTTTTTTTTAAAAGTGAAACTTTTTTAGATATCTGAAATAATCTCTGTGCTTCTGGCTTTCCCCTAGGTAGTAAGACGGATCATTCTCAGTGGGATCTGCAGACTCCAGGGGACTCTAATACTATTAGGGAATGAATCCTTCTGGCTAGGGGAGGGTTACAGAATGAGCAGCTCACCGCATACTGCCCGTGTCAACTGGTCAGCAGCCACCAATGCACCAAAGAGATGTCTAGACCTGCTTGTTAGACCCTAAAGAACAGTGGGGGAGGCGGCTCTTTCAAAAAGGCAGGCCAGCGGCACCTGCTGCATTAGGAATCCTCCCTCAGCCCTGTTTGGAACTCCTTTATTGGGCAGACATCTTTGACCATGCAACAAAGGAATCTTGATTTTTCTAACTTAAAATAAAATGCCTTTTGCTCTTCTACAGCAGCCATACCTGACCCACTTTAAATAAAATACTCAGTAACTAATGTCATTAGGCACTATGTAAGCATGGGTCACATCTAGTAAGCAAAAGAATTAGGATTAAAGATATCAGTGGAAAGCAGATGGGTTGAAGATGTGTTTCTTCAGTAACTTGTCAGGGAAGAACACAGAAGTACTGCATGAAACATGTCACCCACATCCCAGCCCCCAGGACACGGTCCTGGCTATTCCAGAGGTCATTAATTTCATAAACAGTCCTTGTGGAGTCTCTTTTAGGCTATTGTGACTTTTAAAAGGTATTAAATCACTGTAACCTCATATCTGGAGCCTTCTCTGATATTACTACTTCTGATTTGTAAGCATAAAGAATGCCATTCCATTACAGAGAACAAACCAGTTATTACCTGGAAGGATGACTTCAGGGCTTGCAATGTAAAGAAGAGTAATAGACAATAGAATAAATGTCTCTATATGATAAATGATTAAATCCAAGTGGGAGAGTCAGGCTAACACTTTAGAAGTTCAAAGGTAGCCTGGAACAGAACCTGAAAAAATGCCATTTGCCTGAGTGATGCGGAATAGGGTGATGTGAGCTAGAGGGTTAAAACTTCAGCAGCAGCCTTTGACAATCCTTTGTGGGATAAAAGCAAAGAGATAATATTGCAAAGGGCCCAGAATGCAAAAGACCCTAATGAAGTTAGTATGTCATCGTACTGTATACGTGCCATATTTCACACAATTTAGAACACGTGCATTCACACACGCGCACACACACACATGGGGGTAGGGGAACCCATAAAATGCAGTCCACCCCAATGCTGACCTAAGCAGGATGGGAGTCAACAGCTTACCTCCTTCTGCTTTTTAATGATGACAGAGAACTCTGTGTACGGGATCTGCGGGTTCAGTTCACATCCCATCAAAGTGGCTCCTTCATAATCTTTGATGTAGCCAACATATTTGGTTTTAGGTATTTTGATCTCTTTGGAGAAACCCTAGAAGGAAAATCGGTTTACTCATCAGGTTGCTGTTCAGAACACTGTCCCGCTGGCTGCTCAGTGCCCCCTCGGGGCCAAGCCTAGTGCCAAGGGTTAGGGGAAGGTTCTTCCCAGCATCATGGCTCTGAACAGCAGCCACACAGAGAGACCCAGGACAAGCAAAACCATCAAAAACCAAACAGTGCCCATCGGGAAGCAAATTTTCATTTAAAAGTGTCCGGGGGTGGCAGTGTGCACACCACTAATCCCAGCAGGAGGAATATAAACCCAAGAGTGGAATGACAAGCAAGCTCCTAGGATGGGAATCCTGTGCAGACTTTGTCAGAAATGAACATTTTCTGGAAACTAAATCAATTTCCCTTCCATTTTTAATTTTTAAGAGAGCTTCAGATTTAGTGAGAGATCCTGTCTTATCTCAGAGCAATAAGGCAGAAAGATGTCTTGCTTTGGCCATTGAGAGTTCACAAATAAGTGCATGCACCTGGACACACATGTGTACACATAGACTGAGGGAGCAAGGCTTCACGGGGAACCAACCTGCTTCTTAAAGTAGCCGATGGCATACTCATCTGCGTATGTGAGGAAGTTCAGGATGTCATGCTTTATATGGTATTCTTTGAGATGGTTCATCAGGTGTGTTCCATAGCCCTGGTGGAAGCAAAGATACTCAAGAAAAGAAATTTCTAAAAACATGACAGAAAATGATAGCATACAGGAGTTCGTCACATTAAATATTTTACCAGCCAGGGTCTTTCTTGGAGGAACTATCCTGGCAACAAACCTTTCTTGCATGTCTTAATTTTGAAATGGAATCACAAACTAAAACATTCAAAATCTGTGGTTCAAAACAAAATCATCACTTGGAAATACTAGTTCCTGGTTCTTTGAAAATAACACAGTGAGGCTCCAAACTTAATCCTAAAGACCTTCTTGCTGATGCCAGATGCTTTTAGAGTGAATGCTGATGTAAGCTTAATCTTGAAAGTATTTGAGAAGCTAAGATGAAAGGAGGGAGGTAGATGAATGGTGCTGCTCCTCATTAGCATATCTGAGGGATGTAAACAAGCCATGCAGAACTTCACTAGGTACTGTGTGTACTGATCTAGGCATTTACCTGTTCCAGGCACCAACAACCCTTCTAGCAACTGCATCACAGACACAGGACTTCCAGCTTGGTTTATCAGACCAAGAAAAACCTGAGAAACCCAGAATCTGAGTCAGCAAAAAACATTGGTAACAAAAGTTGTGAACAACGTTGAGTAATTGAATGGTTTAATATATGAAAACAGGCACAGTGTTCTGGTGTGCATCTGTGATGCTAGCATTCAAAATGCTGAGGTGGGAGGATCTGTATGAAACCCTGTCTCAAAAAGTTTTTGTTGTTGTTGTTGTTGTTGTTGTTGTTTCAAAAATAAGACTTGGGAAAAGAGGTTGTACAAATGTGTAAAATTTTCAAAGAATTAATATAGTCATAATTCAAAATTAATTTAAAAAGTGAAAACTTGTTAGCTAGGTGGTGGCAGTACATGCTTTTAATCCCAGCACTCGGGAGGCAGAGGCAGGTGGGTCTCTGTACTTTCATAGCCAGGTCTGCACAGAGAAATCTTGACTGGAAAAACAAACAAAGAATAACATAAAACCTGAGTGGTCTAAATGGGAAAAAGTATGCAAATATTAGCTTTTGTTCAGTGACACACAAAGCTCAGAAAAGACTGATGAATTCGGTGTTTCAGAACCTCATAAAGGAAACAAAACAAAACAAACAAAAAAACACAGGAGTCAGAGTCCAATGTCCTTACACAAAAGATTTCATCTACATCATAGACACCACCTCCCAGAATCACAGCACAGTATAGGATCTGACCCTCACTCCTATTTACTTCCACTTCTGAATCCTCAAACCAAGCAATAACCAAACCACGGTCTCTCTCTGTAAGGCATGAGCAAGGGACTCCTTAGCAATCTAAGAACTTTCTTCAATTTGCCTTACTACTATCAGGCATGGTACTCTAGCCAATACAAGTCAGCAGCAGCAGCTCCCTTTTGTGGAAATTGTTCTACCATGATGTCACCCAAGGATATTTTTCCTACATGCACCACAATAGCAAGACACTGAGTCTGGATATAATGTGAATAGAAAAACAAGTGAACTCTATCTGTCCTGGAAGAATTCATAGAGGCATAGGGAAGGAAAAAAAAGGTAGAATTATAGTGTAGACCTGCACTATTCAGTGTAGCAGCTTACTAATGCCAATTAGACGGAGCTAGAAGCATAAAATGTCCATCAGCAAAAAATATGAAAACACATTTTATACTTTGTACTGACATGGCAATATTTGGACATATTGGGTTAAGTACAAAGTATAAACATTTGCAAAATGACTACTAGAAATTTTTATTTTATTTATTCATTTATTTATTAGTTTGGTCTTTTGAGACAGGCTAACCTAGAACTCACAGTGATCCACCTGCCTCTGCCTCACTCTGCTAGGATCAAAGTCATGTGCCACCACGCCTGACTTAGAAAAAGAATTACATATGAAACTCGTATTTCTATTGTGTAGCATGGATTCAGAAGAATGCATTTGTGATGGGTAAAAGAAGAAGAGTTAGAAATAATTCAGTTAGGCATTTAAGAAGAGTTTGTCAAGTGGCTGGGTCTAGAGAGATGGCTCAGCCCCAGTTAAGAGCACTGGTTGCTCTTCCAGAGGACCTATGTAAGATTCCCATTACACACAGAGAAGCAAAAAACTCAAAATTGCTCCAAGAAGACTGAGAATGAAGAACAAATGGACACACACACCCTGAGATCTGCATGATCCAATAGAGAAACCACAGCAACCTCCTCCCCACCCCCAAGCTCAGCATGCCCTAGAAGCTCAGCATGTTTATTACATAGAGTTGAACAGGGAGGAGGCTGAATTGTTGCAGACAACTGAAGAAGGAGACAGGTTTGGCTAATCTCAGTAGGAGCAATCTCTGTAGGGGAGCGGTCTTCAGGCTGTAAGTACTAAGGCAGCGGTTCCCAACCTTCCTAATGCTGCAACAGTTCCTCATGTTGTGGTGACCCCCAACTACAAATTTGTTTCATTACTACTTCATAACTGTAACTTTGCTACTGTTATGAATCATAATGTAAATATCTCTGTTTTCTGGTGGTCTTATGTGACTCCTGTGAAAAGGTGGCTTAACATCCCCCCCTCAAAGGGATCATGATCCAGAAGTTTAGAAACATGGTATAAAGGGAAGAAAACCATGGGGGACATTTTCTTCACACACTATCAAAATCAGCACGAGGACCAGAGGAAGACTTTACCATATTTATGAAGCTTCCTCTGGCAGGGAGGAGAGAGGCCTTGACATTGTCCCCTGAGTGGAGGCTTGGGTCCCTGACATGGCAGGCTGTGGCAAGAACACGTATTCTCTCAGGACTTCACATGCTCAAGGCTTCCTCCTTTCCTCACATGTATATAAGCAATAAAGACTAAGAGACACTCCTAAGCCAACTGAACTACCTGGAAAGAACTCTCTCCAACTGGCTGAGTTTCCTACAGGCTCTGCAGTGGGCTCCAGATTTCCAGCTTATAGGGGCTCGCACCCATACTGGGCAGGCCTTGGTGATATAAGCTGTCTCTGAATCATTTCTGCTCCTGTAAGTAACCCTTCACCCACATTCCTGCACTACCCTGAAAAACATTTTTCCCCCTTGTTATTCCTACTGAGTCTGTAATGTTTGGCCAGCTTCCTTCAAGTTTTTAGAAGACTGCATGGTCCATGCTGTGGCAGAGAAGGGAAATGCCCTCCTGGAAGTCATGAGACAGAGCTTCCCACCAGTGTCAAGGTACCTTCTGTTTCCCTCTGGTAACCCTAGAGGTACCCATGTCCACCTTAATTTAATAAACTCTTCCAAACTGAGTGCTTGGTACAGCCATCTTTAAAAAAAAAAATTACCCAAATTTCAAGACACTTGTGTGTTTTTCAAGGCAAAGTTTTTCCCTTTGTATTGCTAAACACAGCTTTCTTTAAGTGATGTCCTAAATTCTGGACTTTGGGAGACATCTGGACATTAGTCACGCTGGGAGATGGGTGACAACAGTAACAGCATGTAAAAGGCATATCGTCAGAATTCTTGAAAAAGCATTAAAGGACATTCTATCTAATTTGAACCTTTCCCTTCCACAGACAAAATATGATGGGCCTGAATCTGCAATTTGATGCTGAGTGTTAGAGAAAAAAACTGAAATTCATTTGTTTCAGGAAGCAGAAGTAAGTAGATCTCTGTGAGTTCTAGGCCAGACTGGTCTACAAAAAGTTTCCATGGCAACTAGAGATACATAATGAGACCCTGTATAAAAACAAAACAGGCAAACAAAAACAAAACAGAAAACCTGAAGAACTAGATTGCATGCTTATAACCCCATAATGCCTAACACTCTGCAAATTAACACAAGAATACCAAGTTCAAGGCCAGCCTGACTTACATAAAGAGTTTCAAGAGAATATGAGCAACATAGTGAGACCCTGCTTCAATAAAAAGAGAGAGAGAAAAAAAAGTAGAGGTACTAAGGTCAGGAGGTAAAGGCCATTCTTAGCTTTATAACAAATGTGAAATCAACATCAATTCTGTGAGACTCTGCCTTGAAAACAGGGAAAAGGGGTTGGGGCTTGAACTGTAGAAGAAAACAAAAGTATCCAAAACTAACCACACTCTAAACAAAATTATTTCTTCCAGTGACTTATTTTTGGCTTCTGTGAATAGCAGTACTTCTTTGAACCCGAAAGAACCAATCAAGTCTTTAGCACTGTACTGGCCAATGGAGAAGCCACCAGCCTCTTGTGCCCACTGAGTAACTGAATGTGGCCAGTGCAAACGGGGCAGGCTATGAGTGTAAACTACTTAGCATAGAGAATGTAGATGTGGTTGATAATTTCATAATACTGAATTTTAGTTAAATGAAATATACTTGAAAAACTGACCTATCCTTTCTTTCACTTGCTTTTTGAAATAGATCTTCTAGAAAGTTTATACTAAGTACATACATGGCTTATATATGCAGCTTCCATGTGCTTTTTTTGAACGACTTGTCTCAGACCTTCCAACAATTTCTCTGCTGCCACCACTGACTCTTATGCTCTTTACAGCTTCTTATCACAAAATTTCTTCATACTCTCTGTATCAGTTCTCAAACTGTGTGGCTCCTGACCCCGTTGGGGTCAAATATCAGATATTCTGCATATCAAATATTTACATTATGATTCAAATTGTACTACAGTTGTGAAGTAGAAACAAAAAGAATTTTATGGTTGAGGTCACCACAACATGAGGAAGGGTGTTAAAGGATTGCAACATCAGGAAGATTGAGAACCACATTGTGGAGTCTGTTGAATGCTAAAACCCTACCCTCCTAGGCCTGAAGCAACGTCCTCAGAGAAATACAGTAGAATACAGCTGGGCAGTGGTGGCACATGCCTTTAATCCCAGCACTCTGGAGGCAGAGACAGGCACATCTCTCTGAGTCTGAGGCCAGCCTGGTCTACAGAGTCAGTTCCAAGACAGCCAAGGCTACACAGAGAAACTCTGTCTCAGAAAAAAAAAAAGTCAGAATATGACTGAGTGTAGAGAAGAGCTCTTTCTGTCAGTACATCCAGATTATTCCAGGCAAACCAGAGGTGACCCTAATACAGCCCAGCCTTAGCTCCCAGTATCAGAGAACCTATCCCAAAGACAACAACATGGCCGAGGCAGAAGACTACCTCAGCAAGACCAAAACCCATGTGAGGGACTGGGGCTGCAGTTCTACGGCAAAGTGCTTGTCTAGCATGCACACACCTCTGAGTTCAAGGGCAAATTCTGGAACAAGTCCACATAAATACTTTGATCATATAGTTATTAAAATTTGTCACGACTTCTTTTCTGTCTGTCTGTTTTTATTTTTAGATAGGGTCTTCCAGGCTATCCTGGATTTAATAGGTAGAACAGAGTGGCCTCAAATTCACAGAGGTCTGCCCACCTCTCCTTCCTAAATACAGAGATTAAATACGTGGGCCAACATATTCAACTTCTTCTGAAACTTCTTTAATACTTGTCTGTCTTAATAGACAAGGTCAGGAGAGTCTTGCTGTGTGTGAGATAACTAAGTTGTGTCTGTGTGTGCGTGTGTGTATGTGTGTGTCTGTCTGACTGACTGTGCTGTTACATGTAAGTTAACAATGTACAAAGATTTACTTTCAAAACTCTATGTGCCATCTACTACCTTCAGGATACATGTTGGCATGTGTGGGGCTCCTTCACTCTGCCTGAAGGCTGAACAGAACCTCTGTATAATCCTTTTGAGAATAGACAGGACAAGGTACTGCCCTCACATATACACACTCAACAGCAGTGACAGAACTTGAGAAAGGCCTGAACTTCACCTGGAGCCTTCTCTGGCCCAGCCGAGAGGGATTTCCCATGCTCCACAGCTTCAGCAAAAAGCCTCTGCCTCTGCTTTTCTGCTAAGGCCCTGGGTTTCTCTTACCTTGACTTGTTCATTTGAGGTTACTGCACAGAAAACAATCTCTGTGAATCCCTGGGATGGAAACATCCGGAAACAGATACCACCAATGACACGGCCATCTTTAATTAAAGCAAGGGTTTTGTGTTTCCTAAAAGAATAAGGTTAAGTTAGAGTATTGTCTTTCTTGGTTATGTAAAATGCTTTTGAAGGTGTTCCTCATTGACTAAGAAGGCTTATCGGGGGCTGGGGTAAGTTCTTTCCTCTATGCCAGCTCATCAGGCAGTCATTTCCCTGGACTCTTTAGGATAAGCCTACTTCATCAGAGCTCCCACCAAAACAAAGGAAGTATTCCCTAAGGAGGGCCTGAGTCTGAAAGTGCGTGGTTGGAGGGCCTCTGAAACTGGCATGCCCAATGCCTTGGAAATGGCTATGGAGCTGGAAGGAAAGCTCAAAGCTCAAAGCTCAGAGCTCAAAGCTGTAGGTAAGGATGGCATGCATTTCTGAAGAGTTCGCACTGACAGATATAAAAACATTACAGTAAAGAACACAACATGCACATATAGGAACTGTCAAGCCCTGCTGTGTGGAAATCCCACCCAACTGCCTCACTCTGACTTGCCACATGAACAGATCATATTTTACATAGGCTGTCTGGCTAACTAAGTTAAATACAGCTGAATGGAAATGTTTAAGTCCTTGTCTTTTGTAGATTTCTGGTCTTTTGTAGATTTCATTTTTGTTTTTGTAGTACTGTGGATTGAACCTAGGGCTTTGTTCATGCTACATGAGCCCTCTACCACTGAGCTACATCCTCATCCTTGGATTTTTTCCCCACTTAAAGCAATAAATTTTCTAGGTTAACTTATAAATCACAATAATTTCCCCAGTGTTTACAGAGCACATTGCATAAATGGTCTGGGCTATGCTCTATACTTTGCCTGAAGATCCAACAAAGCTTTGATGCAACCGTACTTGGGCTAGATTGGTACCTAGTTAAGACAACAGAACCAAGAACGGATGGACTGTGAAGTAAGACACCCTAGTATTTCTGTGCTTTCGTGGCTAAAAAAATGTGATGCAGAAGAGTCCTCACCTGCTTTTTATTTCATTCATTTATTTGTGTGTGTAACTGAGAGTGTGTGTGTGTGTGTGTGTGTTCGGATAGCAAGGGCTGCGTGTCACTATCTAAACAGTTTCTGCTCATATTAAAGAAGAAACACGGAAGAATGAGCTGAACCTACGGGTCAAAGACAAGCCGTGTGATGTACTCTTTGGGCATGCGAGGCAGCTGGTGGGAAAAGACATTCTGTAGGCCCACCAGCCACATCAGGATCTTCTTATTCGGTTTCTGCTTCAGAGAATTGCCCACCACGTGGAATTCAATGACGCCCCTGCGTTCTTCCAGCCTTGCCGCCTCATCTCTGGCTGAATGTGCTGACAGAAAATTGGTCTGGGATTCGCAAGGAAAAAACAAAAAATTACAAAAGGTTTTTCTTTGACGGCAGTGTACTGGGTAACAAGAAAGCTTTCCCTATTCTAGTAAGACCCTGGTGGGAACTTCAGGGTCTCAAACCCGTGTGCATGAGAGCACCTGTGCATCCATACCCCACAAGTTATGAAGACAAAATAGGAACATGGGTTAAGTGGGCGAGGTAGATGACTCAGTGGTTAAGGGTTTACTGTGCAATCAGGCAGACTGGAGTTTGGATTCCAGTAGCCATATAACAAGCCAGGTGCATCGTTTGGACACTTGTAACCCCAGCTCCAAAGAAGGCAGAGACAGAAGGCTCACTGGGGCTTACTGGCTTCCAACCACCAAGAAAACAAGCAGATGCCCCAGGTTGAGACTCCGTTTCAAAAGACTTGAAGAAAGTCATAGAGGAAGACACTGGACACCCTCGTCTGGCCTGTATGTGTACACAGGCATGAGAAACCACACACAAAATAAGTGAATGAATTAAGTAAATAGAGCATTATGAAAAGATAACATTTGTATTTGTATGGATTAGGCATCAGAAAACTTTTCTTTACTGAGACAGGATCTTGCTATGTAGTATAAGCTGGCTTTGAACTAACAGCCGCCTGCATCAGCTTCCCTAGTGAGTGGAGGTATAAACCGTCACTTCTGCTTAGGAAACTTTGTTAGAGAACCAATAGAAGATATTTTAGAATATCTGAGGAGATGGCACAGTGAGTAAAGCACTTACTTCACAAGCCTGGGGTTCAGATCCCAAGCATCTAGGAGGTCAAGTGTTCCAGCATTAAAGCAAGCTGACTACTAAAACTAGTCAAAAGCAAGTTATTTGGTTGGTTGGTCGGTCGGTTTTTGTAAGAGAATCTGGCACAGGCACTGATGTACCACCATGCTCATGTGAACACAGATTAATGCAGAAATTGTTTTTAAGACAATATTTTTGGGGGCTAAAAGGATGGCTCAGCGGTCTCCACATCTGGGTAGCTCACAAGTGCCTGTAACTCCAGGCCAGAGGATCTGACACCCTCTTCTGGCCTCCCTGGGTACGTGCCCTCACACACACACACCGGTAAGGAATGGTTGGCACAGTGCTCCAACAAAACACTAAGGAAAATAGCGGGGCTGGAAAGTGCTCAGCAGTCAACAGTGCCCACTGCTCTACAGAGGACCCAGGCTCTTGCTTCCAAGTACTCATATTGGGAGGCTCACAACTGCCTGCACCTCTAGCCCGGGGGGGGGAGGGGGTGCCCTTTTCTGTCTTCTGTGGGCAGCCACACATACATGGCGTATACTCAGACACATAGAAATAAATTAAAATGTAAAGACTCTGAATTTAACGGGGGGGGGAGGGGTAAGGGGGCATGAGATGACTCAGCAGGTAAGGGTGCTTGCTGCAAAACCTGACAACCTAACTTCAATATCCCAGACCAAGACCAATCTGATGGACAGAGAGATGATTCCTTCAGATTGACCTCTAACCTTCCTTCATAGTTACGCCATGGCATGAGTGTTCCCACGGGTGCACGAACACATATACACACAAACACATTAGATAGATAGATAGAAGATAGATAGATAGATAGATATAGATAGATAGATAGATAGACAGACAGACAGATAGATAGACAGATAGACAGAGAGACAGACAGATAGATAGACAGATAGACAGATAGATAGACAGATAGACAGACAGATATGAATTTTTGAAAAGGGACCAGTGGATAATCAGGCAAAAGTATTAACTACACAAGCCTGACGACCTCAGTTTGATGTCCAGAATCCCACAACTGAAGGAGAAAACTGACTCCTGAAAGTTGTCCTCTGACCTCCATGCCTGAGGAGTGACTCACTAATAGAACACAATACTAACATAGTAGCAATGATAATGAGAAAAGTAAAGACATTAAAATAACAGGTCCCAAATTCTTGAAATGCACCATAGAGCAGCCGTCATAATTATATTCTTAGCACTGCTTTTTGGAAGACAGTTTTCTTTCTAGAACTGTCTATTGGTCCAGACTTAACTCAGAGCAGGCTGCATGGCCTACTGCCAGTGCCTCATGCTGGCCAAGGAAATCTTCAACAAACACCTCTGCTGGGAAAAAAAGTCCTAACTGCAGTACTAGCTTTGAGGCCTCTGGCTAGTTGCCCTATGACTGGGTATCACTGTGGTAAACTTCAAGCTACCAAGATATTTAACAACCACTTTACAAAAACATCTGAAAATGTAGCAGTTTTCTAAGGTATAATGATACACCACTAACTGCAGCAACAGATTGCAAAATGGGTGACTGTCTCCCTACTTTTCAACTGAGCACACCAAGCTCTGCTCATGTGTGAAGTTACAAAATCCCTAAAGCACATACACAAAAGGAGCTCAGCTTTAGATCTCTGCAAACTGGATAGTCCAAAATAAAAAAAAAATAAGCAAACAGTTCTGTTGTAACACTCAATTCTCTTAATTATCTTTAGCATTAATAAAAAAAAAAAAAAAAAACCACAGAAACAGCCATACCAAAAGACAGACGTTGTTTATAAACTACTATTCAGGCCATGTCTTCATTTCTTGGAAATGTCTTAAGCTTCCCTGTTCCTGGATTCTTTCCAATAAGATGCAAGCAGTAGCTTTCAACAAAAATGTTTTCACTGGATTGATCTGAACTATTACACAAATCCAGAAACATCATGAAAACCTAGACAAAAGGCTCCTCAACAAAAGTACATTGTAAAAGAAGAGGAAAGGCCTAAAACACTGTTCTGAGTTAAAGGAGACTAAAGAAACTGGGATATGGTAAGGTGCTTGCCCAGCATATAGGAAGCCCTGGATCTGATCCCTAGCATTGTGGTCCAAAGTCATTCATCCTGGCTGTATAGTGAGTCCAAGATAAACCTAGACTACATGAGACCCATCAAAAAAAAAGAAGAAGAAAAAGAAAGATAGACAGGAAGGAAGGAAGAAAGGAAGGAAGGAAGGAAGGAAGGAAGGAAGGAAGGAAGGAAGGAAGGGAAAGAAGAGAGAGAGAAAAGAGAGATAGAGAGAGGAAAGACACTAAGGAGATGAAGAAATAAAAACTAAATGTCATGCCTGGTTCATAACTGAGTCTCCACCAACAGCAATACATGTTACAAACCGGTACGATGGCCATTGGACATAGGTGCCTATTAGGCCAGCAAACTTTTCCGTGAACAGTCAAGTGATTTTATTTTGCAAGACACGTATTCCAAGCCTCAACTATTCAATTTTTCTGCTGTGTGCAATGGTGCACAGATAACACGGCCCATGAGCACTGTCACAAGTCTAGCCTGCTGAGACACACCTTTGCTCCTAGCTAGTTAGAAGGCTGATGCGGAAGAGCTACAGGAGCCCACAAGCGGAACAGCAGCTCTGACTGGTAGACTACAGTCTGCCGACCCTAAACCAGAGGACCTCATAGCAAAGCTAAATTTCCTGAGTGCTTACTCACGTGATTAGGCAAGAAAATTGCTTTTGTATGAGACACAGGCAAACACACTAGGTGTTAGATATTATTCCATCCATTTGAAACTGAAATGATTCTAAAAGGCTCACAGGAAAGAAAAAAGAAGGTAAACAAAGGGAAATAGGGTATGATCACTGATGACTCTCCAGGCACAGTCCATGGATTTTTATCAAACTTTTTTTTTCTTTTTGCACTGCTGCTGAAAGCTTAAAAGTCTTCAATATGGAAAATTTTCCAACTACTTGAAACTATAGTTTGTGGCCCTGTAACCTTGTACTTCATCAAGGGTAAGTACATCTTGGTTAGCCATTCCTGCCCTGCCTAGAGGGACCTCCAGTGTGTTCTCAGCACCCCACACTCATCTCTGACAGCTAGTGTGGCAGGGAGACCAGAAGGCCCTCCCTGCTGCCTGCCTGCATCCCCCTGCTGACCTCTGGTCCAAGCATCACTGCAGGGTCTGTGATGGTAGACATGACCTCATTGATCAATTCCACAGGAATATCCCCCGTCACTCGGGATCTCTTGGCCTCCTCTGGAGCATGAGAGTTGTTCATTTTCCTCTTTTCTCCTGTGATGTTCAAAATAAAAGGCAAAAAAAAAAAAAAAAAAAAAAAAAAAGGATGGTTTGAAATGGAAAATACATACTGATGAATCTAACTTACTTTGGAGACAGGACATGGGGTGAGAAAAGGTCTTGCCATGTATCCCTGTTTGGTCTCTCATTATATGTAGCTCAAACTACAAACTTTGACAATACTTCTGTTTCTACCTCCTGAAAGCTGGGAGAAGAGATGTATGCTATTACACTGTTCTCCCACCTAATTTTCTAATAGCACTGATGGCTGTCCGCAGCCTTCTAAGAGAAGAAAAGTATTGGAGGAGAAAGGAGATCACCACCATTGCCAAGTTTAGGTCTATTTTAAAGATTGCCTATTTCATTTATTTGTTTGTTACAATTTATCCACTTTGTATCCTGACAGTATCCCCCTCCATTATCTCTTCCTAGTCCCACACTCCTTCCTCTCCCCCTATGCCCTTCCCCTAGTCCACTGATATGGGAGGTCTTCCTCCCCTACTATCTGACCCTAGCTTATCAGGTCTCATCAGAACTGTCTGGATCCTCTTCCTCTGTGCCCTGGCAAGGCTGCTCCCCGTCCCAGGGAGAGGTGATCAAAGAGCAGGCTACTGAGTCCATATCAGAAACAGCCCCTGATGCCCTTACTACGGAACCCACATGGAGACTGAGGTGCCTATGGGCTACATCTGAGCAGGGGGTCTAGGTCCTCTCCTTGCATGGTTCTTGGTTGGAGCATCAGTCTCTGCAGACCCCTGGACCCAGGTTTTTTTTAGCTCTGTTGGTCTCCTTGTGGAGCTCCTGTCCCCTCCAGATCTTTCTATCTTTCAATCATTCTTCCATAAGGTTCCCTGCACTCTGCCCAAAGTTTGGCTGTGAGTCTCAGCATTTTCTTCAATACCCTGATGGGTAGTCTTTCAGGAGCCCTCCGTGGTAGGCTCCTGTTCTGTTCCTTGTCTTCTACTTCTGATGTCTATCCTGTTTGGCCTCTTGGATGAGGATTAAGCCTCTTCCCTAGGATCCTCCTTGTTTTTTAGCTTCTTTAAGATTGTAGATTTTAGTATATTTATCCTATATTATATGTCTAATATCCACATATAAGTGAGTATATACCATGTGTGTCTTTTTGCCTCAATCAGGATGATCTTTTCTAGTTCCATTCATTTGCCTGCAAATTTCATGATTTTAATTGCTGTTTAATTGTTTTTAATTGCTGAATAGTATTCCATTATATAAATGTACCACAATTTCTGTATCTATTCCTTGACTGAAGGACATCTATGCTGTTTCCAGATTTTGCCTGTTGTGAATAAAGCTGCTATGAACATAGTTGAGCTCAAGGTTGCCTGTTTTCTAAGATGATTTTCAACTGGACATGCGAGTTATTAAAGCATGTTTCCTTTTTAATTTATTTTTATTTCTTGTGCATTGGTGATTTGTCTCCATTTATGTCTTTGTGAAGAGTGTCAGATCATCTGGAACTGGAGTTACAGTTGTGAGCTGCCATGTCAGTGCTGGGAAATAAACCTGGGTTCTCTGGAAGAACAAGGTAGTGTGTGTGCGTGTGTGTGTGTGTGTGTGTGTGTGTGTTGGGGAGCTTGGGGGGGCAGATGAAGGGATCAGAGATCCTATGGAACTGAAGAACAGAGGCAATTGTGAGCTGTCTGACATGGATACTAGGAATCAAACATGGGTCCTCTGCAAGAGCAGTCAGTGCTCTTAAAAGTATTTTCTAGGCCTAAGCAGACTTAGAGTGTGATTTCTGTTATTTTTTGGAGGGCTGGAGCTAAAGGTCATCCTTTGCACAGTGAGTTCAAGGCTGTAGTGCATCCCTGTGATCACAGATTCGTAAGGACTGTTTAATATTCTGAAATGAGGAGGGTTTTTCTTGCTGTTGCTTTTGTTTTGGGGAGGAGGGGTTATAACTGTGCAGTGTCTTCATTGAAAGAATCTGGGTTTTCCAATGCTGGGGTAGAACAATCCTTGAGCACCCAGCGGCCTGATCCTACCGGACATGTTTTTAGGATGTATGGATTCTCTTTGGTGTATTTGTCTGCTTGGTCTAAGAATTAAGGTTTGTTTTTCAAACCTTCAATGCTGGTTGATCTGATTATTTCCCTTTATAATCCTGAGTATCTCCACACCACAGGCATTCATATGCATGTGTGTACATTATTTTTTGTTATCTTCATATGTATTTGAAAAATACTAGTAAAATGTTTTATTTTTAATAAGCAAAACAGTGCTGGGGAAATAGCTATGGAAAAAGTACTTGCCTTGCAATTGTGTGAATCAAAATTCAGATCCTCAGAACCCACAAAAGCCAGGCATGTATGATGATACACTTGTAAGTTCCTCCGTTGGAAGGAGTCTGATAACTCTCTAGGAAGCTGGGTAGCTAGACCACCCTTTCTTTATCTGTGATGTTTAGGTTTAACTGAAAAACCTGGCCTCAGTGAGTAAGACAGAGAATGATCAAGGAAGATTCTTTTTGTTTTGGCATGTTTGTTTGTTTGTTTTTAGAGACAGGATTTTTCTGTGTAGCTTTGGCTGTCCTGGAACTTGTTCTGTAGACCAGGCTGGCCTAGAAGTCAGAGATTCATCTGCCTCTTCCTCCCAAGTGCTTGGACTGAAGGTGTGTGCTAGCACCACCCGGAAAGGAAGATCTTTACCATCAGTCTTGGAGCTCTGCACACACAGAGCTCCACACACACTCACATGCACACCATACACATATACACAAAGGAAAAGAATAGAAAGTTAAATAAGTGATTTTTAAATGGTGAATTTTCTTTTTTCGTTACAAAATGACCCACTTTAACACTTACATGTTGTAATTTGTGGGGCCAGGTTTGGACTCTTTTAACCTAAAAAAATAATACTTCACACGCTGAGCAAGACAATGGCTGGGAAAAGTATTCAAAGATTCTCCCATGTTCCTCCTGAGAATGAGGAACATAGGAGCCTTTTCTTTTTCTTTCTTTTTTAAGACAAGGTTTCATGAAACCCTGTCTGGCCTTTGACTCACTATGTAACCAAAGTTAATCCTTTAAAATCTTAATCCTCCTGTCTCAGCCTCCCAAATGGTCAGATTATAGCTTGTACTTCCACACCCAGTTTGTGATAGCTTCCTCTTTTCTGGTCTCATGTTGGACTTCTCTGGTTCTTTTTCTTTTACTATTATAACCTACATTTATTTTTGTAACTAGGAGGCAGGAGGTGTGGAGGGTGTGTGTGTGTGTGTGTGTGTGTGTGTGTGTGTGTGTATGTGTGTGTGTGTGTGTGTGTATGTGTGTGTGTGTGTGTGTGTGTGTGTGTGTGTGTGTGTGTACTGTTGAGGCTAGAACCTAGGGGTTTGTATGTACCAGGCAGTCACTCCACCATTGAGCCACATCCCCAGTCCAATAACTAAATGAAAAATATGAATTCTAACTTGAAGTCAACAATGGTGGTTCATGCCTTTAATTCCAATGCTACAAAGACAGGCAGATCTCTGTTTGAGGCCAGCCTGGTCTACCCAGCAAGTTCTACCTAGCAGGGCTACACATAAATACCTGGGGTTGTTTGTTTGTTTAAAAAAAAAAATCAGAAGGAGCTGGGCCTGGTGGCACACGCCTTTAATCCCAGCAGAGGCCGGTGGATCTCTGTGAGTCGAGGTCAGGATGGGCTATCTAGCAAGTCCAGGACAGCCAGGGCTGTCACACACACACACACACACACACACACACACACACACACACGTGCACAAACTATCTGGAAAAGCAAAACAAAACAAAAATGAGAAGAAAATAATTATTTTTTTTCTTTTCAAGACAGGGTTTCTCTGTGTAGTCTGTCCTTTGTAGACCAGGCTGGACTCAAAGTCAACAAGATCTATGCCTGCCTCTGCCTCTAGGTACTGGGATTACAGGTGTCCACCACCGTACCTGGCTAAAAATATTAACTTTTCAATGTCCAAATGCAATGTGTTCCTCAGACGTGAAGCCAACTGAGCATACTTCCACACTGTACTGTCACTAACGTTAAAAAGCAGAGTACTACAAAGTACATAGTTCCACTATATGGCCTTGGTTCCAATTACACCAACTCTACGGATGTTGGTTTTGGGGATTAGTAAGGATTATCTTTAGATATTTGGCCAACCAATCACTATATTCCATGATTTGATTCCTTGAAATCTTGAAGGAGTTACCAATGGCCTTTTTCATTTCTCCTCTACTGTGATTCCCAGTGAAACCATGTGACTTGCGGATGCCAGAATGAGGCAGTCTCCACTTCAGGACACTGAATATATTTTTTTTTCTGTTTTGTTTTCAGAAATAAAACAGGTTTATTCAGTGCATTGTAAGGGCTGTGGGCTGGGAGGTAACAACAGTGCTTCCCAGACAATACTGTGTACCTTGGAATGGCCTGTGGTGATACTACTCTCTGGAGAACATGTTGTGTACGGCACAATGTCCCCAGAGAAGGGGACATACATGTGATGGAAAGCGGCTTCCCCTTAAGTGCTTTAGCCAAGCCACCGAGACCACAGAGTTGTAAGCCCATGGGAAACTGAGACTAGCAGAAATCTCATGAATGGCAAAGGACATACCACATGGTGCTGTCATATCAAATTTTTATAATTATAGTTCTACCCTGTGGGTTTGTCCGTTACACAGCAGTACACTACCAAAGTCAAATGCAAAGTAACATCCGGCCACTAATGTTGTGATGAAATACAACTGATAATGGGTCTGAATCTAGCTCTGGGGTTCCGCCAGTGTGAGCTGCAGTGCTCTCTTACTGTATTGATAGCTTACCTGGGTTTGCTTCAAGCCCAGAAGAGCCTCTGCAGCCAGGACTGGTTCTCCCTCCATTGAGCAGCTCATGGGAAGAGGAGTTTGAACTGAATGATGCTGTCCCAGTAACAGGAGGACTGATGACTGCCCCAAGAGAAGGAAAAGAGGGAGTTACATGGCTCCTTTCTTTGACAAGTACACATGAGACCATAAGACCATCCTAGGACTGACCAACACCATAAAAGCCATGCTAAAGCAAAACCACAGAGCACCAAGATACTAGGCAATCATGGATTATAACTCACTGAACAAAATAACAATGTATCCAAGCCCATGCTGATAACATACTGAACAAACAAGAAGGTAAAGCTCTCTTCATACAGACATACGCCAGGAAGTAAATAAGGAAAAATGTTTGTTCTTTTAAAAATCAAATCATTCATTCAATAAATAAACATGTCACCACTTGGTAGCTATCCTGATAAAACTATTTAAAGACAATTGAGTGTGGAGGCTAAACTTTGTGAGTATAATTGAAAAGGTAGTGTGTTGACAGAGCCTAAAAGTTGTTCCCTTGAAGAATGTTCCTGAAATGAAGAAAGCCAGAGGGATTCACATTAACAAGTTATCAAGCCCTACACCAAGAGTAGTAGACAAGCCTCATCTCCAGCCTCCAAAGGTGATGGAAACTATTAATATGCTGTTTTACCATGAAAAGAGGTAAAAATGATAGGCAGCCCATCCATTTGATGACATTGCATCCAGATACACTGACTGGCTTTAACAAGAACATCATTCCCACGTAAGAGAATGTCTTTTACTCTGAAAGGAGTTGATAAGTAGGAATACTTGTAATTGTGAATTGATTTCTTGAGAAAATACATACAGTCTACCTAAAAATTCAGTACAGGTGGTAGTTTGAATGAGAAATGCTCCCCATAAGCTCTTTTATACTTGGTTCAATATAAAAATATTTGGTGGTGCTGTTTGTGGACGTCATTTAACACAAAGGTGAAGCTTTGCTGAAAAAAAGTACATCACTGAAGGCAGACTTTATAGATTTATAGCTTCACCACACTCTCTTCCCGCCTTCTCTGCTTCCCATGAGAATGAAATGTGATTAGGCAGCTTCCTGCTCCTGCCACCAGCCTCCACTCCTTCCCAGCAATCATGGACTCTTGTCTTGTCCTCTGGAAAAGTAACCAAAAATAAACTCTTCCCTCTATATAAGTTAGTTTTGGTCATGGTGTTTCATCACAGCAACAAAAATGTTGATATAACAGAGGTATGGGGAGGTACGTGTCTGTGTTCGTGTGTGTGTGTGTGTGTGTGTGTTCATGTATGGGTGGATGTGAATGTAGGTAGGTGGGTGTTGAGGCAGAGGACACACATGCAAAGTAAATGAGAAGGGATGGATGGGAAGGGAGCAATTCTTACTTATTTTAAGCGTGTCAGTTCCTAGAACTGGAATGCCTTATTTTAAGCTTGTAACTGCTCTGTACATCTGAGATTTGTTTCCAAATAAAGTGTGTTGGTGCTTTTCATTATACGGTGTCGGATGTTGTTTGGCTGGGCGTGTCATTGATTTGTAGCTGAAGAGGTGAGAGATGGTAGGTAGTGAACACTCCCAGTAATGCTACAGCATTGGTACCCAAAGTAGCCAATCCCTGAGCTTTCTCAGGCAGTAGTGGTTCACTCCGCACATGTCCCCAGCAGCCTCGTCAGGGCCAGGTGACAGTGAGCCACCAACCCCTGACACTTAACTGTAGGCAACTGAATCACAATAAAAATGGGGTACAGTAGCACCTGCACTCTCAGCTAATTGGCAGAAGGTTGCTTCAGCCCAACAGTTTAAGGCTAGTCCAGGCAACGTAGAGAGATTCTGCCCTCTGCACCTCGAAAAGGCGGCTCAGAATATGCTAAAGAGCAAAGATGACAAACAGGCTTCCGGCATGCAGGCTTCTGAAGAAGCAATGCAAAGAGAACCAGTTCTGGGATCCAGAAGACACTGGAAGAGCTAACAGAACGTCAGAGTCATTATTATGACAGCCACTTATCACTGTGGCATCGCTGTGCAGACATGGCAATTTAGGTGATTACACGCTCCTTTCCCAGCAAAGAATGCAGTGTAATTACAGTAGAACAGGAGATGACAGCTCACTTCAGTAACTTCTGGATTCATGTAACACCAGAGTATATGGTCTACCGTTAGGGTACAGTCTTAGGCACAGAAACAACCTCTGCCTTGTGCATCCTGAGCTATGGCTGGTAATCTGACCAGAAGTTAAGCAGAGGGGAACTAAACAGCAATGTCATTCCAACTGTACATGGATGTCAAAATCCCTAGCACATTATAAAGATGTGCTTGGCACTGATAAAGGTAATAGCAAGAACGATCTCGTCTCATTCAGAAATACTTTGCATACTGAAACCAGGATCACCTTCTTTGATCCACCATTCCACTATCTTTCATAAATAGATATCACAGTTGAAAAAGCCAGACTAAGGCTTGATTGCTAGACATATCTTGCCAATAACTGCTATTATGATTTGAATATGAAATGTCCCCCATAGGCTCATAGAGTTGAACAGTTGGTCCCTAGTGCTCTTTTGGACAGTTATAAAACCAGCATGAAGTGAACCCTTGCTGGAAGACATACACCTGAGGGGAGGCTTTGAGATTTTATGCTCTGACCCCTACTTTCTCTCTCTCAACTTTCTGTGTGATAATAACATGCAATCAGACAGCTTCCTGTGCCTGCTACCATGCCTTCCCTTGCCTGCTGCCATGGCTTCCCTTCCCCTGCCTGTTGCCACAGCTGACAGACTGTTCCTCTTGCATCTCCTGACAGGGATGAGCTACCTGGAATTTGATCCTCCACTAACCAGACTATGCAAACTCAGACTCCCTGTCCTTAATGTGGCTTTAACTGTTTGGTTTGTACTTACTCTGTTCATCAACACAGACGCCGCTGAAGAATTTGAATTTGTACCTGCTTATTCTTTATGAACAGTGATTCTTTATGAACCTATACAAGACGTATAGGTTCTAGTCCTCTATTTCCTTATGAGAAATACAAATAAATGCAAAGTGACCTATAACTGACAACCTGGCTTGACCCCCCTGGTTGCTTTCCAATTCATTTAAAAGGAAAGGTACCTGTTTGGATTCCTAGTGGGCTGGTTCTGGAGGAGGCTGAGAGAAAATCCTGATCCCAGATAGGAGAGTTTTGACTATATACTTCTTCTTCCAACATAGACAGAAACCTAGGCACAAAAATAATAAAAAGAGTGAGCTTCTAAAATTTACAAGTATTCCCCAAGGCCCAGAGACCCATCTTGGAAGAGGGAACAAAAAGACTCTAAGAAGCAGATATCAGGAAGGACTGAAGCATTTTACTATTCTCTGGGCATGAAGAACTACCACATTCAGTAACTCACAGTTCCTGTGACTGCCTATACAAGCCCTGTATAAGATCAAAGCAGTCAACATTTCACGGTGGCGTGGGGGCAGGGCTCACAAACACACAACCCAGCTGAGGAGTTGTTGACAGTCGATGGCTTCTAGGAAGGGAAAAGTCATTTTAAGGGTCGCTCCAGATAGGTCAAGCATAATGGTAAGGGTAGGGGCAGCACAAAGTAGACTTCCACACAAAGTGTAGAAGAGAGGTGGGGTGGATCTGGGAGAAGTAGGTGGGAATTAAAATGATCAAAATACACGAAATTTTTCAAAGAATTAATAACAATATTTTAATTAAAAAATTGGTGGGCTGGAGAGATGGCTCAGTGGTTAAGAGCACTTTCTGCTCTTCCAGGGTTCAACTCCCAGCACCCACATGGCAGTTTACAACTGTCTGTAACCCCAATTCCAAGAGATTTGACACCTTCACACTGATACACATAAAATAAAATTTTTAAAATTCTTTTTGAAAAATAGGAGCAGGAAAAATGGATGAATGGTTAAGAGCATTGGCAGCTCTTCCAGAGGACCCAGGTTCAATTTGCAGCACCCGCATGGTGGCTCACAAGCATCTGTAACTTCAGTTCCAGACACTCTGATGCCCTCTTCTGGCTTGCCTGGACACCTGGCAGGCACAGGGTGCACAGATACACACTCTGGCAAAACAGCCACACAAATAAAATAAAAACTTTTTAAATAAATAAAAAATAAGCCATTAATTTAATTTATCGCCAGAAAACAAAGGCCTCAGCAACCTTCTTAGAACACGGTTCCCACTTCAACTACAAAGTCCATTAGAATTACAGACGAGTGATGATTTCGGATGGGCATTCCTGTGCATTCAAATATAGACAAATGATTCTACAGCACTTCCTTTTAACCCTGCTTAGTTGGTAGGACATGGGCTTCAGAGTACTAACCAAATGATATATCCTTGGGTGAGGCTCACAGCAGATTCCAACTGTCTATGTGGCTGTCACCGGCGTCACCACCACCAATGTTGTTTTGTACTGATTATGCACCTGCACTGTGCCTGCACCACTTCTGGAGCAACTTCATATTGAATCAGCCTCATCTCCTCTGTGAGTTAGGTATCTCCTATCACACAACTCTTATTGTTTGACAGTGTTGTGACAGATTGATGCCCTTAGCTGAGCTTCATAAAGCCACTATGAAGTAGAATCCACTGCACCATGGAAACATGGAAGCTGCAGAAGGGTTAAATACCCACGCCACAGTCCCATGACTCCTAACAGCATGGTCGGAATTAGGACTGGTGGTGAATTACTGTACTGAGTACAGTAACCCACAATAAACCTACCGCATCTCAATTTTTGGAGGCTAACAGCATTAGATAGCCCAATGTCATCACAGATTACTTTTTTCCCCATTTCTAATCCAGGGAGGAAAAATAAAAATGCATAAAAGGAGAGAAAAGAAAGGGGAGAAGAAAGGGACGTGAGAAATTAATGAGTGGAGCTGGAAAAGAAGGGAAAGGAAAAGGAGGAAGGAGGCTTGTAACAATTCAGAAACCAGACTCTGGTGGCACCAGTCTGTAACCCCAGCTACTTAGGAAGCTAAGGCAGAAAGATCACCATTTCAAAACCAGTCTGGGCAATTCAGAAAAGGACCCTGTATTTAAGAAGCAAAAACCACACAGGCCTTTAATCCCAGCACTTGGGAAGCAGAAGCCAGTGAACCTCTGTGAGTTCAAGGCCAGCCTGGTCTGCAGAGTTAGTTCCAGGACATCAGGCCAGGGTTGTTACACAGAGAAACCCTGTCTTGGAAAAAACAAAAACAAAAACAAAACAAAAAAACCCCCCAGCAACAACAAAAAGCCCTAAATTCAATCCCAGTACTACAAAAATGACTAATAGCTGGGTATATATATGTCTTTGATCATAGCACTCGGGAGGCAAGGCAAGAGGATCTCTGTGAGTTCAAAGCAGCCTACTCTACATAACAAGTTCCAGACCAAGAAATCAGGGCTGCACAGTGAGTTTCTGTCTCAAAAAAATAAGTGATGTGGGGAGTGGGGAGTAGGAAGAGTTGAGGGAGGGAAAAATATGAGAGAATAATAATAAAAGAAAAGAAATAATAAAGGCAAGCAGTGAGAGAAGACAGCATATGAAGTAGGTTCTAGCTGTCCATCTGACACCTATAGCCAGAGATTTGAAGAACACCTCAGACTTTCAATATATGTGGTTCCATAGCAAAAACTGTAGATATAAATCTCCAACAACCTTAAATGTTGTCATATTCTATTGAAGGGAATTTAAAAGGAGAAGTGGGAGGTAGTTTTAACCTACCATTAGTAACAGAGAAGAACAGAAAGCAGCCTTGATTTCTCAGCTCAATGCACAAGCATGCCAGAACTGCAAGCTTAAGAGCAACACCCTATAATTAGCAAATATCTACAAAGAGCAAAATAATTTTACTATTCAAAAAAAATCCATCACTATGCAAAGTAATTAATTTTTTTTTCCATTAGCACTATAAATGGGTGTAGGGCTCAGGGTCACTCTTTATCCCTTGACAGAGATAGACGGGTATGGACTAAAGACAAAATGCTCCTTAAGTGGCAAATTAGAAACATTAAGTGTGAAATGGCTTTAACATGGAAGAAGAGAGCTTAAAATGACCGAAAGGTGGCCTCTGTGGTGCAGAATGATCAGAATCACACCCCTTCTATCTAGAGTAGCATACAACCCATACTTTTATCTGTAATTTTATATATTTCATGACTGTAATCTTGCTTCCTCATGACCTTGCCTCCATTTCATATGCAGGTTTTCTTAGAAAAAAAAATTGGTACTGCAAATGTTGAGTGCTCAGTTCAAGCTTCTCAATGTTATCCACAACATGCTCTAAATCAGCCTTTGGATTCAGATTAAACAGTCAAAGAAAGTTCAGTAATCTCAATCAGAAAACAATCGCTATTGTTGCTGCTTGTGTATGCACATACACATATGTAAACACGTGTATTGATGAAGGCAAAAACTCTATTACTGAGGGACATCTCCAGCCCTTGAACCTTTTTGTTTTATTTATTTATTTATCTATCTATTTATTTATTTATTTATTGCTGCTTAGCTTTAATTTTTTTAATTGGCTTACAAATTAACAGATTTCTATACAGGAAATCCACAAATCTAAATATTTCCACAAATCTAAATACTTCCACAAATCTAAATATTAGTATTTCCAAAATCATAATTTCAGTAGTCTTTGAGCAGACAATACAAAACTGTCTCTCTCAGTATGTTCCAAATCAATTAGTTTTCACTGAGAAAGGAAAGAAAAGCTATGTCACTCCCCGGTACTTCTGAAACCTTTACTCTTTACTACTAGACACCAATCTAGGCAGAATAAAAAGTAAAAAAATAAACCCTCCACCCCCCCAAAAAAACCCTTACTATCTCATTCACTTGTTGCTATCTTTGCTCAACAAGCCAAGAGCTGTACCTTCACTTACCCTACACCCCTCCCCAGCAGCCAGTCTCTTAGCATAAACTAATGTCTCTAGCCTGAGGATGTAGTTCAGTGGCAGAGCGCAGGCCTCACTGGGTTTCACCCTAAGCAAATGGAAGGGGGAAACAAAAACCTTGTGTTCCCAAAGCCCAGAATATAGCACTTCAACTTCCTATAGCTTTAACATATTTTCTGGAAGATGATGAATCCTGCAGAGCAAGATCCAAAAGTCACAGATGCGTGTGCACATTCCGAAGTACAAAGCTGAACTGAAAGAAGCCTCTACCCCAGCTCTGCCAGGCTGCTTTTGAAAGGGTGAGAGGCAGGAGTGAAGAGGCAGGCAGTTCTCCAGGGCTCAGAGAGAAGTGGAAAAATGGGCTTTTCTGTGATCCCTGAATAAGCAAAAACTGCAGCTACATGCTCTCCCTAACCCATTTTTAACATCCTGGTAGATGAAACGCAGTGAGCAAAATGTTGGCCGCATCTGCACAAGACTGGCCTCTCAACAGGAAGTCACAGACAAGGAGTATCCCTTAATGCTAAGCTATTGGTACTGATCGACTCTGGGGGTGAAGAGATATCATCTTCCACTGTGTACCCACTGGTGAACCATAGAATCCAATAAATACTTTCAATGCCATAGCAACACAGACAGCTCTGGTAGAAGACAGAGGGACATAACCTAACAAGAGTATGTGAATGTAGAAATTAGTATGGAAGCGGGGTTATGCAATAAAAGAGTAGAGGTGAGAGCAATCAGAACATATTATGTACATGTATCAATTGTCAAAGAACAAATTTGATTAATTTAAAAAGTGCTGGTCAGAAATAGAAGCATATGCCTTTAACCCCAGCATGCAGGAAGCAGAAACAGGCAAATTTCTGGGTCTGAAACAGCCTGGTCTACATAGTGAGTTCAAAGACAGCCAGGGTCTCAAATAATATATATGCAAATAAAACCAAAAAAGTTCTGGTTTCCTGTCTGGAACGCAGAAACATCTCCTGAGAACTGAGGGTCCTTCTTCCTCTCAGGATGCTTTCTCTGGCGTTCATGATGTTGGTACTTAAGTGGATGTTGGCACGTTCTCCACAACCTCAGGCCCTAGGATAAAGCAAAGCCCCACAAGCACACCCCTTACTTTGGGAAATGTGTGAGGATTAGGGTGCGTTTCTCAAGAGGCAGTTTGTCTTTTTCCTGTCTGGCTTGTTCCAGGAGCTGTCGCCTCATGATGGTGAAGACTGAGCGAAGCAATGTTCTCCCAAACACCTTTGTGGTTTCGTACCGAGGCAGGCTGTCACAGAACTGCGGTACATTGCAGTAGCACAGCCACCTGCAAAAAGAGGAGACAAGTTCCTTGAGTAGGCCTGCCCAGCCTCAGTCATCCAAATCAGTCAGTCACAGTGACCATCCAGACAGCGAAGCTCAGTTGAAGGAACTAGGCCTTGGATGACAGACAACACGATCAGCCAACATGAACACTACCAAGTAGCAAGCCCAGGATGAGATCAGCTGACACTCAGGCACTGCCTGTGACTACCTGTGGGTCCCCTCCCATTCTGCCATTATGCATGGAGCCTGGAATCCAATACTGCTTTGCCAGTTGACTACCGAAGTGGAAAGATTACGTTGTTCAGTGGCCACTTTCTTGCCTCTAAAGCAGGGCCAAGTCACAGCTACTTCACTGGATTCTCTATGGAATGAGTATGTGAATGGTACAGAGTGTAATTTGAGTTCATATTAAAATTACAGGCTTGGACTGATGGCCTATAATCCTAGCACTTTGGATGCTAAAAAGGATGAGTACGAAAGATTCATCCCAACATTCTTGCAGGTAAGTTTCTGTGGTCCAAGGGGGAGAATCTCTACCTAACACCAAGAAAGTGTGGCTGCCTGCGTTGCTGACTCTAGGGAAGTGAAAATGTGGCACAATCAGAGGTGTTGTGAGGTATAATCCTGTCACTGTTTATGTAAAGTCAGATTCAAATAGATCACAGCAATCAGAAAACCTATTAGTCTGAATGTCCTCTTTTCAAAGACAGTAGGTAAGCATCTGAAAAATGTATCTAACACATCTAAGTGGCCTAAAAAAACTTGTCTAATTATAGAGTTGGGAAATTACATCTTTCTTTAAATTTGGTAAGTTTAAGTTATTTTAATAGTATAAAGTACTTAAAACTAAGAAAAATTTAAAGAAGAAAGCATGTATGTAAAGTGGGGTTTGAGATGTAGCTCAGAGGTGAGTGCTTGCACAGCATGAGCAAGGTCCTGAGTTTGATCCCAGAACTGAAAAGAAAAATAAATAAATAAACTATATAAGTAAAAAACAACAACAAAAAGGTAATGGAAGAATTTCCTTTTGTGAGGTCACTCAAAGGGGAAGCCACTTGCTGCTAAGCCTAACATCCAAAGTTCCATCCCTGAGACCCAGACAGTAGAAGGAAAGAACCAAATCCCACAAGTAGTTTCTTGACCTACACACACACACACACACACACACACACACACACACACTTTTGTTTCTTATGATATATGAGTGAGTGAATGAATGAATGAACGAACGAATGGCCTAGACAACATTCTGTTACCACTGACGCAGAAGAAGATAAAGAGCCTTAAGACTGCTGAAAACCCAGTCATGTGCAAGAAGTAATAAGCTTTGACCATCTGTCACCTGGGTACACTCTGCAAGCTCAAAGTCAAAACTGCTTTCAGCACTGTAGGCTGGGAGGAGAACCCCAGTTTGTTTGATCTAACCACAGGTTGATGCAAGCTTTGCAACTCCCAGGAACAGCAACAAGCACAGATCATAGGAGTCCCAGAGTGTGGCTCCAAACTAGGGAAACCCCGTGGGAATGTGTCATTTTGCAAACCATCCTCTTCCAGGTCAATGCTGCTTCCTGAATATCAAAACCCTTCTTCCTCCCCTCAGTGAGGGAGGATGCTAACAGATAAGCTGAAGTGAGGACAGGAATAAACAGCATGCTGTTGCACATTTCTGTGGCCTCATTTTTTCTTTCTTTGTTTTCTTCCACCTCATTCTGTATCTAACCCCTGCCCTCTCCTATGTGTGGTGAAACTGGAGCATTGGTGTTTCTGGAAGGCTAAGGCAGGAGGTTGGCAAGCCCAACACCAATCTGAGCTACACAAAGAAGGGGGAAGGGAAAGAAGGAGGGAGGGAAAGAGAGAAGATGGGTAGAAAAACAGAAAAAAAGAAAAAGGCTTCTCCCCTGCTCCTTACCCCACCCACATACTCTGAGACAGTCTTACTCTATAGTCTAGCCTGGCCTTGAACTCACAGCAGTCCTGCTACCTCAGGCTCCTAAGCACTGGGGTTACAGGAATGAACCGCTTCTTAGGAAGAAGGATGTTAGTATTACTGTATCTGCCTTGATCCACTTGCTTTTTTCTTTTTAAATCTTATTTTATGTGTATGTCTACTTTGTACATGTATGTACATGTACCATGTGTGCCTGGTAACCAAGGAGGCGACAGTGATCCCTTGGAATTACAGGTGAGCTACCAAATATGAATGCTGAGAGCCACACACAGATTCTCTGCAAGAACAGTGTGTGCTCTTAACCACTGAGCAATCGCCCCAGATTCACAATCTTATAATTCTGTGCTACTTCTCTTTTCTTCACCCCTCTCCCACCTCTCTCAACTTTCTCTTACTGTTTCATGTTCAATTATTATTTTGTAATAATTTTTATTTTTACTTATTTATTGAAGTAGTGACCCTGTTAGCCACGAAAAGGAAGCATTAGTTATTCTGTAATTCCAAAACTCAACTCCTGAAGCCACCGTTCCTGGACGTGCACAGTGCTCACACAGTGAGGTGGAAAGAGTTTCTGCTGATGAGAGGAGGACAACTCAGTAACGAATCACGAAAAGATAAATGTATGAGCAAGCTGGCTGCAAGCCTTCATAAACCAGAAGTTCAACTCCATGCAACTCCGATTATCCTGACACTAGTTAAGATTTGACATTAAAATACGGGAAACCAGGCTGGAGTTGCACAATAACTGGTGCGGTGCTTACTTTGCACGCAGGCCCATGTTCAGTCCTCAACTCGGTATAAACCAGGCTTGATAGTGCCCTTCATAATTCCAGCACACTTTTCTTGTTGTTGTTGTTGTTTTATTTTTCAAGACAGGGTTTCTCTGTGTAGCTTTGGCTGCCCTGGAACTTGCTGTGTAGACCCGGCTAACCTCGCACTCACAGAGATCCACCTGCCTCTGTCTCCCATGCCAGGCCCGTCACTCCAGCACACATTTAATCACAGTATCTGGGAAGTTTCCACACTGATATAAATAGATGGCAATACTTTTGATAAAGAATAAAGAGTTGTTTCGATTTTCTATTTATTATCCCCCTTCCCCTCAGTCAGAGCCTCATGTAAACTGGCCTTGAACTCAAGGGCCTCCTACTTCAACCCCCCAAGTGCTGGGGTTAAAAACATGTGCCACCACAGCTAGCTAATTTATTGTTTCCAATGTACATACTAATTACACATGTGGCTCCCATCCAGAGTTCATATCTGTATCTGATATCTGAGCAGTGCTAACTTAGGTCTAAAGTGCATTTCAAGCATCTGACACTCAAGGAGGTGGCATTTCTGTTCCAAAGAGATGGTTTATACATATTTTAATAAAAGCTTTTGTTGTCTGTTTTTATTTTGTTTTTGTTTTGATAGTAGTGGTAGTAGTGCGGCATTGTTTGCTTGTTTGTTTGTTTGTTTGTTTGTTTTGAGATAGGGTCCCTCTGTGTAGCCCTGGCTGGCCTGGAACTAGCTGTGGAGAGCAGGCTGGCTTCAAACTCAAAGATCCACCTTCTCTACCTCTCAAGTATTAGGATTAAGTGAATGTGCCACCACAAATGGCTAACCTGTAATTTAAAACTTAAAACACTTTATCTTCTATTCATAATAGTAACAAGCAATGCTGTTAAACATGCATCATTTATTTTGTATTTGAGGTGGGGTCGCCTATAGCTCAGTCTGGCCTTGACCTCGTGACCCACCCGGATTCACATCCCCAGGACTAAGATTACAAGCAGGTGTTACCTCAAGTTGCTTTTTATTTTATACTGAATAAAGCTTCACAGGTTAGCTCTGGAACTAGCACCATCATCTCTTGAGTCCAGTATTCACCACAAATCCTATTTGACTCATTTTCACGCTGATGGTGTGTTCCATAAGCACGGGTTTGGGTTTGTTTTGTTTTGTTTTGTTTTTTGTAATTGCTTCCAACTTGGCTGGGTTTGTCTCCTTTCTTCCCTTTCTTCATCAAAGGGCATGACTGTGAAACCAGGGAGTTGAGTGAATCTACATTTCCTATTATAAAAAGAGGCTCTTGATCTAGAAATGAACAGGTCCCAGTGCATATGGGGACTTATCCACTGCCTCTCTGGGCAGGTTTATCTTCTGCTGTTTTCATATGCTGTCACAGCTTCAAAAGTCTCACGCAAATAGTAGTCCAGTAGTCTCATCTATTTTCCAGCTATACAACCCAACATTGGCAGACTGTTTTAGACAGCATTAGGTGGGAGGTGGAAACAAAACCCAAAATCTTCCCTGCACCTGTTCTGTGCCAGACAGCAGTGCAAACTTCCCACAGAATACAACTCCACAGAAAAGGAAACTGAAGATTGGGGAAGAAGAGATTGGTTTACAGCTTACAAAGAGAGCACTGAGCCCACTCAAACCCCAACTGCTGTTTTGCTATTCCTTCCGTATCTATAAATACATGACACATTTCTTGACAATTCCCAAGTGCCACCCATACTATTATTTTGGTTTGGTTTTGGTTGGTTTGTTTTTTGTTTGTTTTTGGTTTTTTTTTGTTTTGTTTTCTGTGTAGTTCTGGCTGTCCTGGAACTCACTCTGTAGACCTGAGTGAGCCCCAACACAGAAATCTGCCTGCCTCTGCTTCCCAAGCAATCTGATTAAAGGTATATACCACAACACCCAGCTTTATTTTTCTAAAATGTGCCAATGTCTCCTATGTTTCTTTTACATTTAATTCTCTCTCTAGTCCTTCTCTTCTACCCCAAAACCTTATATACAGGGCTTCTAAGTATCCTGTAGCCCAGGCTAGCCTGGAACTCACAATCCTCCTGCCTCTGCTTCCTGAGTACTTGAGATCATAGGTATGCACACACATACCTTTTCATATCTATTCTTTTATTTATTTGCTTGTCTCTTTTTTTTTTCTTGATAAAACAATTTTCTTCAGGAACAGCTATGAAGACAGGCTTGGTAGTATACACCTATAATCTCAGAATTCATGACACTGAGACAAAAAGATCCTATGTTAAAACCAGGCTGCACTATATAGTGAGTCCAAGGCTACCTGGCTACATGCACCCTATCTCAAACAAATACACATGTTTGTTTTCTAATTTATCCTTCATGTCTGGCTTTTTTCAGTTTATGTGATATTGTGCCCCTCTGATTAAAATTAACACACAAAAAAAGTTAAATTTTAAAAATACAAGCTACGAGCCAGTTGTGGTATTGCACGCCTTTATCCCATCTCTCAGGGGAGCAGAGGAGGTCGGGTCACTGTGAGTTCAAGGCTAGCCTGGTTTATAAAGCAAGTCCAGGACAACCAACGCTACACAAAGAAACCATGTCTTTGAAAAAAAAAAATACAAGCTATGTCCTTGTATTCTCCTTGGAGTCAGGGTCTTGTCATGTAGCTCTAGTTGATCTGGAACTCACTGATGTAGACCAGACTGGTCTTGACAGGGATCGGCCTGCTTCTGCCTCCCAGCTGTGGGAATTAAAGGCATGTGCCACAGGTTCACATAGTTACTTTAAATCAGATAGAAGCCATATTGAAGAAATTTAAAGTTCAAGTTAAATTAACATTATTTAATTGAATATATCCAAAATACTATCAGGGCCAGTGAGATGGCTCAGTGGGTCACAGTATTTGCCACCAAAACCTGAGACTTGGGTTACATTCTTCTGTATGACATAGTAGGAGAGAGCCAATTCTTACAAGTTGTTCTTTGACCTCCACAAAAGTGGCATGGCAGATAGATAGATAGATAGATAGATAGATAGATAGATAGACAGATAGATAGACAGATAGATAGACAGACAGACAGACACAGAGAGAGAGAGATTTAAAAAAAAAACTCAGAACTTGGAAGTTAAGCTACACAGGCATGCTCCCTGAGTAGATGGAGTGAGTCACCATAATAACTGGGCAACCCTCTCTTGCAGAGGCAAATAGTAATTTCGTGTCTGGAAGGTTCTCTCTGGAGCCAGGGTATAGGACTTGAACTTGGTTACCTTGTGTAGTTCTCCTTGTATCCAGAGATGTCATCATTGGGAGACCGCAGTCTCCGCTGAGATGGTGCCTCCAGGTGCCAGTAGTTGATGCGGTTCAGAAACATCTTGGCCAGCTCAACTGTGGTCTGCCTCTCTTTGGATGGCAGGTGACTAAACTTGTACTGTACGAAGTTATTCACCCCCTGAAAAGACGGGAATGCGGCATGTTCACGCAGCTATGTGACCACAGTAACTCAGCGCCACCAGTGAGTTCACTCAGTGGCTATTAACAAAACCCAGACAATTCTCAATAGAAAAATGAAGGCCTCCCCTTTTCTTCAAAAGAAACAGTACTGCCCAGGGAAAAAAAATATTCCCTCTGGTTACAAATGAAGAAGAAGTGACAAAACAGAATATAATTCTGTTCCCAGTTTAATCCTGAAGTATCAAAGAGAAGATCATAGAGACAAATGAAAAGGTCAAAAACCCTATAAAACAAGAAAACATGCAGAATGAGGTTCTTGGATAAATGTTTCTGTATGTGATTCTATTTTTTTAAATTTGCTACCTTATCTAACACTAAAATTTACACCTTTACTAGCACTCTTGGAGTTTTAAAAAGAATATCTGAGGAAGAAAAAACACTCAGAAATGTGCACTTTTCTAAGAGATTGTAGATTAATCTAAATTTTCTATAAAATGCTCCCCTCTCATCACATGAAAGGACAAGAACTGTTATTAGTTTAGAATCAATATGAAACTTAATCTCAGCCAGGTACTGATGGTGCACGTCTTTTACCTCAGCTCTTGGGAGGCAAAGACAGGCAAATCTCTTGAATTTGAGACAAGCCCGATCTGCAGAGTAAGATCCAGGATAGCCAGGGCTACACAAAGAAACCCTGTCTCAAAAAATTGGAAGATGAGGAGGAGGAAAAAAAGAAAATAATAATATATTTTCCCAAAAAACTTACTTATAAAAAGTTATGTATTTAAAAAGACTCTGGTATCATGTTATGATAGTTAGCTCTATAAACTTGACATGACCTAGAAAAGAAATCTTTTTTTTTTCTTTTTCCAAGACAGGGTTTGTAAAAGAGCACTGGCTGTCCTGGACTTGCTTTGTAGAGCAGGCTGCCCTGGAACTCACAGAGACGTGCCTGCCTCTGCCTCTCTGAGTACTGGGATTACAAGTGTGCATCACTACACCAAGCTTGGAAAAGGAGTCTTAAAAAGTGACTGTTTACATTAGGTTGGTTTTGGGGCATGTCTTCAGGAAATGGTTTATTGATTTATTTAATATAGTTTATTGATGTGGGATGAACCAGCCACACTGTAGGTGTAACCTCTAACTGAGGTCCTGATCTGGTCAAGAGTAGAGATACCAAACTGAACTCAGCAAGCCCAAATGCATTCTTTTCTCTCTGCTCCTGACTGTGAATGTGATACAATTAGCTTCTTGGAGTTCCTGCCACTGTAATACTTCCCTGCATGAAGGACTATAACCTGGATTGTAAGCAGAATAAACCTCTTTCTCCTCAAAGCTGCTTTTTAAACTTGGGTACTTTATCACAGTAACAGAAACAAAGCTAGAGTTAGAATTAACTCCCCCATCTCCTTGAGTAACAATGTTTTTCACATCATTAATGAATTCCATCTCCTAAATAGGCTTTTTCAGACAGCACCAAATAAAAAAAAGAACAAAGACTTAATTTTAAGACATGAAGAGCAAGAAAAGGCACATTTTATGAATTCTTACCAACTACACATTCTACTCATTTTTCGCTACATAAAGAGTGGATTCTAAGTGAAAGACACTTCTAACAGACAAAAGCCAGATTATTTATTATACTGGGTGTCCTAGGTGATTTCTATACTCTTTGTGTAAACATTTTCAAGCTGGGTGGGGATGGATGTAAGAACTATAAAGAAACGTAGAAAGAAGCATAAAAGTTCAAGTTAAGAGTATAGCTTAATGGCATATGTTTAGTATTGGCTCTGGGTTTGAGCCCCAGCCAAGAAAAGTTGGGTGGGCCTTCAGCCTTAAATTCATGTAAAAAAGAGCTCCTCAAAATACTTTTACCTGTTCAATACTGGGCTTTTCAAATGGGGGCTTCTTCTCCAAGGAGCCTTCAACCACAGGTTTTCCTCTTTGTAAAATTGACTTTCTCAAGAGCTGCAAAGAAATTATTTTTTAAAACAAACTTTAGTTTGAAAAGTTTTTTATGGTGTGCTTGTGGGTATGTGGTTCAGGTTTTGGGTTTTTGAGACAGGGAGAGTAGTCCAAGCTGACCTTAAACTCATGGCCCTTCTTTCTCAGCTTCAGCTTCCCAAGTACAGGGATTACAGCTACATACCACCAGACCCAGCCTTTGAAACAAATGTGTGTGCCCATGTGAGCACACACATGGACACACACGGACACACACACACTACATGTATTCCTTCCCTTCTAGCCTCCACCGCACATACACTAACCTTTAAGTGGAATCACCAACTATATATCCTACTTCTCCACATAAAAACTAATCCTTAAAAAAAAAAATAGAACTAATCCTAAAATCAAACATGGAAACTCCTAGATATCACAAACTTGCCTTCATGACTTTAAACAGAGCTAGACACCTCTCAATTCCGAGAAGCCTGGACTGATCCTCACACTTTACTCTTCCCTCAGTTTCCCCTTCTTCCCATTTTTGTCTGCTAGAAACCCGTTTAGACTCACTGAGGCTAGCACAGGTAGCTGAAGCTCTTAGAGTCTTAAACACTAGACAATCCAGGATCCACGCTGCATAAAGAAGGCCAAGGACAACCACCATCTGCAGCAGCTGTGCAGCCCATGTGGACTACAGGAATGGGCTCAGAAGCTTGGCGGGAGCATTCTCTCCTTTTCCATTTCCCCTCTATCTTAGAGGCCAGGTGTATGCTCTCAGTGCCCACAAACCAAATACACTGCTTTTAATTCCTGTCCTTGGATCAAAAGCCTCCAAAGAGCAAACAGACAGAAAAGGGACAGAGCCATTTACTCAGAACTAAGCTGAGATTAGTCCTCCACCCTGAGGACTCTGAAGAAGCCCACACTTGGGAGTGAACAATGACCCCTTTTTATCCCTCCCATGATGCTTATGTTTAAAATCTATTTTAAACACGTTTTCTCAGGCTGAGTGTGGTGACTCACACCTAAAATCCCAGGACTTGGAAGGCTGAGACTGGAAGACTGCCATCAATTCAAGGCCATATTGGCTACCTAATGAATTTGAAGCCAAACAAAACTACAGAGTAAAGCCAGATTTCAAGTAAATAAATAACTATGGATATATCTGTGTGTATGCATGATTCATGAACCACAGTTGCATTTGTGGAAGTCAGAAGACAACTAAGGAAAGTCAATTCTCGCCTTCTACACTGTGACTCCTGGGAACTGAACTCAAGGCATCATGCTTGCCTGCAAGCATCTTTGCCCACTGGGCCATCTTGCAAGCCCTTTTTTCTCAGGAACTCCAACTTAAAAAAAAAAAAAGGCACTGAAATTCTTTCCATTCAATCTTATTGAAATCACTCTTAGCTTCCTTCATGTGTTGGCCATGCATTTATTTTCCCTTTCCTTTTCTCCACTTCTGCCTGTGAAGTAAAAGAGGGCAAATATTCTCTGTGATCATAGAAACTGATGAATCCAAAAGACTGAACTTCTCTGTTGATAGGCAGCAGGCATGAGTGCTCAGTACCCACAAACCAAATACACTGTTTTTAATTTCTGCCCTAGGATAAAAAGCCCACAAAGAGCACACAGATAGTAAAGGGTACAGAAAAGGGAGCATGTCACCACAGAGCACAATATCTTCTAGGAGTCCCCATAAAAGCTCTGGGTGTGAACCAGCTATGATCCTTTCAATGTGCCGTGTCTATCTTCACAGAAAATTCGTTGTAATAAAAGTAAGCACTGTGTGTTTCCAATGATAAATATTAATCATGTGTCAGTTGCAATGGAGGCAAGAAAATCAGAATGTTTAGTTCATCTTCAGCTATAGAGTGAGTTTGAAGCTACATGAGATTCCATCTTAACACAAAACTCAGCAAGATTTATCATGATTTTTTAAAACAAGCAATACAGCGACCTGTACTTAATAGCAGTTAAATAAGAGCTACTGCTGCTGCTGCTGCTGCTGCTGCTTCTTTTCTCCTTCCTTCCTTCCTTCCTTCCTTCCTTCCTCAGCCACTTGGGAACTTGATCCATTGTAATATTCACTTTTGAGGTAAAGTGATGTAAACTGGGAGACAATGAACCTATTCAACTATAAAGTGATAGAGCTGAAAAGTGGACATAATGGTTCATTCCACCATCTAAGGACTGCTACAAATTCAAAGCTAGTCCTTGATTCTTACAGGCTGGCCACAGCTACATAGAAAAACACTGTTTCAAACAAACTAAACTACATAGAAAGACTTAGTCTAAGGAAAAGAAATGAAACAGGGATGGTAAAAAAGAGAGCATTGACTCTCTTGGATTCTGATTTTAGAAACAAATGTATCTGCGCTGTTGTTTGAAAACGAGAGAGAGCAGCGACCACAGCTATGACCTGGCACAACTCTAGCTGGCTTGCTCTACTGGCTCCAGGCCACATGGCCAAGGGGATGGAAAGCCTGACAGAGCCTTGACTTGCAGGGCAGCAAAAGCTGCTGGGCACTTGCTCCAAGACAAACAGTAGCTGAAGTTCTGCAGTCCTTGTTTTCCCTCAACTAAGTTCTTTCTCCAAAGAAGCAATAACAGCTAGAACCTGCCACAGTTCAGTCAAATGACTCAGGCCTCACAGCCATGTCAGGAAGCTGGCACCTGACTGGCCTAACCTGCTGACATTGTGATTCACTCCCCCATCCACCCCATCCCATTTTGGAATATCCTAACAGTACCCTAAAACTTAAAAAAAAAAAAAAAGTATTCTCTTTCTCCCTTCTGTTCTATTCACCTCCAATCCTTCAGTTAATAAAAGAGAAAAAAAAATTTAAAAAAAGAAGGAAGGAAGGGAAAATTACAGACCAAATGTTTAGATAAATACAAGAACTATGAAAATCCTGTAGAGAATCCACTAAGATTTCCAGCAGCCCTGATAAAAAGCGAATTCAGTGGATAACTTAGCTCTCTTTGTCATATTAAAAAAAAAAAATAAGCAGAGGCTGGAATGCAGCTCAATATAGCACTTGTCTGGTACATACAAGGCCCTGGTTTCAATCTCCAGTATCACAAGGAGGGAAAAATAAAGCTAAAAAAGTTAAGTGCAGTAGTTCTTATTAAAAGAAGAAAGTTTTTTTTTTTTTTGTAGGCTGGACACATAGCTAAGAGAGAACAATTATCAGGCATGTGCCTTATAGTTGTGTGGTACACTGAAATACATGCAAGCAAAACACTCAACACACATAAATAAAGAGCACTACAGAGAAAGAAAAGCAGAGTGACCAAGAATGGGACAATAGTTGGGTTCCATAAAGATTTATATAAGTAATCAGGCATGGTGGCCTGTGCTTGTAAACCCCACACTAGAATGACTGAGGCAGGTATATCATGAGTTCAAAATCAGTCTGGAAAACACAGAGACATTATTTCAAAACTAATCTGAAAAAAAAAAAGTAAAATCTGAAAAAAATAATACAGACACTGGTATATGTTTCCTGGCCACACCTTCAGTTTTGATGTGTTTCCTAATATCTATCTTCACAAGGACTGTACAATACAATGTCATCTGCAAAGAACTCAGAAACAAATTTTTAAGTGTTTCCTTATAAGATTTTTAATTTTACATATATGAATGTTTGGCTGCATGCACACATGTGTACAAGTACCTGCAGAGCCAGAGCTACAAGCAGTTGAGAACCACCCAACATGGAAGCTAGGAAGTGAACCCAGGTCCTCTATAAGAGTATTAGGTGCTCTTAACCACTAAGTTATCTCTCTAGGCCTCAGGTTTCTTGTTTGAACTGCCTTTCTGCCACCTCCTTTGAGAATCTGGTTTTGGCAGTGTCCCCTGACAGCACCTGTGAACAGCTATCTGAAAGAAGAAGAGACACGAGAAAGTAGAAGCTCCTGGCGGTTATAGCAATAATCAGTGACAGTCAGACTTCCCCAGAAGCACCAGAATCTCTGCTTCCTTCCACTGAGACCTCTCTCCAGGTTTCACCTCCATGGTTTCACTGCTGTGCCTGCGTGCCACAGCCTCTCTGCCTGGAAAGCTCCCTGAGCAAGAATGGCTCTTTTCCCTCCCAGGCTTTCCCACTGCAAAATCATTACTGCTTGTTCACTGGCCATCTCCTTGACTGACATGTAACTCCATGGTGGAATTGTTACAGCTTCATCTTGTTACAGCTCTGTCCCTCAAGATACCTCAAAGCCATCTACGGTACAGGCTATGATAAACATCTGTTTGGTGGAAGGAAAGAAATCCATAAGCATATGTGAATCAACATGTTCAGTTTTGTACACACATGTGAGGGGGTTCACAGACAGCTCATTTTAAAGACTCTTGAAGAAGCAAAGCCCCAGGAGCAGAGCCGAGTGCCTTCTACTCACAAAATACACATGGAACTGCGCTCATCTGACAGGAAAATAAAAGACTTTGGAAATGCGAAACTCTCACCTTTCCCTGGGTACAGTGGCCCATAGCTGAAATATCAGCACCTAGATTCTAGGTCCTAGAAGGTAGAAGCAGGAAAGTCAGGAGTTTAAAGCAAACCTCAGCTACAAGGGGAGTTTGAGACCAGCATAGACACCTAAGACAATGTCTCAATAGATAGAGAGAGAGAGAAAGAGAGAGACAGATACACAGGCAGGCAGGCAGGGAAGGAGCCTGGAGAGATGGTTCGGTGGTTAAGAGCACTAGATGTCCTTCTAGAGAACTTGAGTTCAGTTCCCAACATCTGTGTTGAACCATTAACAACTGCCTATAACTCCAGCTCCAAGAACTCCAACAGTCTTTCCTTTAATCTCAGCACTTAGGAGGCAGAGGCAGTTGGATCTCTGTGAGTTTAAGGACAGCCTGTTCTACAAAGTGAGTTCCAAGATAGCCAGGGCTGTTACAGAGGAACCCTGTCTCAAAATAAACAAACAAACAAACAAAACAAAACAAAAAAACAAGGGGCCAGCATGACAGTTCAGCAGGGAAAGGTACTTCCTACCGAAGCTGACAACCTGAGTTATTCCCAATAGAGGAAAGAGAAAAATGACTCCCACAAACTGTTCTCTAATCTCCCTATGTTAGCCATGACATCTGCAAGTACCTGAGTATACGTTCACATACACAAATAAGTAGTTAAATGTAATAAAAATGAAGAAATAAAATGTTAAAACCTCACCTTGAATAGGTAAAAATAAACTTGTTTGGTATCTGCATCTTCTTCTTTGTGGACGCAGGTAAAGAGGTACTCCACGTCCAACACAATTCCCAGGAGTCTGTTCATTTCCTCCTCCGATACATTCTCCAAATGGGAAACATGAGCAGCTTAAGGTGAGGCCAAAAGAAGAGGTGGAAGAAGTCAAGAGAGAGTCACAAACATCACCCACAGTAAAACAGAAGGTTATACCTAGCATGCTGGCCCTTGCTTGTAATCCTGGCCCTTGCCAGGATGAGACAGGTGGAAGACAAATACATCAAGGCAAGCAGCTACCAAGCAAGATCCCAAACACAGAAACATAGAGCAGCAGGGCCATCATGATAGTTCAGTAGGTGAACATGCTTGCCATACAAGCCTGACGACCCAAGTTCAATTCCCACTGTGGAAGGAAAGAACAGATTCCCAAAAGTTGTCCTCTGACCTCCTCACATGTGCCCTGGGATGTTCAAACCCACACTCACATGCAAATACACACACACACACACACACACACACACACACTAATTAGTAGCCACGCATTGTGGCTTACAGTGAGCTGGCTCAGTGGGTAAAGGTATTTACTGCAAAAAATTGACACCCTCAGTTCAATCTCCTTGTTTCACACTGCAGGAGAGAACCAACTCCACACAGTTGTCTCCACAAGCACACTGTAGTGCACACACATACACACACACAAGCAGTCCTTGTAATCCCGAGTGAATAGATCTAGTGGACACACCTGAGTTCACAAGGATCAACGCTGCATCTTTGCATTATCATCCTGAAAAGGGAGTGATTGGCTGGGCATAGTGGACACCTGCCATCCCAGCACTCAGGAGACTAAGGCAGGAGAACTGAGAGTGTAGGAAGAGCCTGGGTTAGGACAACAGATAATGGTACATATGTATGAAAGTGCCATAATGAATCCCATTACTTGCATGCTAAGTTAAAATTATTGAAAAAAAAAAATGTCTTTGGTGCTCCTGTGTCTGAGGTTTGCTGTTGCTGTGGATAGAATAGGCTGATTCCCAGGCTGGCGCCTTGCAACGACCTTCCATCACCACGGATCACACACTGAGATCCAGTGTCTCAGGTTAATCACTGGAGATTTGCATGCTGATATTAATTTTATCTTGTCTTTTTTGGGTGAGGTTGTTGTATTTGTCTAAGACATGATCTCACTACGTAGCCCTCAACAGCCTAGAATTCACTGTGTAGACAGGCTGGCTCACAACTCTGAGAGATCTGTCTGCCTCTGCTTCCATCTTTGCCTGGTATGGGAGGAGTCGTGGGAGAGTTGCCAAGTTTTAGTAATAAGAAAATATTTAAGATTCACTCTCTTGGCAATTTTCAAGCACACATTACATAAAGAACCATTTCTTTGACTTTTAAAATTATTTGTTTATTTGTTTGCTTGTGTGTGTATGTTTGCCTGGATATATGTATACACATATACCAAACACCTGCTTGTTATACAAGGAGTCCAGGTCAGCACCCTGGCACTAAGATTAACACAATGATGATCTGAGAACTGAGCCTGAGTCCTCTACCAGAGCAGAAAGTACTCATACTGGCTGAGCAATTTCTCTAGCCCCAAGAACCATGTCTTTAAAAAGATGTTTTCTTAGGATTGGTGTGTTTTTGTGCAGCCCTTGCTTAGCATTGAAGAGTCCTTGAGTTCAATCCTCAGCATTCATGCAAACAAAAACAAAAATGACTTTTAAAAATAACTGGAAAATTACTGTTTATATTTTAAAGTCTTCTTTAGAAAAGATGAAAAGGGCTGAAGAATTAGCTCAGCAGTTAAAAGCATTGGTTGCTCTTCCAGGACCCAGGTTCAATTTAAAGCACCCACATGAAGGTTCACAACCAACTGTAATTCTAGTTCCAGGGGATGTGATGTCCTCTTCTGGCTTCTACAAGCACCAGGCACCCCTATGGTACACAGACATATAAGGCAAAACATTCATGCATGTAAAATAATAAATAAAACTGAAAAGGGTTTTTTAAAGGTTAAGATGGTTTTTTGTTTGTTTGCTTGTTTGTTTGTTTGTTTCAGTAATTAGTGGTTCTTTAGAACTTAATAAAAGTTGCTTATCAGTAAACAATTTTGCTTTGCAGTTAAAGGAAGGCAACCTGGGTACTGGCATGAGCAGGGAATGCTTGGAGTCCAGAGATTATGTTTATTATGGCCAGCTCTGGCAAACAGCCTCAAAGAATAAGAAGCACATTTTAAATGTGAAATGTTCCCTCACCCCCGTTGATGTGCTTGAACACTTGCAAACCAAAACAAACCCTTCTTCACCTTAGCCACTTTGAAAGATATCAGAGCAAGGAGAGAGTAGCTCAAACTCAAGTGATCTTAGGGTCTCAGAGAGATGTGTTTGTTTGTGCAATGCCGTATTTAGACTACACGGGAACAGAGAGAGCCGTCTGGAACTTAAGAAAATGCAGTGGCTCTGGAATGTGACACAGAAGGAATGAATCTGGTGGCTGGTGGGGAGGATGGTGAGGACAGAGACAGGCCAGCTGTCATTTCAGGATGACTGTCATATTGTCTTAGAGTCCAATTTGCCTTGCTGGTGGTACCCTTACATTTTCAGGGTAGGGAGGCTGGGAGTTCCCAATAGACTGACATTTGAAGAAACGAGCTGGTGATGAGAATTTGTTGAGAGCAAAAAGCTGAGAAGCACACACCTATAAACCCAAGAGGCTTAGGCAGTAGAATGATGAGCACAAGGCCAGCTTTAGAGAAAGAAAAAAAAAAAAAAAAAAAAAGACTTCTGGGGCTTAAGCTGCAGCCAGCCTTGAGTAATTATTATTATTCAAGTTTGTGGGAATGGTCTCAGTTTGTAACATAGGCTGGGCTGAAACTTGTGATTTCTCCTGTTTCAGCCTCCTGTATCCCAGGTAATTATATCCATATTTTGTAACAGGCTTTTGGAAGACTGTTTGAATTAAAGTAGGGGCCAATAGATTTGACTATTAAGTTCAGATGTATTAAAATTAATAGGCTAGATGTGGTGCACTGTTGTAATTCCAGTACAAAGGAAAACAAAGCAGGAGAAAAAAAAATTGATATCAAAATTACCAAACAAAAAAATGCAACTTATGTAGAAATAACTTTATTCTTTGTTTCTCTTTTTGGGACAGGATCAATATGTGTAGCTCAGAATGGCCTCAAACTCACAGAAATCTCCTGCTTCTACCTCTCCAGTGCAGGACTTAAAAGGTGTGTCCCATCACACCCAACTGGAAATAACATGCCCCAGTGCCCACTGTGTGCACAGTGTGGAGTGAAGTGGAGAGAAAAAGCGCCTCAGAGGTCAGGGGAAATGGGCATCTCTCTAGAAGAGTGTGCCTTGGCCCCTTCTCAATACTACATAACATTACAGACAACGGAGAGCCACTAGCGACCGGCTGTGTGCCTGCTTCTGAGAATCACAGTACAGCTGCTGCCTTGCAGGAGACCCATAGGGCACGGTCACTGTGTGCTGTGATGTTCTACTGACGAAGTATACTTACTTGTATTTCTTGTATTTCTCAAGGCTGGCCTGCCAATTCTTCTGAGGCCTGTTGAACTAGAAGCAAATGTGTCCCTGTTCCTTTGTACCACAAGCAAACACAAAGGTGTCTACATGATTTGGAAGCAGCACAAATTATTTTGTTGTGATCAGTGTTGGGTTGTTGTGTTTTTTTTTTTTTGGTTTTTTATTTTGGAGGAGTTGTTTGTTTGTTTTGAAAAGGGATCTCTGGCTGGTCTAGAACTTAATAAAAGGCCCAGATGGACATGAACTCACCTAGACCTACCTGTCTCTGCCTCCTGAGTACTGAGATTAAAGTCATGGGCCACCACATAGCCTACATATCAGGTTTTTTTTTTTCTTTTGCTAGAAGACTTTATAAAACTAATGCCTGCAATTTCCAAACTTTAGAAAATTAACACCTGCAATGATAACTGTCAGCACACTAATGGGCAACAGGGTGATCATTTAAAGATTGTTTTTTCAGAGACAGTCCCTGTTCCCATTCTTTGAACACTCGAGCTGCCATGGGCTATATCTGAGCAGGGGTTCTAGGCTATCTCTATACATGGTCCTTGGTTGGAGTATCAGTCTCAGAAAAGACCCCTGTGCCAAGATTTTTTGGTTCTGTTGCTCTCCTTGTGGAGCTCTGGCTCTTTGATCACCTACCCCTGAGAGGGGAGCAGTCGCACCAGGGCGCAGAGGAAGACATTGCAGCCAGTTCTGATGAGGCCTGATAGACTAGGGTCAGAAGGGGAGGAAGACCTCCCCTATCAGTGGAGTGGGGGAGGAGCATAGGAGAAGAAGAGGGAGAGAGGGTGGAATTGGAAGGGGACTAGGGCAGGGGCTATAGCTGGGATCAAAGTGAATAAACTGTAATTAATAAAAAAAATAACTTTAATAAAAAAATTCAAAAAGGAAAAAATTGTTTCTCTTGCATAATCTCAAATTTTGAAATGGAGAAAAGGAAAAAAAAAAAAAAGGAAGTCTAAGAGTCAGAGCCCATTACAAAATTGTGGTACTTAAAAACCCATGGGAACTAACTTTCAAATTTAAATGTTCCCACAACTGCACTGAAAATGTTAAAAAAGAAGTAGTGTGGTAAGCAGTCTTGTGGCTCCAATAATTGTGGGGCACAGCAGGTTCAGGCAGGCCAGGCCAACCTAAGCAATATAAGACCCTGTTCTAAAATAAAACAAAACAGCAAAGAACAAAGGAACAACAAACCAACAATCCAACATCAAGATACAGGAGAAACTAAAAATATGTTCTAAACTGCAAGCCTTTAAACGTCAGCCATCAATCACAGTTCGGAAAACAAGCAGGTGCGTATTTGTGACTATCCACAGGGAAGCACCACATCCAGCAGACCTCTTAGAACACCTTTATTTCCTCCACAAGTTTTAGGGTTAGGCCTGGAAGGGCAAGAGTTCTCTGGCAGAAAATACAAGAAAGGCATGGGGTGTAGGCAAAGCTGGGGAAATGGGGGACCAGGCAGCCTTCAGGAAAAGCACTGTGCAGAAGGACACGCAAGTCAAGTTTCCTGATCCAACCTATGACCCTGAGACCTTGCAACCTCTGTGCTGCGTGGACTCACTTCCAGCGCAGCTGAAACTCAAAGGTGACTGGTACACTTTTAATCCCTGAATTTGGGGGGAATTGGGAAGACCCGAAGTTCAAGGCCACCCAGCCTTACATGAGACCCCATTTCAAATGAACAAAAGATTTTATGATGTTTTATTTTTCAAAGATAAAAAGCTCCTTCCCCCCAACCAGAGTCTGTCATTTCAGTAGTAAGAGATGAAGCAAGAAAATCATGATTACAAAACAAAACCTTTAGAAGCTAAGTCTACTTTCCTTAAAAAAAGAGATTAAAAAGATGAACATTTCTGGCTATTAAGAATAAAGCTGCTATGAACATAGCTGAGCAAACGTCCTTGTTAAGTGGTGGAGCACCTTTTGGGTATACGCCCACAGGAGGTCTATCTGGGTCTTAAGATAACACTATTTTCAATTTTCTGAGAATTTGTGGTACATTTACACAATGGAATAGTACTCAGCTATTAAAAACAAGGAAACCATGGAGCTAGAAAAACTCATTCTGAGTGATGTAACCCAGAACCAGAAAGACATGCATGGTATATACTCACTTATAAACAGGTATTAGCCATATAATTAATATAGGATAACTAACGATTCTAAAATCCACAGACATAACCTAAAGAAGCTAAATAACAAGAAGGACCTTAGGGAGGATGCTAAATTCTCAATCAGAAGGGCAAATAAGATAGATACTGGAAGTGGTAGAAGAGAGTGAACAGGACGAGAGCCTACCATAGAGGTCATGTGAAAGGCTCTACCCAACAGGGGATTGAAGTAGATGCTGCGACTCAGCCAAGCTTTGGGCAGAGCTCAGGAAGTCTTGTGGAAGAAGGTGGGGATAGAAGGACTCAGAGGGGACAGGAGCTCCACAAGGAGACCAACAAAGCCTAAAATTCTGGACCCAGGGGGAACTGCAGACACTGATAAATCAACCAAGGACCATGCATGGAGAAGACCTACAACCCCTGCTCAAATGTAGTCATAGGCAGCTCAGTCTCCATGGAGCTGCCTCTGACATAAACTCAGTTGCCTGCTCTTTGATCACTTCCCCCTGGCTGGGCGGCCTTGCCAACCACAGAGGAAGAGGATTCAGACAGTCCTGATAGGCAAGGGTCAGATGGTAGGAGAGAAGGACTCCCCCCTTTTCAGTGGACTGGGGGAAGGAGAACAGGAGGAAGAGGAAGGGAGGGTGGGACTAGAAGAAGATGAGGGCGGGGGCTACAATCAGGATATAAAGTGAATAACTTGTAAAAAATAAAAATAAAAAGATGAACATAATATAAAACAGTAAAAATGTCTAAAGCTGATGACATTAGTGGTTGAAAAGAGAAACAAGTAAAAATGACCCTCATCAAATTAAGCGTGTGGTGGCACATACTTGTAATCTCAGAACTGGGGAAGTGAAAACCTTGTGTCCCAGAGACCTTATCTCAAAAAAAAAAAAAAAAAGTAGTTCTGGGGTGGTGGCACACACCTGCAATCCCAATCCCAGTACTCTGGGGGCAGAAGTAGGCAGGACAATTGGGCCTACAAAGTGTGACCTTGTCTCCAAAAAACAAAAACAAAAAAGCAAAGTTGCTGGTATAATGTTCTTGTGGAATGTATACAATTTACCCTTGTTCATTCAAATGCTGATTTCTCTACCCCACTATCTGGTTTCAATCTCAGCACTGCATTGTGATGTTTATTCTAAGCATCACCTGTCTCAAATTTGTGTAAACAAGCCACCATTTGTTCTCTGTATTGTGAATAAAACAATAGGCCAGTGCTGAGCAATGGAGAGAATAGGGTGAGACATACTGGTCCAGAGAAGAGAAGGAAGCGAGGGGGAAGAGTCAGGAAGGAAAGATCAGAAGGAGAGGACCTGGAACCACCAGGAGAGATGAACCAGACCTAAGATATGACTAAAAAGCAAGTATAATGTGGGAAATCTGAATGGGAGGAAACTACGTGGGCTTGGAGGTTTAAGATGGAGTTTTAAGATGGAATAACTATTGCCCAGCATTGTGCTCTAGGTTAATTAATTAAATCCTAGCCTCAGCTGGTTTAGGAATAACCACTGTTTAACTAAAAGAAATCAATAATAAATATTAATAATCCACAGCGCAAAGTAAACAATGGTGTTCCTGAGGAAGAACACTAAGGTCGATGTCTGCCCTCCACATCCATGTACACACACACAACAGCAGGAAATTGCAGCTGCACTTGGTCACATGGTGTATCTCTTGCTCTCTGGCTTCTGTGTAAATGCACAGCCCTCAATGAGGAACGTCTCATCGTGGAGCTCTGATAGCCTGGAATTCATTCTGTAAACCAGGCTGGTCTCAAACTCACCAAGATGAAGTTGCCTCTGCCCATGTGAGTGCTGGCAACAAAGTATATACTACCATCCCCAGCACTACCTTCCTTATGTATGCAAAAAAAAAAAAGAGGAAGGTGGTCCATTCAGCCTTTTCCAGGGATATTATTTCTCGGTGAATCTGAAGCTCACTGTGTTGGCTACCTGGGATCTGCCTGTCTCTACCAATAACACAAGGGTCACAGGCATAGGTGGCCGTGTGTGGGACCTGCAAGTTTGAACTCAGTTCAACAATAGCAAATGCACTTAGCTGCTGAGCTATCTTCTCAGCCCCCAAAATAATTAGTTCCTAACTCCCAATCAAATGTTCTTCTTGTCTGAGAAGATACTCTGTTTCCAAAGATGCAGCCGGGTCCACATAATGAAAGTCCATAGATCCAGCTGGAGACCTATGTCATGGGAGGGAACCCGTAACTAATGCCAGCTGGAGCTCCTAGAACCAGAGACCTAGGATAGAACCAAACTCCCAGGAAGAAAAAAAAAAAAAAAAAGTCAATAAAATGATTCCTAATGATAGTAGACCTGAGCCTAGCATAATCGTCATCAGAGAGGCTTCATACAACAACTGATGGAAATCGATGCAGACACCCACAGCCAAACATCAGGCCGAGCTCTGGGAATTCTTCAGAAGAGGGGATGAAAGGATTGTAGGAGGCAGAGGGGTCAAAGACAACATAAGAAAACCCACAGAATCAACTAACCTGGGCTCACCGGGGGTCAAAGAGACTGAACCAACAGCCACGGAGCCTGAGTGGGTCTGACCTAGGCCCACTGTACATGTTACAGCTGTGTAGCTTGGTGTTCTTGTGAACTCCTAACACTTGTTTGCCTCATCCAGCTTTGACATAAAGGTATGTGCCTAGACTTTTTTGTTATGCTTTGTTTGCTTGATATAATTGGTTATGCTGTGTTTGGTTGATGTCTTTGGGAGGCCTGCCTTTTTCTGAAGGGAAATGGAGGAGGAGTGGATCTGGGGAAAAGAGAAAGTAGGGGGAAGGACTGGGAGGAGAGGAGGGAGGGAAAACTGCAATTAGGATGTAATATATGAGAGAAGAATAAATATAAACAAACAAATCAAGTAAAACATCATGGACTGACTCTGTATGCACTGTTGTCGTTAACTGCTCAGAAGTGGCTCACGAGGACCTTCAGCATTCAGGCTTACATGGTTCCTGACAGAATTCCCTAGTACACAACAACTGTTAATGATCATTAAGTTGGTGACAGGTCCAAGGTAGAGTGTCAAACTAGCTGATGTAGATTGGTACCTTTCTATGATTGTTTTTTTAAGCCGGAAAGGGGGAATATAGTGTACTCAGTCTCACAACCAGTGTTCTAGATCGCAGGCAAATGAATTAACTAGCATTCCAGCTAATTCCAGAGTTAATTCAGTTAATTCAGAGTTAATTCAGAGTTAATTCAGTTAATTCCAGAGTCCCAGGAGTTCTGGAAAATGTACAGACATTTTAAGAAAGTTGTCTAGGAACAGGGAGTGATGGTGGATTCCCAGTTCAATGGCATTGAGAAAGCTGAAGCAGGAGGATCACACCTCTGGCCTCAGAGATAACCTATTTTTGACAAAAAAAGAATAATCAAAAAAGTTTAGACTTTCCATGACAGCAGTGGTTCTCAACTGTGGGCCAATGACCTTTGCACAGGATCACACACATATCAAATATATCAGATACTTACATCATGATTCATAACAGTGGCAAAATTACAGTTATTACATAGCAACAAAATAATTTTATGGTTGGGGTCACCACAACATGAGGAACTATATTAAAGGGTTACAGCATCAGGAAGGTTGAGAACCACTGGTTTACAGTGCTCTATTTTCTAAAAACATCAAATGGGGACATGCTCAGAAGGGCCGCGGTATAGCTGTCCTGACTTTGGGAAGAACCACTTGTTCAACATTCCAACATACAGCACTAACTAAACTCAGTAGGTTACAGAAAAGAAAGAGAGGACATGGAAGTAGGAGGCAGATGTATCTGGGAAGTTTGGAGGAGTCAGAGGAAGAGCTGAGATTGAATATGCTTGAAATAAAAACAAAAACAAAAAATATGCTCAAAATATGTATGCACGTAAAAAATAGTGAACAAATAAAATATACCTAAGTATTTTATAAAATTCATTTATCTTAATCTCAGGATATGTCTTAATTTATGCACAGGTTTAATTTCAGTGGTGAATTTGCAAGTATGAAGGACATGGAGCTGTACACACTGCTGAGGTGTAGCTCAGTGGCATAGCACTTACCTACCTGATAACCTAACTGATAACTGATTACCTCACCTAGATTCCTAGCACCGAACACCAAAACAAAACAAAACAACACTAAAATAAAAATAATTACATACTTATTTTTCCATTCTTCACTCTGTATTGAAAAATAAGGGTATCTGCTGCCAACACTTGTTCAGAAACATGAAAGGAGACAAAGACAACTGGATTTTGTCACTTGCACCACTGGTTTTATGCATAGAACCAGACAATTCCCAGCTGGGAAAGAAAAAAGATCTTTGTATTTTTAGTGGTAACTGATTTGCAATAATAGGATTTCTCAGTCAATATGGGTACAGCTCAGCCCAGGCGTAGATTTCTTGAACTCCACTATTAACTGCATCGTATTTCCCAGGTGACTCAATTTGAAGGACACCCAGTCTATTACCTCACACAAGGGTTATAAAATTGGCTTATTATAAGCTGAGACATCTCTGGAACTTTTGGAATCCTTCCTTTGCACTGCTTAAAAATACCACAGCCTTTAGCCTGGAACAAGATTTTTTAGTAATGAAAGCATTTTTCTGTTAATCATAGCTTAGGTTATCTTTGAGACCAGTTCAGGCAACACAATAATGCACTTATTATTAGTATGTTGGTTTCTTCTGTGAGATCCAGGTACTGTTTCCTTTTGAAGAGTGCTCCAGTCCAGCCATTTCCAGAGAAGATCATACCATCATCTCTTCTTTTGCCTTGCAAGTACTAAAATGTCAATACTGAAACACTCTCTAGCAGATAACAAAAGAAAACATCCCTCTCAGCTTAAGAGTGGGTTGGCTTCAGAGGTGGGGCTGCACCATTTGAACCAACAGCAGACTGGAGAGAAAGTCAATGCCAAAAATACCATTCTTTTACAGTGCTAGGTCCTTGTCATACTTGGCAGTAAGTCAGTCTTATTTGGCATGGGCAGACAAGTGTAATATGATTTCCAACTGAAATACCACCTCAGAACAACCAGTTCCTCACTGAACTTGATCTGAAACAGAGTTTGCACCTATCTGTGATCCCAGCACTTAAGAAGTAAAGCACAACACCATGAAGCTGAGACCAGGTTGGCTATAAAGTGAAGCCTGAGAGGCAAGGAGTGTGCATGCGTGTAAGAAAAAAAGGCAGATAAATTATCTAGAGCTGAGGTCATAGTTCAGTGTCAAAGCATGTCTTTGTATGTGCAAAGCCCTAAGTTTCATCCTCAGTACCAAAAAGACACAGAAAAATGTTATCCTAAAACTAGTGATAGGGAAACTGGACTGAGGCTCAGCCAGCTAAAAGCACTGGCTCTCTTGCACAATTGAACCTGGGTTCAAAACCCAACACCCACATGGCAGCTCAAAACCATTTGTAACTCCAGTCCTAGAGGATCTAATAGCCTCTTTTGTCCTCCACAGGCTCCTGTACACACATGGTACAGAGACACACACAAAATAAACATTGCCAGGCAAAGTAGCACACACCTTTACTCACAGCACTTGGGAAACACAGGTAGGTGGATCTCTAAGTTTGAGTCAAGCCTGGTCTATAGATAGAGTTCCATGACAGCCAGTGCTACCCAGAGAAACACTGTCTTAATTGATTAATTGATTGATTTTTAATAATTATTGAATAATTAATACTGTCATTGTAATTATTACACAAGTTTCAAATTTGGCATCAAAGCCATATAGCACCCCCTCTACCAGGACAAATTAGGCATGTTACTCATTTATCTTACAGAGCAGAGCCATCATATTCCATCTCAATTTTATCCCTTCTGTGTGCCCCAGCTCTTATAACACGGTGAAAGAAACAGAGGAGAAGGCAGTGCAAACTGGTAGGTTTGAGTCATCCATGAAGCACTTTCCAGTAGACTCTGAACCCTTGTCAGTGAAGTGGCACTCAAATTTGGTTTGCTGAGAATCCAGTAGTGTGACTGTCAGGCCCCTGTGGAATGTCTACTGGTTGATTTGGAAAACTTACCAAGGGCATGGCTACAGCTTCGACAGGATTCTGTCAAACTGACGATTATTTGCTGGAGGTCTGCTCTTGGTGGAGTAGGAGAGGGGTTGGGGTTCTTCCAGCCATTACATTTACAGGACTCCTCTGCCTGGAAAAGGAAAGAGAGAGAGAAACAGAGCTCTATAATGGGCAGCCATAGAAGGTTTTACAAGAGAGCAATGCCCACTAATTAGCAGACAAGGACTCACACATGCACTATGTAATTTATACACATGAAGGCTTGCCATACGGTGTGTGACAGGGAGGCCTTCAGGTAGTATCCTTAAACTGAATGATCCCTGTTACTCCTGAAAACCCTGTTTCCTCCCTAATGTCAGGTACCAGTCCTCTACTAGCCAAAACAGTAGGTTTCAACTGCAGTGAAATACGATCTAAATAAATAAGGTGGACAGCTCCAGAAGATCTGACACCCTCATCTGCACTCTTCCAGATCCTGCACTCATGTGCACATACCCACACAAAGACACACACATACACAGAGAGAGAGAGACAGACAGACAGACAGAGACAGAAAAACACACAAATACACATACATACCACATATATTTTTTTAAATAATAATATGAAGAGGGACTGAGAAAAACCACTCAACCTTGAACCCTGGCCTCCACCAAGCACCCTAGATGTACTTCTACTAACCCTACTCTTGTCTCTGAGGACATGATGCCTGAAGGCCAGAACACATACCCTCTTCAGGACCACTCAAAACTACTGACCACATGGCAATCTCTAATTCGATGATAACACCACTGCAAACTGACATGCTCTAGCACTGTGACTGTTGACAGCTACCACAGAAACAACTGGAAAGGCCAAAAGAGAGAGAGAGAGAAGAAGAAGCAGAGGTTTTATTCTTTTTTAGGGTTTTTGTTTGTTTAGTTGGTTGGTTTGATGGTTAGTTAGTTGGTTGGTTTATTTTGGTTTTTTGAGACGGCAGAGTAGGAAGGAATGAATATTCTATTTGAAGATATCAGCAAAAAGGTTATTGCAGCCACTGGGTTCTTTCCTGTTTTGCTCCAAGAGGGATGCTTGCTTGCTTTTTTTTTTTTTTTTTCTTTTCTTTCTTTCCTCCTCCTTCTCCTATATTTTATTTCAAAAAAGGTTCAGAGGATGACTGAGCAATTTGAAAAGTTGTGAGTGAATATTGGGGAGTCTGAGAAACTAAAAGAATCAGACTAACTTTGTAACCTATGTTTCTTTTTAATTGCCTTATAACTTATATTTGCAAGTTTTGGGCCCATGTTAATTGAAGCCTCTTAGTGCTTCTCCAGAGAGCAGAAAAATGTAAAAGTTCCTGACATTGGCCATCTGTGAGGGCAGGGATGGGGAGGAGAACAAGCAGAGATCTCTACTAAATGGAAAAAAAATCACCAGCTGGCACCAGTGAGATGGGCTTTGTTTGGAGACTGGGCCAAATGGCCCCAATCCTTCTCCTGACCTTTGATCCAGGGCCTGTGGCCCCCACTCCTCGGAACAGACATGGGATGAGGTGGTCACCCTCCCACATTTAACTGTGGATGGCAGGAAATTCCAGACTGACTTGAAGATCAGATATTTACGACAGGGCTGACTGGACCTAAGGGTGACCTGAACTAACCAATTATTTTAGGAGTTGAACACCTCATCCAATCCTAAATCGCCAAGAAGGCAACCCCAGGAGATTCCCGCCTTGTGTCTTTTAAAAACCTAAGGTCTTTGTCTCCCGGGGCCACTCCTAGCTGACCAGCAGGGGTGACCCCATTGCGCAATGGTCAAGAGGAACCTCTTGCGTTTTTTGCATCGATGGATGAAAGCCAGAAGGGTCACACTATTCTCTCAGTTTTTAAAGTGTTGCAGAATTGGCTGAGCAACGAGATGTTATGGGTGAAGAAGGAAGCATCAGAAGAGCAAGTAACTCTGGAGAAAGGAGCACAAAAGGGTTCAGACCTGGTGACTGAAAGCAGGAGCTTCCAGAAAGAGAGACTGGGCTAGAAAGAAGATTGCCACCTTGCCCTGTGCCACATACTTTCAGTTTCAAGTCCCCAAAGCCCCAGGGCAGGACAGAAAGCTGGGAGGAGGAGGCCAAGCAGGGCAAAGGGTTAAAGAGAACAGCCTGTTTTGAGGGAAAGGGTTACAATCCAGCCAAGTGCAGCATCAGAGTAGTGGCCTGGGATTACAAAATCACCCTCGGTTTTCCCACATGCCTTCTAATGGTGCTGACCATTGTTATAATGAGAAAACATGGCATCCAATAGAAATGAAAGATCTGAGGAATTTTAAAGAGGCTACTATTTCCTACAGAATGCATTCTCTCCTCTCTCTCTCTCTCTCTAAAGAAATATCAAATAACTGGGCTAACCAAAACAGAATTATTACCCAAGATTGGAAGAAATGGGGACAGCTGTGCTAGAGGCCGGTCAGCAGTTAAAATGGTTAATATGGTGGAGGGAAGAAGCTTCGAATACTGAACAATGAGATAGAGCAAAGGAATAAATATTGTTAGACATCAATTGCTTGGTGAAGGGCAATATTCTGACCTACAAAAACACATTTGATGATGCCATTATAGAACAATGTCATTTGGCAGCTTTAAGAGCTTGGGACAAGGCTGAGATGCCCAGAAAAAGATCCACTTCATTTACTAAGATACTAGAAGGCTCTGGAGAAGCTTTCACAGATTTCTTGCAGAGGTTGGTTTCAGCTATAAACAAACCCATGTCAGACCCTGATCCCAGACAGATGCTGACAGAGACCTTGGCACTTGAGAATGTGAATACTGACTGTAAGAGAGTAATTAGATCATTAAAGGCATGAACATAACCAACTGACAAATAAGAGACAAAATTGATATTGGCTCTCATGAGCATAATGCCAATATCAAAGAACAACCTATATCTAGAGCTCTCAGATATCAAAATATCTAGTGCTTTAATTGTGGCAAATTCAGCCACTGAAAAGAAATTGTAAGGCTAAAAGACTCAGAGCTCAAAATGGTAGAATTGGTATCATTGAAGAACACGGTACTTTCTGCCAAAGAAGCAAACAAGCCATTTCTGGGGGCAATGGAATACCTGGATTCCCCGGTTTGCAGACAGTGTGGTAAAGGGTGTCACTAAACTAATGAGTACAGGCAGGCTCAGAAGGACACACAAGGTAATATCTTACGATCAGGAAACAAAGCTCCAGCTTGAGGCCTCATAGCAAAAAAAAAAAAAACTACAAGCTGTTTCTCTCTGGTCAGCCAGGAGGTAAAAAGCAGTCAGAGAAATGGCAACTAAGTATTGTTGATCTCATGCACACTGCGGAAGGCAGTGCTGCCTTAGTTTTGACCACAGATAAACCTCTTAGCCTATCCCCCCAAATTCAATGTTACAAAATAACCACTGGTGTTTATGGTCCTTCACCTTCAGAGACAATAGGAATTATCTTGGGAAAAAGTGGATTAACATGCCAAGGATTCACTGTTCATCCAGGTATTATAAATGGTAATTTCAAGGAAGAAATTAGAATTGAGCATATGGTGAGGGGAGGTCAAATTATCACAGGGGTTAGAATTGCTCAGCTGTTACCATTTCCAAACATTAAAGGCAAATCTGCTCTAGTAGAAAAAAAACAGGGGGATTTGGGAGTACTGGAAAATGTGTGCTCTGACAAACAGTGGCTAACCATGAGAGACCAAAATTAAAATTGCAAATGAATAATGTTGAAATAGAAGGTTTGGTGGATACAGAAGCTGATGTAACTATCATTTACCAAAATTCCTGGAATCAAGAATGGCCACTTCTGAAGGTTTATACACAGTTTATGGGAATTGGCAAGTTATCTCAAATAAACCAGTGCACAGTGGGTTAAATGTGTGGGTCAAGAAGAACAACCCGGGAAGTTGAGACCTTATGTGGCTGAGATACCCATAAATTATGGGGTAGGAATCTATTACAACAATGGAGAACTACAATTAATATTCCTGCAATCCCAAAGATAGCTCATGATAAGATTAGGGGAGAAATGTTAGATGCTTCTGGAGAAGATATCATCGATATGTGTCATCAAAAACAATCACAAGTTGTGCCCATTGTTCAAACACAGCACATCACAAAGATTGAATTTTCAAATTTAAAGGGGGGCACTGCTGAAATACCAACAGCCCTATCCCTAAAATGGTTGACTGAGAAGCCAGTGCAGGTAGGACAATGGCCCTTAACTAAGGAAAAATTGCAGGCACTTGAACAGCTAGTATAAGCGCAACTGGAGGCACAACATACAGAAGTCTAGAAGTTCTTTCAATTCCCCTGTGTTTGTTTTTTCTGAAATCAGAAAAATGGAAGAGTGGTAAATAGAGTAATTCAACCAACGCTCCTTTATAATCCCTTTACCTTCTTAATACCTAAGCCATGGCCTATGACAATAACTGATTTTTTAAAATTATGTTTTCATATTCCCTTTCCATGAGCATGATAGGGAAAGGTTTGTTTTCTCAGTACCTGCTTGTAACAATAATGGTCCAATACAGAGATATCATTGGAAAGTACTTCCACAAGGCCTGTTAAATAGCCCAACTCTCTGTCAATATTTTGTGCAACAACTGTGACAAATAGTTCATAGACAATTTCTTCAATCTATTATTCACCATTACATGGATGATATTTGTTGGATGATTCTGAAACAGAGACTTTGGAGAAAATGTTTGAGAAAAAAAAATAATAATTCTGCATGCTGAGATTTACAGATTGCTCCTGAAAAAAGTTACAGAGAGTAGATTCTACTAACTATTTGGGTTATTAAAAAAAAAAAGTCAACAAAAAATTGGACCACAAATGTGCAGATCTATAGAAATCAGTTGGAAACTCTTAATGATTTTCAAAAATTAATATTTTTGAAATATTAATTGGCTATAGCCTACAATTGGATTAAGTACTCATGAGTTAAGGAGATTCAGACTTAAACAGTCCAAGATGATTAACAGCTGAATCAGAAAGAGAATTAACTCTGGTAGAACAGAGATTGCAAGATGCATGTGTGGATCAAATTGATCCTAAACTTGTTGTATATTTGGTTATTTTGCCTTCAACTCATTCTCCTGCTGGGCTGATAGTATTATGGAATGGATTTTCTTAACACATGAGCAAAGTAAAAAATTACACAGAAAAGGTTTCTGAATTAATCATAAAAGGTAGAAAAAGAGTACATCAATTGGCAGGAACAGACCCAGCCAAAATTGTAGTGCCTCTTACTAATGCTGAGATTATTTCATGAGGGTAATCAATCGAGACTGCCAAAGAGCCGGCTGGTATGGAACAGAGAAAAACCAAAAATAAAGGACTATTCTGTTGGCACTAATTGCATAATCTTTTAGTTTTCATTTTACTTTCCAAAACTTTTCTTAAGGTATTATCTCAAGATTTATTTATAACTCAAAATATATCTCAAAAAATATATACATATATATCTTCTCTTGTGATACTAATAGTCATACAGAGTATTAACTAATTCTAGAAATAAGCTTTATTTAGCTTCCTGTACATGCTTTCAGGTTTAAGTATGAAGCAAGTAACTAGGAAGAAAGTTTGTGTACCTAGGATGTACTTAATAGGTTATAGTTCTCAAACTTTTTGGTGATCTACTGAATTTAGATGTGTAGGTTTTCTACCATTCCTACCAGTAACTTTTAAGTCTCCAACAAGAAGTTGGGGCCCTGCGATGATGAATGAACCTGGATTGTGGTAATGCTAAGACTAGGCAAACCTGCTCCATGCCTCTTCCACTGCCAGGCTCTGTGCAAACACTGGACATCTTTGGGTTGACATCTTTGGGTCTACCGGGACAGGATTACCACTAAGCTGATAGATATTACCCAAAGATCAGCTTTAGACTACAAACTGCCCAGGACCCTCAAACTGCTAGGTTCATAAAAGACTGACATAAACACTTTTCAGAACTTTGAACTCAAATAGACTTAAACCTAAGACTGCCAAATACGACCAGGCTGGACATTGTAGAAAGCTTAGCAGAAATAACTTCATTAATAGTTTTACTGTATTAGAGTTAAAATCTTTCCTTCTTATTAAAAAAAAAAAAAAAAGGAGGATGCAGATATAATACAGGAATAATAGAGAAAAAGGGTACATTACTGAATCTACTAAAACTATAGAGCTGCTACTAGACAAAAAAAAATCATACATTGGTGTAGATCTTTGTATACTGATACAAAATTAAGGTTATATTTTGGTATTTACCTATGTAATTTTGAAAATGCAATGTGAAATTCTAGTCCTTTTGAAAGCTACTATAAAAACTGCTTAGAATAACTGAGAAATGCAAATTAATAGTCAAGCTTGTGATATTCTCAGATACTAGGTTTGTTAATTACAGAAATATATTTCCTGGGTTTAACAGATACTAAATATCTAGCAACAAGCAATCCAGATATACTAGAGATAGATAAGAGATCTTCAAAAATCTCAGGGATTTACAGAATATGGCATTTAAAGACATTTAATTAATTTATGGCTTTTTTGACAAAAAGACGTGTCAGTTCCTGGCAGCATCCCCTGTACTATGTCAAAGAGGATTAGAGGCATCAGAGAATCTCCATATAGAGTTTGCTTCAAATGTGGCAAAGCTGCAGAACAAAAAACTACCCTTGCCTCAACTGCTGCCAGTATGCTGTCCAAACTGTAGACAACCAGGACACAAAGAAAGTCGAGTGCCAAATTCTGCCAAATTAGTATTAACTTGGAATAATTAGGAAAAGATAGACAAGTCCTCCATAATTCCAGCTTTATAGAAAAATTTGTCAGATATTCTGGGCCAGTAGGCTGAAGAGATGGATGCCCCAATGTTGCAGTGGAATCTTGGATGACTGTCCAGGTGGCCAGCAGTCTCTGTCATTTCCATAGTTTTAGAAACTACTTGCTATGCACTTCCTTTTATTCAGATAATATTTATCCTTCTCACGTCTCTGATAGGGTTGAAGACTAGATAGTTATAATCATACTTAAGCTTAAGTTGTTTAGGATTTAAGAAATGTTTTAAGGTCTAAAAAGCTGTTTCTCTGTTGATAAATGCAAGTTAAAATAGAAAGTGACTTAGGTACAGTACTTTGGACTTATCAAGATAGAATATATGATAGAGTACGTTCTCAAAAGTCACCAAATACTAATGGAATAGACATTGAGAATGACAGTAAATAGTGTATTGATGTTACAGAAAGTCTTTTATTTAAACAAAAAAGGAGAAACTCCAACCCAATGAAGTCACCTACACCCAAGAAAACAGAGACTACAGACAACTTCAAGACAGCAAAACCAAAAGGAAACAAGCACACAAACACACTATTACCACCAACTCCACAATAAACAAGACTACCAGTCTTTGGTCAGTAATATCTATCAACATCATTGGACTCAACTCTCCAATAAAAAGACACACACAAACAGGATCCAACATTCTGTTGCATTCAGGAAACACACCTCAGCAACAAAGATGAACAGTAAATCAGAGCAAAGAGCTGGGAAAAGGTTTTTCCAAACAAACAGACCAGAAAAGCAAGCTGGAGCACCATCCTAATCTAAGAAAATAGACTTTCAATCAAAATTAATCAAAATAGATGGGGAAGGACACTTCATTCTCATCAAAGGAAAACTCCACCAAGAAGACATCACAATCCTCAACATTCATGCCCCAAATACAAAAGCATCTGAATTCCTAAAAGAAATATTATCAAAGCTTAAATCACACATTGATCTGAACACATTAATAGTGGAAGACTTCAACACCCCACTCTCATCAATGAACAGATCATCAAGAAAAAAGCTAAATAGAGAGATAATGAAGCAAACACAGGTAATGAATCAAATGGACCTAAAGATGTCCAGAGAACTTTTCACCCAAGCACAAAAGAACATTTTTTTTTTCTCAGCACCATTGGAACCTTCTCCAAAATTGACCATCTACTAGGTCACAAGGCAAACCTCAACTGATACACGAAAATTGAATTAACCTATTGACTATATCAAATCACCATGAATTAAAGTTAGACCTCAACAACAACAAAAAGCCTACACACTCATGGAAACTGAACAACTCCCTGCTGAATGATCACTGGGTGAGGGAAGAAATAAAAGAAACAAAATAAAGACTCCCTAGAATTCAATGAAAATGTGGAAACAACTTACCAAACTTATAAGACACCATGAAAGTAGTGCTAAGAGGGAAGTTCATAGCACTAAGTGCCTTCATTAAAAAAAAAAAAAAAAATGGAGAGATCCCATGTTAACAACTTAACATATCACCTGAAATCTTTACAAAAGAAGAAGAAGAAGAAGAAGAAGAAGAAGAAGAAGAAGAAGAAGAAGAAGAAGAAGAAGAAGAAGCAAGCACACCCAAGAGGCTTAGATGTCGAGAAATAATCAAACTCAAGGTGGAAATCAACTAATTAGAAACAAAGAGAGCAATATAAAGAATCAAAGAAAACAAGTGTTGGATCCTTGAGAAAAATCAACAAAAAAGACAAATCCCTAAAAAAAACTAAAAGAGAAAGAGACAGTACCCAAATTAACTAAATCAGAAATGAAAGGGGGACATAACAACAGACACTGAGGAAATCCAAAGAATCATTACATCTTATCTCAAAAGCCTGTATTCCACAAAATTGAAAAATCTAAAGGAAATGAACAATTTTCTTGATAGAGTTCACCTATCAAATTTAAATTAAGAGCAGGTAAACAGTTTGAACAGCACTAAGGAAATATAAGTAGCCATCAAAAGTCTCCCAAACAAAAAGAGCCCTGGGCCAGATGGTTTTAGCACAGAATTCTAGCACACTTCCAAAGTGAGCTAACACCAACACTCCTCAAACTATTCCACAAAACAGAAACAGAAGGAACACTACCAAACTCATTCCATGAAGCCATAGTCACCCTGATACCTAACCCACACAAAGAATCAAAAAAGAAAGAAAATTTCAGACCAATCTCTGTTATGAGCATTGATGCAAAAATACTCAATAAGATACTTGCAAACTAAATTCAAGAACACTTCAAACACATCATCCACCATGATCAAGTAGGCTTCATCCCAGGGTTGCAAGGATGGTTCAACAAAAGAAAATTCATCAATAAACAAACTGAAAAACAAAAATCACATGCCCATTAGATCATTAGTTGCAGAAAAAGCCTATGACATAATTTAACACCCCTTCGTTATAAAAGTCTTGGAGAGATCCAGGATAAAAGGCCCAGACATAAACGATAATAACAATAAAGGCTATATACAGGAAGCTGATAGCCAACATCAAGTTCAACTGAAAGACTTAAAGCATTCCCACTAAAATCAGGGACAAGACAATGCTACGCACTCTCACCATATCTCTTCAATATAGTACTAGAAGATCTAGCTAGAACAATAAGACAAGTAAAGGAGATTAAAGGAATACAAATCAGAAAAAAAGAAGTTAAAGTATTAAACTATTCACAGATGATATGATAGAATACATAAGCAACCCAAAAATTGCACTAGAGAACTCCTGAAGCTGAAAAACTCCTTCAACAAAGTGTCTGGACAAGATTAATTAAAAAAAAAAAAAATCAGTAGTCCTCCTGTATACAAAAGACAAATTGGCTGAGAAATAAAGTATGGAAACCACATGCTTCAACAATAGCCACAAATGACAAAGTATCAAGGGATAACTCTAAGCAAGGAACCCAAAGAACTGTATGAGAGGAACTTCAAGTCTCTCAAGAATCTAACTGAAGAATCTCCCATGCTCATGGAGCAGTAAGATTAATGCAGTAAATGGCCATCTTACCAAAGGCAATCTACAGATTCAATGCAATCTCCGTCAAAATAACAACACGGGTGACACAGGATCTTGTCCACGTTAGGAAGTACTTTCCCGCTGTGTAGAGTCCGTCACCCTATAACTTTAACCTTTTACAAGATCAGCAGTTTTGCTTCTGAGACACTAGTAACCATAGCCTATGTCTTCTTTGGAAGGCTGTTCGGTGCAGAGAGCAAACTGGTAGAAACTTGGAAGGACTAGAACAAAACCAACCATAACTAGTAGTTGTCATCTCATCCTGCTGAAGGTGAGGAATAGGAAGCCATATGCCTGTCAAATACCAAATTTAATGACTCAGAGCTGGGTATGGTGGCACATCTTTCTCTAATCATGGCACTTGGAAGGCAGAGGTAGGTGGATCTCTGCCTTTGTGGCCAGCCTGGTCTACAAAGCAAGTTCCAGGGCTACATGGGGAGATATTGTCTCAAAAACAATAACAAAAACAAATATACACACAAAAATAGAATTCAAGGATCCAGGACCTAGGGAGATGACGAGCTCATCAACAAGTACGAGCCCTTATTGTGCCAACATGAGAACCTGAGTTCAAATTTCTAGGATCCATGTAATCACCCAGGTGATAATGGGCAATGGGGGAGGGCTGTCTGGGCTTAATTGCATATACCTGACTAATCAGCTTCTCTGGAGGCAGACAGAGCAAGAGGGTTGTAAATTCAAGCTCACCAGAGCTGGGCAGAGTGGGTTCAAGTCCAACCAGTCATGCTCCCTCTCAAAACAAAGACATTTTAAAAGGAGGGATGTCGCTCAGTGGCAGAGCACTAGCCTACTGTATTAGACACAATGGGTCCAATCCCCAATACTAGGGGAGGAAAGAGAATTCAAAGATCCAAACTTTTCTCCCTGTGAGGTTGCTTATAAAAGCCTGGCGACTCATGCTGTACATCCATACATGCAGACTAAACGCCCATGTGCATAAAATAAAAAAGAAAATTACAGGCTGGAGAGATAACTCAGCAGGTAAGAGCACTGGCTGCTCTTTTAGAGGAGCTGGGTTCAATTCCCAGCACCCACACAGTGGCTCACAACCTTCTGTAACTCCAGCATCTGGAAATCTAACACTCTCTTTTGACCTCCATGAGCATCAGGTATGCATGTAGGCAAAACACTCAGACACATAAAAATAAATAAATTAAAATTAAAAATAAAAACAAAACAATCTTGCCTTACTCATTAAAATTCAACTGCAGAAATAACCACTTTTCAATATTGGATAAGATCCTGCAGACTTTCAGAGCCAGAGATCACATCCTCACGACTGCAATGGACTTAGAGTGCACTCAACCGAGAAAGACAAGCTTACACACCTACTTGCCTCTACATGAAATAAAATAATAGCCCTGTTCATCAGAGCTTATAAACCTTGAGTCACAAATCTCACAGCAGGGGGGATTTATAATAATCAAGTCTTACATTTTTCCTATTTATCCAAATATTAACCACACTTATTTAATGATGAATCCATTCTACCACACAATGAATACTGGCACATTAAGGTTCCAGGGATTCTTCCATGCAAACCTGGTACTTTCCTACCAAATCTCAGTACTCCAGCAGTTTTCACAAAGTCAATTTTGGTTTCCATTGTTTAGAATGAGTAAATTTTTTCTAAATAAACAGAAAACTCCAAAAGGGAAAGAAGACAAGAGGGAGAAGGCATAATGCAGAACAATGACAGCCCAATGGTTTTGTGGTCCCATGGCATCCCACAGTGCAAGGCAGGAAGGAGCCACAGGGATAGGCTATCTGAGGAAAGTGACAGCCTGCGGGGATGTGGTTCAGCGGTACAGTCTTACCTTGCATGTGTGAGACCCTGAGTTCATCCTAGAATAATAATTTTTTAAAAGCTTGCATTTGAGCACTTGAGAGGAATGAAACTCTGTCTCAAGAAAACATGCAAACCAGGCTAAGTATGGTAGTGGTCACCTTTAATCCAAGAACTATGAAGGCAGAAATATGCGGATCTCTGTAAGCTCAATGACAGCCTGGTCTACACAGAGTTTCAGGATACCCAGGGCTACACTAAAAAGGAAAAAAAAAGGGGGTGGGGGGCACTGTGCTGGGATTATAGCTCAGTGTCATAGCATTAGGAAGTGTTGTTATAATGTTCTTATGGAATGTATACAATGTCCCCTTGTTCATTCAAATGCTGATTTCTCTACCCCACTATCTGGTTTCAATCCAGACATTGCATTGTGATATTATTCTAAGCACCACCTGTCTCAAGTTTGTGTAAACATGCCACCATTTGTTCTCTGTATTTTCAATAAAACAATCAGCCAATGCTAAGCAATGGAGAGAATAGGGTGGGACTTCCTGGTGCAGAGGGGAGGGGAGGAGATAGAAACAAATGGGAGAACAAAAATCAGCAGAAGAAGACTAGGAACCATGAGAAGAGATGAACCGGACCTAAGATATGACTAAAAGCAAGTATAATGTGGGAAATCTAATGGAAGGAAACTATGAGGGTTTGGAGGGTTAGGATGAAGTAACTATTGCCCAGCATTGTGCTCTAGGTTAATTAAATACATCCTAGTCTCTGTGTGGTGATTTGAGTGTACAGCTGGTTTAGGAATAACCACTGTTAACTAAAAGTTAAATCAATAATAAATATTAATATCCCACAACAAGGTAGTGAGAGACCAAAAGATTAAAAATTAGCAGCTATTATTTAAGATCTGAACAAGGTGGGTGGAGAAGTCCAGCAATGCCTTGAGGGAAAGAACCCACCTTACTGCATTCTTTCCCCACCCACTAGAGATACAGTTGCTAGGAAACCGGCCCATCCCCTTAGGGAGGGACACCAGATCATTAATGGTTTAGGGACCTTCCTATAGCCAATCAATTCAAAATGCAGCATTTTGACCAATAGATGCTTGCCAGGCAGGAATCGCCCCTGCCTTGGGCATGCTGAGAGGGACCAAAATCTTTAAATCACCCAACTAACCTGAGCACAGCGTGATCGGCTCTCACTGCTTTGGCCGTGGGGGGTGTGGGCCCAAGCTGCAGCTTGTAATGATTTATAATAAAAAGAACCTCATGTATTTACAACAGAATCTATTTATTCCTGGTCTTTTGGGGTTCATGAACTGGGCAAAACAGTAGCATGCCTGGGTTTAATTCCTTAGCAGTGCAAAAACAAACAAGCTTAACAAAGAGAAGGAGGAAGGGAGAAAGAAGAAGGGAGAGACGAAGGAGGAGAGAAGGAGGTAAAGAAGGAGGAGAGGAAAACATCAACCCAAGTGGAGATATGTTATGACAAACAATAATAAAATACATGGGGCCAGCATGCTGGCTCGGTGGTTAAAAGTTCTTGCCACCAAACCTGATGGTATGAGCCTGATCCCTAGAACCCACATAGTAAAAAAGAGCTAACTCAGATTGTCATCTAGCCTCCACAGAGATGCAGACACAGAGTACACATACACACACACACATACCATACCATACATACATACACAATACTTGGAACACAAATATCATTTTTAATGTTTTTACCTTATTAAATTGAGTATGGTAGCTCATGTATATAATCCTGGCACTCAGAAGCCTGAGAAAGGATGATTTTGAGTTCAAGGCCAATCTACACTATACAGCAAGAATCTGTCTAAAACAAACAAAAAAATCATTGGGCCAGCAAGATGGATGGGTGCCTGTCACCAAGCCTGACAACCTGGGTACCATATGTAGGACCCACGTGCTGGAGGGAGAGATTCTCAAAGGTCATCTATACACATGCACTATGGCATAATTCGCTCACACATGTACATAGATAAATAACATTTAAAATAATAATTTAATTATTTTATATTCACTACCTATTATGATAACTTTAAGAGCACCAGACAGAAAAAAAAATCACTTAATGAAATTTAAGTTCTATTTCTCTCCCTCTATAACTTAAATTTATATGTATGTGGGTGTATCTATCTACATATATATATATATATGAGAGAGAGAAATATATATAATATATATTATATATATTATACATACATACATCTCCTCTTGCTGGAGAACAACCCAAGTGATTAACATGTTAGACAAGCCATGTACAACTGGGTCACATCCCAGTCCTCTCATTTATTAAAGTGATATTATGGGCTGAGCAGTGCTCCCTAAAGCTAAAAGATCTGGACACAAAGGCATAAGCTGGGAAGAAGGCCAACTGAAGACAGAGGCAAAGATTAGATTGGGTAAACTAGACAACAAAAGAATGTCAAGGATTGGCAAGAGATGCCTCTTGCTAAAAGGAAAAAAAAAAAAGAGGAAAAGATTTGAGGAGGAAGAGAGGAAAGAAAGGTCTCTAGGAGGGAAGGAGGAGGACCTCTAGAAGAAGAGGGCTTTTAGAAAAGGAGAAGGGCCTTGAGAAGTAGAGAGAGGGAGAGACTTCAGAAGGAGTCAGCCTTGCTAACTCTGCTCATGACTGCAGTTTCCCAGAGCCAACACAGAAGCTGTTATTTTAAGCCACCAATTTTGTGATCATGTGTTAGATGGCTCTAAGAAACTGATACATGATGTAATTAGAAAACCAGGTTAAGGCACAGTGGTTCATGCTTATCATCCCAACGTTTAGAAATCTGAGGCAGGAGGAATGCCATGACTTTTTAGGCCAATCGGGGCTACATAGTGAGTTCTAGACCACTCTGCGCTCCAAAAATAATTAAATTACATACATGGCTTACATTATAACTTTGAGTAATTACTGCAGTAGAGTATAAAGGGAAACCACCTCCTCTTCACTGTGGACATTACAGTTTAGAGTAGAAGGCTTCAGTAGCCCTAAGTGGTTAAGGGCATCCCATGATGCACATGATTTCCCTTGAGCCATCTCATTTGTAAGGATTCCTTTCCTGGGTCAGGTATGGGGAGCACTTCCGGCACCTTCGCGTGCCCAGGAAAATGTCAGTCTGACCATACAGCATTGATGTGTGTGATATATTGTCTACCCAGGAAAAAAAAGGTAAATAGGTCATTTAAGAAACAGTCAGGGCGAGTTCCCTGTGCCATTTCCTGAGACAAACCCCGATCTACGGCCCCCAAGACCAACAACGATTAGGGAGCAGCAGGTAAGAGCCCCCCCCACCCCTCATCTACTGCTTGACAGCTTGCCAGCAACAGTAGCCAGGTCTGCCCAGGGCCCTCTACGCTCCACTTCCTCTGCTCTCCTTTTCCTCTGCGTGCCACATATCCCAGTTCCCCGGCCTGCCCCAATCCCCAGGACCTAACCAATCTGCTGCCCCTGAAACCAGCATAGATCAGGGAGAAGGAGTTCCCTGGCCAGTGCCATTTCCTGAGACACAACCCCATCTGCAGCCCAAGACCAGCACAGCCCTCGACTCCCCTCTCCCCCCCCCCCCCCCCCCGCCATCTACTGGCCATTCCCCAAAACCTACTCAGATCTGAGGCACTGGACACCAGCAGGGAGCAGGGAACAGGGAACAGCAAGAAAACCAGAGGACTGAGGCCATGGGACCACAAGCCCTACCTACACAGCATCGACTTTGAGGTTTCCTGGGTGAGAAGGGACAATTCATGAGCTGGGACAGTTTGGATCTAGGCCACCCTTGGACATCTCCAGCATGTGAGAGTGGTGAACTATTGACGCCCTACACTTAAGGCTACATCTTCCCTCGCTCAGGCAGCAGTGGTGGGGAGTGCATAACCCCAGAAGCCAAACAGGAGACCCAAATTTGAGAGTAGAAAACTGGCTCTCTGAGCTTACCACTTACGCCTGCAGGTGAGTTCCCGGGGCCTTTGTGCTTTGCACAACCACCTGCCAGTGAGTGCTTCTGCAAGAGAGTGCATACAGAGCCCCATATCCAGGGTCCCTATGCTAGTAGGAATACATCAGATCCCTCTCACCCACACCCCTCATCCCCCACCCCACTGTGGGCAACGCAGGGATCTCTGGGACAGCATTCTCAACATTGAAGCTCCTGTTCTGTGGGTCTCCCAGTGGAGTCCAGCCAAGCAATTCCTGGAACCAAGATGGTACAGTTTAGGCAGATCTGAAATCTTGGAGCACAATACCTCAGGGCACCTGCACATGCGCACTGTGCCCACACAAACCCTGCCTGAAATACAGCGGTGCACTTGCTAGTGCTTCTCCCTCACATTCCATCCTTACAGGCAGGCACACCTCCACACACACTCCTGCACTTGCGCACTTGCACCTGTGACCTCCCTCCCTTAATTGCATCTGAAACACCCAACAACCACTCTTGACCCAGTGGACTCTCTCATCTTCCTGAAGAATACTCCAGACCCCAGAGACAAAAGGACCCAGTCTGCAGTACAAGCTCCAGGAACAAACAGTGAAGGCTACTGACCTTCAAGATGGCTAGAGGCAGGCGGAAGAACATATCCAACCAAAATCAAGATATCATGGCTTCACCAGCAACTCCCAAAATCAATGACTATTTTAATTCATCAGAAACACAGGAAAATTATTTTGAAGTTATGCTTATCAAGTTATTTGAGGCACATAAATAAGAAACAAACAAAACTCTCAAGGAAATAGCCATAAAACTAGAGGCACATAAAGAGGAAACAAAGGAAAATAGATGTCATCGTGGAAACACAGGAATCCACATTCAAACAGAAATGGCGCAAGGCATGAAAAGAGAATTAGAATCAATAAAGAAAACACAAACAGAAAATCCTGGAGTTGGAGATCTTAGAGAAAAGATCAGGAACCACAAAGGTAAGCATCACCAACAGAATACAAGAGATGGAAGAGAGAATCTCAGGCGCTGAAAATACAATTGCAGAAATTGCTACATCTCTAAAAGAAAAAATAAAATCGGAAAAGTCCCAAACACAAAACAATCAAGAAATCAAGGACACCATGAAAAGATGAAATATAAGAATCATAATAGATGAAAAAGAAGGGTCCAGGTGCCAAGGTCCAGAAAATAATTTTGAACACCAAATAAACTAGACCACAAAAGAAACTCATCACATAATAGTCAAAACATTAAATCTACAGAACAAAGAAAAAACTTTAAAAGCAGCAAGGGAAAAAGGCCAAGTAGCATATAAAGGTAGACCTATCAGAATCACACCAGACTTCTCAACAGAAACCATGAAATCCAGAAGGGCCTGGACAGGTGTCATGCAGACTCTAAGAGAGCAGATGTCAAACCAGACTTCTATACCCAGCTAAGCTTTCAATCAACATAGATGGAGAAAACAAAATATTCCATGACAAAACTAAACTTAATATCTACACAGTAACCCAGTCCTACAGAAGATACTAGAAGGAAAACTCCAGTCTATAGCCAAGAAAACACAGGTCATAGATAACCTCACAACAACAACAACAAAAACTAGCACACAAACACACTATCACCACCAACTCTACAATAAAAGAAACTAACATCTATTGGTCACTATTACCTATCAACGTCATTTGTCTCAACTATCCAATAAAAAGACACAGACTACCAGATTGGTTGTGGAAACAGGATGCATCATTCTGCTGCACCCAAAAAACACACCTTTGCAACAATGACAGATACTACCTCAGAGTAAAGGGCTGGAAAAGGTTTTCTAAGCAAAGAGACCCAGAAAACAAGCTGGAGTAGCTATCACAATATCTAATAAAATAGACTTTCAACCAAAATTAATCAAAAAAGATGAGGAGGTACACTACATTCTCATCAAAAGAAAAAACCCAACATGAGGACATCACAATCCTGACCATCTATGCCCCAAATACATGAGCACCTGCATTCATAAATGAAACATTATTAAAACTCAAATCACACATTGATACCAACACCTTAATAGTGGGAGACTTCAACACTCCACTCTCACCAAGGGACAAAAAAATCTAAACAACTGCTAAATAGGGAAATAATGACACAGAGATCCTAAATCAAATGGACCTAATAGATGTCTATAGAACTTTTCACCCAACTCAAAAGAGTATACCTTCTTCACAACACCCCACAGAAACTTCTCCAAAATTGACCATATAGTCAGACACAAGGCCAACCTCAACATATACAAGATTGAAATAATCCCTTGTATCTTATCAGACCACCATGGCCTAAAACTAGACCTCAACAACAAGGAAATAATAGCTTATATATGCATGGAAACTAAACAACTCTACTCAATGACAGCTGGATGAAGAAAGAAAGAAAAAAGTTTGAGCCATCTCATACAAGCAACTTAACAGCACATCTGAAAGCCCTAGAAAAAGGAAGCAGACACACCCAAGAGGAATAGACAGAAATAATCACTCAGGGCTGAAATCAATAATTTAGAAACTAATAAAACAATACAAAGAATCAATGAAACCAACAGCTGTTTTTTTAAGAAAAGCAACAAGATAGACAAACCCTTTGCCAAACTAACTAAAAGGCAGAAACTATCCAAGTCAGCAAAATCAGAAATGAAAAGGGGGACATAATGACAGACTCTGAGGAAATCCAAACAATTATTAGGTTTTATTTCAGAAGCCTACATACCACAAAATTTGAAACTCTAAATGAAATGGACAATTTTCTTGATAGATTCCATTAACCAAAGCTAAACCAAGACGAGGTAAATAGATTTAACAGTTCTATATACCCCAAGGAAAATAGAAGCAGTCATCAAAAGTCTCCCTGCCAAAAAAGAAGCCCAGGGCCTAATGGTTGCAGGGCAGAATTCTACCAGACCTTTAAAGAAGAGCTGACGCCAATACTCTTCAAATTATTCCACAAACTAGAAACAGAAGGAACATTGCCAAACTCATTCTATGGCCTCATTCTTTGGGGCCATAGTAACCTTGATACCTAAACCACACAAAGACCCAACAAAAAAGGAGTATTTCAGAACAATCTCCCTTATAAACAATGATGCAAAAATACTCAATAAAATACTTGGAAACTGCATCCAAGAACACATCAAAGTTATCATCCACCATGACCAAGAGGCTTCATCCCAGACATGAAGGGGTAGCTCAATATGAAGAAATCCATCAGTGTAATCCACCATATAAACAAACAGAAGAAAAAACCCACATGATTATCTCCTTAGATGCTGAAAAAGCATTTGACAAAATCTAACACCCATTCATGTTTAAAGTTTTAGAAAGATCAGGGATACAAGGCACATACCTAAACATAGTAAAGACAATATACAGCAAGCCTATAGCCAACATCAAACTAAACAGAGAGAAATTTAAATCAATCCCACTGAAATCAGGGACATAGCAAGGATGCCCACTCTCTCCATATCTCTTCAACATAGTACTTGAAGTCCCAGATGATATGATAGTATACATGAGTGACCCTAAAAATTCTACCAGAGAACTTCAGCTGATAAACACCTTCAGCAAAGTGGCTGGATACAAAATTAACTCAAAAAAATCAGTAGCCTTCCTGTATACAAAAGACAAAAGGGCTAAGAAAGGAATTAAGGAAACAACACCCTTTACAATAGCCACAAATAACATAAAGTATCTTGGTGTAACTCTAACCAACCAAGTGAAAGACCTGTATGGGGGGAAAAAAAAAGCTTCAAGTCTCTTTCTTCATGTCTGAAGAAAGAAATTGTAGAAGATACCAGAAGATGGAAAGATCTGCCAGGCTGAATTAACATAGTGAAAATGGCTATCCTACCAAAAGCAATCTACAGATTCAATGCAATTCCCATCAAAATATCTACAGAACTTGAAAGAACAAGTCTCAGTTTTATATGGAAAAACAAAAAACCCAGAATTGCCAAAAACATCCTGTACAACAACAGATCATCTGGAGGTATCTCCATCCCTAATCTCAAGCTGTACTATAGAGCAACAGTAATAAAAACTGCATGGTACTGGCACAGAAACAGAATGGTGGATCAATGGAACTGAATAGAAGACCCAGATTAAACACACACACCTACAGATAAACTTGATTTTTTACAAAGAAGCCAAAATCATACATTGGAAAAAAACACAGCATCTTCAAAAAATGATGCTGGTCTAATTGGATGTCTACATGTAGAAAAATGCAAATAAACCCATATTTATCACCCTGCACAAAACTTTGAGGTGGATCAAAGACCTCAATATAAAATCATACACACTAAATCGGTTAGAAGAAAAAGTAGGGTAGAGCCTAGAATTCTTTGGCACAGGAGACAACTTTCTGAACAGAACACCAACAGCACAGGCTCTAAGCACAACAATCAATACATGGGACCTCATGAAACTGAAAAGCTTCTGTAAAGCAAAGGACGCTGTCGTCAGAACAAAACGACAGCCTACAGATTGGGAAAGGATCTTCACCAACCCTATATCTATCTGACAGAGGGCTATAATTCAGAATATATAAAGAATTTAAGAAGTTAAACACCAACAAACCAAGTAATCCAATTAAAAAATGGGGAACAGAGATAAACACAGAATTCTTAATAGATGAATATCAAATGAGAGAAAAACACTTAAATACTCAATGTCCTTAGTCATCAGAGAGAAGCAAATCAAAACAGCCCTGAGATTTCACCTTACACCCATCAAAATGGCTAAGATCAAAAACTCAAGTGACAACACATGCTGGCGAGGATATAGAGAAAGGGGAACACCCCTTCATTGCTGGTGGGAGTGCAAACTTGTACAACCTCTCTGGAAATCAATCAGCACTTTCTCAAAAAACTGGAAATAGTTCTACCTCAAGAACCAGCTATACCTCTCCTGGGCATATACCCAAAAGAAGCTCTACCATACAACAAGGAGATTTGTTCAACTATGTTTATAATGACTTTATTCATAATAGCCAGAATCTGGAAACAGCCTAGATGTCCCTCAACCAAATAATGGATACAGAAATTGTGGTACATTTACACAATGGAATTAAAAACAAAGAATTCATAAATTTTGCAGACAAATGGATGGAACTAGAAAATATCCTGAGTGAGATAACCCAGAAACAGAAAGAGGCACACGGTATACACTCACTTATAAACAGATATTAGACAGGATAACGATACAACAATCCACAGACCCAAAGAAACTAAGTAACAAGGAAGGCTCAACAGAAGGTGCTGGAATGTCACTCAGAAGGGAAAATACAATAGACAAAAGAAGTGGATGAAGAGAGGGAACTGGACAAGAGATTGAATGGGAAGTGAAACAAGGGTAGGGATCAGATGTGGGGAGAATGGGTGTGGGAGGCAAGAAGGCTCGGAATAGGAAGGGAAACTGGTAGGGGGGGCACCTCTGTGTCAAGCTGGAGGCCTATGTCAAGGGAGGACATGGGTGTTATTCTAGCTGACACTCCTAAAGGGCAGGGGAAGACATGAAGACTGAAGTGACCACCTCCTAGCCAGACAGATCTAGTGGAAGAAGGGAAACAACCAACAAACCCTGTAAATCCAAAAATTACCCTGCCTACAAGAAGTGGAGAGATAAAGAGGAAACAAAGATTGAGGGAATGTTCAATGAATAATTGGCCCAACCTGAGACCCAGCCTGTGGTAGACAGGCAGCCCCTGACACTCATAATGATACTCTGCTATGCTTGCAAACAGGAGCCTCACATGACTGTCATCTGGGAGGCTCCAGCAAGCAGCAGAGCAGGACAGATGTTGGGACTTGCAGCCAAGCATGAGGCAGAGCTCCAGGGATCCTGCGGAGTGTTGGGGGAAAGATGGAAGGACCTAGAGGGAACAGGATCCTTACAAGAAGACCAACAGAGACAACTAACCCAGTCCTCAGAGACTGAGACATCAACTAAGACACATGCATGATCTGGACCTAGACTGCCTGGACACAGATAGCTTATGGGTGGCTTGGTCTTCATAAGGCGTGCCTGGGGAGTGGAGCGGTGGGACTCTAGTGCCTTCTTCCGGATCACTTCCCCCTTGCAGGGCTGCCTTGTCTGGCCTCAGGAGATGAAAATATGCTCAGTCCTGATGTGACTTAATGTGCTGGGGGAGGCTGATATGGGGAGAAGGAGGCTCCCCTTTTCTGTGGGAAAAGGGAGAAGACAAAAGGAGTCAGACTGGGAGGAGAGGGGAGAGGGGGACGCCTTTGGGATGAAAAGTATATTTAAAAAGAAAAGAAAAATAAATTTTAATAAGAAAGAAACAGTCAGTGCAAAATGGGGTGTATCTCAGTGATACAGTGTTTGCCTAGAATGTACAAACAGTGGGTTCCAACCCCAGCACCAGAAAGATAGATAGATGATAGATAGATAGATAGATAGATAGATAGATAGATAGATAGATAGATAGATAGATAGATAGATTGATAGATTGATAGATAGATAGATAAAACAGTGAGCTCAATTACCCTTGGCTGCTAAGAAAACATTTCTGGCATGTGCTTTAAGCTGTAACTACCAAGCACTCCACTTTGGCCTTCATCTCTTCTTCCAAATTTACTGCCTGGCCACTGCTCTCAGAGATAAGGGGTCCCCTTGGAAACACCTCTTCTATAGTTCTGGTAATTAAGTGTGACAGCTGCTGTCTAAGAGAACGCATTGCAGGGTTAGCCTGGCGGCCTTATCTGAGTAACAGCTGAAGGACAACCTTTCAGGGAGTTCTCTGCCAAGCCAATTACCACAGCAGCCAGCAACCTTGGCACCAAGAAGGAGCCAGCTGTCCAGGTGACGTCATCTCTCCAAGAGCAAGTCTGTGCAGAGGAGACATATCCAAGGAAGAAGAAAATGCTCTCCAGAAGCCTGAGACAAAAAGTGGTTTTATCCTCATAAGCAGATCCTGGATATGCAGTGAATGCAATGACTTTCTTACCATGAACAGAAGGCATTAGAGCGGCTCTAAGGAGCTGAGCCAGACAGACATGTAGTCACATCCAGACAGACAAGAGAGACAGGGGATCACAGTTTTCTTAGTGTAAATGTACAAGTATTTGTGATATATGGGGGCCATCCAGGGAAAGAGGAGAAAAACAGCCAGGATGTCCAACAGTATTCAGTCATGCTGAAAATATAGATTGACTCAAGTTGGTAGAAAACTCAGGAAGAGAAAAATGATGAGAAATAAATGGCAAAATCACTTCTCAGCCCTCAAGTTCAGACCAAGTATAGGAAAACAGTGTGGGGAAAAAAAAAAGGATGAATTTAGATTCATTCATATTATCATTTACGTGCTGCTGTGCTGGGAGAAACAACGGCATTTGTATCTTCCCCTCACCCTGTAAGAGGAAGATATGAGGTATCCACACTTAGAGCCAAGCTGAGGCTGGGAGCTGTCTCCATAATGTGGAAGCACAGATCCTGTCCTAGCATGGGTTTGGGAGCAGGGCCAGTGGGTATTGTATTTTCTAACTCCCAGCTCTGAAATTTGACAGACATAATATTTAAAAGTCAAAACAGGCTCATGGCTCAGTGGGTGAAGGCACTTCTCACCAGGCCTCATGCTCTTAGACTGATCTCTAGAACCCACATGACAGAAATAGAGAATTAACTCAACAAACTTGTTCTCAGACATCCATAAGCACATTGTGGTACATTCACACCTACACATATACACACAATGAGTAAATAAATATACATTAAAAAATAAAAATCAGGACTTAGAGAGACAACTCCCAGTTAAGAGCACTGATTGCTCTTCCAGACCCAGGCTCTATTCCCAGCACCTACAGCAAAGCTCACAAGTGTCTGTTAACTCCAGCTCATGGGAGTCCAGTACCATACATATAAAAGTTTTTACAAATATCTTTTTTTAAAAAATTAAAAGAGGGGGTGGAAAGACGGCTCAGTAGGTAAGAGCACAAACTGCTCTTCCAGATGACTCAAGTTCAATTCTCAGCACCTATAACTCCTGTTTGAGGGAATCACACACACACACACACACACACACACACACAGAGACACGGTCAAAGCACCAATGTACATAAAATAAAAATAAATTATTTTTAAAAATTAAAGGAAGGAGGAGCTGAGGATAAACCTGCAAGTATGAGGCCTAAGAATCAACTCAGAGGTGGGGGCAGGGGAAGGAAGAGGAGGAGGAAAAGGAAGGAATGAGGAAGAGGAGGAAGAGGAAAAAGAGGACGAGGAAGAAGCAGCAGCAGCAGCAGCAGCCCGACATGGTGACTCACAGCAGTACGCAGGAGGCTGAGGCAAGGGTATCAACACAAGGGGCTGGAGAGATGGCTTAGTATTTAAGAGCACTGGCTACTCATGCAGAGGACCTAGCTTTAGCACCTCATGGAGGCAATTTACCAACCGTAACTCTAGCTCCGGGGGATCTGATGCTCTGTTCTGGCCTTCCTTCCACTTATGGCATATATTCACAGAGACACACATACAAAAAATTAAAAATTAAATCTTAAAAAAAATAACATGGAAATATGCTCAGTATCATTAATGACTAGGAAATACCAACACAAACTACCGTCAGCAAGCTACAAGGGAGAAAGAAGAGCACTGATGGAAATTATGCAAAATATACTTCACGTAGGAACTATGAAGAGCACCTGATATGGACAATAATAGAACAGTACCTCAGAAATTAAAAACAGCGTTTCCATTTGTTCCAACAATTCCACTTACAACCATGTATTTTAAGAAATTGAAGCAGTAGAGCATAGAGACTGAAGAGGACATCCTCTAACTAGACTAGTCTTCTAGTAAAGGGTGAGGAACACCAACCCACCCACAAAAACTTGGACACCAAATAAGAAAAAAAAAGAAATCGAAGCAGTAATGTGCTTGTCTAGAAGACTGAGGACTTGGGTTCAAGCCTCAACAATCAAGAGAGAAAAAAACTATTGCAGGAAATCAAAACAGGTATTTGTCACCCATATTCTAGCTGCCTTATCTATTTAGCACAGTAGCCAAAAGTCAGAAGTAATGCATGAATAGGTAAAAATATCCTGGCATATGTAAACAATTTCATGTTGTTTGAAATATAAATTTATGAAATATCTATGCCTCTATGTAAGAATTTGTATGTGTATGGCCATGTGCATGCCTACGTATGTGTGTGTACATGCATGTGAGCATGTGTATGTGTGTGTGTACATGAGGGCCTGTGTGATTTGCCCTTGAAAGGAAATCCTGACTTGTTCTACAATGCTAAATGTGAAGGTATTTTGCTAAGTAAAATAAACCAACCCCAAAGGGCAAACACTGATGACTTCACTTCTATGAAGAGCCAAGTTTATAAAGATAAAAATCCAGTAGTGAGTGAATATGATCAAAACATATCCTATAACATGTATGAAATGTCAAAGAAAAATGAAAAATATTCATAAAAAGGAGAACGGTACTGGCAAGACATCTAAGCAAGTAAAGCAATTGCTGTACAAGCAGGACAGCCCAAGTCAATCAATCCCAGGATCCCAGAGAATTGATGCCACAAATTTGTCCTCAGACCTCCATAAACAATGTGCCCAATACTCACCCCCCCACACACACACAATAATATAAAAATAAGGCAGCGGGGATGACTACTTTATTCCCAGCACTTGGGAGACAGAGGCAGGTAGATCTCTGAGTTCAAGGCCAGCCTGGTCTACAAAATGGGTTACAGGACAGCCAGAGCTACATAGAGAAGTCTTGCCTTGAAAAATCAAAAATAAATAAAAGTAACAAAAATCTTTAAAGTAGAGAGCAGTTGCCACAGGTTAGAAGAGGAAGAAGAGCTAGTGCCTATTAATCCTCAGATTTAATCTGTTCACTCAGTTTTCCAAGCTGAAAAGTTTTTCTTGGTGAATGATTGTGATGGCTGCCCAGCGTAAGCTTTTTGAAGGTTTGTTTGTTTATTTATATATATATGCCTGTGTGTGTGTGTGTGTGTGTGTGCTGTGAACATGCAGGTATCCACAGAACCCAAAAGGAGTCAAAGCCCCTGGAACTGCAGTTACAGGTGAGTAGCGAGACATGTGCTGGGAACTGAACATAGGTCCTCTGCAAGAGCAGTCAATTCTAATACTGAGCTCTCTCTCCAGCTCCAAATGTAAGCTTCTTAATGTTACTGAACTATAGACTTAAAATGGTTATGATGACAGTTTTCTGAAAGTATCATTCTGTAGTCCAGGCTAGATTAGAACTCACAGCACTTGTCCTGGTTAGTTTTGTTTTTGTCAACTTGACACTTAACAACTTGACACAAGCTAGAGTTATCTAGGAAGAAACATTTTTCTCAATTGAAAACAATATTTGCATAAAATTGGACTGAAGCACAGTTTCTTCACTAATGAGGGAGACTGATGAGAGACGACACAGCACACTGTGGGTAGAGCCGACTCTGGTCAAATGGTCCTGATTGGAAAGCAGGCTGAGCAGCATGTCACGGGCAGCAAGCTAGCCTCTGGGTCCCTGCCCCGACTTCCCTGGATGACAGGCTGCAAAATGCAAAACTGAATAAATCCTTTCCACCTCAATCTCCCAAGTGCTGGATTTACAGGCATAAGCTGTCAAACTGTGAAAAGGTTCTACATTTTTCAAAGTTCTTTGGTTCTGAAGAGATGGTTCAGAGGTTATGACACATGCTGATCTTGCTGCAGACTCAGCTTTGGTTCCCAGCACCCACAGGGTAGCTCCCAGAAACTGTATCTTCAGTTCTAGGAGATCTGATGTCCTCTCTGACCTTCATGGGCATTAGATATGCATGTGGGGGTGCATATGTATTCATGAAGGCAAAACACTCAAACACACAAAAAAAGTACAGCCTGTAACCCCAGCTCTTAGGAGGCAGAGGCAGGTGGATCTCTGTGAGTTCAAGGACAGCCTGATCTACAAAGTGAGTCTAGGACAGCCAGGGCTACACAGAGAAACCTTGTCTCAAAACTAATTTTTTCTAGTGATGTGGCTACGGCCCAGAAGTAGAAAGTTAGTAGAAAGAAGTAGAAAGTAGAAAGTCTAACATAGATGGAGCCTCATGTTTAATCCCAAGTACCACCAACACAGTTTCCTTGTAAGAAGCATTTTTTTTTTTTTTTTGCCATGTGGAACTGTTTTTAATTTTATGTATTGCCTACCATGCAAGCATATGCCTTGAATACTAGCATGAAAGAGGCAAAGATGGGAGGATCCCTATGAGTTGGAACCCAGCCTGGTCTACCTAGCAAATCTCAGGCCAGCAAGGGCAACACAGTGAGATCCTATCTAGGAAAACAAAAATGAAGAAACAAAAGATGGCTCAAGTGAGAAAGGGGAAATAGAATAATGCACGCCACCGCACACATATGGAAGCCGCTGGACAACTTTAAGGAGTTGGTCCTCTCTGCTCACCGTGTGTGGAGTCATCGGTAGAAAATGTCTCAAATCAGTTGTTTAGTATCTCTGACAACTGCAGAAAGTCGAGTGCTGTGATCATATTCACCCTGTCTCTCTCCTCGCTGGGTATTGGACCCAGGTCTCAAGCTTGCTGGTCAGTAAGCCACATCTTCATCCCAAAAAAGCATCTCTTCCACCTCTTCCTTCTCTTCTCCCACTTTTTTTTTTTTTAATAGTTAAACAGGGTCTCACTGTGCACTCCATGCTGGCTTCACTTTTGTGGTGCTCCTCTTGGCTTAGCCTCCCAACTGCTCAATTACAGGTATGAGCTAGCCAAGTTTTCTTCTTGATTTAATATTGTCAACACCTAAGAGAGATCAACGGTACTGATATTTCCCTAAGTGGATATGAAGTCAAATCACATTCTAAATACTATGTACCCATGGATTTAGCGCTGTTGTTAGCATGAGTCGGAGAAATTTCTTTTTGTAGAAGGTAACAGTTAATGCAGAATCTTCTAACTGGTAAAAAGTATTCTGAATACATAACTGTTGGGTGTTCAGTCCTTAACTAGATGTCTATATCTATCGCCTCCTCCAGAGCTTAGAGAACAACATCGAAGAGAGGGTGGGTTGGTGAGTGCAGTGAAACACTTCTGGGTGTGACATGGCTGTCCTGTCATGATGGACGTGTGTTCATACAGCAGCGGCTGGTATGCTGGAGACCGACTCAAAGATAATGCCCCACCTCCACTACCACATACACAGGGTATCAGTATGTAGCCCAGGTGAGCCTCAGACTTGATATCCTCCTGCCTCAGCCTCTCAATTGGAACTCTTTAAGGAGGGAGGAGGAAGGGAGATGGAAATTTGACATAGAATCTCAGATTGTATCCTAGTCTGGCCTAGAACTCACTATGTAACTCACCCTTCCATACGGTTGCTTTGGAAGCCCAGATTCTCACGAAGGCCACATAAACAGCCCAACCTGTGAAACAGACCTTGCAGCCCATATTCCCAAATACCTACACCAGCTTTCTGCTCAGAGCTCCAAGCAGGGCTGTCTTCAGCACCAACAGCCCCCTTTCAACTCTCCTACCCTTCATTCTATGGGCCTTCTCCAATTTCTAGAGCTCAGTAACATTTTGGCTCAATGCCTCACCCACCACCTTCTGATTCTGAGACTCATACCTTCAGCAGTTTAGCTGCCAAGAAGTCCTTCAAGCCATTCTGGTTGTAAGGACACTTCCTCTGTCTCCGGCATATCGCTATTCTCAACCCTCCTCTTGACAAACACAAAAAATAAAATTTTAATAAAAATAATGAAAACCTTGCTCTGTCCAAAAATCTCAAAATAATTTTTTTAAGTAAAGAAAAAGGACCAATAAAAGGCAGTATCAGACAATGAGGATGAATGGAACACAAACAAAAGGAGAGTCACAAAAGAGGATATAAAGGCAATTTTCTAACTTCAAGTCTGTTGGGGTTTTTTTCTCTTTTCTTTTTTTCCTCTTTCAGGGGGCTGGAGAGATGGCTCAGAGGTTAAGAGCACTGGCTGCTCCTGAGGTCCTAAGTTCAATTCCCAGCAACCACATGGTGGCTCACAACCATTTGAAATGAAATCCGGTTCCCTCTTCTGTTATGCAGGTGTACATGCAAACACACATTGTATACATAATAAATAAATAAATCTTTTTTCCCTCTTTCCTGGCTTTTTCCCCCCTTTGGTGTGTGTGTGTGTGTGTGTGTGTGTGTGTGTGTGTGTGTTGAAATTCATTAAAATGTAATTGATAGTGAAAGTCTAAAACTCTTCAGAATGACCTTCCTAACTGCATAGAAGTTCACTGAGATTCACAGTGTTTGGAACTTGGTATCTACCATGATCCAGCTGGGTGATATTTTGTGAGTTCATTTTAATAAGGTGATTTTCTCTTTAGACACTGTCTGACTACATAGCCCTAGCTAGCCTAGAACTGGCTGCATAGACCAGGCTGGCCTTCAACCCACACAGATGTGCCTGCTGCCTCCCCATATGAGTTTAAAGACATGAGCCACCATACCCAGCACAGTAAGATGATTAAAAAAAACAAAAAAAAACAAAAAAAACTCTGCCAGGTGGTGGAGGCAAATGCCTTTAATCCCAGCACGAGGGAGGCAGAGGTAGGCGGCTCTCTGTGAGTTCGAGGACAGCCTGGTCTACAGAGAGAATTCCAGGACAGCCAAGGCTACACAGAGAAACCTTGTCTCAAAAAAAAAGCCAAAAAAGAATCCCCATTAGGGACTGACAATATGGTTACAGAGAACAGAGGATCAACTCAGAGCACCCACATGGCAACTCACAAGCATCTTTATCTCCAGTCCCAAGAGACCTAATACTCTCTTCTGGCCTCCATAGTCACCCGGCATGCATATGATGCAGACATACACGAAAAACAAAAAACACCCATGTGAATATATATAAAATAAAATGTCTTCTTTTTTTTAAGTCTTGCTTAACCACCCTGTAGAACATTTAGTTCTTTTCAAGACAGCTACAGTATAAATCATCCATCTTACTTTCCCAACATCCCCATACAAAGGCCAGATGAATATCTCAGTGATGGCCTGAATTTACATAGCTGGCAAAGAGCAAGGGGCCAAAACCAATTCCAGAACTGAGCTCTGGCACTTGACAGTGTCCTGTGGCATGTCCTTCTTAAAGTGCAGGAACACAGAGCTGGGCGGGCTGGCATACACCTGTGGGACATCACTCAGCAGGTGAAAACAGCAGGGCCTGCAAGGTCATCCTGGCTATACAGGCAGTTGAAGACCATACTAGGCTACATGAGAACCTGTCTCAGTGTGCTCCCTCTGCCAAGAAAGAACGTGAGTATTGATGAATGCAGCCACACGTGTGAATCGCAAAAACACTGCTGAATGGAAGTAAACATGCATTATGTAATACTGTTTTTCTGGTGATGTCGGTGGTAGTGGTACTAAGAACGGAACCCAGGGTCATTCCACCTCTTAAGCTTTCCTTTTACTGTTTTTCTTTGAAATAAGATCTAAATTGTGCCCAGGCTACCAGGCTAGCCTTAAATTCATTCTGTGGGCCCAATAGTAACTGATTTTTGAATCCTCTTAATGGAGCAGCTAGAGTTATGAGGCCTCCACCACCAAATGACCAAAAAAAAAAAAAAAAAAAAAAAAACTCAGTCAGTTCAAAAGTAGCTTCTTGGGGTGAGGTGGGGTAGAAGAGCAGTAAGATGGAAGTCTCCAAAATGAAAGAAATGTTCTTGCCTGGGTGTAGTGTGACACACCAGTAATTCAGGCACTTGCAAAACTGAGGCAAGGGGATTGCCACAAGTTCAAGGCCAGCCTTCATTACACAGTGAGTTACAAGCCAGTATGAGCTACACAAGTAGCATCCTGTCTCAGGCTTGGATATAGATTACTTAGAATGTGTCAGGCCCTAGGATCAATCCCCAGATCTCTTCTCACTTAAAATACATATATATAATATTTTTTAACACAATGCCTGCTGGATATGGCAGGAAGGAATTCCCTAGGCACTGTCATTAACTTCTCTGTTTTCCTCCTGTGTGGCACTTACCAACATTCTGTTATTTTCTTTTTTACCATCTGCTTCTGCTACCAGAAAGCAAGCTCTACAAGAATAAGGACCCATCTGTCACTACACCCCCACAGCATCTTCATCAATGCCTGGCACTCTGAGTAACAATGCTGAGTGAATGGAAAAGCTGGTGTCACTATCTATAATCCACACCTATGAAGCCCAAGTCTGGGAACTACTCGAAGCCTCCCTGGGCCACATAGATTGAAAGTAGCATGTTAGAATTCGAACCCAGGCCTGTGTTCTAACCACCCTGAGGTTTGGGCCTCTTCACTTTCTTTGCTTGTTTTCAGTCAGTTCACACAACTGTCTCCTACCCTTCCCCACCTGTCCCTAACTTAAGATGGTTCTCTCTGCAAGGGCTTTAAATTTGATCTTTCACTTTACTTTTTCTCTTCCTCCATTATTGTCTCTCTGGCAAGAGGCTCTTTTACACACATAGCAATGTTGAGCCTAGGTACTGTTCGGATTCAAGAAGGGTTAGGTAGTCATTCTTGCTGGGTCATGCAATCCCAGCTTGCATGACTCACTTGTTTTTTCAAAGTATGCTGACCTTGGCTTCCCTGGCATTCTGCCAGCCCATTTCAGCACCAGCTTGTTAGAGCAGGTACAACTAGTGCTGCCACCATCCGTCACTAAGACAGACACTGGCATTCCTCGGTCTGGGTCCTGTCTTGGAATCTACTGTACAGCAAGGGAAGGGGAGGATTCCCAGATGGCTGCACCAAGGCACTTACTAATAGGAAATGGAACATACAATCTACATAGAATTTCGCACTCCAGCCCATTGTTCCCTGAGGCACCAAAGAGATAAGTCTATGCCTCCTTCAGAGAATAGGTGATGTTCATTCCAAGGGAATGGTTCACTGTTTTCCGAAATCAGTATGTTCATGATTTAGAAGCAATAACGCTGGGCGTGGTGGTCTACGTCGGCAATGCCACACTCATGGGGGTGGAGGCAAGAGGATCAGAAGCTAAAAATCAACCTTGGCTACACAGAAAGTCTGAGGCCTGACTGGGTTTACAAGTGACCTTACCCCAAAGGTGAAAAAGGAGGTGAGGGAGGGGGATGAGAGAGGAAGGGAAGGAAGAGAGTGATGAAGGAAGATTAGCTAACTCCTAAACAAACAAAAAACAGACAACCTAATGCCAACATTACCTAAAAAAAGGCAATGTATTAAAAAAAGAGTATAAATAGGAGCTATACAATGTAGCTATATTCACAACTGATGTTGTTTCTGTTTCATTAATGTAATAGACTTAAACTTTCTGGAAGAACCTTTTTTGTACTATATATATAGATTAATTTTAGATCATTGTTTGGTTGACTTTTTGAGACAGGGTTTCTCTATGTGGTTCTGACTGGCCTGGAACTCCCAGAGATCCACTGGCCCTGTTTCTGAGTGCTGGGATTAAAGGCATATAATACCCACCATGCCTTTAACCACAGTTATTATGTCTTTATGAAAGTATGATTCTAATATACAGAGAAGGACAAAGTACTTGCAGAAATCCATCTTTTAGTTGCTGTTGATTTTGGTGCTTTGACATAAACTCTTCCTTTGTAGCCTTGGCTTGCCTCAAACGTGAGATTCTCCTGCTCAGAATCCCTAGATGGGATTCTAGGGCTGTGCCACCCCACCTGGCAGAAACTCACAATATATGTTCTGAGAAGAATTAAAATGCAGTTCTGTCTTCTCTTTGCTTGGTCTTGTAGCAGAAACCCAGGCAATGAGAAGAGCATTGTTACTGAATCTAACCTGAGGACAGATGATAGAGAAAGAAAAGTGAGTTTGGGGCCAACAGAAGACACAAAGATGACACTATTCTCAATAACAACCAGCAGCAAAAATAAGTGACACGAGTCTATAATGCCAGCACTGAAGAGCCAGCCTGGACTAAATAATGAAACCCTATCTGAACAGACAAAAAAAAAAGCCAGCCACGAGCAAGCAGAACCACAACTTGGAGCTGCCTTAGCTCCAGCAGCCAGCTCTTCTTTGGATCCAAAGCTACAAAGTCCTCTTAGGGCTTCGGCTTCTCTTTTTTTTTTTTTTTTTCAAGACAAAATTTCACTCTGCCATGCAGAATAATCTGAACCTCACTATGAAAGCAGGTTAGCCTCAAATTTTGGGCAATCGCTGCCTCAGTACTGGGTGGTCCAGGATTATAGGTATAAGCCACCATATATGGCTACCTGCCCTACCTTTAAAAGTGTTTTCTTGCCAAGCTTGGTGGTACATACCTTTAATCCCAGTACTCAGGAGGCAGAGCCAGGTGGATCTCTGTGAGTTCAAAGCCAGTCTGGTCTACAAAGCAAGCTTCAGGACAGCCAGGGCCATTACACAGAAAAACCCTGTCTTGAAAAACCAAAAAATAAAATAAAATACAGTGTTTTCTTTCCTCTAGTCTCAGAAAGCCTCTCTATATAAAATTATCATTTTATGCAATAGCTGTTTTTGGGTGCCTGGTGTGTATGAGAGATAGTCTTTGTGCTATACGAAATAAGTCAAAGTCATGGGACTTAGAACATGGGCAAGAAATGGGTTTTAAACTTTTGGTCTCTAGAGCAGTTACTTACCCTTCCTGGGTTCCAGCCTATGCACAGCAAGATGAATGTATTTAGGTTATACAACAAACCTATAGAATACACACACACATATGCACACAATGATTCTCAACTATTGATAAGTATAGCAGAAAATGAAAGGGATAGTGACTATTATAGAGTGATGGATGGCATGCTCCTATCTTAGCTAGGCAGGGAAGAGGAGTCAAAGGCTTCTGGGACATTGGAATTTGAGAACATACGATCGATAACAATTCTAGTCGTCTTCCAGAATCAGGAGCAAGGGAAGAACTTCACATGATAGTTACCATTTCAGGAGTCACCACTACCAACACCAAGGACAGGAACCATGACGCCAAACAGAAGGAAGTATGTAGCTGGCATTCCACCAACTGTGACATCACCTCTCTCATCACCAGCCCATCTTCCAGGGTTCCATTCCTGCTCTCATTAGTATGTTTAAGCACACCTTGATTTCTTGTCCACATTCCTGCCTCACAAGGCTTCCTCAGTGCATCTGAATGTCAAATTTCCATCTGCTCTTTCAAAAACCAAATTAAATTCCAGTCTAGGAGCCTGGAATTGTCATCCCAGCACCCACTGGCCTGGGCCAGGACTGTGAATCCCAGGAGATTTTGGGCTTCATAAAAAATACCCCACCTCAAAAAACCAAACAACTAAACTAAAATGAAGTTTTTAAAAAAAATGCAATCAGTTCTCTGACTTTTTGCATATCCATTGACTTTCATTTTGAAAGTTGCTGGCAAATTTAACTTCTTTTTTTTTTTAACTTAAAAGAATGGGTAATTATAGCGAGGTGGTGGTGTCATACCCCTTTAATCTCAGCACTGGGGAGGCAGAGAGAAAGCAGAGCTCCAGGAGTCAGAGACCAGCCAGGTCAACAGCAAGTCCCAGGACAGCCAGGGCTACACAGAGAAACCGTATCTGGAACCAAACAGAAAGCACACACACAGAAAAAGCACATGTTACTATAGCCTACTGCTACATGTGGCTCGGCAGTCAAGAACACTCAGTGCTCTTGAGGAGGACCCAGCTTTGGGTCCTAGCACCCATATAGAGATTCAAAAACCTCTACAACTCCAGTTCCAGAGGACCTGACCCCTCTTCAGGATGCACATACTTTGTATACATACATTTAAGCAAAAACTCACACACATAAAAGAAAACAATCTTAAAAAGTAAAATACTGTTACACATGACAACCCGGCTGTATTCACAAACAGTGCATTCAGACAAAATGATTCTTTTGTGTGTGAGAGAGATGTAGTCTTATGTATCCTAGGATGATCTCAAACTAATGGAAGATGACCTTGAACTCCTGATACTCCTTCCTCCACCTGCTCAGTGCTAGGATTATGAGCATAAGCCAACAAGAGATTGAGGTATTGGGGATGAAATCTAATCGCCTCAAGCACATGATAAGCAAGCATTCTACCAACTGAGGTACATCCCAGCCCCGAGATGATTCCATTCTATGGGAATTTTAGGAACAGGCAAAGGTAATCTCAGGTAATAGAGTCACAATGAGGATGACCACAGCAGAAAGAAGCAGAGTCTGCTGAGGGTATGGCAAGATCATCCAGCTTTCTCTGAGGACAGATGCACCTTATGTCAATATTGTGACGTCAGTGTAGTGTGTGACTGTAATCATAGAACTTTGGAGGCAGAGGCAAGGGGACAGACGGACATCACAGTGAGATCCTGCCTTTAAAAGAGGAAGTGGGGAGAGCGCTGCAGTTAAGAGTGCTGTTATTTCAACAGAGTTTGGTTGTCAGCACCCAAGTCAGGCAGATGACAGCCATCTTTAAGTTCAGTTCCAGTGAACTCAATGCCCTCTTCTGGCCTCCAAGAGTACCACACACATGGTATACACACAATAAAGAAGTCTTTAAAAGAGAGACAAACAGGGAGTGCTGGCTCAGGAGTAGAGTGCTTGACTGCAGTTAACAAGGCCCTGGTCACAGCACCACCTACACAAATGAATCTCTGCACAACTAAGCTATGATTTGAACACAATATTATTTTTGTTTGTTTGTTTTCTTTTTTTTTTTTTTTTCTGTTTTTCTTTGTATAGCCCTGGCTGCCCTGAAACTCACTCAGTAGACAAGGCTGGTCTCAAACTCAGAGACTGACCTGCCTCCCGAGCACTGGGATTAAAGGTATGTGCCGCCACTGCCTGGCTTTGAACACAATATTGTGAACACAATATTGTATACACAATAAATGTAAAAGGTTTTGTTTGTTTGTTTAGTGACTTTGTCTGTCTCACTATACAGATCTGACTGGCCTAGAACTCCCTGTATAGACCAGGCTTGTCTTAAACTCACAGAAAACTGCCTGTCTCTACCTTTTGAATACTGAAATTAAAGGTGTGTACTTACCGTGTCTGGCCCTTTTCTCTTTTCAAAGTAGGACTTGGTGGCACATAACTATAATCACAGCACTTCAGAGGCAGAATGAGGGAGACTAGTGGATCACTCTCCACTATATGAACAACATGAGATGAAAGGGGGGAGGATGGGAAGGAGGAGAGAGGTAAGGAAGAAAGAACTGTTTTCAATGATTTTCCTTTTGTTTTCGTTTCTACTGAAACACACCATGGAGTGCTCTGCAGTCCAAAAGCTTCTTAGGACACCAGGGCCTCCAAGTTAAACACTCAATTCCATACCCTCCTGACACAGTTGGCAGCTTCTGCAGCCTTCTGCCAGCAGTCTCCTCTTGCCTGTCAGCTTTAAAGCCTTCAGGACTGTGCACATGTTCACCCTAGTAATAAACTATACTGATTCTGTTTGCAGCCTGTGCAGGATCCACAGCATAGAAAAGCCTTTGGCCACACCTCTTCTGATAGGTCAGGTGGGCACAGAGCACCTAGAATGAAATCTTCCCCAGAACCTTTAAAGGAGTAGGGACCCTTTTCACCTTGAGAAGCATCCAGAAGAGGCAAACTGATGCCCAGGAAAGAGACTCCATGTGGACACAGACTGTCCAGAGTGGCCAAGCAGCTGTAGGAATCTCTGAACTCTCCGGCTGTCCATTCTCCACTAGTAAAGTAACTTTCCTTGCCATCTTCTCACCCAGAGTAATCAACTGAGGGGAGCTATCACCCAGGGCAAAACACCGACACCAGTGGAACATTGCTCATTGTCTTGTTTTGTTGCCTGCTTGTTTGTTCGTTTGTTTGAGATCGGGACTCTTGCTGGCCTTTAACTGTGTGGTTCAAGCTGACCCTGAACTCACAGAGTTCCCTTTGCTTGAACTTCCTGAGTTCTTAGATTACAGGAACAAGCCACTACCCTTGGATGCTTAAATAACTTTAAAACTAAAATAAGGGAATGTGAGAAACTTTTTGAGGGACCACCTGGAAATGAGGGACCACCTGGGAATGAGGGGCCACCTGGGAATGAAAAACACAACTGTGATTATTTGAATTGAAGCCAGGTGAAGATAGCTCTTGTTCTGAGAAACAACCAGCTGTAAACTATCTACAACCAGCTGTAAACTATAGAGCAAAAATGATCTGATTTTCAGGTATAAAAACCCTGCGCTTTCCTAAATGAACATCGGTACAAAGTCCCAATTTATTTCTAATATCAGAGATCAGACCTCTACTCTTGCCTGATTCGTCTAAAACAAAAAGGGGGAACTGTAGAGAGCTGCGGAATGCCGCGCCTTAAAGATGGAGCTGGTTTCCGCCTTCCACCTTCCCGATGGTGAGTGCTCTCTGTCACGAACAACTCCACATTTGGCTAAGGCTGAGGATCTGGCTTGCTTCCATGTATGTGGACCTATCTGCATTTCCCACGTGGCATGCTGGGGTTGGCTACCCAGAGGCTATTTAAGCTGTGGGCTGGCTTTCCCCAGGGTCCGATGATTGTTCAAGGTTCCTGAATAAACTGCATTGAAAAAAAAAAAAAAAGAAAGCCCTGTGCTTTGTATGTTCGGGGTCGTCTCCTATCTTTGGAGGGGCGACCCTATAGCGAAAGCAATTAAACCTCTTGCTTTTACATCGACTTGTGGTCTGTGAGAGTTCCTGGGAAGGGCGCGATCCTGAGCTCCTGAGCAGTGAGACTCCAGGTCTTACATTTTCTTTTCTAGCCAAACTAATTAGCTGATAAAGGCCCATATTTCCTGAATCTCCCTCTTCCCCATTTTTGCTGGTTAGCTAACAAGAGTCAGATTGTGAAGTCAAAATCCCACCACTGGGATGAGATGCAATCACCCCCTGGAACAGGGATAAAGACAGACACCACCTTAGCTGACTCTGCTCACTAGCCCAGTGTGGATTCTGGTGAACCCAAGAAGAAAAAATGCAAAAAGAAAATGCCTCTCAAAGTTACTCTTTGTTCCTTTTTGAAACACCAAGATTATTCTTTTCTCACAAGGCTTAGCAGATAAAGTGTGGGTGAGTTGTACCCCCGAAACCCACTTAAAGGTAAAAGGACAGAACCAACTCTGTAAGTTGTCCTGAGCTCAGCATGTATAAACACACATACACATACACACACACACACACATAAACGCCATAAAACACCATGATATAATGATTTTTTTTTTTTTAATAAGTGCAGTGTGGCATGCTTTGGTTCAGTCTGGACTAAGCAGCAAGAACCAGTCTTGAAAAACATAAAACAGGCTGGACTTAGGCGGCACACACCTTTAACACCCCTGACACCAAAGATGCAAAGGCAGGAGGATTTCTGTGATTCCAGGTTAGCATACACTACGTAGTAATTTCAGAACAGGCAGGGCTTTGTAGAGAGAGGTCCTGTCTCAAAAACAAAAAGTGCAAAACAAAACAAAAGCTACTTCCTCCTTGGGAGATGAGTAAGTAAGAGTTGCAGTGAGCCTAGGATCTTTCATCTAAGAACGAGGTCCCAACTATTAGCCTATCTCACAAAGCACTGCATGGTGGGTCTCAGGGTGGGCTGACGGTAACACAGGTGGTAGAGTGCTTACATATCATGCATGAAGTTCTGGATTTGTGGGACCCAGGAGCCATGTAGGGAGGGGAAAGGTTGAAGCAAGAAGTGGGGTCAAGGCATGTCCAAACCCCAGAAATTTCATCCTGAGATTGCCAGGAGTAGGAACGCTCCCTCCTTGCCCTGGGCCTGCATGCCCTGGTACACATAGCCCTGTGCCCCCACCTTTGCACTCCTGAGGTCAAAGTTTAGCCTGGCAGCCAGGTAAAACTTCCTTTCCCCTTATAAGGTAATGTCCAGAAGCACATTAAACAGCCTTTGTTTTCCCCAATTAAAAATCTCACGGAATCTGTCTTATTCTTGCTGATGAGATCCTGCACTGCACTCTCCCATACCCAGCTAAGCCTCCCTCCCTCCAGTCCAGCTCCCTCTCTCTCTCTCTCTCTCTCCACACACACACACACACACACACACACACACACACACACACACATGTGCCATTGCTCTCTCTGAAACTACAAGGTTTGCTCAGGTGTTACCCACCCACCAGCCACAGGAGGACACATTTCCTCCAATGAGGACACATCTCTTTCTATCCACTTTATAATTACTTCTTAATTTGTATTCATGTATGTGTGAAAGTATGAAGATGCCTGTGGGGGCCAGAAGAGTGTGGCATTAGATCCTTTGGAGCTGAAGTTTCAGGCCAGTTGGGAGCCACTCAGCATGGGTGATGTGAGTCAAACTCATGTCTTTTGGAAGACCAATTGGAGCTCTTGACCGCTGAGCCATCTCTCCAGCCATCAACATCATCATTACTGTGTGTGTGGACACTATGAAGGAAGACACACATTGCATTGCACAAATGTGGAGTCAGTTATTTTCTTCCACCTTTACATGGGTCCCAGGATCAAGTCCCACACCTCTCCTCATTTGTAAATGAAACAGTCCTGCAAGAAAGGTTGGTAAAGAGGCAGTAAGATGGTTCAGTGAGTAAAAATGTCTGCTGAGCAAGACTAAAAGTAGAAGAGGATTAGCTCCATGAAGTTGTCCTTTCACCTCTACATGAGCATGTGTGCTCATGCTCATGTGTATATACACATACAAACACACACAGTGATTTTTGAAGAATCAGTGGTAGCTTTCATCTTACTGAACATGTACTGTATTTAATTAAAGGAGCTTCAGCTAGTCACACTACATATACTTGAGTCTCTATTTTAATTTGTTGATTTGGTTTGGTTTGCCTGAGGTAGGGTCCCTTGTGGCTCAGGCTGGCCTTAAAATCACTATGTAGATCAGGCTGACCTCAAACTTATGACAGTCTTCCTGTGTCTAAACTCAAGAGTGTTGTAATTACAAAGACACACACACACACACACACACTTTCTTTCACTACAATACACAAATAATAAATTTCATCAGCATCTGTGGGTACCTATAAGTGCCCTATAGGGGGAAAAGAAAAGGGTGAGGGGCTACTTCATTCATGAAATTGTTGAGACAGCCAAGCTGAGAGTCCACTATGGCTAAAGTGGATCATTTCCTCCATCTCCTCATCTCTCTTTCATTCACTGAATCAATAGCCTCATCACACAATCCAATCAGTAATTCTAAACACAGTTAAAAAAAATCACATTTTGGGGTAGGCCTATAATTCCAGCACTTCCCAAACTGAGACTGTGAGATCTAATCAGCTCCTAGTCAGCCTGGATTAAAATAAATAAATCGGCCAAGGTGGTACACAACTTTAATCCCAGCATTCAGGAGGCAGAGACAGAAGGATCATGGTTAGGTCAAGGCCAACCTGGTCTACAAAGCAGTCAGGGTAGTCAAGACTACATAGAGACCATCTATCTCAGCTAGTAATTAAAATCACATATTGTGAGACTATAACAAAGAGCTATTTGTGTGCAGTTAAGAATAAGTTTCTGTTTGTCTTATGTTTATCTGACCTGTTTACACTGTATGTGCCAAATACAAGAGGATGTACATGATTGGATTACATCTTGATTGGATGTAGGCTGGACTTATATAGGTAGGATATAGGCCAGGACGAATGCTTGCCTCTGACGGGACCTGATGGGAAATGTGAACTATGGGGTTTGCCTTTTTAAGCCCTTGCAAAACATGACTCTTGACCATTTTCATGGAAACTCAGGTATGGAACTTGTCCGAGTCTACTGACCTGGCTAGCAGTTAATTAAAACTATTTCAAATCTGGTTTAAGACTGTGAGAGTGATGCCAGGTACAGTGGCTCACACCTGTAATCCCAGCACTAAAGGAGACAGAGGCACACAGATCTCTGTGAGTTCAAGGCCAGCCTGGTATACAAGGTGAGTCCAGAACAGCCAAGGCTACACAGAGAAACCCTGTCTCAAAAGCTTAAAAAAAAAAGAGTCAGTAGTGGTATTATTCTATGGGATCGACACTTTCTGGAGACCTGCAGAAAGATTCAGACCACCCACCCAAATTCTAAAGCCAGACCTACACTCAGACACTCCAGGCCTGAAGGGCCACTTCAGGAGGCCTTGAGATGTTCCAAGGCTCTGAGGTTGCCTTCAGTTGGCGGACTATCTGGATGAACAGCCATGCTGAGAAAAGCAGTACCCATCTAGGAGGTCCCCCAGTGGGTCAAAGTCTGGTCTGTTCTTTGGGATGCCAATCTGGGACATAGACAGGATTCCTTTGATGGGAACCCAATATTCTCCCATCCAGGGCAAATAGCAAGACCACCTGCTTGGTTCTAGTTAACTATAAATTAATTAAGTTTTTAAAAATCTGTCTGATGTTGGAAGGTTTTGTCGGTTTTGTGCTGAGCTTGTAAATTTGGTTGCAAACACAGAGCTGACACAGAAATGTGTATTTTTGCTATCTCAGATACTAGCCACCACAGCTATACAGCTGCTTTTATGGCTCAGAATTTGTCTCTGAGATTGCTGGTCAATGGATTCAGGTTAACTGGAATTCAGATGTCTTCTGGGTGTGGATAGCATTAAAGTTGTTTTATCTGTTCTACTTTATTGGAAAGCTGGCTCTAGAGTTGGTTATGCCTCTCCCTTCACTAGACCCAAACATATTTAAAAGTTTCCTCTATGTCCTGTGTCAGCCAAGCCACCAGATGCTGTGACAGGGAAAAGAAAGCAAAGCAGAACAGCTAAAAAAAATTAGATTTGATTTATATAAACACTCTGCACCTCAAGATTTATAAATTTATTGGGTATGGTTAAAATTAATTCAGTATTCGGGGAGGTAGAGGCAGGCAGATCTTTGTGACTTCCAGGTTAGACTGGTCTATAAAGCCAGTCCAGGACAGCCAAGGGTTCACAGAGAAACCCTGTCTTGGGGGGAAAGAAAGGGAAGGAAGGAAAGAAGGAAGGAAGGAAGGAAGGAAAGAAGGAAGGAAGGAAGGAAGGAAGGAAGGAAGGAAGGAAGGAGGGAAGGAAGGAAAAAAGAGAAACTATTATATTCTGTAATGGTGTACTATACACGAATCAGGTAAGTTCCCAGTCTATCTGTGGACTGTGTTTATGAGTTAAAAGTTTTATTTTGATACTAAAAAGAGCTCCAATTTAGAAATTGTTATTTTTCTTTTTTTTAATTTTAATTTTTTTATTATTAATTACACTTTATTCATTTTCTAGCCCCCCATAAGCCCCTCCCTCCTCCCCTCCCAACCCCACCCTTCCTCCCCTTTCTGCATGCATGCTCCTCCCCACGTCCACTGATAGGGGAGGTCCTCCTCTCCTTCCTTCTGATCTTAGTCTATCAGATCACATCAGGAGTGGCTGCATTGTCATCTTCTCTGGCCTGGTAAGGCTGCTCCCCCTTCAGGGGGATGTGATCAAAGAGCAGGCCAATCAGTTTATGAAATTGTTATTTTTAAGGCTCAAACTTAACAGAAATAAAGCTATAAAAATCCTACTCTTATAAAAGCTACTAACTCATTGTAAACTGTTAAAGATAATTAAGAGATGCGGTCAGTCACCTCATAAAGGATCAAAATTTTCAATGTGCTCAGAACTATACTTGTAGTAATGCTAAGTACTAATGTACTTAATTACAGAAATAAGCCTTATTGAGGCTACTTAATGAGTTAGCCTACTGTATGTTTTCAAGGTAAAGCCTAAAGCAAATAACTAAAAACAAGCAAAGTTTGTTTAGCTCAGACAGATAATGGTCCTCAAACTTGTCAGAGATCTGCTGAAAAAAAAAAAAAAACAATTTTTTTTTTAATATGTAGTGAAAAAAGCTTACTATTACAGAGCTCCCCAGCTCACAGCAATGACCCCAAGGTCTCCAAAGAAGATGATGGGGCACAGCAACAACCACTCTCCTTGCTTGTGGTAACACTAACCACTGGTCAAGACTGCCCCAAATGCCTTGCCTGCCATCAGAACCCTGCTCAAACTGTGGACAAATAGGATGATTGGACCCCTTTGCCTAGACAAAGGAAAGTCAGTTTCCAAAGTTTCTCCTCCACAGGAAAAGTCTCTCAGGTCTCCTGGGTCTGGTGGCCAAAGACTTATGCTGCCCTGGGACCTCTGTCCCCAAATAAGCCTTGAAAGCCACAGGAGCCCAAGATGTCTAGGTAATGGGTAAGTGTGTCATTTAAATTGATAAGCATTTGGATTATACTTCCTGCTATCTCTGATGACATTGATGGCTAGACTAACTGTAGCTTTGTCAATTTAACAGAAGCAGACAACCAGATTCTTGCCCAAGGCTGCAGCTACCCATGTTCTTAATTCATTTCTTGGGTAAAAATCAAACCTTGCTTTCTCTGGAGCTGCTAAGATCTCCTGTCAGGAAAAAGCAGACAGGTTGCCTTGCTGACAGGCTTCTCTTTACTGTTAACACTAACTCTTTACTGTCCTTTATTTAAAAGAGCTGGCTTTGCAATGACTGTCTTCAGTAATAACTACTCCTGTCTCTGGTAAAGGATTCAATGGAAAGAAAAAGATTTAAATTCTGAGGGTTCTGAGGGTCTAAGAAAGTGTTCTGAAGTATAGAAAAGCCTGAGGATATGAAAACCTAAGTTCTGAGGGCCTAATAAAATGATTTAAGGTGTATAAATGCAAGTTGTAACAGAATAAGAAAGTGGTTTACAGTGAATAAAAATGGGAGGTGTCTTAGACTTCTTTTACCTTCTAAGAGTTTTAACCTTGATCAGTGGACTGACTTTTTCTACAGTGTGGATTTCAGTACAGGTTAATGCTACTATATCTAAAACTTTTATCTTTTTGTAAACTTAAAACAAAATTAATGGAAGCTTCAGGGAGTCATAAGACTTGGATCCAGCTCCCACAGGTCAACCAACTTCAGATAAGAACAGCCGAAGTTTCCCTACCTGTTTCTGAGGATGGGATCGCTCCTGGTCATGGAACTCTACCTGTCCCCCAATTACTAGATCTATGGGACTGAAAATTCTAAATGTAAGATTTTCCTTTAAGTACCCAAAGTGTAACTTCTGTTCCTAACTCTGTATCTGTCTCAGCAGATTTTGGCTGACAGACACCATCCAGGAAACAGCTGCTGACTATAACCTGCTCCAAAGGACTGTGAGCCCTGGATTGCTGAAAGCTGAGGTGGACCAGGCCAGCCAATATGATTGCTCCCTGTCTTTTCAGCTGGGTCAGTGAACTAAATGCTTCTGCTGAATGCCCCCTTGCCTAAATTCCCTTGCAGCCTTGACTAGCATTGCAGCCTCCCTGGGCCTGACACGGACTTCCTAGTTTCAGCAAGAAGTAGTTACACAAGAGAGTAGCCGCCACTTGTCCCCCTACAGGCTGGAATGTTAGATCAAAAGGAAACTCCCCAGCAAAGGGGACAAAATGGCTACCTATAGTACCTATGAGGAAAGGGACCTGTTAAAAACCAAATAGCCCCAAATCTATCAACAGGTAGATCATTAGTTGAAATAGTCCTACAATATAGTAGGGCACTCAACCTGCTCTATGTAAAAGAGAGGGTTTATTATATAACTTTAAAAGAAAATTGTTGTTGGGGGCGGTGGTGCACACACTTGTAATCCCTGCACTATGGGAGGGAGAGGCCGGCGGACTCATCCACAGAGAGAGTCCAGGACACAGCCAAGGCTACACAGAGAAAACCTGTCTCAAAAACCCAAACCGACCCCTCAAAAAAAAAAAAAAAGGAAAATTGTTGCTTCTATCTAAACTACTCGGGATGATTAGAGATAATCTAATCATTACTCAAAAATACATTCCAAAAGAAGGAGGACTGGTGTCCCATCCATTTCCAGGCTCCTCCTAGACAGTAACTCTGATGTCAACCATTACAAAGCTCTTGGCCCTTCTGCTTCTGCTACTGTTGGCTCTTGCATCATTGATGTCTTAACTTTATCATTTATAATTCCTGTCTGGGTACCATTAAGGTGATGGTTATTAGATATTAGATCCCAATATAAACAGGTACCCATGACAGAATCAAGGATTTGACTCAGGATATAGCTCAAAGAGGGAATGTGAGACCAAAACAAAAACTGTACCTTACAGGTTATATGTTCTGTTTGCAATTAATAAATACCTGTGGGATGGGGGTGGTGCACACCTTTGATCCCAGCATTCGGGAGGCAGAAGAAGGAGGATCTCTGAATTCAAAGCCAGCTTGGTCTACAGAGTAAGATCCAGGACAACCAAGGCTACACAAAAAAAACAAACAAACAAACAAAAAAAAAAAAACCTGTCTCAAAAAACTAAAAAAGAAGGAGAAAGAGAAGGAGGAGGAGGAGAAGAAGAAAAGAAACATGTTTTCCCTGTGTTTGTTTTACCCATCTGTACCAGATATGCTTGATCACATATGGGCAGAAGGTGTGCTTGTCCCTGAAGGGGTGTGGACTGGAGGTATGTAGGCAGAAAATACATCAGGATGTAGCTTGCTTCTGATTGGACCTAATGTGAAATGCAGTTGATTATGGGCTTTTCCCTTTTAAACGCCCGTAAAACGTGACCCCAGTCCATTTTCCTGGGAACCCAGGTATGGACCTGGGTAGTAGGGACAGTATTTAATTAAAGCTTGCTTCAAATTTGGCGTAAGATTGTGGTAATGGTCTTATTCTTAACCTATAGGATTAACAATATCACAAGCAAATTTGCAGGAAGGAGGTATTTGGGTAATTCCTAATGGAAATGTTGGCCAGGGGCATAAAGGAAAGACAAGATATCTGAAATCAATTTTTGAGTTTAGTTAGTTTTTGTTAGGATTTGGTGTGTGTGTGTGTGCATGTGAGATCAACACAGAACCCTGACAGAGCCTTGTGATAAGCTTCCTCCCCAGGAGAGGGAGTTCATTTTCGAGAGGGAAGAAGAGTTTTCAGATCCCAGAGGAGCCAGGCAAAGACCTGGAAAAATAACTGTTCAACAAGGCCCTGAGACATCAGCCAGGCCAGACACAGAATAAGGGACCCAGGAAAGGGGAAACTTATGGGTCAGAAGTCAGCAAGGTCAAATTGTCCTTATCACTCTGGCTGTGCCACACAAGCCAAGTGTCTCTGATGCAACCTCACCAGGCACAGTTCAAAGAACTCCAGGCTGGATCCTGTAAAACAAGTTTGTTTGTTACACGTACACTTTTTCCTCTTTCCTCAGGAGCTGTATTCTACACTGGTCCACAAAGTTTAAAGGCCAGATCTTGTCTAAATTCCCAGGGATGCTTTCTTTCAGTAGCCCCCAAGAAACTAAGTCTTCCCATTGCTGTCTTTTTTTTTTTTTTTTTTTTTCAGCTTCCTCCTCTCCCACTGGCCCAGTCATCTGTCTTTGGTGAATTGTTCAAATTAAGTACAAAGACAAGCTGGAAAAAAGGCCACAGTTTATGTGGGAAGCCTTGTCAGGCCCAATTAGCCCAGCTTAAAGTAAAGATAACAATCTGAACACTCACTCACGTGCACAGGCACACAGTGGCATCCCTCCTGGATTCCCAAGTACCCACTAGGCCACACCCTCCCCTCCCCCATCCAGAGGCCAGAGGCAAAGGAGGGCGGGCTTTGGCTGGCCCAGCTCCAAGTTTTCAAATCTGCTTTCAGTTTCTCTTCACAGCAAGAAACCCTACCCAACCAAACCCTTGCCTGACAAAAGCTCTAACTCAGGATGACACTTCCTCCAGGAATTTACCTGCTCGACTGTAGCCCCAGAGTTCCCCAACTCCGAGCTGAAGGCTTCACTGGACTCCATGGTAACTGGGTCACCGCCTTTACCCTAGAATCTTATCATACACACTCCAACAGCTCCACAAAGACAGATCCTGGGGTGATAAGCCCAGCCCCTGGCTCGATGCCTGGCTCCCACTTACAATTCCTCATTATATTAACTGAATAAACCGGCAAACAGGAATGCACACTTTCAGCTTGTGAGACGGCTCAGGGGGGTAAAGCATTCACTTCAAAAGCTTGACAGCCTAAGTGCAAATCCCGGAACCCGTGGGGAAGAGCTGACCGAAACCCTCTGACCTCCACAGAGGTACTCTGGCAAATGCATAGCCACACACCACATGCAGGCTAAACTCCCATACTTTGAAAGTTTCTCAAAAAATAGAAATAACAGGTTTTTCTTTCCCATGAGTTTGTCAGAAAATATGGCCAAGAAACACTAAAGTTATATGCTTGAAGTTATGTTTCACCAATAATTTAAAGCATTGGCAAAAATGTCAAGGTCAGTGAAAGCAAGGTGGTACAGCTGTAATCCTAGGCAGCGAGGAGTTCAAGGCCATCCTGGAATTCATAGGGAGATACGGAAAGTTAAAAAAGAATGCCTGTGTACAACCTCAGGAAGGTTTTCAGACAGAACGGAGGGTGGGTACTGGTGATGGAAAGTCAGGCAACATTACTGAAAACCAATGCAGGATTATAGCTTAATGGGATTCCAAAAGAAAACCAAGAGGGCCAAGCCTTTTAAGTCCTTGAACTTGCTCTGGGTTCAATCTGCCACTCTCACGACTTTGTGCCTGCCTGCTACACCAGAGGTCCTGCCTTCCTTAGTTTGTAGCTGCTAGAGCAGAGCCTCCGGCCTTTCCTGTTGCGTAGACTCATATTCGCAATTCATCTTTTTGCACGCCTTAGAATGTACCACGTGACGTTAGTATTTCACAGCTCCTCTGCAGAACGCAAAAGTAGTAATTCGCTAGCTTCGTGGGAAGTATTTTACTGGCATCTCCCGGAGCTTGGTTAGAAACTCAAGTCCTGGGACCCCACGCCAGACCTCCGGATTCGGCATCAGCATTTCCAGCAGCGATTCCAGCGCACACCAAGGTGCACAAGCACTTCGCTGGAGCCCACTCAGGAAGGCACAGCGGATGCACGACCTAAACGGGGTAGTTGCACGGATAAACAGGAGGTGGCCGCATAGAAAGGGCATACTTGAGACCTTCCGCGGTCCTCGAAGCTCCAGAAAACACTATAACCAGCATCCCCCGGGAGGGATGTCATCTACCAGGTTTATCCATCCTCGCTGTACAACGGGGTGAACGAGAACTCGGATACTGGGGACTGACCCCTTTTTTGAGGCAGGCAGGCGGGAGCAGGAACTCGGGAGGTGTGAGCGAGTGCGCCTCTTCCTGGCTCCAGACTCAGGCCGCCAGAGCTGACAAGGCCAAGTCCCCGCCCACTTCTGCTGTCACCCTGTCAAAACAAAGCCGCTGTCTACAGCGCAGGACCACTCTCTCCTGCGGCCTGGGGAGCAGAGTCCCTCTACACGTGCCGGAGGCCCTCGGGGTGCCCAGAGCCCCCAGGAAAGGAAAATGGCAAGAAAACTCTTCTCAAAGTGAGCAGAATCACCTTGCCAAACCCTGTTTACACCCTACGCAGCCAGGATCGCGCTTTCACTAAACAAGTAAAACACAATAATGACAGGGCTGTCGCCGCACAGCCGACGCCGCCAGGCGCCAAAAGACCCGGGCTTGGGGCTGTGCCCACCTCTCACCCCGCGCTCCGCCCCTTCGCTCCCGCAGAGCGCCTGGATTCCAGGACTCCTCTGCGCGCTCACTCCGGAACCCAGCTCCTCCTAGCGGGGCACAGTGGGGAGAACGGCCGCAGGGAGATACACTAAGATCCCCCCACCCCAAAAAAGCTGCTTCGCGGCCGCGACTGGTACACCACACCAAGCACAGTTATGTCTTCTGTGAAAGGGCTCCCTCGAGCTCCCACGGAGCAAAAAAAGCCCCAGCGTAGCCCGAACGCTTGGAAGCCAAGACTCATCCTTCCCAGAAGAGGGAGACTGCCAGATCTGGAGGACCCCAACCCCTGCCCCAGCTAGACGCGGTGCGAGCCGCAGCGGCAGAGCGCGCGCAGCGATAGCAGCACTTCCGCGGTGCCGGCGGGAGGCGGCGAGCGGGGTGGGGGAGGGGAAGGGGTCCGGGCCCGCCCGTGACCCCGCGGTTGCGCGCGTCCCAGCCGGTACCTTGCAGGCGGAGTACACGCCGAGTTTCTCCAGTTTCTTCGCCCGCGGAGCGGAGCGCAGCTGCGCCTTCTTCACGGCGATCCGGGCCGAGCCGCCTCCTCCCGGTCCCTCGGCTGTGCCCGCCGCGGCCACAGCGGTCGCTGGCCCGCAGGAAGCAGAGCTCCCGGCGGTGGTGGCCAGGGTCCGGGGGGAGCCGTGCGGGGGCGCGGGCGGCAGTGCTGGGGGCCCGGCCCCGCCAGCCTCAGCCATGCCTCCCCGACTGTCACCCGCCGCCGCCAGGGTCCCCGCGGGCGCCGGTGGCGGAGCCGAGACCCTCCCCCCGCCAGGCCGCCGCCCTGCGCCCTCCCCGCCCCCGCCGCGCTCGGCCGCCAGAGATCGCAGGGCCCCGCGCCTCCCGGACCGGCTAGGACGCTAGCGGGCCGGAGCGCCCTGGCCGCGCTCTGCTCCCCTGGGTCTCCCGCATGCTGCTGCGAGCGTGGCCGCCCGCCCGGCGCGCCAGGCCCGGTGGGTGACCGGCGACCCGCGAGTCCCGGCCGCTGCAGCCCAGGCACCTGCCGGCCTTGAGCTGCTGGCGTTCCTGGGCCTGACACCCTCCCGCGCCGAGACTCAACTTCCTCCACCCTAGCGGGAGCAAGAGGAAAAAATTGTTTTCCAGAAGTACTCGTCAGCGGCCAATCCTCCTCTTTGTTGCTAATTCACCAAAATCATGGCGTGCGGGGCTGCTTTCTTTCTTTATTTTATTTTATTTTTTTAAGAGAGAGACTTTGGATTAAACTTTTTCCTTTAAGAATTCTTCTCCATAATCTTCCCCTGGTAGTTTCTGAACTGAATATGACCAAAGAGAGAGAAGACTCAGTGGGCTCTGTTAAAATATATAATATATAATGATTATATAGTATTATTAAAATGATTATTAATAATAACCACATATAAAGAACGTTACAGGCCGGCAAAATAAAAACTAAGTGCGCTGAAAAAGTTTAAAATGAGTCTGCTTCAGGGTTCAGCCAGGTTGGCAGAATTAAAGTCTGCTGCTAAGTTTATTGTTTACTATGTTTTCAAAGACGAAACGCCAGCGTGCAAGTTAACCGGAAAGATAGTATCCGGGAGAGTGATGCTGATTTTGACTTAAACTTCTGTAGCAAAATTATTGTCTCTGTCGCTGATGGCAAGAGGAAGTCGTTTAAGTTGTCCATCATGGGTCCACCCTCTTACAGCGACTTGAAAAGCTCTGTATTGCCTGGCAGCAGCGCTGGCAAGTGCCCTAATTCTGCGGAGCAAGCGCGATCGTAATGTGGGCCGCGGGTCGTAATCTGTTTGTGATTGGCTGCCTTACAAGCTCGCGGGCTCCTGCCAAAGTCCAGCCATAAAGGATGTGCTTTCCCTTGCAAATACTCCCTTGCCGCCCTGTTTAAAACTGCGATTTGTTTTTCCAGACTCTGTGTCCTTTTAACACAGGCTCTCGTGGGAATGCGGTTGCAGGTTCTAAGAGAGATGCTTGAGCAGGGAAAAAAGAAAATACCTTCTCGCAGGGGTGAAGCCTGCCACGGTGAAAAGACAGCTTCCTACTAGGTTACATCTGACCAACGTGCTGTTTGGCCTCAGCCCAGCGTGGTAGTGCAACAGTACGACTCTTGACAAAAAGAAAAAAAAAAAAAAAAGGCAAGATGGTTGATCCCAAAACTGCAGAGGCAGGCCAGTGTCTGTGAGTTTGAGGCATTCTGGTCTACAGTAAGGAGGTCCAGGTCAGCCAGGGCTAAACAGTGAGACCCTGTACAGAAACAAATGAAAAAGCAGTCAGGTTTGACAGCACCGTCCTCTCTACCGTTGCTCTCTGGTGTTCTGTGAGTTTTTACAATAATGTCACTACACTAGGACAGGATTTACTGAGGAATCCAGTACTCTTGAATGTTCTCAGTGTCCTCCATCTAAAAATTTTACGTGGATGACAAAGGAAGCTTGAGGCCCATTATAGTGGGCTGTAAATCCTGGCAGCTGCCCAGAGGACGACTGAGAGGAGGAAGAGAGAAACCGGCTCCTTTTTAGAGTCCAGAAAAGTAAGCCTGTTCTGCAGTTTGGGTGGGGGTGGGGTGGAGTATAAGGAGCAATAATTAAGGGTGAGTTGAAGGGATGTATCCTTTAGAAAAACGTAGAGAATGCCCAGAGGGTCAAGGAAAGTATGCTTATGCTTTGGGCCAGGAACTGAAGAGGTAGCACGGGTGGGAAAGTAAAAGAGGAACCTTTGAGTAAAGAGGTAAGAAATGCAGGCAAACTTAGCAGTGTAGCTGCACAGAGAGGGAGGCTTATGGGTACCTGTAAGAACATCATCTCAGCTGGTCATGGTGGACCATGCCTTTAATTCCAGCACTCCAGGAGGCAGAGGCAGGCAGATCTCACTGAATTAGAAGCCAGTCTAATTAGAAGCCAGTGAATTAGAGGCCAGAAACTCTGTCTTGAAAACAAACAACAAAATCATTTCATTTAAGAGAGTGAGAATGTTTCCTACTTCCGTAATGTTTTTGTGGGATGACCTGGCCAGGTGATTTTTTTTTCTTCTTTGAGATAGGGTTTCTCTGTGTAGCCATGGCTGTCCAAGCTGGCCTTGAACTCTCAGGAAGATCCACCTGTCTCTGCCTCCTGGAGTGCTGAGATTAAAGGTGTGGTGCACCACGCCCAACTACATCTGAGTTTTTAATTCTCTTTCTCAAAAAGAAAAAAAAGTAACAGAGTAGATTAAAAATAATCTTTTAAAAAGAAATCTATGCTGGATGCAGGATGTGGTGACTCATGCCTATAGTCCCAGCACTCAGGAGGCCGAAGCAGATGAATCTCTGTGATTTCAAGATCATCCTGGACTAATCATAATGAGTCCTCTCTCAAAAAGTAAAAATAAACACATAAAATAGCCAAGCTTGGTGCTGGAGAGGTGGTTCAGCAGTTTAGAACACTGTTGCTTTTGCAGAGAACCCAGATTCAATTTCCAGCATACACACGGCAGTTTGCAACCATCCTAACTGCAGTTCCAAGGGATCTACTCCTTCTAACCTCTTTTGGTACCACGCATGCACATGGAGCACGTTCATACATTACACGCCGACCAAACATGCATACACATAAAATCAATAAACCTAAGACAGTTCTTTTAAGTAGCCAAGGTTTAGGATGAGAAAACAGCACTTTCCAAACTGGACTTCAATGAAGCTCTGCTACTTCTACCTTCCTCTCTTTCACATAGTATTTTAAATTATAAGGCAGGGCAATTTTGATACTTCCCTTCTACAAAATGGTGTGTTTGTTGGGGGTAATGATACACAGTTGTAATCCCAGGACATTGGAAGCAGAGACATATGGTAGCAAATTCAAAGCCAGCGTGGGCTACCTAGTGAGCATGAAGCCAGCAGTGCTACATGATGGGACCATATTTTTAAATTAGTTAAATTAAAAGCTATGATGCCATGTAATTATGAGATGGAGACCAAAGCTTACAGCGAAGTAGAGGGGGTGGGGAAGGGCTATCCTTAAAGGACTGGCCTGCTAATGCCCATCCAGCTACCTGACATGACTAAGTTCTCAGATCAGACTTCTTCTTCTTGACATTTTTTTCATCTATTTTCATCAGGCTTCTTATATCACATTAGCAAAGGATGATAGGGTTTTGGGTTCCACCGCTGGCCATTCGTTACGATGATCCACTTGAGATTTGTATGTGCCGCTGGATGTAAATATTGTCTCAAAAGGAGGTGAGGGGTAAAAGTACAGATGTGGTGCATGCTTTGCAGGGAAAGGGAGCAAAGGTGGAAGGTGGATGATTTGAGTTCAAGACTAGCCTAGTCTACATAGTAAATCCCCAGGCCAGTTAGATGACATAATGACTCTGTCTCAAAACAATAGCAATTAGTTTTCTTGAAAGTTTGAGTTTGAGGCCAGCCTACTGTACATAGAGAGTTCCAGGACAGATTGGTCTACGAAGCAAACCCCTGTTTAGAAACCAAAATTTATTAAATAAGTCTTTTAACTTTTAATTGTTTATTTTTATTTTAGGTACATTGATGTTCTGCCTACTCGTATGTGTGTGTGACGGTGTCAAATCCCCTGGAACTGGAGCTACAGACAGTTGTGAGCTGCCATGTCGGCACTAAGAATTGAACCCACGTCCTCTGGACCCAGTGCTCTTAACCACTAAGCCATCTCTCCAGCCCCATTAAATACATTTTTAAAAGAAAAAATACTTTCTGGGCATGGTGATACATGATGATATGAGGAACATCAGGTGTCCACCTGGAGGAAGAAAAAAAGGACTATGCCATGGAAGCTGATGTCTAGCTCAGACATATGATAGACAGAGCACCACAAGGCAGGAAGGAAGCCCCAGTATGTTGGGGGGAAAGCCTGAAGTGTAAGGAAAGCATGCTTAGACGAGATACAGAAGCTGGATGCGTTTGTTGGCTTGTGCCTTTAATCCCAGGAGGCAGAGGCAGGCAGATCTCCCCACTCAAGGTTGGACTGATCATTAGAGGGAGTTCTAAAACAAACGAGACTAATAATTCTGTCACAAAAAAAGAAGAATGAAGGAAGAAAAGGAAGGAAGGAAGGAAGGAAGGAAGGAAGGAAAGAAAGAAAGAAAGAAAGAAAGAAAGAAAGAAAGAAAGAAAGAAAGAAAGAAAGAAAAAGTTACACTTTAGTGACTAACTTAGAAAACTTGACAGAGTTACAAGTTATACAACTGCAGCCCAGTAGCCCATAAGCCACTGCACCTGGGGTGGAGATTCTCAGAAAGAAATGTAAAGTCATCTCATTAAAGGACTAAGTATTCCATCTCTTTAGCCTGACTCAAAATATGGCCACCTTCCTAGGGTAGTCTCTAGGTCAGGTAATGAACCAGCCCAACTGAAATGTTAGATCTCCACCCAAACCTAAGATTTCATTCTTTTGACTATTAATTGTTTTTTGTTTTTTGTTTTTTAACTCTAACACTAGGACATTGGAAGCTGAGTCAAACAGGTGACAAGTTTTAGGCTAGTTCAAACTATACAGCAAAATCCTATCTATAAAAAGCAAATCATGCTAGATGGTGGTGGTACATGCTTTTAATCCCAGCACTTGGTAGACAGAGGCACGTGAGTCTCTGACTTTGAGGCCAGCTCATTCTGTAGAGTGAGTTCCAGGGGTCCATACAGAGAAAACCTATCTAGAAGAAAATGAATAAATAAAATTAAACAAACAAACAAAGCCATACCCTGTACAGATGGACATGCTTCCCCAAGAAGAGATGCTTTATTAAATGAAAACCTCAGTGCCAGGCATGGGACACTTCCCTGTGAGTTATTGTTCAGGGAAGCTCCAAAGCCTGCAGAACATAGAGAAACTGAGCTAGAACTAATCTGAGAAACTTACTACATGCTGACTAGTTTTCATAGTACCATACAGGTGCTCTTCAGGCTTCTGGGAAAAGAAATCTGTTATTACTCAGTGAAGCCTGAATGGTACAATACCACCTGGCCAGTCTCTTGCCTAGTGTCCACTGGCACAAGGGTAACAAGGCTATAGGAGTTAACAACCACTTTCTTCTTCAGTTTGAGCCAGTTCCACAGGAGGGAATTCATGCCTGATACTCTACACCTGGGAGAAAATCTATGGCTTGGAGGTCATAGGCCCCAACAGGGATCTTACCACTGTTGCTTTGTTATTTTGACATGCTGTCAACCTTACCTTCTAAATATTTATGTTCTCAATGTTCAGTATTCAAGCCAGGGAAGCTTCTACCACTGGACAGCAGTTAATGTAGGTCAAAGTTCTGACAATACTGTTGAGTGTTAGGCTCATCATGTGTGCATCTACACCAACTGCAGTCTACTTCAAAGTTCAGGGAACACTGTTAAAGAGAAGAAGTGATACAGAAAGAATTCAAGAACTAAACAATAGGGAGGAGTATTGTGAAATGCTCTTGTACTGGATAGTTTTTTATGTCAACTTTACACAAGTTAAAGTCATTTGAGAGGAGGGAGCCTCAACTAAGAAAATGCCTCCAAGCTGGGCATGGTGGTGCATGTCTTTAATCCCAGCACTCAGGCAGAGGCAGGCAGATTGCTATGAGTTCAAGGCCAGCCTGAGCTACAAAGTGAGTCCAGGACAGCCAAAGACTCACAGGGAAACCCTGTCACATAAAAAAAATAAAAGAATAAAAAAAAAAAAAAAAGGAAATGATCTAGTAGTAGGCAGGAATTTGTTTAATTAGTGATTGATAAAGGGGGGCTCAATCCATTATCGGTTGTGCTATCCCTGAGCTGGTGGCCCTGGGTTCTGTAGGAAAGCAGGCTGAGCAAGCCATGAGGAGGAAGCCAGTAAGCAGAGCCCTCCATGGCCTCTGTCTGCGTCAGCTCCTGCCTCCAGGGTCCTGCCCTGTTTGAGTTACTGTCTTTATTTCTTCCAATGATGAACAGTGAAATGGAAGTGTAAGTCAAATAAACCCTTTCCTCACCAAGTTGCTTGTTCTTGGTGTTTTATCACAACAACATTAACCCTAACTAAGACAGCTGTCTTCTGGAACACATAAACATAAAATTACATAGAAAATAAAATGTTTAAAGAATTGGGCAGGAAAGATAGCTCAGCAGGTAATTACTCCTGCAAATTGTCCTCTGCCCCTGACTGGTGTGATGCAGCAATCATACATACACGCATGCATAGTGCCCAAGGATGTCAAAAGAATGTGTCAGAGCTAGAGAGATGGCTTAGAGGTAAGAGCACTGGCACCTTTTCCAAAGGTCGTGATTTCAATTCCCAGCAACCACATGGTGGCTAACCACCATCTATAATGAGATCCAGTGCCCTCTTCTGACATGCAGGTCTATATACAGACAGAACATTGTATAGATAATAAATGAATAAAACTTAAAAAAAAAAAAAAAAAAAAGAATGCGTCAGAGTCCCTGAAACTAGAGTTATGGACAATTGCCATCCACCATGTGGGTGGTAGAAACAGAACCAGGTCCTCTGCAAGAACAGCAAAAGTTCTTTAAAGCTGAGCCATCTCTCCAGGAGCAATTATTATACCTGCATAATAAACAAAATATATGTGTAATATATATTACATATACATATATTATTATATACAGTTATACATACATTACTGTAAGTAATGGGGTTTGGGCTGAAATCTTAGGCTGCAGTTGAAATAAACACTTAGCAGTAGCCTTTGCCAAAAAAAGCACTGGCTAGTCACTTGGGTCCATCTGGTCAATAAAAGCATTTTCATTTTCTGCCTATAAAGTCAAGGCCTTATCTTGGGAACTGACTTACCTCTTTGAGCAATAGCGATTTCTGACCACCTTTCGTAACCCAAGCTGGGAGGAGGAGGGCAGAACCATGCCTTCCAGACTGCTTAAAAGACTTGGTGGTCTCTGAACCTTTTTATCCACTCAGCAGGTAAGGGCACCTATCACCAAGCCTGATGACCTGAGTTAAATCCCTGGGACCAACCCAGTGAAAAGAGAGAACATAGGCCAAAAGTTGTCCTCTGACCTCCACACATATGAAGTAGAAAGCCTATATGCATACATAATACGTACCATACCGGAAGGAAGGAAGAAGGAAGAAGGAAGAAGGAAGAAGGAAGAAGGAAGAAGGAAGAAGGAAGAAGGAAGGAAGGAAGGAAGGAAGGAAGGAAGGAAGGAAGGAGGAAGGAAGGAAGGAAGGAAGGAAGGAAGGGAGAGGTTACTGTGTTAATTTTTTAATCTGCTGGGTTTTGGGGTGTACAAAGCCCCAGTTTCAGCACTGCATAAACTGGATGTGGTGGCACAAGCCTACATTCTCACCATGGTAGAGGTGAAAGGAGCTGAAATTCCAAACTCCCCAAACAAGCAAAAATAAAAGTAAAAATAATAAAAATAAAAAACATAAAACCTCCCTGCTTTTCAGTACTCCTCATCTCTTCAATTAGTGTTTGTCTCAGAGTAGCTTGGCAGGGCTGCTGGAGCCTGGGTATCTACTTACACAATGTCTTCATGTGGGACGTCTTACTGCTATATTCTTTAGAAGCATGAGAAAATAGCAGGTGAACAGACAATAAAGGAAGCAGAACACTGTACCTATGGATTCATGATTACTTCAGCTTTCCTGTGTTTGAAGTATTCTTTGATAAGACGTGGAGGAGGTTCAGATTTTATGTTAACTCACCTGCCCCCACCCTGACCCATCCCCTTCTTAACTGGGGAGACAGGCTGCTTCCCCAAGCTGTGAAGAAGAAATTTTCAGCTTCATCTGATTCCTCCTTGAAAATTATCACTGAATGTCATTGACTGAATATTCTGAATATTCTGAATTTTCTGAATATTCCTGACATTGACTGAATATTCTTTTTCATCATTTTCCTGCTCAGAAGACCCATAACACAGTGCCTTTGGCTGGAGGCTCAACATTTCAAGGTCTCTGCCAAGCACAATACAGGCACCAGGCAGAAAAATCTCAAGGGCAAATGAGCTTAACTTTTAAGGGATCTTCCTGAGCACAGAGCATTTGCAGGGAGTACCAGATAAAAGTACCAATGTTTCCGTTTACAAAGGTTTTGTTTTGTTTGTTTGTTTGTTTGTTTTGAGACAGGGTTTCTCTGTGTAGCCTTGACTGTCCTGGAACTCACTGTAGACCAGGCTAGACTCAGGTTCAGAGATCCACCTGCCTCTGCCTCTTGAGATTAAAGTATGGACCACTACTGCCCAGCTGGTTTCTTGCTTTCCTTTATTTCCTTCATACCAATTCTTTTTAAACTAGCCAATCAAGAAAGAATGTGAAGTCAGACACCAGTCGATGGGGAAAAGACAGTCATCACTTGTGTTAGAATACAAACCAAGTTCATTCCCTGTCTGTGTACCACATTTGGGTACTGGCACATTCTTCTGGCAGAAATAATTTCCTTGCAGGGCTACTTCTTAATTGTGTGTTCCCCGGTGCAGCACCAGGATCATCCTTTATTTGCTTCTAACACCAAGTCTATTGATACCAGTTTCCTGAGTGATCTGGCCATCCTGCCTTAACCCTGCCCTACCTGCTAAACCTGGCGAAATCCCCACTGCCTTGGCCTGCTTGTCTTTATAGGCAGAAGTTGCTGTGCAGGTGAGATTAAATATGACTGCCAGAAACTACAGCCTCCTGTTATGAAATGTCCCCTGCATGCTGGCCGACATATCCCAATGCTATGACAGCATGAATATTCCTTCCTTTCTTTACCTTGACTTTCCCTTGTTCCTTGTGTCTAATGACTAAAACACCTGATGTGTACACACACACACACACACACACACACTCTTGCAAATTAGTGTTCGAGAGTGGCAGAGTTTTAGGAGTTGGTTTACTTCTTTCGTCATGTAAGGAATTAAACTTGCATCTTCAGTCTTGAGAGCAAGCATCTGATAAACCATCTCATTGGTCCTAAAATTTTTAAATCAGATATAGATAAGTTACACATGTGGGATTTGAACTCAACTTGTAGAGGACTCCCTCTTTTATTTTGGAATTCCAATGTTGGGCTATCCTTCATTTCTATAACTAAGGGAGAATAAGTCTTCTTGACTTTCTTATAGGTCCAACTACTGCAAAAGAGGAAAATGAACCTCAGTTTGGGAATTAAAAAATAAAAAGTCAATAGTCTGCTTTAAGCCTATGTTCTACCAACATCTATTCTCCACAGCATCAGGTTTTAGGGGGGTAAATGAAACATAGCTTCATATTCCTGCTTGCAACAGTGAAAGAGCATGGCATGCTGAAAAAAGCCCACTTCTTGTTCTTCTCAAAACATGCCATGCAGACCGTCTCTGGCATCTCCTAGCTTTAACCCCAGCACTTTGGAGACAGAGGCAGAAAGCTTGCCATAAGTTATAGGTTTCCAGGATCCATATAACAAGTTCAGGGCTTTAAGTGAGGGCACAGTGAAACCACCAAACTGGGCCACTCCATGAGTAGAAAGATTTATTGGGAAGTCAAACTAACAAGGCTATCTTAGGTGAGGGGTGACAGAGAGAAGAAAAATTGTAATAAAGCAAGCAGATTTTATTTGACAGTCAGTTATGTTGGAGGTTGGTCTAATGGTAATTACCGGCTCTGAAGTAACTGGTTACTATCCGCCAGATACACCCATCCTTGTTTGTGTAAACCTGCCTAAGACATACTTGATTGGTTGATTATAAACAGCCAATACCTGGACAGGGCAGAATGGGATAGGCATGGCTAGGGTTCTCAGGCTTTTGAGGAGCATCACGAGAAACGGATGGGAAGAGAGGAGGAAGGAGGACAAGATGATGGGTTACTGTGGAGAAAAAAAACAAAAAAACAAAAACAAACATGTGGACAAGGAGAAAGGACTCCAAAAATTGCATGGAAAGGCCAAATGAAGAATATAAGCAGTTACTATGGGATTGTGGATGAAATGGAGCAGATGGAGAGGATTAAGGTGGATGGCATTGGATAGGGGCTGGGAGATGGATAGTAAAGACATTGAGACCAGTATAAGGAAAATATCTGCCCAGTCCAAGGTAAATAAGGCAATTATAAATCTAACAGGTGTCTCTATCTTTTTATTTGTGATAGTGGGTTAGATAATACCACCATGATAATCATAGGGCTAATAATAAATAATAAATAGCCCAACACTCATCATTTTTTAAAATTTAATACAACACAGTTAGGTGGGATTCTTTGAGTTGATACAGGCTTTTAAGATTAATTAAGAACAGATGACCTTGTTCTAGGGAGTTGACCTTTGGGGCCAGATTAAAGGAGACCTCTGGTAAACAGAATCTGCTTTAAGAGATTACTGAGGGGCTAGAGAGATGGCTCAGTGGTTAAGAACACTACCTGCTCTTCCAGAGATCCAGAGTTCAATTGCCAGCACCCACATGGCAGCTTACAACTGTCTAAAACTGTATGGGACCTAGTTCCCTCTTCTGGTGTACAGCTATACATGCAAACAAAGCACTCACTCAAATACATAAAATAAATAATTCTTTAAAAAAATAAAAAAGAGATTACTGAGGAATGTAGAATTTAGGCTTCTGTTTACCCAGTCAGGAGTCCTTTTGTTTAAGACATTGTCACCAGCACTGCCATTTTGTGGAGGGCCTGCTTTGGGCCACCCAAGGCTATCAAGTAAGATTCTGTCTGAAAGGCAAAAAACAGGGAGCTCGCTGTAGCTCAGTCAGTAGCCTAGCAGGCAGAAGATCAGGCCCTGGGTTCCATCTTGGCATGCATGAAAACTGACCATAATGGGGTATCCTAATAATCCTAGCACCGAGGAGGTAGGAGCAGGAGGATTACAAGTTCAAAGTCACATTAGGCAACATGAGATTAGATCTCATAAAAAAAAAAAAAAGGGAAAGAAGAGCAAACTGGTGATGTGGCTCTCAACTTAGCATGCACAAAGCTGCCGGGTCTACTCCTAGGAGAGCAGTGAATAAAAGAAAGAAATTAATCATGGAGCTGGAGACATGGATCAGTGGTTAAGAGCAGATACTGACTTTGCAGAAGACATGGATTCTGTTCCTAGCACCCACATACTGTGCACATATGTACGTGTTGTACATGTTATGCAAAACATCCATGCACATAAAATAATTATAACAACACTTTTTTTTTTAAATCCACAGACACTAGTTATATAAAAATCACTTAGCCAAGCATGGTGGTATACATTTAATCCCAGCGCTTGGGAGGTAGAGGCAGGCAGATCTTTGTGACTCCAAGGCCATCCTGGTCTACAGAGTTAGGGTAGGATAGCCAGAGCTACATAGTGAGACCCTGTCTCAAACAACAACAACAACAAGCCAAAACAAACAAATATCATGGCATTCTGATTTTTCTTCTTCTCTGTGTATGGGTTTTCTGACACCTGGGAAAAAAAACTTAGACTAAATCCAATTACCATTAAAATATGTGTTGATTAGCTGCTGGCAGGACGCTAGCCTTAAAGCCAAATCTCAGGTATGTTGTTAAGGAGGGGTATGGGAAAGAGATTTTTAAAGGCAAAAACCATAAGAAGACATTCAATATCTACACAAGCAAGCAAAAATTGGTACATTCTGCCAAGTTAAGTAATTAAGGCAATTCAAAAACTGCTGGAAGATTCTGCTACTAAGATTGAACTCCTCCATGTCCAGATAGCTATCCAATCTCTACAAAAAATGGAGGACTCCCTTCCTCAGCAGGGCTTTCTCTTCTCTGCCTGGCCTTATCTGGAGAGCATCTCTGGGCACAGATGCCTGCTCATATTCAGAGTATGATCCCAGACAATAGCTACATGACTCAACACAGGAGTCCCACTCCTTTGCCTGCTCATATGATAATTAGGTACTATGTTCCGACCAATCAGTCTTTCCTGCCTATAACACCTAGAACCCTTATGTACTTTACCGCTGAAACAATAAAATGAGCTGTTTCTCTGAAGCTCATCTAGGAAGTCTTATCTATAGTACTCATGGGCCATCTGAATTCCATTGGTCATTTCTGCTCCTTTTATCCTCATGGGCCAGTGGCCAAAGACCCCCAGATGAAGGGAGGACCACATAAAACAGGTATCTGCATACACAAGTTACAAAGGCCAAAAAAGTAGTTAGCATATCATAACAAGTAGATAGTCACAGCTGTACATTTTTGGATGGTGGAGGGGGGGACCATGTCACTGATTCAGGGTTACTGGGAACTCATCTTCCAGGGAATAGAGTTAGAAACAAATATCTGGTAGTACCAAGATGGATGCCGAGCATAAAATGAAGTTCCTTTAGCCATCACAACTATTGTATGAAGTTGTACCCATACATCCATCTGCTTTTCATTTTCAATAAAGTTTGCATAAATTATGTGAACTATTTATTACATCTGTGTGTGCATACATGCATGCATGTGTATGTGTGTGTGTGTTTCCCATAGTGACTTTGTGAATGTGAAGGTCAGAGGATATAATGCCGGGGTCAGTTCTCGTCTTCTACCACGTGGCTCCTAGAGGTTAAACACAAGTTCACTTGGAAGAAAGGGCTTCACCCACTGAACCATCTCATCCTTCACAAGCTGTCCAATGCTTTAATGTAAAACAGGCTTTATGTTAGACAGTTGGTGAAATAGTGAACTAAGGTAAGTGTTTTATTTATCCTGGCTGGGCTCAGGGTAATAAGACAAGGGATTAAGCCTAAGCTCTCCATTTGCTAAGCAAAGCAACAGCCTATAGTCTCAGCCCATGTACTTTATATCTTGAGACAAAGTCTCACTTATTATATCAAGTTGGCCTTGAATTTGCTCTCTAACCCAGGCCGATCTGAATTTGGCAATCTTCCCGTCTCAGCCTTCCAAGTAGCTGCAATTACAGGCCTGTACCATCAGGCTAACTAATGCAAACTATTTTAAGCATGCCTAAAATAGACTGTGTTTATCTGTGATGTTCTGTAACTTAGGTCTATTAAATACTATTTGAGACAGGGTCTTGCTATGTACATTACAAACACAGACACATTTACCAGTATATCTCCTATTTGGAAAGAAAGTACTATGAAAGCAGAAGAAATATAGTCCACACCTTCTGGTTTTTGCTGAATGACTTGCTGCTTTTGGAAATAACAAATGTGAGTATCTCTAAAGCAACCTTAAAATTATAAAAACAAATTAAACATCAAAGAACCAAACTTTGGGGACTGGAGAAATGGCTCAGTGGTTAGGATCACTACCTGCTCTTCCAGAGGTCCTGAGTTCAATTCCCAGCAACCACATGGTGGCTCACAACCATCTACATTGGGATCTGATGCCCTGTTCTGGCATGCAGGTGTGCATGCAGATAGAACACTCATATACATAAAACAAACAAACAAAAACAAGTAAATAAATCTTTAAAAATAAAAGAACCAAACTTTCTGGTTTGGTTTTCTGGAACAATCTTAATATCATAAATGTTAGTATTGTGAGTGCTAGAAAACTGTTTAAAATAAACTTAAGGATGACTCTATCTGTATAAAAAAGTTCATACATACTGTTTGGTTGGCATCTCCAGTTGCCCTCCCCTCCCTCACATTATCCAGTAAACCCCATTTTCTCTCTCCAATCCTGCCCCCCTTTGAGAAAAGCCTCCACATTTCTGGCAATTCCTGAGGAGTGCCCCAACCTCCTCACTTGCAGCCACCAGCCCCCAAGTCCAGCAGGTGCAGACATTTCGTCTTCCTTTGTGCCTACAATCCTTGCCATATTTGGGTGTGATGTGCCCTGAGGCTGATGAACTTGCCCCGGAGCTTCAGATCCCAGATAAACTTGCCCTTTTTATATTTTTAATCTAGCTTGGATTGGCTTTTTTTGTAGGCAGAGATAATCCATCATATACATGTATAACATTTCATTTAAAAATTTACAGTACTTGTTCATGATAGGCAAGCATTGTACATCAGTCCTCATCAGTTTTTACAAAATGTTAAAATAGCAGTTCAGGAAGTTGAGTAGGCTGGCCTTGAACTTGAAATTCTCCTGCTGCAACAGAGGAACTGGCATTAAAAGCTTGCACCACGATTTTCAGCTACACAAGTAAAATCTCCCCACCTTCACATTTTCTTTTTTTTTGAAACAGGGTATCATGTATGTAGCCCAGGCTGACCTTGAACTCCTGGACCTTCTTTCTTTACATCCTAAGCTCTGAGACTGCAGATGTAACATATCTAATTTCAAAAGTTCGTATTATAGGTATGTGCCAACATGCCCTTCTTTTACTGGCATGTCAGAAACACCCACCAAAGCTAGATTTAACACAGCACTGGAGAATTAGAAGCAGGGGTATCTGGAATTCAAGGCCAGCCTAAGCTTTAAGAAGCTGAGTCTCAAACAAAGCAAAACAAAAAGCCCTCAAACAGTCATGGAGATTCATGCTTTAATCCTAGTACTCAGAACAGAGGTAGGCAGATCTCTGTGAGATATAGGCCAGCATGTTTATGTTATGCTCAGTTCATAAGATCCGCAAAGACCACCAGAAATTGACTCTGCTACAAAATACATGAGGGTTTATTTGATACTAGCTTGAGCCCAGGTAGCAAGCTCCCTGTGGAAACAGAGGTATGCAGCCCAGAGGTTTAGGGGAACAAGGTTTTTAAAGGGCAAAACTGAAAGCAAGAGGGAGGAAGGAAGGGGGGAGGAGGGCTCCAAGCCTTGGCATTATCAATTGGGAAAGGGAAATTGACTTTTGAAATGATTTGTTTACTTTAGGTACCAAGACCATAAAACGGTTCTGGCCTGGCCATCTGGGTGGATTTCCTAGCAACTGTATCTCTAGTGGGCAGGAAAAGAATGCAGTAAGGCTGGTTCCTCCCCATAGGTGAATGGACATGTCTCCACCTGGCTGGCCTTCCTTCAGGCTTGGTCTTTCACTTACATAGCAAGTTCCAAGCCTCTCAGGTTACATAGTGAGACTTTGTCTCAGAAAACAAATAGGGGCTAGAGAAATGCTCAGTGTTTAACAGCACTGGTGTTGTATGACAAAAATTGGGGGGGGAATACCAGGGAACATATAACAGACCACTCAAGTATAACTTGGTGAATCAATGAGTTTTATTTAGGTTACTTACAGGAACATGGGTGAGGAGTTACTTATGGAAGCAGATATGACTCAAAGACAGATGCATCACCAAAGCCCATCCAAGCACGGGTGAGAACTCACAAAGTTGGGAACATGAAGCAAACTGCACAGCCAGCAGCTCAATAGGTTAGAGAGTACCTTTCCATGTACCTCAGGTGGTCTTTTTTGCCACCTCGTGGTCTTCTTTTCCCTTAAGGGTATCCAGGCATGTTGCACACTGGGCTGGACTTGAGGGAGTCAAGACTGGGTTGGTGTGAGTGGGGGAAAAACAGCAGCCTTATTTGGTGACAGTTTTCAGTAAAAAAGCTCTTTTAACTGGTGGTGGGTGGAACAAGGGCTATATAAATACTGGGAGAGTAGGTAGGGGTTTTGGGGGTGAGGGTACCTTATTGGCTGGGGCTGAGGTGCTGGGAATGCTTCATTTGCCTGAAAAATTCCAGGTGCTTGCTGGTCCTTACAAGGAGAAAAGAAGTTTAACCTGTACAATGGTCACCAGGCTATATGATTACCTCAAGGGTGGTAGAGGTGGGGTCTTAAGGTTATGTGTGCCTGGACATGCAAGCCCAGAGAAGGGAGAAAGCAGTCCTACTCCTGCCAATCTCAGGACAGATTTTCAGGGTTTGGACACATCTTGACATCACTCTTGCTCTAGACTGATTCCCCCAACACATGGTTTTCCAGCCCCACACTTCCTTGCAGCTCTGGCAAGGATGGGCCTAGTGAATCTGGTCAGACTGAGGGATTTCCAGAAACTATTTTGAGTTGTTTACCTTTCTTAAGAAGCTTTGCTGCAAGGTACAATGTTTCAGTCTCGGAGAAAACTGTTACATAACAACTTGTGTTTGGGGGTGTTTGTTGTTGTTGTTGTTTTGGGGTTTTTTTTGGTTATTGTTTGTTTGTTTGGGGTTTATTGCCTAAGACACTTTTATTTATTTTTTTACAGTTTTCTCATTATTTATCCCGATTGAAGGCTCCTCAACTCCTCTCAATCCCATCCTCCCTCACTCTTGCCTTTGATCCCTTTCCCCTAGTCCACTGAAAGGGAGAGTTCTCCTCTGCTGACTGTCCATAGCTTATCAAATCTCATCAGGACTGCCTGTATCCTCTTCCTCTGTGGCCTGGCAAAGCCACAGAGGAAGTCAAGTTCATGACAGAAGCAGCCCCTGCTCCCCTTTACTAGGGAACACAACATGCTTGGAGACCGAGCTGCCTATCAGCTGTATCTGAGCAGGGGGGGTCATAGTCCTTGGTTAGTGTGTCAGTCTCTGCAGGAAGCCCTGGGCTCAGGTTTTTTAGCTTTGTTGTTCTCCTTGTGGGGCTCCTGTTCCCCTCCCTGTTCTTCTATTCGCTCCCTGCCCCTCTTCCATAAGACTCCGTGTGCTCTCCCCAAAGTTTGGCTGTGAGTCTTAGCATCTGCTTCGATCCCCTTTTGGGTGAGGGTGCTCGGAATTGAACCCAGGTCCTCTTGAAAAACAAGGTGCTCAATTCCTAGCACCCACAAGGTGGCTCACAACAGTCTACAACTTCAGTGCTAGAGGACTCAATACTCTCTTCTAACCTTCTCAGATACTGAGCATTAATACAGTATATGTACACAAGTGCAGAATAACATACAAAATAAACATAAACAAAACCCACATCAAACATCCCTATTTTTATTACTTTATTTTTATTTTATTTTATTTTTATCCCTTGTTTTGTTTGGGTTTTGGTTTTTTGAGACAAAGTCTATGTAACTCTGGCTGTCCTGGCACTCACTATGTCCACCAGGCTGGCCTTGAACTCAGAGATCTGACAGCCTCTGCTTCCCAAGTGCTGGGATAAAAGGTGTGTACTGCCCAGCCCCCTTGTTTGTTTTTAATCTTGTCTGGAATTTCTTTTTGTTTTTGTGTTTCTTTTTTTCAAGACAGGGTTTCTCTTTGTAACTAGTCCCTGATCTAAGTCCAAGACAGCCAAGGCTATACAGAGTAACTATCTGGAAAAACCAACCAACCAACCAACCAACCAACCAACAAACAAACAACAAAAACAACTTTAACAAAAGTATTACAGTGTATTCATTTTTCATGAAGGTGCCATGCATGCAATGACATGAGCAGAGGTCAGAAGACAACTTAAGGGAGTCGGTCACCTCTATCTTTCTGCTAAATCGATGTATTTTTTATTTTGATTACATATATTTGTTTATTTTGGGTGCAGTTGTGTGTATGTGTATGGACATACAGCCACACAGAGAAGTCTGTTCTCTCCCTCTACCCTGAGAGTTCTAGGGATCAAATTCAGGTTGTCAGGCCTATAGCAAGTACCTTTATCCAATGTGCTGTATCACTGCACCCATTTTTGTATTTTGAGAGAACATTTTGTCAAGTAGCTCTAACTGACCTAAAACTTGCTATGTAGACTAGGGTGGGCTCTCATCTGCATCAGTCCTCTTGCCTCTGCTCTTGAATGTTGTCAGCTTCTCTATTTGTTTTTGAGAAAGAGATTTAATTCTGTAGCTGGGCTATAACTCACTAGGTTGTCCAGTCTAGACTGCAATTTAGTGAATTCCTCCCACTTCCGCCTCCAAAATGCTGGATTACAGGCATGCACCATCATATCTGACTCAACATTTTCTCATTTGTTCATTCACTCATTCACTGTCTTGGCTCTCTTCTTTTATCAGGTGGGCCCCTCACTTCAGACTCAGCTTGGCAACAAATACCTGTATCTACTGTGTCATCTAACCCACTCTTTTTTTTTGTTTTGTTTTGTTTGTTTGCTTTTGAGAAAGGGACATAGCTGTAGCTGGCTGTTGTACAGTCTTCAGCTTGAGAGACAGAGGCAGGTGGATCTCTGAGTTCCAGACCAGCTTTTATCTACAAAGTGAGCTCCAGGGCTTCACAGAGAACCCAATCTCAAAATAAATAAATAAATAAATAAATAAATAAAAAAGTAAAAAGACTTGTTAGGTAGGCAGATTAGCCATTAGGTCTGCCCCCTGAGTGATGGGATTAAGCATGTTTTACTGTAGGTGGCTGTGCTCCAATTTAGTAAAACAAAACAAAGCAAATAAATAGCCTAAGCTTGGATCTCAGACCTGCTATTCCAATTATTCAGGAAAAGTATGAGAATTCAAAGCACAGGCATTTCTTGAGCTACAGAGTATGTCGAAGGACACTGTCTCAAAGTGAAAAATGTAAAAAGTGTACTCAGTTAGAGGTTAATGGAAGGGTACTGTGCCAGATCCACAGAACTGGCCCTTTGGTTATTGGTTTACTTTATTTTAGGGTGCTGGAGACTGAGAATGGTGGACAATTACTCTGACCCCCAGCCATAACTGAGTTGTTTGTTTTGTTGTCTTTTTGGCTCTTGGCATCAGGATCTCACTCTGTAATCAAAGCTATACTGGAACCCTCAATGGTCCTTCCTGAGTTCTTCTCAAAACTAATACTTAGAGAGCCATGTCTCAGAGCTGGAACTCAAACAGTGAGACCCTCCTCTGAGACAAATAGTTCAGAGAGTGCATCCTGATGCATGAGAAAATAAAATAAAATCAGTGGTTGTGGGAGAGTCTGCCACTTGGTATTCATTTCAGACAGGGCAACTTCATAAATCTACGGGCTCACCCTCTTGCCCAACTGTCATTTTCAGTCCCCATCCCACCCCACCTTAGGAGACAGGGTGCACTTCACAGGTCTTTGTGCTAAATCCTCAAGACAAAAGAAATCTGCATTGATGTGTTCAGTTTTCAGGCAGGAGCCTGGCTTGGAAAGGATTTGAGTGGCAGAAGCACTTAGGTAAGTAAAAAGACAAATTAATTAACTTGTCAAACCCTGCTTCTTAGCATGAATGTAAAAGATTCTTGCATAACAAAGTATTGTTCCCAGCGTGCCAAGCAGCCTCCTTTTCTTTTCTTTCTTTTCTTTTCTTTGAATTCAATTCATGGTTTTTCAGATCTAATTTATTAGCTCCTCTTCAAGCAGTGAAGTTACTCAGAATGGCTGGACAACTTTTGATAAGATGCATTTATTTCACCCTCAGCTTCATATGCAGAGAGATCCAAATCTTTGTATGAGAAGCATGGTAGGAGCTTGCATTAACAAATCCAAGGACACTGAATGTAAGTTTATCTGGCTTTATAGGCCTGCTGAGGTAAAGGCTGTAGTAAATGCCAGTGAGGTAGGGGTGCTTAGACAGCTTTTGGCTGACTCAAACTGTTAGGTTTTTGTATTTTTTTTATTGTTTTTCTTTCTGCTTTAATTAAACTAAAAATGTGATAATGACTAACTATAATTTCACTTTGTTTTTTTGTTTTTAAAGTTTTGATAGGTGGTTTTGAATATGTTAGTACCCCTGGTTTGCTTTTTATTGTTTTGTTTCGTCTTTCTGTGAGTCTGACCCCCATACCCATCCACAGTTGCTGGGAGTGTATTCCAAGGTGGGTGAGGGCTCTCTTCAGCTATTTCCCCATCCCCAATTTTGAACACTTCAGAAAACCCTCTTTTTTGTTTTTATTTGAGATAAGGTCACACTATAACAGGTAGCCAACACTAGTAAGACTGAGTTGGCCTACTTGCATACTGCAGGCTCACCTTGAACTCTTAGTCACTGTTCTATTGCTGTGAAGAGGCACCATGACCATGGGGGTTTGCTAACTGTTTCATCACAGTGGGGGTCACAGAGGGTACACAGATAGACATGGTGCTGGAGAAGTAGATGAGAGTTCTGCATCTTGATCAGCAGGCAGCAGAGAGAAAGAAAAAACTGAGTCCAGCTCTGGCTTTTGAAACCTCAAAGTCCACCACCCTCCAGTGACACACTTCCTCTAGCAAGGCAACACCTACTCTAACAAGACCACATTTCTTCTAATCCTTTTCAAATGCTGATGACTAAGCATTCAAATATAAAGGCAGTACAGTCCTTTATAGACCTTAAAAGAACAATTCTAAACTTACTATGGAAAAAACAAAAAAACCCAGAATGGCTAAAACAATCCTATACAATAAAAGAACTTCTGGAGTTATCTCCATCCCTGACCTCAAGCTATACTACAGACCAATAGTAATATAAACTCCATGGTCCTGGCATAGAAATAGACTGGTTGATCAATGGAATCAAATCAAAGACCCAGAATAAAACCACATACCTATTATCACCTGATTTTTGACAAAGGAGCCAAAACTATACAATGGAAAAATGACAGCACCCTCAACAAATAGTGCTGGTCTAACTGGATGTCTCCATGTAGAAAAATGCAAATAGATCCATACTTATCACCCTGCACAAAACTAAAGTCCAAGTGGATCAAAGACCAGATACACTAAGTGGATTAGAAGAGAAAGTGGGGAAGAACCTCACTGGCACAGGTGACAACTTCCTGAACAGAACACCAGCAGCTCAGGCTCTAAGATAAATTGGACTTCTTGAAACTGCAAAGCTTCTGTAAAGGCAAAGGACACTGTGTTGACATACTTAAAAAAAAAAAACTTTTAAATTTATGTTTCTTATATCTTCCTTTCCCTACTCCATCCCAATCCTTTCCAACACCCCAACATAGGTAGGAGAAAGGGTTAGTGGGAGAGGGGATACAGTTTTCTCTGATAGCTGCTTCCTGCTGATTAGGGTCAGGTTCCTTGGACCAGTCCAATCCTCCTTTCAGGAGATCTCCTAACTTCTTGTCTCACAACAGCAACCAGGAACAGCAAGGGGGAAGAAGGAGCAATATTGTTCTTTCTCTTTTCTCCACACTCTCTGGGCTCTGGCATTTATTCTCTCTCCAGAGTCCTCAGATTTAAGCTATCTACAGCTGGCAAAGAGCTTCTTTCAGAGCCTGCATGAAGCAAATACTCTGCTGTGGACCATCTGAATCAGTCCCACATCCCACACCTGGGATCAAAACAAAAACATGTTTATATTGACAACAACACCGTGAATAGAATGAAAGACAATCTACAGATCAGGGAAAAGATCTTCACCATTCCTACATCCAACAAAGGGCTAATATCCAAAATGTATAATAAACTCAAGAAAGCAAACACCAATAAAAAAAAAATAACCCAATTAAAAATGGGGCATGGAACTAAACAGAGAATTCTCAACAGAGCAATCTTGAATGACCTGAGAAGCACTTAAAGAAATGCTCAACTTCCTTAGTCATCAGGGAAATGCAAATCAAAATGACTCTAAGATCAAAATGACTCTGAGATTCCATCTCTCACCAGTCAGAATGGCTAAGATCAAAATCTAAAGGGAAAGCACATGTCGGTGAGGGTGTGGAGAAAGAGGAACGCTCCTGCTCCTCCATTGCTGGTAGGAGTGTAAACTTGTACAGCCACTTTGGAAATCAATCTTGTGTTTTCTTAGAAAATTGGGGGGCTGGAGAGATGGCTCAGAGGTTAAGAATACTCACTGTTCTTCCAAAGGTCCTGAGTTCAATTCCCAGCAGCCACATGGTGGCTCATAACCATCTATAGTAAGATCTGGTGTGCAGGCAGAATGTTGTATAAATAATAATAAAAAAAAAATCTAAAAAAAAAAAAAAGAAGAAATTGTTCATTTAAAAAAAAAAGACAGAAAAAACGAAAATTGGGAGTAAGTTTAAGTCAAGACCCAGCTATAGTTCTCCTGGGTATAAACCCATACAAGTATACTTGCTCAACTATGTTCATAGCAGCTTTATTCGAAATAGCCAGAATCTGGAGACAACCTAGATTTTCCTCAACTGAAGAATGGAAAAAGAAACTGTGGTACATTTACACAATGGAATACTGTTCAGCTATTAAAAACAAAGAAATCATGAAAATCACAGGCAAATCCTGAGTGAGGTAACCCAGACCCAGAAAGAAGTACATAGTATGTACTCACTTATAAGTGGATTTTAGCCATACAGTACAGGATGGGCATATAAGTACTAAGGAGGAGCCAAGGGAGGATGCATAAATCTCACTTAGAAGGGGAGATTGAACAGACAGAGATAATGGCTAAAGAGAGGGAACAATGTAGGAGAGGGAGCACAGAGAGTTAAGAGGGTGGAGATCACACCTGAAGAGAGCAAGGGCAAAAGGACAGAAGACCTGTAGAGAAAAGAGAAACTGAGGGTGGGGACATCTCTGTGACAAGCTGGAGACCTAAGTCAGGGTAGGCTCCTGAGAGCATATGAGAGGGATTCAAGCGGAGACTCCTAGTAGCAGAGGCCATAGAGCCTTAAGAGGACACCTTCTAGACTAGTCTAGTAAATGGCAGGGAACACCAAAACACCTACAAAATGTGCAGGGATAAAGATAAAGCCAATAGACCTAAGTCAGGGTAGGCTCCTGAGAGCATATGAGAGGGATTCAAGCGGAGACTCCTAGTAGCAGAGGCCATAGAGCCTTAAGAGGACACCTTCTAGACTAGTCTAGTAAATGGCGGGGAACACCAAAACACCTACAAAATGTGCAGGGATAAAGATAAAGCCAATAGAGCAGAGATTGAGGGAATGCCCAACCAATGCCTGGCCCAACCAAAGACCCCCCCTATTGGAGAGTGCCAACCCCTGAAACTGTGAAGGATACTTTGCTAAGCTTGCAGACAGGAGCCTTTCAGAGGACAACTCTGACAGGCTCTACCCAGCAGAGCATCAAAGCAGATGTGGAGATTCACAGCCAAACATTGGTTGATGCATAGGAAGTCTTGGGGAGTCATGGGAGAAAGGAGGAAAGGACCCAGAAGTGACAGGAGCTGCACAAAAAAAAAAAAAAAAAAAAAAAAAAAACAAAAAAAAAAACAAAAAAAACAAAAAACAAAAAACAAACAATAGAGTCAACAAACCAGGGCCTAGAGGAGTTTGCTGAGACTGAAGGATCAACCAAGGATCATGCACAAATTGGACCTAGGCCCCATACAAAGATGTAGCAGATGGGCAGCTTAGGCTTCAAGTGGGTATTGTAGTAAGGGAAGTGGGGACTGCATCGGACATGGACTCACTTGCCAGCTTTTAGAGCACTTTCCTTTGGCGGGACTGCTTTGTCAGGCCACAGGGGAAGAGGACATGTTTAGTCCTGAAGCAACTATATGAACTGGGCTGGATAGCAAAGGGAGAGCTGGTTTTCTGAGGAAAAGAGGAGCAGGGAGGGAGACAGAGAGAGGGTGGGACTGGGAGGAATGCAGGGAAGGGGCTACAAGGATGTAAGTGAATAAAATAAATAAATAAGAAAAAATAAATATAAGAGCATGTAGGAGTAATTCTTACATAAACCACAATAAACCTTGTTTCGTTTTTATTTATATTCGTGCTGCTGGGTATCAAATCAAGTGCTTGTGCACAATTAGCAAGTGCTCATCCTAAGAGCTACATTTCCAGCCCTGATCTGGAGCTCATGACCTTACTACTTCATCTTCCTAGATGCTGAAACTATAGCCTACAATTAAGTTTTAAGGCATATAACCATAGTAACAATTTAATACTCATTATTATTTTGAATTAAAAATTTAAGAGGAAAAAAAAATATTGTTTTTAAAGGCTAACTATAGATGTGCTTGAGAGGTTCAAAACCTTAGAGTTAATGCCTGGGGCTGGGGCAAAGTCACTAGACCACAGTCCTTTCAGAGCAGAGGGCCAGCAGCAGTCCCCAACCCAGATAAACCTCAGGGTCTAACTGGAGTCACATAGCCCCTAAGAAAGCCCCCCACTCCTTGCTACAGCCGAACCTGCACATAACGGGGCTGTACTAGAGGTCAGATGTCCCCCAGGTAGCCAGGTGTGACCATTTGTGGTCTTGGCGCCTAAAAACAGACCAATCATTTTAAAGGTCAGCTTCCCTGTAGTCCCTCTTACCCAATCCTGTGATGCTAAGACTTGCACTTCCCTGCTTGCGTTTTGCCCCTTTAAAAAACCTGTGGGGGAGTAGGGGGTCGCTTGCCCCTTTGTCTTTGTAAAGAGCAGCCACCCAGCTTGAGTTTGTAATAAAAGACCCTTGTGTGTTTTGCATTGGACTCAAATCCTGTTGGTCATTTGGGGACTTGCAAACTGGGTATTACATGTGCAGGCAACTGAGAGTGAAAAATTTTGAGTCCATGAATTTGAAACCAAGCTATCTCAATAACAATAACAACACATACGACACACAAGCATGCACACACATACATGATACATAAACATGCATGCACATGCACTCACACACACCTATGCACTTGTTCTCTTTCTCTCATAAACATACACAAACACAAGAATGTACATGCACACTGATAGGAGGTGGCCATGTAAATGAGTTGGTGGAGTGTACACATGAAGCCCTAGGTTTCATGGTCAGTTACTGCATAAACTAGGTATGGTGACATACATCTGTGAGCTCAGCAAGCAGAAGTAGACGTAGCAAGATTTTAAAAGTTCTTCATGGACATCTTCAGTTCCACAGTGAGTTTGAATCAACCCGGTCAAAAACCCTATCTCAAGTAATTCACTAAAAATTGTCTCTAAAATGAATAAGCAAACCAACAAATAAGTCTCAGAGCCATGCTTAGAAATAGTGGATAGTAAGTAAATACTGGGGATACTCTAATTTGAAATCAGCTAAAATATGGCTTCCGTTCTTTCAGTCTTCCTACCTTCAAATAAACACACATAGCCTGTTTAGAACTGAGTTTCCTTTATCAGAACAGGCCTGGGAGGAGAAGACAACACAGGCAGCTAAACATGCAGACTGACTCTTGTTAACACAACTTTGACTTCCAACACAGACCAGGCACTTCTAGGCCCAGTGTGAAATTCTAGCTCTCAGGCATGTGGGTGTGGCAAAGAACAAGTTAACTCTTTTTCTGACAGTGTGACTTAATGTTCGTTTGCCAGTTGCAGACAAAAATGAAGGAAAGTGCTGAAAGTTTGCATTGCTGGTCCCCTCCACACATCCTCAGATGCACACTTGGAAAATCTTCAAATCTGAAATCTAATTTCTGAAGCAATTTGTGAGAAAACAAAGCAATGGCAAAATAAGAACAGAAAAAAAGAGCTAGCTGAACTATTTCAATGTGATCCAGGAAGCAGAGAAATGAGGTCTGCCAGGCAGGTCAAAGCTAGTTTGCATTATTTGGTGAGTTCCAAACCTATCTGTGGAAAACTGTGGTGTTGGAGGCTGGTCTGATGTATGTTACTTACTGGCCCTTAAGATCTGGTTACACCTATCTTTGTGTTATAAATCTAAGACATATCTGATTGGTTGATTAAACAGCCTACACCTGGGCAGAGCAAAATAGGGTAGGCATGGCTAAGATTCCATCTTTGTAGGACAGAGAAAATGATGGGAGGGAGACAGACAGGAGGAGCAGAAGAAGGAGGAGTCCAGGATGGGTTAGCTGGAGAAAAAAGGCACATGGGCTGTGAGAAAGGACTCCAATAATGGCATAAAAAGATCCAGATGAAGAATACAAGCAAGTACCATGGGATTGTGGATGAAAGGTAGACCAGATGAGAATGATTAAGGCAAATGGTATTGGATGGGGGTTAGGAGATGGAGATGATGGTGAGGATACTGAGACAGTGTAAGCTAAATATCTGCCTGGCCCAAGGTAAATAGGGCAACTATAAATCTAACAAATGTCTGTGTTTTGTTATTTATGATAGTGGGTTAAATAATACCACTGTGATAATATTATAGCATATAATAAACATTTTATAGCCCAACAGCCATTTCTTTTATTTTTACTACAACACTGTACATAGATAGATAAATGATAGATATGAAGATACATAATACATACATACATGCATGGATGATGGATGGAAAAATGACAGATAGATAGATAAGCTTAGATAGACACATTGAGATAGAAGAGATCTTTGTGGAATGAACTTAATGGTTGCTTTGAAGAAAGATCTATTTTGGGGGCTGGAGAGATGGCTCAGAGGTTAAGAGCACTGGCTGTTCTTCCAGAGCTCCTGAGTTCAATTCCCAGCAACCACATGGTGGCTCACAACCATCTATATCTGGTGCCCTCTTCTGGCATTCAGGTGTACATGCAGACAGAACATTGTATAGGTGACAATAATTAATTAATTAATTTATTTATTATAATTAAATTATAATTACTATAATCAATTAATTAATTAATTCTTTAAACAAAAAAGGAAAGATATATTTTGTTTAGTGTGTGCATGTGTGCACACACACACACATGCACACATCAGAGTATATGTATATGTGCAATAGCCATGCAGTACCTAAAGAGGCCATAAGAGGATAGAAGGTCCCATGGAACTGGAGTTACAGGCAGTTGTAAACCACCCATAGGTGCTGGGATTTTAACGTAGTCCTCTTTGAGAATAATAAATGCTCCTTACTTTTAAGCCATCTCTCCAGCCATAATATATGCTTCTTAATTTTTTAATTTAATGTCAGTGTATGACTGTGGGCTAGCTTGTGCCACAGCATGTATTCTTTCTGCCAAGCCATCTTGCTGTCACCAAGGCTTCATTTTCTTGTGATTGTTTTTATTTTATAGTGCTAGGGATAAATCCCATGTTTTACACATAGTTGAAATCTCTCTACCACTAACTTAAACAACATCATTATTCCACTGTTGGGTATTACAGTTATTTTGTTTTCTGATCAACCCAGCACATGCTAAACACTTCCCTGAACTACACCCTTCACCAAGACAACACTGTCACTGTATTTTTTTTTTCCTTTTTTGTGGTACCAGAAGTTGAATCTGAGGAGGCCTTCTTTCACATATGGGACAAATACCTACCACAAAATAGATTTATTTATACAGTATTCTGCCTGCATGTATGCCTGTATGCCAAAAGAGGGCATCAGATCTCATTATAGATGGTTGTGAGCCACCACGTGGTTGCTGGGAATTGAACTCAGGACCTTTGGAAGAACAGCCAGTGCTCTTAGCCTCTATGCCATCTCTCCAGTCCAGGCCTTTTTTATTTTTTATTTTGAGACAGGGACTCAGTAAATTACCCATTCTGGCCTTGAACTCATTCTGTAATTTAGGCAGGCCTTGAACTTGGGATCCTGCTAGCTTGGACTTCCCAGTAGCTGAAACTTCTATGCTACCAGGTTCAAGTAGAACAATAGGGTTAAAGAGTAACACTGCTTGGTAGCCAAGCTCTCAGCAGAGCTTTCCTTTCTGGTTTCTGTTTGTGCGGCTCCTTTTACCATTCCAAAGTTCCTGGGTGACACATTCCAGTAAACACCAAAGTCTATGTTCTCTGTGTGTTACACACGATGCCTGTGATAAAAGTTAATTTACAGATTAAACACAATAAAAAATTACCAGTAACCAGTAAAAAAAAAAAAACAATTATAATAATTATAACAATATAACACAATAGCTGGGCATGGCACACCTTTAATCCAAGCACTTAGGAGGCAGAGGCAAGCAGAGTTCCAAGCCAGCGAGGGCTATGTACTGAGATCTTATCTCAAACAAAAAAACAATATATACCACAATACAGGTTTTGTGAAGGTAGACTCCTCTTATCACTTTTGTTATTTGTTTTTCTGTTTACTTTTGTTAATTTTTTGAGACAGGATCTCATTTATAGTCCAAGCTGGCCCTCAATTTGCAGGGATTCTCCTGTCTCTGTCTTGGCTGTTGGAATTATGGGCTGGCACTACCTCCTTCTGGCAAAAATGAGGATCACTTGTGGAAATGAGAGAAAATCAAGAGAACAAGGACTAACTGGCTGCAGCTGAGGTCATGGGTATGATGGTGGAGGCTTTAGGGAGCACAGGTCTAAGGAGCACAGTGTGCCTGTGTGAAGGTCTCAGAGGATGGGAAAGTATGGGGAGACAAGGCTGAAGGGTCAGACTTTGCTAGATCCTGTAGACATTTGTGATTCACAGTGAGACCGCTGACCTTTACCCTCAAAGCAGAGTTGCTTTAAAGCTTTAGGCAGAATGACATACTTAGAAAATAAACTGAAAAAGAAAACAAGCAGACAAATGTGGCTCTTACAAGAGTGGCAGCGTTCTCTGTGCCTTCCCTCTACGCTCAGCAGGCTGGCAACTCAGGGCTGAAACTGGCAGAAAGGTAGCTCCTCAGAATACACTAGAAGGGCTGAGCTGGGACCATGGGTTGAGCAAGCTAAGCTGGTTCTTTGTCCTAATGATGTGTTTTCTCTCGGTGTTCTACCATTAAATGAATACCCAGATGTTTGTAAGAACTGTTGGCGAGCTGCCCACACCATCGTCCTGGCACAGGCGCTGAGGCCTTCAAACAGCAATGCTTTAGACAGAGTATCTGACACAGAATAAGAGCATCCCCTTCCATGCAGTTTCTACCGCTTATAGCTTCTTCCCTTATAGCAGAAAGTGCAGTGCAAACCCAGCTGCCTAGGAAATTAGAGATTAATGAGTAAGTGCTCTTTGGTTTGGTTCGGAGTGGTTTTAGTCATACGGTTAATTTCGGTGATGCTGAGAATTTTGCACAGGACCTTGTGCCTGAGACCAAAGGGCCTTCAGCTGCAGGTCTATAGCACTGTTTGGTAGTTTTTAGCAAACAAAACAACATAAGCGTATTCAAGAGGCTGGTTTTCTAGTTTGGCCACCATTATATTTGTGTGTGTGTGTGTGTGTGTGTGTGTGTGTGTGTGTGACCATGGGGATATGGGAGTTAGATGACAACTTGCAGAACCTGCTTCTCTCCTTCTAACACGTAATACCTACTGACTAAACTGAGGTTTTTAGGCAGCAGGCATCTATCTTCCCTTCTGACCAGAGTTTACTTTTCTACTGAAAAATACATATGTGATTGTCCTACAGTTGGGAGGATGACAAGCCCACAATAATGTATTCTGCATGGAGGAAGGCAAGAAAAGAGAAAATGGGAGATTAAGATTGGTGAATGTGTCTGGATATTGTGGTGCTGTCTGCAGTCCCAGAGCTGGGGAGGTAGAGGAAGGAGGATCAAAAGCTCAAGGTCATATGAAATGCAAAAACATAAACAGTAAAAAGTAATAAAGATTTAAGGAATGGTGAATGTGGGTGGCATGGTGGTACACACCAGTAATCCTCATAGTTGGGAGGTAGAAGTAGGAAGATTAAAAATCCACAACAAGTCTTGACCACATACTAAGTTTGAGTTAGTATGTGTTATTCTTGTGTTATTCAAGACCCCACCTAAGAACATACATGTGTATACACACACACACATACGCGTGAGAGAGAAAGAGACAGAGAACATAGCTGAAGTTCATAAGCTTCAAGAAACATGAAAACAAATTTTAAGCAAAATGTTTGTTCCTGGCACACTTGAAAAGCTACTTGTTTTGCTGGAAAACACCACTGGGCTTGACTACTACCCTGCCACTTCCTGTGGTTGTGTTACCTCAGCCTCCCAGAGCTTTCACGTCAAGCAGAAAGTGACCTGTTAGTGCTTATTTGCAGTGTGTGTGTGTGTGTGTGTGTATAGGAGACAGCATGGGTGAATGCCTCTTTAGATAACTCCAGCACATGCAAAATTCTGATACCATTATCTAACAATGCATCTGTGTGTGTGCTTGCTCCCCAAGACCACACCAAGTCCCACTCTGCCCTCACTCTGCAGTATGTTTCCATGGGTAAAGACACTGAAATTCTGTAGCACAAAGACTTGCCAGCAGTCTTTGAGTCTAATGCCTACTTCTGGAGGTGCCTACATAGAATCACAAGATGACTAATGATGCAAACATTTTAATATAAGGGAGCTTTCCTTGTGCCTTGGGAGCCTTCCTGAGATAGTAATCTATTTTCTACTTTCCTGTAACAGCCACTTATGTATATTTATTTTAGACATTTATATAACAAGGAGATGAGTTACTGGATGCACATCCAGAAAGGTGTTCTAGAATGTTTGTATACAACACACACACATACACACTGACTTTAATTAATAAACATGAGGCTGGAAATATTACTCAATAATTAATAGTGCTTGCTTAGGGTTGGAGATATAGGTTAGTGGGTTCAATTTCTAGTATCCATATGGTAGCTCACAACCATTTGCAATTCCAGTTCCAGGGGATTCACTTCTGGCCTTTGAGGAGACTACACACACATGTAGTTCACAGACATACATGAAAGCAAAATTTAGGCTCCACACTCTGAGGTTCATGCTGATGGACCAGCCTGACTCCACCTTAAGATTAAATGTAGTTACATGTCGTTCTTCTTCTTTCAGGGTGTCTGGGCACCCCTGGATACCAAGCCAGGAAAAATGAAGCAGAATCCAGAACAGATGGGGTCTACAGGATCCTGGTCCAGCTGGAAGTGCTGGAGGGAGAAGGCCTTCTCTGAGGATTTTAACATTACAGCTCTCTTAGCTCAAGGCTAGCCAAATGAAACAGCAACTCTTAGATGATATTTAGTGAAACAGCTTATGCACCTTTATTCTATGGTGAACAAGTACTATATGACCCTTGGGGAGTAGGGAAAGTTTCCAGGTGAATGCATTTTATTGATTGTGGCTGTGACAATGGTGATGTTCTATTTGTATCCAGGTGCCAGCTACGTGACTATCAGTGACTATTTTGAGAGTTGGGGGTCCACAGAGTGTGTGCCCTAGTGTGTGCAGACTCAGAACAGGGAGGGAACTGTTCTTACTCCTGCTGATCACAGTTCTACCTCCCAGTTTCATGCTAATTCCCCTCCTTGCATGGGGCATGTGCCCCACAATTAAAGCCATCTTGTTGCAAGGTCAAAACATGTTCATTCCTGTTTTCTGTAAAACTTGGGTTTGACCAGGTCTTGACCAATTTTCTGGAATTTGATGTTTTCCACACCCTGACCTCTACCCTGATAAGACGTTCTACCAAATAATTTTAAAATATTCAACTAGGTTCCTACATAACCAAAATTCTTCTGGAAATAACCCAACCCTTGAAAAACCCCTAGTCTTTCAGATTTGGGGGGCTAGACAAATCCCACTCTCTCCTATTCACTGCTACTTTCTCAAACCCTGATCTAGAGAGATAGATTTCCTGACAGAAAATCAAACTTGCTTAATTTGACAGAAAGAATTTGGGTAATGCTCTTTACTCTCATTTGGTTGGATTAACACAACTTATAAACACATAGTCACTTTCTGACCAGCCTAAGTTAAATGAGATGGTATTTCTTCTAGACCAAAATGGGCTACATGAGTTCTGTCTCCAAACAAAAGTTTTCTTTAAAAAAACTATTTGTTTTTTAAAGTATATTTTGAAGATTAAACTGTAATCACATCAGTTCCTTTTTCCTTTCCTCCCTCCAACTTCTCTTATGACCCTTCCTTCAAACCTTCCCATCCCAACCTCCTCAAATTAATGGCCTTTTTTTCTTTATTATTAGCTTATTTATAGTAAGGGATGCACACATATATAAATACAACCTGCTGGGGCCGTTTTTGCTGTTTGTGTGTATATGATTTCAGGGCTGATCACTTTGTATTGGTAACAAATCAAGGTCCTCATTCCTAGGAGAGACTAATTATCTCTCTCTGGGGAGTCATCAATTGCCTGTATATCTTTGTCTAGGGTTGGGACCTTGTAAAATTTCCTTCCTTCTGTTGATAGTCACTGTTTAGGTCTTAGATAGTCATTTCTAGGGTACATAGTTTTACAACAGTCTTCACGGTCCCTCTGCTCTTACAATTATTTGTTTGTTTGTTCATTTGATTTTATGAAACAGGATCTTTCTATGTAGTTCTAGCTGTCCTAGGACTCTCTATGTAGACCAGGCTGGTCTCAAATTCAGATTCATCTGCCTCTGCCTCTCAAGTGTCATGTAAGGAGTGGTTGATCTCTGCATTGTGTTCACTTGTGGTTTTCTCTGATCCTTCCTATTTGGTGTAAAGAGAAGCTTCTTTAATAAAGTGTGAAAGCTATACTTATCTGTGAGTATAAGGATGGTTTTTAGAACACGTTTAAGAATTATGTTGGTCTAGTAAAGTGGTAGGCTTCTTTCCTAGATCCAGGACTCACTAGCCCTGGGTAGTTGCCTAGCTTTCTAATATCAGGCCTGGTCTCTCTTCTTTTGTCATCTTAAGTTCAGTTAGACAACTGTTGGTTATCAACAACATATGAATGCCACTATTGCACCTTTACAATATCTTGTCATGCTGCTTATCATTGTGGTTCATAGGTATCAATCATAGCTTAGAAGGCTCTGAATTGCTTTCTTCTCCTGGGAGTTTGCATAGTACTTTATGGTATTATGGAAGCTAGACGACAGGAAGGAAGCTTTTAGATTAGATTCAGCTTGAACCACCTGAGTTCTATGTCCTAACAAGATTAATTTTTATTATTCTAAACTATATATTATATATATATATATGTATATATATATGAGTTTGTTTACATATCTGTGGACCTATGTTCGGGTGCCTGCAGAGGCCAGAGGTATTTGGTCTTCTGGAACTAAAGTTGTGAGCTGCCCTATGTGGGCTCTGGGAACTGAACTCAGGTCCTCTACAAGAGCAGTAGGTGCTCTTTACCACTGAGCAATATCCAATTCAAAAGTTTTTAAAGATTGAACTTTAAAAGATATATCAATATGAATTATATAATTAAACCCAAGGGGCTAATGCTCTATATTCTCAGTAATTTTCTGTCGGTCTGTCTATCTATCTATCCATCTATCTATCTATCTTCTTTTTAAATTTTTTTATTTTTTATAATTTATTCACTTTATTTCACAATTGTAGCCCCTGCCTCATTTTCTCCCTTTCCTACCCTCCTTCCCTCTCCCCTCCCCCATCTCCAGCCCCCTAGTCCTCTAAAAGGGGGAGTCCTCATTCCTTCCCATCTGACCCTAACCTATCAAGTCTCATCAGAACTGCTTGGATCCCATTCCTCTGTGGCCTGGCAAGGAAGTGATCAAAGAGCTGGCAACTAAGTTCATTGCAGAAATAACCCCTGCTACCCTTATTCAAAAACCCACATGAAGACTGAGCTGCCTATGGGCTACATCTGAGCAGGGGGTCCAGGTCCTCTCCATGCATGATCCCTGGTTGGCACATCAATCTCTGCACCTGGGCTCAGATTTTTGTTGTTGTTGTTGGTGGTCTCCTTGTAGAGCTCCAGTCCCTTCTATCCTTTCCTTCTTCCATAAGACTCCCTACCCTTTGCCCAAAGTTTGCCTGTGAATGTCTGCATCTGCTTCAATGCCCTGTTGGGTGGAGTCTTTCAGAGGATATCTATGGCAGGCTCCTGTCCTATTCCCTGTCTTCTGCTGCTTCTGGTATATATTCTATTTGCCATTCTGAATGAAAATTAAGCATCCTCCCTATGCTCTTCTTTGGTGTATAGCTTTTTTAGGTCTGTAGATTTTAGTATGGTTATCCTCTGTTATATGGTTAATATCCATTTATATAAGTGAATGTATTTCATGCATGTCTTTATGGTTCTGGGTTACCTTACTCAGGATAATCTTTTCTAGTTCCATCCATTTGCCTGAAAATTTCATGATTTCCTTGTTTTTAATTGCTGAGTAGTATTCCATTGTGCAAATGTGCCACAATTTCTGCATCCATTCTTCAGTTGAGGGACATCTAGGTTGTTTTCGGTTTCTGGCTATTACAAATAAAGCTTCTATGAACATAGCTGAGCAAATGTCCCTGTTGAACAGTGGAACATCTTTCTGGTGTGGTATAACTGGGTCGTGAGGTAGCACTATTCCCAATTTTCTGAGAAAGTACCAGATTGATTTCCAAAGTGGTTGTATAAGTTTGCACTTCCACCCTCAATGGAGGAGGGTTTCCCTTTCTTCACATCTTCTCCAGAATTTGTTGTAACTTGAGTTTTTGATCTTAGCCATTCTGATGGGTATAAGATGAAATATCAGAGTCATTTTGATTTTCATTTTCCTGGTGACTAAGGACGTTGAGCATTTCTTTAAGTGTTTCTCCACCATTCGATCATTGGATCTCCTGGAGCTGAAATTATAGGTGCTTGTGAGCCACACATGTGTGCTGGCAACCAAACGCTAGTTCTCTGCAAGAGCAGTACACTCTTAACTACTGAGCCATCTCTTCAGCCTGTTTTATGTTTGACTTTTGTTTTGTTTCAATTTTCATGTGCACCTGTATACCAGAAGAGGGCACTAGACCTCACTGTAGATGGTTGTAAGCCACCATGTGGTTGCTGGGGAACTTAGAACCTTTGGAAGAACAGCCACTGTTCTTAACCTCCAGCCCTGTTTTGTTTTAATTTTTAAAATTATTATTTTCACTCAAGGATGATCTGATCCTCCTGCCTCCACCTCCCAAGTGCTGGGGTAAAAGTCATAGTTTGCTTTTTGAAGAGAGAACTCAACTAGATAGCTCTATGGTAGCTACGCAGCCTAGTGGGTTTGCTTCTCTTACTACCAATATGCTGGGGTTATAATATTAGAGGTACATAGTACATTTAGAGAAACTGTGTTGCTCAGAATAACATTGAAAGATTCACATATGCTAACAAGTAATATATCTTTGACTTCCATCTTTCAGACCTAAAGATAAAACTCAATTTAGCTTAGGAATAGTGCTACCTCAAGATCCAGCTATACTACTGCTAGGCATATATCCAAAAGATGCTCAAGTATACAATAAGGACATTTGCTTAACCTTGTTTGTATCAGCTTTATTTGTAATAGCCAGAAGCTGGAAACAACCCAGATGCCCCTCAGTTGAGAAATGGATACAGAAATTGTGGTACATTTACACAATTGAATACTACTCAGCAATTAAAAACAAGGAAATCATGAACTTTGCAGGCAAATTTGCAAATCATCCTGAGTGAGGTATCCCAGAAGTAGAAAGACATAGGCTATATACTCATAAATGGATATTAGACATATAATATAAGATAAACACACTAAAATTAAAGATAAACACACTAAACCTAAAGAAACTAATCAAGAAGGAGGACTCTGGGTAAGATGCTCAATCCTCATTCAGAAAGGCAAAGAGGATGGACATCAGAAGAAGGGGAAAACAGGGAGCAGGATGGGAGCCTACCACCGAGGGTCTCTGAAAGACTCTACTCTAGAGGGTATCAGAGCAGATGCTGAGACTCATAGCCAAACTTTGGGCAGAGTGCAGGGAATCTTATGAAAGAAGGGGGAGATAGAAAGACCTGGAGGGGACAGGAGCTCCACAAGGAAAGCAACAGAACCAAAAAATCTGGACACGGGTGTTTTCTGAGATTGATACTCCAACCATGGACCATTCATGGAGATAACCTAGAACCCCTGCACAGATGTAGCCCATGGCATCTCAGTGTCCAAGCGGGCTCCCTAGTAATGTAAACAGTCCGATATAAACTGATTGGCCTGCTCTTCGATCACATCTCCCTGAGGGGGGAGCAGCCTTACCAGGCCATAGAGGAAGACAATGAAGCCACTCCTGATGAGACCTGATAGACTAGGATCAGATGGAAGGGGAGGAGGACCTCCCCTATCAGTGGACTTGGGGAGGGGTATGGGTGGAGAAGAGGGAGGGAGAAAGGTGTTAGGAGGGGAAGAGGGAGGGAGCTACAAGTGGGATACAAAGGGAATAAACTGTAATTAATAAAAATAAAATATTATAGTAAAAAACAATTCAATTTAGCAGTTTGGAAAGGATCATAATGATTTTTTCTTTTTTAATTTATTTTTAGCCCCATAAAGAAAATCCATTTACAGGCTGGACATGTTGGTGTATTCCTGCAGCCCCAATACCGGGAAGGAGGATTGCCACAAGTCAGATGACAGCATGTGCTATAAATCGAGTGTGAGGGCAACATTTAGAATTTGTGTTTAAAGGAGAAGAAGAAGAAGATAAATAAGGGAGAAAGGAGGAAGAAGGAGAAGAGGAAGAGGAGAAAAGAAGAAAGAGAAGAGGAGGAGGAAGAAGAAGAAGAGAAGTTTGTCTTGGCCATCTCACTGGCTGGCTCTGCTTCTGATGTGATGTGATGTGATGTGATGTGACCAGCTGCTCCAAGTTTCTACTGCCTAGATTTCCCAGTAATAACATACTGTCATCTGGAATAATGATCCAAATAAACCCATCTCCCTTATGTTGCTTTTCTCAATGCATTTCACTTTTTATGTGCATGGTTGTTTTGTTTGTGTACCTCTGCAAGTATGTCTGTGCCTCACTTGCATGCATAGTGCCTGAGGGCGAAAGACAGTGTTAGATTCCCTGAGACTGGAGTTACAGATGGTTGTGAGCACCATTTGGGTGCTGGGTCCATTGCTCTTAACTCCCGAGCCATCTCTCCAGCCCCCTATAATGATTGTTTACAAAATCCTATAATTGACTAGAAAAAAGAAACTGATACTTTTATCCTGTGGCATGAGTGTAAGATGATGAATTCAAAGCCTGGCCTCTCCTTTTAAATTCCACAGGGACGATGACTAAATACTCTCATGACCTACTCTTCAAGTCATGGATCACAAAGGCTGTTGTGGCTAAAATTCCAGGTGAGATGGTCAACATTCTAACAGAAAGCCTCCATCAATGAGAGAAGAACCCACCTCTGCCATCACCACCTCCACTGATTACTTCACTCCTCCCTTCCTTTCCCCCTTCCTTTCACATCTTCCTTTCTCCCCTACCCTCCATCTGTATTCAAGAGAGACAAAGGCTCTGTAAATGGAATAAAGAAAGGACAGAGGAAAGTATTACATCCAGAGGAATATGGAAATGGACCTGAATGGTGCTTTAAGGTATTTATTTTGACTCTGAAAAATATTGGTTGGTTGACTGATTGATTTCTATGTACATGCATCCATGGGGCCAAAAGAGAACATGCAGTGTCCTTCTCTATCACTCTTTTTCTATTGCTTTTGAAGCACCTCTCCCTGACTGTGAGGCTTGGGCTTTCTTGGCTGAACCGCAAGCCAGGAAGTCCTAGCAATCTCAAGTCTCTACCTTTCTCAGAGTTGGAGTTACAGGTTTGTATGTCATACCCAGTTGTTTAGTGGGTGGTAGGATCTGAACTGTGGTCCTTGTGATCACTCAGCAAGTGCACTTAAACTGTGAGTCATCTATTATTAAATTTTAAAAGATTTATTTTATTTTAAATTATGTGTATATGTGGTTTGTGTGTGTGTGTGTGTGTGTGTGTGTGTGTGTGTGTGTGTGTGAATATATGCATCTGTGATGCAGGTGCCCAAGAAATCCAGAAAGCATCAGATCCCCTAAAGCTGGAGTTATTGACAATTATAAGGTACCTAACATGGGTACTGGGAATTGAATTCTGGCTTTCTACAAGAGCAGAATCTACTCTTAACAGCTGAGCTATCTTTCCAGACCTAAAAAAATAAAATATATTATTATTATTATTTTTGAGATAGGGTCTTTCTGTAGTCCTGGATGTGCTGGAACTTGCTATGAAGCCCAGGCTGGCCTTGAACTCAGAGATCTTCCTGCCTTTGCCTCCGGCATGCTGTGATTAAAGCCATGTCCTGTAAAGGAATTTTAATTCAGAGCAAGACTGCTCTGGCAAGACATCACATCCAAAGACCTTCCAGGTCTGTGTGATCCAGCTGGAACACAGACATGCCTTTAATCTCGGAAGACAGAGACAGCAGATCTCTAAGTCCTAGTCAGTGCTGTTCAGATGTTTGGTTCAATTAGTGAGTTGAGACGCACTGCAATGGAGTTGAGTTTGTGGCAGTTCAGTTCATGGAATTCAGAGGCAAGTTTTACCAGGGAGTTTTACAGAAACAGGTTGAAGAGAGAACAAACTAGACACAGGTGAAGACAGAACGAGGCAGAGAATGAGAAGGAGGCAGAAGATTAGAACAGATTACTAGATCGCATTCGAGGCCAGGCAGAGCAACTCAGAGGCAGAGAATGAAGCCGGTTTGATAAGTCACCTTGGAGAGGAGCTGGTGCCAGAACAGCTGAGTTGAGCCAGCCAGCAAGAGTTCAGAAAGAAGTAGAAAAGCAAGCTTATTCAACAGTCTTGGAGGCTGAAAACATTCTCGGCCTGTATGTACAGAGGCCAGAAGCTTCCAGGACTAGGTCTAAGTTAGCAGTAAACCTCCAAGATGGACAATTGAATCAGGAAAACAAGTTACTTTGAACAATGTCCCACTATTCCCATTTATTTAAATATATTATTACAGTATATAGGTGTGCTCATGATGTGTGTGTGCTTGCATACCATTGGTGCACATGTGGAGAGCAGAGGACAGCTTCTACCTTTGCACTTCTGGAATGGAGTTCAGGTTAGCAGGCTTGTGTGGAAAGTGCCATTAACCACTGAGTCATCTTACTAGCTGCAGCTTTAATCTGTCCCAGCCTTATTTTTTTAACTTATATTCTATTTTTTTTCAACTTTATGTGTATGGCTGTTTTACCGGCAGGCATGTGCAAGCTTGGTGCCCTCAGAAGTCAAAAGGGGGTGTTGGAGTTATATAGTATCAGATCTCATGAAACTGGAGCCATGTGGGTGCTGGAAGCAGAACTCAGGCTCTCTGCAAGAGGATTAAGTGTGGCCTCTGATTATCCAGCCCTTGTTATATTTTATTTTGTTTTTGTTGTTGTTTATTTGCTTTTTGAAACAGAATCACTTGGCTGACCTTGTCACTTACTATGTAGAACAGGTTGGTCCCGGGCTCACAGAGGTCTGTTTACTCAGTACTCCTGAGTACTGGAATTTAAGCCTTGCATTACCACTGCCTGGCACAGCCCACATCTTAAATTATGTGTTTGTGTTTGTACATGAAAATACATGTGAATGCCTGGTGCCCTCAGAAGTCAAAAGAAGGTGTCAGATCCCTGGAACTGCAGTTATAGGGTATAAGATTCCTATAATTATGCCCACGAAGACCAGAGATTTGAAATTTCCTTAAAAGTGGAATTAAAGACATTTGTGCGATGCTAGGAAGTGAATTCAGGTTCTGTGCAAGAATACTAACTACTTGTAATCATTGAGCTATCTTTCCAGCTTTTCCCATTCTCTTGGCCAGGCTGGCCTGGGACATCATGGTAATTTGCCTTTCTCAGTCTCCTCAGGGCTAGGATTACAGATGTGAGCCACTAGTAATGCCTGGCAATTTGAGAGAGAGAGAGAGAGAGAGAGAGAGAGAGAGAGAGAGAGAGAGGAAAAAGAAGAAAAGTTGAAGTCCAGGCATAGTGATTCACAGGAGGATCAGAAGTTCAAGGCCAGACCTGACTGCCTAGCACAATGCTGGGCAATAATTACTTCATCCTAAACCTCCAAGCTCGCATAGCTTCCTCCGATTCAGATTTCCCACATTATACTTGCTTTTTAGTCATATCTTAGGTCTGGTTCATTTCTCCTGATATTTCCTGGTTCTCTCCTCTCAGTTGGATCTCTCTTTCCACTCATTCTTTCTTCTTCCCTCCAGACCAGGATGTCCCACCCTATTCTCTCCATTGCTCAGCATTGGCTGGTTGTTTTTACTGGTAATACAGAGAACAAATGTTTACACAAGCTTGAGACAGGGTTGCTTAGAATAAGCACCACAGCACAGCGCAATGTCCAGATAGTGGGGTAGAAAAATCAGTATTCGAATTAACACGGGTAAATTGTATATATCACACAAAAAAAATTATACCAACATTTCTCCCTTTAAGTCCAATAAAAGGCTTCTTTTCTTTGAATATAGTAATAATTATAAAACAGTTATGAAAACTATTAGGTAAAATTTACATGTTCAATGTCCAGTCCATGTGCATTTGGCAATTTAGGAGAACGTATTTGATTGTATATCCTATCTTGACAAATTTAGAGTTCTATATCTAAATTAACTTTTATCCTTATTGGTATTACCTATATAAAAATATTTTCTTAAATTCTAAACAAGCTTAATTGTGGACCTATAACTATTTGGTCTTCAACCCCACCAGAGACTTGAGAAGAAATAAAATTAGTTAAAATTAGTAAATAGGAAATGCATATTAGCAGCTTCCAAAAAAAAGAAAATTGAAAATTGACAGTTTTCTGCCTGAACAGTCACCCAAAACTCTCTATAATGTTGGAGCATCATCATCTTCAGCCTTCTGGCTCAGTATATTTGACATATATATATATTAGCAGGAACTATTTAGGACATGCTTACCCTGTCTTGGTTGAGTTTGGCAGTCAACTTGGCCTGCATTGAAGCTTACCCACTTTTGGCAGAATTTTGTATTTCATGAAGTGAAGACATTTTCTTTACTCGGGTGGCTTGTTTGCCACATGTGAAGTTATCTCCATATGGAGGTTCTTCAATGATCATCATCTTCTTTGAGGTAGGCTGGGTGCTGCCAGGACATGACCTGTCTCATTGTCAAAGAATCTTTAAAAAAATAAAACATTTTAAAATGCCGTATTCTGTAGGTCTCTGAGGTTTCTGAAGACTTACCTATCTGTATATAATCTACATGTCTATAGAATCATCTGTCTGTTAAACCTAGGATGTATATTCCTGTAATAAATTAGACTAGTGTCCGACATGACTATGTGTTGATTAACTAATAATTAACTTGCATTACCCAATATCCTAACCTTATTTTCTCTCTGAATAAGATCATTAATAACTTATAACCACATCCCAATGACAATAAATATTCATAGCCCCAGAAAACAACCAAAAACCTACCCATGCCCCTTAATGGGAAATTGGACATTGTTCTCATGGATTTCTTCTAGCTGATTTTTTTTTTTTTTTTTTTTTGGACACATAGAAATCCTGTTAGGGAGGCCAAAGGAAATTGGGAAAATGGTTAATTAATTAAACAAACATTAACATTTGTGGCCCAGTCTTTGAATGTTCTAGTAAGAAGTCCTGTTTAGAACAGTCTAAAATGCTGGACCAATTGAGATTAGTAACTTTCTTCAAATTTCTCTTGTGAGCAGGCTTTGATGAGAAACAGCAATTGAAGCAATTGAGGCGGGAACAAGCAGAATGCTAGAAAGAGACGATGGAGTCTACGTCAACTGGAAAGATGACTCCTGTCAGGTTTGATCCAGCGTCACCGGTGTCTGGTCCTTTTGTTCTGAAAACATAATTTCTCACAAGCATTATACAGTCCTAAAATTATAAATATATAAGATGTGCAGGATGAAACCAAACTGTAAACCAATTTTATCTATGCCACTTAAAGGAATGGCATAATACATTTTGAGGATATTGTAGCTAAGGGTTTACTGGCTATGTATTGTTGAAGTTCTGGCTGAAGACATTTTTATGTCTCAGTCAGTTTCAGAGTTGTTCCCATGTGAAGGGATCAGCAATTTATGTTACCTGTTCTGTTTAGTCTTCTTGATTTCTTTTTGTTTTGTTTTTTGTTTGTTTGTTTTGTTTTTTGCTGACATACTTTTTTTAACTTTTATTAATTATACTTTATTCACTTTGTATCCCTCCATAAACCCCTCCCTCCTCCCCTCCCAATCCCACCTTCCCTCCCTCTTCTTCATGCATGCCCCTCCCCAAGTCCACTGATAGGGGAGGTCCCCCTCTCCTTCCTTCTGATCCTAGTCTATCAGATCTCATCAGGAGTGGCTGCATTGTCATCTTCTGTGGCCTGGTAAGGCTGCTCTCCCCTTAAGGGGAGGTGATCAAAGAGCAGGCCAATCAGTTCATATCAGAGGCAGTCCCTGTTCCCATTACTATGGAACCCACTTGGACACTGAACTGCCATGGGCTACATCTGTGCAGGGGTTCTAGGTTATCTCCATGCATGGTACTTGGTTGGAGTATCAGTCTCAGGGAAGACCCCTGTGCTCAGATTTTTTGGTTCTGTTGCTCTCCTTGTGGAGGTCCTGTCCTCTCCAGATCTTGCTATTTCCCACTTCTTTCATAAGATTCTATGCGCTCTGCCCAACAGTTGGCCATAAGTCTCAGCATCTGCTTTGATAGTCTGCAGGGCTGAGTCTTTCAGAGGCCCTCTGTGGCAGGTTCCTAACTTGTTTCCTGTTTTCTTCTTCTTCTGATGTCCTTCCTCTTTGCCTTTCAGGATGGGGATTGAGCATTTTAGTCAGAGTCATCCCTTTTGATTAGTTTCTTTAGGTGTACAGATTGTGGTAGGTTTATCCTATATTATATGTCTATATGGGTGAGTATATACTGTGTGTCTCTTTCTGCTTCTGGGATAGCTCACTCAGGATGATCCTTTCCAGTTCCCACCATTTACCTGCAAATTTCATGATTTTCTTGTTTTTCATTGCTGAGTAATGTTCCATTGTGTATATATACCACAATTTCTGTATCCATTTTTCAGTTGAGAGGCATCTGGGTTATTTCCAAATTCTGGCTATTACAAATAAAGCTGCTACAAACATGGTTGAGCAAATGTCCTTATTGTGTACTTGAGCCTCTTTTGGATATATGCCTAGGAGTGGTATAGCACCTTGAGGAAGGCGCTATTCTGATTTAGCAGTTCTTTCTAAGATCCGGTGTGTCTTAGCAGGTGTGCCAGGGGTCTCATTTAAAGACTTTTAAGTCAATGAAGCACCATCCACTCTATCCCTGAGAGACTCCTTGTCCCCCTTCTGTTCTATATGCAGTCTCTTTAAAGTCCTGTTAGATTTCGCTATCATTTTCTACTCTGTAAGATTGAAAGATATATATGTAATATTTTTATGCCATATTTTCTAAAATATTATTGTATTCCAATGGATATACATGGTGCAGCACCATCAGCTCCAGTTTGCCAAGGCATCTTCAAAACATTCACCATCTCTTACAAATGTGTAACCTTAGGATCATGTTCTCCAGAATTTAAGGCAAAAGCTTGCTGGAATTTTAAATATGTACCTATGGCATGGTTCATGTATTTCAGTTCTCCAAACTCTGTAAAATGGAGCACACCAGCTACTATATGACCTTGTTCCAAGATGACACTAAACAGGATCTACATTTCTACTTTAGCATGTAGACCTTCATAAAGTAATTGAATCTTAACAATGAACATACAATATCCAGTCTGACCAAGCTGGCCTATAGCTGAAGACTTTCTCTCCAGCATCAAAATGGGCTACCGTTTGCAATATCTTTAAGCCTCTGTGGACTTTTCTCATCTAGAACTACCTCTTTTGGTGTTACTGTTAAGTTCTAGATTGGGTTTTTTTTTTTTTTAAAGGCTCTCTATTTTGATTCAAAGATTCCCCAAACCTCTGTTCCATGGCCTTTAATTTAGCATCTATTTTCTCAGTCTCTTCTTTCTCCAAGTCTGTCGTATCCTGATCTTTCCCAAAGAGGATATATAAAACCGAAATTGTTACTGAAAAAATTATTTGTATGCTAAGAGAAATAAACTCAAATGGTATACAGAAGCACTGTGTCATTGTATCTCCCTCCATTTTCAATTTAGGAAATTATATCTTTTTAAATCTCAAAACCTCTCCCTAAGGACTTTACTGTTTTAAACTCTGTTTCCCTTCTAGACCTTACCATTTTAGATGCTTGAGGCTTCTCAGTTTGTCTTTTTGCTTCTGTTTCCAGGGAGAGGTATTTTTTCTGCCTCCCTCTCTAGATCCTGAGCCTTTCCTTACTCTGGGAAGTTGTTGGGTCCACAAATGTTTGCTCCTCAGGCTGGCAAGAACTCCTTTCTCAAAGGGATTTAGCTTTCTGCCTTGGCTAGCAGAAGCTTGCTTGTTAAAGAGCCACTTCCCCCCCCTCGCCCCCGCCACACACACACCTAAGAAACCACAAACACAATTAAGAAACTATGCTATAGTTTTACTTTCTAAGTTAGTCTTGCTAGATTCTTCCCCATATTGGAATGCCATTTGCTGATTATTATTATTTAATATTTATTTATCTTTTAGTTAAGCTTCTGTTATTCCTAAACCAGCTGTATACCCAAATCACCACACAGAGATCAGAATTTATTTTATTAACCCAGAGCACAATTCTGAGCAATAATTACTCCATCCTAACCCTCCTAGCCCACATAGTTTCCTTCCATTAGATTTCCCACATTATACTTGCTTTTTAGTCATATCTTGGGTCCGGTTCATCTCTCCTGGTGTTTCCTGGTCCTCTCCTCTAGGATGGACCTCTTCCCACTCCTCCTCTCTCCTCCCTTCTGGGCCTAGACCCTATTCTCTCCATTGCTCAGCATTGACTGGTGTTTTTATTGGTAATATAGAGAGCAACTTTTTACACAAACATGAGACAGGTATGCTTGAAATAAGCACCACAATGCAATGTCCAGATAGTGGAGTAGAGAAATCAGCATTTGAACGAACAAGGATAAACTGTATACATCTCAAAAGAACATTTACCTACAGAAGCTAATGCTGCATAAGATCCATTTGCAAAAACAAAAACAAAGCAAACAAAATCCCTAAACTACAAAGGGCCACAAAGATGGCTCAGTGGGTAAAAGCACTTTCCACCAAGCCTGGTGGTCTGTCTAAATTTGTTTCCCAAGACCTGCATTGTGGAAAGAGGAATTACTTTCTCTCTCTATCTCTCTCTTTTTTTCTCTCTCTCCCTCTTTGTGTGTGTATGTTTTCCAGACAAGGGTTTCTAAGTGTAACAGTCTTGGCTATCGTAGAACTGTAGACCAGGCTATAGACCAGGCTGACCTCAAACACACAGAGATCCACCTTCCTCTGCCTTCCAAGCACTGAGATTAAATCATGCCAGGCCCAGGAAATAGAAATTACTGTAGATGTTACTTTAACTTCCACAGTAGGGCTGTGTAGTATACATGTTCACACATATACACACAAAACAAATAATAAATATTTTTAAACTAAAAATATCTGGTTGTGCAATATATGTAGTCAATAGACAATTATACCTACAGTATTCTGTTCTCAATTTTTAATAGAAAATAATTTTTTATACAGTATATTCTGATTATGGCTTCCCTGCTCTACCTTCTCCTATATCCTCCCTACCTTCCCTACCTACCCAACTCCAGGACCACTCTCTCTCTCTAGAAAATAGGCAAAAGCTCAAGAAACAAACACACACCTTATAAAAACACAAAATCTGAAACTGTAATGTATAAGTAAAAGACCAATAAGATTTAAAAACACCCGAACAAAACAATATGAGGCAAAAAAAAAAATCTTTTTACAGAAATACCTTTGAGTTCATTTTGTCTTGGCCATTTACTGCTGGGCATGGGGCCTGCGCTTAAGTGTGGTTTATATCCCTGGTGAAACAATACTGGAGAAAGTTAATTTTTCCTTCATGAGCAGTTGTCAATTGAAGGTAGCTTCTGGGTTAGGTAAAGGGGCTCCTGTCTGCTTCTGCCTTAGCCCTGGGACCCTGTCAGGCTTGAACATGACCATGCTGCCACAGCCTCTGTAAATTCATACATATGTCAGTCCTGTTGTGTCTGTAAGATATTGTTTCCTTGGAGTTATCTATTACCTCTGATTCCTACATCTTTCTACCTCTTCTGCATGCTTCCCCAAGCATCAAAGGAAGTGGTTTAATGAAGGCATCCTATTTAGGACTCAGTGTTCTAAAGTCTTTCACTCTCTGCACATTGTCCATCTGTGGCTTTCCATATTAGTTCCCATCTACTGCAAGGAGAAAGCGTCTTTGATGCTGGCAAAATGAGACACTTATCTATGGGTATAGCCAAATCTCATTAAGAGTCATTTTATTGCTATGTTCCTTTATCAGGACAATTGTATTTTGTTCTCCCCTAGACCCATGGCCTAACTAGTCTCAGGTCTTGGCTGCTTTGGCAGTGTTAGGCATTGGCTCTATCTCAAGAGGGGGGGGTGCTTAAATATAATCAGATAGTGGTGGGATACTACCACAACATTTCTGCCACGATTGTGCCAGTGTATTATGCAGGCAGGACACAATTGTAGATCTCAGGGCTTATAGCTCGGTTGTTTTACCATTGTCCTTTGGTAGCATGTAGAGTACATTTTAGTACCATAGACACCAGTCAGTAGGGATAAAGACACTAGGTAGCCACCAGCTCCACTTCTTCATGTTCATGTGAGTTGTGTATATGTTGTCTTCAGCAATTGATTTGTGGAAAGCAACCATCAGTTTGCGGACAGTAAGCAACAGCCTTGCCAATAGCCTGGGTTCTTTGGGAGTTTCCCTGGGCCCAATCATTGGCCATTGATTCAATTAGATGTGATCCATCCTGGCATTGGAGGTTCCACATTGTTGTGGAAGATATCTACTTGGGGCATTGTTTCTCCCATTATTTGGTGGGCCCACTTAGATTTCTTTCATTTATGTATGTCTACACCATTCTTTAAAGATTTTTTTCTCTCTACTCTCTTAGCAAAAGATGAATCTTTGTCTTCCTATTAGACCATGAATACTGAAGAATGGCTATTCCTTTATCTTGTACAAAAGAGATTCTGGCACCACTATCACTACTTTCCTCCCTCTTCCTTCACCTTCCTTCTTCCCTCCCTTTCTTCTTCCCTCCTTTTTTTGCTCACTTGCTTCCTTCCTTGCTTGCTGGCTTGCTACTCCCAGGCAGTATTTGACATAGTCCAGTTTGACCTTGAACTTCAGATCCTCCTGCATTAAGTTCCCCAACACTGGGTGACAGCAGTCCACCACCATGCCTAACTCCCTTCTCTGTGCTCTCACTTAGCTATACTTTGTTTTATATTTTGAGCTAAGGTATCATTCTAGAGGCCACCTGTCCTTAAGTTTACTATGTCTCTCAGGCAGGCCTTGAACTTGCAGCAATCCTCCTGTTTTAGCTTCCCTAGTGATGGAATTACAGGCATGTACCAGCATACCCAACTGCAACTGATTTTCATCCTAAGTATGGCTTCATGGTTGACAGAGTAGTGTCAAGGCCACCTCATAAACATGGAAAATTCAAGTTCTGACTTGGGGATGGACTGCAGGTGAAATTTTATTATTTTATATTATGTCCCCAAAGGCCATCACAACTCATAAAGCTGTATTTTTAAATGCATATTATTTTTTAAATTAGGTGAAAATTTAATACACATTCTACTCAAAATAGCTTAAAACTTTTGAAGCTGAGGATATAGTTCAGTTGGTAGAGTGCTTACCTAGCACCCATGAAGATATTGGTTTGTTCAACAACAGGAGATGAAGTGGTGGCACATGCCTGTCATCCTTGTACTCTGGGGGTAGAGACAAAAAGATCAGAAGTTCAAGGTCACTTTTGGATACAAAGCAAGTTCAACACCAACCTGAGTTTCATCAGATCTAGCAAAAAAAGAAAGAAAAAAAAACAGGGAAGGAAGAAGGAAGGAAGGAAGGAAGGAAGGAAGGAAGAAAGGAAGGAAGGAAGGAACAGAAGAAGAAAAAGAAAGAGAAAAGGGCTGGAAGGATGGCTTAGTGGTTAAGAGCACTGTCTGCTCTTCCAGAGGTCCTGAATTCAATTCCTAGCAACCACATGGTAGTTCATAACCAAATATACTGGGATCTAATGCCCTCTTCTGGCGTCCAGGTATACATGCAGAGAGAGCACTCATATACATAAAAAAATAAATAAATCTTTTTTAAAAAAAAGAAAAAGAAAAAAAGCTTTTGTTGTCTCTAGTTTCTTCCTCTGCTTTTCTATAAATCTATTTCCTTTGTGGGTCTTCATTCTCTTTTTTGATAGGGAGGATGGAGGAAAAAGACCTGAAATTTAATATGTAGCTCAGGCTGACCTGAAACTCCTGCATATTTTCCTTTCTTCTTCTTCTTTTCTTCCTCTTCCTCTTTCTTCTTCTTTTTCATGGTCATCACCTTTTTTTTTTTCCTGGACTCACTTTGTAGAACAGGCTGGCCTCAAACTCACAGAGATCCACCTTCCTCATCCACCCTGAGTGCTGGGACCAAGGTGTGCACTACCATGCCCTGCCATATTTTCCTTCCTTAGTCTCTTAAAAAATGTCTGGGTCAGACATCCACCACCTCACTCTGTCTCTATCCTTTTGTCTATTAATTGGCCATTCCTTTCCATTTGCTCTAGGATCTTCTTTTGAGATCTCTCTTCTCTCCTGCTATGTTAAAGTTTGAATTTATAAAGAGCAAAATTTTAATAATAACTAGAAAAAAACATTACAACAAGCCAGACATGGTAATGTACTTCTGGAATCCCAGCACTGAGGAGGTGGAAGCAGGAGGATCAGGGGATCACGGTTACCCTCAGCTATGTAAGCAAATTCAAGAGCAGCCTGAACTAAGTAATCCATTTCAAAACATTAAAAAATAAAACTAGTTACAATATAGTATGATGACAAGAGCATGAATATAGACTCTCTATCTCTCTATAGCTTTCTTTTCTTGAGAGAGGGTCTTGTTATGTAGACCAGATTTTCTTTGAACTTAAAACCCTCCTGTCTTATCCTTATGATTACTGTTACTCCTAGCTAGGCAGGTAACTTGCCATTCCAGCACTTGGGAGACTAACTACATGCTGTAAATTGAAGCTAGTTCAGGCCACAGAGTGGCTTCCAGGACAGTTGGAGCTACAGTGTGAGTGCCTGTTTCAACACAAAACAGAACTGTTATCATCATAGCACTCAGGAGGTAGGGCAGATGGGCCAAGAGCTCAGAGCAGGCCTCAACTCCATGTTTTGGTTTTACAACACAGGGTCTTAGAGTGTAACTTAGGTGAGCATCAAACTTGTGATCCTCCTGCCTCTGCATACTCTGTACTATGCTTACAGGTATGTATCACCATTCATGCTTTTTATAAAGTTTCTTTCCCTTCCTCTTTCATTTTCTTCATTTTCATCATTATCATCATAAAAAAAATGATTTCTTTCACAATTTCAGCTTCTTTCTTTCTTTGTTTGGGGATTGAACATAGGGCCTGTGAATGCTAGGAATGCAGCTCTACCACCAAGCTATGCCCAACTTAAAAAAAAAGTCTTATATGTACTTCTGTACAAGCTAGAATTTTGTAGGTTGCATACCAGCGTGTCGCTGAACTTACAAAAAGTGTCTATGCCCAGCTACTCCCATTTACTATTTTTTTTTAAAAGAACATACCTGGGCTGGAGAGATGACTCAGAGGTTAAGAGCAGTGGCTGCTTTTCCAGAGGTCCTGAGTTCAATTCCTAGCAACTACACGGTGGCTCACAGCTATCTACAGTGAGATCTGGTGCCCTCTTCTAGCATGCAGGTATACATGCAGTCATAACACTATACACATACTAAAATAAATAAATCTTTAAAAAAAAAGAGTTGTATTGTGTTAAAAAAAACATACCTTTATTTGTGTATTTGAGGGGTGTATGTATGCTCCATCAAATGTGTAGACTCCACTGAAGAAAACTGACTTTTTGCCAGCTGAACATTGAAAATAGTTTCTTGGTTAGGGGTGGGACCCCATGAGATTCTCCTCTCAGTGCTTAGACCCCATTTGCTCTGAATCTCTGCAGGTCTTGTGAATACTGCTACAGTTTCTGTAAGTTCATATGTATATCAGTGCTGTTGTACCTGTTTTCTGCATTCATCACCTTTGACTCCTATAATCTCTCTGCTTCCTCTTTTTGAAAGAATGAGTTTAACTGTAGCATCCCATTTTAGACTTAGTGCTCCAAAGTCTCTCACTCTTTGCACATTGTCCAGTTGTAAATCTTTGTGTTAATTCCTATCCACTGAAAGAAGTTTCACTGATGTAGGCTGACTGAGACACTGATCTATTGGTATAGCAATGTGCCATTAGGAGTAATTTTATTTCTATGTCTTTTAGCAGAATAACTGTCTGTCAGTGACCTGTTGAGAAATTCCTTTCCTGTGCCAATGAGTTTAAGACTATTTCCTCACTTTCTGTTCTAACAGATTCAAGGTATCTGGTCTTTTGTTGAGTTTCTTGATCCATATGGAATTGAGTTTTGTGCAGTAATAAATATGGATCTATTTCAATTCTTCTACACATAGCCATCTATTTTGACCAGCAACATTTGTTGAAGATACTGTCTTTTCTCCATTGTGTATTTTTGGGTTCTTTGTCAAAATTCATTTCCATAGGTGTATAGAATCATCCCTGAGTCTTCAGTTCTATTCTATTGACCAACATATGTTTTTATGGTAATACAATGTCTTTATTATTATAGGCCTGTAATATAATTTAAAATATGGGACCATGATACTTCCAGCAGTTATTTTATTATTCAGGATTGTTTTAATTATCTTGTTTTTGTTGTTTGTTTCTATTTCTATGTAAAGTTGAAACTTGTTTATTTCAGTTTCCATGAAAACTTGTGCTAAAATTTGCTTTGATTACGCATGTTGCTTTTGGCAGCATGACGAGTTTTACAATATTAATCCTACCACTCCATGAATATGGGAGACCTTTCCATCCTTTATTGGTTTTTCAATTTCTTCAGTGTCTTAGTTTTTATTATATAAAGCTTTCACATGTTTAGTTAGAACTATCTCAAGACTTTTCTAAAAGGTATTGTCTCCTTAATTTCTTTCTTAGTCTGTTGTTTATGTATGGGAATTTTGATAATTTTGTATTTGTTTATGTATGGTAATTTTGTATTCTACTACTTTGCTGAATGCATTTATCAGCTGTGACATTTTCTGGTTGATTCTAGGGTCTTTTATGTATAAAATCATATCTAATTTGACTTCTTCCCTTCCAATATGTATCCTCTTTATCTCCTTCAGTTGTTTTATTGCTCTAGGTAAGAGTTCAAAAACCATATTGAGTAGTGGAGACTGTGGATACTTGTTTATGTTGATATATTTATTAATTTATGCATGTTGAGCCATTTCTGTATCTCTAGGATGAAGCCAATTTGATCATGGTGGATTATCTTTTCAATGTTTTCTTGGATTCAGTTTGCAAGTATTTTACTGGAAATTTTTTTGTTTCTATGTTCATAGAGGATGTTGGTATACAGTTTTTTGTTGTTGTTGTTGGGTCTTTGTATGGTTTTTAGTTTTAAAGTAATAATGGATTTGTAGAAATAAAAAAAAAATGTTTGCTCAGTTTTGATTTTGTGGCATAACTTGATTGGCATTAACTCTTCCTTAAAGGTCTCTCTGTATAGCCCTGGCTGTCTTGGAACTCAATTTGTAGACCAGGCTGGCCTTGAACTCATGTAAATCTGTCATGCTTCTGTCTGCCACATGATTGGACTAAAGACATGTACCACTACATCCAGCTCCATTTTCAGTTATTGTTGTCTTTTTAATTTTTATTTTATGTAGGCACTTTGTGCTATGAGCTTCCCTCTTAAAACTGTCTTCAGTGTGTAGAGGAATTTTAATTCAGAACATGGCTGCTCTGGTAAGAGATATTATCCAAAGACCTTCTAGGTCTGTGTGATCTAGCTGGAATACAGACATGCCTTTAATCCTAGGAGACAGTGGAAAGCAGATTTGTGAGTTCAAGGGCAGCTTGGTAGAGAGCAAATTTCAAGTTAAAAAAAAATCTTAGGTCCAGGTGTGGTGGTACATACCTTTAATCTCAGCACTCAGGAGATTGAGGCATGAAGATCTCTGAGTTCTAAGTCACTGCTGTTTAGTCAGTTTGGCTGAATCAGTGAGTTGAGAGGCATTGCAATAGAGTGGAGTTTGTGGCATTTCAGTTTGTGGAATGCAGAGGCAGTTTTACCAGGAGAGTTTAACAGAGACAGGTTGAGGAGAGAACAAGCTAGACACAGGTGAAGACAGAATAAGCCAGATAATGAGAAGGAGCCAGAAGATTAGAATAGACTGCTAGACTTAGTTTGAGGCCAAGCAGAACAATTCAGCGAGAAACTGAGAGAAGCCAGATTGGAGAGGAGTTTGAGATAGAACAGCTGAGTTGAACCAGCCAGCCAGAATTTAGGAAGAACTAGAAAGGGTGAGTTTATTTAGCTGTAAATTACAGAGGCTGAAAATATTCTAGGCCTAGATTAGATTCTACAGGCTAGATTTCACTACTCAGCCTAGTTTAGCAGAGGCAGTAAGCCTCCTAGACAACAATTACATCAGGCAAATAAAAGCTACTTTTCTATCAGTGTCACATAGGTTTGTATATGTTGCTTCCATTTTCATTCAATTATAAAAAGCTTTACTTTCTTGATTTATGTATTGACCCATTCCTTATTCACTAGTGAATATATATACAGCACATATAATATATATGCATATATAATAATTATAGATTATAGATTATCAATAACATATTTTATATTATATATTATATTATTCTGCAGGCAGTGGTGGCACAGCCTTTTAATCCCTGGCAGATCCTTGATCAAGGCCAGCTTGGTCTACAGATTTGAGTTTCAGGATACCCAGGGCTACAAAGAGAAACCCTTTCTTGAGAAGTAAATACTCCTCCCTCAAAAAACCCTCGACAACAAAAGTGAAGACTACCCCCACCCCTTTTTTCCTTGTGCCTTTGATCTGGGTTTCTTCTCTTTCGTTTATATTATCATAGGTCTGATCATTTTCAGTGTTCCAGATTTTTGGGGATTTTTGTTAGTGTGTGTGTGTGCCTCTAATTTTTTTAATTTAACATTTTCTTTGACTGAATTACTCATTTCTTTATCTTGTCTTCAAGGTCTGAATTTCCCTCTTCTATGTCTTTTAATCTTTTAGTGAGGCATTCCTCTGAGTTTTTTCTTTGACATAGTACATTTTTTTTTGTTTCCAGTATTACTTTGTTTGGATTTTCTTTAGTGATTATTTGTTAAATTCTACTTTTGTGTCTCAAAATGTTATTTTATTCAAATGTTTGTATTTTCACAGCTTTCATTAAAGTATCTGTTCGTATCCTCTTTATGGTCCTTGAACATATTCACAATGCTTTTTTGAAATCCTTGTCATCAGCTAAATTGCTTTTCTTATGACTTATTCCAAAGGGTTCCTGGCTTCTGGAAGGGGCATATTGTCTTGAATGTTTACATTTGTGGTTTTACAGTGGGATATAGGCATCTGGAGTTGTAATGTTAGATGTGTTTCTTGGTTTTTATATATGGTTCGGTGGGTGTTCTGTTCTTTGGTTGCTTTTGCCAACTCTGGCAAGTGTAATAGCTAGGGGATCCCTGGTAGAGAATCTTTCATTGGTTTGCTGTGTGATACAAAGGAATGGAGATGGGCTAGGAGGAAAGGCACATGCAGGTAGTGGAAAAGAGAAAGGAAACTCTGGGTGTGCACTGAGAGGTCCAATACCCAGGAATGTCCAATTCCAGGAAGTGGGGTGGGAGAAGGAGCTCCTGTAGTCAGGAGACTAGTGAAAGACAGGAAGAATAGTGAAAATAACCTACCTGAGTCAGCACAGTATGGCCACTCAGGGCCTCTCCTACACAGTGTTTCCGTGGCATGGCAGATGATACAAAGAAATTTGTTCAGTGAAAAAGAGTTAGGGTGACCCTGGGTCTTCACCAAGAGGTGGAAGTGAAGTCCCTAAGTAATTAGAGGGACTCCTGCAGGCGGGCTACAGCAGGATTCACTATGTAGCCAAAGCCAACTTCAACCTCACAGCTATCCTCTTGTCTCGGGATACTAATTATACTGAAATTTTTAAAAAAAGATTATAAAAAGATTTTATGTTACAAATGTGTGATTGTGTACTGTGCCCTTGTCTATCCTTTTAAATGTATCCCTTTGAGTCAGGTCCTCACTTGGATCTGGAACTCACTTTTTTCTTTTTGGTGAGGCTGGTAGCCAGGAAGCACCAGCTGTTATCTTACTGTCTTCAAGTTCAGAGAGAGACTGCCTCACAGGAATAGTAGAAGAGTGGTAGAGGAGAGCACCCAATGTTTTCCTTTGGCCTCCATGTGCATACACATACACACACACACACACATATATATACATATATATGTGCATATATATATATGCACAGGTATGTATGTATGTATATATATTTTAAATTTATAAAATAAAATCTTCATAGCTGGAGTAAAATATTATTTCTCTGAATTTGTGAACTGGATACTTAATTTCTTCAAGGCATACATAGAGCAATCAGTAATTTATTGAGGACTTCTTTTTAGGGGTTAGGGCTTTAAAAAATTTAACTGTAGGTCTCTATGAAATTATGAATAGGACTATGTGAAGAAAGTGTGTACTTTTTTTTTTTAGTAAACACCTTACATTTAAAACATTTTAACATATGTAAGTATTTTGTCTGTCTGCATGTTCATGCAGTGGTACCTACAGAACTCAGAAAAAGCCATCAGATCTCCTGGAATGAGTTATTGATGGTTATGGCTCCATGTGGGTCCTATGTAAGAACAATAGCTGCTCTTAACCACTGTGCCACCTCTCAAAGTACCTGATCAGTAAACATATTCCATCTTTCTTTCAGAGTGTTTTGGAGAACATTTTCATCACTGTCGTTTCTGAAGAAAATACAAAGAAGGCAGGAGAAAAAGGCAAAGCATAGGAGACCAAAGACCCCGATTGACCATGACTATGACGGTGACCATGTCTATGACCATGACACATATAGTGAGGGGACAAATTATGGTGAAATGGTCACATACCCCTGCTCTGTCTGCCGCCAAGAAATCAACACAGCTAACACCTTTTTCCATAAGAAACATCATAATGCTCTGAGTACACTTGGTTTCTATTGGATGGGAGGGAAGAGACCGACTCCGTCAGTGATTAGTAGTCAGAGAGCGTTTGTGATTTCTAAACTATTGAAATCTTTTAGGTTCAGTGAAAAAATTCTTCAGTGTTTGAATTACGCATTTGAGCTTCTTCGGCAGAAACAAATCCCATCACACTTCAAACTTTGTGAAAAGGCTGGCCAGACTTTTACATATTCTCCAGACATCTGCCATCTGCTCATTAAAGGTGTAGCCGTCTGTGGCAATAGTAGTTCAACCTGGAAAGCTGGGCCAAATGGTAAATTTACCTTCACAAATGATTTTGGTGCAAAAGCTAATGTGTGCTTTTTTGGTTTGTTTGATGGCCATTATGGTGATGCAGCAGCAGACCTGGCATCAAAGGAGTTGCAGGTCTTATTTCTCTATCAACTGTCTAAACAGGATCCTTCCTACCAAATGACAGCTGAGCAGCAGAAACTGATCAATTCTTTTCATACTGTGTTCAGGGAAGAATACAGAGCCGTAGAAGAGATCTTCTCTTCCAAACGCAAAAAATTCAGAACCAGTAGACGGCAGTATGAGGAAATACACAAAGCCTTTGCAAAGGCATTCTGGAGAATGGATAGGCTTCTACGGCTTGGAAGAAACGAGGTGTCCCGGGTTCGATGGAGTGGCTGCTCAGCGCTTACTTGTATGTTAGAATGTGGGATTAATAACCCAGCCACCAGTAAGGATTGGGGAAAAAAAAATCGGCAGGGTGCTACCAGTTTTCCTATCCAGAAGACTCCACAGATCATGTCTGGAACACTACACATTGCAAATGCTGGTATGTATACCATTTACATCCATGGCACCTAAATATTGTAATTTGGTGATTCGTTAATGTCTAGAAATTGCATTAAACAATTAAGAAACAAACAAACAAAAACCTCTAATTTAAATATAGATTTCAGTCACAAAAATAATTGTAACTATTTTTATAGGCACTGGTAAGAGTTGTATGACAAAATTTTTCCTGGGGAGACATATCAGAGACTTCTACCTAGCAAAGATAAGGAGCCCATGATAGACCAAAGTATGGATACCACCAAAGTCCAACTTGGTAAACAGATCTGTTAAACTGGAGCTCCTTACAGAGATAGAGGAGGGGTTACCTACAGGAGCAGAAATAACTCAGACAGCTGGATCACCAAAGCCCACATTATATATGAGTATCTGAACATGTATATATATGTATATACATACACACATAAAACCAGCCAGTAAGTGAGCTTGGAATCATCTCTCCTCCCTCCCCCCCCCCCCCCCCCGCCAAATCCACTGACTTCAGAGTACTGGTATTACAGGTGTGTATGGCTACACCCAGTTCAGTCTTTATTTAGATTATACATTTGTGTGTAAATGTTTATATGATAGACATATATTTTTATATTCTGCACAGTATTTCTCTGTGTAGCCCTGGCTTTCCTAGAACTCCTCCGTAGATCAAGCTGGCCTCAAACTCACAGAAATCCACCTGCCTCTACCTCCTGTATTTTTTTTAACAGTCAATTAATTATCTTTTATATATTTCAGTAAGAAAAGGTGTTACAGCCAGGTGTGGTGGCACACGCCTATAACCCCAGCACTCAGGGGGCAGAGGCAGGTTGGATCTCTGTAAGTTCAAGGTCAGCCTGGTCTACAAAGTGAGTCCAGGGATACACAGAGAAACCCTGTCTTGAAGCTCCCCCCAACAACAAGCCATAAAAAAATGAAAGAAAAAGCATTACATCTTTTCTTCTTTTAATTTTTATTAATTACACTTTATATCCCCCCATAAACTGCTCCCTACTCCCTCCCAATCCTACCTTCCCTCCCCCTTCTCCACGCATGTCCCTCCCCAAGTCCACTGATAGGGGAGGTCTTCATCTCCTTCCTTCTGATCCCAGTCTATCAGGTCTCATCAGGAGTAGCTACATTGTCTTCCTCTGTGGCCTGGTAAGGCTGCTCTCCTCTTAGGGGGAGGTGATCAAAGAGCAGGCCAATCAGTTCATGTCAGAGGCAGTCCCTGTTCCCATTACTATGGAACCCACTTGGACACTGAACTGCCATGGGCTACATCTGTGCAGGGGTTCTAGGTTATCTCCATGCATGGTACTTGGTTGGAGTATCAGTCTCAGGGAAGACCCCTGTGCTCAGATTTTTTGGTTCTGTTGCTCTCCTTGTGGAGGTCCTGTCCTCTCCAGATCTTACTATTTCCCACTTCTTTCATAAGATTCTATGCGCTCTGCCCAACAGTTGGCCATAAGTCTCAGCATCTGCTTTGATAGTCTGCAGGGCTGAGTCTTTCAGAGGCCCTCTGTGGCAGGTTCCTAACTTGTTTCCTGTTTTCTTCTTCTTCTGATGTCCTTCCTCTTTGCCTTTCAGGATGGGGATTGAGCATTTTAGTCAGAGTCATCCCTTTTGATTAGTTTCTTTAGGTGTACAGATTGTGGTAGGTTTATCCTATATTATATGTCTATATGGGTGAGTATATACTGTGTGTCTCTTTCTGCTTCTGGGATAGCTCACTCAGGATGATCCTTTCCAGTTCCCACCATTTACCTGCAAATTTCATGATTTTCTTCTTTTTCATTGCTGAGTAATGTTCCATTGTGTATATATACCACAATTTCTGTATCCATTTTTCAGTTGAGAGGCATCTGGGTTATTTCCAAATTCTGGCTATTACAAATAAAGCTGCTACAAACATGGTTGAGCAAATGTCCTTATTGTGTACTTGAGCCTCTTTTGGATATATGCCTAGGAGTGGTAAAGTGTTACATCTTTTAGGAACTCATACTCCTTCATTCTTAACTACTTTGTGCAGACCTGTTTATTTGCTATATTCCCTGCCTGGAAACTTTCCTTGGTTTCTATGATGTGAATTTTCTGATGATTAATTTTTGTTGTTTTGTTTGGGTTTTTTGTTTGCTATTGTGGATCCCTAATATCTTATAACTATGTAATCCAGGCTGGCCTCAAGCTCACTGAGACCCACTTCCTTTAGCCTCTTGAGTGTTAGGGGAAAAAGCATATACCATTAATCATAGGCTAGTGGTGAATTTTAAAGATATTACTTGCTTCTTGGTTTTGAAGGAAATATTCACTTGGTGTGGAATTCCAGACTGGGAGTTTCTTCTCTCAGTTTGTTGGAACCTGCTTCCCTGTTTGGCCTGACTGGCATCACTGTCTATTCTTGCTCTTCTGTTCAGAATGTATTTCCCCCTTGTCGTTGCTTTAAAGATTTTCTCTTTCTCTAGTGTTAAGCTATTTGATTGTGATGCATCTTTTTTCCTCTTCAAGGCTCTTCTCTACATCATTGACATCATTTGAGTTACTTCCTTGGAACCCACCCATATCTTACTAATGCTCTTTTCATTTCTCTATGCTGTTTCACTTTCCTATTTTTCTTTCTTTCAAATATATATACTTTTTTTTTTTTTTTTTTTTTTTTTTGCAGAGCACCTGAACTCACATCCAGGTGAACTTTTGGGAGTTAGTTCTCTTCCTGTTTTGTAGGTTCTGGGAATTGAACTCAGGTCATCACACTTAAAAACAAGCATCTTCACTCTGAGTCATCTTACTGGTCTTGCTTTTCTTCCCTTCATCTTTTTTCAATCATAAACAAATTAACAAAAACCTTTTAAGATATATCTGTGTGTATGAATGTTTTGACTACATCTTGATGCCTTCAGAATAGAGTGTTAGATGCCATGGAAGCGTACCACTGAGGCATCTCTCCAACTCGTTTTTGTGAGACAGGGTCTCACCACTTTGTAGCCCAGCCTGACCTTGACATTGTGGCAACCCCTCTGCCTCAGTCTCCCAATTGTGAGTCTCCCCCCTCCCCCTTTTGGACAGGATACATAGCTAGCCTAGAACTTATAGTTCCACCTAGCTCTGCTTCGCTAGTTCTGGACTCCTTTACGGTTTTCAAATTCACCTACCATATCTTTTGGAATCCAGTCTGCATTAATTACTGTTTTTATTTCAGACACTGTGGTTTTCATCTCCATATGTTTTTAAAAAGTTATCTATAATCTTAACTATTTGAACATTTGATATGCAGTTACAGAAAAAGGGAAAGGGGTAGGAAGGAAAGAAAAGAGGAAAAGTGAGATGGGAGAAAAGGACAGAAACTGAACAGTGTTGGACCCTGTCTCACAAAAATCAACCGAATTAGAGATGCCTTGGTGGTTTAGAGCACTTGTTGCTTTCTGAATAATCTTTCTTGCTGATCTCATTTTGGCATTTGGTGCCACTCAGCCTAGTATCTTTTTTCCTTTAAGAAAGGGGTACTCCATGTAGGCCTCACCGTCCCAGAGATCTGCCTGCCTCTGCCTCCTTTAGTGCTAGTGTGCTCTCTATGTTCGTATCACTGATCACTGCTTTGCTTTAAAAGTGTTTTTTTTTTTTTTTTTTTTTTTTTTTTTTGGTGGCAGTTGAACTTATGGCCTCATGCAAACAAGGTAATCACTCTACCATGGAGCTATCATTCTAGGCTGGCCAAGTGTCTTAATGCTTATTTGCAAACTGCCAGAATAAATTCCCACAAATTTAGCGGAATGAACAAGATTTTATTTTCTCAACATTTTGGATGTCATAAACTTCATATTGGCCACCCATCTTTGCCTTCTTTTGGAGCAAGGATCTCATTCTATCCCAGGCTTTCTTCCAACTTGTAATAATCCTTCTGCCTCATTCTAAGCATTGATATTACAGGTATTAGTTACTAGTGTCATTTCATTTCCTTCCTTTTTTTTTTCACTTCCCCTCACCTTTCTTTGTTTCCTCACTCTTAATTTTTTTTTTCATTTTCTGAGACTTAGTCCCTATAGTTTTTTCTTTTAAACATTTTTTATGCATTTTGTAAATGTTAGACAACATACGTGCAGGTACCTGGGAAATCTGAATAGAGTGCATTGGAACCCCTAGAGCTGGAATCACAGGCAGTTGTAACCCATCTGACAGGGTATTAGAAACTGAACTGGGGTCCTCTGGTAGAATGTCAACTGCCCTTAACTACTGATCCATCTCTCTTCTGACTGAAGAACTTTGTACTTTCTGCATCAACTCATCAACACAGGGAGATTTAACAGTACACGATCCACGATCCTGTTTGGTGAGATGGATTAGTCCCGGACCCAGGCTGACTACTGTATTTTTGGACACAGTGGTCTCATATTATATACAGCTCAGGGTGGTCTCTCTTGCAATCCACCTGCCTTATCCTTCCAAACTGAATATTTTCATGTAACTGCCATTCCAGTATCTTAATCTAGATTATGTAAGTGTTGGGGCAGGGGCACACCAGGTTTTAAAGTTAAACTTACAGAAGTAAATAAAGTCAAAATGCTTGCTTACCACCTTCCCCTGGAAGCTGGTATGTGAACTCAAGCTTTTCTGCAATAGCAGGGAAACAATGTTCCTTCTTATACTGAGTAGGCTTGGGGCTGCCACCTGGAAATCAACGTTAGGAAGTTGAACTATGTCTTCCACATACTTTTAATGCTATGGTAGCACTATTTACACATACACATAACTTTCTTTTTTTCTATTTTAAGAGGTGTTGAATTGTTCTAATAGTTGGCATGTTAAATGCCACTGTGTTCCTTTGCTGGTGTCAGAACCTGACAAAATCTAGTTATTGACTTTATGACAGGGACACAGCTCAGTTTGCAGAGGGCCTAGCTAGCATGCGTAAGACCAACACGAACAGAGCATGAGGGCGTATGTTAGCAGAACTGGGAGTTTAAAGACATTCTCAGTTGCAAAGGTAGTTCAAAGGCAGCTTAGACTACATGAAGCTTGTCTCAAAACCAAACTAAACCAATCCCCACATTCATCCAAGATTTACTGATTTACTCGCTACAGAATCAAAGTTGATTTGCAAGTTGGCATAACAGAACAATAACCAAAATACAAAGTATGCAGTTTGTAGAATTATCATTTGTATAGCTCAGGGTCACAATTTGCAACCAACCAGTTCAAATATCATCCATTCTGTTAACGAGACAATAATATTGTGTATCTGACACTAAGTTAGGCTTTCTGTCCAATCATACCAGTTGGATGGACTTTAGCCTTCTAAGCCTAATTTTTTTTTTTTTTTAAGACAAGGTTTCCCTGTGTAGCCTTAGCTGTCCTTCTGGACTCTTTGTAGACCACGCTAGCCTCGAATTCACAGCAATCTGCTTGCCTCTGCCTCCCAGTGTGCTGGGATTACAGGCGTGCACCACTCTTATTTCAAAAGAAAAATAAACAAAAGGCAAAAAAAGGTTTAAAATTAAAGGAACAAAATTAAACTCATTAGCAACAAAATTCTGATTTCAAGTGTAGATCTATGTTTAAGACCTGAATATTCTTTTTGTTTTTCTCAAGACATGATTTCTTTGTGTGTAGGCTCGGCTGTCCTGGAACTCAGAGATTCACCTGCCTCTGCCTCTTGAGTGCTGTGTCTAAAGGTGCCACCATCTGGCAGAATATTTGTGTGCATATATATAAATATACACACACATACATATATACATACACACACATATATACATACACACACACACACACATATATATATATTTTTTTTTTTACTTTATTTTTAAGATATGTCCTTTGTACACTGAGACCTGATCTCATAAGAGATGCAGAAATTAAGGTCTTTTGGCTTAAGATATTTAGATTTTCCTTCCCTGGAATATAAATGCTAATTTTACAATGGCTTTGCACTGTGTCATTTGGAAAAGCAAGGACTGTCCTAGTCATATATCACTTCAGTCTCTGTAAGCACCAAAGTGACTCCTCTTACAGGTCAATTATCATCCTCACATTTCCTGGACATTTTCAATTCATCTTACCTAAATTAGTCACATGATAGTAACTGGCTTTTTTTTAGGGGAGCAGGGCATGGAACCATTCTGTTTAGTTCTTGTACTTCTTGCACTTAAATGGAGCACATAATATTCCACAATAGCTTCAATTATTCAGAGAGGTTGGTGTTGGAAAGTTTTTTAAATTTATTTTATAATTTATAAAATTTATTTACTTTGTATGCCAGCTGTAGCCCCCTTCCACAATCCCTCCCAATCCCAACCTTCCTCCCTCCCTCTTCTCCCATGACCCTCCCCTAGCCCACTGATAGGGGGGAGCTCCATCTGACCCTAGCCCATCAGGTCTCATCAGGACTGGCTGCATTGTGTTCCTCTGTGGCCTGGTAAGGCTGCTCCCCACTCAGACGGAGGTGATCAAAGAGCCAGCCAGAGTTCATGTCAGTTTTTAAAAGTGTGTGGTATGTGTGCACATACACCATGGTGTTGGTGTACTTTTTAAACTATTTTAATTTTCTTATATCTCTTCCTTCTTTCTCCACCCCAACCCATTTCAACACCCCACTACCAGATAGGAGAGAAAGGAGGTTAGTGGTTAGAGGGGTCATAGTTCTCTTAGGCTACTTCCTGCTGGTTAGGTTCTTCGGATTCCTCAGGTCAAGTCCAATGTTCGTTTCAGGATATCTGACTTCTCTTCAAACTTCATCAACAGCAAGCAGGAGCAGCAGGGGGAAAGCACCAGCAGCCTTCTTTCCTGGAAGGCCCCTTCTCTCCCTGGGCCCTGGCATTTACTCCCTCTCTAGTCCTCAGATTTAAACTATCTGCAGCTGGCAAAGCACCCCTCTCAGAGCTTGCATGAGACAAATACTTTGCTGCTGTGAACAATCTAAACCAGTCCCATATCCTACACCTGGGATCAGAACAAAAATATCCACAACACCATGGCATGCATGTTGAGGTCAAAGACAATTTTAGGGAACAGATCCTCTCTTTCAACCATATGGGTTCCAGGAACCAAACTCAGGTCATCAAGTGCCTCCACTCATCTCACTGGTCCCACAATATTTTACTTTTAGATCTGGCATATTAAAGTAGAAATTTTAATTTTCTGAGATAGATACCAATTTCAGATACCAATGCTACCTCAGGTAAGTTGTGAATGACAAGTAATTCTGTACTATTAACTATTGCCTGTTCTTAAACATACAATGATTATAAAATCTCAGAAAAACAAAACAAAACAAAAAAAAACTCAACCCCCATAACAGCTTCTTTTAATCTGTTCATTGCATTTTTAGACTTCAGGACATCATCTCAATTATGACCATGCTACACTGCCATCACTTACTTAAGACTTCAACTGTAGAATTTAATGTGGCTGCCTATTTTCCTATAGGAATTATAGAATTTACAGTTTAACCACACATTACAGAAACCTAGGATGGACACTTAAAACAGTGGCATTTTAATTTTATCATCTGTATCCTAAAAACTTTTCAACAGTTACATTTATGTACGTTTATTTACTTTGTATGTACACCTGTGTATGAAGGTCAGAGGACAACTTACAGGAGCCAGTTCTTTTCACCATGTGTGATTCAAGGATCAAACTCAGATCATTAGGTTTGACAGCAGGTGCCTTTTCAAGAGCTTTTGGTCCTTTAAGGGTTTATTATTTTTATGTGTATGTGTGTGGGTCTGTGCACACAAACACAGGGGCCAAGAGCATCAGATCTCCTTAGACCTGGAGTTACAAGCAGTTGTGTGTGCCAACTTATACGGGTGCTAGCACCTGAACTGAGGTCCTCTGCAAGAGGAGTATTTTATACTGCTGGACTACCTCTCTAAGCCCCAATGTTTGTTTGGTTGTTTTTTTTTAAATTAAAAAAAAAAAAAAATTACCTGGTGCTGGAGAGATGTTTCAGTGTTTAAGAACACTTGCTGCTCCCCCAAGAGAATTAGAGTTCACTTCCCAGCACCCATATTGGGTAACTCAGAACCAACTATTAACTTCAGCTCTAGGCGATCCAATACTCTCTTTTGGCCTGTACAGGCACCTATGCTCCTCATGTGCACGCACACACACACACACACACACACACACACACACACACACACAATTTAAACATTAAAAACTTTATTTGAATACTTTAAAAATTATGCTTAAGAGATGCTAAAAAATAGTAAAAACCATAGTTTGAAAGTTTCATAAAAAGATGATTTAGAAGTTATTTTTCATGACCTGTAGTTAAGTATTTGGTTATCACTGAGATTCGAATTAGATGGTTTCCCAGTTCGAAATCATATTTATATAGTGTTCAGCTTATGTATTCTGAAAATATTTATTTACATGGCATACTCTGTGTTTACCACTGAAAAAGAATTAATAAGTAGCATATTTTAATATAACCTGATTAGATATTTCTCTCTCTCCTCTCTCTCTCCTAAAAACAAAATGATACCTGTTTAGGTAACGTGCAAGCAGTCTTATGCAGAAATGGAAAAGGGTTTTGCCTGACTAAAGAACACACTTTACAGAACATCAAAGAAAAAAGAAGAGTCCTTCAGAGAGGAGCAGTGATTAGTTCAAATGAGCCCTACAGCTTCCTGGAAGGACACATAAGTACCACCAGGGGTCTTGGATTCCACGGAAACCTCACACTGAAAAAGTTCCTGATTCCAGCACCCCAAACAATTTCTGTACCTATAGATGATTTATGTCAGTTTCTTATTTTAGCCACTAATGGACTTTGGGAAGTTTTGGACAAGAAGGAAGTCACTGCACTGGTAATAACCTTGTTTCACACATACGAACAAACATATGCTTATGGCTCTACAAAGAGGTCATCAGATAGTAACATCCACGTACTATACCAGTACAAACCTGAATATGGAGAAGTTATGTCAACTACAAACCTAGTGCAAAGGGCATCTGATTCAACATATTATGAGCTTTGCATTCCTCAGGATAGAAATGAAGATAAATCTCCTCCAGGAGTGACTAATTCTGATGCTTGCAGCAAAAAAGAAACTAACAACTCACCCATTATTGACAATAAGCAGGTAACTGCGAAAGAATTACGTGATAAGAATTTCTATGCAGATGCAGCTGAGTACATTGGCTGTGAGCTTGTAAATGCTGCTTTAGGAGGTGGTTCCAAAGACAGTATCACTGTTACAGTAATGTTTCTCAATGGCAGTGAATATCACTTACTAACAGAAAAACTTTCCAATTATTAAAAAACAAACAAACAAACAAACAAAAAAAACCCAACTTTACCATGACCCAGAGCAGCAAACAGTACCACAAAGACTTTAGTGTGCCAGACTCCAGGAAAGATCACTACTGTGAGAACCATTCTTAAGAACAGAAAGGAAGCTTCATGTGTATTATGCTCACTACAGTATGTCAAAGAGAAAGAAAACTCAATGTTGCTTTTTATACCACTTTATTCCAACCTGAGCACCTCAATATAAAACTAAACACTGGTGAACTGTTTTCCTTACTAATTTTGAGTTACTGCAAAATGTACAAGTTCTGCTAGCAGATCAACACTTTAAATAGATTAAATCATCTGACACATGGTAGATTCATATAATGAAATACCTAAAATAATTAGTGTAATATACTGATCAAAATAAAATGGACTTTGAAAACCAATGCTTCAAGATTATTACTAATAACATTGTAGTACTTATGTTACAAACTGCAAGTACATTGCTTATTATGGTTCTAGCCATGTAAGAACAGCAAAGCCCCTTCCTCTCATAGGGGAAGAAAGATTAGCTGTTTTAGTAACTGTACATTTTGTATATGTTTAGGCAATTCTTAAATATTACAGGAAATAATAAACATATGGAGACTATAATGCAGTGCTCTATTTACAGTACAGCTGAAGATCATATTTAAAATAATCAAGTTTGAATGTACATAATTGTTAGTGCACTGACTAGTCATGTCCAAAGGGAATCAGAGCCCCCTCCCTGTTCCAGACAGGCATCTATATAATAGCCAACAGTGATTAAATATAACTCAGATACCTGGTTTGTTTCCACTTTTTTGAAAAGCTCACATGAAGGGACCACTATCCATTAAAATGCACTTATCAGTTTTTATATTCCTAAAACAGGATGGGGTTACACACGACTTTTTTATCAATCAAATTTTAAATAATAGGACTGAATAAAATTAAGATGTCACCAATATTTGTTCTTTCTGGCGATGTAGGATTGTTTTCTTGGGATTACTTTATTAATATATGGAATGTAGACTTTTTAGACATTAGAAGAAATTACCATTTGCTTGGCTTCTGTTGCTAAGTATAAATATCTTTTTCTAAAGCATACATTAGTAGTTTTGAATCTTTTATCCCATTTGGAGACTGGGTGGGTCTACACCCAGTGGAGACAAACCGTTCCCCTGAACTTTCCCATGGAACAAGTATACGCACAGTTCTCATTTCCCTTTCTACTGCCGAAACATTAGTCGGAAGAACACATGCAGGTTATTAAAAATTAAGTTCAAAACACTCAAAATAATTCAGTATTAGAAACTTGATTCTACCATAAGTCTCTTTTTGGAAGTCACACTGAGCCGGCTAAATGCTCCCAACTCGATGGTTTTCCAGGTTTAGGAAGTTTACGCTGGAGTTCAGTTACTACAACACTGGCTTCTGGCTGGCTGTGCAGGCTCAGTAAGGTCTACCCCTCGTCCTCTGGCTGAGTTTGAGCCCGGATTTTGTGGTTCATTCTTCGGCAGCTTTTTAGCTGAGTAAAAAAGAAAAAAAAAATCATATTAAAATCACTTAAATATGCTTATTTATAACACTTTCCCAGCTGGGTTATCTCCAAGGTTTTATGTGACTGATTACATATTTGTCCTTTTCAAATATTTATTATCTACTACGTGCCAAAAAGCAACACTTCCCCCCCCAAAACAAACAAACAAACAAACACAAAAAAACCCCACACCCCACTGGTTGCTGTACTAAAAGAGTTTAATTTCTTAGTGTTCTCAAAGGGGTAGGCAGAGGCCAACTGTAGACTAGCATCTAAACTTAGGTTTAACTAGAACTATACAATTTCTACATAAATTCCCTTGGAAATAAGTTTATTTAATAATTATTAGTACTTTGTGTTGGGTCATGTGCACACTATGCAAGTCTACTACCACTTAAGCTACACAGCCTGTTTTGTGTTACAATCTGCTGGACATGGTGAGGTATGACTATAATTCCCATGATTCACTATGGAGAATTAGTTGGAACAATCAGTTGAGCCCAGGAGGTTAAGACTAGCCTGAGTAGCACATATCAAGACTACATTTTGAAAAACCAAATCAAACAACACAGACAGATATAAAGTCAAAGCCAATAGACCATGGCCAGGTACAAAGTTCATAAAGAAGCTCACATTATAGCAACATTCTGAGAACAAGTGAGGATATGAACAAATGCTATCAACATAATCACCACCACCCCAACTAAACTTGTCCATTACTGTGCAACCTACTCAACAAACAATAATATGACCAGTAACATCGCTTTTGTTCTCCAATTTGATTTACAAATAGCGATACTTAATATACATGAATAGCTTCGTGAGTTCTATATAGCTAACAGTAGTTCTAAAAATTCACCTGCAAGATACATGGCTTAATCCTGAGGACAAAGTGGCAATACAAAATAATACAAAGGAGTAGTGCTTTATGTCTAATGCCCACCTGACTCCTGGACCTTGTTTTATATGTACTAGGAAACCTGGGGCTTGACTAGCTATACCCAGCATCCTGCATTTTTTAAGCCCTTTATTTTTCCTACTTTTCCTCATCAATACTAATTACCTTTAGAATCTCAGATGCTGAAAGCAGTCCTAGTGAGCACTGATGTTTGGGAAGACAGTTTCCCCTGAGCCACCCTAGAAATGGCTTCAGAGATGTTGCCATATAATATCGATAAATGTTCAGTCAGATGTATTTACAAGCAATGCCCAGTAAATGGATTAACATTGGTATTAGGGACACAGAATAAGCTAGCACTGTAGATGGGTATTACAATAAATACTGAGTTGGGTTCTGGGATAAGCATAAATTTCTCTCTATAGACTAATAATAATAATAATAATAATAATAATAATAATAATCTGTCTATAACCACATCTGACTAAGTTCAGGAGGAGGAAGGAAATGAACATCAATAAGGACTGTTTTCGTTAATTGGACTATACTGTATTTACTATATGATTTCACAATGGTAATTTTATCAAGGAAAGACCAGAGTTCCATTTATATTTTGTTTTTTGAGACAGGGTTTCTGTGTGTAGCCCTGGCTGTCCTGGAACTCACTATATAGAGATTAGGCTGGGCTCACTCTGAAATCCACCTGCTTCTGCCTCCCAAGTGCTGGGATGGCTTGTGTTTCCACAGCTTAGCTTGGGATTTCTTTTAAAAAAGGGAAATACTTTAATATGAAACAAAATCTGAAAGCTAGAAATAAAACCGGGCTTCAGCAATGCAATACAAGCACTGTACCACAAAGCTACTTCCACAGCCTATAAGTCTTAAAACTTAAAGTTTGAAGTGCAGCCTAGCTAAGAATGATGGTTCCATTATGTAACCTCAGCAATGTAACCTCAGCAATGTGAAGACTGAGGCAAGAGGATCTAAAGTTTCAGGCCAGCCTTGGCTATATAGTGAAATTCAGCCTGGAAAAAAACAAAAACAAAAAACCAGGTTCAGTTAATGAAGTTCTTGTTGTTTAATCACGAAGTTTTGAATTTAGATCCTCAGCATCTATGTAAAAACATTATCATTTAATTCCAGCACTGGGGGTAAATTATGGAGGAATAGAAAGACAAATCTTGGGATCTCCCATTAGCTCAGAGTTCACTGAAATTCTTGGGCCCAAAAAAATGATATAGCAGGATGATCCTTAAGGTAAAGGTGCCTACTGCCAAGCTGCATGACATCAGTTCCATACCTGGAACTTACATGGTATAAGAAGACTCACAGAAATCCTGCCCTCCGCATTTGTGCTATGGTGTGTGCACTTGCTCTCTCCTCTCTCAATGTTTAAAAATAAAAGATGGAGAAATAATGGAAAAAAATATCCCAAAGTCAACCTGTGGCTTCCATGTACATTCACACAAGCAAGAATACCTATTACAAGTGTATAAACCAAAACAAAAGTGTAGGCTGTCCTAAGGCACATGCTGCAATCCTAACTTCCTGCCTTAGACATGGATCATCTTCGGCTAACGTATCAACAGTATATATACTATCTACTAGTAGTCAGCTTAGTTACCAGACAACTTTGGTATCACAGTGTTCATGTTCAGATAACCTTTATCTTAATTAGAGTGACCCAAAAGCACAAGTACAAGATCTTCCTCAGGTACCAGAGACCCTGTCTCCAAGCAACAACAGAATAATAAGAATCAAGTTAGACCAGGTGAAACTCCTATAAACCACTCAAGACTGAGACACAGTGATCCTGAGCTCTAATCTAGCCTAGATTCATACCAAGCCCAAACCTGAACTCAGCATCAACAAAACTCAAACTCAGGAAGATAAATCTTCAGCACTGGAAATGTAGTTCAGTAGTACAGCACTTGGCTATCATTCTTTTTGTTTGTTTTTTGAGATAGGGTTTCTCTATTTAGTCCTTGCTGTCCTGAAATTCACTCTGTAGAGCAAGGACTATCATTTTTAAGGTCAAGGGTCTGATCCTTTCCCATGTGGAAAAGAATATTTGTGAGAATGGGAAGGAGAGGGAAATCTGTGCTAGTTTTGCTACTTCATCTCTGTATAAGTTATGGCTACAGTGTGTGATATATATACTTAGGACAGAAAAAAACATCAAATTATAAGGCTTAACACTATCTACTGTTTCAGCATCCACAGAGTGTCTAAGAATATACTCCTACAGGTATCCATACCACTTTTCAGTGACTCTTTGGAAAATCTACTTCTTATTTATGAAATCAAATTTTAATTCACCTGTATAACAAAATAGTCACTGAATTCACAAATATAAATTTGACATTACTGGGGCTAGGAATGTATGTCAGTGATAGGTACAGATTGCTTACCATGTTGTAGGTCTTGGACCTAATTCATACAATTGGAAGGGGAAATAGAATATGGAAGAAGAGGAGGAAGAAGGGAGAAGAAAGAAGGCAGGAGAAGAAAACAGGAAGAGAAGGAAGAAGAAAAGAGAAGGAAGAAAAAAGGAAGAAAGAAGGAGGAAGTGAACAAAGGAAAGAGAAAGAAAAAAGGAAGGAAGGAGGAGAAAGGAAGGAGAAAGAGGAAAAGAGAGAAGGTGAAACCTCCTGACTTCTAATCTTTTGTTTTCTTTTCACCACTCTGAGGCAGTATCTTTTGCTCATGCTGGCCACTACACTGTGCTTTCTAATCAGCCTTTAGTGTATTTCTAACAAAGTACTGCTTTAGTGAAAAAGATCTAGAAAACTAGTATAATCAGTTAAAATCAAATAATGTATTAAGAAGGGTGTCGATTAAAATCTCAAATGTATTTTGCTTATCATTAATCTTACCTATTGCCATGAATATTTCATTTACATTCATTGATGTCTTAGCTGATGTCTCCATGAATAATAAACTGTTATCATCTGCATAGGACTGTGCTTCCTGTTTATTAAAAAAAAATCCCTTGAGCATATATTTTATGGAATTATTTGATTACTATTATTAACAACCAGAGAAAATGATACTGCAAAGGAAGAAACAGTAGGTAGGATAGTTTACCATGAATATTTTTTTTTTTTACTTTTTGCATATTCCACCCTTGGTCAGCAGGTTTAAGATTAAACCTAATGACAATAATAATTTGAGAACAGCTTATCATTTTACTCTAAATTCTTTAATTACAATGAGAATTTTTACTTATGCCCTTTAAAGATACAGCATTAAAAGTCCAACTATATTATCAACTATTCCCTTCAAAATCACAAACTGTCCCACATTTCTGTCATGCTTTCTAGTTTAAACACACCGTTTCCAATGATTCCCACAGAAAAACTGAGGCACCTTTGGCTGATACAGCACAGGACCTCTTTTCAACATAACTGAAGCTCTCTAAGTGTCTTGCTGGGCAGTTTAACTTCACATGGATGTCTTAATTAAATGAAGTTAAAAGTGTGAAGTGTTCTGCTTATTATGCAATAATATAGTAGCTTCCTTTCTCTCCATTCCTGTAATGTCATGAAGAAACAGCCACATTGCTGGGCCTCAAATGAAGAGGAACTCTTAATTAGAGTGACCCGAAAGCACAAGTACAAGATCTTCCTCAGGTACCAGAGACCCTGTCTCCAAGCAACAACAGAATAATAAGAATCAAGTTAGACCAGGTGAAACTCCTATAAACCACTCAAGACTGAGACACAGTGATCCTGAGCTCTAATCTAGCCTAGATTCATACCTAGATTTTAATTTCCTTTTAAGGTTTATGTAGCAGCTTTGGACAGAACCCAACACATTCACATGCTAGACAAGTCCTTGTGCTATCTATCTATCTATCTATCAATCTATCAATCATTTATCATCTGAGCCATACCCATGACAAACTATTTTATGTATTAGTATTTTATATTTTCAAAGTCTGTATTTTCAAGGTTTAAAATTACTTACAAAAATGTGCTTTTAAGTTAAAGTAAAATTCTACATACCTGGAAGTCAACAGCTCTTTTATTTGCTAGGTCAGCCTTGTTTCCTGATAAAGCTATCACAATATTAGGACTTGCTTGCCTCTGAAGTTCCTTAACCCAGTTTTTTGCTCTTGCAAAGGACTCCTGTTAAACAAAGGAAAAGCTATTTGGCACAGGCTCAAAACAGAGTTAGGAAGCATTTTCTATGAAATAAGGCTTAAAGACTCTAGTGTAGTAGTTCTCAACCTTCCTAATGCTGAAAACCTTTAATATAGTCCCTCATGTTGTAGTGACCCCTAACCACAAAATTATTCTGCTGCTACTTCATAACTGTAATTTTGCTAGTTATAAACTGTAATGTAAATATCTGATATGCCGGATGGTCTTAGTCAACCTCTGTGAAAGGGTGGTTTGACCTCTAAAGGGATAGTGATCCACAGGTTGAGAAACAGTCTCTAGCATGACCCCATGGGAAGAAAGTTCTTAGTACTACCGTATCATCTTATATCTCAGTCATAAAAGGTTTGGCAGAAAAGTTATGACTGGCTATAAATGAATTTCCCAAAATCTTTAACCAAATTCTAGATAATAAAAAGTTATTATTCAAACTGGCTTCGAGGTAGCTAAGATTTTTATACCCACCTCATTTGTGATATCATACACAACTATGGCTGCTTGTGCTCCTCGGTAGTACATTGGTGCTAGGCTATGGTACCGTTCTTGGCCAGCTGTATCCCATATTTCAAATTTTACTGTTGTGTCATCAAGACACACAGTTTGTGTTAGAAAGGCAGCTGAAAAAGAAAATATAAGTTTTTCCTTTTTCTCAACTTTTTTTTTTTAAAGACTCAAAGGCCAGGCTGGCCTGGAATTCACTGCATAGCCAAGGATGACATTGAACTTTTGATCCTTCTGCTTCTACCTCCCCTATGGGGCCACATCATGACCAGTTTATGTGGTGCTGGGGATTGAATCCGGGGCTCCATGCATGCTGGACAAGTGCTTTACCAACAGAAACTACATCCCAGCCTACTGAGTTTACATATCAGGTATTAGAGATCTAGAGATGACTGAAAATAAGTGGGAGGAGCTGATGATGTAGCTTAGTAGGTACACTACTTAGCATTTACAAAACTAGGTTAGATCCCCAGTAGCAATGTAAGCTGGGTACACTGGTGCATGTTGGTAATCCTAGCCCACAAGAGGTGGAGGGTAGAAGGACCAAAAGTTCAAAGTCAACATTAGCTACATATCAAGTTGAAGGCCACCCTGGCCTACATATCTCAAAAAAACATTACCCCCCCCCAAAAAAAGTACCATACAGAAGTACATAGATTATACACAAATAATGTCCCTTCATATAAACAGGAGTTTAGGAGTTGCATAAAACCAAGCCCTTACAGATAGCTTATGCACAAATATATACTCATCATTGTTTCAGTACAGATCTGTTGTTAAACAGATGTACAATACTTTGATCGTATTCTTTACCATCCTAACTACCCCGGATCCTCCCTACCACCAAACTTCACATTCTTTCTCCCCAAAAATGAAAGTCAAATAAAATAAAATCTAAACAAATTAATCCAGTAAGACAAACAAACAAACAAAAACCGGAACAAACATTAAGCATTAAGCAAATGATGGAGTCATTTTGAGTTGGCCACTACTCTTGGGCATGAGGCCTGTCCTGAAGCGTGACTGCTATTACCCAGCATCAACACTCCCCTGAAGAAAACTTCCTTTCTCTGCAGGTTATCAACTGAAAATTGCTTCTTCATAGGTAGAGGTAAGACTATTCCTTCTCCTTGCTGTTTTGTTTTTTTTTTTTTAATTTGAATTTGTGCAGGTCTTGTGCATGTTGTTAGTCTCTGTAAGTTGTTATGTTCTTTTTTAAAACAAATTTACTATTTTTAGTTTGCATACAGCATAACAGTTCAGAAGACCACTCTGAGAACTGAAGTTTAAACTCAGGACACCAGACCCTCTCTTTTGCTAAGGAAAAGTGATGAATCTTCACTATTTAACCCTGGCTGGATTCAGATTTAAAGATCTGTCTGCCCTTAACTTAGGAATACCAGAAATAAAGGTGTATTATTAGGCTCAAGGATCATTTTTATATATTTGTGTGTGGTCTATGTGAGAGGATGGTGGGAAGCAAACAGTCTTCTGCAAAAGCAGAACACACTGTTCATTACTGAACCATCCGTTCTTCAGGACCCACCCTTTTATTTTACCTTTTCTCTTCCCTGTCTTTTTTATTTATCCTGAGATAGACTGTCATGATGAAGCACTGGCTTACTGAAGCTCTGGCTTACTAAAGTTCCCTATGTAGACCAAACCACAAAAAAACAAAAATGGGGCTGGCGAGATGGTTCAGTTCCTAGCACCTACACGGCAGCCCACAACCATCTGCAACTGCAGTTCCAGGAGATCTGACATCCAAGAGCACCACAGTACACAGACACACATGCAGGCAAATATTCATATCATAAAGTAAAATTAATAAATCTTTAAAAACATTCTGTGTGCCACAGTATAAGTACAGGTCAGCGGGCAACTCTGAGGAATTGATTCTTTCCTTCCACTGTGTAGGCTACAATGATTGAACTCAGGTCATACAATATGGCAAGAGCTTTTGTTTTTATTCTGATTCTAATTTTAAACAGCAGCACTGTAAGAGGATACTTTAACCTGGGCAGAGAGATCCAAGCCTGTAATCCCAGCATTTATTCACTGGGAATAGAAGAATCATAAATTCCAGGCTACCCTGGGCTTAGATCCATATATAAACATAAAGGGTTTGTCAGAACATGGTCCACAAACGAAGTTGTATAAGAATTCTCATGCTTTTGAGTAAACTCAAAGAAAACAAGGGTCTTATCTCAGTTTCTTTAAAAAAAAAATAAAACAAAAACAAAAAACAGGGAACTGTTCTTTGATGATGCTAGTATGCCGTTCCTAGGTGTAGTGAATAGGAATTGACTTTATTCATTACAACTGGCTATTGTTATACATGCCTCTATAGAGAATCTGAACTCATGAGAACTTTACTCTGGTGATTGTTCTTGACCTTCAGGGAATAAACTGCCCGATGCTTTGAATAAAGTTGGCTATTGCATGAGACTTTAGTCTGCCTCATTTTTAGGCTCTATTCTCCCAGGTCCCATTGCCTTTAGAGTGATAAACAAGGGTTGACAACTCAGTTTGGTTCATATGACACCCCCCATTTAACCAACCAGCAAACTTACCCTACAAGCCATTTCTACCACATCCTGCTATTCCTCTCCTACTTTAACTAGTACTAGAATATATCCTACAAACTATTAAATTTTAGCCTAGTGTAGTGGCAACTGCCTGTAATAGCATTAAGTAGTCTGGGGCAGAAGGACTGCCATGAATTCAAGGCCAGCTTTGGATATCTATTGAGTTCCAGGCTTGCTTGGGATACAGAATAAAATCCTGTCTCAAAAAAGCCAAGAACTAAGAGGCAGAAGTAGGCAAAGTACCTGTTATCTCAGCACTCACACACTTAAAAAAAAAAAAAAAGACTGTTAAAAGCTTGGGGTCAACCTGGGCTACATAGCGAGTTTAAGGTCAGCTTGGGCTACAGAATACCACCTTAATCCACACCACTATCCCTGAAAAACTCCAAAAAATACAGCAAACATACAACATTCACAACTAGGAACAATCCTTAGCCCATGGAGATACTGCTTTAATAAAAGTCCAGTCCAATTCTCAAAACAGGTTAAGTCACAAGAAAGGACCACTTATCTTGGTTGCTGAGATGGCTCAATGGACAGAAAAAAAAAAATAAAATGAGTTCTATTACTGGATTATGAAAGGAAAAAGTTGTCCTCTGACCTCTAGACCCACAATGGCACATGCACACCCATGCCCACATGCATACAATAAAGAAAAAAGATTAAAGGAAAAGCAACCTTTTTCATGTTAAAAATTTCAAGTACATACAAGAAAATATTAAGTACATTAAAAGAATAACTCACTAGGAAATCAGAGTTCCTTTCAGAAGCACTGAAATATTATACCAATAGTCTAAAACAAACATCATTGTTATCTAGAAAATCCATGAAAGGCATTGGAGTCAACATTCTTTTGGTATTCTTAGAACATAGCAACTATTCCATTCATAATCATGAAATTGCCAGATTACCTAGTAACAAGGCTCTTAGGAATTCTAATTCTGTGAACAATAATGTCCACACCACCGCAATTTAGTATTTTAATATTTCATATTTTCTTTATAGTAAAACTGTCACTGGAAAATATTTTGTTTTACAAGGGAACACTGAATAAGCAGGTCAAACTTCCTGGAAGGTGTAAGGTTTTGAGGAACCTCAACAAGAACGTATCACTGTCTACACTCTGTGCTTCTTCCATCACCCAAGTCAGGAGCTGCTGCTTATATGCTCACAAAGCTCCCTATGCAATGCTTCCTATTTCCTTCTTCTGGGGCTGGGGATTGATCGCAGGCATTCAAACATGCTAGGCACATGCTCTACAACTGACCAGGAGTCTTACTGACTTACATTTTACTTGTTTAGAGATAGGGTCACATTTGACTGTATCACATACCTGACTCATCCTCCTGTTAGGGATTACACATATGAGGTAAATACTGGCTGAAACTATTACCATTGAATCTACAAATACCGAAGTTCCCACTGTACTGCTCTGGGAGAGGAAGAAATATCCAGTCTGATGGCATCAAAAGAATAAATAACAACAACAACAAACTAGTTAATCTCTCCTAAAACTGTACCAAATAAACACAGAGGAAACAGAAAACCTAAACCCACTCTAACCCTGGATGTTTTTCTGTAATGCTCAGGATAGAACTAAAGCCTTCACACAAAGCTAGCCAAATACTCTTGCACTAAGCTACATCACCAGGTTTCCAATCAGGTATCAAATTTAATTAAACATTACTTAACAATGACAAAAATCCATAAGACTACTGGATTTAAAACTATACAAAAAAATCTGAGACCCCTGTTTTTGAAATATCCAAAATGTGCAGGTGAATGTACTCAGAAAAATTCCTATGGTGAATGTGAAGTGATTACATTTATGGTGCCACATGCCTGTAATCTAAGCACTTGGGAGGATCAGACAGGATAAGGAGTTGAAGGTCAATCTCAACCACATAATAAGACCCTGTCTCACCTCAAAAGCCCCAAATATGCTGGTAGTTGGTATCTGAGGTGGTGTCCTTCTCAAAAATACTTCCATTCTTCAAACAACACAAAGTTGGAGCCAGAGAAATGATTTAGCGATTTGAAGCACTCGTTACTCTTTATAGAAGAAACAATTTACTTCCCAGCACCCACTTGGCAGTTCACTACAGTTCTAGAGAATCCACCACCTTCTTCTGACTTCTGTAGGTACTATATCCAATACTAATAAAAAGAGTATCAAATAATATTTGTATACCAATGTTCAAAGTAGCAATGTTCACAAAAGCTACAACACAGCAGCAACTGAAGCTATCGAAAAATAAATAAATATCCCAGGCATGATGGCACGTGCCTTTAATTCCAGCACTCAGTATGCAGAGGCAAGTGGATCTCCATTGAGTTTGAGACCAGTCTGGTTTACATAGTGAGCTCCAGACCAGGCTACATAGTGAGAGCCTTTTTCAATAAAGAAAAATGGATGGACTAGGACAAAGAATGGGCTAGTAGTAAAGGCCTGCGACTAATCTCCCACACTGCAAATAGAGAAAAAAGGAGAGTGAGGCATGATCCCATATGCTTATGACCTTCTATAGTTGAGAAGCAGAGACAGAAGGATCTCCCCACCTAAATCAGGTGCCTGGGTACTTGAATTAAAAGTGTGTAAAATGTCCTTTAAGGCAATCAACTTGCCACAACTCCAAGCTAGTCACGTTATCATCTGAACACTACTATATGGGGGAAAATCTGCTAGAACACAGATATGGTTTTAAAATTAGCTTTAGGAGTTTAACATTTAGTGTCTTACACTTGATTGTCCTAGTATGTTCTAAAACAAATTAGGACTTGGCATGGTATCACTTGCTGGTATACACCTATAACCGTGGCACTGGAGAGGTGGAAGGATTGTCTCAAGTCCTAAGCCAGCCAATATTACACTGTGAGCCTTCTCTTTTTAAACACCCAAACCAAACCAAATGAGCATTTCAACTTTCAGAATTAGGGGGTATATTCCTAATGAAATCTTTTCACAGGACTAGAATTCTTTGTAGGAGGAAGTTTATTGTGTAATTCAAATGCTGATTTACCACAAATATCTAGTTACAATCTTTGTTCTGAGAATTTCCTGTCTCAATGTAGTGTAAACACTGTTTCGCAACTGTCCCGACATACCAATAAAGCAGTTTATAGCCAATCAACAAGTAGGAGAGAATAGAGCTTATAGCTAATCACTGAGCCAGGGAGAGAACAGGGCTGGACTTCCTGCCAGCCAGGAGAGGAGGAGTTAAAAGAAGTAGGAGATTTAGTGAGGGTCCAAGAGACACCAAAGGAACCTGAGCAGATGAGCTACAAAGTGTAAGTATCTCTGGGATGTATACTGTGAGGAAACCATTTTAGTTTAGAGGGTTAAGAACAGAGTAATAACTGCTCAGTTGTTGTGTTATGAAGATTATTATTAAACATTTGTGTGATAGCCAGGTTAAATGAGAAACACAGACGGCATATTGGTACAAACTCCTAATCCCAGCAGTGAGAGCTGGGAAGGATAAGAGAATGAAAAGTTTAAGATTATCCTTACCAGAGAGGTCAAGGCCAGCCTAGGCTAAACAAGATCCTATAAGTAAAATGCTATGTGCACCTGAGTACACACAGAGCTAGTGTTAAAGCTGCAATTCTAATGAGGCTGAATGAACTGCTTTCTCTCCCATCCTCTCCCCATTCTTGAAATGATACAACTGGGCTTTTTAGTTTTAAACTACTTTATGAATGTAACACAGAAGAAAAATGTTTACCTTGTTGCTCAGATACTCTGTATCTGAACATTTCCTTTCTACCTAATTTCTTAGCCCCTCCTACCTTCCCTTCCTCAGTCTTCTCCTTTGCTTTTATAAAGTGTACTACATACACTGTGCTTCATGTCTTTTAACTTTTAGGGCTCACGCTGTTTCTTTCTAGATTAGGACCTTTGCTTTAATTATTTCTATTAGATGATGAACCATCAACAGGTAGGTGCTTACTTCATGACTGGTTTTACTGTACATGCTATATCCTCATTCTGGCATCCAGCTATTTTCATGGTCCTAAACATACCAAGATGGCCTTCCTTATGGAAACAGGTGCTTTTAGGAGCAGAAACTTTTTGTTGTTGTTGGCTTTTGTTTTGTTTTTCCAGTCAGGATTTCTTTGTGTATCCTTGGCTGTCCTGGACTTGATTTATAGACCCAGGTTAGCCTCAAACTGACAGATCTGGCTGCCTCTAATTCCGAGTGTAGGGATTACAGGTGTGTATCACTGCAACCAGCTCAGGAGTTAAAATTCAATAGTGACCACATGACTTAATGATCTATTTTTCTCATGGAATCTCGTATTGAATTCAGTCATGAGATGCAGTAGAAAATGATAAGTGGGACACACAGTCATTTCTGATTTGGGTTTTGACAACTCTTTCTGTGGAACTATTTATACCTCACCTATTCTCCTCCCTACCTTTTGAAAAATAAGAACGAAAGTATCACTTTACCAACTCCACCACTATTTGGCAAGAACAATATAATCCTGTGACAACTCATGTATGATCTTGCATCCGTTTGTGCCCACAGAAAGGTACTAACAACAAGTATAAGTAAATCACAATTTACTTATTTTGATGGTTTCATTTTATATGTATTTTAAGTCTATTTTTTTATGAGTGGGAAAAGAGAAAAAGAAAACAAAATGTGGGGGGGGGGGAAAATGGGACAGGGAAAGGGAAAGAGAATCAAGAAAGGATGTTGAGACTTTGAAGGACTACTAGTAAATATCTTGATGTTAATTCCTAGTAGATCAGAAGAGGAGGTAGTATCTGAATAAAGAGATATTTTGAAATGCTGAGTTAATGATTTTACTGTCATCTAATTACTTATCTGCTGCCTAATAGCACATTTCACAATATTTTGCTTCCTTATCTGTTCATCTTGTAATGAAGTCTTTCTTGTGATTTAAAATAAGTAAAACAAAACCAAACAAAAGCTATGCCTTAGTATTGTATGAATCCCTGACATATACCACAGAAAAAGTGAATATAATTAACTTAAGCTTTAAGGGATAAGCTTTAAGGTTGTCGAGAAAGTCTACAAAACACGTTAGCTGTAGATAATACTTTTTATTACAAGTTGAGAATTGTACAACAGAAAGTGCCCAAAACAACAACAACAAAAAGTTATGAGGCTGGGAGCTGGGGAAGATAGCTCACTTGCTCTGGTAGAGGACTCGGTTTAGTGCCCACATGCAGTTAAGCACCACCTATAATTGCAGTTACAACATAATCAATACCCTTTTCTTCTAGTCTAAAGCACAAGGCACGCAGGTGGTGTACTTATATGCAGGCAAACGAAATACTCAGACACTTTAGAAATCTTAAAAAATAAAACCAGGGCTTTACTACGTAACTATGGCTGGCCTACAACTCCTTAGAAAGACAAGACTGGCCCTTAGTTTGGCAGTAATCCACCTCCTGCCTTTGGCTCCTGAATGCTGGGCTTACACTACCACACCCAGTAGAGATAGGGAAGACAACACAGATAAGCGATGTGGATGGTGGCCCATATCCCTATGTCAGTACTTGGAAAGCTGAATGTGAAAATTTTTGAGTTCTAGGCCAAAACAACAAATTAAGTTAACCTCCCAAATTTGTCCAGAATAATAGTTACAGGTATTTACAGGAATTAAGGCAAGACACATAGAAAATAGGTGTCCTAAGGGAGAAAACTTATGAAATGATGGGAACTCTTTAAATCTATCTTTAAAGCTTCTTTTGGTTTTACAACCATATGTAAGAATCACATTACAGAAATAAGTTCAGGAGCAGACATCTGAAGATGACATCCACTGATGGATTGTAACCTGAAACTGCAACAGAAAAGCATGGGTTAAATGTCTAACATTGGAGCTAGGGGACACTGTTCAGCAGTAGGGTGCTTTGCATAACTTACAAAGATCCTGATTCAGTCCTCAGCATCATGGAGGGGGTGCGTGCACATGCAGCACAAGATTGGCTAAGAAAACACAAAAATGAGATTGCAAAGTAGTGAAGAAATCGTGACAGAGAACACTGAGAAATCTTACCTTAATAAAATGGAATACGCATAAGACCATTATAAAGAAAATTGTGGAAGCTCTTCTCTTAAGACCTCACAACAGATGTTCTAAGAGACCTGCCTGTCCTATATAGCACTACATTTTTTCTTACGTGACTAACATTGACACTGTAATTTGAAATTGGTAATTTTTTAAAGCCTCTAGCCTCTCTCTGATTCTTTGACAACACCCCTGCTCAAACTTAGCTATTATGTTGTCAAATAAAGCCGAGGCTGAAGTAAACGTAAAAAGCTTGCTTGATACAACTCAGTCCAATTGCCAGGATCCACAGTGGCAGGAGAGAACAACTGCAAGTCATCCATCAATCCCCATAACTGCACATGAAAACATAATTTATAAAATAATGTACAGCTGTAAATTTTGCAAATAGGAGGGTAGCAAGAAAATAGCAGCATCAAAGGACAAACAATAAAGTAGTATATTGGAGACACACTGGAAACCCTAACTCCCTATCTCTTATCTTCTCACCCCCTTTTCTTCGTTCAGACAGGGTGTCACTATGCAGTCTTGGCTGGCCTGGAACTCATGGAGATCAGTCTTCCTCCACAGTGCTGGGATTAAGACATATGCCACCACATCCAGCCTTCTTACCTCCTTTTTCTAAGACAAAGTTTTTGAAAAATGCTTTCACATTATTTTCTCTAACTGATACATTAAAGTCAGTAACTTTCAAATATTCAATTATACAGCACAAGGCTGGTCATGTGTACTTATTTTCTAGTCCCAACTTCTTGCAAAAAAAAAAAAAAAAAAAAAAAAAAAACCAAAAAAACAAAAATGTGCACAATTACAGAACAGCTGCCCTGAAGAAAGACCTGCGTTGAATCAACTGCAAAAAACCCCAGGCAAATTAAGCTACTGTCTTCATTCCTCACTATAAAATTAGTGTTTTTATACAGCCATGCTAATATACTGATGAGACTTGAAAATATATGGTCTAAATCCCATGAGTGGACACGTGTCTTAAGTAAAACTGCTTCTATAAATATTTTTCTGAAATTTACAAATCATATACAAATGTAACATAGCCACAAAATGTACTCCTGTTATTTTGGGTTTTTTTCCAAAGACAAAAAAAAAAAAAAAAGGTCCATCCAGTTCCCCCAACCCCTTTTCAGTAGTAGGAACTACAGCAAGAGAATTGTAATTTCAAGGGCAGCCTGAACTATACAGCAAGACTGTCTCAAAAATAAAAGGAAGGAGAAAAAAAAGAGAAAGAAATCAAGACAGGAGAGGCAGAGATTTATAAATACTGAGATTATCTTCAAAGTCCAATCATATGACTGGACTTAAAATAAAATCTCAACTACTCTGGAGGCTGAGGCAGATTCTGCTCTAAGAGTTCAAGTTTTGCTTTGAGCTACAGTGAGTTCAAAAATAGCCATAACAACTTAACGAGACCCGTCTTAAAATAAAAATGAAGAGAGGGAAAAAGGTGGGCTGGGCTGTAACTCAAGAGGTAGGGACTTTGTTTAGCATGGGTGAAGCACTGGTTCAACCCCTAATGTTAACAATACAAAAAGAAAAAAGTCCAAAACATGATACCAATAAAAATCTCTTGATGGATTAGCAATTAAATAGTTAAGAGTTGTGCTTACATCATAATGAAACAGTTGATTACATTTTAAAAAGCACAACAACAAAAACTGGGTCAGCAAAATGGCTATGGGCGCTTGCCACATAACCCTGATAACCTGAGTTCCATCCCTGGAATACATGGCAAAAAAGGAGTTAAATTCCCAAAATTAGGTCTCTGACCTCCACATACATAAGTACCCACACCGACACATACAAAATAAAAATAAAAAACCTAAACCTTCTCAAACTGAGCTGAAAATGTAACTGAGTTGGTAGCAGTTTGCTGTATCACATACTAATTCGTGGGTTCAATCCCAAGCACTGCATACTTCAGGCTCAGTGGCCTGTAACTCTGGAGTTGGGAATATAAAAGCAGAATTCACTTAAGTGAATTCAACATTAGCTTGGGCGACCCAGTCTCAAAAACAACTACAAACATTTTCTTGGATTACTGTTTTCTTTTGGGGGAGATATGACTTCAATATAACACATACTTAACACTGGTGTTGAACAGTATCCTATTATCTCCCAAGTGCTGGGATTATAGGCATGTACTATTATATGCAGCTAACATAGGTAGGTCACATGTGATTTCAAGTAGAACTGTGTTTGGAAATAGGTAATGCATTTCAGATAATCTACTATATTCCAGTATACAACAGAATGGTCAAGTGAACCAAGACAGGCAGTTCACCAGTGTAGAGCTCCTTAGTCAAGTCATTCTAAGCATCTTCAAATACATGAAGAGCACCAGAACCATAACAAAATTGAAATATGATACTGATGAGTTTGCAATCAATTTTAAGAGGGTAAAAAAGAAAAAAATTATGAGGGTAAAAAAGATAAATAATATTGACCATATTAGGTATGTGTGTATATGACGATATCTTCTATGGTACTGTGGGAGATGGGAGATTGAAACTAGGCTTTATGAATGCTACGCAATCACTTTAACACTGACTATAGCCTCAATATTTTTGTTTTGTTTTTGACAAAGTCTCACTATGAACCTCAGCTGTCTTCAAATTCACTCTGTAGACCAGGCTGGCCCCAAACTCAGAGATCTGCTTGCTTCTAATTCCCAAGTGTCAGGATTAAAAGTGTGCACCATCACATGCAATTTAAAAGAACACGTGGTGCTAGAAATATAGTAGCACAGTGGCAAATCACTAGTCTAGTATGCATGAGGCTCTAGGTTCAGTATCTAGTAAGCAAAACAAAGCATCAATAAAAGATGTTCTTTGGAAATCCTTATCCAGTTCAATACTCATTTATAAAATATGTAAACAGGACCCAGGTGTTAATATTTCAATTACACAGAGTAACATTTTCAATTCTTAACTCAGAGGACTGATCATATAACAATCTGACACATCATATCCTTAGGTACCAAGTGGCATATCAACTAATACGAAAAATTATATTTGTTAACATCTAACATAACCTACAAACCCATAAAAATAAGTTCTAAGAGGAGGTAATATTACACATAAAGATAATATTCTCTCACTTATTAAACAGGGTCCAACTCTTAAGACAGCTAGTCTGAGCTACCCCTGTTTCAAATAATAACCCCCTTTCCCACATCTGGCTCTTTTACCATTTCCTTTAAAAGTACTTTCCTTTAAAAGTACTGCCACACCTCTGTAGTCCCATAACTTGGGAAGGCGGAGGCAGAGAAAAGAGTTGAGGTTAGCTTTAGGTACATAATGAGTCCAAGGCTAGCCCCTTCTACATGAAAGCCTATCTAAAATAAAACAAAACCAACAAAAGACAGCATTATTAACAACGTGAAAGCAAAATATGGTGGCACACCTCAGGAGGCTAAGGCCAAATTGCTGTCAATTCCAGGCCAGCTTGTGCTACAGAGACCCCATATCAATAACCAAAATAAAGACAAATAAAAAGTTAAATGTAAAATTTTCAGTTACCTTTTTTTTTTTTAATAAATTTACTTTCTACCTAGTTTTATTAAGGTATTGCAGAAAGCCCTGATTGTATGAGGTCCAAAAATGAATGTGTTGTTGACATGGGTACATCACGGACCATGCATGTTGTAGCTAATGCAAATTTTTCTGTGGGAAACTGTCAGCTTAGACATCGTGTGTAGAAAAATTCCATCAGTTTTTTCCACTGGGATTTTTATAGCCTGATAACTGTTCCTGCACAAGCAATGCTGTTACCAAGAGTAGTCAAACCTATCTCCTTTATCTAGATGTACGCCAGAAATCTTGCTTCCTTGATTATCTGTATGTAGTAACTGCTACTCCTTACTCTGCTGTATGCAACAGACCTGCCTCCCTGTTCAACTCTATATAATATATACACTGAGCTTCTGGAATGCTGTGATTTCCACACCAGAGATCCCAGTCCATCCAATCCCAGCTATTTCTGTGTGTCCATCATCTGTCTTTTACTCATTCCCTCATTGCCTCAGGCAGGCCTGTTCCTGCCTGCAAGAACAGAGCACAAGGAATAACTAAGGAATAAAAGTCAAATATACTTACAACATTGACAGTTTTGATACTGTCAATGTTGTGTATACTGTTGGATAAATGCACCAAACTATCATGTGTTATGTATCAACGAAAAATAATTTTAGGGTAGGCAAAATGACTCAGTGGGTTAAAAACAAAACAAAACAAAACAACAACAAAACACCTGACAACCTGAGTTTGATCTTTGGAAACCTAAGGTGGAAAGAGCCAAATCCAGAAAGTTGTCCTCTGCTCTCCAAATACGAACCATGGCACACTTCTGTCCATACTTATGAAATATATAAACACAATGATAAAAATAAAGCCAGCAGGGATCATATACATACACTTAAAAAAAAAAGATGATTTATTTATTATATACACAGCGTTTTGCCTGCATGCCAGAAGAGGGCACCAGATCTCATTATAGATGGTTATATAAGAGCCACCAAGTATTTGCTGGGAATTGAACTCAGGACCTCTAAAAGAATAGCAAGTAAAAACGCTCTTAACCTCTGAGCCATCTCTCCAGACCCCATAGATAATATCTTAAGAAACAACAACAAAATGCTGGGTATGGTGGCTCAAGTCTATAATTCCAGCAGGATAAGGAGATCAAGGCCATCCTGGGCTACATGGTGAAATCTTGTCTCTAAATCAAACAAACAAAAAGAAACTAAGCCAATGAACATCCCAACTACTTTCTATACAATTTTAAAATTGAAAGCACACAAAAAAAGCACTATTACATCACCACTAATTGTAATAACCAGAAACAACTTTAACACATATGCACATAATACTCCATTTTCTGTACTTTCTTCCCCAGATAATCTTCTAAGAAGTAACTCATTTGATCTGAGTTAAATCCACTTAGTGCAATTTGCATGACTGGCCACATTTGTGAAAACCAAAAATTTTAAATTACTAAAAACTTACCATGCCTAATTCATAAAACTTGGCTGTAAAATAGTCATATTTGTGTGACTGTATTTGCAGAACTAATTTCCGTAGGGAGTTTTGGGTTTCGGGTTTAAGAAGTGTTTGATTTTAACATTTTTGTATTTCATCTGTTACAGGTTTACTTGGTTCTTTGGTTCTTGTTTTTCTTATTGAGCCATATCCAATATAGCCTACGCTAACTTCAAACTCATAGCAATCCTCATGTCTCAGATAGCCCAGTATCAGGATTATAAATATAAAGTGTATTACTGTAAATTCCATCCATCCACCCACCCACTTATTCATGTATTTATTTATTTTTGAGGCAGGGTCTCACCATGCAGCCATGGCTGGCCTGAGCCTCCTGGGGGCTGGGATTTAAAGGTGTGAGACTACACACCTTTTACTGTTAATGGTACTGTTTTTTAGACAGGATCTCATGTAGCCCGAGACTCAGAGACAAAGCTAACCTGAACTCCTGATTCTCCTGACTCCACCTTCCAATTCAGAAGGATGTACCTGCTTCTGCTTCCTGAGTTCTAGGATTAAAGGGACATACCTCCATGCTCAGCAACTGTAAATTTTAGTTAAGAAGCCTTATTGTGTAAGTCAATGGTTCGCAACCTTCCTAATGCTGTGACTATGTAATACAGTTCTTTCATGTTGTGGTGACCTCAAACTATAAAATTATTTTGATGCTACTTCGTAACTGTAATTTTGCTGTTATGAATCATAATGTAAACACTTAATATGCAGGATATCTGATATGTAGAACCCCTGTGAAAGGTCCATTTGAACATCCCCCACACCCCAAACCCTGCAAAAAGAGGTTGAGATACACAGATTGAGAACCACTGGTCTAAATAAAGTATGGGCATAAAGTTCTTACTTCTAGAGAAGCAACCAGTGCTCCTAACTGCTCAGCCATCTCTCCAGCCCCTCCTTAATCAAAATTTTAAAATCCTAAATCAAATACTAATCAGCTATCATCCAAAATATTATTATATCAACATATAAACAATGAAATTACACTGTTATTTGTTTAGTTGACACTTAGCTAAGAATACCTGTTTTCATTTCAAGCAAGGCACTTATTTTTGTTTTATTTAAGAGGAAAATGGAATCTCTAACCTGACCCTGACAAAAGTAGTATGCACTGTAGGAAGGATTTAAGATAAAAACTGTGTTAAATTACTGAGACTTCAAGACATACCTTAGCTGGTAACTTGCTTTCCCAACATGCACAAAACCCTGGTTTTCCTCCTAAGCACCACAAACATGGGGTGTGGTGGCCCATCTGTAATCTCAGCATTCAGGAGGTATAAGACTAGATATTTAAGGTCATCCACAACTATCTAGCTTCAGTTCCAGGCCACTCTAAGCTACATGAGACCTGTCTTATGAATGTCCCCCTCCTAAGCACTCCCCTCAAAACTATGAAATAAAGCTTTGCTAGGTTTGAGAACCTGTCTCAAAAATAAAATAGGTCATGTATGGTGACTAAATCTGTAATCCTAGAACTTGGTAGGCAAAGCCAAGTAGGATTGCCAAGAGTTCACAGGAAGCATGGGGTATAGGACAAGATCTTGTCTTAAATGAAGACTTTCCTACCTAAATAAACAAGAGGTTTCAAATTTGTATTTTGTCTTCCCCCAACCCCATTAAATATTGTCTGAGCCAAAAACACATGTTGGGCTGGTAGTGTACACCTGTAATCCCAATAATTAGGATGTGGAGACAGGCCAGTCAGAAGTTTATAGGAACCAGAATATCTTAGGGCACAAAACCTTGTTTAAAAACAAAACACCAAAATAAGGTATATTTTAAAGTTCAAGATCTGCTAAAACATTTTTCTGCCCTGCATGAGCTATTCAGTTATTTGCAATCACAGTTAGAACAAATATTTGTTAATATGATTCAGTTAAATGATTTAAAGGAAAATAAGAAGAACCTCACCCCCAATGGTACTCTCTTGAAATTCATGAAATTGACCCTTTACAAAGCGAAGCACCAAGCTTGATTTGCCAACAGCTGACTCTCCTAAAAGTACCAGTTTGAACTGGCATATTTTATTTCCAGTATTTGGCCCGTTGGGTCTTGTTGCTCCTCGATTAGCCATGTCCAAATTTGAAAGAAGTCCCTAATTTCAGATTCCTAAATGAATTTCCAGGATGCAAGGTATCAATTTTGTTTTCTTTCTGAAGAAAATACCTGTGGAGACATAAATAGTAAACAAATAAATCAAAACAAAGTAAATCAGTATAGGTCACTTTAGTTACGTTTATACAGAGGATTGTAATGACCAATGTCATTTAGTTTATTTAACCACCTTTCAATGGAAATAATGGTACAAGATTTGAGCCTAAAATTACCTCAAGTTAACCTTCAAAAGGAGGGTGAAAAAGCTAAAGAAAGAGAGAATGATTGGAAGACGAAAAGTAATGGAATCTATATCACGAAAGCAGAACAAGGGCACCCATCTACAGAGAGGAAGTGGGTGGGAGAGAAGGACAAGGAAGAGCAGTGGGGGGCCAAGCAAAGAACAAAATATAATGACACAAACGAAAACATCACCTACAACCCACCTCTTTGTATGTTAACCAAGAAGAGTTGAGAGAGAAAGAGAGAGAGAAGAGATTAATAAAAGAAGTAAGCTTTAAGGCTGAGGCAGAATCTCAAAGCCACAGATAATATACAAGACCTAACTGCAAAACAAAAGAGCAACTAACCTTCAACAATTTAACTTTTGAGCTGGGGATTGGTAGAGTGCTTGCCCGGCAAGCAGCAGGCTCTAGGTCCAAAACAATCAAACAATCAAACAAACGAAGAAAAAAGACTTGACTTTGTGCCAGCTAGTATTTTGCATACTTAATACAGCTCCTCAACAGTATCAAGCACTATTTGTATAGTTCTTATACATGAGAAAACAGGCACTGAAAGGTTAAGCAACTTCACTGAGATCACATAGCAACTGCGGTGGGGCAATCTGAGAGGTCAATCAAGAAGTCAGGTTCTAGGTGCTGGAGAGATCGCAGTTTAGTTTGAGTATAGCAATTCTTGGAGAGGAGTTCAGCTTATAGGGTGATTCACAACCACCTTGAACACTACTCCAGGTGACAGAACATCCTCAGGCCTTCTTGGGCACTGGCATTCATTCACAAGCACATACCTACAGACATATAAACTGAAACCACAAAAATCTTAAAAAAGAAAGAAAAGGAAAAAAAAAAACAGGTTCTAATGTCATACAACTTGGGTTAAAGTTTTGAAGAAAATTATGCTAGTAAATGGAACAAACCCTAGGGTTTACTATTTTAAAGCCTTTATTAAATGATACATTTTTTCATTTAACGGTAATTCCCACAAACACCAAATATTTTTTTAACTTCCATGTTTCTGTGCCTGGCTGATAAGGATTACTCTATCTGGTAGGATTAGGAGTGATTTACTTATTTATTTAATTTAGGGGTGGTAGCTTTTGGGCTAACAATTTAAGTATTATTTTCTGTTTAGCAATGTATTTGGAAAAAGCTGGCCTAGTGGCAGTCTCCTCCCCTCCTCTTAGAAAGGTTATCATAAAGTAGCATTGAATAGTGTCATACTTCAGGCTCTTAAGATGTGCACAAAGACATCAAGCTTGTTTTAAATCTGAATAGGACTGGTAAATATTTGAAACACCCATTCAGCATATTCACAAATCAACCTTAATAGTTTACTCCAACCTTTTATCAGTATATGGAACCTGGATGAGAACAGGCCTCCCAGTATGCAGGGAGGTGGAGTTAGGAGGGCTATGAAGTCCTTCTGAGGCTAGCCTGGGCTACATAAAGATCTTGTTTCAAAAAAGGAGAAAGATCACTGGGTAAGGCACTTGGAGTGTAAGCCTAGGTTTAGATCCTGGACAGCATGTACAGTGAGTGAATAAGTGAGGACCAAGACCTGAGGTTGTCCCTTTGATCTTCACACTAATACTGTGAAATGACCTTCACACAGGAATACATAACACACACACACATCACACACATAAACTAAAATAAATGTGGGTTATAAGCTTATTAATATCGAAACATACTAAGGATCCCCCCCCAAAAAACCTCTACTCCAAGGCAGCTACATTTAATTACACTTCAAGTAAGAAATTTGTGTTCCCCGTAAAATTTGAGTTGATACATGGAACACTCTTTATAATGACAAATTCATTGATAAATATATCCATGAGATTGTTGTGTTATTTTGATGTTTTAAGATATCTCTATATAGCCCTGGCTGTCCTTGAACTCACAAAGATCAATCAGTACATCTACCTCTGCCTCCTGTTCCTGAATTAGAGGTATGCCCCACCAAGCCCAGCTTAGTTTTTAAGACACCACCTCCTAGCCTGATCTAGTTACCAGCTTTGAAGATTCCCCTACCTTACTATCAAAAACTGACACACTTATAGACAAAATGATGTTTTAGCTGCTTCTAACCAACAGCATATAAATACAACTCTCATTCCAGTCTGGCATGACAGAACTTGCCTGTGGTCCTAGCTCTTGGGCCGACACAGAAGCATGTCAGTTAGAAGCATATAGCAAGGCCCTGAATCACAACAACAGACATGGTGGTCCAAGATTTTAATTCCGGCACTCAGGATCGAGAGGGAGGAGAATCAATCTCTGTGGGTTCCAAACCAGCCTGGTCTAAAAAGCATGTTTCAACTATTCCAGAGCTATACAGTGAAAGCCTGTCTTAAAATAAATAAATAAACTTCACTTTACTCCAACCCACAAAACAAATCAGATTTCGAAGTGTAGTCCCTGCTATGCCAATTTCTGCTTAAGCAAAGTTTTAATTTTCAAATTTCTCTATTATATTGTAATATTGCATAGCAACTGTGAGAAGTAAGGCAACATATGAAGTCTCCAATACAGTGCTAAGTACACAGTGTTTGATATTGGCAATTAAAATGGCCTCTTGATGAGATAATACTTGTAGAGCCACAGACTGTCATGCAAACTGAAAAGGCACCAATACACCTGCAGATACATACATTTTCAGCTTAAGTATTTCCCAATTGTCCCTACTTACAAAACAGGAAATGACTTATTGAGGACAAAGCTGGCGCTGAATATTTATGGTACTTCCAACATTTCAAGGAAATACCAGATTCTCATAGAAAAAAAAGCAAAACTCCTTAACTTAGTTTTTTTGTTTGTTTGTTTTTGTTTTTTTGAGAGAGGGACTTGCCACCCTTAGGTGGCAAGGATAGATTACAGGATAGGTTAGGGATGGCCTGAAACTCTGGATCCTCCTAGCTCAGTTTCCAGAGTACTGGAATGACAAGTGAGTGCCTCCATATTCAATGCCTTTTAAAGCTCAAAGCTACTGAATCTTTACTTCCAAAGACCTCAAACAGAAAATAAGCCGAATTATAAACATAGATGACCACAATATTATGTTAAAAATTAACTACAAGGGCTGGGAATGAAGCTCTTACACTGTGCCCAGAGGCTCTGTACTCATTACTTGTACTTTGTAATTCCAGAAAAAAAAAATCTTTTGTCTGATATGCATCTTAAATCTTTAAGACAGTAATTATTTTACATAGTTCTTTAGGTAGTATTTGATTCAAAATTTTACTGAGCCCTTAAATTGTGCTAGGCACTGCAATGCGTACTTTGTTCAAAACCCTACGAGTTCAAATCAAGGCAGTCCCGAGTATTCCGATGGGTACTCCGACAGGGTTTTTTTGTTTGTTTTGTTTTCATTAGTTACGAGCAGAGCAACTGGTTCAGCACTTTGAATCCATTTCAGCAAGGCAGAAACTAAATTTTCCTAAGTGTGACAGTCAGAGCTTTAGGCTTCTCAAAGTGACAGGCTGTTACCCAGCTCGCAGAGAGTCCCGAGGCCTCGGCTCACCACTTCCCACGAAAGACAAGAGGATGCCACCATTGGGCAAGCCCGGCCAAGGCAGCCAGAGGTAGGCGGAGCTCCCCAGTCCCACCTGCCGCAGGCCTGGGCTCCTGTCGGAAGCACCCGGGAACCCAGACGCGGCGCCGGGCGAGCAGCCCCGCAAGGCCCCGTGGCCGCGCTCCGAGGCCCCATTAACCACCGCCGCCGCGGCGCGGTCCGGCCGGGACGAGGTGCCCAGGGCCGGGCTGGCCGCCGCCGCGGCCCCAGGCGCTTCCCGCGGCGCCATCTTGGGAGGCGAAGAGGCCGCCACCCGCCGCTTCCTCCGCGGGTCCCCGCGCGCCAGCCTCCGGGTCTGCGGGCCCCGCGGCGGCCAGGAGGCCGGGCCGCGCCGACGCACCCCGACGCCGGCTTACCTGGGGCGCGGCTCCCGGCAGCGAGGCCACGCGCGGCCCGGAGATCGGATGCGCCGCAGCGGCGGCGGCTCGCCGCTCCTCACACCGGTCGGCGCGGCCCTCCGAGCGCCGTGCCGCCCCTGCCGGGCTGCGTCTCCGCTCCCCGCTCTGCTCCCGCGCTCCTCCGACGCAGTCGCCGCGCTCCAGGTCCGACTTCTTCCTCCTCCGCGTCCTCCTCCCTCTCCGCCTCCTCCCCTCACACCGCCTGGCTCCCTCACGAACCAAAACACAAACACTCCGGGGCCAGCGAGGGAACTGCTTCCGCCGGCTCCGCCACGTAGCCGCGCGCCGCGAAGCACGCCGTGCGGTCACTTCCGCTGCCGCCCCTCCAAGGGGCCGCCCTGGGGCCTCCCACGGGGCGGGGCCCGAGCCACGTGACCTCGGCCAGCGCGACCTCGCCTCCTCTCCCTGCTGGTCGGCCCGTCCCGACGCCCCCTCTCTCTGAGCGGTCATCTTTGGCTTCTGGCTGCAAGTCAGGAGTGAAGGGGGGCTGCGTCACGGGTCTTCGCCGGCCCCCTTGGCCCGCCCCACTCACATCCTTGCCTTGCTTTACCGTCCTGGGCCCGCCCTCACCAGTGCCATTGTTATCTGCCCGGGCGTCGCTCGCGCCGGCTGGGAGGCCCGGGAGGAGCCTGAGAGGCGTGGGCCAGACTTTCGTCACATGGCTCTCTCCAGAGCCATCAGAGTGCCCAGTGGCGCTGTCAGGCTGGCCGTCAGGCGGCCTGTCCTCCCACTGCGGAGATATTCACTGACAGGCCTCACAACGCCTCAGTCGAAACAGTTGTGGTAATGGTTTTACTCTCGCCCGGTGGGATTCACAGCAACTCAATAACGGGGTTTAGGCCAGGGCTTGTACAACTCTGGCAATGCCCCTGCCCTCCCGGGAATGGCTGTGTCATGGATCTCACACTTAAGACCCTTTACATTCAAAAGCTGCCTTTAGACAGCAGACCTCAAAGAATAATTCGCTTTTATTGAGAGTTGACCTGTGTTTAGTAAGGCGTGGGAAGGAGCAAACCCTAAAAATTAGCGTTTAATCGGAATTTCCCGTTGAATCAAGTACCAAACACTTTGGAGTCTGTCTTTCTGAAATAAACTTACAAGCGATATTTGGATCAGAAACCACCACCCAAGCACCTAAGCTGTTGATAAGCACCTTTGCAAACCGGTGCCTGCACCGCCCCTGGCAGTCGGGAGTCCTGCCATGTTTGTGGAATGAATGGGGAAGGCAAATTATTTGGCCAAGATTACAACCTGTTTGATGATACATTCTAACCTACAGCTGGCTCCAGAGCACTAGTTATTAAGATTCCAGTAAACAGCAGTCCAAGATATTTAAGGCTGCCCACAGCACACCTATTTAAGACATTTTCTTGATCCTCACATTGGTCAGGTGCAAAAAAACCCACTCCCCAAATTTTGGCATCTGATACCTTGATTCCAAAGGAGCCATTTCCTTATCACTGTCAGAAGGGACAAAGAACTCTCTGTGTTGCCTATTAGCAAAGCAAAACAAATGCTGGCCTCCTGGCTCACTCAGTACCTGTGGCTCTTCTCAGCTCTTCATACATCACCTCCTATCCTAAACTTCTCCAGCTCATGGGCTCGTTCTTGTATAACCCTATTTCAGTCATACTCTCTTTTGTATTCCTTTCTTGGGCCCCTCTCAGTCTCCTTTGCCCACACTCTCTTTATCTTCCTTTCTCACTACCTCTACCCAACCCACCGCCAGTTCACTCCGCTGGCCATGTTTAGTCTACCACCTTCTCTGTCTGCTCTGGACTTTTCCAGGTGCCTCTGGCTGTACTCTCCCTCATATCTACAATAAAAACCTTCCTTTCAAACATGTCCCGAGTTCAAGGGGTTCCTAAAGCGGTTTGGGGGTGGTGGTGGAAAGAATGAGATAGAACAAGAGGCTCAAGGAAGAAAGCCAAGTCTGTTTGTCTGATCAAAGCCTCGTTTATTAGATTTAGGGTCCTAGATAACTCTTTCACTAAATAGCTTTAGCTCTCCACTAAATGACCTTTGCTCACTATTTGGCTTTGGCTTCAGTAAATATCTTTGTCTCCACTAAATAGCTTTGGCTCACTATTTGACTTTGGCTTCAGTAAATAGCTTTGGCTCCCCGCAAAACATACCTTGGAGCAATCATGTCCTCAGTTTACACATCTGGTGCCAAAAATCCTCAATTTATACATATACCACATGTACATGAATGTTTTGATTATCCACCTCTAATTCCCTCCCTTCCAAATAATCTCATTCTCTACTATGACTTTTCTTTCTTAACTTCAGGTACTAGTTTTTTTCCCCCAAGACTGGATTTCTCTATGTTGCCCTGGCTATTGGAACTCACTCTGTAGACCAGGGTGGCCTACCATTCAGAGATTAGCCTACTTCTGCCTCCTGAGTGCTGGAATTAAGGGCATGCACCACCACTCCCCAACTCATTTTTAATTTTTAAATATGATTTTATGTATATGAATGCTTTCTTCAATATATGTGATGTCAAAAGAGAGTGTAGAATCTCTGCAATTGGAGTTGTCAAGTACCAAAGAAACTTAGGACAAATGGCTAACTGTGGTGCCTATTAACATTCCAAAGTATCAGCCTGACCTCTAGGTTCACTCGGTATCTGTGGCTACTCTCAGCTCCTTTCACCCTGCACCCTGCCATAAACTTCTCCAGCCCATGGGCTTTGCTTCCTTTCCCCTAGCTTTTGACTATATATATTCATATATATATAATTCTATATATATTTATATACATAATCTGTATATAATCCTATATAATCATGCTATTGTGGCCATGTGCTCTCTTGGTTCTCTGCTCTTGGTCCTCTTGCCCCCTCTCCTCATCATCCTTTTCCTCCTTGTCCTTCCCCTCCTCTTCCTCCTTTCTCCACTTCTTCTCCCCTCCTCTTATAGCCCAGTTCAGTCCACTGGCCATGTTTTGTCCACTGTTTTCTCTCCCTACTCTGGCCTCTTCCAGATGTCTCTGGTTGTACCCACTCAACCATACCTTGGAAATGTCAAGTCCTCATTTCATTCATCTGGTGCCTAAACCCTGGAGGGACATATATGAGCCCCTTCCCAATGGGCTCAGCCTCTTGTAATGGAAGTTTTGGTTTCTTTGTATGTTATATATGTAAATATGCTTTTGTTTTAATTCCAAAATTTTTGGGATTTTAGTGGGATTTAGTTTGTCCACATCTGTTAATTGTCTACTGCAGTGCGTGGCTTTTGCCAGCTAGTCATGGCCTTCTACAAGCTACACAGAGAGGGGTGTGGTGTGGAACTCTGAGAGTATAAATATGAGAGCAAGAAAGAGGCAAAGTGGCGTTTGGTATGGTGTTCAGTGTTGGCGTGTGGCATGTAGCAGTTTGGAGAGATCGGAGACCAGAGACCTGTGTGGCAGTTCGGAGCAGCAGAGAGAAACAATTTAAGGAGGAGCAGCATGGAGGAAGCTGCTAGCTGCATCTGCAGTTGAGAGAGATTGGTATAGAGCCCTAAAAGAACCCCTAGATTCTAAGTAGGTGGGAGAAGTAAAGGGGTCTGGGCCTTCTTTTCCCACTAACCTTTTGTCTCTTCTATTTAAGGTTGGGGAATTGGTGGAAGGGAGGCAGATGCCCAATACCCCAATAAAGGAGAATTTTAAAAATGAGCACTACAGCTTCTCCTAACTGAACCAAGCTGCTGATTTGACTCTCCCAAGGTATACATGGATCATTTGCTTCTTCTGGCTTCTAGCTTCTGCCACCATATTTGACTCTATCTCTCTACTAAGACACTACCCCTCTGCCTTTATTGGAAACCCTCCTCCCCTTTTCCCAAAGCCTCTCCCAGTTCACCCCTTTAGCTGTTTTCTCCTCTCTTCCTCTACTGGTTAAGTGTCACCCTGGAGCTGCCTGCTTTGTCTCTGTTGGACAACTACAAAAGACACACCAATTTGCCAGAAAGCTCCCCTTGCCCTATTGAAACTCTCTGTTGAAGGATATTTTTGTGCCTATGTATACCAATGCTGATTTTTGTACTCAGAAACCTAGTTACAGTCCAGACATTGGCATTGTCATCATGAAGCATCTCCTGCTTTGGTTTGTTGTAAAAAATTGTTCTCCATCGCCTTCTGTAGGCATAAGGTTATTGTGTAATTCAAATTCTGATTTCTGTACCCCCTCCCCCATATCTGGTTGCAATCCTTGTTCTGAGAGAAGGGGAGTCACCATGAGGACACAGATGGAGAAGAAATAGTCAGGATAAGACAAAAATGACAGGTAATGGGGCCACATGGTTGGAAAGTAGGCAAGGCAAGCATAATCAGGAGAAAAGAGCTCAGTATCTGCCCAGCTATCGTGCCTGAAGCTTTTAATAAATATAATAGGTCTCCATGTCATTATTTGGGAGATAGGGTATGCATAGAAATCTGTACATTTAACACCTCTTTTCTGTGATTTGTACATTTCTCTCTGACAAGTCTCTCAGTCTATTCGTGGATGCTCCTGATTGAAATTATTCTCACCACAACACTTTTCCTCCTCTCCTCCCTTTGTTCTCAGCTCCTCCCTGAAGGTTCCTTGTCTCTCTCCAGGAGCTGAAGCCCTGGAATTTCTCTGTATTCTCCTGGGCCCTCTAGCGGAGCTCCTGCTTGTTTTCCCTTTAGCATACCCTCCGCATCAGAACTACCTGCTCCATCTTTCCTTCTGCCTCACCAGGCCTATATATCATCCTTTTTTCGTCCTCATCTCCCCCAGGAGCTGCCTGCTAAGTCCCACAGCTTCCTTATACCTTACACCCTCTACAGTATTGGAACCCTCCCTCTGTTGGAGTTTCTGTCTGTGATCCCATCCTTTCTTTCTCTCAGAACCCTCCAGGAGGTTCTGCAGCTTCTCTATGTTCTCCTGGGCCTATGATACAAAATCCTCCCTCCGGTGGAGTTCTTGCTTGAACCTAACTGTTGTCCCTTATGGTGACTCTGTTCTCTGTCTATCAGGTCCCTCTTGGAGTTTACTGGAACCCTTCCCTGGGCAGAGTTCAGTTTTTGATCCTTTCTCCTTTCCTTTTCAGACTCAGTTCCCTCCACAGACTAAAAGATTTTATTAAAGCCTTACTATGTTACTATTGCAAACAGTTTGGCCTCAGCACAGCTTTCTCAAAAATGGCACACTTGATTTTCAAATTCTCTCAATATTAATAACTTCTGTTAGTATACAAATGACCCCCAAATCTCTTATATCTAAACTTTATTTGCCTTACTCTTCCAAAAGTCTCTTATCTCTAAGCTTTTTAAATTTTCTACTCTAGAAAATATTTTATCTCTACTATTTCTTTGCTCTCTGCTCTGAAGAAATATTTTATGACTATTATGTAAACTCTTTATCTCAGGATTTGTAAGTTCATTGAGTATGGTTTAAAAAAATCCATAGGAAAAATTAGTTTCAAACTTGTAACAAAATGTTGATATTTAAAAAAAAAATCTATACATAGGTAACCTTAATTTGCCACAGCATACTATGTATGTGATTCAATTCTTGTTTAGAAAAATAGACCTGTTTACTAAATATGAGTTGGATTCAACTCTTGCATAGGGAAATAAATGTTTTTAAATAGCAGCTATGTGGCTTGCCTCCATCTTGATTGATGACCTCATTAGGATGGAAGCAACTATGTGACTGGCAGCAATCTTTACTGAGGTTAAAAGAAAGTCCATGCAATGAAACTTTACCACCATCTTGATTAAATGACCACATAATATAAACTAACTAAAGAAACAATTATAAAACGTTTTAGTCCTACTGAGCTCTCTTATCATTGCATCTTCTTTTTAGACTAAAGGGCAACAGAATGTCCCCAAAATATTTTAGATTAGGATGGATTTTTTTATGATAATAAATTTCCAAGATTATATAGGTATAGTCAGATTAACAGAAACCAACTTAGAGATGTATGTCTAACTACTTACATCTTTGCTCACTGTTCAAGACCAAGATTCTAGAAAATTTTAAATAAGGAGAAACATATGTTTGATTAAGTATTTTTAATTAATAAGGTTTATGAATTCTTTAGGTTTACTCAGGTTAACAGTAACTGACTTGAAGATGTATGTTTAGCCTTTTTGTCTTTGCTAAATTTAAGCTTCAGTTATTTGGATTAAATGAGTCATCCAAGAAACTGTGATATTCAATAAAAATACACTGTGAAAAGATTAGAAAAGTGAAGTTCCCAGTGTCTTAATGGCCTGTGTTTATGGCTTAAAGTTTTATTGTATGCTAAAGGATCTTCAGTTAAATCTTCAACTCCAAATTTGTAAGGCTGAAACCTAACAGGGATAAAGTTGTAAAACCCTAACCTTATAAAATCTACTAACTTGTAAACTGTTAAAGATAATTAAGACATTGGCAAGTTAATAGTCACCTTATAAATGGTCAAATTCTTTAATATGCTCAGAACTATGTTTGAGGTCACACTATATACAAATGTAATTTATTTTACAGGGACAAGCCTTCTGCTGTATTTTTCAAGGTTAAGCAAGTAATTAAAAACAAGTTTTGTTTGTTTGTTTGTTTGTTTTTAAAATAAGGTATAGTCAGTGGTCCTCAAACTTCTCAGAGATTTTCTGAATATGGTCTTTAACATGTTTACACATCCTGGGATAGAAAAGCAAGCTCCTAGAGACAACCCTAAGGTTTCTAAAGAAGACAATGAGGCATAGATGATTCTGAATGAAATGAGGACATGACTGCTCCAGTGTATGGTTGAGAAGGATTTTATTGTAGATATAAGGTAGAGTACAGTAGAGGCACCTACAAGAGTACAGAGCAGGAAGAGAAAGAGGCAGACTGAACTGGGCCATGGTGGGCAGGAAGGTGGGAGGAAGAGAGAAGAGAGGTTGCAAAGAGGACCAAGAGAGCACATAGCTAAAATGGCAGTGCTATACAAGAGTCAGAAGCTGGAGGAAGGGAAGCAAAGCCAATGAGCTGGAGAGGCTTAGGTAGGGGTCTGGTGAGGAGCTGACAGGAGCTGCAAGTACTGAGTTAACTAAGCATATGCTTTGGTATGCTAATAGGCATCTCAGCTATTTCCTAGGTTTATTTTGGACTTGACAGACTCCACCTGGATTCTGGTGATGTTAATCACTGGGCAAATAGCTGTCCCATGCTTGGCCTGCCACCAGGGCCCTGCCCAGACTGTGGACAATGTTGGGTTGACTGATTATTCTGCTTCACCAGGTTAGGTCAGTTTTCCCAGATTCCTCCTCCACAAGAAAATCTTTCAGAGCTTCTGGGTCTGGCACCTGAAGGCCAATGCTGTCCTGTGTGACAGCTGAAGACTGACAAACTCTGTCCCCAATGAAACCATCTGGGGATGTAGGGTAACTGTGTAGGTAGTGGGTAAGACTCTGTCATTTTAGTTGATACACAGGCCATTTAGATTGTACTTCCTGCTCTAATTCATCCTTCTCAGATCTCTGATGGTGTTGATAGCTAACTGTAGCTTTATCCCTTAACAACAGCAAGCAAACTAGTGTCTCTCCCCAAGGATGAAGCTGCCTGGCCAGTTAATTTCATATGCCATGACTTTCTTTTCTCTAGGGCTGTTAGGTCTCCAGCTGAGAGTGAATAGAGGTTTCAATGTAATTTTGTTACTATTTCTTTGTTTACAGGAACTTCCTTTGCAATGTCTACTTTTAGTGTTAACCAGTTATATTTCATGATAAATAATTAGACAGAAAGAAAAGGTTTGAAGTTTATATAAGTTGTGACTGTCTAAGAAAGTCAAAACTTATGGTGTGTAAATGTAAGTTGTAAAGATCTGAAGACGTGAAAGCTTAAGTTGTTAGGGTCCAAGCAAGCGATTTAAAGTACGTAAAAATTTTGGAATATTTCAGATTCTTTCTCTTTAATGCTATTGTTATACTACAATTTCAAAAGTTGGGAGTTTTAACATTAATCAATAGAGTTCTGATAAGCTATTAGTCATGCTGGTATTATTATCATAGTCCCAAGCTCAAAAATTCAAATTCCTTTTGCTTGTCTTCTCCTCATGCTGCACACATCTCTGTCCAATGTGCATTTCTAGCCCTCTGGACAGAGAAAAGAGAGTTCATGTTTTTAACACAAAACTGTAGCTTTTGCTATAACTCAAAGGTGTGAGTCTACTGCTTTTTCTACAATGTAGATTTCAGTACAGATTATAAATAGTGGTAATGCTTTGTTTAAAACTTTTATCTCTTTTTGTAAACTTAAAATTCTTGTAAGTCAGGGAGTCACAAGTTGGATCCATCTGTCACAGGTCAAACAGACTCCAGGGAAGTACTACTGTCAATCAACAGCCTAAGCTTCCCTGCCTGCTACCTATTCCTGAAGGTAGTTCTCTCTCTCCCTCTCCCTTTACGCCACAACCCCTCTGCTTCTCCTAGTCTTAGGACTACTTAAGTATCCCCAACTCCCAGGACCACAGGTCTGGAAGTTTCAAGTGTACACCTAAAATAAAAGTTTTTCTGTAAGCTTCTTAACTTTACCTTCTATTCTCAATCTATATTTCTCCCAACAAATTTTTGTTTGTTTTGTTTATTTTTTTGTTTTTCTAGACAAAGTTTCTCTGTGTAGACAGACTCTACACAGAGTCTACACTCCATTCTGTGCAGTCCTGGACTTTCTTTGTAGAACAGGCTAGGCTCAAACTCACAGAGATCTGCCTGCCTCTGCATCCTTGAGAGCTGGGATTACAGGCATGTGCCACCATTCTCTGCCCCAGCAGATTTCTAATCAACTGAAGTCACTAAAATCAGAACCAGCAATTTCCACACTTGCTGGATATAAACTGGATTCTTCTGACAAGTTTCCAGCTATCTTGAACTTCTGACTTGAACCAACCCTTCCAGACTGCTCCAAAGCTGCCTTTACTTGGCTAGCCCCCAGGTAGTTCCACAAAAATTGGGCAGCTAGTGGAAACAGCCTTCTCTCTCTTCCAGGCCTTTGAGCAACATTCCAGCCTTCCTGGGTTCCTGACAATGACAGCCTAATTCCAACTAAGAAGCGTAAGAGATTTCACCATACCAAAAAGGCTGGAATGTCAGGTCCCAAAGAAACTTAGGAGAAGTGACTAAATGTGGTGCCTATTAGCATTCCAAAGTGTCAGCCTAGCCTCCAGGCTCACTTAGGACCTGTTGCTTCTCTCAATTTTCCTCACCCCCCAGCCCCACCCCAAACCCATCTAGCCTTCTTTGTTTCCCTTCCCACAGGTTGTTCCTTTTTAAAATTTTTGTTTTTCAAGACAGGGTTTCTCTGTCCAAAGATCTCTGTAAACCAGGCTGGCCTTGAACTCACAGAGATACACCTGCCTCTGCCACCCAACACCTGACTTCCCCTAGCTTCTTGTCCTATATAACCATGCCATTTTGGCCTTATGCTCTCTTGATTCTGTTGGTGCACTGCGGTTGGCTCTTAGTCTGCTTGCTCTCTTTCTTCTCACACCTCTTCCTCTCTCTCACTTTCTCCCTCTCTCTCCTGGTCCAGTTCATTCTATGACCATGTTTTGCCCACTATTTTCTCTTTCTGCTCTGGACCCTTCCAGATGCCTCTGGCTGTACTCTTCCTCATATCTACGATAAAAACCTTCTCCACCATACCTAGGAGTGGACATGTCCTCATTTTATTCAGGAGTTCAAATGTGAGCCAACATGTAGGTTCTGGGAATTGTACTCCAGTCCTCTTCAAGAACAAATACTCTTAACTTAAACATTGAGCCATGTCTTAAGCTCCCTGAGTCCATTTTGTGCTACAAGTATGTGTATAGGTTTAGGATCATCTTCTAGAACATGGACAGCCTATAAGAGACATCAGAAGAAAATGACTTTTTCTCCTGCAGCTGTTAAGTTTTACAGTAGCTCAACAACTATGATTAGAACTTCATGAGTCTGTCCTCCATTAATGCTGGACTTTTGGCTGGATTGATCTTGTTAAAGTTATTGTGCATGCAGTCATAGCAGCCATGAGTTCATTTGTCATCTCTGTCACCGTCTGGAAAACCCTGTTTCTTTGACATGAACCTGGGCAGAGGTATCCTGTGGTTGCTCATTCCATATTGTGCAATGGAGATGATTTGAATCCTTGAACAGCCAGTCTTTCAGATCAACTCCCCACTTACTGAAAAGGCAGAATGTGTCATCTGTGGCAATTTATCCCTAATGGCTTATTCTAATATATTAATCATGTTAATATCCTGTAAACAACCATAGGAAGAATCAGGAAATAGATATGTCACATCAGTTTTGTCATATCAACAACATATCCCAAGACCTATTTTCTAAACTTGCTTCCACTTAGTGACACATTAACAGTCATCTAGTCTTGGAACTTACTACGTCATCTTTTTTAATCCTTTTTCCTTCCCTCATAAACCATTCTCCATTTTATCACTAAAATGTATATAATGTCCAAACTCTGTCTAATTCCAATATGTGGTCCATGATGGTGTGTTCATTTAACTGGAATTAACACATACTCATGACTTCTAAGGCCATTCCTTACGTATCTGCCAGTCACTTTCTGATTCAAAAATGTTTGACAATATCTTAGAAATTGCTAATAGAGCCAATTCTTAAACTCTGATTTCAACTTGCATTTTCTTCATTCTATTTTTTTTATTTTAAGTTAATTTAGTGTCTGTGTTAGAACATGCATGCCATGGATGCATGTGTGGAGATCAGATGACATCCTACAGGAGTTGGCTATGTGGGACCTGGACATTGAACTTAGGTCATCAGGCTTGGTGGCAAGTGACATTATCCCCTGAACCATTATATCAGCCCTCTTTTATTGTATCCCTATATTTCTATCTCCCCAAACTTGCTTTGTGTTTTTTATCATGTATTTAAATTCTTTGAATATGTACCCTTGTTCTCCTGTCGATATGGACCACTATTGCTGTCCATCATTACTGGTCTAACTCAATCAGTATATCAGTTCCTTTAGACAGCATCCAAGGAGATTTCTATTGGACTTCATTATCTTAATCTATATAAAGAAAAACTCATTTTAAAGATTTATTCTTTATAATGATTCTAAAGTCTGCCACATTTTATAGTTAGCTTTTCCTTAGCCTTTCATTTCCTTAGGATTATAAAGTTTTTAATTATCATACCCTTCAGCTACTTTATCACACATTATTTTATATTTATTATTTTAGGTTCTCACTTAAAATGTATATATGTACAATGCATATATACATACATACGTACATAGATACGGCTCCAGAAGAATTTGTGAACTTAATTTCATTTAAAATGATGACTATTGACTGGTTATGGTGGCATATACATTTAATCACAGCACTCCAGGCCAGCTAGGGCCTGTTGTGGATATATACATGTTTTTGGTTTGGCCCCAGGTATAGGATATGGGACTGATTCAGATAGTCCACAGCAAGAAAACTATTTGCCTCGTGCGGGCTCTCAGAGGAGATTTAACCAGCTGCAGATAGTTTAAATCTGAGGACCCTGGAGAGAGAATAAATGCCAGAGCCCAGAGCGTATAGAGCTCAGAGAAAGAACAATGCTGTTCCTGCTTCCCCCTTGCTGTCCCTGGTTGCTGTTGTGAGACAAGAAGTTGAATATCTCCTGAAACAAGGAATGGACTAGCCCCAAGGAACCTGCTGTTCCTAGCCAGCAAGAAGCAGCTAAGAGAACTACCACTAATCCTTTCTCCTTACCTGCTGTTGGGGTGTTGGAAGGGACTGGGGTGGAGTAGGGAGAATAAGATATAAGATATGTAAATAAAAGAGTTTTTTTTTTTTTTAAGTACACCAACAAGGACTAAATAATGAGACCCTGTTTAAAAAAAAAGGGGGGGGGATGTTGAGTGGACAGATGTCTGTCAAGAAGCCCATACTCACTCTTGGGTTTGCTTTACTTTCTACAGCCCTTCTTCAGCAAACTCATCTGTCTTCTGAGTGCTTCTCTTATTCTTAATCACTGTGCTTGAGCCCACCTCTCCCATAAAATAAAAAAGCCTGCTAAATGTTTCACGTAAGATGACCTCATAGAACAAAGAGGTGGCTTAGCATGTAAACGCCTTTGCTGCTAAGCTTAACCACCGAAGTTTGAGCCTCAGTCCCTACATGGTAGAAGAGAACTAACTCTCAGAAGTTGTCCTCTGACCTTCACATACTCACCATAACAGTTCTATGCATTCTACCGCCAAAGAAAGACATTTTAAAATATGCATTAAACATTGTAAAAATCCCACAAATAACATGATAGATGTTGAAGTTCATGAATTACTACAATTCTTTTATTATTCTAGACCAGTAATTTTCAACTTCCCTGATGCTGTGACCCTTTAAGATAGTTCCTCATATTGTGGTGACCCCCAACCATAAAATTATTTTTGTTGCTACTTCCTAACTGTAATTTTGCCATTGTTACAAATAATTATGTAAATATCTGTGTTTTTTGATGGTCTTAGGTGTCCACTGAGAAAAGGTCATTTGACCCATAAAAGGGTCGTGACTCATAGGTTGAGAACCACTATTCTATTGGAAAGTATTGTTTTTTTTCATTCATTTCTATCTGCTGACTTTGCCTTTTAATTCTTTATTAATGCACTCTGTATTTAACAGTTATCTACTTTGAAGTGCACTGACCAACTGGCTAGTACTGCCAAGAATCTAGTATTTAGTTTTACTGGTGGTACCAGAGACTTCCACATGTTTCTCATGGGTTCTGTCTAACTGTCACTTTAAAGAAAATGAAATGCCATAATAATACTTTGCTGTTGGGTTGCCACCGATACCATGCCCACCTTTCTTTCTGACCACAAATAACTGAGAGAACTGAAAATTACCTGTATTTTAGTGTTTAATATAGAATTCTACTATTTAATAGAATTTGTTAAAGCAAGATACAAAATGGATGGGCCTTGATACAGCTGGAATGACTTAAAATACAGTGGAGAATGTGCATGTTGCCCTCCATTCTCCAGACACGCTAGCATAAATTCCAAGTGTCTGGGCTTTTATCAAGTACTCACAGCTTCTATATCATCTACTTCTTGTCAAGGAATCTTCTTTTATTTTTTTATTTTATTTTATTGTTTTAAGACAAGGTCTTACTATGTAGCTCTGGCTATTCTGGAACTTGCTATATATAAACTAGGCTGGCATTTAACTCACAGAGATACACCTGCCTCTTCTTCCCAAGTGCTAGGATTATAGGTAGGCACCACTATGCCTAGCTTCTTTAACATATTTTCACTCCTTGTTTAGCTGGAGAACTAATTTTTGCACATATGAAAATGGATAGTTGCATTTATTTTTGTTGTTTGGAAACTGTTTTTTGACTATGTAGCCAAAGCTGGCCCCAACACTCAAGATTCTCCTGCCGCTTACTTCCAGTACTGAGATTATTAGATATGTGTTGCCATGCCAATTCACATTTATAATCACTGTTTGTTTATACATGTTAAGACAGACTCAAGTGCATAGCTTATACTGACCTGAAACTCCCCAACGTTCTCCTGTTTTTACTTTGACAGACCTGAGATTAAAGGTATGAATCATCATACCCATTTTTATTTATTTATTTATTTTTGTGACAGTGGTAATTGAGCCCAGGATCTTTCACATGCTAGGCTAAGCCTTTTTAAAAAAAATTTTAATTTTGATTTTTCAAGACAGGGTTTCTCTGTGTAGCCTTTGCTGTCCTGGACTCACTTTGTAAACCAGGCTGGCCCTGAACTCATAGCAATCCACCTGCCTCTACCTCCCAAAGTGCTGAGATTGAAGTCATCCGCTGCCATGCCTGGATCACCTTTGTCTGTTTTTATTATTTTGACATAACTCATTTTTTTTTTTTCTGGAGACAAATGGCATGGTGGTTAATATAAACTGTCAAGGAGACAGGATCTGGAATCACCTAGGTGACAAGGACATACACCTATAAGGGACTATCTTAAGTTAGTTGATGTTTGAAGATCTACCCTATAGATTTTGGCATCATTTGTGAGCCACATAAAAAGGAAAAAGCATTTTGAACACCAGCATGCATCACTCTCTGTTTTAATTGCTTTTCTACTGTGATAAAACAGCATGATTGAGTCCCTTATAAAGAAAAAAAAATTAGTTTGGGGCTTACAATTCCAGAAGTTTAGAGTCTGTGACTCTATAATCACCATGATCATTGTGGTAAGGCACATGGTAGCAGGCAGGGAGACATGGTGCTTAGAGCTCAAATCTGATTCATAAAACGGAGGCAAAAGAATGATATGGGTGTTTGAAACCTCGAGGCCCACCCTTAGCCAAGCTAAACTGAATGATAATCTCCTCTAATTATGCCACACCTCCTAATTCTTCCCAAAGGGTTCCAGCAAACATATTTGCCTGTACCACACTCTCTTCTTCCTGACTGTGGGTGTAATAAAACCAGCTATTTCAAACTCCTGTGCCTTGATTTTTTTTTTTTCTACAATGGTTGTACCCTGACCTGTGGGCCAAAAGAAACATTCCCTTCTTTAAGTTTCTTGTGTCAGATATTTTATTTACTTATTTAGTTATTTAATGCGCATTAGTGTGAAGGTGGCAGATCCCTTGGAACTGGAGTTACAGACAGTTGTGAGCTGGCATATGTGTGCTGGGAATTGAACCCAGGTCCTTTGAAACAGCAGCCAGTGCTCTTAACCGCTGAGCCATCTCTATAATAAAATAAAGCTATTTTATTATAACATTGGAAAAAGTAACTGATACATTTAACTTTATAAGCCAGAAAACAAAGCAATGACAGAAAGAGGCTATTAATACTTGAGTTGGGGGCTAAGGCTCAAGCATGAGGGTATGCATTCTAATACCAGCACTCAAAAATAAAAAGCTGGGCTTTTTGCACATTTGCCTGTAACTCTAGCACCAAGGGAAGCACAAACAGAAAGATCCTAGAGCTTACTGGCAGCCAACCTAGCTTCAGGTTCAGTGGGAAAGCCAGTCTAAAAGGCATAAAGGAGTGATAAAGCAGGGCAGCTGATGTCCTTCTCTGGTCTCCATGGATACCCACTTAAGGTTAAAGTTTATGCTTAGTAAGAGCCAGGCCTTGAGTTCAATTTCCAGTGCCAAAAATTAGGTTTTATCTCAAATGTCACTTGCTGAGAGGGCTGCTAAGCCCATGAGGTCCTATGGTGCTCCATGTAAAGCTTTCTGTTTTATTCATAATTCTTAGACTGTCTGAAGTGCCTTTATTGGTTTAGTTGGTATTTTCCCATTTCTCCGAGAATATAAATCCTATGAGACAGTGTTAATATTCTCTTGATCCCCAGTACTGACAAAAGTTGGGAATCAAAACGTATAGAATGAATAATGAATGAATAGAATGAATACATGACACCTTATATTAGTATATATTGAGTTACATACTATCAAGTCATCTACAGAATGTAAAGGGAGAACACATATGAATGCTCTAGAAAGTTCTGGAATAAGAACCGGGAATGGAGTTTCATAGCTTAAATCCCAGCTCTTGGAAGGCTGAGGTAGGAGAATCTAGTGGTCAAGGCTACTCTCAACTATGTATTGAATTCACTTGCCTGAACTGGTTGAAACTCTGCCTCAATGCTGGACAGTGGAGGTGCATACCTTTAATTCCAGAACTTGGGAGGCAAAGGTAGGGGCAAATCTCTGAGGTTCAGGCCACCCTGATCTACAGAGTAAGTTTCAGGACAGCTTGAGTTATACAACAAAAACTATCTCAAAAAACCCAAAACCAACCAACCAAACACAAAAGAAACCTTATCTCAAAAACCAACAAAAAGATGGGAAAGGTTGGAAGATGGTTTAGTGGTTAAGGCACATGCTATTGTTTATTTTATTTTATTTTTCCCCTTTCTTGAAAATAAAAGTCTTTGAACTTGCTCCAAGCTCCATCTACAGAGTGCGCTCCATTTTCTGGGACTAGAAACTACTAGGGAATGGCAGGTGAGAACTCTCCCCCATCTCCTGGTCTGCTAAAGCCACTGCAGAGGCCTGGAGGCCCAGTCTGCTTCAGGCCATCTGTGCCAACCCTTCCCATTCCCCAGTGTGCTTCAAGCTCCATCTATGAGGTGCGCTCCATTTCTCGGGACTAACAACCACCAGGGATAAGCACAGGATAACCCTCTCCCAACTCCTGGCCTCTTAGAGCCAGGCTGCACAGGCATACTCTGCCCTGGGCATCTGTACCCAATCTCACCAAGCATCATCTTCAGGGCCCACTCCATTTCCCGAGCTACATCTCCACCTGCATTCTTAGAGACGGGAAACCATCAGGGAATAGCAACCATTAGGGAGCAGTAGAGACTGGCACCCATCAGGAACCAACAGCATCCTGCATGCCCCAATTTCTGGTCCCCATCTCCACCTACAGCCCCAAAGACTGGCCGCCATCAGAGACTACTCCAGAGATCTGCTACCACACAGAAAAAACAGAGGACTGCTACTGTCCAAGACAACCAACTATACCTACAGTCCTAGAGGTCAACTACCATCAGGCACCATTAGACTTGCTAACACCAGGGCCAACCAAATGGCTAGAGGTCAGCAGAAGAACACAGCAACAAAACCACAGGGCCATATAGCACCACCAGAATCCAGCTATCCTACTTTAGCAAGACCCAGATACCCTAATACTCATGAATTGCAAGAAAACAATCTTAAATCTGATGTTATAAAAATGATAGAGACCTTGAAAGAGGAAAATAAATCCCTTGAAGAAATACAGAAAAATACAATCACACAGGTGAAGGAATTGAATAAATCCCTTAAAGAAAAGACAGACATTATTTCAGAATAAAGAGCGGGGAAAAGATTCTCTAATCAAATGGACTGAAGAAGCCATCAGGAGTAGCAATTCTAGTTTCTAATAAAATATATTTCAACCAAAATTAATTAAAAGAGATGGAAAAGGACATCTCATATTAATTAAAGGAAAAATTCACCAAGATGATGTCTCAATTCTGAACATTTATACCCCAAATGCAAGGGCACCCACATTCATGAAAGGAACACTGCTAAAACTTAAACCACACATCAAACCCCAAATATTAATAGTGGGAGACTTCAACACTCCACTCTCACCAATTAACAGATCATCAAGACAAATTAAACAGAGAAATAATGGAACTAACAGACATCATGAATAAAATGGACCTAACACATATCTACAAATTAGTTTACCCAAACACAAAAGAATATATAGTCTTTTCAGAACTTCATGGAACTTTCTCCAAAATTGACTATATACTTGGTCACAAAGCAAGTCTCAACAAATACAAGAAAATCAAAATAACCCCTTGTATCCTATCAGACTACCATGGATCAAAGCTGGAATTCAATAACAACAGAAACAGAGAAAACCTACAAACTCATGGAAACTGAACAACTCTCTATTCAGTGACCACTGGGTCAGGGAAGAAATAAAGAAATTAAATCTTTGTAGAATTTAATGAAAATGAAGCACAATATTCCCAAACTTATAGAACACAATAAAGCAGTGCTAACGGGAAAGTTCACAGCACTAAGTGTCTTCATAAAGACATTGTAGAGTTCTCATACTAGCAACTCAAAAGCATTCCAATAAGCCCTAGTACAGAAAGAAGCAGACACACCGAAGAGGAGCAGACAGCAGGAGATAATCAAATTCAGGGCTGAAATTAATAAATTAGAAACAAAGAACAATACAAAGAAGCAATGAAAACAAGAGCTGGTTCTTTGAGAAAATCAACAAGATAGACAAGCCTCTAGACAAACTAGCTAAAAGACAGAAATACAATAACCAAATTAACAAAATCAGAAATGAAATGGGGAAAGAACAACAGACAGTGGAAATCCAAATAATCAGTAGGTCTTACTTCAAAAGCCCGAACTCCACAAAATTGAAATATCTAAAAGAAATAGACAATTTATTTGAAAAATTTCACTTACCAAAGTTCAATCAAGAGCTGTTTTAAACATTCCTATAGTCCCCCCCCAAGAAAACATAGAAACAGTCATCAAAAGTCTTCCAACCAAAATAAAATAAAATAAAATAAAAGCTCAGGATGAGATGGTTTTAACACATAATTCTACAAGTCTTTCAAAGAAGAGCTAATACCAATTCACCTCAAATTATTCTACAAAATAGAAACTGAAGGAACATTACCAAACACATTTTATGAGGCCACAGTCACTGATAACTAAATCACACAAAGACTCAACAAAGAAAGAAAATTTCAGACCAATTTCCCTCATGAACATTGATGCAAAATACATGCACACCAAATTCAAGAACACATCAAACACATCATCTTCTGTGAGTAGGCTCATCCCAGGGATGCAGGGATTCATATGTTCAACATATGAATCCATCCATGTGATCCATTATATAAACAAGCCGAAAGAAAAATAATCATATGATCATCTCATTAGGTGCTGAAAAAGCCTTTGACAAAATTCAACACCTCTTCATCATAAAAGTCTTGGTGAGATCAGGGATAGAAGGCCCATACCCCTAACATAATAAAAGCAATATATAGGAAGCCTATTAGCAACATAAAATTAAATAGAGAGAAATTCAAAGCAGTCCCACTAAATTTAGAGATGAGCCAAGGCTGTCTACGTTCCACATATCTTTTCAATATAGTACTTGAAGTTCTAGCTAGAGCAATAAGACAACTAAAGGAGATCAAGGGTCTACAAATTGGAAAGGAAAATGTCAAAGTATCACTATCTATGGATGATATGATAGTATACATAAGTAACCCCAAAAATTTCACCAGAGAACTCCTACCACTGATAACGCCTTCAGCATAGTGGCTGGATACAAAATTAACTGAAAAATATCAGTAGGCCTCCTATGTACAAATCATCAATGGACTGAGAATGAAATTAGGGAAACAAAACCCTTCATAGTAGCCACATAAATATATCTTGCTGTAACTCAAACAATAAGCAAGTGAAAGACTGTATTATAAGAAGATGCTCATGAATTGGTAGGATTAACATAGTAAAAAAAAATGGCCATCTTACAAAAAGCAGTCTGTAGACTGATGCAATTCTTATCAAAATACCAACACAATTCTTTACAGACCTCGAAAGGACAATTCCCCTTAAAAAACAAAAAACAAAAAACAAAAAAACCTTTATTTATTATGTATATAATGTTCTGTTTAAATACCAGAAGAGGGCACTATATCTCATTATAGATGATTGTGAACCACCATGTGGTTGCTAGAAATTTGAATTACAGACCTTTGGAAGAATAGTACTCAACCTCTAATTTGATACGAGAAAACAAAAAAATAAGCAAAGCAATCCTCTATAATGAAAGAACTTCTGGAGATAGTATCTCCATCCCTGACTTCAAGCTGTACCTCAGAGCAATGGTAATAAAAACTTCATGGTACTGGCATAAAACCAGACTGGTTGATCCATGGAATTGAATAGAAGACCCAGAAATAAACCCACATATCTAGGGAACTTGTTTTTTGACAAAGAAGTAAAAGCTGTATAATAGAAAAAAGAAAGCATCTTGAACAAATGGTGCTGGTCTAACTGGATGTCTACAAGTAGAAAAATACAGATGGATTCATATTTGTCACCCTGCACAAAACTCAAGTCCAAGTAGATAAAAAACCTCAACATAAAAACAGAAACACTAAATCTATTAGAAGAGAATGTGGGAGAGGGGCCTTGAACTCACAGGAAACAACTTCACGAAAAGAATACCAATAGCTCAGGCTCTAAGATCAACAATTAATGAATGGGTCCCTTTGAAACTGGAAAGCTTCTGTAAGGCAAAGGACATTGTCAACAGAGCAAAATGGCAGCCCACAGACTGAGAAAAGAACTTCACTAACCCTGTATAGGACAAAGGGCTAATATCGAAAATATATAAATAATCCAAGAAATTAACACCAACAAACCAAATAATACAATTAAAATGTGGTGTAGAGCTAAACAGAGAAGTTTCAACAGAGGAATCTTAAATGTCTGAGAAGCACTTTAAGAAATTCTCAGACTCATTAGTCATCAGGGAAATGCAAATCAAAATGACTCCGAGATTCCATCTTACACTAGTCAGAAAGGCTAAGATTAAAAACTGAAGTGATATCACATGCTGGCAAGGATGTGGAGAAAGGGGAACATCCTTTATTGCTGGTGGGAGTGCAAACTTGTACAACAGCTTTGGAAATCAATCTTGTGTTTTCTCAGAAAATTGGGAATAGTTCTACCTGAAGACACAGGTATACCACTTCTGGGCAGGTACCCAAAAGATTCTCCACCATGCAACAAAGACATTTCATAGCATGTTCATAGCAGCTTTATTTGAAATATCCAGAAACTGGAAACAACCCAGATGTCCCTTAACTGAAGAATGGATAAACAAATGGTGGTACATTTATTAATGGAATACTACTCAGTTATTAAAAACAAGGAAGTCATGAAATTATAACATTTTCAGGCAAATGGATGGAACTAGAAAAGATCATTCTGAATGAGACAACACAGACTCAGAAAGAAACATATGGTATGTAGTCACTTGTCAGTGGATATCCTATATAGGATAGGATAACCATACCACAATTCACAGATTCAAAGAAGCTAAGTAACAAGGAGGGCCCAAAGGAGGATGTTCAGAAGGAGAAATAGAATTGTCAGTGGAAGTGGTTGAAGCAAGGGAACAGGATAGGAAAGGGAACACTGAGGGAAATGAGTGTGGAGATCATGTATGGGAGAGCAGGGGTGGGAGGACAGTGGCTGGGTTGGTGCTCACATTTCTCTTTTGTAGCCTTAAGAGTACCTTCACACACAATAGACACTGGAATGTAGGAGTAAAGGCTCCATGTAGGTACCAGTTCAACTTCTCCATGTTTAATGAGTAATGTGCGTATCACCATCAGCAATGGGGCCCTACTGTCATTTTGTGGAGAGTAATCATTTGTTTTGGTAACAGCCTGGGTTATTTGGAGATTTCCACGGGATTCCCTTGGCCAACAACTCAATCAAATAAAACCCAGTCTTGGTACTGGAAGCTTTGTTTGGTGACAAGAGATGACCAGTTGGGACTCCATATTCCCCATTATTCGGAGACTTCATTAGGAATGCCTTCGTATATTTTAGAAAGTTTACACTGTACTAGGTTTCCATACTATGTCTCATATGCTCCTCAGTTCCAACTCTCTCTCCACATAACACATCCCTCAAACTCCAATTCCCTTCCACTTTTCACCTGATGCTCCCATTCCTGTCTGCTCACCCCAATCCACCCATGAAATCTATTCTATTTGCCTCTCTCAGGGAGATCCTTGTGTTCCCCTAGTCCCTTCTATTCCTAACCTCTCTGGGTCTATGGATTGTAGGTTGGTTATCATTATTTAATGGTCATATTTATTTTTCTGTGTCTGGATTATCTCACTCAGGATGATTTTTCTTCTAGTTCCTTCCATTTGTCTGAAAATATCATGATGTCATTTTTAATAGCTTAGTAATACTCCATTGTGTAAATATACCACATTTTTCTTATCTATTCTTTGATTGAGGGACATCTAGGTTGTTTTCAGTTTTTGGTTATTATGAATAGAGCAGCAATGAACATAGTTTAGCAAGCATCCCTTTGGTAGGATGAAGCATCCTTTTGGTATATGCCCAAGAGTGGTATTACTGGATCTTGAGGTAGATTGATTCCCAACTTTCCAAGAACTGCCACATTGATTTTTACAGTGGCTACAAGTTTGTATTCCTACCAGCAATGGATGAGTGTTTCCCTTATTCCACATTCTCACCAGCTTAGCTGTCCCTTTTGTTACTGATCTTAGTCATCCTGACAGGTGTAAGATGGAATCTCAAAGGAATTTTGTTTTGCATTTCCCTCATGTCTAGGGATGTTGAACATTTTTAAAGTGTTTCTCTTATATCAAGTTTAGTGTGCCTGGTTTTGGTTTTATATTGAATTTTTTGATCCATTTGGAGTTGAGTTTTATATAATAGGTATGAATCTATTTGCATTTTTTCTCTAAGCAGACCTCCAGTGTGACCAGCACCATTTGTTGAAGATGCTCTGGTTTTTTTTTTTTTTTTTTTCCAGTGTGTATTTCTGGCTTCTTTTTAAAAATCTGGGTGGCGATATGTGTGTGGATTTATGTTTGGGTCTTCAATTCTATTCCATTGATCAATGTATCTGTTTTTATGCCAATGACATGCTGTTTTATTACTCTAGTTCTGGAGTACAACTTGCAATCAGGGTGGTGATACCCCAGCAGTTACTTTATTGTTGAGCATTTTTAAACTATCCTGAGTTTTTGTTTGGTTTTTTTTTTTTTTCTATATGAAGGAGGTTTGTCCCTTTATGTTCTGTGAAGAATTGTACTGGAACATTGAATCTGTAGGTTGCTTTTAGCAGGATGGCCAGTTTTACTATGTTAATCCTGAGGATCCATGAGCGTGGGAGATCTTTCCATCTTCTGAGACCTTTTTCAATTTCTTTCTCTGAAGTCTTGAAGTTTTGAATCAAACAAATCTTTCACTTGTGTGATTAGAGATACCCGGAGATATTCTATATTATTTGAGGCTATTGGTGTTGCTTCTCTGATTTCTTTCTCAACATTTGTCATTTGTATAAAGGGCTACTTCTTTTTGTTAGTTTGTATTTTTCTACTTTGCTCCCTGGTGGAATTTTAGGGTCACTTATGTATACTGTCATATCTGTAAATATACTTTAATGTAGTGAGGATTTTAGAATTTTGTTTTCTTTGAAAAAAACAAAGCACTATTATAAGAATATGTTTTTGTTTTAATCCCAGGTGTGGGGATACAGGGCTGCTTTACAGTAGCTGACTATGATTTCCCTTCTGCTCTAGCAGAAGCATGATTGGCCAGCTGCACATAGTTTCTGTGATCATGTGATGTTTGGAATTCTGGGAACTTTTATATAAAGAGGCACGGTGGGTTGTTTGTTGCCATTGGTTGAGGTTTGTTAAGGAGTCATGTGCAAAGAAGAAACAAGAAGAAGAAGAAGACATTAGATACCCTGACTGCAAAGATCAAACTTGCCCCAAGGAACTTGACACCCCTCATCAGCAGAAAGTACAACAGTAATGTCAGTTGCTTTCTATACTTTTTTCCTCTCCTATCTAGTGTTAGAGGGTTGAAACCATGGAAGGAAAGGGAAGAAAGAAAAAGGAACCCACAAAGCAGCTACACTTTTCCTTTTTCCTTTTCAAGTTTGTCCACTTGATGGAGCTAAAACTTCAAGTACTAAAATGAATATATGTAAAGAGAACAGACAACTGTGGCCCAGGGACAGGCAGTCAGTGCTCGGCAGGGGCTGACCGGTCCACCTCTCCTCTTCTGTCCCGCTACCTTGCTCTGGAGTGCCGGGCCCTCATCCAGCAAATGTCCCCCTCTGCCTTTGGTCTGAATGATTGGGATGATGATGAAATCCTAGCATCGGTGCTGGAAGTGTCCCACCAGGAATACCTAGACAGTATGAAGAAAAACAAAGTGCTCAGAGACCCACCCCCAGACAAAAGTTGATGGAGACCCAGGGACTAGACACCATCCCCCGACTCCTAACTCTTGCCCTTTGATACCACCCAACTTCCTTTAGCTTTCTTCCCTGTTTGGCTTTCTTCCTCTGTTTCCTCTTTTCCTCCTTTTCCACTTCCCTCTGGCTGGCCCACCCATGCTCTCCATCCATCTCATCCCTGATACCACCATTGGTCTCCACCAGCTGATGTGCCCTATTGACCCCTGCACAGCACCATCTCAGCATTCCATGGGGGACTCTGGAAAGGGTGCCAAAGGTAGACGAGAGGCACACAAGACAGATCATCTGGCAGCTAGGCAGCCCCAGAAGAGAGACACTCAGACAAAGGAAGTCTTCTGCTCACTGCTTCTTACAGATACATTAACTCATCACCCCTCCCCTACAATGATGACAGGAAAGGTGGAAATGGGAAATTTTCCTTCTTAGTACCCGAAGAATCTGAGCCTTCAATGTTAACCTTTTCTTTATTAAAACATACTTTTATCAAGCCAAAAAACTCAAAATCAGCATACATGGCAACATTGGCTCTGAGGATGGCATCTCTGGTTTGGAGACAGGCAGGCTGGCCATGGTATGAAGGACAAGCAAAGAGATGGATTTCTGCTGTTTTCTGGCCTCCAGCTCCTTGGAGAGGCCAAGGATATGAGCCAGAGGGAGGTGGCAGGGGTTGCAGGTGACAGCCTGGCTTTGGACAATGAGACCCTGACCTTGCTGCAATCCTTTTGCTTCCACCACCACTGGTCTGTTTGAAATCTTGAGGTGGTTCTGTCTTTGTAGATCTTTGGCCGATACCCAAGATTTGAGTTTAGGGAGTGGGAGCAGCCTCGGCAGATGGGGCACCTGTGCCCTGCAGGTGTTGACAATATCCACCATCTGTAATGTCCTTGGCACAGTAAAACCAAATGTCAGTTTAAAAAAATGGATACACCAGCTTGCTTCTTAGGTCCATTTCCTTGGAATATTTTTTTCAACCCTTTACCCTGAGGTAATGTATATCCTTGCTACTGAGGTGAGTTTCTTGGATATATCAGAAAGATGGATCCTGTTTTCAAGTCCATTCTCTTAGTCTATGTCTTTTTAATGGAGAATTGAGACCATTGATATTGAGAGATATCAATATCCAATGATTGTTTATTTATGTTACTTTATTGTTGTTATTGGTGATGGTGGTGATGTGTGCACACACGTGTGGGCGTGCACACACATACATTCTTTCCTTCTTTTGATTTTGTTAGCCTGAGATCATTTCTTTACTGTGTCTTCACGGTTGTAGTTACCCTCCTCAGAATAGAGCTTTCTTTCTAACACCTTCTGTAGGATTGGGTTTGTAGATAGATATTGTTTAAATTTGGGTTTATCAAGGAAAACTTTCCTCCTTCCCCCAGTTTTCAAGACAGAGTTTTTCTCTTTAGCTCCAGCTGTCTTGGAACTCATTCTGTAGACCAAGCTATCCTCAAACTCACAGAGATCTGTCTGCCTCTGCCTCCTGAGTGCTGGGATTAAAGCTGTGTACTGCCTTTACCCAGATATCATGAAATTTCCTATTTTATCCATCTATGGTGATTGAAAGTTTTGCTTAGTATAGGCTCAGTTTTGGCTAGCACCTGTGGTCTCTTAGAATCTCCAGCACATTTTCCCAGCCCCTTTTGGCTTTTAGAGTCTGTCATAGTTAGGGTTTCTATTGCTGTGAAGAGACATCATGACCGTGGCAACTCATATGAAGAATAAATATTTAACTGAGGCAGGCTTACAGTTCAGAGGTTTATCCCATGATTGTCTTGGCAGAAAACGTGGCATCATGCAGGCAGACATGTTTCTAGAGAAGGAGCTGAGAGTTCTATGATGTGAAAGCAGCAGCAGGAGACTCTGTACCACACTGGCCATAGCTTGAGCATATGAGACCTCAAAGCTCGCCTCCACAGCGACATTTCCCTCCAACAAGTCCACATCTACTCCAACAAGGCCACACCTCCTAATAGTGCCACTCCCTGTGGGTCAAGCATTCAGGCATAGATTTCTTGATTTGTCTTGATTGGGTAGATAGTTTGTTCCTTGTTTTTTGTTTCCTCTGGATTTTTGGGGAAGTATGATGGCTGTGTGTTGCCTGCTATGAAATGTCCTTTGGACCTGATAGTTGTGGCCAGTGGAGATTCCAGGTGAAATGTGATTTTGGATATTGGTAGCTGACACTTAGGAATGAGAATTGGCTAGCGGTCTGAAGGGATTCACAAGAGAGAAGAAACAGAGTGTTTCACCAGGAGCTGCTGATTTTATCTTTTGGGATTAGGGGGAGACAGTGAAGAGAGGACACCCCAGAGTGTCTCCTACAGAGCTGGGGATGAGACCAGGCAGTTGGATCTAGAGGAACAGAAAGAGAAAGGGAAGATCTACAGATAGCCTACATGCTTCTGTGGCAAGAGTACCCTGTAGGTCAGCAGGGGAGTGTATGCTGGAGTTAGGGGCAGGGAAGTTAGGAGGGGGAAGGTCTGTGGAATCCACAAGAGATGTGGGCAAAAGGAAGAGAGGCATCAGTTGTTGTTCTGTTTTCTTCTCTTATTTAGTTAACATTATTTTAAAATCAATAACCGTCTTTGAAATCTAAGTCATCTCACATGTGGGGTTTAGTATACAGAGAAATAAATTTCATTCTGACAATTTCTTCCACATAAGTCATCATCCTAGCCCAGAGGTGGTGGCACATGCTTTCAATTTCAGAACTCTGGAGCGGGGCGGAGGGGCAGAAGGGAGGAGGGGCAGAGGGACAGAGGGACAGAGGGACAGAGGCAGAGGGATCTGAGTTTGAGGCCAACCTGGTCTACTGAGCAAGTTCTAAGATTGCCAGCTACACAGAGAAACCCTGTTTCGAAAAAGCAAAAACAGTGTATGTGAGTATGTGTATGAGTGAGTGAGACAGACAAGACAGACAGGCAGAGAGATAGAGACAGAGATAAGAGGCACACACACACACACACACACACACACACAGAGAGAGAAAGAAAGAGAGAGAGATGGTTCGTAATTAAAACTTTACATGGTTTTAGAGGGCTCAAGTTCACAGCTTACAACTACCTGTAACTCCAGCTCTGGAGGGATCTGACATTCTCTTCTGAACTCTGTAGGCACCTCCACTCACAAGTATACACACACACACACACACACACGTGCGTGCTCACAAGTACAGTCATTCCCATACACATAATTAAAAATAATATTCTTTCTAAAGAAAGAGAAAAGAGAGTGAAAGAGGAGGAGAGGATGTCAGGGAGGGAGGAAAGGAGGGAGGAAAAGAGGTGGGGAGGGAGAGTAAAGAGAGAGAGGAAGAGGAGGGAGAGTAGAGGGGGGAGGAAGATAGAGAGAGAGAGGTGGGAAGGGGATGGAGGGAGAGAGAGGTGGAGACAGAGAGACACAGACAGAGACAGAGAGATAGCGACAGAGACGGGTTCCCAGGAAAGAAAAGGAGTTAAACCTACTGAGGGTTTGTGAATGAGAGATGGGCGGGGCGGGTTACTGGGAAGACTTGCTGGCCAAGCCCCGCCCCAAGACAGTTTCCCAGGTAACGGGGTAAACAGACCGAGTCTACTCTCCTTTGGCCGGAAGCAGTCCGCGGGGAGTACTGGGAGTTTGTGAGAGTGGGGTTCCCCGAAGCTTTGCAAACTTCAGCTGAGATGAGTTCCCTGGAAGGGATGAGGACTCCCTGAAATCATGGAGGTGGGCGTTACCCAAGAATGAAACGGTGATTTAAGAGACGAGGTACTTAGGGGATCAAAATCTCCTACGGAGCTCGAAATGAGACTGGGACAAGATCGAAGATGGAGGGAGAGGCTGGCATCACCAGAAACAAACTCTCCACCTTGTCATGTTCTTGGAGTAGGATTAGAAAGACCAACGATTCCTAGGACACCCATGGAGACGGATAATTTAGGACTCCACAGAGGTTCGGTCTTTCAGGAATCAAACCCTCTGGGTGTGCTACCAGAAACAGTGGGGTCCGATAACGGGGGCCTTCCACCTGGGCTTCCCCACGGAGGGACACCTCAGCCTACGCTGGGCACAGAGTATGAAAGCACACAGGCCGCTGAGTGCATAAGGCCGCCTGTGGTCTGTGGGTCTGCCGGGATGGAGGCTGTAGTGGAAAAACAGCCTGTTGTAGGTTTTGAACTGGGAAAAGAACTGGGAAAAAAGCCCCCCTGTGTTATAGAGAAGTCCTACAGAAAGACACCTCCTGAGAAGGTAGACATCGGGTTGCCCCAAACCCAGGAACCAGGTGAAGTCAAGAACGCAGAGCCTCAAATAGGTTTCGTACCAGAACTTTCTGAGTTTCCAATTGCCCAACAACCTGAAGAGATGGAGCCCATTTGCACGGAACCTGGAGAGCCTCCCTCCCACACCAGACCCGTATATCATGGGAAATTCTTTGATCGGGTGTCTTGCCTGCCAAGTGTAAGTTCTCATTGTTGTGTTTGTTTGTTTGTTTCTTTGTTGTTTTTCCTGGAATTTCCCCTTGGTATAGTGGGCAGCTTGTTTGTGTTTGTGGAGACAAATAGCAGTTTTGATGGGGTTCAGTCTTAGAGTTATTGCTGTATTGAAACACCATGACCAAAGGCAAGTTGGAGAGGAAAGGTTAGTATTATTACTATTTATTAGTAATAATTTTTGTTTTTTCTAGACAGAGTTTCTTTGTATAGGCTTAACTGTCCTGGATTTGCTTTGTAGACCAGGTTGGTCTCGAACTCACAATGATCTGCCTGCCTCTGCCTCATGCACCACCACTCCCAGATATTATAATTATTAGTATTAGTTTTTTGAGACAGGGGTTTTCTGTGTAGCCCTGGCTGTCCTGGATAAGGCTGTCCTCCAGCCCAGATACTTGTCTGCCTCTGCCTCTGGAGTGCTGGGACTAAAGGCCTGTACCACCACTGCCCCGCACCAGTATAGATTATAATAACCCTTTTGCTATTGGACTCTTTTCAGAATTTACTTAGATTTCTTCTGATTCCCTGTCTTCCTTCCTAGGTGTTAGCCTGCGGCTGTTCACACACCTGTGATTTTTCTTGATTTCCTTCCCTTTTCTCCTTTGCCTTTTGCTTTCTCCCCATGCTCCATTTTCTCAACCCTCTTAAGCGTTGACATTCTCTGGATTCCTAATGTTCACAGGGTGAGTGGGGAAAGGCCTTTCTTTTTATGTTCATTATTCACTCAGGATATTGTTCTTCCAGCAAACACTTTGCAGTCATCATTGTGCACAGGGCAACATGGGATGGAAAGCATATTATGTCCCCTGCCAGTTACAGAAACAGACAGCTAAGCGAATGTTTCAGAGGTCAGAAGAAAGATAAGAAAGGTTTCTTCCTTCATAGAAATGCACCACAAACCTCAGAGAAATATTTTACAAACAGAATAGGCAAAAAGCTGTAGGGTGGAAGATACCAGAGCTGGGTGAGGTTGTCATGGATTTATGCTAACTTGGGCTATCAGGTGAGATCCTGCTCAAAAATCAACATAAAAACCAACCAAACCAGAAAAAAATGGAAGGTGGTGGTCTCAGTGGAAGACTGCCTGCTTAGCACGCAAGAAGTTCTGCATTCTAGCCTTAGTACTGCTGCTCTCCTCCCCCTCACCTCAATATGGGTGCAATAAGCCACAGGTAACCAAAAATGTTCCTGCTTTATTTTGTTTTTGAGACAGGGTGTTGAGCTATGTAGTCCATGCTGCCCTCCCACGTGCATACTCCAAGAAGAGAAGACTTCCTTCCTTCCTTCCTTCTTTCCTTCCTTCCTTCCTTCCTTCCTTCCTTCCTTCCTTCCTTCCTTCCTTCCTTCCTTCCTTGTTATGAGACAGGATCTGTCTATGTATTTCAGGCTGGCCTTGAACTCTTCATTCTCTTGAGCCAGTATTCTCAGACTTCAGAGCTAGACAGAGCTAGGGTTGTGCAGTAAAGAGATGAATTTTTTTTTTTTAATTTTTTGAGGGTTTTTCTGTGTAGCCCTAGCTGTCCTGGATCACGCTGGTCTTGAACTCAAAGATTCCTTTGCCTCTTTGTCTGGAGTGCTGGGATCAAAGGTGTGCACCACCACTGCACAGTGAAGAAATGATTTTTGTTGTTTATTTTTCAGACAGGCTCTCAGATAGTCTAGGATGATCTTAAATCCCAATCCTGCTTCAGCCTTGAATCTCCTTTGCTTCAGTAGTCCTAAAGCATTCTGGGTAAATTTCCTGTGCTGATATTTGAAGATAAAACTCTGCTAAGAGCTTATGGGGATCCTTCAGAGTTTGTCTGGATGCAGGGGACTTTTGTTCCCCTTGGGGTTTAGTTTGTACTTTTTTCTTGAACTATTCTGCTTTCTGGTCTGTCTCTAGATTCCCCCAGCCACGGCTTCTCTTGGGTGTGCTGTTCTTTTTTCTGGGTTGGTTCTCTTTGTTTATGGCTTCTGATCTGGACTCAAACACATATGTATTCTAACCTTTGATTTCTGGTTGGCTGGTTGACTTGACACAAGCTAGAATTATCTAAAAGGAGGGAATCTCAATTAAGAAAATCCCTCCAGAAAATCCAGCTGTAGGGCATTATTTTAGTGATTAATGAGAGAGGGTCCAGCCCATTGTGGCTGGTGCCATCCCTGGGTTGATGGTCTTGGAGTCTAATAAGAAAGTAGGCTGAGAAAGCCAGGTAGCAGGCCAGTAAGCACCACCCCTCCATGGCCTCCAGGTTCCTGCCTTGTTTGAGTTCATGTACTGCTGCCTTGGTTGATGATCAGTGATATGGAATGTAAGCTAAAATAAACCCTTTCCTCTCCAACTTGCTTTTTGGTCATGGTATTTTATTGAAGCAATAAAAACCCTAACAAAGACAACTTCCAAAGTGAGTAGTTCTAAAATGTTTGCTTCTGCCACCTTCCACCCTTCCCTTCCTTCTTTCTTTCTTTCCTTTTTTTTCTCTCTCTTTCTTTAATATATATTTTTTGAAGCAGAGTCTCATATTACTCTGAAGTGCAGGCTAGCCTGGAACTTAATAGTAGCATTTCAAGCTTGCTCACATTGATCTCACATTGATGCTTCTGCTTCAGCCTTCCCAGTTGACAAGATTATAGTTGTGAGCCATCATTCAAGCATAACATGCTTTCTGTCCCCTACCACTCTCTGTCTCCCCCTCCCTCCCCTCCCTCTCCTCCTTCCTTCCCTCCTCTTCCTCCTTCCTTCCCTCCCCTCCCTCCCTCCCCTCCCTCTCCTCCTTCCTTCCCTCCCCTCCCTCCCTCCCCTCCCTCTCCTCCCTCTCCTCCTTCCTTTCCTCCCCTCCTTCCCTCCCCTCCCTCCCCTCCCTCTCCTCCTTTCCCTCCCCTCCCTCCCCCTCCCTCCCTTCCCTGCCCCTCCCTCTTTCTAGCCTCCCTCTCTCCCTCCTCCCTTTCTCCCTCCCTCCCCCTTTCTCTTTTCTTCCTCCCTCTCTCCATTCTTCTCTTTGTAGCCCATGCTGACTGCAAATTGTTGTGCTTTCTGCCTTAGCTTCTTTGAAAGGACAGCAAAAAGAATGTTAAGGAGACAGTGACTAGTTGGGTGGGGTGGCTCAGGACTGTAATCCCAGTTTTCAGGAGCCTGAGGCAGGAGGATTGCCACAAATTCAGGCTTTCCTGGATATTATTAGAATGAGAAATTATGTCAAAAAACAAAAGAAAGCAAATCAGACAGTGACTAGCTAACAGTGTATAAACATGGCTAACAGAAAGATGAAGTCTACACTTGAGTGGGGACTGAGAATTGAAAGAAAACAAAAAACAAAACAAAACAAAACAAAAAAACCAAGACACTACACATGGGATCTGTTCAAGAGGGATTTTAGTAGAAAACTAGGCAGTCGTTTTATTCCACAGTCCCTTTTTATAGTCAGAGCAAAGCACTTTAATACAATGAGGTTCATTGAGAAGTCAAACTTGTTTACCTTGACCACCTGTCTGTGTGATCCTCACACCAACAAAAGGAAGTGAACTTGGCAAAACATCCTCTCTGTCCCTGTCTCCAAGAGAAGGCCAGGGTGAAAACATTTTTCACTGAGAGCTCAATAATAAAGCATCCTGACAAACAAGCAGCTCTCCACAAGGAATGATAGATTGTGAAGATCCAGCAGGAACTATTAGGGGGAATAATGCAAAATACAGCCCATTTTGGTAGAGATTGTGTGTACTTTACGTGTCAACTTGACACAGCCAGAAGCAGTGGATCTCATCCTTCCTGTTGCTGCAATCCTTTAAGATAGTTCCTCATGTTGTAGCAACCCCCAACCATAAAATTATTTTGTTGCTACTTCACAACTGTAGTTTTGCCATTATGCATCATAATGTAAATATTGATATGAAGAATATCTGATATGCAGCCCCCATGAAAGGGTCATTTGACCACTCCAAAGTGTTTGTGACCCATCAGCTGAGAAACATTGTCCTAGAATCACCTTAGAAGGGAGTCTTTTTTTGAGATGTTGCCCAGAGTAGATTGACCTGTAGTGCTTACAGCACATCTGTAGAAGGATTGTCTTGATTGTTAATTGATGGAGGAGGGCCCAGCCCACTGTGGGCTGGACCATTCTATGGGCAGGTGGTCCTGGGCTGCATAAGAAAGCTTAAGCACGAGCTTAGTGGGCCATCAAGCAAAGCTCCTCCATGCCTTCTACTGTACTCTCTTAGCTGTGAGCTCCTTGGTCAGAGCTTGGGATGTGTACAGGAGCAGGTAGGTCTGCTTGAGTTTCTGCCCCAGCTTGTCTTATCGATAGATTGTTACCTAGATGTGTAAGCCAAAATGTTGGTTTTGGTTGGTGTTCTTTCACAGCAACAGAATGAAAAGCAGAGGTATGTTTATGCAGGCTCATCTCAACGGACTGTTCTGTTGCTTTTGCTGGGTTTGGGGAACTTTATAAGAGCAAGTCGAAATCTTGCTTTAAAGCAGGGCAAAGAATAAGGAAAGAGAATCATGTGTGTCTATTGGTTCTTGTTTCCCTCAGCTCAAAATTCCATTGGATATTTTAGGTGATTTATTTTTATTCTTAGAAGATACTTTAAAAATTTAAAGATTGGGTCTCGTGAATCCTGGGCTAGTCTCTGACTTTCTCTGTAGCTACAGATGACCTTAAATATCAAATTCTCTTGCCTTTACCTCCCAAGTATAGAGATACAGATGTACACCACCATGCCTGATTTATGCAGTGCTTGTAGTCAAACCTAGGACTTCATGCATGTTAGACCAACTCCCTACCAACTGAATTACATCTCTAGCCCCTATTCATTTTATTTGTTTTGGACAGGATTTTGCTATTTTAATTCTTGCTGGCCTTGAACTCTTGGGAACCCCCTTACCTCAGACTATTGAGTGCTGGGATTACAGAAATGATCCACCGTGCTTAGTTCCCAATTCTTTCCACTTTTAAAAGAGTAATGTTCACATTATAAAAATATCAGCCACTTTGAAATAGATAAGGGGGGAAATGATATGTATTATATTTCTTGGAGTACATTCTTACAAGCTTTGCTATGAGCAAAGGAAGGGCAGATACGACCCAAGTTACAAAGCAAGTGGTCAAAGCCAAGTAATAATTGGATCATTCTTTCTAGGGCTTGGGTCACAAGTAACATGCCCACACGTATCAAAAATGTGTTTTCTGCACTTATGTGAGAGTTTGTTCAAGTCTAGAGGCTGAGGCAGTGGAAGTGTGAGTTAGGGACCAGCCTAACCTGGAAGCACACAGATATGCTTTATACATTTGGACATGAAATAATTAACCAGTGAAAAATGTTAGAATAGTTTGTGGCAATGCATGGTAATGCTTGTAATCCCAGCACCAAGGTGGCTAAGGTAGGAGGATCACCATAAATTTGAGTGAAACATTCTGTCAAAAAACATAGACAAAAAGTGTGTTGACATGGGACACATGTGTAACTCCAGCCCTAGAGAGGTGGCAGTTCCAGGTCATCCTCGACTGTAGATCCAGTTCCAGACCTAAACAAACCAGAAAAAGAAACTCCATGTTTCCAACAGGTAAGCTCTTCAAAATGTCACAGAATTACTGGATGCATTTCTGCTATTTGTTTGTTTGTTGTTTATTTAATTGTTCATTTATTTTATTGTAGTAACATTTGAGGTACCGGCCAATTTTGAAATAAATCCTGTTCTTTAAAAATTGTTTCTTCACCTTGAAATGATCAATGTTTCTTTTTTCCCTCTAAGGCGGGAAAAGTTAAGCCCGTTGGATACAGAGTAGCAGACTGTTTGACTGAAAAGCTTCCCAGGGTGAGCTCTTCTCAATTAATCTGTTTGTACCTTGAATATGAGCAGTAGGAGACTGAAAATCTGAAGATTTAACATGGTCAATGTTGAACTTTTACTATATTTTGGTGACACCTATTGATTTTGTCCAAGAAAATGAAAATGAAAATTTACATTTCTTTTAGTTTACCAAAAACTCTAGGATTCAATGTGTTTTTGTGGGAATAATGGGATGGTTTATAACCTGTATACTTTCTGGGGAAAAAGTCTGTATGAATATATGCCACATGTGTGAGGGTGCTCATGGAGGGCAGAAAAGACATTGACTCACCTGAAGCTGTAGTGATGGGTAGGTAAATGCGAGCCCTCTGGTGTAGGTGCTGCGAACAGAACTCCGCCGTTTCCAGGCCCCTAATTATAGTCCTAAAATGTTTGAAAATTATTTTTTATTTTATCTGCACGAGTGCTTTGTCCGTATTCATGGATGTGCACAAGGTGGATGCCTGGTGTCTGCAGAGGTCAGAATCAGTCATCAGATCCCCTGGAACTGGAGGTTGGGAGCCACCTGTGGGTGCTGGAACTGAACCTCGATCCTCTGGAAGAGCAGTAAGAGCTCTTAACCCCTGAATAATCTCTTCAGCTCCTCAAAGTATAATATTTAAAGCATTTTCTTTCTGCCAGTGAACAAGTTTTAGGGGACGTGTCCTCACTTGTAGATGCAGTTCCTTCTTCACTCAGGAAGCCCCTGCTGCTTGGGGAAGTTGAGTCAGTATTTTAATTTGTGCTTTATGGTTCTTGTCTCACTTTTGCCAGCTTATTACTCCCCCCGCGGTAAAGAAGTTTTACAACTTCAGATATCCACCTCCTGGAGCAGAAAGAGTATTTTATGGCAGAGTGAATGATCCCCAAATTGCACCTTATTTGACACATGGACTGCAGTCTAAAAGTTCAGCATCGGTAAACCTTTGTTTTTCTTTCGCTATTAATTATTAATTTACCAAGTTAGAAAGTTGAACAAATAAGAGTGTAAGTGAAATTTATAATTCCCATGTGTATTTTCTTTCTTCCTCTGTCCTCTACAAACACTGTTTCAGATTTTACTGTTCCTCAGATGGTATGAGGTAGGGGCGTCCCATTTTCTCAGTAAAGAGAAATGTTGTCACGCCTTGTTAGCCAGTAAGAGAACAGGCTTGGCAGCTCACTAGAGATAGTAAGTATAGATGAGTGGATGTGGATCAGAAAATATTTGATACTGACTGCCTGGATAGAATTGTCGCCCAATTGCTTGCTTATCTACCTTCCTATCTTTACTTCTAGATCTGTTATCTGCTTTTTTTTTTTTTTTTTTTTGTTTAAAAGTTTTGGTGGAGCGAAAGCTAGAACCCAGGGTATTATGTGTGCTGGGTAAATATTACTATTTAGTCCCATCACAACCCTCTGACTGATTAGTGATTAATCTCTTTTTTGTTTGTTTGTTTTTTGTTTAAAAGCTTTTCTTACATTGTGTGTGTGTGCGTTCTCGAGCTATAGTACCTGTGTGGAGGACAGATGAGAACTTGGGGGAAGGCAGTTCTTTTTTTCTATCAAGTGATTTCTGGGAATAAACTCAGATCACCAGCCTTGGAAACAAGCTCCCTTACCTGCTGATCCACCTTCCTGGTCTTTAAAAAAAAATTAGTTAACTAATAATTATTATATGTGTATGTCTCTATATGTGATGTATGTGTGGTCATGCGTGTGGGGACCCAGAGGACAACTTTGCGGAGTTGATTCTCTCCTTATTTTACCTGGGTTCTGGGGTAAAAGTTAAATTGGCAGGCTTTTGTGGCAAGTGCCTTTCGCTTGCTGATCCATCTCCCAGGCCCTGTATTTGTTTATTTTTGAGGCAATGTATCATGCCCAGCATCTCTCTCTCCTGTTTTTCTCTTCCTATCTATCTCTCAAATTTTTTTTTGTTTGTTTTTTGAGGCAGGATTTCTCTATGTGGCCCCAGCTGGCCTTGGAATTTGCGCTGTAGACCAGGCTGGCCTGGAATTCAGATCTGCCTGTGTGTGCCTCCTATGTGCTGGGACTAGCAGCATATGCCACCATGCCCACTGTTCTCTGTCATTTTTATCTTTTGTTCTTTATATTTTTACTCTGTAGTCCAGGTGGGCCTCAATTCTCTGTCTCTGCTGTTAAGGGCTGGAATTATAGTATTGTGTCATCAATCCCTATTTGGGATGCATGAGAAAGTTTGTGGAAATGGTTTGTGTCCTGTGCTTATCATGTGTGCTTTTCTTTTATTTTTAAATTTAATTTTATTTATTTATTACAATTTATTGTATCCCCTCTGCAGCCCCCTCCCTCATCTCTTCCCAGACCCACCCACTCTCCTTCTTCTTCCTCTATGCCCCTCCCCTAGTCCATTGACAGGAGAAGTCTTCCTCCCCTTCCACCTGACCCTAGCATGTTAGATCTTATCAGGACTGGCTGCATCATTTTCCTCTGTGGCCTGGTAAGGCTGTACCCTGCAGCAGGAGGTGATTAAAGAGCCTGTCACTGAGTTCATATCAGTGACAGCCCCTGTAACCTACTGTTCTTGAATATTTGAGTTAATAACACTTTCCATAAGCTTTTAGCACTGCTGCAGATTTTTAACTACCTAGGAAACTTTCTTTTTTTTTTCTTTTCTTTTCTTTCTTTCTTTCTTTCTTTCTTTCTTTCTCTCTTTCTCTCTTTCTTTATTTCTTTCTCTTTCTTCTTCCCTCCCTCCCTCCCTTCCTCCCTCCCTCCCTCCCTCCTTCCTTCCTTCCTTCCTTCCTTCCTTCCTTCATACTGGGGATAGAACCCATGGTGTACCTGCTTGTTAGGAATTGCTCTGTTGCTGAGCTACATCTGTAGGTTTTGATGTTGTTTGTTTGTTTTGTTTTTTTGCTTTTCAAGTCAGGGTTTCTCTGTGTAGCATTGGCTGTCCAGGAACTCAAGCTGTAGACCAGGCTGAAATCAGCCTCTGTACCACTCCCCCCTCCCCATCCCCTAGGGCTGGGATTAAAGGTTTGTGCCACCACACCCTGGCCTCTAGGCATTTTCCTTTGTTTTGTTTTTTTAAAGCTATGTGCCCCACTTCCTCTGGCTCTAGGGCTTGAATTTATAGCCTCCGGAGCACTTCAGTACTGAACTATATCCCCATTCAGCCTTATACTCTTTCTGTCATAGTCCAAGCCAGCCGGAGCTTGGTGTCCTGATGCTTCAGTTCCCCCAGGAGCTAGCTGAAGTTCTGGATCTGCTTTGTTAAACTTTTCATTTTGATGGTTCATCAGAAAGTGGGCAAAGCCAATGATGATGGAGAAATATTACTTTAATCATATTTTCTTCTCATTAGGATTTTAGTTTTTTTACATATACTTGATTCGATACATATGCATTTTATAATTTCTTTAGGCGAGCAAATTGGTAAACCCGGAGCCCCTTACCACTTTTCAACAGAAAATTAAAGAAAAAAAAGAATCTATATATTTTAGCAATCAACGATCACCATTGGGAAAATCTCATGATCAAACACCAGGATTGCCTAAAGGACTGGATGTAATCAACACAACATTTGGGACACCAGTTATCAGAGGTAGTAAAACAAGGGGCAGAGGGAGGTGAGAAAATATGATGTATGAAATTGGATTAAATATGTCATTGGTATATGTTTTGTTAATGGTGTGGAAAATTGTTAAGAATGAAAGATGCTCATCATCTTCACACATGCTGTTTTTTTCTGCTTGAGCCATTCTCTCCTCACTGTCTAGTCCTGATTAAGGTAGCTATCACATCCTCTCTGCTCCCTAACTATAGTCCCCCCCCCCTTTTTTTTCCATTTTCAGCTCACAGTTTTCTGCTTTTATTTTAATCCCCAATTTTTTCGAAGTTTGTATCTTGACATAGTAGTTGGAGTGACACCGAGAGAGTAATACTTGTAGTCCTCCATGTAGAAGTAAAAAAAAAAAAAAAGATATCATAGCAAGAACTCTCTCTTCCTCCTTCCCTCCCTTCCTTCATGTCATTCTTTTTAGGTTACTTTTTGAACCCAAATTCTTACAGGGTTTCTGTGTGGCAGCCACAGCAGTAAAAATTCAGTTTATGCAGTGGAGATTCAGTTAAGTATAGCAGACATAATATAGTGACTGAAGAGTCTCAGAGAACCTGGCATCAGGATGAACTGTGAGAGCTGTGTCTTCCCTGAGTATCTGCGTTTATGTATGTTTTTCTTTGTTTGAGTATGCTCAGGCCCTTGCATGTCTGCATAGTAATCTAACACTGGGGAGAATGTATCTTTGTAGACTTCACCCACTCCGTTTCTGAGATAAGATCTTGTTCATGAACCCAAATTGGCTTCAAACTCATCAGGTTTGAAAGACAGAAGGCCAAGTTAGCTTCAAATTTATGACAAACCTCTAATTTCAACTTCCCAAGTGCCAGTTTACAGACATAGGACAGCACACTTCATTTCTCAACATACACAGTTTATAATGGAATTGGTCACAGACCTTTTCAATTTTTATATAACTTCTTTTTATTTATTACTTGGTGGGAGGGGGCACATATGTCATAGTTCTCAAGGAAGTCAGAGGACATTTTTGTGGATTCATTTCTCTCCTTTTACCTTATGAGGCTATGGGAATCAAACTCAGGTCAAGTTGAGCGGAATGCTTTTTATCTGTGCCACTTGCCAGCTCTACTTTTTCTTTCTTTATTTTTTTTTTAAATATGCTTTTTAAAAAAGACTTATCATGTTGCTAGGTCTCATGAAACTAAAAAGATCATAAGATTATTTTCTTACAGATAGTAATATTTACTCTGTAAAGAAATTATTATTGGAATGCAGCAGTCTGCCATGCTAACTTACTGTCTCAGCTATAGAGGTAAAATCTGTTAAAAATTGAACTGTGGAAGTTCTTCTTATTTTGCTTTATTAAATAGTAAATATATGTTTGTTCTGTTTAAAGTATCTTTTTTTTAGTAGTGTGCTGGTTAATTTTTGTCATCTTGCCACAAGCGAGGGTCATACCTGAGAAAACACCTGCACCATATTGGCCCGAAAGCTAGTTTGTGAGGGTATGTTCTTGATTCATAATTGATTGGAGAGGTAGCTCAGTGGTTTGGAATGTGTTCTAGTCTTCCAGAAGACCTGAGTTGTGTTCCCAGGACTCACAAGAGTGGTTCACACCTTTAACTCCACCAGCTCGAGGACATCTGATATCTCTGGCCTTGTAGAACACCTGCACACCTGCACTCATGTGCACATTCCCTCACATAGACATATAAATATATATAATTAAAATATTAAAAAAAACAAGCTAAATGAGTCATGGAGAGCAGCCAAAAATCAACATTTCTTCTTCTTCTTCTTTATTAAAGATTATTTCTGCTTTATTTCCTGCCTCTAGGTTCCTGCCCTTCTTGAGCTCTTATCCTGACATCTTTCAGCAACAGACTGTGACCTGGGATGTATAAAATAAATAAACCCTTTCCTTCCCAAATTGCTTTTGGTTATGGTCTTCATCAGAACAATAAAAAGCAAACTAGGAAAAATAGGAATAAAATGCCCTGTTTATGGACTCATTTGATAGAGTGTTTGTCTAGCATGTAGAAGCCCTGGTTGATTGCCAGCACCAGACAAACCAGTTGTGGTGGTGCATGCCTGTAATTCCAGCACTCAGGAAGTGTAGGCAGGAAGATCATAAGTTATTTACCCCTTCTCCAACAACAAGAGCAAAACTTCTGTTAATATGAACTTTTAAACATCATATGGGCCAGTGAGATGGCTCAGAAGGTAAGGCACTTGCTTTGCAAGTATAGAGACCTGGCATAGAGCCTGGGAGCCCATGCAAAGTGCCCGCCTGTAATGCATACACACACACACACACACACACACACACACCAATAATAATGATGTTAGATACATGGTACTATAGTAATTATATAATAACTACTATCTAATTTAATTTGCCTCTTTTTTTTTTTTTTTTTTCAAGACAGGGTTTCTCTGTATAGCCTTGGCTGTCCTGTACTCGCTTTGTATGCCAGGCTGGCCTCAGACTCACAGACATTGCCTGCTTCTGCCTCCCAGAGTGCTGGGATTATAGGTGTGTGCCACCACGCCCAGCTTTGTTTGCCCTTTTTTTTTTTTTTTTTAAATAGGGAAAGTTCTCTCTAATACTCAGCTGGGTATAATGATGCATACTTGTAATGTTAGGAAGTTGATGCAGGAGGACCAGGAATTCAAGGCAACCTTCAGCAACATAGCAAGGTAGAAACTAGCCTGGGCTAAATGAGAGCCTTTCTCAGACAAACAAACAACCCCTGCAAACCAGTGCTTCAAAATGTATATCAGTGGGTATGATGATTCACATATAAAAAGAAACACTGTTTCTGTTTGCTTCATCAGATCCCTGAAAGCGAACAGGTGATTATTACCTCCCTTGGAATCATCTAAGAGAGCCTTACTGGGGTTTTCTGTGTGCTTGCCTTGCTTTGTGCTTATTTATAATCTTTGAGACAGGGCGTCTTTGACTGTGTTTCCTTGCTTAACCTGGAACCCTGGAGCACATTTTATAGAACAGGCTGACTTTGAGCTCTTAGAGATCCATCTGCCTCAGCCTCTGGAAAGCTGGGATTAAAGTTGTGGACCACCATGCCTGGTACTCCCCTGCTCTCACTGTAGTCAGTCTGATCCTGAAGTCTAAGCCCGTTATGGGCTGGTAACATTGTTGTCAGAACGCTTGAAGGATATAGTCTTCATTAAGTTCAGCTAAGCTGATGTACCTGGAACTATCTATTAAATGTCCATCCATCCATCCTTCCATCCACCCATCTATCTATCTATCTATCTATCTATCTATCTATCTATCATCTTCTATCTATCATCTATTGTGTTTTAAAGATGAGGTATCTTATTCTGTGGTCCAGCCTCAAACTCACATTGATCCTTCTGCCTCCACTTCCCAAGCACTGGGATTATAGATGTAAGCCATACTGGGGGGCTTGAATTATTATTAAAGATATTTACTGTATGAGAGAGACATATTATAATATGTCTTTGTACATTAAAAAGAAAACATCTAAAAATCTTCAAGTAGTTTTTGTTTTTTGTTTTTTTTTTAATAGGAAGTCTTTCTTTAGTATGGATTGAACCTTAGGCCTTGAACAAACTAGTTTACTGTTCTGTCTGGAAAAACAAAGGGCTAGAGACACAGCATAGTGATAGAGGGAAAGAAGATTGTGTATAAGGTCCCACATTCAGCCTGTTATCATTTAAAGAATAGTAGGTGGAACAAGATAAATCACTGTATGTATAAATCACTAAAAATCTATGGGAAGAAGAAGCTCTTCTCTACCCCATGAGTTCCCTGTTGTCTCTGGCTGTGTTGAGAATGTGGAGATCCAGATCAAAACAGACGAGATGTTCCTGCTTCAAGTTACTGCCAAAATCTGCACATGTCACATCCCACTGGACATCAGTGTTTCTAATTTGTAATTGAGATTTGCTTTCATTGTCCTAAGAATTTGGGAGAAAATGTAAATGAAAATTCTCTAGAGTTTCAGGATGGAGAATTTAACTGGAATTGGAGCATGGCTGAGGTTAACCTGAGTAGCTCTGGCAGAATTCTCAGTTCTTTACAGCAAAATGATGCACATACTCCTCTTTCATCTCTCCCCCCCGCAATATTGTCTTCCTTTCCTCTTCCTTCTTGCCCCTCTTTTTTTAGACAAGGCCACATGTAGCCCAGGATGGCCTTCAAGACCTGATCCTTCTTCCACTATGTCCGGCTTATCTTGTTTTTGTTGATAAATATTCATTTATATTGGATATGTCATCTTCTAGCATATGAAACCATCAGACCATATTTGTCATTTCCGGTAATTTATATGCATATTAAACAGATAGGAGTCATTAATATTTATCTTGTTTATTCTTTCTTCAGACTTGTCTGCTGGTGACACTGTGAATCCACCAAAATCCTTCAGAGATGTGCTTAAAGAAGGACAGGAAGGACATGATATGTATGTTCTCTCTCACCATGATTATTTTGCCGGTAAGTCTTGCCCAGTGCAGAGTGGGGCTGTGGATATGGGACCATCAGAATTTTCAAGAAAAGTACAGAGCATAATTTTCATGAAGTTAGACACCTCATGGATGATGTAGCTGATTAATAAGTGGAAGTTTATTATTATTTGTAGCATCATAAATCTTGGTAGCTGGGAAACATGTAGACTAATGTATCAAATTCATACAATATGGAACTAGCAAGACATTGTGGTAGATGATTATAATTCCAGCACTCACATGGCTGAAAGTGGATTGCAGGCTGGAGGGCAGCATGGCATACTTAGTGAAGCTGTATATTGAAAGAGAAGAATGCTCTCAAGCAAGCATGTGCCAGGTATAGTGGCACAGGCCTGTAATCCCGGCACTATGGAGGCAGAAGCAAGCAAGTTTCTGTGAGTTCCAGGCTAGCCTGGGGTATGTAGTGATGCACTGCCTCGAAAACAAACAAACAAATAAGAAAAAAAATAGTCATATATGGTGACTGTTCGACATTCAGGACACTGAGGTAGTAGGACTACTAAAAGTTTGAGGCCACTGTCACCTACAGAGTGAATTTCAGATCGTTCTTGGCTAGAGTGAGACCTCACCTCAAAACAGCAAGGACAGCAATAAGAGAAAGGCAGATTTACGTATTATTAGAGTGAAGAATCAGTTGTAGTGAGATGGTCCATTGGGTAAAGGAGTTTACCGTGCAAACCGTTCACGTAAAATTGTCGAGAGAGCAGAATATGAGAAGTTGCTTTCTGACCTCTAGATGTACACTGTGGTACACTCCCCAGTCCATCATATACATGCACAGTGATAATAAATAACATGAAATGCCAGCTAAGAAATATGAAATGTTATATGGCCTTATTTTATTTAGTGGGTTTTAACTTTAGTGATTACTATACTTATGAGAATGTCAGTTCCACCCCCCTACCACATGTGAGAAAGAATTTTGTTGCCCAGGAGGTTCTTAAGCTCCTAGACTTAAGCAATCCTTCCTTCTCAGCCCTCCATCTAGCTGGGACTGGAGGCCTGCGACACCCGACACCCGTCTTGGCCAAGCATGTAGGATAGAGCAGGTTTTAATTCTAGTTCACTCATTCACTTTCTTAGAACCTGAGCAGAGTTCTTCAGTGGCATGGAGACCTGCTGTGAGCGGAGTAGTATGCAAAACTGCTTAGCTTGGTTCCTAGAGCAACTATCAGCTATTAAGTAATCTTGTCTAATGGCATCACAGTACTAGAATAATTTTCACGACCAACATTATACATTTTATAGTGGGGTAAAATATAACTGAATTAAAAATATGTTAATTAAAATATGTTAGTCTTGAGAGAATAACAAAGTGCTTAGACTTTTATTTGGGTCTTGATAAAGCCCTGCTGGAGTTTGCCATTCTTTTCTTTCTCAGCTAATCTCTGCTGGTTCCTACACTCCTTACTGTGTTCCCAAGGATTCTTGGTCTCAACCTCTGTCTCCAACTACTGCTGTCCTTGCTCACTTAAACACAGTATCCTTCTTACGCCCTTGATTCCTCTCCTTATCGCTCTCCCTCTGCTTCTCCAACCTGCTTTCTTTTTTTTTCCATCTTGTTTGCTGTCCTCCCACATTCAAATTTAGAATGTAACTTTTTTTAATTTTTAAAAATTTTTTTATTGATTACAGTTTATTCACTCTTATCCCAGCTGTAACCCCTCCCCCTCCCATCCTCCCTCCCTCTTCTTCTCCTATGCCCCTCCCCCAGTCCAAAAATAGGGTAGGTCCTTCTCCACTTCCATCTGACCCTAGTCTATCAGGTCTCATCAGGACTGGCTTCTTTGTCTTCATCTGTGGACTGGTAAGACTGCTCTTTTCTCAGGTGGAGGTGATCAAAGTCAGCCCATGAGTTCATGTCAGAAATTGTCCCTGGTCCTATTTTTGGGAAACCCTCTTGGACACTAAGCTGCCATGGACTACATCTGTGCAGGGGTTCTAAGTTATCTCTGTGCATGGTCCTTGTTTGGAGTATCAGTATGAGAAAAAAAACCCTGAGCCCAGATTTTTTGGTTCTGTTGCTCTCCTTGTGGAGCTCCTGTTCCCTCCAGGTCTTTCTATTTCGCCCTTCTTTCATATGATTCCCTGCACTCTGCAAAATGTTTGGCTATGAGTCTCAGCATATGTTTTGATACCCTGCTGGGTAGTCTTTCAGAGGCCTTCTGTGATAGGCTCCTGTCTGTTCCCTGTTTTCTCCCTCTACTGATGTCCTTCTCATTTGCCTTTCTGAATGAAGATTGAGCATCTTACCAGGTCCTCCTTGTTTAGCTTCCTTAGGTATACAGATTTTATTATGAAAAGCTTCTGTAAAGCAAAGGACACTATCATCAGAACAAAATGACAGTGTACAGATTGGGAAAGGATCCTCACCAACCCTATATCTGAGAGAGGGCTAATATCCAGAATATATAAAGAACTTAAGAAGTTAAAAAGCAACAAATCAAGTAATCCAATTAAAAAATGGGGTATAGAACTAAACAGAGACTTCTCAATAGAGGAACATTGAATGGCAGAGAAACACTTAAAGAAATGCTCAACATTCTTAGTCATCAGGGAAATGCAAATTAAAACAACCCAGAGATTTCACTTTACATCCATCAGAATGTCTAAGATCAAAAACTCAAGTGACAACACATGCTAGAGAGGATGTGGAAAAAGGGGAACCCTCCTCCATTACTGGTGGGACTGTAAACTTGCACAACCACTTTGGAAATCAATCTGACACTTTCTCAGACAATTAGGAATACTACTTCCTCAAGATCCTGCTACACCACTCCTAGGCATATACCAAAATATGCTCAAGTACACAACAAGGACATTTGTTCAACCATGTTCATAGCAGCTTTATTTGTAATAGTCAGAAGCTGGAAACAACCCAGATATCCCTCATTTGAGGAATGGATACAGAAATTGTGGTACATTTACACAATGGAATAGTACTCAACAATTAAAAATAAAGAAATTATGAAATTTGCAGGCAAATGGTGGGATCTAGAAATGATCATCATGAGTGAGGTATCCCAGAAGCAGAAAAACACATGGTACATACTTAACTGATAAGTGGATATTAGACATATAATATAGGATAATCATGCTAAAATCAGTATGTAACTGTTGACCTTCTGACTTTCCTGTCTCCAGGTCTCAAGTGATGGAATTATAGGAATGTGTCATTATACCTGGTTTTGTGGGAGTGGTTAATTTGGAGCTGGCCATGATGACTTATGCAGGATGATATCAGGAGTTCTAGGCTATCTTTCGCTACATAAGACCCTGTTTCAAAACAACATTGTACAACAAACACAATGACAAAAGATAGCCATGACTAAATATGTTTGTGTGTAAACTGATAAATGTTTAAAAACCATAATAGGGTAAAGTGCATGCTGTACAAATCTGAGAAACTGTGTTTAAATGCTCAGAAACCATGTAAAGCTGAGCAGAGTATTATGTGTTTGTAACTCCAATCTGGAGAATTCCTGGAAGATCACAGCCCCACTAGCCTAGTTATGCAGACGCAAAAAACAGCAAAAAGACCCTGTTTTAACAAAGTAAAAACATGAGGACCAGCATGCCACCTGGGCTGTCCTGTAGCCTTCACATGCATGCTACAACACTGCATCCCCCCCCACATATATATGCACACATATCACACACACACACACACACACACTCACACACACAAGTGTGTTAAAATTATGCTCAGAACATCTCTAATTGACAATTATGAGGACAAAATTGTATTTATTTGCTGATTTTTTTTGTAATGGAAGGTACATTAACCTTTTGAAAGTTACATAACCTAAGCTTTTTTTTTTTTGAGGTTTAAACTCATTGTAGAGAATTTGGATGTTAAAAATGAAGAAAAAGCAAATGTACCATGTAACATCATTAGCCTAAGATAACTACAGTTGTTAAGCTGTAGACATTTTTCTAGACTTTATCCATTGAATTTCACTGAATATCCATTGAATCATCTAGGTTTAGATAAATAGAATCTGACCCTTCATGTTTTCATGGACTCTGACATACATTTAAGATTAGTTATTTAAGTGACTAGAGCGATGGATCAGTGGTTGAAAGAATGCATTGCTCTTGTAGAAGGCCAGAGTTTGGTTGCCAGCAGCCATATCAGGCAGTTCACAACCACTTGTAACTCTAGTTCCAGGGGGATCCATCACCCTTATCTGGGCACCTGTCATCATGTGTGCTTACTCCCACATAGACACATAATTAAAATTAATAAAAATAAGTTGTATGTGGTGGCATACAACTTTAATCTCAGCACTTGGAAGGCAGAAGCAGGAGGAACTCTGTGAGTTCAAGGCGAGCCTGATCTACATAGTGCGTTCCAGGACAGCCAGAGCTACATAGTAAGACCATGGCTCAATAATAAACAGACAAACAAAACAAGCTCAGAATTTGTTGCTTAAATTAGTAGACCAGGGACAATGTTCAGTGACAACAAGATCTGTAAAGTCTTTAAAATACAATGACATTACATCACTGCTGAAACAATAGTTGCTTCTTAAATAAATGCAGACCATATAGAAATATAGTACTAAAAAAGATTCCTCAGGGTTCCCAACATTTTGTTTTCATTTTCTGTTTTCCCTCCCTTGGTTTTTTGAGACAAAGTTTTTCTGTGTAGTCTTGGCTGTCCTGGACTTGCTTTGTAGACCAGGCTAGTCTCAAACTCTCAGACATCTGCCTGCCTCCTCCTCCCTGAGTGCTGGGAGTGAAGACAGCACTACCACACCCAGTTTACTTTTGCTGTTTTGAGAAGGGTTCCCACGCAGTTCAGGCCAGCCCCCAACTCACTGTATAGAAGTGCTGAACCTTCTTGCCTCAGCCTCCTAATTACTGAGATTACCTGGTTTATGTACGTACTTTAGCGTACAATACATATGTGAATATATTCCCACTTAATTTTTTATGGAATATCTTGTCATATTTTTCATCTTAGTATCTACAGTAGGTTTTCCATTAACTTTTATTGAAAGTATTCTTTTCATACAATATATCCTGATCACAATTTTTCCTTCCCTGCCATGCCCCCCCCCCAGACCATCCTCATCACCCCATCCACCAGACTCTGTGACTTCTTTCGCTTTATATTTAGAAAATAGGCAAATAAAGAGCAAAACAAAACAAAAACAGAATAAAAAAACAAAAAAGCAAAAGAAACTCTGACATACAAACCCAAGCACCATAAAACCAGAAAATTGTAAACCATAATATACAAGCAAAAGACAATAAAATAAAATATACCCAAACAAACTAATGTGAGACAAAAAGTCTACAAACACACCATTAAGTTTGCTTTGTTTTGACCATCTTCTGGGTCTGCCTTTAAGTGTGGTTTATATACCCAGTAAGACTCCATTGGTGAGAACTAATTTTTCCTTTGCAAGTGGAAAGGAAGGTTGTCAATTGGAGATAACTTCTTGGTTGGGGAAGGGAACTAATGTCCACTTCCATCTCCTAGTGCTAGGACCACATCTAGCTTGAACTTGTACAGGCGTTGTGCATACTACCACAGTCTAAGGGGTTCATATGTGAACCAGTCCTGCTGTGTCTAGAAGACACTGTTTTCTCTGTGTCACCCATTGCTTCTGACTCTTATAAACGTTCAGCCTCCTCTTCTGCATACATCTCTGAGCCCTGAGGGGAAGAATTTGCTAAAGACATCCACTTCAGCTTGAGTGTTCCAAAGTCTCACTCTCTGCACATTGTCCATTAATGGGTCTCTGTATTAGTTCCCATCTACTGCAAGAGGAAACTTCTCTGGTGATGTCTGAGTGAGACACTGATCTATGGATATAGCAGAATATCATCAGGAACCATTTTATTGCTATAATTCTTTGGCAGAATCCTAGTTAGTAGGGGTAAAGGCTTTAGGTAGCCACCAGCTCCACTTCTCCATGTTCAGTGAGTTGTGTATATGTTGTTTTGAGCAACAGAGCTTTTACCATCAGTTTGGGGAGAGCAACCAATAGTCTTGGCAATAGACTGGGCTCTTTGAGGATTTCCCTGGTAACCCTCTCGCCAACGACTCAATAAGATGTAACCCATCCCTGGAACTGAGCATTTTCTTTGGTAAGGAGAGATGTCCATTTGGACCTCTGTCTTCCCCCTTATTTGGTGACATAATTTAGATTTCTTTTATATGTATATACATTTTAAGCATTTCTTCCTGTATTAGGTTTCCATATAATTTCTCAAATGGCCCTATTTCGGTTGTCTCTCCCTTACCCTTCTCTTTCCTCAGTGTCTCTATTTAAGTCTCCCATTCAGATTCCCTCTTATCCATCTGTAACTATATATTCTATTTCCCCTTCCTTAAGACATCATTCCCTTTTCTCAATTTCATAGTCTGTACCTACTGTCATTGGTTATATGGATAGTAACTTTATTATTGAAGACTTAACATCTATAAGTAAGTCAATACATGCCATTTTTGTCTTTTTGGGTCTCTGTTACCTCAGAATGATTTTTTTTCCAGCCCCATCCATATACTCAAGATTTCATATTTTTAACAGTTTTGTAATATTTCATGGTGTAAATGTATCACATTTTCTTTATCCATTCATCTATTTATAGATATCTAGGCTATTTGCATTTTCTAGTTATTATGACTAGAACAGCAATAGACATGTCTGAGCAGATGTCTGTGTAGTAGGATGTGTATGCCTTTGGGTATATGCCCAGATGTTGCATGACTAGATCTTTAGGGAGACCTATTCACAGCTTCCTGAGGAAGTGCCAGACTGATTTCCACAGTGGATGTACAAGTCTGAAACCCCACCAGCAATGGATTAATGTTTTCCATACTTCTAATCCTGGCCAGCATGAGTTGTCATTTGTTTATTGATGTTGGCTAGTCTGACTGGCATAAGATGAAATCTCAAAGTAATTTTGTTATGCATATCACTGATGACTAAGGATTTTGACCATTTCTTTGAGTGTTCGTTAGCCATTTGATTTTCTTTTATTGATAATTCTCTATTTAAATCTGCATCACTTTCTTAAAATTGATTTATTTTCTTGAGGTTCAATATTTTAGTTCTTTATATATTTTGGATATTAGTCTTGTATTGGATGTTGTAGGTATTGACCCACCGTCTGATATATAATTTGCCAAGATTTTTTTTTCCCATTCGGTAGTCTGCCATTTTTTTTTTCTTACTTTGCAAAAGTTTTAGTTCCATGAGGTTCTTTTTCCTTTTAATTGTTGGTCCTAATGCCCAAGATATTGGATACATTTCATAAAGTTTTTTGCTATGCTAGTGAGTTCAAGGCTATTTCCCACTGTCTTTTCTGGTTTTATGTTGAGGTCATTGATCCACTTGGAATTGAGTTTTGTACATGGTAATAAATATGGATCTATGTTTATTCTTTACATGAAGACATGAAAATTTACTAGCACAGTTTCAGTTGCTGTCTTTTTTCTAGTGTGCATTTCTAGCTTTTTTAAAAAAAATATAAAACCAGCTGTCTATAATTGTGTGGACTTCATGTGTCTATAGGTGCATGGACTTCTGTCTGGGTCTTAATTTTATTGATCAACATGTCTGTTTTTGTGCCAATACCATGCTGTTTTCATTACTATAGCTTTGTAGTCAACTTTTAGATTGGTGATGGTGATATCTTCAGTAGTTCTTTAATTTTTCAGGATTGTTTTAGGTATACTGTTTTTTTTTGTTTTGTTTTGTTTTTATGTTTCCATATGAAGCTGAAAATTGTCCTTTCAATATCTGTGAAGAATTGGCTGGAATTTTGATGGGGGATTGCATTGAATCTATAGATTGCTTTGGTAGGATGTTCATTTTTACTATGCTAATCCTGTTGATCCAGTTTCTGGCTATTATGAATAGAGCAGTGATGAACATGGATGAGCAAGTGTCTTTGTAGTAGGATATAGAGACAAGAGTTGCATAACTGGATTTTCAGTAAATCTATTCCCCTTTTTTCCAAGGAATTACCACATTGATTTCCATAGTGGCTGTACAAGTTTTGTATGATATACACATACGTGAATATTTTTGCATTTTTTTCTACATGCAGCCACCCAGTTTGATCAGAACTATTTGTTGAAGATTTGTCTTTTTTCTTGCATGTATTTCTGGCCTCTTTATGAAATATCAGGTGTCCAAATATATGTGGACTTATACCTGGGTCTCCAATGCAATTCCATTGGCTAACGTGTCTGTTTTTATACCAATACCATGCTGATTTTCATTACTGTAGCTCTGCAGTAAAACTTGAAATTGGGGGTGGTGATGCCCTTAGCCCTTCGTTTATTATTAAGGTTGTTTTAGGTATCCTGAGTTTCTTTGTGTTTCTATGTGAAGCTTAAAATTTTTTTTAAAGATCTGTGGAGAATTGTGTTAGAATTTTGATGGGGGTTGCATTGGATCTGTAGATTGCTTTTGGTAAGATGGCCATTTCACTATATTAATCCTACTAATCCATGAACACGGATGATGTTTCCATCTTCTGATGCCTTCTTCAATCTTTTACCGTCTTAAAATTTTTATTATATATCTTTCACTTGCTTGGTTCCAGCAAGATGTATGTGTGTGTGTGTGTGTGTTTTCCTTACTTCTTTCTCAGTCTGTTTGTCCTTGGTATATAGAAAATCTACTGATTTTTATTTTTTAGTGTGTTAATTCTGTATCCTACTACTTTCCTGAAGGTGTTTGTCATCTGACTTTTATTTATAAAATTATATCATCTACTAATCATCTTCTTTCCCATTTCTTCTATCTTTTCCAGCCTTTTGGAATTGAAGTTCCTGAAGTATAGCCTAACAACCTTCTGGATTTCATTGGTGTGTTGCTCTTGTTTCTTTTCATCATAAATTAACTCATTATTTTGTTTGCAGTACTCACTGTTGGACATAGACCCTCAAGAATGCTAGGGGAGCACTCTCCCACCAAGTTATAGTCTCCTCCCATTTATCATTTTTTAAATTAAATTTTTATTTTGTATATATTAATTACAGTTTATTCTTTTTGTATCCCAGCTATAGCCCCATTTTTCATTCCCTCACCATCCCACTCTGCCTCCTTCAACTCCTCTATGCCCCTCTCCAAGTCCACTGATAGGGGAGGTCCTCCTCCCCTTACATCTGACCCTACTTATCAGGTCTCATCAGGACTGGATGCATTGTCCTCCTCTGTGGCCTGTCAAGGCTGCTCCTCCTTCAGGGGGAGGTGATCAAAGAGCCAGCCCATGAGTTCATGTCAGACAGTCCCTGTTCTCCTTATTAGGGAACCCACTTAGATACTGAGCTGCCATGGGCTACATCTGAGCAGGAGTTCTAAGTAATATCCATGAATGGTGCTTGGTTGGAGTATCAGTGTCAGAAAAGACCCCTGGGCCCAGATTTTTTGGTTCTGTTGCTCTCCTTATGGAGCTCCTGTCCTCTCCAGGTCTTACTATCTCCCCCTTCTTTCATAAGATTTGCTTCAATCTGCCCAAAGTTTGGTTAAGAATCAAAGCATCTGATTTGATACACTGCTGGGTAGAGTCTTTAAGAGGCCCTTTGTGGTAGGCTGCCTTCTTGCTTCCTGTTCTCTTCTTCCTCCAATGTCCATCCTGTTTGTCTTTTTGAATGAGGATTGATCCTCCTACCTAGGGTCCTTCTTCTTGCTCAGCTTCTTTAGGTGTTTAGATTTTAGTATTTTTAGCCTATGTTATCTGTCCAATAACAATTTATAAGTGAGTATATATTGTGTGTGTCTTTCTGCTTCTGGGATACTTCACTCAGGATGATCTTTTCTAGATCCCACCATTTGCCAACAGATTTCATGAATTCCTTGTTATTAATTGCTGAGTAGTATTCCATTATGTAAATGTACCACAGTTTCTGTATCCATTCCTCAACTGAGGGAATCTGGGTTGTTTCCAGGTTCTGGCTATTATGAATAAAGCTGCTACAAACATTGTTGAACAAATGTCCTTGTTTTGTACTTGAGCATATTTTGGATATATGCCTAGGAGTGGTATAGCAGGATCTTGAGGAAGCAATATTCCTTATTGTCTGAGAAAGTGCCAGATTGATTTCCAAAGTGGTTGTACAAGTTTACATTCCCACCAGTAGTGGAGGAGGATTCCTGTTCTCCACATCCTCTCCAGCATGTGTTGTCACTTGAGTTTTTGATATTAGCCATTCTTATGGGTGTAAGGTGAAATCTCAGGGTTGTTTTGATTTGCATTTCCATGATGACTAAATGTTGAGCATTTCTATAAGTGTTTCTCTGCCATTCTGTATTCCTCTAGAGAGAGTTCTCTGTTTTGATCTGTACCCCATTTTTTAATTGGATTACTTGATTTGTTGCTTTTTAACTTCTTTAGTTCTTTATATATTCTGGATATTAGCCCTCTGTCAGATATAGGGTTTGTGAAGATTCTTTCCCAATCTGTGGGCTGTCGTTTTGTTCTGATGACAGTGTCCTTTGCTTTACAGAAGCTTTTCAGTTTCATGAGGTCTCATTTATTGATTGTTGATCCTAGAGCCCGTGCTGTTGGTGTTCTGTTTTGGAAGTTGTCTCCTGTGCCAATGAGTTCTAGGGTATTCCCCACTTTTTTTTCTAACTGATTTAGTGTATCTGATTTTATGTTGAGGTCTTTGATTCACTTGGAGTTTAGTTTTGTGCAGGGTGATAAATGTGGGTCTATTTGCATTTTTCTACATGTAGACATCCAGTTAGATGAGCACCATTTGTTGAACATGTTTTCCATTGGCTTCTTTGTCAAAAATCAAGTACCTGTAGGTATGTGGATTTATTTCTGGGTCTTCTATTCAGTTCCATTGATCCACCATTCTGTTTCTATGCCAGTGCCATGCAGTTTTTATTATGATTGCTCTGTAGTACAGCTTGAGATCAAGGGTGGAGATACCTCCAGATGATCTGTTGTTGTACAGGATCGTTTTGGCAATTCTGGGTTTTTTGTTTTACCATTTGAAGTTGAGAATTTTTCTTTCAAGTTCTATAAAGAATTGTGTTGGTATTTTGATGGGAATTGCATTGAATCTGTTGATTGCTTTTGGCAGGATGGCCATTTTCACTATGTTAATCCTACCTATTTATGAGCATGGGAGGTTTTCCCATCTTCAATATCTTCTTCAATTTCTTCCTTCAGAGACTTGAAGTTTTTTTTCACACAGGTCTTTCACTTGCTTGGTTAGAGTCCCACCAAGGTACTTCATGTTATTAGTGGCTATTGTGAAGGGTGTGGTTTCCCTAATTTCTTTCTCGGCCCTTTTGTCTTTGGTATACAGAAGGGTTCTGATTTTTTTGAGTTAATTTTGTATCCAGCCACTTTGCTGAAGGTGTTTATCAGCTGAAAGAGTTCTCTGGATGAAATTTTGGGCTTACTCATGTATACTATCATATCATCTGCAGATAGTGATACTGTGACTTCTTCCTTTGCAATTTGTATCCCCTATATCTCTTTCAGTTGTCTTATTGCCCTAGCTAGAAATTCAAGTACTATGTTGAATAGATATGGAGAGAGTGGACAGCCTTGCCTTGTCCCTGATTTCAGTGGGATTGATTTAAGTTTCTCTCCATTGAGTTTGATGTTGGCCAGAGGCTTGCTGTATATTGTCTTTACTATGTTTAGGTTATGTGCCTTGTATCCCTGATTTCTCCAAGACTTTAAACATGAATGGATGTTGGATTATGTCAAATGTTTTTTCCGCATCTAAGGAGATGATCATGTGGTTTTTCCTCCTTAATTTTGTTTATATGGTGGATTACATTGATGGATTTCCATATATTGAACCACCCCTCCATGCCTGGGATGAAGCCTACTTGGTTATGGTGGATGATATCTTTTATGTGTTCTTGGATTCGGTTTGCAAGTATTTCATTGAGTATTTTTGCATCAATGTTCATAAGAGAGATAGGTCTGAAGTTCTCTTTTTTTGTTGGGTCTTTGTGTGGTTTAGGTATTAAGGTGAATGTGGCTTCATAGAATGAGTTTGGTAATGTTCCTTCTGTTTCTATTTTGTGGAATAGTTTGAAGAGAATTGGAGTTAGCTCTTCTTTGAATCTGTGTCTGGTTGAATTCTGTGCTGAAACCATCTTGCCCTGGGCTTTTTTTGGAAGAGAGACTTTTGATGACTGCTTCTATTTCCTTGGGGGGAATAGGACTATTCAATTCATTACCTGATCTTGATTTAATTTTGGTAAATGGAATCTATCAAGATTCCATTTAGATTTTCAAATTTTGTGGCACATAGGCTTTTGTAGTATGACCTAATGATTGTTTGGATTTTCTCAGTATCTGTTGTTACATCCTCCTTTTTGTTTCTGATTTTGCTGATTTGTTTAGTTTCTGTCTGCCTCTTAATTAGTTTGGCTAAGGGTTTGCCTATCTTGTTGATTTTCTCAAAGAACCAGCTCTTGGTTTCATTGTTTCTTTTAATTGTATTATTTGTTTCTAATTCATAGATTTCAGCCCTGAGTTTGATTATTTCCAGGTGTCTGCTCCTCTTGGGTATATCTGCCTCTTTTTTTTCTAGGGCTTTTAGGTGAGCCATTAAGTTGCTTGTATGAGACGTTTCAAATTTCTTTTTGAAGGCGCTTAGTGCTATGAATTTTCCTCTTAGCACTGCTTTCATTGTGTCCCATAAGTTTGAGTATGTTGTACCTTCATTTTCATTGAATCCTAGGAAGTCTGTAATTTCTTTATTTCTTCTCTAACCCAGTTGTTGTTGAGTAGTGAGTTTTTCAGTTTCCATGTGTGTGTGGTCTTTTTGCTATTTCTGTTTTTGTTGAGGACCTGCTGTAGTCCATGATGGTCAGATTGCATATAAGGGATTATTTCAGTCTTCTTCTATCTGTTGAGGTTTGCTTTGTGACCAATTTTCTGTTCTATTTTGGTTAGGTTCCATGTGGTGATGAAAAGAATGTGTACTCCTTTGAATTTGGGTGAAAAGTTCTGTAGACATCTTTTAGGTCCATTTGATTTAGGATCTCTGTTAGTGCCTTTATTTCCCTGTTTAACTTCTGTGTAGATGATCTGTCCCTTGGTGAGAGTGGAGTGTTGAAGTCTCCCACAATTAACGTTTTGGGATCAATGTGTGATTTAAGCTTTAATAATGTTTCATTTACAAATGTAGGTGCTCTTGTATTTAGGGCATAGATGTTCAAAATTGTGATGTCCTCCTGTTGGATTTTTTCTTTGATGAGAATGAAATGCCCCTCCTCATCTTTTTTGATTAATTTTGGTTGAAAGTCTATTTTATTAGATATTATGATAGTTACCCCACTTGTTTTCTGGGGCCATTTGCTCAAAAAACATTCTTCCAGTCTTTTACTCTGAGGTAGTGTTTATCTTTCTTGCAGAGGTGTGTTTCTTGGATGCAGCAGAATGCTGGATCCTGTTTCTGCAACCAATCTGGTAGTCTGTGTCTTTTTATTGGAGAGTTGAGTCCATTGATGTTAATATATAATAGTGACCAATGAATATTAGTTTCTTTTATTGTGAATTTGGTGGTGTTACAGTGTTTCATTGATTGGTTTCTTTCAATTTTTTTTGTTGGGAGGTTATCTATATCTTATGTTTTCTTGGGTATAGTTGTTTTTGTTGGATTGGAGTTTTCCTTCTAGTATCTTCTGTAGGGCTATGTTTCTGTGTAGATATTGTTTAAGTTTAGTTTTGTCATCGAATATTTTGTTTTCTCCATCTATGTTGATTGAAATCTTTGCTGGGTATAGTAGTCTGGGTTGGCATCTGTGATCCCTTAAAGTCTGCATGACATCTGCCCAGGCCCTTCTGGCTTTCATAGTTTCTGTTGAGAAGTCTGATGTGATTCTGATAGGTCTACCTTTAAATGTTACTTGGCCTTTTTCCCTTGCTATTTTTAATATTTTTTCTTTGTTCTGTAGATTTAGTGTTTTGGCTATGATGTGACGTGAGGAGTTTCTTTTTTGGTCTAGTCTATTTTGTGTTCTGTAGGCCTCTTGTATGTTTATGAACATCTCTTTCTTTAAGTTGGGAAAATTTTCTTCTATGATTTTCTTGAAAATATTTTATGGACCTTGGAGCCTGGGATCTCCTTTTTCATCTATTCCTATTCTTAGATTTCGTGTTTTCATGGCATCCTTGATTTTTTTGATATTTTGTGTTTGGAACTTTTCAGATTTTACTTTTTCTGGAAGTGTAGCTTCAGCACCTGAGATTTTCTCTTCCATCTCTTGAATTCCATTGGTGATGGTTACCTTTGTTGTTCCTGATCTTTTCTCTAAGTTCTCCAGTTCTAGGGCTTTCTCTGCTGTGTTTTCTTTAATGATTCTAATTCTGTTTACATGTCTTGCACTATTTTCTTCATCTGATTGAATGTGGATTTCTGTATTTCTATAATGGCTTCTTTCTTTCTTTTTTTTTTTTCTTTTTTGTCTGTTTCCTCTCTATTTGCCACTAATTGTGCCTCTACTTGTTTGGCTATATTTGACATACGTATTTCTTTGAGAGCTTTGTTCACTACCTCTTTATTTGCCTCCATTTGTGTGGCTATTTCTTTGAGAGATTTGTTGGTTTCCTCTTTATGTGCCTCTAATAACTGGATAAGCATAGCTTTAAAATCATTTTTCTGTGTTTCCGATGAATTGAAATATCCATTGATTTTGGGGGTTGCTGGTGAAGCCATGATGTCCTGATTTTTGTTGTATTTGTTCTTATGCCGACCTCTGGTCATCTGCTTATCTGTAACCTTCAGTGTTTGTTTCTGGAGTCTGTACTTCAGCTGGTGTCTGTACTTTCTCTGGTGTCTGGAGTATTCTTCAGTAAGATGTAAGAAGTCCACTGGTTTGAGAGTGTGTGTTGGTGTTTCAGCTGTAACTAAGGGAGGAAGGTTGTGTAGGCATGAACAAGTGTGTGCATGTTTTTGGAAGTGTGCCTTGAAGGACAGGGTGTTAGGAGAGTGTAGATGCCTGGAATGTTGGGTGGGTGGAAGAAGGGGCAGGTGTAGGAAGGGGTGCGGACGCAGGCTCTGTTTATGGGTACAATGATTATGTGCAGATTCCCTGAATACCTCAGTGGCTTACAGGCCTCTCTCATACTGTCCTTCTGGTATTCAGATCTGTCTGGGCTCCAGGAATTGTTTGCCTGGACTCCACTAGTAGACCCACAGAACAGGGGCTTCAATGTTGAGAACGCTGTCGCAAGAATCCCTATGTTGCCCACAGTGGGAGTGTGGGTGGAAGTATCTGATGTCCGGCTGCTAGTGTAGAGGGACCCTGGATCTGGGGCTCTGCACTTGAAAATGCACTCACTCTCTAGCAGGTCTAATCAGAAAGTACAGGGGTTCTCAACTCTCAAATTTGGACCCACCAGGGTAAATATGAGTGCAGAAGGTGCCTCAGCTCAGTGGTTCTATAACCACAGGACTCGGCGGCTGGTATCAAGGCCAGCTGGGAGTCCAGCCACAGCAGCAGAACTTGGAGACTGTTGGTATGGATGCCTTCTGGGATACCCTGGGGAGCTGTGGGCCTGATTGGCCAGGCGGACCTGGGCAGCCTGTACATGTGGCAGCCCGCCACTGAGGGACTGGGACTCTTGCCTTCTCTGTCTCAAATAGTGGGCAGGGATTTCTGTGCTATGAGCCTGGGCACTGTGGGCCGCCCCCGCTGAGGAGGAAGGAGACCTGGCAAGCGGAAGTGCAGGGGGATTGAAAGTTTACCTCTCTAGTCCCCAGAGAAGTCCTCAGGTGATCTGGGTCCCAGTGGTCTCTGCTCCTGGGTTGTCCTCTGTCTCTCAGGAAGCCTCAATGTTGTTGTTCTAGCTTCAGCTGCTTCTCCACTCACCAGTTTCGGAGTTTCAGATCCTCTGCCCCTCAGATACGGTGCTTGCTTGTTATCGCCATCTTGGAGCTTTCCCCCACCCCTTATCATTTTATTAACTTCTGTGTTCCGTCTCTTTTGGTTCATTGGGCTAGGGACTTGTCAATTTTGTTGATTTGTAAGGGATCAGCACTTGGTTTGATTAATTCTGTATATTTTTAATCTGTATTTATTAACTTCTATCCTAGCTATTAGTTTTTGCTTGCTGTTAGTTGCTTTTTTTTTTTTTTTCTGGAACTTTGAGCTGTATTGTTTGCTTGTCTCTATGAACTTTTTTCTTTTGATACAAAGTTTTACTTTTGATACAAAGTTTACTCCCTATGCATCAACCAATGTTTGGCTGTAAGTCTCAGCATCTGTTTTGTGCTCTGCTGGGTAGAGCCTCTCAGAGGACAACTCTGACAGGCTCCTGTCTGCAGGCTTAGCAGAGTGTCATGGTGTCAGGGGTTGGCGCTCTCTGATAGGGCGGGTCTTTGGTTGGGCCAGGCATTGGTTGGGCATTCCCTCAATCTCTGCTCTATCTAATTTATCTTTATCCCTGAACATCTTGTATGTAGGGTAAATTTGGGTGTCCAAGTTTTTATGGATTGGTGGGTTGGTGTTCTCCACCCTTTCCTAGAAGACTAGTCTAGTTAGAGGATGTCCCTCCAGTCTCTATGGCCTCTGCTACTAGGAGTCTCTGCTTGAATCCCCCGCAATGCTCCCAGGAGCCTGCCCTGTCTTAGGTCTCCAGCTTGTCACAGAAATGTCCTCACCCTCAGTTTCTCTTTTCTCTACAGGCCGTCTGTCATCTCACCCTTGCTCTCCTCAGGTCTGATCTCTACCCTCAACTCTCTGTGCCCTCTTCTACCTAGTTCCCTCTCTTCAGCCACTACCTCTGTCTATTCTATCTCCCCTTCCAAGTGAGATTTGTATGTCTTCACTTTGGTCCTCCTTATTACTTATCTTCTTTTGATCTGTGCCTCATAGTATGTTTATCTTGTACTATATGGTGATGATTAATGATGATGAACATTTTTTTTTAAGATTTGTTTATTTTATGTATGTGAGTGTTTTATCTGTATTTACATCTGCCAGAAGAGGGAATCAGTTCGCATTATAGATGGTTGTGAGCCATCATGTGGTCGCCGGGAGTTGAACTCACGACCTTTGGAAGAGCAGACAGTGCTCTTAAACCACTGAGCCATCTCTCCGGCCCGATGATGAACATTTTTAAATATTTCTCCACATTTGAGATTTTCTGTTGAGAATTATCTGTTTAGCTCTGTACCCCATTTTAAATTGGGTCATTTGGTTTGCTGGTGTTTAATTTCTTGGGTTATTTATATATTTTGGATATTGACCCATTTAGATGTAGAGTTGGTGAAGATCTTTCCCTTATCTGTAGGCTGCTGTTTTATTCTGTTAAAAGTGTCCTTTGCCTTAGAGAAGGTTTTCAGATTCACGAAGTCCCATTTATTAATTGTTGGTCTTAGATCCTGAGCTGGGGTTGTTCTGTTCAGGAAGTTAATGCCTGTGCCAATGAGTTCAGGCTCTTTGGTACTTTCTCTTATAGATTTAGTGTTTCTCATTTTATGCTGAGGTCTTTGATACACTTGGGATAAAACACTTTGGCAATATTAATAAATAAAAAAACAACATAACAATGTTTTCAGCCAGGACAGAAAGACAAGGAATATGAAGAGTGCACCCCACTCCAAAGTGTGGTTCTGAAGTCTTTCTCTGGCTGAGAATGGAGAATCCCAGCACAGTTGAGAGCATTTGCTGTGAATCTTGACTGCAGACCTTCAACGTTCCTTTTGTGTAGAGATGTCTCAAATAAGAATGCTAAAATAAGAGGGAACCACACTTAAGGTCTAACTGTATACAGCCTTACTCCTATCCCAGTTGTAACCTGCTTATTTCAAAGAATGTCACTCCGGAAACTATAAATGTTTACATAGAACTATAGATCCCCACACATATCACACATGTACTAAATACATAAATCTTCAAACAGAAACACATTTTGCTTTCTTGCACAACCTTTGTGACCCATGTATGTACTTTATCAGATGTTGTCCTAGTCAGTGCTCCCTTAGGATCCTGTAGTCTGATTTACTGGAGGAAGAAGGAGAGAAAAAAATAGTTCCTTAGCAACCCTTTGAGGTAGAACTTCAGGATCCACCCAAGTCATATGTACAAACATTGTAAAGGCACTGAGGCAAGAGCCTTTCTTAAGAAAGCCATGCCCACACCTGGGTGTGTACTGCTCTCTCTTTCCTATGAGACTGTCTTTCCAGTAACCCATGCTTTTTTTTTTTTAATGTTAAAATATCTTCTTCAGGACTACTGAGATAACTCAGAGGATAAAGGCATGAGGATATAGGTTCAAATTCTAAACATCACATGAAAAGTTTTGTGCATGTTGACATTTGCATTTTTCTACATGTAGACATCCAGTTAGACCAGCACCTTCTGTTGAAGATGCTGTCTTTTTTTTACATTGTATGTTTTTGGCTTCTTGGTAAAAAATCAAGTGTACATAGGCATGTGGGTTTATTTCTGAGTCTTCAATTTGTTTCCACTGATGGACCTGACTGTTTTTATGCCAATATCATGCAGTTTTTATTACTGTTGCTCTCTGGTACAATTTTAAATCAGGGATGGTTCTATCTCCAGTATATCTTTTTGTACAGGATTGTTTCCAAAATCCTTGGTTTTTTATTTTTCCGTGTGAAGTTGAGAATTGCTTTTTCAAGGTCTGTAAAGAATTGTATTGCTCTTTTGATGGGAATTGCATAGAATCTGTAGATTTCTTTTGTTAAGACAGACTTTTTACTATTAATCATACTGATCCATGAGCATGAGAGATCTTCCAATCTTCTGATATCTTCAATTTCTTTTTTTCAGAATCTTGAAGTTCTTGTCATATTAAGTCTTTCACTTGCTTATGTAGAGTTACACCAAATATTTTATATCATGTGCCTATTGTGAAGGGTGTTGTTTTCCTAATTTTTTTCAGCCTGTTTATCATTTATATAAAGGAAGGCTACTGATTTTTTTTTAGTTAATTTTTTATCTAGAAACTTTGCTGAAGGTGTTCATTAGCTGTAGGAATTTTCTGGTAGGATTTTTTGGGGGGGTCACTTAAGTATACTATCATATCATCTGTGAATAGTGGTATTTTGACTTCATCTTTTCCAATTTGCATCCCCTTGGTCTCCTTTGGCTGTATTATTGCCCTAGCTAGGACTTCAAGTACTATGTTAAATAAATTTTGAGAGAGTAGGCATCATTTTCTTGTTCCTGATTTTAGTGGTATTGCTTTAAGTTTCTCTCCATTTCTTTTGATGTTGGCTATCAGCTTGCTGTATATTTCCTTTATTATGTTTATGTAAAAAAATGTAAGTTTAATCTTAAGCATTTTATTAGTTGATTCTGTTGCAACAGGGATTGTTTTCTCAATTTCTTTTTGTTCTAGGTAGTTATTTGGGGGAGGCACAAAGGTCCTTGCACTCACAGATAAGCACTAGGGAAACCAGGAATGGGAGAGATGTATATCCTGTTTTTACACCCAGAAAGCTGGCGATAGATGTGGTTAAAGGCTGATGATCCATGATATCTGTAGGGCCAGGCCATTCCAAGCACCCACAAGTAGCGCTGGAAGTGGCTAAAAGCTCGGTGACCTCTGTGGTATCTGTATGTCTGAGACCATACATCATATCCTCCTCTGGGCCCTTGAGAAGCATGTAGCCTACCTCTGAGCCTATGGAAGAAGTGACCTGAACTCTGAGAAAAGTTTTGGGGTAGTTATTCTTCCCTGTGCACAGGAAGAATAGGAAACGTTTTTCCACAAATTGTACTGTACTTATAATGTACCTACTATAAACTGCCCTATATCAGACTGCAGACATTTGAACCAACACTGGGTACTGAGTTGTGATGAACCAGATTTCCTTCTTGTCTCATGTGGATAACTAGTCTGCTGGCTCTGGTAGTTACAGAAAAGGCCAGATTTATTTGTTGCTTTTGTATTCTTCAGTGTTCCTGAATTCATTTATTAGTCTTACCTGTTTTGGATGGTGTCTATGGTTATTATTATTATTATTATATTTATTTAGAGTTTTCAGTTTTTCTTTTTTGGTGAGGCATGCCTGAACTCACCATTCTCACGTCTCAGCTTCCTATGTGCTGAGATTACAGCCATAAGTCAGCACATCTTGCAAACGTGAACATAAGGAGCTCTGTATGTAACATTCTGTGCTGTCCTAGCTTGTGCAGGGAGCGTCCTTGCCATCTGTAGCCTCGTCTGCACAGCTGCCTGCATGGGTGCAGTTGTCGTCTGTGTTCTGCTTATTCAGTGCCAACGGAAACACTGTGCTTTCCTCAAGATAAGCTTTTTTGGGGCTGCTTAACTCAGAAGTCTTAATCCCTGCTCCTACCACTCACAGGAGAACCAAAGAACCGAAAGTATAACCCACCAAGTTTCCATAAGCTTAACTTGTATGGAGTTCCAACGCCTCATTTTAATGATGGACGCATGATGGCCAAAAGTTTACATTGGCTCCATGAACTGCAAATGTAAGTGTGATTATACCTGGTTCAGAAGTAAATCGTAGAGATTTAGCATTGACACTTAAATAACTAGCTATTTAAAATTTATTTTTAAGAGATAATAAATGTCAAACCAACATTACATTCAGAGAAAAAAAAATAGGTCATGCAATGTCTTTATATCTGGTTCCTCCTGAGGTATTCATGATACTGTTTTCTCCTTTGTGCTGTTCTGAAGCTACTATATGACTTGTTTTATTTTTTATTTTTTTGAGACAAGATCTTACTCTGAAGCCTATAGTCACTTAAACTCAGCCTCCCAGTATTGAAGTTACAGCCATGACTAAGATTTTATGTACTTTTTGTTGTTGCTTTAGATTTTATTTTTATTTTTAAGTGTGTGTGTGTACATGTGAGTGCAGGTCCACTTCACAGGCTGAGGCATCGTTTTCCCCTGGAGCCAGAGTTACAGTTGAACCACCATGTGCACATGGAGAATTCAAGTCATGTCCTCTGCCATGGACATCTCCCCTATTGTTTTATAGACATACTCTTAGTATAATAATCTCACTGACCCAGACCATACTGTATATCCCAGGCTGGCCTCAGACCTGTAGCCACCTTCTGGCTGCCTCCTAAGTGCTGGGATTATAGGTATGAACCACCATACCGAGATTATCATTAAGCTATAATGATTACTTGGGCATCTTACAGATTTTGACATTTTCTTCTTCTTCTTCTTTTTTTTTTTTGTTTTGAGATGTGTTGCTATACTGCCTAGCTGGCCTCAAACTTGATGTGTAGCTTAGGCTGTCCTCTAACTCATGAGTTCTTGGCAAAATTGGACTTTTTAATGCCTTCAATCTGTATACAAGTTCTTCCTTGGATTATTAAAATGAGGTTCTTAGTTTTTCAATTACTATGTTATTTTTTCCTGGGTCTAGGGATGTAGCACCATGATAGAGCATTTGTCTAGCCATGCCAAAGGCCCTGAGTTTGATTGGCAGTATCACATACACACTTATTTATATAGGCCCAACATTCTGTTAGGCCCAGAAAGAGCACAATTTCCGAGAAGGCAGATGAAGGGAACTCGGAGACTGAATCAATGCAAACACAAGAGGTTTATTCAAGCCATCAAGCGATGGGGTTGCTCCACAAACCAGCGAGGAACAGCCTCGAGAGAAAAAAGCCTTGGGTTTTTAAAGGAAAAATCGTGGGAAGCATGGGGTGGGGTGGGGTGGGGTGGGGTGAGTGGGTTGCAAGCTTGGTAGCGGGGTGGAGACCTTTGGAGCGGTTGCTGGGCAATGTTATCTCAAAACTGCTGGTCTGGTCATTCTTTTGCAACAGAGTGGGTCTTGTCTTAATTCACCCATTTCTCCTTTCATTGGTGTCCTTCTCCTTTCTCAAAAAGTACTGGGAGAACTTAGTATAAAATTAATAAAGAAACCTGTAAAGCTAGCCTGTTCCTTTCAATTCACTGATAAGTATCTTTAGAAGTTCAGAGATAGTCTAGGTGTGATGGCTCACATCTGTAAACCAGGTACTCAGCAGCTGGAGGCAGAAAGATGAATATAAGTTCAAAACCAGCCTGGGCTAGATAGTGAGTTGGCAAGCCAGTCTGGGCTATAGTGTGAGCCTCTTCCACCTAATAGGAGAAATTCTTATCCTCATTGACCCTTTGTCAACTTGACACAAACACATCACTGCAAAGCCACAACCTTTCCTTTCTTGTTCATCTCTAAGATGGTTCTTGCATCTTGTTAATCACAGCTTATTTTTGAACCCCAGCTAATCATAACCACATATTCTTAACTTAAAATAGCAAATGATCCTGATAGAGTCATTTAGGGACTCTTAAATTTCCCTCTTAAACTTCACAAACCAGGCCTTTATCATCTTCATTGCTCTTACATTTTTATCTTCCAAGCACCCTCAGAACAGATCACTAAGGTTTGGACTCTCAATAGTCTTTCTATCCCAAACTTCCAAAGTTCCCCTACTGGCACACTCCCCAAACATATGGTTAGGCCTTTCACATAAATACCCCATGTCTGATACCAATTTCTGTCCTAGTTAGGGGTGTTATTGCTCTTAGGAAATACCATGACCAAAATCAACTTAGGAAGGAAAAGTTTATTTGGCTTATATACCCAGAGTCATAGTCCTTGAGGGAAGCTGAGGAACTCAGACTGGATAGAAACCTGGAGGCAGCAGCTGGTGCAAAGGCTGTGGAGGAGTGCTACTTACTGTTTTGTTCCCTCTGGCTTGCTCAGCCTTCTCTCTTACAGAACCCAGGACCACCAGCTTCAGGGATGGTACCACCCACAATGGATGTGGCCCTTCTTAATTAATTAATAATTAAGAAAGTCCCCTACAGGCTTGTCTACAACTTGATCTTATGGAAACATTTTCTTTATTGAGGCTCCCCCCTCTCAGATGACTGTAGCTTATATCAAGTTGACACAAAAACTATCCATCACACTCCTTGTATCAGTTAGGGTTCCTTATAGGAATTTATAGGGTGTTATTAGGTTGGCTTATAGCATGTAGTCTGGATAGGCAAACAATGCCTGTATTATATTTGGAAAACTGAGAATTGGACAGTTGTTCAGCAGTTCCAATCTGGTGCTAGAGTCCTGGAGGATTCCTGAAGAGATGCTGATCTTCAGTCTGTGTTGGAATCCTATAGACATTGGTTTTAATACCAGCAACAGAGTAGATGATCTTGTTAGCAAGAGTGAGGGCAATCAAGCAAAAAAGCAGTTTCCTTCTCCCATGTCCTTTTACATGGGCACCCACCAGAAGGTGCCACTGAGATTTAGGCTGTGTCTTCTTGCTTCTAATAATCTGATAAAAACTCCCTCTGGCTTGCTCACAGGAGTGCCAGCAGTTTGTTTTGTAGTAGATTCTAGATTCAGCTAAGTTGACAAACAAAATTAGCCATCACACTCTCCTATCCAAAAAAAAAGATAGAAAGAAAAAGAAAGGAAGGAAGAGGAAGAAGAAGAGGAAGGGGAAAAGGAAGAGGAGGGTGAGGAGAAGAAAAAGAAGAGGAAGAGGAGGAGTTGTTCAGTGGGAGACTGGAAGCTGAAGAGGAAAGACATGCAGAACAGAAGGAGAAGGTGCTCTGCAGATGGATATAGGCAGAGGCAGGAGGAAGTTGCTTTAAACAAGCACACCCAGCAATACCTGTAGCCAACAGGGACAAGGAAAAGCAAGGGATGGTTTCTCCTGTGGAGGAAATAAGAGCATGCTACCCCCTTCCCCATTGCACAGCTGCCTGTAGAGCTGTGACAGATCACATTGCTATTGTTTAAAGCTATTCTTGTTATAACATCCATAGGAACACAATATACTTGTCCTGCTTTCCTGTGTGTCAGTGAGGACTGGCTTACACTCTGCTTTCTGCCCTCTTCAGGGGCATGTGGCTCTATAGGTTTCCATAGTTCCATACCACTTGTGTTTCCACTGGCAACCAACTGCCTACTTTTCCACCATTGTTGTTTCTATAATAAGAACAGTTCTCAGCTACAAAGGCAAAGTCTGAATTATTTTCTTTATTATTAATTTAATCGTATCTTGAACATCATGAGGTAGGAGTACTTAAGTTCACAGATGAAGACTTTTTCTAAATTGTTTGTCTAAGGTCATGTAGGCTAGAACCTTAAAGGCAGGGTAACTGCAGCAGCTGTTCCTACCCCTGCATGGGCCTATTGGCTTGGAGGCTTTTGCTACCTGTTTATGACTTCTGGTCCTCTCATCAGATCCCTCTCTTATACCTGAGCAGGAATAAGCCTTTCCTGGCCACAGAGGAAGACTGAAAGATAGTCCTGATGAGACCTGATAGGCTAGGGTCAGATGGAAGGGCAGGAGGTCCTCCACTATCGGTGGACTGGGGAAGGGGCATGGGAGGAGGGGAGGGAGGGAGGGAGGAAGGGAGGGATTGGAAGGGAACAAGGGATTTCGACAGCTGGGATACAAAGTAAATAAATTGTAATAAATAAAAAAAATTATTAAAAAAGACATGAGCTACTTTATACTTCTTTTGTTTCTCCTCAAATTTACTCTTCCTCAGAAATTCAGCTCAGAATTTCAATATCAGGAAACACTAGTAAATACAGAGAAACTGGAAGGATTTGTGTTCAATGGGGAATTATATTCATGCCATGAATTAATAGTACTGTATTTTTACTGATTTGATAGCGACCACGGAGGTAACAGTGTTTACATAAAATATATAAATAAAAGCATGGGTTACTGGAAAGACAGTTTCATAGGAAAGAGAGAGCAGTACACACCCAAGTGTGGGCATGGCTTTCTTAAGAAAGGCTCTTGCCTAAGTGCCTTTACAATGTTTGTACATATGACTTGGGTGGATCCTGAAGTTCTACCTCAAAGGGTTGCTAAGGAACTATTTTTTTCTCTCCTTCTTCCTCCAGTAAATCAGACTACAGGATCCTAAGGGAGCACTGACTAGGACAACATCTGATAAAGTACATACATGGGTCACAAAGGTTGTGCAAGAAAGCAAAATGTGTTTCTGTTTGAAGATTTATTTATTTAGTACATGTGTGATATGTGTGGGGATCCTCTGTTAACGTGGCCCCAAGACATAGTTCTATGTAAACATTTATAGTTTCCGGAGTGACATTCTTTGAAATAAGCAGGTTACAACTGGGATAGGAGTAAGGCTATATATGGTTAGACCTTAAGTGTGGTTCCCTCTTATTTTAGCATTCTTATTTGAGACATCTCTACACAAAAGGAACATTGAAGGTCTGCAGTCAAGATTCACAGCAAATGCTGTCAACTGTGCTGGAATTCTCCATTCTCAGCCAGAGAAAGACTTCAGAACCACACTTTGGAGTGGGGTGCACTTTTCATATTCCTTGTCTTTCTGTCCTGGCTGAAAACATTGTTTTTTTTTTTTTCCATTCATATTGCCAAAGTGTTTTATTTTTCTCCCCTCTCCCCTTTTCTTGTGCTAAGGATTGAACTAAGCCTCATGCATGCTAGGCAAGTGTTTTACTGAGCTGTATCTGCAGACTGTTAGATCAAAAAAAAAAATCTTCTGGGCAAATGGATAACTGTGGTATCTATCATCATACCAAAGTGTCTTCAGTCCTGTAGGCTCACTCAGTACTTCTCGGGTTCTCTTAGCTCTTCCCACACTCCTCCCTCCCCCAAACTTCTCCAGCTCCTGGTATTCCCTTGCCCTAGCTTTTAATTCCTGTGTAACTCTGCCCTTTTGGCTGTCTACTCTCTTGGCCTCCTCTCTCTTGGCCCTCTCTCTTGGTCTCCTTTTGCCTGAACTCTCTTCTCTTCCTTTCTCATTCTCCTTCTCTCCCTTCTCTCATTAACTGGTTCATTCTGTGGTTTGTGTTTAGTCTACTAATTTCTCTCCCTGCTCTGGACTCTTCCAGATGCTTCCATCTATATTTTCCCTCATATCTACATCAAAAACATTCTGCTTAACCATACTTTGAATTAGTCATACCCCTACTTTATACATAGACCATGCTGTATTATCTACCAAAAGTATTTTTATAATTAAGCAGTGATAGAAGCATCAGTACATGTAGAATTAAACACTGAATGTCTTTTGAGACTTGTTCATTGAAGGCACAGTGATATTACGATACTTTTAACTATGTGAATATTTTACAGCCAGTGACATTTAATAATGACAAGTTCTCATTTTATAGGGAAAAAGGAGCTAAAGTTGTATCCAAAAGAGTTGATGACTTCAGAGAAAGGTTTCATCACAAACTTGGAAGAGTTTTAGACCCGTGAGTTTGAACTTGAGGCCTTGCCAGCTCTGTTGTTTCTGTGTTGAATGGTCCTCTAGTCATGTGGGTAGGCTTGGTGCTACACACCTGGGAAGTAGAGGCAGAAGGGTCAAGAGCTCAAGGCCACACCCTTAGATATATTATTAAATTGGAGGTCAACCTGGCTACATGGAAAATAAAATGTTGGTCTATGTTTTACCAGATTGTTTTTGTTGAATAAGAAAAATAATTTCTCCATTATTCACCAGTGGAATACTGTCACTGCCTACAACACTTGGGCTTCCAGGAGACAGTGGACTTATACAGCTTTGGAAAAGAAGGAGAGAGAATTCTGTGTAGAGCTTTATTTCTAGAATATAAAAAATAAAGTGTTGGCCATTTCTTGCTTTGAATCCCCCCTTCTCTCTCTCTCTCTGGAGGGGTCTGTAGGAAAACCTTTAGCCATTGTTAATGCAAATGAATGCCAAACTCTTGTGGTGCCTTTCCTTTGCTTATCACAGGGTGTTCATAGGTGAGTCTAGGTTGCTAAGGGCCTAAGGTGAACATGTATAGTCTGGTGGCAGGAACTTTAACTAAAAGTCTGTTTTTTCTTACAGCATTGCAGAAACTATGAATGTTCCCCCAGGCCACACATTTGGAGTTTGCCTAAAGCCTGAAGAATATGGTAAATATGTGGATTTTCTTTTTGACAAATAAACACATCCCCATTAAAGAAGTGAATTTCTTAGAGAAACGACACCTAGACCCTGGGTGTGACTTTTTCGAGTTTCTTTTACTCCCAACCTCCATGCTTTTAGCCTGTATTGAGGTATCTGAATTGACCCTGCACCCTCAAAATTCTCCTAAAAGGCTGGGCTCTTGTTACTGCCTAGCTCACTTCACCTGGAAGCATACTAAATAAACTTTTATTCCTATTGAAAAACATCCTCAGAAAGTTACACTTTTACATTCATCATAGATATAGATGTATACGTACATGCACACACACATACACGTACATTTTTTTTTTTCCTGTAGTACTGGGGATTGAACCCAGGATATTGGGCATTCTAGGCACAGCACTCTACCGCTAAGCCATGTCTCCAGCCCCTTAAAGCTTCTGATGTTAAAGCATTAAAACTTTATAACATTAATAATACATAAGAAAGAATTTTTTCGTATTATGTTTAAACTAATGCAGTTTGAAGGCTTCATAATTAATTCTGTAAGTTGACTTTTACTTAGGAAATAAATATAAACTTAAGCAAACTCAGTGAGAAAAGGGAGCTTTTTATTTAGTTTAAATATTTTTACATCATGGCATTGCAAACTCTTGGTGTTTATTAAAAATGCAAAATCTGGGCTAGCAAGATGGCTCAGTGCCAAATCTGAAGACCTGAGTTTAGTGCCTGATTGGACCCAGGACTTTGCAAAATGTGAGCAAATGGCCTACTACTAAACTATAACCTTAGCTAAGAGAAGTCTTTTCTCAAAAGTCACACACACACATACACAGAGATAGAGAAATAGAGATAGAGATGGAGAGGGTGGGGAGGGATCATAAGCACTCTGCTGTACACCGACATCATTAAGAACCACTCTCATCAAATCACCAACGAATCCATAGGTGGCAGAAGACATTTATTAAGAGGACTTTCTTTTAGCTTGTCTTTTAATCAAAACAAAACAAAACAAAACAAAACAAAACAAAACAAAACAAGTTTCTCATGGCTGGCTTCCAACTTGCTACATAGCCAAGAAGGGCCATGAACTCCTAATTCTCCTGGCCTTCCATGTACTGGGATTATAGGACTGTGCCAACATACCGAACTTTTGTTTTGGTTCAGTTTCACTGGATAGTCCTGGTTGGCCTCAGGTATATGTTAGTTTGCTGACTGTTGTGATGATAAAATACCATGACCAAAAAAGCAACTTGGAAAGAAAGGGTTTATTACAGCTTACATTTTACATTCCACTGCTGAGGAAAGCCAGGGCAGGAACTCAGCTCAAGAACCTGGAAATGAAAACCCAAGCAGAGCCCACAGAGGAATACTTCTTACTACCTTGCTTCTCAAGGCTTGCTCAGTCTGCTTTCTTACACAGCACAGGACTGCCTGCCTGGAGATGGCAGCATCTACAGTGAACTGGGTCTTTTTACATTGATCATCAATCAGCAAAATGTCCCACAGGCTTGCCTTCGGGTCAATCTGATGGAGGCATTTTCTCACGGTGTTTCCTCTTTGCAGATAACTTTAGTGTGTGTCCAGTTGACAAAACATTACCCAGGACAAGGTAGATGTGGGCGCCACACATCTTTGTTTTATAAATAACATAAATAATAAATATAAATAGTTGAGAACAGAACAGTCTTTGTTTTATAAATAATAAAGAACAGAAAGGCTTAGAACAAGCTCAGTGGTAGAATACTTGTCTTAGCATGCTTGTGGACCTCGGTGGAGTCCTCAACACTATAAACATAAATAACTGACGTACTTCAAAAGGAAAGAAGTATACTAGTGTTTAGTAACATAGTGGGTTTGATTGATTTTCTTCCCTCCCTCCCTTCCTCCTTCCCTCCCCTCTTCCCTCTGTCCCTCTCTTCCTTTCTTCCTTCCTTTTTTGTATTCTGAGATAGGGTCTTACTATATAACTCAGGCTACCTTGAAACTTAATATGTAGCCTAGTCTGGCCTTGAACTAATGACCTTCCTCATTCAGCCTCCTGAGTGCTAGGGTTATATGCGGAATCCACAATGCCTTACTTGGGCATTTTTCATGAGCAGAGACATGGGCGTGGGGAGATGGCTCAGTAGTAAGAATGTTTTCTGTGTAAGCCTGGCATTCTGAGTTTGAATCCCTAGCACATACATAAAATGCCAGGAATGGCTCTACATGTTTGTAACTCCAGCATTAGGGGTCAGAGATAGGTAGGTCCTCGGAGTTTGCCGACAACTGTCCTGAGAACGTGAACTGCTCATCCACTGGCCTAAGGTGATGAATAGAGAATAGTAGCGGAGGATAACTGAAGTTTTCTGGCCTCTTGCATGTACTTGCATGGGTACTATACCTTCACAAACAAACAAACAAACAAACAACAAACAAACCAGAAACATTAACTTTTAAAAGTCAATTGCTTTACACACCTTTTTATACACAGAAACATTCTGCATAATAGTATCAAAGTGAGTTGAACATGATGTGCACAGCAGCCATCCCAGCACTTAGGGGACTGAGAGGATTGCCATGAGTTCAGTCAGGCCAGCCTGAGCTACATGAGAATGAAAGTAGTTGGGAGAAGCACCAGCATTAGATATAACTTTTTTTTTTTTCACCTGGAAAATATCTTTTTAAAAATTTTTATTAATTACAGTTTACTCACTTTGTATCCCCCCTGTACCTCCCTCTCTCCTCCCCTCCCAATCCCATTCTCCCTCTTCTCCTCTCCTGTCCCTCTCCCAATCCACCGAAAAGGGAGGTCCTCCTCCCCTTCCCTCTGATCCTAGTCTATCAAGTCTCATCAGGAGTGGCTGCATTGTCTTCTTCTGTGGCCTGGTAACGTTGCTCCCTCCTCTGGGAGAGGTGATCAAAGAGCAGGCCAATCAGTTCCTGTCAGAGACTGTCCCTGTCCCCATTACTATGGAGGTCACTTAGATACTGAACTGCTATAGGCTACTTCTGTGCAAGGGTTCCAGGCCATCTCCATGAGTGGTCCTTGGCTGTAGTATCAGTTTCAGAAAAGACCCTGTGCCCAGACTTTTAGGATCTCTCGCTGTCCTTGAGGAGCTCCTGTCCTCTGCAGGTTGTACTATCTTCCACTTCTTTCATAAGATTCCCTGTACTCTGCCCAAAGTCTGGCTATGAATCTCAACATCTGCCTCAATAACAGAGAATTCTCAATAGAGGAATATGGAATGGCAGAGAAACACTTAAAGAAATGTTTAATGTCCTTAGTCATCAGGGAAATGCAAATCAAAATGACCCTGAGATTTCACCTTACACCCATCAGAATGGCCAAGATGAATAACTCAAGTGACAACACATGCTGGAGAGGATGTGGAGAAAGGAGAACCCTCCTCCACTGCTGGTGGGAATGTAAACTTGTACAACCACCCTGGAAATCAATCTGGTGCTTTCTTAGACAGTTAGGAATAGTGCTTCCTCATGATCCAGCTATACCACTCCTAGGCATATATCCAAAATATGCTCAAGTATACAACAAGGACATCTGCTCAACCATGTTTGTAGCAGCTTTATTTGTAATAGCCAGAAGTTGGAAACAGCCCAGATGCCCCTCAGTTGAGAAATGGATACAGAAATTGTGGTACATCTACACAATGGATTATTTCTCAGCGATAAAAAAACAAGGAAATCATGAAATTTTCAGATAAATGGTGGGAACTGGAAAGGATCATCCTGGGTGAGCTATCCCAGAAGCAGGAAGACACACAGGGTATATACTCACTCATAAGTAGATACTAGACATATAATATAGGATAAACATACTAAAATCTGTACACCTAAGGAAGCTAATCAGGAAGGAGGACTATGGCTAAGATGCTCAATCCCCATTCAGAAAGGCAAAGAGGATGGACATCGGAGGAGGGAGAAAATAGGGAACAGGACAGGATATGACTGTTTTTGTTTCTTCATCCCTAGAGGTTTCCAGGTCTCTCTGCCTCTCTATGTCTCTTGAAACACTATGACCATATTTTAAATTCACACACAAGATACCTTTTTTCTTAATAGGAGTTGGCGATCTCCTCCATCACAGAGTTCCAGCTGAGTATCTTCGTGGGAAGGACCGCCAGAGAGCCCTGATTGCAGCTGCTCGACACCACTTGAAGACATTCAATCACCAGCACTTTGACAGTTTGCTGTTGGCTTTCAAGCACTATGACAAGGCCAGTAGTCTCAGAGCCGAGGGGGTTATGATGCATAGGCAAATCCCAGCATTCTGATGCAGATGGAAATCAGCAAACTCTGGTTCATGGGTCATATCCACCTCATTACTTGTACTTTTAAGTGATGTTTAGTTTAAACACAGCCATGACTCTCTCTCTCTTTGTGTGTGTGTGTGTGTGCGTTTATTCAAGCCCCACTCCCTCCTTTCTTCCCAGCCCCACCTTCATACTCCCTTCCACATACCCTCATCCCCTTACCCTCAGAGAAAGGGAGTCCTCCTATGGGTACCAACCCATCGTGGTACAGCATGTTACAGCAGGACTTCCACTGAGGCCAGAAAAGCTAGCCTAGCTATGTGATAGGGATCCAAAGGCAGGCAACAGAATCAGAGATAGCCCTGCTCTAATTGTTTAGGAGACCCATATGATAACCTGCTCATCTGCTACATTACGTGTAGGGGTCATAGGTTCAACCCATGAATGCTCTTTCATTGGCAGTATAGTCTCTGTGAGCCTTGATGGGCCCAGGTTAGTTGACTCTCTAGGTTTTCTTGTGGTACTCTTGATCCCTCCAACTCCCTCAATCCTTTCTCCCACTCTTCCACAAGACTCCCTTAGTTCCAATGTGGGTTCTGCCATTCTGAGTTTGGCTGTTTCCACCAGCCACTGGATGAAACCTCTTAGAAGACAGTGCTGGGCTCCTGTCTGCAAGCATAGCAGAGCACCATTAATAATGTCAGGGGTTGGTACTCTCCCATGGGCCACTTGGGCCATGTCATTGGTTGGCCATTCCCTTGATCTCTGCTCCCTCTTTATACCTGTAATACTTGTAGGCAGACAATGTTTGGGTTGTATGTTTTGTATGTGGTTTGGTGTTTCCCTCCCTACACTGGGAACTCTGCATGGCTACAGGAGATGGTCTCTTCAGGGTCATATCCCCCTCTGGTGAAACTCTCAGCTACAATCACCCCATAGATTCCTGGAAGCCTCCCCGACTCCAGAGATGACCTCCAGTGATTTCTGTTCTCACTCCCAGCCTTCCCCCACTCCATTCCTGGTCCCCACTCCTGTTCCCCTCCCTGTCCATCTCCCACCCAATTCCCTCCTGCCATCAACTTCAGATATCGATTTTATTTCCCCTTCTGAATAAGATTCAAGCATCCTCCCTTGGGCCCTCCTTATTACCTGGAGTCTCTAGGCCTGTGAATTGTAGCCTGGCTATTCTGTAGGTTATGGCTAATAATCACCTCTAAGTGAATACATACTATGTGTGTCTTTCTGGGTCTGTGTTACCTCACTCAGGATGATATTTTCTAGTTCCATCTATTTGCCTGCATATTTTATGATATCCCTGTTTTGAATAGCTGAGTAGCATTCCACTGTGCAAATGTACCACATTTTCTTTATCCATTCTTTAGTTGATGGACATCTAGGTTGTTTCCAGATTCTGGCTATTATGAACTATGAACATAGTTGAGCAAGACCTTGTGGTATGGTAGAAGATCTTTTGAATATATGCTTAAGTATCATATAGTTGGGTCTTGAGGTAGAATTATTCCCAAGAAACTGCCAGCTTGATTTCCACAGTGGTTGTATAAATTTGTACTCCTACCACCAATGGAGGAGTGTTCTCCTTGTTCTACATCCTTGCCATCATGTGCATGTGTTGTCACTTGAATTTTTATCTTAGCCATTCTGATGGGTATAAGATAGAATCTCAGAGTTGTTTTGATATGCATTTACCTGACAAGTAAGGATGTTGAACATTCTTTAGGTGCTTCTCAGCCATTAGAAATTCCTGTGTTAAGAATTTTGTTTAGCTCTGTACCCCATTTTTTAATTGGGTTATTTGTTTTGTTAGTGTTTAATTTCTTGGGTTCTTCATATGTTTTGGATATTAGCCCTCTTTCTGATGTAGGGCTGGTGAAGATCCTTTCCCATTCTATAGGCTGCCATTTTGTTCTATTGATGGTGTCCTTGGCTTTACAGTGTCCTTTAGCTTTTCAGTTTCATGAGGTTCCATCTATTAGTTGTTGATCTTCGTGCCTGAACTGCTATTGCTCTGTTCAGTATGTTGTCTCAAGAACCAGTACATGCGAGGCTGTTCCCCACATTCTGTTCTATTAGGTTTAGTGTATTTGTTTTATGTTGAAGTCTTTGATCCACTTGGACTTGAGTTTTGTGCAGGGATTTATTTGTATTCTTCTACAAGCAGACATCCAGTTAGATCAGCAGCAGCATTTATTGAAGATGCTTGCTTTCTTTCTCTCTCTCTCTTTTTTTTTTTCCATTGTATGGTTTTGGCTTTTTTGTCAAAAATCAGGTGTTCCAAGCTCTGCTTCACACTTTTTAGTCTGGTATGCAGTGGTACGTGGATACCCAAGAGGGAAAAAGCATAATGAGGAACCACATTTGTGTGTGTGTGTGTGTGTGTGTGTGAATGTGTTCTTCCCTTCTTTTATGTATGCTGGTGTGGAATTATTTCCTGTGTTTTCTTGCAGGTAGTTAATCTCCTTAAAGTGGAGTTTTCCTTCTAGTATTTTCTGTAGGACTTGATACGTGGATAGATATTGTTTAAATTTGGTTTTGTCTTGGAATATCTTGTTTTCTCCATCTACGGTAATTGAGAGTTTTGCTGGGTATTGCAGTCTGGGTTGGTATCTGTTTTGTCTTAGAGACCACAAGACATCTGTCCAGCTTCTTATAGTTTTTTGAGTCTCTGTTGAAAAGTCAGGTGTAATTTTGATAGGTCTGCATTTGTAAGTTACTTGGCCCTTTTCCCTTGAAGCTTTATTTATTTATTTATTTATTTTTGTGGATTTAGTGTTTTGATTACTATGTGACAGGAGGCCTTTTTTTTTCTGGACCAATCTAATTGGCATTCTAATTGGTGTTCTGTATGCTTCTTGTATGGTTATACACATCTGTTTCTTTAGGTTGGAGAAATTTTCTTCTATGATTTTGTTGAAATTTTTTCTGGACTATGGAGCTCAGACTCTGCACCTTCTTCTATCCTATTACTCTTAGGTTAGATCTTTTCATAGCATCTCAGATTTCTTGGATATTTTGTGTCAGGGATTTTTTAGATTTAACATTTTCTTTGACTGATGTATCAATGTCTTCTATTGTGTCTTCTATAGCTGTGATTCTCTCTGCCATTTCTTGTATTCTGTTGGTGATGTCTGTAGTATGTTATTCGTGTTCTCTTTCCTAGGTTTTCCATTTCAGGATTTCCCCAGTTTGTGTTCTGTTTGCTGCTTCTACTTCTATTTTCAGGTCTTGAACAGTTTTATTCATTTCCTTCACCAGTTTTACTGTGTTTTCCTATATATCTTTAAGGGATTTATTCATTTCTTCTTTAAAGGCTTCTATCATCTTTTTTAAATTAAATTTTTATTTTTTATATTAATTACAGTTTATTCACTTTTTATTTAATTATTTTATTTCTATTAATTACAGTTTATTCACTTTGTATCCTCCCGTACCCCTTCTCTCTACTCCTCCCAATCCCACCCTCCCTCTTCCCCATACGTGTTCCTCTCCCAGTCCACTGATAAGAGAGGTCTTCCTCCCTTTCCTTCTGATCCTAGTCTATCAGTTCTCATCAGGAGTGGCTGCATTGTCTTCTTTTTATCCCAGCTGTAGCCTTATCCCTCATTCCCTCCCGATCCCAACCTCCCTCCCTCATCTCCTCCCATGTCCCTTTCTAAGTCCATTGATAGGGGAGGTCCTTCTCTCTCCCCTTCCATCTGACCCTAGCTTATCAGGTCTCATCAGGACTGGCTGCATTGTCCTCCTCTGTGGCCTGGCAAGACTGCTCCCCTCTTCAGGTGGGTGGTGGTCAAAGAGCCCACCACAGAGCTCATGTCAGAGACAGTCCCTGTTCCTCTTACTAGAGTACCCACTTGGATACTGAACTGCCATGGGCTACATCTGAGCAGGTGTTCTAGGTAATATCCATGAATAGTCCTTGGTTGTCTTTTCTGAGTATCAGTCTCAGAAAAGACCTCTGTGCCCAGATATTTTAGTTCTGTTGCTCTCCTTGTGGGGCTTCTGTCCTTTTCAGGTCCCACTATATCTCCCTTCTTTCATAAGATTCCCTGCACTCTCCCCAAAGTTTGGTTAAGAGTCTCAGCATCTGCTTTGATACACTGCAGGGTAGAGTCATTCAGAGGCCCTCTATGGTAGGCTCCTGTCCTGTTTCCTGTTTTCTCCTTCTTCCAATGTCCATTCCATTTGTCTTTCTGAGTGAGGATTGATCATCTTACCCAGGGACCTCCTTCTTGCTTAGCTTCTTTAGGTGTACAGATTTTAGTATGTTTATCCTATCTTATAGGTCTAGTATTCACTTATAAATGATAATATACTGTGTGTGTCTTTCTGCTTCTGGGATACCTCACTCAGGATGATCTTTTCTAGATCCCACCATTTGCTGGCAAATTTCATGATTTCCTTGTTTTTAATTGCTGAGTAGTATTCTATTGTGTAAATGTACCAAATTTTTGTATCCATTCCTCAACTGAGGGACATCCGGGTTGTTTCTAGGTCTGGCTTTTATGTATAAAGTTGCTACAAACATGGTTGAACAAGTGTCCTTGTTGTGTAATAGAGCATATTTTGGATATATGCCAAGGAGTGGTATAGCTGGATCGTGAGGAAGTGCTATTCCTAATTGTCTGAGAAAGTGCTAGATTTATTTCCAAAGTGGTTGTACAAGTTAACATTCCCACCAGCAATGGAGGAGGGTTCTCCTTTCTCCACATCCTCCCCAGCATGTGTTGTTACTTGAGTTTTTATCTTAGTCATTCTGATGGGTGTAAGGTGAAATCTCAGGATTGTTTGGATTTGCATCTTCCTGATGGCTAAGGATGTTGAACATTTCTTTAAGTGTTTCTCTGCCATTCTGTATTCTACAGAGAATTCTCTGTTTAGTTATGTACCCCTTTTTTTTTATTGGATTACTTGATTTGTTGCTTTTTAACTTCTTGAGTTTTTTATATATTCTGGATATTAGCCCTCTGTTAGATATAGGATTGGTGAAGATTCTTTCCCAATCTGTGGGCTGTCGTTTTGTTCTGATGACAGTGTCCTTTGCTTTACAGAAGCTTTTCAGTCAGTTTCAAGAGGTCCCATTTATTGATTGTTGATCTTAGAGCCTGTGCTGTTGGTGTTCTCTTCAGGAAGTTGTCTCCTGTGCCAAAGAGTTCTAGGCTCTACTCTACTTTATCTTCTAACCGATTTAGTGTGTTTGATTTTATGTTGAGGTCTTTGATCCACTTGGACTTTAGTTTTGTGCAGGGTGATAAATATGGGTTTATGTGCATTTTTCTGCATGTAGATATCTAGGTGGACCAGCACCTAGATATTGTTGAAGATGCTGTCTTTTTTCCATTGTATGATTTTGGCTTCTTTGTAAAAAAATCAAGTATCTGTAGGTGTGTGGATTTATTTCTGGGTCTTTTATTTGGTTCCATTGATCCACCATTTTGTTTCTATGCCAGTGCCATGCAGTTTTTATTACTTTTGCTCTGTAGTACAGCTTGAGATAGGGGATGGAGATACCTCCAGATGATCTGTTGTTGTACAGAATCATTTTGGCAATTCTGGGATTTTTGTTTTTCCATATGAAGTTGAGAATTTTTCTTTCAAGTTCTATGAAGAATTGTGTTGGTGTTTTGATGGGAATTGCATTGAATCTGTTGATTGCTTTTAGCAGGATGGCCATTTTCACTTTGTTAATCCTACCTATCCATGAGCATGGGAGGTTTTTCCATCTTCTGATATCTTCTAATTCTTTTGTCAGAGACTTGAAGTTTTTTTCACACAGGTCTTTCACTTGCTTGGTTAGAGTCCCACCAAGGTACTTCATGTTAATAGTGGCTATTGTGAAGGGTGTGGTTTCTCTAATTTCTTTCTCGGCCCTTTTGTCTTTGGTATACAGAAGGGTTCTGATTGTTTTGAGTTAACTTTGTATCCAGCCACTTTGCTGAAGGAGTTTATAAGCTGAAGGAGTTCTCTGGTTGAGTTTTTGGGGGTTACTCATGTATACTATCATATCATCTGCAGATAGTGATACTTTGATTTCTTCCTTTTCAATTTGTATCCCCTTGATCTCCTTTAGTTGTCTTATTGCCCTAGCTAGAAATTCAAGTACTATGTTGAATAGATATGGAGAGAGTGGACAGTCTTGCCTTGTCCCTGATTTCAGTGGGATTGATTTAAGTTTCTCTTCATTTAGATTGATGTTGGCTAGAGGCTTGCTGTATATTATCCTTACTATGTTTAGGTATGTGCCTTGTATGCCTGATCTCTCCAAAACTTTATATAGGAATGGGTGTTGGATTATGTCAAATGCTTTTTCCGCATCTAAGGAGATGATCATGTGGTTTTTCCTCCTTAATTTTGTTTATATGGTGGATTACATTGATGGATTTCCATATATTGAACCACCCCTCCATGCCTGGGATGAAGCCTACTTGGTTATGGTGGATGATATCTTTTATGTGTTCTTGGATTCGGTTTGCAAGTATTTCATTGAGTATTTTTGCATCAATGTTCATAAGAGAGATAGGTCTGAAGTTCTCTTTTTTTGTTGGGTCTTTGTGTGGTTTAGGTATTAAGGTGAATGTGGCTTCATAGAATGAGTTTGGTAATGTTCCTTCTGTTTCTATTTTGTGGAATAGTTTGAAGAGAATTGGAGTTAGCTCTTCTTTGAATCTGTGTCTGGTTGAATTCTGTGCTGAAACCATCTTGCCCTGGGCTTTTTTTTTTGGAAGAGAGACTTTTGATGACTGCTTCTATTTCCTTGGGGGAAATAGGACTATTCAATCTATTACCTGACCTTGATTTAATTTTGGTAAATGGAATCTATCAAGAAAATTGTCCATTTCGTTTAGATTTTCAAATTTTGTGGCACATAGGCTTTTGTAGTATGACCTAATGATTGTTTGGATTTCCTCATTATCTGTTTTTATGTCCTCCTCTTCTTTTCTGATTTTTTTGATTTGGATAGTTCTGTCTGCCTCTTAGTTTGGCTAAGGGTTTGTCTATCTTCTTAATTTTCTCAAAGAACCAACTCTAGGTTTCATTAATTCTTTGAATTGTATTATTTGTTTCTAATTTATTGCTTTCAGTCCTGAGTTTGATTATTTCCAGCCATCTAATCCTCTTGGATATGTCTGCTTCTTTTTTTTTTTTTCCTAGGGCTTTCAGGTGAGCCTTTAAATTGCTTTTATGAGACGTTTCAAATTTCTTCTTGAAGGTGCTTAGTGCTATGAACTTTCCTCTTAGCACTGCTTTCATTGTGTCACATAAGTTTGAGTATGTTGTACCTTCATTTTCATTGAATCCTAGGAAGTCTGTAATTTCTTTCTTATTTCTTCCTTAACCCAGTTATCATTGAGTAGTAAGTTGTTCAGTTTTCATGTGTGTGTAGGCTTTTTGCTATTTCTGTTGTTGTTGAGGTCCAATTTTAGTCCATGGTGGTCAAATAGGATTCAAGGGATTTTCTGTCATCTTTTAAGATTAGATTTAAGGTCCTTTTCTTGTGCTTTGGTTGTGTTAGGATACTGAGGGCTTGCTGTAGTAGGATAATGGTGTTATGTAGGTGTCATATTGCCCTGGCTCTTGTTGATTGTGTTCTCACCCTGGCCATTGGTTGTCTACTTGTTTCTGGATGTTCCTGGTGTAGCAGGTATTGGGAAGGCGGGCCTAACATGCACATTTCTGGTGCAGCAAGCGTGTTGAAGGCTGGTGGAGAGGTGGCCAGACAATGAAACTTAGGAAGACAGCATCCAGATCAGGGCAGCTACATCTGTGCAGGGGTTCTAGGTTATCTCTATGCTTGGTCCTTGGTTGGAGTATCAGGAGCTTGGCAGGCAGAGGAATTGGAGAGGGGAGGTATTTAACCTGGGGGACTGGACAGTCTTATATCTAAGTTTTGCTATCTACATATGGTACCTTCAGTCTAAGTCCAACTTATTTGTAGAATGACGTTGAGATGGCTAGCTAGAATCCATCCAAAAGGTGCAAGATCAGTTGTTTTTTTTTTTCTTTTTCTTTTTTTATTACAATTTATTCACTTTGTATCCCAGCTGCCCTCCCAATCCTTCCCTCCCTCCCCCTTCCTGTCCACTGCCCTGCCCCCAGTCCACTGATAGGGGAGGTCCTCCTTCCCCTCCATCTGACCTTACCCTATCAGGTCTCATCAGGACTGGTTGTATTGTCTTCCTCTGTAGACTAGTAAGGCTGTCCCCTGCCCCTCAGGGGGAGGTGATCAAATAGCCAGCCACTGCATATCAGAGACAGCTCCTATACCCTTTACTAGGTAACCCACTTGGAGACTGAGCCGATATGGGCTACATCTGTGCAGGGGTTCTAGGTTATCTCTATGCTTGGTCCTTGGTTGGAGTATCAGTCTCAGAAAAGACTCCTGGGCCCAGATTTTTTGGTTCTGTTGCTCTCCTTGTGGAGCTCCTGTCCCCTCCAGATCTTTCATCTCCCCCTTCTTTTATAAGATTCCCTGCACTTTGTCTAAAATTTGGCTATGCATCTTAATATCTGCTTCAATACCCTTCTGGGTAGAGTCTTTCTGAGGCCTTCTGTGGTATGCTTCTGTCCTCTTCCCTGTTTTGTTCCCCTTTTTTGAAGTCTATCCCATTTGCCTGTCTGAATGAGGATTGAACATCTTACCAGGGACTTCCTCCTTGCTTAGTTTCTTTAGGTGTACAAATGTTAGTATGTTTATCTTATATTAGATAATCTAATATCCACTTATAAGTGGGTATATACCATATATGTCTTTCTGCTTCTGGGATACCTCACTCAGGATGATCTTTTCTAGTTCCCACCATTTGCTTGCAAATTTAATGATTTCCTTGTTTTTAATTGCTGCTTAGTATTCCATTGTGTAAATGTACCACAATTTCTGAATCTGTTCCTCATTTGAGGCATATCTGGGTTGTTTCCAGATTTTGGCTATTATGAATAAAGCTACTATGAACATGGTTGAGCAAATGTGCAATAGAGAAATATCGAATGGCAGAGAAACACTTAAAGAAATGCTCAGTGTCCTTAGTCATCAGGGAAATGCAAATCAAAATGAGTCTGAGATTTCACCTTGCACCCATGAGAATGGCTAAGATCAAAAACTCAAGCGACAACACATGCTGGAGAGGATGTGGAGAAAGGGAATCCCTCTTCCTTTGCTGGTGGGAATGTAAACTTGTACAACCACTTTGGAAATCAATCTGGTGCTTTTTCATAAAATTAGCAATAATGAGCTTAGCTACGCCAAGATCCAGGTATAGCACTCCTTGGCATATATCCAAAATATGCCTAAGTATTCAACAAGGACATTTGCTTTTTTGCTTTTTCTGAGACATGGTCTTTTGTAGTCTAGGCAGGCTCACAACCCTAAGTGAGCACAGGATTTAAATGAGCTTTCTATTCTCCTCTTCTTTTTATTCCCAAAGGCCAGGATTAAAGGCCTGTGGCACAGTATGTGGTTGATGAGGTACTGGGGATTTAGCCACTAGCTTTGTGTGTGTTATCTAAGTACTGTATCTGTTGTACTCCTCCTCTAGAACAAACAAGATCAATTAATTTTAATCTACTGTAAATGTAATTTATTCATTTAGTTTGGAGCCGAGAACTGAACCTGGTACTTTATTCATGGTGAGCACATGGTATACTCTGAGATGTAACCAAGTTCCCTGAATGTGCTTTTGTTTTTCAGGAAGCTCAGATCTCATTGAATAATTTCAGTTGCTGGGCAACTTGCTGGGCATTTGGATTTTTTTTTCATTCTTACTTTGCTTTGATTTTATTCTCCATTTTATTCTCATTGTATCTACTTTTCTAGGCAGTATAGAAACAATTTTAAGTGTATTGAAAAATATTATTATTATTGTAGGTTCCAGGGATTGAACTCAAGTCATCAGGTCTCCCATGAATGCCTTTGGCTGGACCTATAAATCATTGTAGAATGAGTTTTGATTCAGTACATGCTCATGATGTGTGCTGATACAGATTATCACAATCATTTTAAATTATGAGTTTAGTTTTTATTCAGAATTTAAAAAGCAAAGATTTAAAGAAACTTGTATACATTATTGAAATAAAAAGATGTTAATAGAGATAGCCACAAGTTTACAGTAAATAATCACAAAAGAATCTAGAGCATCATGAATATAAATCATATCACAGTGTGGTGTTCTGAGATGTGATTATGGCCAAACTAAGATTTGCATCAAGATTGCAAGTGAAAAACAAAACAAGCCTTAAAAGCTTTTACAAAACCTTGTACATCTTCTTTCTGAATTAAGCTTATTTTCCTCCAGATCCTTTTTTTTTAATTATTATTGTTTTTTATTATTATTAGTTACATTTTATTAACTCTGTATCCCAGCTGTATCCTGCTCCCTTAGTGCCTCCCAATCCAACCCTCCCTCCTTCAGCTTCTCCCTGCCCCTTTCCAAATCCATGGATTGGGGAGGACCTCCTCCCCTTTCGTCTGGCCCTGTTTAATCAGGTATCTTCAGGACTGGCTGCAAAGTCCTCCTCTGTGGTCTAGCAGGACTGCTCCTCCTGTATGACAGGAGTCTACTGCAGAAGGCATCTGAAAGATTCTACCAAGCAGCGTTTCAAAACAGAAACTAAGACTCATAACCAAACCTTCGGCAGAAGGGGAGTTAGTATGATGGGGAAAGGGTAGGAGCCCCACAAGGACCAAATATATCTGAGCACAGGTTTTTTTTTTTTCTGAAACTGTTTCTCCAACCAAGGACCATGTATAGATATAACCTAGAACCTTTGCTTGGATTAAGCTCGCGGTAGCTCAATAACCAATTGGTTTCCTCCAGATCCTTAATGGGTTTATGTAGTATGGAATTTCTTAAGTACTTATGTCCTGTCAAACTAAGTTAAACAGTGTGTGTGTGTGTGTGTGTGTGTGTGTGTGTGTGTGTGTGTGTATGAGAGAGAGAAAGAGAGAGAGAGAGAGAGAAAGGGAGAGAGAGTTGGCATGTTTCACTGTACCTCTCAGATGGACCTTGAATTCTTGACATTCCTACCTCACAAAGAGGTACACCTGACTTGCATCTTTCCTTATCACTCAGCCTCCTCATATCCCTCCCTCCCCTTTCTCCCTCCTTTTTTTCACCCATCTCAGTACTGGCTCAGTACTGCTGAGCTGCACCCTTACCCCAGGAATTACAGTCTCTGTGTGAGAGGCAAAGAGAAAAAAGAGCAGAGCATGGGGCTGGAAAGATAGCTCAGAGGTTAAGAGCACTGACTGTCCTACCAAAGGTCCTGAGTTAAATTCCCAGCAACCACATGGGGGCTCACAACCATCTATGGTGAGATCTGATGCCCTCTTCTGGCGAGCAGGAGTACATGTAAACAAAACACTGTATACATAATAAATAAATACAAATCTTAAAAAAAAGAGCAGAGCAATTTTACATATGAAAAGTAATATTCCCGTCTTCCTTCCTGTGCTGAGCACAGTGTTTGAAAAGTTATACCTCACCTTTTTCATTTTTAAAATTACTTAAAAATGTCCATCACTGTTTGGCTAAGCTATTTAAGAACAACTCCTTGTAAGTGTGCGCTATTGCTTAAAACACTTATTACTAAAGGACCACGTCAAGTAAGTTTGTACTAATTCCAGGTATCACATGTTGCACCGGAGTCTTAGTATTCCAGGGTTGCAGCAGGAGAATCAGGTCTTTTAGCCTGTTCATGGTTATCTAGCAAAACCCTGTTTTTTCTTTGTCTCCCACACTTCATAAGGAAGTTATGATAGCCACACAGTAGAAAACAGATATCTATAAGCCACTACTCAGCCTCATTTCCCTCACAAAGGTGTTTTAAAAATCTAAGTAGTGGTAGGTCAATGTAGCAGCACAGACCTTTAATCCCAGCACTGGGTAGGCAGGCACAGGCAAATCTCAGATGAGCTTGAGGTCAGGCTGGTCTACATAGAAAGTTCCAGGACAGCTAGGACTACACAGACTCTGTCTCAAAACAAAAACAAAAGGAAAAGAATGAAAAGAGAAGTAATGAAGTTGGGGAGATGGCTTTGTGAGCACATGAGTTTTTTTTCCTGTAACTGCCATGAGTGTCTCACAATTCCTTGTAGCTGCTGTCCCAGGGAATCAATCTGTTGTTCTCCTCTTGACTCCCTGAGCACCTGCGCACACATGCTCTTTCCCTCACATGGACACACATATATAATTAAAATTAAATAAAAAGAAAATATATTTGATGACTTGGTTTAATAAAGCTACTAAGTATCTGCAGTTCATTTCAAGATGATTTTCAATATGAAAATATGTAAGCCAGAATAAACACATTTAAAATTTTATTCACATACACATACATACAGAGACACAGACAAATACACACAGAGAGACAGATATAGATGCAGATAGAGAGACAGAGAGACAGACAGCCCACTCTGCCATACAAACTTGTGTAGAAAGGGTTACATGTACCACAGGCTGCCCTTGGATTCTGAATTTCCTGTCTCAACTTTCCAAGTTAAGATTACAGGCATGTACTGTTTATACTTGAGTCAAATCTGTTGTTGTTATTGTTATTGTTGTTATTTTTTGTGGTAGTATTGGGATGAAACTCGGGTATCACACTTCCTTGACAACTGCTTGGCCACAAAGCTATACTCTAGGTCTCTTTCAGTCATTTCTAAATAGCTCACAAACATGAATAATAGAACTCACTGTCCTGGCTAATTTTATATCAACTTGACACAAGCCCTAGTTATCTGAAAGGAGGGAATTTCAGTTGGGAAATGCTTCCATTAGATATAGGTCATTTTCTTTTTTTAAAAGAGATATTTAATTTTATTTATTTATTCTACATCCTGATTGGAGGCCCAGCTCCACTCCTCCCAGTCTCTCCCCTTACACATCCCTTCACTCCATTCTCCTCTCTCCTTCTTAGAGAAATTGGAGGTCCCCCATGGGTACTAACCTACCCTGGCACATTAAGTTCCTGAAGAATTAGATGCCGGAAAAGGCAGCCCAGTTAGGGGAGCGAGATTCAGAGGTAGCAGAGTCAGAGAGCGCCCTGGTTCAGTTGTTGGGAGATCTACATGGAGACCAAGCTGCTTATCTGCTATATATGTGCAGAGGCCTAGGGCCAGTAGGACTTTTTCTTAATTAGTAATTGATGTGGGAGGACCAAGCCCATTGTGGATGGAGCCATCCCTATGCTGGCAGTCCTGAGTTCTGTAAGAAAGCAGGCTGAGGAAGCCATGGCAGCAAGACAGTGATCAGCACCCTTCCATGGCCTCTGCGTCAGCTTCTGCCTCCAGGTTCCTGCCCTGCTTGAGTTCCTGTCCTGACTTTCTTTGAAGAGGAACAGTGATTGGAAGTGTAAACCAAATAAATGCTTTCCTCCCCAAGTTACTTTTTGGTCATGGTGTTTCATCACATCATTAGAAACCCTAACTAGAACATCTGCCAGGATACATAGCCCTTTGCTTTCTAAAAGTTTGTTTTGAATACAATTGTAACGACACAATCATCTTATTAGCTGCAGGTTATCCAATTAAGCCACCAGGCAGTCTCCTTGTGATGAAATCACATCATTGTGAACTTGATGATGTAGCTTTTAAGTCATCAATTTTAATTTGTACACTGTAGTGTTTGGTGTCCTTTAGGGAGTGGCAGTGTTATGCTACAGCTGCTTGAGAGAGCGTACTAGAAAGTTTGTAAACCATGTGATATCACTTTGGTGTCTATGACATAGCTCCAATGAAAAAAATAAAAGCGTTGTACCATGGAGAGTCGCAATTATTACAAATCAAGGCCTCCCAAGGAGTGTGGCCATATGTGCCTAAGTCCCAACATTTGGGAGCCAGAGGCAGGAAGATTGATGTTAGCCTGGGTGAGGCTCTCCCTCAAAAAAAGAAGGCCCAAACAACAGCAAATGAACAATACAACACTTCTCCTAAAAAACAAGATCAGGACTTCCTTATACTACACCTGCCTGAAAAGCCAGCTAGCCAGTTAAATACACAGCACAGCTCTGTAGTAGGACGGCTCAGAGCTCTGAAGGACTCATAGTTGCCAAATAGGGAGTGTGGCTATTAGCTATCATTTTTTCTGTAATTTATGAAGCAAATTCTTAGCCATCCTCCTTGATGACCTACCACCCCATGGCCAGCTTTTCTTGAGTGGCATGATGGTTGCATGGACTTTAATGAGAACAAAGCACTTGTGCTTTTAGTGGATACAAACCTTGTTTTAGGCAGCAAAGTTGTCATTATTGACAGCATCTATTTTACCTTTCTGGTCTTTTTGATTCTGTCACTAGCTACCACATTGTTCTCCTTGTGGAGTATCAGGTTCATGGTTCTGGTTGACTTGCTCTTGCCATAGAGACTTTTGTAAAGGAGTTTATGTTGACCCAGCCCATTTATAACTCCATTGTCAAGGTGATACGTGTTAACAACAGAAGGCATAGGGAACTCTCCCAGGGCCGCAGTAATTCATTTTCAATTTACTGGGTCTCTCTCACTGGGCTATTTTTGCAGGGGTTTACCTTCATTGGCATTCTGAATTTAATCCTGGGCAGCTAGAGCTCCAGTAATACTCAATGAGTCATTCATAAGTAGTTTCTCTTGACAGATGCTCTCCCCTAAATCTAACAGGCCAGCATGTTCATATGTTCTTTTTTCTCTTTAATTTAATTTTATTTAGAAATCATGGCTTCACACACTCAAGACAAGCACTCTGCTCTTGAGCTATCTCCCCAGCCCAATCCTCACTTACAGTACTCAGAATTCGCTGCCCAAAGCACCAACCTCCCACGGGGGAGCACAAAATGAAATCCTCAGCTCCTTAGCATCATCTTTGAGTGCAGCTACGGCCAAGTGCAGGCAGAATGCACCAGGGATGGAGTATTTAAGATGTCTTACCTGTTGACTTTCTTCCTTAACGAACACTAATACTCTGGCCCCCTCACCTCCCAGGTAAACTAGCCAAATTTCCCTTTACTCTCTCATCAATTCCTCTCTAATAACACTTAGTGTAGCAGTTAGCTGCCTCTAACTGTTGTGTGAAAGGAGATTGGGTGTGTGTGGGGTCTTCCCTCTCCGTTACAATAGAAGTAGACTTGAGGGGTTAGTACCTTCTCTTGCTTGCTAGTGTGAGTGATGTCAAACAAAACCAGGCCTCCCTACACTTCGCATTGTAATCCCACCTCTATTTTTTTCTCACTTATAAGCAGTGATGTAGAGGACCATTTATTGCCCCGGTGAAACACAGAAGGTATTAAAAACTCTATCAGCATGAAAAATTGTAATGAGCTATCAGCCATGCATAATATTACTCAACTGAAATGTCAAGCATGTTCTATGGCTATGCCAGATACATCCCAGTGCAAACAGTGTGATTTTAAAGGGTATGATTTAGCAGGCCACGTGAGAACAAACTTGTCATCTCAGCACTTGGGGGGCAGAGGTATAAGGACCAGAATTCAAGGCCATTTTCAGCAATATAGGTGATCTTGAAACTGGCCTGGACTACATGAGACCTTAAAACAACTATAAAATACCAAAATAAATGAATGCATGCATGCATGAATAAATAAACAAATGAATAAATAAGAAAAAGAAAAAGGTGATTAAAATAAGTGGGGATTGTGAGCATAGTTCACATTTGTTTAGTGTGTGCAAGGGCGTGGATTCAGTCTCCAAGACGAATGACAAAAAGGTTCTGAATTGTATTCTTATACCAGGAGTGTTTCTATCAGGCCGACTCAATGACGATAACTCTTTCTTTACATACATAATGTTTGATTCCTCTTAGTAGAAGTTGGAATTTGCTGACTGTATGCGCTGGAGCTCGCTTGCTTTTCCTTTCTTTCTTTCTCTCTCTCTCTCTCTCTCTCCTTCCTTCCTTCCTTTATTTATTTTTATGTATATGAATGCTCTGTTTTCACACACACCAGAAAAGGAAATCAGATTCCATTACAGATAGTCATGAGCCACCATGTGGTTGCTGGGAATTGAACTCAGGACCTCTGGAAGAGAGGTCAGTGCTCTTAACCGCTGAGCCACCTCTCCAGCCACCACCCCCCCTTCTTCTTTAAATCAGAAAGCACACTGACACTCCTTTGCTTACTGGTTGACAGAAGGGAGATGGGGTGATTGACAGAGAAGAACTGTATGAAGCTTGTGACCAGGCCAACCTGCATCTAGACAAGATACTCCTGGATCATCTGTTTGACTACTGTGATGTGGATCAGGACGGTCTGATTAACTACCTGGAATTTGCCAATTTCCTTACCTGGAAAGACAGAGTACCTCTCACAGAATTTGAGAAGAGGGTCATTATTAAAGGTATTTAATCTTGAAAGTTTATTGAATTTTTAAGTAGATTTTACATTTCATATTTTTTAGGATCTCAACCAACTTTAATATTATGTATCCTAGTTAGCATCAACAGTCAATTTGACATAGCCCAGGGTCATCTGAAGGAGACTTAACTGGCGGATTGCCCAGATCAGATTCTATGAGAGATTTTCTTGAGTAATGATTCATATAGGAAGATCTAGTCCACTGAGGCAAGACTCAGTCCACTGTGGACAGCGTCATCTCTAGGTAGGTGGGTCTGGTCTGTATACGATAACTGAGCAGTTGGAAAGATGTCTCAATGATTAAGTGTTTACTGCTCTTGCAGAGGAACCAGGTTCAATTCCCTCCATTCGCATCAGGTTGCTCACAGCTGCATATAACTCTAGTTCCAGAGGATTTACTGCTGTCTGTCTTCCACAGGCACCTGCATGTGTGTGGTGCACTTTAATTCATACAGCCTCATGCACCTACATATAAACAAAAATAATAAATCTTTAAAAAAAAGGTAGCTGAGCATGAGCAAGAGAAAACAATAAAAAATGTTCCTTCATAGTTTCTGGTTCCATTTCACGCCCTAAATTCCCTCAATGGTGAATTGAGACCTGATGTAAGCCAAATAAACACTTTCCTTCCCCAAGGTGCTTCTGGCCATGATACTTATCACAGCAACATAAAGCGAATTAGAATAGTATGCATATATGCTTGTTTGTGTGGAGGATGTATATGGAATGGAAGGAAAGAAGTTGGTAGCACGCAGGACGATGGAAATATGTGGGGAGTAGCAAGGCAACAATGAGTCTTGCCCCTTCCCTTTAAATTAGGTGTGAGGTTTGTTAGTGAACATGATTGTTGGATGGGCCCTCACTAACCCAGGGACAGCAATTGGGGATATATTTGACTCCTTTGCCTAGGGAGACACCTTCTTAGCTGCTATATCTTCAAACTCAATGGCATTGAACTTGGGGAGACCCCAATTCTTTGAAATATGTATCATCTGGTGGCCAAGGAATGTGAATGTGGCCATCAACAGGACTTCAGTCACATGGTTTTTATTCTTCAACTTAGTACAGAGAGAAATGGTGCCTGGGTAATGTGAATCCTGGCCACTGTGCTCCGGGGCTTTCTAAAGGTACCCCCACATACCTTTCCAGAGCCTAGAGTGCAGATAACATGGTATCAGGGATATGATGATTCTCCCAGAAGAGTGTCTCAAAGATCCCTTAGGGCCACCGACATAAACAACAGGCTGTTCGTACTCCCAAGATGCTGCTGTTTGTAGCCATTGTAGATTGGAGCCACGAGGAGAGGAACCCAATTGACTTACTTATGGTAACAGAGAAACCTTACTTTAAAAAAGTTTTAATTAGCATATATTAGTTATACACCATGACAGATTTTATTGTGACATTTCATACATGAATATTTAATGATATTTATCTATTACCATTTCTTGCCGCTCCTTTACTCTCACTAACTCCTCTTTTCCCAACCAGAAGCTCACTTTTCAGTGTATGGTTTTGTTTCATTTGATATTTAAAAATTAAAAGTAAATTACTTAGAATCTCAAAATTTAATAGTGCCTCATGAAGAGGTTTGAAACCCCCATCTTAGTTACTTCTCCACATTCAAGAAATTAAGAATATTCAGTTTTTAAATTTTTATGTAGAGGCTGGAGAGATGGCTCAGTCATTAAGAACACTGGGTGTCTTTCAGGGGACCTGAATTCAATTTCTAGCATTTACAGGCTCACAACTTTTTGTAACTTCAGTTCTGGGGCGTCTGACACTATTTTCTGGTCTCCACAGGCACCAAGCATGCATGTGGTACACAGATATACGTGTAGGCAAAACATCCATATGCATACAATAACGAAAATAAATATATATATATAATTTTTTTGCACAAAAAATTAAGTGTGGTGGCATACAACTGTTTTTCTACTGAGGAAAGCAGAGGTAGGAGAATTATGAGTTTTAGGTTGGTCTGAGCTATGTAGAGACCCTGTCTTAAAAATATCCCCAAACCAAGTCTTTCAAAAGCAGAAATTCCACAAAAATAACAAGTTACAGGTTTTTTGTTTGTTTGTTTGTTCGTTTGGTTTTTCAAGACACGGTTTCTTTGTATAACCTTGGCTGTCCTAGAACTAAATCTGTAGAACAGGCTGTCCTTGAACTCACAGAGCTCTGCCTCCTTAGTGCTGGGGTTAAAGGTATACCACCACTCATGGCTAACATTATAGTCTTAACTTTAATTTTTTGTGTATTGGGAATTGAACTTCTGCATTGTAGAAAAGCACTCTGTCATTGAGTTTCTCTTTTTTACTTTTTTTTTGTTTTTTTTTTGAGAAGAATCTCACAAGCTTGCCTAGACTTGCTAAGTAAATCAGGCAGGTTTTGAATTTCTAATCTTCCTGTTACAGCCTGAGTATCTAAGATTGCATATCTGTGCTATCAGGCCTGGTGATTTTTACCTTTGATTAAAATATTTTCATGTTTATATGTTATCTTCCTGAATCACTAAAAATATAGAGGTATATGTGTAAATATGTGTATGTATGTATGTGTATATATATTTTAAAATTTTGTATTTATGTTCTTAATAGTATATTTATAATGTTTTGCCTGTATGTACACCTGCACTCCAGAAGAGGGCACCAGATCTTATAGATGATTATGAGTTACCATGTGGTTACCTGGAATTGAACTTTGGGCCCCTGGAACAGCAGCCAGTGCTCTTAACCTCTAAGCCATCTCTCCAGCCCCCATATATTTATTTTTGAGATAATGTTTTCTAAATATAGCCCTGGCTGGCTTGGAACTCAATTCTAGATCAGGCCAGTCCATGAATTCTCTAGTGATCATTCTGTTTTTGTCTTCCAAATGCTGAGATTATAGGTTTACATCTTTCCCACCCCCACATCCTGCACTTCTTATTATTTATTTATGCTTTGTTGGTCACGCTGTATTCCCCTTGCTGGCCTAGAACTCAGCCTCTGGAGTATAGGGATTGTAGGTATGTTCTGGCATGCCTGGATTATGTATAGAATTAATTAATCCTTTGTCACCAAATATTTATTTATTCACTTTAAATTCTGATTGCAGTCCACTTATCTCTCCCCAGTACCCCCTTGTATACTCCACCCTCCATTTACCTTCTCCATCTCCTCAGAGAAGGGGGTCGTTCCCCCATGGGTTACCAACTCTGGCAAATTAAGTCACTGCATAATTAGGTGCCTCCTCTTCCACTGAGGCCAGAAAAGGCAGCCCAGTTAGGGGAATGGGATTCAACGGCAGGCCTCAGCGTCAGAGAGCACATCACATAGGGAAGGCGAATTTTGGGTCGAAGGTTTTGTGGGTGGCATGGTATCTTTATCTGTTCACTGGAAGTCCTTCCTAGCTATGGGAGGTATCTACATTAGCCTCCATAGCCAGCGCTGGGAGTCTTAGCTAGGATGGTCCCCATAGATTTCATGGGGCCTCTGTATCCCAGGCCTCTGGCAATTTCCCAAGATGTCTTCCACCTCTGAATTCCATTCTTCCATGTGGCCCTCTCTCCCCAACTCTCCCTACTCCTAATTTCTTCCCCATCCCTTCTCCTACTCAAGTCTCTCTTTCCATCCACTCCATTGCCTATTCTATTTATCTTTCTAAGTGGAATTCAAGCATCTTCCCTTGGGTCCCTCCTTCTTCCTCTTTTGCTTTAAGACAAGATCTGACTGTGTTATCTGTGTTATCCGTATTTAACCCTAAAGTCAGAGCACTCCTGCACCAGCCCTGCAGTGCTGTGGGATTACAGCCTGTGTCACCAGGAGCCATGTTTTCAGTGGGGTTCTGTGGAAGTGGGCAGTGGTGGAGGGGTGTGGGAGAGTTGAGATAAACTGAACTGACCTTCCTTGTCTTCACTTCCTCTGCTGTCAGTGGAGTTTCTGAAGATTTTATTTTTTAGATTTTAGGCCATAAATTTAAGCTGGTGGCTGGTTGGTCAAAATGGGCTCAGAAATGTTTTAAACAGGTTGGGTGGAGTTTCTTCCTTCCCTCCTTTTCTCCCTTCTTTGTCTTTTTCTTGTTTTTTGATTTTGTTTTTGAGACAAGGCTGTTATTTCTTCCAAGCTGTCATAGAACCTGTCACCTCCCTGCTGAGATTATCCGTCTATGGCTCTATGCCCAGGCTTGCCATCATTTTTATATTCTACATTCTGCCTAGGACTGGCTTTTGGGGACAAGAAAAAGCACTGTAAGACTGCTTTTAAGTTTTATGGTCAATGACTTCATATTGTGCAGTTTTCTGCTTTTAGGTCTCTCTCTCCCTCTTTTTCCACTCCCTTTCTCTTTCTCTCTTCCCTCCCTTCCCTTTCCTCCCTCATGTGGCTGGGTAGAGGTTCTGAAGCTTTCAAGGCAAGCTAGCCCCCAACTAGATCTGTGGGGAACAGTCCCTTGCTTTCAAGGCAAGCTAGCCCCCAACTAGATCTGTGGGGAACAGTCCCTTGGAGCTCTTGTTTGAAACCCTTGCATGGGTTTCCTCAGCATTCTTCTGAGGCCTGGGAAATACCACAGTGCCCTCAAGTGGTATCTGTGGAATAGCTCGTGCTTTGAAGACAAGCTTCCTGAAGTGACTTACAAAGTCAGCCTGCGATTTCAATAATATCTCACTTTTTTTCCACCCTTTGTTGGTGGGCTTGGTCCCAGGACCTGGTTAATGCTAACTGCACGTGCTTCCACTGAGCCACCCATAGCTTTGGGTTTTTCTTTGAACACTAACTTGTAGGAATTTACTTAGAGATGCAGGACCCAAGCTCACAGTGTGATCTTATCCCTTCTCTGGATAGGGCATGCTCTGCCCTCGAAGTATTTGTGAGATGATCTTTTTAACTTTTCCACAATGGGGGTACAGAGATGGCTTGGTGATACAGAGCAAGCCATCTTGCTGCTCATGCAGAGGACCTAGGTTGGTTCCCAGAACCCACATTATGGCTTACAACCATCAGTCACTCCACTATCAGGAGATCTGATGTCCTCTCTGGTTTTTGAAAACACCTGTCCCACGCCTGATGTACATACACAAACATGGGCAAAACCAAAAACACAAAACTCTCTAAAAAATATTTTTAACATTTATTTAGTGTGTGTGTGTGTTCACAATGTGTCACAGTACATATGTGGAGATCAGAGGAACAAAATGGAGCAGTTAAGTCTGTCTTTTCACCATGTGAATCCCAGAGATTGAACTTAGGTTGCTAGGCTTGGTGGCCAGTACCTCTACCCATTGAAGTCATCTCCCAGGCTAATATGTGGAATGCCGACTCCAAGTATGTCTTTCATTTTCATCTAGCACTCAGTCTTGGGGAAAATGGTGTAGTTCAAGCTAAATAGGAGGCCGAGCTCTAATTAAAGAGAGAGCTGAGGAGAACTGAGGAGTTCAGTGGTGGAACACTTACCTAGCTTCCAAAAGGCCCCAGGTTCTACTGTGGCACTGGAAGAAAAAAATTAAAGGGTTCTCTACTTTTGGTTCTGAAACTGGAAAGATTTCTATGGAATAACATAAATAGAATAACAGAAAGTGGTACTAGGCCACACTGAGATCACACTTGACATTGGCCTGAATGTGGCGTCTTGGCCCTCAGAGTTCTTCACAGATGCTCAGTTCCACTGTCAGGAAGAAGCTACACAGGAAGTAAATCTTTAAAAACATTGCATTTACTATTATTGTGTATGTATGTGGATGCACACGTCACAGTGCTCATGTAAAGGTCAGAGAAGAATGTGAGGGACTCCATTCTTTCCTTCTACCCTATGCACTCCAGGTCTCTAATTTAGGTTGTCAGGCTCGGTGGCAAGTGCCTTTACCTGTGGAGCCACCTTACATGTCCAAATAATCCAGCTTGTTACAGAACAGCAAGCACCAACAAGTGATATCTTCCTGTACTTTCTCGCCCAGTCTTTCTGTTTTTTTTTTTTTTTTTTTTTTTTTTTTTTTATTATTGTGTTTTTCCTCCCAAGATAGAAAATCAGAATGTGAAAACCTTATTGAGACAAGCATGGGAGAGGGTAAAGCAGATCTTCTGATAAAGCCTGAAGATATTGTCCCAAGAGAACCAGGAAGTTCAGAAGAGACTCTCCGGATGCTCCTGAGACCAAGTGACAAAGTTTCTGACTACTATAAGACAACTTCTTCTGAGATCGACGCTGTTGTTGGAGCTGTCTCTTCTGTATGTAAGCATGCCGCATTCCTAGTCAAGTTGAGCAATCAGCACACCTGGAAGGTGCAGTGTTCAGAGTGTGTCCTTGCACTGTCCCTAGCCTCTCTCTGCAGCACAGGATAAGTTTCTCAAGGCCTCGCTCGGACCTTAAGTTTAACTGTGTATTGTAACTATTTTGGGGTCTCACAGATAAGTTTTACTGACCTGTTGATAAGAGGTCAAGTAAAAAAGTAATTCTGTATCAATAAAATTGAGACTTTCATGGACGAGAATGTTGGATGCTTTCCTAAGTAGAACTTGGGCTTCTGGGTTCAAGTATTTTCTCTCCTGTCCTTGGAACCAAGGTACATCCTGCTGTGCTTGGCACACTCTTCTTTTTATATAGTCTTTGGATTTTACACGTAAGGGTAAGCACATTGTTGTTTAGACTAGTTACATTTCACATGCCCAGTGGTCACGTGTGACTGATGGCTACTGATATACAGCTGGGTTTCAGGGTTTCTTTTTCTCCCTCATTGATGACTTAGGTTACCCCATATGTGGTGTTCCAAGCATTCGATCTGATATTCCTGCTCCCCGGATTCGTCGAGTCAGTGATGTAAATAATTATGGTGAAGATGGCAATGCTTACTCACTGCTGTACCCCTCCATCTTCTCCCAGAAAAATATATTTGAGAGAGACTTCTTCAAGACCAGATCAAAGGAAGAGGTACGGAAATCACCTCAAATTTCAATCCCATGCAAATATACAAAAACATAATTTTTTTATTAATTACACTTTATTCATTTTATATCCTCCCATAAGCCCCTCCCTCCTCCCCTCCCAACCCCACCCTCCTTCCCTTTTCTGCATTCATGCCCCTCCCCAAGTCCACTGATAGGGGAGGTTCTCCTCTCCTTTCTGATCTTAGTCTATTAGTTCTCATCAAAAGTGGCTGCATTGACCTCTTCTGTGGCCTGGTAAGGCTGCTCTCCCCTCAGGGGGAGGTGATCAAAGAGCAGGCCAATCAGATTATGCCAGAGGCAGTCCCTCTTCCCATTACTATGTAACCCACTTGGACACTGAACTGCCATGGGCTACATCTGTGCAGGGGTTCTAGGTTATCTTCATGAATAGTCCTTGGTTGGAGTGTGAGTCTCTGGGAAGTTCCCTGTGTTCAAATTTTCTTGTTCTGTTGCTCTCCTTGTGGAGACCCTGTCCTCTCCAGCTCTTACTATTTCCCAGTTCTTACCTAAAATTCCATTCACTCTGCCCAACAGTTGCCCATCAGACTCAGCATCTGCTTTGATAGTCTGCAGGGCAGAGGTTTTCAGAGGCCCTCTGTGGTAGGTTCCTAGTTTGTTTCCTGTTTTCTTCTTCTGGCTTTCAGAGGCCCTCTGTAGCAGGATCCTAGGTTGTTTCCTGTTTTCTTCTTCTGATGTCCATCCTCTTTGCCTTTCAGGATGGGGATTGAGCGTTTTAGTTAGGGTCCTCTCTCTTGCTTAGTTTCTTTAGATGCACAGATTTTAGTGGGTTTGTCCTATGTTGTATGTCTATATGAGTTAGTATATACCGTGTGTGTCTTTTTGCTTCTGGGACAACTCAGATCAGGATGATCCTTTCCAGGTCCCACCATTTACCTGCAAATTTCATGATTTCCTTATTTTTCATTGCTGAGTAATATTCCATTGTATAGATGTACCACCATTTCTGCATCCATTCTTCAGTTGAGGGGCATCTGGGCTGTTTCCAGCTTCTGGCTATTACAAATAAAGCTGCTACAAACATGGTTGAGCAAATGTCCTTTTAGTGTACTTGAGCCTCTTTTGGATATATGCCCAGGAGTGGTATGGCAGGATCTTGGGGAAGCGCTATTCCTAGTTGTCTGAGAAAGTGCCAGATTGATTTCCAGAGTGGTTGTACAAGTTTACATTCCCACCAGCAGTGGAGAAGGGTTCCCCTTTCTCTGTAACCTCTCCAGCATATGTTGTCACTTGAGTTTTTGATCTTGGCCATTCTCATGGGTGTAAGGTGAAATCTCAGGGTTGTTTTGATTTGCATTTCCCTAATGGCTAATGAGGTTGAGCATTTCTTTAAGTACTTCTATGCCATTCGATATTCCTCTATTGAGAATTCTCTGTTTAGCCCTGTTCCCCATTTTTTAAGTGGATTACTTGGTTTGCTGCTTTTCAGCTTCTTTAGTTCTTTATATATACTGGATATGAGTCCTCTGTCAGATATAGGGTTGGTGAAGATTCTTTCCCAATCTGTAGGCATTTGCTTTGTTTTAATGACGGTGTCCTTTGCTTTGCAGAAGCTCTTTAGTTTCATGAGGTCCCATTTATTGATTGTTGCTCTTAGAGCCTGTGCTGTTGGTGTTCTGTTCAGGAAGTTTTCTCCTGTACCAATGAGTTCTAGGGTATCCCCTACTTTTTTTTCTAGCCGATTTAATGTGTCTGGTTTTATGTTGAGGTCTTTGATCCACTTGGACTTCAGTTTTGTGCAGGGTTATACGTATGGATCTATTTTCATTTTTCTACATGTACACATCCAATTGGACCAGCACCATTTTTTGAAGATGCTATCTTTTTTCCATTGTATGGTTTTGGCGTCTTTGTCAAAGATCAGGTGTCCATAAGTGTGTGGGTTTATTTCTGGGTCCTCTGTTCGATTCCATTGATCCACCATTCTGTTTCTATGCCAGTACCATGCAGTTTTTAAAACTGTTGCTCTATAGTACAAAAAACAGAAATTTTGACTTAGTCATGGCCACTAGTATTATTGTGACCAGTTTTGTTATTGTTGTCCTTTATTTTATTTTTCTTTGAGATGGCATTTCACTTCCACCACTACTCTGGCCTGGTACTCATTATGTAGCCCAGACTGGCCTACATCTCTTGGTGGTTTTCCTGTCTCAGCTTTCCAAAACGCTGGGATTACAGGCATGAACCAACATATTTGACTAGTGTTTTAATGATTTGTTTTATTGTGAGACAGTTTCTTTTTTAATGTAGCCCAGGCTGGAATTGAAATCATAATCCTCCTACCTTATCCTACTGAGTGCAGAAATTACATGTTGCTTCTAGTCTTATTCATATCATCATCATTCCTATTATTATTATTATTATTATTATGATGTGGTCTAGGCAAGCTTCCAAATCAGCTACATAGCTGAGATTAGTTTTGAACATCTATTTCTTCTGCCTGCACCTCCTGAGTGCTGAGATTACAGGTGTGTGCTTGGTACATGTGTTACTAGGGAGAGAATCCAGTTTTTTGTGCATGGTAGGCAAGAGCTTAAACAATTGAGCCCCAGCCCTAGTCCTAACCCCAGCCCATGACTGTCACTTTTGACTTTTCAGAATTATATCTTGTATAGGAGTCCTCAAATATAGGATTCTTGATGAATGATACTCAGTTTGGTTGTAACATGCTGCTAAGTTTTTCTCGTCTTTTATTTTTCTGGGTTTATTATATAGTTCTCTCCCTCTTCCCACAGGGTCCCTCTATGTAGGCCAGGTAGGCCTTCAACTCAGGAGCATCCTTCTGTCTCTGTCTCCCAAATACTGTGATGACAAGTACAAATTACCATGCCCACCTCCTCCTTTTCTTCATTTAAATTTACTTAATTTTCATTTTGGGAATTATCTATCATCTGTCTATCTATCTATCTATCTATCTATCTATCTATCTATCTATCTATGTGTATTTGTTGTTTCATGTATGCCTGAGTATGTGTGGATATCAGACAAAAACATGTAGCCTATTTTTTTCTGTTATGTGGAAATAGGGGATTAAACTAAGGTCTTGGCAGCAAGCATCTTCACTGTCTGAGTCAACTTCACTACCTTGTTTTGTTTTTAAAAATTAAAAAAAAATTAAGAGTTAGAAAGGGAGGGTCTCACTCTACAGCATAGGCTTACCTGGAATTCACTGTGTAGCCCTGGCTGGCTTTGAACTTTAACATTCCTGCTTTAGCCTCCCAAGCTCTGGTACTACAGAAATACACCCCCACTATACCTGGAAAGTACTAGAATTTTGATGTCTTCTCATTTTATATTTATATAGACGCATATGCATATGTGAACACACATTCTTTGGGAGAGGACCCGTGTCTGTTGTTTTAAATGTTAAAAAGGTTTTTTTAAAATATACATTTTGTTTTACTTACTTAGTTTTTTAAAAAAATTCTTTATTAATTACACTTTATTCACTTTGTATTCTCCCTGTGGTTCCCTCCCTCCTCCTGTCCCAATCCCTCCCTTCCTCCACCCTCTGCATGCATGCCCCTCCCCAAGTCCTTTGATAGGGGAGGTCTTCTTTTTCTTCCTTCTGATCCTAGTCAATTAGGTCTCATCAGGAGTGGCTGCATTGTCTTCTTCTGTGGCCTGGTAATGCTGCTTCCCCCTCAGGGGGAGGTAATTAAAGAGCAGGCCAATCAGTTCATGTCAGAGACAGTCCCTGTTCCTATTACAATGGAACCCACTTGGATACTGAACTGCCATGGGCTACATCTGTGCAGGGGTCTTAGGTTATCTCCGTGTATCATCCTTGGTTGGAGTATCAGTCTCAGGAAAGACCCCTGTGCTCAGATTTTTTGGTTCTGTTGCTCTCCTTGTAGAGTTCCTGTCCTTTCCAGATCTTACTGTTTCCACTTCTTTCATAAGATTCCATGCACTCTGCCCAAAGGTTGCCCATAAGTCTCAGCATACTTACTTAGGTTTTAAAGTGCAAAACTAAAAACACAAATCTTGGTATGGCCTTAAATTAATTGTTTTTAGATTTCAGATATATTAACTAACATTGGCGTCAATCTTTCTGAAGAAGAATTTGAAAATGTATGGAATCTTGCATCAAAAAAACACTGGAAAGGAGAAGTTTCTGTGGAGACCATCAGGAATGTTCTAGATGAGTTGCAGCATATGGACAGAGTCAAGTGTAAAACAGCCATGTAATATTTTGGGAACTTACACATTTTAAGCAAAAGAGATTAAATCTGTGTTCGTATGAAATGTTCTGGTTTTTCTGTTATGTTGGAACTTGACTTTTTGATATAACTCATGTGCCCGTGTATAGGACTAATAAGTTAGATCTTGTGAACTTCATCTTCTTGTGAGTTCTAAAGCATCTGACTTGACAAATGCTAAGAAGAACCTTCCACCTCACCATGGTCACAGCTTAGAATGATGCTGAAACTTGATGTTTGGCAGGGTAAGAATGTCACCTGTTTTATTACATCTGATTTTTTTTTCTGTGATGCCAAGTTCATACAGTTTTGCCTGCAATGCTTTGTTACTGTGTTTAGGCCCTGATATGAAAAGATGCCTGTGTAGAGTGACTTCATGGATAAGCCTAGGTTACCAAATGAGACACTGTTTCAAAAACAAAAACAGAAAAAAATTTTGTAGTAACTTAAGAATTACAGAGAACTCATGAAAGTAGTACCCAGTAGTATGTAGCGGTGTGTGAGAATTTGTCCTTCGCGGCTGACAAAAGTAAAACGAGAGCCTCTCTTTCCAGGACTGGAGTCATTGGTAGCTTAATAGTTAGTGAGGTCATTCTATTAAATAAAACAGCAGATACCGTCACCTTCACCTCTGCTGCAGTAGTTACAAATTTATCAGACTACCCGTACAGCTGCTTATGTGTCTGTTGCTCATATTTCCATCCACCTATCCATGCATGTGTCAGAACAAGTTGCATATATTGTACTTCACTTCTCAATACAAACAACAAAACAAAACAAAAGGTCAATGGTCTCTCTTCCCCCACCTTACCTCTTCACTTCCCTCCCCAAGGTGTTGGTTCTAACCCAGGAGCTTTTGTACACCCAAATTGCTAATGACCATAGGACCAGGCCCCCCAGCTCTCAAAGTGGAAGTCTCAAAATCAGGAAAACTTTGATGTGCTAGTCAGGGTTCCCTCTTTATTATGGAGAAAGGGGATTTATTAGGATGATTTAGGTGCTGCAGTCCAGTTAATCCAACAATGGATAGCTGTACACAGAAAGTCCTAGAGTCCAGTAGCTGATCAGTCCACAAGGCTGGGTATCTCAGCTGATTTTAGTTTACACTTGAAATCCAGAATTCAGCAGAAGGTGTGGACTTGCTGGCAAGATGAGAAAGGGCAGGCAAAGAACAAAGTTTTCTTCCATGTTTTTATATAGGCTTCTATCTGAAGGTGTGGCCTAGACATAAGGTGTGTCTTCCTGACTCAGATCTAGATTAAAGGGATGTGTTTTCCTACATCAAAGGTCCAGATTCAAAGTGGATCTACCAACTTCAAATTATTTTTCAGATTATAATATAATTACATTATTCCTTCCCTTTCCTTTCTTCCCCTTAAATCCTCCTATATACCCCTCCTTGCTCTTTTTCAAATTTGTGGCCTCTTTTTTCATTGGTAGTTGTTACATGCACATATGTATATATATGTTCCTAAATATGACCTGTTCAGTCTGTATAAAGTTACTTGTGTGCATGTTTTCAGGGCTGACCAGTTGGTATTGGATAAACAACTGATGTGCTGTTCTTCCCTGGGGAGGACTTCTCCTGCTCTGGGCATCTTAGGGGCCTGTAGATTTTCGTGTGAGATTGAAGACTTGTGGTCATCTTTAGCATGTGTATTGCTGTCTATGTCTGTTGTTGTTCTTGTTCAGCTCATGATAAGCACAGGACTTTAAATATTGGCAATACTGTTAGGCTGTTGAGAGAGTAAGACTGAGAAGTTGAATTGCTAGCCTGTGGCTGCAAGTAGATCTTCCCATCTATCATACGGTGAGTGGAAAGTAAAGAGATGAAGCAGAGCTCATGGATTCTGAGGACAGCAGGCGTTGTCTTCTGAATTACAATGCCATTGTAAATCGCCTATCTTAACTTTTATTAGCTAGCTCTACTTTTGTATATTTTAGCTGTACAAAACAATTTTTATCTTTTGTTAAACTTAATAACACTTAATTAACAATTTGTTATTCAACCGTTTTGAACTGTAATTTGTCACAGGTGATAAAAAATGTACTAGGACATTCATGTTTATCTACTGGATTATGGTTAAAACCATTAAAGCAAAATCTTGTGGCTGAGGAGATAGCTTAGCCAAGCAAGCACAAGGAACTGAGTTCAATCACCAGCAGGTATATTGTCCTGTGTATTTGTAAACCTAGTGCTGGGGAAGGGGAGACAAGCAGAACCTGAGGCTTATTGTCAACTTAATCAGTAAGCTTCAGGTCCTAGAAAGTGACATTGCCTCAAAAATAGGGTAGATACCTGAGGAATGGCAGTTGAGTTGACCTGGTCTCCACATATATTTATACGTATGTGCCTCTCTCTCTCTCAAGCCCAGGTCTTACTCTGTAGCATAGGCTAGCTTGGAACTCACCATATACTGAAAGTTTACCTTGACCACACAGGAATCCTCCTGCCTTTGCTCTGGGGTGCTGATATTAGAGACATGGACCACCCTATTCAACTTCCTTCCTTCTTTTCATTAAAAAGTTATCAGGTCTGGCCTGACACCTTACTGGGTAAAGGCACTGATGTGCAAGACTGGAGACTTGATTCTGATTTTTGGAACCTATGTAAAGGTGAAGGGAGAGAACTCACTCTATAAAGTTGTCCTCCATATGTGGACCATGGCATGTGTGGCATCACAATATGTGTGTGCACCACACACACACACACACACACACACACACAAACACACTTTTTTTTTGTTTCTTTCTTTTTTTTTCAATGCAGTTTATTCAGGAACCTTGAACAATCATCTGACCCTGGGGAAAGCCAGCCCACAGCTTAAATAGCCTCTGGGTAGCCAACCCCAGCGTGCCACGTGTGCAATGCAGATAGGTCCACATACACAGAAGCAAGCCAGATCCTCAGCCTTAGCTAAATATGGAGTTGTTTGTGACAGAGAGCACTCACCATCGGGAAGGTGGACGGTGGAAACCAGCTCCATCTTTAAGGCATAGCATTCCGCAGCTCTCTACAGTTCCCCCTTTTTGTTTTAGACGCATCAGGCAAGAGTAGAGGTCTGATCTCTGATATTAGAAATAAATTGGGACTTTGTACTGATGTTTATTTAGGTGTCATCCACCCAAAGAGCATCAGACCCGTCTGATACCTTTTTCTCAGAGGCGGGACCTGGGGCATCAACCTGCATGCAATCAGACATGCTCTTCTCTGGGTCCAAAGCGGCTTACCCTGAGTGCAGTGCTTAGCCTCGCATCCTGAGCGTAACATTTTAGCTCCCATGCTTGGGGAGACTGTCCTGCTTCAATGGCTGTAAAGGCCTGAATGGTCATGGCTGCATTACGCTGTTGTGAGACTCTAATCTTGCATATACACCACAGGCAAACCAAGGAGACCAACACCAGAAGGCCTGCTAACGCTCCCATGCCCGCCCATTCCTTCAGATGATTCATGGCTGCAGCAATCCATGATGATAATCCTGACACACACACATTTTAAATGTGGTTGCTCACACCTGTGAAACAGGAGGATTGAGTCCATGGGCTGAATAAATATCCTGTTTCAACAAAATGGAACAAAGTGATACAAAACCTTACCATCCTCTTTCCTCTTCCCTTCCCTCATTTCCTTTCTTCCTACCTTCCATCCTTTCTTCTTCCCTTTCTTTCTTTTCTATTTTTTTTCTTTCTTTTTTTATGGAGAACTGGTTTTACATAGCCCAGGCTGGCTTTGAACTTGCCATGTAATAAGGGTGACCTTGAACTTCTCATGTTCCTGGATTTGCAGGTGTGTTCCACGTACCCGGATCCCATCCTTTGTTCTTTACTATCTTCCTATGTAGCCATGGCTGGCCTTAAACTCATGATCCTCCTGTCTCAGTCTCATGAGTATGTTTTCATGCCAGGCTACAGTGAGTCAGATAAAATCTTGGCAACTTACAATGATCTGATGTTGCTGCCAGTTATAGGGTAACTGGAACTTACAGTTAAGCTGTAGCTGGTGCTACAGAGTTTGAATCTACCGGGGAAGATCAAAGACTCGATTTAGATTGTAATTAGCTTATTTTATGGACGGTGCAGCTGACCTTAGTTCCCATGGCTAGATTGGGAACTTCGGCACAGTTACATGGGGAGGGGCGTTTAAAGGCAGGTCACAGTTACTTTCTTCTGTGGAATTTACAGCTATGTGAGGATCTGCCTCACTCCCCTATTCATAGCAACAAGTGGAGTTTACAGAAACCAGAGCAAGTGTTTAACCATTTCATAATTTCTCACAATTTTGTAGAGCGCCCAAGGAGTCAGCGTTGCTAGTAGCTTGTCTTTTAGGCATTTAGAATGGCTGCCTAGCCCAAAATGGAGTTTTCCTTAGCTGTCACAGTGGCAGTGCCTGGAGGCTCTTTCTGTCGGTTGGAGAACTGTTTGCTGTTGGCTGGCAGATGTTTGGCCTGAAATTCCTCCATGCCTCCTGGGTTGTTTACTAATATCCTATCAATTACAAGTTTCTTTGGTGAAGGCCAGTATCTTTGCTCTTGCTGATGTCTTATGTTTGCAGATGCAAGTTTGAAGAAACAGTCTTTGACCTCTGAATCAAGCTAACATGAACTGCAGCCATATTTGACTAATGACCTCATGAAAATTAGCCTCCGTGCACTCTTGGACTACCAATGTGAGACACTTTTTTTTGGGTGTGTGTATTTTTTTAATTTTATTTTTTTATTATTAGTTACATTTTATTAACTCTGTATCCCAGCTGTATCCCGCTCCCTCATTCCCTCCCAAACCCTCCTTCCCTCCCTCATCTACTCCCTGCCCCTTTCCAAGTGCACTGATTGGGGAGGACCTCCTCCCCTTTCATCTGACCCTATTTTATCAGGTAGCTTCAGGACTGGCTGCATAGTCCTCCTCTGTGGCCTAGTAGGACTGCTCCTCCCTTGGTGGGTGGGGAGGTCAAAGAGCCTGCCATTGCGTTCCTGTCAGAAATAGACCCTGTTCCCCTTACTATGGGAAACCAATTGGTTACTGAGCTACCACTGGCTTCATCCAAGCAGAGGTCCCAGGTTATATCCATATATGGTCCTTGGTGGAGTGTCATTCTCAAAAAAGACCCCTGTGCCCAGGTCCTTTTCCATGTCATACTAACTCCCCCTTCTTTCATATGATTCCCTGCACTTTGCCGCAGGGTTGGTTATGAATCTTAGTATCTGCTTTGATACACTGCTAGGTAGAGTCTCTCAGGGGCCCTCTGCGGTAGGCTCCTGTCCTGTTACTTGTTTTCTCCTATGTCCACTGCACATCTCATTTGTCTTTCTAAGTGAGGATTTGTTATCTTACCTCGTCTCGGCTTTCTTGTTTATCTTCTTTAGGTGTATAGACTTCATTATGTTTATCATATCTTGTAGGTCTATATAAGCGAGTATATACCATGTGTGTCTTTCTCCTTCTGGGATACCTCACTCAGAATAATCTTTTTTAGATCCCACCATTTGCCTGCAAATTTCATGATTTCCTCGTTTTTGATCATTGAGTAGTATTCCATTGTATAAAAATACCACAATTTCTGTATCCATTGCTCTGTTGATGGGCATCTGGGTTGTTTCCAGGTTCTGACTATTACAAATAAAGCTGCTACAAACATGGTTGAGCAAATGTCCTTGTGTACTTGAGCAAATTTTGGGTATATGCCTAGGAGTGGTATAGCTGGATCTTAAGGAAGCACTATTCCTAATTGTCTGAGAAAGCACCAGATTGACTTTCAAAGTGGTTGTACCAGTTTACATTCCCACCAGCAATGGAGGAGGGTTCCCCTTTCTCCACAACCTCTCCAGCATGTGTTGTCACTTGAGTTTTTGATCTTAGCCATTCTGACAGATGTAAGGTGAAATCTCAGGGTTGTTTTGATTTGCATCTCCCTGATGGCTAAGGATGTTGAGTGTCTCTTTTAAGTGTTTCTCTGCCATTCTATATTCCTCTACAGAGAATTCTCAGTTTAGCTCTGTACCCCATTTTTTTAATTTGGTTACTTGATTCATTGCTTTTTAACTTCTTTAGTTCTTTATATATGATGGATATCAGCCCTCTGTCAGATATAGGGTTGGTGAAGATCCTTTCCCAGTCTGCTGGCTGCTGGCTGTCGTTTTGTTCTGACAACAGGAGACACTTTTTTTTTTTTTTTAATGAGTGCATACTGACTTAGGCTGTGACAAGGCATATAGTGCTAGGGATTTGATTTTTTTTCTAACAGAATATGAACATCTTGTGACTCCTACTTTTTGCCTTTGAATTAATAAAGAAAAGAAAACCACAACTTCAATCAAGCTTTATGCCTCAGTGATTTCTAACTCTTCATTCAGTTCTTTTCCTACTATTTTCTGCAATGATATATTCTTTTCAAATTGTATTTATTCTGATACATAGCGCTGATTTCTTGATTTTAATTGTAGCCAATCACAGTCTCCAGCATGACACATTCTGCTAGTTCCATGCTTCACTTATTCTAACTGCAGAACAGTAATAATTTTGGTTCAATAATCAGACCCCTCCTGGGAGCAAACTGGGAGTATTGGATGTGAATAATACATCTGCTATTCTCTGGGTTTATGACTTTGAAAAGACATTTAACCTTAAAAGCTGTGACCTTTCAAAATGGAGATAACACTAACTATTTAATCAATTTTAAAGTCTGTTTTGATGTTTGGAGGAAGGTGTGTTAAGCACCCAGCATTGTTTTAGCTCAATACAATTTAATCAGAAGAGATCTTGTAGGCAGCACTATGTTTTCTGTTTGTTAATGCAGCCCCTGACTTCATTCTTATTTTATTAGCAGATGTCTGTTGATGAGTCAGATAAATTTGACCGTGCTCACTGTTTTACTGCTCGACTTGTCCTAGGTTTTAAAATCAACTTTTTATTTTAGTATATACTTTTTGTTACTGTTTAATTTTTTATTCCATTTATTTGTTATCTCTCTCTCTCTCTCTCTCTCTCTCTCTCTCTCTCTCTGCATGTGTGTACCTGTCTGAATGTTAGAGGACAGCTGGGGGAGTCATTTCTCTCTTTCCATGACTATACGTCATAGAGATTAAACTCAAATCAGTTTTGGCATCTAATGCCTTTACTCTCTGAGACATTTCACTGACCCCCAATTAATATTTTAATGGATTTAAACAAAAGGCAAATAGGGTTAGAGATGTAATTTGGTTGCTAGGTTCACATACTTATTTTTGAGACAGAATTTCAGGCAGCTCAGGCTGACTTTCAATCTGTTATGAGCCAAGCCTGACCGGAACTTCTGCGCTTTCTGCCTCCACCTCTTTTAAAACTACTTATTTATTTTATGTATGTCTGTGTTGCCTACTCATTTAGTGCCCTCAGAAGTCAGAAGAGGGCATCAGATCCCCTGAAACTGGAGTTACAGGGAGTTGTGGGCTGCCATGTGGGCACTGGGAACTGAACGTAGGTCCTCTGCAAGAGCAGCCAGTACTCTTGCATGCTGAAGCATCTTTCAAGCTTGCCTATCCATTTCTTAAGTAGTAGTTCAAAATCTAATTTTGCACTGTATTTCCAGAGGAAAATCATGTGTTTTTTTTTTCCTGTGAACTTACTTAGTTCCTCCTGTACCTTCACAAGATGATCCTTCTGTAAGTGATCTTCTCTCTATAGTACAATTTTCCTGACATAGTATAAATGAGACCGATCTAGCCCATTATTCATATTATTGTAGTTTGTAAAAAAAAAATTGTGGGATAATTAAGAGAAAATATTCTGATTAAAAAGTAATAATCTCAGAGGACTGGAAGAATAAAGAATTTATTCATGTCAAATCTCCACTAAGCTATTTATCAACCTGCATAAAACTTAAGTGTAAAAGTAGTTAAACCTTCTCTTTTCTTCCATGTGTACACTGGGGAATTGGTGATTACTTCTGAATTTAAGAATTTTTTTAGTATCAGCAGACATTTAGAGAGTCCTTAGCCAAGTGAAGAGTTGAGAAGGAAGGAAATGTCACATGGAGGCAAATAAAGATGAGACCTGACAAAGCAGATACTTGTCTCTGGCAACCTTAACAATGGCTGCTCTGATGCCTACAGAGGCAGTCACTGTTTCAAGCAAATAGGCAAACGAAAGATAATTTGTATTCAGAGAAAGTAAGAAAGTAAGCACAGAACAAACTCAATACACTTTTAAGAGGGAAGACAATGGCTCCCATATGTTTTTCCAGAACTGTTAGAGTCTGCTTGGTGTGGGAAGGAATCTGAACACCAGGGAGAAGGAAGTTGTAATACGGGAATTCCAGAAGAGTTTGGGGATGGGGAAAGGTACTGGGCTGCAAAGGATAGAGACAGAGGAGGCAGATGGTATCAAACATTCACCATCTGAGAGCAGGTAAAAATGAGAGTAAAAGAGCATGAGGAAGAAATGCATGTCTCAGTGGGTGGCATTTTGCCCAGAAAAATGAAACAGACTTTCAGACCTCTACTGTTTGTGATCATGCAGATGGCCACCCAGTTTTGGTTGTTCGTTTATTTTCTTCTTACTGTTTTTTGAGACAAGGCCTTTTGTAGCCCAGGTTGGCCATGAACTGGATGTATAGCCAAGGATAACCTAAAACCCCTATTCCCCCGGCTTCTGTCTCTCAAGTGCCAGCATTACAGATTTGAGCCACCATGCCCATTTCATTTATTTTCTTCACAGGCATCTGTTAGATTTGAAAAAGTGATTTTTTTTTTTAGGGATTGCATTTTGCCTGTAGATGGTAGAAAGGAGGGTCAAAGGAACTAAGTAACGCAAAGGACGCTACTGCAGTAATGTTCCGTGGAGACAAAGATGGGTAAGGAGAAAATTTGTAGGATGACACTGAGTGGAGTGGCTGTGGGCCTTCCCAGTGAAGCAGGACAGTTTGAAGAAGGACTATGAGATAAACAAAAGCTAAAAAGAAAGTCATGTGACTAAAGACCTTGCAAATAAGTTTCTGGGGGTGGAATTGTTGTAAGTTATTACAACCAATAGTTGATGCTCATTACACCATTTCAGACGTGACAAGGAGATGAATTCATGAAGGATTGATGGATGTTGATATGACCCAATCAACTATTGCCAGGAGAGAGATGGAGAGAGAGAAAATGGGGGGAGAGAGAGAAGGGGAGAAAGTAATAAAGGGAGGGAAGAGAGGGATGAGAGGGAAAAAGGTAGAGAGAAGGAGGAAGGAGAGGGAGAGACAGATATCTGGATCCAGAATTCATGTTAAATTAAAATTATGATGAAATATAATATGACTTTAGAAAATGCATATACACATAAGTTTTGTCGTGTGATATGCAACTCCCTAACCCACAGATACATTTCTCGACTTGCTGAATATTAAAATAACTCCAACTCCAAAACATTTAATCCACAGGTAGAGTTACTATAGGTTTCCTTATTGTCCCTTACTTCCTCCTCCCATCACTGCCTGCCTCTGTCTCTCTCTGCTTCCTTCTATATGTATGTCTATGTGACTAATTAGTACTTATCTATTTTGGTTACATATCTTTCTTTTTTTTAAATTCACTTCTCTAAATGGAGGGCCAAAGAGAAGTGTTTCTCCATTTCTAACAGTAGAGGGCACCCTAGCATTTCCAAACTTACCGGTCAACCTTAGCTGACTGTATAGAATGAATGCAGTCAGCTCAATTTTGCTTTCTGATAAAAAGAGAGTGCTTAAACTGGAGGAAGGAGACCACTTCATACCACCTTAGGAAAATACAGAGTGATCCAGGAAATTTACTTAAACATTATTTATTGATAGTAATTAGTGTGGAAATAAACATTTCAAACAAGATAGAACATGGGAACCATATTTTATTTTTTAAATTTGGACAGGGTACATCTATGTAGCTGGGGTAGGCTTGGAATTCATTGTATAGACCAGGATGGCCTTGAGCTCACAATTCATCTGCATCAGTTTTCTTAGTGCTGGGAAATAATGTTGCTAAAGCGTTTGGGACAGCCTTATTAATTAAAATACATCCAATTGGCAAAACTTCCAAGAAGCTAGTGTTTCTTAGCTCAGGTAAATAAACAAGGAGTTTTAAAAAATAACACTCTAAGAAAAATGGGAAACTTGGCAGAAATGTTACGTGGGACAGTGAAGGATACTTTCATTTTATGTAATAATCACTCATGAAAAACCACTGTCAGGCAAGAAGAGCGGGCTACTTAAAGGTTAACACTCCAGTCATAAACTAGAAGGGCATTTTTTCTCTGATGAAACATTTACAATAATAAACCTGTAAAAAATAATGGGATCTATTTAAAGCTCATTTATTTCCCAGCTAAGTGGCAATTTCCCATCACTCAAAATGCTAATATTTCCCCCTGAAGCCCTAGGGGTAAGCCAACTTATGTATGTTCATTAAAAAAAAAAACTGGTTAAAATAAGCAGGTGATTCTGTTTTAATAATATCTATCCCACCAGCAATAAGAGAGTCTCAGTTGGAAATAAATACATCAACAAACAGATTTTCCTTAAAGCACACAGGGTCTCTTATCATTCCCAGATTAGCAAATTAGCATGATGCTATTGGAAGAGCTAATTAAAACGTGTGTTTAGAGTGGAGAATGTTTCCTTGGAGTCACCTGGAGCTCAGCTTGTTTCCCACCTGTAACCTCGCTGCTAGATCCCTCTTCTGTGGTCAGGGTGAAGAGTCGTATTCTGCTTTGGAGTAACTCTGATGCCGCATTAATATGCAACTCATCAGTAACATTTATCTTGTAAACCGGGCATTCCCCACCGCTAGCTGTATTACTAAGGGTTCACTGGAGGAACAGAACTAATGGGATGGAAAAAAGGCATGTAAGAATTTATTGTTCATTCTTATTAAAATAGCAACATCATTTGGGTCACATGGGAGAGGGTGGGATTCTGTAGCTGCTTGGTCTTGAGGCTGGGTGCCTCAGCGGTTGGAAGAGTCCCACAGTGTTCTCTTTTACTGGGAGGCTGACTACCTGGAAGTCTTCCAGTCTACTAGGCTGGTTGCTTCAGCAGTTCCAATCTTTGCCCCAACCCTAACAAATTGCTGTTCCTTTGTCCACAAGGAAAGTGTGAAAGTGCTAGTTCTGATAGCAGTGAAGGAATTGTCACCATCAGCAACAGGGCAAATTAACTCAAGAGGAAAGGCCAAGCCAACAAAAAGATGAAATGATCTTTCCTTCGTTACGTTCTTCTGTTATCTGGGCTGCTGCCATAAGGTACACTCATATAGGCCTGAGTGTTCCAAAGTCTCTCACTCTCTGCACATTGTCCATTTGAGGGTCTCCATATTAGTTCCCATCTATTACAAGAGGAAGCTTCTCTGGTGATGGCTGAGTGAGGCATTGATCTGTGGATACGGTAGAATGTCATTAGGAGCCATTTTATTCCTATACCTTCTGGCAGAATAATAATATTTGGTGTTTCCCTAGGCCCATGGTCTACCTAGTCTCAGGTTCTTGGACACTTTAGCAGTGTCATGTATGGGTTCTATCTGATGGAGTGGGCCCTTAATCCAGTCAGATGCTGGTGGCCACTGCCACCATGCATGAGTGTGTCATGCATGCAGATCACCACTGTAAATCTCAGGGTTTGCCGCTCAGCTGGTGTTTACCTTTGTCGTTGGTAGCTGTCAGAGTGCCTTCTAGTACCACGAACACTACTTAGTAGAGATAAAGTCTCTAGGTAGTCATCAGCTACGCTTCTCCATGTTCAGTGAGTTACGTGTATGTTGTCTTGAGTGATAGGGTTTTGCAATCAGTTTTTGGAGAGTATCCAATAGCCTTGGCAATAGACTGGATTGTCTGGGGGTTTCACTGGTACTCCTTTGGCCAGCAACTCAATTAGATGTAACTCATCCCTAGCACTGGAGGTTTCATTTGGTGATAGGAGATGTCCACTTGGGGCTCTGCCTTCCCTGTTATGTAGTGACTCCATTTACTCTTTTTCCTCTTCAGATGTATTTTTTTAAAAATATATTTATTCACTTTACATCCCAGTTGTAGCCATCTCCCTCCTCTTCTCCCAGTCCCACACTTCCTCTCTTCTCTCTCCTCCCTTATTCCTCAGAAAAGGGAGCCCCCTACCCACCTATCCTAGCTCATCACATGAGGACTGAGCGCATCCTCTTCCATTGTGGTCTGGTAAGGAAGTCTCATTAGGGAGAGGTGATCAGGAAGCAGGCAACAGCGTCCATGACAGCGACAGCCCCCACCCCCCTTACTAGTGGACGCACATGAAGCCTGAGCTGCCCATTGGCTACATATATGTAGGGGACCTAGGTCCAGTTCATGCATGGTCCTTGGTTGGTGCTTCAGACTCCACAGGCCCCTCTGGGCCCTGGTTAGTTGGCTTTGTTGGTCTTCTTGTGGAGCTCCTGTCACCTCTAGGTCCTTTTATTTTTCTCCCAACTTTTCCACTAGGCTCCCTATGCTTTGCCCAATGTTTATGTGAGTCTTAGCATCTGTTTTGACCATGCTGAGAACCCCAGTATCTTAGCCTCAAAGGAGTGGCAAAACCTTACCCAGATGAAGCTCAAGAAAAATGGCAACACTTCTCCCCAGGATCTGACTGTTTATGAACAATTGCTCAGTATATGCAAAGACTAGCAACTATAGTTTTAATCTTTCCAGAAGTTCACAGCTGGAGATTACAGGTCTACAGAGACCTACTCCTCAGGCTAGTAAACCCCTCTCCTTTCTCTGTACTCAATAAACACAATGAGGCTTGGGTTTTGATGGTAGCAAAATCCTACCTGAGTCCATCTCATCCCAGATTTAGTGTCCAGCTTTACTTGTCCTTTTTTCATTCCCTTGTCATCTCCAGTCAGGGTTCCAGGACTCAAGCTAACATACAAGACAGTTGTTATACATGTAAAATGTAATGTAACATAGAGCATAGCGACATTGGCTGGAAAGTCAATGTGAGTCTCACCCAGCTGAACTAGGAGTCTAGAAGTGAAAATAACACATGAGTTGTTTTTTTTTTCCAGGTAGCAAGGAGTTGTGAGAAGGAAGGATGGGCACTGAGGGAAACATGCCACAGTGGATTTGTGGCATATTATTAGTATCAGTGTAGTTTCAGGAGTTAACATGGGGATTCCAGAATGATGTATAGAGATCTAAATGACCAGCATTGCAAGATAGTGGCATTCATATCTTGATGGTAACTGTTCAACAGGAGAAAAATTAATGCCTGATACTGAAAATGTATCCAATATTATGGTTAGGTATTTGACTCTTGAGTGCTTCTCTACCCCACTAGTTTCCAAATAATTGAGATAGAGACATGCCAGATTTATAAAAGCTTTAAAGCACAGTAACTAGGCAGGTATCAACTTTCTACACTATTTTGCTATTTCTCAGCTATACCTCCCATATTACTTGCCTTAATCATTCCTGTCTGGGCTGTTTCTATCCTATCAGGCCATGTGCTCATGGTCTTTACTGCCCCATGGCAACTTCCTTCTCTCCAGCTTCCTCTCCTCTTGCTATATCTTCCACTTCTTTTCTCTTCCTCTCTTCTTCATAGTCCCTCTTAGACCCCAAGCCTGGGGACCTAAGCTCTGTTTACCTCTTTTCTGCCCAGTTACAGGATCAGCAACTCTATTAACCATCAACTTTAACCTAGGTTAAAGTTTAACCTAAGGACTGCCTACGTGAGAATGTGCTTGTGTGGGCAGCAAGCAGATCTTGGGGACCAGTAATTAGCATTAGAATTCATAATGCCAGACCAACCTCCAACAACCCAACTTCCCATGGTTAATGAGGTCATGGATGTTAGAAGAGAATCTGCTACCATCACTTTATAAAACCAGCATAGTTCCTAACAGCATTCTAAATACTTGTCCTTATTCTCACAGATAAGTATAATTCTTACCCTTTACCAAAGGAACTTCTCTTCGAAGCAGGTGGAGACCATTACAGGAAGCTACAACTCATCAAATGCAGAGAACAACTGGACATGGGTGCCCGTGATCAGTGGGCACCAACGAATACAGCTACAATACAATAAAATCCTGTAGCCTTCCCCTAAGGCTCACGGAACATTGTGAAAAAGGTGACAGAAAGATTTTAAGAGCCACAATCTGCTGTGAGATTGTGTCTTCCAGGAAAGATAGAAATGGCATGGATGCTTCACAGGGATAGCTCTACAATATGACTGCCCACACAAAACCAGAACAAGGACATCACCAATAGACATTTTAACCTGGAAGCAGAGAATATCGCAGGTCTTCATGCCCCCAAAGAACTACAAGTAACTAAGAAGTGAGAGCAGGGATAATATAATTCCCAAGGATGAGATGAGCCCTGTAATTGGTTATCTAATACCATTTGTTTAGCTTTGTAATCACACATATACAAGTAAGATTAAATAGGCTGTACAGGTGTGTGTGTAAAATAATACAACAACAACAATAAAAAGAGACAATGAATTTGAATGGGAGCAAGCGGGGCATGAAAGGGGCTGAAAAGAAATGATGCAATTTTATTTTAATTCAAAAATAACTAATACAGGATAAACAACTAAAATCTGTACACCTTAAGGAGCTAAGCGAGAAGGAGGACCCCGGGTAAGATGATCAATCTTCACTCAGAAGGACAAACGGGATGGACATTGGAAGAAGGAGAAAACAGGGAACAGGACAGACGCCTACCACAGAGGGCCTCTGAAAGGCTCTACCCTGCAGGGTATCAAAACAGATACTGACACTCATAACCAAACTTTGGGCAGAGTGCAGGGAATCTTATGAAAGAAGGGGTTGATAGTAAGACCTGGAGGGGACAGGATTCCCACAGGGATAGCAGCAGAACCAAAATATCTGGGCCCAGGCATCTTTTGTGAGACTGTTACTCCAACCAAGGACAATTCATGGAGATAACCTAGAACCCCTGCTCAGATGTAGCTCATGGAAGCTTGGTCTCCAAGTGGGTACCCTAGTAAGGGGAACAGGGACTGTCTCTGACATGAACCCAGTGGCTGGCTCTTTGTTCACCTCCCCCTAAAGGGGGAGAAACTTGCCAGGCCACAGAGGAGGACAATACAGCCAGTCCTGATGAGACCTGATAAACCAGGGTCAGATGGAAGGGGAAGGGGGGAAGGACCTCCCCTATCAGAGGACTTGGAGAGGGGCATGTGAAGAGATGAAGGAGGGAGGGTAGTGAGGGAGGAGGCTACAGCTGGGATACAAAATGAATAAACTGTAATTAATATATAAAAAATAAAAATTTAAACAAAACAACAAATATTTATTTAAAAAAGACTGTTGGCAGCACTTGGGAGGCCGAGACAGGTGGATCTCAGTTTGAGGGCAGCCTGGTCTACAGAGTGAGTTCCAGTACTACACAGAGAGACCTCATCTCAAAAAGCCATAAAAGAAAAACAAAAAGAAAAACAAACAAACGAGACTGTTGGAAAGCTTAAACCAAGCCTTGGAATCAGAGACTAGGGAACTAAAGGAATGCCAAGAAATTTTGTAATTTTTTGAAAGGATACATTGTTGCCTAAGAATGCTTTGAGTTAATCTTTTATGTGTTTTAACTACAAAAGGGCTTTGAAACAGGAAGAGTTCAGTTCCCAATAAACACTGAAAGGTCTTTCATGACTGAAGTCTGAAAAATGATGCTATTTAGAACCTTTCTTGGTTGTTCAGCTGTAATTAGTTGTGAAAGATACCACCAATCCTGAAGATAACTTAGTTTCAGAAGATAATTTAGTTGGTAGGAGATATTGCCAGCCAATTATGTAAAAAAAAAAAAAACATAATTGTGTGAATTGCAGAATATGAACAAAAATTGAAATAATGAGAATATTTGGTTACCTGCAGCTCACAATATACGTTCTAAAATACTGGTCCAGTTAACCACTCATGTTGGTGGAAAATGCTAAGGGAACTTGGTTTATTAAATTCCACATTGTTAAAATGGATTCCTGTGTTGGTTATATAATGCTGAGTTGCCATTGTATGACATATATATTTGAGAATGTTATCAATGTAGTTTGATCATATTTACCTAACTCCTCTCACATCCATCTACCCAACTTTAAATTTTCTCCTCTTTCCCCCTCCTTCTCTTGTCTAGATTTTGTTGCCCAGTTATCCTTGAAAGCAGGGCCTGCATGGAAGTGTGGCCAACCTACCAGGAAACATGATATAACATAAAACTGACTCTCATTCTCTCAGAAGATATCAAATGTTAGGGGCTTCACAGCTAGTGGTGGGATCTCATACCCCTCCCCTCCCCAACTCCATGCTGGGATTTTGCCTGGCTTATACCAGTTTTGTGCTCACTGTCACAATCTCTGAAAGTTCATATGTGTAACTGCCCCGTTGTGTCCAGAAAACACTTTTTCCTTGAATTTATCCAGCGCTTTCTAGCTTTTACTATCTTTCATCCTCTTCTGTAAAGAATCCCGAGCCTTGTGGCAGAAAAGTGATATAATATCCCATTGAGAACTGAACATGCCATTTCTTATTCTCTGCATTTTCAGTTGTGGTCTTTGTGTTAATTGCCATCTTCTGCAAGGAGAAGTATCTCTGAAGAGGGTTGTGAAGTGCACTAACCTGCAAGTATTGCAATAAGTCACTAGGAGTAATTTAAAAGTTATATCCATTTAGCAGAATGTCATTAAATTCTTCCTTAGGGCCTTATCTAGACACAGGTTCTTAGATGCATAACAATTGTATGGATGGATTATATCTCACGGAGCATGTTTCAGATCTAATCAGAAAGTGCTTACTTACACTGGTAATATTTGTGCCACTGTTGAACCAGTGGGCATATCTCATCAGGCTAGTCATTTTTGTAGCTTCCATGTTTGACAACTGGGTGAGAATGATGGCTACTTTTCTCTTCTGTGGCGTACATAGTGCCTTCCAGGACCGTGGTTGCTTCAGATAGCTTTTCAACAGTTCAGGTTCATCTGTCCAGGGAAGGATCCCTACAGGCTCAGCTGTTCTACATTAATTAAGAATCAAGGCAATTTCCCACAGCATTCCCACAGGCCAATCTGAACTGAGCAATGCTTCAACTAATGCTCCTTTCTCAAGTGACCCTAGACTGTGTTGGGTTGACAGTTAAACTAGGATGTCTGTGATGGATCTATTAATTTATATACATGGCTTCTTATATTTTCACTTTTAAAACATGTACCTTATAATAAATAATTGTGTAACAAATGATTTTAACTAAATGCATTATTTTTTCCTTTTATAAAAAAATAGATACTTTTCTACTGATTATAACTTCCTCTCCTTCTTCCCAATTCCTCCCCATCTCCTCAAATATCTGGATCTACTCTTTTTCTGTCTCTTGTTAGAAAAGGAACAGGCTTCTAAGGGATAACAAAAAAAATAACAAAATAAAATATGATAAATCAAAGGTGGACAAGACAAATGACGGAAGGGAAAGAACCCAAGTGAAGACACAGAATCAGAGACACTCAGGGTCACACTCTCAGGAGTTCCATGGAAACGCCCAACTGGAAACCATAACATAAAATAAGCAGAGGACCTAGTGCAGACTCACGTGCACACTTGCCACTCCAGTCTCGATGAGTTCATGTAAGCTTTGCTTATGATGATTTAGAGTGCCTTCTCGTTTTTGGTGTCCCCTGTCCCCTCTTGTTATTACACCCTTCCTGCCTCCTCTTCTGTGGGATTCCCTAAGCTCTGAGGGGGAGGAGTTTGATGAAGACATCTCATTTACAGCTGAGTATACTAAAGTCTCTCACTTTCTATGTAATGTCTGGCTGTGGGTCTCTATATTTGTTCCCATCTGCAGCAGAAGGAAGCTTCTGTGCTGTTGACTCAGCAAGGCACTGATCTGTAAGTACATGAGCATAGCAGAATGTCATTAGAAGTCATTTTGTCAGTATGCGGTTTTTGTTTTGTTTTAGACTAGTAGTATTTGGTTTTACCCTAGGTCCCAGGGTTATCTAGTCTCTTGTTCTTGCTCACTCAAGCACTGTAGGTTATGGGTTTGATCTTGTGATGTGGGCCTTCAGTCAAATCAGATATTGGTTAGTTGCTTTCACAAACTTTGTGCCACAGTTGCACTAGCGTATTCTGCAGGCAGGATACCATTGTGGATCAAAGGGTTTGTGGTTTGGTGCTTGCATCTCTCTTATGGTGGTGTGCAAAGTACCTTCCAGTGCCAAAGATGCTAGAACATAGAGATGAAGGCTTTATGTATGCACCAGCTCAATTTTTTCATATTTAGTAAGTTGTGGTGGGTATTGTCTTCAGCAAAAGGGCCTTCTATCAGTGTGGAGAAAAACCTGTTGTCTTGGCAGTAGCCTGGGTTGTATGGGGATTCCCCTGGGACACTTTTGGCCAATAACTCAATTAGGTGTAATACAATTGTGGTATTACAAACTTCATTTGGTGACAAGAGATGGATGGTTGGGGCTCTGTCTCCCCCATTATTTGGTGATTTCATTTAGATTGCCTTTATATATGTATATCTTTTAGAAAGCTTCTACTGGATTAGGTTTCCATACTATCCCTCAAAACGCTTTTAATTTTAGTTCTCTCTCTCTCTCTCTATTCCCCCTTCATCCTGCTCTTTCCTTTCCATCACCACTTGATCCTCCTATCCTAGCCACCACCCTCATTCATCTGAAACTATCTATTCTATTTCCTTTTCCAATGAGATCTCTCTGTAGCCTCTAGTCTTCCTATGTTCTGTGGTTCTATGGATTGAAACATGATTATCATTGACTTAACAGCTAATATCAACATATAAGTGAATTCATACCACATTTGTCTTTCTGGCTCTGGTTAACTCACTCAGGATGATTTTTTTCTAATTCCATGTCTTTATTTTATTTTATTATTTTATTTTGGTTTTTTTTTAGCAGCCTACTTGTGTAAATGTACCTGTACTGAATGTATGTCAACTTGACATACATCATCTCAGAGGGAGGGAACCTCAATTGAGAAAATGCTCCTGTAAGATCAGGCTGTAGTCAAGCCTGTATAAGACACTTTCTACAATAATGTTTGATGGGTGAGAGTCCAGCCTATTGTGGGTGGATGGTGACATTCCTGGGCTGGTTGAAAACAGACTGTGCAAGACATGAGGAGCAAGCCAATAAGCAGAACCCCTCCATGGCCTCTGCATAAGTTCCTGCTTCCAGGTTCCTGCCCTGCTTGAGTTCCTGTCGTGACTCAATGATGAACAGTGAGATGGAAGTGTATGCTGAACAAAGCCTTTTCTTCATAAGTTGCTTTGGTTATGGTATTTCATTACAGTAATAGTAGCCCAAACTAAGACAGTGACATTTTCTTTACCCATTCTTCCAGTAAGGGACATCTAGGTTGATTACAATTTTTGATATCATCAGTAGAGAAACAATGAATAAGACTGAGCAAGTGCCTTTGTGTTAGGATTATTCATTCTTTGGATATATGCTCAAGAGTAGTATAGCTGGATTTTGAGGTAGATTGATTCCCATCTTTCATACCAATTGCCATGGTGGCTGCTCACGTTTGCACTCCAACCAGCAACTGATGAGTGTTCCCCTTACTCTACATCCTTGCCAGCATGAGCTGTCATTTGTTTTATTAATTTTAGCAATTTTGACAGGTGTAAGATGAACTCTCAAAAAAGTTCTAATTTGCATTACCCTGAAGGGTTAGAATGTTGAGCATTTCTTTGTTTCTCAGCCATTTGAGTGTCTTGTATTGAGAGTTCTCTGTTTAGATCTGTGTCCCATCTTTTTATAGAGCTGTAGATGAGAATGGGGGATTGGAGGAACAGAAGGAAAGGTGAATATTTACAGTTTGTCTACCTACCTGCTTCCCTAGTAGAGTGGTCTGTGAGTTTTCAGGGAGGGCTTGCTGGATTTGAGGGCTGGGGTAAAGCAATGAGTTGTGGCTAGGGTGGGGCTAGGAGGTAAAGGTCTGTGAAATCCCATAGACATCAACCACCCTTGGCATATTAGGTTGCAGTCTAGGCACATCTTCTTTTGAGGCTAAACAAGGCAGCACAGTTTGGGGAAAGGGTGCCAAAATCAGGCAACAGAGTTGGGGACATCTCCCTGCTCCCACTGTTAGGTGAAGACTAAGATACACAACTGTTACATATGACAGAGGGCCTAGGTCAGTCCTCTGCATGCTCTCAGGTTGGTGGTTTAGTGTCTCTGAGTTAGTTGTTAGAAGTTAGTTGATTCTGTCTGCTTTTTTGAGGTGTCCTTGAATCCTCTGGCTGATGTAATTCCTGCTCCCTGTCTTCCGCAGGATTCCCCAGGCTCTGCATAACGTTTGTCTGTGGGTCTCTGCAGGTGTTTCCATCAGTTCCCGGGTAGAGCCTCCCTGATGATGGTTGTGCTAGGCTCCTGTATTTAAATATAGTAGAATATCATTAATAGTATCAGGGGTGGGCTCCCTCTCATGGCATGGATCTTAAACTGGTTGAGCCATTGTTTGGCCATTCTCCAAATTTCTGCTCCATCTTTATTCCTGTACATGTAGTAGGTAGAACACATTGTGGGTGGGTTGGTGTCCCAATCGCCCCATTGGAAGTCTTGGAGATGGCCAGTTCAGGCTGTGTATCCCCCATTGCTAAGAGTTTTAGCTGGGTTCACCCTCTGGTTCCTGGGAGTTTCCATTGCCTTAATTTTCTAGTTTGTCCCAGAGATGACTCCCGTTCTAGTTGTCTTTCCCAGCACTCTTTCCCTTCATCCTCTCCCAACCTGATCCTCTCTGTTCCCATGCCCACCCTCTCCCCTGTAATTAGGTGTATATGCCTATGTGTGCATTTATGTCTAGGTCCAGATGGTCTGCAGTTCTTTTCTCAGGCACAAACCCTGACATACATGACCCAGGCTTTTTGAAAACTGCTGACACAAGATAAGGCCTAAGAGAAATGTTCTCTGGGGCAAAACAAGACCACAAAGACAAAGAGGTGAAAAAGGAGGAACTCAGAAAAAGGGCCCGAGGGACTGCTCAAGCTCTTCGTACAGAGTTATCATTAGTAGCCAATCAATATATAAACAGTGAGGAAAAAAAAAATCGTTCCTGAACTGGTCTCAGTCTATGTCTCTGTCTAAAAATAATCTTTCCAGGAGCTTGTGAGAGCCACAGCTGCACTGGCCACAGAAGGTATGCGCACATGAATGCAGTGCCTTTGGGGGCCAAAGGCATACCTGGTTGATGTGGGTGCTGGGAACTGAACTTGGGTCTTCGTTAAGGACAGTCTGTACCCTTAATAACTGAGCCATCTCTCCAGGTACCTCTCTAAAGTCCTACAATGTAATTGGATTCCAGGAAGCGCTCATCACAGACTCACAGGCTGTTTGAGAAGTGGCTAGGCTACATACAGTTTTTCCTTTCCCTCTTTTTAAGAGAAGAGCTCACTACGTGACCCTGACTTGTCTACAGTTTGCTCTTCTGTCCTTGATAGTCTTGAATTTATGGACTTCCGTATTTATTTGGAATGTTTGTGTATATGTACATGCTTGTAAAGACTAGAAGTCAATGCCAGGTGTTTTCCTATATCTCTACCTTACTTGAAAAGTATTTTTACATCTATCCATCTCTCTGTCTGTCTGTCTCTCATTTATCTGTTATCTATCTATTAGTGTGTGTGTGTGTGTGTGTGTGTGTGTGTGTGTGTATGTATGTGTTTGTGCATGCATACCCTGGTGTATATATGGAAATCAGAAGATTCTTCTCAGAAACCGCTTCTTTCTTCCCACTACAGTAAGTTTCTGGGGATGGAAGCTATGTTATTAGGCTTGGCAGAAAGTGACTTTATCCACAGAGCCAGCTCACTAGCCTGTTTTCCTCATTCATTTCACACTGAACTAGAAGCTAACCGACTGGCTAGACTACCTTGTCAGAAAGCTCCAGGGATCCTCTTGTCTCTTCTCCCACTAGTGCTGGGCTTACTGTTGTGTGCCTTCGCTGGACTCTTAAAATACGTGTGTGTTGAGAATCTGAAATCAGGTCCTCATATTTGAACAGCAACTACCTTACAGACTGAGGCATCTCCTCAGCCCATTTTATTTATTTTCCCTGTGCTTGGGAACAAACTCAGGGCCTCATTCAAATTAGGCATGTACTCTGCCGCTGAGCTACCCCAGCCCTTGTCTTAGTTTTTTTTTTTTTTTTTTGTCAGCATAGATGCCCTTTAGGTATTCTAACTATGGAAATTAAAAAACTTATTTTTATTATGGAACCATTTTAATATACCTTAAAGTAGAACAAGTTCTATGTGTGCTGGCTTCAGCCAAGTTCACCCCACACCAGCGTATGTTGGTGTCATCTATTTCTATTTAATATGTTATTCCTTCTTCTATTTAACTTGAAATTTTTTGAAGTGAACCCTAGGCCAATCATCATTTTATCTTTGTTTTTAGCAAAATAATGATTATTTTAACTTACTAAAGCCTAACTTGGGAGAAAAGGAAGTTTTATGTTGGGAAGTTCCACTGTGTCAGAACTCTTTGTCAAGTACTTTGAATTTCCTTGCTATCTTTTCACCATCCCAAAAGGTAGGTATGAATTGTTCTCACTTTTCTGAAGTTCTAGGAAGTAAAATAAACTGACAGAGGTTTCACAACTAGGGAGATATGCAATGGAGACTGCTTTTTCTTTGTCTCTTAAAGCTTATCCCTTAGCCAGCCATTGCACAAAAAAATGGCTCATTCAAATCTTGCTTTTGATTAACTCAAAATCAATGAAGTGGAAATCATTAGCCCTCATTTTTTCATACTTTCCTTGTTGGAGGTAAATCACATTTTTACTTGGGGGGAGGATTTTACAAAGGGTGTGATCACTGTGAGTGCTTATCTGTCATTTTATTATGTATGTAAAGATGCTATAATAAAAAGACAAAAGGAAAAAAATGAGGCTTTGTACATACTTCTGAAAACAAAACCTAGAAGGTATGTGACTTGTCTATGAATCTTTAGGCAAGTTACTCCGCCTATGGTTCTTATCTATTATGAACGCCAAGAAAAGTCTGAGACGAGTCAGCTCTGTGGAGAGGGCTGAGCATACGGGATACTCTCCTCTCCCTTCCTCTTTGTCCTTGCTTCCACAGCTTTGGTGTTTTCTTTCTGCTCTCTTCCATTTACAGGCTATGCTACTCAGTGGAGGTGGCATTTGTAGTCACATATTCTGGGTCTCTTTGCTGAGAATTTGTGCTGGCTTAGCTTCCCTTTCTTCCCCTTCTTTCATTCAATATTTTAAAGTGACAAGACCTGGTTACTACCGTATATTAATGTCATAGGTTATTCTCACTGCAGTTTTTCACAGAAGCTGACTGAAGCTCTTGCAGGAAGTTGGCAGGGAATAAATGATCTCTCCTATGATTGAGTGTTACGTTCTCTAGAGGATTATGAAGTAGTATGTGCTCCTGTAGTCATACCACATTCTTGTCATCATTGTGTTGTCAATTTCATTTAAGGCTGAGAACATCTGAGGAATACATGGAGTGGCCAAAGAAAGGGCCACACTGGCTAATGGAGATGTAGTCTAGCATTGTCTTTGCACAATAAGGAGCCTATAAGGAGGCTTTATCTTGGCAACTTTCTGTGAAGGCCTCTTCAAGTGCCTCCTATTAAAAAGTCTTTTCATCAGTACAACCAACATTATCAATGATTAAAATGTCATAAACCTCACAGCTCTCTGTTGGATTCATCATATAGATGAATGAATGCTAAGGTTTTTATGGTCTGAGATGGAAGCTAATTTTTCTGGTTGCCATTGGAAACAGTTTAGACCTCTCCAAACACCGAATAAGCTCTTCAGGTCAATGCAGCTCATTTATATTGTGACTACTGAATGGATCAAATTGGATTAAGCACTCTTTTATACAGAACTGAAAAGAACATTTTGTCAGAAATTGGCACATTATCAGTTGGCACAAGTGAGCTTACACAAAGAGGTTAGACATCCATGTGCGCTGTGTTTAGGCCTACTCGGAAGACAGGAAGTTAAGGGGGCGTGGGAAGGGAAAGCAACCTTCATTGTGGGATCCGGTTCCTGAAGTTGGGAATGAGGAATCTTAGCATGATGAACATTTTCTGTAAAGGTTGATGACACCTTAAGGGAAAAACTGTAATAAGAATAATCTATGAAATTAATATACAGTAGAGGACAATAGTCCTTGTATTTAGATTTTTTTTTTCATTTAAGAATGTTAGAATAGGGCTGAAAGTATGTCTCAGTGTTTAAGGGTACTTTCAGAGGACTTAAGTTCATTTCCCAGCACTAGCATCAGTCAGGTGGCTCACAACTGACTGTGACTTCAGTTCAGAGTCACAGTCTGTGCTGATCACCTCTTCTGGCTTCTACACACACACACACACACACACACACACACACACACACACACACTAAAATAATAATAAACCATGTTTAAGACATAACATTTCTTTTTCAGATACTTTCTAGGACTATCACAAACAAGACTATTAACATTGCTTATTATGCCATTACTATGCGGTTTTTATTACTATTGATAAAGAGCATGAATGGGCTGGACCTAGGCCCAGGACAAATATGTAACTGACGCCAGCTTGGTCTTCATGTGGTCCCTTAGCAAGTAGGGTGGGGGTTGTATCCTACATGGACTTGGTTGCCTGCTTTTGGATCCCTTTCCCCCAGCTGTGCTGCCCTGTCTGGCCTCAGTGGAAGAGGATGTGCATCTTGATGCGACTTGATGTGCTGGGGTGGGTTTTTAAGGGGGCCTCCTTTTCTGAGGAGAAGGGGAGAGGGGAAAGGAGGAAGTGGAAGTGGGGATGGTGGAACCAGGAGGCGAGGAGGGAGGGGGCTGTTATCAGGAAGTAAAATAAATAAATAAATAAATTTATTAAAAATTTAAAAACTAAAACAAAACCAAAACCAAAACCCAAAAAACAAAAAGGAGTATCCTAACTCACCCCAGTACTTCTAATAGAATCTGGCCTGTTAACCATCTTTGAGAGTTCTCAAGATGGGGAAAAACATTGTTTAGCATGAAAACTTTCGACTTTATATGCAACCTCTTAATGTACGGTGTTATCTTATCAGCCACCCAATTTACCTCAGGAAATGCCCTTTGATGTCTTTTAAGTCCCTTAGCAAGTCTTCAAAGATAGAATCCCCCTAAAAAGCAAACTGGCTATTGTGAATACAATAGTTGAGCATGAATGATTTTCATGAGAAGCCTCCACTCTGTGCGGGCCTTATTCGTTCCTGAGTGCTCCGCTCTCCATTAACCCTGCTAAGTCTCTGTGACACATTCTTCTGGATAAACTCTGACTCTGCTTCATACACATTGATTCGGAAATTCCACTCTGCCTCAAAGTAAAGAATATGGGCTTGCTTGGATAGAGGTCTTTGAAAAGAATTCCTCAGGTTCTTACAAATGATAGCTGTGGCCATGCCTCCTGCTCTTGCTCACTGTGGCTGCCAGTATGATTCAACCACATTTAACGTTAACTATTTTTAACTGTGTCAAGACGTAGGGAATGTAATGGCTGGAGAGGTGGCTCAGCAGTTTAAAAGCACATGTTGCTCTTGCAGAGGATCTGAGTTTGGTTCCTTGGTTCTCAGTATTGACATAAGTCAGCTTATAATTACCTGTCACTCCAACTCCAAAGGATCCAAGACCTTCTTCAGGCTTCTTTGACACATGTGGTTATATGTACATGCACATAAATGAAAAAAATAAATGTAATAAATAAGCCTGTACATGTGTGCAAATGTACATTCTTTTTGTCTTTATCTCTGTCATGGTCTCTGTCTCTCCCTCTTTTTCTCTCTCTTATACACACATGCACACACACACACTTCTTTTATATTTTTAATTAATTTTTTAAGCATTTAGTTATTTTTTTTATTAATTACAGTTTATTCACTTTGTATCCCAGTCGTAGCCCCATCCCTTGTCCCCTCCTAATTCCATCCTCCCTCCCTCTTCTCCTCACTTGCCCCTCCCCCAGTGTGCTGATAAGGGAGGTCCTTCTCCCCTTCCATCTGATCCTAGTCTATCAGGTTTCATCAGGTCTGGCTGCATTGTCTTCCTCTGTGGCCTGGCAAGGCTGCTCGCCTGTCAAGGGGAGATGATAAAAGAGCAGGCCACTGCGTTCCTGTCAGAGACAGTCCCTGTTCCCATTACTAAGGAACCCACTTGGACACTGAGCAGCCATGGGCTACATCTGTACAGGGGTTCTAGGTTATCTCCATGCATGGTCCTTATTTGGAATATCAGTCTCAGAAAAGATCCCTGTGCCCAGATTTTTTTTCTCTCCTTGTGGAGCTCCTGTCCTATCCAGGTTTTTCTATTTCCTCCTTTTTTCATAAGATTCCCTGTGCTCTGCCCAAAGTTTGGCTATGAGTCTCAGCCTCTGCTTTGATACACTGCTGGGTAGAGTTTTTCAGAGGCCCTCTGTCCTGTTCCCTTTTTTCTTCCTCTTCCAATTTCTATCTCATTTGCCTTTTTGTATTGATCATCTTACCCATGATTCTCCTTCTCCATTAGCTTCTTTAAGACACACAAACTTCTTTACACCAAAAATAACTGGAAAAAATTGTGATTTTTAAGGAGAAATTTAAGGTTATGAATCCAGAAGCTCTTACCTTCTCTAGTATGAAATGATAAACTTCAGAATCCACAGAGAAAGGTGGCAACTTCCATATCAGTTCTTTTGTTGAGAGGACAGTGCAGGAGGAACAGAGTGTAGAAGCCTCAAAATTGCAATATTAAAATGGAAACAGAGGAATTTCTAAAATTTAATCTGAAGCAAACCTAGGTGGTAATGGTGCGTAACTTGTTGGGCAAATTCCAGCAGGATAAGGAAGTAGCCTGTCAATCTAGTGTCTCTGGGCAGTCTCTTCTCTGTTTATCATTTCCTGGATGCCTAAGATCCAGACTGATGAGATCTGGGTGTGGTTGGGCGACAGAGATAAGGATGTGTAGATGTCTCAGCCATACAAACCCATACAAAATCCAGGGTCTTTGTGCAATACAGGATGAGTGTTCACTATGCCTGTGGGCCAGACACCTGGCAGTATTCAACAGAGGAGGGCCCTGTCTGTCTACCCGCTGTTGGCTGAATGCTCCTGTGCGGGTTCCTCATCTGAAAGGTGGAGTCAGTTGTAGTATCTAAAAGGGTTTTATTCAGTACTTGCTTGGGTGTTCTCCGTCTTCTCCTTTGCTTCGTTTGTTTTCCTCCTCAACCTTTTCTCACTGGGGTTTCCTAGTCCATCAGGACAAGTGACTTCTTCACATGAATCAAGAACACATTAGCAGGTTTCTTGTCTTGGTCGTAGTCAGAATTAGATGTGTGTCTGCTTAGACTTGAAGGTAGGATAACAGATAAGAGATGTGGCTAATCAAGAGCAGCACAGGGAGAGAGAAAGAGTTTTACCGAGTGTCTTTCGAGGGCAGCTTGACAGTTTGACAGGTTGCAGAGAGAGCAAGCTAGCGACAGGTGAAGATAGGATGAACCCGAGTGGTGCTCTTAAGTATCACAGAAGTTGTGGGTAGTCACCTTAGCAAGGGATGTTCCAGAGATGAGTCACACCTTTGCCTTGTATCACGCATTCCAGATACGATCCATTTTCCTTTCATTGAAAAATGGCATGAGGAGAAGAAGACTGTTTGACTCCAGACTTGATCCTTATTCAGCTATTCATAAATAGTGTGGCTTTGTGTTTATCACTGACGGTGGGAGACAGTCTGTTGCTGCATTTCTGGAGCCTGAAGAGTTCCTTCCTTACAGACTTTCATTCAACTATTGTTTTCAGTTTTTTTTTTTTTTTTTTTTTTTTTTTTTTTTTTTTTTTTTCAGTTTAAGCAGCTCAGAATGTCTTGGAGTTGGAACTTATTACATAGCCCAAGCTGGCCTCAAACTCATGGTGAACCTCCTAAGCCACCATAACCGCATTTGAAGCTGGGATTTTGATTTATGTCCCAGAGAAAAATTTCAGGATAAATTATAAAAATATTTTTTTTTTCCTAGAAAGAGGGAAGAGAAAAGGCTACTATGCACTTTAGACTTAAGCATGGAAAGAGTGGCTATGGTGTTGGTGGTGGGCATCAAGTTACTGTAACAGGCCCCAGAACTTAGCACAACTGATTTCGTATTAGAGGCACCATTATGACTTTAAAACACAATGTATAGGCTCCAATGTATACCTGAAAAAACAGGAGCAAAAACTTAATCCATCAAAGGCCTAGACCGCAATAAAAGTCCCTAAATACACTAACCTTGCTTTTTTGGCTTCTGTAGTTGTGCTTCTTCGTAACTGAAGTGTGGCAAACAAGATGTGGTTCTTGTGCATTAAAGACAAAGAAAGGTCTATGAGGCCTAGAACTGAATGACTTGGGCAAATTCCCCATGTAGCCGCTGGCCAGCAATAAAGACTTTCTTTTCTGTTTTCAGAGCACCTGTGTGGTGCTCCCTGTTGGGCTTCCCTAGCAGCATTCTTGATGTGCCAGTGAGATTGCAAGAGTCTGAGATGCCAGGGGCCTGGAGAACAGAGAATTCCTGAAGAGTGTGACCCTAAAATGTTCCAGGGCCCTAACAACTTTTCTGTGTCTATTCCTACCACCCCAGAGGCTCCTGCTGCCTCCACCCTCAAAAGGGAAATTACAAAGTCACCCGAATCTGTTACCTCTGGAGGTAAGTCTGTTTGTGGTGGCTTTTGAATAAGACACTTAGGAAAGGCTAAACATGGCTCTCATTTTGGTGTTCAGGATCCATGTGAGACTGCGCCAGCCCTGGTTTAAATCCGTGTTGCAGCCACCTCTGTTTGTCTGCATTGTTTTCCTGTCCGTCTCTCTCTCTCTCTGTGTTTCTGTCAGTTTTGTTGGTTGGGAAAACAGACATAAAATGGGAGGGGGTAGTGGAAGTTTCAAGACACCATTGAAATGCACATTAAGATACTTCAAGGAGGGTTTTATAGATGAGGATGCATATGGTATCTGTTTTTTTGCTCAGAAAAGTCTGGACCCCTTGTGAAATTTTTTAGCAGCTTTCTTCTCCTCCTCCTCCTCCTCCTCCTCCTCCTCCTCCTCCTCCTCCTCCTCCTCCTCCTCCTCCTCCTCCTCCTCTTCCTCCTCCTCCTCCTCCTCCTCCTTAGCCTTCTTTTGGTGTGGGGTGGCTCAGTGCAGGATCTCTGGACCCCAGACCATCTGGAGCATGGTGACTGGAGACCTCAGACATCCCTACCAATTTCCCTATATTGATAAATGGCTTTCTCTGATGTAGGGCCCACACCTGGCTTAAGACCTGTGCCTCTTCTCTTGGTTAGGCCAAGTCACCCATAGAAACCCATGTCTCTACTGTTTTCTCAGTCCCACCAGAGGAAGATGACTCCTCCTTCATGTGCTCCACGGTAGCCTATGCAGCACCCAGGGAGGGCAAACAACTCCCCTGGTTGTGCTTGGGTGAGGAAAGAGTGTAGTCTGTTATATCCTGGGCTATCTTCCCCTCCACACATATGGAGTGGCTCTGGCCAAGAGTGCTCTTGGAGGAATCACCCTGAGGCAGAGGCAGCCTCAAGCCTTCTTCTAAAAGAGAAGCCCCAAGAAGGCCAAAGACCTAAAGGCTCCCCCTTTATTCCTTTCATTTTTTTATGTCTCCTTTTCAACCAGTCATCTATAAAACTGGAAAACTCAGAACTATCCATTCTCTGAAAAACTGCAGGCTCTCATCAGTCTTTTCAGTTTGTCTTTTACACCCACCAGCTAACAGTAGGCAAGAGCTGCATCCTGATGCATAGACTGAGAGACTGGGCCTGGCATAGGCCTTTGAAATCTCAAAGCCCATCACCAGTAGTTCTTGGCCATCCTCTTCAAGGCAAATGAGGGAGACAGGATCTGGCTTGAGAGCAGAAAACCCACCTGTAGGCCAGGATGAGGATTTCTTCTGGACAATGTAGCCGAAATAGAGTACATTTTCCCTTCTGCCAATAAGGATGCTTTGGACAGTTTTCTCTAGGTCTTTTTAGAAAGACTGGAGGCAGCTTCTTGAAAACCCACCAATCTGTCTAATGTGAGTGTGGTTATACATGAACCCCAAGGAATCCCCCTCTGCGTTCCTGGAGCACCTTTGAAAGAATTCCAAGGTGTTCATGTCCATAGACCCAGAAGCAGCAGAAAACCAGCAAGCCACCAATATTGCTTTTGTTATGCAGTCAGCCCTACATATTATAAAGAAATGTCAGAAGTTATAAGTGTTTGAGGGTGTCTTAGTCACTCTTCTACTGTTATGAAGAGACATTTGACCAATTCATTTGTGGTGGTTTGAACAGAAATGCCCCCCGTTGCCTCATGTGTGTGACTGCATGGCCCATAGCGAGTAGCATTATTAGGAAGTGTAGCCTTGTTGGAGTAGGTTGGTATCATTCAAAAAAGTGTGTCACTGTCACTGTGGAGGCAGGCTCCAAGGTTTTATACATTCAAGTCTGGCCAGTGTGTCACAGTCTCTTTCTGTGCCTGCATATCAATATGTAGAACTCTCATCTCCTTCTCCAGCACCATGTATGCCTGCATGCACCATGCTCCTTGCCATGACAATAATGGGCCAAACTTATGAATTGTAAGCCAGCTCCAATTAATTGTTTTTCGTTATTAGAGTTGCCATGGTAATGGTGGGTGTTTTTTTTTTTTTTTTTTTTTTTTTTCCAGCAATAGAAACCCTAACTAAGACAGCAAATCTTATAAGAGAAAGCATTTAATTGTGGGCTTGCTTACAGTTTCAGAGGTTTAGTTCATTGTTTCCATGGCAGGGAGCAAAGTGCTATGCATGGTGTAACAGTAGGCAAGAGCTGCATCCTGATGCGTAGACGGAGAGATTGGGCCTGGCATGGGCCTTTGAAATCCCAAAGCCCGTCACCAGTGACACACTTCTTCCAATAAACCACACCTCCTAATCATTCTAATCTTTTCTACTCCCTGGTGACTAAGAATTCAAATATATGAACCTATAGAGGCCATTTTTATTCAAACCACCGCAGAGGGTATGAATAGGTCTCAATTATTGGCAATCTCTCAATAACTATGACTCTGTAGAAGAAAAGCTAAATAAAAGATTGACCTAAACAAAAGTTGTGGGCAGTGCTCAGGGCTCCCAATACAAGAGTTCAAAGAGGGGGAAGCCAGAGACACTTGGAAAGGAAGAGGCTATAAAAGGAGAAATGTGATAACTGGAATAAAAAAGGACACTGGAAGAATGGACAACCATCTGGAGGATGGAAGAAGATGCCCCATTCTTCATTTGCTTGAGGACTGATGGGACCGGGACTTCATTCCACTTACCTCAAGAGCCCAGCATAACAGTAAAGGTAGGAGGAAAATTCATTAAATTCCTGTTGGCACAGGATGAGCCTGAACAGAAAGTTCTGGCAGAGCTGCTTGGACCAGTGATATATCAATGAACATCTTTCCAAGGGGTCAGACTCTTTTTCCCTGGAATATTTCTTAGACAGTGGACTTGGGACAAAGTATTGTGACCCTCTCCTTCTTAGTTGTGCCAGACTGACCCTATCCCCTAACTGGGAGAGACTTACTACAAAATCTACAGACCATTATATCCTTCCATAAGGCCACTGTTCACCTTACTTTGAATAAAACTTCAGCTATCAACCCAGCAGCCTATTGCAGTATGATAATACAATAAATCCCCTTCATGATTGCCTGGAAGTCAATGATGGGGGTCACCTCCATCATATTGGCTCTAATAGATGAGAAGTAGAAGAGTTACTATACACTGATTGGAGCAGTTTTGTTCAGAACATAAGGTATGTTTGGGTGTCAGTTGTAACCTTGCACAGGACAGTTCAAGGTATGGGCCAGTCCCTCAGTTAAGAGACTTTAGCACAAAGGGCTGAGCTTCTGGCATTAACCCAGGAACTTTGCCGGGGAACGAAAAGCCATCACTGTGTACACAGTCGGTATGCATTTGCCATGACCTACGTCCATGAGGCCCTCTGCCAGGAAAGGTGACTCCTTACCTTGGTCAGAAAGAAAATAAATAGCAAAAAGGAAAATCATGGCTCTGCTAGATGCCACCAGGATGGCATCTCCAGATCTTGATTACCCTGCCTGAACCCAAACTGTTTCAGCACCCAAACTACCACAAGAAGTATCCAAGTGGGCAAAAAGGGAATATTCCACATAGAAGGCAAATGGATGGTGTGGCGATTCTTGCTGGATGGGAGATCTACAGTCCCTGGTGCTATCAAAAAAGAGATGATCTAGCTCTGTCTCTATGTGGGTTCCCTAGTTAGGGAAGCAGGGCTGTTTCTGACATGGACTCAGTGGTCTGTTCTTTGATCACCTCCCCCTGGTGGGGGGGGCGCCTTGCCAGGCCACAGAGGAAGACAATGCTGAGACCTGATAGGCTAGGGTCAAACTGGAGAGGAGGACCTCTCCTATCAGTGGACTAGGGGGGGGGCATAAGGAGAGAAGAGAGTGAGAGGAGATGAAGGAGGGGGCTGTAGCTGGGATATGCCCCGACCCGCGGGACCTAGTTATTCATGGGGGTGAAGGGGGTCAATCCTGGAAAAGATGGGAGAGAGAGAGAAAGGACACAAGCAGACGGTTGCCGGTCAAGTGTCAGCTTTATTGAGCTATGGTATTTCTTTTAAAGCATGGTTCTGGCAGGGCAGGGGAGAGGGGCGAGAAAAGGGGAGTAGTAGTGGAAAAATACCAAGGCCCTTGGTGGAGAGGTGGGAAGTTCCCAAGGCTAAGAAGGTGGGTTAAAGAGTTACAAGGCCCAAAGATAACATCTGTCACGGATGTGTCCCAAAGCAAACAGTTTCGGGAACAATGGGTCGTAAGAAACTATGGCCTGCTGGCATCCGGTGCTTATCTGGCAGGCCAGGCCCTTAGGAAGGGTCCCAGGGCTAGTTCCCAACATCTCCTCCCTTTTTATCTCTTTAAAATGAGGGGACCCTTTAGGATTCTCAATGAGCATAAAAAAGGTATTTTGGAAGAGCCAATTTGTATAGCCTACTCAGGTTATCCACACAGGCAAGTTTTGGAGGCTGCGTTCCCCAAAGCAGGACGTCACCACCACTGTCGACAGTCTATGCCACTTCTGGTGCAATGGGACAAAACCATCAGAGTGCTAGGGCCATAGACAGAGCATATCAACAAGTGCGGCAGGCACAAGTCCTCATTATGATTAGGGGCACAAACGGGGTCTGAGCCTGGTGGAAAGCAATGCTCGGCCGTTACCCGTCATTGGAGCAACCTCTTATTGCGAGGCTGTCCTGTCTTAGGTGGGCGAAGACTGACTTGCACACAACCATCACTGATTTACCAGACTGTGCAGTTTGTGAAACTGTAACGCATTAACTCTCCTCAGAAAGAATGAGGGCCAACCCCGAGTTAAGAGCTACAAGACATTTGTTAAATATGTTTGAATTAATTTTAACGAAATTGGTCAGCCAATTGTGAGAATCATAAAGGGTCCAGATCTAGTTGGGAGAGCGGCCCCAGAACTTCCATCTTGGGCCAGGGGATATTAGGGTGGAGAAATCGAGGGGGTGGGAAGCTGGGGCATCAGGTGGAAGCTCTACGGCAGATTCTTCTTCTCCAGCCAGGCGATGGTAGTGGACTCCAACAGGCTTGATTGCGGAGCTTACCTGGTTCTTAACAAAGTTTGTGAGACGATTAAAGGCCCTAGGGCCAAAAGAGAGGAGCAAGAATAGGCCCATAAGGGGGACCAAGAGACTGGGAAGGAGGGTGGAAAGCCGCGGAGAGGTGGCGAACCAATTTTGATACCAGGATTCTTGTTCTCGAGCCTGCTTGCGTTCTTCTAGGCTCTTTTTGACCTTATCTAAGCTGTTTTGTACCAATCCAGTCTTATCAGAATAAAAACAGCATTCCTGAAAATCAGTGGTGTTAATTTGATGTATGGCCTCTTTGTTGACGGGCAGAAGCAGAAGGAATGTAATTGCCTTTGGCAGGGTTACTAAGTGACTAGAAATCACAGGATGGCCCACCAAGATGTGTTAATAATGGTAATTTGGAAAGTTCCTCAGAAGAGTTACTTAGGAAGCCCTGAGGGAGATTAGGATTTAAGGTATTTCAGGAAGATGATCTTATCTAAAGCTCCAGGTCAGCCAGGAATGCACTATTGTATCCAGGCAGTAGTCCGGTCAAGCAAGATGCCAAAATTTAGGGGGCAGCAAGGTGCCAGAAGGTCCCCCTTTATTTTATTTTTACAAGGCCATAATCCCAAGGGAACCATGCCTGTCTTAGGTGGGAATCTGGGGTCTTCAACCCTTGCTAAGCTCGTCACTGGATACATCAGCAGCAATTGGCTGAGCTCCTGTCTTACGTGGCAAAAAAAAGGGGGGGGGAACAAAAGACCACTGAGGATTCTCTTACCCGTCACTGGCTAACCAGTTCAGCTCACTGGGATGATTAGCATTAGGCCTATTCATAGTCTTGGCTGACCATCTCTAGCCTTTGGTAGTGCACCTAGATGGTGTGTACCTTTAGGGCCTCAATCTGCTGTTTAATAAAAGCCGTAATTTTGTTGAAGAGAACTGGTCCTATTGAATGAATTATTAATAAGATAAGCAGGGGACCAGGGAAAGGAAGGAGATAGGGAAGGAGCCCATTCCTGTGCTGCTTAAGTCCACCATGAAAATATATCAGCTGGAGGCAAAGGATCACAGTCCATGGAAACAGTTGTTTTTCTTCCATCATTTCTGTAAAGAGATATAAAAGGAATATGGTCTCAGGGTAATTTTTTTACCCTGGACTGATGAGTGTTATTATTATTATCTATATGCTTTACTAATGGCAACCATCTGGCTGCATCTATCTCTTTAGCATTGATGCAAACTGCTTCTCTGCCCCGCATCAGGACGGGACCTGGACCATGCCATTTGTTGTCCAAAGGATCTTTCCATAGGACAGTAGCAAACTGTCTTTCTGTATCCATATGCCAGAAACATTCCACAGCTGAATGTCCATATTTTCGAGTTTCAGGCCCTTGTTAATTAAAGTGTTAATTAAAGCCTCACAGTACTTTTCCAGAGTATGGAAGAATGTAACTGCCCCGGACTCTGGTCCTCTGCTCGGGCAGAGATAAGGAAGTGAGCAAGCAAAGACCTCCACTCTGCAAAGAAGAATGACCAGATCTATGCTTGAGAGATAACATCACCTAGCAATCAACCCAAATGGACTCAATTCTTCTTCTGAAGAGCCCCTGACCTTCTCTCAGGCTTGCTCCTCAGAGAAGACACAGGTTGAAGCTAATTGCTCTTCCATCTTTGGCTGTAGCCACATCCCCACTAGCAGGAGATTCTGAACGAGAATTAAAGATTGGATATTCCTCAGGTGTCTGGCCAGGTCTGACCAGACCTGAAAGTCAGCTACCTAATCCCTCATCCAATTATGAGTAGCCAGGACGGCAACCCCTGAACTTCCCTGTGCCTCATCCCCTAACAACCTGAGGCTTACGTCTCTAGGGGCCCACTCTTAAAATTTTGAAAACATATTTCCAACATAGCCAGGGCTATTATCTGTTTTACGTTGTGTTGGAAGTTTTAATATAGCAATTGCTGACAGCGTATGAGCAATAACATTTTTTCCAGCTTTACCAGTTTGGAATGTGGAAAATATAAACCCACTATAAGTGTCAACAAAAACATGAACATATTTTAAATTACCAAATTTAGGAATATGTGTAACATCCACTTGCCAAATAACACTAGGTACAAGGCCACAGGGATTGATCCCAAGATGGGAAGTAGGCAAAAGGACAACACAAGGGCATTGTTTAAACAAGTCAGCTTTACAATTATCTTAGTTAAAGGTCCTGGAAGGTTAGAATGAGCTTATAAATGTCCAATGTAAAAGGAAAAGTTTTTTTTTTGTATCAAATTTTGAATTTGTAAAAATAATTTTAGCAGGAAAAGATGTCTAAATTTAATTTGCAGTCTCTAACCTAGGCAAAGACTAAGCTACATAGGCACTATCTGTAAAAATGTTTAAAGACTATTTATTAAAACTTTAAAACACAGCCAATACTGCAGGTAACTCTGTTATTTGCACAGATATGCTAGACACTTGAAAAGATGCATCAACATGTTAAAATGCCATATTTAGATCTCTGACAAGCTTGAGGGCCAGCGTATCTGAGTTACTGTTTTTATCATCTGTTCTAAACTATGTCCTATAAAAGAGAATGCTATCTAGAACTATATTTTAAGTAGATTTATAAAGGCAACTTTAGTTACCCATCCTAGGCTTAACCTTAAAAAAAAAACTAAGTAAAGACACTAGGTATAGCTCAACATCTTAACCAACTGTAGTTGTTAGCATAACTTTAAATCTGCTCTTTTTGAACTAAAATTAAAGCAAACCTTTTAATCAGATACAGTTTATAGAGAGGCTAGTAAATCTTGCTGCTTCTACCACTTGTATTGAAATAGAACAGTAAAAAGCTTTGCATTTAGCACTAATCAGACGACTGAACATAACTCAGACCTAAATAAAAATGATCGTAAACTCCTGGCTCCACCCTCTCTATCTCCGGACCAGCATGGTGGCTGGCCACGTGTAACTGAACTCAACTGTAAGCCCCGAACAAATATGGCGGCAAAACTACAGCTCCACACACTCTCTATCCCTGAACGATCATGGCGGCTAGCCACGTGTACAATCCCCCACAATCAAAAGTTCAGGGTCATCTTTGGCTATATATGGAGCTCAAATAAGTTTTAGAACCAACTGCATAACAGAACAGTACAGAACAATCTTAAACTGTATAAATTATTTTAGCCATACCAAACCTATTAGCCAGAATTTTTTCCCCTTAAAAGAGCAAAAGAAAACATTTTGCAATGAGGAATCGCCAGCCTTTCAAATGAATTATAACAATACAGTTTTTGTCCTCTGGTTACATACATTTATTAACCTTTTGCAATGTTCTATGTACCTTCAGGTTCCTAGCTTTCTTTTTCTGGCTTAACCAGATATGCTTTACTTTTTTGCTCTCTTTCTTGCTTTTTTTAGACAACATAAAAACTCTCATCAAAATCCTTTCCATCCTAACATGATCTTGCTGGAGCCCAGCATCCGCAGTTTGCTTTTTATAGGCAAAGCAAAAACAAATTACATTAATACAAAGAGGAGTTCTGAAACTGCCAAATTCTTTTTAAAATAACTTCCCTGTAGCAGACAAGATGGTCCAAGGTCACATAATCTCTAAGGAACTTAGAACAAGTTTTAAGGAACTTGGTGAAACTTCCTCTTTTCTTTGTCTCAAGGTAAAGAACAGGGTAGAAACATTTTTCCATAAAGCAGCTTAACAAACAGCTCTCCATATGATACATTTTAAAAACTGCAATGTTTTCAATTAGGACAAACAATACGGCAGGGTTTCATTTAGTAAAATTGATAAATACCCAAAATTATTGTCATACCCAAATGCCTGATAAACTTTAAACATTTTATTATAGCCTTAAACATGTAAACATTTTTTAAAACCCTTTTTTGTAATATCAAAACAAAGTACCCCTTTTGTAGGAGAGAAGTCACAAGGCATAACCATAATTTTAAAAGTCAAAACCAGATTTTAAAACCAGAATTTACCAGTATAAACAATTTAATTTTTAAAACCAATACCAATTTAAAATAACTCATCCTTTTAACCTAGAAGGAAATGAAAATTATCTGACTAAGGTTTCCTTTTTTTTTTTTCATACCAAGATGGCGGTTACATTATAAACCATATGGTAAAGTCAAGATGGCGGCGAGGCACTGAGGCACCTCATATACTACGTGGCAACCCACACACATGCGTTCATAGACCCCACAAACACGTAGGCACACATTTCATGAGGCCTTTTAGAACAGAAAACAGAAGGTAGACACGAAAAAATACTGCACAGAGACATTCAGATAAGAAAAACATTAACCAGCTGGCCAAATTTATTGAAAATACTGATGAAGTTAGGGGCGTCCCCCTGAACTTTGGCAGCTGTGACCACCTTGATCACGTCTTGCTACCCAGATACAGACACCTCGAGCTCTGAGGAATTTTTAGAACAGAGAACAGAAAATACTACACATACAATCATTGCACAGAAACGTTACACTTACGGCCGGCACACAAAAACTAAACACAGAGACAAAGACAAAAAACAACCGTGGTACCTGCTTTTTAAACATTTAAATATATAGAGCATAACCATGATTTTCAGTCAGAACTAGAAAAATTCAGAATTTATCAGTGAACACAATTTAATCTTTAAAACTAGAAGTGGCTCCATCTTTCTGGTTTCTGTTCGAGAGCTGGCTGAAGCTGACACTGGCTGAAGCCGGTGGGAGGGGACAGGGTAAATTGCAGTCCTGCTAAGCTCTGCAGCTGGCAGAGGCAGGTCTTAGGCCTCTGAGGGTTTGGGCGTTCTCATCCACCCAGTTCTCCGCAAGCCTGGCCCTCGGTAGGGGAGTGGGAAGGAGACAAGTAGAGTCCCCGTTCCTCCTGCTCACCGTGCTATGGCTCTGGCTCCGATCCATGCCCTTTGCCCCAGCCCACCTAGGGGCCTTTTTTGTTTTGGGTGGAAAGGAAGCAGCACAAAGGAAGTAGGCTATGAGACTTAGCAATTTCTTCTCCTGACTCTGTTTCATCCACACTTTGTAATGAGATGAGGTCTATCTCTTCTTTAGGAGGCTTTTTGGTACCAGCTCTTTTTTATGTACTATCTCTTAACATTTGCTTGCACTGCCAAGTGTAGGCGGCCAATCAGGGTTATGGTACCTGGAAGCCTCTTCTTTCAAATCACTCTCCTCTGAGGGGTCTAATTGGTCAGGGCCTTCTTTGGAAAAAACGGGGAAAGCTAGGGAATTAACAGTAATAACAGGGGGATAATTATTATCTTTATCTTGACCTCTTTCTCTAAGGTCCTTGAGAGGGCAGGCTCCAACCTGATCCCACTTTTCGGCCTATCTCTGGCCCATCAATAGCAAACCATGGACAAATGTCCAACACAAAAACAAAGAACTTAATTAAATCCTTTTTCTTTTAACCCGTATTCCTCTCTCTCTGAGGGAGGCCTTTAATTCCTTAACGAATGATGCCTCCTTGGACAAAGAGTGGTCCATCTCGATAGGACGGAAGTGTAAAGCTTACCAGGTCATGTAGTCTCTCCGGGTCAGAGGGAGCTGATCACACTTGTGTGGTTTCGAAGGCCTTCTTCTTCGCTTGAGGGTCCGTCCGGAGAGACCCGTACTTCGAGCCCCACGTTGGGCGCCACTCTGCCCCGACCCGCGGGACCTAGTTATTCATGGGGGCGAAGGGGGTCAATCCTGGAAAAGATGGGAGAGAGAGAGAAAGGACACAAGCAGACGGTTGCCGGTCAAGTGTCAGCTTTATTGAGCTTTGGTATTTCTTTTAAAGCATGGTTCTGGCAGGGCAGGGGAGAGGGGCGAGAAAAGGGGAGTAGTAGTGGAAAAATACCAAGGCCCTTGGTGGGGAGGTGGGAAGTTCCCAAGGCTAAGAAGGTGGGTTAAAGAGTTACAAGGCCCAAAGATAACATCTGTGGTCACGGATGTGTCCCAAAGCAAACAGTTTCGGGAACAATGGGTCGTAAGAAACTATGGCCTGCTGGCATCCGGTGCTTATCTGGCAGGCCAGGCCCTTAGGAAGGGTCCCAGGGCTAGTTCCCAACAGGGATACAAAATGAATAAATTGTAATAAATAATAAATAAAAAAGAAAGAAAAAATTAAAAAAGAGAGAGATGGTCACAAAACTTAACGAGGCAACTCATCTCGACCATCCAAAGTTGTTGAGTTACTCAAACCCAGATGTTACATCCTTCAATTACACAATTTTGTTAAAATCTTGTATCCTGATCTACCACTAGTGTGCAAGTGAACCCCAAATGAGAAAGAGACACCCCAGAAGGAATTTGCATGAAAGACACACCTCTGGAGAACACTAAGTCCTTCTGTGGATGGCTAGAAGCCTATCCTACTTGAATGGAGACAGCCTCAGTGGTCATCAAAAACTACAAGAGTTGATTCCTAGTTTTGGTTTGTCCCTCTCCCCAGGGTCTGAGTAGGCTTTTATGGCCAAGTTTTCTAAAATCTGGCAAAGATCCTAAATATTGATTAGAAAGTATATTGTGCCTATAGGCCACAGAACTCAGGACAGGCAGAAGGGATGAATAAATACTTGAAGGAAACTTGTACTATGTATGTCCTTGAGACTAGCAAAAATTGGGCAAGCTTCCTACCACTTGCCCTCCTAAGGGCTGGGTACATCTTATATCAGGAAAGTTTCACTCCATTTGAATGTCTGGGAAGCCTCCACATCTCCTCCTGAAGCTAAGAGATGTTCGTAAAACAGAAATTACAAACCATTCAATCCTCAAGTTCTTACAAGCTCTGCAACATGCCCCGGAGACTATTCATCAGATGGTTTGAGAGGCCAGGCTCTTGCCTGTTTCTGAGTCTGTCCACAAATTCTAGCCTGGCAACCTTGTGTGGTTAAAGGGGATCCCAGCCCAGAGCCTGAAGCAAATATAAAAAGGCCATACCCTGTGGTCCTCACCACTCCTATAGCAGTGTTGGTTACCAGTATCACTCTGTGGGTTCACCACACCCAGCTGAGGACAATAATAAATGGGTTGTCACCAGGTCAACCACCCTGCTAAAGAGAAGACTGCAACTAAGCCTGTGAGTATGATTGCCCTATTTTGTCTTCTTTGTCTCCCTGACAATAAGTCCCACTTCCAATCCTGATAGCTCTAAATGGGACCAACCTAAGCTCACCTGGGGAAACCTCCAAGGAAAGGTGCCTGTTTAATGTAACCAAGATACTTCCTTGTGCAGATTTCTGTAGCTGTGCACACCATGTAAATTCCAGGAGTGGAGGATGAGTGTATTTACAGGACCCAGAGAGCACCTGGCTTGCTTGTACTAACAGCTTAGTCAAGTGTTGTCTTCAAAATTGTCTGCACCCCTTTGCATCCTTGTGTACATGCTCCCACAGGTGTTCATTTATAATTTAGAAGAGGGAAGGGCCCACATAAATTCAGATTATGTGCACAGCAAGCCATCCTCATTCTTATTCCTCAGAGGCAGGCATCATGGGTTCCACTGTAGTTAGAACTTGTTGGGCCATTAATCCTTTTCTCTTAGCTTTCAGGATAGGACCCTGCTTGCTCAACTGTTTACTTAACTATATGAAGGAGAAAGTAAATTCTGGAGGATGATATAACCCTCTTCTCCAAGATGAGTCCATGATTTGACTCAAGCCCACAGAATCAGTGGGGAGTGGAACAGCTCCCAGACCTTAGCACAACTGATAACATGTTAGAGTCACCATACTGATCCTAAAACCCAGCAAGTAGGTCCCCAAGCCTGTCAAAAGGAATAAAGATTTAATCAGGTCTTTCTATTTCCTCCTTTCATAAGATTCCCTGCACTTTGCCTAAAGTTTGGCTATGACTATCATCCTCTGCTTTGATACTCTGCAGGAGGGGACAGGAGTTCCACCAGGAGACAGAGAGAAAAAAATCTGGGCACAGGGGTCTTTTCCGAGACTCATACTCCAACCAAAGACCATGTATGGAGATAACACAGAACTCCATGCACAGATGTAGCCCATGGCAGCTCAGTGTCCAAGTGGGTTCCCTAGTACTGGGAACAGAGACTGTCTCTGACAGGAACTCAGTGGCTGGCTCTTTGATCACCTCCCCTCTGAGGAGCGTGCAGCCTTACCAGACCACAGAAGAAGACAATGCAGCCAGTCCTGATGAGGTCAGAGGGAAGGGGAGGAAGATCTCCCTTATCAGTGGACTGGGGGAGGGGCCTGGGTGGAGAAGAGGGAAGAAGAGTGGGATTGGGAGGGGCTGAGGGAGGGGCTACAGTTGGGATACAAAGTGAATAAACTGTAATTAATAAAATAAATAAATTTTATAAAAGATTTAATCCATCAAAGACCTAGTGCATACTTTCAAGAAAGTTCCCAAATGTACTAACCTGCCTTCTTGGCTTCTATAATTCCGATTCTTGCTAACTGAATTGTGATAACCAGGATGTGTTTCTTATGCATAGAGACAAAGGGCTGTAAGGCTTAGGAAGAATGATTTGGGAAAGTTTCTTTCGCAGTCACTGTCTAGCAATAAAGACTTTTTTTTTCTGACTTAAGAGTGTCTGTATGTTGGTCTCTGTTGGGCTTATCCTTCAACATTATGTGTGTATATGTATATATAAATGCCTATGTATACACATATATGTATGTATATGTGTTCTGAGGTTATATTGCTCAATATTATTTTATGACCAAGTTGAAAGATTAAACAAGTCTTACAAAGTAAAAAAAAAAAAAAAAATTGCTGGCTTACTTATTTCCATTAAATCATTTTCTTTCATAAGTAAAATTGTGGTTTGTGAGGTACATGGCTCAGATTTAGGAATGAGAGGCATACTGATTAGGTCATACTTAAAGGTCACATTCATTTTTTTTTCCTTAAGCAAGCATGGTTTATTTATTATTCTAATACTCTTGTTAGAGATAGATCTTAGAAAAATAAGCATTGTTTTAATGCAAGCAGTTTTCACCATGGTATGTGTGTATATGTGTAGATTTTTGATAATCAGGAAGAAATGTAAATTTGATCTGGGGTGTCAGAGAGGAATTCATTCCCTTTTTTGTTCTTTTGGTTTCTCTGTATTTCTGTCCTTTCTGTGGTCCACTTCATTATCTGTGAACATTACTTTCCTTATCTCCAGTTGGTAATAAATACCACCTACATTCTATAGAGCTAAGATGCAATGGAAATGTTTTTATGTAGCATTTGTTCAGGAGTTGAATCAGCACTCAATGATATTGATCCCTTTGGTTTTGAGTTTGCTCTGGGCTCTGGGAGAGGGTAACTGTGCTCCAAAAGAGGCTGAGCACACAATTTATAGGATAAACCTGCACACTGTTGAGTGTGGAAGTCAGAGCTGTTTATACCTAAAGCAGTCAAGAGGTGTAAACCTAGAAAAAGTCTGCATGAATAATTGCTAAGCAGGGGGGAAGCTGAGGAAGTGTTTACTGCTTTCAGTCAGAACTTTGAAAAGCCCGTTTATATTAACCATATTCAAATTAAAGGTATCACAGGACAGATGAGAAAGTTCATAGGAGGAGATCAGAATTAGAGCAACAGCAGTATAACATTGTCTGCCTTCTAGGGCTCTAAATTCTTTTTGCACCTTGTAGGAAATTTATCTTCTTTGTGAGAGTAAAAAAAAATTAAAAGGGAATGTACAAGGGAATTAGTCGAGTATATCTGAAGTACCTCCACCTTCCAACTGTTTTTCTCTCTAGGTCTCTTTTTAATTTTTACTAATGTATAATTCTAGGAAAAATAATTGGGAGAATGGCTGAGGGAATCAATGCTATCAAATGCACAAAGGTGATTCCATCTGTATGTTCTCAGTGGGGTCTGAGGTGCAGCAAGCACAGAAATTGCTATCCTAGACAGAGCACTCACGTGGTGAAGAGACAGAAACAAATTGAAACTGGATAAATGAAGCCATAATTTCATGCCTAGATAGCTATGATGATGAATATCAGGTTGCCATCTCTTTTGTCTAAATGAAGCTACTCTTTAGTTTTTTTGAGTCAGTATACAGAGTGATGGGTTTCATGTACAATTTTCAAACATACACACCGTTTTACTTTTTTATGTGTTCGTGTATTATTGCCACTTTTGTGCCATTGGGCACATCTTGCCTGGCATGTTGGTAGGGAAGCACAGAGTCCACCGCTGAGTAAGACTATCAAATGGCTTTTCCTTTCTAGAAGCCTGCATCATATGCTCTGGCATGATGAAATACAGCAGTATCATTTGTCTGAGTTTGAAATGATTTCTTTTTTTTATTTTAAAGAATACATTTATTTATTTATGATAAGTTTTAATAAATAATATTTATTTTATTTGTTTTAAATAAAATAATAAAATGTATTATTTTATTTTTAGTAAATTTACAGTGATATAGGAAAGATTCCAGAATGTATGTGACACCTACAAAAGTATTTATTAATATCTAAATTTTTGCATATGTAAATACATAAAAAATATATGGGATTATTGTAACTTGGTGTGGCTTTACGTTATCTTTCTAGTAATCAAATTATAGTTGGTGGTAAGTTTAGATAAACATTACTCTAAACTCTGAAATCTCTAAATAAACATCTCTAAACTTTTATACATGAAATAATAACACGTTAAAGAGCAATATTAATATATCAGAATTGACACTATGAATTCTACTTAATATTCTTTTCTTAGGAGGAAATAAAATTTTTACTTTGAGTTGTTAAAAGTGATAAAATCGAGAAGAAAATATCCACAATGATAGACAGGTTTTCTTTATTCTTTTTTTGTACTTCAGTATTCTTTTTGGAATTGCATATAAGTATGCATTTTCATAATATAAAATGAGAACTTTAATTGTAATTGTGGTGCAAAATAATGGTTCTAAGCTCTATCACTATTACTGCATTACAGTTCCTTTTCCATAATATGGTCATGTATGGCTTATGATATGTGTTGTTAGGGAATTTTACTGTTTCAGGGATGGCACAGAGTTCACTGGCTCCAGTATAGACAGCTGTGACATCTGGGTAGGTGGCATGACCTTTTGAAACCAACATCCCATCCAACACGTGTTTTTTTCATGACCAAGACATCATTATTTTGAGCTGGATACGATGTACTTTAACTACACAAATGGTTGCTGGAAAACTGAACCAATAAATGCCCAAACATTAGTCCTTACGTGAGGGAGTGAAAGGAGATTGTTATACTGACCAACAGGGAAGCTTACCAAGGTATTCCTGGTGGGTGGCTTTGCAGAGTGAACCGGAAGGTAGATCTGTTGCAGGTGGGTGTAACAGTGAAAGAGATCCCAGTGTCCAAACTCCAAGAAAGCACTCCCCCACGCCCTCAGGTCACAACACCAATGTTATGAAATATAATGATGTGCTGAAAGGGTGCCATGGTGGGCCCATGCCAAGGCCCCTGAGGAATTACGTCATGCAACAGATCTGATATAAGGAGGTTTATTGAGGAAAGAGAAAGGAGGGCCAGGAGAAGGGATAGAGACAGTGAGGCCATGAGGGCAAAGAGAAAGAGGGACAGAGAGGGAGAGAATTGGGGTCATTAGGAAAGAAACTCTGAAAAAGAGAGAGCAGGGGGTGGTAGGCACGCCATTTTATCTGGCGCACAGCAGGTGTGCCAGGCGGCAGCAGGAGATGATGTAAATGATCGCCTGTACATTAACACCTCAACAATCTCCTTTGAAATGATTTCTTAGAGCTTTTTTCAGAAGTTCTTTGCCCAGGAATGTTTCAACGTATTTTATATATACTATCTACTAATAGTGTTAGGTCTTTGGGTGGATTTTTGTACAGAGATAGGGATCTAGTTTCTTATTTTGATGTCTAATTTTTGAAGAGGATGGCTTTTCTTCAGTCTATGTTTCTGGCATCTTTGTGGTTGTAGCTGTGTGGTTTCATTTCTGCATCATTTAATCTGTCCCACTCTTATTTCTGTCTCATGTCAGTACCATTCTGCTTTTGTCACTATGGATCTGTGGTATAACTTAATATGTACTGTGATTACTGTGATACTTCCAGCCACAGTCAAGCCTTGGATAAGCATGTTTTGTATTTTGTGTTTTCATATGTATGAAGATTGTCTTTTCTGTTTCTGTGAAGAATCTCAGTGGACTATGATGGTGATTTCACTGTGTCTGTAGATCAGTTTTTGGTAACATAGATGTGCTAATTGTAAGCCCCTTGAGGTATGGACAGACCCCTCCCCTGAAGAACTCCAACAGCCACAGAACACACTGATTGCTCCCTCACCAAGAGCCCACGCTCAGGAGTTGAAATTCTACCAATTACTGGGCTCTCTCTCCAAGCTCTGGACTTGAAATCCCACCAATGTCCATCTCCATCCTTGAAAGCTTTGCCCCCCCACCAAATATAAACCCTGTCTTCTGGTCAGTTCTCTGCTGCTTCCTGCCCAAGCAGAGGCAGCCACCCTCCTGGGCTCTTCCGTCCCACTCTGATGTGAGTGTTGTGCAGTGATACTTTGTGGCATTTGTTGGCTACTGACTGCAGGATACTGTTCGCTTCAGAGCTGTAACACTTTGGAGAAGCCTTCCCCTGCTGGGCTGGAGCTCTGCGCTGTTACACCTGAAGTGGGGAATCTAAACTTTTTTAAAATTATTTTTAAAATGATTTATTTGTTTTATTTTGTGTGTATGAGTGTTTTGCCTGCCTACGTACATGTACACTATATAAGTGCTTGGTGCCTTTGGAAGCCAGAAAAGGGCGTTGGATCCCATGGAACTAGAGTTATAGGCACTTGTGTGCTACCATCGGGGAGCTGGGAAGCAGACCTGAGTCTTCTGCAGAAACAGCAAGTGCTCTTACCTGAGGGACCATCCTTGAATAAAGAACCTACGGTACATTCCTATAAAACAACATCCGCAAAACGTATTGACCTGCTATTGAATGCAATAAAATGGATATTTTAAAAACCATCACACAGAAAGAAAGTTTTATTCTAAACAAGTACCTACTATACAATCCTATTTATCTAAATTCTAGCAGAGAGGTCTCGTGTAAAGTTGTGCAGAGCAGATGATGTGCAGGTGATGAAAGTACAGAAGGCTTGACTAGAAATAGGCACAGGGAAACTGTGGGATGATGGAAATAGCCTATATCTTGATTATTGTAGTGGTTACAGATGTATATGACCATGTGACTTGTTAAACCTCATTGCGACACAGACATTCGATTGAGTAGACTTTATTATATGTAACTTAATATTCAATAATAGTGGTTAAAAACACAAGTTGGACATTGTGTTATATACCCATAGTTCTAGCACTTGGGAACCTCCTGCAGGAAGATTCCTACAAGTTCAGGACCAGCCTGCTCTACATAGTGGATTACAGGCAAGCCTGTTTACATAGTAAGCTCCAGGCCAGTGTACTGAAAACAAACACATAAAACCAAAACCAAAACCAAAAACAACTTCACCTTCTCCCAGAGCTACCAATTCTGAGCATAGAAGGTGAAGAAGTTTATATCAAAGGTACAGGAAGCATTTTCAATAAAATCATAGAGGAAAGTTGCCCAAATCTAGGGAAAGGAATTTTTTTTCCAGATACTAGAGACATTTAAAATGCCAACCAGACAAGATCAGAAAAGAAACTCCTCATGGGACAGTACAGTTAACACATTGAATATTCAGAGCAAATAAACATTTAAAGCTGTAAGTTAGAAGTACCAAGTCACATATAAATACATCAGGATAACAGCAGATTTCTCAACAAACATCCTACAAGTCAGGACGGCTTAGAATGACACATTTTAAGTCCCAAAAGACAACTCACAATGCAGACCACTGTATGTGGGAAAGGTTTATGTTACAGTCAAAGGAAAAAGAAAACCTCCATTGACAAATGTGTGCCCCTAGGTTTACACCTGATCTCCAGAAAAACAGCATCTGAGTGCTTCCACATGACTCTTGCGTTCAGCCTCCTTTCCTTTCCAGCATCTTGTACTTGCCTTTGAACTAAGTAAAGAAAGGCAAGAAGAAAGGAAGGAGAGTAGGAAGGATGGAATGAATATAAACAAAGTATGTTCAGCGAGATGGTCCAGAGAGCAAGACTGATAACTCTGGTAGCCTGAGCTCAATTCCTGAAACAGAAGAAAGGAACTGACTCCTGAAAATTCTCTTCTGATCTCCATACACACACCCTGCAACATATAAACACAAACATTCATACGCTAGAATGAATAAAGTAGAGTAAGAAACAAAACTAAGAAGAAAGAAAACACGAAGGATTTATAGCAAAAGTTATTCTATTTTATGGAACACTTTTAGCTTTTCTTGGTCAGGAAGAACGTAGGCACCATGTAGTCAGGTTTTAGAATCTCAAATACTCATGAGATTGGAGGGAGGATATAAATAATAGACCCCCACTGCCTTCTCCAAATAATTCACTAAAATCTCTAATTTCTTACTATTCTTCCAAAGAGCACCGAGTGGAATTTAATGGTATGGGGAAAGTCCAAATTTTCTCAAAGCACACTAGGAGCCTACAAACTTCAGTAGGATGTCTGGGGACCCAAACGCTTCTTAAAGTCATATATCAGCCAAGGACCCTCACAAAAGTGCCCTTCTGGAACTTTGGAGGTAACTTAGGCTTTTGTTTAGGGATCCTAAATTTTTTATTTCAATTGTCTATATTTATTTATTATTGTATTTTATTTATATAGACAGAGTTTTGCTATGCAGCCTTGGCTGGCCTGGAACCTGCTATGTAGACCAGGCTTGTCTCGAACTTGGAGAGGTCTGCTTGCCTCTATCTCCTGAGGGTTGGGATTAAAGATATGTACCTCCGTACCTGCCTCTTTTATTTAAAAAAATGTATGTTAATTAATTCCTTAAGAATTCCATACAATGCATTTTGGACATATTCCAAATTCCCCCTGTAAGCACCCTATCTACCTTCCTTTCCCTTCCCACCTGACTTTGATATTTCTCTTTTTTTTTCTCCCCTCCCCACTTGGTGTGCAGTTTACATTACCTAATTATTTTGGGGTATGGTTGATCTACCAGGGTCACCTCATTACAGAAAACTGACTCTCCCTTTTCCAGCAGCTATCAAATGTCAATGGCTCCCCAGAAAGGAGTGGGATTTCATGTCCTCCTTCCCCCTGTATGCGGCGGTTTTGTCTGTCTGGCATTTGTGCAGGCCTTATGTATGCAGTCACAATTACTGCGAGTTCGTGCATGCAACTGCCCTGCTGTGTTTGGAAAGCACTGTTTCCTTGATGTTATTCACTGTGCTTGACTCTTACAGCCTTTCAGCTCCAGGCTGTGAAGATCACTGAGCTTCAGGGGAGGAATGGATATAGATGGTCTACTTACAGTTGAATACTCTACAGTCTCTTATTCTCTGTACATTTGCCAGTTGTGAATCTCTGTGTTAATTGCCATCGATTGCAGGGAGAAGCTTCTCTGGTGAGGCTTGAGAGATGCGTTGATTAAATGGGTAGAGGAACAAGTTATTAGGAGTTGTTTTAGTGCTATGCCATCTAGTAGAATAATTGGGATTTCCCATAAGAGCTGTGACCTATCTAGCCACAGGGTCCTGACCCCTGCATTTCTTAACGATCTATTTCAGGGTATGCCTTTGTTTGTTTTGCGCTTTGAATTTTGAGAAAGTGAGAAATGTCTTTTTTGCTGTGTAGCTCATGCTGGTCAAACTTGCCACTTAACTCAGGCTGGCCTCTAACTCTAAATCCTTCCCTATGGTTGGGATTACAGTCATCTACCACCACACCGACCTGAGGCTATACTTTAGAAATTAACTCTTATGTTCATTGTTGCTAGCCTTGACCGGCTCTAGTAGGCCTGAGCATGGCAAACACGGCTTTCACACACCTTGTTCTCCTCCCACTCCCTGTCTGGCTAAACGCTGTTAGATTACATTCTTAGAGCTAGCCACCAAGGTCTATTCCCTTATATGGTCACTTCCTCCTCCTGAGTCTGACTACTAAGGTCCAGATATCAAAGGATTGAAGTCCAGCAATTAAAATCCTCTTGTAGGCTTAGATTTTTAATTTTAATTTTATTTTTATTAATTACAGTTTATTCACTTTCTTTTTTTTTTCTTTTTTTTTTCAATGCAGTTTATTCAGGAACCTTGAACAATCATCTGACCCTGGGTAAAGCCAGCCAACTTTAAATAGCCTCTGGGTAGCTAACCTCAGCATGCCACGTGGGCAATGCAGATAGGTCCACATACATGGAAGCAAGCCAGATCCTCGGCCTTAGCCAAATGTGGAGTTGTTCGTGACAGAGAGCACTCACCATCGGGAAGGTGGAAGGTGGAAACCAGCTCCATCTTTCAAGCGCAGCATTACGCAGCTCTCTACAGTTCCCCCTTTCTGTTTTAGACGCATCAGGCAAGAGTAGAGGTCTGATCTCTGATATTAGAAATAAATTGGGACTTTGTACTGATGTTCATTTAGGTGTCATCCACCCAAAGAGCATCAGACCCGTCTGATACCTTTTTCTCAGAGGCGGGACCTGGGGCATCAACCCACATGCAATCAGACATGCTCTTCTCTGGGTCCAAAGCGGCTGACCCTGAGTGCAGTGCTTAGACTCGCATCCTGAGCGTAACATTTTGGCTTTTTATGGTAGCCAACCATGCTTGGGGAGACTGTCCTGCTTCAATGGCTGTAAAGGCCTGAATGGTCATGGCTGCATTATGCTGTTGTGAGACTCTAATCTTGCATATATACCACAGGCAAACCAAGGAGACCAACACCAGAAGGCTTGCTAACGGTCCCATGCCTGCCCATTCCTTCAGATGATTCATGGCTGCAGCAATCCATGTTGATAATCCTGTGGCTAGTTCTGCGTCCACTCTGGTAGAATTTACTGTGACAATGGCCACTCTCAGCTGCTCCATCGTAGTATCGAATTCTCCAGTCCAATTACCTAAAATATAGCTCGACAATTGTTTAGACAGATTTACAGCACAGGAAAAATTCTCATGTTGTATGCTAGTGACACAAAGTCCAGCATACTTTCATTGACAGCCAAGTTGAGTGATTTGCCATAGGGTATCAATTTGCTCCTGCACGAGGTCAATCCTCTGAACACCATCAAGCCTCCTTTTAGTTGAGCATTAATTCCTTTTTGTACATCTAAGGCATGAGCTACATTGGCTAAAAGAATATTCAGGGTAGGAGCAGTCTGCCCAGTATAAATCATGGCTAATGCCGCGGTGGTAGCTCCAACAGCCGCCAATGAGATGGCAGTAAAAATGGCAACTGTAGTTCCAAGATCCCTTTTCTGTCTGAAGAGAGTCATAGCGTGAGGGGCATCAACGGGCACAGGCACCCAGCAAGGCATGCGAGTAACCAGCTAGTAAATTTACTAGCATTGCAGCATTGGGCAAAAAAGCAAGTATCATTACCACAATTACTTGGATCTATCTGGCTAATAATGAATAAAAATGGGGGATATAAACAAACAGGTGTGGGCTTATAGGAAATATCATGAGAAGCCTTAACCCCCTCGTTGGAACATCCTGCATCAGTTCTATAACAGGCAGTGGTGGTGTCCGAGGTCTGAGTAGGTTCAGGAGACCATTGCCCCCAGGGACGAGACGTGCTCCATGTAAATTGACTAACTCCATGTTTTCCTCCACTTTTGAAAGTCATTTAAGGTTCTTAAATTATTTTTTTCCCTTTTTTTAAAAAATTTTTCATCAATTACACTTTATTCATTCTGCATCCCCCCATAAGCCCCTCCGTCCCCTTCCAATCCCACCCTCCCTCCTCCCTCTGCATGCATGCCACTCCCCAAGTCCACTGATAGGGGAGGTTCTCCTCTCCTTTCTGATGTTAGTCCATCAGTTCACATCAAAAGTGGCTGCATTGTGCTCTACTATGGCCTGGTAAGGCTGCTCCCCCTCAGGAGGAGGTGACTAAAGAGCAGGCCAGTCAGTTCATGTCAGAGGCAGTCCCTCTTCACATTACTATGTAACCCAATTGGACTCTGAACTGCCCTGGGCTACATCTGTGCAGGGGTTCTGGGTTATCTCTATGAATAGTCCTTGGTTGGAGTATGAGTCTCTGGGAAGTTCCCTGTGTTCAAATTTTCTTGTTCTGTTGCTCTCCTTGTGGAGACCCTGTCCTCTCCAGCTCTTACTATTTCCCACTTCTTACATAAAATTCCATTCACTCTGCCCAACAGTTGCCCATCAGGCTTAGCATCTGCTTTGATAGTCTGTAGGGCAGAGGCTTTCAGAAGCCCTCTGTGGTAGGTTCCTAGGTTGTTTCCTGTTTTCTTCTTCTTCTGATGTCCATCCTCTTTGCCTTTCCGGATGGGGATTGGACATTTTAGTTAGGGTCCTCTCTCTTGCTTAGTTTCTTTAGATGCACAGGTTTTAGTGGGTTTGTCCTATGTTGTATGTCTATATGAGTGAGTATATACCATGTGTGTCTTTTTGCTTCTGGGACAACTCACTCAGGATGATCCTTTCCAGATCCCACCATTTACCTGCAAATTTCATGATTTCCTTATTTTTCATTGCTGAGTAATATTCCATTGTGTAGATGTACCACAATTTCTGCATCCATTCTTCAGTTGAGGGGCATCTGGGTTGTTTCCAGCTTCTGGCTATTACAAATAAAGCTGCTACAAACATGGTTGAGCAAATGTCCTTTTTGTGTGCTTGAGCCTCTTTTGGATATATGCCTAGGAGTGGTATGGCTGGATCTTGGGGAAGCACTATTCCTAGTTGTCTGAGAAAACGCCAGATTGATTTCCAGAGTGGTTGTACAAGTTTACATTCCCACCAGCAGTGGAGAAGGGTTCCTCTTTCTCCACAACCTCTCCAGCATGTGTTGTCACTTGAGTTTTTGATCTTGGCCATTCTCATGGGTGTAAGGTGAAATCTCAGGGTTGTTTTGATTTGCATTTCCCTAATGGCTAGTGAGGTTGAGCATTTCTTTAAATGCTTCTCTGCCATTCGGTATTCCTCTACAGAGAATTCTCTGTTTAGCTCTGTTCCCCATTTTTTAACTGGGTTACTTGGTTTGCTGCTTTTCAGCTTCTTTAGTTCTTTATATATACTTGATATGAGTCCTCTGTCAGATAAAGGGTTGGTGAAGATTCTTTCCCAATCTGTAGGAGGTCACTTTGTTTTGATGACGGTGTTCTTTGCTTTGCAGAAGCTTTTCAGTTTCATGAGGTCCCATTTATTGATTGTTGCTCTTAGAGCCTGTGCTGTTGGAGTTCTGTTCAGGAAGTTTTCCCCTGTACCAATGAGTTCTAGGGTATTTCCCACTTTTTTTTCAAGCTGATTTAATGTGTCTGGTTTTATGTTGAGGTCTTTGATCCACTTGGACTTCAGTTTTGTGCAGGGTGATAAGTATGGATCTATTTTCATTTTTCTACATGTAGATATCCAGTTGGACCAGCACCATTTGTTGAAGATGCTATCTTTTTTCCATTGAATGGTTTTGGCGTCTTTGTCAAAGATCAGGTGTCTGTAAAAGTGTGGGTTTATTTCTGGGTCCTCTGTTCAGTTCCATTGATCCACCATTCTGTTTCTATGCCAGTACCATGCAGTTTTTAAAACTGTTGCTCTATAGTACAGCTTAAGATCAGGGATGGAGATACCTCCAGAAGATCTTTTATTGTAGAGGATTGTTTTAGCAATTCTGGGTTTCTTGTTATTCCATATGAAGTTGAGAATTTTTCTTTCCAGGTCTGTAAAGAATTGTGTTGGTAATTTGATGGGCATTGCATTGAATCTGTAGATTGCTTTTGGTAAGATGGCCATTTTTACTATGTTAATCCTACCAAGCCATGAGCATGGGAGATCTTTCCATCTTCTCATATCTTCTTCTAGTTCTTTCTTCAGAGATTTGAAATTTTTTTCATACAAGTCTTTGATTTCCTTGGTTAGGGTTACTCCGAGGTACCTTATGTCATTTGTGGCTATTGTGAAGGGTGTTGTTTCTCTAATTTCTTTCTCAGCCCTTTTGTCTTTTGTATACAGGAGGGCTACTGATTTTTTTGAGTTAATTTTGTATCCGGCCACTTTGCTGAAGAGTTCCCTGGTAGAGTTTTTGGGGTCACTCATGTATACTATCATATCATCTGCAAATAGTGATAATTTGACTTCTTCCTTTCCAATTTGTATCCCCTTGATCTCCTTCAACTGTCTTATTGCTCTAGCAAGGACTTCCAGCACTATGTTGAAGAGATATGGAGAGAGTGGGCAGCCTTGTCTTGTCCCTGATTTCAGTGGGATTGCTTTAAGTTTCTCTCCATTCAGTTTGATGTTGGCTATAGGTTTGCTATATATCGCCTTTACTATGTTTAGATATGTGCCTTGTATCCCTGATCTCTCCAATACTTTGAATATGAATGGATGTTGGATTTTTTCAAAGGCTTTTTCAGCATCTAGGGAGATTATCATGTGGTTTTTTTCTTTCAATTTTTTAATATGGTGGATCACATTGATGGATTTCCATATATTGAACCACCCCTGCATACCTGGGATGAAGCCTACTTGGTCATGGTAGATGATATCTTTGATGTGTTCTTGTATTCGGTTGGCGAGTATTTTGTTGAGTATTTTTGCATCAATGTTCATAAGGGAGATTGGCCTGAAATTCTCTTTCTTTGTTGAGTCTTTGTGAGGTTTAGGTACCAAGGTGACTGTGGCTTCATAGAATGAGTTTGGTAATGTTCCTTCTGTTTCTATTTTGTGGAATAGTTTGAAGAGAATTGGTGTTAGCTCTTCTTTGAATGTCTGGTAGAATTCTGCGCTGAAACCATCAGTTCCTGGGCTTTTTTTTGGATGGGAGACTTTCAATGACTGCTTCTATTTCCTTGGGGGATATAGGACTATTTAATTGATTTACCTGGTCCTCATTTAGCTTTGGTAAGTGGAATCGATCAAGAAAATTGTCCATTTCATTTAAAATTTCAAATTTTGTTCCGTATAGACTTTTGAAGTAAGTCCTAATGATTGCTTGGATTTCCTCAGTGTCTGTAGTTATGTCCCCATTTTCATTTCTGATTTTGTTGATTTGGATGGTGTCTCGCTGCCTTTTAGTTAGCTTGGCTAAGGGTTTGTCTATCTTGTTGATTTTCTCAAAGAACCAGCTCTTGGTTTCATTGATTCTTTGAATTGTTTTATTTGTTTCTAATTGATTGATTTCAGCCCTGAGTTTGATTATTTCCAGCCATCTGCTCCTTCTTGGTGTGTCTGCTTCTTTTTCTAGGGTTTTTAAGTGAGCCATTCAGTTGCTTGAATGCGCTGTCTCAAATTTCTTCTTGAAGGCACTTAGTGCTATGAACTTTCCTCTTAGCACTGCTTTCATTGTGTCCCACAAGTTCGGGTATTTTGTGTCTTCATTTTCATTGAGTTCTAGGAAGATTTTAATTTCTTTCTTTATTTCTTCCCTGACCCAGCTGCCTTTTAGTAGCAAGTTGTTCAGTTTCCATGTATGTGTAGGTTTTTTGCTATTTCTGTTGTTACTGAGGTCCAGCTTTATTCCATGGTGATTAGACAGGATACAAGGGATTATTTCAATCTTCCTGTATTTGTTGAGGCTTGCTTTGTGACCAACTATGTGGTCTATTTTGGAGAAGGTTCCATGAGATGCTGAGAAGAAGGTAAATTCTTTTGTGTTTGGGTGTAAGGTTCTGTAAATGTCTGTTAGGTCCGTTTGATTCATGACCTCTGTTAGAGACATTGTATCTTTGTTTAATTTCTGTTTTGTTGACCTGTCCTTTGTTGAGGGTGGGGTGTTGAAGTCTCCCACTATTAGTGTATGGGGATCTATATGTGGTTTAAGTTTTATCAATGTTTCTTTCACAAATGTGGGTGCCCTTGTATTTGGGGCATAGATGTTCAGGATTGTGATGTCTTCCTAGTGGAATTTTCCCTTGATGAGTATGAAGTGTCCTTCCCCATCTCTTTTGATTAATTTTGGTTGAAAGACTATTTTATCAGATATTAGAATGGCTACTCCTGCTTGCTTCTTGCATCCATTTGCTTGGAAAGCTGTCTTCCATCCCTTTACCCTCAGGTAATGTCTATCTTTGTGACTTAGGTGTGTTTCTTGTATACAACAGATTGCTGGGTTTTGTTTACGCATCCATTCTGTTAGCCTGTGTCTTTTTATTGGAGAATTAAGTCCATTGATATTGAGAGAGTAATGACCAGTGGCTGTTAGATCCTTTGAATTTGATGTTGGCTGTGGTCATAAGGTTGTGTTCTTGGTTGCTTTTTGTTTTACTGTAGTGGGGTTATTTATTTCTTGCATTTTCTTGAATGTAGCTAGCTTTCTTGGGTTGTATTTTCCCTTCCAGTGTCTTCTGTAATGCTGGATTTGTTTGTAGGTATTGTTGAAATTTGTTTTTGTCATTGAATATCTTGTTTTCTCCGTCTATGAGGACTGAGAGTTTTGCAGGGTATAGTAGCCTGGGCTGACATCTGTGTTCTCTTAGGGTCTGCATGATATCTGTCCAGGGCCTTCTGGCTTTCATAGTCTCTGTTGAAAAGTCAGGTGTGATTATAATGGGTTTGCCATTATATGTTACTTGGCCTTTTTCTCTTGCAGCTTTTAGTATTTTTTCTTTGTTCTGTATACTTACAGTTTTGATTATTATGTGGCGGGAGGATTTTCTTTTCTAGTCTAATTTATTGGGTGTTCTATAGGCCTCTTGTATTCTTATTGGCCTCTCCTTTAAGTTGGGGAAATTTTCTTCAATGATTTTGTTGAAAGTATTTTCTGGGCCTTGGTGCAGGGAATCTTCTTTTTCCTCTATTCCTATTATTCTTAGATTTTGTCTTTTTATGTTGTCTTGAATTTCTTGGACGGTCTGTGTCAGGAATTTTTTAGATTTAACATTTTCTTTGACAGATACATCTATTTCTTCCATTGTATCTTCCACACCTGAGATTCTTTCTTCCATTTCTTGTAGCCTATTGGTTATGCTAACCTCTGTAGTTCCTGCTTTCTTCCCTAAGTTCTTTCTCTCCACAATTTCTTCCATTTGTGTTTTTTTTTTTTTAATTTTTCCAATTCTATCTTCAGGTCTTGAGCTATTTTGTTGGTTTCCTTCCCCTGTCTGACTGTATTTTCATGTTTTTCCGTCAATTCCTTCAGCTTTTTGTTTGAACAATCCACTGTTATAACAATCACTTTTATTTCATTCAGTGATTTAAGCATTTCCTCTCTAAAGGCCACATACTTTTTGGCTTCAGCTTCTTCTATTTCTTTTCGTATTTTATTTGTTTCCTCTGTTATCATCTTCTTGAGCATAGATGTTAGGTCATCTCCTTGAATTTCATTTATGCTGGGGTGTCTAGGGCTATTTGCCCCTGGATAACTGGGTTCTGGAGATGCCATGATGCCCTGGCTTTTGTTGGTTGAACTTTTACACTGTCCTCTACCCATTGGGCTATCTTAGTTGTTTGAATTTAGTTTCTGGTTGTTCCTGGATTGTTGTAGTGGAGAGAATCCCTTTGGCAGGAAGATGGTTTTTCCTCAAGGAAGCCTTCCCAGCTTTTTGGGTATAGTCCCTGGATGTCTGGTGTTTTTCAGGAGTTGCTACAGCTCACCTCAGGCATAGAGACCTGGGTGGTAACTGTGGTCCTGATTAGTCAAGAGGGCTCTCCTCTCACTGGGAGAAGTCCTGAGGGCAGCTGCCCTCCTTCTGGGTTTCTTGCCGTAATTTTAGTGATCAGCTGCAGTAATCTCTGGTGGGTGAGCATTGCTCTGGTGTCTTGGGGCACTCAGTTCTGTCTGTTTGCAATCTGCAGTCTGCTAGACTTTCCCTAGGTGACCCCAGCAGCACGGTTTCTTCCTTCTCTGTGGGGTCCTCTCCGGACAGGGGTTCCCAGTCCCTGTTGTACTGGGGCGCACAGCTTGTCTGTACTGCCGAGCTGAGCGCAAAGCTCTATGTGCGCGGCAGGAGCTTGGCTGTGATGGCGGCAGAGACCTTCCGGGGAGAGACTGGGTGACCTGTGATCAGACCCGCAACCCTGCTTCCCTGTGGGGTCCCCCCGTGACTGGGACTCCCAGTCTCAGGTACCCTTGTGCCCACGGATCAGCCTGGGAAAGTGGCTGGGACACGCCCGCTTGTGGCTCCAGCTGGGAGACCCAAAGCCTGCGTTACCCGGGATTTCTTCCGGGTTCTGGCTGGGTAGCCGTGATGGACCCGACTGATTCCCACGCTGTGGGAGCCTCCCCTCACCTGGGAAACATGATCGATGTAGTTTCAGGGCCCCGAGTTCAGTCTCCTGGTTTCTGCACGGAAAGTGCTGTCCTGCTCCTCAGACGCGCTGTTTTCCAGGCGCCACCATCTTGGCTCCCTCGTTTATTCACTTTCTATCCCAGCTGTAGCCCATCCATCCCCTCCCAATCCCACCCACCCTCTCTCTTCTTCGCCTATGCCTCTACCCTAGACCAACAATAGGGGAGGTCCTCCTCCCCTCCCATCTGACCCTAGCCTATCAGGTCTCATCAAGACTGGCTTCTTTGTCTTCTTCTGTGGACTGGTAAGGCTGCTTCCCCTCAGGTGGAGGTGATCAAAAAGTCAGCCCATGAGTTCATGTCAGAGACAGTCCCTGTTCCTATTATTGTGGAACTCTCTTGGACACTAAGTTGTCATGGGCTACTTCTGTGCATGGGTTCTAGGTTATCTCTATGAATGGTTCTTCTTTGGAGTATCAGTCTCAGAAAAGACCCCTGCGCCTAGATTTTATTGTTCTGTTGCTCTCCTTGTGGAACTCCTGTCTTCTCTAGGTCTTTCTCTCTCCCCCTTCTTTCATAAGATTCCCTGCACTCTGCCCAAAGTTTGGTTATGAGTCTCAGCATCTGCTTTGATACCGTGCAGGGTAGAGTCTTTCAGAGGCCCTCCGTGGTAGGCTACTGTCCTGTTTCCTGTTTTCTCCCTCTTCTGATGTCCATGCCCTTTGCCTTTCTGAATGAAGACTGACCAACTTACCCAGGGTCTTCCTTCTTGGTTAGATTTCTTAGGTATACAGGTTTTAGTATGATTATCCTATATTATATGTCTAATATCCACTTATAAGTGAGTATATACCATGTGTGTCATTTTGCTTCCAGGATACCTCACTCAGGATGATCTTTTCTAAATCTCATCACTTGCCTGCAAATTTCATGATTTCTTTGGTTTTAATGCTGAGTAGTATTTCATTATGTAAATGTACCAAATTTCTGTATCCACTCCTCAACTGAGGGATATTGTTTCCAGCTTCTGGCTATCACAAATAAAGCTGCTATGAACATGATTGAGCAAATGTCCTTGTTGTATACTTGAGCATCTTTTGGATATGCCTAGGAGTGGTATAGCTGGGTCTTGAGGTAGCATTATTCCTAATTGTCTGAGAAAGCACCAGATTGATTTCCAAAGTGGTTTGTACAAGTTTTCATTCCCATCAGCAATGAAGGAGGTTCCTCTTTCTCCTCTTCCTCTCCACCATGTGTTGTCACTTGAATTTTTGATCTTAGCCATTCTAATGGGTGTAAGGTGAAATCTCAGTGTCATTTTGATTTGCATTTTCCTGATGACTTAGGACATTGAACATTTCTTTAAGTGTTTCTCTGTCACTCGATGTTCCTCTATTGAGAATTCTCTGTTTAGCTCTGTGCCCCATTTTTTCAATTGGGTTACCTGATTTGTTGGTGTTTAACTTCTTAAGTTCTTTATATATTCTGGATATTAGCCCTCTGTCAGATATAGGGTTGGTGAAGATCCTTCCCCAATCTGTAGGCAGTTGTTTTGTTCTGATGACAGTGTCCTTTGCTTTACAGAAGCTTTTCAGTTTCATGAGGTCCCATTTATTGATTATCGATCTTAAGAGTCTGTCCTGTTGGTGTTCTGTTCAGGAAGCTGTCTTCTGTGCCAATGAGTTCAAGGCACTTCTCCACTTTTTCTTCTAACCGTTTACTGTGTCTGTTTTTATATTGAGGTCTTTGATCCACTTGGATTTTAGTTTTGTGTAAGGTGATGAGTATGGATCTATTTTCATTTTTCTACATGTAGACATCCAGTTAGACCACCACTATTTGTTGAAGATGCTGTCTTTTTTCCATTGTATGGTTTTGGCATCTTTGTCAGAAATCAGGTGTCCATAAGTGTGTGGGTTTATTTCTGGGTCTTCTATTTGATTCCATTGGTCCACCATACTGTTTCTATGCCAGTACCATGCAGTTTTTATTACTGTTGCTCTATAGTACAGCTTGAGATCAGGGATGGAGATACCCCCAGAAGATCTTTTATTATAGAGGATTGTTAAAGCAATTCTGGGTTTCTTGTTATTCCATATGAAGTTGGGAAATTTTCTTTCCAGGTCTGTAAAGAATTGTGTTGGTAATTTGATAGGAATTGCATTGAATCTGTAGATTGCCATTTTTACTATGTTAATTCTGCCAAGCCATGAGCATGGGAGATCTTTCCATCTTCTGATATCTTCTTCTATTATTTTCTTCAGATACTGAAAGTTTTTTTCATACAAGTCTTTGACTTTCTTGGATAGAGTTACCCCAAGGTTCTTTATGCCCTTTGTGGTTATTGTGAATGGTGTGGTTTCCATAATTTCTTTCTCAGCCCTTTGTTCTTTTGTATACAGGAGGGCTACTCATTTTTTTGAGTTGATATTGTATCCAGCCAGTTTGCTGAAGGAGTTTATCAGCTGTAGGAGTCCCTTGGTAGAATTTTTGGGGTCACTCATGTAACTATCATATATATCATCTGCAAATAGTGATACTTTGACTTCTTCCTTTCTGAACCGAATCTCCTTGATCTCCTTTAATTGTCTTATTGCTCTAGCAAGGACTTCAAGTTAAGGAGGCATGGAGTGGGCAGCCTTGCCTTGTCCCTGATTTCAGTAGGATTGCTTTAAGTCTCTCAACGTTTAGTTTGATGTTGGCTATAGGCTTGCTGTACATTGCCTTTACTATGTTTAGGTATGTTGAGGTATTCCTGATCTCTCTAGGACTTTAACCATAAATGAATGTTGGGTTTTATCAAATGCTTTTTCAGCATCTAAGGAGTTTATCATGTGGTCTCTTTCTTTTAGTTTGTTTATATGGTGGATTACATTGATGGATTTAAGTATATTGAGTCATACCTGTATGTCTGGGATGAAGCCTATTTGGTCATAGTGGATGATATCTTTGATGTGTTCTTGGATTTGGTTTGCAAGTATTTCATTGAGTATTTTTGCATCAATGTTCATAAGAGTGATTGGACTAAAATTCTCCTTTGTTGGGTCTTTAGGTATCAAGGTGACTGTTTTCAAACAATGAGTTTGGTAATGTTCCTTCTGTTTCTATTTTGTGGAATAGTTTGAAGAGTATTGGAGGTAGCTCTTCTTCAAAGGTCTGGTAGAATTCTTGCTGAAACCATCTTGCCCTGAGGTTATTTTGGATGGGAGACTTTTGATGACAGCTTCTATTTCCTTAGGGGATATAGGATTATTTAATTGATTTACCTGTTCTTGAGTCAGCTTTGGCATGTGGAATTGATCAAGAAAATTGTTCGTTTCATTTAGGTTTTCAAATTTTGTGGCATATAGGCTTTTGTAGTAAGACCTAATGATTGTTTGGATTGCCTCAGTATCTGTTGTTATGTCCTCCTTTTCATGTCTGATTTTGTTGATTTGGATGGGGTCTCTCTGATTTTTAGTTAGTTTGGCTAAGGGTTTGTCTTTCTTGTTGATTTTTTGAAAGAATCAGGTCTTGGTTTCATTGATTCTTTGAATTGTTTTATTTGTTTCTAATTTATTGAGTTCATCCCTGACTTTGATTATTTCCAGCCATCTACTCCTCTTGGATATGTCTGCTTCTTCTTTTTCTAGGACTTTCAGGTGAGCCTTTAAATTGCTTGTATGAGATGTTTCGAATATCTTCTTGAAGGCACTTAATGCTATGAATTTTCCTCTTAGCACTGCTTTCATTGTGTCTCATAAGTTTAGGTATATTGTGTCTTCATTTTCATTGAATTCTAAGAAGTCTTTGACTTCTTTATTTCTCCCCTGATCCATCTGTCATTGAATAGCGAGTGTTCAGTTTCCATGTGTGTGTACGCTTTTTGCTATTTCTGTTGTTGTTGAGGTCCAACTTTAGTCCATGGTGGTCAGATAGGATACAAGGGATTGTTTCAATCTTCTTGTATCTGTTGAGGCTTGCTTTGTGACAAATTATATGGTCTGTTTTGTAGAAGGTTCCATGAGGTGTTGAGAAGAAGGCAAATTCTTATGTTTCTGTGAAAGTTTCTGTAGATGTCTGCTGGGCCCATCTGATTCATGATCTCATTTAGAGTCATTGTTTCTTTGTTTAATTTATGTTTTGTTGACCTGTTCTTTGTTGAGAGTGGGGTGTTGAAGTCTCCCACTTAATGTGTGGGGATCTATGTGTGGTTTCAGTTTTATTAATATTTCTTTTATAAATGTGTGTGCTCTTGTATTTGGGACTTAGATGTTCAGAATGGTGATGTCTTCTTGATGGAATTTTCACTTGATGAGTATGAAATGACCTTCCCAAACTCTTTGGATTAATTTTGGTTGAAAATCTATTTTATTATATATTATAATGGCTACTCATGCTTGCTTCTTGTGTTCATTTTCTTGCAAAACCATCTTCCAGCCTTTTACTCTGTATCTTTGTGACTTAGATGTATTTCTTGTATGCCACAGACTGATGGATCTTGTTTACATATCCATTCTGTTAGTCTGTGTCTTTTTATTGGAGAGTTGAATTCATTGATGTTGAGGAAGGACAATGACCAGTGGCTGTTAGATACTTTGATATTGATATTTGCTGTGGTAGTTTGCTTGTGTACTTGGCTATTTTTAGTTTTGGTGTAGTGAGGTTATTTATATCTCATGTTTTCCTGAAAGTAGTTTTCTTGGGTTGTATTTTTCCTTCTACTATCTTTTGTAATGCTGGATTTATAGGAAGGTATTGTTTAAATTTGTTTTGTTATTGAATATCTTGTTTTCTCCATCTCTGATGACTGAGAGTTTTGCTGGATATAGAAGCCTGGGCTGACATCTGTGTTCTCTTAGGATCTGCATGATATCTGTCCAGGCCATTCTGGCTTTCATAGTCTCTGTTGAGAAGTCAGTTGTGATTCTGATTGATTTGTCATTATATGTTACTTGGTCTTTTTACCTTGCAACTTTTAGTATTTTTTCTTTGCTCTATATACTTACTGTTTTGATTATTATGTGGCAGGAGGATTTTCTTTTCTGTTCTAATTTATTAGGTCTTCTTTAGGCCTCTTGTATGCTTACAGTTCTCTCCTTTAAGTTGGGGAAATTTTCTTCTATTATTTTGTTGAAAATATTTTCTGAGCCTTGGATGCGGGAATCTTCTTTTTCTTCTAATCCTATTATTCTTAGATTTTGTCTTTTCATGTTGTCTTGGATTTCTTGAATAGTCTGTGTCAGGAATTTTTTAGATTTAACATTTTCTTTGACAGATAACATCATTTTCTTCCATTGTATCTTCCATATCTGAGATTCTTTCTTCCATCTCTTGTAGTCTTTTGGCTATACTTACCTCTGTAGTTCCTGTTTTCTTCCCTAAGTTCTTTCTCTCCACAATTTCCTCCATTTGTGTTTTCTTTAATTTTTCCAATTCTATCTTCAGATATTGATCTGTTTTGTTGATTTCCTTCACCTGTCTGGCTGTATTTTCCTTCAGTTCCTTCAGCTGTTTCTTTGAACATTCCTCTGTTTCTTTTATTTCTTTTCAGTGATTTAATTATTTCCTTTCTAAAGGCCACAAACTGGCTGCATCTTCCTGTTTCTCTTTACTAATGGCCATAATCTGTTTGTCTTTAGCTTCCTGTATTTCTTTACGGATGCCCAAAATCTGTTTGACTTTATCTTTCCTCTAATTCTTTACACATTTTATTTGTTTCCTCTATCATCCTCTTCATAAACATAGATGTAAGGTCATCTTTTTGAATTTCATTAATGCTAGGGTGTCCAGGGCTGCTTGCCCCTGAACAACCGGGTTCTTGAGATGACATATTTCTGTCTGATTTTTTTTCTGGTTGAGCTTTTTTAATTAGTTAACTAATTAATTAATTAATTTGTTTATTTTTACATTTTTTCTTTATTAATTACACTTTATTCCCTTTGTATCCCCCCTGTAGTTCCCTCCCTCCTCCCATCCCAATCCTTCCCTTCCTCCACCCTCTGCATGCATGCCCCTCCCCAAGTCCACTGATAGGGGTAGTCTTCTTTTCCTTCCTTCTGATCCTAGTCAATTAGGTCTCATCAGGAGTGGCTGCATTGTCTTCTTCTGTGGCCTGGTAATGCTGCTTCCCCCTCAGGGGGAGGTAATTAAAGAGCAGGCCAATCAGTTATGTCAGAGACAGTCCCTGTTCCTATTACAATGGAACCCACTTGGATACTGAACTGCCATGGGCTACATCTGTGCAGGGGTATTAGGTTATCTCCATGTATAATCCTTGGTTGGAGTATCAGTCTAAGGAAAGACCCCTGTGCTCAGATTTTTGGTTTTGTTGCTCTCCTTGTGGATTTTCTGTCCTCTCCAGATCTTACTGTTTCCCACTTCTTTCCTAAGATTCCCTGCACTCTGCCCAAAGGTTGCCCATAAGTCTCAGCATCTGCATTGATAGTCTGCAGGGCAGAGCTTTTCAGAGGTCCTCTGTATCAGGCTCCTGACTTGTTCCCTCTTTTTTCCTTCTTCTGATGTCCAGTTTCTTTGCCTTTCTGGATAGGAATTGGGCATTTTAACAAGAGTCCTCCCTCTTGATTATTTTCTTTAGGTGTACAGATTTTAGTAGGTTTATCCTATATTAAATGTCTATATGAGTGAGTATATACCATGTGCTTCTGGGATTGTTCATTCAGCATGATCTTTTCCAGATCCCACCATTTACCTGCAAATTTCATGAATTCCTTGTTTTTATTGCTGAGTAATATTCCATTATGTAGATATACCACAATTTTTGCATCCATTCTTCAGTTGAGGGACATCTGGGCTGTTTCCAGCTTCTGGCTATTACAAATAAGGCTGCTACAAACATGGTTGAGCAAATGTCCTTATTGTGTACTTGAGAATCTTTTGGATATATGCCTAGGAGTGGTATAGCTGGATCTTGAGGAAGCACTATTCCTAGTTGTCTGAGAAAGTGCCAGATTGCTTTCCAGAGTGGTTGTACAAGTTTACATTCCCACCAACAGTGGAGGAGGGTTCCCCTTTCTTCACAACCTCTCCAGCATGTGTTGTCTCTTGAGTTTTTGATCTTAGTCATTCTGATGGGTATAAGGTGAAATCTCAGGGTTGTTTTGATTTGCATTTCCCTGATGGCTAATGAGGTTGAGCATTTCTTTGTTTCTCTGCCGTTCAATATTCCTCTGCAGAGAATTCTCTGTTTAGCTCTGCACTCCATTTTTTAATTGGATTACTTGATTTTTTGCTGTTTAACTTCTTTAGTTCTTTATATATATACTGGATATTAGTTCTCTGTCAGATACAGGGTTGATGAAGATCCTTTCCAAATCTGTAGGCTCTCGTTTTGTTCTGCAGACAATGTCCTTTGCTTTACAGAAGGTTTTCAGTTTCATGAGGTCCCATTTATTGATTGTTGCTCTTAGAGACTGTGTTGTTGGTGTTCTGTTCAGGAAGTTATCTCCTGTGCCAATGAGTTCAAGGGTCTTCCCCACTTTTTCTTCTAAGTGGTTTAGTGTGTCTGGTTTTATGTTGAGGTCTTTGATCCACTTGGACTTCAGTTTTGTGCAGGGTGATAAGTATGGATCTAAGAACTCAGGGAAACAACACCCTTCACAATAGCCACAAAGGACATAAAGTACCTCGGAGTAACCCTAACCAAGCAAGTCAAAGACTTATATGAAAAAAATTTCCAGTCTGTGAAGAAAGAATTAGAAGAAGGTATCGGAAGATGGAAAGATCTCCCATGCTCATGGCTTGGCAGGATTAATATAGTAAAAATGGCCATCTGACCAAAAGCAATCTACAGATTCAATGCAATTCCTATCAAATTACCAACACAATTCTTTACAGACCTTGAAAGAAAAATTCTCACCTTCATATGGAACAACAAGAAACCCAGAATTGCTAAAACAATTCTCTACAGTAAAGGATCTTCAGGAGGTATCTCCATCCTTGATCTCAAGGTGTACTATAGAGCAACAATACTAAAAACTGCATGGTATTGGCATAGAAACAGACTGGTGGATCAATGGAATCAAATAGAAGACCCTGAAATAAAACCACACACTTATAGACACCTGATTTTTGATAAAGATGCCAAATCCATTCAATGGAGAAAAGACAGCATCTTCAACAAATGGTCCTGGTCTAACTGGAAGTCTACATGTAGAAAAATGCAAATTGGTTGAGCTTTTACACTGGCCTCTACCCATTGGGCTATCTTAGGTGTTGGGTATTAGTTCTTGGTGCTTCCTGGAATCCTGGGGTAGGGAGAACACTTTTGGCAGGAAGATGATTTTTCCTGAAGGAGGCCTTCTCAGCTTTTTGGATATGGTCACTGAATGACCGGTGTTTCTCAAAAATTGCCACTGCTCACCTCAGGCGTATAGTCTTGAGTGGTAACTGTGGTCTTTGTAAGATAGGGGGACTCTCCTCTCACCCAGAGAAGTCCTGGAGACAGCTGCCCTGCTGTTGGGTTTCTTGCTCTAAATTTAGTGAGCTGCTGCTGTTGTTCTGACACCGTTTTCTAGGCACAGCCTTCTTTAAGAACCTGGGCAGCCCGTGGTTTGTTTAGTTTAGTTAGGGATAACTGGTTGCTCCTTGGAGCATTGTCTGGGGGCTGATCTCAGGGATCTCAGGCTTCTGTAGGTCTGAGGTTGGAGCTCTGTGCCCCAGTATGCAAGCAGTAATCAGTGGCAGGTGTGCACAGCTTTCATGTGTGCAGCAGGGGGCTAGAGCCTGGAGCCTCTGGAGACCCAGAAACTTTTCTGTAGTTGGGTGTCCTGAGTTCAGACCAGATGTTTCCCCCATACCACGGGTTTCCTCCCAACAGGAGACTCCGTCTGTGGTGTTTTGGTGTCAAAAACACCCAGTTCCATCTGGGTTGGCACGTAGAGCACACAGGCGCAGGGGAGTGGTGGCTCCAAGCTGGCGACTGGGTGCCTTCGGGAACCCAGGAACTTTTCCCGAGAACTTTTCCGTGTGTGTGTGTGTGTGTGTGTGTGTGTGTGTGTCTGTGTCTGTGTGTTTCAGCTGAGTGCTCTAAGCTTGGACCTGCTATTTCTTTAATGTGGGGTTTCTTCCCAACAGGGAAACCCAGTATCTGGTGCCCTGGGGCACACAGTTCTGTCTGTGATGGAGAGTTGGATGCACAGCAGCCAGTTTCTTGGCTGGCGGCTGTGTGCCCGCTGGTCCTAGGACCTTTTCTAGGGATTGACTGGGTGAGCTGACATTGGTCCCATTTGCTTCCTTCCCTGTCCGGTTTTCTCGTGACTGGAAATCCCAGTCTCTGGTGTTTTGGTGCTCACAGTTCAGCTTGGGAAGGTGATCAGGACATGCAGGCATATGGCTCTGGGCTGGTGACCAAGTTCCTGCTGGGGCCCAGGAGCTCTTCCGGGTTTTAGCTGGCTGACCTGAGAATGGATCCGATTGATTCCCACACCATGGGGTTTCCTCTCACCTGGGAAACACAATCTCTGGTGTTTTAGGTCCCAGAGTTCAGTCTATTGGTAGCTGTGCCTATACAGCTGTCCTGCTCCTCAGACACAGTGGCCTCCTGGTGCCACCATCTTGGATCCCTTAATGGGAGGGGAGGCTTAGATTATTTAAACACCCACTTTATATGTTCATAAACACCTCTACCTCCTTTCTCACACCCCAACCTTAGGTAGGAGATAGCAGGGAAAGGGACTGTAGTCCTTTTTTAGCGTCTTCCTGTTGTTTAGGGTCATTGGATCTTTGGGGATATACCAGTCTCAGTCATCAGGATTCCAGCAGTCCAGTCAAACAGCAAAGCCGCAAACCACAGCGGCAACATCATCAACAAACAACAACAAAGACCAAAAGCAGTGGTACCACTCAGCAGAAGCAGCAAGACCCTGCCCAAATAGCATGAGTCTGTGGAAATGGCAAAGCAACATGGAAAGTTCTCTGGAGCATTTCTCTCTGTGAAAACCACCAAAGCAATCTGAACCACTGAAAAATGAAGAGACGCAAAAAGTGTTGTCTCACTGTCTTTAGGCTTCCATCCCTTCCATTCCCAGAACCCATACAGGGATGTTTTCCAGCTAGCAAATCATGCCCCTCATATGAGGTAGTTTTCAGTCGACAAATATTATGTGTCTTTTCACAAGGATGGTTTTCTGTAGTGTGTGGAGTGGAATGCATTCCCATATCCCACACTTAGAATCAAGAAAAAGAAACAAACAAACAAATAAACAAACAAAAACAAAAAACCAAAAGCCAAACCAAACAAACCAAAAAAAAAAAAAAAAAAAGGTATTCACATGATACAACCGAGTTTCCAAAAAAAAAAAAAAAAAAAAAGAAAAGAAAAAAGAAACTTCTACTTCAGTCCCTCTTTGGTGATTCCTAATTAACATGCCTAATTAAAACAAACCAACTCATCCTAACACCTTTCTCCTTTTCTCTTTATATCCTGCTTTTGCCAACCTTCATCTCCTTACCTGATGTTCCTTGCTACAGAGAGGGCTTACATTCTTTCTTATAAATGTCATTTAAATAGTTGTTATACTGTACTGTTGCAGAAATAACAAGTCTGTAATGTTTAAAAAATCTGAAGGATTTAGCTAATAGTTACAAAGATGTTAAGTCACATATAGAGGAGGCTATTAAGAGGCCTAAACATGGCCCAATCCCAGCCCTTTTCCTCCTCTCCTCATATTCCCCCTTTTCATTCTCAGAGAAAAGGAGGCCCCCAAGGGGTACCAATCCACCTTGGCACCTCAAGCCACAGTAAGACTAAGTGTATCCTCTCCCACTGAGGCCTGATTGGCAGCCCAGCTAGGGGAAAGGGATCCAGAAGCAGGGAACAGAGTTAGAGACAGCCCATGTTAGGAGACCCATATGTTCACCAAGCTACACATGTGTGTAGGAGATCTAGGTCCAGCCCATGCTTGCTCCTTGGTTGGTGGTTCAGTCTCTGTGTGCCCCTATGGGCCCAGGTTAGTTTGCTGGGGGTGGGGCACTGGGCAGCAGGATAGATCAGGAGAGAGGCAGAAATCTCCGAGACAGGGGAGGGTCTATGGGGGTCGCCCTAGCTGAGACTTCTAGCAGAGGGGGTTAAGGAGCCTGAAGTCACCATGTTGCCAGGTGAGACTTCCAGTGGAGGGAGGAGGACACCAACCCACCCATAAAACCTTTCACCCCAAATTTGTCTTGCCTACAAGAAGTATGGAGCAGACATTTAGGGAATGGCAAACCAATGACTAAATTGAGACACACCCCATGGGAGAGAGCCAACCCCTGTTACTATTAATGATTGTCTGCTATGTTTGCAGTTATGCCTAGCATAACTGTCTTCTGAGAGGCTTCATCCAGCATCTGATGCAGAGACCCACAGCCAAACAAAAGGTGGAGCTTGGGGAGTTCTGTGGAAGAGTATGGGAAAGATAAAGGGAGCTGGAGGGGTCAAGGACCTCGTAAGTTTCAATCTCTTTACAGCATTGACATTCTACTCTGCCAACCAGCTCTTTTGTATTTACAGCTTCTTTCTAGGAATTTTTGTTCACAGATTAAAGACCACACTGCACATTATTGTCATTTTTCTACCTTTCTTTTGCTTTTACCCCAAAACTTTCTTCAAGATGCCCATGTTCCTCAAGGTCTCAGCATCTCTCCATGTCTATGAAAGCTAGAGCCACTCTTGTGAAAAAGTTCTGGTGACTGCAATCTTCCACTTCTTTGTGATGGGAGCAAAATAGTTCCTTAGTACTGTAGAGCTTTACATGGGTGTTAATGACTTTGCTCTTGTAGGCACCTGACTTGTACATTGAAAAACTTTTAATGGTTATTTTGTGTATTTTGCTTGCATGTGTGTCTGTGAACCCTGCACATGCTTAGTGCCTGAGAACGTTGTAAGAGAGCTTCAGATCCCCTGGGACTACAGTTACAGATGGCTGTGAGCTGCCATGTAGATGTCGAGAGTTGAATCCTGGTTCAACTCATAACTGCTGAGCCACGTCTCCATTTCCTTGCGTGGATCTTAAAGTCTCATTCACATACAACCTTAGACATCAGATGCCTGGACAGTGTTTCAACTTTATTCTTTAGGGATGGATCAGTAAAAGTCAGGATCAGATGCTTTAGTTATATAAGCTAATGACCGTAGAAGTCTGGTTTTTCTTGTGCAGTGCTTAGCAACTTCATTTTTAATCAGAACAATGCATTCAGAACTCAAATGAGAATGATGCACCAGTGGTCAGTTGTAACATGAGAAAATTGCCCAGTGAGTCCCTGTAATCATTAAAATCTATATCAGTGATGGAAATCCAGGCTGAAATCTTATCAAGAGTAATCAGAGAGAATTTATCAAGGTTTTCTGAAGGCCACACTTTGTTCTCCTCTTCATAGTTTAGAAGTTAGTTCTTGGCAGAAAGCATAAATATAGAGAACAGAATGTGCATATGAAATCTGAGAGGTTTTCTTTTAGCAGAGAGAAAGACCATGCTTATTATCATAGGCTTGAGACCATGAGGAGGTGAAAATGACTCTCCATATGTGAAATGACAAATGAAGTGTGAGGGAAATAGGTGTGCTCAAAGTCCAGGGGAATGTCTGTGTAGGTAGAAACAACAAAGGTTTGACCAGTGTTCAGAGCATATATGTGCTAGACCTATAGTAAATGTGCAAACAGGGGCCAGAGGAAGCTCCTTGTTTAATGTTTCTGCTCAGGCAGTTTGAGAAAGGCTATTGTGTGGCTGTGACCAATGGAACCTATGACTCCAAGAACTTGGAATCTGGCCTCAGTATCAGCGCTCAAGATTGAGAACAAAGTAGACATATGAATGTTATCCATTATAGATTAGGCGTTACATGCATGTCCATGCAAACTCTGGGTTCTGAAATTTATAGCTCCTAGAATGTATACCTTTGTGGATTATATTCTGGGGATGGCAAGAAATCATCTCCAGACCTATGCGGCAATGCCAGAGGAAAGGGGGATGAAGAATTGAGGTCAAAGTGCAGGGGTGTCAGTGTGTTAGTTATCTTAGTGATGTCACTAGATCTCTGACACTATGGTAAAGTTTTTGTTTGTTTGAGGTAGGGTTTCTCTGTGTAGCTTTGGCTGTCCTAGAACTCACTCTGTAGACAAGGTTACCCTCGAACTCCCAGAGATCCTAATGCCTCTGCCTCCCAAATGCTTCTACCACCACCTGGCATGGAAAGGTTTATTTTGGCTCACAGTTTCAGAGGCTTTAGTCCATAGATTCAGGCTCCATTAATTCTGGGCTTCTGGGGAGGCAGTGCCAGCATGTGAGAGGATACTTCCCTTGTGGTAGATAGGAAGCAGAAGACTGAACTTTAGGATTTTTTTCCCCTTTTAATTTCCTGTAGGTTCTCTACCTGGGAGATGCTGCTGCCTGCAACCAGGGAGAAGATTCCCCACTTGATTATTCCTCTTGGAAATGTCTCCACAGAGGCATTTGTGTGCTTCATATATTTCATAGTCACTTCTCAACCTAATCAAAGGGACAAGATTAATCACCATGGCAACTTATTAGATTCTGGAGGCAAAGAAGAGGAGATGATCCAGAAGTGATGACAAAGTTAGTGAAGACATAAATGGAAAGTGACCCATAGGAGGGTCAGGTCTCGAAGGAACAGGATGTAGCCAGTTTTGAATACGGAGTTTGATATTGTCTAGGTAAAGGTATCCAGAATGTCTTTAGGGGTTGGTGAAGTGTTCTAAATTCAGAAGGTGCCGACCTGAACATGGATATTGTGATGGGATGCTATTATCAAGGGAAATGAGAATGTAGATAGAGAGGCCTGAAGTCTCTGGATGGAATGACTTTCTCCTTGAGTATATGTTAATATGGAAAGATGCTTTCAAAAAAATGTCTACATTAGGTATTCTTACTTCTTTTTAAAAACTTTTTCTAATATGTATGTATTTGTTTTGCACACACACGTGTGTGTGTATTTGTTTGTGTGTGTGTGATAACTTGTATGAGTCAGTTCTTTAGTTCTACCATGTGGATTACAAGATTGAACTCAGGTTCTCAGACTTGGCAGCAAGTATCTTTTCCTGCTGAGTTGTTTTTCTGGCACTCTATTTGTTTCTTCCCCATATTTTTTCTCTGAATGTTTTATTTCATCAGATTATTTAGAATAAAATTACTTTGAATGTGAGTATGGCTAGCCAGAAACTTTCTGTATAGAGTAGGCCAGCCTCAGTTCCCAAAGATCACTCTGTCTCTGCCGAGATTAAAAGTGTGTGCCATCCATCATGTCCAGCAAGAATTTGTCTGTTTTTTGAGGCAGAGTTTTCTTATGAAGCTCAAAGCACCTTTGAACTCAAACTCCCCTTTCCCCAGCTTCTGGCGTGCCAGGATTACAGGTATGTACCACTGTATCAGCTTGTAGCACACTATTGTGCTGTGTTATTCTTTACTAGAAGTTGCCTGTGTTCTCTTGAAATTTAACACTTAAATAAATTATTTACATTCATTCTGACTTCAAATACTTATTTCTTAAGATGCTATTCACTGTTTTTGAAGATATCGTGTCATGAAGGCAATAAAAAAATGTATTATGAAGCTTATTCTCCCCTCTTCTGACAGGTAACCTTTACATCTGTTTTCTTCCCCAGTGTTTACAATTTCTCTATCTTAGAAAGGGTCAGACTTCAGAACTAGAAGGAAAGAACACCTAAGAAGCATGTAATTATAAGTAATCATTATGCTCTTTTACTGTAATTACCGTACCACTTTAGAGTTTCAGGCTGCCGTTTCATGATCCTTCTTGACACTGACAGGATAGAAGTTTGGTACAAGCTCCTAGAAAAAAGTAGATAGACTTCTTGAAAGTGTTTAATTATTAGGCCTGAAATGGCTGGTACAAGAAAAAATTGTCATGGCTCAGGTTGTCAGTGTCTACCCCATTAGTCACCACTCTTTCTTTAAGAAACCTGGCTTAATAGACATCAAGTCTTCCCTCACTGTGTTCTTCATTTGGATGGCTTGTTCTCCCAAGTTCTGATTAATTTTGATGTGTTGTTGGAGAAGTGTGTTTTCCTTCTTAACATCTTTTGGATATTTGAAACATAGGAGAGGTATCCTTTTAAAAATAATTATTTGTTTCTAATATTTGAAAGCTTTGTTCATTTAAAAAGATCAACTTTTTACTTTGATAGTTTCATGCTTATATATAAGGTATTCTGTTCGTTCTTGTCCTTACCCTCTCTTATTTCCCTCTCTCCCCTGTTCCCATCCAATCTGTTCTACTGGTCATCTTCCTGCATTCACGTCTTTTGTTTCGGTTGTATCTTGTATCTTTTGGGTTTTCCCAAGGCCATCTGTGTGGCCAAGGTATTGAAACTATTCCCTCTAGCCTGGGAGGTTCTCCAGTGGGTATACAACTGAAGATGATGCCTCCCCGAGGAGAGGCATCTTTGCCAGAAATTTTATTGGCAAAATCAAAGTGGCTGGCTTACTTCATTACTTGGGAGATTAAACTCAAATTTGAATTATTTGTTCTATATTTTATGTATTTTCTAGGCTTGTCAGATAATTGTTTTTCTTATTCTCTTCTTACATTTTCATACATTTCCTAAGCTCAAAATTCAGCAATATTCAGTTGACCCTCAAATTTCTGTTTTCAGCTCAGTTATTTTCTGAGTTCTTTTTACATGCTTAGCATTTCCACTTAGACACACACATATATATTTATACATATATATATATACACACACACATATATACACTTATATCATTTTGTTCTTTATCAAACTCAACTTAATTTTGTATTTAACTTTTTATTGTTTGTTTGTGAATTTCACATCATGCACTCCAGTCCCACTTATCTCCCTGTCTTATTGTACCTGCCTTCTGCCTTTGCCACTTCCCCCACAAAAGAAAAAAAAAATCTCATTGTGGAAGCTATAGTGTGTCACAGTGTGTCCCAAAGTATACTCTTTTGTTCATATTTTTTTTTACTTGCAAATGTTCGTGGCAATGAGTCTGGTTTCAGGCCTCTATCAATATTGGATCCTCACTGGACTCAGATGACCTGTTGTTGCCATGTGTCACAGAAATATTGAAGCTTTGATTTTTAGGACCTGTCTTTTTACATGCTTCAGCAGTTCATAGATGGGGTAAATGTTGCTGTGTGCCAACTCAAAGCCTTGGATCTGGGCCTGGGTGTTAGCCAAGCTGGTCAGCCAGCCAGCTCTCCTATATCCACACCACCAGGTTGAGCTCTCCAGCACTGCCCTGGCTAGCCCATCCAATGCTACGGCCAGCATTTCTCAGCCTTCTGCTGGTTCACCTGCAACCCTCACAATCAGAGCTAGCTCTACTGTGTTAGCCAGGCAAGGTATAGAGTCCACTCTCCCAAGTGTTGTAGCTGGTGAGGGGCAGGGACAGCTATCCTGCTCTCATGACCTCTGAGCAAGCTCTCCTGCCTGTCTTAGGTGGCAGTCATGAGGGGTTGCATCTCTCCTTTGCCCACATCTCCACAAGGCAGATGAGTGGCAGGGCCAGCTGTCCCATGCTTACACTCTTAGGAGCTGGCTCATCCACAACCCCCTGGGAGAGGCATGGCCCTACTCTCCCAAGTACTGCAGCTGCTGAAGGGTGGGACACTTCTTCTCCAATACCTTTGGGACCAGCTCTCCCAAGATTCCCACGTGAGGGGTGGGGTCAGCTCTGCATATCCTTCAGACATTCATGGCCCCAGGTGGCAGCTTAGACCAAGAATATTTGCTAGTTTTTTGGTGGTAACAGATCTATGCTGCTGCAGGGCCATGCAACCAAACATAACCTTCATTGGCAACATGGGCCAGGACCTCACCATGGCCCTTAGGTGGTATGGTCAGCTACTTACATCAGGCTGTTCCTCAGCATCCTCATGTCTCCAGTTCTACCACTTCATTGTGCACATATCCTTTTGCTTCTCTTTTTTCTCTTCCATCTCTCCACCATGTATTTGCTCAGCTTAGTGGTGCCAGGGCTTCAGGGTGTCTGGGATCTTCTCAGGAGTGCTATACTCTGCCTGGGCTGTGTGGCACTGGGCAGGGGTCACCTCAGGCATGGTCTGTCTGCCAGGGCCTTGTGGTCATTTGAGACTTGCTCTGCCCACCCACACTGTGTGGCACCAGGCTATTTTATTTTATGTGAATGAGTGTTTGTCTGAATGTATGCATATGCACTGTGTATACAGCTGGTGCCTGTGAAAGCTCTGGATCCACTGGACTGGAGTTACAGAGGGTTATGAGCCATTAGATGGCTGTTGGGAACCTAATCTTGGTCCTTTGCAAGAACAGCTAATGCTCTGAACTGCAAAGCCGTCTCCAATACCCAAATAAGAATCTTGATGAGTATTCTAAAGATGTCCTTTGGCACACTTTGCAGACTGCCTCTTCTAATCTTTATAGCAAACCATTCGTCTACACCCTCCTCTTCTCATTGATACTGACAAAGCTGAAACTAATTTCCTGATCTTCCAGAACAAAAAAACAAAGATATGGATACCATGTCTTGATATCACTGGGAGACTAAAGACTCCTTAGGACTTCCTACTTCTGTACTTTTTATGTACAAAATGAAGGAAAATTTTGTGGCCATATGCCACAGATGTCTTTAACCCCAGCCCTAAGGAGGCTGAGGAAGTTAGATCTCTGAGTTAGAGGCCAGCCTGGTCTACAGAATTCTAGGATAGCCAAGACTACACAGAAAAACCCTAACATTTAAGAGATAGGGTGGATCCAAGATGACAGAGCCAATTGCACACTGTGTCTGATCAGCAGGGCAGCCGTGACTGAATAGTGACGGACAGATAGAACTGTGGACCTCGAAACACCAGTGACTGTGTTTTCCAGGAAGATTGACCAACTCTCTGGGTTCCCTGGTTCTTCAAGACGGCTGTACCTAGGAAACACAGTATCTGAACACAGTGTCTGGACAGCTGCAGCTCAGTAACCCCAGAACAAGAAAGCTAGTGGTAAGGCAGCTATCTCCAGGACTTCTGACAAGAGGAAAGCCCTGGGTTCCTGAGGAGTCCAGTGAGCCCACAGGATCACCTTAGGAGAGCCTCAGCAATTCCCTGAGAAAAACACTTGCCAGTCAGAGACCATACCCAACAATACAAGGAAGGCTCCGTCAGGAACATCCAGCTTCCTGCCCATTGCTTTTCCCGAACTGTTCTCCTCCACCCCCAGGATTCCAGCAGGCACCAGAAACTACTAGCCAATGCCAGAGACAACCAGATGGGTAAAGGTCAGTGGAAAACACAATCAACAAAAGCCAAAGCAATATGGCATCTCCAGAACCCATTTATCCAAAGGCAAGTAGTCCTGGCTACCTTAACACAATGGAAACTCAAGAAAATGACCTTAAATCTATGCTTATGAAGATGATAATGGAGGAAACAAAATTTGTAAAGAAATACAGGAAGATACAGTTGAACAGATTGCGGCCTTTAGAGAGAAAATAATTAAATCACCAAAAGAAACAGAGGAAAAGTTCAAACAAACAGATGAAGGAATTGAATGAAAGTCAGGGAAATATAAACAAATAGGTGAAGGAAATCAACAAAATGGTTCAAGAAAAAAAGAAAGAAGGAAAAAAATTCTATTCAACAAAAACAAAACATGTAAAGTTCTATATCAGGTCATAACTTTCAATAAAAAAAACAATAGAGTATACAGTCTTAATAATATCATCCATGAACAGAATCTGAGTTGAATTCTTTTTTTTTTTTTTTGTCTAATCCTGTACACCTTGCCCTAACTTTCTATAGTAACACCATTTGCTTGCTTCTTGGCAAGTTTCTTTTCTGGGAAGATCTTTTGGCAAGATCTTTTCTGGGCAATATTTCCAACTTGGATTTTTGAGTCCTGGAGGGTGCTGCAGCCATCCTGTCTTGAGCAGGATCCTCCATTGCCACTGCTACCTGTGGCCACCACTGCCTCTTCAGAAATCCCAGCTGTTCTGTCTTTCTCAACCTAATTTTACTGTACACGTTTTCCTTGTAATACTAGACACCATATATACATATGCACATATACACATATACATATATACATATGTACAAGAATCACCCTTGGTTCTTTCTCCACACCCCATCTCTACCTATTCCTTAGCAGTTTAATAAATTCTGGTAGATTGCTGGAAACTGTTTATTTTCCCTGCCATCTGCTTTCCTGTTCTCTCTTGTGGGCTAAAGAAGCAGTAATGACCCTGCCCCATTCTTGCCTCTTGGCCTTCTACAATTGTAACCTTTAGCCTTAATTCTACATTTGAGTCATCTGAAAAACATACAGGATCCCACGGCTTCAGTCTACAGAGACTCTTACCTAATTGGTTTGTTGTGTCCTGATAATTAATTTAAATAATTTCCCCAGGGTTATTATAATATACAACCAAACTTTAGAATCACTGCCACATTGATACGAGAATCTAGTAAATTGCTTCCATTCTTAAATTACCCATATCTATCCCAGGTTGTTAATGAGGAATTTCAGAGATATTAATAAATTAACCTACTACTGCCCACATTGGAATACTATGTTATATGTAAGAAATATTAGCTTCTAAAAATCAATTTCTGCAGTGTCCACACTGTATTAATCTCTGCTCAAAGATGCATTTATTATAAACACGGTATTACTAATACTGGAGAGTGAGCAGGACACACATTGGTATAAAATGTATGTGATGGTGGTAGCTGAAAAAATTATTGTTTTTGTGTGCTGTTGGATATAATAGGCTATGGTTAGGATTCACTTTTAAAAATTCACTGTGACTAGGAATCCTCTCCTTTATTGCAACTTATTATTTAATTGTGGATCTTTTTGGTTTAAAGTTTTAAATTTTTTATTAATGTTTATGTGTGTAGGGGTTTGCCTTCATGTATGCCTGTGCACTTCATGTAAGCAATGCCCACAGAAGCTAGGATAGGGAGAAGGATTCCCTGGAGCTGGAGTTATAGACTGTTAAGAGCCACCATGTGGTGCTTGGCATAGAAAATAAGTCCTCAAGAAAGCAGTCAGTACTCTTGACCATTGAACATCTCTCCAGTCCTGCAGCTTATCATTTAACTGGACTTAGAGGAAATCTAGAGATTCTACATTTCCAGGAAGCCCACAAGCTTAGTCTCAGGACTGGATTATGAGTTTTTCACTTTTTGCTACTGAGTTGTGAAGATTCTTTATTTTCTCAGGGGATTAACCCTTTCTCACCTGTGTTCTTTTAATCCACTCTGTAGGCCAGTGTGCTCTCTGCTACTCTATTTTGCTGTGTAGAGTTTTTTTTTTTTTTGGATAGAGTTCAGATGGTTAATTTGATAAAAATGATATGGACATCAGGAATCAGACATATTAGTAATAGAGAAAAAAAAATCAGAGACACTGAGAACTTACAGTTCACAATTAGGCTACATATTCTGTTTCTATTGACAAAAAATTATTAATCAACATTTAATTTTCTTGAACTTATTTTTGTGCCTAAAACCCATATATTCAAATATTTCCTGTAATGTTGAAAAGTTTGTTGTATAATATTAAGACTTGCTTGTAGGCCAAAGGTGAATATTTCTGATGAGAAAACTCACTTGCTAGAATGTGGCAGGAAACAAAATTGGTCACATGAATTTTTTAGTTGTGTTTGTAGAGACAGGTTGGTTCTCTTTACCATCTTCATGATAATTAACTCACTGACTCATTTAATAACTTGAAACACTCTAGCTCTTTAAAGAGAATGTACCAAGAAAATACCAAGAGATCTAGTTTTCAGAAGCAACACTATACCTATGAAAATTCTCAGATTTCTGAGAAATTATCAACACTTAAAAATTAAAATGGACAAAGCTGAGGAGTGTAATAATTGAATGTCTGTGACAGGAAAACTGAAAAAAAATATTTAGTGAATGAAAAGGTTTCTGTGTCACCTGATTGAACACCTGATATTTGATAGAGAAGCCAGAAATAAAAAAAAAAAAGAAAGAAAAAGAAAAAAAAGAACAGTATCTTCAACAAATTGTGCTGGTCAAACTGGGTATCTATATGCAAAAATGCAAACATATCTCTATCACCCTGCACAAAACTCAAGTCCAATAAATCAAAGATTTCAACTTAAAACCAGATATGCTGAACCTGATAGAAGGAAAAGTGGCAAATAATATTTTCTGAACAAAATACCAATAGCACAGGCAATAAAATCAACAATTAATAAATGGGATCTCATGAAAATGAAAATCTTTCTTAAGGCAAAGAACAGTGTTGATTCAAGAAAGAGGAAGCATAGAGAATGGGAAAATATTTTTTTACCAAGATTTATCCACATCTGATAAAGGACTAATAAAGAACTCAAGAAAATAGACATCAAAAAACCAAGGAATCCAATTAAAAAATGGGTAAAGATCTAAAGAAAGAATTCTCAATAAAGGAGTTTCAAATGGCCAAGAGGCACTTTAAAAATGATCAAAATCCTTAGCTGTTGGGAATTTGCAACACAAAAAGAGTCTGAGATTCCATCTTACACCTGTCAGAATAGTTAATAACATAAGTGACATCTTATGCTGGTGTGGATGTGGAGAAAGGGGAACCCTCCTCCATTGATGGTGGGAATGCAAACTTTTACAGCCACTTTGGAAAACAGTATTATGATTCCACAGAAAATTGGACATTGATCTACCTCAGCTATACCATTCTTGCACATATATCCAAAGGACACTTCATCCTATCACAACTACAGTTGCTCAACTTCATTGGCTTTATTTATAATAGCCAGAAACTAGAAACAACCTAGATGTCACTCAAGTGAAGAATGGATAAAGAAAAATGTGGTATGTTTACACACAATTGTATATTTACACTCAGCTGTTAAACAAATGGCATCATAAAATTTGCAGACAAATGCGTGGAACTAGAAAAAAATTATCCTGAGTGAGGCAACCCTGACCCAGAAAGACAAAGATTATATGTACTCACTTGCAAGCAGATATTAGCTGTAAAGTAACAGGTAATCATGCCACAATCCAGAGACCCAGAGAGATTAAGTAACAAGCAAGGCTCTAAGAGGTATGCATGGATCTCCCTGTGAAGGGGAGGTAGAATATATTTTGTAGGTGTACTGGGTGCAGGTGGGGATAGGAACAGGAGGAATCAGGTTGGGGGCATAGTAAAAGAAAGTACTGGAAAGCTGACCAGAATTGGTGGACATTTTGGGGTGTGCGTGGAAATATAGCGCAGTGGAAACTTCATGAAATCTGTGATGGTGGTCCCAATGAGGTCTCCTTGTAATGGAGATACAAAGTATCAAGTGGCCATCTCTTATATGAAGGCAAGAATTTCAGTGGCAGGATACATTGCTGGATACATTGCTTTGAGTCATTGGTTGAGGGGAATAACATGGAGATCTCCAAACAACCCAGGCTAATGCTAGGACAGAGGGTTGCTCTTCCCTAACTTCCAGCATGGCTCCACTGCTGAGGACAATATCTACACAGTTCATTGAACTAGCAGAAGTTGAGCCAGTGCCTGCAAGGAGCCTTCACCCCTATATTCTAGTCTCTTTGGTATAGGAGTGTATTCTGAAGGCTACTAAAAGAGAAATTTGGATACTAACCCAGCCACAAAAGCTTTGACTTACAATCTGTCTTACCTGAATGATGTGTTGGGCAATGGTGACACAGAACTTTGGGAGTGTCCAACCAGGCTCTGGGTTGACTTGAGAGAGAGAGAGGGAGAGAGAGAGAGAGAGAGAGAGAGAGAGAGAGAGAGAGAGAGAGAGATCCCATGCCTGGCACTGAAACTTGCTATGTAGACCACTCTGGCATCAAAGCAATAGTGATCAACCTACCTTTTAGAAGTCAGTTTTTAAACTCATGAATTTTCATATAATTTTCTTAGACAATTCATGTTGACTTGAGAATTATTGTATTGAGGATAAAAATATTTTAAAGACTTACTTCATGAAAATACTAATGAAGGGGGGAGTTCCAAGTTGGCAGCAACCAGTGTGCACTGTATCTGAGGGGCAGAGGATCTGAAACTCTGAAACTAGTGAGTGGACATGTGGCTGGATCCAGAGCATAGACTTTGAGACTTCCCAGGCTAGAGGGGACAATTTTGAGTTGGAGTCCGTTTAGATTTAGGTCCCTTGTGGCAGTCTCTGGGGTCTGAGAGTGGCAAAATGTAGACCCCATGCACTTTTGTGTGCCCCCGTGCGTGTTTAGCACCAGGTCTGGGACCATCTGCTCTACAGGCCAGACTTCAGATCCTTCCCACTCCCCTGTGGGCATCATCAGGATTGCTGGGACATTTGTGGTCAATAGGATCCCTGTCGCTGTAGCCTGATTCAGATAGTTGTGAACTGTGGGCCCCCTGCTCTGTGTGCACACACCTGAGAGTACCTGCAGAGACACAGATCTGGGACCCTCTGCTCTAGCAGCCAAACATTGGATCCCTCCCACTCCTCTGCGAGCAGCATCGAGATTCTTAGGACAACATTTCCAATATCCAAGCCACTGTTCTATGGGTCACCCTATAGAGACCAGGCAAACAGCAGAAGAGCACAGTTCCTGGATCAGGATGTTACAACCTAGGTGGAATCTAAGTGGCGGTAGCACAGAGCCTGACATGCCTGTAGGCCAGGACTCAGCTCCTATCTGAGACACCCTGTGATTGCCACTGACACTGAGCTATTCAGGGCACTGGCACACTTGCACTGCAACAGAACCCTTACCTGCGCTTATGCTCCCTGAACTTCACACAGTGCAGTGACCTTCCTTAGCTGCATCTGAATCACCATTCTTGAACCATCTTCCTGAAGACTGAAACATCCAAGAGGGGTAGATGGCTAGACATAATTAAACTCAGGGCTGAAATCAATAAATTAAAAACAAAGAAAACAATTCAAAGAATCAATGAAACCAAGATCTGGTTCTTTGAGAAAATCAGCAAGATAGGCAAACCTTTAGACAAACCAACTAAAAGGCAGAGAGATTCTATCCAAATCAACAAAAGCAGAAATGCAAAGAGAGACACAACAACAGACCCTGAGGAAATACAATCATTAGGTCTTATTTCAAAAGCCTATATGCCACAAAATTTGAAATTGTAAATGGAATGGAAGATATTCCTGTTAGATTCCCCTTACCAAAGTTGAATCAGGATCAGATAAATAAATTAAATAGTCCTATATTCCCAAGGAAATAGAAGCAGTTATCAAAAGTCTCCAATCCAAAAAAAGCCCAGGGACAGATTGTTTCAGTGCAGAATTCTACCAGTCCTTCAAAGAAGAGTTACCTCCAATACTCTTCAAACTATTTCACAAAATAGAAACAGAAGGAACAATACCAAACTCATTCTATGAGGACACAGTCACCTAAACCACACAAAGATCCAACATAAAAAAGAACTTGAGATCTATCTCTCTTAAGAGCATTGATGCAAAAATACTCAATATAATACTTGCAAACCAGATCCAGGAATACATCAAAGATACCATCCACCATGCCCAAGTAGTCTTCATCCCAGGCATACAAGTGTGGTGCAATATATGGAAATCCATCAATGTAACCCACCATATAAACAGACTAAAGGAAAAAAAAAACATGATCCTTTCATCTTTAAAGTCTGGAGACATCAGGGATACAAGGCATATACCTAAATATAGTAAAGGCAATATACAGCAAGCTTGTAGACAACATCAAACTAAATGGAGAGAAACTTAAATCAATCCCACTGAAATCAAGGACATGGCAATGCTGCCCACTCTCTCCATATCTCTGCAACATAGCACTTGAATTCCTAACTAGAGCAATAAGACAACTAAAGGAGATCAAGGGGATACATATCAGAAAGGAAGAAGTCAAAGTATCATTATTCACAGATTATAATAAACATGAGTGATCCCAAAAATTCTACCTAAAGCTTCTTCATCTGAGGAACACCTTCAGCAAAGTGGCTGAATACAAAATTAACTAAAAAAAATGTCAGAAGCCCTCATTTTATACAAAAGACAAATGGGCTGAGAAAGAAATTAGGGAAACAACACCCTTAACAATAGTTACAAATAACATAAAGTACCTTGGTATGACTCTAACCAATACAGTTAAAGACTTGTATGAAAAAACTTCAAGTCTCTGAAGAAAAAAATTGAAGAAGATATCAGAAGATGGAAAGATCTTCCATGCTCATGGATTGGTAGAATTAACATAGTAAAAATGGCCATCCTACCAAAAACAATCTACGGTTTCACTGCAATTCCCATCAAAATGCCAAAACAATTCTTTACAGACTTTTAAAGAATAATTCTCAATTTCATATGGAAAAACAACAAACAAACAAACAAACAAAAACAGAATAGCTAGATCAACCATAAAAGATCAACAACAATAAAATAAACAACAATAAAAGAGCTTCTGGAGGTATCTCCATCCCTGGTCTCAAGCTGTACAACAGAGCAATAGTAACAAAAAACTTCATGGCGCTGGCATAGAAACTGACTGGTGGATCAATGGAATTGAATAGAGGACCCAGAAATAAACCCATACACTTATGGACACCTGATTTTGGACAAAAATGCCCAAACCATACAATGGAAAAAAAGATAGCATCTTCAACAAATGGTGCTGGTCTAACTGGATGTCTACATGTAGAAAAATGCAAATAGATCCATATTTATCATACTGCTATGATACAAAACTAATGTCCAAATGCATCAAAGACCTCCACATAAAACCAGACATACTAAATCTGTTAGAAGAAAAAGTGGGGAGCAGCCTAGAACTCATTGGTAGAGGAGACAACTTTCTGAACAGAACACTAATAGCACAGGCTCTAAGAGCAACAATCAATAAATGTGGGTTCCGGGGAGGGAGCGCATGCGTTCGTGTACTCGTTGCTGGCGAGAGGGCAGTCTGACGACTCGGAAATTTGAATACCACAGTAGCATGGAGTGTGACCTCATGGAGACTGACATCTTGGAGTCGTTGGAAGATCTAGGTTACAAGGGCCCATTGTTGGATGACGGTGCACTGTCACAGGCAGTCTCTTCTGGAGCCGCTTCCCCCGAGTTTACCAAACTCTGTGCCTGGCTGGTATCTGAATTAAGGGAGCTCTGTAAACTAGAAGAAAATGTGCAAGTGAAGTTGAAGAATTCCAGCTTGAGGTGAGTGGGCTACTTGGGGAAATGAACTGCCCATATCCTTCTCTGACATCTGGGGATGTAACCAAGCACCTTCTTGTTCAGAAGAACTGCCTCCTTTTGCTCACATACCTCATCTCAGAACTAGAAGCTGCCAGAATGCTCTGTGTGAATGCTCCTCCAAAAAAAGCTCAAAAAGCGGTAGTGAGGTCTTTCAAGAGTTGAAAGACATATGTATTGTTCTAGGAATGACCAAACCTCCAGCCAATATAACTATGTTCCAATTCTTCAGCGGGATTGAGAAAAAAATTAAAGGAAACATTAGCAAAAGTTCCACCTAATCATGTGGGAAAGCCGTTATTGAAGAAGCCTATGGGACCAGCCCACTGGGAAAAGGTAGAAGCCATTAGCCAAGCCATAGCCAAGGAATACGAAGTTCGGAGGAAGCTGCTAATCAAACGTTTGAATGTCACTGTCCAGTCCTTTGGCTGGTCTGATAGAGCTAAGAGTAAGACAGAAAAATTAGCTAAGGTTTACCAGCCAAAGCGTTCAGTCTTGTCTCCTAAAGGTAGTATTTCCGTTGCTCATCTTTTGGCCACCAGACAAGACTTGTCAAAGATTTTAAGGACAAGCAGTGGGTCCATAAGAGAAAAGACCACTTGTGCCATCAATAAGGTGTTGATGGGCAGAGTGCCAGACAGAGGTGGTAGACCCAATGAAATTGAACCTCCACCCCCAGAGATGCCACCATGGCAGAAAAGACAAGAAGGCCCCCAGCAGCAAGCAGGAGGCCGAGGAGGAGGGAGAGGTGGTTATGAACATTCCTCATATGGAGGACGAGGAGGCCATGAACAAGGAGGGAGAGGTGGACTTGGTGGCTATGACCATGGCAGCCGAGGGGGAGGAAGAGGAAATAAACATCAAGGAGGCTGGACAGATGGAGGGAGTGCAGGTAGCTACCAGGATGGTGGTTATCGAGATTCAGGTTTTCAGCCTGGTAGCTATCATGGTGGCCACAGCAGTGGCTATCAAAGTGGTGGCTATGGTGGTTTCCAAACATCTTCATATACAGGAAGTGGATACCAGGGTGGTGGATACCAGCAGGACAATAGATACCAAGATGGTGGGCACCATGGCTATCGAGGTAGTGGTCGTGGGGGAAGAGGTGGTCGAGGAGGTCGGGGTGGATGTGGAGGCCAGGGAGGAGGCTGGAGAGGAAGAGGAAGCCAGACTTATCACCAAAGGGGTCAATTTGAACAGCACTTCCAACATGGAGGCTATCAATATAGTCATTCTGGATTTGGACAAGGAAGGCACTATACTAATTGAGGCTACAGAAACTTATATTTTACTAGAGCTCAAGTAATAGAAACTTAGCTTCAGAATCCTGAATCCAACATCTATTTCAAATGAATTTTAGACCACAGGTGGCAGGCATGCTCCTGCTTGGGGTAACCATTTGCTGGTCTTCATTCAATTTTCTCTCTTCTTATTATTAAACAGTTTTACATAACACTGTTTATTTAAGAAACATACCTCTTCTTTCTATGAAAAACAAATTTTAAAGGCAATTTAAATTGCTTTAGTTGACCGGTAGATTAATCCAGTTAGAACATACATGCTTTTTTGAAGAAATTACTTGAATAAAATAGTTTTCACGTTTTCAATATGCAAGTTTTGAATATGAGGATTTGTGTAGAATTTTTTTTATATTTACTGCTGGGAAACCTTCCTCATATTGACAACCCATGTGTGTTTTTCATAACTATTTTCTGCTGTCTGTTCTCTGATCACAGCGCTACCCCTGATTGGCATTTTATTCATAGAGTGTTTGACACATTTCTTTGTGATAGACCTGTGGGTTAGTTCCTATTACATGAGCTCTTTTGCAGATAGCACATTCAGTAGCCTTATCCTTTTGGTGGAATACTGTACCATATGCTCCTCCAAAAACCATGAACATGGGCAAAATCCATAAAAATGACGAAAGCAAACTAAGTTGTGAAACTATAGTACCTGTAGGCACTTAGTTAAGTATAGCAGCTCAAACAGACCTGCATCCATCCGAGACAAAGTTCCTCCTTCAACCTTGTTTTTACTTGAAATTTGCTAGAAGAAATGGCAAGCAGAAATTCTGTTTTATGCATGACTTAATGCCATTGGCTCATCAAATACAAGTTAGTTTGCTTTAGGCAAGAGACCTTCTTTGTGATGGAAGTGCAGTACGAAGTCAGATTGAGTCCTGCTCAGTGCAGGAGGCCCTTCATTATTGCTGCAGAAGACAGAAGCCTGGCTCAGTCACTCTCCACCTTTTTTTCCTTTACTGACATCACACGATGCTTGCTGCTGGGTTTTTTGTACATGTAAACACTGTCAAGCTGTGAAAGAAAATGGCAGGAGGTGTGTATTGTGTGAGAGGTGGGCAATAAAGTATTGTACATTAAAAAAAATGTGACCCTATGAAACTGTAAAGCTTCTGTAACACAAAGGACAGTGTTGTTGATTATTAATATTTTTTATTGATTTATCTTTTAGTTAAACAGAGGTTATCCCTAAACAAGCTGTATACTCAAATCGCCACACAGAGACTAGGATTTATATAATTAACCTACAATGCTGGACAGTAGTTACTCCATCCTAAACCTGTTAGCCTACATAGCTTCCTCCCATTCAGATTTCCCAATTTCCCACATTATACTTGCTTTTTAGTCATATCTTAGGTCCAGTTCATTTTTCCTGATGTTTCCGAGGCCCTCTCCTTTCGGATTTCTCTTCTCATTCTTTCTTTCTCCTCCCCTCTGGACCTATGCTCTCCATTGCTCAACATTGGCTGGTTGTTTTTATTGGCAAATCAGAGAAAAAATGGTAGCATGTTTACATAAACTTGAGACGGGTGATGCGTAGAAAAATCAGTGCAGTATCCAGATTGAAACCAGATAGTAGAGTAGAGAAACCAGCATTTGAAAGAACAAGGGTAAATTGTATACATTTCACAAAAATATTTTACCAACAGGATAGTGTCAACAGAACAAAAGGACAATGTACAGATTGGGTAATGATCTTCACCAACCCTTCACCATCTGACAGAGGGCTAATATTCAGAATATATAAAGAACTCAAGAAGTTAAACATGCAACAAACCAAGTAATCCAATTAAAAAATGGGGTGTAGAGCTAAACAGAGAATTCTCATCACAGGAATATTGAATGCCAGAGAAACACTTAAAGAAACGTTCAACTTCCTTAGTCATCAGGGAAATGCAAATCAAGATGTCCCTGAGATTCCACCTTGCACTCATCAGAATGGCCAGAAACTCAGGTGACAACACATGAGGGAGATGCAGAAAGTTACACATGGTGTATACTCACTTATAAGTGGCTATTAGCCATATAATATAGGAGAAACATACTAAATTCCACAGACCTAAAGAAGCTAAATAACAAGGAGGACCCTAGGAAAGATGCTTAATTCTCATTCAGAAGGGCAAACAGGATAAATATCCAAAGTGGGAGAAGACAGGGAACAGGAGAGGAGCCTACCACAGAGGGCCTCTGAAAGACTCTACCCAGCAGAGTATTGAAGCAGATGCTGAGACTCATTGCCAAACATTGGGCAGAGCACAGGGATCTTATGGAAGAAGGGAGAGATAGGAAGACCTGGAGGGGACAGGAGCTCAACAAGGAGACCAAAAGAGCCAAAATATCTGAGCCCAGGGGTCTGCAGAGGCTGATGCTCCAACCAAGAACCATGCATGGAGATAACCTAGACCCCTGCTTAGATGAAGCCCATAGGCAACTCAGTCTCCATGGGTGTCCTAGTAAAGGGGCAGTTTCTAGTATGAACTCAGTTGCCTGCTCTTTGATCATCTCCTCGTGGTGCGGTGGCCTTACTAGACCACAGGATCCAGACAGTCCTGATGAGACCTCATAGGCTACGGTCAGATAGTAGGAGTGCCTCCCCTATCAGTGGACAAGGGGAGGGGCATATGAAGGAAGAGGGAGGATGGTGGGTCCAGGGGGAGATGAGGGAGGAGACTACAGCTGGGATATAAATTGAATAAACTATAATAATGATAATAATAACAATATAAAAGAAGACACCCAGGAAATGAAGCAAGAAAATACTTTGGTCCTGCAGGAATACTTACCAAAAAATAGTGGAGATATCAATTCTTTTTAATTTTTGTGGATTTGGTAAAATTTAATCAAATTCCCAATTGATCATTGATCATGGAAGTTAATTAGAAAAAGATCCAGAATAGCCAAGATTTTCTTGAAACAAAACAAAAATAAGTAGAATTGTACTTCCTAGTGACATTTAGTAACTGTGACAAGGATAGTGGAAAGGACAAAAACCTTCAAAGCAGATCAGAATTGAGTTAAAGACCTTAACATCTTGGAATGAAGAACTTCAATTATTCTGTCAAATTGACTAGTGATAGAGGCCAGGGGTGGAAATAGTCTTAGAAACCTCCACCCAAATGAACATTTGTTACATGCCACAGAGCATAGGGGCATTGTTTGAAATACCTATTGTCATGGTATGGTTTAGAAAATCTATACTAAGAAATGGATCCATGCCCCAACGATGGTATGAAACACTTTAGCTTGAAAACACAAATATCAATCTCCCATTACAAAATACAAGCCCGAACAATTTCTAAATATTTGGCATAATTTAACAAAAATAATAATTGCTATTGTTCAACAAATAATGAATATGTTATGTCTCAAAAGGGAAAAGCTTTCTGAGGTTTGAGAAATGAAAGACATTCTGAGTATTCAATGAACAAAAAATGTATATGTGCACACAGGCAAAAAAAAAAGAGAAAATACCAATGAAGCTCATTGTGTGTTAATATATGTAACATTTTAATTAGATTTCTAAAGAAAAAAAAGATAACATGGACTTCTAGTGTGATCTTCATGTGTTCTGTTAATCATTGGCTGAAGGGAAACACATTTATCCCTTATATTTTAGAAATAGTGTCAACGTGCTTTTATATATAAGTTGACACTCCACATACTCCAGTTCTGACTGTTGTTGTAGATAAAGAATGTGCATAGAATGCTCAGTGTGAGACACAATCTAATCTTGTTCATCACAACAAACGACTTTGTTAGAGAGTCCAGGCTATGCCACTCAGTTACAATTTAGTTGGGAGAGAGGCTCCTGAGAGGAGGCTGAGGCGGCCAGCCCGAGCTAGAGCACCTACGTTGTGAAAATGAAAAAGGATGGTGGGGAGCAGTTCGAAGTTAAATTGGCTTCTTTACAGCCAGACCCATGCTGTGGTGTCTCTGTGGAACATTTTCTTCCTCTATGTATGCTTTTGTCTCTTTGGCTTACACTTTTTTATTCTCGAGTCTCAGATCTAGCATCTTTTATTATCCTAGCTTTTTGTAGTCTGCTGACTGCATTTAATGGTGATTAGACGTCCCCTAAGGACTGATAATACCCTAGGTAAGTTCTAATTTATCGCTAGAGTTTGTCTTTACTTGTTTAGAAAGCATTTACTGAGTACCAAATATTGTACAGAGGGTTATTCATGGGACGTAAAGATGAAACATGACTTCATCCTTGTATGTGTATTGATCACAAAAACAAAACTGTTGGTCCTTTTCCCAAGTGTCCAGCCCGTGGATGAGGACAACGGGAGTCGGAAAAAGGGAATCTGAGGCGAGTAGCTGCAGACTAGTTCATACCGGATAAGAGAACAGGTTATATAGCTTTGGACAGCCAATCAATTTCTTCCACAGTATCCCCAAGCCTGCCATTGGTTGAGTCTGGGCAGAAAGTCCAACATCAGGTCACATACTCTCCGCCCACTACTTCTGTAGTCACGTTAGCTGAAGCTACCCCAGGACGTGAGCCTTAATGGCTCTTTGCTGGGAATGCCTACACAAACCTTGCCTGAAATGCTAGAATCGTTGCTAGGAGGTAGAATGCTTCCTTAGCGTGCATTAGGCCATGGGTTTGAACGCTAAAACCACCAATCACCACTCAAAACAGTATCACTGACAGCAAAACCCGAAATCTTGCTAGGAAGAGCCGTACCAGAGACAATAAAAGCTAATTACAAAATATTTTAAAATGTGAAAAGTTAGGAAATGCAATTGGTTAGTAAGGAACAAATGTTTGAGTCAACTGTGACATAAGGAAATTTGAGTGTAAGCAATGTTACACTGTAAGGTTGAGCATGAGAAAATAGGGTAATCATGAAAGCTTAGCTGTGGGCCTCTTTGTCTTGCTGCACTCTCCTCTACATCTGACTCACACTCAACATGTCACATTGTTTATTAATTTATTTGGTCATTGTTTTTCCTAGTAGGATATAAGCAACATGGAGGCAAAGACTTTTATCAGTGCCTGTAATGTTTAATGTATCTAAGTAGTCCTGATTCTTAAATGAGTATTGAATAAGTAAAAGTACTGTCTTATAGCAGAGAATTGGGTTTGCCAGTATTCACCTGTACTCCCAGCACTCAGAAGACTGCGGTCCAGGAGTTGCAATTTGAAGACCAGCCTTACATAGTAAGTTGAAGGTTAAACTAAGTTACACAGTAAAATCGGATCTCAAACAACAAAACTACCACCCCAGAAAACAAATAACACAAAAGAGATTAAGAAATATTAGTAACAATGGTAAGATAGTTGTGGCTCACATATGTAATCTCAAGACTTGAGAGGCTGAATAGGACTCCACTTTGAGGGCAGCCTGAGCCACAAAGAAAGATCTCATTCCACAAAACAAAATAAAGAAAATACTAACCAAAACAAAATAAGGCAAATATTATAAAGCCTGTTTTTTAATTGAATTATTTTGACAATTCCATACATTTATAAAGCACATTCTGGTTGTTCTAACTGCACCCTCTCAAATCTCCCTCCCACTCTTGTTAGCACCCCAACCTTCCAACCTTCCTGCAGTTCCCTTTCAAACATTTACATTTTTTTTTTTTTAGCTTCACTGAGTTTGACCAGCATTATCTATATGACCATGGGTTTGGAACTATCCTTTGGCACTTGGTGGCCACACCACTGAAGATAATGACTACCTTTCCTCAGAATCCATCAGTATCCAATACTTCAGTTGGGATGAGCCTTAGCCGAATACTTGATTGCCGATGGGACAAGCCTTGTGTAGGCTCACTGAGTCAGCATCAGCTGCTGTGAGGTTAGGACTGTATTGCAACATTCCTCCCCCCCCCCCCCCGCCTTTTAAATCTCCAGGTCTATTAGTTTGGGTCCTCTTTCTTTCGCTTTTGATTAATTTAGCTAAGGGTTTATAAGTCTTGATTATATTTTCAAAGAACCAATTCTTCGTTTCATTGACTTTTGTATATTTTCTCTTCAAAAAATTTAATTTTATATCCCATTGACTCTAGTTTGTGCTCTCCATGTACTTTTGCTCCATTTACTAGAACATGGTTGAGTTACCAGGAGCCACACCCTTAAGACGAACTGACTATTCCTTCCTCAGACATAATCAACTGTCCAGAGATCCTCAGTTAGGGGTGGGAATTTGTGAACCACTTTTAATTCTGTGTTAGACTATCTACTGGCCTGATTTTGTGAAAGTCTTGTACAGCAACCATTTGGTGTGAATTCATGAGTCCATGGTCATGTATTGTCCAGAATACAATGCTTTTCTTTGGCTCTTACCATCTTTGTGGCCCCTTTACTATAAATGGTTCCTGAGTTTTAAAAGGAAGTGTAATATAGATGTCCCATCTGTGGCTGAGCACGCCACAGTGACTTATCCTCAGCATTTTGATCATTTCTGAGTTGCTGTGTTAACTGCTGTTCATTGTACAAAGAACCTTCTCTGATAACGTCTGAGAGCTGAAATAAAGCAGCAGGGAAGAAGCTTCTTGGTTAGTACCAACTTGATTTCTCCATGCCCTGTGCTTATTGTGTGTGTTGTCTTCAGCAAAAGGGGCTTACCATCAAGTTATAGTGGGAAACCACGAGTAATGCCAATAACCTGTCTCATCATAGGAATTTCCAGAACACCTCTCACTAACAACTCTAGGGAAAGGAGATATATCTCACATTAGGAAAATCCTCTGTGGTGTACATTACACACACACACATATATATGTATATATATATATATATGTAAATATATTCCTATATGCATATATGTGTGTGTGTATCCCCACACACCAAGGAGTGAAGGAGTGGTACAGATAGGATATAGGGGAGATCAATTTTTCTTTCTATTTTGTTAATTTCTTCTCTGATGTTGTTTATTTCTCCCCTTGTACTGTAAATGTGGGAGAGTAATAAGCTTCAGAGAGTATGATCGACAGATTTTTCCCTTGTTAAATGTAGTTGCCAAGTTCTCCACTGTAGTCTAAGGTCAGAAAGATATTTTAGACTTTGCATAACATGTAGAAAATGGGGAAACAAATGTGAATGGCAATGTTGATCTTGGCCACACAGTACATGTGGTATGGTTCAGGATGCTCTCTTGGGTGATTTCATAACCCCATTTAGATTTAATTTCCATACTGATGAAGAATTCTTTTCTTCTAATTGAAATAGATTCTTCCCTCATACAATGCATCCCGAACATAATTGTCTTTCCCTCCACTTCTCTCAACTCCTCTTACCTCCCATTTATTCCAGATCCACTCCCTCCACTTCCCTTCAGAAAGGAGCAGGCATCCCAAGAGACAACAACAAAACAAGACAAAAAAGTATACAATAAGATAAGCGAAAGTCCTTATGTTGAGGATGAACAAGGCAACCCAATAAGGGAAAAATGTCCCAAGAGTAGGCAAAATAGCCAGAGACACACCTGCTTTCACTACAAGGAAATCCACAAACACAAAGTTAATGGTCATAGCATATGGCACAGACGACTTGGTGCAGACCCACCAAGGCCCTGTACATGCTGCTTCAGTCTCTGTGAGCCCATATGAGCTCTGCTTAGTTGATTCAGTAGGCCATGTTCTCCTGGTGTCCTGCATCCCCTTTGACTCTTACAGTCTTTCCTCCCATCTTCTGGAAGATTTCCAGAGCTCCAAGGGGAGAGACCAGACAGAGACCTCCAATTTAAACTCTGGCTGTGGCTCTCTGACTCATTGTTTTTTTTTTTTTTTTTTGTTTTTTTTTTTTTTTTTTGATGTAGGAAATTAGAACTGTAAATGTTCTTCTTAGGATTGTCTTCACTGTGTTTCACAGATATTGTGTTCTCATTTTCATTTAGTTCCAGGACTTTTAAACTTCCTTTTTATTTCCTCAATGATATATTCATCATTCAATATTGTTCAATATTGAACAATATTTTCTTGACTGAGTTTATTCTCTGTGGTTCTTACTGTTAATATGTAGCTTTATTCTGATGTCACTGATAAATATAGATGCAAAAATTCTCAGTACAATACTTACATACTAAATTTGAAATCACCATTTATTGTGAACAAATTGGCTTCATTCCAGAGATAGTTCAAAATATGTGAACCAATAAATGCAATTATTACATGAATGAAGTGAAAGGCATCTCACATGACTATCTCATTACACTCAAAAAAAGATTTTCCACAAAATCCAACATACATTCATAATGAAAGTAACGGAGTATCTAGGGATAGAGGGAACAACATACCTTAGCATAATAAAAGCTATATATGACAAGCTCATATTTAACATCATGCTAAATGGAGAAAAATTTAATGAATTCTAACATCAGGAGCAAGATCAAGCATATAGCGGCTTTTGTCTTTTTCAATCTAGTGCTTAAAGTCTTAGCTAGAGCAATAAGACAAGAGAACAAAAGGGATATAAGTAGGACAAGAAAGTCAAAATACCCTTATTTTTGTATGATATGGTTCTATACATGAGAGAGCAGAAAGGCCCCTTTCCCACAACAAAACTCTATGAGTTGATACATACTTTCAGTGAAGTGGCAGAATACAAAGTTCATATTCTAAAATCCGTAGCCTTCTTGTTAGTCAATAAAGAACACTGAGAGAAGAAAAACAATCCCGTTAGCAGTAGCCTCCCCGCTGTGAGCATGCACACATGCAGGCATGTGCTTACATGTGTATGCACACAAAACTTGAAATACACTTAAATAACTGGAAGATTTCTACTAGGAAAACTTTTTTTGTGTTTTCTTTTCTATCTTTCTTTTTTATATTAATTATAGTTTATTCATTTTGTATCCCACCTACAGCCCCCTCCCTGTACCTCCCAATCTCACCCTCCCTCCCTCATCTCCTTTCATGCCCCTCTCCAAGTCCGCTGATAAAGGAGGTCCTCCTACTATCTGACCCTAGCCTATCAGGTCCCATCAGGGCTGGCTACATTGTCTTCCTCTGTGTCCTGGTAAGGCTGCTTCCCTCTTAGGGGGAGGTGATCAAAGAGCCAGCTGAGTTTATGTCAGAGACAGTCCCTGTTCCCCTTACTAGGAAACCCACTTGGATACTGAGTTGCCATGTGATGTATCTGTGCAGGGGTTCTAGGTTATCTCCTTGGTTGGAGTATCAGTCTGAGAAAAGACTCGTGGGCCTAGATTTCTTGGTTCTGTTGCTCTCCTTGTGGAGTTAATGTCCCCTCCAGGTCTTTCTATCTCCCCATTCTTTCATAATATTTCCTGCACTATGAAAACTTTAAAATGCTGAAGAAAAAAATTGAGGAAAGTACTAGGAAATAGAAAGACTTCCCATGCTCATGGATCAGAGAATTAATGTTGGAAAGTGTCCATCCTACCAAAAGCATACTCAATGCAATCTCAACCAAAATTCTTGGCCTATTCTTTACAGATATAGTATGTGGAAACATTAATGACCAAGAGTAGTGAAAGCAATCTCTTTAATACAAAGAATATGGTGAAAGATATTCTATATTTGACTAAGCTATTTTACAGAAATATGGTAATAAAAACATCATGGTACTGACACAAAACAGGCACATAATCCAATGGAATAATCCACTCCCCCCCAAAAAAAAACATGCTCATGGGCCAATCTGATCTAGGGAATCATACATTTCAGACTCATTTATCAGCTGACTCTTGGCTGTATCAAGCTAGCTGTTAAAGCTAAAAACATATTTTAATATTTGAGTGCACAGGCTTGCTTTTATCTACTCTCAGTCACTGATAATTTTTTACCAGGAACCTTCTGAAATCATCACCTAGAATTTGCACTATTATTTTAGTTCTTGGCATTTAATAACTGGGGAGTTATAATCTTTTAGAGGACTCAGGCTCCCCTTCTCTTTCAGGTTCATTGTGTTTCTGTGTTGTATTAGTTGATATTTTGATTATATAAACAGAACATTGGGGACTTGAGAGATTTCTTAGCGTCTGAGAACACTGGCTATTTTCCCTTAAGACTTAGGCTCAATTCCCAGTAATGCTTCTCATAAATGTCTATAATTCTAGTTCCAGGGGATCTGATGTCTTCTTCTGGCTTCACTGGTCACCAAGCATAAAAAGCAGCTCACAGACATGTACAGAGGCAAAATACCCATACACATAAACAACTAACAAAAGGCTTAGAGAGAAACCATAAAGTTATTCTTCACACTAAAATGTTCACTATTTTCCTTCTTTTGTAAAATATTGCAGAATTAACATTTTCCCAATTAAAAAAATCAAGCTACATTAATTTGATTTGCTTCATAACAATATTACCAAAAGCTTGGGGCTTTAGACAGCATATGTTTAATTAATTAATTAATTAATTAACCAATTAAAACAGAAAATTCTCAACAGAGCAATATCAAATGGTGGAGAAACCCTTAAAGAAATGTTCAATATTGTTAGTCATCAGGGATATGCAAATCAAAACAACTCTGAGATTCCATCTCACACCTATCAGAATAGCTAAGATAAAAAACTTAAGTGACAATACACGCTGGAGAGGATGTGGAGAAAGGGGAACCCTCCTCCATTGCTGGTGGGAATGAAAACTTGTACAACAACTTCAGAGAACTGAGAATAGTGCTATCTCAAGAACCAGCTATACCACTCCTGGGCATATATCTGAAAGATGCTCAAGTATACAAGGACATTTGCTCAACTATGTTTGTAGCAGCTTTATTCATAACAGCCAGAATCTGCAAACAACCTAGGTGTCCCTCAAGTGAAGAATGGATACAGAAATTGTGGTACATGTATACCATGGAATACTACTCAGCTATTAAAAACAAGGAAGTCATGAAATTTGCAGGCAAATAAATGGAATTAGGAAAGATCATCATGAGTGAGGTAACTAAGAAGCAGAAAGGCAGACATGGTATATACTCATGTATAAGTGGACATTAGCCATAATATAGGATAAACATACTAAAATCTACAGATCTAAAGAAGCTAAACAACAAAGAGGTCCCTAGGGAAGATGCTTAATTCTCATTCAGAAAGGAAAACAAGATAGACACCTGAAGCAGTAGAACAGAGGAAGCAGGATGGGAGCCCACCACAGATGTCCTCTAAAAGACTCCACCTAGCAGGGTATTGAAGCAGATACGGAGACTCACAGCCAAACTTTAGACAGAGCACGGGGAGTCTTATAGAAGAGGGATATAGAAAGACTGGGATGGGACAGGAGCCCTACAAGGAGACCAACAAAGCAAAAAAAAAGCTGGGTCTAGGGGGAACTTCAGAGACTGATGCATCAACCAAAGACCATGAATAGGAGACCTTAGACCCCTGCTCAGAGGTAGACAATAGGCAGCTCAGTCTCTATGTGGGGTCCCTACTAAGGGGAGAAGAGACAGTTTCTGACATGAACTCAGTTGCCTGCCCCTTAATCACTCTCCCTGGTGGGGTGACCTAGCCAGTCCATAGAAGAAGAGGATCCAAGTAGTCCTGATGGGACCCGATAGGCTCCCGTTAGATAGTGGAGGAGGAGGACTTCCTTTATCAGTAGACTAGGGGAGAGGTATAGGCAAGGAAGAGGGAGGGAGGATGGGATGAAGAAGAGATGAGGAAGGGGTCTACAACCAGTATACAAAGTGAATAAATTGTAAAAATTATAATAAGAAAAGAAAAAATTAATGAATATATATTAATTGTACATGATAAGGAGAGTCACTGTGATGTTTGCATGTACGCATGTAGTGTCTGCTGGCAGTATGCATCTTCTGCTATTCACAGAGTACGGAAAATACAAGGTTCATCCACAGACACACATTTTCCTAATTACATAGGATTTGAAATACTCTAAAAGGTAGAACCTACTTGTTTAGCAATTTTCAAGGAAGAATGAAAAGATTTTTGTCAAATATTTTGATGAAGAGGTCTGGAAAAGCCCTGGCTGCTGCTTCACTACCCCAGCACAAAGTCTTGGCTGTCTCAGAAGCTTTGCTCTTTTAACCCAAACCAGTGATTGAATCTTCAGTTCAGTTCTTCTTTGATCTCTGAAATAGTGAGCTTTTTGTTACATTTTTATCTGTAAGCCTTATAACCCATATTACATAAATCATAGTGAATTTTCTAGCTTACAACTACTCCATTTCTTAATAAAATTGCTCTCTTTCTTCTCTACTTGAAATCATAAATGCTATTAGGTGATAAATGTCTGCTGAATGTGCCATGACCTTGTCTCCAGGAGGAATTGTAAAAGACAGTTGTAGTGTGAAATGTAGTTTCAAAACCCCTTTGCAGGGTTTCAGAAACAGCTGGAAGCATTCTTTCCTGAGTAGTAATGAATGCACATCATAAGTGGATATTCTAAAACACATAATCTAAAACTTTCTTGATTTGATTTTAAAAGGCAAAAAAATACATTTATAAAAAAAGTGAATAAAAGAAAATGATATTTAAAACATTTCTTCAGGGCCACAAGTTTATGCAGCAGGTGAAAACTCTTGCTGCCTGATGATCTGAGTTAGGTCCACAGGATCCAAATAATGAAGGGAGAAAATCAACTTCTATAAATATTCCCTTTTACCTCCATATATGCTCTGTGGTATGAGGCACACTCCCACCCTCACTCACACCCCTAACACATGCACATATCCCCCATAAACCCACAATGGATGCCACACAATGAATGAATGAACTAATGAGTAAATGTAATCATTTTTTCTCTTGAGATATTTTACTCTGAATAATTTTAATTTTAAATGTCTCTTTTTCTTTATTATGAAAGAAAACCAAAATTATTAACTGCAGTCTGAGTACCAAAAGATAGTCAGAATGTTTTGCTCTATTTCTTTGTATTTCTGTTTCTTCCTTTACAAAGACATGCACATTAATAATAATAATAATATAATAATAATATAGTAGTGTTTAAATTGTGTTTATATAATCACATATAATATGGATAAGCTATGTTTAAGTGTGTATGTGATTTGTAATCTTGTGCTGAACCCTCATACACATAAAATAAAAATAAATAAATTGTTTAAAGAGCCATTACTGCAATAGCATCATCCCTTCTGCGATATTTAACAATGATGTAAACTTGGCAGGGTCTAGTGGCAGCTAGGAGACAAGCCTGCGGGCATGCTTGTGAGGGATTAACTAGATCAAGACAATTGAAGTGCAAAGACCCACCTGAACTGTGGGCAGCACCATTCCTTGTGTTGAAGCCCTGGACTGAAAGTGAGCATCAGAGCATTCTCTTCTCTCTGAGGCTACAGTAAGGCCAGCTGCCTAAAGCTTGTGGCTCTTCGTTATAGGATGTACCTTGCAATGGTGAGCTCAAACAAACTTTGTTTACTGTTGATTTTGTCAGGTATGTTGTCACAAATGACGAGATAAGAGATGTCTTGGTCAGAGTATTTGAAGCTCCTTCTGTTGGCAGTCTAGATAAATGGATATGCAAGAAGGAAGCTTCCCTTTTTGCCTCACTCTTGCTGTCAATTGAACTTTCCTGTTACTGTGGCATTCCATCACTAATATTAGAACTGAAGTAGATTGAAGACCAGCATGTCTCCAGAAATTCTCCAGGCCTTCAGTGCCAGATTGGGACTCCTGGGACATTCTGCCTCAGGAGCTGAGGAACTACTTGATTGTCTGTGTCTCTAGTATGAGGCATTGCAGGACTGGATCAAATTGTGTAAGCCAACATAATAAAACTCCTTTTAACATATTGGATCATTCTACTCATACTGTTCATAGTGTAGATGGCTCATTCTATCAGTTCAGTTTCTTGGGTGATCTGTGACAAATACAATGACCTTTCTTCCATTTCTGGAACATTCCATGCTAAAAATATCTTTATGGCTGCTTTTATTAGTAATTATCATGTCTGTTTTCAGAAATGTCTTTAAATATCTTTTCCAAACTCAAAGACAAAACTCCTCTAATTTTACCCACAGTTAGGAGGATTGTGGTACGAGGGTTCTTCAGTGCATTGTGCTGTCAATCTTACATGCTTTTACATGCTGGCGTTCCGTGCTGAAGAAGAAACTCTCCCCTAGATGACTTCTGTCCTATATGATTAATCACACATTCTATAAGGGATAAATGGAGCCTGGTTACTGTTGAGGGTAATAATTATAATTTGCTCCAATAAAAAACAATTGTGCTTGTTTCCAAGTTAAATGCATATACAGATATTAAATATTGATCAATGGACTACTGCCGGTTACCAGTCAAGACAATCACAAACTTATCCAGTTTTAAGATGAAGAAACAAATTCTCTATTATTGAAGAGAGGATTATGAAAACATTTGGGTCATATTTCACCATCATCACAGCTATCATTGTAAAACTCTTTCTGTTGTTGGTCTTTTCTAAACATGAAAAGGAATACTCTAATAAATGAAATTCCTCTTTTATTCATGGAATAGCATTCAAGAAATCACTAGAATTTGTATTTTGTTTTTAGAGGTAATAGGACAGGGCCTCACCGTACAGCCTAGGCTGGCTAGAGGCCAAGGTTATGTTACTTTTACTTACTGAATTCTGGGATCACAAGCATGTACTTCCACACCCAACCATAGCATTTTGTATTTGATATGTAACTTACTTGACTTGTAGATAACAGGAAGACTTAATAAAACATTAAATCTATATAATCAGAGTATATTTAATTCGGTTTTGAAGATCCACTAGACAGATGAGGTTTTAACAGGATCATGATCATGGACAGTAACTGGACTGGTTAGTTTTTTGTCAACTTGACACAGATCTATAGGGACATTTTCTTCTCTTCCCTTTGTAAAAATCTGTTTTCTGTGTTTTCTTCTGCATGTATGTCTGCGCACTATGTGCATGCCTAGTACCTGTAGATGCCAGAGGAAGGTGTCAGATCCTTTGGAGGTGGAGTTACAGGTAGTTGGGAGTTGTCATTTGGGTGTGGATAATCAAACTCCAGTCCTTTGAGAGAGCAGCCAGTGCTCTCGACTGTTAAACCAACTCTGCATCTTCTGTGGGGATTTTCTGGTTTAATGATTGATGTGGAGGGACCAGAAAACAAGCTGAGCCAGTTGTGGGGAGAGCATCAATAAATAGCACTCCTCCTTGGCCTCTGCTCAGTTCCTGCCTCCAGGATCCTGGCTTATTTGAGTTCCTGCCATAACTTCCCTAAGTGGTGGACTTGGAAATGTAAGGCAAATAAACTCAAGTTGCATTTTGTCTTGGTCTTGTCACAGCATTACAGCAATAGAAAGCAAACTAGAACACTAGATTTTTGGATATTGTATTTAAGTGCCATTAATAGATCACTGCACAGTGAAACATGCCCCTTGAAAAATCTAGTATCTTTGTATTTCACATGGCTATACTATTTTCCTTGCATCCTGGTGGATATGTCTTCAACTCTGAAGTGAGTGATATAATGAGAAAAGACCATGGATTTAAAATGTGGCTAATAAAAAAACTGGGCTTCGGGGCCCTAAAGAAACTGATACTCCAACCAAGGACCAGGCATGGAGAGAACCTAGACTCCCTGCTCAGATGAAGCCCATAGGCAGCTCAGTTTCCAAGTGGGTTCCCTAGTAAGGGGAGCAGGGGCTGTCTCTGACATGAACTCAGCAGCAGGCTCTCTGATCACCGCCCCCGGGGAGGCGGGGCGATGTAGAGGAAGATAATGCAGCCAGTACTGGTGAGACTTGATAGGCTATGGTTAGATAGAAGGGGAGGAGGACCTCCTCTATCAGTGGACTAGGGGAGGGGCATAAGAGGAGAAAAGGGACGGTGGGTGGGACTGGGAGGAGGTGAGGAACGGGGATACAGCCAGGGTACAAAGTGAATAAATTGTAATAATAAATAAATAAATAAGATTGAAAAATAAAATAAAATGTGGCTTAAAATATGCCCCATGATATATGTTTATGTCCCAAGGCATCTGGCTTTTGTCTGTGTTTATTGCACCTGGCACCTTTTATCCCATGTCTGTAAAAGATCAAATCTTCCTTACCAACCAAAATGTTATTACTATTAGTTTGTAGGTTATTTTCTTAAAGTATTGCATCTCTTAAAAGTTGCATAAAGAAGTGGGGAGGCTGGGAAGATGGTTTAGCAGTTAAGAGCACTGGCTGCTCTTCTAGAGGAGCTGGGTTTCATTCTCAGTATGCTCACAACCATCTGTAACTCCAGTTTCTGGGAATCTTATGACTTCTTGTCTCCACAGGCACTGCATGCACATGGAATCAAAATACTCAAATATGTAAACTAAAAAGAAATACTCCATTTTAAATATAAAGCAAATAAGCACATAGAGGCTAATGTTGCAACAATGCTTATTCCCAACAATGCTCCTCCCGAACATATACATTTTCCAAGATGACAGTTTTGAAGCATCTTCTCTTTCTGTACATCTTCATTCCTTTTCTCTTTGTCAGAGATAATGATCCCAGCTCATACTCCTATGAACACAACAGTCCTCACTGAACTTCCACGTGATTTGTGAACACACTTGCGTAGTTTCTGTCCCACTCAAGGAGGGCTGATATCCAGGACTTCATATTTTATGTTTCCCCATCCTTTTCTTTGAACTCATCAGTCTTTCAGTTTCAGTCAGTCATTTTTAGCCGTTTTGTTAACAACACTTAGAGTCTTTACATATAAAGAGCCACCATGAGCATTTTGGGAATGAAACCCAGTTTCTCTGGAAGAGCAGGCAGCACTTTTAACTGCTAAACCATCTCCCTGCCCCTGCCTCATTTCTTTTTATAACTTCTAAAAGATGAAATACTTAAGAAGATAACCTAAAAACTACAAACTAAATATATAAGATAATACATTTTAATGTATATAATAAATATATATATAATATAATAGTAGATATTATAATATAGATATGTCTTCTCAGAAAGGGTTGTACTTTATAGACAAGGCTGGCAAACCCATGATCTTCTTGCCTCAACCTTTTGAGTTCTGAAACTATAATCAAGTACCACCATTCCCATTTCAAGTTTTGGAGTTTTAATCTAAACAAAAGCTGTTGTTTCCTACACTCTTCTCCATTTCTGTACTTTGTTCTTATTTTTTCTTCATAGATTCTTTAAGGAGATCTCTGTGTTCTGGTTTGGAAAAACCAGATAGGCTAGTTTGACTTTTTCCTAGAAACACCAGCCTGCTTCAAAGGAAAAAGATAGAGGCTCACACTGATCCTAGAAAACAATAGAAACTGATTATCTGTGGTATGTGGGAGGCCTGCCTACAATCAACCATGCTCAGGAAAAAACCAGGAGAAAGAAAAATAGACACTTCCAGCTACTGACCTTAAGGGAGCATGTGCTTTACCTTTCCAAGCTGAAACTCTTCTTGAAGTTCAAGTTCAAGCTGCTGTTGGAGCAAAGCAAACAGGGTAAAGCAGAAGGAAAAGCTTCCACTGTGTGGCTTGGTTTTGAAAGTGAACTTGGTGCTGCACCAAGTATTTAACAAGGACTGTTCATGTGGAACAGGGGCCATGCTGGAAGTGGAGCCTGGGACCTTGAATGACAGGCAAGTGCTGGGCCCCGAGTGCCACCTCTAGTGTGTATCCCTATAGGCAGGGACTTCCTAGTGAGGCAAGTGCAGGGTGATTTTGCACTGGATTTTAGTTTTTGAAGCATTATTGTCTACCACCTCTGTAAAGGTCACAACAACTTGCATCATCTAGTCATGATAAAAATTCCTTTAGCCTAGGAAGTCATCTTGTCTCTCCTCTCATGTATGGGAAGTTTCTCCCACAACTCATGGTTTGAACACACAGCTCCTGAGCTGCTGATGCTTTTATAGATACAAGGACCAAATGGTAGACAGACACTATTAGGCACTGAGCATGGTGGCTTGGCTCCTGTCCTGCCTCTACCTGGTCAGTAGCGTGTGATTTATCACAACAGATTACACCCTGTGAAGAGTGAACCAAGGTTTACCTTCCTTGCTGAAGTTGCTCCTGCCAGGTATTTGGTCACAGCGAGGAAAGAAGTTAATAGCTTCCCTAATCTACTGATTGACAATGTAAGAAAAATAAATGAATGTAAGATGAATAAATAAACAAGGAACAAACTAAGAAACTAAAGAAAAGCAGCCTAGACAGAAAACAAAAGGGAGGGTGGTGGGCTGGAAGATAGTAAGTGCTTCCTTTATAGGCAGGGGGATAATAGCTTGCGCCTCAGAATCCATAAAAGAAAAGAAAGGAAAGAAAAGAAAGGAAAGGAAAGAAAAAGAAAAGAAAAGAAAAGAAAAGAAAAGGAAAGGAAAGGAAAGGAAAGGAAAGGAAAGGAAAGAAAAGAAAAGAAAAGAAAAGAAAAGAAAAGAAAAGAAAAGAAAAAAAAGAAAGCCCAGTGAGGTAATTCATCTGAGATAGCCTGCTTGGTAAGTTCTACGCAAGTGAGACTCTGTCCCATGAAAGGGTGGATGGTATGCATTCACGCACACGTTCGTGCGCACAGACGCACACAAACACACATCATGTGAGAAAAAAGATAAAATGTTTGTAAGAAAACGTTCTACATGTTTCTATGATGAGTGTAGGCTGCAAACATTCCTTCTTGAATTATGAAAACCTAATGAAATATTCACTTCTGCAGCATAGGAGAGTGAAGCAGGAATAAACCATCTGGGGAAAGGGAGAATGGGGAAGAAGAAGAAATAGCATGGCTCTGGAAAGAAGGAATAAACAGAAACACAGCAGTGTAAGGACACCACATGACACGCAAGACAAAAATCAATTAATATATAGGAGAGAAAAGTGAACGACTGGGAGAGCAGGAGAGAACAATGTAGTTCTCAACATATGTGTGTGAGAGAATATTTGTGATAATTTGAATCAGAAGAAAATTGAAGTTGTTATAGATATAATTTTAGGTAACTTTATAGAAAATTATTGAATTTATCTAGTTTGTTAGTATGTGAGGTCCTAGTAAACACAATATAGAATGGTCCACACCAGCATAAACTTAAAGTTTTTGTACAGATTAATAACCCTTTACCTTATCATTTAAACAAACAAACAAACAAAAAAAAACCCATGATGACAATAAACATAATAACCCCAAAAATTCTGTCAGGGAACTTCTACAGCAGATCAACACCTTCAGCAAAGTAGCTGGATACAAAATTAACTCAAGAAAATCAGTAGTCTTCATGCATACAAAAGACAAACAAGGTGAGAAAGAAATCAGGGAACAACACTCCTTTCTTTTTTTATTTATTTTTTATTTTATTTTTATTTTTTTATTTTATTTTTTTCTTATCAGTTACATTTTATTAACTCTGTATCCCAGCCGTGTCCCAATCCCTCATTCCCTCCCAGTCCCTCCCTCCCTCCCTCATCTCCATCGTGCCCCTTTCCAAGTCCACTGATGGGGGGGACCTCCTCCCCATTCATCTGATCCTGTTTTATCAGGTGTCTTCAGGACTGGCTGCAAAGTCCTCCTCTGTGGCCTAACAGGACTGCTCCTCCCTTCGGGGGTGGGGAGGTCAAAGAGCCTGCCATTGAGTTCCTGTTAGAAATAGTCCTTGTTCCCCTCACTTTGGGAAACCCATTGGTTACTGAGCTACCACAGGCTACATCTGAGCGGAGGTTCTAGGTTATGTCCATACATGGTCCTTGGTTGAATGTCAGTCTCAGAAAAGACCCTGTGCCAGATATATTTGGTCCTTGTGGAGCTCCTATCCTTTCCCCATCAGACTAACTCTCCTTCTTTCTTATGATTCCCTGTACTCTGCCAAAGGTTTGGTCATGAGTCTTTGCTTTGAAAACACTGCTAGTTAGAGTCTTTCAGATGTGCTCAGTAGACTCCTGTCATACATTCAATGCACATCCCATCTGTCTTTCTAAACGAGGATTGATCATCTTACCCCATGTCCGCTCTCTTGATTATCTTTTTTAGGTGTATAGATTTCATTATGTTTATCATATCTTTTAGGTCTATATAAGTGAGTATATCCCATGTTTGTCTTTCTCCTTCTGGGATATTTCACTCAGAATGATCTTTTCTAGATCCCACCATTTGCCTGCAAATTTCATGATTTCCTCCTTTTTGATTGCTGAGTAGTATTCCATTGTGTAAAAATACCACAATTTCTGTACCCATTCCTCTGTTGATGGACATCTGGGTTGTTTCCAGCTTCTGGCTATTACAAATAAAGCTGCTATAAACATGGTTGAGCAAGTATGCCTTTTGTGTACTTGAGCAAACTTTGGGTATATACCTAGCAGTGGTATAGCTGGGTCTTGAGGAAGCACTATTCCTAATTGTCTTAGAAAGCGCCAGATAGCTTTCCAGAGAGGTTGTACCAGTTTACATTCCCACCAGCAGTGGAGAAGGGTTCCCCTTTCTCCACAACCTCTCCAGCATGTGTTGTCGATTGAGTTTTTCATCTTGGCCTGTTAGAAATAGTTGGGTGTAAGGTGATGGGTGTAAGGTGATATCTCAGGGTCGTTTTGATTTGCATTTCCCTGATGGCTAATGAGGATGAGCATTTCTTTATGTGTTTCTCTGCCATTCGACATTCCTCTGTCGAGAATTCTCTGTTTAGCTCTGTTCCCCATTTTTTAATTGGATTACTTGGTTTGCTGCTTTTCAGCTTCTTTAGTTCTTTGTATATACTGGATATTAGTCCTCTGTCAAATAAAGGGTTGGTGAAGATTCTTTCCCAATCTGTAGGTGGTCGTTTTGTTTTGATGACGGTGTCCTTTGCTTTACAGAAACTTTTCAGTTTCATGAGGTCCCATTTATTGATTGTTGCTCTTAGAGCCTGTGCTGTTGGTGTTCTCTTCAGGAAGTTGTCTCCTGTGCCAATGAGTTCTAGGCTGTTCCCCACTTTTTTTCCAATTGATTTAGAGTATCTGGTTTTATGTTGAGGTCCTTGATCCGCTTTGACTTTAGTTTTGTGCAGGGTGATAAATATGGATCTATTTTCATTTTTCTGCATGTAGACATCCAGTTGGTCCAGCACCATTTGTTGAATATGCTGTCTTTTTTCCATTGAATACATTTGGCTTCTTTGTCAAATATCGAGTATTCATAGGTGTGGGGGTTTATTTCTGGGTCTTCTATGTGGTTCCATTGATCCTCCTTTCTGTTTCTATGCCAATACCAGGCAGTTTTTATTACTGTTGCCCTGTAGTACAGCTTGAGATCAGGGATGGAGGTACTTCCAGATGATCTGTTGTTGTACAGGATCGTTTTGGAGATTCTAGGTTTTTTGTTTCTCCTTATGAAGCTGAGAATCTTTTTTTCAAGGTCTGTAAAGAATTGAGTTGGTATTTTGATGGGAATTGCATTGAATCTGTAGATTGCTTTTGGCAGTATGGCCATTTTCACAATGTTAATCCTACCAATCCATGAGCATGGGAGATTTTTCCATCTTCTGATATCTTCTTTGATTTCTTTCTTCAGAGACTTGAAGTTTTTCTCAAACAGGTCTTTCACTTGCTTGGTTAGAGTCACACCAAGGTACTTTATGTTATTAGTGGCTATTGTGAAGGGTGTTGTTTCCCTAATTTCTTTCTCAGCCTTTTTGTCTTTGGTATATAGGAGGGCTTCTGATTTTTTTGAGTTGATTTTGTATCCTGCCACTTTGCTGAAGGTGTTTATCAGCTGAAGGAGTTCTCTGGTTGAATTTTTGGGGTCGCTCATGTATACTATCATATCATCTGCAAATAGTGACACTTTGAACTCTTCCTTTCCGATGGGTATCCCCTTGATCTCCTTTAGTTGTCTTATTGCTCTGGCTAGGACTTCAAGTACTATGTTGAAGAGATATGGGGACAATGGGCAGCCTTGTCTTGTCCCTGATTTCAGTGGGATTGATTTAAGTTTCTCTCCATTGAGTTTGATGTTAGCTATAGGCTTGCTGTATATTGCCTTTACTATCTTTAGGTATGTGCCTTTTATCCCTGATCTCTCCAAGACTTTAAACATGAATGGGTGTTGGACTTTGTCAAATGCTTTTTCGGTATCTAAGGAGATGATCATGTGGTTTTTCTCCTTCAGTTTGTTTATGTAGTGGATTACATTGATGGATTTCCGTATGTTGAACCACCCTTGCATGCCTGGGATGAAGCCTACTTGGTTATGGTGGATGATATCTTTGATATGTTCTTGGATTCGGTTTGCAAGTATTTTATTGAGTATTTTTGTGTCAATGTTCATAAGAGAGATAGGCCTGAAGTTCTCTTTTTTTGTTGGATCTTTGTGTGGTTTAGGTATCAAGGTGACTGTGGCTTCATAGGATGAGTTTGGTAGTGTTCCTTCTGTTTCTATTTTGTGGAATAGTTTGAGGAGAATTGGAGTTAGGACTTCTTTGAAGGTCTTGTAGAATTCTGAGCTGAAGCCATTTGGCCCAGGGATTTTTTTTGAGGGGAGACTGTTAATGACTGCTTCAATTTCCTTGGGAGATATAGGGCTATTCAGCCTTTCTACCTGATCTTGACTTAGTTTTGGTAGATGGAATCTTTCAGGAAAATTATCCATTTCATTTAGATTTTCAAATTTTGTGGCATACAGGCTTTTGTAGTATGACCTAATAATTGTTTGGATTTCCTCAGTGTCTGTGGTTATGTCCCCATTTTCATTTCTGATTTTGCTGATCTGGATAGTTTCTCTCTGCTTTTTAGTTAGTTTGGCTAAGGGTTTGTCTATCTTGTTGATTTTCTCAAAGAACCAGCTTTTTGTTTCATAGATTCTTTGGATAGTTTTATTTGTTTCTAATTGATTGATTTCAGCCCTTAGTTTGATTATTTCCAGCCGTCTGCTTCTCTTGGGTGTATCTGCTTCTTTTTTTTCTAGGTTTTTCAGTTGGGCCATTAAGTTGTTTGTATGTGATGTTATGAATTTCTTCTTGCAGGCACTTAGTGCTATAAGTTTTCCTCTGAACACTGCTTTCAATGTGTCCCATAAATTTGGGTATGTTGTGCCTTCCTTTTCATTGAATTCTAGGAAGTCTTTAATTTCTTTATTTCTTCCTTAACCCAGCTGTCATTGAGTAGTAAGTTGTTCAGTTTCCATGTGCATGTCGGCTTTTTGTTGTTTCTGTTGTTGATGTCTAGCTTTAGTCCATGGTGGTTAGATAGTATACAAGGGATTATTTCAATCCTTTTGTATCTGTTGAGGCTTGCTTTGTGACCTACTGTATGGTCTATTTTGGAGAAGGTTCCATGCGGTGCTGAAAAGAAGGTGTACTCTTTTGTGTTTGGGTGAAAAATCTGTAGACGTCTATTAGGTCCATTTGATTTAGGGATTCTGTGAGTGCTTTTATTTCCCTATTTGGTGTCTGTCTAGTTGATCTGTCCCTTGGTGAGAGTGGAGTGTTGAAGTCTCCCACTATTAAGGTATTAGGTTCAATGTATGATTTAAGCTTTAATAATGTTTCATTTACGAATGTCGGTGCTCTTGTATTTGGGGCATAGATATTCAAGATTGTGATGTCCCCTTGGTGGATTTTTCCTTTGATGAGAATATAGTGGCCCTCCTTATCTTTTTTGATTAACTTGGGTTGAAAGTTTATTTTATTAGATATTAGGATGGTTACTCCAGCTTGTTTTCTGGAACCATTTGCTTGAAAAACAGTTTTCCAGCCCTTTACTCTGAGGTAGTGTTTATCTTTGTTGCATAGGTGTGTTTCTTGGATGCAACGGAATGTTGGATCCTGTTTCCTTAACCATTCTGTTAGCCTGTGTCTTTTTATTGGTGAGTTGAGTCCATTGATATTGATAGATAATAGTGACCAATGCATGTTAGTTCCTTTTGTAATGGAGTCGGTGATCTAACCCTGTTTCATTGCTTGTTTTCTTTTCATTTTTGTTGGGGTATTATCTGTATGTCCTGTTTTCTTGGGTGAATTTGTTTTCCTTGGATTGCCGTTTTCCTTCTAGTATCTTCTGTAGGGTTGGTTTGCTGTGTAGATATTGCATAAATTTAGTTTTGTCATGGAATATTTTGTTTTCTCCATCTATGTTGATTGAAAGCTTTGCTGGGTATAGTAGTCCGGGTTGACATTTGTGATCTCTTAGAGTCTCCATGATACTTGCCCAGGCCCTTCTGGCTTTCATAGTTTTTGATGAGAAGTCCGGTGTGTTTCTGATAGGTCTACCTTCATATGTTACTTGGCCTTTTTCCCTTGCTGCTTTTAATATCTTTTCTTTGTTCTGTAGATTTAGTGTTTTGACTATGATGTGACGTGATGTGTTTCTTTTCTGGTCTAGTCTATTTGGAGTTCTGTAGGCCTCTTGTATATTTATGGACATCTCTTTCTTTAAGTTGGGAAAATTTTCTTCTATGATTTTCTTGAAAATATTTTCTGGACCTTGGAGTCTGGAGTCTTCTTTTTCATGAATTCCTATTATTCTTAGATTTTGTCTTTTCATAGCATCCTTGATTTCTTGGATATTTAGTGATTGGAACTTTTCTGATTTTACTTTTTCTTTGAGAGAAGGATCTATTTCTGCAAGTGTGTCTTCAGCTCCAGAGATTCTCTCTTCCATCTCTTGTATTCTGTTGGTGATGCCTACTTTTGTGGTTCCTGATCTTTTCTCCAAGTTCTCCAGCTCAAGGGTTTTCTCATTTTGTGTTTTCTTTATTGATTCTAATTCTGTTTTCATGCCTTGGACCATTTCTTTCATGTGTTTGAATTTGGATTCCTGTCTCTCTACAATGGCCTCTATTTCTTTTTTCATTTCCTTTTTATATGCCACTAATTTTTCCTCTACTTGTGTATCTATTTGTTTGTCTATGTTTGCCTGTGTTTCTTTAAGGATATTGTCTATTTCTTCTTTCTTTGCCTCCAACTGACTGACCAGCTCTTTGAAAGACTTGTTCATTTCCTCCTTATGAGCCTCAAATAATTGGGCAAGCATGGCTTTAAAATAATTTTCCTGTGCTTCTGCTGAAGTGGAGTATCCATCGATTTTGGGGTTTGCTGGTGAAGTCATGATGTCCTGATTTATGTTGGAAGTGTTCTTTCGCCTATCCCTGGCCATTGGCTTATCTGAAACCTTCCCTGTTTGTTTTTGGATTCTGCAGATCAGACTGGTGCTGTCTCTCTCTGGCGTCTGGAGAGTTCTTCAGGTAGCTGAGAACTCTCAGCGTGTGCTGAGGACTAGCTGTACCTGTGGGATGAAAGTACGCAGGCGCAAACGGGGCAAATGCAAGTGTGTGTGTGTGTGTGTAAGTGTGCGTGGATGTGTGTCTCGAGGGACAGAGTGATCTCTAATGTTGAACCCTTGAGTGTGTGGGAGGGGCTCTGCACTGTATACGTCGCAGGCGCTAGTGATGATTGCAGCGCAATTTCTGGCATTAACTGCCTTAACTCCTCAATTAGACCCACAGAGCAGGAACTTCAATGTCCCTAGTGCCCCTCTGTTTCCCAAAATGGGTATGTGGGTGGGAGGGGGTTCGATGCCTGGCTTCTGTTTTAGAAGGACCCAGAATCTGGGGATCTGCAGATTCTTAAGGGTGCACTCACTTACAGGCAGGTCACTTGGCAGAGATGGTGGTATCTGGGCTCTCTGCTCTCTGGTTTGGCCCTGCTTCTTTGATGTGTTCCGCCAGTTCTGTGCTGCTGTCACTGCCAGGTTCTGAGGTCTTGCTGCAGCTGGAGATTTCAGGGTGGTCACATCAGCAGGGATGGGGTAACTAGGCTCTCTGTTCTCTGGTTTGGCCCTGGTTAGTCTTAAACTGGAGGGCTGTGGTGCCCTGCCAGCTCAGTGTTGCTCTGTTGCCATGTCCCGCTGTAACTGGAGACTGGGTTGCTAGTCCCGATGCTTTCTGGGAAGTCCTGGGGTCTCTTCACTGTGCTCTCCAAGCTTGGAAGGCCCAGCGCCTGGTGTGTCCAGGTTGTATGACATTTCTCCTGGTTTTGGTGAGTATATAGCGTATTCTCTGTCACTGTGGGATTGGGCGGGCCGTACCGTCAGTGATGGTGATCCTGTGGAGCTAGTATGGTGTCTAGCAGATTCGCGCCCTGGGAGGATGGTGCAGCCGCTGAGCGAATCTGGGACTCCGGGATATGTACTGCTGGCTTTTGCCTGCCACTAAAGGGCTTGGGGCTCCGCCTCAGCAGCTGTATACCCCAGGCAGTTAGGTCTGCGCTGAAAGAGATAAGTCCGCTGTGCCGCTGTGCCGAGGAGGAACGAGGTCTGGGAGAGGGGAGTGCCGCAAGATCAAAGGATCGTTTCTCTCCTTCCCCAAACAAGTCCCCGGGTGACCTGAGACCAAAGTTTTCACATCCTGCGATGTTCCCTGTTGTTTAGAAAGCCTCACCGTGGTTTTCCTGGGTTAGAGGTCCTTCCATTCACCAACTCAGAAGTTCAGGTATTCCACTGCTCAGAAACTGTGTGTGCTAGTCACCATCTTGGCTCCGTCCATAACACTCCTTTCAAAAGGCCACACAAAACATAAAATATCTTGGTGTAGGCAGTCGTTTTGTTCTGGCGACAGTGTCCTTTGCTTTACAGAAGCTTTTCAGTTTCATGAGGACCCATTTCTTGATTGTTTATTTATTGATTGTTTATTGATTGATTGATTGTTGATCTTAGAACCTGTGCTGTTGGTGTTCTGGTTAGGAAGTTATCTCCTGTGCCAATGAGTTCCAGGCTCTTCCCCACTTTTTCTTTTAATACGTTTAGTGTGTCTGGTTTTATAATGAGGTCTTTGATCCACTTGGACTTTAGTTTTGTGCAGGGTGATGAGTATGGATCTATTTGCATTTTTCTACATATAGACATAAAGTTAGTCCATCCCCATTTGTTGAAGATGCTGTCTTTTTTCCATTGAATGGTTTTGTCATCTTTGTCAAAAATCAGGTGTTCATAAGTGTGTGGGTTTATTTCAGGGTTTTCTATTTGATTCCATTGATCCACCAGTTGGTTTCTATGCCAGTACCATGCAGTTTTTTGTATTGTTGCTCTATAGTTCAGCTTGAGATCAGGGATGGAGATACCTCCAACTGCCTGCAGATTGGGAAATGATCTTCACCGAACCCTATATCTTACAGAGGGCTAATGTCCAAAATATATAAAAAACTCAGGAAGTTAAACAGCAACAAATCAAATAATCCAATTAAAAAATGGAATACTGAGCTAAACAGAGAATTCTCAAGAGAGAAATATCGAATGGCAGAGAAACACTCAAAGAAATGCTCAACATCCTTAGTCATCAGGGAAATGCAAATAAAAATGATCCTGAGATTTCACCTTACACCCATCAGAATGGCTAAGATCAAAAACTCAAGTGATAACATGCTGGAGAGGATGTGGAGAAAGGGGAACCCTCCTCCACTGCTAGTGGGAATACAAACTTGTACAACCACTCTAGAAATCAATCTGGCACTTTCTCAGACAATTAGAAATAGTGCTACCTCAAGATCCATCTATACCACTCCTAGGCAATATATCCAAAAGATATATGCTCATATATTCAACAAGGACATTTGCTCAACCATGTTTGTAACAGCTTTATTTGTAATAGCCAGAAGCTGGAAACAACACAGATGCCCCTCAGTTGAGGAATGGGTACAGAAATTGTGGTACATCTACATAATGGAATATTACTCAGCAATAAAAAAAAATCAAGGAAATCATGAAATTTTCAGGTAAATTTCAGGTGGAAACTGAAAAAGATCATCCTGAGTGAGGTATCCCAGAAGCAGAAACACACACAAGGTGTATATTCACGCATAAGTGGATATTAGACATGTAATATAGGATAAATATACTAAAATCTATACACCTAAAGAAATTATTCAAGAAGGAGGACTACCGGAGCCATTCAGCAGAGTCAAACGGTACTTGAGTCGGGAGTGAGGATTAAAATTAATTAAAAAAAAACACCACAGAGCACACAGGAGGCTTTTTAAAGAAGATCTGGACTCGACAGCCACAGCAAAAAACCTCAAGCCTCTGTAGCAAAACTAGCAACAACTTACCAGCAACTGTAGGCCTTTTTTTATTGTAGAGTTTTTAAGCCAGAGTAGAAATATCTCAGAACAATGGGCTAATGTCCACGGGGAGCCTGAGCAAGAGGTTTGATCTTTACAAACTGTCCCACCTGCTGTCACAAACAAAAGGAGATGGACTTGCAAATTCTTCCCTGACTTAGTGAAGGCCTGATAAAAGCAGTATCTCCACTGAGATTTAAATATCAAAGCAGCTGCCAGAGGCATGGCTCCCGACAGAGGACCCTGACTAAGATGCTCAATCTCCATTCAGAAAGGCAAAAAGGATGGATGTCAGAAGAGGGAGAAAACAGGGAACAGGACAGGAGCTTACCATAGAGGGCCTCTGAAAGGCTCTACTCTGCAGGGTATCAAAGCTGATGCAGAGACTTATAGCCAAACGTTGGGCAGAGTGCAGGGAATCTCATGAAAGAAGTGGGAAATAGTAAGACCTGTAGAGGACAGGATCTCCACAAGGAGAGCAACAGAACAAAAAATCTGGGCATAGGGGTCTTTTGTGAGACTGGTACTCTAAACAAGGACCAGGCATGGAGATAATCTAGTACCCCTGCACAGATGTAGCCCATGGCAACTCAGTGTCCAAGAGGGTTTCCCAGTAATAGGAACAGGGACTGTCTCTGATATGAACTCACAGGTTGGTTCTTTGTTCACCTCCACCTGAGCAGGGAACAGCCTTAGCAGGCCATAGAGGAAGACAATGCAGCCACTCCTGATGAGGCCTGCTAGACTAGGATCAGAAGGAAGAGGAAGAAGACCTCCCCTATCAGTGGACTGGGGGAAGGGGATGGGTGGAGAAGTGGGAGGGAGAGTGGGATTGGGAGGAAAAGGAGAGAGGGAGCTGCAGGGTGGATACAAAGTGAATAAACTGTAATTAATTATAAAAAAATCTCAGTGTAACTCTAATCAAGCAAATGAAAGGCCTGTATACCAAGAACTTCAAGTCTCTGAAGAAAGAAACTGGGAAGATTCAGCAGATGGAAAGATCTCCCATGCTCATAGATTGGTAAGATTAACATAGTAAAAATGGCTGTCTTACTAAAAGCAATCTACAGATTCTATGCATTTCCCATCAAGACAGCAACACAATTATTTACAGACCTTGAAAGAACAATTCTCAACTTCATATGGAAAAACAAAATACCCAGAACAGCTAAAACAATCTCCTACCAAAAAAAAAATTCTTTAGATGGTGTCTTCAACCCTGGCCTGAAGCTGTACTATAGAGCAACAGTAATAAAAACTGCATGGTACTGGCATAGAAACAGCCTGATAGATCAATGGACTCAAATCAAAGCCACAGAAACAAATTCATACACCTATGAGCACTCACCTATTGACAAAGGTGCCACAACCATACAGCATTTTCAACAAATGGTGCTGGTCTGATCTTTACGTGGAGATAAATGCAAATAAATTTATATCTATCACCCTTCACAAAACTCAATTCCAAGTAGATCAAGGACCTTAAAATAAAACCAGATACACTAAATCTATTAGAAGAAAAAGGCTGGAAGAGCCTAGAACTCACTGGCACAGGAGACAACTTCCTGAACAGAACACCAACAGCCCAGGCTCTAAGATCAACAATCAATAAGTGATACCTCAAGAAACTGAAAAGCTTTTGTAAAGCAAAAGATACTTAATAGAATAAAATGACAGCCTACAGAATAGGAAAGGATCTTTACCAACCCTACGTCTGTCAGAGGGCTAATATCTAAAATATATAAAGAACACAAGAAATTAACAATCAACAAAATAATCCAATTAAAATGGGGTACAGAGACTTTTGTGGGGGAGCCAAGATGGCGGCACCGGGAGAGCACTGTGTCTGAGAAGCAGGATAGCACTCTCCATGCAGCAACCAGGAGACTGAACTCTGGGCCCTGAAACCACAGCGGTCGTGTTTCCCAGGTAAGGGGAGGCTCCCACGGCGTGGGAATCGGTCGGGTCCACTCTTGGCTGCCCAGCCAGAACCCGGAAGAGATCTCGGGTGGCACGGGCTTTGGGTCTCTGGGCTGGTGCCTTAAGCCTGCTTGTCCCCATCACTTTCCCAGGCTGATCCGTGGGCACAAGGGTGCCTGAGGCTGGGAGTCCCAGTCTTGGGGGGACCCCATGGGGAAGCAAGGTTGCAGGTCTAATCACAGGTCACCCAGTCTTTCCCTGGAAGGTCTCTGGGATGGTGGTTGCCCGCCGCCATCACAGCTGAGCTCCTGCCGCGCGCGAAGAGCTGCGCTCTCAGCTCAGCGGTACAGACAAGCTGAGTGCCCCAGTACAACAGGGACTGGGAACCCCTGTCCGGAGAGGACCCCACAGAGAAGGAAGAAACCATGCTGCTGGGGTCACCTAGGGAAAGTCTAGCAGACTGCATATCACAAACAGGCGAGTATGCCCAGCCATCACAGATCTGGGCCCAAACAGGGAGCACAGAGTGATTGGAAACTCAGCTCCCGCAGACTAGCAGGCGGGCACACGCTCCACCAGCCCAGAGGCGTGCATTGTACCAAATACACCTTACAGGCAGAACTGTACACCCCAGTACTCACCTGCCACAGATTATCTCTTGGGTTCTGGGGCACAGAGCCCCAACCTCAGACCTACAAAAGACCACGAACCCTGAGATCAACCCCCAGATACTGCTCTAAGGGACAACCAGTTATCCCTAACAAAACCGACCAAACCATGGGACACACACAGGTTACAGCAGCTGATCACTAAATTTACAGCAAGAAACCCAGAAGGAGGGCCGCTGTCTCCAGGACTTCTCCTGGTGAGAGGAGAGCCCTCTTGACTAATCAGGACCACAGTTACCACCCAGATCTCTATGACTGATGTGAGCTGTAGCAACTCCTGAAAAACAGGACATCCAGGGACTATACCCAAAAAGCTGGGAAGGCTTCCTTCAGGAAAAACCATCTTCCTGCCAAAGGGATTCTCTCCACTACAAGAGTCCAGGAACAACCAGAAACTAAATTCAAACAACTAAGATAGCCCAATGGGTAGAGGACAGCGTAAAAGTTCAACCAACAAAAGCCAGAGCATTATGGCATCTCCAGAACCCAGTTATCCAGGAGCAAATAGCCCTAGACACCCCAGCATAAATGAAATTCAAGGAGACGACCTAACATCTATGCTCACGAAGGTGATAACAGAGGAAACAAATAAAATACAAAAAGAAATAGAAGAAGCCACAGCCAAACAATTTGTGGCCTTTAGAGAGGAAATGCTTAAATGCTGAATGAAATAAAAGAAACAGTGGATTGTTCAAACAAACAGCTGAAGGTATTGACGGAAAAACATGAAAATACAGTCAGACAGGGGAAGGAAACCAACAAAATAGCTCAAGACCTGAAGATAGAATTGGAAAAATTAAAAAAAAACACAAATGGAAGAAATTGTGGAGAGAAAGAACTTAGGGAAGAAAGCAGGAACTACAGAGGTTAGCATAACCAATAGGCTACAAGAAATGGAAGAAAGAATCTCAGGTGTGGAAGATACAATGGAAGAAATAGATGTATCTGTCAAAGAAAATGTTAAATCTAAAAAATTCCTGACACAGACCGTCTAAGAAATTCAAGACAACATAAAAAGACAAAACCTAAGAATAATAGGAATAGAGGAAAAAGAAGATTCGCTGCACCAAGGCCGAGAAAATATTTTCAACAAAATCATTGAAGAAAATTTCCCCAACTTAAAGGAGAGGCCAATAAGAATACAAGAGGCCTATAGAACACCCAATAAATTAGACCAGAAAAGAAAATCCTCCCGCCACATAATAATCAAAACCGTAAGTATACAGAACAAAGAAAAAATACTAAAAGCTGCAAGAGAAAAAGGCCAAGTAACATATAATGGCAAACCCTTTAGAATCACACCTGACTTTTCAACAGAGACTATGAAAGCCAGAAGGGCCTGGACAGATATCATGCAGACCCTAAGAGAACACAGATGTCAGCCCAGGTTACTATACCCTGCAAAACTCTCCGTCCTCATAGACGGAAAAATCAAGATATTCAATGACAAAAACAAATTTCAGCAATACCTACATACAAATCCAGCATTACAGAAGACAGTGGAAGGGAAAATAAAACCCATGAAAACTAGCTACATTCAAGAAAACACAGGAAATAAATAACCCCACTACAGTAAAACAAAAAGCAACCAAGCACACAACCGTATGAACACAGACAACATCAAATTCAAAAGGATCTAACAGCCACTGGTCATTAATCTCTCTCAATATCAATGGACTTAATTCTTCAATAAAAAGACACAGACTAACAGAATGGATGCGTAAACAAAACCCAGCATTCTGTTGAATACAAGAAACACACCTAAGTCACAAAGATAGACATTACCTGAGGGTAAAGGGATGAAAGACGGCTTTCCAAGCAAATGGATGCAAGAAGCAAGCAGGAGTAGCCATTCTAATATCTGATAAAATAAACTTTCAACCAAAATTAATCAAAAGAGATGGGGAAGGACACTTCATACTCATCAAGGGAAAATTCCACCAAGAAGACATCACAATCCTGAACATCTATGCCCCAAATACAAGGGCACCCATATTTGTGAAAGAAACATTGATAAAATTTAAACCACACATAGATCCCCACACACTAATAGTGGGAGACTTCAACACCCCACTCTTAACAAAGGACAGATCAGCAAAACAGAAATTAAACAAAGAAACAATATCTCTAACAGAGGTCATGAATCAAGTGGACCTAAGAGACATTTACAGAACCTTACACCCAAACACAAAAGAATTTACCTTCTTCAAAGCACGTCATGGAACCTTCTCCAAAATAGACCACATAGTTGGTCACAAAGCAAGCCTCAACAGATACAAGAAGATTGAAATAATCCCTTGTATCCTGTCTGATCACCATGGAATAAAGCTGGACCTCAGTAACAACAGAAATAGCAAAAAGCCTACAGGAACATGGAAACTGAATAACTTGCTACTAAATGACAGCTGGGTCAGGGAAGAAATAAAAAAAGAAATTAAAATCTTCCTAGAACTCAATGAAAATGAAGACACAACATACCCAAACTTGTGGGACACAATGAAGGCAGTGCTAAGAGGAAAGTTCATAGCACTAAGTGCCTTCAAGAAGAAATTTGAGATAGGGCATTCAAGCAACTGAATGGCTCACTTAAAAACCCTAGAAAAAGAAGAAGCAGACACACCAAGAAGGAGCAGATGGCTGGAAATAATTAAACTCAGGGCTGAAATCAATCAATTAGAAACAAATAAAACAATTCAAAGAATCAATGAAACCAAGATCTGGTTCTTTGAGAAAATCAACAAGATAGACAAACCCTTAGCCAAGCTAACTAAAAGGCAGAGAGACACCATCCAAATCAACAAAATCAGAAATGAAAATGGGGACATAACTACAGACACTGAGGAAATCCAAGCAATCATTAGGACTTACTTCAAAAGTCTATACACAACAAAATTTGAAAATTTAAATGAAATGGACAATTTTCTTGATCAATTTTACTTACGAAAGCTAAATCTGGACCAGGTAAATCAATTAAATAGTGCTTTATCCCCCAAGGAAATAGAAGCAGTCATTGAAAGTCTCCCATCCAAAAAAACCCAGGACCTGATGGTTTCAGCAAAGTGGCCGGATACAAAATTAACTCAAAAAAATCAGTAGCCCTCCTGTATACAAAAGACAAAAGGGCTGAGAAAGAAATTAGGGAAACAACACCCTTCACAATAGCAACAAATGACATAAGGTACCTCGGAGTAACCCTAACCAAGGAAGTCAAAGACTTGTATGAAAAAAAATTTCAAATCTCTGAAGAAAGAATTGGAAGAAGATATGAGAAGATGGAAAGATCTCCCATGCTCATGGCTTGGCAGGATTAACATAGTAAAAATGGCCATCTTACCAAAAGCAATCTACAGATTCAATGCAATTCCCAACAAATTACCAACACAATTCTTTACAGACATGGAAAGAAAAATTCTCAACTTCATATGGAATAACAAGAAACCCAGAATTGCTAAAACAATCCTCTACAATAAAAGATCTTCTGGAGGTATCTCCATCCCTGAACTTAAGTTGTACTATAGAGCAACAGTTTTAAAAACTGCATGGTACTGGCATAGAAACAGAATGGTGGATCAATGGAACCGAACAGAGGACCCAGAAATAAACCCACACACTTATGGACACCTGATCTTTGACAAAGATGCCAACACCATACAATCGAAAAAAGATAGCATCTTCAACAAATGGTGCTGATCTAACTGGATATCTACATGTAGAAAAATGAAAATAGATCCATACTTGTCACCCTGCACAAAACTGAAGTCCAAGTGGATCAAAGACCTCAACATAAAACCAGACACATTAAATCGGCTTGAAAAAAAAGTGGGAAATACCCTAGAACTCATTGGTACAGGGGAAAACTTCCTGAACAGAACACCAACAGCACAGGCTCTAAGAGCAACAGTCAATAAATGGGACCTCATGAAACTGAAAAGCTTCTGTAAAGCAAAGCACACCGTCATCAAAACAAAGCGACCACCTACAGATTGGGAAAGAATCTTCACCAACCCTTTATCTGACAGAGGACTCATATCAAGTATATATAAAGAACTAAAGAAGCTGAAAAGCAGCAAACCAAGTAATCCACTTAAAAAATGGGGAACAGAGCTAAACAGAGAATTCTCTGTAGAGGAATACCGAATGGCAGAGAAGCACTTAAAGAAATGCTCAACCTCACTAGCCATTAGGGAAATGCAAATCAAAACAACCCTGAGATTTCACCTTACACCCATGAGAATGGCCAAGATCAAAAACTTAAGTGACAACACATGCTGGAGAGGTTGTGGAGAAAGGGGAACCCTTCTCCACTGCTGGTGGGAATCAATCTGGCGCTTTCTCAGACAACTAGGAATAGTGCTTCCTCAAGATCCAGCCATACCACTCCTGAGCATATATCCAAAAGAGGCTCAAGTACACAAAAAGGACATTTGCTCAACCATGTTTGTAGCAGCTTTATTTGTAATAGCCAGAAGCTGGAAACAACTCAGATGCCCCTCAACTGAAGAATGGGTGCAGAAATTGTGGTACATCTATACAATGGAATATTACTCAGCAATGAAAAATAAGGAAATTATGAAATTTGCAGGTAAATGGTGGGACCTGGAAAGGATCATCCTGAGTGTGTTGTCCCAGAAGCAAAAAGACACACATGGTATATACTCACTCATATAGACATACAACATAGGACAAACCCACTAAAATATGTGCATCTAAAGAAACTTAGCAAGAGAGAGGACCCTACCTAAAACGGTCAATCCCCATCCTGAAAGGCAAAGAGGATGGACATCAGAAGAAGAAGAAAACAGGAAACAACCTAGGAACCTACCACAGAGGGCCTCTGAAAGCCTCCGCCCTACAGACTATCAAAGCAGATGTTGAGCCTGATGGGCAACTGTTGGGCAGAGTGAATGGAATTTTATGTAAGAACTGGGAAATAATAAGAGCTGGAGAGGACAGGGCCTCCACAAAGAGAGCAACAGAACAAGAAAATTTGAACACAGGGAACTTCCCAGAGACTCATACTCCAACCAAGGACTATTCATGGAGATAACCTAGAACCCCTGCACAGATGTAGCCCATGGCAGCTCAGTCTCCAAGTGTGTTACACAGTAATGTGAAGAGGGACTGCCTCTGACATAATCTGACTGGCCTGCTCTTTGATCACCTCCCCCAGGGGGGGAGCAGCCTTACCAGGCCATAGTAGAGGACAATGCAGCCACTTTTGATGTGAATTGATGGACTAAGATCAGAAAGGAGAGGAGAACCTCCCCTATCAGTGGACTTGGGGAGTGGCATGCATGCAGAAAGGAGAGGGAGGGTGGGATCGGGAGGGGAGGAGGGAGGGGCTTATGGGGGGGATGCAGAATGTATAAAGTGTAATTGATGAAAAATTAAAAAAAAGAAAAAAAAAGAAAAGATTATTTAAGAACCTTAAATGACTTTCAAAAGTGGAGGAAAACATGGAGTTATTCAATTTACATGGAGCATGTCTCGCCCCTGGGGGCAATGGTCTCCTGAACCTACTCAGACCTCGGACACCACCACTGCTAGTTCTAGAACTGACGCAGGATGTTCCAACGAGGGGGTTAAGGCTTCTCATAATATTTCCTATAAGTCCACACCTGTTTGTTTATAACCCCCAGTTTTATTCATTGTTAGCCAGATAGAGCCAAGTAATTGTGGTAATGATACTTGCTTTTTTGCCCAATGCCGGAATGCTAGTGAATTTAGGTATGCCCTGGTTACTCGCATGCCTTGCTGGGTGCCTGTGCCTGTTGATGCCCCTCACGCTATGACTCTCTTCAGACAGAAAAGGGATCTTGGAATTACAGCCGCCATTGTTACTGCCATCTCATTGGTGGCTGTTGGAGCTACCACCGCAGCATTAGCCATGAATCATACTATGCAGACTGCTCAGACCCTAAATAATCTTTTAGCCAATGTAGCTCATGCTTTAGATGTACAAAAAGGAATTAATGCTCAACTAAAAGGAGACTTGATGGTGTTCAATCAGAGGATTGACCTCTTGCAGGAGCAAATTGATACCCTATGGCAAATCGCTCAACTTGGCTGTCAATGGAAGTATGCTGGACTTTGTGTAACTAGCATACAATATGAGAATTTTTCCTGTGCTGCAAATCTGTCTAAACAATTGTCTAGCTATATTTTAGGTAATTGGACTGAAGAATTCGATACTGATGGAACAGTTGAGAGTGGCCATTGTTACGGCAAATTCTACCAGAGTGGACACAGGACTAGCCACAGGATTATCAACATGGATTGCTGTAGCCATGAATCATCTGAAGGAATGGGTGGGCATGGGAGCCTTAGCAGGCCTTCTGGTGTTGGTCTCCTTGGTTTGCCTGTGGTGTATATGCAAGATTAGAGTCTCACAACAGCGTAATGCAGCCATGATCATTCAGGCCTTTACAGCCATTGAAGCAGGACAGTCTCCCCAAGCATCGTTGCATACCATAAAAAGCTAAAATGTTACACTCAGGATGCGAGTCTAAGCACTGCACTCAGGGTCAGCCGCTTTGGACCCAGAGAAGAGCATGTCTGATTTCATGCGGGTTGATGCCCCAGGTCCTGCCTCTGAGAAAAAGGTATCAGACGGGTCTGATGCTCTTTGGGTGGATGACACTTAAATGAACATTGGTACAAAGTCCCAATTTATTTCTAATATCAGAGATCAGACCTCTACTCTTGCCTGATGCGTCTAAAACAAAAAGGGGGAACTGTAGAGAGCTGCATAATGCCGCGCCTTAAAGATGGAGCTGGTTTCCACCTTCCACCTTCCCGATGGTGAGTGCTCTCTGTCACAAACAACTCCATATTTGGCTAAGGCTGAGGATCTGGCCTGCTTCCGTGTATGTGGACTTATCTGCATTGCCCACGAGGCACGCTGGGGTTGGCTACCCAGAGGCTATTTTAAGCTGTGGGCTGGCTTTCCCCAGGGTCAGAAGATTGTTCAAGGTTCCTGAATAAACTGCATTGAGAAGAACAACAACAACAACGAAAAAGATCAGAAAGAAGGAGAGGAGGACCTCCCCTATCAGTGGACTTGGGGAGAGGCATGCATGCAGAAAGGGGGGGGGAGGGTTGGACCGGGAGGAGAGGAGGGAGGGGCTTATGGGGGGATACAAAATGAATAAAGTGTAATTAATAAAAGATAAATAAAAAATTTTAAAAAAATGGGGTACAGAGGTTCTCAACAGAGGCATATGAAATGGCTGAGAAGCACTTAAAGAAATGCTCAACTTCATTAGTCATCAGGGAAATTCAAATCAAAATGACTCTGAAATTCCATTTCACACCCATTAGAATAGCAAATTAGCATGTGCTCTAATGGTAGCACATGCTGGCGAAGTTGTGGAGAAAGGGAAACATTCCTCCATTTCTGGCAGGAGTGAACACCTGTAAAACCACTTTGGAAATCAATATGCTGCTTTCTCAGAAAATTGGGAACAGTTCTACCTCAAGACCCAGCTATAACACTTTTGGCCATATACCCAAACAATGCTCCACTATACAACAAGGGCATTTGCTCAACTATGTTCATAGTGGCCTTGTTCGTAATAGCCAGAAACTGGAAACAACTCAGATGGCTTTCAACCGAAGAATGGATAAAGAAACTGCAGTGCATCTACACAGTGGAATACTATTCAACTATTAACAACAAAGACATCATGAAATTTGCAGGCAAATAGATGGATCTTGAAAAGATCATCCTGAGAAAGGCAACCCAGACCTAGAAAGACAAGCATGGCATATACTCACTTATAAGCAGATATTCACCCTATAATGCAGGACCCAAACTACAATCCACAGAACTATTTAAGCTAAGTAACAAGGAACATCCTAGGGAAGATGCTTATGTGAGCTGAGCTTTGCTGCTCTGCTCTTTTACAAGCTTTGAGCACCCAAACGGTATAAATACAAGGCCAAGTACCATGGCAATGTGACAGTATTATGTGCGAACATTTAAGGTACTTAAAGTGAGGACTTGGGTGCTGTCTACAACCTCTCCTTCCTGTGTGACAGGAAGGTGCACATCATTGAGTGTGACCCCACACATGGCTGGAGGGCAGTGGCCAGGAGTCTATCATCAACATCATCTACAGTTCTCTGGCTGAGCCTCGAGTGAGCTTCGAGTATGGGAGGGCTAGACCACAAAGCCACACTCCACACCAGCCACCAGAGATGCTCTGCTCCACATCCTGAATGCAGGGGCTGGGGAGGGTCCTGCTGGTATGAGTCCCCTACCCCTAGTGGCCCAGCACCAGCCTCTTCCTTGGTGGCTGCTAGAAACAGGACTATCGCATGTGTCCGGGCCACCTAGTGGGGAGCCACTGATCTGGAAACACTGTGGTCTGTGAAGAGTAAGTGGAGCCAAAGTAAGCCTTTCCTGCCATGTGGTATTTGCTACACTGGTTGTTCCTTCATCAAATTCTCATATTTATTGCATTGCTGGGAACTACCCCCAGGGTTGGCTTAATCCAGAATGCCTTAAAATGGCTGTAGCCATGTGGGGAAGATTTCTGGGAGAGTTTCCAGACCTGCTGCTGGCTATGGAGTCCCTTTGTGTCCTGGCTCTGCTCTCTGCATAGGGTATGGAGAGGGCTTGTTCCTGGGGAATGAGGAACAGACACTCCAGCTTATGGTCCTTGGTCCCCAGCACTCCTGACTACACTCATGATTCAGGGTCAGTCTGAACCTGTGGACCACACTGGGCACTGACTCTTGTTTTCCAAAAGAAGATTCGTATTGTTGCTTGGGTTCTGAATTTGTGGAAGATGTCACTGTAGAGAACCGTGTCTGAACTGTGTCATTTTTATACCAACCTGGTAAAAATGCTGCTCCTGATGCTGTCCCACTCTCACAATTAAACAGCATGTGAGGGCTAAACAGACACACACACACACACACACACACACACAAACACACACACACAGAGAACATCTACATCACATTTTAAATTATATTTAGATTGGCTAAGACATAACCATGATCTTCCCATTCCCATCCTCAGCAATGTGAGAAAGCTGCAGCCAAGAGAGACCACGATGGAATTAGTATTTCCTCTGGTGGTTCTCAGGGAAGCAAAGGAAGTTACAGTCTTGCATGATCATCAGGTCATCTGGCTGAGCATGGCAAATGTTCATATTGATGTCTGTTAGAAGCCTGTACAATTTAAAGCAGCTGGGATATCCAAATAGGATTCATACAAGATGAGGAATATCTCTCACTATCATCCATTTCTTTTTGGTGAAGCTGTATGGAACCTCATCCATATTCATGAGGGTAGCATTTCAGTAGTGTCAAAAATGAGTGAGGACTATATGGCCCTCTTCCAAAGGGATAGCTTAGTCTACCTTCCAGCCATTTTGTAGATTCAGGTGCACATGAAACATCTTGAGCAGGCCTCCATGGAAGCAGCAGTTGTTATGCCCAGACCGTAAGACCCCAAGACCACCAGGAACATGAAACTGATGCAAACACAAGAGAATCTTTTTATCACAAGCTTGAGCTTGGGCAGCAGTCACTCCTGACGCAGCACTAGGGAAAAAGCATCCCTGAGCTCCAAGGGAACAGTTTTTTTTTTAAATTTATTTTTTAATATTAATCACAGGTTATTTACTTTGTATCTCACTCGTAGCCCCCTCCCAATCCTATCCTTTCTCTCTCATCTCCCTGCCCCTTTCCAAGTCAGGAACAGGGTTTTTAAGGGACAAAACCACAAGTAGGGACTTCCAAGCCTTTGTGTTACATGATTGGACAAAGAGTAAACGGATGAAATGAACTTTGACCTAACTGGTTAACAGCATCTGGCCAAACCGCAAAGAGGAACAGCTTGCTAAAAGGAACATTTCAACCCTGGGAACAACTTATGTTTTCTTAACTGACCCTGTCTTTATTGGTCTGCCTCAGTTGCTATGTCTAGTTGCAACTGCCAAGAACATTCTGTGGTTTTTCTCAGAACTCAAGGGCAGAAACCAAGTTACTCCAGGGACAATCTAGCCTTGGATGGAGTCTGAAAAACATAATGGAGTTAGTTCTGCTAATTTAACCCTTTCGCAGTGAAGCAGGACCTTTTATTATTTTCTTAGAGTTGTTGTGCCCAATTCACCATATCCCAAAAGACCACTATGAGTTGAATCTGTTGCAAAACTCATGAGAATCTTTTTACAATCAAGAGCTTGAAGTCACACTCTCACCTGAGGCAGCAGCTGAGAGTAGAGAGCCCGAACTTGGGGTAGGTGCGTTATTTAAAGATTCCAGACCCTCCCAGTGCACCCAAAGCAGGGGAATTCCAGCCTGGCAAGCATCTATTGGTTAAAACACAGAGGGATGTTGCATGTTAAACTGATTGGCTATAGAAAGGCCCCAAAACCATTAATGGTCTGGCTTCCCTTGTTTGGCTGTCCAAATAAGGGAAGAGGGGCGATCTAGGCTGGTTTCTTAACAACTGTATCTCTAGTGGGCAGGAAAAGAATGCAGTAAGGCTGGTTCCTCCCTGCAGGTTGGACATGTCTCCACCTTTCTGGCCTTTGTTCTGGCTTGTGTTTTAAATTTCAATCTAGTAACCCAAAAAAACCCAATTTTTAATTCTCTGTTCTCTCATTGGGCGGCTATTGGCATGAACCCCATGCACCAGGATTTGGTTCACACTTTTCAACATCACTAACTGTACTTAGTGAGTTAACCAAAGGAGAAGAAAAGGAGGAAAAGGTAGAAGAGGAGGAGAAGGAAAAGGAGAAGGAGGAGGAGGAGAAGGAGGAGACATATGTGCTGCAGCCAGCTGTAGTCATTTTGAAAGAGGGAATCTCACTTGAGAAAATACCTTCACCACTATGGCACATGTAACATTTTCAGGGTTGATGACTGATTAAGAGGGCCCAGCTCAGTGTGAGCAAGCAGCAACCCTGGGAAGGTAGTCCTGAACGCTAAAAGAAAGCAGGCCAAATAACCTCTGAAAACAAGCCTGTAATCAGTACTTATCCATATTGCCGTATTAGTTCCTGCCTCTAGGCTTCTGTCATGACTTTCTTCAGTGATGGATTATGACCTAAAAGTTGTAAAGAGAAGTAAACTTTTCTCCCAAAGTTGCTTTTGGTAGTGGTGTTTCCTGCAATAGGAACTCTAAGTATGACAGCATGAAATTGGAAGGGGGAGGCAAAAAGACAGGGACAGAGAGGGAGCTGGAGGAAGAAAATGGGAGATGGATATGATTATATTGTATGCATATGATATATTGAGTCATATATGTGATTAATTGTATATATGAATTTCTCAAGAATAAAGAAAAATATTAAAGAAATGGAAAGTAAATATAAAAAAATATAAAAATTAAACATCATTAACAAACACTGCCTCCCCCATCAGAAAATAGCATTTTCTGTCATGTTTTGTTTGTGTAAGGATGGCTTGTGAAATAAAAATTGTTGTCTTCTTTTGATCTTGACTTTACTGCTTTACTATTAAAGATGTCACAAAGTGAGGCAGACTTTTCTCTGGTTCTGCATTTCTCAGGGGGCCGAGATAGAGGATTACAGGAAAAGAGTTCAATTCAGGGGCTTCAGTTGTTTACGTAATTTCATAGCTTTGTGTAAAGTAGATGAAAATTCTTTAAGGCCTCCAATTATATTAATTTATATGTCATTTATTCACCTCACTTGATTTTAGCACCATAAAACAAATGTATGGGGAGGCTGCTGTTTTTGTTGTTGTTGCTGTACTTGCTACCCCCCTCCCCCAATGCATACAAGCTTCTTTTGCTTGTAGGCAAAGGGCCCAGATGAGCTGTGCTGCTGAGGGGGTGAGTGGGTGCTGTCTCCGGTGCTCACTGAAGAATTAGAAACTGGGAAAGGATCTCAAAAAAACCCAGATCTATTTCAGCAAGGTACGACGTCATCGTGTTTTGTTACTCAGCTCTTGGGGTAAATTAAAATTATATTGTGTCTCTAGCTCACTGTGGAAGCAGAATAAAGGAAAAATAATGACTGGGGTTCTCTTGATGTGGGTGTCACTGGGTGTTCCCTTACTCACATCTTACATCAAAGCCTTCTAACATTCATGTTAAATTAGATGTTCTCCCCTCCTTGAGGATAGGCAGGGAACAGACAGATCCTGTTATGAACCACAGTTTTCAGGTGAGTTGGTACCTCTGGGAGCTCCATGTTTTCCTAGTGAGCTATCACTAAAATAATGAGGCAAATAGGTAAGCAGTTCTGCAGAGGTCTGGGGTTTTGGATAGGTGAGAGGACTTTCTGGAAGGAGGCCCAAAAGTAGGAGAGAGATGAAGCTTTGAAAGTGGCTTATAGACTAGGACTGGAGAATGGTTCTCCTAAGAGAAGAAAGTTAACTTATTAATGAAGACTCTTTGTTTCAAGTCATGTTTTCTCATTGTGACTTCATATAGCTTCTACTGTTAGAAACTTGAGTTTTGAGATGTAATGATTAAACATGCTATTTGTGAAGTTATCAAGTAGAGCAGTGGGGTTAGTATCTGAAAAACTGCAGGTTTGTCTTTAAAGTTTACCTGATGTTCTGCATCTGTGAGCATCAGCTTGTGTAGTGAGATCCTTGAACTTCCAATGACCTTGGAGCCTTATGTGGTTCCCTTTCACCCTTTCCTCTCCCAGAGGAGTCCCTTTGCCTCATCAGGAAGGAGCTGAACTTTTCTGCCACCCACTGCTCCTCAATGTGTATGGATGGCTTTCTTTGAGTTGTGCCCAAAATAACATTGATCTGAAAGCAACACTAGGGGATTCAATCATCTGTGAAAAGAAGAGTAAAAAATAAAAGCTAAGTCAAGCCCCTTGAAAGCTCAGCTTCAGCTCTGGAAAATACAAAAAAAGGGGATTAGGGTGAATCTATTTCTGGAATTCTGATTGCTCTAGCAATCAAACAGTGTGGAGATCCTTTTTTGGCTAATGTACACTTAGAGAGCCCTACTCCCTGTGAACAGCCTTTTAACCTGCGGGAGAGCATGCAGGCTCAGCTGCCTGCCTTGTGTAGAGGTTAGTTCATCTCCAGAGACTTCCTGGTAGCATGGCTTACTGTAGCACCTCCTTGAATTTTCTGGATGTGGGAGTCTGGCCAGACTGGTGTATAGCATCCAGCTAGCAGCTAGAGTGTGTTTCTTATTTGGTTTATTTATCCTGCTCTCTGATCTAATGAATGTAGAGATACTTTCTTGAATGTGAGCAACCATATGTATGTTTTCCATATTATAATGAGTTTTTTTTTTTTTAGTCTTACAGTGAGATACATAGAGTTAGTCAGTACATACTCTGCCAGTACCTACTAGTGAAATATAAAGCAGTATCTGGAAAGAGCTGCTGCTGTGTGCAGAGGCCACTTCCTTCCGGGCCCTTGACCTTCAGCTTGTCTTTTTCAACCTTTATTGGCAACCAGATAGGAAGCATGGGGAGTGTGTCAGGGAGAAAAGAACTTTATCTTATGCTTCCCAGAGTATCTGCATCCATGTGAACTCTGTTCTCTGGTTTTCCTAGCTAGGTTTTGTTTGTTTGTTTTTTGTGTTGTTTTTTGTTCTGTTTCCATGCAAAGCCAAGAGTTCCAGTGGAATCATCAAAGTCACACTCCAGCTCAATGATAGTCCATGTGCACTTGAAGAGAACACTGAGGGTGTTTGTGTGTGTGTCTGTCTGATAGAGAGGAGAGAGGAGAGAGAGAGAAAGAGAGAGAGAAAGACACACTAGGCATCATGAGCTTGACTCAACAGAAACTGACAATCAAAGAAGCTCCTTTCCAGGCCAGAGTCCCTCTTGCACTGGACCATCCTCATAACTGCTCAGTTTCCCACCTGGATTAACAGGTACTCTAGGAGCTCCTCTGAATTTGGCATTCTTTATCTGGTCTCTCATGGTAGCTTTTTATGCTGCAGGTGTTTGCCATCCATGCTCCCTTAATCTATTATCTGTAACCAAGGAAACAAATATACCAGAAGCTGTTAAGTGTTCCTCTGCCACCATTCCCTCTGTTGCTAGTGTCCTTTTTTTTTCAACCTTTCTTTCTTTATATATTTTTGGAGATTTTAAAAGTCTTTCTTTCCTTCTTTCTTTCTTCCTTTCTTTTTCTTTCTATCTTTCTCTTTCTTTCTTTCTTTCTTTCTTTCTTTCTTTCTTTCTTTCTTTCTTTCTTTCTTTCTTTCTTTCTTTCAATTTATTCACTTTGTATCCCCACTGCAGCCCATCTACCCTCCCTCTTCTCCCCCTATGCCCTTTCCCTAGTCCCCTGATAGGGGAGTGAACCTTCTCCCTTCTATCTGACCATAGCCTATCAGACTGGCTGCATTTGAGAGACCAAAGGATTAAAAATCAGTGGCTATTATTTTAAAGTTTAAAAGCACAATCCTGAACTAAGGCCAGCCAAATGGAGATATGTGCAGCCACTCTGGGGGAAAAACTAGCCTTAATGCCCTGTGGGGAAGAACTAGCCTTACTGCATTCTTTGCTGTCACTAATGATACAGTTGCTAGGAAACTGGCCCATTTGACCAGGCCAGAACTGTTTCTAGTCTTGGTGCCTAAAGTGGACCAATCATTTTGAAAGTTAATTTCCCTTACCCAATCATGTAATGCCAAAGCATGTAAGTCCCTGCTTGCGGTTTTGCCCCATGAAAACCTTGCTCCCCTAGACTGTGGGACCACATTCCTCTCCTGTTTCCACAGGAAGTTTGTGTCCCATGTTCGACCGCATATACAATTAAAAAAAAAACTCATGTATTTACAGCGGAGTCTATTCCTGGTCTTTTGGGGTTCATGAACTGGGCATAACACATTGTCTTCCACTGTGGACTGGAAAGACTGCTCCCCCCTCAGGGGGAGGTGATGGAAGATCCAGCCACTGAGTTCATGTCAGAGACAGTCCCTGTTCCCCTTTCTAGGAAACCCACTTGGAGACTGAGCTGCCATGGGGTACATCTGAGCAGGGGTTCTATCTCCATTCATGGTCCTTGGTTGGAGTATCAGTCTCAGAAAAGACCCCTACATCTATCTATCTATCTATCTATCTATCTATCTATCTATCTATCTATCTATCTATCTATCTATCTACCTACCTATCTATCTCTATATATTTATATAAATATAAATTAAATCTAAATTTAAATATGTATATTTGGCTCTGTTAGTCTCCTTCTGGAGCTCCTGTTCCCTCCAGGTCATTTTATCTCCCCCTTCTTTCATAAGATTCCCTGTACTCTGCCCAAAGTTTGGCTATGAGTCTCAGCATCTGCTTTGATACCCTGCTGTGTAGAGTCTTTCAGAGGCCCTCTATGGTAGTCTCCTGTCCTGTTCTCTGTTTTCTCCCACTTTTGATCTGTTTGCTTTTCTGAATGAGGATTAAGCATCTTCCCTAAGGTCCTCCTTGTGTAGCTTCTTTAGGTCTGTAGATTTATATCCACTTATAAGTGAGTATATACCATGTGTGTCTTTCTGCTTCAGGATTACCTCACTCAGGATGATGATCTTTTCTAGTTCCATTCATTTGCCTACAAATTTCATGATTTCTTTGTTTCTAATTGCTGAGTAGTATTCTACTGTGTAAATGTACCACAGTTTCTGTATCCATTCCTTAGTTAGGGACATTTGGGTTCTTTCTGCCTATTACGAATAAAGCTGCTACAAACATGGTTGAGCAAATGTCCTTGTGGTATGCTTGAGCATATTTTAGATATATGCCTAGGAGTGGTATAGCTGGATTTTGAGGTAGCACTATTCCTAATTGTCTGAGAAAACACCAGATTGATTTCCAAATCATTCCCACCAGCAGTGGAGGAGTGTTCTCCTTTCTCCACGTCCTCTCCAGCAGATTGATTTTCAGAGTGGTTGTAAGTTTACATTCCTGCCAGCAATGTAGGAGGGTTCCCCTTTCTCCACATCCTCTCCAGCATGTATTGTCACTTGAGTTTTTGATCTTAGCCACTCCGATGGGGGTAAGGTGAAATCTCAGGGTTGTTTTGATTTTCATTTCCCTGATGACTGAGGAAGTTGAGCATTTCTTTAAGTGTTTCTCTGCCATTCAATATTTCTCTATAGAAAATTCACAGAAGAAGAAGATGCAGCCACTCCTAATGAGACCTAATTGACTAGGATCAGAAGGAAGGAAAAGAAGACCTCCCTTATCAGTGGACTTGGGGAGGGGTATGCACGCAGAAGGTGGAGGAAGGGAAGGATTGGGATGGGAGGAGGGAAGGAACCACAGGGGAGATACAAAGTGAATAAAGTGTAATTAATAAAGAATTTATAAAAAATTTAGCTCTATACCCCCTTTTTAAATTGAATTACTTGATTTATTGGTGTTTAACTTCTTTAGTTCTTTATATATTCTGTATATTAGCCGTCTGTCAGATATAGGGTTGGTGAAATCCTTTCCCAGTCTGTAGGCTCTTGTTTTGTTCTGATGACAGTGTCCTTTGCTTTACAGTTGCATGATCTCTTTTAGATTTAAGACTTACTTTTAAGCCGATAGGCAGCTCAGTCTCCATGTGGGTCCCTAGCAAGAGGAGCATGGGCTATCTGTGATGTGGATTCTGTTGCCTGCTCTTTGATTACTTCCCCCTGGTAGAGTGCCTTGCCAGGCCACAGAGAAAGAGGATGCAAGCAGTCCTAATGACACTTGATAGGCTGGGATCAGATAGGAGGGGAGGAGGACTCTCTCTTTCTGAGGAATAGGGGAGGGGGATAAGGGAGAAGAGGGAGGGAAGGTGGGACCAGGAGGAGAATACTGGGGGGGGGGGCTACAATCAGGATATAAAGTGAGTAAATTATAAAAAAAATAAATTAAAAAATTATAAAATAAAAATACTTACTTTTAAAGTATTTTTATTAATTTTTTGAGAATTTCATGGAATGTATTTTGGTCATATTCACCCAAACTCCTCCCCTTAATATGTTATATATCTTATTTTTATTTTTAATTGTGTATGTTACCTCAAAGGTCAGAAGAGAGCATAGGATTCCCTGAATGGAGTTATAGGTAACTTTGAGCTGCCGGGTGGGTACTGGGAAATGAGTTTAGGTCCTCTGAGAGAGTAAGTGCTCTTAACTGCTGAGTCATCTCTTCAGTCTCTATTAAAGATTGTATAATTGCAGCAACTGGATCTGATTAGCCCAGCATGAGTGTGTTCACACTGCTATGGTGTGAGTTTTTGATATCCTCCCTTGTTATGTGCAGGAGCATCAAGCACAAACTGCTGGTCAGAGTGCAGAGCCTTCCTCCGGCTTAGCAACTGCACAGTGAGGACAGTAATAGTTCACACTGTGCTAAAAAGTAAAATCATTGTTTTGGGGTTCTCTTTGAGTACCTGAAGATTTAAATTATCATGAAAGAATCAAAGGTTGCCTTCTGGAAAGGAGGGGATGGAGGCACCAAGCAGGAACCAGGCAGGAAGAAGTCAGTGGTCAGTGATCTAAGGTATAAGTGTCTTTTTATTCCCCCAGCTTGACACAGTCTAGAGTTTTCTGGAAAGAGAAAATATCACTTGATAAAGAGCTTTCTTCATAGTGGCCAATAGACAAGCTTTTGGGAGATTTTTTTTTTAAATTTCCTCATTGTTTATTTTGACTTTTTTTTTTGCTGTGTTTATTTTTTAACTTCTTTAATTACACTTTATTCATGTTTATCCCTCCATAAACCCCTCCATCCTCCCCTCCTAATACCACCTTTCCTCCCCCTTCTTCACAAGTGACCCTCCCCAAGTCCACTGATGGGGAGGTCCCCCTCTCCTTCCTTCTAATCTTAGTCTATCAGATCTCACCAGGAGTGACTGCACTGTCATCTTCTGTGGCCTGGTAAGGCTGCTCCCCCCTCAGGGGTAGGTGATTAAAGAGCAGGCCAATCAGTTCATGTCAGAGACAGTCCCTCTTCCCATTACTATGGAAGCTACTAGGACACTGAACTACCATGGGCTACATCTGTGCAGGGGTCTTAGGTTATCTCCATGCATGGTACTTGGTTGGAGTATGAGTCTCTGGAAAGACTTAGGAGATTTTTTTGTTTATTTGTTTGTTTTTTATTAATGGTTGATGTGAGAAAGCTCAGCTGCTGTGGAAAATGCTACCCTAAGTAAAATGATGCTGGGTTGTGTAAGAAATCAGACAGAGCAAACCATGGAGATCAAGCCAGTAAACAATGTTCCTTCATGATCTCAGCTTCAGTTTCTGCCTCCAGGTTCCTGTTTGAGTTCCTGCCATGATTTCCTTCAGTGTGGACTGTGATTGGGACATATAAGCCAAATAAAGCCTTTTTCTCCAAGTTGCTTTTGGTCCTGGTTTTTATCACAGCAATAGAAAGCAAAGTAACACACTAATTATCCGTGCCAGACTCAGTAATAAGGCACAAGTTCCACCTCTACATTCAGACTGCATTAGCAAATCAGGTGTGAGGTTGCTGGAAATGGCAGGAAGATTAGCTTTCTGTTACTCTGTCTAGCAATTGAGTTTCCTGGTACCCTGGCACCTCTTGTTAAATTTTTTTCCACTTGAGAACAACCTCCCATGCTGTCACAGTTGTAAGCTATAGTAGTAAGTTTCTGAATCACACCCACTAAAAAAATGACCTGGGCTTAGTGAGATGGCCTCCCAAAACCCTAGTAGGAGCCAGATTGGGCTGTTAGTAGCTCTCCAAGGAAACTGGGATTTTGTCTTGTATAGGAATGTTTGTTTTCAAATAAGAAGATTTAAAGTAGTGTTCCTCTCCCAGGATTCAGATAGTTGGTGTTCTCCTCTATAAAGTATTTTCCTCAATTTTAATTCACACAGGAAAAAAAAGTCAAAATAAACAATTCTAGAGTAAAAATCAGCAAGTTAAAGAAAAAAAAGACATTTCTCCCTAAGTATTCTTTTGGCCCTTCTTCCTTAACAAACTTAACTTTGGACTTTTACAAAGACTGTCATTTTGGCACTCCATAATCTTTTATGGTGGGCTGGCTCTTTACGGAATTACCCTGTTTTGAATAAACAATAACACTTTCTTGAAAGCTTCTGAATTCACTGGGTAATATTTTAAGCATTCCTTTCAAAGGGGCAGTGACAGGGAGCTTGCCAAGACTTTCCTCTTTGCTGTAGGCAGAGAATAAGTTTGCAGAACTTTGCTTTTAGGGTCTCAAGAGGAGCAGGGTGAAGCTCTGTTTAGTCTGTCGGTTGAATTTTATTTGGAGAGTTACATATTACTTAACATAATGAGTGGTGTGTCCAAGTTTCCATAAAAACCAAACAAACAATACAAACTAATAAAAGTTGCTGAATAATGCCCACTTTTAGGAAAGACTAAATGAAGCTAAAGTGACGGACTTAAACTGGCTTTAAAGTTTGGTGTCCTGTTCGGTCTTCACAGCTTTCTCCGATACAAGAGAAATGTTTTGGCTTTGGTTGAAAAAATTGTGATTCCAGAATGACATGGACCCAGGAAGGCAAGCCCTGCTTCTGCATCACACACCAGTTGAGAACAAGTGAGTCCTCTCTACCAGCGCCCTGGGATTTGGATATTAGTAGTCTGCAGAACCTCATTCCAATGCAGTTCACTTAATGGCAATTATGTCTCTAGACTCTAGTAACCAGAGATCTCAGAATGATTTGGTGGCAGGGCATGGTGGTACACACCTTTAATCCCAGCACTTAGGAGGCAGAGGCCAGCCTGGTCTACAAAGTGAGTCCAGGACAGCCAGGCTCTGTTACACAGAAAAACACTGTCTCAAAAAGCCAAAAAAGGTTTCAGAGTGATTTGGTAAAAATCTGCCTTCTTTGCTGTTACATTGAAAACCACCCCAAACTTAGTCATATAATATATCAGTTTTATTATGCTTCCAAATACTTTGGCTGGTAGTTAATAAGGTTATCAAAAGAATATGCTTTGGCCCCCATTGCTCAAAAGTCATTCTTGTAAATTCCCCATGAAGTTGTATCATAGCTGAGTTTTACCATCTACCAATCCACACTATTCGGGTCTCTACCTCAGTGTTAATTTCCTGAGCCTCATACCTCCTTCACAATATATTTTTGTGTCTACTACTGGAGAAACCCAATTTTCCTTGGCACTGTTAAGCCAGTGTATTTAGAAAAGAAATAGTTGGTTACATGCAGGGCATATCTGGGCCTTCAATAGCCCAGTGACACGGACAGAACATAGGAAAGAAGATGAAGTGCCACAGTTCGCTGTTTTAAACACTTCAGCTGTTCTTTAGAAGACATTAGACATTGCTCTCAGAGTTAATGTAAACTGCTTCATCCATAACAAACCTTCTGAATGCTGCTATAGCCCTAGCCACTGGCACCTTTAAAATGATTTAATCACAAGGGACACTTCCAGCTTGGCTCAAGAAAGAAAAGTGATTGGAAAGAAATTCAGTCAAAACCTCTATGGGAGTCCATTTCTAAATGGCAATTGAAAGTATATTCAAGAAAAGCTAAAGACAAAATTTTACCTATTTATTTACTTATTTATTTATTTACAGGAATGGCACCTATCACAGCATGCACATGGAAGTCAGAGGATCACTTGCAGGATTATTAGTTTGTTCTCTCCTTCTACCATGCGGGATCCAGAAATCAAACACAGGTCATAGGCTTGGCAGTAGGGCCTTTATCCTAAGAACCATCTTGCCAGCCCTTAATTTTTTTTAATATTCTGGAAGAAATAAGAATTATCATCTATTTGTTGAAATACATTATAGAATTTCTCTTTAAGGCCAAGCATAGTAGCACTTACCTAAGACCCCTGTACTTAGGAGGTTGAGGCAGAAAGTTTATCAGTTCCAGCTCATTTATGCCTACACAGTGAGTTCCAGGCCAACTTTAACAACACAGGAAGACTCTGTCTTTAAAGCCCCAAACCAGAAAGTAAAGAGATAACACATTTTTGTAAATAAGTCTTAATATAGGTGCAACTGCCTTTCTACAAGTTGGTCTTTAAATAAGAGATATACTGTCAAATGGTGCTTTTCATTTCTTCACCTGGATTTTGTTTTGTTAAGGTGTTTAAGTTTTATTGCTATGCTATTACTTTTTATGTGTATGCTATTTTGGCCTGATGTGTGTAGGGCCAGAAGAGAGCATTGGATCTCTTGAAACTAGAGTTATAGATGGTTGTGAATCACTGTGTGCATGCTGGGAATAGAACTCAGGCCCTCTGTAAAAGAAGCTGGTGTTTTAAACCACTGGGCCATATTTTCAACCTTACTTCATATGTTTGGTTGGTTTGTTTTGGAAATATAACTTTTATTTGAGTTAAATACGGGGTTAAGTGCCACGACAAACATTAACTTACAAAATGCTTGGTTAGAGTTATGCCTGTCATCTACTCCTCTTTGGTGTGTTTGCTTCTTTCTGTTCTAGAGTTTTCATGTGTGCTGCTACATACTAATATGGGATCTCTTTAATTTCTTTATGAAGGCTCATAGTGCTATGAACTTTCCTCTTAGTACTGCTTTCATTGTGTCCCATAAGTTCGGGTGTGTTGTGCCTTCATTTTCATTGACTGAAGTGTTTATTTATTTTTTTTCTTTATTTCTTCTCTGACCCAGTGGTTATTGAGTAAAGGGTCGTTCAGTTTCCAAAAGTCTATAGGCTTTCTGTTGTTTCTGTTATTGATGAATTACAATTTTAATCCATGGTGGTCTGATAAGATAAAAGAGGTTATTTCAGTCTCTGTTGAGGCTTGCTTTGTGACTGAGTATATGGTCAGATTTGGAGAAGGTGCCGTGAGGTGCTGAGAAGAACATATGTTCCGTAGATATTTGTTAAGTCCATTTGATTCACACCGTCTCTGTTTCATTCAAACAGAGAATAATTTCATTATTTCTCTGTTTAGTTTTGGTATCAATGACGGGTACAGTGGTGAGAGTGGGGTGTTGAATTTTTCCACTATCAATGTGTGGGAATCAATATGTGATGCAAGCTTTAGTAATGTTTCTTTTATGAATGTAGGTGCCCTTGCATTTGGGGCAGAGATGTTCAGAATTGAGATATCATTTTGGTGGATTTTTCTTTGATAAGAATGAAATGTCTTTCCCCATCTCTTTTGGTTAATTTTGGTTGAATTTTATTAGTATTAGAATAGCTACTCCTGCTTGTTTCTTGGGTCCGTTTGCTTGGTAAACCTTTTCCAGCCCTTTACTCTGAGGTAATGCCTATCTTTGTTGCTAAGGTATGTTTTTTGTATGCAGGAGAATGATGGATCCTTTTTCCACATCTACTCTGTTAGCCTGTGTCTTTTTATCGGGAATTGAGTTCATGGATTTTGAGAGATATTAATGAGCAATGATTGTTGATTCCTGTATTTTTTATATTGGTGGTGGTACCGTGAGTGTATGTGCTTCTCTTCTTTGTTTTTGCTGGTGTGAGATTATCTATTTTCTGAGTTTTTGTGAATGAAAAGTTTTCCTTGTTGTGTTAGAGTTTCCTTCTAGTATCCTCTGTAGGGTTGGGTTAATGGACAGATTGGTTTTGTCATGGAACATCTTGTTTTCTCCATCTGTGGTGACTGAAAATTTTGCTGGGCATAGTAGTCAAGGCTGGCATCTGTAGGGTCTCTTAGGGTCTGTAGGACATATGCCTAGGTTCTTCTGGCTTTTAAAGTGTCTGTTAAGAAGTCTATTAGGTCTGTCTTTATGTGTTGCTTGACCCTTATCCCTTGCAGCTTGTAATATTCTTTCTTTGTTCTGTATGGTTAGTGTTTTGAGATTATGTGGCAGGAGGATTTTATTTTGTACTCCAACCTATATGCGTGTTCTGTCGGCTTCTTGTACCTTTATAGGCATCTCTTTCTTTAGATTAGGGAAATTTTCTTCTGATCTCACTGAAGACATTTTTTGGGCCTTTGAGCTGGGAATCTTCTTTTCCTCCTATTCTTTAGGTTTAGTTTTCTCATGGTTTTCCGAATTTCCTGGATGTTTTGTGTTAGAAACTTTTTGGATTTACCATTTTCTTTGACCATTGTACCGAGTTTTTCTATTGTATCTTCTATGCTTGAGATTCGCTCTTCCATGTCCTGTACTCTGTTGGTGATGCTCGCATCTGTAGTTCCTGTTCCTTTCCTAGGTTTTCCATCTCCAAGATTGCCTCAGTTTGTGTTTTCTTTATTGCTTCTATTTTCCTTTTCAGGTCTTGAACAGTTTTATTAATTTTCTTCTCCTATTTGCTTGTATTTTCTGTATTTCTTTCAGGGATCTATTCATTTCCTTCAACTGATTGATCATATTTTTGTGTATTTCTTTGAGAGATTATGCATTTCCTGTTTAAAGTCCTCTATCGTCTTCATAAGATTGGATTTAAAGTAATTTTCCTGCTCTTCAGGTGCGTTATGGTATCCAGGGCTTGCTGTAGTATGATAACTGGATTCTGGGGGTGCTGTACTGCTCTGGGATTTGTTGAGTGGGTCTTATACTACCCTTTACCCACCTGGTTGTCCTGGCCTGGTATTGGCAGACTTGGAGGTCCCTTGTAGTCCTTGATAGCTGCTGCCTCTGTGATTGCAGGTAGAGTTGGAATCTGGGAGCTGGTGTGTGGTGATCAGTGCTGGGAGCCAAAGCTATCTACTGAAGCCAAAGTCAAAGTTATCTAGTGGAACCAAAGCTATCTACTGAAGCCTAAGTCAATTAGTGAGTCAAAGCTATCTATTGGAGACAAAAGGTGTTTACTAGGCCAAAGCCAAATAGTGAGCTATTTAGTGAAAGTTATCTAGGACCCTAACTCATGGGTGAGAGACTGTGAGGACATCCGTTTGTTAGAGCATCCCTGAGAAAACATCCCTATGGTATCTTGCAGGCACCCTATTTAACACATGAAAGCACTCTTCCTGTCTCCTGCAGCAGCTAATTACCTTCCCCCTTTTCCTGCCTTCTCCCTATATAAGTTGGGTAAAAATTTCTAATAAATGAAGCTTTGATCAGACAAACAGACTTGGCTTCCTTCCTTGCGATTCTTGTCCCCTCCCATTCCTTCCACTCTCCTCCCTTAGGAACTCACATTGAAGTCCGGTGGATCGGGGCAGATCAGACCTTGCTGCTGCTGGTAGTCCCTGATGGCTGTCACTTCTAGAACTGTTGGCAGAGCAGGGCACCAGTAAATTGCACACAGTGGTCACAGGGCAGATCTTACCACTGCTGGTAGTCACCAATGGCTGCTGTCCTGGGACTGATGGCTGAACTGGGGCCAGGGAACTGGCTCATGGAGGTCATGGGCAGATCTCATTGCTGTTAGTAGTCCCCAATGGCTGCCTTCTCTGGAGCTGCAGGCAGAGCTGGGGCCTGGGAAATCACCCACAGAGGTCACAGGGCAGATCTCGTTGCTGCTGGTAGTCCCCCTATAGACAGAGTTGGTGTTAGAGAACTGGCACACAGAGGTCACAGGGCAGACCTCACCGCTGATTGTAGTCCCAATGGCTGCTGCCTCTGGAACTCTAAGTTACCATTGTGTTCTGCTCCCTCTTCCTTAAAGATCCCTGAGCTTTAAGGGAAAGGGTACGGTAGGTACATCCCATTTAGAGCTGAGTACTCCACAATCTCTGCATGCTGAACAAAACGACACCTTTATTCTTGAAGATAACATGGTCAGCACATCAAAGCATTCACCATACACAGACCCTGACAATATGATAACTGCTAGTAGAAATGAAGTTCTTTTTTTAAATTTCTTTTTTTGGTATTTGTTTATATTTTTAACTTATTACAATTTATTCACTTTGTATCCCAGCTGTAGCTCCCTCTCTCATGCCCTCCCAATCCCACCTTCCCTCCCTCTTTTCCTCCCATACCTCTCCCCTTGTCCACTGATAGGGGAGGTTCTCCTTCCTGTCCACCTGACCCTATCCTATTAGGTCTCATAAGGACTGGCTGCATTGTCTTCCTCTGTGGCCTGGTAAGGTTGTTCCCCTTCAGGAGGAGGTGATAAAAGAGCTTGCCACTGAGTTCATGTCAGAGATACCCTCAGTTCCCATTACTATGGAATCCACTTGGAGACTGAGCTGCCGTGGGCTACATCTGTGTAGGGGGTCTAGGTTATCTCCAAAAGTGAGGCTCTTTGCTGGGCTACTACACAGGCATCTGTCTGGTCCAGGTCCTTAGGAAGATGACTGTGCTATCAAGAAGTAAAATTCAAATTGATGTTTGCTTAGTCTAATTCTCAACATGCATTCTTACTCACTGAGCTAAGCAGCCTTTTCTGCATATAAACACTGTGGAGGGAGGGAACCTCTTATGAGATCTTTTGCCAACATAACATATTTTGGTACATGTATCCCTGAAATAAAAGGTGACAATGCTCACTGATACTTGTCCCTGGCCCTTGCTGCCTGCTGCTAGAATACCTCTCTGCCATGGCAGCTCATCCATTACTGCTGTCACAGAGGAACTGTGGCTTGAGTAGCTTTTTGACACTCACAGAACATTTCAATTCTTGGATATCCAGATTTGGGACCCACATATCTCTCATCATCAACCATATCTTAAAGGCTTCTACTGACTTCATCTTAAAATAACAGGCCTCTACTGATGTTTGTAGTCAGCTGTTAAAACATTATTGGCACCGAGATAGAACCTTATTGTAACAGGTAATTCTATGGTCAATACTGATTGTCCAAGGATTGGATTAAGAGGTAACAAGGATAAGAGTAAAGCACCCAGATTTTAGTAGGTTTATCCTATATGTCTATATGAGTGAGTATATACTGTATGTGTCTTTCTGCTTCTGGGATATCTCACTCAGGATGATCTTTTCCAGATCCCACCATTTACCTATAAATTTTAAGATTTCCTTGTTTTTTATTGCTGAGTAATATTCCATTGTGTAGATGTACCACAATTTCTTTATCCATTCCTCCACTGAGGGGCATCTGGGCTGTTTCCAGCTTCTGGCTATTACAAATAAGGCTGCTACAAACATGGTTGAGCAAATGTTCTTATTGTGTACTTGAGCTTCTTTTGGGTATATGCCTAGGAGTGGTATAGCTGGATCTTGAGGAAGCACTATTTCTAGTTGTCTGAGGAAGTTCTAGAGATGCCTGTGAGGGCCTTTACAGGGAGGTTTAGACAAGAGGTCATCCTGAATGTGCTTGGCACAATTTGTAGGCTAGGAACACTGACAGATTAATGGGAAAGGAGAAATCCCACTGGCTCAGGTATTCTCTAACACTCTGTTTCCTGGCCACCACGATATGAGCTCTCTTGTACCACAACAGCCTATTTGGTGGGCAGAAACCACCAGCCAAAATAAATCCTTTCTCTGAGCTGGCTTGCTCACATACTTTGTCACAAAGAGAAAAATATAATATAAATAGAAACAATCTGGGGACAAAGAAGCACCTGAGGCCAGGGCTTAACCACTGTCTCATAGCTTTTCCATGTCTGGCACCAGATTTTCTCTTTTTGCGTGCCAGGGGGGACCTTGTATGGTGCATGGCATGCCCAAAGCAGATGGGAGATAATTCCTCCAGCATTTTCCAAAGTATAATAAAAACTCAAGCTTAATGGTCTTAATGGTCAACTTTGTATTGAGTTTTTAATTTTATTTATTCAGTGACTCAGAGAATAATTTCTATATATTGGAAATATAATTTAATAGATGAACAAACCCTTGGTTTTGTACAACAGCTTCCTCTAAAAGAGGACTCCTTTAGGATTGTATCTGAATCTTGTTTATCTTCTATTTTTCTTTTTTAATTAAATTTTTGTTTTTTATATTAATTACAGTTCAGTTTTGTATCTCAGTTGTAGCCTCCTCCTTCATTCCCTCTCAATAAAATCCTCCCTCCCTCATCTCCTCCCATGACCCTCTCTAAGTCCACTGATAGGGGAGGGCCTCTTTCCCTTCCATCTGACCCTAGCTTATCAGGTCTCATCAGGACTGGCTGCATTGTTTTCCTCTGTAGCCTGGTAAGGCTCCCCACTTAGGGGAAGGTGATCAAAGAGCCAACCACCAAGTTCATGTCAGAGACTGTCCCTGTTCCCCTTACTAGGAAACCCGCTTGGATACTGAGCTGCCATGGCCTACGTCTGTGCAGGGGTTCTAGGTTATATCCATGAATAGACCTTGGTTGGAGTATCAGTCTCAGAAAAGACCCCTGTGCTCAGATTTTTTAGTTCTGTTGCTCTCCTTGTGGAGTTCCTGTCATCTCCAGGTCTTATTATCTCCCTCTTCTTTCATAAGATTCCTTGCACTCTATCCAAAGTTTGGTTATGAGTCTCAGCATCTGCTTTGATACACTGCTGGGTAGAGTCTTTCAGAGGCCCTCTGTGGTAGGCTCCTGTCCTGTTTCCTGTTTTCTCCTTCTTCCAATGTCCATCCCATCTGTCTTTCTGAGTGAGGATTGATCCTCTCATCCAGAGTCCTCCTTTTTGCTTAGCTTCTTTAGGTGTACAGATTTAAGCATTATTATCCTGTATTATATGTCTAATACCTACTTATATGTGAGTTATATACCATGAGTGTCTTTCTGCTTCTGGGATACCTCACTAAGGGTGATCTTTTCTAGGTCTTACCATTTGCTTGAAAATTTCTTGATTTCTTTATTTGTAATTGCTGAGTAGTATTCCATTGTGTAAATGTACCGTAATTTCTGTACCCATTCCTTGATTGAAGGAACATTTGGGTTTTGGCTATTACAAATAAAGCTGCTATGAACATGGTTGAGCAAATGTGCTTGTTATGTACTTGAGAATACTTGGATATATACCTAGGAGTGGTAAAGCTGGATCTTGAGGAAGCACTATTCCTAATTGTCTGAGAAAACACCAGATTGATTTTCAGAGTGGTTGTAAGTTTACATTCCTGCCAGCAATGTAGGAGGGTTCCCCTTTCTCCACATCCTCTCCAGCATGTATTGTCACTTGAGTTTTTGATCTTAGCCACTCCGATGGGGGTAAGGTGAAATCTCAGGGTTGTTTTGATTTTCATTTACCTGATGACTAAGGACATTGAGTATTTCTTTAAGTGTTTCTCTGCCATTCCATCTTCCTCTACAGAGAATTCTCTGTTTAGCTCTGTATCCCATTTTTTAATTGGATTACTTGATTTCTTGCTTTTTAACTTCTTGAGTTCTTTATATATACTGGATATTATACCTGTCAGAAATAGGGTTGGTGAAGATCCTTTCCCAGTCTATAGGCTGTCATTTTGTTCTGATAACAGTGTCCTTTGCTTTACAGAAGATTTTCAGTTTCATGAGGTCCCATTTATTGATTGTTGATCTTAGAGCCTATGCTGTTGATGTTCTGTTAAGGAAGTTGTCTCCTGTGCGAAAGAGTTCTAGGCTCTTCCCCAATTTTTCTTCTAAACAAGTTAATGTGTCTGGTTTTATGTTGAGGTCTTTGATCCACTTGGATTTTAGTTTTATGAAGGGTGATAAATATGGATCTCTTTGCATTTTTCTACATGTAGATATCCAGTTAGACCAGTACCATTTGTTGAAGATGCTGTATTTTTTCTAGTGTATGTTTTTGGCATCTTTGTCCATAAGTGTGTGGGTTTATTTCTGGGTCTTCTGTTCAGTTCCATTGATCCACCATTCTGTTTCTATGCCAGTACCATGCAGAATTCTCAATAGAGGAATATCGAATGGCAGAGAAACACTTAAAGAAATGCTCAACCTCATTAGCCATCAGGAAAATGCAAATCAAAACGATCCTGAGATTTTTACCTTACACCCATCAGAATGACCAAGAACAACAACTCGAGTGACAACACATGCTGGAGAGGTTGTGGAGAAAGGGGAACCCTCCTCCACTGTTGGTGGGAATGTAAACTTGTACAACCACTCTGGAAATCAATCTGGTGTTTTCTCAGACAACTAGGAATATAGCTTCCTCAAGATCCAGCTATACCACTCCTAGGCATATATCCAAAAGATTCTCAAGTACACAATAAGGACATTTGCTCAACCATGTTTGTAGCAGTTTTATTTGTAATATCCAGAAGCTGGAAACAACCCAGATGCCCTTCAGTGGAGGAATGGATACAGAAATTGTGGTACGTCTACACAATGGAATATTACTCAGCAATAAAAAACAAGGAAATCATGAAATCTGCAGGTAAATGGTGGGAACTTGAAAGGATCATCCTGAGTGAGCTATCCCAGAAGCAGAAAGATACACATGGCATATACTCACTCATATAGACATATAACATAGGATAAACCTACTAAAATCTTTACACTTAAAGAAACTAATCAAGAGGGAGGACTCTGGCTAAAATGCTCAATCCCCATCCTGAAAGGCAAAGAGGATGGACATCAGAAGAAGAAGAAAACAGGAAACAACTTAGGAATCTGCCACATAGGGCCTCTGAAAGGCTGTGCCCTACAGACTATCAAAGCAGACGCTGAGACTTATGGCCAGCTGTTGGGCAGAGTGCATGGAATCTTATGAAAGAAGTGGGAAATAGTAAGATCTGGAGAGGACAGGAGCTCCACAAGGAGAGCAACAGAACCAAAAATTTTGAACACAGGGGTCTTTCTAGAAACTTGTACTCCATCCAAGTACCATGCATGGAACCCCTGCACAGATGTAGCCCATGGCATTTCAGTGTCCAAGTTGGTTCCATAGTAATGGGAACAGGGACTGCCTCTGACATAAACTGATTGGCCTGCTCTTTGATCACCTCCCCCTGAGGGGGAAGCAGACTTACCAGGCCACAGAAGATGACAATGCACCACTCCTGATGAGATCTGCTAGAGTAGGATCAGAAGCAAGGAGAGGAGGACCTCCCTTGTGAGTGGACTTGGGGAGGGGCTTGCATGAAGAAGAGGGAGGGAAGGTGGGATTAGGAGGGGAGGAGGAAGAGGTTTATGGGGGGGATACAAAGTGAATAAAGTATAATTAATAAAAGTTAAAAAAATAATGTTTAATTTACAAAAGTAGGTGCTCTTCTATTTGGGGAATAGATGTTCAGAATTGTCATGTCTTCCTGGTGGATTTTTCCTTTGATGAGAATGAAGTGCACCTCCTTCTCTTTTTGATAAATTTTGGTTGTAAGTCTATTTTATTAGATAATAGGATAGCTACCCCGGCTTCTTTTCTGGGTCCATTTGCTTGAAAGACATTTTTCTAGCCCTTTACTCTGAGGTAGTGTTTATCTTTGTTGCAAGGGTGTGTTTCTTGGATGTAGCAGAATGTTGGATCCTGTTTCTGCAACCATTCTGTTAGTCTGTGTCTTTTTATTGCAGAGTTGAGTCCAATGATGTTGATAGATAATAGTGACCAATGAATGTTTGTTTGTTTTTTTATTGTGGAGTTGGTGGTGTTATTGTGTTTCATTGTTTGTTTTCTTTTAATTTTTGTTGGGAGGTTATCTATATCCTGTTTTCTTGGGTGTAGTTGTTTTTGTTGGATTGGAGTTTTCCTTCTAATATCTTCTGTAGGGCTGGATTGCTGTGTAGATATTGTTTAAGTTTAGTTTTGTCATGGAATATTTTGTTTTCTCCATCTATGTTGATTGAAATCTTTGCTGGGTATAGTATTCTCAGTTGGCATCTGTGGTCCCTTAAAGTCTGCATGACATCTGTCCAGGCCCTTCTGGCTTTCATAGTTTTTGTTGAGAAGACTGGTGTGATTCTGATAGATCCACCTTTATGTTACTTGGCCTTTTTCCCTTGCTGCTTTTAATATTTTTTTCTTTGTTCTGTAGATTCAGTGTTATGACTATGATGTGACGTGAGGAATTTCTTTCTTTTCTGGTCTAGTCTATTTGGTGTTCTGTAGGCCTCTTGTATGTTTATGGACATCTCTTTCTTTAAGTTGGGAAAATTTTCTTTTATGATTTTCTTGAAAGTATTTTCTGGACCTTGGAGCCTGGAGTCTTCTTTTTCATCTATTCCTATTATTCTTAGATTTCATCTTTTCATAGTGTCCTTGATTTCTTGGATGTTTCATGTTTTCAGATTTTACTTTTTCTTTGAGAGAAGTATCAATTTCTTCTAGTGTATCTTCAGCACCTGAGATTCTCTCTTATATCTCTTGTATTGGTGATGCTTACCTTTGTGACTCCTGATCTTTTCTCTAAGTTCTCCTGCTCCAGGGTTTTCTCTGTTTGTGTTTTCTTTATTGATTATAATTCTGTTTTCATGCCTTGTACCATTTCCTTCATCTGTTTGAATGTGGATTCCTGTCTTTCTATGATTGCCTCTATGTTTTGTTCATTTCCTCTCTATATGCCACCAATTGTGGCTCCACTTGTGCCCCTGTTTGTTTGGCTGTATTTGCCTGTATTTCTTTGAGAGCTTTGTTCATTTCCTCTTTATTTGCCTCCATTTGTGTGGCTATTTCTTTGAGAGCTTTATTCATTTCCTCTTTATGTGCCTCTAATAACTGGATAAGCATAGCTTTAAAATCCTTTTCCTGTGTTTCTGGTGAATTAAATTATCAATTCATTTTGGGGGTTGGTGGTGAAGCCATGATCTCCTGATTTTTTTTTTTTTTTTGGATGTGTTCTTGCGCTGACCTTCACTGTAACCTTCACTGTTTGTTCCTGGACTTTTTACTTCAGACTGCGTCTGTCTTTCTCTGGTGTCTGGAGTATTCTTCAGGAAGATAAGAGAGGTCCACTGGTTTGAGAGTGTGCTTTGGTGTTTTAGCTGTACCTAACAGAGGAAGGTCTGCAGGCATGAAGGCACAAGCACGGGAGAGCAAGTGTGTACATGTGCCAGGAAATGTGCCTTGAAAGACAGAGTGCTAGAGAGTGTAGATGCTTGGAATGTGGGGCAGGGAGGTGCAGGCACAGGAGGGAGTGTGGTGCTGGCACTGTTCACAGGCTCAATGCTTAAGCACATTGAATACCTCAATGGCCTACAGGCCTGTCATACTGTCCTTCTGGTATTCAGATCTATCTGTGCTCCAGGAGTTGTTTGCCTGGACTCCACTGGTCTCCGCCATCTTGGATCCCCAGGCAAATACCCTATTTTTACTATAGTGGGTCCCAGTGGTTTCCTCATCTGCCGCTATTTCTTCTGGTTTTTTTTTTTTCCTCTCATTTTCTTAGTGAGTGGGAGTTACCTTTTTGTAGAAGGATTGTAGTGTTGCAGTCACAATATATGACTACATTCAAGAAAAGCAGCTTGTCTGCAATCTCTCAGAAGGCAACCAACGCCTTCTGAGATGACACTAATGGCAAGAAGCTTAATCTCCCTGAGAAATCGTTGTGCTATCTCTCCAGGAACACAGACAGCTCGCCTGAAGATGCTTTCCTCAGTATTTTTGGAAAAGCTAAGTTAGGCAGGATGCGACGTTGCTATTGCAGGAATAACAGTACCTGGTATAAGAACTGAGTACTATCTAAATAATATTTTTTAACCCAAAAGAATCATTGAACTACCTACCATCAGGTTCCTATTATATATAGTAATGGATTAACAAAATAGAGAAAACTTAACTACTTATGAAACAAATATAAGCTACGAACCCTACTTAGTTTACGTTTTCTCAACTGAAGAATTCTTTTGAATACTGTGCAAAGCTTGATTAAACCAGTGGTGCCAGGTAGGGACTAAGACACAGCTTTGCTCCAGTTCTAGTGACTGTTTTCCTTACCTTTAGCAATTATTTTTTTTCTTGGTGCTACTAATAGGCTGTAGGGTATATAAAGGCATTTCTGTCTGTATGAGTTTTATATTACCTATGCTTGCAAATATTGAACATGAAAAATCACTGTTAATGTGCATGAGCGTTTGCTTGCATTTGCACACATATAACATGTCTATACCTAGTGATCCAGAACAGGATATTGGAAAACCTGGCCCTGGAGTTACAGACAATTGATAGAAACTGAATCAGGGTAATTTTCAAGAGTAGTAAGTGCTGTTCACCACTGAGCTATATATCTAGCTCCATATTGAACATTGTAAATCAAATACATTAAACTCACTGTTTAGAAGTTCTATTTAATTAATTAATATTAAATAAATATTTAAAAACTAATTTGGTTTCCGAATCATCTAAATCAAATCTCTAAACCATGCTGTAGTAATATTATTACATGCACATGTTTGCATTGTTCCTGTTTTAAAGATTTGTTTTCATGTATGCATGTGTGTCTGTGACTGAATACTCATGTGGGTGTCTGTGGAATCTGGAGGAGACTGAGTCTCTGGATCTGGAATTTTAGGCAGAGGTCAGGTATCCAATGTAAGTAATGGAAACTAAATTTGAGTCCTCTGTGTAAATGGTAAGCAGTTTTAAATGCTAAGCCATGTCTTCAGCCCCAGTGATCCCACTGAAAGCTAGAAAGAAATGATGAAATACTGGCAGTCATTTATGTCTAATCTCTCTGACAGACATTTCATGTTAAGTATCTTTTCTAAATACAATGGAATGAAAAGAATAAAAAATAGGAAGAAAACTGAAAAATTTGCAAATATGAGGGAATTAGAAAACTTCTCTTGCAAAACCAGTGAGTCAAAGAAGAAATCAAAATGAAAGTGGTCTAGTTTGCTTTATATTTCTGTGATAAAACAGGTTGTGGTCCATCATCCAGGGAAGTCAGACAATAATCTCCAAGCAGGAACCTTGAGGTGTAAGACCTGGGGTCTCACAGCTCAGGAGTTCAATCGCGCCCTTCCCAGAAACTCCCCCAGACCAAGACTCGTTGCAAAAGCAAGAGGTTGATTAACCATTGTACAACAGGGTCACTCTTGCTGGTCAGCAAAGAGTGGCACCGGGAGACAAAGGCCTTTAGGTTTTTAAAAGAAAAATTGCGGGAAATTTGAAGTTTTAGTTTTGGCAATTTAGGATTGGATGAGGAAGCTATAAAGTAAGATAATTGGTTAGTCTTAGGTGCTCAAGCTTGGCCAGTCCTGCCAAGTGTGGATGCAGCTGCACTTTAAGGTGGGGGTGGTTAGCTCATCCTTGAAGATTAGGGCTGCAGGCTCTTGGCCGGAGGTCAAAAGCTACTCAGAAGAAGTCTAGGTTCGTTGCTAAGAAACGCTATCTCAAGGACAAGGGTCTGGTCCTTCTTTTGCTGAGTGAAGGTCATTGCTTGCTTGCCCTTTTTTTATATCTGTCCTCACAGATAGGGTCACATTCCTTTACTCTCTGGAAAGGTACTAAGAGGCTTTAGCTTAACCTGGACCTAAAACTCAAAACTATAGGCTTTAGAAGACATATAGGTTACAAAGTTAGTCTAACCCTTTCAGAGGCAGGAACTGAAGTAGCCCATGGATCAACAGTGTTTATTGGCTTGCTAGCTCAGCTTGCTTTCCTATACATCTCAAAATCACCTGCAGAGGGGTGGCCCCTCCCACATCAATCACTAAAGAAATTTTCACAGGTTTACCAACAGGCTAGTCTAATTGAAGCATTTTTTCAGTTGAAGTTTTCTCTTCCCAGATGTCTTCAGTTTATGAGAACTTGACGAACAAAACAAAACAAAAAACAGAAAAAACTAAAAGCAAACTAACCAGTAAAGGAAACTATAAAATAACTCAAGACAAAATAGAACACAACACAACTTTGTGCTTTAGCCAAAGTGGCACTCTGAGAGAAGCTGAGAGAGACGGTGTCAGAAACTCAGAGGAGGAGCACTATGCAGCAGCGTCTTCTGTAAGTGGCATGACCATTGCATGTGTGACCATAACAATGATGGCTGCCTGTACAAGGCTTGTAGAGGATGGACTCCCCCACATTCCACCATGGATGAGAAAGGGGCTTGGAGGCCCCTATCCTCAAATGAAGAGTAAAGGCAATTAAAGCTTCTTCTAAGAAAAGGGGAATTTTTCCTCAGGGGTGTAGACACTGGAGTTAGAAGAAGGCACTGTAGATGAATATGCTTAACGTATATCATATGACATTCTCTAAAGATTCATAAAATGCTTTTTTAAATCAAAAGAATGTTTCATTGGTACTGGAGCATAAACAAAATGGTAAAAATAAAATAATACTACAACCCCACCCCCAAGTTAAAACAGAAACAAAACAAAACAAAAACCTCGGCAAATACAATCTAATTCTGCACCTTAGAAAAACAGGAAACAAAACAGTCCAATGTTACCAAGCCCACAATAGATGGCCAACACAGAATGAACTCAATGAAATTTTTTTTTAAATTTTATTTTTCTCATTAGTTACATTTTGTTAATTCTGTATCCCAGCTGTATCCCGCATTCCATTCCCAATCCCACCCTCCCTCCCTCATCTCCTCCCTGCCCCTTTCCAAGTCCACTGATGGGGAGGACCTCATATGACTCCCTTTTGTCAGGTATTTTCAGGACTGGTTGCAAAGTCCTCCTCTGTGGCCTAACAGTACTGCTCCTCCCTTGGGAGGTGGGGAGGTCAAAGAGCCAGTCATTGAGTTAGAAATAGTCCTTGTTCCCGTTACTATGGGAAACCAATTGATTACGGAGCTATCACGGGTCACATCCGAGCAGAGGTTCTAGGTTTTATCCTCTCATGGTCTTTGGTTGAGTGTCCATCTTAGAAAAGACCCTGTGTCCAGATATGTTTGGTCCTTGTGGAGCTCCTATCCTTTCCACATCAAACTCCCCTTCTTTCATATGATTTCCTGCACTCTGCCGAAGGTTTGGTTATGAGTCTTAGTATCTACTTTGGAGCACTGCTAGGTAGAGTCTTTCAGATGCTTTCTGCAGTAGACTCCTGTCATGCGTTCAATGCATATTCCATTTGTCTTTCTAGATGAGGATAGATCATCATACCCCATGTCCGCTTTCTTGATTATCTTCTTTAGGTGTATAGATTTCATTATGTTTATCATATCTTTTAGGTCTATATAAGCGAGTATATTCTATGTTTGTCTTTCTCCTTCTGGGATACTTCACTCAGAATGATCTTTTCTAGATTCCACCATTTGCCTGCAAATTTCATGATTTCCTCCTTTTTGATTGCTGAGTAGTATTCCATTGTGTAAAAATACCACAATTTCTGTATCCATTGCTCTGTTGATGGACATCTGGGTTGTTTCCAGGTTCTGGATATTACAAATAAAGCTGCTACAAACATGGTTGAGCAAATGTCCTTATTGTGTACTTGAGCAAATTTTGGGTATATACCTAGCAGTGGTATAGCTGGGTCTTGAGGAAGCACTATTCCTAATTGTCTGAGAAAGCGCCAGATTGACTTCCAAAGTGCTTGTACCAGTTTACATTCCCACCAGCAATGAGGAGGGTTCCCCTTTCTCCACAACCTCTCCATCATGTGTTGTCATTTGAGTTTTTCATCTTGGCCATTCTGATGGGTGTAAGGTGAAATCTCAGGGTCGTTTTCATTTGCATTTCCCTAATGGCTAATGAGGTTGAGCATTTCTTTAAGTGTTTCTCTGCCATTCTATATTCCTCTGTCGAGAATTCTCTGTTTAGCTCTGTTCCCCATTTTTTAATTGGATTACTTGGTTTGCTGCTTTTCATCTTCTTTAGTTCTTTATATATACTGGATATTAGCCCTCTGTCAGATAAAGGGTTGGTGAAGATTCTTTCCCAATCTGTAGGCAGTCGTTTTGTTTTGATGACGGTGTCCTTTGCTTTACAGAAGCTTTTCAGTTTCATGAGGTCCCATTTATTGATTGTTGATCTTAAAGCCTGTGCTGTTGGAGTTCTGTTCAGGAAGTTGTCTTCTGTGTCAATGAGTTCTAGGCTTCCCCACTTTTTCTTCTAACAGATTTAGCGTATCTGGTTTTATGTTGAGGTCTTTGATCCACTTAGACTTTAGTTTTGTGCAGGGTGATAAATGTGGATCTATTTTCATTTTTCTGCATGTAGACATCCAATTAGACCAGCACCATCTGCTGAAGATGCTATCTTTTTTCCATTGAATGGTTTTGGCTGCTTTGTCAAAAATTGAGTATTCATAGGTATGTGGGTTTATTTCTGGGTCTTCTATGCAGTTCCATTGATCCTCCTTTCTGTTTCTATGCCAATACCATGCAGTTTTTATTACTATTGCTCTGTAGTACAGCTTGAGATCGGGGATGGAGATACCTCCAGATGATCTGTTGTTGTACAGGATTGTTTTGAACATTCTAGGTTTTTTGTTTCTCCATATGAACCTGAGAATCTTTTTTTCAAGATCTGAAAAGAATTGATTTGGTATTTTGATGGGAATTGCATTGAATCTGTAGATTGCTTTTGGCAGGATGGCCATTTTCACGATGTTAATCCTACCAGTCCATGAGCATGGGAGATCTTTCCATCTTCTGAGATCGTCTTCAATTTCTTTCTTCAGAGACTTGAAGTTTTTCTCAAACAGGTCTTTCACTTGTTTGGTGAATGTCACCCCAAAGTACTTTATGTTATTAGTGGCTACTGTGAAGGATATTGTTTCCCTAATTTCTTTCTCAGCCCTTTGGTCTTTTGTGTACAGGAGGGCTTCTGATTTTTTTGAGTTGATTTTGTATCTAGCCACTTTGCTGACGGTGTTTATCAGCTGAAGGAGTTCTCTGGTTGAATTTTTGGGGTCACTCATGTATACTATCATATCATCTGTGAATAGTGAAACTTTGACCTCTTCCTTTCCAATTTGTATCCCCTTGATCTCCTTTAGTTGTCTTATTGCTCTGGTTAGGACTTCAAGTACTATGTTGAATAGATATGGAGAGAGTGGGCAGCCTTGTCTTGTCCCTGATTTCAGTGGGATTGATTTAAGTTTCTCTCCATTGAGTTTGATATTGGCTACAGGCTTGCTGTATATTGTCTTTACTATGTTTAAGTATGTGCCTTGTGTCCCTGATCTCTCCAAGACTTTAAACATGAATGGGTGTTGGACTTTTTCAAATGCTTTTTCGGCATCCAAGGAGATGATCATGTGGTTTTTCTCCTTCAGTTTGTTTATGTGGTGGATTACATTGATGGATTTCCGTATGTTGAACCACCCTTGCATGCCTGGGATGAAGCCTACTTGGTTATGGTAGATGATATCTTTGATGGGTTCTTGGAGTCGGTTTGCAAGTATTTTATTGAGTATTTTTGCATTAATATTCATAAGAGAGATAGGACTGAAATTCTCTTTTATTGTTGGGTCTTTGTGTGGTTTGGGTATCAGGGTGACTGTCGCTTCATAGAATGAATTTGGTAATGTTCCTTCTATTTTGTGGAATAGTTTGAGGAGAATTGGTATTAGCACTTCTTTGAAGGTCTGGTAGAATTCTGCGCTGAAACCATTGGGCCCAGGGCTTTTTTTTGGAGGGGAGACTGTTAATGACTGCTTCAATTTCCTTGGGGGATATAGGGCTATTCAGTCTTTCTATCTGATCTTCACTTAATGTTGGTAGATGGAATCTATCAAGAAAATTGTCCATTTCGTTTAAATTTTCAAATTTTGTGGCATATAGGCTTTTGTAGTATGACCTAATGATTGTTTGGATTTCCTCAGTGTCTGTGGTTATATCCCCCTTTTCTTTTCTGATTTTGCTGATTTGGATAGATTCTCTCTGCTTTTTAGTTAGCTTGGCTAAGGGTTTGTCTATCTTGTTGATTTTCTCAAAGAACCAGCTTTTTGTTGCATTGATTCTTTGAATAGTTTTATTTGTTTCTAATTGATTGATTTCAGCCCTGAGTTTGATTATTTCCAGCCTTTTGCTTCTCTTGGGTGTATCTGCTTCTTTTTTTCTAGGGTTTTCAGTTGGGCCATTAAGTTGTTTGTATGCGATGTTACAAATTTCTTCTTGAAGGCACTTAGTGCTATAAGTTTTCCTCTGAGCACTGCTTTCAATGTGTCCCATAAATTTGGGTATGTTGTGCCTTCCTTTTCATTGAATTCTAGGAAGTCTGTAATTTCTTTCTTTATTTCTTCCTTAACCCAGCTGTCATTGAGTAACAAGTTGTGCAGTTTCCATGTGCGTGTCGGCTTTTTGTTGTTTCCGTTGTTGTTGATGTCCAGCTTTAGTCCATGGTGGTCCGATAGAATACAAGGGATTATCTCAATCTTTTTATATCTGTTGAGGCTTGCTTTGTGGCCAACTATATGGTCTATTTTGGAGAAGGTTCTATGCAGTGCTGAAAAGAAGGTATACTTTTTTGAGTTTGGGTGGGAAGATCTGTAGACGTCTATTAGGTCCATTTGATTTAGGGACTCTGTAAGTGCTTTTATTTCCCTATTTGGTTTCTGTCTAGTTGATCTGTCCCTTGGTGAGAGTGGGGTGTTGAAGTCACCCACTATTAGGGTATTGCCATCAATGTGTGCTTTAAGCTTTAATAATGTTTCATTTATGAATGTGGGTGCTCCTGTATTTGGGGCATAGATGTTAGATATTAGGATAGCCACTCCTGCTTGTTTTTTGGGTCCATTTGCTTGAAAAACTTTTTTCCAGCCTTTTACTCTGAGGTAATGTTTATCTTTGTTGCATAGGTGTGTTTCTTGGATGCAGCAGAACGTTGGTTCCTGTTTCTGCACCCATTCTGTTAGTCTGTGTCTTTTTATTGGAGAGTTGAGTCCATTGATGTTGATAGATGATAACGACCATTGAATGTTATTTCCTATTATTGTGGAGTTGGCGATGTTACTGTGAATCATTGCTTGTTTGCTTTTGATTTTTGTTGGAAATTATCTTTAACCTATGTTTTCTTCGGTGTATTTGTTTCATTGGATTGGAATTTTCCTTCTAGTATCTTCTGTAGAGCTGGGTTGCTGTTCAAATATTGCTTAAATTTAGTTTTGTCGTGGAATATTTTATTTTCTCCATCTATGTTGATTGAAAGCTTTGCTGGGTAAAGTAGTCTAGGTTGGCATCTGTGGTCCCTTAGTGCCTGCATGATATCTCCCCAAGCCCTTCTGGCTTTCATAGTTTCTGATGAGAAGTCTGGTGTGATTCTGATAGGTTTGCCTTTATATGTTACTTGGCTTTTTTCCCTTGCTGTTTTTAGTATCTTTTCTTTGTTCTGTAGATTAAGTGTTTTGACTATAATGTGGCATGAGGAGTTTCTTCTCTGGTCTAGTCTATTTGGTGTTCTGTAGGCCTCTTGTATGTTTGTGGACATCTCTTTCTTTAGTTTGGGAAAATTTTCTTCTATGATTTTCTTGAAAATATTTTCTGGACTTGTAATCTGGACTCCTCTTCTTCTTCAATTCCTATTATTCTTATATTTTGCCTTTTCATGGCATCCTTGATTTCTTGGATGGTTTGTGTTTGGGATTTTTCTGATTTTATTTTTCCTTTGAGAGAAGTATCAATTTCTGTGAGTGTATCTTCAGCACCCGAGATTCCTGCTTCCATTTCTTGTATTCTATTAGTGATGCTTACCTTTGTGATTCCTTCTCTTTTCTCTAAGTTCTTCAGTTCCAGGGTTTTCTCGGTTTGTGTTTTCTTTATTGCGTCTAATTCTGTTTCCATGTCTTGCAACATTTCCTTCATCTGTTTGAGTGTGGATTCCTGTGTCTCCAAGGTGATCTCTATTTTTTTGTTTGTTTCCTCTCTTAGTGCCTCTGCTTTTGCCTCTAATTGTTTGGCTATTTTTGCATGTGTTTCTTTAAGAGCTTCTTCGTTCACTTCCTTTTTCTTTGTTTCTATTTGGGAGGCCAAATCTTTAAGGGATTTTTTGTATCCTCTTTAACTGTTTGAATCTCTATGACTATTTCTCTGAGAGATTTCTTGGTTTCCTCTTTATGTGCCTCAAATAACTGGATAATCATAGCTTTAAAATCATTTTCTTTTTCTGTTTCTGCTGAGTTGGAGTGTCCAATAATTTTGGAGGTTGCCGGTGAAGCCATGATATCTTGATTTGCATTGGTTGTGTTCTTTCGCCGACCTCTGGCCATTTGGTTATCCGTAGTGTTCACTGTCTGTTCCTGGATTCTGCAGGTCAGACTGGTTTTTCTCTGGTATCTGGAGAATTCTTCAGGAAAATGAAGGTCTAGTGAGGTCTAGTGGTTTCAGTGTGTGAGTTGTTTCTTCAGCTATACCTGTAGGAGGAAAGTTCGCAGGCGCAGAAGGGCAAATGCGGGGTAGCGTGTGTTTGAGCATGTGCTTGTGGGTGTGTCCTAAGGGAAAGGGTGTTGGTGAATGAAGGGGCCTTCAGTGTGTGAGAAGGGTGCTTTGCAGGCACTGAAGTTGTTGCAGGCGCTAAGGGATCACAAGCGCTGTTGAAGAATGCGCACGCGTATTGATTTTACAGGTCTGCTGGTCTTTGGTGTCTATTCAGCTGGTTTTCTCCCACTGAGGGGTTGGATGGACCATACAATCACTGGCTGGGCAGCCCTGTGTAGTCCGTGCTGCCACTTGCAGACTTGGGATCTGGGAAGGGTTGTACTGTGGGTCTGAGTCTCTGTGGCTAGCACTGTATTGGGCGTGCGCTCTGGCGGGATGGAATGGTGGTGGTAGTGGGGGGTGTGTTCCTTGGGTCAAGAGCTCGGCGAGAGGGCCCTAGGTGGGGTGTGTTCTCCTCGGGGTGGTGGCAGTTCAGCAGGTCTTTACTGCTCTCTGCTGTGGCAGCGGGTTCCGGAGCCCTGCCTCCCTGCCTCCACCAGTCTTGGGTCCCAGACACTGTGCTTTGCGGCTTTGGTATCCAGGAAGAATTGTATTGTGGATCTGAGTCTCTGTGGTTAGCGCTCAGTGGTTGGAGCTCTGTGATTGGGCCTGTGCTCCTCCTGTGAGGAGGTTTCTGGGGTTATTGTGTTCTGGCCGCTTGGGACGTGAGCTCCACTGCACTTCCTGCTGAGGTCTAGCTCGGGATTACGTCAGTGGGATGCGGGAAGGGATACTCTGTGGGTCCGGAGGGCCCTGAGTGGGACGTGTGTCCAAGGAGGGGAAGGGTGATCAATGGGTGGTTACAGCAGACCGCTGCTGTAAGGGGCCCGGAGCACTGTCTCTGCTGCCTTGATCTCCCGGATGTGAGCTTTGCACTCAGATGCCTGGTGCTGTGTGCGGGTTTCCCTGCGGGAGGCCCGGACAAGAGAAGCGCCCTATTTCCTTCCCGGAGAAGTCTGTGCGTGATCTAAATCTACTAGCACTCCACACTTCTGCGGTGTCCCCTCTCCTTTAGAAAGCCCAAAAGTCCAAATTCTAGCTTTGATTGACTCTCCACTCACCAATTACGGAGATTCATGTCTTCTGCCTCTCCAAAAACGGTGCACTCTGCTCACCGCCATCTTGTAATCCCTCAATGGGATTTTTGTCTCATATTGCTTTGTTTGGAGATTTTATTTTTATCTTACTGGTCTCCAATTTTGTGCTTTTATGAATTCTGTTTCTCTCTCTTTCTCTCTCTCTCACTTTCTTTTTTTCCTTTTTTTTTCTTTTTAAGACTTTATTTATTTTTATTTTTTTATCAGTTACATTCTCTCTCACTTTCTCTCTGCATTTCTTATACATTTTATTTCTTTTCTTAAAAATTCTATTTTCTCCCTCTTTGTTTTCTGAAGACAGACAGAGAGCATGGAATTGGGTGGGCAGGGAAGTGGGAGGGATCTAGGAGGAACTGGGGTGAAACTATGGCTAGAACATATTATTTGAAAAAAATTATTTTCTATTGCTGAGTAATATTCCATTTTGTAGATATACCACAATTTGTGCATCCATTCCTCCACTGAGGGGCATCTGGGCTGTTTCCAGCTTCTGGCTATTAGAAATAAGGCTGCTACAAACATGGTTGAGCAAATGTCCTTATTGTGTACTTAAGACTCTTTTGGGTATATGCCTAGGAGTGGTATAGCTGGATCTTGAGGAGGCACTATTCCTAGTTGTCTGAGAAAGTGCCAGATTGATTTCCAGAGTGGTTGTACAAGTTTACATTCCTACTAGCAGTGGAGGAGGGTTCCCCTTTCTCCACAACCTCTCCAGCATGTGTTGTCATTTGAGTTTTTGGTCTTAGCCATTCTCATGGGTGTAAGGTAAAGTCTTAGGGTTGTTTTGATTTGCATTTCCCTGATGGCTAATGAGGTTGAGCATTTCTTTAAGTGTTTTTCTGCCATTTAATATTCCTCTGCAGAGAATTCTCTGTTTAGCTCTGTACTCCATTTTTTAAATTCGATTACTTGATTTTTTGCTCTTTAACTTCTTGAGTTTTTTATATATTCTGGATATTAGTCCTCTGTCAGATATAGGGTTGGTGAAGATCCTTTCCCAATATGTAGGCTGTCGTTTTGTTCTGACAGTGTCCTGTGCTTTACAGAAGCTTTTCAGTTTCATGAGGTCCCATTTATTGATTGTTGCTCTTATAGCCTGTGCTGTTAGTGTTCTGTTCAGGAAGTTGTCTCCTGTGCCAATGAGTTCAAGGCTCTTCTCCTCTTTTTCTTCTAACCTATTTAATGTGTCCGGTTTTATGTTGAGGTCTTTGATCCACTTGGACTTTAGTTTTGTACAGGGTAATAAGTATGGATCTATTTGCATTTTTCTACATGTAGACATCCAGTTAGACCAGAACCATTTGTTGAAGATGCTGTCTTTTTTCCATTGAATGGTTTTGGCACCTTTGTCAAAAATCAGGTGTTCATGAGTGTGTGGATTTATGTCAGGGTCTTCTATTCGATTCCATTGATCCACCAATCTATTTCTATGCCAGTACCATGCAGTTTTTAGTATTGTTGCTCTAAAGTATAGCTTGAGATCAGGGATGGTGATACCTCCAGAAGATGTTTTATTGTAGAGGATTGTTTTAGCAATTCTGGGTTTCTTGTTATTCCATATGAAGTTAAGATTTTTTTTTCCAGGTCTGTAAAGAATTGTGTTGGTAATTTGATGGGAATTGCATTGAATCTGTAGATTGCGTTTGGTAAGATGGCCATTTTTACTATATTAATCCTGCCAAGCCATTAGTATGGGAGATCTTTCTATCTTCTGATATCTTCTTCTAATTCTTTCTTTAGAGACTGGAAATTTTTTTCATACAAGTCTTTGACTTCCTTGGTTAGGGTTACTCCGAGGTACTTTATGTCATTTGTGGCTATTGTGAAGGATATTGTTTCCCTAATTTCTTTCTCAGCCCTTTGGTCTTTTGTATGCAGGAGGGCTACTGATTTTTTTTTTTTTTTTTAGTTTATTTTGTATCCGGCCACTTTGCTGAAGGTGTTTTTCATCTGTAGGAGTTCCCTGGTAAAATTTTTGCGGTCACTCAGGTATACTATCATATCTTCTGCCAATAGTGATAATTTGGCTTCTTCCTTTCCAATTTGTATCCTCTTGATCTCCTTCAATTTTTTTTATTGCTCTAGCAAGGACTTCAAGAACAATGTTGAAGAGATATGGAGAGAGTGGGCAGCCTTGTCTTGTCCCTGATTTCAGTGGGATTGATTTAAGTTTCTCTCCATTGAGTTTGATATTGGCTACAGGCTTGCTGTATATTGTCTTTACTATGTTTAGGTATGTGCCATGTATCCCTGATCTCTCCAAGACTTTAAACATGAATGGATGTTGGATTTTGTCAAATGCCTTTTCAGCATCTAAGGAAATGATCATGTGGTTTTTCTCCTTCAGTTTTTTATGTGGTGGATCACATTTATGGATTTCTGTATATTGAACCACCCCTTCATGCCTGGGATGAAGCCTAATTGGTCATAGTGGATGATATCTTTGATGTGTTCTTGGATTCTGTTTGCAAGTATTTTGTTGAGTATTTTTGCATCGATGTTCATAAGGGAGATTGGCCTGAAATTCTCTTTCTTTGCTGGGTCTTTGTGAGGTTTAGGTACCAAGGTGACTTGGCTTCATAGAGTGAGTTTGGTGGTGTTCCTTCTGTTTCTATTTTGTGGAATAGTTTGAAGAGTATTGGTGTTAGCTCTTCTTTAAACGTCTGGTAGAATTCTGCACTGAAGCCATCTGACCCTGGGCTTTTTTTGCCTCGTAGACTTTTGATGACAGCTTCTATTTCCTTAGGGGATAAAATATCAAACAACAGCAACAAAAAAAAGTTACAGAAGGAAAAGAGTAGACTAAAGATTGAGGCAGAAACATAAAGCTACATGAAATATAGAATGTTCTGTATAGATTTGGGAGGGAGTCTAATGTAAGCAACATTTTTCCTCTGAGTGATGCTGACAGATGGATTATATGGTTACATACATTTTCTTGATTCAAAGAATATATAAGTTTTTAGTTGACATCTAGTCACATGATGGTACATGCTAGATTTCAATGACAGGAGACATATTAATCCTTGAATTTCAATTGATTCCTTTATTATTTTATTCATTTATCTAAAAATATAGAGAGATGGTCATGTACTGAGAAGTGTGCTGTAGATACAAAGACACATGTGACAGAAATCAAGGCAGACAAGTAAAGAGGCATTTTATGTGAGTGTTTGTGTGTTTCGGTGGTAGTCCTCAGTCACCCTCTATTGTTGGGGTGCACTGTGCAAAGGGGTGTCTTTCTATATTCAATTTTTAATTCTTTACTGGAAGAGAGCTATGGCCCATCACTGGTCTCATATTTTGAAAATATTTGTTCTTTCCTCACTTGCCTAAGGCAATCTAGAATTGTATCTGATTGGCTTTAGTAAACACCTGACTGCCAATGGCTGGACAAAAGGTGAAGGTGGATATTCCAGGGAGAGAGAGGGACTCTGGGAGAAGTTTGAGATACAGGAGATTTGCCAAGGACATGGGAAGGAACAAACTTCTGCAGGCTGAGCAAAGATGTAAAGAACTAGCCACGTGGCAGGTCATGGGCTAGAATAATCGGGATACATTAGATGAGCTGGTTGAGAATCTGCCTGACAAGAAGCTTAAAGTTCAATATTAATAAGTCTCTACATCTTAAACTCCTAGGGGGTCTGAAAGTCCTGCTATACTATACTATATTTTTTGAGACAGTATCTCTCATTAAGCCTATAGCTCACTGATAAGAGCAATGGGCCCCAAGGGACCCTCCCATTTTTGCCTCTCCAGAGCTGAGATTACAGGTGCAAACCACTGTGCCTGACTTTTTATATGCGTTCTGGGGATCTGAAGTGAGGTTCTTATGCTTGTCATCTATCTGACTGAGCCATGTCTCTAGCCTCAGAAGCAAAGCGTATGCCAAGGATGTCTCACACTGACAAGAAATAATGACCACAGTTTAGCTGGTTTGTGTGTGTGTGTGTGTGTGTGTGTGTGTGTGTGTGTGGTTGCTGTGAAAAGCACACCAGTGGAATCTAAAGTGAGACAGGGATAGGTTCCCATCAGTAGAGAGATTATGAATACTTAAGTTCTTCTTGTGAACATATGAGTCTGAGCATCCTGAGTTCTTCTTGGACACAGTAAGGATGTCCATTAGGCAAGGGAGCTTATATATCAGTTAACTGACATTTAATAGCTCCTTGGATAACTACTTGGCAGTTCTTAGACATCTCTGCATTTGAGCTGATCAACACAACACCCTCATGGGAAAACATTGCCCTAGAAAGAGGGCAATCAGGTTGTTTGGGTTGAAGGAGACAGATACTGTAAAGATACAGGGACCAGCCTCTAACAGGTCAGTAATAAGCAAGTACAAAGTAATAACGAGACATAGGAGGAACCAACCCAGTATTATGGATACTAGAAAGACTTCTTGGACTGTTCAATCTTGTAAACAACAATAATAAATACTAAAAAATAACATTAAGCTTACTAATCAGGTTTTTTCCATTTTTCCCTAAGAAATCTAAATATACAACCTGCTGTCTTGACTCAATGCTATTCAGTTTAGATGATAGGTTGAATATGACTCTTGTCTTTGGTGAATATATTGAAGGACCTTTTATATGAATTTCTATTAAAAATGTAGAATGCAACTAATTTAATGGAAGTCATTTGTTTGAAGGCCTAAATCCTCAAGTATTTAAATAAAGGAATTAGTAGGACATAAAGTTATCTGAAATAAATAAATAAAAATAAATAAATTTTAAAATAATAAAAAAATAATTACCATATGAGCATGTTGGCATAACTTATAATCCTCAGCACCCAGAGACTGAGGCAGGAGGATTACAGACAACATGGAACACCCTCCCCCCAAAATACCAAGAGCATCACTTTAATATGGGAACTGAATGGTGATTTCTACCTGTGTGACACTTGGAATCCTCATGCTGCTTCGAGTCTTAGGGCTACTGAGTTCCCTTTGTAGTAATCATGCAGTCAAGTCTAGACATCTGGGGGTGGTCAGAACCCACAGGTTAATGGAAAAAAGCTTGGTCAAAGCCATTTCAACTTGTAAACTGTTGATGGCTCTCAGGCAACAAAGATTATTTATATAGTGAAAGGTTTTAAGTTCAAGGTGTACATTGAGATCCTTTTGGAAAACAGATTTATTAGAAGACTTATTAATGCCACATACAGACAGATAGGCAACAGTTAGGTAGAATTCAGGCCCACAAGGCAGAGGAAGGGTCCCTTCTGACAGGTCAGAAGAAAAAGGGAGGTTTCATGTAGCCAGGTTGTCTTTGATGCCCCAGGGGATGGCATTTTGCATTACCAAGAAGGAATTTGGGAAATATGTCTTCTGCTACTCAACTATATCTCTTGACCCACACATTAGACTTTATTGTAGATGTTCATTGCACTTCCTACATCTATCTATCTATCTATCTATCTATCTATCTATCTATCTATCTATCTATCTATCTATTGTATGGGGGCTTAGAGGAGGTTTGCGTGTGCTGTGGCATGTAGGTCCACCATGTTCCTGGCCTGTCTTTCTGGATAACTACAATCTGTCAGGTAAAATAACCTCTTTCTTCCCCAAATTGCTTCTGGTCAGAGTGTTTTATCACAGCATGAAGTGATGGGATAGAACTTAAGTTATTAAGGTTAGGAACAAGTGCTTTTAGCTATTGAACCATGTCATCAGCTGCAAGCTTTTTATTGTCTTCCAAAGGTTCAGTACATTGCCTTTCAAAGCCATTCTGCACTGCTACTCAGGTGCAATATTTAGTGCTTCCTTGTCCTATTTCTTCACAGGCAAATAGATATGGTAATAATTCCTCCTTCTTAGGGGTATTGTTTTTTTATTATTTTATTCTTCTCTCATATGTTAAATCCCTATCACAGTTTTCCCTCCCTTCTTTCCTCCTAGTTTCTCTCTCCACCTCCCTTCATCCACTCCTCCTCTGTTTCTCTTCAGAAAAGTGCCTCCCATGAATATCAACCAAACATGGCATGTTGAGATGCAGTAAGACTAGGCATCTCCTCTCATAGAAAGGTTTGAGGTGGCAACCCAGGATAAGTAAAAGGGTAACAAAAGCAGGCAGAAGAGTCAGGGACTGCCCCTGCTCCCACTGTTAGGAGTCCCACAGGAAGACCAAACTACACAACTGCAACTTATATTCAGAGAGCCAAAGTCAGACCCATGTAGGATTTCTGATTGTCAGTTCAGTAAGTTCCTATGAGCCCATGTTAGTTGATTCTGTAGGTTTTTTTTTGTGTGTGTTTGTGTTGCTCTTGACCCCTCTGGCTCCCAAAGTCCTTCCTCCCCTTTTTCACAGGATTCCTAGAGCTCCATCTAACATTTGCCTGTGGGTCTTTGCATCTTTTTCTTTCAGTTGCTGGATGAAGACTCTGATGACAATCTGTCTGGGCACTAATCTGTGAGTACAGCAGAACATTGTTAGAAATCATTTCATTAACTTTTTGTTTGTCCGTTGTGTTTGGTTCTATCTTAGGCCTGTGAGTTATTCAGCCTCTGGGTCCTGGGTGGACTGTCAGGGGTGGACTGTCTCTTATGGCATGGGTTAATGTAAACTGAGTTGTTATCAGTAAAGCTCTTGACAAGGCACCTGTTACATTTTAAAGACATTATCTATTATTCATTCTCAATATTTATTTTATTCATCACTGAATTATTTTAGAATTAAAACATCAACCTTAAAGATATATTATTAATCTAAAACCTATACAGTCATATAAATCATGTCCTGCCTCCACAGAATATTTTTAGTGGTGCAAAGAGTGAACTTAGGGACTAGATCTCCTTTTAGGATCTGGACAGGTTACTCGATGTGCCTCTTAGTCCTTAAGCATGACACAGCATACTAACTTATTAATATGGAACTGTAAAAAAAATATATATATGTTCATGTTTACTTAGACATAGGGTATGAACAGATATTATTCTACTAAACACTTGGCATGCAGCTTTAAAATGCTTGCTAAAGTACCTAAAAGAAGAAAAATCTTCCATTTTTCTCATTTCTTTTCATTGCCTAGATTCCTTGTGTGCTTTACAATGAAAACAGTACAGAAGACTCAGTCCTAGGTGTAGAACAAAGGAGATTGACTTTTTTTTTGTAGATTGACTTTTCTCATGAACTTAAATAAATATATTTGCAATAGAACTGAAATTTAGAAATTATATATTCACACACAGACATTGTCATATATCCCCAGGTGAAAATTCAACACACATCCATTGTAGAAGAAATCCATTTGGATCTAGTATGCAGACAGGGTGGTTTGCCACCATAATAACCTCCATCCTGGAGCAGGTACTTCCTGCTTGCTGTTCATTATCATTTGACAGTCTCTTGCTTTTTTTTTGCCTGGTGCTTCATGCTGTGTTTATGAAGAGCTAACTGCTAGTCCTGGTAGTTATTTAATAAACAAAAACATTGGCGTATGTGAGAGGCTGCATTCCTTGAGGGACAGGTGACAAGAAAGGAAGAAAATGGCGGTGGGTGCTGGAAAAAAACAAGGACAAAAACAAAGTTAAATAAAACACCAATCAATTAACTGGGAAAAATCCCAGTTCCAATTTACACAACACTCTTACCTCTTAGTTCACTTCTTCCTCATTGTACATGTGTTGGGGGATGGTTTTTTGCACTGTGTATTCGGATGCTGATATCTGTGTTCAAAGATCTCGTTGCAGATCTGGGTATTGTCATTTCTCTGAAGAATCTCCTGTCTCAATGTTGTGGAAAATTGTTCTTCATCATCTCTGATTGGTTAATAAAGAAGCTAGTCAGCCAATAGCTGGTCAGAGAGGACAGGAGGCAGGATATTTCTGTTTCCATTTAAGCGTTCTCAGTTAGGGATGGGGGAAGAGAAGAAGGTCGAGAAAGAAGGAAGAAAGAAAGAAAGAAAGAAAGAAAGAAAGAAAGAAAGAAAGAAAGAAAGAAAAAGGAAAGAAAAAGAAAGAAAGGAAAATGAAAGAAAGAACAAAGGCACCATGAGGGAGTCACCATAAGGACAAAGATGGAGTAGTAGTGGTCAGGAGGAGACTAGATGGCAGGTAAAAGGGCATGTGGCTGGGAAGTAGCCAGACTAGCATAACTGAGTTAGAATATATGCATATCTGCCCAGTGCTTAAAGCTTATTGAATAAATCTAATAGGTCTCTGTGTCAATTTTGTGGGAGATAGAAAAAAAAAACATTCATATTATTTCAACATACATAAATGTGGGAGAAACCAATCTAGTAGGTTCAGATCTGAGAGCAAGATGGGGTACTTAATCATTATTTGTCAGTATCTTGAGACCAACATTTACTATGTAGCACAGTCTAACCTCAAACTCATGATCCTATCCACTCATTGTGGGACATATTAGTTATTATAATGAAATGAGAGAAGCTATGGGTACTGGTTGACACCTGAGAGGTAGAACGCAAATCAAATGCCAATATTTGTTTGCCTTTACTTGTTATTTTTAGTTGCCACTTTATATCCAAGGTTTGAAATCCTTCAAAGCCTATGACAATGCAATGAGCAGTTAGGATGCATTCTGATTGGTACAAGTGATTTTTCAATTCAGCAAATGTTTCTCTGCACCCCAGCCAAGTCTGAGGCGTATACTTGTCTCCTTTTCCTTGAGGAATTAGGAGTGTGGTATAGTTGTTGCTAGCATTTAAAAAATATGTGTTTCATTTGGAATGCCATAGAGGCCAGGCAATTCCTAAGAATCCATGGGGGAAGGGCCTTTTAAGGGCACAAAAGTAAATGTATACAAAAGTAAATGTATAAAGGGCTAAAAGGGAATAATGGAATAGGAAATGTTAAACTGGAGTTGGGGAATGGAAAGCTGGGTAGGTCATTGTCCAATGACCCTCTACTGGGCTTATTATTCACCAGGTTTTACTGATCTGTTTTTAGCTGATAGATATTTGAATAGTTTTTTTTTTTTTTTTTTTTTTTTTTACTTTTTGATGACTGTGACCCAGGGTGCTATAAACCTTTTTGAACAAACCTCTCTGGACACATACATTTTCATTTGTAAGAATCATGGCTAAAAATTCCATAGCAAAAGACAGGTTAGCAGAAGAAACAAGATTATTTAGTCAATGTTTTCTTTAACATGAGAGCCTTCAGATATGAAGGGACAAGGACTTGAGAAATCTGCTTATTTTTATGCTTAGGTTGGATGAACAGCTCTACAGGATTACGACTGGACATATAGGCATGACTGCTGCTAAAGATGGGAGGTAGGGGAACCCAGCACGGACATTTTCACGGAATTCTTCTTGACCAAACTCAGTGACATTAGCCTCCCAGATTGAGAGTCTATAAAGAAAAAGGTAGAGAGTTAGCTCTCTAGGTTTTTGTGGTTTGCTTTGGGGAGTGTGTGTGTCAAATTTTGAGGAAGAGTTGTGATGATGATGATGGTGATGATGATGATGATGATGATGATGATGGTGATGATGACGAGAGAGAGAGAGAGAGAGAGAGAGAGAGAGAGAGAGAGAGAGAGAGAGAGAGGACATAGGGAACTGGGAGAAAGTCAGGGAGACAAGTATCTGAGCCTTCCTACCATCTTCAGCTCAAAGGTCTCAACATGCACAGGACATACATTGAAGTGTTGTGTTCTGAGCCATGACACATTCTGTAGGGAGTGAAATGGTTGAATTATTTCACCACTATATTTATTCTTTTTAAAAACTTCCAGACTGTTCTCTGTGGAAGTTGCATTGTTTTGGGTCTCTACAAACTGTGTTTGCAATTTTGTTTCTTTCTGGAAAGCCTACCTTACTTCTTTCTCCTCTTTCTCTCATATATAGCGCTTCTGTTCTGATACTGTTCAATGTGTGTGTGCATGCGTGTATGTTGAATTTCTGTTCTCACTGCCATTAATCATTTTCCAACTTCCTAGTACCACTCTTAGTTGGAATTCCTGTGTCTAATCGTTACAACTTCAATCATTACTCTAGACTGATTACTTTTTAAAAAATCTTTCTTTTCATTCCTTCTTCCTTCCTTCCTTCCTTCCTTCCTTCCTTCCTTCCTTCCTTCCTTCCTTCCTTCCTTTCTTTCTTTCCTTCTTTCTTTCTGTCTTTTTGATATTAAATAAAAATTTATTTATTTGTTAACAAATTTGTAACAGTGTGTATGTGTGTGTGTGTGTGTGTGTGTGTGTGTGTGTGTGTGTGATATGTGTGTGTATTCATGATGAAGATGGAGCCTCTGGAGCTGGATTTGGAGTTACAGGTGGTTATGCCAAAAGTGGGTGCACTGCAACAAATTCTGGTTATCTGCAAGAGCATCAACTTCTCTTAAGTCTCTGCAGAGCCTGAGTGAAAGCTTTTATAATGACAAACTTTATATGTTTTCATTTCTCAAAATCTTTTGATCTTTTAACTTAACTCACCATGTTGTGCAATGTTACTGAGAGAAAATGGTTTTACTTTAAATATGTTGAATATTTGAAGTAACAGCTTGATTTAATTCGTACACATCACATTAAAAATTATAAAACCACCTTTCAACCTATAAATATGACCAATAATAATCTGTTAATTTGAAAGATGAAAAGAAAAATAAAGTTCCTTAAAGCTCTCTCTGTCATTCCAAGTTTCCTACTTAACCAAGTCCTGCAGTTTCAGCCTCAGTCTGCTCTCCAGGCTGGCTTCCTATAGACCTGTCTCCAGTTGGGACCAAGCCCTTGCTGTTTCCTGAACCCACATGCTGGTTTGAGCTTTCAGGCTTTTGTCAAAACTGATATTTAACCTGTCATGACTTTCTCCCTAATGCCATTCTATCCAGTTTCTACTTGTCCTTGAAGACCTCTGCTCAAACGCATTTTTTTTTTTCATCTTTGAAAGCTTTCTTCTCCAGCATCTCCAGGGAGGGGAGTGCCTAGTTCCCAGCCAATATTGTTGTTGCACATAGCACATTGTATAACAATTTGGCAATGTCTGATTCTCTTTTTAGGTTGTTAGACATTTTCCATAGTCAAAGGACCTTAATAATCTTCAAGTTGGCTTACCTCTATTGAAAGATGGGGAGTATACAGCAGTTCAAGGACTTGTTGAAGGGCATCAAATACATTTTTGATTGATATCATCCTTTAAAATATTTTTAATTTATCCCTTGACAATTTCATACATCTATACAATGTATCATATCCTCTCCCTACCCTGTCCTCTTCCTTGCCTGCCTAATACATCTGTCTATTACATAAAATAACACTGAGTTCGATTTGTGTTGTTGCTTGTGTATATGCATGGGCAGAGGACTACCCATTAGTACAAGGGCAACCTAGAAGGGATCATACTCCCACAGAAAACTGACTGTCCCCTCGTCTAGCAGCCATCAGTTGCCAGTGTTTCATATCTAGGGGGAGGGCCTTACGTGGCACTCTCCTATACTTGCTGGAAGTTTGACTACCTTGATCTTGTACAGATCTTACGTAGGTAACTCCAACTGATATGAATTCAGGAGTTGAATGACACTCTATGAGCATAGAAGAATGTTGTTAGGAATCATTTTATTGCTATGTACTTTTACCAAAACAATAGTATTTGGTTTAGCCCTAGGGCTATGGCTTGTCCCAGTGCTGAAAGCTTCATTTGATGATGAGATTTGTTCCGTTAGAGTTCTCTCTGCCCTATTATTTGGTAACATCATTTAGATCATCTTTATATATGTATATATTATAGAAAGTTTATTCTCTATTAGGTTTCCATAGGACCCCTCAAATGGTTTTTAGTTTTACCTGTCACTCACAATATTCTTTCACTCAGGACCTTCTCTCTACCTCTTCCTGTTTGATATTCCCATTCCAGCTCCTACCCCCTATCCTCTGTATCCATAACTATCTATTTTATTTCCCCTTTCTAGGGAGATCCACCTGTCTCCACCCCTGGCCTTTATTTTCTACCTAACATCTGTGGTTGTATGAATTACAGGCGGCTTATCAAAGATTTAACAGGTAGCATCCATATATAAGCAAATGTACATCATATCTTTCTGGGTCTGAGATATTTCTTTCAGGATTCATTTTTTTCTAGTTCCATCCTATGATTTTTACAATTTTGTTTTTGAATAGCTGAGTGATATTTCTTTGTATAAATATACTGGATTTTCTTTCTCCATTCACCCATTGATGGAAATCTAGTTTGTCTTCAATTTCTGGCTATTATGAATAGAGCAACAATGACTATAACTAAGCAAGTGTTTGTATAGTAGGATGAAGCATCCTTAGTGATATGCTCAAGAGTGCTATAGCTGGATTTTGGGGTAAATTGATTCCTATCTTTCTGATGAACACCTCCTCTAATATCCATAGTGGCTATACAAGTTTGTGCTCCTACCAGCAATGGAGTGTTCCACTTACTCTACATTCTTGCCAGTATGTTGATCATGGCCATTCTGATTGGTATGAGATGAAATAATAAATTAGTTTAGATTCATATTTCACTGATGACTAAGGATGCTGAGCATTTCTTAAAGTGTTTCTCAGCTACCCAAGTTGTCTATTTTGGGAATTTTTTGTTTAGATAAGTAATTCATTTTTAAAATTGGGTTATTTGTTTTCTTAATGTTTAGTTTTTCTATTTTTGTATTTTCTTATATATTTTGGAAGTGATTTTTTTATCAAGTGTGAAACTGATTAAAAAACCCCTTTTTCCATTTTGTAGGCTGCCAATTTGTTCTATTGATGGTGTCCTTTGCTTTATAGAGGAATTTAAAATTCATGAGATCCCATTTACTAATTGCTGCTCTTTGTACCTATGCTAACAGTTCTCTTGTCAGATTTTTTTTTCTGCACCAATGAGTTCAAGACTGTTCCCCATTCTCTTTTATCAGGTTCAGTGTATCTGGTTTTACGTTGGGGCTTTTGATCCACCTAGACTTGAGTTTTGTTTGGGATGATGAACATGGGTCAACTTGCATTCTTTTACATGCAAATATCTGGTTTGATCAGCACCATTTGTTGATGCTTTGTTTTTCCAGTGTGTATTTCTGGATTTTTTATTTAAAAATTTAGGTGGCCATAGGTGTGTGGTCTTCAATTCAGTTTCCTTGATCTACATGTGTGTTTTTAATATCATGTGAGTTTTGTTACTATAGCTCATTAGGAAAACTTAAAATCAGCATTTTTTTTTATTGTTCAGCATTGTTTTAGCTATCCTCCTTTTTTGTTGTTGTTTTGTTTTGTTTTTTTATGTAAAGTTGTAAATTGTCTTTTCAAGGTCTGTGAAGAATTGTTGGAATTTATATGGGAATTGCATTGAATATGTAGATTGCTTTTGGTAGGATGGCCATTTTTACTATGTTAATCTTACCAATCCATGAACATGGGAGATCTTTCTATTTCTGATATCTTTTTCAATTTATTTTTTTAAATACTTGGTTTTTATAATACAAGATTTTCACATGTTCCAAATATTTTATATTATTTGAGGCTATTTATGCCTTTAATCCCAGCACTCAGGCAGGCAGATCTCTGTGAGTTTAAGACCTGTCTTGCTCTGCAAAGCAAGTTCCAGGACAGCCAGAGCTGTTATACAGAGAAACATGTCTTGAAAAACAAAACAAAATAACCCCCCAAAACCAAACCAGAAGAACAACAACAAAAGAAAGTAGTTGTTTCCCTGATTTCTTTTTCACAGTCATTTTTGTATCCAGTGTGATTTTTGTATCCAGCTACTTTGCTGAATGTGTTTATCAGCTGCAGAAGTCTTGTGGTGAAATTTTTTGAGTCATTTATGTACACTATCATATTGGTTGTAAATAGATAATTGACTTTTTTCTTCTCATTTTTATCTCCTGTTTCTTCTTCAGTTGTCTTACTGCTCTAGCTAAGACTACGTTGACTAGGTATGGAGAAAGGGACAACCTTGTGGGCTTCTTGATTTTACTGGAATTGCTTTCAAGTAGCACTCCTTTCAAACAGTACCACCCTCTGAAGACCAAACATTCAAACATATTAGCTTAAGAGGACGAATCCCATTAAAACCACAACAAGTGAAGCAAAAAAAAAAAAAAAAAATTAAAAAAAAAAATCAGCTTTTTAAAACAAGGAAACTGAAAGGGTGAAATAGTGGGAAATGAAGATAGAGATGAGTCTGGCTATTTATTATAGAGAAGCTACTAACATTTTTCCAACAAAGGATTAGTGTGCTTAGGTTGACAGTAAAAAGAAAAAAAAAAACCTGTCTCTGGGAAAAATAAATTATGGGCACAAACAGAAAAAAGAAGCACTTAGGAGAATATTGTTCTCATACAAGAAATCTACAACAGTGTCTTGAGCTAGATTTACTTAGGATGCTATCTTTCTGCTATTCCCATCATATTTATTATGAATTAATTTTCTTTTCTTTGTTTATTGAAATTATTCAAGGTTTGAAACAAATACCAACCTTTCTTAATTCGAGTGGTTCTCCACTAAGTGAATAATGAATAAATAAATATGATATGAGTAAAAGAAATAAATATAATATATAGTAATATAATAAAATAAATAAATAAAATGAAAAACCCCAGTAAATGATTTTTATTTATATCAGTGAATAAAAAGAAAAAATATTTTTTCTTCTTTTAAAAAAATTTCTTTATTCACTTCACATCCTTGTTGTAGCCCTGTCTCTCCTCGCCTCTCAGTCCCAACCTCTCTCCCCACTCGCCTCTCCCCTTTTCTCAGGAAAAGGGGAGCTCCCTTTCCCATTCAGCCCACTTCATCAAGTTGCATCAAGATTGAGCATGTCCTCTCCCTATGGCCTGGCAAGGCAGTCCCACCAGGGGAAAGTGATCTAATAGCTAGAAAGTCAGTCCATGTTGGATGTCGTCCCCACTTCTTTACCAGAGGACCCACATGAAGCCTAAGCTGTCGGTCTGCTACAACTTTGTATGGGTCTTAGGTCCAGTTTGTACATGGTCCCTGGTTGATACTTCAGTCTCAACACGCCCCTCTCGGCCCTGGTGAGTTGGTTCTGTTGGTCTTCTTGTTCAAGTCCTGTCACCTCCAGGTCCTTTTCTCTTTCCTTCCACTTTTCCATAAGACTCCCTACACATTACTACCTAATGTTTGGCTGTGAATCTCAGTCTATTTTGAGATGCTGCTGAGGACAACTCTGTTAGTCTCCTGTCTGCAAGTTTATCAGAGCATCTTTCTTAGTATCAAGGGTTGGCACTCTCCAATAAGGTAGGCCTTTGGTTGGGCCAGCCATTGGTTGGCCATTCCCTCAGTCTCTGACCTTTTCATCCCTGCACATCTTGTAGGCAGGGTAAATTTTGGGTCGAAGTTTTGTGGGTGGGTTGGTGTTCCCCTCCCTCTGCTAGGAGATAAATCTAGTTAGTGGGTGTTTTCTTCTCTCTATGACTGTTGCTACTAGGAGTCTCTGCTTGAGTACCCCTCATATCCTCCCAGGGGCCTACCCTGGCTTAAGTCTCCAGCTTGTCAGAGATATCCCCACCCTCAGTTTATTTTTTCTCTGCAGGCCTCTGTCCTCTTGTCCTTGCTCTCCCCAGGTCTTTTCTCCACCCTCTTAATTCTCTGTACCCCCCTCCTATCTTGCTCCCTTTCTTCAACCACTGTCTCTGTTCTCTCTCCCCTTCCTTTTGAGATTTATGTCTCTTCCCTTAGATCCTCTGTTACTTATCTTGAAAGAAATAAAATTAATGAATGTTGGGGACTGTGCTGAGGTCTTTGCCTACAGTGTTGCCGTGTGTTCACATCTCTGGACAGATATGTTACCATTATTCCAGCTTCACGCTCAAGGGAAAAGTCTAAGGCATTTTCATGACTTCACAATGTTTTGAAGGAAAGTTGGATTTCCCTGTTTGCATAACAACACAAAAACCAGAGTCAAGAAATAACCCTGAACTCTCCAAGTCACCAAAAAAATTAATGTATAATCTTTTCTTTCCCTCAGGGAAGATTTTACCTTTTATGTTTAATGATAATAATCTGTTCTCACTGATGCCTTCAGATCCTGCTTACTTGACAAGAGGCAGAGGTGTACTCTCAGATTAAATTGTCCAATTTGAGCAATAAACATCTGTTTTTCATACCCAGGGGTCATTTTACTTCAACTTAGTGAGAATTTAGAAAGCTGTTACTACATCAAGGATGACATGAGCATGCTATCTCAGAAACATTGACAATCATACTGGTGTCTTTTCTTGATGTAAGAATTCACTAAATAAATTTGCAATGTGCAGAGGCTTCAATGGCAGCCATTTACCAGATAATCTCAGCTACTTTGTAAACAGGTGAAGGTGAATGCAAATTATTTTATCCCAATCTTAATTGCTAATATTAACTTTTACACAACCCAGAAAAACCTCTCTCTATGTATATATGTGGACTAAAGCAGAGTTCAAAGTTTCAGAAGTGGGATGATAGCACCACATACAGAGTCTGTACCATATAACACTGTTGCTATAGCTACCAGGCCATGTGGGAGTCAGGGTGAGAGTGTAGATGTGGTCAGGAACTGAGATGAAAGGAGGAATCAGGTTTGGAGAAAGAACAGCAGATTCATGTCCAGATAGCAGAGCAGATGGACAGAAAGACAACGGCTGACAAGGCTGTGAACTGTGCCCCTGTGGTCTGAACAGAGCTGAAGGCCCTGGGGATGTTGGGACTTCTCTGCTGCTCTTTGGTTACATTGACAATCAGATGACAGTATAATGTGGGGCCATTGCTATCAACGTGATAAGCATCTACTATTTTCTGATATTCAGATGAGGATGTTACACTCTTTCCTCAGTCTTGAGCATGATTTCATTATAATTATTTCAATATACTCATACACCCTGACCATTTCAATTTACCCCTGATAAATTTATACAGTGATTTTTTATTCTTGGTAAAAAGTCTGAATGTTCTGGGAAGCATGCCAATTTTAAGGTGCCTTTTGTATAAAAATACTAGCTTGATTTCAGTAAAGTTGTAGCAGAGTCAAAACTATCAAGGTGTCTCTGTCTGTCAATTCATCGCCAAAACTGTGTCTTCCTGTCCGAAGCCTTGTTCTCCCGTGGACGACGGGAGCCTGACTGGGCCGGTCTGTGGCACATAGCTGTAATTTTGCTACTGTTATGAATTGTATCAGATATGGAGGATGCCTGATATGTGATCAAAAAAGGGGTTGAAAAACGCTGTTCTACCCTCTATAACTGTTTCATTTTTGTTTCTAGGTACTTATTGTTTCCATACGTACTAGAAACTTCTACACTTGAGGACAGAAAATCCAAAGCAAATTCATACAGAATCTCAAAGATCTGACAAGTGTTGAATTACTATTTGTTAGAAATACACAACTCACCACCTTTATTTTTCACACCTTCGTCAGTCATAATTTCTTCCACAGGATTCATATCATTTTAGTGCAGCTGTGATACTACACATCTACAAATCTAGTTCTTAAGATGAGGCTGAGACAGGGGAATTATGGAGTTGAGGTCTTCCTGGCTTACATAGCAGAACTCTGTGTCAAAAAAAAATCCAAAAAAATTAACGAAGAACTATTTCATAGGTCTGATTTTTTTTCAGGTTGTGAATGTATCTTAAATGTTCCCAAAGCATTTATTAGAGTATTGAGTGTGGACCTGGTATCTAGGAAACATTTTCTGTTTTTTTCACCATTGATGACAGCGTGCTTATCAGAGACTTATTTTTGTCCCAAACAGACCAAAGGCAGATCAGCTCTAAGTCCTGTGTGTGATTTGACTCTATCCATGATATCCCACAGCAAGTAAAAGGTGGGCATGTCTAATAATGGCTGTGGCTTACTCCTGGAGATTAGTGGCTTTCATTGAAAAAAGTAGCCAGTGGTTTCACAGAAAACTTGAAATGTCAGAGAAAGCTATAGAAAAAAAATTTTTTCATTTGGACTACTTACGATCAGAACTTTGCAATGTGGGCAATTCCTTGTTGATTTCCTAAAATCAAAATCTGCTTATTTGAGAGGAAACATGTTAATATCAAAAGCTAAAGAGAGATGAACTAGGATGGTAAGTTTGCGGATGAATGCCGATAGTATTTGTAAAGATTTCACTAAAGCTTTGAGTTACCCAGTGTCTATCACAGCTTGTCTGTTTCCTGTGTAACTTTGGGCAAGCCCCTTGGTCCCTTTATGCCCTGGTTTTCTGCTCTGTGATGAGGATACTAGTGCTACCTGCTATTAGGGACTTAGGGTGCTTTTCAGATTAACTTCCTGGAAAAGCATCCTCAACATGATCAAGGTGATTAGTTTGTGAGGGTGATGGCAGAAGGCCTTGGCAGGATTTTGCTGCCTTCCTCTGCTCTTGTGTCCTGTGAGCACACTCTACTGCTCTGTCTACCTTACATTAAGGTTTTAAATATTTTTTAAATTTTAGATTTTTTTAATTTTCTATGAGTGCTTTTTCTGCACTCATTTGTGAACCACGTGTGTACCTGGTACCAGTGGATATCAAAAGGCATTGAATATCTTGGAATTATGGATAGCTGTGAGCCACAATGTGAGTGCTGAGAAACAATCCAGGGTCCTCTGAAAGGGCAACCAGTGCTCTAATTGCTGAGCTATCTCCATAGCCCCCTTTCAGTGTGTTTTGAACAGCAAAAAAATCCTTATCAGATACCCAAAGCTTTGATTTAGAACTGTGATGGAATAAAATTCTGGGCTTGTTATATATAGGAAAATGGAATATTGTTTGAGACAGACTAATCAAACACATGATTGTATTTTTATTTTGTTTTTTTTTTTTTTTTTTTTTTTTTTAAGACACAATTTTACTATATATCCAGACTGGCCTTGATTTTATAATCTTGCTTTGACTTCCTGAATGCTGAGGTTACAGCTGTGCAGCACCCTGCCCCCATCTAAAACTAAGGTAACTTGTAAATGGTTTAGCCAATTGCTAGCGCCATGTGTGGGCAACACCTGACATCTCTAGGGATGATGAGATGCACTAGAGAGGATGAGACAGTAAAAGCAAAAATTGGAGGTTTACCTGAGCTACGTAGGAAGTTTCTGGCTAGCCTGGCTTCACAGTCATAAAAAAAAACTCCAGATGTAAACCAAACCAAACAAGGATGAAATTAGCAAAATGTCAAGGTCTCATAACTATTCAGTGGATCTTAACGTTCATCACTTATATTAATTACCCTTCTTTCTGAGAAAGAAAATTGTCGGACCTTACCATTACATGGGTGATGTTCTCCTTCCTACCTCACTCTACGTGTCCTCTTCCTTTTCCCAGTTTATCCTGTGGATTCTTTGCTGCAGGGGACAAGCTAGAAGCACTTCCACTGGAATTCTTGAGTTGTGGCAGCTGCTGACTTCTTTGAAGTAAACACTCTTTAATGTTGGCAGAAACTAACGACTGGTATTGGAAGGAGGAAAGTGGAAAGGTAGACAGGCATTTGGACAGTCAGCAAGGTGCTGCACAGTCAGTGACAGGCATCTACCACCTGAATTTGGAAGGCTTGCAGGACATAAGGACGTGGTTATTTGCCTCAACATTGGCAAAGGAGCTTGATTAAGTAGCACTGTATACACGGAAGGTAAATTGCATTAATGATATTTAGTAATAACAACAAAATTCAACTCATGATTAATTTTTTAGGAGAAAAGATGAATGACAAAGAACAAATTATGGACAAGTAACCTTTATTTCTGCTGAACTTCCATTTAGTTAGCAAAGGTAAAGTAGACAAGCAACCAAGAGAAGGCCTGTAAAGACAAAAGCCTGCACTCTGACTTTGATATGAGGAAAATGTTCAGTCTCACACTAATGAATGCCAGCTTTTCTTTTTGTGACGGTCTGAAAAACACTTGTCTTTGTGCTGCAATGAAGCTCATTGATTCTCTCTTCAAAGGCTTTGTACAGAGGACAATGCCCATGACTATTGGAATTGTTTTACACCATGATTGATGATCTTTGAAAAAGAATAGTTTCCTGCTTCCTACTTCCTTAACAAATAATTGGCTAGCTCCCTTCCCACCCACCTCTTTAATCTGCTTACCTCTGTAGAGAATTCCAGAAGTTTTTCGAATTGGTAAGAACCTTTTACCCAAGGGATTTAATTAAAGAAAGAAAATGCTCCCAGCAGCAGTGTGGGAGCTGGTGATGGGTAACAGCCTCCATGTGAGCAAGGTGGCCCAGGAGCTCCCGTTTCTGGAAGGCTGCTTGCAGATGATCAAACACTGTGCTCATCCAGGGAGCCCACAGGTGGCTTCATCTCTTCTCTCTGTCCCCAGGAAGCAATCCATGTGCCCACGTGGAGAAGGCTGCTCTCTTCTCTGCACCAAGAGGTGCCTTTAATCATCTGTCATCTTGAAACTTCTATCTTTATTGTTGCAAATCTCCGCCTCATGTAGAAGATACAGTCCTTTTCCTATCTTACCCTGAGTTGATTTTGAACATTTGCCAAATTTGCTGCTCTTTTTCTACAGGGTAGTGTCCAAACTTTGGCATCCAGGAGACTTTTAAAATAGTACAGAGTGGAGGTGCTCACAACTTGTGATGGCTAGATTTTACTGTCAACTTCATTGTCCAGGAGACAAATAAAGCATAACTCTGGGTGTGCCTGCAAGGGTATTAGATCACGAGTGCTCAGATGTAATGACTACATTAATAATCAGCAACAACAAAATATATACGGTGGATTCAACAACAACAATATAGATATATAATGTTTTATATATTTTAAAAATATATGGTGTTATTAGAAATTGGAAAAAGGTGGGACCTCATTGAAGGATATGAGTCACTAGGGATGTGACTCCCTCCCCCCTTGAATTTTGTGTCTTTGTTTCTTGTCTGCATGAGGTAAGATGCCGTATGCTCCAATTACCACAATGATCTGCCCAGCGCCAAGCAAACCTCAACAGAACGTTCTGAAACCACGGCTGTTGGCAATAGGTCCCAGGAAGTGCAGGTCCCTGGGGAGGCTAGAAGAAGATGTCAGATTTCCATGGGCATGGAGTTACAGGTGACTGTGAACTGCCTGATATGGGTGCTGGGAACTGAACTCAGGTCTTACATAAAAGCAGCAAGCCTTCTTAACTGCTGAGCCATATCTCCAGTCCTGAACATATTAGACATGATTTATAATACTAGGCTCAGGAATTTCCAACCTCGTTTCATTTGTTCAGTGACATAAACATGAGAACCAAAGACAATCCTCTAAACCTTTCTCACTGTAAATGGAACTACACTTAAAAGAGTTAACTAAAAACAAGGGTTTGAAATAACTTGGGCCACTGGGCAAACATCCTTCTCACTTGGCGGTTTAGTTGTGAGTATAACATTAAGTTTTAACAACTATTTGGAGAAAAAAATCCACATCAATAATTACTAAGAACTTATTTTATATTTGTTTTTAGATGTTTTAGTAGTTTCAAAGGCTTAAAAATTGATATTTAAATGTTGCTGGCCAAACAGTTTTGCCTGTTAAATTGTTCACAGCATGTAAGCTTGTTTTGTTTCTTTGTAAAGCATGTAAAGCATGTTTGCATAGAACTGTGATGTAATACATGCCAGATTCTGGTTTCAGACTGCCATCCAACTTCAGTGGCTGAAATCATACAGCTGTGAAGACTTGCCTTTACTTCTGTTAGAGTGCTTCTCAGTTCTGGTATCTGAAGCACATCAGAAAAGATGTTTCTGCACTCTCCACGGCTGTTTTATGGTGTGTATGACTGGGACTGTGTTTATACAGAAAAGAGCTCAAATATTACCAAGTACTCTGTGTTCTCACCATTCACAGTGCTGCTTAGCAAATGAAATTTAACAACACAAGGTACTGCTGAGTGGCACCCCTAGATATTCACAGTGAGTTGAAAATCTCCCAAAGAGAGTCCAACCTTCAGCCAAAGTTGTGGACCTCTGTTTTAGGTCCTTACTCAACTCATATAAGAAATGTTGGGGCATTTAAGATGCCCGATTTCCTTGAATAGTTGACAGCACAGACTAGTGCTTACTTTTGCTTTCTGAGAACTGCTATACCAGAGATGCTATATGGAAATGCTACATAAGGACAACTTCTCTACTGGTTTATTCATTCATTCATCTACCGACTCAGTCCTCAGATTCGGTTCCTACCAAGGGCTGCAAGAATGGCTAAGAAGTACAGTCCTTTAAAAAAAGAAAAAGAAAAAAAAGTACAGTCCTCAACTTCTCTGTTACTGTAATCAACAGCAGCAGCTGAACCCCATGTCTCAGCTTTTGCCTATCAATTTGTTTCTAGGCTTATAGAACCACTCTATTTTTGAACTTTCTTCCAGCCCCAGATGTATCAGTTTTTCTTTTCTTTCTTCTTCCTTCCTCTTCCTGTCTCTGTCTCTCTATCTTTCAGTCTCTTTTAGCAAAACCTGTGCTCTCCTGAAGGCATCATATCCTCCTGGAGCATTCTGATCTTATTTTCTGTCTCCATGCTTGGCTGTCCTCCTCTTCCTGACTAGCTAGCATTCATCCATCCTCCCACTCTTGTCCTGAATAGCTACTCTGGAGTCTTCTTGGGCTTGGGCAAATGTTGCTGCTTTGTTCCGCAGAGTTCCTCACGTGAAGCAGAATTGATCAGAAGAGAAACTTATCAGAACCTATCAGACAAGAGAAGGAGCAATGCTGTGTTTGGTGTCCAAATAGTGAGTTAAATCAGTAAATTTCTGGTAATCATTTGAGAAGACAAAGAGAAAGGTTAGGCAATTTGAGTGCTTACTAGTCTGTGACCGCACACATTGTATGAGCCAAGGGCAGCATTGGGTAGGGCATGCAGCAGCAGATGAACATATGCAGGACTATTTTTTGTATCTTTATAAGATGCGATCCACAGTAATAAAAACCCAGAGGATAATAGTCCCACTCAGAGTCTCTAAGTGAAGCAATTCCAGAAGGCCTGGTGTATATCAAAGGATGCACTGAAGAGGGCTTCTGAGGTGGCTAGTGAGTGGGTCAATGAAGCACATAAACTGGGAAATCTGAGTAATACTGCAGATTCTGTGTCTTTTCTGCTGATGCGGCTATAACCGGAGTTAATTACATGGCCTGTATTGTCTAGCAGCTCCAATGCTAGAGGGAAAAGAAACTATGAGCAGGGCCAGTGTGGAGTCCACAGCCTGAATCTGCTCTTCACCCCTTGCTGCTCTGAAAGCAGGCCAGGTCCTCATTCAGGATTAGGATAGGAAGACATGGAAGGTTCTAAACACCACTTTCATAATCATTCTTTACGCTCTATCGCATCTGTTGATTTATATCTTTCATTTTGTACACAGGCTGTACATTCCACAAGATTCATGTTCAGGCCCTTAACTGCTTACCTGCTATCAGAACTGACATATGAGAGACACCCAGCAATGTTGATTTATGCCAATGCTCAGTGTTCCATAAAAAGTTTTGCCATTTTGAGATATCTAGAGTGAAGTAAGCATAGCAGGAGGAAAATCTAAACTTTGTCCCTTAATTGCCAGTTCTTAAAACTTTATTTTTAATTTCTGGAGACCATCCTATAGCAGTCTTTATAATTTATACGTTGGTATTAGTCAGGGACTTTGAGGTTCTTTGGGGGTGGGGTGGGGAACTATTCTTAGGCTGCTGCTTTGTGCCTGAGGGAGGTCCCTGAGGTTTTTCAAAAGACAAGTGTAGGTGAAATTCCACCCAGGAGAGGAAGTAGATGGTATAATTGGCAGACTGGCATTTCCTTCCCTGAATGTAGTTATTCATCTGTGAGGGGGGAGAACTCAAAGCAGTGAGGTGCCTCTAAAGGACTTGGAATTTAAGGAACACTACGCTGAACCAGGGGTTTGAAATACCTATAAACCGAAACAAGTGGAGCTGTTCCAAAATATGTGAAATCATCATAATGAGACTGAATGAATGACCCACTCGGGCATCAGCCCAGGCCGAAGGTGCTTGCCTATTTTGAAAAAGAAGATAAAGTGATAGGCTGCCTTAGCTGATGTGCAGAATCCTGTGGGAGAGATGCTGCTGTAATCTTGAAAGCAAACTATGGCCAGACTCCACCTCCTGGCAGTTAACCCTCTATACCAAAGGTCTGAGCACTCTGGTTGGGGAAAATGAAAGCTTAGGTTACTGCTAGTCTTTTAACAATCAGACAAAGAAAAATATAATTTGTTTCTCTATTTTGATGCCAAGATTTGCACACGATTTTCCCTCTTTTAACTTTTATTTATCCTTTAAAGATTTCATACATGTAATTTAACTTTATCAACCTCCATCCAACTCCCTTCACGTTCCTGCCCACTCCATCCCCTTCCCATCTTCATGTCTTTTATCATTTATTTGAAATTTTATTTTTTATAATCCACTGCAAAGAATTAGTGATACTTACTTGAAAATGAATGTTAGGTAATCCACAACAGCATGGTCAAATTACCAGGGGCCACGCCCATGAAAAACATGGGCTCTTCCTCTTCCACTTGCTACTAATAGCTCCTCAGTTAACTAGAAGCTGTATATGAGTTTGTGCATTGTAGTGTTTGAGCCCTCTGGGAGACACCAAAAATTTAATTGCAATTCAAATTTAACTTAAATAAATTTATTTTACTGCTATCAGAAAGACGGCAATCAAGTGACATCACATGCTGGAGAGGTTGTGGAGAAAGGGGAACCCTCCTCCACTGCTGGTGGGAATGTAAACTTTTACAATTCTGGAAATCAATCTGGCGCTTTCTCCGACAACTAGGAATAGCGCTTCCTCAAGATCCAGCCATATCACTCCTGGGCATATATCCAAAAGAGGCTCAAGTACACAATAAGGATATTTGCTCAACCATGCTTGTAGCAGCTTTATTTGTAATAGCCAGAAGCTGGAAACAGATGCCCCTCAACTGAATAATGGATACAGAAAGTGTGGTACATCTACACAATGGAGTATTACTCAGCAATGAAAAATAAAGAAATCATGCAATTTGCAGGTAAATGGTGGGACCTGGAAAGGATCATCCTGAGTTAGCTGTCCCAGAAGCAAAAAGACACACACGGTATATACTCACTCATATAGACATACAACATAGGATAAACCTACTAAAACCTGTACATCTAAAGAAATTAAGCAAGAGAGAGGACCCTAACTAAAACGCTCAATCCCCATCCTGAAAAGCAAAGAGATGGACAACAGAAGAAGAAGAAAACAGGAAACAACCTAGGAACCTGCCACAGAGGGCCTCTGAAAGGCTCTACAGACTATCAAAACAGATGCTGAGCCTGATTACCAAGTTGTGGGCAGAGTGCATGGAATTTTCTGTAAGAAGTGGGAAATAGTAAGAGTTGGAGAGGACAGGGTCTCCACAAGGAGAGCAACAGAATGAGAAAATTTGAACACAGGGAACTTCCCAGAGACTCATACTCCATCCAAGGACTCTTCATGGAGATAACCTAGAACCCCTGCACAGATGTAGCCCATGGCAGTTTAGTGTCCAAATGGGTTCCATAGTAATGGGAAGAGGGACTGCCTCTGACATAATCTGATTGGCCTGCTCTTTGATCACCTCCCCCTGAGGGGGGGACCAACCTTACCAGGCCACAGATGATGACAATGCAGCCACTTCTGATGAGAACTGATAGACTAAAATCAGAAGGAAGGAGAGGAGGACCTCGCCTATCAGTGGACTTGGGGAGGGGCATGCATGAAGAAAGGGGAAGGAGGGTGAGATAGGGAGGGGAGGAGGGAGGAGGTTATGGGAGGATACAAAATGTATAAAGTGTAATTAATGAAAAAAAAAAAAGAAAGAAGACAGTCTTAGAACCAAACAGCATGCTCTTTAGAAGAGGGAGTGGTAAGGTGGGGTTTTAAAGGTGAACATCAAAAAGGTGTATATTACGCTATCCATGGAAGCCACAGCTGAGTTAGAAAGTTGTTTTAAGTCCCTCAGTTGCTGAGTTAGAAAGTTGTTTTAATTCCCTCAGTTGTTTCTTAGTTTCCTGCTATATAGTAATAAAATGTCCAATGTCATCCCTTTCCCATAGCTATAAGCAAGTATTACAGAAGCAAAGGCAGGTCTTAATTTCTCACAGCCCATCATCTTATTCTTATCTCACCTGCAGGCCACTAGGCTCTCCTAGGCATTCCAGAGCAAAAGGTCAATGGCTCTTAAGAGATGCCTGACTCCATATTAAGTGTCTTTTACCACACAGGGGACCTGTGTAAATTATTACTTAGGTTTGAGCACTCTAATGACTGGGATAAAGCAGTGAATTTCTGGGCAGACAAACACACAGTGCTGTCAGGTTAGGGCTGGCTGTCACAGTCCCACAAAATTATCTCTCCAGCTCTAGATCTTCCTTTTTGTTTTTAAAGCTTCAGTCATATCTCTCAGTATGTAAAACTCATACATTGAGTTTTCTACCTGTTCCTCACAAGAGCCCTGTCATGAAGCTTAAAATAGATTTCCATAAGTTTCTGGGGTAATATGTCTCAAAGTCTAAGATTGTGAAATTTGAAAACAAGTTTCTGCATCAATAAAATGTTCACATTTCAAGTGTTGCATTAAATTGCCAAAAGTCATAAGAAGTTCCCCATATAAACGAATATCACTGAATATTCTTTGTGGCCACTTAGCATTTAAATAGTCAGTCATTCCTTCATCACAATATACACTATTTTTGCATAATTCAGTATACTTCCCACTTATTTCTTAATACACTTGCCAGACCAGGAACAACAACAATTTAAAAATAAAAAAATTAAAGGTATAACAATTGGGGTAAAATAAATCTAAACTTCTCTTTATCCTCTTCCCCTGATAGAAGACGATTGACTTCTTTTTTAAAAATACATGGCAGTTTGGGGCTTATCCAACATAAATTAGACTTAGCATTAACTTAAAAAATAATAGACACAGAGAACTGTAATGTAGTCAATAAACAGTAAGAGCATTTGTGGGATTTGATGTACATTTCAAGAAAGAATGGGAAAAGAGAGCTTAATAGGAGTGAGATATGTTCAGAAACTGGCTAGTTGGAATCATGGCCCAGGGTACGGCAAGGGTTTAACTACAGTGATTGATAGGCAATGCCTGAATTAGGAAGAGTTAACAAGGATGATCAGAAGTGCCATAGCCATGTGATGGTGCTACCCACAATTACCACACATATAATTTTTAACATGTATATGTTAGGGCTCAGGAAGCACAGACATTCACAAATGAGCTCAAGCTGGACTACAGAAGGATTTCTGGTGGTTAGAAAAAAAAAAAAAGGCAGCATTCCTCAGAAACTTGTGATTCTCCAAAGGAGTCCATCCCCCAGTTACTTGACCTTATAATCCACATGATTTGTCTAACTCAATATCTCTCACACTCTCTCATCTCTCGTTATGCTCTTCCTCTGGCTTTCTCCATTATGCTCTCCTGCTTCCCTAGCCCTGGTCATGTGTAGCCTGGGTATTTTCTCTCTCTCATTCACAATAAAAACCTTTTGCCTGATGGAATGGTCATGTCATCAGTTTCTTTACTGCACCCATTGCATACAGTATCTTATTTAATACTCAAAAATATAGAGAAAAATAGTTTTCTTTGAGACATGATCTTATGTTTCTCATTTTATCCTCAAACTCAATTCTATCTTCTCATTATCCCTCTTTCATTTCTTCTCTCCCTTTTCCTTGTTTTTTTCATTACTTTGATACTTATATGTTTCCTTTGCTGATTCTCTCTCTAAACCTATAAAATCAGTAGAACTTCGTTAGCCCATTTAGTAATTGGTTGGGTCTCTTGAACTTCCTTATGTATAACTAGATCTTAATCCCCTTTCTGATGTGTAGTTGATAATCATTTTTCCATTTTGCATGCTGTCGTTTTACTCTGGTGACTGTTTCTTTATTTGTTTAATTTTATGTCATCCTATTGTCAGTTCTTGTGATTATTTCCTATGCTGCTGGAGTCCTTTTCAAGAAGTCTTTGAATAGCCTGCATCTTGAAGTGCATTACATTTTCCTCTAGCAATTTCAATGTTCCAGGTCTTACATTAAGGTCTTTGACAATTTGAGTTGTTTTTTTGTGCAAGGTGAGAGATACAGATCTAATTTCATTATTCTGCCTGTGGATATACGGTTTGTTGAGCACCATTAAAGAGCTGTCTTTTTCTTTGTTTTTCAGTTTAAGCACTGTGGTTTGAAAATGAAGTGTCTCTGATATTTTCACTTAGTCCTTAGCTGGGCCACTGGTTTGGGAGACTGCAAAACCTTTAGGAGGCAGAACTCACTGGAGGGAGTGGGTCACCAGGAGTGGGCATTAAAGATTTGTGGTCCAACCCCTACTTCCTGTCTATTCTTTGCTTCCTGGTGATGGGATGATGGATACGTCCTTCTGCCATGTCCTCCCCATCAGGATAAGCTGAGTCCCCTCATGCCACAGGCCAGAATAGGCCCTGCCTCCATTATGTTATTTCTTGTTATGTATTTATCAAGGCAATAGGAAACACAGAGAGTCGTACTGACGCCAGTATTGCTGTGATAAGCTTTACCTGGGCTTGGAAATTTTGTGGTCTGTTTTCAGGAAGAGTAAAGAAGTATTTGGAGCTGCAGAATAGGAATGTCTGGGATATCATAAGATAAATTTAATGAGCCATTCTGATGGGAGTTCTGGTGGCTCGAATACAGAGAGAACTGTGAACCTCAGAGGGAATCGAGGATTCTGTTTGAAATTGTTCTTTCTCCTAAGAATTATTTTATGATCCACGGTCCTTTGCATTTTAAATTAATTAATGAATTTTCTGTCTGTGAGAGCTTTGCTTGCTTGTACATCTGTACAAAATGTATGTGCAGTTTCTATAGTAGCCAAGAGGGCAACAGATCACCTAGGACTGGAGTTACAGGTAATTATGAGCTGCCATGTGGGTGTTGTGAGTGGAACCTGGCTCCTTCAGAACAGCCTGTCTCTTAACCCTTAGCTGTCTTTCTAGCTGTTGTGCATCTATTAAATGAGGCTCCTGTGCTCCCCCTCCCCCCATCAGAGAACTTTTTGGTGGAGCCTTATTCAGTGTGGTTTACCTCTTTTCAGTGCATCACATGCCTTTTCCCGAACACTTTCTCCAAACGTATAGGGTCTGCTCTTTCTTTTTTTATTTTAATTTTTATTAATTACAATTTATTCACTTTGTATCCCCTCTGTAGTGCCCTCCCTTCTCCTCTCCCAATCCCACCCTCCCTCCCCCTTCTCCACCCATGCCCTTCCCCCGGTCCACTGTTAGGAGGACTGTCCTTCTTCCTTTCCTTCTGATCCTAGTCTATCAGGTCTCATCAGGAGTGGCTGCATTGTCTTCCACTGTGTCCTGGTAAGGCTGCTTGCCCCTCAGGGGGAGGTGATCAAAGAGCAGGCCAATCAGTTCATGTCAGAGACAGTCCCTCTTCCCATTACTATGTAACCCACTTGGACACTGAACTGCCATGGGCTACATCTGTGCAGGGGTTCTAGGTTATCTCCATGAATGGTCCTTGGTTGGAGTATCAGTGGGTCTGCTCTTTCTTATACTAACTTTTCTCCCTGACTGAGTCACATGCCAGATACAGGGAGCAGCTTCTAGTCCATATCAAAAAATCTTTTTATTTAATTAACTAATCTATCTATTTATTTTGATATGGCATCTTGCTGGGTAAAGAAAGGTGTTCTAGAGCTCACTGTAGCCCAGTCTGGCCTTGGATTCTGATCTTCTAGGCAATGGCGTACCAAGTGTTGAAATTGAAGGCATGGACCTTCACTGTTGTCTCTTCTTTTGGTGTGCTTTCAAAGAACATTTTTGTTAATTCTTTAAATTTTGTTGCGGTAAGGACAATTAAAACGAGATTTTTAAACACAGGTTTAAGTGTATATTATGAGAGTCTTGATTATATGTGCTATGGTATTCATACAGTGTATCTGAAAACCTTATTTTTCCTTGCAATGAATATGCCCCTCAAAGCTATATGCCCCTCAAGTTTTAGCTCCCCATTTCCCTCTTTTAATCCTCTAAGAATACCGTTCCAACTCCTGACTCCGTAAATTCACTTTTTGAGTGTACTTCATACAGTGAAGTTGTCTAACCCTGTTACTTTTGTGACTGCTTTATTATTTAGCATACCGCCATCAAGCTTTATTCAGTTTGTCACATAGTACAAAATTTTCTTTGCTTTATTTTTCAGACATTCATACATTCCTGATTGCAGCCCTTTATTCCTTCGAGTCCTTCTCTCCCCCTGATCCACTCCTCTTCCATTTCCCTTCAAAATAAAACAGCAGGACTTCCAAGGGTATCAGCTGACTATGCCTTAAAAAGTTACAGTAAGGTTAGGCACCAATCCCTATATCAAGGCTGAACAAGGCACCCAATAGGAGAGAAAGGGTTCCAAGCACAGAGTCAGAGACACCTCCCCTCCCAATCTCACAAAGGAACATCAAGCTACACAACCATAATGCATATGCAGAGGACCTAGCTCAGATGAATACAGAGTCCATGTTCATTGCTTCAGTCCCTTTGGGACCTGATGAAACCTGATTAGTTTATTCTGTGGGTGGTGTTTTCATGATATCATTGACCCCTTTGGGTCCTCCAACCCTCCCTCCTCCTCTTTGGCAGGTTTCTCCTGGCTCCACTTGGTGTTTTCCTGTGAGTCTTTGCATCTGCACCCATCGATTGCTGGATGATATTTATCTGATGACAATTGGGTTAGGCAGCAATGTGTAACAGAATATCATTGGGAATCATTTTATTGACTTCAAATTATTTACTTATTTTTACTACCAATCATGATTGGTTCTCTGCTTGGTCTCTTGTCTGTCCTGTCTCTCACTCCTTGCCATCCAGGCAGTGTTATACATGAGTTTGTTCTGGAGTCCTGGGCCTCAACTTGGACCAGTCATTGGTTGGGCATTCCCATCTGTTCTGTGCCATCATTACCTAGCACATCTTGTAGGCATGATAGATTGTAAGTGGAATGTTTTGTGGCTGGATTGATGTCCTAGATCTATTGTTGGAGGGCCTGCCTGCTTGTAGGAGATGGCCTGTTTGGGCTCTATATTCTCCAGTACTAGAAGATTTCAGTAGGGTCACTCTCATAGATTCCAGGGAATTTCCATGGTACGGGGCTTCTACTTTGCCCCCAAATGCCCACCAATTCCACATGTCTTATTCAGCATTCTTTCTCTATTCCTCTCATCCCTAGCCTGATCCCTCCTTTTCCCATCCCCGTCTGCCTTCAGTCTGTAATGAGAGTTTTGGTTTCTTTTAAACTCAGTTATGTTAGGTCAATATGTCTTTGTTTTAATCCCAAGTGTGGGATTTTATTCTGGGTTTAAGTTTGTCCACAGCTGAGCATTGTCTCCTGCAGGGCATAGTCTTTGCCAGCTGGCAACAGCCTTCCTTTTGCAGCCTGGAGAGGGGTGTGGTCTAGGATTCTGAGGGATATAATAGGAAAGCCCAGAGAGAGAAAATGTGGCCTGTGGAGGGTGGCAGTTTGCAGAGACCTGAGACAGAAAATGCGGCTGGTTGGAGAGCGCAGACACAGTGTGGTGGTTTGGGGAGGCAATTTATAGCACAGCAACTTGGAAGAAGTAGATCAGGGAGACTGCTTCCTAGGTCTGCTGTCGACAGTGATCGCTATGACCTCCAAAAGAAATCATTGACCCTAAATAGCTGGGAGAAGTGAAGGGGTCTGCGCCTCTGCTTGCCACTAATCTCTCTCCTACCTAGGGTTGGGGGGTTGGAAGGGAGAGGTTTTAAGGAACTCTAAATAAAACAGTTTAAACAAAGAGCAACAAAAGTCTACTAGCAAAAAATAATCTATTTCTCCTTTTAAGGGAGATCCAAATACTCCCCACCCCCTTGAGTTCTTCTTGTTACTTACTTACTCTGGGTCTGTGGCTAGTAGCATGATTATCTTTTACTTAACCTAATGTAAACTTATAAGTGAGTACATACCATGTTTGTCTTTCCGGGTCTGGGTTAACTCACCTAGGGTGACTTTTTTCTAGTTCCATCCATTTGGCTGTAAATTTCATGTTTACTTATTTTTTTTTTAACATCTGAATAATACTCCATTGTGTAAATATACCACATTTTCTTTATCCATTCTTTGGCTGAGGGACATCTAGGTTGTTTTCAGTTTCTGGCTATTATGAATAAAACTGCTGTGAACACAGCTGAGTAAGTGTCCTTGCGGTAGGATCGAGCATCCTTTAGGTATTTGGCCAAGAGTGCCATAGCTCAGTCTTGAGGTAGATAGGTTTTCAATTATCTGAGGAATCTGAATGTTGATTTTTCATAGTAGATGTACAAGTTTGCATTCCCACTAACAACAAATTTGTTAATGTCTGGTTTCTTGTCTTTTTCTCTCTATATATTTTGGATAATAGCCCTCTGTGAGATATAGAGTTAGTGAAAATCTTTTTCCATTCTGTGGTCTATTGTGTCCTTTTGATGAATTTTGCTGTTGCTTGTTTGTTTTGCTTTTCAGTTTTAAGAAGTTGTATTTATTAATTGATGATATTAATGCTGGTTCTATCATTGTTCTGCTCAGGAAATTGTCTCCTGTGCTAATGTGTTCAAACCTATTCCCCACTTTCTCTTCAGTGTATCTGGTTTTATGTTGAGGTATTTCATTTACTTGAACTTGAGTTTTGTGAAGGGTGATAGATATGACCCTTTGCATTCTTTTACATGCCAACATCCAGTTAGACCAGTACCATTTGGTGAAGGTGTTCTCTTTTTTCAATTGAATAATTTTGGCTTCTTTATAAAAAATCACGTGTCGATAGGTGTGTGGATTCATTGATTCTTCAATTCTATTTCATTGATTAATCTGTCTATTTTTATGCCAATACCATAAAGTTTTTTTTTTTTTTTATTATACCTCTTTGGTAGAGCTTAAAACCAGGATAGTGATACCTCTGGGTTTTCTTTTATTGTACATTTGCCATCCATTTGCCTGCAAATTTCATAATTTCCTTGTATTTAATAACTGAGTAGTATTCCATTGTGTAAATGCACTACAATTTCTGTATCCATTTTTCGGTTGAGGGACATCTAGGTTGTTTCCAGATTCTGGCTATTACAAATAAAGCTATGAACATAGTTGAGCAAATACCTTTGTTTTATGGTATTTGTTTTATGGAGCATCTTATGGGTATATGCCCAGGAGCAGTATAACTGGATCTTGAGGTTCCCAATTTTCTGAGAAAGTGCCAGATTGATTTCCAAAGTGGTTGTACAAGTTTACATTCCCACCAGCAATGGAGAAGAGTTCCCCTTCCTCTATTCCTCCCCAGCATATGTTGTCACTTGAGTTTTTGGTTTCATTGATTCTTTGAATTGTTCTCTTTATTTCTAATTTATTGATTTCAGCTCCAAGTTTGATTATTTTCAGCCATCTATTCCTCTTGAGTCTGTCTGCTTCTCTCCCCAGCCCGCAGGGTTTTCAGGGATGCTGTTACGTTCCTTGTCTGCGATATCTTTTTATGAAGGCACTTAGTGTTATGAACTTTTCTCTTAGCACTACATTCATTGTGTCCCATAAGTTTGGGTATTTTGTACCTTCATTTTCATTGAATTATAGGAAGTCTTTAATTTTTTCTTTATTTTTTTCTTGACCCAGCTGTCATTGAGTAGAGAGCTGTTTAGTCTCCACGCGTGTGTAGGCCTTTTGCTATTTCTGTTAGATCATGAAAGTCTATATGATAAGGGATTATTTCATTCTTCTTTTATCTGTTGCTTGCTTTGTGCTTGACTATATAGTCAATTTTGGAGAAAGTTCTGGGAGGTGCTGAGAAGGCATACTCTTTTGTATATCTTTTGGGTGCAACGTTCTGTAGACATTTATTAGGTCCATTTGATTTAAGTGTTAACACTTAAAGTGTTATTATTTCTGTAAGTGTTATTATTTCTCTGTTTTGCATCTGTCTTGATAATCTGTCCCTTGGTGAGAGTAGAGTGTTGAAGTCTTTCATTATTAATATGTTGGGAGCGATGTGTGGTTTAACCTTTAATAATGTTTCTTTCACAAATGCAGGAGCCCTAGTGTTTGGGGCATAGATGTTCAGAACTGTGATGTCCTCCTGGTGGATTTTCCTTTGATGACAATGAAGTGTCCTCCCCTACTCTTTTGATTAATTTTGTTTGAAAGTCTATTTTATTAGATATTAGGATGACTATTCCAGCTTGAATCTTGGGTGCGTTGATTTGGAAAACCTTTCTCTGGCCCTTTATTCTAAGGCAGTTTTTATCTTTGTTGCAGAGGTGTTTCTTGAATGCAGTAGAATGTTAGAACTTTTTTCCACAACCAATCCGTTAGTTTGTGCTTAGTTATTGTAGATTTGAGTCCATTGATGTTGACAGATATTAGTGACCAATGATTGTTCACTCCTTTTATTGTGGAGTTGGTGGTGTAGTGTGTTTGTGTGCTTGTTTTCTTTTGCTTTTCTGTTGTGAAGGTATCTTTATCCTGTGTTTTCTTGGGTGTAGTTGATCTTGTTGGGTTGGAGTTTTCCTTCTAGTATTTTCTGAAGGGCTGGGTTGCTGTGTATATATTGTTTAAATTTAATTATGTCATAGAATATTTTGTTTTCTCTGTCTATGATGATTGAAAGTTTTCCTGGGTATGGTAGTCTGGGTTGACATCTGTGTTCCCTTAGGGTCTGCTTGACATCTTCCCAGGTCCTTCTGGCTTTCGTAGTCTCTATGGAGAAGTCTGGGGTGACTCTGACAGGTCTGCCTTCATATGTTACTTGGCCTTCTTCCTCTGCCACTTTTAATATTTTTTCTTTGTTCTGTAGATGTAGTATCTTGATTATTATGTGGTGGGAGGAATTTCTTTTCTGGTCTAGTCTATTTGGTGTTCTGTAAACCTCTTTCATGTTTAAGGGGATCTCTTTCTTAAGGTTGGGGACATTTCCTTCCCTATTCTTGAAAATGTTTTCTGGACCTTGGAGCCTGGAATATTTTTTTTTCATCTATTCCTATTATTCTTAGGTTTCTTCTTTTCATAGTATCCTTGATTTCTTGGTTGTTTTGTGTCAGGAACTTTTCCTGATGTATCAGTTTCTACAACTGTAACTTCAGCTCCTGAGATTTTCTCCTCCATCTCTATTAGTCTGTTGGTGATGAATGGTGTAGTTCCTGATTCCTTCTCTAAGTTCTCCAACTCCAGGGTTTTCTCGGTTTGTATTTTATTTATTGATTCTAATTCTGTTTTCATGTCTCGAATGATTTTATTCATTTCCTTCACCTGTTTGATTGTGGATTTCTGTCTGTCCATCATGGTCTCTATTTTCTGTTTGTCTTTCTTTATGTACCTCTAAAAACTGCACAATCATAGATTTTAGACCATTTTTTTTCCTGTTTCAGCTGCATTAGAATATCCATTGATTTGGGGGATTCTGGTGAATCCGTGATGTCCTGGGTTTTGTGGATTATATTCTTATGGTCGCCTCTAGCTGGTTGTCTGTAGCCTTGACTGTTTATTCCTGGAGCCTTTAGTGCAGACTGGATCCACCTGTCTCTGGAGTCTGGAGTAGTCTATAGAAAGGTGAGAGATGTCCAGAGGCTCAGGAATAGGTGCTGGAGATTCAGATGCAGCTAAGGAAGGGAGGGCACTCTGCTGATTCACTGTCTCTGCTGGCTCACTGTGACCCAGTTAGCCCAGGCAGCTGGGGTGCAGGCTGAAAGATGTATGAGCCTAGGGCTGCTCTGGTTCCCCACAGGCTTCCTCAAGATGGTGAACAATGGTACTTTGGTCCCAGGCGGAAACTAGCTCAGCTCTGCTGGGTTTACTGTCTGTGCTGGGCTCACTGTTTCTCAGTTTGTCATTTCCTCTGTTTGTTTTTTTTTTTTTTTTCTCTTTTCTTTTCTTGATTTCTTTAAGATATTTGTTTATTTCCTCCTTAAGGACCTCTATCAGTCTCATAAAGGTGGTTTTAAGTTTTTGTTTGTTTGTTTGTTTTGTGTGTGTGTTTAAGCTGTGTTGAACTATTCAGCGCTTACTGCACTGGAATAGCTAGTATGGCGCTGGTGGTGTCATATTGCCCTGGCTGTTGTTGACCGTGTTCTTATACTGGGACTTAGACGTCTGGGTTTGGGGTAATTATAGATACAGTTTCCAATTTGTGTTTGTCTTTGTTGTTTGGGTATTTTTTTTCTTGGTTTCTGTTTCTCTCTGGTCTTCTGGCCAGAGTGGTCTGTGATTGATCTGTGGTTTCACTTGATTTGGAAGCTGGACTTCTGATGGGTAGGGTGACCTCTGGTCAGCAGGGGTCCTCTGCCAGCGCTGAAGTTCTGAAGGACTGTGTATCCTTTAGTCCAGCTGGGTGTCTCCTCTGGAGTTTTGGTTGTCGGCTTGACCTCTGCGTTTCTGGCCACTACCATGGCCTCTGGTGGTGCAGCAGGCTTTTGTCAATGTTGTGCGCTGGTTTTCTGGCTGCCATCATGGCCTCTCATAAAATCTACTTTTTATATAGGACTCTGTGTGTGTGTGTGTGTGTGTGTGTGTGTGTGCATGTACAATATATGACAATAAAAATTTAAAATTTTCTCCACATCTTGACTATGATCATACAAGCTAACATCCCTTTGATAACGTTGTTGTTTTGTTTTTTTTTGGAGGAATACAAAGAACTGGAACTCCTAAATCATGTCTTCAATTTGCTTTGAACGTTTTGCAGAAATTTCATCCTGTTTTTCATAACAAGTACATAAGTACATAATTTTCATACCTAACAATCATATGTAAGTGTTCCAATCACTGTTCCTTCTTACCAGGAATTAGTTATCATCTGTGTTTGGGAGACTTTCCACTCAAAAGGGTGTGAAATGGTGTCTCACTGTGATTTTGATTTCCATTCCTTGATTTTTTTTTGTGATTTTAGGAATTTTTTTATACTTATTCATGTATCTTCTTTGCACAATTATGTATTGCCATTCTTAGATTAGTTTTTTTTAAATTTGTATTTAGTTACGTGTGTGTGTGTGTGTGTGTGTGTGTGTGTGTGTGAATGTATGCCAGGTTCAGATGCCCGTGGAGGCCATAAGCAAATACCAGATCCACAGTGGTTGTAGTTAAAGGCAGTGAGCTGCTTGATATGGATGCTGGGAGCAAAACTCTGCATTTTGGAAAATAAGCTCTCTTAACCACTGACCCATCTCTCCATCTCTCTTAGCTTAGATTCTTAATTGAGTCATTAGTCTTGAAATTCTGATTGTCAGGTTTGTGATACCAGGACATTTCTCTCACCCCTTAGGCTCTTTGTCACATACAGAAATTTCTCATGCCCCTTAGGCTATGAATCCTGTTATTCTTTTGATTGTTACCTTTATGGTGCAATCATTTTAGTTTTCTTGCATTTTTGCTGGTTTTTAAATTTTAATTTTTAAATTTCACACCATTTTTGATACCATAGCCCATCAGTTAGCCTAGTCAGGAATTTTGTGGCCTCTCCAGGTAGCAGCAGGTAGCTGTGGTTTTATCTGTTTGCTCTATGCTGAGAGATGGCACCTGTCAGTCCAAGCTCCTCCTTCATGCTCCTCCAGCTAACTGCACTGGGCCTGACAGAGCTCCAGGCCTTGGGGGTTTTAAGAGAAGAATCTTACACAACTCTGGGGAGTTTGGAACCAGTTTCTTTCCAGGGGGTGCTTTTCACTATAGTTTTTCTGCTTTCTATTCCTGAGGTGGGAGGCAATGCAAGACTGTTCTAGACTATAGACTACTGAGATAGAAGTCAGTTTTCTAAGAAGCCCCAGGCTAAGGAGTTGGGTACATTGAACCATCTCCTTCCCAGTTGGGCTGGTAGCCAAAGAGAGCTTCTGTTCTCTGCCTCAGTGAGTCTGACTTCACACTTTTACATGGGTGCAGAAGGCTTTCAGTTAATTGTTGACACTTTCTTTTAAAGAAATCTCCTATGAATTATTGCAGACTTAGTGTTTGTAAGGAGAAGATGAGTCTGGGACTCTTTATTTCACTGTGTTTTTGACTTTATTCCCTCAGAAAACATCCTTTGTTTTGAGACTACAGAGGGTCATGTTTCCTGTAAACTATGTAAGGCAAAGAACATAAGCCCCCTTGTAATAAAACAAAAGCTGCTGGAGGCTGTAAGTGCTAGGACCTGTAAGCAAAAGTTCAACATCACAAGGTGATGGGGAAATGTGAAGAGCTATGTGTAATCCCTTCAGGTGTAGTAAGTAGGGCCCCACCAGGCCCCACTTATTGAAGTTCTCACCCTTCTCTAAAGTTCCAAGTTAGAGACTATGCCTTTTACACAAGGGTTTCTGATGATATTAACCCTCAGAGCTTTCTAATGAAGATTTTGGCTCTTTGCTTACTGGAAAAAGAAGGCTGTCTCGGATTCATCAAAATTTTCATCCATGTGCTGATTGAATCCACGTGTTCATCTTCCTATCAATTCATATTCAGTATGCATGTTGTCACTTTATACGACAAGTTGACTTTGCATGGGTTGTCATCACCAGAAACATAATTTTTGTGGCCATCAACTTCATATTTCATGAGAAAATAAAACCAGGAGTGAGAATAAAATATTGATTTATATAGCCTCAGACATTATATTTTTTCTGTATTTAAGGTTTTGTTTTTATCAATTCTCAATAAATCACTTTTCTCTGAGAAATAAAAGCTCCTCTAGAAAGAATCATTGATTGTTCTGTATTACTATCTTGAGACTGTATAAAGATTAAGGGCATCATTATGACATGTCAATCAGAAAGGCAGATGCAATATTTTTCAGTGTAATTACAAGTTCATAATATAGTACAGAATAAAAGTGCTAGCAGCAAGCACATCAAAACTGGTATATTTTTTTACTCTCAACTTTTTATGCTTAAGGTGCATTTACTTGTGAAAAGGAGAGAAAATATTCTAGGAAAAGAATCTTAAAAGTATAATGAGGTTGTAAGCATGAAAGCACAAAGAGCTGGTATATAGTTTAATTTTCTGATAGAACTGTAGCAAATTGCTAAAGCTTAGAAAAATGTAATCCAGGGGGAGACAAGATAGGTAACATCTTGCTGTCTTCGTAACTGTGTTAAATCCAGCAGTCACTTATTAAGCATTATCTGTGTGTAAGACACTAGGCTAGGACCAGTAAATGCTATGCAAATGAAGAAAGGTAGATTAGAAGAATAAGTCTAACTTTCAGGTGGATTATTTGATGTGAATCAGAGACTTATTTGAAGGTGTAATGGAAGGCATATCACATAAGAAACCTCAAGTGTGGGATATTCACCTCTGCAGGGCATTTAGGGAGTCTATTACTATACCTGAGGCCATGTAAAGGAAGATAGAGAACAAGATACTAGCCTACGTTCATACAGATGATGCCTAGGTTAGGGCTGAAAGCAAATTAAATCCAAGCTTGCATTTAGAGCATTTAAAAAAATCTGTAAGTATTTTAAGAATAGGGAAAAATTGAAATGACGTTTTCTTTCTGAAAATGGTAGGAAATAATAAGAAAAATTAGTGCTGGTAGTGAAATATTTTAGTGCCATTAAAGAAAATAGTTTTTTTTTTCTCTGATTTCACATAGGTAATAAAGACAAGAAAAGGTAGCAAAGAAGCTAGCACACTTCTGACTGTAATTACAAGGCCATTAAGGAGCCACTTGGCTCCTCTAATGCCAGGACGCTTTCATAGTGGGCTCTCACCCTTCTGCCTCCTGAAGCTGAGAGGAAGCTAAAGGGACCATGGAAGAGTGAACAAACCTAAGACTGAGCTTCTCTGATTATGAGTACGTACTCCCTTCAACTGTGTTCTAAAGGACTGAGAAAAATATGAATTTGTGAGTGTGTATGTTTGTGTGTGTGTGTAGGGTGTGTGTGTATGTTTGTGTGTGTGTGTATGTTTGTGTCTAGTGTGTGAGTGAATGTTTGTGTGTATATGTACATGTTTGCATGTAGTATGTTTGTATATGTGTGTGTGTAAAGTATGTATGTGTGTGTATGTTTGTGTGTGTTTGTGTGCAGAGTGTATTTGTATATATATGTAGTATGTGCAGTGTGTGTGTGTGTGTGTAGGTGTGTGTGTATATGTGTATCTGTAATGTGTATGTATGTAGTGTGTGTAATATGTGTTTGTGTTTTGTGTAGTGCATATGTTTGTGTGTGCTGTGTGTGTGTGTTGGTCTGTAGTATGTATGTGTGTATAATGTGTGTATGTGTGTATTTGTATACTTGTGTATAGTGTGTGTATGTATGTTTGCATGGTGAGTGTGTGTGTGCTCAAGTGCACGTATGTGTAGAGGTGAGAAGTCTACATTGGATTTCTTTCTCTATTATTTTCTACCATTTATTTTGAGATAGGATCTCTTCACTGAGCCTGGAACCTGAACCCTCCTCACCAGCCCCAAGATGTGTATCTTAGCTAAGCTGGGAGCTGGCTCTGTTTGCAGTGGCAGCATGGTTTCCCTTCTGCTGAGTGGGCCTAACATCCATTAGATGCTGCTGATTACCTCTGCCATGTACTGCCACTTATTGCAACTTTATGCTGACCTTATCCTGCTGGCAATTGCTGTGGTTCATAGGTGTTGCAGCTAGGTGGGGCCATTTCATTGCTTGCCTCCCTTGGCAGTTTACATAGTATTTTCTGGAACCTTGGAAACTACACTGCAGCAAAGAGTCTTTTGGGTTAGATCCAACTCAAGTGATCAGAGTCCTATGTCATATGTGCACACTGTGTTTAGCAGCAGGGGTTCATCTCAACTCCTAGGAGACAACCAAGGAATACTCTGATAATCTATATTGTTTGGGGATTCCTGTAGACTACCCTGACCAACCATTCTTGTGCCTGGTATTGAGGTTATCATTTGTGTATGGTTCTTGTGGGGAGCATTGTCAACCCAAGTGGCTTAACTTCCTTTAAGATGTTTGTGTACATAAACGTATATATTTGAGTATGTACACATACACATATACACACCCACATATACACACTTGAATACTACCTACAAACACAAACATAAACTACACAGAAACACACAGATATTGGTGATGATGGTGATGATGATAGCTGTGTGTCCAGCACTACAGTGCTCACTATCACCTTTAGAGCATCTGTCCTCACTACTGCAGGGCGGGACGCAGCTCGGTGGCAGATCACTGGTTCAATCTCTGGTAATATCAGCAAACAAACAAAAACACCAATTTCCCCCTAAATAAAACCCTCTGTACCAGCGGTTCTCAACCTTCCCAATTCTGTGACCTTTTAATACAGTTCCTCATGTGGTAGTGACCTCCAACAATAAAATTGTTCTTGTTGCTTTTCCTTAACTATAGTTTTGCTTGTGTTAAGAATCATAATGTAAACATCTGACATGTAGGGTGACCTTAGGTGAGAGCTGCTGCTCTGTGTTCTTCCTGACTGAGTGAACTTCATTCCTTGTTGTCTTCCCTGCTAACACCTTCTGACCTTCTTGACTTCACTGCAATTATCTATTGTCTCCTAGTCAAGTATTTCTGCCCCAGTCTTACTTCTTTTATATCCCAAAGTCAGAAGCTAAAGATATGCTAATAAAATTTAAATCAGATTATGTCCTTCTAAACACAAAAATCCTGGATTTACAATCCATTTCAAATATTAAGAGACAAATTATTCCAACTGACTTATAAAGATTAACCCAATCACTTGTACTTCTTTTGTTTAAGTATGTCACTTATAATTATTTACACTTATACTCATAGATCCCCTGTCCTTTATCCTGCTCTGGTAATGGTGGCATGTCCCTTAAGCACACAAGGCATGCTCTTCCCTCAGCAGCTTTCAGCTGTCCACTCTGTCTGTATGGCTTGTCCCATATAATCCCATCAAATCCTCACTCACTGCCAAGAGTATAGCAATATCTTCCTTGAACATTCTATTAAAATTGCAATTCATCTCTTTCATTATCAGCCCTCTTTGTGATTTTATATAGGTTTGCTTCTCTCCAGAACATTTATCAGATTAATTTACCTTGGTTTCTTAAACTGAAATGTCTGAAGAGTGATAATGACAATTTCTGTATTTTTTTTAACTTTTAATTTGTTTTTATTTTGAAAATAAAATTCACTACAATTTTTTTCTGTTCTCAGTGTTATATGTGTTTGGGAGTACAATTTCTGTATCTTACTCATCACTGTACTCCCTGTTCCCCAGTGAGAGAAGACTAGGAAGGAGGAAGAGAATTTTTTTATTGCCTTGGCTGCTAACTTCCCTCATATGGCTTCTGTGTTACTCTTTTCTATAGTGAGTACTTCTTTTAAGGTTGATGCTTATTAACAGACACTCTCTTCATGATTTCTGGTAACTCTACCCCTATCTTTTACTATGAACTGAATTCTGTCCTTTTGAAATTTACATGTAAAATATTAGCCTACAAGTAATCAAATTTGGAAATGGAGCCTTTGGGAAGTAATTTGGTTTAAATGAGGCCAGAAGGGTGGGCTCCTTAAGGTACATACCTTTCCTTTCAATTGTCTCTGTCTTTCTCTTATATGAGAATTTAGTAGTCAGGCAATCATCATGGGAATTCAGGAAGAAAACTCTCACCAGAACTCATTTATGATGGTAGTTTTATCTTGCATTTCCAGCCTTTATAGATGTGTCATGGTAATAGGAGCTGAGATACTGATTTTAGTCCAAAAAAAGCCAGGTTCTAATGTGGCAAATGCCTGAATATGTAAAACCAGTTTTGAAATTTGACAATGGGTAGAACTTAGAAAAATGTTGAGGCATGTGATAAAACAGAGATATCAAGGGTGATTCTAGTGAACCCTATGATGGAAAAACAAAAGAATACCCTGTGTTAATAAAGTGAAAAAGAAGTGGAGTGAATTGTGTTCTTGTATTTTATAGAAGTGGGTTATGTGAGTGAAGAAATTAGACATTTAGCTGAGGAGATTTCAAGGCAAAGTACTGGAGGAAGCTCTTACTGATTGCTCATCTGAAAACAAAAAGAATGAATTTAATCAAAGAAGGGAGTGATAGCTGAAGAAAAACATAATATGAAGATTTAAAAATCTTCAGTTTATGCTTATTTTAAAAGTCAAGAAAGCATGGCTGAACAGGCAGTTAGGACAGAATCCACCTTAGCAGAATCCAGGAGTAATGTTAGAAGTATTGCAATAGTTTCAGGCAGTTTGAATGAAAGGGGAATGGAACTGTATAGGAACATGATTGGGCCAAACTGACCAAAATAGGGGAATGGGGCAGGGGATGTGAGGGTGGGACTGGGAGGAGAGGAGGGAAGGGATGGCAATTAGGCTGTAAAGTGAATAAAAAACACCTGGCATCTATGGTTCTTGGCACCTGCAACTCTGTTGCACCCACAGTTCCTACCCTTTGTGTGCTGTCCACATTTTGTCATGAATCCTTCTTTAGTATGTGTCAGTTTGAGGACTATCTGTTTCCCGTGGAAGAGACAGAATGTAATGGATAGTTTTGAACAAGTGAAAAAACTAACAAAAACAAACAGATTTTTTAAAGGGCAAAAGTGATGTATCACAGATTTACACTCAATTCTATAGATGTCACAACATGTCCAGTGAGAACAAACAGCTGTAGTAATTCTAACCCTTAAGGATCAAGAGGATTATTAGAGACCTCAAAGACTGGGACAAGTCCAGGTAGGCTGCCCACCCACCAAACTCTCCAACTCTCTGTCTCTACCTACCCTATCCCTAGTCCTCCACACTCCTAATGAGCATACCTCCAACCCCCAACTGGGCAGAGACCCCCTGCTATACCAGAGACTAGCCTATAGCTAAGACTCCCAGCTCTACTAGAGACCTTGCAGGCTGGGAGAAGCCCAGGTTGTTGCGTTTCCTAAAATTTGCAGTCTCTCATTATCTCAGCATGCCCCCACCGCATTCCCACTTCTCTCCTATTTCCTGAGTCTCAGCCAACAACATGGGCGTTGACTCCCCACTCTACTAGAGACCTCACAGACAGGGAGAAGTCTAGGTCATATGTTTGCCAGCCATACTCCCCCCCTCTCTCTCACAATTTTGGCATCCTCCTACCATATCTCCAAGTCTTTCAAGTAGCCTTATTCCAATCTCCAACTGGGGCAGAGACTTCCTACCTTACTGGAGACACAGCAGACTAAGACAAGTCCAGGTAAGCTGCTTCCTGACCAGCCTCCTCCCCCTCTCCCTCACTATTGCAGCCACCTCCTATCCTATCGCCAGTCCTGAACCCTCCTAATCACCTTTCCACAGCCTCAAACTGGTGCCCAGTCTACCTGCTTAGGCCACATAGATCAAAGAGGAAACAGAAACCAAAGAAGAAAACACCCATCCAACAAAGACAAATTCAGAAATTGGTTCCTAGACCTTTAATTACTCAGTTCCCTGATGTCTAGAAACCAGCATAAAAACACAAGCAACAATAGTCAAGGCATAATGTCACTACCAGCTTTCTTACTGCAGTAATTTCTGAATATTCCAACACAACAGAAGCATAAAAATGACCTCAAAACTAACTTTATGAAGATTATTGAGATACTGAAGGAGAAATGAATAAATTTCTTAAGGAAATTTAGGAAAGCAAAAACAAACAATTGGAGGAAATAAATAAATCCCTTGAAGAATATCAAGAAACTGAGTGAGCTATTCCAGAAGCAGAAAGACACACACGGTATATACTCACTCATATAGACATATAATATAGGATAAACCTACTAAAATCTGTACACCTAAAGAAACTAATCTAGAGGGAGGACTTTGGCTAAAATGTTCAATCCCCATCCCAAAAGGCAAAGAGGATGGACATCAGAAGAAGAAGAAAATAGGAAACAAGTTAGGAGCCTCCCACAGAGGGCCTCTGAAAGGCTCTGCCCTGCAGACTATCAAAACAGATCCTGAGACTTATGGCCAACTGTTGGGCAGAGTGCATGGAATCTTAGGAAAGAAGTGGGAAATAGTAAGATCTGGAAAGGACAGGAGGTCCACAAGGAGAACAACAGAACCAAAAAATTTGAACACAGAGGTCTCTCCTGAGACTCATACTCCAACCAAGTACCATGCATGGAGATAACCTAGAACCCCTGCACAGATGTAGCCCATGGCAGTTCAGTGTCCAAGTGGATTCCATAGTAATGGGAACAGGGACTGTCTCTGACATGAACTGATTGGCCTGTTCTTTGATCACCTCCCCCTGAGGGGGGAGCAGCCTTACCAGGCCACAGAGGAAGACAGTGCAGCTGCTCCTGATGAGATCTGATAGACTAGGATCAGGAGGAAGGAGAGGAAGACCTCCCCTATCAGTGGACTTGGGGAGGGGCATGCATGGAAAAGGGGAGAGAAGGTGGGATTGGGAGGGGAGGAGGGAGGGGTATATGGGGGATAAAAAGTGAATATAGTGTAATTAATAAAAATTAAAATAAAAATATTAAAAAAAGAATAATAGAAACGGAAGAAGGAGGAGAATTCCAGGTCAAAGTCTCAGAAATTATTTTCACCAAAACCTAGCCTAAAGAAAAAGATGTCTTTAAAAGTACAAAGTTACAGAACACCAAATAGATGGGAGTAGAAAAGGAAGTCTCTTTGGTACATCGAAACACTACACATTTAGAACAAAGAAAGAATACAAAAGGCCATAAGGAAAAGGGGGCAAATAACATTTAAAGGCAGACCTATTAGAATTACACCCGGCTTCTCAATAGAAACTCTAAAAGCCAGAATGGCCCGGACAGATGTCCTGCAGACTCTAAGAGAATACAAACGCCAGCCCAGACTATTGTACAAAGCAAAACTTTCAATAACCATAGAAGAAAAAAACAAGATATTCCACGACAAAACCAAATTTAAACTCCTATGCAAGGAGATTAACTATTTTCATGAAAACACAGAAAATAAATAATCTCACACCAGAAAAACTAAGAGAAGAAAACACACACACACACACACACACACACACACACACACACACTAGCAACAGCAACAACAAAATAACAGGAATGAACAATCATAGGTAATCAATATTTCTCAATATGAATGAAATTTATTCCAAATAAAAAGACACACATTAACAGAATGAATTCAAAAGCAGGTTCTGTTCTTTGACTGCATACAAAAAACACATCTCAACCTCAAAGATAGACATTACCTAAGAGTTGAGGGTTGGAGAAAGGTTTTTCAAGCAGATAGACCCAAGAAATTAGCTGGTGGGCTGGAGAGGTTAAGAGCATTGACTGCTCTTCCAGAGGCCCTGAGTTCAATTCCTGCAACCACATGGTGATGGCTCACAACTATCTATAATGAGATCTGGTGCCTTCTTCTGGCCTGCAAGCATACATTGTATACATAATAAATAAATAAACAAACAAATAAATATATAGATAAATAAATAAATATTAAAAAAAAAGAAGTTAGCTGGTGTAGCCATTCTAATACCTAACTGTTATGACTATTTCTAAATTTTATTTTATTTGGGGTTCCTTAAAGCCTCTCTCTTCCAATACCCCAACCCCAGGTAGAAGAGACAAGATTAGGGGGAGAGGAGGCATAGACCCCTTTACTTCTCCCAGATATTTAGGGTCGATGGGTTCTTTGGGGCAAGCAGCCTCCTCTGTCTTTTTCCTCCAAGCTGCTGCTTTGAAACGTTTCTCTTCATCTGTCTCCAAGTCACCACACCATCCATCTCTGGTCTCTCCAAACTCCTACTTGCCACACATGACACTTTCTCAGTATAGGCTCTCCTATTTATGTCCTTCAGAGTCCTAGACCATGAGACCCTCCACCTAGCATGAGGTAGGCCATTACCAGCTGGCAAAGACCATACCCTGAAGGAGACAATAATCAGCTGTGGACAAACTAAAGCCCAAACTAAAATTCCACACTTGGGACTAAAACAAAAATGTATTTACATAACATACTGAGTTTTTAAAGAAACCAAAACTCCCATGACATATCCCGATTTTTGTTTAAAAATAGCTTTTCTCTCACGTTAATAAATTATATACAATAAGAATGATTATGAGAATTATCAGGTAGGAATTACACTTACAATGTCCAGTCCATTCATATTTGGCATCCTTAAAAAAAGAATTTTATTATCTATCCTATCCTGGTGAGTCCTAAATTCTATACCTAAATCACTTTCTTATATTTTGTATCTATCAACCTAAAAATATCTATCTGGATCTTAAAACATCTTTTTAGACCTAAAACATTGTCTTAGTTCCATAACAACTAAACTTAATTGTAGTAAGACTATGACTATCTAGTCTTCAACCCCATCAGAGACCTTAGAAGGAAATAATGTTACCTAAGTATATAGGAAGCACAGAGTGAGCAGCTTCTAGAACTACAGAAATGACAGAGACAGTTGACTGCCTGGACAGTCACCAGAGGTTCCTCTGTGTTGTTGGGGCATCCAATCTTCAAGCAGATAGACCCAAGACATTTGCCTACTAGCTCAAAATATCTGACAGGATTTTCTGTGAAGCAGGAAATTTGAAGGACTGACCACTTATTCTCTGAATAGTTGGACAGTCAATTTCTCAGCGTCCTGGGTGTTCACAGTTTCAACAGACAGCCTGCTGTCAGTAGTTAAAGACAGTTTTTTTCTCCAGTGGCTATCTTGCCACATTTGTTTCTTTGATGCCCACCATCTTCTTTGAAGTAGATTAGAGGTGCTACCAGGAGCAAATGTGTCTCTCTGTAGAAAAGCCTTTTATTTTTATTTTTCACATATATATATACTTTTTTATAACAGTACAATTTATTCATTTTGTATACTTGCTGTAGCCCTTCCCTCATATTAAAATATCTTTAAATGCCATATTATGTAGGTCTTTGAAGTGTTTGAAAGCCACCTAATTATCTACCATTATATACTGCATAATCATATCTATCTATCTGTTTATCTATCTATCTCTATATCTAGCAATGTTTCTTAAAGCTTATTTCTGTAATTAACTAAATTGGCATCTAACAATACTACAAGTAGGATTATTTATAGGTGACTACTAATTTGCATCTCCAATCATTTTGAACAGTTTGCAACAGTTAGCTTTCATAAGACTAGAACTTTATATCACATTTTCAAATAAGTTGCATATGTCCAATACATTAGGCAAAAGTTGAACAAAACAATCTTAAATTTTTATCAATATACAAAAATCCATACCAATACAAAATCTTTGAGATTAGTAGATTCAATAATCTATACATTCAATAATTTATCAGATAAAATCTATGAAATTTTCTTATAATTGTATGTCACTCCTTTTTCTTTTTTCATTTCCCTTTATTTCTCCTTTCCCCTAAAACTAGCTAGGAGAGAAAGATAAGACAAAAAGAAGGATAGAGGAGAAAAAGACATCCTTGATTCTAAATTTTACTTTGTTTCCTTCCTTGCCATGACTAATCCATAACCTTCCAAATGACAAAAACTCCCACACCACTTTTTGGAAATGGGGGTGTCATTCTCATAAAATTACTTCTTGCTGCCTGGGAATAAAAACTTTTTGGGTACCCTTAAAAAATTAGAGCATTGGCCAAGCACTGGGATATCTAGCTATACCTTTTTTTTGTCCAGTCTCTGTGTTTTTTATTTCATCTTTTTTCTGTGTTTTCTGTCCAGTCTCTGTGGTATTGATCATTTGGGCAAGCCCTTGTGAATTTAACCTGGATATAGATTCTTTTTTTTTCCTGATTCTTTTTCATTTATTTTTTTCTTTATTAATTATACTTTATTCACTTTGTATCCCCCCCATGGTTCCCTCCCTCCTCCCATCCCAATCCCTCCCTTCCTCCACCCTCTGCATGCCAGCCCCTCCCCAAGTCCACTGATAAGGGAAGACTTCTTTTCCTTCCTTCTGATCCTAGTCAATTAGGTCTCATCAGGAGTGGCTGCATTGTCTTCTTGTGTGGCCTGGTAATACTGCTTCCCCCTCAGGGGGAGGTAATTAAAGGCCAATCAGTTCATGTCAGAGACAGTCCCTGTTCCAATTCAATGGAACCCACTTGGATACTGAACTGCCATGGGCTATATCTGTGTAGGGGTCTTAGGTTATCTCCATGCATAGTCCTTGCTTGGAGTATCAGTCTCAGGAAAGACCCCTGTGCTCAAATTTTTTGGTTCTGTTGCTCTCCTTGTGGAGTTCCTGTCCTCTCCAGATCTTACTATTTCCCACTTTTTCCTAAGATTCCCTGTACTCTGCCCAAAGGTTGCTCATAAGTCTCAGCATCTACATTGATAGTCTGCAGGGCATACCTTTTCAGAGGTCGTCTGTGTCAGGCTCCTGACTTGCTCCCTCTTTTCTTCTTCTTCTGATGTCTAGCCTCCTTGCCTTTCTGTACAACCACTCTGGAAAGCAATCTGGCGCTTTCTCAGTCAACTAGGGATAGTGATTCCTCAAGATCCAGCTATACCACTCCTAGGCATATATCCAAAAGTTTCTCAAGTACACAATAAGGATATTTGCTCAACCATGTTTGTAGCAGCCTTATTTGTAATAGCCAGAAGCTGGAAACAGCCCAGATGCCCCTCAATGGAGGAATGGATATACAAATTGTGGTATATCTACACAATGGAATATTACTCAGCAATAAAAAAACAAGGAAATCATGAAATTTGCAGGTAAATGGTGGGATCTGGAAAAGATCATCCCGAGTGAGCTATCCCAGAAGCAGAAAGATGCACACGGTATATACTCACTCATATAGACATATAATATAGGCTAAACCTACTAAAATCTGTACACCTAAAGAAACTAATTAAGAGGGAGGACTCTTGCTAAAATGCTCAATTCCTATCCAGAAAGGCAAAGAGGCTAGATATAGATTCTTGAAGGAACAATAACTGAGGCAGTCTGTGAGGCTGAATCACCTGGCCAGCTTTGCTTTATCTTCATTGGTATCTGGTCTTTTGCTCTGTAATGAACAAACTTTTAAAGGTAATATAGGTATATTTCTGCATCCTGAGGACCAGGTAGTCAATAAGATTCATTTGCCATGCAAAGACATTCATGTCTCAGCTAGAAGGAGGTCTTCTCTGGTCAAATCCAATCTTTATAAGTTTTGTTGGTAACCATACATTTTCAGTCCCTGAAGATACATAAGCATAACCATGTCACCATCTCAAAACTATTGCAGTTTTCCATTCTTCTGTCAAAACATCCATATAAAAAGTAGGTTGATTTAGTTCTATAGGTTTTTTTTTTTCTATAACTCAGTGTTTCTCAGCTGCTGTTGGTCCTTTTTCACCAACATTAAGACAATTTAGAGTTAACAAAGCATTATTTAGCCTATCCCTGTGGGGTCTTTACTCTCTTTTTTTGTTTAATAAACATCTCTTTTAAAGTACTATTAGCTATTTCTACAACAGCTGGTCCTGAAGAATTGTGTGGTATACCACTATATGCTTTATTTTATAAAATGTAAAGAATTCTTCATCTTACTGGATACATATGCATAAGCATTATCAATCTTAATTTGTACAGCTGTCCCCATAATTGCCACTATTTCCAATAAATGTGTAATTACACAATCAGCCTTTTCAGAACTTAAAGCGGTTGACCATTGACAACCTGAACATGTGTCTATGCTACGGTGTACACACCTTTGTTTTCCCAATTCTGCAAAATGAAGCATCCATCTGTGAGATTTCATTTCTTTTGGTACCACTAGGACTATTTTTGGTGGGTAATGAAGTTTAGTTATACAGAGAACAAGTAGGACATTTTCTTTTAATTTTCTTGATTGTTGCCAAATGGTAGAATATTTTTTCTTTAAACTGTTAACATGGTGTTTTTTTTTTATGAAATTTTCAGGTTTCTGATGCATTTCCATTAGTAATTTGTCAGTTTTCTCATTTCTTTGTGCCAGAGGACCTGGCAAACCTGTATGAGATTGAATAGGAGTAATATATAATGGATAGTGTCTACTTCTGATGGTCTGTTGCAATTCCATAAATAACAAAGGTAATTCTGAATTATCAAGAATAAATTCAGCACTTTCTACATGCAAAACTACTCTTTCTGCATATTGAGAATCAGTAATTACATCAGGAGATTCAGGAAAATCTAATAACACTATAAGAATTGAATACAATTCTTATTTCTGAACTGAAGAATATGGGATTTGGATAATCTTGTTTATATTGTCTGATTTATAACCTGCCATTCTCATCTTGTTTGTATCAGTATAGAACTTTGGTGCCTCTGGAATTGGTGATCTCTTTATAATATGTGGAAGAATTAAATTAATTCTTTCTATAAACTGAATATGTTTGCTTTTAGGATATCTGCTATTACTTTCTCCCAAGTAGTTATTATTTTTTGCCAATTATTCATTGATTACCAACAATGACATAATCTCATTATTATTATTAAGAGGCACTACAATTTCGAGTAGATCTGTTCCTGACAATTGATGTAGTCTTAGTCTACCTTTTATGATTAATTCAGAAATATTTCATAGTTATGTCTTTAATTTTTTACTTTGTTCATGTGCTAAAAAAATCCGTTCCATAATGCTATCTTCCCTTTGCATAAAGAGCCCCCGTAGGAGAATGAATTGAAGGCAAAATGACCAAAATACAATCAAGTTTAGAAGCAATTCAATTCATATATGCATCTTACAGTCTTTGTTCTAACAGAGTTAACTTTTTCTGCTTTAGTGTTAAAGATCTTGCACTGCTTAAATCTGAATTTCCTTGTAATGTTTGAAACAAACTACTTAACTCATAAGTACTTAATCCAGTTGTAGGTCTCAGCCATTTAATATCTCCCATTAATTTTTGAAAATCATTAAGTGTTTGCTATTGACCCTACAGGTCAAATTTTGTAGTCAAATTTTTGTCGACTTATTTTATAACCCAGATAGTTAATAGAATCTCCTCTCTGTATTTTTCTGGAACAGTCTGTAACCACCAGCATGGCACAATATTCCGTGTTCCCTAAAACATTTTCTCTAAAGCATCATCATAAGAATCAGCCAACATTACATCATTCATGTAATAATAAATAATAGATTGACTGAGATTGCCTGCCAATTATTTCTAGCAGATTTTGTGCAAAATATTTACAAAAAGTTGGATTGTTTAACATTCCCTGTGGAAGCACCCTCCAGTTGTATCTTTTTAAAGTACCTACTTTTAACAATAAAAATAAAAGCAAACCTTTTCTTATCCTACTCATGCAAGGGTATTGTAAAAAAAAAAATGTCTTTTAAGTCAATTACTATTATAGGCCATGACTTAGGTAACAAAGAAGGTAAAGGAATTCCAGGTTGCACAGGACCAGTTAGTTGAATTACACTATTCACTGCTCTTAAATCTGTTACTATCTTCTATTTTCCTGATTTATTTTTTTACAACAAACACAGGGGAATTTCATGGGCTGGTAGACTGTTCTGTATGTTGAACTGCTTTTGTATCCATTGTTCAAGTGCCTGCAATTTTTCTTGTGTTATGTTTCACTGCTCTCGCCACACAGGTCTTTTGGATATTCATTTTAAAGGTAGGGCTGGTTGGTGTTGGTATTTCAACAGTGGATCTTCTTATAAATTTGGAAACTCAATCTCTGTGATGTCCTGTGTTTGGACAGTGGCATAGCTTGTGATTATTCTTGATTATATGTATCAACATCTTCAGAGCATCTACCATTTTACCCCTAGTTTCATCATTGGCTGTCTCTGGGGTTGTAGGACCATAAACACCAGTGGTTATTTTTCAATATTTAACCTTTGGAGATAGTGTAAGAGATGTACCAGTGGCCATATCCAAAGCCCCACTACCTTCAGTAGTATGCGTGAGATCAGCAATATTTACTTTTGATCTTCCTGCCTTCATGTCCTGGATGACTGAAGGAAAACGGCTACTTTTTGCTATGGCTTTGTTCTTCCACCACAATAACCATTGTAACTGCTGACCACCTTCTAGGACACCTAACATCAATCTCTTCTAATCTTGGAGAATAAATCTGTTTTGTATAGCCTAGTTACTTAATATTTGTTTAATGAAAGATGAATACATTCCATACCATATAACACAGTCTTTTAAATGCTTTAAATCTAGTATTTCTTCTAAATGCTATGTCATTCTAAATGATGGCATGTCTTCTCATCATAATCCTCACCACCATCATTACCAGGTATATACCATACAAATACTGGGAAGGTGGATGGTACCTGTGTAGTCCCAGGCAATTCCTCTAGTGGTGCACTGGGCTCCAGAGCTCTATTGGCTTGTACAGATTTTTTTTCCCAGTCTCCTGTCACACACAGTTGCTCTGAACACCTGGCGGTGCATGGAGCAGGGCAGGGTGGCAAGAGCAATGAAAGATCGGGTAGGTGGCTGGTTGGTAGGGGGAGAGCTTTTTTTTTTTTTTTTAAATTCAACATATTTATTAGATTATATTGATGAATTGATTTGAATTGTTCACTGAAGCAGAAAGCCAAGACAATAACATCAAATGAATGCGCAATATACTGAGATATGTACCTGTTTTCTTTTTTTTTTTTTTATCAGTTACATTTTATTAACTCTGTATCCCAGCCGTGTCCCGATCCCTCATTCCCTCCCAGTCCCTCCCTCCCTCCCTCATCTCCACCGTGCCCCTTTCCAAGTCCACTGATGGGGGGGACCTCCTCCCCATTCATCTGATCCTGTTTTATCAGGTATCTTCAGGACTGGCTGCAAAGCCCTCCTCTGTGGCCTAACAGGACTGTTCCTCCCTTCGGGGGTGGGGAGACCAAAGAGCCAGTCATCGAGTTCCTGTTAGAAATAGTCCCTGTTCCCCTCACTTTGGGAAACCAATTGGTTACTGAGCTACCACAGGCTACATCTGAGTGGAGGTTCTAGGTTATATCCATACATGGTTCTTGGTTGAATGTCAGTCTCAGAAAAGACCCTGTGCCCAGATATATTTGGTCCTTGTGGAGCTCCTATCCTTTCCCCATCAGACTAACTCCCCTTCTTTCTTATGATTCCCTGTACTCTGCCAAAGGTTTGGTCATGAGTCTTTGCTTTGAAAACACTGCTAGTTAGAGTCTTTCAGATGCGCTCAGTAGACTCCTGTCATACGTTCAATGCACATCCCATCTGTCTTTCTAAATGAGGATTGATCATCTTACCCCATGTCCGCTCAAGAAAAGATCATTCTGAGTGAAATATCCCAGAAGGAGAAAGACAAACATGGGATATACTCACTTATATAGACCTATAAGATATGATAAACATAATGAAATCTATACACCTAAAAAAGATAATCAATTGAGCTTTTGTTTTTACATTCCAGGTTTGAACACTTTTTTCTCCTTTTATCAGCAGTGGTATTTGCTTCCCAAAGTTTTTTAATCTCTATTTGCAAACTCTCTTGTTGTACCACTAACTCTGCAATCCTTTCGAAAACAAGAGAATTGAATAACACTTCTGTTTTTTTTATCTGATCCACTTTTTTTCTCAAACCTCTTTATATCCACTCCTAACTTTTCTACACTTAGTAATTTACACTTAGTAAATCCAATCTTTTTTAAAAAATAGAATATAGGAAGAAGACAAAGCAAAAACAGAAAATCCCAAATGGAGAAACGAAGGAGAGATCCCAACGGCAGCAGCTGCTATAAACATTTTGCTGACATCTTGAAACAGTACATTCATTCCTTCTTAACTTGCCGTTTTCTGTAAGGCTCTAGAAACTGTTCCCATTATTCCTAAGCCATGTCAGGGTGTCACTTGTTAGCTCCTTTTATCTATTTTAATTGGTTTCTTACCAACCACTTTGAGTGCCACCTGTTTCGTTCATTTTAAAACTGTATTTTATTTGGGGTGCCATAAAGCCTCTCCCTTTCAACCTTCCAACTCTAGGTAGGAGAGAGAAGGCTAGTGATGAGGGGGCACAGACACATTTACACTTCTTCCAGATGTTTAGGGTCAATGGGTTCTTTAGGGGCTATACTAACGCTCCTTTAACAACAAACACAGCAAGCAGTCTCCTCTTTCTCTTCCAAGTCACCTCATTGAAATTTTCTCTTCATCTGTCTCCAAGATGCCATACTGTCTCTCTCTGGTTTCTCCCACCTGCCACTGGCCACATGCCACACTTTCTCTCCCTGGGCTCTCCTGTTTATATCTTTCAGAGTCCTAGACCATGCATCTCTCCATGTTGCACAAGACAGGTCATTACCAGCTGGCAAAGGCCATTCCCCACCAGAGGCAATTATGAACTGTAGACAAACTAAAGCCCAAACTAAAATTCCACAATTGGGATTAAAACAAAAACATATTTACATAATATAACTGAGTTTTTGAAGAAATCCAAACTTCCATTACACCTAACAAAATAGCCTTCCAACCAAAATTAATCAAAAGGGTTGGAGGACATTTCATACTCACAAAAGGAAAAATCCATCAAGATGACAAGTCAATTCTTAACATCTATGTCCCAAACACAAAGGCACCCACCTTCGTAAAAGGAACATTTCTAAGGTTTAAATCATACATCGAATGTCATATATTACTACCAGGAGACTTTGATATCCCATTCTCACTCACAGACAGATCATCCAGGCAAAAACTGAACAGAGAAACAATGGAGCTAACTGACACCATGACTCAAGCACATCTAACATATCTACAGAACATCTCACCCAAACGAAGAAGCATACACCCTTTTCTCAGCACCTCATGGGACTTTCTCCAAAACTGTCACAAAGCAAATGTCAACAGATACAAAAAAAAAAAAATGAAGTAACCCCACAAATTCTATTAGACCACTACCGACTAAAGCTGGATTTCAATGGCAACAGAAACAAGAGAAAGCCTACAAACTCATGGAAACTAAACAAATTTCTACTGAAGGACTATTGTGAAAATGAATACACAGCATACCAAATCTTACAGAATGAATTGAAAACAGTGCTAAGAGGAAATTTTATAGTACTAAGTACCTTCATAAAAAAATTAGAGAGGCCCCATACTAGTTAACTTAACAGTACACCTGAAAGCTCTAGAACAAAAAGAAGCAAACACAGCCAAGAATGCCATCTACCTAAGAGTGAACGGCAGGAAATAATCAAACTCAGGGCTGAAATCAACAAAACAGAAACAACCAGAACAATACAAAGAATCAATGAAACAAAGAGTTGTTTCTGCAAGAAAATCAGCAAGATAGACAAAACCTAATCCAAACTAACTAAAAGACATAGACTATCCAAATTAACAAAATCATAAATAAAAAGGCAGACATAAACACAGACACGGAGGAAATCCAAAGAATCATTACGTCACACTTTGAAAACCTGTACTACACAAATTGGAAAACCTGAAAGAAATGGATTATTTTGTTTTAATAAATACCAGTTACCAAAGCTAAATCAAGATCAAACAGGCAATTTAAATAGAGTTATAACCCCTACAGAAAGAGAAACAGTCATTAAAATTATCCCAACCAAAACAAATCTAGGGACAGATGGTTTTAGTGCAGAATTCTACCAGATTTTTGAAGAACAGCGAATAACCATACTCCTCAAATCATTCCATAAAATAAAAAGAGAAGGAACATTGCCAAATTTATTTTGTGAGGCCACGGTCACCCTGATACACAAACTACACAAAGACTCAACCAAGAAAGAGAATAACAGACCAATTTCCCTAATGAAAATAAATACAAAGATACTCAATAAAATACAAACTGAATCCAAGGACACATTAAAAACATCATCCACCACAAATAAGTAGGCTTCATCCGAGAGAAGCAGGGATGCTTCAACATAAAAAATCTGTCAATATAATCCACCATATAAGCAAACTGAGGAAAAAAACCCACATGATCATCCTATTGGATGTGGAAATAGCCTGTGACAAAATCCTATACCGGTTTCATGATAAAAGTCTGGGAGAGAACAGGGATACAAGGGACACACCTAAACATAATAAATTAAATGTACAGCAAACCAATAGTCAACATCAAATTAATGTAGAAAAACTCAAAACAATTCCACTAAAATCAGGAACAAGACAAGGCTGTCCATTCTCTTCATATTTATTCAATGTAGTACTTGAAGTTCTAGCTGAAGTAATCAGACCACTGAAAAAGATCAAGGGGATACAAACGGGAAAGGAAGACATCAAAGTATTTGCAGATGATATGATAGTATATATAAGTGACCCCAAAAATTTTATGAGAGAACTCCTATAGCTGATAAACACCTTCAGTGAAGTGGCTGGATATAATATTAATTCAAACAAAACAAACAAAACAAAACAAACCCCTGTATCCCTCTTATATACAAATAACAAATGGACTCAGAAAGAAATTAGGGAAATAACACCCTTTATAATAGCCACGAGTAATATATAATCCCATACACTAAAAAAAAATCTAGACATGTCACCATCCCTGATTGCAAGCTACACTGCAGGGTTGGAGTAATAAAAACCACATGGTATTGGCATAAAAACAGACAAGCTGATCAGTGGAATTGAACTGATCACCCAGATATAAATCTACATACTTCCAGGCACCTGATTATTTTTATAACAAAGCCAAACTTACGCAATGGAAAAAAGAAATCCCCCTCAACAAATGGTGGTGGTCTAAGTGGATGCATGCATGTGGAAGAATGCAGATAGATCCATATCTACCACCCTGCACAAAACTAAAGTCCAAGTGGCTGAGGTCTAAAGACCTCAACATAAAACCAGATACACTGAACCTAAGAGAAGAGAAAGTAGGAAATAACCTTGAATATATTGGTGCATGAGACATTTCCCCCGAACAGAATACAATAATGCAGGAATTAAGATTAACAATTAATAAATGGGACCTCATGACAGTGTCAAAAAGACAAAACAGCAGCCTACAAAATGGGAAAATATCTTTACTAACCCTACTTTAAACAGAAGGCTGATATACAAAATATATAAAGAACTCAAGAAAGTAGTTATCAACAATCCTAATCATCCAATTAAAAAATAGTGTACAGAGCTAAACAGAGATTCTCAATAGAGGAATCTCAAATGGCCAAGAAGCATTTGAAGACATTTTCAACATCCTTAGCTATCAGGGAAATGCAAATCAAAATGACTCTGAGATTCCATTTTACACCTGTGAGATCACCAGGGAGCCTGCATTAGTCTGACCTAGGTCTTCTGCGTGTTTGTTATGGTTCTATAGCTTGGTAGTTTTGTGTGACTCCTAGCAGAGGGAGCAGGGGGCTGTTTCTGATGCTTTTACCTGTTTTTGGAACCCTTGTTCTCCTCCTGGGTTGTCACATTTAATATGGTCCTGCCTGGCTAAGAGGTGATCATTTCAAGTCTCCACGACTCCTGCTGCCTCATTAGGGGCAGCCCTCAGAATGACTAAGATCAAAAACACAAGTGACAGAACATGCTGGAGAGGATGTGGAGAAAGGAGAGCCTTCCTCCGTTGCTGGTGGGAGTTCAAACTTGTACAACCACTTTGGAAATCAATCTGGCACTTGCTCAGACAATTGGGAATAGTGCCACCCCAAAACCCAGCTATACCGCTCCTGGGAATATACCCAAAAGATGTTCCACCATACAACAAAAACATTTGCTCAACTATGTTTATAGTGGCTTTATTGGTAATAGCCAGAAACTGGAAACAACCTGGGTGTTCTTAAACCAAAGAATGGATAAAACAATTGTGATACATTTACACAATGGAATACAACTCAGTTATTAAATATAAGGAAATCATGAAATTTGCAGGCAAATGGATGAAAATAGAAAAGATCATCCTGAGTGAGGTCACCCAGACTCAGAAAGACACACATGGTATGTACTCACTTATAAGCAGATATTAGACCTATAGTACAGGATAATCACACTACAATCCACAGACCCAAAGAAGCTAAGTAACAAGGAGGGCCCGAGGAAGGGTTCTGGAATGTCACTCAGAAGGGGAAATAGAATAGACAGCAGAAGTGGATGAAGAGAGGGAACTGGGCAGGAGATGGAATGAGGAAGGAAACAAGGGTGGGGATCAGATGTGGGGAGAATGGAGTGGGACGTGAGAAGGCTGGGAAGAAAAATGGAAACTGAGGCAGAGACTCCTCTTTGGCAAGCTGGAGGCCTGGGACAGGGTAGGCTCCTGGGAGGATATCGATATGATTCCAGCTGAGATTCCTAACAGGGCAGCGGGAGTCATGGAGACTAAAGTGACCACACCTCTTAGCCAGGCAGGACCAGAAGAGGGAGGGAAACAACAACCCACCAACAAAACCTTTGATCCAAAAATTACCCTGCCTACAAGAAGGGCAGGGATAAAGAGGGAACAGAGATTGAGCGAAAGTCCAACCAATGATTGGCCCAACCTGAGACCCACTCCACGATAGAGAGCCAGCCCCTGGCACTATTAATGATGCTCTGCTCTGCTGACAAACAGGAGCCTAATTTGACTGTTGTCTGGGAAGCTCCATCCAGCAGCAGATCTAGACAGATGCTAGAATTTATAGCCAAGCATGGGGTGAAATTAGAGGTCTTGTGGGAGTGCTGGGGGGAAATGGAAGGATCTGGAGGGGATAGAAACCCCACAAGAAGACAAACAGAGACAACTAACCCAGTCTCATGGGGGCTTACAAAGATTGAGACATCAAATAAAAAGCATGCATGATCTGGACCTACCTCCTACGTATGTGTGGCAATTGGGTGGCTTGGTCTTCAGGTGGGTTGCCCGGCAACTGGAGTGGAGGGCTGTTTCTAACAAGGGCTCTATTGTCTGCTTTTGAATTACTTCCCATTCAGGGCTGCCATGTCTGGCCTCAGTGGATGAGGGTATGCCCAGTCCTTATGTGACTTGATGTGCAGGGGAGGGTTGATATCGGGGGGTGGGGAGACTTCTTTTCTGGGGGGAAAGGAGGAGGAGAAAGGGAAAGAGAGGGAGAAAAACTTGGAGGAGAGGATAGAGGGAGCACTCTTGGTATATAAAGTAAATAAACATAAATAAAATGAAAATTTAAAACTAAAAAACAAAATAAAATCAGGTATTGGTCCTACCGAACAAGTTACAGCATTTAAAAAACAACAACAAAAACAAAACAAACAAACAAACAAAAACCCAAAAAACCTTCTTGTTTTGTAATGGAAAGATACTCTTTCACTCCAAAGAGAACAGATCTAATTGTAATGTATTTATTTATTTGTGTGTGTTTGTTACTTTGTTTGTATCTTTCTCTATGTGTGTGTTTGTGTATGTTTGAGTGTATGTCTGTATGTTCGTCTGTGTACAAACATGTGTGTCTCTGTGTGTTTGTGTGTGTTATATCTCTACTCTTAATTTGCTTCTTGTACTTAAAAAATGGTTTTGGTAATTTCATACATCAATACAATATAGGTATATCGTATCTATTTCCCTTCTTTGCCAGCTTCCTATTTCTCTTTTTTAATTTTAATTTTTATATTACTCACAGGTTATTTACTTTGTATCCCAGCTGTAGCCCCCTCTCTCATTTCCTCCCAATTCCACCCTTTCTCCCTCATCTCCTCCCTGCCCTTTTCCAAGTCCACTGATAGGGGAGGACCTCCTCCCCTTACATCTGACCCTAGCTTATCAGGTATGGAGTTTCACAAGGACAAAATATATCAGGGCACAGGGGCCCTCTATGAGACTGTTTCTCCAACCAAGGACCATGTATGGATATAAATTAGAACCCATGCTCGGTTGTAGCCCATGGTAGCTCAGTAACCAAGTGGGTTTTTCCTAATAAGGGGAACAGGAACTATTTCTGACATGAATGCAACAACTGACTCTTTTACCTCCCCCAACCCCCCACCAAGGGAGGAACAGACTTGCTAGGCCACAGAGGAGGATATGGCAGCCAGTCTTGAAGATACCTATTTCTCTTTCAACTATATGTATTTATAAATTTTTGTCAATAGTCTAATTATAGAAATGTTCTTTAGATGAGCTAGTAGAAACATACTGTGTTCTTGTTCACAGACACATTTATAACAGAAAGCCCCCGAGTGCAACAGCACAAATAATTATGACAAAAACGAGAGAAAAACAATGTAGGTTCTCACTTTGTCTCGGGGAGGAATAAGAAACATGTTGAATGACATTTTTGGTCAGTATTTTTCTTAACCATTTGAGACAGTGAGATGGTTCCATGAATCTCTGTGCTAACCTGGTGGAGGGATCATTATGAGTTCAGTCTCACTAGAATGAGTTCTGAAGGAAACTAACATGCTCAGAGTTTGTCTTCACACCCAATCATATAGCAAAATGTAAGCCATGGCTGTGCACCACAGGGTGGTGTTAAGGCAACTGTTTGAACTTTCCCAATAGCGTAGATCTTATTTTCACTTGTTTCCACAGGTGTCAGCACCACACAAAATTATTTACAGCTAACGCTGACTCTCAATGCTCATTTTATTTGTTTCAGTGATATGACTTCATTAGGAAAATTACACTTTAAAGCCAAGGTAAATTTAAGCAAAATATTATTTCAGTTGGGTGGTATTATCAGTGTTAGCTAAGATTTTTGCCTTTCTCCTTCTTTCATAAGAGCATTATCAACATTCTTGTTGGTGAGTGAATAACCCTATTTTATTAGGAAAAATGAGGTAGAGAAAATAATAACAAGTACATGACTATCTTTTGAAATTTGCCATTATAAATGTTATCAACAATAATGATAATAGTGAAAAAGAACATTTACTCATCAAAATGAAATTAATATTATATAAATGTGTAGCAAATACGTTTAACTTTGTGTATTTGGGGTAGAAGAAATGGCCCATGTAAGAGCAGTTGCTGTTTTCCAGAAGACCTGAGTTCAGTTCCCAGCGTCCATGCCAGGCAGCTCATTACTACCTGTAATTCTAGCTCCAGGTGATCCAGGGCCATCTTCTGACCTTCTAAGGCACCTTCATACACAAGATATACAATCACATTAATGCATGTACACAGACAGACACGTACACACATACAATAAATCTGTAAAAATGTATATATTTGTAGCCATTGAATTTTTTACTTGCACTAAAATTCATAAAGCATGTAATCTTAAAAAATAATACATATGTAAATCAATAAAGTAAAAAAGATAAGTCAGTGACTAAATAAAGAATTGGAGAAATAGGAAACTGACTTGTTTTGTGGTGCTGGGAATTGAACTTAGGACTTTATACAAGCTAATTGGGTGCTCTACCCCTGAGCTACATTTTCAGTGGAAGTTCTGATCTTGAATGCAATAGAGTGAGAAGTAGAAAAAAAAAAGAACATTTGATGGGTATGGAAAGTACAATGAGAGCATCAACTTATGCCTCCTGGGAAAAGAAAATAAAGAGAATTTTTAAAAATGAATTTGAAGCACTAGTGGCAGATTTAAAGATAGTTACGAATACCCAGAAATGAAGGACAATAGTATGGCTATGATAAAAATAAAGAACTTCAGAAAAGAAAACTTGCAAAGAAATATTTAAATAATACTATAGAAAAAGGGTATGTTACTTATAATGATAAATAATGAGACAACAGATGTCATAATAGGCAGCATATATGCCCAGATTTAGTTAAAATGATGTCAATGAAATAAGAGAAAATGATTGCTGCCTTATCCATTTATGATTAGCTAGACTGTTCTAGGAAGGGGAAGAAGAAGTAGAAAGACATTATATATGAGACTAAGGACACAAAGGACTAAGAGATTTCTCTTTTTTAAAAAAATTTATTCACTAATAATTTTCTACATTTATATAATAAATTTTAGTCACTTTCATCCCCTGTGCTGTTTAATTTGACACAAACATAATATGAGGGGAGGAAATAATAAAATAATAATAATAAAAGCCCATAAGGGGAGGAAACCTCAACTGAAATATTGTCTCCAAAATATTTGGCTGTAGATAAGCACATAAGAAATTTTTAGCTCTTGATATGGGAGTGCCCAACCCATTCTGGGTGATGGCACCCATAGGTTACTAGTCCTGGATACTGTAAGAAAGCAGGCGAGCAAGCCTTGGAGAATGGCCCAGCAAGAAGCAATTTTCCATGGTTTCTGCACCAGATCTTACTTCCAGGTTTCTGTCCTGCTTAAGTTCCTGCTTTGACTTCCCTCAGTGATGGATGTTCCATGGATGTGTAAGTGAAATAAACCCTTTCTTCCCCAAGGTGCTTTTGAGCATGTTGATCCACAGCAGAAATAGAAATCCTCACTAAGGCAATCCCCATTCTATCCCTTCATGCTCTTTTTGCTCTTGCTGGTACACGTCTTCAAAACAAGTTTGTTTGTTTGTTTGTTTTTCTTTGTGTGGCTCACTGAGTTTGGGTGGAGGTTATTCAGTGGATCAAGGGCTATGTTTTAGTGGCTATGTCACTGAAGAATCTGATAATCCCAAACCCACAACTATTGGTTGCTATTATCCTCTTGGGAGAAATGAGGACTCATGAAGCCTTCCCTCACCCATGATGAAAAATTAGCAGACAATATATTCTTTATAGTGCAACAGTGACATGGCTCTTATTTGGACAACCAATTGTTCTCTGGGTGGATTTGAGGCCTATTGCATGAAAAGGAACTCATGACTGATTCTGCAAACCTGGTTAAGAGTCCATAGGGTGGCTATCAAAAACCCTACTATGGAACCTAATACTATTGTTTTGCTAAACACACAAGGTGTCAAACTTTTTTTAAAGTATGCAAGTTTATGCCCATGATTAATGCTCTACCAAACCTTTATCAGAGAAACTTTAATGCAGAAACCCATTAGTGGGCAATGAAGAAGTGATAAGAGGTTTTCCTAGCAACTGTTTCTCACTAAAATGGTTTCTTCAGTCAGTGAAAAAAAATAAATATTAAGTGGAGTGAGGTACAAGAAATTAAAACCATGGTTGCAGTGAAATATAAAAATCTGGTAGATAGCTTTTCATTTTAAGATACTGAAAAGTAAAGATAATATATGTAGGTCACAATTACAGTGGGAGAACATTGTATTGCAGGCAAATGGCTTAGGATGGGACTATCAAATGTCTTCAAAGGATGAAGACTGACTACATGTGGAGTTAGTTTCATTTTCCTTGTTTTTATTTTCATTGTTAGATCTTTGAAGCTCTTGTGTGTTTTGGACACTACTTTTTTGTCAGGTCCAGCTTGCAAATGCTTTCCTCATTCCCTGGTTCCCTCCTCAGCAGTGCATATGCCTTTTGCATTGTTGTAATACTGTTTGTGTATTTGTGGCTTTGCTCTTTGTGCTTCCGTATTCCCTATCCAGAGGATGCTTTCTCAAACCAATACCATCAAGCGCCTGCCATATTTCCTCATAGTAATTACATAGTGTCTGGTTTTAGGTTTAAGTCTTGAACTTGTAATTTCTAGCACTATAAATACTGATAACAATAGCCCACATAAAGAAAATGTTTCCTATTTTCTCATAACTTTAGATGTAGGAAATTCAGTAGATGTAAGACCAGTAGTTTAAGAACTGATATGCAAGACTATGATGGGCTGCAAAAAGCTGATCTTAGCAGTGAGGTGACTTCATGCCTGAGTAAGCCTTTTCTGGATGTTGCTCTTGGCCTGTTGAGGCCAAGGGTCTTGATCACTGCTAAATGTTCACTAAATTTCTGTTAAGTCCACAGACTTTACTGCCATGACTAACCCTTCCCCACCTCCTTGGAGAATTACAGCTTTTGCTAACTGAAGCTCTTTCAGCTTCCCTAAAACTGAAAATAGCTCACTTCAGTGGCTGCCTTCTTGTGAAATGGTCCCTGCATTGGCTCCCTGCTGTGGGAGCCATTACCAATGTGGCAGTGGAAAGCAACACTCAAACTAGGTTCAGCCAAGAAACAGTGTCCTATCCCTGCCCCCCCCCAAAGAACCCTGAAAACTTAAGCGTGAATGATGAAGATAGCTGTGTTTAAGAAGGCTTCACATTTAAAATAAAGGCACCCAGATTTCCTTTAAACACATTATTTTTTTATTAAATATGCTTGAGTCTTCATTAATCACCTGAAGATGTATGTAGAGACTTTTAAATCTAATGAACAGAAGTCATACTCAACTAGTAAGCCACCAGAAATTATTTCCTATTTTTAAAATTTTCATTTAAGGTAAGGGGATCAGAGAATGTAATGTACACTGAGTATGCTGTTTTAAAAATGTCTGCATGCAAGGGTGATGTGCAAACTATATGCAGCACCTTTAGCCACTGGCAATAACATTTTAAATGAGGTTGCCTAGAATAGCTTATCTGACAAAGGGAGTGAGTCTTCACATACTGGAAAATTGTGTACACTACAAAGTATAGAAAAAATTTAATGTTGTTTTCTTTATAAGTTATCTGAGTATTTGAGAGGAAGGAGTCAATGCCATCAGTTATGTTTCCACTCCTGATCCCACCAGGCTCCAGTGGATAGCTCAAACTCAGCATTAGATAGATAGCTTTGGTTAAACTTAGTGGGTTACAAAACAAAACTAGACGTTCATGTGACGAGAAATGGAGGGAGGCAGAGTAGGCAAGGAAGAGGCGAGAGTGGTCAATATGCATTATACATATGGATTAAATTGTCAAAGCGCACATTTAATTAATAAAAAAGTCACAAAATTACCTGAGTACTCATAAATATTACTAATGTTTTAGGTGACTAATTGTCAAAGAAATTATCCACGCTGTGACAAAGGCTGTGTTTAAGGTTAATATCCTATCAATTTTACTTTAACTCATGTTCGGCACACAGATTTCTTTACAAATTATAGACCTCAATTTTCAATTAAGGAACTGTTACTATTCACCTAAAATTAGTAACAGTAGATTGAACTGATTGAGTGCTCACTGTATTTGCAGGGTTTGACTCTCAGCACTTGACAGATAGTGTCTCATTTAACCCTCTTAATGAACACTCTGAGGTGTGTACTAGTGTATCCTCTTTGAAGACGAAGAAGAAGTAGGTTACCAAAGACTCAGAAGCACAAAGCCAATGAGTTACAAAGTCCGGATTAGGACACAGACTGCCTAGCTGCAAATTCAATTATTAATCTTTTCTCAGCAAGTTGCCTATAGACAGGATAGTTGTTTTCTTTCTCTCTCTCTTTGATTCTGCCTCTCTCTCCTCTTTCCCCTCCTTCATTTGTTCCTACCAGCCTTTTTCTTCACTTACTTACCCTTTTTGCATCCTGTATTACAAGTGCTCTATAGCTGACATGTGCTGTTATATGTATTATATCTGGTGTTTAAAGCTTTTATTTTTCCCCCAAAGGAATTTGTCCTTGTTAGCTTTGACTGTTAACCTGACTCTTCGTAAAGTCACCTGAGAGGGAGGAATGCCTAGATTAGATTGGTCTATTTGCATGTCTATGGGGTACCAAGTTTACTGTTAAGATTTAGAAACACAGCTTTTGGACAAGATGGCGCCAAAAGCGAAGAAGGAAGCTCCTGCCCCTCCCAAAGCCAAGGCCAAAGCGAAGGCCTTGAAAGCTAAGAAGGCAGGGTTGAAAGGCGTCCACAGCCACAAAAAGAAGAAGATCCGAACGTCACCCACCTTCCGGCAGCCCAAGACCCTGCGGCTCCGGAGGCAGCCCAAATACCCTCGAAAGAGTGCGCCCAGGAGAAACAAGCTTGACCACTATGCCATCATCAAACTTCCCCTGACCACCGAGTCAACCATGAAGAAAATAGAGGACAACACATTTATGTTCATTGTGGATGTCAAGACCAACAACCACCAGATCAAACAGGCCGTGAAGAAACTCTATGACATTGATGTGGCGAAAGTTAATACCCTGATAAGGCCTGATGGAGAGAAGAAGGCGAATGTTCGGTTGGCTCCTGATTATGATGCTCTGGATATTGCCAACAAGATTGGGATCATCTAAACTGAGTCCAGCTGGTTAACTCTAAATATATAAAAAAGCTGTCTAAGCGTGGGCCTCTGAGTGAAGCACCCAGCAGAATTTCTTCATGTTTTTTTTTTTTGTTTGTTTGTTTCTGTTTGATTTCTTGCCCATCTTCATGATTCTTAATCATGGACTGTGATTTGAAAGCTTAAATCCTCTCCCAAGTTGCTTTTGGTCATAGTGGTTGTCACAGCAAAAGAATAAAGCAAAACAGAACTGCATTTCTATAATCACATGCAGTATTAGTTAACTTGTCATGACTATAACAAGTTACCAGAGACAGTCAATTTAAAAGAAGAAAAGTTTAATTTTGGAAGTTTCAGTACAATGTCAGTGGGCCTGCAATTCATGAGGGGGGTGCAAAGAAAGAACCAGCTTGCCTCAGGGAGGCTGTGATGTAGAGGATACCATCACCCCCAATCTCTCAGTGTCATGCCTCTCAGTGACTTAAAAATCTCTCAATTGGCCCAACTCATTTTTCATTCTTTACTCTATTGTAATGGCTTATCCCATGGTCTGCTTAACTGCAACTGGAATTAAGTAAAACCCAAGCCATGTGCACACCTGTGAGAGATTATCTTAATTGTATCATCTGAAGGAGAAATACTGATGCCAAATCTAGGCCACAATTTCTGGTGGCTGCCTGCATAAAAGAACATGAAAGAAAAAAAGCTTTGCTTTTGCCCATTTGTCCTCACTCTTTCTGGCAAGTTCATCTATTCTGTTGTTGGTGTTACATCCAGTTCTCCAGGAATCTTCAGGACTACAATACAAGGCTGGGGCTATTGTTATATGCAGCTTTGTGGACTGAACAACTATTGGATTATCAGCTTTTCTATCTCAGGACAGCCATTTCCCAGTCTAATAAAATATATAAATATATATAATTATATGTCTGTGTATCTATTATCTATCTGTCTGTCTATGTACGTATGTATCTATCTATTTATCATCTATCTATCTATGCACTCTTTTTGAGAACATATAGTAAGATTTGCTTTTAGGGAGTATAAAGTTTTGTATATTTTAGTGCACACATAGTCTTATAACTGCCACAAATGTAAAGGAGAGCAATTCTCATATTTCATTGAATTCTGTCAGGCTGTGTGGAAGGTTGGATTTTATTTTTATTTTATTTTTTAAGCCAGCTTTTCTGACATCTAATTCAGGTATGTGAATTACTACATTTAAGTACCATCACAATGACAAATATCACTACTGTTGATTTTAGAACACATTCATCACCACAAAGAGAAACTTTTTATACTTTCAATACCTCCCAAGCAGGGCCAACCAATCATGGACTAAGATTATCAAAATTTTGAGCTGATACAAGGTTTTCTTTTATCTAAGTTGATTGCCTCAGGTGTTTGCTACCTGTGGTTGTTTGAATGTGAATGACCTCCATAGGCTCATGAATTTAAATGCTTGGTCCCAGTTAGTGGAACTACTTGGGAAGATTAGGAGCCTTGTTGGTAGAGGTGTGACACAAAGGGTAGGCTCTGAGGTTTCAAAATCCCATGTTAATCTCTCTCTCTCTCTCTCTCTCTCTCTCTCTCTCTGTCTCTTGGCATTATAATGCCAGGATCGTGGGATCCTCAGAGACCACCAGGAGACGACTCAATGCAACCACAGGTACCTGAGTTCAATTCCCAGTCAAAATGGAGTTATACCCAGGCTAACTTAAACTCTTCAGCATGCTGCCTGTGTATCAGAATATAAACTATACACTACTGATCCAGCATTCTGCCTGCCTTCCTGCTGTAATGCTTCCCACCATGATGGTCATGGACTAGGCCTCTGAAACTGTGAGCAATCCCCCAGTAAAGTGCTTCTTTTTATAAGTAGCCTTGGTAATGGTGTCTCTTCTCAAAAATAGAAGAGTAGCTAAGATACTACCATACCAACAGCTGAATAATTCAACTAACTCTCAACCAAGGTTGTAAATCAGTGTCAGTATTATGAAATATTATGTAGGACATCTGTTTTATTTGTAAATGTTCACAGAAACTGTGCATTTCTTTTCTTAGCATTCTCAACTGGAGGACCGCATCTCAAAATTCAAGGGCAAAGGTGACCAAAGTGAGGTTCTAGATTTCAGTCAGAGCGGAGTTCACTGGATGTCATGAAAATTACTATTATCAGGAAAATTACCTTATTTGAAACATTCTTATTTAATTACCACTAAGGAATGATCGGTTTAAAGCCTTTCCCAAAAGTGTGTATGGATTGTCAGATTTCATTTGTTGAAAATAATAAGATTCAATTTTTGTGGTGGTTTGAAGGAAAAAGTCCCTCATAGGATCATGTGCTTGAACACTTGGTTTCCAGTTTGGGCATTGTTTGGGGGGAAGTTATTGAACCTTTAGAGGGTACAGACTTGCTGGAGGAAGTACATTTCTGGGGTTGGGCATTGAGGACATATAGCCTTGTTTAACTTCCTGTTCTGTCTTTCTGCTTTCTATGTGGATAAAAGGATGATCAGCCAGCTTTCTGTTCCTGCTACCATACCTTCCCATACACTGTTGACTGTATCCCTCTGAAACCATAAGATAAAACAAACCCTTTCTTCCTTATGTTGCCTTTGTTAGGGTATTCTATAATAGCAACAGTAAAGTAATACTGTTTCTAAAGCAAACAATGGTGGCTTGTGTTTTATGTGTGGTGGTTTCATTAATTGCATGCTGGATGTTTGCCATTTTCCAATTGTCTTTAAGTTCACAAGCAGCAGAGCTGTATTGATAATTTTATTTTATAGATAAGACTCAGAGATAGAAATTGGCTGGGGTGGAGATGGGTCCATTAAGTCTTCCTTATCCTTTGGTCCTCCTTGGGATATCTATCCCTATGATCCAGGAAATAACATAGATGATGGGGTCAGGGAAATCCCTACAAACATAGTCAAATCCATAAAAGTTTGGTGGGTTATTCTTTCCAAAATGTATAACCAGTAACAATAGTTTTTCAGAGATAGTGTGATTGTTGGACCTGAAAAAAGTATGGCTGCAGAGACAGGAAGTGGGAAAGCAGTAGGGAGGAGGTAGGTAGTTTACAGCAGAATGTCACCAAGATCTCTTAGTGAGGAGAAGTCAGCAGAAATTATGATCAGGGCTGAACATTGCAGACAGACCCAGGGAACAGTAGAAGCAAAGGGAAAACACTGAGATACACAGTACAGGACCAGGATGAACAGTCAGAAATGTACTAGCCAACAGTCATCAAGCAAGTTCATGGCAATTAATTTAAGATACATTCAAGCAAATCTGGAAGCAGAAGCAGAACAGCAGCTTTTTGTTTTGTTTTTACTTTGGCTTAGAAAGTCTTGGTCCTATGGAGATACTGTGCAGCATAGCTGTGTTGCTCTCGGCCTCGTGGCTCAGCCAGCTGTTTTGAGCCAGCAGCCTGGGCTTCAGCTATTCCAGCTCCTGCTGCATTCTCCTTCAGCTTCTCTAACTCTTGCTGGGTTTTGATTTAACTCCAGGGGGAAGTTGCCAACTTCTTCTTCAGCACTGTTACAGTAGAGGACCCAGAATGGGAGAGAAAATCATGCAAGTTCAGGTCAGCCCAGGGTTCCAGTTCAGTCTTGTTCTTATTGTGATAAAATTATATATGACATAAAACCTATAATTTTTACAGTTTCAAGCATATAGCTGCTGGCAGGAAGCACATTTGAGAATTGTTATGTAGCTGTCAGAACCATTCCTGTCCAAAGCTTTTTTTTTTTTTTTTTTTTTTTTAATCTTCCTAAGCAGACAGTTCACACCCACTTTGGGGTGATTTCAGTCATTAACTTTATTGGATTAAGAAACATCAGGGCTTGGGCGACTGAATCTTCAGTAGATTGCGAAAGTGTTTACAGAAAAGCTTAACTAATGAAAGAAGACTGAAATGTAAGCGACAGTCAGGTAGGTTGGGGTTCCAGACTAAATAAAAAGAGGAAGAAGAAAGCAAGCCTGGGTACTAGAGTTCCTCATTCACTGCTTCCTGTTGAGTACCATGGACCAGGCTCTTCCAGCTGCCAAGTCTTCCCAGATCGATAGAACACATGTTTAATGATAGAGTTCCTTCTTCTGAACTGGAATCCAAACTAAGCTTTTCCTCCTTTAAGTTGTTTTTCATTAGGTATTTGGTCACGGTGATGAAGGATCTAGTCAATATGCTAGGAACAATAAAAAACCAAAAGACTGACTTCTGCTAAGAAAGAGCAGGTAGGCTGACTTCAGAAATTTGCTCCCCTTCTGTTTCTCCAAATCCAATTCCCCATCTCATCTCCAACTCTTTAACAGAAACCTGCTGCAGTCTCCCTTACCTCCCTGACTTCATCCCTAATGGATCACAAAGATCTTCTCCTACAACCTTTCTTACTCCAGAGCATCTTATTATCCTAGACTTTAATATCTTCATTTTTTTAAATGTAAGTACATAATGTTATGAACTTGCCTCTTAGGAATAATTTTATTCTGTCTCATAAGTGCGAGTTTGTTGTGTACTCATTTTCATTCTATGCTAGAAAGTCTCTAATTTATTTCTTAATTTCTGTTTTGCTCTGTTTTTCATTCAGTAGAGAGTAGTTCAGTTTCCATAAGTTTGTAAGCTCTCTGTAGTTTCTCTTGTTGATATCCAGCTTTAACCTGTGGTAGTTTGATAGGGCGCACAGAGTTATTTCTAATTTCTAGTATGTGTTGAGACTTGCTTTGTGTTCAAGTATATGGTCAATTTTGGGGGCAAGTTCCATGAGGTGCTCAAAAGAAATTATATTCCTTTGTGTTTGGGTAAAATGTCCTTTAAATGTCTGTTAGGTTCATTGGGTTTATGATGTCTGTTAGCTCTAACATTTCTCTGCTTTTTTTGTGTGGATAACCTATTTGTGAGATAAGGGTATAAAGTCACCCATTATTCATGTGTTAGGGTCAATATGTGATTTAAACAGCAGTACCATTTCAGTTACAAACTTGGGTCTGATGACTATTATGTGCTGAGGGTCCAATAGATTTGGTGTCTTCTACACTTCTTACACCTTTATATGTATCACCGTTTTTCAGGTTAGGCACATTTTTTTTTTTTTCTATGATTTTGTTGAAAGTATTTTCTGGGCCTGGGAGCTGAGATTCTCCTTCCTCTATTCCTATTATTCTTGGGTTTGGTCTTTTGATAGTGTCCCAGATTTCCTGGATGTTTTGTGTCAGAAACCTTTTAAGATTTAACATTTTCTTTGACCAATGCATCCATTTCTTCTATTGTATCTTCAATACCTAAAATTCTCTCTTCCATCTCTTGTATTCAGTTGGTGAAGCTTGCCTCTGTAGTTCTGGTACAAGTTTATATATTTTTTTCCATTTCCAGAATTCCCTCATTTTAGATTTTCTCTATTTGCATTTTCAGTTGTGAATAGTTTTATTCATTTCCTTCCACTGTTTGTGTTCTCTTGAAAATTTTATATGGGATTTATTCATTTCATCTTTAAGAATCTCTATAATATTCATACAGGCTCCTTTGGTGTCTTTTTTTTTCTTCATCTTTGTTGGAATTCTCAGGGCATGCTGAGGCAGCGCTGATGGGCTCCAGTGGAGGCACATTGTACTGGCTGTTAACGACTGTGCTTTTACATTGATTTCTAGGCATCTGGGATTGGCGGGTGCTGATATATAGTTTTGTCTTTGTTGCATGGGTATTTGTTTTCTTGGTGTCTGTTTTCTCTCTGGATTTTAGGAGCGGGTGATGGCTGTATGCTGCCTGATATGACATCTTCTGAGGACCTGATAGGTGTGGTCAATAGGGGTTGTAGGCACAATGTGATTCTAGGTATTGCTAGCTGAAACTTAGGAATGGGGATAGGCTAGGGGTCTGAGGGGCAACACAGGAGAGAGGAAAGAAGAGTGTTCCACCAGGATCGGCTTGTTTAGTCTTAGAATTGTGGCAGAGAGTGGAGAGGTCATTTCAGAGACACAAATGGGACTAGGGAATTGGATCTGGAAGAACAAAAGGAAAAATGAAGATCTGCAGGTGGCCTACCTGCTTTCCTGATCAGGTAGAAAATGGCCTGTGGATTAGCAGGGGGTGCCTTCTGGAGTAGTTCTTTGGGATAAAGCAATAGTGAGAGGAGGGAAGTTAAGAGCAGAGGTATGTGGGGTCCACAGGAGATATAAGTAGGAAAGAGGTAAGGAAGGTTACTAGAAACTCTGTTCCAGCACCAGGGATAAAATTCTAGAAACTCTGTTCCAGCACCAGGGATAAAATTGGGTGGGTTGATTTGGAGAAAACGATGGAGTATTGAAAGTCTTGAGTTATTAGGCTGGTTGGTCTTATGTCAGCTTGACACAAGATAACAAGAGTTATCTGAAAATAGGAAACCTCAATTAAGAAAATGTTTCCATAAGATCCAACTGTAAGGCATTTCTTAATTAGTGTTTTCTTCCTGGCTCCTACTCTCCCTACACTTTTAAAACTGCATGTCAACTTTATGCCTTCACAGTGATTTTTTTGTTGTTATTTTTGCTGTTAGATTGCTAGGAACATGGGTTCTGGAGACACATTGTCTCCCAGTTCTGCTATTCTAGAGACACAGAGGATAATTCTGATAGTTTAACTTGGTCCACATGGCTATTTTGGGCCATGAAGGGTAGAGGAAATCAGATGCTGGAGTTGATTGACCTCACTGTATCAATAAGTCTGGAACTCCAAGTTTTAGATAGAGAATTTAAAATAAAGACTCTACCGCTTGGGTGACTTGCCCGAAGTCTTGCACTGCGTGTAGATGATGGAACTGGAATTGTAGCTTGTTCTGTTTCTATCTTTGTTGACAAAGTTTCACCTCCATTGTTAATCTAGTTAATGCCCAATACACCCAATATATTCAAAGTGACATTGAACAAGACATGAGAATGGGAGGGGAACTAAGGGAATTCATATTATGGTTTTTACTATCCAAAGACATGATCTCTCCTTTGAACTTTTATAACACTGTTACTATATCTACATTATCTCTGTGGTAGGTTTCCGAATATTCTATGTTACATACATTGTATGGTACATGAATTGACACCCCCCCCACTCTTTGGTTATTTAAGACATGATTTTTCTGTGTAATTTTGGCTGTACTAAAACTCATTCTGTAGGCCAGGCTTGCCTCAAACTCACAGAGATCTGCCTGCCTCTTCTTCTTGAGTGTCAGGCTTAAAAGCCTGTGCCACCACATCTTGGCCTCTCTCTCTCTCTCTCATTGAATGGAAATTTCCTCAGGGAAGACAAATTCTCTCACATGGCATATACGACAGCTCTTATTTAGCATTTCATAAATACTTTTTCTTACATTAGTTTTCTCAAACATAGAATCTGAGGTAACTATCATTGTCTGTTATTAATGACATGGTTCTTGAAACATAATGTACATACGGAAAAATGCGCCAATTTAAGTGTAAGTTCAGTGCTGTCTACAAATTGGAAAAAAAAAAAGACAGCTTGGATACTACCAGCCTACATGGACAGAAGCAGCATCTTCAAAAGCACCTTCCTGTCATTTGTAACCATTACCTTCTCCAGGCAATGTCAACCATCAGATGACTTGTATTGCTACTAATGATATCTAACAAAGGTATCATGTCTTTTAAAGTATGCTCACTAATGTTATAAAGTTCCTTCGTCAATGCTCCCAGAAGACCTCTGTCATATAACTTTTAATTCTTTGTCTCTCAAACTGTGTCAAGGGGCAGAATTTAGCAAGGAATAAAGTCCAATAAGTATTTATCCAAGGATGTTCTTGCAAAGGATCTTAAAGCCATGTAGGTCATTAGCTCTGGAAAAGGCTTGTGTATAAACCTGGTGAGTTGTTTATTTCTGAGGACTGTGGGTCTGTGGCACTCTAGAGAAAGCATTTAAATTTTTATATTTTGCATTTATAAAAAGCCTTTTTTTTTTTTTTAAAGAAAAGGATTTCTTATCTTTAGCTTTTATGTCTTCAGAAAGTCAACCACATAGCTCACTTGGCTACCTGTCTGTACTTAGGAATCTTGATCATGTTCATTATCATTATATTTTCCCTGATTGTGGCTGGGATTGGAGATTTCTGCTGAATCCACATTTATAACAGTCTGAAAGGTGAGTTACTATCTTATTTCTTTTTGTGTTTAATTTTGCCTCCAGGTTAGTATGACCCTCAGGACTTATTTAATGCTTGCCTGGTATTTGAATTTTATTTTTGTGATGTTTGAATTAAAAAGAAAAGCTTCCTGGAGAGGACAGGAGCTCCACAAGAACAGCAACAGATCCTAAAAGTCTGGGCACAGGGGTCTTTTCTGAGACTGATACTCCAGCCAAGAACCACTCATGGAGATGGCCTGGAACCCCTGCACAGAGGTAGCCTATAGCAGTTCAGTGTTCAAGTGGCCTCCATAGCAATGGGGACAGGGACTATCTCTGACAGGAACTGATTGGCCTGCTCTTTGATCACCTCCCCCTGAGGGGGGAGCAGTTTTACCAGGCCACAGAGGAAGACAATGTAGCCACTCCTGATGAGATCTGATAGACTAGGGTCAGAGGGAAGGGGAGGAGGGCCTCCCTTTTCAGTGAACTGGGAGAAGGACACAGGTGGGGAAGAGGGAGGGTAGGATTGGGAGGGGAGGAGGGAGGGAGGTACAGGGGGGATACAAAGTGAATAAACTATAATTAATAAAAATAATTAAAAATAACATCTATAATAAAATTAAAAAAAGGAAAAGTTTTGTGTTCATTTACTGTATGACTTTCATATCTTGCAAATGTGTCAAGAAGAAGCTCAAACAAGAGAGAGCCATGGACCTTACAAAATGTGGCCTAGATTCTGATTCCTTTACAGGTGAAGCCTCGCATTGCACTGCCTTTTCATTTACTGGACACAGAAACCAAAACACATCAAGTCCTTGGTTGAGTTACAACAATCGCTGATGTCAATTCCTTTCTGGGTGTGAAATCTACTTCCTACTATTTGCTATTTTGTCAGGGTATTTTCTTCAAGGTGCACTTTGACAGTGAAACCTAGAGGAAAAGCTTGAGTCTGTAATTTACTTTTGGAATGTGTGTTCTATGTGCTTTTTGTTCTCAGTATTGTTTTTTTTTTGTCTTTGTTTCTTTGCATCCATGCAAACAATGTAAGTATCCTGTTACTGTTGGACAACTTCTCTTAGAATATAGTAACTCAAACAGTGCTTATCTGTTCCACAGGCCAAGAACTGAGTGAAGCTTAGCTGGGTGCCTCAGGCTCAGCATCAGTCTTTGAGCTGCAGTTGGATGTTACAAAACTGCAGTCACAGCAAGGCTCAATTTTGGGAGAATCAGCTTCCAAACTTTCTCACACAGCTACAATGTCAGGTCTCCCCTGGATATATACTGAGACACGGTGCAGAGCCTCTCATAATTGTGTGCTGGCTTTCTAAGGACACGTGAGAAGGAATGAGAGATCATCTAAGGTAGAAACTACAGAAATTTGATAGACTGAATTGAAAAATGACATCACATTACGTTTGCCATGTTCTTTACCCTAGATGGGCTACTGGACTCAGTCCAAGAAAAAAGTTAGGTAAAAACTTGAAGGCAGCATATACTAGGGTTATTGTTGGCAACATTATGTTTTGTAACCATGCCTCTGACCATTTTTTCTGGTTTCTGATAGATCATAAACTATATTTATTCATGACTCGAATGTGTCCTAATTTCAATGATGCGGAATTCAAAATATCAGGCCTTTTCTGTGTCCAGAGAGGTAAGAGGTTGTTGTTTTCCAAGTAACAGGCTCTTACTTTCTAGTTTTTCTAAGCTGGGCAGTATGCAACACCTTAAATAACTGAGGTCATTGTCTATGTTAAGAATCTGTTCTCAAGATGCCAGTTTATTGCTCCTATATTGCTTCTAAACATATAACCACTATAATGCAGTTACTTCATGATTCATGTTAAATTTTTAAAATTCCTATCTATTCTTGCAAACTTTAAAGAGCAGAGTCATCATCATTATATGTTTCAAGTTGAGTTAAATTTAATCTAATATGAAAAGTTATATGTGAACATCCTTGTGTTAGTTAGTTTTCTCATTATTCTAACAACATTACCTGACAAAAGCAACTTATAGGAAGAAGGATTGGTTCTGTCTCACAGTTCCTGGCTATTCTGTGTGGAGGAAGAGTCATAGAAAGGCAACTATGTGGCAGGACTTCTCACATAGGACAGGGTAAGAAAGCAGAGAGCAGAATCAGAGCCAGAGCAGTTGTAACCTGCTAAGGCCTGCCTCTTATGACCTATGTTCTCTAGGTGGACCTCATGTCCCTAAGGTTTCACAAAGCCTCAAAATAGAGCCACCTGCTGAGACAAAGTCCCCAAACAAGTTATCCTATGGGATCATCTCTCACCAAACCCTAACAGTTACTCTCTCTGACAGTGAGGGTCTTAAAGTTAATTGATGACAAATGTTAGAAGTCCTTACTTCTCTGTTATTCTGATACTATTGACTTTCTTTTCCCCAACAACATACTATATGCAGTATAACCTCCTGTGTTAGCTATGTGTGATCTTTGAGAAGAGAGTTTATCATACGCTAGTGTACCCTTTTTTTTTTATATCAGACACCCACCATGGCTTCACCGTGGCACACTACTGAATACATGCTGTGTAGCTATAAAAAGGGATGCCACCAAGAAACTATCATTTAGGTTTGTGTTCTTTCTTCTTTGGCTCCTTTCTACAAACTCAAATAAGAAGAAAAGGAAGAGAAAAGTTTTCATGGCAGTTTATGAAATAGCAATAGGCTCTAGAAAAAGGATATTTGTTCTAGGCACCAATTTGCTCTCAGTGGTTCTTACACCTCTCTATACTCACCATCAGTCACTAGATGTTTTTTTTGTTTTTCTTTCAAGACAGGATTTCCCTGTGTAGCCCTGGATTTCTGGAACTCACCCTGTAAACCAAGATGTCCTGGAACTCACAGAGATCCACTTGGCTCTGCCTCTTGAATTCTAGGATTAAAGGTATGCACCAACACCACTCAGCATCAGAAACCACATATTAAAAATCAGTGTTTCTGAAGTTCTACAAATTATGGCTAAGCTCAACATTTTACCACTAAAATTTTCTATTCCTCTGGTTACCAGATAAAGAGACTTATTAAATACTTTTAGACAAAAATGTAGATATAACTGAAGCTGCATCTTCTGGGGAAAAAAGGAAAAGATAAGAATGTACTGTTTGACCTCCCTCCCCTTCTATAGAAAACATGTGGGGGAAGAAAGAAAACAGCAGGAAACAAGATATGGGTTATTTTTCCTCCTGTCTGGGTCTGACCATTTTACAAAAACTTGGAAACTGGTGGTCACTAGGGTGCTGTTCTGCAAATCTGAAGATTACAGTGTGTGTTCTAAGCTTGGGGATTGAGCGCATTCACTTTTAACTGCTGTACTTTGACTCCTTGCTTGTGTTCACCTCATTTTCCTGCCTACATAGAAGCAGGTGTGTTAAGCAACACTAGCTTTTAGGGATGTGTGCAAACTGGCTGCAGAGCACCCGGAGATGTCACAGCGTGTGCCATGGAAGGAGTGACACCAGTCAAGCTGCCATGCAATACTGGTCTGTGTTTGGTACATGGTGTGTTTTTTAAAGATAAATTTATTCATTTAATCATTTTACATCTTGATCACAGCCCCTTCCTTCACCGTTGAACTGTGAACTATTGCTATTATCTATATTCTCTGGGAGAGGGAGAATAATTTTCTTCAGTTTTGTGCCCAGTGATGGTCCCACCTGTAGAAGAGGATTTTTGTAACCTGTGTTTTTCACCCACTCCCTTGTTCCCAGAAATAATAACTCCGAGTTCTTATTTATGTTTACAAAAGCCTAGGCAAATATAGGTAGGCATGTTTCCTAACTTTCTCATAACTGATATTCTGCTTATCCTATTAGAAGTTTTGCCGTGTGTCTGTTTACCTCTGAGCAGGTTTCATGTATCTGTCCTCCTCAGTGCACCAGAGTGAATCCCCCTGTGTACTTCACTCTATCCCAGAACTCACTTTCTCTATTGGAACTGCTCCCTCCTATTTCATGCCTCAGCTATAGGCCAATCAGGTGTTTATTGACAAGTTGAAGAATTCATACTGTACACAACAGATTATACTTACATCCACTAGGCAACAATAGATAATTCCAAACCAAAATTACACAGGCTGTCCTGTGTAATAAATGTGTCACAAACAAATAAATGTATGTGAATGTGAGAGAGACCTGTAGGGAAGGGAAAAAGGGTAAAAAGGAGGTGAGAAGGGGGAGTGAAAGTGGACAGTATGCATTATTATGTGTGTGAAACCCAGGAATGTATCTACTCATTTTCAAAATTTGAATATGTACAGTGGGCCCATATCAAATAATAGTGAATGTGGGGAGAATAGTCATGTGCAATATGTGATTGTAAAGGTCAAGAGACTGTGCCATAGGGAAACCTACCTGATCTGCTGATAGGGAGGACCTGGGCTAATCTAGGGCACAATCTGAAATTTCACTAAGGATATTTAGTGGTCCTGGAGATTGAACACAAGGTTTTTCATAGAATAGGTAAGATCTCTACCACTGGCTCACATCCAGAACTGTAGATTTGAAAGGTAGTTGTTTTCAATTCTAGGTTAGGCCTGTGACAGAGAGAGGAATATCCATATGTCACACCATACCTACAGCCTACCTCTGTTAAGACTTATATTGTGTATTTAATGATCTCTTGATATTCAACACCTATTGACCATGTAACATGTTATTCATCGTCTATTATACGTTGATACATCATCTCATTGTCATTTAGAGTTCAGCTATTATTCTTGACTTCCATTGTTTCCTATCTTCTGTATGTCCATATCTCAACCCTGAAGTAGAGTCAGTCTCACCTTGGTATCCTGAACAAATGTTCTGTTCATGGCAAATAAATTAAATACTTGCCATAAAAGCCATTGAAGGTATAGGGACTATGCTCTTACTAAGAAGTCTGAATTTTCTGAAGCTGCTTCAGCATTCCAGCAACTACATAAACATAAATATAAACATTCAAATATATTAACACAATGATAAATAATACATTAGTGTCATCTCAATCACCTTTCTAGACACCTGCTTTTGAGCTTCCTGACCAACTTTTTAAATAAATAACCTGACACTGTTGAATCTGGTATGAAGGCAGGACCCTCCTGCGTAATCTGGAAGACTGAAGGAATTTCTTCCACAGATTTTTTTAATCTTTGTCATGAATATTATAGTGTTTATTGGCCTGAACAGTGATCCACCATCTCCTAGTGGCTTATCAATGATTAAGATCAAGAACAACTGTGACCCGTGTAATCGTCTCGCCAGCAAGAACGCACACGGACACCAGGATCCTTCTGCAGCAAGCTTTTATTACAATGAAAAGAGGAAGACCCCAAGCGCCGGAATGGTGCTGCTTAAATACACCCTATGGCGGCGTGTACTCCGCTGGCTGGCTGCTTGCCCATTGCCCCGTATGACTCCCCGGGCTGGGCAGTGACGCCCGGGCTGGACAGTGGCTTGGCGTGCTTTTTCAACTCGCACATGCGGTCTATTATTTGTTCATTAGGGCTGGGGCCAGATGTCAGCACCATCTCGTAATGGCGATTACATTCTCTCGGCTCTCCACAAACAACCATTTTTTTTGTATTAAGATATTCGTTTACATGACAAATGAAAGATTACATGCCTGCTAGTTTCAATATTTCTATAGAGATTATGATAAAAACATAGTTACTACTATGAGACATTAAATTTGTATGCTAAGCAATGTTACCTCTGCCATATTTAATCCACTTAGGTATCTATATTGTGTAAGAAAGGTACTGACAGTGTTTTCAAGGTTCTCATTTATTCACATATATGATGGACACTTGAATAGTGACATAGGCATTCTGTTGCCTGGGTAGCATTATTTGGGAGTAAGCTGGCAGTTTCAACCTGGGATATCCTCTTTGTGGGTCTATAACTTTACAAAGCTGGATCTTGGGTACAGCCAAGAGCTGCCTATGTAATCCATGTATTGGTATCTAAGCACACAAGTGCATGGCTGAGATTTAGAGTCATATAGAGATGGCTTTAGGACATTTGTGTGTAGAACAAAGTTTTCCTTCACTGTTGTCTTTATTACTGCCACCCCCAAAAAGGGATGTCTATATTTCAACACACACACACACACACACACACACACACACGCACACACATAACTAATAGACACTGTTGATGGCTCAAAACCATCATACATTTCTATTACCGAAAACTTAACTCTCAAGTTTGTGTTACAGTAGGTACTAAGTTAGAGGGAGCTCTGGGCTCTCTTTACAGTCCTTATCAACAGCATCACAATAGGTTTTTCTTTTTATAGCCATGACCTAATCTAAGAGGCTTTGGAAACTGACCAGGATTCTTCACACCATTCTCTGTTTTTAATACCTCACTTGTAAGGACCATGTCCACCCTATTTGCAGAAGACATTTGTCTCATTTCAGTGACATAATTCTGAAAAGATTTGATTCTTAGAAATCCCATGAAGAAAATTTGTCTCCTGTTTCATACAGCCTCTAGCCTTCCACCAAGTACTGCAGCTTCTTTTGTATTGGTATAAATTGTCAGAGTTCTGAATTTTGTAATTATTTTATTCTTTTTTTTGTTTCACATTTTGGTCCCCCTTTCACTACTTATGCTAATTTTCATGATGATATGAAACAATGAGTTTGTATTGAAACTTGAGAACAAAATAATAAAGAAAATTCTTATTCAATGACATGACCATCAACTTGAAATGCAGAGAATGTAATCCTGGAAAATAGCAGCACTATCACTTTCAGACATTTTGTTTATACTCACACTCTGATTCCATAGTCCCTATTCTTGCTATGACATTGCCATTTTTGTCCTTATCCTTTCTGTTTTTTTTTTCAACTGCTTGAACACATTGAAGATAAAGAATAAAGAAAAGGAAATATTAAAAAGGCAACAGTTTGAATGTCAATAACCTTTCTAAGCACTAGGGACATACCCACTCTGACTGCATTTAAAATTGTAGAGTAGATGTGGCTTCTTGCTGCTAATCTTTTTGGTCAGTAGAGAAGGATTCCTGAATCAAAGACCAAAATTTCCAGCATCTGATTATCTATTTTGTTTTGAACAAGAAAAGACAAATTCATTTTACTTAACCAGGATGGAGACCAGAGCATCTCACATTTTGAGCTGAGAAATGTTTTAATAGGGAATTAAATTTGATGACAGCATACAAGTTTTAAAGAGAAAATTCTGTATAACACAAGATAGGCAGACCTGGAAAAGTAGGTATAAACTTTAAGTATGTTTAACTTTAAGTAGGTTTAAACTTTAGCTAGCATGTTCATATGAATTTGCTGAATTTATTAACTCAGGAGTTTTTTAATGATAAAAGACTGAAAAATGTATTCATGGGGAATAATGGAAATTAATGAGTTTGGCTAAAAAACACATTCTTTGGGAAAAAAAAAACAGTGCTATGTCTATCCTCTTACTCATGCATTCTCAAGTGGTATCACCTGAGTTCACTACTTAAAATTATGGAAGTTTTAGTAGTTGTTGCAAGTGATGCAGATTTGGAAACTCAAGCAAGAAAACAGAGTATCTAGGGATGTGGCTCAGAAAGAGTGTATTGTGTTGTGCTTAGCATGAGCATGTCTCTCTCTCTCTCTCTCTCTCTCTCTCTCTCTCTCTCTGTGTGTGTGTCTCTCAGACACATACTCACACACTCACACACAGGTGGGTGTAGATGAGGGCTTCCATTATTACTTTTAGCTTGTGCCAAAGCCACAGGTGTTACAAACTCCTTCCATTTGATTTGGTTCAACTTATGGTTGAATGAATATGAGTGGCTATCTTCCTCTGTTCCCACCCCTCCTTTGTGTTTCTGTGTGTGCAAGAATGGATGTAAATTATTACAAAATATTGGCTTTAAGCTTGTAAAACTGTTACTTGTTTATTATTGATGGTTGTCCCAAGCATACACAAAAGAATGCCAGAGATCCCTGTAAACCAGCAAAAGCTGTATGGGGAGAATATTCTAAAGTTTTCCTCTCAGCCACAGAAGCCACTATCTCTCCTCACACATTCTCTAGGGTCTCTATTTCAATTCCTTGAGAATTTCTTCCTTTTGATGACACCACCTACCTCAAGATTTTTTCCCAGCAGCCTTGGGAAACTAATATGACTACAACTCCACTGGCGTACTTGTTTTTGGCAATGTTAAAAGTGCGTGTCCTTTAGAAGCTACACCCAGCAGTGGATCCAAAGGGATCAGAGACTCACAGCCAAACGTTAGACAAAAAGTAGAGAATCTTATGTAATAGTGCAGGGATGCATAGGAGGACATGGTGGTGAGAGGAGCTCCACAAGAACACAAACAGAACCAACTTACCAGGGCTCAGAAGGGCTTGTGGATATTGACGCACCAACCAAGGATCATGCCTAGACCAAGGCCCCTAACACATTTATACCTAATGCACAACTTGGTCTTCTTTTGGGTTCCTAGTAAGAAGAGCAGGGGCTGTCTCTGACATGGACTTGATTGTTTGCTTTTTGATCACTCCCTACTGGCAGAGTTGCCTTGCCAGACCATATGCAAGATGATGAACTCTGTCCTGATGCAACTTGATGAGCTGAGGTTGAGTGGATGGTGTGTGTGTGTGTGTGGGGTCTCCTGAGTAATAGGGGAAAGGGAAGGGAAAAGAGATAGGGGAGTGAGACAGGAAGGAGAGGAGAGAGAGGGCTACAATCAGGATGTAAACTGAATAAATAAATAAAAATTTAAAAACCTGTACTTCACAAAATTGGAAAATCTAAATGAAATGGACACTTTTCTTGATAGATTCTACTTATCAAAGTTAAATCAAGACCAGGTAAACAATTTAAATAGTTCTATAACCGTAAAGACACAGAAGCAGTCGTTAAAAGCCTTCCAACCAAAATAAATAAATAAATAAATAAATAAATAAATAAATAAATAAATAAAATAAATCCCAGGACCAGATGGTTTCAGTGCAGAATTACAATGAAAGTGCAGACTTTCAATGAAGAGCTACTCCCAATATTCCTCAAACTATTCCACAAAATATAAACCAGAAGGAACATTGCCAAACAGTCTCCCTGATACCTATACCACACAAAGACCCAACAAAGAAAGAAAATTTCATGCAAATCTCCCTTATAAACACTGATACAAAAATACTCCATAAAATTCTCCCAAACCCAATGTAAGAACACATCAAAAACATCATCTATCACGGTCAAGTAAGCATCATCCCAGTGATGCACCAGTGTTTCAATATACAAAATCCACCATACAAACAAAGTGAAAGAAAAAATCTGATCATCTCATTAGATGCTGAAAAAGCCTTTGACAAAATCCAACACTCCCTCATGTTAAAACTCTTTGGGAGATTAGAAACACAAGTTGTATACCTGAACACAATAAAGCCAGCATACAGCAAGCCAATAGCCAACATTAAATGAAATGGAGGGAAATGTAAGGCAATTCCACTAAAATCAAAGACAGGTCAAGGCCGCGTATTCTCTCCTTATCTCTTCAAAATAGTGCTTGAAGACTTAGCTAGGGCAATAAAACAACTAAAGGAGATCAACGGGATACAAATTGGAAATGAAAAAGCCAAAGTATTGCTATTTACAGATGATATGATAGTATATATAAGTGACCCCAATAATCTATCAGAAAACTCCTATAGCTTATAACATCATCACCAAAGTTGCTAGATACAAAATTAACTCCAAAAAATCAGTAGCCTTTTATATACAAAAATAAATAAATGAGGCTGAGAGGACACTGTGTCTGAGAAGCAGGACAGCAGTTTCGGCACAGCAACCAGGAGACTGAACTCTGGGACCTAAAACACCAGCGTTTGTGATTGCCAGGTGAGAGGAAATCCTATGGTGTGGAAATTAGTTGGGCCAGACCTCAGGTCACCCAGCCACTCCCTGGAAAAGGTCTTGGGGACCTGTGGGCTGCCATCCCAGACTGGGACACACAACCTCTGGCTAAGAGTGAGGTGCCCAACCTCCCGAACAGAGCAGAGCCCTCAGTTGCCAGCCCATATCTGAGCATACAGCCAAGGACCCAGAGCTGCACCCCCAGCGACCATCCCAGACAAGGGCACACAACCTACAGCCTCCAACCAGAGCAGAGCCCAGAGAGGAGTACACAGCCTCTGGCTCAGAAGGGGACACACAGCTGGCAGCCCAGAGCAGGGTTCACAGCTACCAGGACACATCGGGGTGCACAGCCTTCAGGCCAGAGTGGCACCCCCAACTGCCATCCCAGACAGGAGCACACAGTCTCAGGCCCAGAGTGGGGCCTTCACCAGCCCAGAGCAGAGCACTCAGCCTCTGGTGTAGATACTTGCTGTGCCCTCCGCTCACCTTCCCAGACAGAAGTATGGGCCACAGGGCACCAGAGACTGAGTTTCCCTGTTGGGAGAAAAACCCCACAGCTAGGGAATCAGCAGGTTCTTCAAGAGGGCTGTGCCTGGAAAACAGTGTAACAACAGCAGCAGCTCACCAAATTCAGAACGAAAAACCCAGCAGCAGGGCAGCTGTCTCCAGGATTTCTACTGGTGAGAGGAGAGCCTCCCATGACTAACAAAGACCACAGCTACCACTCAGGTCTATACGCCTGAGGTGAGCAATTGTAATTCCTGAGAAACTCTTGCCATTCAGTGACCATACCCAAAAGGCAGAGGAGGCCTCCTTCAGGAAAAATCATCTTCCTGCCAAGGGGATTCTCCCTACCCCAGGATTCCAAGAAGCACTAGAAACTAACAGCCAACACCCAAAATAGCTCAATGAGTAGAGTTCAGCACAACAGCTCAAACAACAAAAGACAGAGAAATATGGCATCTCCAGAACACAGTCATCCAGGGACGAAAAGTCCTGGACACCCCAGCATAATTGAAATTCAAGAAGATGACCTTACTTCTATGCTGATGAAGAGGATGATAGAGGAAACAAATAAAATACATAAAGAATTAGAGGAAGATAAAATCAAACAGATTATGGCCATCCGTATAGAAATACAGGAAGATAAAGACAAACAGATTATGGCCATTCATGAAGAAATATGGGAAGATGCAGCCAAACAGTTAATGGGCTTCAGAGAGGAAATAATTAAATCATTGAAAGAAATAAAAGAAACAGAGGAATGTTCAAACAGTTGAAGTAATTAAAAGAAAAACAGAAAAATACAATCAGACAGGTGAAAGACATAAACAAAGCAACTCAAGATATGAAGATAGAATTGGAAAAATTAAAGAAAACACAAAGGGATGAAATCAAGGAGAGGAAGAATTTAGGGAAGAAAAAAGGAACTACAGAAGTAAGCATAACCAATAGACTACAAGAGATGGAAGAAAGAATCTCAGCTGTAGAAGATACAATGGAAGAAATTGATGTATCCGTCAAAGAAAATGTTAAATCCCAAAATTCCTGACACAGACCATCCAAGAAATTCAAGGCAGTATGAAAAGACAAAACCTAAGAATAATAGGAATAAAGGAAAAAGAAGATTCCCTCCTTCAAGGCATAGGAAAATGTTTTCAACAAAATCATTGAAGAAAATTTTCCCAACTTAAAGGTGAAGCCTATGAGAATACAAGAGGCCTACAGAACACCTAATAAATTAGACCAGAAAAGAAAATCCTCCCACCACATAATTATAAAAACAGTAAATATACAGAACAAAGAAAAAATACTAAAAGCTGCAAGGGAAAAAGGCCAAGTAATACATAATGGCAAACCCATCAGAATCACACCTGACTTCTCAACAGAGACTATGAAAGCAAGAAGGGCCTGGATGGATGTCATGCAGACCCTAAGAGAACACAGATGTCAGCCCAAGCAAAACTCTCAGTCATCATAGATGGGGAAAGCAAGATGTTCAATGACAAAAACAAATTCAAACAATACCTATCCACAATTCCAGCATTACAGAAGATACTAGAAGGAAAAATAAAACCCAGAAAAACTAACTACATTCAGGAAAACACAGGAAACAAAGACCCTCATACAGTAAAAGTAAAAGTAGCCAACCACACAAACACACTACCATAGCCAACAGCAAAATCAAAGCACCTAACAGCCACTGGTCGTTAATCTCCCTAAACATCAGTGGACTCAGCTTTCCAATAAAAAGACACAGACTAACAGAATGGATACATAAACAAGACCCAGCAATCTGTTGCATACAAGAAACACACCTAAGTCACAAAGATAGACAATACATGAGAGTAAAGGGCTGGGAGACAGTTTTCCAAGCAAGTGGACCAAGAAGCAAGCAGGAATAGACATTCTATAGACATTCTAATATCAAATAAAATAGATTTTCAACCAAAATTAATCAGAAGAGATGGGGAAGGTCATTTTATACTCATCAAAGAAAAACTCCACCAAGAAGACACCACAATTCTGAACATCTATGCCCCAAATATAAGAGCACCCACATTTGTAAAAGAAACATTAATAAAACTAAAAACCACACATAGATCCCCACACATTAAGAGTGGGAGACTTCAACACCCCCTCTCAACAGAGGAAAGGACAACCAAACAGAAATTAAACAAAGAAACAATGACTCTAACAAAGGTCATGAATCAAATGGACCAAACAAACATCTACAAAATCTTTCACCCAAACACAAAAGAATTTACCTTCTTCTCAGCTCCTCATGGAACCTTCTCCAAAATAGACCATATAGTTGGTCAAAAAACAAGCCTAAACAGAGCCAAGAAGATTGAAATAATCCTATGTATCCTATCTGACCACCATGGATTAAAGCTGGATCTCAACGAAAACAGAAATAACAAAAAGCCTACACACACATGGAAACTGAACAACTTGCTACTCAATGACAACTGGGTCAGGCAAGAAATAAAGAAATTAAAGTCTTCCTAAAATTCAATAAAAATGAAAACACAATATACCCCAAATTATGGGACACTTTGAAAGCAGTGCTAAGAAGAAAGTTCATAGCATTAAATGCCTTCAAGAAGAAATTTGAAACATCTTATTCAAGCAACTTAATGGCTGGTCTAAAAGCCCTAGGAAAAAAAGAAGCAGAAACAACCAAGAGAAATAGATGGCTGGAAATAATCAAACTCACAGCTGAAATCAATCAATTAGAAACAAATAAAACAATTCAAAGAATCAATGAAACAAAGAGCTGGTTCTTTGAGAAAGTCAACAAGATAGACAAACCCTTAGCCAAACTAAGTAAATGGCAAAGAGAAAATATCCATATCAACAAAATCAGAAATTAAAAGGGGGACATAACAACAGACCCTGAGGAAATCTAAACAATCATCAGGTCTTACTTCAAAAGCTTATAGGCCACAAAATTTGAAAATCTAAATGAAATGGACAATTTTCTTGATTGATTCCACTTACCAAAGCTGAATCAAGACCAGGTAAATAAATTAAATACTCCTATATCCACTAAGGAAATAGAAGTGGTCATTAAAAGTTTCCCATGCAAAAAAAGCCCAGGACCAGATGGTTTTAACACAGAACTCTTCCAGACCTTCAAAGAAGAGCTAACACCAATACTCTTCAAACTATTCCACAAAATAGGAAGGAGCACTACCAAACTCATTCTATGAAGCCACAGTCACCTTGATACCTAAACCTCACCAAGACTCAACAAAGAAAGAGAATTTCAGGCCAATCTCCCTTATGAACATCAATGCAAATATATTCAACAAAATACTTGCAAACTGAATCTAAGAACACATCAAAGGTATCATCCACTATGACCAAGTAGGCTTCATCCCAGGTATGCAAGGATGGTTCAATATACAGAAATCTATCAACATGATCCACCATGTAAAAAACTGAAAGAAAAAAAAAAACAACAACACATGATCATCTCCTTAGATGCTGAAAAAACATTTGACAAAATTCAGCATCCACTTATGTTTAAAGTATTGGAGAGCTCAGGGATACAAGGCACATACTTGAACATAGTAAAGACAATATACAGTAAGCCTGTAGACAATATCAAACTAAATGGAGAGAAACTTAAAGCAATCCCACTGAAATCAGGAACAAGGCAAGGCTGCCCACTCTCTTCATATCTCTTCAACGTAGTTCTTGAAAGTCCTCCCCTGAGCAATAAGACAATTAAAGAAGATCAATGGGATACAAATTGGAAAGGAAGAAGTCAAAGTATCACTATTTGCAGATGATATGATAGTATATCTGAGTGAGCCCAAAAATTCTAGCAGAGAGCTCCTACAGCTGACAAACACCTTTTGCAAATTGGCTGGATACGAAATTAACTCAAAAAAAAAAAATCAGTAGCCCTCCTGTATACAAAACACAATAGGGCTGAGAAAGAAATTAGGGAAACAACACCCTTCACAATAGCCACAAAGGACATAAAGTACTGTGGTGTGACCCTAACCAAGAAAGTCAAAGACTTGTATGAAAAAATTTCTAGTTTCTGAAGAAAGATCTCCCATGCTCATGGATCAGTAGAATTAACATAATGAAAATGGCCATTCTGCCAAAAGCAATTTACAGATTCAGTGGCAATTCCCATCAAAATACCAATACAATTCTTTATAGACCTTGAAAGAAAAATTCTCACCTTCATATGGAATAACAAGAAACCCAGAATTGCCAAAACAGTTCTCTTCAATAAAAGATCTTCTGGAGGTATCTCCATCCCTGATGTCAAGCTGTACTACAGAGCAACAGTAATAAAAACTGCATGGTACTGGTGTAGAAACTGACTGGTGGACCAATGGAATTGAATAAAAAACCCTGAAAAAAACCCACACACTTATGTACAACTGATTTCTGACAAAGACGCCAAAACTATACAATGGAAAAAGATAGCATCTTCAACAAAAGGTGATGGTCTAACTGGATGTTTACATGTAGAAAAATGCAAATAGATAAATACTTATCACCCTGCACAAAACTGAAAACCAAGTGGATCAAAGACCTCAATATAAAAACAGACACACTAAATGGTTAGGAAAAAAAAAAAGTGAAGAAGAGCCTTGAATGCATTGGCACAGGAGACAACTTCCTAAACAGAACACCAACAACCCAGACTCTAAGATCAATAATCAATAAATGGGTCCTCATGAAACTGAAAAGCTTCTGTAAAGCAAAGGACGCTGACATCAGAACAATTTAACAGCATACAGACTGGAAAAGGATCTTCACCAACCCTATATCTGACAGAGGGCTAATATCCAGAATAGATAAAGAACTAAGGAAGTTAAAAAGCAACTAATCAAGTAATCCAATTAAAAAATGGGTTACAAAGCTAAACAGAATTCTCAATAGGGGAATAACAAATGGCAGAGAAACACTTAAAGAAATGCTCAACTTCATTAGCCATTAGGGAAATACAAATCAAAAGGACCCTGAGATTTTACCTGACACCCATCAGAATGGCTAAGATCAAAAACTCAAGTGACAACACATGTTGGAGAGATTGTGGAGAAAGGGGACCCCTCCTCCACTGTTGGTGGGAATGTAAAATTGTACAACCACTTTGGAAATCAATCTGGCTCTTTCTCAGACAATTACGAATAGTCCTTGCTCAAGATCCAGCTATCCCATTCCTAGGCATATATATAAAAGAAGCTCAAGTAAACAATAAGGACATTTGCCGAACCATGTTTGTAGCAGCTTTATTTGTAATAGGCAGAATCTGGAAACAACCCAGATGTCCCTCAACTAAGGAATGGATACAGAAATTGTGGTACATCTACACAATGGGATATTACTCAGCAATAAAAAACAAGGAAATCATGAAGTTTGCAGGTAAATGGTGGAAACTGGAAAGGATCATCCTGAGTGAGCTATCTCAGAAGCAGAAAGACACACACGGTATATACCCACTCATATAGACATATAATATAGGATAAACCTACTAAAATCTGTACACCTAAGAAAGTAATCAAGTGGGAGGACTCTTGCTAAAATGCTCAATTCCCAATCCAGAAAGCTAAAGAGGATGGACATCAGAAGAAGGAAAAAAGAGGGAACAAATCAGGAACCTGACACAGAGGGCCTCTGAAAGGCTCTGCCCTGCAGACTGTCAATGCAGATGTTGAGACTTATCGGCAACCTTTGGGCAGAGTGCAGGGAATCTTATGAAAAAAGTGGGAAATAGTAAGATCTGGATAGGACAGAAACTCCACAAGGAGAGCAACAGAACCAAAACATCTGAGCACAGGGATCTTTCCTTAGACTGTTATTCCAATCAAGTACCACAAATGGAGATAACCTAGAACCCCTGTACAGATGTAGCCCATGGCAGTTCAGTGTCCAAGTGGGTTCCATAGTAATGGGAACAGGGACTGCCTCTGACATGAACTGATTTGCTTGCTCTTTGATCACCTCCCTCTGAGTGGGGAGCAGCCTTACCAGACCACAGAGGAAGAGAGTGCAGCCACTCTTGATGAGACCTGGTAGTCTAGGATCAGAAGGAAGGAAAAGAGGACTTGGGGAGGAGCATGCATGGAAAAGGGGGAGGAAGGGAGGGATTGGGAGGGGAGGAGGGAAAGAGCTACAGGGCGGATACAAAGTGAATAAACTGTAATTAATAAAAAATTTAAAAATATTTTAAAAATTGGCCTTTTTATTTAGACAGAAAAGGGTAATTGTTGGGGGTTTGTCTGACACTTTTATTGTGATGATAAGTTCTGGCCCTCAAGATCTGGTTACTTCCCAGATACACCTATCTTTGTTGTGTATATCTTCTAAGACATTATACCTGATTGGTTGATTTAAAAGCCTAAAACCTGGGCAGGGCAGAATGGGGTAGGCATGGCTAAGGCATGAGAAGAAGAAAATCACAGGAAGAACATAGAAAGACAAGAAGGAGGACTCCACATAGAGAAGAAATCTCTTGGACTGGGAAAAAGGACTCCAATGATGGCATGGAAAAAAACCACTAAGTATAAGCAAGAATTCATAAGATTATGGGTGTAAGGAAGCTCAGATAAGGATGGTTAAAGTGGATGGTACAAGGTGAGGCCCAGGAGCTGCATGGTGAGTTTGTTGAAACAGTAGGTGAAATATCTGCCCAGCCCAAAACAAATAAGGCAATTATAAAATCTAACAGGTGTCTATGTCTTATTTGTTACAGCGGGTTAAATAATACCTCTGCAACAAATTATAAGACTAATAATAAATAATAGATAGCCCTACAGCCACCTTTTTATCACCAACAATACATATCCTTTGTAACATGAAATGACAAAGTGGGCCATTTTTCATGTGTTCTTTCTTGTACTTCAGCAAAGCCCAACACTGTTCTAAATGGATGAATTCATTCCATGTTGATTCTTTTTGTCATATCAGGTTTGTTTGTTTGCTTGAATATAACCACTGTGATAGTTTAAACAGCACCTGAAGGTTCATTTGTTTGACTCCTTAGTCATCAGGGAGTGGCACTATTTGAAAGGATTAGAAAGATTATAAGGTGTGGCCTTTTTGGAAGAGGTGTGGTCTTATTGGAGGAAGGGTGTGACTGTGGTTGAGCTATGCATTTTCAAAATGCTCAATATCTTTATCTTTTTGCCTGCTGCTAGCAAATTATGCTTATACTCTTGTGCCATGCCTGTCTGTCTCCCGCCATGATGATCATGGAGTAACCCTCTAACTCTGTAAATGCTTTCTTTCAGAATAGTTTCCTTGGTCATGGTGTCTCTTCATGGCGATAAAACAGTGATTAAGACAGAATTTTGTAACATTGTATAAGAATTGCTGTGATGGGCCTGATCGTGCCATTTGTTGGAGGTATGTAGAAGACTTTGGGACTTTGGCCTACAAAAGTGGTTGAATAGCCATAGCAGGCCATTCTAACTGGAACATGGAAGACTACCGATGCCAACTCTATCTATGGTGGCCCAGATAAAGAAGTTTCAGAAAGGAAGAATTACAGTAACTGCTTTTGAGACTATCCTTCTAAAAGAATGTGGCTGCTTTTATTGTAAAAATCTGTCTGATGCTAAATTAAAGAGTTTTGGATTAAAGGTATTGGCAGAGGAGATTTAAAGATAGTCTAGTATTGATTGTGTAGTATGATTATGAATAATCACTGTTATGCAGATATATAGTAAAAAGGAGCAAGCTAAGCAAGAAAAGCTTAAAAATGTTCAGTTTGGTGAGAAAAGGAGCACTAAGATTTATAATGAAATCAAGTACAGTACTCAAAGAGATAAAAAGTTTAAAGAAATGCCTGATGTTAAGTGGAATAAAGAGAGTGCTGACCTCAAGTCAAGACTGCACCCAGCTAAGGTTTCAATTTATAAAAAGGAATTAAAGAAGAAGGAGACTATCAGCAACTCAAAGCTGGTGCAAATATTAATGAAAGAAGGAGCTGAGTTCCGGTTCTATCAAGTAGCAGAACTTAGCCATGTGAACTTAGTCAGCTTTAGCCATGTGGTTTTGGCTTTAGAGTCGAGGATGCAAAAAATAGTTTTGAAATTTTCCTCCATATTTAGTCAAGCCACTAAGAGTTGGGTTAATGTGTCAAGGGTGTCTCTGAAGAAACAATCACAGAGGACATTTCATGAAGCTGTGAAGATGAAGCCTAGATTGCCTTAGAGACTTCAAGATGTTGGAGATGCCAGAGTCATGGGATAGCTGCCAGGGAGAGCTGCAGACCAGGAGTTGTACCAGCCCAAGATATATATAAGTATGTTATAGCCAATAATTCTTAAAGAACTTGGAGATCTAAAGAGTTGTTTGACATCAGACATGAAGATACAAAATTTGGAGTTTATTCTGCTCTGATTCAGACTTGCTTAAGTCCAGTATTTCCTCAGTATGCTTTCTTTCCTCCCTTTTGAAATGTTAATGTATATTATGTGACATTTTATGCTGGAAGTATGTGATCTGCTTTTTATTTTATTTTATAAAGATTATAATTAAGAGATTGCCATGAGTCTCATAAGAGACTTTGGACTTTTAAACAGGGTAGAGACTGTTAAAAACTATGAGAACATTTGAAGTTGAATTAAACACCTTTTTTAATCTTATATGCAAAAACTTATGTGTTCCAGGGAGTGGAAAGTGGTAAGCTGAATAAGAATGGCCCCCATAGGCTCAACTATTTGAATGTTTAGTCAACAGGAAGTAACACAATTGAAATGACTTATTGGAGCAGTTATGGATTTTTTTGGAGGAAATGTATGACTGGGAATGTGCTTTGAGATTTCAAATGTCCATGCCAGTCCTAGGGTTTCTTTCTTTGATTATAGATCTAGAGATAGCTCTCTGGTACTGCTCCAGTGCCAGATGTCTTCATGTCACCATGGTTTTTGCCATGATGATAATAGACTAACCCTCTGAAACTGTAAGCATGTCCCTATTAAATGTTTTCTTTCATAAGAATTTTCTTGGCCATGCTGTCTCTTCACAGATATAGAATGGTGACTAAAGTAAGCACCAATAGCTATATGTAGCATGGTAGATCTCAGATTTAAGTGACTTTAAATCCCAATTAATTTGATACCTGGCTCCCAGGTAAATAGTCAAACAATCCCCCATTCTCCTCTGCCTTTTTACTATTTTACACTTTAATAGGATTTACAGATTATGCTCAAAGATAATCTGTGTCAAGTCATGTATTGGATACTATGTGACAAAGTGCTTCCTGGTGTATGCTAATTTCTGTGTTCATTCCTTACGGAGACTTCACATGCAGTAAAATTAGGCAGACACTTCAAAGACTGACTGAGTCATCCTTTTGCCTCAAGTTATGTAATGATTACTTTCATTTATTTTGAAACACGGGTTTTCCCTTAATTTGGTTTATTCTTTCTGATTAGTTCTTATTTTTTTCTAGGAAAAAAAATGCTTTCCAGTATTTTTATATAAAAACATTTCCCTAAAGGCCTGCATCATGGTTCATGCCTGAAATCAAGGACCTCTGGATCATGAAGACAGGCTAGTGAATTTGAGTTGGCTTGAGCTACAGAGTGGGATCCTACATATATATGTATATATTGGCATTTTACTAATTCCTGTACACTGTAGCACACAGCAGGCTCTTCTCTCTGGAGGAGCCTTATGAGAAGCCTGTGTCTTTGAGGGACCCAGAGACAATGGTATAGCCCAATCATGGCAAGAGGTTTCCTCTAATAAACCAGATAGTCATATATCATTGATCACTTTTTTGCCTTGGAACACATTTCTTTTCGTACATAACAAAGTGTCAGGCCTTCTGTCTTTTTGTGATGCCACAAGAACTGAGAGGCTTTTCTGTTACCACAGTTACGGGCCAAACATCACTGTCACACTTCTTCATGATCTTCCTCATTTGTTTTCTAAGATTATATTCAAGCATACTAGATTTCACCACAAATGCCATCTGAAAGTGAAATTTCAACTAAAAAGGCAATTAGTCCTTCACATATCAGGTCAGTGTGACTTTCATTTTTAGTATTTTTTGTTCTAGGTTATGTATATATGTGTGCTATATGTATATAGTAAGTGATTAAGTGCATCTTTGCACACAAGTAGAGGTACTATTGTAGTAGTGAAGCCCAGAAAAGGATGTCAAATCCCCCTGGAGCTGGAAGTATAGGCAGCTGTGAGCCTCACAACATGGGTGATTGGCACTGAACCTGTGTCCTCCACAGGAATAAGACTCACTCTCAACCACTGAGTCATTTCTCCAGCCCCAAATGTCATTTTTTAAGGTTTGCATTTCTATACCACTATGAGATTTCCTAACACAGAATATTCCATTTATAATGCAGCCTGCTCACTTATTAATTCTCTCTTCACCTGAATGTAAATTTTTGGAAAGTAAACTTCTTGTCTATTTTATTCACACACATACACACACATGAGAGAGAGAGAGAGAGAGAGAGAGAGAGAGAGAGAGAGAGAGAGAGAGAGAGAGAGAAGGGGAAAGAACATAGAAGCTGCTAGTGATGTATTCAAATGCACAAATGAAAAGAATAAAGAATAAATGAATTAAAATTCAGAAATATACTTTTCACATCATAGAAGTTGTGTCTTTTGAAAATCTTTGTGAAAGGGTTAAGGTATAGTTCTGTGGAAAATAATTGCTTCACATGCAAAGGGGCCTGGTTTGGAACCCCAGCTCTAAAGCAACATCAAAAACAAAAACAAAACAAAACAGAAGGGTTGAAGTGTAGCTCACATTCATGCTTACCATTCAAAAGGCTCTGGGTTCAATCCCTGCACCAAAAGTTAAAAGAAAATTTGTTGATACCAAGATAATCTCCCAATCATGTCCTCTGCTATGTTCACTGCTTCATATAGTAGTGCATACTCCAGCAAAACTCAGGAATGGCTGAACTGCAAGTCCACAGAAAACCTGTCGCACATGACTGCTCATCCTGTCTCATCAGAGTGAACTAAGGGACAGTTAGTAACATATAGACTATATAAGCTTCTCTAAAGATCTTAGAATAGAATGCATAGGATTCAAGAATTTTCCTGTCTTGACATGAGTTTTGGAACCAATGCCTAGCCATGTTGGAATACAGAGGAAGAAAGTGGAGACAGAGAGAAGGTTAGAAACAAGAGAAAGACAAAAGAAGAGAGTGCAGATGTTTTTAAGAATGTATTTTTAAAAGATTATTTTAGCTTATCAGGTCTCTTCAGGGCTAGCTACAATGTCCTCTTCTGTTGCTTAGCAAGGCTGCTTCTCCCTCAGAGGGGAAGTCAAAGAGCCAGCCATTGAGTTCATGTCTGAGACAGTCCCTGTTCCCCTAACTAGGGAACCCACTTGGATACTGAGCTGTGATGGGCTATATCTGGGCAGGGGTTCTAGGTTATATCCATTCATGGTCCTTGGTTGGAGAAAGAGTCTCAGAAAAGAACCCTGGGCCCAGATATATTTGGTTCTCATGGAGCTCCTGTCCTCTCCAGGTCAACTAACTCCCCCTTCTTTCATATGATTCCCTGCACTATGCTGAAGGTTTGGTTATGAGTCACAGCATCTGTCTTAATACACTGCTAGGCAAAATCTTTTAGGGGCCCTCTGTGGTAGGCTCCTGTCCTGTTATTTGTTTTCTTCTATTGCCAATGTCCATCCCTTTTGTCTTTCTACGTGAGGATTGATCATCTTACCCTGGGTCCTCTTTCTTGTTTATCTTCTTTAGGTGTATAGATTTTAGTATGTTTATCCTATCTTATAGGTCTAGTACCCACTTATAAGTGTGTATATTACTATGTGTGTCTTTCTGCTTCTGGGATACCTCACTCAGGATGATCTTTTCTAGGTCCCATCATTTGCCTGCAAAGTTCATGATTTCCTTGTTTTTAATTGCTGAGTAGTATTCCATTGTGTAAAAGTACCACAATTTCTGTATCCAGTCCTCTGGTGATGGACATCTGGGTTGATTCCAGGTTCTGGCTATTACGAATAAAACTGCTACAAACATGGTTGAGAAAATGTTCTTGTTGTGTACTTGAGCAAATTTTGGATATATGCCTAGGAGTGGTATAGCTGGATCTTGAGGAAGTGCTATTCCTAATTGTCTGAGAAAGCACCAGACTGATTTCCAGAGTGGTTGTACAAGTTTGATCTCTCACCACCAATGGAGGAGGGTTCCCCTTCCTCCACAACCTCTCCAGCATGTATTGTCACTTGAGTTTTTGATCTTAGCCATTCTAATGGGTGTCAGGTGAAATCTCAGGGTCGTTTTGATTTGCATCTCTCTGTTGGCTGAGGACGTTGACCATTTCTTTAAGTGTTTCTCTGCCATTATGTATTCCTCTGCAGAAAATTCTCTGTTTAGCTCTGTACCTCATTTTTTTAATCAGATTGCTTGATTTGTTGCTTTTTAACTTCTTTAGTTCTAGCTAGGATCAGATGGAAGGGGAGGAGGACCTCCCCCACCAGTGGACTTAGAGAGGGGCAGGAAGGAGATGAGGGAGGGAGAGTGGGATTGCGAGAGAATGAGGGAGAGAGCTACAGCTGGGATATTTATTAATATAAAAAATAATAAATAAAAAAGGAAAAGAAAAAATAACAAACAAATAAGCAAACAAACAACAAAGAGATTATTTTATTTATGCATATAAGTATTTTGCTTGCACATATTTCTGTACACTCCGTGTGTGTCTGGTGAATACAGAGGCCTGATGAGGGTATTGGATACATTAGGACTAGAGTTGCAGACAATTGTCGGTCACCATATAATTGCTGGAAAATGAACTCATGACCTCTGCAAAATCATCAAGAGCTCTTAACAACTGAGCCATCTCTCCGGCCCCTAAAAAGAAAGCTAAAGAAACATCTATGGGTGAAGAAAACAAACTAATGTGCTTTTCAGTATGAATACAAGCCTTTACTTACTGAGTTATCTGTCCAGCCCTGTTTTGTTTTTAGTTACATGCATATGTGTATATCTCTGTTCCGGTATCTGCATATGTGTGCCCATGGATGCAGAAAGAAGGCATCCAGTGCCCAACAGTGAGCTCCCTGAGGTGGGCTGGGTACCAATTTCAGTAAAAGCAGCAAGCTTTCTTGGCCAGTGAGCCAACTCTACAACCCCAAGAAAGTGCATAGTTTTAAAGGCACAATCTCTGGAAACAAGAACACAATAAATCCTATCTAACTAGTTACATAGCTGTACAATTACCCAAGAATTAGGCCAGCTTTCTCAAAATTCAGGGTTTTTAAGCTGGCCAGTGGAGGGTTGAACCTGTGGTATTCCTCTATAGCTGAAGATGCTGCCCCTGGGAGCATACTAAGATACCTGGTGTTTATATTTAATAACAGCTTCTGTCTTTATTTTATCAGGGGAAATTGGATAAGAACACTGTGATTCAGAGTAACTCAAAAAATCATAGCTATATCTCAGTATGCATATATAATTAGAGGTGGGAATGGAAGCTCCTACCCTGGGAATTCTGTCTTTATTGCTATTAAATCCTCTGCACAGATGATGGCCCTGAGATCTTGGGCCACATGTTTCCCTCCCTTTCTATTCTGTTTCCCCTCTTCTACTGGTAGATTTTGTCCAAGAATAAAATTTTCGGATGTAAATGGCACTTATAACCACAGAAGCTAAAATGTTCAGTTTTTCCTTATTCTCTCAAAGGGAATTTGATTTATTCAGAACTTAAAAGAAGTTCGAATGTAAGTTAAGAACCAGGTTATGATAAGCCTTAGAAAGTCCTTTAACCAGATCTGCAAATTCTTTGATTCTTTACACTACAGATCACTGTTATCACACTTGCAACCTGAAAAGACATGAACATGCTGTTGATGGATCATTCAGTATTATCATCTGCCTTGGGTTCTCTTGGAGTTTCATGGCTAGAGAGAATGGACACTAATTGAGTCTGACATTTCTGTAACTGAGAAAGTTAGTTGTATCTCTACTTAGATTCACATGTTTGATTTCTGCAGTATAATTTACCATGCAAATATCCCACAAAGACTGGCCTCCTCTGTTCGCATCAAAATAATCAGTGAATTGCACTTCCATGATCTCATATCCTTTCCAAATTTTTGTTTCCTTGGTGGAACCAGTTTTCGTGACATCAGCTGAAAGGATTAAATTTTTTTTAAAATATTTTTTACTTTAATTTTTACTAATTACACTTTATTCACTTTGTATCCCCTCATAAATCCCTCCCTCTTCCCCTCCCAATCCCACCTTCCCTCTCCCTTCTCCACGCATGCCCCTCCTCAAGTCCACTGATAGGGAAGGTCTTCCTCTCCTTCCTTCTGATCCTCGTCTATCAGGTCTCATCAGGAGTGGCTGCATTGTCTTCCTCTGTGGCCTGGTAAGGCTGCTCCCCCATCAGGGTGAGGTAATCAAAGAGCAGACCAATCAGTTCATGTCAGAGGCAGTCCCTGTTCCCATTACTATGGAACCCACTTGGACACTGAATTGCCATGGGCTGTATCTGTGCAGGGGTTCCAGGTTATCTCCATGCATGGTACTTGGTTGGAGTATCAGTCTCAGGAAAGACCCCTGTGCTCAGATTTTTTGGGTCTGTTACTCTCCTTGTGGAGCTCCTGTGAGAGGATTAAATCTTAACTGAAGAAGTGGTATTTGTCTTTTCTGCCTCTAAAACAGCTCAAAGAAGCTCCACCAACATTCTAGGAGACTAAAGGCTACATTAGTGGTAGCAAGTGAGGGAAGCCCTTCTTTCCCAGCCTGTCTACTGTCTCATGCTTGAAAAACTGTGAGGACACAAGCAGGAGAGCAGAAGGCTATACCAGACCATACAGTAGGAGGCTTGTGCCTGAAGGCACTTTCTCAGTTTATGAGCCCACTTCCATTCTTGGACACACCTTTTTCTTAAATAAGCTGGCTATTTCTGTTCCCGGTATAACTTATAAGGCATGACTTTTTCTCCACCTGTGTCTTCCTGGGAGCTGCTGAGATTTCAGGTACAGTTTTTCTGAGATTTCAGATACAGTTTTTCTCTTGTAGTCTCATCTTTGATTTTCTTTTTTGAGTCAATTTCTAAGATCTTTTGTTAATGAAACTGAGAACCCCAAAGGTGAACCATGAACAGCTTCCCTGGTAATACTCGAACATGTGTTGCTAACTTTTTCCATATCTGTTCCTAACAAGGCTTGGCTTTCTGATGCTATAGGAAATCAAATGAGGAGGCAGAGTATTTCTTCATATATATATGCATATATATGCATATATATCACTTTATAGCTTGATCCCAGTCCCCTCCCTCCTCTCCCAGTCCCACCCTCACACCTATCCTCCCCCATTCCCCTTTCTTCTTCTTCTTCTTCTTCTTCTTCTTCTTCTTCTTCTTCTTCTTCTTCTTCTTCTTCTTCTCCTTCTTCTTCTTCTTCTTTTTCTTCTTCTTCTCAGAGAAGCAGAGTCCCCCAAGGGGCACCTCAAGTCACAATAGTCCTAAGTACATCCTCTCCCACTAAGGCCACAGAATTCAGCCCAGTTTGGAGAAAGGAATCCAAGGGCAGGCAAGACAGATTCCAATGGAAAACTCAAAAGTATGTGAATAACCGTACTCTGTACCCATGTGCATGCACACTCATACTTGCATACATACACACAGCATATGTGAATGTTCAAAGTAGCTTTATTCATGACAGTCTCTACGTAGAAACTTCTAGAACGTCTGTCAACTGGGGAGTAGATGAACAAGTGTACACATCCGTGAAAGAAATACTCTTACCACAGTGTGGCGAGTGTGCAGAGGGTTGTCTAGATGGAGGAGGTGACTGCATTTGTATGACTGCATTCATATATGCATCCAGATAGAAATCTGATCTAGTCTGTAACAAAATTTTATGTTTGTCACCAAAAGAGGCCAAGAAGACTGAAAACAGACAGAAGGCTTCTGTGAGTTAACTTATAGTGATTGCTATGTTCATGTGGGTGTAGAAATTTATCAAAATACTTAAAATTGTTGCTTTTTATGGATACATTGTAACTCCATAAATATCACCCCACTTTCACTGGACTCCTCTATGCAGTGAGAAAATAAATTCAACATAAAGAGTTGTTAGGCTGACTGTATTAGCGGCAGAGCCCTTGACTAACATGCACAGGACACTGGGCTCTATCCCAGAACCTTGTCTACATGAACACATTACTATACACATTGCATTACAGGTATGCACACACACACACAGAGACACAATTGTTACGATTCCTTGGATTAGGTGAACTTTACCTACAAATAGCTGGATCACACTAACATTGTAACAAAAGAAACTGCAACCTGAAAGTTTATTTGTGGATGTGATTAAATTAAGAGTCTTATCTTTAACCTCCCAGGGAATACAAAACTTCAAGAGACCCAAGAATATTACACACAGAGAAGGATGTGAATGCCAAAGCAGTTTATATCAAAACTGGCACAGTTGTTTGAATCAAAATTCTAAACTTACAGAAGTTTTTTTTGTTTTTTGTTTTTGTTTTTTTTTTTTTTTTTTTTTTTAAATTCAATTCAACCTGAAAATGTTTAAGGAATACACTGTGTAGATGCTGCTTCTGACATTCCCTTCTGGAGGAAGCTGGCTTAGAAAGCCAAGGAAATGTTAGTAGGTTCAGAAGCCTTGTTCCCCAATCAGGTAACATTGCTGGGGAGAGGCAACTCTGCCTGTCAACTTGGGCAAGGAGCTCCAGAGAGGTCACCCAGGCTGGGGTTGGCCTTTTAGCCTTTGAGTCATTCATGCTCCTTCAGGCTCCTGTAAGAATTCCAAATAAACAAATTTATTTGCAAGCCAGATTTGGGTAGAGGGGTTTTTCTTGGTCTTTCATTAGTGTTCTGTCTGGGGTGGATAAATATCTGTTCACCTCTCTCTGGAAAGTCCATCAAATGTCATAAACAAGGCTCATGGAGACTCAGATTATAACCCCATTTACAGCCACAATGAGGCTATAGCTGCTGGACAGTGAGGCAGAAAAGATCAAATTTAGCAGAGATGCTCCCTAGGATGGGAGAAGAGAGAAGAGGACAATGGATCACCAAAGGAATCAGGAGACATCAGCAAACAGCTACCTCCAAGTTCTGAATTGAAGAAAATTTAAGACTTTAGAAAAAAAAAAAAAAAGGAAGGGAAGAAGAAAGGAAAGAAGGAAGAAGAAAAAAGGTGCATGAATGCTAATGAGGGTCAAGTGTGCAAGTTGATTCCTGTGTAAGGTTTCTTGGGATTTCTGACATCATAGATGCAGACAGCCTGTTTAATTTGCAGCACTATAGACTGACAACACAACCCCCACCCACTATGAAGAACTGTAATATGGGTGCTGATGCCAGACAGCCTACATTCCTCAGCGCTCTTGTCTGTGTGAAATCTGTGTGACCTGACAGATGCTAACATCTTGACACTGGCCTTTTGCATGTCTGTACTAGAGCAGAAGTATGTGGTTGTAAACGCTATAGCAGTTCCAATACCCTGAAGACTAATTTTTTTTCATAAGTAACATGACTTTACTAAAACGATGATGTAATATTATCTAAGTATGCTGTTACAGAATGTGTCAGAGCCTGGCAGCCAGGAACAGCCCTGTTTGAAATGAGAGTGAGTTGCAGGAGTTCCAGGTTAGGGGTCAACAACACTTCTGTTAGGTTTCATCATGCCTCCATCCCCTCCTCGTGTGCATACATGTTACCAACAATGACCTGAGCAAGCACTACTGCTGTGACGGTGCAATGGCAAATGATGGCCCCCTGGCTCTGGGGATGCAAGATATAGCCTCAGAACACAGAAGCCAGAATCACACACAAATGTGGATGGAAACTGAATATATTATATTTCAAGTCAGTAGAAAATAATATTAATAATTTTAATAATATTAAAATTTAAGCTGGTTCCTGTGTACCATGAGAAAAATTGACAGATATACTCAAGCCATGAAATGGCAAAGTGATCAGAGGACATGCACACTCAGAATTCCCTTCTCACTGAGACCTAAAATCTTAAAAGCAAAAGATATTAAATTATATAGAAAAAAGATTACTAAATTTAATTGAATGAATATGAAATTTTCACACTAGATAAAATCTGCTATAAATAAACTAACAGCCTGGAGAATATGAAACCAAGGACAATGTGCTAATTTCTTCGATATATGAAAAATGTGAATATTATTTGCAATGAAAGGTCTGTCATCTTACGGAAAAAAATTTGCCAAAACTACGAGGATAAGTGGTTTACTTGCTTAGCAAGCATCTGTTGGTGGTGGGCTAAATTGAAATCACCTTCCTAAAGGGTAATTTAGCAACATCTGTCAAAATTTAAAATGTATACATCTATCATTTGACAGAGAGGTGCACTTGCAGAAAATTATTTCTTAAATATCCTCAACCAAATGCCTATCAGTACTGCGTGCAAGAGTGATAACACTGGCAGCCTATCAGCACAGAAACTTTTCTCATCCACAAAATTCTGTCCTCTGGACGTGACAGGGGCAGGTGTAGTCATGAACTCACAACAGCTGTGGCTCCCTGCAAACCATCAAGCTAGGCAGCACTCCAGTATGGACTGGGGAGGGTCTCCCAAGGTCTTACCTTGGCTGAGTAACTCCTGGCAGTGGATGGCTGCTGAGGAAGGGGGAGTTCTTCAGGCTGTGGCCACGTGTCAGTTGCTCATGCTTCAATAGATATTCCTACACCTGTGCAGATGAAGGCAGCACCAATTAGACACAACAACGAAAGAACAAAAATTTACAAAGAACGTGAAGTTGACACATACAGGGAATTCTAGAGAGTTGGGAAGGAGTTCGGAATGGGCATGATCACCAAACATTGGGTACATGTATGGAATTCTCAACCAATAATTTAAAATACTTTAAAGGATTGTTTTACCAAATTTGCTAACTAAACACTATTCCTGTTCTTAACGGATAAGTGGGAGGAGGAATATGGTTGTTAATATAACTTTTATATCTTCAAAAGACCTTTATTGGAGAAAAATATGCTGTAAAGAAGGAGCAACAATTTATAGTTCCAGAGTCAGTTGGTACCACTTCATTTCAAGTGGAAGGGCAATATAATTTCAAATCATACAGAACCCACGTATATAAATCCTGTCAGACTTAAAACTTTGCCAAAGTTTACTCAAGACTGAAACCCTTGTGCTAAGGTCTCCTGTTATAAAAGTGAGGGAAAATGTCACAGAAATTGTTCAGGTAAGAATCCATTGGTGCCTCAGGCAGTGGGGAGGGGCATTCACCTTCTAGTCATTCATTATCCTCCAGTGAGAGCACCAGAATAACTCAACCTTAAAAGAGACTTTCCCATACTTCACTGAAACAGCCATGTCCATCTGTCCAAGAAATAGCTTCACACATTTTCAGAAATGAAAATATGTAACACTTTCCAGGCAAGAAACTGGCCCAGTTTTGAAAGCTTACACAGATAACTCATTTTTCCTAAGGTCATAGAGAAGCCCCTGTGGGAAAAGAGAAGTCCTTGATTAACTTCCTCCTGTAACTTAAACCACTGACAATCCGGGGAGAGGCCTTCATCTATTCACATTTCTTCTGAAAATCTTTTTACAATACTCATCCCAAGCTCCAAAGTCTAGCAAATACCTGAAACCCTCGTCAGGGAATAGAAATGTTTGCCCCCTAGGAGTTCTAACTAAGGCCAGCAGAAAATTGGAGAAGAGTATTAAGACACAAACATTCATCCTCATAGGTGGAACTGTGCAACCATAACCTTGAGATTTAAGTTCAGGCATCTATAGGGACCTTTCCAAGGATTAATAAAAGACAGCAGATTCTGGGATTTGTTGAGCTCTTACTGATCATTTATTCTGCTTCTGGTCACCAAGTAGCCAACTCTCCCCATTTTTAACTTATTTTTATTAGCATACAAAAGAATAGATATTAGCACATTTTTTGAACAAAATTTCTTTTAGTTGTTTTTCTTTCACCCATTTCTCCTCCACTTCTTTTCTTTATAGTTTCCTTAACCCTGTTAGCCTTTCTTATTTTATGTCCCTTAAGTGTCCTCTTGCCTCTGATCCCCTCCCTTAACACTTCTGTTCCTTCCTCATGGTCTCCATTTTTGGGGTATTTGCACACCAGTGTTTATTACTGCCGCATTTAAAACAGCAAGTAAATGGAACCATCATAGATGTCTATCAACAGATGAACAGATAATGAAAATGTGGCATAGAAGAAAGTTTTTTTCTGCTATACAGAAAAATTAAATTATGAACATTTCAAGAAAGTTAATAAATCTAGAAAGTAATAACATTAGGTGACCCAGACTCAGAAATCTCAGAAATCTTGATCTTACATGTATATATAAATTGTACCCCATTGTCAACAAAACTAATGCAACCAAACATTGACAGCTTCAAAGATGCACAGACTTCACATGCAGACTGTGATCACTTTTGATGCACATTTTCTTATGGATGTACAGATGGAGCAATAACACATTTTCCAGTGAGATTAACAGTTCTGGCTGAACATATATAAAAACATGAATTTCAGTCCATCTCAAGTACCCACATAAAAAAGCTTGGTGTGACATCATGTCAGTCTATAAACCCAACCCTGTGGAGCAGAGAGATAACTTAGAACTAAGCTCCAGGCTCGGTGGAAGATCATGTCTCAAAGGAATACAGCCAAGATTGATAGATCAAGATGCCCAACATCTTCTCATCACTGAGCCTACCTGCACATGCACCACACACACACAAACACAACACACACACACACACACTTACAAAAATATATTGAGATATTTTCAATAATAACCCTAAAAATATCATATTTTTAATGTGGGAAATAGATGTTGTCAATCTCTTTACTTTTCAATCTGTCACCTCTTAAAATACACATATTAAAAAAATGGGTCACAAAACAAAAGAAGTTTTGAGAAAGGAAATAGACGAGATGAGAGGAATGTAGCTGATTCCGATGGACATGAGACAAATGAGGGCAGAGAGAAGTCTGCAAGAAAACAGTATATACATGTATGATTGGTCAAAGACCAAAATTAATGAATAAAAAATGAGTTTGATTCCAACTCTATCAGCACAGAGTGGTTTCAGTATCTATGGTTTGCTGTGTGTTATGCTTTGTTTTGTTCTACTATCTGGTGAATGCTGTCTCATAGTACTCTTCTGGATGTGGTTCCCCTTTTGTCAGCTGATGCTACTTGACTCATATTTTTTAAGGTCTTGAAATTTTTCATAACCTTGACTATATCTTTAATATTTGACAGGTATTAATTGTGTCCTATCTGATGTATGTCGAGATTCAATCTATTATTGCTCTTTTTATCATGAGAATATTTTAAGTTTGAATATACAAACATATCTTCATTTTTCATATTACTTAAAAGTAATCTTTCATAGATTGGAATTTATTCTCTGTTTTGTTTTATAATTTGGTATTTTTAAAAATTTATTTATTCAGTCACTTTACATCCTGATTGCAGTCCCCCCTTCTTTCCTCCCAGTCCTCCCCGCCCACACCCCTCCCAATGTTCTCTCTTCACCTTTTCATCCTGATTGCAGTCCCCCCTTCTTTCCTCCCAGTCCTCCCCTCCCACACCCCTCCCAATGTTCTCTCTTCTCCTTTTTCTATGAGAAGGGGGAGGTCCGCCATGGATACAGACCTGTCCTGGCACATTAAGTTACTATGGGACTAAGCATATCCTCTCCCTGAGGCCAGGCATAGTAGTCCAATTAGGGGAATGGTATCCAAAGAGAAGCATCAGAGTCAGAGAAGGTCCCTGCTCCAGTTGTTGGGAGATCCACATAAAGAGCAAGCTGTACATGTCCTGCAGGTACAGGGGGCCTAGGACTAGTCCATGCGTGCCCTTTGTTTGGTGGTTCAGTCTCTGTGAGCCCCCATGGGGCCAAGCTAGTTGACTCTATAGGTCTTCTTGTGGAGGTCTTGACCCCTGCAGCTCCCTCAATCTTTCCTCCAACATTTCCATAGGACTCCTTGAATCCTGTCCAATATATGGGTTCTGTATATGTTTCCATCAGCTGCTAGTGAAGCCTCTCAAAAGAGTTATGCTAGGCTCCTATCTACAAGCACAGCAGAGTAAAATTGTGTCAGAGATTGGTTCTCTCCCATGGGGTGGGTTTCAAGTAGGGTCAGTCTTTGGTTGGCTATTTCTCCAGTCTTTGTTTCATCTTTGTCCCTACACATCTTGTAAAAAGGACAAAATTTGGGTCAAAGCTTTTGTGGGTGGGTTGTTATCCTTATCCCTCCATTGGAAGTTTTGCCTGGCTCCAGGAAATGACCACTTCAGGCTCTATATACCCCATTGCTACAAGTTCCAGCCTCCCTTATGGGGAGTATCTGAGAAGTCCCAAAGATACTTCCCACCTCTGATTCCTATTCTTTTAGCTGGCCCACTCTCCCCAGTCTCCACCCACACTTGCTCCCCTACCCATCTCTTCTCCTATCCAGTTCCTTCCCTCCATCAACCTCCAAAGCCTACTATATTTTCCCTTCTGAGTGAAATTCAAGCATCCTTCCTTGAGCCATTCTTGTAACTTAGCTTCTTTAGGTCTGTGGATTGTAGCATGGTTATCCTGTACTTTATGGCTAATAGCCACTTATAAGTGAGTACATAACATGCATGTCTTTTTGTGTTTGGGCTACCTCACTCAGGATTGACTTTTCTAGTTCCATCTATTTGCCTGCAAATTTCATGCTTTCTTCGTTTTTAATAGCTGAGTAGTATTTCATTGTGTAAATGTACCACATTTTCTTTATCCATTGAGAAATGTCTGAGTTGTTTCCCATTTCTGGCTATTATGAATAAAGCTGCTAAGAACATAGTTTAGCATGTGTCCTTGTGGAATGATGGAGCATCTTTTGGGTATATTTCCAGGAGTGGTATATCTGGGTATTGAGATAGAATTATTCCCAATTTTCTGAGAAACTGCCAGAGTAGTTTGGAAGTAGGGTTGGTTTAGATCTTTTTCTAATCTGTAGGCTGCCATTTTCTCCTATTGACAGTGCCCTTTGCCTTGTGAAGATTTCCAGTTTCATGAGATTCCATTTATTAATTGTTGATCTTAGTGCCAGAACTTTGGTGTTCTTTTCAGAAAGTTGTCTCCTACAACAATGAGTTCAATCAAGGCTATTCCTTACTTTCTCTTCTATTAGATTTAGTGTATCCAGTTTTATGTTGAAGTCTTTGTTCCACTTGGACTTGAGTTCTTTTGTAAATTTTTTTATTATTAATTACATTTTATTAACTCTGTATCTCAGCTGTATCTTGCTTCCTCATTCCCTCCCATTCCCACCCTCCCTCCTTCATCTCCTTCCTGCCCCCTTTCCAAGTCCACTGATTGGGGAGGACCTCCTCCCCTTTCATCTGACCCTGTTTTATCAGGTATATTCAGGACTGGCTGCAAAGTCCTCCTCTGTGGCCTAGCAGGACTGCTCCTCCCTTTGGGGGTGGGGAGGTCAAAGAGCCTGCCATTGAGTTCCTGTCAGAAATAGTCCCTGTTCCCTTTATTAGGGAAAACCAATTGGTTACTGACCTACCATGGGCTACATCTGAGCAGAGGTTCTAGGTTATATCCATACATGGTCCTTGATAGAGTACCAGTCTCAGAAAAGACCCCTGTGCCCAGATATATTTGGTCCTTGTGGAGCTCCTATCCTTTCCTTGTCATACTAACTCCCTCTTCTTTCATATGATTCCCTGCACTCTGCTGAAGGTTTGGTTATGAGTCTCAGTATCTTCTTAGATACACTGCTAGGTAGAATCTTTCAGAGGCCCTCTGCAGTAGGTTCCTGTCCTGTTATTTGTTTTCTTTTACGTCTAATGCCCATTCCATTTGTCTTTCTAGGGGAGAACTGATCATCTTACCCTGGGTCTTCTTTCTTGTTTATCTTCTTTAGGTATATAGATTTCATTATGTTTATCATATCTTATAGGACTATATGAGTGAGTATATACCATGTGTGTCTTTCTCCTGGGATACCTCACTCAGAATGATCTTTTCTAGATCCCACCATTTGCCTGCAAGTTTCATGATTTTCTCATTTTTAATTGCTGAGTAGTATTCCGTTGTGTAAAACCACAATTTCTGTATCTATTCCTCCATTGATAGACATCTAGGTTGTTTTAGACCAACACCATTTGTTGAAGATGCTTTCTTTTTTCCATTGTATGATTTTGGGTTCTTTGTCAAAAGTCAAGTGTCCATAAGTGTGTGGATTTATTTCTGGGTCTTCCATTCAATTCCATTTACCAACCTGTCTGTTTCTATGACAATGATATATGGTTTTTATTAATATTGCTCTGTAGTACAGCTTGAAATCAGAAATGGTTATACTTCCAGAAGTTCTTTTATTATACAAGATTGTTAAAGCTTTTCAATGTTTTTTGTTTTTCCATATGAAGTTGAGAATTTTTCTTTCAAGGCCTGTAAAAAATTGTATTGATATTTTGATGTGATTTGCATTGAATCTGTAGATTGCTTTTGGTGAGACGGATAGCAATACTCTGTTAATTCTACTGATCCATGAGCATGACAGATCTTTCTATCTTCTGTATCTTCCTCAGTTTTGTTCTTCAGGAACTTGGAGTTTTGGTCACACAGGTCTTTCACTCGCTTAGAAGAAAAAGTGGGGAATACCCTTGAACTCATTGGCACAGGAGATAACTTCCTGAACAGAACACCAACAGCACAGGTTCTAAGAGCAACAATCAATAAATGGGACCTCATGAAATTGAAAAGCTTCTGTAAAGCAAAGGACACTGTCCTCAGAACAAAACAGCCTACAGATTGGGAAAAGATCTTCACCAACCCTATAGCTGACAAAGGACTAATATCCAGTATATATAAAGAACTAAAGAAGTTAAACAGCAAAAAACCAAGTAATCCAATTAAAAATGGGGTACAGAACTAAACAGAGAATTCTCTGCAGAGGAATATTGAATGGCAGAGAAACACTTAAAGAAATGCTCAACGTCATTAGTCATCAGGGAAATGCAAATCTTGATTAGTTTCTTAGGTATACAGACTTTAGTAGGTTTATCCTATATTATATATCTATATGAGTGAGAATATACCGTGTGTGTCTTGCTGCTTCTGGGATAGCTCACTCAGAATGATGATTTCTAGCTCCCACCATTAGCCTGCAAATTTCATGATTTCCTTGTTTTTTATTGTTGAGTAATATTCCATTGTGTAGATGTACCATAATTTCTGTATCAGTTCCTCAACTGAGGGGCATCTAGGTTGTTTCCAGCTTCTGGCTATTACAAATAAAGCTGCTACAAACATGGTTGAGCAAATGTCCTTATTGTGTACTTGAGCCTCTTTTGGATATATGCCTAGAAGTGGGATAGCTGGATCTTGAGGAATTCGTAATTGCCTGAGAAAGAGCCATTCTGATGGGTGTCAGGTGAAATCTCAGGGTCGTTTTGATTTGCATTTCCCTGATGACTAATGACGTTGAGCATTTCTTTAAGTGTTTCTCTGACATTCAATATTCCTCTATTGAGAATTCTCTGTTTAGTTCTGTTCTCCATTTTTTAATCAGATTACTTGATTAGTTGCTTTTTAACTTCTTTGCTTCTTTATTTATACTGGATATTAGTCCTCTGTCAGATATAGGGTTGGTGAAGATTCTTTCCCAATCTGTAGGCAGTTGCTTTGTTTTGATGACAGTGTCCTTTGCTTTACAGAAGCTTTTCAGTTTCATGAGGTCCTATTTATTGATTGTTGATCTTGGAGCCTGAGCTGTTGATGTTCCATTCAGGAAGTTGTCTCCTGTGCCAATGAGTTCCAGGATCTTTCCCACTTTTTCTTCTAACCAATTTAATGTGTCTGGTTTTATATTAAGGTCTTTGATCCACTTGAACTTTAGTTTTGTGCAGGGTGATAAGTATGGATCTATTTGAACTTTTTTCTGCACATAGACATTCAGTTAGACCAGCACCATTTGTTGAAGATGCTGTCTTTTTTCCATTGTATGGTTCTGGCATCTTTGTCAAAAATAAGGTGTTCATAAGTGTGTGGGTTTATTTCTGGGTCTTCTATTCAGTTCCATTGATCCAACATTCTGTTTCTATGCCAGTACCATGTAGTTTTTATTACTGTTGCTCTATAGTACAGCTTGAGATCAGGGATGGAGATAACTCCAGAAGATCTTTTATTGTAGAGGATCGTTTTGGCAATTCTGGGTTCTTGTTATTCCATATGAAGGTGAGAATTTTTCTTTCCCGGTTTGTAAAGAATTGTGTTGGTATTTTGATGGGAACTGCATTGACTCTGTAGATTGCTTTTGATAAGATGGCCATTTTTTACTATGTTAATCCTGCCAAGCCATGAGCATGGGAGATCTTTCCATTTTCTGATAACATCTTCTAATTCTTTCTTCAGAGACTAGAAATTTTTTTCATACAAGTCTTTGACTTTCTTGGTTAGGGTCACACCAAGGTACTTATCCTTTGTGGCTATTGTGAAGGTTGTTGTTTCCCTAATTTCTTTCTCAACCCTTTTGTCTTTTGTGTACAGGAGGGCTACTGAGTTTTTTGAGTTAATTTTGTATCCAGCCACTTTGCTGAAGGTGTTTATCAGCTGTAGGAGCTCTCTGCTAGAATTTTTGGGCTCACTCAGGTATACTATCATATCATCTGCAAATGGTGATACTTTGACTTTTTCCTTTCCAATTTGTACCCCATTGATCTTCTTTAATTGTCTTATTGCTCTGGCTAGGACTTCAAAAACTATGTTGAAGAGATATAGAGAGAGTGGGCAGCCTTGCTTTGTCTCTGATTTCAGTGGGTTTGATTTAATTTTCTCTCCCTTGAGTTTGATGTTGGCTATAGGCTTGCTGTATATTGTCTTTATATACAGCATACAGGTATGTGCCTTGTATCCCTGAGCTCTCCAATATTTTAAATATAAATGGATGTTGGATTTTGTCAAATGCTTTTTCAGCATCTAAGGAGATAATCATGTGGTTTTTCTCCTTCAGTTTGTTTATATGGTGGATCACATTGAATGAATTTCTGTATATTGAACCACTCCTGCATGCCTGGGACGAAGCCTACTTGCTCATAGTGGATGATACCTTTGATGTGTTCTTGGATTCGGTTTGCAAGTATTTTGTTGAGTATTTTTGCATCAATGTTCATAAAGGAGATTGACCTGAAATTCTCTTTCTTTGTTGGGTCTTGTTGAGTTTTAGGTACCAAGGTGACTGTGGCTTCATAGAATGAGATTGGTAGTGTTCCTTCTCTTTCTATTTTGTGGAATAGTTTGAAGAGTATTGGTGTTTTCTCTTTTTTGAAGGTCTGGAAGAATTCTGTGTTAAAACCATCTGGTCCTGGGTGTTTTTATGCATGGGAGATTTTAATGACTACTTCTATTTCCTTAGGGGATGTGGGACTATTTAATTGATTTACTTGGTCTTGATTCAGCTTTGGTAAGTGGAATCAATCAAGAAAATTGTCCATTTTATTTAGATTTTCAAATTTTGTAGCCTATAAGCTTTTGAAGTAAGACCTGATGATTGTTTGGATTTCTTCAGTGTCTGTTGTTATGTCTCCCTTTTCATTTCTGATTTTGTTGATTTGGATATTGTCTCTTTGCCTTTTAGTTAGTTTGTCTAACTAAGGGTTTGTCTATATTGTTGACTTTCTCAAAGAACCAGTTCTTGCTTTCATTGATTTTTTGAATTGTTTTATTTGTTTCTAATTCATTGATTTCAGCCCTGAGTTTGACTATTTCCAGCTGTCTATTCTTCTTTGGTTTGTCTGCTTCTTTTTTTTTCCCTAGAACATTTAGGTGAGCCATTAAATTGCTTGAATGAGATGTTTCAAATTTCTTCTTGAAGACACCTACTGCTATGAACTTTCTTCTTAGCACTGCTTTCATCATGTCCCATAAGTTTGGGTATATTGTGCTTTCATTTTCATTGAATTCTAGGAAGATTTTAATTTCTTTCTTTATTTCTTCTCTGACCCAGCTGTCATTGAGTAGCATGTTGTTCAGTTTCCATGTGCGTGTAGGCTTTTTGTTATTTCTGTTGTCGTTGAGATCCAGCTTTAGTCCATGGTGGTCAGATAGGATATATGGGATTATTTCAATCTTTTTGTATCTGTTGAGACTTGATTTGAGACCAACTATATGGTCTGTTTGGGAGAAGGTTTCATGAGGTGCTGAGAAGGTAAATTCTTTTGTGTTTGGGTGAAAGGTGATAGGTTCATTTGATTCATGACTTCTGGTAGAGTTATTGTTTCTTTGTTTAATTTCTGTTTTGTTGACCTGTCCTTTGTTGAGAGTGGGGTGTTGAAGTCTCCCACTCTTAATGTGTGGGGATCTATGTGTGGTTTCAGTTTTATTAATGTTTCTTTTGCAAATGTGGGTGCTCTTATATTTGGGGCATAGATGTTCAGAATTGTGGTGTCTTCTTGGTGGAGTTTTTCTTTGATGAGTATGAAATGACCTTCCCCATCTCTTCTGATTAATTTTGGTTGAAAATCTATTTTATTTGATATTAGAATGTCTATTCCTGCTTGCTTCCATTTTGGGTCAATTTGCTTGGAAAACTCTCCTCTAGCCCTTGACTCTCATGTATTGTCTATCTTTTTTAATTAGGTGTGTTTCTTGTATGCAACAGATTGTTGGGTCTTCTTTACGTATCAATTCTGATAGTCTGTATCTTTTTGTTGGAGAGTTGAGTGCATTGATGTTAAGGGAGATTGACGATCAGTGTCTTTTAGATGCTTTGATTTTGCTGTTTGCTATGGTAGTGTGTTTGTGTTCTTGGCTACTTTTAGTTTTGCTGTAGTGAGGTTCTTTGTTTTCTGTGTTTTCCTCAATGTAGTTTGTTTTCCTGGGTTCTATTTTTCCTTCTAGTATCTTCTGTAATGCTGGATTTGTATGTAGGTATTGTTTGAATTTGTTTTTGTCATTGAATATTTTGTTTTCTCCATCTATGATGACTGAAAGTTTTGCTGGATATATTAGCCTGGGCTAGCATCTGTGTTCTCTTAGGGTCTGCATGATATCCATCCAGGCCCTTCTTGCTTTCATAGTCTCTGTTGAGAAGTCAGGTGTGAGACTGATGGGTTTGCCATTATGTTACTTGGCCTTTGTCCTGTGCAGCTTTTAGTATTTTTTTCTTTGTTCTATATACTTACTGTTTTGATTATTATGTGGCGGGATGATTTTCTTTTCTGGTCTAATTTATTAGGTGTTTTTGTATTCTTTTAGGCATCTCCTTTAAATCGGGGAAATGTTCTTCAATGATTTTGTTGAAAATATTTTCCTGGGCCTTGAATGATGGAATCTTCTTTTTCCTCTATTCCTATTATTCTTAGGTTTTGTCTTTTCATATTGTGTTGGATTTCTTGGATGGCCTGTGTCAAGAATTTTTGGGATTTAACATTTTCTTTGACAGATACATCTATTTCTTCCATTGTATCTTCTACACCTGAGATTCTTTCTTCCATCTCTTGTAGTCTGTTGATTATACTTACCTCTGTAGTTCCTGTTTTCTTCCCTAAATTCTTCCTCTCCATGATTTCATCCATTTGTGTTTTCTTTAATTTTTCCAATCCTATTTTCCGAACTTGAGTTGCTTTATTTAAGTCTTTCACCTGTCTGATTGTAGTTTTCTTTTTCTTTTAGTTCCTTCAACTGTTTGTTTGAACATTCCTCTGTTTCTTTTGTTTCTTTCAATGATTTAATTATTTTCTCTCTGAAGCCCATAAACTGGCTGCATCTTCCCATATTTCTTCATGGATGGCCATAATCTGTTTGTCTTTATCTTCCTGTATTTTTTTTCAGATGGCCATAATCTGTTTGATTTTATCTTCCTCTAATTCTTTATGTATTTTATTTGTTTCTTCTATTTTCCTCTTCATCAGCAGAGATGTAAGCTCATCTTCTTGAATTTCCATTATGCTTGGGTGTCCAGGGTTTTTGCCCCTGGATGATTGTGTTCTGGAGATGCCATATTACTCTGTCTTTTGTTGGTTGAGCTTTTATTCTGACCTCTACCTATTGGGCTATTTTGGGTGTTGGTTATTAGTTTCTGGTGCTTCCTGTAACCCTGAGGTAGGGAGAATCTCCTTGGCAGTAAGATGATTTTTCCTAAAGGAAGTCTCCCCTGCCTTTTGGGTATGGTCACTGAATGGCAAGTGTTTCTCAGGAATTGTCACTGCTTACCTTAGGTGTATAGACCTGAGTGGTAGCTGTGGTCTTTGTTAGTCAGGGGGGCTCTCCTCTCACGAGTAGAAGTTCTGGAGACAGCTGCCCTGCTGCTGCATTTCTTGTTCTGGATTTAGTGAGCTGCTGCTGTTGTTACACTGTTTTCCAGTCACAGCCCTCTTGAAGAACCTGCTGATTCCCTAGCTGTGGGATTTTCTCCCAACAGGGAAACTCAGTGTCTTCTGCCCTGTGGCCCACACTTCTGTCTAGGAAGGTGAGTGGAGGGCATAGCAAGTGTCTGGGCCAGAGGCTGAGTGCTCTGCTCTGGGCTGGCAGATGAAGGCCCTACTCTGGGCCTGAGACTGTGTGTCCCTGTCTGGGATGGTGGTTAGGGTGCTGCTCTGTCCTGGAGGCTGTGTGACCCGATGTGTTCTGGTAGCTGTGAGCCCTGCTCTGGGCTGGAAGCTGTGTATTCACTTCTAGGCCAGAGGCTGTGTGCCTCAGTTTGAGATGGTGACTCAGGGCACCACTCTGGGTCTGAGGCTGTGTGCCCTGATTTGGGCTGGGGTCCAGCAACTGAGGGTTCCGCTCTGGTTGGGAGGCTGGGCACCTCACTCTGGGCCAGAAACTGTGTGTCCCTGTCTGGGATGGCTTCTGGGGGCGCTGTTCTGAGCCCAAGGCTGTGTCTCCTGATCTTGGCCGGTGTCTGTGTGCCCACCATTCCCCAGGACCTTTTCCAGGGAATGACTGATGATCTGAGTTCGGTCCCAAATGATTTCCACATTATAGGATTTTTTTCTTACCTGGCAATCACAAACGTTGGTGTTTTATGTCCCAGAGTTCAGTCTTCTGGTCACTGTGCCGACACTGCTGTCCTGCTCTTCAGACACAGTGTCCTCCCTTCGCTGCCATCTTGGGTCTGTCCCTAAAATATATTTTTATTACTTATAGTTTATTTACATTGTATCCCAGGTATAGCCTCTTCCCTCATCCCTCACAATTCCTCCGTTCCTCTGTCTTTTTCTACTATGCCCCTCTCCCCAGTTCACTGATATGGGAGGTCATCCTGACCCTAGTCTATCAGGTCTCATCAGGACTGGCTGCATTGTCTTGCTGTGCAGCCTGGTAAGGCTACTCCCCCCTCAGGAGTAGGTGATCAAAGAGCCAGTCCCTGAGTTCATGTAAGAGACAGTCCCTGTTCCCATTACTAGGGATCTCTTTTGGGCACTGAGCTGCCATGGGCTACATCTGTGCAGGGGTTCTAGGTGATCTCCATGCATGGTCCTTATTTGGACTATTAGGTCTTACCTCAAAATCCTATATGACACAAAATATGAAAATCTAAATGAAACAATTTTCTTGATTGATTCTACTTAACAAAGCTGAATCAGGACCAGGTAAATCAATTAAATAGTCCTGTATCCACTAAGGAAATAGAAACTGTCATCCAAAGTCTCCCATGCAAAAAAAGCCCAGGGCCAGATGGTTTCAGAGCCCAGTTCTACCAGACCTTCAAAGAAGAGCTAACATCAATACTCTTCAAACTATTCCACAAAATAGATGAGATGGTGACTCAGGGCACCACTCTAATGTTTCTAATAGAAGAAACATTACCAAACTCATTCTTTGAAGCTACAGTCACCTTGATACCTAAACCTCTCAAAGACCCAACAAAGAAAGAGAATTTCAGGCCAATACTCAACAAAACACTTGCAAACCGAATACAAGAACACATCAAAGATATCATCTACTATGACTAAGTAGGTTTCATCACAGGTATGCAGGGGTGGTTCAATATATGGAACTCCATCAATGGATTTTTATAAATTTTTATAATTTTTTAAATAAATTTTTATAAATTAGGAATAATCATGAAACAATTATAAAAACAAATAGGTAAGAGTATACATAATGTCTAATTTAAATGTATTTGGCAGCCTTGAAGAAAATATACTATCTATGAGAATCTAAGGGTTTTTACCTAAGTTAATTTATAGTTTGTATCTATCAACCTAAAAACATCTATCTAGATGTAAAACATCTCTTTAATTACTAAGCAACTAAGCTCATTGTAAAACTATGACTATCTAGTCTTCAACCCCATCAGAGACTTGAGAAGAAATAAAATTAGTTACTTGAGTAAATTGGAAGTGCATGTTAGAAGCCTCTAAAATATAAAAATTGACAGAGACAGTTTGCTACCTGAACAGGCACATGAAATGTTTATAACGTTGGGGCATAATCTTCAGCCTTCTGGCCCACTACCTCTGACAGTTACCTTATCTTGGCAGTTTGGCAGTCAACTTCGCCTTCATTTGACCTTTCCCATTTTAGGCAGAATTTTGTCTGTTGTAAAGCAAGTGCATTTTCTTTGCCCAAATGGCTGGTTTGTCGTTTTTTCAAGACTTCTCTATATGGAGGTTTTCAATGCTCATCATCTTTTTTTGAGGTAGGCTGGGTGCTGCTAGGAGATGACATGTCTCATTGTCAAAGATTCCTTAAAATAATTAAAAAACATTTTAAATGCTATGTTCTGTAGGTCTCTGAGGTTTTTGATTACTTATTATTTTTTATACAATCTATCTATATAATCATATCTATCTGTTAAACCTAGGATATACATTTCTATAATGAATTAGACTAGTGTCTGATATGATCGTGAGTTGATTAACTAACAATCAACTTGCTTTACCTAAGATTCTAAACAGCTTATAATGGCAGCTTTAAAAATATCAAAAGTAAACCTTAAATTTTTATCAATATACCAAAATTTATACCTATGTATCAAAAATACACATTTACCAAGATTTAAAAATAACCTTTTTTTGAGAATAACAAAGCCATAAGTTGAGGATTCAATAATCTACCTTTTTTCTTATCAGTCCTATAAGATATCCCTATATTCTCCTTTCTTTCTTGTCAATCCTTTTCTCCTTACCTAAGAAAGAAAAAAGGAAAGTAAAGTAAGTAAAAGCTAAAAAAAAGAAAAAGGAAATCCCTGAATATAATTTTTTATACTTGTTTTTTTTTCTCTAAATAAGACCATTAATAACCTTTAACCAATCCCCCTATTTGATGACAGACATTCATAGCCCATTAAAACAATACAAAACCTACCCAGCCCCCTTAAGGGAAATGAGTTGTCTTTATCATGAATTTCTTATAGCTGATTTTGGGGGTCAAAGAAATCCTATTTGGGGGCCCAAAGGAAAATTGGAAAAATGGTTAAATAATCTAGCATTAACATTTGTGGTCCAGTCTCTAAATGTTGAGAAATTCCAGGCTTAATAGAACCCCTGTTTGTAACAGTCTGAAATGCTGGACCAGGTGAGATCAGTAGCTTTCTTTGAAGCTGTTTTGGGAAGCAGTCTTTGATGAGGAACAGCAACTGAAACAGTTGAGGCTGGAACAAGCAAAATGCTAGAACATGCAGGATGCTGGAAGACTTATGGCAGCATCTCAGCATGCTGGAGGATGAGTCCTATCAGGTCTGATACAGTGCCATCAGTGTCTAGTTCTTTTGTTCATTATATACTCTTCCAATTATAAATGTATGAGATGTGCAGGATGCACAGATCAGTTAAGAATGTTTCCCTGCTCTTTGTATGAGCAGAAGATCATACATCTGTAAATCTTCATTCATTGCATATGAAAGGATGGCATATATATGTCATGGGGATTTTGTAGCCAACAAGAATTAGTGGCTATGCATTATCTAAGTCTCAGTTAGTTTTAAAGCTATTGACATCTAGTAAGTTACTTGTTTGTTTTATTTTGACTTCCTTCAGAGAGGGTATATGCTACTATTCTTATTGAACATATAATCATGATCATGTTGAAATCAAAACAAGGTTGTATAGATGTAAATACCCTCCTCTGGGCTTTTTGGCACTTGTATTAGGCCAAGCCACTACCTGTTTTGAAGGCCTCACATTTAAAGAGAAAAGCTGGTTGACCTGAGCATCAGAAAAGGCATTATCTTTTAAAAATCAACATTATTTAAATTCCTTTTTACTTGTAATGTTTAAGTACACCCTAGGCACTGTACCTGGTTAGAGATTTAGTTCTGAGCTTTTATATTTGTTGTGGATATTTTTGTCTCTTCTTTTCTATATGGAATGGGCAGTTATGCCTTTAGAGACAAATTTTATTCAAACTCCCTTTTATCTTTATAGTTTAAGCATATACTAGGCATTTTGTAACTGGGTTTTAACATTTTTTGTGGCTATCTTCATCTTATCCCCCTCCTCTTTTAAAATATGGAATGGCAGTTATTCCTTTAGAGCCAAACTTTATGTAAACTTCCTTTTACCTTTAGAATTTAAGCATGCCTTAGGCATCTTGAACCTGGGTTTTTACATTTGTTGTGGCTATTTTTGCCACTGCCCCCTTTTGATATTGGATGAATGGTTTTGTCTTTTAAATGTTTGAATGTAATCTTTGAATTTTAGGACTTAACTAGACTGGTGTGTACTCTGCCACCTGTAAGTCTCCTGTGTCTTTTTTGTATCAGGTTTAACCACATTTGTCTCTCATGAAAATGTCTCACATTAAAAAGGATAAGCAGGCTGTCAGGGCAGTGTGGCACCTTAATTTAGTTAGCATTGAAAAGGTTTTTGACACGGGAGGCATGCAGTTTATATGTTTGTCCCACATCCTAATTTTGGGTCCTTATATTGACCAACAAACATATCTCTTAAGCCAAAATGCCCTGTGGCACCAGTTTTTCCAGAGGAGCCCCACTTTCTGAAAAGATTGGTTGGCCTTTTTAGAGCAGTGTGACATCCTCTCTCCTTACATAATAAACCTAAGATTGAAGTGTATCCAACCTTTAAATCAGGAAGGGCATAGCATCCGTTATTAAGAGAAAAGAACTTACACAGTAACTTTAAGGGAATATTTGTTGTTTTGAATTCTAGACTGTCTTTGCAAGTGCAACCAAGTGGTGGTTCCTGCCCTGACTTTATTGTGTAAATTAGGCTGTTCCAGAACGCAAAGATCTGCCTGTTTCTGTCTCCTTTGTGTGAGTAAAGGCATGTGTCATCCTTGCCCTGTTTAAATATTTTATCTCACATACATATCATTGTAACTCTGTCAGGGACCAGAATACCCTGAAAGAACAACGCCAGAGTCAAATAACATACAAGCAACAAACGGCATTTATTCTACAGAAGTCCAGCATGCTGGGGTCACCACCTTTAGAACAGAACTCCCAAAGGGAGTTGAAGCCCCTTTTAAACCAAGAAAGGGGAATTCCTACTGTGGCTACATGACCTCGATTGGGATTGGCTAGTGCTGGTGGGGGCTACATGACTCTGGTCAGGACTTAGGTGCTTTTCAAACCAGTAGTTATGCAACCTTATGTTCCCTAAGCCAGATGTCTTGGTTGTTTCCGATTGGTTGCCCGTTTGCTATGTTTTTTCCTGTAACTCTTAGTCCTGTTCTGTCTAGCAAGAAAACAAAGCCTGTCTTGGAGATGGTCAGTCTTATTTGTCAGGCTCTCTCAAATCAAAGCCTTTTAAGTAGAAGTGAAGCAAAGAAACAAACAAACAAAAGAATAATAAGTTCTGGGTCAGTTGTGCCAATTTAGGTTGTAACAAGCAAAGCTCAGTTTATCAATTTTTGGAATTTAATTGTTGCTAAAGTGTATCAGTGGACCCTTCCCAGAAAACTGACAAGAATCTTGCTGCCAGAGAGCTTTGAATTCCAGCTATTAGCAATCTAGTTTCTATTGGGAAGAATGCCCTTTTTATTGTCCATAACTTAGTATTCCATCACTTGGCTTCCCCCCCACACACACACTTTCTCTTCTCTTTTTCTCCCACTTTCTAGGAGAAGGCATGGAGAAGAGCCATCATCATTAAACACATTGTGAACAGATTCATGACTATGACAACCAAATCAAAGCCAAAAGGGATCCAAACATCCTCTGCCATGTGCCTTTTATTTTAGATGTAGATCTAGGCCTACCTCTGTCTAGAGGTCTGTATGCCTCCCAGTTTCAGCTCTTTAATTTGCTGAGTAATATTCCATTGTATAAATATCCCACAATTTCTGTATCCATTCCTCAACTGAGGGACATCTGGGTTGTTTTGAGATTCCAGCTTTACAAATAAAACTGCAACAGATGTGGTTGAGCAAATGTCCTTGTTGTATACTTGAATATAATTTGGATATATGCCTGGGAGTGGAATAGCTGTATCTTGAGGTATATACAGAGCTGAACAGAGAATTCTCAATAGAAAAATATCAAATGACAGAGAAACACTTAAAGAAATATCATCATGGAAATGCAAATCAAAACAACCCTGAGATTTCTCTTTACACCCATCAGAATGGCTAAGATCAAAAACTCAAGTGACAACACATGCTGGAGAGGATGTGGAGAAAGGAGAACCCTCTTCCACTGCTGGTGGGAATGGAAACATGTGCAGCCACTCTGGAAATCAACCTGGCATTTTCTCAGACAATTAGGAATAGTGCTATCTCAAGATCCGGTCAGCTATATTGTAACTGGACTTTGTGAAAGAAAAACAAAACAGACCTTTCTGTTATTTTTCTGTTCTCATCCTTTCCAAAAGATAGACCACAGGTTTTCAATCCCAGAGAAAATCTTTCTTAAGGTCAATGGATTCAATTTTATTTTATGCTGTCCTTCCCAAGCAACCTGCCTTTAAGTGAATTAGTGTTCTATTTTTATTTTATTTTGGTTTGTAACTCTTTTAAGGAGAAATTGGCTTCTGTTCAACGAAAGACAAACTAAAAGACAAACCGTCTTATTTTGTTTATGTAACTTATCTCTTATTGTGAAACAACTTATCCCAGAGGGTAATATCATGACAGAGTTCCGTTTGCATTGATCTGAAATGAAAAGGCAGGTTGGCCAATTCATGTGTCAGACTCTCACACAAGCTTGCAATTAAGATATAAGCCATAGAGCTTTGCAGTGTGTCCACAATAGACTATTATTGTTGTAGCCATCACTAGAGCAAATGTACAATGTAAGGATTGTGAGATCAGAATAGGAACAGAGCAATACAGCTTGCAAGTTAATGGGAAACAAAAATGGGAAAAATCTATCTTGCAGGTTAAGGATTCTGTTCGCAATTTAGACAGTTGAAAGTAAGTTACTCTGCTGAGAATTTTATTTACCTCTGTAGTATTTTTTTATACTGAGTTATTTGGTTTGTTAGTGTTTAATTTTTTGACTTCTTTATAGATATTTGATACTAGGCGTCTGTCATATGTAGGGTTGGTGAAGATCTTTTCTCAGTGGGCTGCTGTTTTTTCCTATCAACAGTGTCCTTTGCCTTGCAGAAGCTTTTCAATTTTATTAGGTCCCATTTATTAATTGTTGATTTTAGTGCCTGAGCTGTTGGTGTTCTGTTTAGAAAGTTATCTCCTGTACCAATGAGTTTAACTTTATTTCCTACTTTCTATTCTATTAGATTTAGTGTGTCTGGTTTTATTTTGAGGTTTTTGATCCATGTGGGCTTGAGTTTTCTGCAAGGTGACATATATGGATCTATTTGCATTCTTCAACACACTGATGTCCAGTTAGATCTGCACCATTTGTTGAAGATGCTTTCTTTGTTCCATCATATGATTTTGGCTTCTTTGTCAAAAAATCAAATGCCCATAGGGTTTATATCTGGATCTTTGATTCAATTACATTGATCTACTTGTCTGTTTTTGTGCCGATACCATGTGGTTTTTTTCTTATTATTGCTCTGTAGTGCCACTTGAAATCAGAGATGATGATTCCTCTAGAAGTTCTTTTATTGTACAGAATTATTTTAGCTATCCTACCTTTTCTTTTTTTTTTCTATACAAAGTTGAGAATTGCCCTTTCCAGGTTGGTAAAAAATTGTGTTGGAATTCTGATGGGAATTGCATTGAATTTATAGATTGCTTTTGGAAAGATAGCCATTTCAAAAGAGGAATCTCTAATGGCAGAGAAGCGCTTTTAAAAACGTTCAATGTCCTTTGTCATCAGGAAAATGCAAATCAAAATGACTCTGACATTCCATCTTATACCCATCAGAGGGCTAAGATCAAAAACTCAAGTGACAGTGCATGCTGGCGAGGATGTGGAGCAAGAGGTGCACTCCATTTCTGGTGGGAGTTCAAACTTGTACGAACACAGAGTGTGGAAATCAATCTGGAGGTTTCTAAGAAAACTGAGAATAGTTCTATCTCAAGATCCACCTATACCCCTCTTGGACACATACCTAAGAGATGCTCCTCCATACCACAAGATCACTTGCTCAAGTATTTTTATTCATATTTATTTGTATTTATTGTATTTTTATTTGTATTTTATTTTTATTTGCAATTTTATTTGTAATAGTCAGAAACTTGGAAACAACCTAGATGTCTCTCAATGAAGGAATGGATAAAGAAAATGTGGTACATTTATACAATGGAATACTATTCAACTACTAAAAAACAAAGACATCATGAAATTTGCAAGCAAACGAATGGAATTGGAAAGATCATCCTGAGTGAGGTAACCCAGACCAAGAAAGACATGCATGACACATACTCACTGATAAGTGAATATTAGCCATAAAGTACAGGATAACCATGCAACAATTCACAGACTCAAAGAAGCTAAGGAATGCCCAAGGGAAGATGCTTGAATCTCACTCAAAACAAAATAAAATAGTCATCTTAAGTAGATGGAGGGAGGAAACTTGGTGAGATAAGGCATGGGGAGGGAAATAAGGTGAGGATCAGATATTCACAGAGCAGGTAAAGGGCAAGGGGGAGGGCTGAGAGAGAGAGAATGGAAATTGATGGAGGCATCTCTGGGACAGAGGAGTCTATGGGGGGGTCACCCTAGCTGTTACTCCTTACAGAGGGGCTAAGGAGATTGAAGTTGCCACCTCCTATAGCCAGGTGGGACTCCCAGTGGGGGAAGGGAAACACCAACCCACCTATAAAACCTTTGACCCAAAATTTATGTTGCCTACAAGAAATTTAAGGATAAAGATGGAATAGAAATTGATTGAGGTTATGGCCAACCAACTTGAGGCTACCTCATGAGAGAGAGCCAACCCCTGACACTATTAATGGTACTCTGCTATGCTTGCAGATAGAAACCTACCATAGCCATCTTCTGAGAGTCTTTATCTAACAGCTGATGGAAACAGAAGCAAAGATCCACAGCCAAAGAGCTTGGGGAGTTCTGTGGAAGAGTGGGAGGAAGGATATAGGGAGTCAGAGGGGTCAAGGACACCTCAAGATGACCTGTAGAGTAAACCAACCTGGGCCCGTGGCGGCTCACAGAAATGGAACCACCAATCAAAGAGTGAGTAATGGGCTGGGCCTAGACCTCCTACACATATGTAGCAGATGTGCAGTGTGGTCAACATGTGGGTCCCCTAACAATAAAAGAAAGGGCTGTCTCTGGTTCTGTTGCCCTGCCACTGGACCACTTTCTCCTAGCTGGGCTGCCTTACCAGGCCCAAGTGGAAGAGGATGAGCTTAGTCCTGTTGGGATTTGAGTTTTCAGAGTGGGTTACTACCCCTTGGGGGCCTCCTTTTCTCTGAGGAGAGGGAGAATGGGAGGGTGGGAGTGGGAAAAGAGGAGGAAGGGGGCTGGTATCAGGTTTAAAGTGATTAAATTAATAAATGAATGGGGGAAAGAATAAGTTCCTGTTTGTCCCATATTGATTTGACCCATCTGCACTGGATTTGCTTGATCACATGTCAGCAGGAGGTACGTGGGCAGGAAATATATCAGGATGTACACTTGCCCATGACTGGATGCAGGAAGAAGGTACGTAGGCAGAAAGTATGTCAGGATGAATGAATGCTTGTCTTTGATTGTATCTGGTGGGAAGTGCTGTGAGTTATGGGCTTTTTCTTTTTAAGCCCCTGGAAAATGTGAATCATGGCCATTTTCTGGGAATCTGGGTCTGGACCTGACCAAAGTCCATCTACCTGGCCAGTATTTAATTAGAACTTGCTTTGAATTTGACTTTAAATTGTGGTAGTGGTCTTATTCTTGATCAGTGGGATTAACAGGGTCTTGTGGATTAAGACCAGATTACCCATTTCTGGTAGAGTGGGTTCTTTACAGTTTGTTGAGCTGAAGCTTCAGCACGTCAGAGTTTGGTCATACGCTAGTGAGATGTGTACAAAGGAAACACAAGGGAGGGAGGTCATAGTCCTTTGTTACCTCACAGTGGAGGTGACATCATTTCACTGTTTTCATATTTGCTGGAAGAATTCACTAGGTTTCGCCCACAGTCTAGAGGAAGAGGCCACAGAAAAGCATGAACACCAGGAGGCAGGCATATCTGGGGCCTCTCAGCAGCTGGATGTTACACGTTCTCTTCCTGTATATTGTTATGTCAGAAACAGGAGCCCATCATGATGACTGAAATGAATACAGCTAATTACCTAGAAAATGAAGACACCCCTGCACTGCGTTGAAAACACTCTCTCTGTAAATGAAAAATGGAGTTCTTTGCTTTGAATACATGAATTGTGTCACATGAATCACTCGATTTTATTTAGAGAAATAAAAAGAGAGTCACATAATAGCCCTTGTGTGTCTACTGTGACCTCTAACGTGGCCTTCTCTTTGAGTAACCTACTTTTAAACAGGCCCCAGTGAATAAAGGAAGTGAGGTCCCTTGACATATGGTTTTCAAAGTATATTTACAATCCATTTGGGTCAACAACTTTGATATTTGGCAGAAGTCTCTGAGCAGATGATGGAAACATTTTATCTCACATTTGAGCTGATTCTCTTGTGTTGATATTTCAACTTACAGGATAGAGATTTAATGAGGTCAGGGTAGGGGAAGGTAACAGAAAGGCATGGGCAGTGGTAAAGAACTTTCATTAAGTCTCAAGATTTATAATGACTTAATGCTTTCAAAAAAGATATGAGTAAAGAAGAAAGTATATGACAGGAATGAAGACTTACTACAGAAGTAGGATATTGGTGTCCCAGATGGACCACATTTACGTAAGCCTCAATGATACTACATATATACGTACACACACATACACACACACACACACACACATACACCATAGAGATATGGGTGTCCTGGATACATGTGGTAGGGACAGTGCTCAATTTTGTTACTTTTTGTCTTTATTTACTTTTATCTAACTACTAGTTCTTTTCAGTAAGTTTTTCTTTGGTTATGGTTATGTGTGTATATGTGTGTGTGTCTATATGTGTTTGTGTCTATGTTGCATACATGTGTGGTGTGGGAATGCATGCCTATGCACACATATGTGGAGGTCAGAGGATGATGTTGAATGTTTTCCTCAGTTGCTCTCCACCAATTTTCTCTGGACTGGATATTGGGCTGAACCAGAAGCTCATCATTTTGGGTAGGCTGGCGAAAGGTACTAAGATGCACTTGTCTCTGTGCAACAACACTGTGGTTACAGGCGTGCATAGCTATGAAAGACTTTTGGAGGCATGTCAAAGACTCAAACTCAGATTTTCAAGTTTTCTCACCAAGCACTGTTACCCACTGAGCCTTGTAACTGCTGCTCTTGACTCAACTTCTCTGCTTAATATTAGAAAGACTCAGATAAGGTACATGGCCCAAAGCCAGGGCAATATCAGCCAAGTTCTTCTCTCTGATAGTTCTAGATACTGAGTTTCTCTGAGCCTTGTGAGTTGTGGAATATCCAATTGTTATCACCTTTTTGATCAACCATCCTCTCCTCTTCTGTGGATTATCACTCATAACATTCTTCAACTCTTAGTAGAGTTCTTTGATTTAAAAAAAAATCTCCTGCAGTAATTGGATCAACTCCAGTCAGGAAAGATTACTATTGACACCTAGTATTGTTTTCTTAATCACATATGCTGCTGGAAGGGCTCAAACAATGGTCCATCTCTTCTTTTAATGACTGTGTCACTGTAGTTAGCCCTCCTGGAGATCTTGGTGGAAAGACAAGGAAGTCAAAATATGATTTGATATCTCTCAAGATCTATACATGCAACTTTCCATGTATAGGTCATAAATACAAACTTACCTCAACAGCTTCCCTTCTTCCACATTTTAGCCATTTTTGAAATCCCACCTAATTTACATCTTGATCTCAGAGATGAGGGAAAGACTTGTCTGGGGATCCAAATAGTAAAGCAGTGGAGATAGGAAATGTCTTCGTCTCTGCCCATTTCTCATTTTGCTGCTTTATCAACCAGCTTTATAAAGGTAATTTCATTATGCATTTGACAGATGAAGGCATACTAGAACTAAATGTATAAGCACTGTGTATGTTTCACAGAGAAAACCAAAATTAACTTATTTAAATGTGAATCTCTCTAGGCATGGTGGCTCAGTAGTGCAAAACTGTAACTCCTGCACCTAGGAAACAAGCAGAGGAAGAGTGCTACACGAGGCCAGCCTGAGCTACAGAATGAGACCTTGTCTTAAGACCCAAAAGCAAAACAGTAAATCTCCGTGTTCTAGTTTTCTTTCTGCTGTGATGACAAGTAAAGGCTGACTTGGAAAGGAAAGGGTTTATTTAATCTTATAGGTCACAGTCCATGATCAAAGGAAACAAAGGCAGAAGCTTGAAGCAGAAACCATCAAGGAATACTGCTTATTGGTCTGATATATATGTACACACACACACACACACACACACACACACACACACACACACACACGTACACATGCAGTCCATGTCCACATACTTAGGGATGGCATGGTACAAAGTGATGCAGTGAGCTGGGTCCTCCTACACCAATGAACAATCTTCATAGACATACCAATATGACGGGGGCAATTCTAAATTGAGCTTTCCATTTCTCAGGTATGTCAAGTTGACAACCAAGATTAGTTGCTACAATTAGTAATGGATTATTATGACAGGGACCTAAAATGGGAAATAATAAGTCCTTAAAGTAAGAAATTACTTTTGGGGACCACACCCAGCTGCTCTGAGGTGCTTGCTGTCCCTACAAGCTCCACCGTCCAGCCATTGATCCACCAGCTTTCACCACACCTGTTGCACCAGGAACATACAGGTTCTGCCTGCCTTCCAGATACATGCTACACTAGGAATATCCAAGAACAACCAGATCACTAAAGACCAACATAAGAACACAATCAACAAGAGCCAGGGCAATATTGCACCTTCAGAACACAGCTACCCTACTACAGCAAGTCCTGAGCATCCTAATACAATGAAAGCACAAGAAAATGAACTTAAATCCATTGTTACAAAGATGGTAAAGGCCTTTAAAGAAGAAATGCATAAATTCCTTAAAGAAATATAGGAAAATGCAATTAAAAAGGTGAAGGAGATGAATAAAATGGTTTAAGACCTGAGATGGAAGTAGAAGCAATAAAGAAAACACAAACTAAGGGGATCCTGAAAATAGAAAACCTAGAGAAGAAAACAGGAGCAACAGATGAAAAGCTTCACCAACAGAAGACATGAAATCGAAGAGAAAACTCTCAGGAATAGAAGATACAATAGAAAAAAATTGACACATCAGTCAAAGAATAATAGGAATAGAAGAAGAAGAGTCATACCTTCAAGAACTATAAAATTCGACAAAATCATAGAAGAAAATTTACTCAACCCAAAGAAAGAGATGCATATAGGCATACAAGAAGATTACAGAACACCAATTGAATTGGACCAGAAAAGAAAATCCTCCCACAACATAATAATCAAAACACTAAATCTATAGAACAAAAAAGAATAGTAAAGGCTACAAGGAAAAAAGGCCAAGTAGAATACAAGGCAGACCTATCAGAATTACACCCAGCTTCTCAATAGAACTCTAAAAGCTCTCCAACCAAGGACCATGCATGGATATAACCTAGAACTCCTGCTTGGATGGAACCCATAGCAGCTGAGTGTCCAAGTCTTACTAGGTAACCCACTTGGACACTGAGCTGCCATGGGCTACATCTGTGCAGGGGTTCTAGGTTCTCTCCATACATGGTCCTTAGTTGGAGTATCAGTCTCAGAAAAGACCCCTGTGCCCAGATTTTTTGGTTCTGTTGCTCTCCTTGTGGAACTCCTGTCCCTTCCAGATATATCTATCCCCTACCTTCTTTTATAAGATTCCCTGTACTCTGCCCAACGTTTGGCTATGAGTCTCAGCAACTGCTTTGATACCCTGCACGGTAGGGTCTCTCATGGGCCCTTTGTGGTAGGTTCCTGTCCTGTTCCCTGTTTTCTCCCTGTTCCAATGTCCATCCCCTTTGCCTTTCTGAATGAGGATTGAGCATCTTAACCAGAGTACTCTTTCTTGATTAGGTTCTTTAGGTGTACAGATTTTAGTATGTTTATCCTATATTATATGTCTAACATCCACTTATAAGTGAGTACATAACCTGTGTGTCTTTCTGCTTCTGGGATATCTCATTCAGTACGATCATTTCTAGCTCCCACCATTTGCCTGCAAATTTCATGATTGCTGAGTAGTATTCCATTGTGTAAATATACCACAATTTCTGTGTCCATTCCTCAGATGAGGGGCATATGGGTTGTTTCCAACTTCGGGCTATTACAAACAAATCTGCTACCAACATGGTTGAGCAAATGTCCTTGTCATATACTTGAGCATATTTTGGATATAACTGGTTGCTGAGGTAGCACTAGTATTAATTGTTTGAGAAAGCAACAGATTGATTTACAAACTGGTTTTACAACTTTACATTCCTACCAACAATGGAGGAGGGTGCCACTTTCTTCACATCCTCTCCAGCATGTGTTATTACTTGAGATTTTGAGCTTAGCCATTCTGAAGGATATAAGGAGAAATCTAAGGGTCGTTTTGATTTGCATTTCCCTGATAGCTAAGGATGTTGAACGTTTCTTTAATTGTTTCTCTACTATTTCATATTCTTCTATTGAGAATTCTCTGTTTAGCTCTGTACCCCCTTTTTTAAATTGGATTACTTGTTTTGTTGCTTTTTAACATCTTTAGTTCTATATATATTCTGGATATCAGCCCTCTGTCAGATATAGGGTTGGTGAAGATCCTTTCCCAATCTATAGGCTGTGGTTTTGTTCTTTTGTTTTACAGAAGCTTTTCAGTTTCATGAGGTCCCATGTATTGATTGTTGCGCTTAGAGCCTGTGCTGTTGGTGTTCTGTACTGGAAGTTGTCTCCTGTGTGAATGAGGCTCTTCCCCACTTCTTCTTCTTCTCTTTTAAAATTTATTTATTTTTATTAATTACAGTTTATTCACTTTGTATCCCCCCATAATGTCCTCCCTCCTCCCCTCCCAGTCCCATCCTCCCTCCCCCTTCTTCACGCATGCCCCTCCCCAAGTCCACTGATAAGGGAGGTCCTTCTCTCCTTCCTTCTGATAAGTCTATCACATCACATTAGGAATGGCTGCATTGTCATCTTCTGTGGCCTGGTCAGGCTGCTCTCCCCTCAGGGAGAGGTGATCAAAGAACAGGCCAATCAGATTATGTCAGAGGCAGTCCCTCTTCCCATTACTAAGCCACTTGGACACTAAGCTGCCATGGACTATGTCTGTGCAGGGGTTCTAGGTTATCTCCATTCCTGGTACTAGGTTGGAGTATGAGTCTCTGGGAAGACCCCTGTGTTCAAATTTTCTGGCTCTGTTGCTCTCCTTGTGAAGTTCCTGTCCTCTCTAGATCTTACTATATCCCACTTCTTACATCAAATTCCATGCACTCTGCCCAACAGTTGGCTATAAGTCTCAGCATCTGCTTTGATAGTCTACAGGACAGAGCCTTTCAGAGGCCCTCTGTGGCAGGTTCCTAGCTTGTTTCCTGTTTTCTTCTTCTTCTGATGTCCATCCTCTTTGCCTTTTGGGATGGGGATTGAGTATTTTAGTCAGGGTTGTCTGTCTTGATTAGTTTCTTTAGATGTACATGTTTTAGTAGCTTTATCCTATGATATATGTCTATATGAGTGAGTATATCCCATGTCTTTCTGCTTCTGGGACAGCTCACTCAGGATGATCCTTTCCAGTCTCACAGTTTACCTGCAAATTTCATGATTTCCTTATTTTTCATTGCTGAGTAATAAATACTCCGTTGGTTAGATGTACCACAATTTCTGCATCCATTCTTCAGTTGAGGGGCAAATGGGCTGATTCCAGCTTCTGGCTATTACAAATAAAGCTGCTACAAACATGGTTGAGTAAAAGTCCTTATTGTGTACTTGAGCCTCTTTTGGATATATGCCTAGGAGTGGTATGGCTGGATCTTGAGGAAGCACTATTCCTAACAGTCTGAGAAAGCTCCAGATTGCTTTCCAGAGTGGTTGTACAAGTTTACATTCCCACCAGCAGTGGAGGAGGGTTCCCCTTTCTCCACAACCTCTCCAGCATGTGCTGTCACTTGAGTTTTTGATCTTGGCCATTCTCATGGGTGTAAGGTGAAATCTCAGGGTTGTTTTGATTTGCATTTCCCTAATGGCTAAGGACATTGAGCATTTCTTTAAGTGTTTCTCTGTCATTCCATATTCCTCTACAGAGAATTCTCTGTTTAACTCTGTACCCCATTTTTTAATTAGATTACTTGCTTTGCTGCTTTTCAGCTTCTTAATTCTTTATATATACTGGATATTAGCCCTCTGTCAGATAAAGGGTTGGTGAAGATTCTTTCCCAGTCTGTAGGCACTTGATTTGTTTTGATGACCATGTTCTTTGCTTTACAGAAGCTTTTCAGTCATGAGGTCCCATTTATTGATTGTTGCTCTTAGAGCCTGTGCTGTTGGTGTTCTGTTCAGGAAGTTGTCTCCTGTGCCAATGAGTTCAAGGGTATTCCCCACTTTTTTTCTAACCTATTTAATGTGTCTGGTTTTATGTTGAGGTCTTTGATCCACTTGGACTTCAGTTTTGTGCGAGGTGATAAGTATTTATCTATTTGCAATTTTCTTCATGTAGACATCCAGTTAGACCAGCACCATTTGTTGAAGATGCTATCTTTTTTCCATTGTATGTTTTTTGGCACCTTTGTCAAAGATCAGGTGTCCATAACTGTGTGGGTTTATTTCTGGGTCCTCTGTTCGGTTACATTGATCCACCATTATGTTTCTACAACAGTACCATGCAGTTTTTATTACTGTTTCCTTATAGTACAGCTTAAGATCACAGATGGAGTAATCTCCAGAAGATCTTTTATTTTAGAGGATTGTTTTAGCAATTCTGGGTTTTGTGTTATTCCATATGAAGTTGAGAATTTTTCTTTCAAAGTCTGAAAAGAATTGTGTTGGTAATTTCATGGGAATTGCATTGAATCTGTAGATTTCTTTTGGTAAGATGGCCATTTTTACTATGTTAATCCTGCCAAACCATGAGCATGGGAGATCTTTCCATCTTCTGATATCTTCTTCTAATTCTTTCTTCAGAGATTTGAAATTTTTCTTCATATAAGTCTTTGACTTGCTTGGTTAGGGTTACACCAAGGTACTTTATGTCATTTGTGGCTATTGTAAAGGGTGTTGTTTCCTTAATTTCTTTCTCAGCCCTTTTTTCTTTTGTATACAAGAGGACTACTGATTTTTTTTTAAGTTAATTTTGTATTTGGCCATTTTGCTGAAGGTGTTTATCAGCTGTAGGAGTTCCCTGGTAGAGTTTTTGGGGTCACTCACATATACTATCATATCATCTGCAAATCATGATAATTTGACTTCTTCCTTTCCAATTTGTATCCCCTTGATCTTCTTCAACTGTCTTATTGCTCTAGCAATATGGACTTCCAGAACTATGTTGAAGAGATATGGAGAGAGTGGGCAGCCTTGTCTTGTCCCTGATTTCAGTGGGATTGCTTTAAGTTTCTCTCTATTGAGTTTGATGTTGGGTATAGGCTTGCTATATATTACCTTTACTATGTTTAGATATATGCCTTGTATCCCTGATCTCTCCAATACTTTAAAAACCAATGGATGCTGGATTTTGTCAAATGCTTTTTCAGCATTTAGGAAGATTATCAGAGTATCATGTGTTTTTTTTTTTTTCTTTCAGTTTGTTAATATGGTGGATCACATTGATAGATTTCCATATATTGACCCACTCCTGCATACCTGGGATGAAGCCTACTTGGTCATAATGGATGATATCTTTGATGTGTTCTTGTATTCGGTTTGCAAGTATTTTGTTGAGTATTTTTGCATTAATGTTCATAAGGGAGATTGGCCTGAAATTCTCTTTCTTTGTTGGGTCTTTGTAAGGTTTAAGTACCAAGGTGATGGTGCCTTCATAGAATGAGTTTGGTAATGTTCCTTCTGTTTCTATTTTGTCCAATAGTTTGAAGAGAACTGGAGTTAGCTCTTCTTTGAAGGTCTGGTAGAATTCTGTGCTGAAACCATCTGGTCCTGGGCTTTTTTCTGAATGGGAGACTTTTGATGATAGGTTCTATTTCCTTGGGGGATATAGGACTATTTAATTGATTTACCTGGTCCTGATTCAGCTTTGGTAAGTCAAATCGATCAAGAAAATTGTCCATTTCATTTAGCTTTTCAAATTTTGTGGCATATAGACTTTTGAAGTAAGTCCTAATGATTGTTTGGATTTCTTCAGTGTCTGTGGTTAGGTACCCCTTTTCATTTCTGATTTTGTTGATTTGGATGGTGTCTCTCTGCCTTTTAGTTAGCTTGGCTAAGGGCTTGTCTATCTTGTTGATTTTCTCAAAGAACCATCTCTTGGTTTGGTTGATTCTTTGAATTATTTTATTTGTTTCTAATTGATTGATTTCAGCCTTGAGTTTGATTATTTCCAGCTGTCTACTCCTTTTTGGTGTGTCTGCTTCTTCTTTTTCTAAGGTTTCTAAGTGGGCCATTAAGTTGCTTGAATGAGCTGTCTCGAATTTCTTCTTGAAGGCACTTAGTGCTATGAACTTTCCTCTTAGCATTGTCTTCATTGTGTCCCACAAGTTTGGGTATGTTGTGCCTTCATTTTCATTGAATTCTAGGAAGACTTTAATTTCTTTATTTCTTCCCTGACCCAGCTGTCATTTAGTAGTAAGTTGTTCAGTTTCCATGTGTGTGTAGACTTTTTGCTATTTCTGTTGTTGTTGAGGTCCAGCTTTATTCCATGGTGATCAGACAGGATACAAGGGATTATTTCAATCTTCTTGTATCTGTTGAGGCTTGCTTTGTGACCAACTATATGGTCTGTTTTGGAGAAGGTTCCATGAGTAGTGGAGAAGAAGGTAAATTCTTTTGTGTTTGGGTGTAAGGTTCTGTAAATGTCTGTTAGGTCCATTTGATTTATGACCTTCATTAGAGACATTGTTTCTTTGTTTACTTTTTGGTTTGTTGACTTGTCCTTTGTTGAGAGTGAGATGTTGAAGCCTACCACTCTTCATGTGTGGGGATCTATGTGTGGTTTCAGTTTTATTAATGTTTCTTTTGCAAATGTGGGTGTCCTTGTATTTGGGGCATAGATGTTCAGGATTGTGATTTTTTCCTGGTGAAATTTTCCTTTGATGAGTATGAAGTGTCCTTCCCTATGTCTCTTGATTAATTTTGTTTGAAAGTCTATTTTATCAGATATTAGAATGGCTACTCCTGCTTGCTTCTTGGGTCCATTTGCTTGGAAAGCTGTCTTCCAACCCTTTACCCTCAGGTAATGTCTATCTTTGTGACTTAGGTGTGTTTCTTATATGCATTTGATTGCTGGGTTTTGTTTACTCATCGATTATTTTAGTCTGTGTCTTTTTATTGGAGAGTTGAGTCCATTGATGTTGAGAGAGATTAATGACCAGTGGCTGTTAGATCCTTTGGTTTTGATGTTGACTGTGGTCAGAAGGTTGTGTGCTTGGTTGCTTTTTGTTTTACTGTAGTGAGGTTAATTATTTCCTGTGTTTTATTGAAAGTAGCTAGTTTTCTTGGGTTGTATTTTCCCTTCTAGTGTGTTCTGTAATGCTGGATTTGTGTGTAGGTATTGTTGAAATTTGTTTTTGTCATTGAATATCTTGTTTTCTCTGTCTATAATGACTGAGAGTTTTGCTGGGTATAGTAGCCTGGGCTGACGTCTGTGTTCTTTTAGGGTCTGCATGATATTTGTACTGGCCCTTCTGGCTTTCATAATCTCTGTTGAAAAGTCAGGTGTGATTCTAATGGGTTTGCCTTTATATGTTATTTGGCCTTTTTCCCTTGCAGCTTTTAGTACTTTTTCTTTGTTCTGCATACTTACTGTTTTGATTATTATGTGGCAGGAGGATTTTCTTTTCTGGTCTAATTTATTGGGTGTTCTGAAGGCCTCTTTTATTCTTATTGACCTTTTCTTTAAGTTGAGGAAATTTTGTTCAATGATTTTGTTGAAAATATTTTCTGGGCCTTGGTGCAGGGAATCTTCTTTTTCCTCTATTCCTATTATTTTTAGGTTTTGTCTTTTTATGTTGTCTTGAATTTCTTGGACAGTCTGTGTCAGGAATTTTTTAGATTTAACATTTTCTTTAACAGATACATCTATTTCTTCCATTGTATCTTCTACACCTGATATTCTTTCTTCCATCTCTTGTAGTCTATTGGTTATGCTTACCTCTGTAGTTCCTGTTGTCTTCCCTAAGTTCTTTCTCTCCACAATTTCCTCCATTTGTGTTTTCTTTAATTTTTTCAATTGTATCTTCAGATCTTGAGCCATTTTCTTGATTTCCTTCACCTGTCCGACTGTATTTTCCTGTTTTTCCTTCAATTCCTTCAGCTATTTGTTTAAACATTTCTCTGTTTCTTTTATTTCTTTCAGTGATTTAAGCATTTCCTCTCTAAAGTCCACTACGTTTTGGCTGCAACTTCCTGTATTTCTTCATGGATAGCCATAATCTGTTTGAGTTTATCTTCCTCTATGTCTTTATGTATTTTATTTTTTTCCTCTGTTATCCTTTTCATGAGCATAGATGTTAGGTCATCTTCTTGAATTTCAATTATGATGGGGTGTCCAGGGTTACTTGTCCCTGGATAACTGGGTTCTGGAGATGCCATATTGCCCCATCTTTTGTTCGTTGAACTTTTATGCTGGCCTCTACCCATTGAGCTATCTTAGGTGTTTGGAATTAGTTTCTGGTGGTTCCTGGAATCCTCTGGAGGGGAGAATCCCCTTGGCAGGAAGATGGATTTTCCTGAAGGAAACCTTCTCTGCTTTTTGGGTATAGTCACTGGATGGCCTGTGTTTTTCAGGAGTTGCTGCTGCTCACCTCAGGCATAGAGACTGGAGTAATAACTGTGGTCCTTGGTAGTTGAGAGGGCTCTCCTCTCACCTGGAGAAATCCTGAAGACAGCTGCCCTGCTTCTGGGTTTCTTGCTGTCAGTTTAGTGATCTGCTGCTGTAACCTGTGTGTCCCGTGGTTTGGTCAGTTTTTTTAGGGATAACTGGTGTTCCTTGGAGCAGTATCTGGGGGTTGATCTAGAGCATTCTGGGCTTTTGTAGGTGTGAGTTTGGGGCTCTTTGCCCCAGTACCGAAGCAGTAATCTGTGGCTTGTGGGTACTGCTCTCCTGGTAACAGCAGGCTATCTGGTGCACAGCAGGTTCCTGGCTTGGGCTGATCTGCGGGACCTTTTCCAGGGATATACAGGGTGGCCTAAGTCTGTCCCCTTTGCTTTGTTCTCTGTGAGGATTTCTCCAGACAGTGACTCCTAGTCTCTGGTGCCCTAGGGTGCACAGCTCTTTCTGTGCTGGAGAGCTGGGCATGCAGCAATTGTCTGTTCTTGTGGCTGGAGCCCAGTTCAGTGATGGTGGATCATACAAGCAGGTCTGCGAGACTTTTTCCAGGGAAAGACTGGGTGACCTGTGGCCAGCCCCGTTTTCTTCCTTCCCTATGGGGTTTTCTCATGACTGGGACTCCCAGTCTCTGGTGTTTTTGTGCCCACCATTCAGCCTGGGAAGGTGATCAGGACATGAGGTGTGAGGCTCTGGTCTGGCGACACGACCTGGGATCTCTTCCAGGTTCTGGCTGGGTGACCTGAGAGTGGACCCGACTGATTCCCATGCCATGGAGGTTTCCTCTCACCTGGAAAACATGATCACTGTTGTTTTAGGGCCCAGAGTTCAGTCTCTTGGTCACTGTATGGAAAATGTCTTGCTCCTCAGATGCAGTGTTCTCCTGGCGCCACCATCTTGTCCCTCCCTGTTATTGTGTTGCTAGAAAAGTTTCTAAGCAAACATAAGTGAGAAGCAAGCTGGAGTACCATTCTAATATCTAATAAAATACTTTTAACCAAAAATAGTCAAAAGAGATGGAGAAGACATTTCATAGTCATCAAAGGAGAAATCGACCAAGATGACATCTCAATTCTGAACATATATGCCCCAAATGCAAGGGCATTCAAACTTGCAAAAGAAACATTACTAAAGTTTAAATTACATATCAAAATACACACATTAATAGTGGGAGACTTCAACATCCTTCTATCACCACTGGAAAGGTCATTGAGACAGAAACTAAAGAGAGAAATAATGACACTAACCAACGTTATGAATCAAAAGAATCTAATAGATATCTACAGAACATTTCCCTCAAATGCACACACACAAATACCTTCTTTATAGCATATCACAAGACCTCCTCTAAAACTGACCATATAGTCAGTCACAAAGCAAACCTCCGCAGATACAGGAAAGTTGAAATAACTCTTTGTATCTTATCAGACCAGCATGGACTAAAGGTGGCCTTCAACAACAAAAGAAACAACAGAAAGTCTACAAACTATTGGAACTGAACAACTCTCTAGTCAGTGATCACTGATCAAGGAAGAAATAAAGAAAGAAATTAAACACTTCCTAGAATTAAAAGTAAATGAAAGCACACATACTCAAACTTCTAGTACACAGTGAAAGCAGTGCTAAGAGGAATGTTCATAGCACTAAGAGTCTTCCTAGAGAAATTAGAGAAATCTCATACTGACATTTTAAAAGCACACCTGAAAACTCTAGAACAAAAAGAAGCAAGCACACCTAAGAGTAGTAGATGGCATTAAATAATCAAACTAAAGGTTTAAATCAATAAATTATAAACAAAAGAGCAATACAAGGAGTGAACAAAACCAAGAGCTGGTTCTTGAGAAAATCAACAAGCTAGACAAACCCTTAGCCAAACTAACCAAAAGGCAGAGATACGGTATCTAAATTAACAAAATCAAAATGAAAAGGGGGACAATAAGAGCAGACACCAGGGAAAGCCAAAAAATTAGTAGGTCTTATTTCAAAAGCCTGTACTCCACAGAATTAAAGGATCTAAACATAATGAACAATTGAACAATTTTCTAGAAAGATACCACTTACCAAAGTTGAATAAAGATCAGTTATCTAAATAGTCCTATAATCCCTAAGGAAATAGAACCAGTTGTGACAATTCTTCCAATAACACCACCACCACCACCACCAAAAGCCCAGGACTAGGCAGTTTTAGCACAGAATTCTACCAGGCTTTCAAAGCTAATACCAACTCCTCAAATTTTTTCACAAAACAGAAAACAGAAGGAACATTGCCAGACCCATTCTATGAGGCCACAGTCACATTGATACCTAAACCACACAAAGACCTAACATAGAAAAAGGATTTCAAACCAATTCCCCATATGAATATTGATACAAAAATACTCAATAAAATACTCCCATACCCAATCAAGGACAGATCCAAAATATCATCTACCATGATCAAGTAGACTTCATCCCAGGGATGCAGAGATGGTTCAATATATAAAACTCTATCAATGTAATCCACCATATAAACAAACTGAAAGAAGAAAAAACATCTCTTTTTTCTTTTTTTTTTTTTTTCAATGCAGTTTATTCAGGAACCTTGAACAATCATCGGACCCTGGGGAAAGACAGCCCACAGCTTATATAGCCTCTGGGTAGCCAACCCCAGCGTGCCACGTGGGCAATGCAGATAGGTCCACATACATGGAAGCAAGCCAGATCCTCAGCCTTAGCCAAATGTGGAGTTGTTCGTGACAGAGAGCACTCACCATCAGGAAGGTGGAAGGCAGAAACCAGCTCCTTCTTTAAGGCGTGGCATTACACAGCTCTCTACAGTTCCCCCTTTTTGTTTTGGACGTATCAGGCAAGAGTAGAGGTCTGATCTCTGATATTAGAAATAAATTGGGACTTTGTACGATGTTCATTTAGGTGTCATCCACCCAAAGAGCATCAGACCCGTCTGATACCTTTTTCTCAGAGGCGGGACCTGGGGCATCAACCCTCATGCAATCAGACTTGCTCTTCTCTGGGTCGAAAGCGGCTGACCCTGAGTGCAGTGCTTAGCCTCGCATCCTGAGCATAACATTTTAGCTTTTTATGGTAGCCAACCATGCTTGGGGAGACTGTCCTGCTTCAATGGCTGTAAAGGCCTGAATGATCATGGCTGCATTACGCTGTTGTGAGACTCTAATCTTGCATATACACCACAGGCAAACCAAGGAGACCAACACCAGAAGGCCTGCTAAAGCTCCCATGCCCGCCCATTCCTTCAGATGATTCATGGCTGCAGCAATCTATGGTGATAATCCTGTGGCTAGTCCTGCATCCACTCTGGTAGAATTTACTGTGATAATGGCCACTCTCAGCTGCTCATCGTAGTACCGAATTCTCCAGTCCAATTACCTAAAATATAGCTAGACAATTGATTAGACAGATTTGCAGCACAGGAAAAATTCTCATGTTGTATGCTAGTGACACAAAGTCCACCATACTTTCATCAATAGCCAGGTTGAGCGATTTGCCATAGGGTATCAATTTGCTCCTGCACAAGGTCAATCCTTTGATTGAATACCATCAAGCCCCCTTTTAGTTGAGCATTAATTCCTTTTTGTACATCTAAGGCATGAGCTACATTGGCTAAAAGATTATTCAGGGTCTGAGCAGTCTGCACAGTATGACTCATGGCTAATGCCGTGGTGGTAGCTCCAACAGCTACCAATGAGATGGCAGTAACAATGGCGGCTGTAGTTCCAAGATCCCTTTTCTGTCTGAAGAGAGTCATAGCGTGAGGGGCATCAATGGGCAAAGGCACCCAGTGAGGCATGCGAGTAAATTCACTAGCATTACAGCATTGGGCAAAAAAGCAAGTATCATCACCACAATTACTTGGCTCTATCTAGCTAATAATGAATAAAAATGGGGGATATAAACAAACAGGTGTGGGCTTATAGGAAATATTATGAAAAGCCTTAACCCCCTCGTTGGAACATATTGCATCGGTTCTAGAACTAGCAGTGGTGGTGTCTGAGGTCTGAGTAGATTCAGGAGACCATTGCCCCCAGGGGCGAGACATGCTCCATGTAAATTGACTAACTCCATGTTTTCCTCCACTTTTGAAAGTCATTTAAGGTTCTTAAATTATTTTTTTCCCTTTTTTTAAAAATTTTTCCTCAATTACACTTTATTCATTCTGCATCCCCCTATAAGCCCCTCCCTCTTCCCCTCCCAATCCCACCCTCCCTCCTCCCTCTGCACGTATGACACTCTCCAAGTCCCCTGATAGGGGAGGTTCTCCTCTACTTTCTGATCTTAGTCCATCAGTTCACATCAAAAGTGGCTGCATTGTCCTCTACTATGGCCTGGTAAGGCTGCTCCCCCCGCAGGGGAAGATGATCAAAGAGCAGGCCAATCAGATTATGTCAGAGGCAGTCCCTCTTCACATTACTATGTAACCCAATTGGACTCTGAACTGCCCTGGGCTACATCTGTGCAGGGGATCTGGGTTATGTCCAAGAATAGACCTTGGTTGGAATATGAGTCTCTGGGAAGTTCCCCGTGTTCAAATTTTCTTGTTCTGTTGCTCTCCTTGTGGAGACCCTGTCCTCTCCAGCTCATACTATTTCCCAGTTCTTACCTAAAATTCCATTCACTCTGCCCAACAGTTGCCCATCAGGCTCAGCATCTGCTTTGATAGTCTGTAGGGCAGAGGGTTTCAGAGGCCCTCTGTGGTAGGTTCCTAGGTTGTTTCCTGTTTTCTTCTTCTTCTGATGTCCATCCTCTTTGCCTTTCTGGATGGGGATTGGACATTTTAGTTAGGGTCCTCTCTCTTGCTTAGTTTCTTTAGATGCACAGGTTTTAGTGGGTTTGTCCTATGTTGTATGTCTATATGAATGAGTATATACCATGTGTGTCTTTTTGCTTCTGGGACAACTCACTCAAGATGATCCTTTCCAGATCCCACCATTTACCTGCAAATTTCATGATTTCCTTATTTTTCATTGCTGAGTAATATTCCATTGTGTAGATGTACCACAATTTCTGCATCCATTCTTCAGTTGAGGGGCATCTAGGTTGTTTCCAGCTTCTGGCTATTACAAATAAAGCTGCTACAAACATGGTTGAGCAAATGTCCTTTTTGTGTACTTGAGCCTCTTTTGGATATATGCCTAGGAGTGGTATGGCTGAATCATGGGGAAGCACTATTCCTAGTTGTCTGAGAAAGCGCCAGATTGATTTCCAGAGTGGTTGTACAAGTTTTACATTCCCACCAGCAGTGGAGAAGGGTTCCCCTTTCTCCACAACCTCTCCAGCATGTGTTGTCACTTGAGTTTTGATCTTGGCCATTCTCATGGGTGTAAGGTGAAATATCAGGGTTGTTTTGATTTGCATTTCCCTAATGGCTAGTGAGGTTGAGCATTTCTTTAAATGCTTCTCTGCCATTTGGTATTCCTCTACAGAGAATTCTGTGTTTAGCTCTGTTCCCCATTTTTTAAGTGAATTACTTGGTTTGCTGCTTTTCAGCTTCTTTAGTTCTTTATATATACTGGATATGAGTCCTCTGTCAGATAAAGGGTTGGTGAAGATTCTTTCCCAATCTGTAGGCAGTCGCTTTGTTTTGGTGATGGTCTCCTTTGCTTTGCAGAAGCTTTTCAGTTCCATGAGGTCCCATTTATTGATTGTTGCTCTTAGAGCCTGTGCTGTTGGTGTTCTGTTCAGGAAGTTTTCTCCTGTACCAATGAGTTCTATGGTATTCCCCACTTTTTTTTCTAGCCGATTTAATGTGTCAGGTTTTATGTTGAGGTCTTTGATCCACTTGGACTTCAGTTTTGTGCAGGGTGATAAGTATGGATCTATTTCCATTTTTCTACATGTAGACATCCAGTTGGACCAGCACCATTTGTTGAAGATGCTATCTTTTTTCCATTGTATGGTTTTGGCGCCTTTGTCAAAGATCATGTGTCCATAAGTGTGTGGTTTTATTTCTGGGTCCTCTGTTCGGTTCCATTGATCCACCATTCTGTTTCTATGCCAGTACCATGCAGTTTTTAAAACTGTTGCTCTATAGTACAACTTAAGATCAGGGATGGAGATACCTCCAGAAGATCTTTTATTGTAGAGGATTGTTTTAGCAATTCTGGGTTTCTTGTTATTCCATATGAAGTTGAGAATTTTTCTTTCCATGTCTGTAAAGAATTGTGTTGGTAATTTGTTGGGAATGGCATTGAATCTGTAGATTGCTTTTGGTAAAATGGCCATTTTTACTATGTTAATCCTGTCAAGCCATGAACATGGAAGATCTTTCCATCTTCTCATATCTTCTAATTCTTTCTTCAGAGACTTGAAATTTTTTTCATACAAGTCTTTGACTTCCTTGGTTAGGGTTACTCCGAGGTACCTTATGTCATTTGTGGCTATTGTGAAGGGTGTTGTTTCCCTAATTTCTTTCTCAGCCCTTTTGTCTTTTGTATACAGGAGGGCGACTGATTTTTTTTGAGTTAAATTTGTATCCGGCCACTTTGCTGAAGGTGTTTATCAGCTGTAGGATTTCCTGGTAGAGTTTTTGGGGTCACTCACGTATACTATCATATCATCTGCAAATAGTGATAATTTGACTTCTTCCTTTCCAATTTGTATCCCCTTGATCTCCTTCAACTGTCTTATTGCTCTAGCAAGGACTTCCAGAACTATGTTGAAGAGATATGGAGAGAGTGGGCAGCCTTGTCTTGTCCCTGATTTCAGTGGGATTGCTTTAAGTCTCTCTCCGTTCAGTTTGATGTTCCTATAGGTTTGCTGTATATTGCCTTTACTATGTTTAGATATGTGCCTTGTATCCCTGATCTCTCCAATACTTTAAACATGAATGGATGTTGGATTTTGTCAAATGCTTTTTCAGCATCTAGGGAGATTACCATGTGGTATTTTTCTTTCAGTTTGTTAATATGGTGGGTCACATTGATGGATTTCCATATATTGAACCACCCCTGCATACCTGGGATGAAGCCTACTTGGTCATAATGGATGATATCTTCGATGTGTTCTTGTATTCGGTTTGCGAGTATTTTGTTGAGTATTTTTGCATCAATGTTCATAAGGGAGATTGGCCTGAAGTTCTCTTTTTTTGTTGGGTCTTTGTGAGGTTTAGGTACCAAGGTGACTGTGGCTTCATAGAATGAGTTTGGTAATGTTGCTTCTGTTTCGATTTTGTGGAATAGTTTGAAGAGAACTGGAGTTAGCTCTTTTTTGAATGTTTGGTAGAATTCTGCGCTGAAACTATCAGATCCTGGGCTTTTTTTGGATGGGAGACTTTCGATGACTGATTCTATTTCCTTGGGGGATATAGGACTATTTAATTGATTTACCTGGTCCTGATTCAGCTTTGGTAAGTGGAATCGATCAAGAAAATTGTCCATTTCATTTAAATTTTCAAATTTTGTTGCATATAGACTTTTGAAGTAAGTCCTAATGATTGCTTGGATTTCCTCAGTGTCTGTAGTTATGTTCCCCTTTTCATTTCTGACTTTGTTGATTTGGATGGTGTCTCTCTGCCTTTTAGTTAGCTTGGCTAAGGATTTTTCTATCTTGTTGATTTTCTCAAAGAACCAGCTCTTGGTTTCATTGATTCTTTGAATTGTTTTATTTGTTTCTAATTGATTGATTTCATCCCTGAGTTTGATTATTTCCAGCCGTCTGCTCCTTCTTGGTGTGTCTGCTTCTTCTTTTTCTAGGGTTTTTAAGTGGGCCATTAAGTTGCTTGAATGTGCTGTCTCAAATTTCTTCTTGAAGGCACTTAGTGCTATGAACTTTCCTCTTATCACTGCTTTCATTGTGTCCCACAAGTTTGGGTATGTTGTGTTTTTTTCATTGAGTTCTAGTAAGATTTTAATTTCTTTCTTTATTTCTTCCCTGACCCAGCTGTCTTTTAGTAGCAAGTTGTTCAGTTTCCATGTATGTGTAGGCTTTTTGCTATTTCTGTTGTTACTGAGGTCCAGCTTTATTCCATGGTGATCAGACAGGATACAAGGGATTATTTCAATCTTCTTGTATCTGTTGAGGCTTGCTTTGTGACCAACTATGTGGTCTATTTTGGAGAAGGTTCCATGAGGTGCTGAGAAGAAGGTAAATTCTTTTGTGTTTGGGTGTAAGGTTCTGTAAATGTCTGTTAGGTCCATTTGATTCATGACCTGTGTTAGAGATATTGTTTCTTTGTTTTTAATTTCTGTTTAGTTGACCTGTCCTTTGTTGAGAGTGGGGTGTTGAAGTCTCCCAGTATTAGTGTGTGGGGATTTATGTGTGGCTTAAGTTTTATCAATGTTTCTTTCACAAATGTGGGTGTCCTTGTATTTGGGGCATAGATGTTCAGGATTGTGATGTCTTCTTCGTGGAATTTTCCCTTGATGAGTATGAAGTGTCCTTCCCCATCTCTTTTGATTAATTTTGGTTGAAAGACTATTTTATCAGATATTAGAATGGCTACTCCTGCTTGCTTCTTGCGTCCGTTTGCTTGAAAAGCCGTCTTCCATCCCTTTACCCTCAGGTAATGTCTATCTTTGTGACTTAGGTGTGTTTCTTGTATACAACAGATTGCTGGGTTTTGTTTACGCATCCATTTTGTTAGCCTGTGTCTTTTTATTGGAGAATTAAATCCATTGATATTGCGAGAGATTAATGACCAGTTGCTGGTAGGTCCTTTGAATTTGATGTTGGCTGTGGTCATACGGTTGCGTGCTTGGTTGCTTTTTGTTTTACTGTAGTGGGGTTATTTATTTTCTGTGTTTTCTTGAATGTAGCTACCTTTCTTGGGTTGTATTTTCCCTTCCAGTGTCTTCTGTAATGCTTGATTTGTTTGTAGGTATTGTTGAAATTTGTTTTTGTCATTAAATATCTTGTTTTCTCCGTCTATGACGACTGAGAGTTTTGCAGGGTATAGTAGCCTGGGCTGACATCTGTGTTCTCTTAGGGTCTGCATGATATCAGTCCAGGCCCTTCTGGCTTTCATAGTCTCTGTTGAAAAGTCAGGTGTGATTCTAATGGGTTTGCCATTATATGTTACTTGGCCTTTTTCTCTTGCAACTTTTAGTATTTTTTTTCTTTGTTCTGTATACTTACGGTTTTGATTATTATGTGGCGGGAGGATTTTCTTTTCTGGTCTAATTTATTGGGTGTTCTATAGGCCTCTTGTATTCTTATTGGTCTCTCCTTTAAGTTGGGGAAATTTTGTTCAATGATTTTGTTGAAAATATTTTCTGGGCCTTGGTGCAGCGAATCTTCTTTTTCCTCTATTCCTATTATTCTTAGGGTTTATCTTTTTATGTTGTCTTGAATTTCTTGGACGGTCTGTGTCAGGAATTTTTTAGATTTAACAATTTCTTTGACAGATACATCTATTTCTTCCATTGTATCTTCCTCACCTGAGATTCTTTCTTCCATTTCTTGTAACCTATTGGTTATGCTAACCTCTGTAGTTCCTGCTTTCTTCCCTAAGTTCTTTCTCTCCACAATTTCTTCCATTTGTGTTTTTTTTTTTAATTTTTCCAATTCTATCTTCAGGTCTTGAGCTATTTTCTTGGTTTCCTTCCCCTGTCTGAGTGTATTTTCATGTTTTTCTGTCAATTCCTTCAGCTGTTTGTTTGAACAATCACTGTTTCTTTTATTTCATTCAGTGATTTAAGCATTTCCTCTCTAAAGGCCACCGACTGTTTGGCTGCAGCTTCCCGTATTTCTTCACGGATGGCCATGATCTCCTTGTCTTTAATTTCCTCCATTTCTTTACGGATAGCCATGATCTGTTTGTTTTTATCTTCCTCTAATTCTTTTCGTATTTTATTTGTTTCCTCTGTTATCTTCTTCATGAGCATAGATGTTAGGTCATCTCCTTGAATTTCATTTATGCTGGGGTGTCTAGGGCTATTTGTCCCTGGATAACTGGGTTCTGGAGATGCCATATCGCTCTGGCTTTTGTTGGTTGAACTTTTATGCTGTCCTCTACCCATTGGGCTCTCTTAGTTGTTTGAAGTTAGTTTCTGGTTGTTCCTGGACTCTTGTAGTGGAGAGAATCCCTTTGGCAGGAAGATGGTTTTTCCTCAAGGAAGCCTTCCCAGCTTTTTGGGTATAGTCACTGGATGTCCGGTGTTTTTCAGGAGTTGCTACAGCTCACCTCAGGCATAGAGACCTGGGTAGTAACTGTGGTCCTGATTATTCGAGAGGGCTCTCCTCTCACTGGGAGAAGTCCTGGAGACAGCTGCCCTCCTTCTGGGTTTCTTGCTGGAAATTTAGTGATCAACTGCTGTAACCTGTGTGTCCCGTGGTTTGGTCGGTTTTGTTAGGGATAACTGGTTGCCCCTTGGAGCAGTATCTGGGGGGTTGATCTCAGGGTTCGTGGTCTTTTGTAGGTCTGAGGTTGGGGCTCTGTACCCCAGAGCCCAAGAGGTAATCTGTGGTGGGTGAGTACTGCTCTGGTGTCTTGGGGCGCACAGTTCTGCCTGTAAGGTGTATTTGGTACAATGCAGGCCTCTGGGCTGATGGAGCGTGCGCCTGCCTGCTAGTCTGCAGGAGCTGAGTTTCCAGTCACTCTGTGCTCCCTGTTTGGGCCCAGATCTGTGATGGCTGGGCGTACTCACCTCTCTGCGATCTGCAGGCTGCTAGACTGTCCCTAGGTGGCCCCAGCAGCACGGTTTCTTCCTTTCCTGTGGGGGCCTCTCTGGACAGGGGTTCCCAGTCCCTGTTGCTCTGGGGTGCGCAGCTTGTCTGTACCGCTGAGCTGAGGGCACAGCTCTCAGCGCGGCAGGAGCTCAGTTGTGTTGTTGGTGGGTACCCGCCGTCCTAGCGACCTTCCGGGGAAAGATTGGGTGACCCGTGATCAGTCTGGCAACTTTGTTTCCAAGTGGGGTCCCCCCGCGACTGAGACTCTCAGCCTCAGGCACCCTTGTGCTCACGGATCAGCCTGGGAAAGTAATTGGGACAAGGACACTTGCGGCTCCAGCCGGGAGACACAAAGCCCGTGTTACCCGGGATTTTTTCCGGGTTCTGGCTGGGTAGCCGTGAGCGGACCCGACCGATTCCCACGCCGTGGGAGCCTCCCCTCACCTGGGAAACACGACTGATGTAGTTTCAGGGCCCAGAGTTCAGTCTCCTGGTCTCTGCACGGCAAGTGCTGTCCTGCTTCTCAAACGCGGTGCTTTCCCAGCGCTGCCATCTTGGCTCTCCCGAAAAAACATCTCTTTAGATACTGAAAAAATCCTTTGACAGAATGCAACACTCCTTCATGTTAAAAGTCTGAGAGATATCAGAGATAAATGGCACATACTTAATCACAATAAAGGCAATATAGAGCAAACCAATAGCCAATATCAAGCTAAATGTAGAGCATCTAAAACAATTCCACTAAAATCAAAGATAAGGCTGCCCAATCTCTTTGTGTCTATTCAATATAGTACTTGAAGTTCTAGCTAGAGCAATAAGAAAACTAAATGAGGACAAGGGGATACAAACTGGAACAGAAGAAGTCAAAGTATCACTTTGATACAGATGATGTATAAAAGTGACCCCCAAATTCTTCAAGGGAACTCCTATAGCTGTTAAACATCTTTAGATAAGTGGCTGCATAAAAAAATTACTACAGAAAATCAACAGCCTTTCTAGCATTTAGGAGCTGGGTGGAAGAGGGATAGGCAGGGGAACAGGAGTGGGGTCAGGAGTGGGGAGTGGGGAAGTGTGGGTGAAAGAACTGAAATTAGTGGGAGCACCTCTGCAACAGGGGCAGCTTCTGGGAGTCTGAACCTAGCTGAGATTTCTACCAGCATCAATATGGAGCCTGAAGAGGACGCTTCCTATAGCCGGGTGGGTTCCCCAGTGGAAGGAGGAGGACCCCAACCCACACACAAAACCTTCCACCCAAGATTTGTCCTGCCTACAAGTAGTTCAGGTATAAGGATGGAGCAGTGATTGAGGAAATGGTCAACCAATAACTAGTCCAACTTGAGAGCCATCTCATTGAAGAGAGCCAGCCCCTGACACTATTAATGATATTTTGCTATGCTTGCAGACGGGAGCCTGCCATAGCCATCTTCTGAGGGGCTTCGTACAACAGCTGATGGGAACAGATGCAGGACCCACAGCCAAAGAATATGCTGAGCTTGGGGAATTCTGTGGAAGAGTGGGAGAAAGGATAGAGGACACTGGGGGGGTCAAGGACACCACAGATGACCTACAGAGTCAGCTAATCTGGGTCCATGGGGGCTCACAGAGACTGAGCCACCAACCAAAGAGCGTGAATGGGTTGGATCTAGGCCTCCTACACGTGTGCAGCAGATGTGCAGCTCCTTCTTCACGTGGGTCTCCTAACAATTAGAGTGGGTGTATCTCTGACTCTGTTGCTTACCTTTGAATCTCTTATACATAGCTGGGATGCTTTGTCTGACCACAGTGGGAAAGGATGTGCCTGGTCTGCTGCCACTTGCTGTACCAGGGTTGGTACCCAGGAGTGGCATTTTCCTTCTCTAAGGATGGGGTTGTGTGGGGATGGTGTGAGGGTGGAACTAGAAGGAGAGAATGGAGAGAGGCTGCAATCAGGCTGTAAAGTGAGTGAAAAATGAATTAATAATAATAATAATAAAGATTTTCTAATTAAATCTTGTGTTTTAACAGAAGCTATTGATTTTTTATAAAGGACCAAGATTTTTGTCCAATCAATAGACATGAAGGAAAGGCTCATCATTTTATACCAAATAATTTATTAATATTAATAAATTTAAAAAAGTAATCATTTCTGGTGATAGAAGAATACTTTCTTTATGACATGCTCTCATGGTACTGTCTCTATAAGCAGACCCTAGGTGGCATGTTATTTTAAGCGAGTGTGGTCAAAGAGCATGGTGTTGCTGCTATGGCTGATTCGTGGCATAATTCTTCATTGAAACCCGGAAACGCTGATGTCTGAGTAAACCAGCTATTTCAACCAAACATGAGTTAAGTCTTGCACCTACTGCATTCAGGTTTGCGGACTTGAAGACACAAGATCTATAGTTATGATCCTATGCTCTAGTCAATAATCATTCTTCTCTCAAGCTCAGCCTTATAAGTGATCCTAGAACAGCATTTTCATAAGCATGTCTCCAGGCTATACTTCAGAAATAAAAGAGATGGTGTGCTGAAAGCTGTTTCTAATTGGAGGATATGTTTATTTTTCACCATGGCTTAAAAATGAGGAATAGTTCAAACAGAAAGTATTGAATTTCTGGGAAGAAACTGGTGAGCATCTTAAGACCACATGCAAATGTTTCGGGCCTAACTCCTCCCTCAGTAGGTATCTCCTGTGGACGATGGAGTGGTAGTTCACGTCCAGGGCTTCAGTTCCGCTTGAGTATCAGAAGACAAAGGTTGCTAGTTGATTTGGTTGCACAGACTGTCTGAACATAGTAGTAGAAATATCATCACTTATTTCAGGCAACAAGTTACCAAGGCAACATTCAGGAAACCAATTTCAGCTCAAGCACTCCTGAGCTTCAGTGCAAATGCTATCAAGGAGCTCCATAGACACCGAGAACAGTGGCAATGGCAGCTGTTGTGACCATACCAGTTCTCTGAGCAGGACAGCTGGGAATGTACCCCTCAGCACTGTTCAGCCATGGCTGACCTGTTGAGTTCGGGAATAATCCTCCTTTGAGACATTAAATGACAGTGAAGGGAATACCTATGCAAAAACAGTTCCTTCCAATTGATTTTGTTCTCAAAAATAAAAAGCAGGGACACACTTTTAAGTCTCATTTTCTCCCAATTTATTCTTTGTTGTGCTCACATGTTTTACTTCTTCAAGAAAACTGAAGAGAGAGAAAAACAAAGACAGAAATAGATAAAGAGATAGAGTGAGAGAGTGAGTGTGAGAGAAAAACACTAAAGGCAAAGGCGTAGTCAATTCTAGCATCAAATTTCATCTAGTCCCAGGCTCTTCTGTCCACAGGGAAGAATCTAAGTCAGAAGAAAACAGCCTAAGAGGGAAATGTTTTACCTTTAGAGTACATTTTATTCACCTATCTTTTTTCTTTATTGTTATTATTATTATTTATTAATATTTATTCACTTTGTATTCTGGATGTAGCCCATCCCTAATCTGCTCCCTGGCCTACCCTCCTTCCTTCTCCCCAGACTATGTCCTTCTCCTAGTCCACTGATAGGGGTGGTCCTCCACTCCTATTATCTGACTGTAGCCTATCAGGTCTCATCAGGACTGTCTGTATCCTCTTTCTCTGTGATCTGGAAAGGCTATCTGTCCAGGGGCAGGTAATCAAAGAGCAAGCAACTAAGTTTATACCATTGACTGCCTCTGCTCCCCTTACTAGGGAACCACATGGAGATTGAGCTGCCCATGGGCTACATCTGGGCATGTGGGGGGGTGGGTCTAGGTCCTCTCCATACATGGTCCTTGGTTGATTCGTCAGTAACTGCAGGGGAGGGGGGGTGTCCAGATTTTTGGCTCTGTTGGTCTCCTTGTGGAGTTCCTGTCCCCTTCGGGTCTTTCTAGCTCTCCTTCCTTCCCCAAGATTCCCTGTAATCTGCCCCAAATTTGGCTATGAATCTCCGCATCTTCTTCAATATCCTGCTTGGTAGAGTCATTGAGAGTCTCTCTGGAAAGCTTCTGTTCTATTTCCTGTCTTCTCCTACTTCCTGTCCTGTTTGCCCTTCTGAATGAGGATTAAGTATCTTCTATAGGGATCTCTTTCATGTTTAGCTTCCTTAGGAATATAGATTTTAGTATATTTATCCTATATTATATGGTTAATATCTTATAAGTGAGTTTATACCATGTGTGTCTTTCTGCTTCTGGGATACTTCACTCAGGATAATCTTTCCTAGTTCCCACCATTTGCCTGCAAATTTCATGATTTCCTTGTTTTTAATTGCTGAGTAGTATTCCATTATGTAAATGTACCACAATTTCTGTATCCATTCCTTCACTGAGGGACATCTAGGTTGTTTCCAGATTCTGACTATTATGAATATAAAGCTGTGGATATGGGGGTTCTTTGCCTGGCTGATTCAGAGCTTTTTCAGAACATCTTTCAAGAGCTATTTACTCAGAACTCTGTTAAAAGATGAAAAGCAGGGAACAAGTTCTTTCAGGACACTAGCTGCGGGGAGTGACATTTTGCTCCTTCTTTCTGGAGGGGCGCTCTGGCTCCCTGGGGCTCCAGGGGAAGCGTTGAAGGCTGTGGTGAACAGGTGAGAATTTTATCAGCTCTGAAGGATCAGGACCACATCACCACTGAGAGTCTTCTGCTTTATTAATACATACAGTTTTTTGTTTGTTTGTTTTGTGGTTTGGGAATGGAAATGGACAAATAGAAAACAAAGCCATGGGTTTATAAAGCCCATTCCTGTTAGTGAGTAAATTCCACGAGTCTTTATGTAATTGTAAAGAGGTTTATAAAATATTTTAATTACTGTAGCTCACTCAAATAAATCCAAAAGCACATAGTTTGGGCTAAGGAGGCTGGGAGCAAGTACAATAATTTTTTTTCTTACCTTGTTGCTTCTAATTACAAGTTTCATTACAGGTGAGTGCTGGTCTGGTTGCCAACATGGTTGACTGCATTGTGAGGGCCCCGTGGTGGTATGAAAGTTGTAGTATGACCTCTGAAGTGAAGACTTCACCAAGTCTCATGTTTCAGAGATTAACCTGAGACAGGGAACAGAGGGAGGGAGAGGAAAAGAGGAAGGTAGAGGTAAAGGAAAACGAGAAAAATAGTAAAGAGAAAGCCAGGAGAAGCTGGGAGGAGGCAGCTGGAGGCAAGGATAGTGGATGAGTATTGAGGGAGAAAGAAACTGAGAAGGCAAAGAGAAGGAAAGCGAAGAGGACCTAGAGCTGAAGACCAGGGAATGACTTGTCATTTGCTATTCATTGTATGCGTAGGCAGTGGGCTTTCACTTAAATTGCTCCATTAATTCTCAGAAGCTCTGCAAGTTAGAAGTAGTGTAAGCCTCAAGTTTTAAGTGAATAAACTGAAGCCCAGAAGCGTAAAAAAAAATTCCTGAGGTCATTCAGCAAGGACCATCCAGCCTATATCTTTAAGCCAGAGTTCTGAATGTCTACCTTCCTAAGATCCACTGAGAAATACATAATTTGAGCTAGAGTTGGAGATTTGCTGTGAGCCTAAGCAAGCTTATGCACAGTACAGCTACAGACTCACAGCTCTTTTATAGATGCTGGTCCACTTACATACCCATCAGTATAACGTACAGTTGTATTTAGGTAGAGTTGTACTTAGGTAGAGTTTTTACGATATGTTTATCACCCAGGGAGCTCACCAAGTGGTAATTTCCTCAGGCTCCACCCAAAGTCATTGGCTTGGAGCTCGATGTCCAATGTTTTAAGCACACCAGCTCATACCTGACAATCTAGATCATTCAGAACAGCACCATTCTGTTCAGTAGCCAATGTTAACAAGCTCTATAAGCAGCTTTGAGTATCACAAAATTCTTCTTGAACTGGACAAATCTCACAAAATCTGTTTGTCTAGTTTCTTAAAGCAGAACTACAGCATAGGAGATTTATGTCTCTAATATTATTATATTTCATTTAAAAGTAAGTATGCATGTATGTATGTGCGCACATATGAACAGCTGTGTGTGGAAACCTGAGGAGGCTGGAAGATGCTAAGGTATCCCCTAGGGCTGGCGATATAGGTGATTGTGAGCCACCTCGTATAGATGGTAATTGAACTTGGGTCCTTTGAAAGAGCAGCAAGTATTCATAGCAGCCTCTTTTCATTTTTTTTCACTGAATGTAATTTTTTAAAATGTAGGCTTGGTAAAGAAAAGAAAAAAAATCTACATTTCCTATGGATCTGGGGTTTCCTCTTCAGCAGTGGATGGATGAGGGGAGAAATGTTGGATTCCAAAACTACAATACTGATGAGAAGGTGTAACCCTCTGTTCTTTGTTGGGCAGCCATCCATAGAGAACCTCATACCCAAAGTTTTCATTTCCTATAGTAACATCATGTCATGAATCACCCAAATCAAACAAATCAGCTCATTCAGTGCTGCCTCAGATACAGAAGATTTCTGTGTGTCAAGGTGGAGGTGGGGTTGGCTCTGGAGAGGAAGTCACTCACAGGAAAGGAACCCCTGGGAGCCCTTCCCTTTTTGAGGTGTCTGCTTGCTCTTAACTAGGTGCAATTCCGTGTGGGTCCGGGAGCTGCTTCTTAAGCCGCTGAGGTCAACGTTGTGGAGAGAAGGTGTTTTAAAGAAAATCACTATATATTTCCAAACATGCCACTGGCCTTCTCACACCCTTAGATACTCTTTACCTTCTTATAAAAACAGAAGCAAGTGTTTATTCATTGAAGGAAGGAAGGAATTACTTATAAATTTGAAAAAGTAGCAAGAGATGGGTGTCAACATGAAACATCTAAAGTGGTGATTTGGGTATATGTTCTAAAATTTAAAACAATTTGATGAGAAAAACCTTATCCCAATTATTTGTTTAAAAACAGGGATAATAGTAACTAATTATTATTATTCTTTGGTCATTATATGAGAGAGTATACCACATGTAATTTCTAAACATCTCTGGCCTCAGTATTAGCCCTGCTGCTATGCTTTGTGGGTCTTCACGAAACAACACCAATGAGCTCTAAGTAGCACTTAAAATGATGAGAGAAGAAAGAGGGGGTGCAAGTGAGCACAGGGAATCTAAGCTGTTTCTTTTCCCTCAGTCTCTCTTAAACCTAAGGAGAGACTGAAAGTTGGAGGTATGAAGGCCAGACCACGTCCGGCCTTGAGTAAGTCACCAAACGATTACATCCTGCATTCAATTTCCTTAAGAGCATTTGCTGTTGTTGTGCTGCTCCAGCCAGGGCTGGGGTGTATGAATCACAACGCCAGAACCTTTGGCTTGCTTTGATATTTTTAATGATGCAATTCTGATCATTTATCCTCTGTGCTGGATATAAAACCAGAAGAGCTCCAAAATATGAACTCATAGGAATGTCAGGGAAGATGAAAGCCCAAATGCCCTTAAACACAATATACATCTTAAATTAAGGTGTTTACATCATTGCCAAACACAGCACGCGAATTTGGATATTTGTGTGTGTGAAGTGCCAGGAACACTCTGGGTTCTAGCTTTGAGCAGCCTAGCCATGTAACCTGTGTAATGGAGTTTCTTTTCTCTTGCCACATACCCATGGCATCTACTTTGTAGCTTTCAACCCTGTGAGGAGTTTTAACCTTAAACACTCAATGCTGTCCTGAGTTTACCAGGTATCAATGGGCAGTCTAAGTGGGTATTATGCCTGGCAGTCACAGTCCAAATGTCTTAGCTTCATTTGGAGATGTGCCTTGGCTCCTGGCCTCTCCTAACATGAGGAACCAGGGTAGGACACACTTATAGTTTTGAACCCAAATTGGCTTGATATAGGTTGTTAATCACATATTATACAAACAAATTTTAGGTTCTTAAACCACAGAATACAACTCAGGGGACTTCTTGTATTGCACATGGCTGCTGGGGTCCATGGCATTGCATGAGTCAGCAGAGAAAAGGAGCCCTCTCCATCACCAGACCAGGCCTCATGGAGTTCACACTGAGTCCACACTGCTATTTCATTAATAAAATATGATCCCACTGTCCTCCTGTAGCCCAGAAATGTGAGAGTACATTTTTTTGTTTTGCAAATTGCATGCAGATAAAAGGGGATTCCTTTCAAAACTACAACCTCTTAATGATAAATAATTTTTGATTTACTATACATAACAGTAGTGCATTTCCTTTTAAAACAGCAAGCTTTTTTTTTTTTACCAAAATGAAAAGAAAACATTCATTTCTTTATAAATAGTTTAAGCAGTTTAAATACATATTTCATACCAAGGATATAAAAATAGCTTCTTTTTTCGATAAATAAAGACATTTTCATTTACATGGCAAATAATGTGTGGATAGCTAACCACTGGTCACCAGCTCTGCTTGACTGATTGTCTAGGAGATGACATGCAGTGATAATTGTTCCTCTGCCTTCACAAAAAAGAAAATAGATCAGCGGGAGCTCTGCACTCCGGAGGCCAACGGTGCTGTGGATATTGTCGGGGAATGACAATCAGGCACTCAGGAAAAACCTTTGCTGCACATCACAAAAGCCACTTACGACAAAGCTAATCCCCAAACTCTTTGTCTGGGATTTCTATCTTCTCAGACCCTCGGGGTCTTTGGATGGTTACCAAAGTCTGTCAAACAGACCAGTAAGTTAACACCTGTACAGAAAAGATTTGATGCTTCTAAGATCTAGAAAGTGTTTGCTACAGTATAGAGGTGGCTCTGCCTTTTCCTGGCCCCTTGCCCTCATTTCTGTAGTATTACCAACATTGCTGAGACTCCATGCCTGCTAGAAGCCCCAAAGGCAAACAAGAGCTGTCAGGTAGCAGTGGGTTTGGCATTGGAAGCTGCCTCTATGTGCTGATATCATACATTGATGGCTTTGCTGTCCTTTACATCTGCTGTGCTCGTGACAACTTCTACTGGAAAGCTCTCCAAGGGTTCTGTAGAGCTTGACATCATTGCTTCTCGGTCCCAAGAGCCTGGTAAGTTTTCCAAACTGAAGGAACTCACAGGTCCATGTGTGACACTGCCCTCCTCTGATCTACTTGGGAGAACCAGGTGCAAAGATGTTTCTGATGAGGAGCACACAGAGGATGAGAGAGTGGCTGAGATGGACTGCAAAGGTGTCAGTGTGGTGTCAGAATGGGGGGAAATGCACCTTAGGAACTGCAAGTGACCTTCCTGGATAACCTGGCAGTGGGAGGGGGAATAATCAAGGTTTGGAGAACGATGCGGTTCACGCTCTGCTGGGTTTTGCTCATAAAGTTCAGTTCGTTGAGGGCTACTGCCCACAGAGGCGGGATCCACACTCCAGATGTCAGAGGTGATGTTACCACCACAAAGCTGTGCTCCGCCTGCCTGCAAATGCAGGCAAGGCTGGTGAGCACTCCAGCTCACCCTACTCTGTAAACTTTCTCTGGAAGGACACATCGGGCTGGGATGCAGAGAACAAAATCGTGACTGCTGCTGAGGTGACAAGATGTTTTGCAGAAGTTGCATGATGCTTCTCATATCTTTACCTAGTTGGGAGACCTCCTGAGTCAGTGTTGTTACCTGTATGGAGAAAGCAGAGCCAATAGCAATAGTCAGAAGTATACAGAATGGACATGTTTTTGAGCAGAAAAGATAGGAAGTGAGATTTCTTAATAAAAGGCCTGTTACAACTCAGAACTAACCAAGCTCAAGGTGAATGAGTGGGTTGGGCATCTAGATGGATTTATACCCTCCTAAAGCTACATCCATGCTGGAGAAGATAGAGAGATGAGTGTGCTCAGGGGGCTCTCAATCCGTTACTGGGGAATCACTGCAAAGAATTAGGAAGGCTCTATGACATTTTCACACCAACAGTAGCTTCCACTTCTTGAGAGTGGATGGAACGCAGGCTGGAACACAGGTGTCACCAAGTGCTTGGGGGGGGCAGATGTCATGCACAAAGCACCGGCACACTGAGTCCCCGTTCAGTGCGTTGCCTGAGAAGAAGCTTAACGTTTCTAGCTGAGCTCCTGTCACTCCAGGTCCAGAGCTGAAAAGACTTTCATGAAGGAGAGGGGGGTAAGAGACCTAGGAAGTGGTGAACTACAGGCAAGCACTATGAACACCCGAGTATTCTGGGATCTTCCAGGCAACTAGGGGGTCCTTAAATTGTAACCAGACTGTACTGTGTCTGCTTCACTCATTTTAGAGGTGACTCATTAGCATTTATTAGATTCTCAAAGGAGACAAAATCCTTAAACATGAGATCCACCTAAAGTACTCATTTAAAACAACAAAAATATCCACTGACAAAGTTTTTTTCCTAACAGCATATTAATATTAAAACAACAGAAGCAATGACAATGGCAACAAGAAAACCCCACCAAGTCCACTAGAAGATGGAATATGGCTCCAATCTGTGCTTTCTGAATTATTTTTTCCTCAGCGCAAGGAAGATTGCATCTCCTCGAACAAAATGCATACAGATTTCCACTCTTTGGATTAGCCAAACACTAACACAATGTTGTAACACTTTGCTATCTCTATTTTAATACTTTATACCTAATAATATTGTTGCTGTGGTTTGAATTTACTATCGCAACCCGCAAAGGTTCTCAAAGAAGCAGTTAGAGCTCTGTGTAAACAGCATCAGGACTCAAACAGGGCAGTTTCAACATCAATGATACCAAAATGAGGGCTGCTGTTTTGGGGCAGTCTTCTTTACCTCTTCCACACATATTTTATAAAATGTCCGTATATCCAGTTTGTGTACAAGTGTATACTGTATAATGAACATACCCTTTAAAGCCTCTACTCCCCCTTTTCTCTCTTGAGTTAGTCTTTTTTGTCTTCCTAGACAGCTTTACTTTATGGTCTACACATTCCTACTTCATCCTAGTTCATCCAGTCTATTTCCAGCGAGAAGAAGGAAGCTGATTCTCGCTTGCACCCAGAACAGGAGGTGGCACTGTTCAAACTCAGGGATTTAAAAATGTCTAAAGGAAACCGTTATATGATTCAACAATTGTCAACTTGTTGGCTGAGACTGAAACACCAAAATTCAGTGTGCTGATGTGAAACTGCAGGAAACCAACAGATGCTTTCTGGCTTCTTTTCAGAGGATCTTCAACAGCTGGAAGAAGAGCATGCCCCCCAACCTCACGGTGGAGCTCAGTGGCGAGTGTGAAAGAGTCAGTGGCACAGGACTGTTGTCCACAGACAGGCTGAAGATCCTATGGAGTCCTTAGCTCCATTATCAGCATTTCAGGATATATTCTGCCACCAAATGGGATAACTGAAAGGGCATCTGAATGGCGCTTTCTGTGGGCACAGTGGGTCCATTCCTGAATCAAACTTAACTGGATTGTTTACCTGATAGCTGAGTTTTCAGTCAGGATGCTCCCACCTGATTTTTCATTCAGGACTGGATAAATCTAGCATATTGGAGAACTGATTTTGAATTTTTGGCATATTAAGAAGTACAGCATTCATTGAAAGTTTTAACAAATTTATAATGATCCAGCATGTTCATGATCAAATAAACCAATAGCACTAGGACTGGACAGGCTCCTTGTGTAAAACAGAACACTAGGCCCAGAAGTGAAATGATGTTTTATTTTAAATAAAATTTGTTTTACTTTTAGTTCATATGTGTGTGCGCATGCACATGCATATATGTGTATGTACATGAGTGTGCTGTTCTAAGAGCCCAGAAGAGTGCCAGATTCCAGAGAGCTGGGGTTACAAGTGGGCCCCCTGACAGGGGTGCTGGGAACTAAACTATTCTTTGCAAGAGCAGTAAGCACTCTTAATTGCTGTAGTACCTCTTCAGACCCCAAACGGTGTTTTTAAAACTATTTACTTCATGAAAAATATCGAATTCAGGCTTTATCTCTTGCTATGTTAGCACATGAGAAAGGAGCTATTATTTGTGAAGGAGATGGGAGACACCAGCTAATGTGTTCAGAATCTCTAGAGAATACATTGTCATAAACCATTGCCTCATGGATAAGAGTTATTTAGGCTGTCAATTCAACATCAGATAAGTAAATAGTATACTCTCAGAAAACAATTCCAGACTGATTAAACAGTAAATTCTCCTCAAAGCAAATTATATGAACAACAACAATAACAAAAAAAGATTTGCTACAGGGTAAACACCATAATTCAGAATAAATGAATTCTAGCTTGGAAAATAATAATAATTAAAAAATCCCATTTCTTCAGGACCACATTCTTTTTTTTTTTTTTAAGTTGAGAACGTATTTTATTTATTTTAAAATAAACATTGAAGCTTCCCCACTATCCACCAACCTACAAAAGTTTTGAATGTGGAATGTTCAACAGCCTAATCATTTTTAGTAAGCTATAAAACAGCAAAAAAATCCAGTTGTTAATGATGAGGATCTGAGAATAATTGTTTTGTTTTTGAGTAGCTGATTCACCTACTTGGAAAAAAAAATGTTTCCTAAAGGCTAAAAGTAAATTTTAATTTCTGTACAGAACATAACATTAATTTAGAAGCCTTTGTTAACAGTGGAATTAATTCTCCTTGCAGTAAACTGGAATGGGACAAGCAGCATGAACTTCAGAGGCACACAGAACTAGTCAGAGCCACGCTCCTGACGTCTAACTTACACTGTACAGCCGCCACAACTTTGAGGCCATGGACTCTGAATGGGAACCCATGGAATAGAAACACAAATTAACTGTTCCAAAAGGCAAATTACTATCTTAGCTGGAACTAAAAACAGCATGGAAGTCAAGAAAATAGAGATTTCCAATGATGTGAAGGAAGATTTCCATCATTGTGTTCCTAGGGAAACACCCCCCGTACCCTAGTAAAATTCCATGAGAGAATTAACTTTTTAGGTAAGGAATCTTTCCCTTTGCAAGAACAAAACAAGTTTCCACCAAGAAAGACAGCATCTCCTGAAGGCGGAAACCGTGATGACACCGATGGGGGTAGTAACTGACAGAAAACACAGTAGGTTTTATTGCAGTGGTGTGTGCTGGTCCCTGCTGGGTTTGCTGACAGAGTTTATTCTAAGATTGGAAAGACACTAGTCTCAATCAAGTATAGAAACAAAGATTTTACTTTTAATGGTGGTAGAATTCAAGCTGCCACCTGGTTTAAAAAGATCAAAGGGAATTTCCAATAAAGACTGTTGGGGGTGCTTTCCATCTAAGACTGTTCAGGTACAGAGTTCTGTCTTCATTATAGAACTTAGCCCCAGAGCTTTGTGAAGTGAAGCAATACACCCAGGCAGAGAAAAGCCAAGCTTTTCTCTTACCCCAATAGCAACCTTAAATCCTTACTTTTTTTTTTTCTGCCATTCATGTGGAAGAAAATGATCTTCTATTCCAGTAGCTATTACAGAGTCTTCCCAAGCCCCACCTCACTCCTAGGTTTTGTTTTGTTTTTTGAAACTTTGTACATGAGAAGACTATGTTGATGTGGACTTCTGACTCAAGGTGAGAGAATGGATACAAAAGGAACATTACTTGATGTGTGTTTGCCACATGCATATTATTTTTTACTCACCTGTATATTATTTCTCTTCTTCCCTTTTCTTTGTCCTCTCTTATTTCTCCTTATATGGATAAAAGCCTTTCAGTCTGAACTTTAAACTGTTGGTCAAATCAGTTCACCATCACCATCTACATAACAAATTGTTCCCACCCAACGCTTTGTCTCTTCCCAAGTCCCGTCAGACAACGGGAGTGAGGAAACCACTCTCTGTGCGACCAAGTGACTCACTTCTCTAGTCCAGACACCGGGGCATCCAAAGACTCCTTTCTTTTCTTTTTGTCCCAGGAACCTGCATCAAATTCTCCATTCACTAGGGCCAGCGTGTGTTGGCAATGCCTCTATTATTTGCAGCCATCACCTCTTGTCACACACCATGAAATGGAACAACAGACTTGCCAGCAGTGAAAATCTATCCATTGATCACACACTTGACTGCAACAATGACATCCTTGCCATCACTGGCCAGCATTTCTAGAGCACCTTGCTTCCTGCTGTTGTGTTTAACAAGCTCCACTAATATACTTTTACCTGTCTCCCTCGTTCACTGCATCACCTTCCTACAAGGGCTTTAATGCATGGCTTAAGTAATACTTCAGATGTAAAACTTTAGTCCCTATATAATTGGTTTTATGTTAGGATCTCATGTTGCTGGGTTTGATAATGGACACAGAAACTAAGCTTACTTGAGAATTTCTGCATGGCAGAGAATACTTATCCAGAAGACAGCCCAGAGGAAAGGCCAATCGTAGTCTCTCTGCATGAGGATGGAGAAACAACCCAGTACTGTCAACATTGTAAGTATAAGAAGAGCCTTGAATTTAAGCTTGGCGTGGCATGGATTTAAGTGGTAAGGTGATAATTGGGTCTACTGGAAACTGAACTTTTAGTTTCTATTTTACTAGTTCAATATTTGAGCAAATGCAGTCAGGCAAGTTGGGGATTCTCTATAAGGAACAAGCTGGTATTGAGCAGAATTGAACAAGGACCTGTGGGCTGAGTGCAGGGAGGGCAAGGCCATTACTGGATTTTGAAGGAGCCCAAATGTCTACCAAATATTGCCACACAGCAAACACTCCAATTTTTTTTTTTTTTGAAGATGGATAGTTTAATTAGGAGTAAACTGCACGGTGAATTTCTTAAAATGTGTTTCTAATTTTTTTAAAAACTAAATTGAAATGTTTTCTACTGGTTTAAACTTATAAATACAGAAACCATTATCACCAAGCCTTTAATGGGTAAGGACATCTTACGCGCTCTGAGTGTCTCATAGTCTCCAACACTTAAAACGGAGACACTCTGAAACAGGTAATGGATCTCTAAGAGGCCCATCTGTATGCTGTCCTCTGTTTTTCCTAATAACAGCACACACTGCCATACACTAATTGTGGCTTTTGTTGTTGTTGTTGTTGTTCTGGTGTGTTTGTGGGTGTTATGGGGTGTGTCTTGGAAACAGGAGTGCAAGCCAAAATCCATCTTTAGCAATGCCTTTTGTTTTCTGTTAACTAGCTCTCCTTCGGCATGTTTTCTCTTTCGGAGTCCTGGCTGTCACTACTACCATGAATTTTGAAACTTTACTTTGTAAGCAGAGAAAAAAAAACACCCAAAAACCAAAATGTGATTTTCATTTTCATGTGTCAGTGAATAGAAGGAGATGCATCTGATGACATCATCTTCTTAGTGTGAAGAGTTCTTGACCTGTCTCAGTTTTTGCCAAATGTGCATAGTTTCCTGATAGACAGAATTTTCGTAACTCCAGGGATACTGATTGCACCGAAAGTCTCCCGGTACCACACACACACACACACACACACGCTTTCATAGGCTACAATTCAGGTAATTTAATGATCTTTCACCAAATTCTTTGTCATGTTGTGCATTTATCATGAGAGTTAGGTCAACCGAACTCCACAAGCAGGCAAGACAATAAAGATGAATTACATCATTTCAGCCTTGTATTTGTTGCTACACAAAAAAGTCCCAAACAGTTGACAGTCTTGTGTCTATCAGCTAAAATGATAATCATGCCTGGTAGCACTCAGAGACATTTCATCTGAATGAGGGTCCCATTCTCTTGACTAACAAGGCTTGTACATCTTTGTGTGCAGCTAGAGAAATGAGAAAGCCGGCCTGGCCCAGGTCACACAGAAATAGTACCCAGTTTTTTGTTTGTTTGTTTTGTAGGTGCAGCTGGTGCCCATTACATTCTAGTAGCAGAAGCACTGTGAGCCAGGCATTGCCAGTACAAAACAGCCAGTGGCCTTCTTCAGAGTGGTTACTTCAATGGTCTCGTTAAATTTCTGCAGTCTCTGGCTTTTGAATATAAGTTTATAACTTCATCTACATCGTGGGAATTCATTATATATCAATCCTCTGGTTTTTGTTTAATATAGCCAAGAATGATTAGTTTCTGGATTGCTGTCTGATCCTTACATTATGAGCAAATATTAAGCACAGCTGTCTCCTTTCAGACTTTCAGTTGTATGAATGCCAGCATGAGCCCACAAAGAAGTCTACAGCAGTGGAAGAGTCCTGGGCTCTGCACTTCCAGCAAGCAAGCTCTCGACTGACTCATCACAGCTTCAGCTTTGCAGAGTCAGAACATTAGGTGTCTACCCTGCTTCTCTGACATTTCAAACTTCTCTATAATGTAACAAAACTATCCTATCTCAGTGTGGTGGCACGTGCCTATATTCCCAGTGACTCTGAAAGCTGAGGCAGGAGGATCACAAATGTGAGTTTAGTCTCAGTATCTCAAAGTAAAATTAAGAAGAAAACATCCTGGGCTTTATCTTAACAACTGTAGAGTTCCTGACCACATGTGCAAGTCATTGAATTCCATCCACAGTACTGCAAAAATTATATACATATAGATATAGGTAAATATATGCACATATATGCATATATATTTACAGTGATAAAACATAATGGAGGTATGTATTCTCTGTGCAATGACTATTTCAAGCTAATTAATTTTTGACCACTTCACATACTTACCTTTTTTCATGGTTAGGAAACTTAAAATCTGCTTTCTCAGCAATGTTATCAATATGTAACACATGCTCAGCTATAAACCACCAGTGTACCTCCTGAGCTGACCTTGGCAAACTGAAACCTTGTGTCCTTTGACAACCACCCCAATCCTCACAGTCCCTGGTAGCCCCAATTCTGCTCTCTGTTTCTACAAGTTTGTACCAAATTCTCACAGGATTACATCCTTTGGTTAACTTCTCAGTACTGATCTGTCAGCCAGAGTTCAAAGTTCTGTGTAACCCACTTCTTTTCTTTCTGTCCTGTTGGTGAATCTACAGGTGTTAGATTGAGCAGTGTTAGGAAGCACTGGCCTCGAAGGGAGAGATCAGAAGTACAGTGGGATTCACCCCTAATTATATTCAACCGTACAGTTTCACTTAGCTGAAATAATTTTACAGAGAGCTGTTTCCTTACAGGTTACCTGGAGTCTCTAGTTACTACAGGTAAGAAAGGAAAACGTTTGGCTTTTCCTTTCCCCCAATTCAGTGTTTAAAAAGTAGTGTATCTGTTGACCCCTGAAATTGACCAACTGGTTGCTTATGGGTAAATATTAGGGAAAATCCACGAATCTAGGTGTATTAACATTGTGATCTACTATATTATTGTTTCCATAGAAACTGCCATCTTTGACAAATATGCATATGTTTTGATTCCCTTGGAGACTGGCCACTAGTTTTCAGTCAATGAAGGTGAGGAGAGTCTCACAAGGGCCTGCTTCTTCCTGAGGATTTATGAGAACAGTCACTGGAAAGCCTTTTCTTCAGTGGTATGGCAGCTCCTTAAGTTGCTCACACTCCTGTAAAGAACTTCCGGGCTGTGTTAACCCAGGCTCCTACAAGTAACTCCTTGGGCATGCTCACCCATACTCCTGAGGGTAACTCCTTATCTTTACCCCTGTAAATAACCCTAACTGAGTTCAGTGGTTAACCCAGACAGACCTAGATGGAGTCATTGCTTTGGTCTGTGGCAAATAAATCTCATTTGGGGCAAATAGACCTGTTTGTCTTCTCAGGGAAACATGTCCAGTATGTTAATGTATGGCCTCACAGAGTGTAGATACCTCAAAGTATAACGAGGAGTCTGCTCACCTCTCCATGAGAGTCATTGATAAGAAATCCACTGACTAGATGCCCTAGGAGCTTTTAAGTTCCAGTAACCCATCTCAAAACTACTAAGACTGGGAAAGATATTAAACAGACATAAAGGATTAAGTGCAAAATCAATGATAAATTACAAAGTTGGTTTTATAGTAGAACCAAAGGAATGGGATGCTAGGGAATATGTACAAACAAAGAGGGGTAAAGCTGATAAATGAAAATTATAAAACATTGCTTAGAAAAACCCTAGACACATAATAAAATCCTTAATTGATGAACAGAAAGATCTTCAGATTGCAGCATTCCTCACCATGGTTCATAGTCAGTATGTTTACTGTCAGAAACCAGGGGAACATCACTGAAGAAGGGACAGAAAGAATATAAGATTTGGAGGATAGAGAGAAATGCTGTACAGTGTCTTCTTGACGAGACAGGCCTGTTTAACATATGAACACATAGCAGCTGTTGGTTAAATTCAAGGTGAACTTACTATTATTCTTCTTCTAAATGGATATAACACCAAACTGCCCTTTAAAATCGCCCATCTGTAGAACAGTACACTCTCATAGTTCATCAGTTAAGTCTCTTTGCACAGTGGACGGCAGTAACACAGGAACTTACAACTGGTCAAAGTGTAGAGAATAAACATCAGCAGAGGGCTTAGTCTCAAATGGGACATTTATATCACATGCCCTTCCAATACTCAAGGGCTGTTATGGAAGAATGGGCAGAAAGATTATAACAGCCACAGGTCAGGGAGGACTCAAGAAGTATAGTGTCTTTTGGACATTATAGGACTTCGTGCTCATGAACTCCAAGCAGCTGTGGATGCCTGCATGAAACCTGTATAAAAATTAAGACAGTCAACATTCTAACATGGAGTTGGAAGGTGTTAACAAGACCCTTCCTAACTGGAAAGCTGTAGACAGTTGGATTCTGGGCGACGGAGGCTCAGATTTCTTTTAGGGTATGGCTACTTGTGGGTGGACATGCTCTAATGGATGGTCCCCTACCCAGGATCATGTGAGTAGCACAAACTGGAGTTGAATGGTTAGTAAATAAAAAATTATACATTAAAGAGGGGGTAGGAGGTAGAAGTGGGTCTAGGAGAAGTTAGGGGCAAGTGTGGGCTGGAGTTCTTTCAAAACACAATGAATGAAATAATCAAAGAATTAGTAAAAATATTTCTTCAAATTTCAGCATAGAGGGGGTGGGGTCTCACAAATCTCCACCCTTATCTGAGAAACTGTTGGAGGTTGATGGTTGCTAGGGGAGGGGAAGGTCACTGTTTGTTGGAAGTGTGGCCAATGGGAGGATAATACCATGGCTATGTGCATATATGGGCAGCACCAACTGGACTCAGTTGGTTAAAACAAACAAATAAATGAGTGTATGAAGTTGGGAGAGAGTTAGGAGATGTGATAAGTCATTCTGGGATCAGTTGAGATTAATAAGACGAAGATACATAGACTAATACTCCATCCAAGGACCATGCATGGAGATAACCTAGAACCCCTGCACAGATGTAGCCCATGGCAGCTCAGTCTCCAAGTGGGTTTTCTAGTAAGAGGAACAGGGACTGTCTCTGACATAAACTGATTGGCCTGCTCTTTGATCACCTCCCCCTGAGAGGAGAGCAGCCTTACTAGGCCACAAAAGAAGACAATGCAGCCAGTCCTGATGAGACCTGATAGGCTAGCATCAGATGAAAAAGGAGGACCTCCCCTATCAGTGGACTTGGAGAGGGGCATGGGAGGAGATGAGGGAGGGGGCATATTTGGGAGGGAGTGAGGAAGGGGGCTACAGTTGGGATACAAAGTAAATAAATTGTAATTAATAAAAAATAAAAAATAAAACAGATGCTGAGACTCATAGCCAAACTTTGGGCAGAGTGCAGGGAATCTTATGAAAGAAAGGGGAGATAGAAAGACCTGGAGTGAACAGGAGCTCTATAAGGAGAGCAACAGAACCAAAAAATCTGGGCACAGGGGTCTTTTGTGAGACTCCAAACAAGGACCATACATAGAGATAACCTAGAACCCCTGCACAAATGTAGCCCATGGCAGCTCAGTGTCCATGTGGGTTCCCTAGTAATGGGAATGTCTCTGACATGAACTCAATGTCTGATTCTTTGGGCACTGAGGGGGGAGCAGCCTTACCAAGCCATAGAGGAAGACAATGCAGGCAGTCCCAATGAGATCTGAAGGCTAGGGTCAGATGGAAGGGGAGGAGGACCTCCCTTATCAGAGGATTTGGGGAGGAGCACAGGAAGAGATGAAGGAGAAAGGGTGGGATTGGGACGGGATGAAGGAGGGGCTACAGCTGGGATGCAGTGAATAAACTGTAATCAATAAAAAATAAATTAATTAAAAGAGAAAATTTCAAATAAAAACAAAAGATCACTAAGAAATCATGCTGTCCTCTTTGTAGAAACAAATTTCTAAAGTTCTCATGAAGCCTTGGACTATCAAAGCTATACTGAAAGAGAAAACTAAAGGTGGAGGACACTTATCTTCCACTTTGGAACTTACTACAAAGCAAAGTAATAAAGACAGCGAAGAGCTGGGACACAGATAGACATAGTCAGCAGCAGAACACAATTTAGGGTCCAGAAATAGCCAGGCAGCGTGGTTCACACCTGCAGTCCTCTCAGGGGGCTGAAGCAGGAGAACCATGAGTTCGAAGGTGTGCTGAGTTATCTAGCATGTTCCTAACTAAAAATTAAACTCAGAAGTCAGTTGCAATGGTTAACATTGTCAGATTCATTGAATTTAGACTTGCTATAGAGACAATCCTTTGGTGTGTCTATGAGGTTGTATCTAGAAAGGTTTAACTGGAGAGGAAAGGACTATTTACACATGGGTGTCACTGTCCTATGGGCTAGAGTCCCTGACTGAATAAAAGGAGAAAGCAACTGAGGGCTAGCATTCACGTTTTCTGAGCTTCTGATTGTGTATGCAATGTAACATCCACCTCACCCTGCTGACACTGTGCCTTCCTCTTGAACTGCAAACCAAAGAAACCCACTTTCCCGCCATGGTTTCTTATTAGATATTTGGCTACAGCAATGGGAACAGTAACACATGCATTAAATTTTACATTCACAATCTGCTGACTTATAGTTTTCAGACCTTTCATCTGGAATGACAGTGTTTTAACCAATGGTGCTGTGAAAACCAAATATTCACATACAAATGAAGCTAAATGCACACTCATACAATATGAACAACTTAACTCAAAATAGATCAAAGGCATAAACACAAGAGATTATGGTAATATAAAATTCCTAGAAAAAGAGGAGGAATAAATATTCATTACACTGGTTTTCTCACAGATATGACCCCCAAAGCACAAGAAAAAAAATAAAGACAGATTGGCTCTCTCTAAAATCATGTTCATGTACTTCAAGGGATACCTTCAAGGGAGTCAAACCTCAATCCACAAAATGAGAGGAAAAGAGTACAAATTATGTGTTTCATAAGGGACTTGGTTCTATAATATATAAAGAACTCTTAAGAGCCAATAATAAAAAGACAACACAACTGAAAACGAGAAAAAGATGTGACGGGACAGTTCTGCAGGGAGGACAGACAAATGACCAAAACGAAGGTACTTGGTGTGATTAGCCGTCAGGGAGTTGTAACACAGAAGGACACAGAATCTGGTTCTCAGGTACTAAAGAGGCCGTGACACTTCCCGTATGGCATTTACATTCTCCATATAGTCTTAAGTTCACATAGGAACTCCTAGTGTAAACTTTGTTGCCCACTAGTAGACGAGTATGAGGATAAGGAAGAGAGACACTGTGCTGAAGTAACCGAATATGGTTCTAAGCAAGTCCCTCCAGGACAGCTTTTCTTTCTCAGCAGCGTCTTTGTTTTGTGATCACTATGCTGAAGCAGTGTTTCTTTAAACCCTCAGCCACAATGTCTTTCTGGGTCAGCCAGATTTGAGAAACTAGAGCACGCGTAGCATTTACTCACAAACTTCTTTAGAAATGACGTGCTCGACTCTCACAGCCCACGGCCCCTGAGGTGTCTATTCACTGTTATTGCCAGAGACTTTTCTTAGAGTCGCAGCTTTACCCTCCTATAAAGCACTGTATCTCAAGGAGGCAGGTATTGGTGGCCGCCCTACATCTTTAAAATTCCCCTAAGCCTTCTGGGAATGTAGGTTAATGCCAATGTCATGCCTCTTCTGGCTTTTAAAATGTATTTAACCAGCCAGTTATAAAATGTACACAACAGGGAACAATTCCATATATGTGTGTGGGAATCATATACATCAATATATAATTATTTTATTGTATCTTTGTATGCGTTGCGTGCATGTGTGTCTGTGTACAAGAACACATGCTTGTACCCGAAGAGTCCACAAGAGGGCATCAAATCCTCCGGAGCTACAGTTACAGGAGCCTCTGAGCTGCCTGACATGAGTGCTGGGAACCGAACTCAGGTCCTCTAGAAAAACGTAAGTTGACATTGCTCCAAACCCTATATGTTAACTCTATGAGCAAATACTGGAATGTGGATTTGTCAGTGCTCCTACAGTGCACCCGGTGCCTAGAGACTGCATCTCAGTCTCTGCTATGCTGTTGTCTGCATTTGGGTAACAAATTTAAGAGTCATGCAGTAGATTCCACATTTAGTACCAGAGTGTTTCTTGCATGATAGTAATCAAATAAAGTGTAAAGTAAGAATAAAGCAATCAATTGATTCCATCTGTGAAAAGTAGGACATACACAAAGCAGAGAATTAGGCTTTGACTTTTTTTTTTTCTTATATCAACAGTATGGCCTTGTAGGAGGTGTGAAGAAAACATATTTAGTAGATGTAGGAGGCTGTAAGGAGTAACTGCACATTCTGAAGCCACTTCTTGGGGCTTCTAATGCATTTTTCACAGGGTCAAGGCTATATAAATTAAATATGTTAAAGGGTAAAGTAAAGCTGTTTATTTCTTGTTTTGCTTAAGCTACAACTGTAAGGAAATCAGACATTTCATTATAAGGAAAATGTAATCTTTACAAGCTGATTAAATCACTGATAATCTTGGCCTTCTTACTTTATTGTATATTTATGAGAGTTTCTCAACATAAGACCAATGACAAATATATTGCATTGTAATATATATATATATATATTTGTTTTTCAAATGGATCTCTGTTTCCAGAGACTGCTGGACCATATTGTCAAAGAAAAATAATAAAGAGATCTCAGTTCTGTAGCCTGATTTGGGCAAAGTGTCCATATTGAAAAGAGACAGGCCTCCTTTCCCAAGAAAAATAACTGACCCTAAGATTCAGTTAAGAAATGGACCAATCACTTCTAACAACTCTTACATGCTTGTGCCAAATGAGAGTAGGAAGAATTCCAATGTAATTATGGGTGGTTTTATTCAAGGCAATATCTGAAAAGAAACTGTTCAAAGGAAGTGCAAATTGCCAAAACTGTCTAGTTATTTTTTTCTCCTGCTTTAAATTTTTATTTCTTTTTTAAATAGTATATGTCTGGCCTGCATGTATATCTGTGTATTGTGTGTGCCTTGTGTCCACAGAGACTGAAGAGGCCCTGGATTCTTTGGAACTGGAGTTGTTACCCTCAAGCTCTCCACCTGTCCTTCCCATGGTCTGAAAGAATCCCAGAGCTTCCTGTGTTTTACTCACGAGAGTCTCTCTAGACTGCTCGGTAGCTAGGTTTGTAAAGAGCCCTAGCCATTCTTTTCCTTGTTCTTGGGGTGAACATTTTGAGTTGTCCCCTGAAATCTTCCAGGTCTAAGCAGACCTGGCCTCCAATTACCCACAGGTTAATTCATTAACATACATTCACTTTCACCTTGGAGCTTTTCTGTTCTTCACTTCTCTATCATGCTTCAATGGCTACTTCCAAAGTAATTATTTGCACCTACAGCGTCCGAGAATGTGTTTTAAACTACTGTTATTTGTGGAAAGCAATTAAAATTGAAGCAGCAATCAAGAACCTATCTTATTCTATGTAAATGGGGAGAAAGGCAAGTCTTATCAAAACAGAGTAGATCCAAGGTACTCCAAGACATGGCTCCCTAGATTAAGTGTAAATCTGAATAAGAGGCATGACTTGGGAGACAAAACATACTCTAAAGCTAGCTTTGGGTGATGGCTAAATGAATACAAAATTAAAACTTAGGGAATCATGTCTTATAAAATAAGTGAAGTTTATGATACATAAATATGTCTTAATGAAGTTGGTGAAAAAGTACTTTATTTTATGTAGACAATCTTAAGATTCAGAGAGGAAAAATTTCAATGTTACATAGCAAACAAGTGTTGAAGAACAAGAAGAACTTAGGTTAAAATCACTCTGAGAAACCACATTCTCCTGTGGATTAACAATCTTCCTTTTACTAGCTGAAAACTGAAGAACATCGGTTAAGGAAAATAACTGCTCAGAATAGATAATATATTGAAAAAAGAAAAAAATGCTGTCACATGGTGTTAGGGTTGTGTAAAGCACACTCTAACAGCAAAAAGGCCCTGTCTGGTGTCACGCGCAAGCAAGTCCATGTCAAGCATCCCCTAAAAGTCCTGTCCTGAGGCAGGTATGGGCCCCTGAGTCTGTGACAGAAAGAGGGAAAACAGCAAGCAAATACATAGATTAAACATGTACTCTGACCTAAGTTACTATTATAAAAACACCTACATTGGGAATTGGGGCCAGATGCTCATCCACAGAGAGGCAGTCTGCTCTGCACAGGTCCCTTAGTGGGAACTCCACACTGGCTGCTCACCAGGGCTTCCTCAGTGCATTTCTGCTGGGTGTTGTAAGTACCAATTCCATTAAGGTGCTTCTGCTTCTTCTTCCACTGTGGCTACTCCAGGTGTCTCTGATGAGTGTTGTAAGGGTCTGATGCAATTGTATTTTGCTGTCTGTCTATCTGCCTGCTGCTTCTTTTACTACATATTCGTTCAACAAACTCACTCACTGAAAACTGAAAAGTGTTTTAGCTCATTTTCTGGACAGGATTTAATGCAGTCATTAGTTATACAACGACCGTGTATTTAGAGCTTACTTTATTTTTTCTATCATTTACTTATTTTATTCGCTTTTCAACCTTGTAACTCCTTCCCTCATCTCCTTCCAGTCTCCCTCATCTTTTCCTCAGAAAAGAGGAGCTCCCTTTCCCATTTACCTCAGCTCATCATGATAGTTGCAACAGGACTGAACATGTCCTCTCCCCTGTGGGCTGTTAAGGCAGTCCTGCCAGGGGAAAGTGATCTAAAAGATAGCAAGTGAGTCCATGTCCAATGCAGTCCCCACTTCCCTTATTAGAGGACCCACTCGAAGCCTAAGCTGCCCATCTGCTAAATCTTTGTAGGAGGCCTAGGTCCAGTTTGTACATGGTCCTAGGTTGATGCTTCAGTAACAAACCCCTCTGGGCTCTTGTTAGTTAGCTCTGTTGTTTTTATTGTGGAGCTCCTGTCCCTTTTCTCTTTCCTACCATGATTCCCCCAAATTCCCTATGCATCAACCAATGTTTGGCTGTGAGTCTCAGCATCTGTTTTGTGCTCTGCTGGGTAGGGCCTCTCAGAGGACAACTCTGACAGGCTCTTGTCTGCAGGCTTAGTGGAGTATCATGGTGTCAGGGGTTGGCACTATCTCATAGGGTGGGTCTTTGGTTAGGCCAGGCATTGGTTAGACATTCCTTCAGTCTCTGCTCTATCTTCTCTACCTCTATGCCTGCACATCTTGCAGGCAGGGTTAATTTTGGGTGGAAGTTTTTGTGGGTGGGTTGGTGTTCCCTGTGCTTTACTACACTAGTCTAGTTAGAAGATGTCCTCTTTAGTCTCTGTGGTCTCTTCTACTAGGAATCCCCACCCTCTACATCCTCCCAGACTTAGGTCTCCAGCCTGTCACAGAGATGTCCCTGCCATCAGTTTCTCCTTTCACTACAGGCCTTCTGTTCTCTCATAATGTCTGATCTCCACATTCTGAACTCTGTGCTTCCTCTCCTACCTTGTTCTGTCTCTTCAGCCAGTACCTCTGTCTATTCCATCTCCCCTTCTGAGTGAGATTTATGCATCCTCCCTTGGATCCTTATTACTTATCTTCTTTGGGTCTGTGCCTTATAGTATGCTTATCCTGTACTACATGGCTAAAATCCACTTTTAAGTGAGAGTATATACCATGTGCATCTTTTTGGGTCTGGGTTACTTCACTCAGGATGACCTTTTCTAGTTCCATCCATCTGCCTGAAAATTTCATGATTTCTTTGTTTTTAATAGCTGAGTAGTATTCCATTATGTAAATGTGCCATAGTTTCTGTATTGGTTGAGGGACATCTAGGTTGTTTCCAGATTATGGCTATTATGAATAAAGCTGCTATGAACATAGTTGAGCAAGTGACTTTGTTATAATGTAGAGTGTCTTCTGGGTACATACCCGGGAGAGGTACAGCTGGGTCTTGAGATAAAGTTATTTTTAATTTTCTAAGAACACGACAGATTGATTTCCAAAGTGGTTGTTACAGGTTTATATTCCCAACAGCAATGAAGGAGTGTTCTTTTCCTCCACACTTTCGCCAGCATGTGCTGTCACTTGAGATTTTGATCTTAGCCATTCTGACTGGTGTGAGATGGAATCTCAGAGTTGTTTAATTGTATTTTCTTTAATTGTATCTTCTACCCCTGAGATTCTCTCTTCCATCTCTTGTATTTCGATGGTGATGTTGTGTCTGTAGTTCTTGTCCTCTTCCCTAGGTTTTCCATCTCCAGGACTGTCTCAGATTGTGTTTTCTTTATGGCTTCTTTACTGGCTCAGATTATGTTTTCTTGATCTTTAGGTCTTAAATAGTTTTATTTATTTCCTTCTGCTTGATTGTAGTTTCCTGTATTTTTAAATTTCTTTAAGGGACTTGTTCAATTCTTTCATCTGTTTGAATGTATTTCCCTGGGCTACTTTGAGTGCTTTATTTTCTTCCTTTAATGCCTCTATCATTTCCATAACCTCAGATTTAAAATCTTTTGCTTGCGCTTTGGGTGTGATAGTATCTACAGGGCTTGCTGTGGTAGGTGGTGCCATATGGCCTTGAGTATTGTTGATTATGTTCTTAGGCTAGCCTCTAGCCATCTGGTTGACTCGTGTTCATGGGCCTGGTGGTCCCTTTGCTGGGTTCCCTCTTTTTCCCAGGTGGGCCAGGCAGCTGGAGAACAGGCAGAAAGCCTCCAAGCTGAGAGCTGCCTGGGTGCCCCACAGGTTCCCCTTGGGATGTTGGACAATGGGGCTTTGGTTCTGCACCTAGCTGGCCTCTGCTCGGTTCACTGCATCTGCTGGGCTCATCATTCCTGACCCAGGTGTGCCAGGCAGATGGGGAGCACGCAGAGAGGTCTCTGAGCTGAGAGGTCCTTCAATGTCCCCAGGCCTCATCAGGATGAAAGACAATGGAACTTGGGATGTGTGCCTAGCTCATCTCACCCAAGTTCACTGTCTCTGTTGGGCTCGCTGTTTCCAACCCAGGTGTCCAGGATGCTGGGGAGCAGGCAGAAAGACCCTCTGAGCCGAGAGCTGCTCAGGTGCCCCACAAACCTCCTTGGGATGGGGGACCAAGCTTACTTTATTTACATATATTATTTTATTTAATTGTACTTATACACAGGGAATAGACCTTTAGAGTGTACATGATGGGTCAAAAGTCCTAGGCCTAGGACCCTGTGAGGTTCAGGCAGTTTTTTTCCTTCTCCCATTCCCCCACCGCCCCTGCCCATACCTCACTGTTGAGTTTGTTTATCTGCTGTTTGGTTTCTTCAGCCTTGATGAACAGAACAGCAGCTCCGACCTCTGCTTCTGAAAAGCAACATACACAGAGTGAGTCCTTCAGAAATACACTCTGTATTCAAGCTTTGTGGTGGCTGCAGTGTTGAGGGAAGGCCAACATGTCACCTCACACTTCCCGTGGAGGTGCCTGAGCTCTAAGTGTTCTTTCTCCCCGGGAGCCGACAAACCTCTTTCCTTCTTTGGATGGCACTTGCTATAACTTTCTTTAAGGACAAGTTTCAGTGGCTAGTGTTCGCACTGGCTGCAAGTTTCCCCAGACATGATCATCAGTGTACTATAACAGCATATCTCTTATCTTTTTTCATTCTCCTTGTCCCTCTCCATGCTATATACACTGACCATGCTTCCTCTTTTCCATTTAAAAAGAAAACCTAGTTGCTATATGCCCATGAGAGCATTTATTCCACTTCTGTTTCAGGGGCTAATATCTTTTGCATGCCTCTGTCTTTTACTGTGCCACTTGATTGTACCCGTTTCAGAGTTCTCATTTCTAGTTACTCTTTACTTTACTCATCTAAACACATTTATTTTCTTTGGTCCAGAATAAAAAGCACAAATGAGGCAGAGCTTTAGAGAGGAAATGATTTGATAGATTTTTTTTTTCCCTCGTGTGTAAGTGGAGGACAGTAATGCATGTCCTTTGATGTACTGTACAATTAAGTGAATAACCTAGGCAAATAAAAATTGAGACAGAATTAGCTTCTCCCCGATCAGTTGTGAGTAGAATTTGTAGAAGAGAACTCACTTGCAACAGATCACAGTAGTAATAACAGAGCCTGTTTTACAGAGCTGCCTTGCAGTCGCTCAACGAACCATTTCCTATCATATACAAAAGGCCAATGCTCATTTCTAGGAGATGGTTGTGAATAAAGTACCAAGAAAAGGGAAGAGACACTTAAAGGCAATTAGACAATGGGTTTGGATTTTATGGTAAATGCTGTATGAAACAGTCTTGGGTATTAAGCACTGAAGCTGAGCCGTATAAATACACTCACACTTTAAAAATGTTCTTTCTGTATTATAAAGTATTGTGAAGTTGGGGAAAATTTGGTGGCAATGCAGGCAAACTATGAGTGTGGCCTCGAAAGAAGGACAGATGGTCAAGGCAGAACTAAGACATTTAGGAAGTAGAATGAAGAAAAATAATTGTTTAAATATTTGAGTATAGGCTTAATGATGGGATAAGAAAAAAAGAGGAAGCCAAGAGCTGGGTGGATGCCTAGAGCTCTGTGCATTGTTCCCAGGGAACCAAAAGGAAAACCTCACTGCAGCTCACTACTGTTTTTTTTTTTGTTTTTGTTTTTGTTTTTTGTTTTTTTTTTTTTATGGGAAACAGAATAGTTTAATGAAACCATTATTTCCTTGATTATTGCTCCAAACAAAGTAAAGTCAACACATAACTAAGTTGAGTTAATGATTTAAGACTTCACTTTCTCCTCTTGCATCAAGTCTTATGTGGACCCTTCAGTTTTTTCAAAAGACAATGAGTGTCAGGAAGGATTGCTAATTGCCAATAAAATCCTGAGTTCACTAAACAGTGGCCCCTATCCCTATTGCTAGAACTATCCATTCAATGGTCTTTCTTGGGCTTAGGATTATGCAGGCGATTGCTGGTTAGCAGGAGATTGGATGAAAGGATCAGAAGTAGGAATGACATGGCCAGGGTATGTTGGTGTTACATACCAATTTTCTTGTAATCATTTTTTTTTTTTGTAAATTTATCTGTATGAATTTAACCACTGCTCACTATCCTGTCTTTAACAAATGAAGCTATGTTTTCCTTAGAGTTAAATTTGTCAGTTCTGGCCATGATCATATTCACAGAACCTTTTTGTGGATGAGGTTGACAGAGAGGAAGACAGGTTGAAATGGGCTTGAGAGGGAGGTATCTTTACACTGATTCCTTGGTGTTTCATATTCACCTGTCTTGCATCATTTCAAATTGTTTATATTGATGGTAAGTATATAACCTCTCACCAAATAAGTTATAAGTACCACCAACATTTTCAGAGTATACAACCAACACGACATTTCTTCTAGGTAATACTGTTTTTGTGAATTTGTCTAGAAAATAGGGGCAGCCTCTCATGAATACCAGAAACTGTATACTCTGCTTACAAGGGATGATAAAAGCAGGTCATGGGTGCTGGACAGAGAACAATCACAAACAATAACCTGGAAATGTCACAGACTCTAGTCAAATCACTGAATGCCATGAAGAACCTTATAAAATCAGAAGGCAACAGTGCCTAACACCACAGATTAGAGAGCACTGTTCTTGAAGATGATTAATCAAGTGCTTACCTCCATGGGGAGGGGAAATTCTGGGCTCTGGCCTGATTTGATCAGAGCCAAAGTCAAAAGTCTGTGTTTCCTCACCACTGTTGCCATCTTCAATTCCATCAACAATCCTGTGTCAAGTGCAGAAAATCAGTTAGCTGTGCACTTACATTCATGAATTCCAGAATTTCTATAATACCTCTAAGATATGTTTTCAATTTATAAGTTCTGGGTGTTAGCCATGGGGTAACCACTTCCTGAAATGAGTCTTATGGGCATGACTCCTAGTTCTGTATGTATAGCAGGCTCTCCAGAGTTTGAAAACAAGTTTTAGAAAGAAACAAGCCATCTAAAGATTTATATATTTTCCACATTTAAAATGATGATATTTGGGATATATATAGTGTGACATGAAGTATAGTTCCAAAGTTACTTGCATATAGGTTTTACTCACTCTAAAATGTAGCAACCAGAAACTTTAAAACTATATATATGGCTCACATTTTAGCTTACATTTTATTTTTGTTGGACATTGATGCTATAGAAATTAGTTACTTATTTTCAGATTTAAAAGGAGGTTAAGAAACGCACACACACAATTTTTCAATTTTTTGCCGCCATCCAAGGAAAAAACAATTTCTCTTAATGACTGAAACAGCACAGAACAAAAGCTCAATAATACCTCTAGATAAAGCCCTAGAACTACATATTTGAGTGTTAAAAAAATTTCATGTTTGTGCTCAATGTTTTTGCTGTTGCTATTCTGGGAACTGAAGGTAGGGCCTCATGTGTGTCAGGAGCTGCTCCACCAAGCTCCATCTCTGGCTTGAGGGTTCAAATCACTGTGAAGGAGCTGAGTCTTTTTCCTTCATAAATGGTATCTAATTTACTCACTACAGAAAGATCAAAAATAAAAAACGAAAGTTCCCAGTAATTTACTGCAACTATAAACATTTTGGTAAGTGCCCCTGAAATGCTCTTCATGTAAAAGAACATAATCATTTGACAAGTGTGTGATCTTAGCCTTTCTTTTCCAGTTCTGAGGCTTTTCTAACTAAAAGTTACAACACTTTCTTCCCATTCAGTCAGCTTAATGTGAAATACACAGATGCTATAATATGTTTTCTTCAAGTGGATAATGGACTAGTGTACAAGTAGACTCTGAATCCAAGTTTTAGTCAGTTACTGCTGAGGAGGCCTTTGCCAGACTATTGAAGCCTTCACCTTTACTTTTACAATGTTCTAGTAAGAGATGAAACAAATGGCTTCTCGGGATTCCAGGAAGACTAAATACAAAACAAACAAACCAAAAACCAAAAACCAAAACAAACAAACAAAGTTTCACACAGGTGAGTCAAACCTAGAAAGCATTCAGGATATTTTCCTTGCTTGGTTACTCAGCTGTTAGGGATTCTGATGTTCTTACTGCTGTTGCTGGCATCACAGCCTGGTTTTACTTGTTTATTTGTTTGTTTGTTACAATCTCAACAATCCCCTCAGCTGATTCTATTTTTATTGTCAATGCAAAATAAAGCTAGCATTACTAAAAAAAACAAAAACAAAACTAGCTTCAGTTATCCTCAGTAACAAGCAAAACAGCACGACAAGAAAACCAGCCTGCAGTCATTCATCCCTTCAATCTGTCATTCTGTAAAGATTTGGGCAGTAAGGGATCACACTGAAGAGTCTTCCTCTCTTCCGTTTTATCGTGAATTAAATTATAAGTTGCATCATGATAAACAGAGATAAATTAGTATGAAAGAATGAACCCATTTAAATTATTATAAGTATTTTTTTTCTTTTTTGTGTCAGGGTTTCTCTGTGTAGCCTTGGCTGTCCTGGACTTGCTTTGTAGACCAGGCTGTCCTTGAACTCACAGCAATCTGCCTGACTCTGCCTCCCTGAGTGCTGGGATTACAGGAGTTCACCACCATGCCTGGTTATAAGTACAATTTCTTTTTATAACACAAATATATACATATCTGTGCATATATGTTTCAAAAAATTGTATGCAAGGTTCAGGAAGACTGAAGAATTGGGGTTGCGAAGTTATTAGACAGAAAGTCTCAGAAGGCTGAATACAAGGCGTGTGCTAGGCTGTACGTGAGCACACACAGAGGTATGAACACACACCTGGGAGACTGTTGTACTGGTGACCTCTTACCTTGGACTAAGCTCTGGGGTGCCAGCACTGTTCAGGCTGCTAAGATGAACTTTCAGGTTCTTCTCCTTCATTCTGCCATGGTTACGTGCGTCAGTCTCCTGCTTGGCTTTCGGAGAGTTGCTACTGGAGACTCTAATAGGTGAGTGGAATGGTACTGTCCCTGAGGCCAGCTGCTTGAAGCTTAAACCAAGATAGCTCTTATTGCTGCCAATCTTTTTGCTACGCGAAACAGAGGATCCCCTTGTGTAAATGGGAGAAAGGGAGGTGGTCTCTTCTTCCTCCACCTCTTCTTCCTCTTCCTCATCTTCCACAATGGATGGGAGTCTCTTGTTGATGCTTCCATTCCCCTTGGGCTCTGCCTAGATCCGTGGATAATACAGATTAGCACAGATTGCCAAGACTTCCCAACAGGCACATTATTCATACCAGAGGTCCTACTGAAAAAGATCAAATTCCTTAGAGACTAGTAAACCTTTGCATGTTGTTCTCTTGTTTTCCACGTTTTAAAGGGCTCCTAGTTTTCAACCTTAGTTTTACCTTCTCTGCTCTCTTGGTTTTAACCCCAACCATTCCCTTGGTCTTTAAAAAATATCTGGGTGGTGAGCTGAGTAAAAGATGTATTGTATATACTTCTTTTTACTAGATTTTACTCAGCTACCCATTCATAATCACAGTAGATGGCATTCTCTTGGGAATATGGACATTTTAATTTTATTTCAGAGTCTTGGGTTATTTGATTTAATGCTGCAGTATTTTAAAGAAGAACTCGTCATGAAGATCATTCTCATATACTTGAGAATGAAAGTTTCTCCTATCAATTTTGGACCTCAGGAATGGGAAAATGAAACACCCTCAGCTTTCTTGCTTCCAGCTCTCTTTGTTCTTTCAAGTCAATAACAAGACACCGAACAAAGCCCTGCTTCTCTGAAGAGCCTTGAGATATAGAGGGAAAAAACAGTTTTTCCAGAATCCATCCGAAGAGCACTGTGTGCATCCAATCTCATAGGTGAAGAAAGACAATAGGGGAGAAAACAACTGATGTGAAGGCAGAGCAGAGCAAGAGTTGGCAGAGACATGGCTAGACCATCTGAAGTATTGCAATGATTCTTGATTAGACTCAGACATGATCTCTGGGCATGTTCACTACTCATTTCATTTCAAGAAAATAACTTCATTTTTCCCATGCCTCGGTTTCCTTTCCAAGTCCAATATATATGTCTATATGTACACACATATATACATAAATATACATGTACACATACACACATATGTACACACACATGTACATATATACATGTATATGTACATATATATACATATACATATATACAATTGGACTTGGAAAGGAAACTGAGGAATATATATATATATATATATATATATATACACTTAGCAATTGTTCCTAATAAAAATAATAGTAAACACTGAAAGTACCTATGCCTAAGATTATTTAAGTTTCACAAACTGCCATGGTGATTATGCCAACAAGTACTTGGTTCATTGGTTGTATTTGGATTTGTGGCATCTATAATAATTACAATAAAACAACAAAAAATACTGTGGTGTTTTCCAGGCCCTAGCTCATTTAGTCCAGGTGTTAGTCACTATGTGAAATAAAGTATTGGTTTCCTTTTTCTTTTGTTAATCTTTATATCTCAGACTATTTGAATAAAACAATGCTCCTAGAGTTTTCTTTCTAGATGCATATAATTATTTTAACCATCTGTGAAGTTGTGCATTCATTGTTGGAAAGCCTTGGTGCCACTTTTCTTTGTTTGTTTTGTTTCTCATATCATTTAAAACTTTGTGCTTTAACAAAAATTGGATCCTCACGGAATTGCACAGGATCATTGTGTACTTTTATTGTAGAACAGAAAAAATTAGCTTGTCCCACTAAAGACACAACAGGGCAAACTTATCTAAGAAATAAAAAAACCTTGGGTCTGATCTCTAATTAGATCTGTTTACACTGGTACTGACAGTTTATTCATTCCTCTGTTTGAAGAAGTCCCCATTGGTTCTAATAGAATCCTCTGACTGATAACTTACAAAATGTTTGTACTTCTGCAAGTTCATGTAAGTCTCAGAATTCTACTTTGTCAAGGAGTTTTGGTGCCTTGAGCAAGTCTCTCACCAATTGACTCTTATGATTAAGACGGCAGACTACTTATACCCAGAATTCATTTTCCTAAAAGCATCACATAGACAGGACATAAACTCATGTTATTATTAGATGCCTAACCTGTCACTGGTCTCTACTAAGGATAACAGGTATGACGTTTACATGAGAAATGTCCCCTATGGTCTTAGATGGTTCCCAGTTCCTGCCCTTATTTGGGGAGGTGGTGTAGCCTTGCTGGAGGAAGTGCATCAGTAAGGGTGAGCTTTGAAAGTTCACTGTCTTGCCCTCGTTCCAGTTTGCTCTCTCTGTTTAGTGTTTGTGGTTGAAGGTGTGATTGCTCAGCTTCACACACTGGCCGCCATGCCTGCTTGTTGTCATGCCTCCTCTTACAAGGAATTCTCATCTCTCTGGAACTGTAAGCTCAAAAAACTTGCTTCTATAAGTGGTCCTGGTATTGTGTTTTTAATCATAGCAACAGGAAAGTAACTAATAGAACGAGTTACTTTCTTTGGGGCATCTCTGTGGAACACCTGCTTCTCTGTGCAATCCTCTTCTACACTGCCAAGAAGTTCTCCTACAGTGCTACTTCACTTCATTGACTATTACTTCATGAGGTTGCAATGAGGTTTGATAGTCATGTTCTTCTTGGTATTCTGCTAGAATTGCTGCTTCAGACTCAGAAATGACTGGTCAAATGTTCTCAAACAAAGTATTGTGCAAAGTTCATAATTACATGTGTCCCTGAAGCCCGGATTCCTTACTTTCTAACTACAACCGTGGTGGGAGCATAATCTTTAAAAGTCTTGGCTTCCTCAACTTTAAATTAAGAATATAATGAAGAGAATATTAGACATTGCACATTAGATTATAGAATTTATATATTAAATAGTGGATAATTAAGTTAAGCGCTTAAGAATATTTAAAATATTATGGACTGTAACCTGAAATTTTGATCTAAAATAAACTCTTTCTCCCTTAAGTAATAGAATTTTATCACAGCCACAGAAATGAAGGTAGGACAGTGATCAAGATGAAAATTGCATTTCCATCAGGGTAGATGCTAGTTACTCCTTCTTATACAAGCTTCCTCTTTCTTAGTTAATAGATGGATAGCAAACACTGGGACTGCTCACAATGAATTAGGTATTTTTAATTACAAACTCGACGTGGCCTAGAATCATCAAAGAGAAGCCTTGACTGAGGAAATATTTAAATACAAGTCAGACCTGTACAGATCTTAGCGTTATGGTTACTTCCCATATTAGTAATGCAAGCGTGGAAATACCTTGAACCTTAGCTACTCCAGGCAAAATGTCTTCGGAAGGTGGGATCCAAGTCCCCAAACTTCCACGGCAAGTGTGGCTAAAGAGGACCCTAGCATACACAGAAGGGGAGATTTTAAAGGAAAGACAGCTAAAACTGAGGGTTAGCAAGTTCCTGGCAACCTTCTACACTGATGCTTCAGGTGCATGCCGCCATGTTTGGCTTTGATGTGGGTGCCATGAATCTCTTCATTCTGTGTAAGTGTTTTACCCTTCTCTGAGCTATCTCCACAGCCTTTCAGATTAAGATCTGAAAAGTGTACTATGATCAGTGAAAATGATCAGTGGCCCCTCAAAAAGATACAAAAAAGTCAGATAAATCCCCTCTCTGAGAAAAAGAAGGGGGAATGAGGGAAGGAGACATGAAGGACGAGAGAAGGGAGGGGCTGGGATCAGGCTGTAAAAAGATTAAATTAATAATAATAATAATAAATGGTAAAAGTATTGACAACCTTTAGCCAGAGGAACCAAAGTAAAACAAAAAACTTAAATTAATGAAACTAGAAATAATTAAAATAAAATCTGAAAGACTGATAGCAAATACTTCAGAAATTTATTTTTAAAAAAGTCTAGAAGAAATGGATAAATTCCTAGACAATTTGCTCTTCCAAGGTATAAATAATACAAGCAAGAAATGAGGCTTAAAAGAGTTATGTTGTCCTTCCTACAAGAAAACCCTAGGGCTCCATTCACTGCTGAATTCTATCAAACTTTTTAAATTAAATTTTATTTTTATATTAATTACAGTTTATTCACTTTGTATCCACTTTGTATTCCCTCATTCCCTCCTAATCTCACTCTCCCTCCCCCATCTCTTCCCTGCCACTCTCTAAGTCCACTGATAAGGGAGGTCCCTCCTCCCCTTCTATCTGCCCCTAGCTTATTAGGTCTCATCAGGACTGGCTGTAATGTCCTCCTCTGTGGCCTAGCAGGGCTGCTCCTACCTCGTAGAGGGGAGGTGTAAGACCCAGCCACTGAGTTTAAAAGAGACAGTCCCTGTTCCCCTTACTAGGATACCCATTTGCATACTGAGCTGCCATGGGCTACATCTGAGAAGGGGTTCTAGGTCATATCCATGATTAGTCCTTGGTTGTAGTATTAATCTTAGGAAAGACCCCCTTTGCCCAGATTTTTTGGTTCTGTTGCTCTCCTTGCGGAGCTCCTGTGCTCTCCAGGTCTTATTAACTCCTCCTTCTTTCACATGATTCCCTGCACTCTGCCCAAAGTTTGGTTATGAGTCTCAGCATCTGGAAATAGCATAGGTGTCCCTCAACCAAGGAATGAATACAAAAATTGTGGAATACTACTCAGCAATTAAAACAAAAAAGACATCATGGAATTTGCAGGCAAATGGTGGGATCTAGAAAAGATCATCCTGAGTGAGGTATCCCAGAAGCAGAAAGACACACATGGTATATACTCATTTATAAGTGGATACTAGATAAGATAAGCATACTAAAATCTGTACACTTAAAGAAGCTAAACAAGAAGGAGGACCTGGGGTAAGATGATCAATCCTCACTTAGAAAGACAAATAGGATAGACATTTGAAGTAGGAGAAAACAAGAAATAGGAGCCTACCACAGAGGGCCTCTGAAAGACTATACCTAGCAGTGTATCAAAGCAGATGCTGAGACCCATAACCAAACCTTGGGCAGAGTGCAGGGAATCATGTGAAAGAAGGGGAGTTAGTTGACCTGGAGAGGACAGGAGCTCCACAAGGACCAAATATATCAGGGCACAGGGGTCTTTTCTGAAGCTAATACTCCAACCAAGGGCCATGCATGGATATAACCTAGAACCCCTACACAGATGTAGCCCATGGCAGCTCAAACTTTGTATGTATCAAACTTTTAAGGAAGACAGAACATCAACATTACTAAAAATGCTCTGTAACATGGAAGCAGAATGGACACTACCAAAACTTGTTTATGAGGCCAGTATTATTGTGTTACTAGAACTTGGTAAGAACAAAACAGGCAGTACAGTGGTTGAGTTCTAGGACAGCCTTGGCCACATAGCAAACAAATACAAAAAACAAAAATACAAAACAAAAGCCAGCCATACCTGTGAGACTGTAGATTTGTTCGATAATCTTGATATTACCTGAAAGAACAAACAGAATGTTTAACAACCATTTAAGCCTTTTCAATAGGATACACATTTCAAGAACTGTATTTTGTGGGGAAGGAGAAATGTCTTCTGAGAGATGTTTCTAAAAGGTTCCACTCTCTAGGATTTCTACTGATTGATGTGTCAGCCTAACAGGGACGGTAAGTTGGTTATCTCTCACAGGACATAACACTGAAATCCACATTACACACATTATCAAGTTCAAGTCTGCCATGGAACACAACATTGAGCTGAATGTCAACCACAGGCTACCACAGGTGGAGTTCAACCTTGATGACAGTGAGGTACTGTTGTCCTTTCTATATTGATGCTTGCTTCACTGGTGCCTTTCATTTTTCATTTTCCTACTGGTCTTTCCTAATCTCAGGCTGAATTCATCTGTTTTCCTTTAGCTGTGTGAAAGCTTATATCTGTGAAATCCTCTTTGATTTAGTTTCATTACTGCTCAGCAACCTCCCTTCTTGTTTAACTGCTGGCAATAGATGAGATGCCTTTCCTGTCCCTTATGTTTCACTCACTGAAGTGTTCTTTCTGGAAAAAAAAATCCTAGAGATCACATTGCTTGATAACAGAATTTGTTTTCTTTAAGGATTTGGCCACAGGGAGATTGACCAGGCTCCAGTATGGAAAACACAAATTGGACTTGTGTGGAGTTTTTGGGTTTTTTCCCTCATTTTATAAAGAGTGGGAGGTCGAAGGGTTGGGGGAAGGCAGACATGAGAGGACTGGGAATTGAGTGTGATCAGGGTATATTATGTGAAATTAACAAATAATTAGTACAAATGTTATGTTGAAATAAAAAGACCCCTTCACTCCCTCCAAAACATAACATATGGCAACAAAACTGAAATATGCTGTCAATTGCAAGATAGATTTCTAGCTCAAATATGCAAAGATATATCTTACAATGACTCATGATCCCAGAACATATGCTGTATAAACTGCAGTATTGTAGAAGATATGTATAATTTGTATTTTCTACAATTTATAAAAAAAGATCTGGAAAATTTGACATATCCTCAAAACATACTCTGATATCACCCACATTAATTTTTTAGCCTAATTATAATTTCTTATATTTTTATGTGGTAATAAATGCTATAAATTATCATAATTTTATTCACATGTACAAATACACTCAAAAATCATTCACATGGTGAACCAGAAGTGTTTGGTAAATCTGTCTCTCATTCATCATTTTCACACTGGGATGATTAGGAAAGAAGATCTGTCATTATTTATGCATATGTGGCATCATTATTGTTGTACAAATACATGTTTCATCAATGTTTAATTTTGTGAAAGCAGTCAGCCCATTCTGCATCTGCTTAGTTGTCTAATATGCATTAATCAGAAGCATTTTAGACATAAGTTTGAAATAATTCCCCAAACAATGACAAATAAGACAGCTGAATATTTAAGAATGTGAAAAACAAGACAAAATTATGGTGCTCTTGATATTGTGGTAGACATGAAAATGTGCTTCAAAAATTCTTTCAGTTACAGCTTGGTCGAGAGAAAGAACAATGATACCTAGGAGGTTTTGATGCTTCCTTTCTAGATATGTCCCTGGAAGGATGAGAGAGATGATGGCTTTAATGTCTTGGGATATGGGCAGGTACCCAACTCCCAGGTTCCTGACTTAAGGTTAATGTGAGTGTGAATCCCAAGTAAATATTCTCTATTAGTGCCTCTCAGGCATCCTTGTCTGGGCTCACCACGGGATTTCGTTGGAAGACATGTTATGATGCAGAGGTCTGGGGCAGGTTTGAGAATGCAAGTTTGTAGAGCACTACTAGGTGCTCCTGATGCTGCTGACTGAGGGAAACTTCAGGATAAAATACCAAAGGTAGCATGCATTACTGTCAGCTAAGAGTTCAGCATGTAATCAGCACCTTGATAAGTCTTCTTAGGCATTATATCTCTTTATTCTCGTGATCATATAAGGTAGGTACTTTAAAATCTCCCTGTTGCTAAACAGGAAATAAAGTACTAGACAATACAAGGATTTTCTAAAGATTGTAAGGCTGCACTGATTAAGTTGAGGGAAGTAAGAATAGGTTAGTTGCTACAGTGAGCAAAATGTTTTAAAGTTTTATTATTATTGTTTTTATCAAAATAACATTACAACATTTCCTTCTATTCTCTTCCCTTTTACCAGCATCCCCCCCCCCCCCAGTGATGGCTCCCTACCTTGATAGCTGTCAAACTACTGCTTCCTTCTCCCTAATTGCTATTGTTACATGAATAGAGCATATAAATGCATAGATATAACCTGGTAGCCAGGTACACTGGTGCACACCTGTAATCCCAACACACAGGAAGGCAGAGGCAGGCAAATCTCTGTGAGTTCAAGGCCAGCCTGGTCTACAAAGTGAGTCCAGGACAGCCAAGGCTACACAGAGAAACCCTGCATCAATAAACCACACACGCACACACACACACATACATATGACCTGCTGAATCTGTCCAGTGTTGTATGTACATGATTTCAGAACTGACAACTGGGTAGTGGATAACCAATTAGAGTCTTCCATGAAGGAAGACTTACTTCTCTTGCTCTCAACATTCCTTAGTTAACTGCAGTTCTTTGTTTAGGTGTTCAATCATATGGTAAAATATGTCCTGCATAAGATGTATTTCCATTCACTTACTTTGTTGTCCTCGATTAACAAACATGGTCTTACTGGGTTCATTCATGGTCTAGAGTCAAGCAGGGTTAAGTAGGCTACATATATATGTTTATATAATATAATACATACACAAACATATACATATATATGTATAGTTCACATACTATGTGTGTGTATAGTTCACATACTATGTATATGTGTGTTCATACTTAGTAATTTTCCAGCTGAGAGACTCTTTGAATATATTTATTTGCATATGATATTAATTACTTATGGTTAAAAGAGTATCAAGATAAATTCATTCTGGTAAATAACACTTCTTGCTTATCTAGTTTGTTTAATGGAAACCTAGGAATTTATAGCTAAACTTGACCTTAGAGTTTCTGCCACAATGGATTCCAGACCTACCTGGTAACAGAAGACCTTGAGAATTTGAATATGTGTTTAACAAACCAGACTCTAGCATGCTAACTGGATGAATCTCTTTCAGTCAGTGATGTGTGGGCTACAATACCCAGTCTTAAAACGTATCCAGGTCAGACTAGAAGGCCTACAGAAGGTCAACCCAGTTCATTTCAGAACCAACAGGGGAAGGCCTCATGAGGCCTCATCCATATTTGAAGAGCTATTGGCAGTTGGCAGCTGGGTGAGGGAGAGTCAGTTTTCTTTAGAGGTCGAGTCCCACCACAGGTTGCCTATGTGTCTATGGGTGGTCCCATACCCTGGTGCATACAGGCAGCCACTAACTGGACTTAGTGGTTATATGTTAAAAAGATAATGAAGACAAGAAGTTGGGAGAGGAAAAATGTGCTGGGAGATTCAGGAAGAGTTGGCTGGAAGAACATGAGGGTGGACATGCTCAAAATACATTGCTGGGATTCGTGAAATTCTCCAAGAATAAACAAAAAGCAGAAAAGGGAAGAAGCACAGTCAGAGCTACTCCACAATTTTAGAGATAAGCTAACTGAAATTCAGGGAGAAGAAATAACTTGCTTATGTCATCAGTTAAGTGAACAGCAAACTCTCAGCCAGAAACCTTGTACACTGGTTAGTTTTATCAACTTGGCACAAACTAGAGTCATCTAGGAAGATGGAACTTCAGAAAAAAAAATAAAACAAACAAACAAAAAAAACTCCATCAGATTGGCCAGTAGGAAAGTCTGTGGTACATTTTCTTGACTAATGACTGAAGTGTGAGGGCCCAGTTCACTGTGGTTGATGCCATCTGAGAGGCCATGGTTCTGTGGTGTATAAGAATGGTTGCTAAATAGTAAAATAAAGAACAAACCAGCAAGCAGGGTCTTCCAAGTCTCTGATTCAGTTCCTGCCTCCAGGTTTCTGCCTTTAGCTCCTGCCATGTCTTCTTTAGATGTACTATAATGTGGCAGTATAATAAACAGAAACTCTCTCCTGTGCAAGCTGGCTTTGGTCATGGGTTTTATCATAGCAACAGAAAGCAAACTAAGACAGCCAGTTTCCAAACTCATAGTTCTCCTTCACAGAGCCAGAACTTTCCATGTATTTCCAGTACGAAATGAATTTACAGAGCTGAAAGCCTACATGCTAGGCATAGAATTTAATCTAGCCAAGGATTTGATGCTTGCTGTAAAACAAACCTCCCAAAACCCATGTAAAGCATATGGTACTAGGCTAGCTGCTTAAACACTGCTTAAACATTTTGGAGATTTTAGATCTTTGTAGAACTCTGAATGTTTAGTCATTTTCTCCCCAGGAAAAATATGAACTCTTTTTAGGATGGAAAAATACTTATTAATTTCCATGTCCTTCCTTCAGAAGACTGAAAGGTTAGAGACAACTGAGGGATAGCAGGTTTGTACAATTTGAAGTTCTTCCTACTATAGATTTTACATCTAGAAAATAGGAAAATCTTCTAGCTAAAGGGTATTCAAAAGACAAATTAACTAGAGTGGTAGAGGTTGGGAATATAAAAAGATCAAAAATCAGATATGAAGAGCGGAGGTGAGCTTTTATTTAGATTCATTCCCAGCTCCCGGAAATGAGAGGATTCTCTTGGGAAGTCTTTGTAGCCCTACCCACTGTCATCTGTGTGGCTTCTCACTTCTCTCTAAGCTTATGTCCAGCAGTAAGATGCATTCGTAAGATTTACCAGTATGTCCCCTTAGCAACTTCCTCTTACCCAGTTTCCCTCTACCCTGCTTTTCTGGAAACCAGTCTAAGCAGCTAACTGGACTCTTGGGAGCTGGTGGTTAATTCCTCTTGGCCTCACTCCCTGCACCACCTGCCCAACAACTTTGCTCAAGCATGACCCCCCCCCCCCAGGGTTACCACTTTGGACCCACCTACTTGACTGTCTTGAGACTTGACTCAAGCATCACACAATTGTTTTGACTTCAGAGACCGTCCTACAATGTCCCGTCAATTGAAATGACTTCAGCCTCACTGACAAATGAACACTGAGTATCTGGAAGAGTGACCTGAAACCAGCAAAATGGAGCCAACAGAAATACAGGGCTAAACTCCCACTCAGTGCAAGTAACTGATACCAAAATAAACTAACAACTTTGCTTTAAATGCCCAAGTCCTAACACAAAAACAAAAGAAATATGAAAAACCAAGATAATATGTCTCTCCACAGCCCATTAATCCTATAAGACTCTTCTCCAACAAGAACAACCAAGATGAATATGGAAACACAGAATTTACAAGAACAATTATAAACACTCTCAAAGAGTTCAAGAAGTTTAAAGAGGAAATGAATAAACATCTGAATGAACTTAAAGAGGGCAAGTGAAAAAAAAATCCTCTGAAGTCCAAGAACACACAAACGATGACTGAGTGAAACAATGAAAGCAATTCAGATCATGAAAAGGGAATTCAAAAAAGAGACAAATCCTGAGGAAAACACAAGCTAACTGTACATGGAAATGAAAAATTTCACAGCCCAATAAAAAGACTCAAAAAAAAGAAAGTCTCATCAATAGACTAGGTCACAAAGAAGACAGAATAGGGGCTAGAGAGATGTCTCACCAATGAGGGATTTCTTACTTATGCCAATCCAGATATTTTACTTGGCAGAACTATCTTCCAGAGTTAAAGGAGAAAGAAAAACTTTCTATGATATAACTAGGGAACATAATCAAAAGAATACAGAAAGTCAATATGATAACTGAACACTAACTGCATATATGGATCATAGCTTTGAATCTTCAGATTTGTATGTATAGCTCGTAATTCCTGAAGAAGCCAGATAAGTTTTTCGTATTTGACTCAGGCCACTTAACTGATATTTTCCAAAAGTTCTTCAATGACTCAGTTTTTCTATTAGAATTTCCATGGACAGAGAAAATAGAACATGCATATGTATTATAATAAAACTAATCATTTTGAATGCTAGCTTAAAATGCCTTAAAAATGAATTTCCAGCAATTCTTTTCTTGAGAAAGGGGTCTCTCTGGTTTCCTTCATCTGTTTCTTTCATGTACTAAACTCTCCTGAATTCTGAGAGATAGTACCAGAGAAAGAATTGTTGGGGACAGACCTTTCATGGAAGGCTGATGTTCTCACTTTTAAAGAGGATCTGAGAGGTTTATCAAGAGTACTGAAGCATTGTTAGTAATCTTTCTTTATTCTCAAATTCCCTTCATGAACCTGAACTACTGAAGAGTTGACTACTATGAAACTGAAGCAGCAGATCTTAATGGTACCCTGGGGTGGAACACCCATTTTAAACTGTACACTGGCCAGTGGCCCAAGTAGGTATAACTTTAATCAGGCCAGGATTTACAAACCAACGTACGAATCTATACATGTCTGTGCTCTCAGGTATGTAATCTTATACATACCAGTATGGGCTGGCAGAAAAGTTTTCTACAGCTAAATGAGCAATGAGTGAGATGTTGACTGTAGGGCTCTTCTTTTGGCTGACTTGTGATAGCTTCAGATTGAAGTAACCAGGGTCCTCATTTAGCAAAGAGATTATTCCATATTTGTCATCTTTACTAGACAGCAATAGAAGCAGTATAGGTGTTGTTTTGGATAAGAACATAAAAGAAGCACATTTACAAAAACAAAAAAAAAACAAAAAAAACAAAAACCGCAACTCTTGCTATTAAAAGAATAACTGATTGTAATACAATAGAGCCAAGTAGCCAACTGAGGAGTAAAATTTTCATTTCTGATCCACTTTTCTCTCTGAGAGACTGAAGTGAGGCATCAACAGGTAGTAAAAAGATATCAATGGTAATCCTTCATTTCGACAGTGGAAACTCTTTGAGTCCCTTCTGTTCACTATCTTCTGGCCACAATATACAGTATTCCTGTCGTAGGTGACAGGGGAATGATGTCCAGCTTTCTTGTTTCTCCAGAGAGAGAGCATCTGTACTCTGTAGGGCTGCTGTTCATCACATCAGCTTCCTCATCCACAAGAGATTCTCACATTGAATTAAAGCTGGAAAAATAGTGCTCACAGTGTCACATTTGCTAGGCATTCTGTCTTCTATATGCATCAAAAGTTGTTCATGCCAGGTAATGTCAATTATATTTTACTGATATGTCAACTATAAAACAAAGTTTTGATTAATGTGGAGAGTGGGGGATTATGGCGTTTCACATCAGTAACTGAGCTGGGTCACTGCTATCTTGACATTTACACAGATGAGTTTTTTCAGCTTGAAATTATTATGTGTAGAGACTGTCACAAACAAATCAGCCATATCCTTCTTAAATGCAGATTCTACCCAAAGAGCTGGCATTCCCTACCACAGAGCCATGCTTGTCTGCATAATACCATATAACAGAATAGCATGGCTTTGCAGTGTATTTGATCTCAACTCTGTTATTTATTTCCCTTTAAAAAAGAAGACAGAAGCTGAGCATCATGGCACATGCCTTTAATCTTAGTACTCAGGAGGTAGAGGCAGGTGGAACCCTCTGAGTTTGAGGCCAGCCTGGTCTACACAGTTAGTTCCAAGATAGCCAGAGCTACAGAGTAAAACCTTGTGTCTAAAAAAAAAAAAAAAAAAAAAAAAAAAGACAGTTTCAAATATTCATAGGTAGAACCAGCATTGGTCAGACCTTGAAACTATGTGCAAATTAAGTCAAGGATGCTTTTCTCTGGATTCAATTGTAAGAAGTATAAAGTGTGAGTCAAAAGAAAACCCAGAGGCAATCTTTATACCTATTTAAAAGCTTGGTAAATACAGGATGGTTTTAGGAAGAAAATGTTATGAAGACATGGTCTATGTCATTATAGAATGAAGGATAAAAATATACACAGTTACATTAAAAAAAAGCCCTCTGTGGTAGGTTCCTAGGTTGTTTCCTGTTTTCTTTTTCTTCTGATGTCCATCCTCTTTGCCTTTCCAGATGGGGATTGGACATTTTAGTTAGGGTCCTCTCTCTTGCTTAGTTTCTTTAGATGCACAGGTTTTAGTGGGTTTGTCCTATGTTGTATATCTATATGAGTGAGTATATATCATGTGTGTCTTTTTGCTTCTGGGACAACTCACTCAGGATGATCCTTTCCAGATCCCACCATTTACCTGCAAATTTCATGATTTCCTTATTTTTCATTGCTGAGTAATATTCCATTGTGTAGATGTACCACAATTTCTGCATCCATTCTTCAGTTGAGGGGCATCTGGGTTGTTTCCAGCTTCTGGCTATTACAAATAAAGCTGCTACAAACATGGTTGAGCAAATGTCCTTTTTGTGTACTTGAGCCTCTTTTGGATATATGCCCAGGAGTGGTATGGCTGGATCTTGAGGAAGCGCTATTCCTAGTTGTCTGAGAAAGCGCCAGATTGATTTCCAGAGTGGTTGTACAAGTTTACATTCCCACCAGCAGTGGAGAAGGGTTCCCCTTTCTCCACCACCTCTCCAGCATGTGTTGTCACTTGAGTTTTTGATCTTGGCCATTCTCATGGGTGTAAGGTGAAATCTCAGGGTTGTTTTGATTTGCATTTCCCTAATGGCTAGTGAGGTTGAGCATCCTCTGCCCTACAGACTATCAAAGCAGATGCTGAGCCTGATGGGCAACTGTTGGGCAGAGTGAATGGAATTTTAGGTAAGAACTGGGAAATAGTAAGAGCTGGAGAGGACAGGGTCTCCACAAGGAGAGCAACAGAACAAGAAAATTTGAACACAGGGAACTTCCCAGAGACTCATACTCCAACCAAGGACTATTCATAGAGATAACCCAGAACCCCTGCACAGATGTAGCCCAGGGCAGTTCAGAGTCCAATTGGGTTACATAGTAATGTGAAGAGGGACTGCCTCTGACATAATCTGATTGGCCTGCTCTTTGATCACCTCCCCCTGGGGGGGAGCAGCCTTACCAGGCCATAGTAGAGGACAATGCAGCCACTTTTGATGTGAACTGATAGACTAGGATCAGAAAGGAGAGGAGAACCTCCCCTATCAGTGGACTTGGGGAGTGGCATGCATGCAGAGGGAGGAGGGAGGGTGGGATTGGGAGGGGAGGGGGAGGGGCTTATGGGGGATGCAGAATGAATAAAGTGTAATTGATGAAATATTTAAAAAAAAAAGCTCAGTGGAAATTATTCAGCAATGCTCTGTGATTTTTAAGGAGTTCAAGCTTGAGAAGCTGTTTCTCAAAGTACTTATTTGGGAATTAAGCAGTTTGAGTCATTTAACCAAAAAATGTACACCTCTTAAAGTAACTGTATTCAGCTGAATCCCTCACCCCAGTGACCTGCTTCTGATCAGGCTCCACTGGCCCCTGGTGAGTCTGTAAAGACATACACCCTGACAGTAAGGAAGTACAGGAGCATGGTTCATGAGACTTTCAAGATACCCTCTGAGGATTTTCCTTCTGAGCCAAATCAGTTAAACAAGATGCTTGGTTTGCTGTGAGAAATCTGTATATCTTAACTCCCAATGGTTCTCTCAATATTAATGTAAAACAAAGCATAGCATGCTGTGCAGGAAACCAATTACACAGTAAACGAGAAAGTTGAGCAGATCTTTGTGAAGCCTGTTGGAGTCAGCAGATAGAAATGGAGCACTTCACTTATTTGGACTACAGTAACACAGTGAAGCTCACTCAGCCACAAGGAGGTTATCATCGAAGGTAACAGGTATGTTCTACATAACAAACACATACGTACATTTGCTTAAGGAGATTTCTAAAATTTCAGTGTGAGGAGGTGTTCATGATGGCCTTCACAATTTTATCAGATGCTCAGTGGTTCCCCGGTAAGAATGAAATCTTCACGGTCAGTATGATGTAAGGCTTCTAAGGTAAGTATTGTTCTACTCAGGGTAATGGAACACATGCATGGTGTGGAAAGTATTGTTCGTTAATTACATCGTGGTTAAAAATGCATGTCTGTGAACATTTTCAATGAAATTATAAGACAAGGAGATTTAGAATGAACCATGTCTGCAGTGGTCCCACTGGGCATCAATGATGGAAGTTGCCAGAAGAAAAATTACATCATAATATAACTAACATCTTTCTAATTTTCACCCAGGTCTCTTTTCCAATAATATCTCTACTCAAACTACTTTTGTATGGGAGAAAAATCATCCACCAGTTATTCACACATTAATGTGCATTTTCTATTTTTCTTATGCAATTTTATAATTTGATCCCAAGCCTTAATTAAAAGTTAGGTAATTCCTTAATCTCTTAAAATAAGTAGTGAAGAATCCAAAAACAAGGTTTCTGGGGAATGGAGGATGAACAAGGTCTCTTTCCTGAATTATACCATGTGGACAAGTTAGAGTTATCATATGAGAAGCATGATTATTGGTCTTAACTTTCAACTCCACACACTCAAGAACCACCTGAGAAGAGAGTCTCAATGAGAAATTGTCTATGGTGATGTCGGGAGAAACTTAGCCAAGCACTGAGCATGCATACATTCATTCTCCTTTTACTATTGACTGGATGTGATGACCAGAAGCCTCAGTTCCTATACCCTTTACTTCTCACAGTGATGTACTGTAACATGGAATTGTGAGCTAAAATAAACCATTTCTCCCATAAGTGCCTTTCGTCAGAGTAAATGCAAAGGGCGCTAATGGAGAAACCTACTCACACAGTCCCATTCCCAAGTGTAAGGAGAATCACAGTGACACCCAGTGGAGTGCTCCTCCTCTTATAAACGTGAATCGACAGATGGCGCAAGTCTGTTGTGAGTGGGTATAACATTTACAGTGGGTCATTCTTAAAATGGCATGACTTAAGTCTGTATAGATTTCCACAAAATGATTGTTGTTGTATTTGTGGTGTGTGTGTGTGTATTCCTTTAAAAAGAGTTTTTCTAATTTCCTTTGTGTTCTCAGGTTATGTCCATGATACCAAATGTGAACAATCTTCCATAACGGGAAAGATACATGCATAAGTATTTTCAGCAAACCTGTGTTCTTCAATTTCATTTCTTTAGCTCCTCAACCTATTGTACAAGATCCCTTGCTAGCCTATTTCTTTGGGGTTTTCAGGAAACTTGCAACATTCTGTCATTTGGAGCAATGACTCTGGCTTTAGAATAGGAGTATTAATTCTAACCCCAACCCTAAACCTAGCTATGGGTCTAATGCTTAAGGCTTACAGATCCTCATTCATGGCTCTCTGACAGAATCCTCTTTGTTTTTCTTATGTGATGCTAGCTTTTGTATTAATCACCAGAATGAAAATGTGGCTACTAGGCTTAAAGAGAAATATAACTTGAATAATAGTAATAATAATAATAATAATAATAATATAATCGGATGCAAAAATATTTCGCTCAGTTGGCCAGACCTGGGTGTGTTTATGAAGGCGGGAAATGCAACGGCACAGAAGAGTCACCATATGTTCTGCTTTCACGGACTCTAATCTCAACAGAAGAAAATGTGAGTGGGATTACCACACTGGGAAAAGCTTAACATCTTGCAGATGTTTATCTTAGACTTTTCCTTAATCATTTTCCTCAATGACATGGAACCAAAGCCTTTAAATCTCATTCATTTGTTGAAATGCACCCTTTTTCTCCCAACCCCCATCCCAAGCTGGTTTTCTGGTTCATAATTTCAAGGAACTATAGCTTTCCCAGAGACTTAGCGTCTTATTTGAGTCATGTTTCTGACTTCTTGGCTGCTGTTCCCTCCACTCAAAGCTACCACTTCTTTGGTCCCGGAATGCTGGGTTTAAGTGGTGAACAAACAGCTACGTCGGATTCTATCAGACTGCAGATTGCACGATCTGCCTGCTGAGCACAGTCTGCTGTACTGGAAGCAGGCTGTCGCTGCCATATGCTGTTCTTTCTGCTGTCTCCATCCTTTTGGGGGAACTTTATGGAAAAAAAAAAACAGTATCAAAGCTGTTTATCCTGGGATTTTGTGATTTGTTTTTAATTTTAATTTTATGTCTACCAACTTAGCTCAGTTAAAACTGCTTTCGGCATGCCACCCACCAGCTTATGCTGGAACAGCTGAGCCAGGGTTTGAGATTAGGGGCCTAACAGGAAACGTCCCAGGTGACTAAGGACGGCCTGTGAAATGTTCCTAGACCTACACAGCTTCACACAATGGAATGCTGGCTATAACAAAGCAGTGAGGAGTATTCCATCAGCTCCCATGAGAGTAAGTTCTATTAGAAAGAACACAATAAAAATTACGTTTTGTGAAAGTGCTAACATACTCACAGGTAAAGTATCTGCAATTTGACTGAGAAATGTGAACAAAACCTAAACTAAAAACAGTGCTTTGTTCATTTACAGACTCAGTTCTTCAACACAACCACATGTGTGCGTGAGTGTGTGGGTGGGCGTCCCTAAGATTTACTGAGAATGTGTTATTTGTTGGCAAACGTGAGGTACTCACATTTAAAGAGTATTCTGAAGAGATGTTTATTCAGTTTAATTAAGACTTCAAACTTCTTCCTGGAGTAAATCTGACACCATAAAAAAACTATAATACTATTTGGTATTTGAAATGAGAGTGGAATGGAGATTTTAAGTCTCCTTTTAAAATCGAAGCAAGAGAAAGGAGGTAAGGGGCTCTGCTGGACAATGTTGAAGACTGACATCTCTGGAGAGCCATTTATTTGCACTCTATGATGTCAGACTCCCTTTTCTCCCTGGGATTCTAAAAGTGTCCCTGATCTGGGTAACCCCAGGTTGTGTAAGGAGCATCACAGAGCCCTCAGGGCAGATTACAGGCCAGACCCTTTCCTGATAAGAAAACAGATCCAGCAAGCATCTGGGAATCCTAAAAATGCTCCACTCTGTTAAGGATACTAGTCAAGCAGTAATCTTCAGTTGTACTTGGAGATTTTCCACTCACCCATTCCTTCTTGTGATAGGACCACGCTACCGCCTGGAAAATGTACTGTACCACACTACATGCAAATCAAGTCTCTCTGACTCCCTGACCCCAGTGAATCAAAGACATTCATCCCACTGCCCAAAGGCTTATAAATTCCTAAATTCAAGTAGATGTGCTAGGGGGTGCATGCTGCTGACTGAGCGATACCTACCATCAGTCGCCTACCACGGCTGTCTGAGATTCATCACTCATCCCCTTCCTGCTGCCTTTCAGTTGGGCCTGCCCTCTGCCCACTGGGCCTGGACCATGCCAGACATGTGCTTTAACTGCAAGCCAGCCAGTTGGGCTTGCATGGGCTTCCACCCATTTCTCTGCCACGCTTAGCACAGCAACTTAACCAAGAGCTGTAACACTTTGGTGTCTCTATAGGCTTTGGAACACCTGAGCTTCCACTGCCCCCAGTGACCTCATGCTAAAAGAGCCAAACTGTAACACTCGGTGGAAAACCTTTCCACACCCAGGCCTAGCACATAGGCCTCTCTCTAAAGCTCTCTAGCTGCCCCAGAGAGAAACATAATCCCTGGTCTCTGTCTAGAAGCCAAATCCAAGTTACAGGCCTGCCCAGAAACCCAGGATCACACAGGGCAAAGAACCACGGGACAGAGAAGAAGATAGCAATGTACACAACGCTTCGAAAAGCACATTCATAAATGGGAAGAAATTCTCCCAGAGTGAGACTAGAATCCCAGGACTACTAATGAATGGATGTTTGCAAACAAATAACACATCCACAGGGAAAGAATAATGTAAGTGACCAAGGCATAGTCATTTCGCAGTCTTTCTTTTCCTCTGATTGTGAGATATGTTTCTTGAAGTTCTTGGTTGTACCATACTTTTTATGGGAAAGGACAAGAAATAGAATTCAGACTTAATAGGCCAAAGTGAATGTGATTGATTGCAGCTTTGGACAAGAGTATGTCCAGAACAGACCAGGCTCCATCTCTTTACGGTAGGTATTCTTAAACAAGACCGACCGTATTTATTGAGAAGACTAGAATTTGATTAAGTTTCAATCCTTCATTAATTCTGAAATGTCAGAGAGTGTGCCTCTCAGACAGACACTCGACTACCATGTTATGAGCATGATTCAGACTCTGAGAGGTTAAAAATAAATGACATGATCTAATATACAGCTAGTAGCCACTGGCATCTTTTCCTTTCTGTGTTACTATATGTGCTACCAAAGGGTCATTTGACAGAAGAAAATCAAATTTGGTGAGACTCCCTCATATTTTGAAACATGTGCTTACTTTCTTTTGTGGGGGACTTTATTCTTTCTAATTATGCATAACCCACTCAGACATCTACCCAAAGACTAGCTTTTTAGTTCTGTGAGTGAATAAATTAGTACTTCCCTTGAAGCTAGTTTGAATAGGTTAATTTCACAAAAATACAACCAAAATGAAACCTAAGCCCCCACTTATGGGTTGGCAGAGTTGTCAGAAAACATTTTTAAAACTTGACTGAAGTAAACATACAAAAAAAGGTTTTATCCTGATTTATCATCAAAAAGAGCTGTGGTTTATTTACCTACAGGTTTGACTTATAAAGGTTCTTTATCAGTGAATTTTTTTTTTTTCTTTTGAATGATACTCCATTACCATTAGCTGGAACTTCATGCTTTTAGAATTAAAGGACTGAGCAAGAATTTGAAACTTTATTTTAAATATATACTGAGTTCCAGTTGAATTTAGGAGTCAGACATTTTGTGTCTGTCATTCAAGTTTATCATCTGCCTTGCTTATTTGCTGAAGAACTCTGAACCAGTTTTAGCTTCTCTGGTCCTTGGCTAGTCTTCTTATCTGGAATATAAACACATTTATTATAAAGTGAACTGCACCATACAGGCACAATTGTTTGAATGCTTAAGCTGTTGGGATGGTTTTGAGAGGTTGTGAAAACTTTTGCACATGGGGACTAATGGGTGGCTCCTAGGGGCCTGCCTTTGAGGTACACAAGCCAGCCTTACTTCTTGTCTTTGTTTTCTTTTTTATTATTATTTTTTTATTTTTTTTTATCAGTTACATTTTATTAACTCTGTATCCCAGCCGTGTCCAGATCCCTCATTCCCTCCCAGTCTCCCTCCCTCCCTCATCTCCACCGTGCCCCTTTCCAAGTCCACTGATAGGGGGGACCTCCTCCCCATTCATCTGATCCTGTTTTATCGGGTATCTTTGTTTTCTTAACTGTAAGATGTGATGACTGTGCTCTAAGCTCCCACTTAAACACCCTGAGCCTGTCCACTATGTCTTCCCTACCATCATAGACTGAAATCCCTCAAACCTGTAAGCCAAAATAAGGCCTTCTTCCCTCATGCTGTATCTGTTAGGTATTTTGACCAGTGATGATAAAAATAACTAATGCAACATCCAACATTTTTATACAAGTTATTGAGGGGATAAAATAAGTTAAGGTTTATAAAGTGCTTAGCACTGAGTGCTCATGGAGCTACTGTGGGCTGGATCACCAGGGTCTTCTCACAGAGCCTTTGTTGTGAAGGTAGGGCTGTGCTGTGCCAGCTTTGGAGCAATTCCAGAGAGGGCATTTGTGCACTTCTAAAACCTAAACTGCCAGAGAGCATATTGTGATCATAGAGCCTCTGTCTCTTACTCTGTATCTCGGTGGGTTGGATCTGAGGATGCCTGGTGGATAAAGTGGGCAGTTCCTCATTCCAAAGGACTAAATATACACAGAGCCAAGCCTGTTGGTGAGCATGTGTGTTCCTATGCAAATCTTACACTCTTTATTTCAGGCTAAACATCTGCTGCTCCCCACAGGGTGGAGACAATCAAGGAAGGAAAGACGTTTTCTTGGTCTTATTTATGGAATAGCAGGTGACCTTTCTTCCTCTGCCTTTTTCAGCCCAACTTACCTCCCCACCCTCTGGAGGAGCTTTAAAATCAAACTTCTCCTGACTCATAGTGCAAGCACAGTTTGAAACACTCAGATGGCACCAAGTGCACTTGATATGGGGTAGGGGACACACTAGGTATCACACACCGATTGACAGCAAGAGACTGCACAAGAGAAACTCCAGGGCAGTGTCAATGTCCCCCAAATGCTTATATTTTGAGGGCTTGGCTTCTTGTGCACAGGTGAGGCTTTCATCAACCGACTAAAGTATGAGGAGTAAGGTCTGACAGATGAGTTAAGTCAACTGCTTATAATTTAATGAGGTGTTGGAAGGTGGTGGGGTCTTGTTGAAGAAGGCAGGTCACTGGGACTTGCCCTTGAAGAGCACACCCTGTCTTCTCTCCTTTCTTTCCCCACCACCATTTGCTCCATCACACCTTTCCACTGTTTACTCTGTTCACCACAACCCAGAAATGGCAAGATCCAGACCAGAGCTGAACAACTGTGAATCAAAATCTCTGGTGCCTTGAGCTAAAATTAACTTTTCTTTTCTTCCTTTAAGTTGATTTTCTCAGGTGTTTTGTCACAGTAGCAGAGAGTTTGTTAACATAGTGAGTCACTGCAAGATGGCTTAAACCTTTTTTATGTATATCTTAATGGTGGTTGGTTGCTATGGAAATGCTGCTGACATACATTTTCATGGAAGCCTACAGTGATGCAATTGCACAAAAGAGACCCATCCTCACCATCACTTGCTCTGCTTCCTCTATTCAGCAACAACTTCTGCCCATGAGCCTTTTGCTGGATCCTGTTACTTATCTCAATTATTCATGCCACATGGTTGCCATGTTGCCACCAGGCACTATAGTATTTTTCCCTATTTCATGCCTTCCTGATAACTGAAAAAGGAGACCGCTTGATCCAAGTTGCGTCACCCTACATTTCTATACCAGAATTAGTCTAGAATTCTAGAACCAGCCAACAACTCATTTATTCCGTTTAGATGAGTAAAGAAAAATGGTGAGTGTGTTAGTAGAAGAATACAGAGGAAAGTAAAAGTAAAAAGTTGAAAGAAAATTCTACCAGAGTTTGAGATCCTGATGAGATCTGAGATCTGAGATCTAGGGTATATGGTGTGTGTGTGTATGTGTGTGTGTGTGTGTGTGTAAATAGTGATTCCCCTTTTTTACTACTCCATTTGAGTTGTTTCTGTTTTCAGCCAGTGTCTCCAGTTTGATTCACCCCAAAACCCATCAGGAGTTTTAAATGTTTTTGTCAATGTTCTTCTACTAACACTAATTCTAATGTAAGAAGTTTTTCAAAGAGCCACTCTGTAGCTTGCGAAGAGATAAGAATAATTTTCTTCCTTTGATGGTTTTTGGGATTACAAACTTGTCTTGCTGAAGCAGAGATGTAGGCAAGAGAAACATAATGTCAGAATTAGCAGAAATATGTATTCAGAGACATGTATTCAGTGGAATCTATTGAGCCAGCCTTTACTAAGATCTTTAACAGTGAAAGTAGTTGAGACCAATCATAGTGCAAAGAATGAAGCAATGAGATGGGTGTTGCCCTTGAGATGGCTCAGTAGGTAAGAGTTCTTGCCAAACTGCTGGGGGTTGTTCTGATGCTAGTCCTCAAGATCTGGTTACTCCCCAGACATACCTATCCTTGTTGTGTGAACCTGCCTAAGACAAACCTGATTGGTTGATTAAACTGCCTATACCTAGGCAGGGCAGAATGGGATAAGCATGGCTAAGGTTCATGGGCTTTTGAGGACAGGAGAATCAAGGGAAGGAGACAGACAGACGGGAAGGGGGAGGAAGGAGGACACTACAATGGGTTAGTTCGAGAGGGAACCACATAGGGAAGACAGAAGGACTCTAAGGATGGTGTGGATGGAAAAAACACCAAAATAAAAATATAAGCAAGAATAGTGGGATTATGGAAGGTAGACCAGATGAAGATGGTTAAGGTGAATGGCATTGGATGAGGGCCAGGAGGTGGATGGTGAGATTATTTAGACAGTGTAGGTAAAATATCTGCCCAGCCCAAGGTAAAAATAAGGCAATTATAAAATCTAACAGGTGTCTCTCTCTCTTTATTTGTGATAACAGGTTAGATAATTATACCATCATGAAATCATAGGGCAAATAATACATAGCTCATTTTTTTAAATTATTATTACAACACCAAATAAAGCCAGTGACCCAGGTTCAATCCTTAGAAACAGTGGTAGAAGAAGAGAGCAAAGGCCTAAAAGTTGTCCTCTAACCACCCCCCATTCCCCATAAACTCCTGCACACATATGCATGCACACACACACATGCACACACACATAAACACACACACACACACACATAAACATAAACACACACACACACACACACACACACACACACACACACTAGTAAAAGGCATAGAAAGAGCCACAGGGAGGCTTTGCTAAAGTCAGATGTAAGAGGCCTCAATTCTGAGAAGTTCATCTATAAAGTCCATTCAAACACCATGAGAATCAAGACATCCCTGGGCTCTGGAGATGCTATAGGAGACATCTTTGCTTTCAAGGTACCAAGTTTGCCTTCTAAAACCACCTAAAATCTTCAGTATGAGGAAAGCTTCTAAACCTAATTTTGGATACACGGAGCAGCTCCAGTCTGCCACCAGCTGAGTTCTCCCTGCCCAATTCTCTCTTAAGCTCTCTAACAGTAGGTGAAAAAGGCTGACTGCAGGCCATTTTGAAGACTTTTATCTTTGCTTCCTAAAGGAGGAAATTTTAAGACAGACAACTGAAAAACCAAGACATCTTGCTGGGCCACAAGTGACAAGGAAACTTGACATGATAAAAATCACATGTGAGTCCTTCGATGTACAATTTTCTGAGAATACTTCTCTCAGAGTGAGGCAGTATTAATTATGTTGTAAAGCAGATGTATACCTACACACAGGCTACTCTTGGAGAACTAAGAATCCAGGTTGTCAGATCTAATTTTTAAAATTATTACTATTTGGTAAATCGTTTTTAAAAGAAAACTGCTTCCTAGCAGCCCAATTTTACTTCACATTGAAACAAGGACTAAATTTAAAGCAAGTACTTTCCTTGGAAAAACTCCCTTTCCCCATATAGTCTTGACTCGAATTTCATCAAATTGTAGTCACACCAACAGTACAAGATGCTGCTAAATCAAAGGTTTCACTTGAAGGATCTAGTCAGTCTCAGTTCTAGGAAGCATGCAGCTAAATGCCATAAATTCAGGATAGCTTAGTCATGCAAGAAATTATCTAGGCCAGACGCAGCTCAAAGGCACATGAAACTCAATGTTTTTCACAGTGACACTTGCATTTGATAGGGCTGACATAAAAATACAGAACTCGACCCCAGGGAGATAGTTCAGTCAGCAATGTGTATGCTGAGCAAGCATGGGGATCTGACTTCAGTTCCCAGCCTCCCTTACTAACATTTGGGTGTGGTGCTCCTGTGCTGGGAAGGGGAGCCAGAGCATCCCTGGAGTTCTCCAGCCAATGAGTTAGTCAAGTCAGCAAGCCCCAACTTGCAGCAAGAGACTTTACCACCAATCAAGACAGACAGTGTTTTGAAGCTGATCTCTGGTTTCCATGCATGTACACTTAGAGTCATAAGTACCTGCACATATACATACACATATCACACTTAAAAACATACACACATACAAACACACACACTGAATGAATAAGTGAGTGAATGAATGAATAATAAAGAAAGAGAAATGAGTTAAAGCTTGACTTTGTATATTAGAGACCTAGGGTTCAGACCTGGACAGATATGCATTTCCACTTGGACACTTCAAGTTAATGCTGAAGAGGAGATGTGAGAAAGATAACTGGAAAGATTTAATCATCTATATTTCTGATCTGCTCCCCACACCTCACCACTGAAGACAACAGATGGCTGGATTACACACTGGTGAAATATCTTATAACCACACGTAAACCATTTTTTTTCTAGAGGCCTGGGTTTGCCAATTTAAATTCATTTCACCTCTCAAAACTTTTTTTTGTCTAATGAATGGTTTTCTTTTTTTCTCTTCATACATGAATGCATTATTTTGATTCAAATCCACTTCTCACCCCAAACTCATTCTGAGTCCCTCCCCCTAATTGGATTTAACCTTCACAGCCTCTTTTTTGAAAGAACACACAAACACACACACACACACACACACACCCTACTGAGTTGAACTAGGGTCAGCTGCATACAGTGGTTGTCCACTGTAGCAGGAGAAACCTACTAGAGGTATCACCTCTTAAGAAAATTGACTCGCTCTCTCCGACCTGCCACTAAGTGCCCATAGTTTCCCAACAAGGAGCGGGATCTTGTGATCCGTCCCCTACCCCCAACCACACATGCTATAATGTTGACTAGATCAGTTTGTGCAGGTCTCATGTTGACAACCAAAGCTCTGAGAATTCATCAGATAACTGACACAATTCTGAAGCTGTACTCCCCAGCCTCAGGCTCTTTCAAAATTTCTATCCCTTCTTTGTTCCCTGAGCCTTTGCAGAGAGAGCTCTGATGCCACCCTCAAATTAGCAGCATCATGACCCAGGAAATATAAAGAGTGACTGGTGGCTTCTTTGTGCTCTGGGGCAGTAGTATTTTATGAGTTGACCTATCTCTGTAGAACATGGTATGTTACCTAGGATTCAAAGACAGATACTCTTTAATCCTCTGCCTGGAGGACTTATATCACTCACACTGCAAGCTCTTGTTTCCATTGTTCAGTTTAAAGTCACCACATGACTCTTGGAAATCCCCTTTTCTGAAATTCGGTGAAGCTTTTCAGCAAAACTGGTTTTTCTTCACTGTTTTCCTTTTGAATATGTTAACATTCTGTTTGGCTTTGTTGCTTCTTAGGGATGCAAGTCTAAATCCCTGTAGCTTTCACCTTAGACAATTCTCTACAACCCGTAAGCCCTTGCCCTTTACCTCATTAGGATACCTTATGTCAGCAATACACTTGGCCACTTGGGGTAGCAGTGTAGGATATAAGAAATACAGTCTTCATGAAGTAAGTGTGCTATTAGGAGACACTGACTATGAGTAAGAAAAGATGCAATCCAAATGATTTTGTGTCCTATAAAAACGCTCTGCAAAAGGTAAACATGGCAAGGAAGTGGGTGGGGGGGGAAACACCAGCATGTGGCCAGGTGAAGCCAGAGAAGCAGCATTGTGAGCAGGGGAGCAGGTGCATAAGCCGGGAGCCCTGAAAGGCATCAGGGTTCACAATGAGACAGGCTAGAGTTCGTGCCAACACAGCATGCACCAGGTGGCCTGGGAAGGCAGGCAGTGAAGAAACGCACAGGACTTCAAAAGTTATGTTACGAAGTCCACATTTACTGGCACCTCACAGAAAACCGCTGAAATGTATTATGTAACAGAATAATAGGATGCAATTTATATTTTACAAATTTCACTCTTACAATCTGGAGGTGTTTAAAAAGATAAGAATGGGGGGATGCGACAAGATGGCGGCGCCGGGAGGACACTGTGTCTGAGGAGCAGGACAGTAGTGTTGGCACAGCCACCAAAAGACTGAACTGAGGGACCTAAAACACCAGCATTTGTGATTGCCAGGTGAGAGGAAAGCCTACAGTGTGGAAATTAATTGGGACCAACCTCAGGTCACCCAGTTAATAGCTGGTAAAGGTCCTGGCGACAACGGGTGCACCTGCCGCCCAAGATCGGCGCACACAGCCTCCTGCGGTGCTCCCAGCCGCCATCCAGGACCTACACACAGGCTCTGGCCCAAAGTGAGACGCTCAGCCTCCGACCAGAGCAGAGACAGCTGCCAGCCCAGATCGGCGTGCACAACCTTGTGCCCAGATCGGCCACCCCAGTGACCATATCAGACTGGGGGGCACAGCCTATAGTCCAGAGTGAGGTGCCAAGCCTCTGACCCAAAGCAGAGTCCTTAGTTGCCAGCCCAGAGAGGCGTGCACAGCCTCTGGCTCAGAAGAGGACACACACTGCCAGCCCAGATCATAGAGCAGCGCCTCCGGACCAGAGCGGTACCCCCAACCGCCATCTTAAACTTGGGTGCACAATCTCCCAGCCTAGAGTGGAGCACTCAGCCTCTGGCCCAGAGACTTGCTAGGTGCTCCTCTCACCTTCCCAGACAGAACTGTGTGCCCCAGGATAACAGAGTGAGTTTCCCTGTTGGGAGAAAACCCCACAGCTAGGGAATCAGTAGGTTCTTCAAAGGGCTGTGCCTAGAAAACTGTAACAACAGCAGCAGCTCACTAAATTCAGAACAAGGAGAAACCCAGCAGCAGGGCAGCTGTCTTGAGGATTTCTATGGGTGAGAGGAGAGCCCCCCTGACTAACAAAGACCACAGCTACTACTCAGGTCTATACGCCTGAGGTGAGCAGTGGCAATACCTGAGAAACACTGGCCATACAGTGACCATACCAAAAAGCAGAGGAGGCCTCCTTCAGGAAAAATCATCTTCCTGCCAAGGGGATTCTCCCTACCTCAGGACTCCAGGAAGCACAGAAACTAACAGCCAACACCTAAAACAGCCCAATGGGTAGAGGTCAGCGTAAAAGCTCAACCAACAAAAGACAGAGCAATATGGCATCTCCAGAACCCAGCCATCCAGGGGCGAACAGCCCTGGACAACGCAGCATAATAAAAAATAAAGAAGATGAACTTACATCTATGCTGATGAAGAGGGTAATAGAGGAAACATATATAAAATATGTAAAAAATTAGAGGAAGAATAAATAAAACAGATGATGGCTATCCATAAAGAAATGGAGGAAGTTAAAGACAAGCAGATTATGGCCATCTGTGAAGAAATACAAGAAGATGCAGCCAAACAGTTTGTGGTCTTCAGAGAAGAAATAATTAAATCAGTGAAAGAAATAAAAGAAATAGAGCTGAAGGAACTAAAAGAAAAACAGGAAAATACAATCAGACAGGTGAAGGAAGTAAACAAAACAACTCAAGATCTAAAGATAGAATTGGAAAAATTAAAGAAAACACAAATGGAGGAAATAATGGAGAGGAAGAATTTAGGGAAGAAAACAGGAACTAAAGAGGTAAGCCTCTTTAACAGACTAAACCAAGAGACTACAAGAGATGGAAGAAAGAATCTCAGGTGTGGAAGATACAATGGAAGAAATCGATGTATCCATCAAAGAAAATGTTAAATCCAAAAAACTCCTGACACAGACCATCCAAGAAATTCAAGACAATATGAAAAGACAAAACCTAAGAATAATAGGAATAGAGGAAAAAGAAGATTCAATGCTCCAAGGCCAAGAAAATATTTTCAACAAAGTCACTGAAGAAAATTTTCCCAACTTAAAGAGAGGCCAATAAGAATAAAAGAGGCCTACAGAACACCCAATAAATTAGACCAGAAAAGAAAATCCTCCTGCCACATAATAATCAAAACAGTAACTATACAGAACTAAGAAAAAATATTAAAAGCTGCAAGAGAAAAAGGCCAAGTAACATATAATGGCAAACCCATCAGAATCACACCTGACTTTTCAACAGAGACTATGAAAGCCAGAAGGGCCTGGATGGATATCATGCAGACCCTAAGAAAACACAGATGTCAGCCCAGGGTACTATCCCCAGCAAAACTCTCAGTCCTCATAGATGGAGAAAACAAGATATTCAATGACAAAAACACATTTCAACAATACCTACACAGAAACCCAGCATTACAGAAGACACTAGAAGGGAAAATGCAACCCAAGAAAACTAACTACTTTCACAGAAAATAATTAACCTCAGAAAACACAGGAAATAATTAACCTCACTACAGTAAAACAAAAAGCAATGAAGCACGCAACCTTATGACCACAGCCAACATCAAAACTAAAGGATCTAACAGCCACTGGTCATTAATATCTCTCAACATCAATGGACTCAATTCTCCAATAAAAAGACACAAACTAACAGAATGGATACATAAACAAAACCCAGCAATCTGTTGATAAAAGAAACCTACCTAAGGCACAAAGATAGACATTACCTGAGGGTAAAAGGTTGGAAGACAGCTTTCCAAGCAAATGGACCCAAGAAGCAAGCAGGAGTAGCCATTCTAATATCTGATAAAATAGACTTTCAATCAAAATTAATAAAAAGAGATGGAAAAGGACACTTCATACTCATTAAGGGAAAATTCCACCAGGAAGATATCACAATCCTGAACATCTATGCCCCAAATACAAGGGCACCCACATTTGTGAAAGAAACATTGATAAAACTTAAACCACTCATAGATCCCCACACATTAGTAGTGGGAGACTTCAACACCCCACACTCAACAAAGGACAGGACAACAAAAGAGAAATTAAAGAAAGAAACAATGTCTCTAACAGAGGTCATGAATCAAATGGACCTAACAGCCATTTACAGAACCTTACACCCAAACACAAAAGAATTTACCTTCTTCTTAGCACCTCATGGAACCTTCTCCAATATAGACTATATAGTTGGTCACAAAGTGAGCCTAAACAGATACAAGAAGATTGAAATAATCCCATGTATCCTGTCTGATCACCATGGAATAAACCTGGACCTCAACAACAACAGAAATAGCAAAAAGCCTACACACATATGGAAACTGAACAACTTGCTACTTAAATGACAGCTGGGTCAGGGAAAAAATAAAGAAATTAAAGTCTTCCTAGAACTCAATGAAAATGAAGACACAACATACCCAAACTTGTGCAACACAATGAAAGCGGTGCTAAGAGGAAAGTTCATAGCACTAAGTGCCTTCAAGAAGAAATTCGAGACAGCTCATTCAAGCAACTTAACGGCTCACTTAAAAATCCTAGAAAAAGAACAAGCAGAAACATCAAAAAGGAGTAGACGGCTGGAAATAATCAAACTCAGGGCTGAAATCAATCAGTTAGAAACAAATAAAACAATTCAAAGAATCAATGAAACAAAGAGATGGTTCTTTGAGAAAATCAACATGATCGACAAACCCTTAGCCAAGCTAATTAAAAGGCAGAGAGACACTATCCAAATCAACACAATCAGAAATGAAAAGGAACACATAACTACAGACACTGAAGAAATCCAAACAATCATTAGGACTTACTTCAAAAGTCTATATGACACAAAATTTGAAAATTAAATGAAATGGAGATTTTCTTGATCGATTCCACTCACCAAAGCTGAATCAGGACTAGGTAAATCAATTAAATAGTCCTATATCCCCCAAGGAAATAGAAGCGGTCATCAAAAGTCTCCCATCCAAAAAAAAGCCCAGGACCAGATGGTTTCAGCACAGAATTCTACCAGACCTTCAAAGAAGAGCTAACTCCAGTTCTCTTCAAACAATTTCACAAAATAGAAACAGAAGGAGCATTACCAAACTCATTCTATGAAGCCACAGTCACCTTGGTAACTAAACCTCACCAAGACCCAACAAAGAAAGAGAATTTCAGGCCAATCTACCTTATGAACTTTGATGCAAAAATATTCAACAAAATACTTGCAAACCGAATCCAAGAACACAGAAAAGATATCATCCACTATGACCAAGTAGGCTTCATCCCAGGCATGCAGGGGTGGTACAGTATACGGAAATCCATCAATGTGATCCACCACATAAACAAACTGAAGGATAAAAACCACATGATCATCTCCTTAGATGCTGAAAAAGCATTTGACCAAATCCAACATCCATTCATGTTTAAAGTATTGGAGAGATCAGGGATACAAGGCACGTATCTAAACATAGTAAAGGCGATATACAGCAAGTTTATAGCCAACATCAAACTCAATGGAGAGAAACTTAAAGCAATCCCACTGAAATCAGGGACAAAACAAGGCTGCCCACTCTCTCCATATCTCTTCAACATAGTTCTTGAAGTCCTTGCTAGAGCAGTAAGACAGTTGAAGGATATCAAGGGGATACAAATCAGAAAGGAAGAAGTCAAAGTATCACTATTTGCAGATGATATGATAGTACACCTGAGTGACCCTAAAAATTCTACCAGGGAACTCCTACAGCTGATAAACACCTTCAGCAAAGTGGCTGGATACAAAATTTACCAAAAAAAAAAATCAGTCTGCCTCCTGTATACAAAAGACAATAGGGCTGAGAAAGAAATTAGGGAAACAACACTTTCACAATAGCCACAAATGACATAAAGTACCTTGGAGTAACCCTAACCAAGCAAGTCAAAGACTTGTATGAAAAAAAATCAAGTCTCTGAAGAAAGAATTAGAAGAAGATATGAGAAGATGTAAAGAGCTCCCATGCTCATGGCTTGACAGGATTACCATAGTAAAAATGGCCATCTTACCAAAAGCAATCTACAGATTCAATGCAATGCCCATCAAATTACCAACACAATTCTTTACAAACCTGGAAAGAAAAATTCTTAACTTCATATGGAATAACAAGAAACCCAGAATTGCTAAAACAATCCTCTACAATAAAAGATCTTCTGGAAGTATCTCCATCCCTGATTTTATGCTGTACTACAGAGCAACCGTTTTAAAAACTGCATAGTAGTGGCATAGAAACAGAATGGTGGATCAATGGAAGGGAACAGAAGACCCAGAAATAAACCTACAGATTTATGAATACCTGACCATACAATGGAAAAAAAAACAGCATCTTCAACAAATGGTGCTGGTCTAACTGGATGTCTACATGTAGAAAAATGCAAATAGATCCATACTTATCACCATTTACAAAACTGAAGTTCAAGTGGATGAAAGACCTCAACATAAAACCAGACACATTAAATAGGTTAGAAGAAAAAGTGGGGAATACACTTGAACTCATTGGCACAGGAGAAATCTTCCTGAACAGAACACCAACAGGACAGGCTCTAAGAGCAACAATCAATACATGGGAATTCATGAAACTGAAAAGCTTCTGTAAAGCAAAGGACACCATCATCAAAACAAAACGAATGCCTACAGATTGGGAAAGAATCTTCACCAACCCTTTATCTGACAGAGGGCTCATATCCAGTATTTATAAAGAACTAAAGAAGCTGAAAAGCAGCAAACCAAAAAAAGCAGTAAATTAAAAAATGGGGAACAGAGCTAAACAGATAATTCTCTGTAGAGGAATATCGAATGGCAGAGAAGCACTTAAAGAAATGTTCAACCTCATTAGCCATTAGGGAAATGCATTAGGGAAATGCAAATCAAAACAACCCTGAGATTTCACCTTACACCCATGAGAATGGCCAAGATCAAAAACTCAAGTGACAACACATGCTGGAGAGGTTGTGGAGAAAGGGGAACCCTTCTCCACTGCTGGTGGGAATGTAAACTTGTACAACCACTCTGGAAATCAATCTGGTGCTTTCTCAGACTGTTAGGAATAGTGCTTCCTCAAGATTCAGCCATACCACTCCTAGGTACATATCCAAAAGAGGCTCAAGTACACAAAAAGGACATTTGCTCAACCATATTTGTAGCAGCCTTATTTGTAATAGCCAGAAGCTGGAAACAGCCCAGATGCCCCTCAACTGAAGAATGGATGCAGAAATTGTGGTACATCTACACAACGGAGTATTACTCAGCAATGAAAAATAAGGAAATCATGAAATTTGCAGGTAAATGGTGGAACCTGGAAAGGATCATCCTGAGTGAGCTGTCCCAGAAGCAGAGAGACACATACTGTATATACTCACTCATATAGACATATAACATAGGATAAACCTACTAAAATCTGTACACCTAAAGAAACTAATCAAGAGAGAGGACCCTGACTAAAACGCTCAATCCCTATCCCAAAAGGAAAAGAAGATGGACATCAGAAGAAGAAAAAAAACAGGAAACAAGCTAGGAACCTGCCACAGAGGGCCTCTGAAAGGCTCTGCCCTGCAGACTATCACTGAGACTTATGAAGGGCAGGGCCTCTGAAAGGCTCTGCCCTGCAGACTATCACTGAAACTTATGGTCAACTCTTGGGTAGAGTGCAAGGAATCTTATTGAAGAAGTGGGAAATAGTAAAATCTGGAGAGGACAGGATCCCCACAAGGAAAGCTACAGAACCAGAAATTTTAACACGGGGTCTTCCCAGAGACTGATACTCCAACCAAGTACCAGGCCTAGAATCCCTGCACAGATGTAGTCCACTTAGTGCCTAAGTGGGTTACATAGTAATGGGAAGAGGGACTGCCTCTGATATAATCTGATTGGCTTGCTGTTTGATCACCTCCCCCTGAGAGTGGAGCAGTCTTACCAGGTCACAGAAGATGACAATGCCGCCACTCCTGATGTGATCTGATAGACTAAGATCAGAAGGAAGGAGAGGAGGACCTCCCCATCAATTGACTTGGGGAGGGGCATGCGTGAAGAATGGGGGAGGGGGGAGGGTGAGGCTGGGAGGGGCAGAGGGTGGAGCTTATTGGAGGATACAAAGTGAATAAAGTGTAATTACTAAAAAAAAAGATAAGAATGAGGCAGATACAATCATTACATTTGGTTTTATTTGTGGTCAGACTTATTTTATTTATTCACACATACACACAAAGAGAGAGCAAGAAAGAGAGAGAGAAGACAGAGACTAAGCATTAAATTCCAATAGAATTATCATCAGGAGTCTTTTAAAAATCAAATTTAGTTAAATAAATATATATATAATCGATATAATTGTATATAATTGATTATAATGTTCCTTCCTATCCCTTAGTGCTCATGCTTCTTCTTCCCTATCCTTGCCTGATGCATTTGGTGCTCTGCTTTCTCTCACTCTATGTAAATATAGGTTGTTTCTAGATCACACATGAATGGAATCATACTGTGTGATCTTGTTTCTTTTATGGTTGGGATTCATTACTCGATACAGTTTTATTAATTGATCAATTAGATGAACAAACTTGAGACATTACACTCTGTAGTCCAGGCTGTACTGGAACTCTTGTGATCCTCCTAGCCAAATTCTGAGTTTATATCCATGAACCACCATGCCAGCTTGTTTCTTTTTCTTTTTTTAAGTATTTCTTTTATTTTTGAGATTGCAATTATATCAACTCTTCTTTTTTTTCCTCCTTCAAGCCCTCCCATATAATTCTTTTTATTCTCTTTCAAATTTATGAACATTTTCATTCATTATTTATATATTGTTTATAAATATTATGTAGTCAAACACACACACAGATACGCACATATTTATACATACATAGATACAACCTGCTCAGACTGTATAATGTCATCTGTATGCATGTTTTTCAGGGCAGACCATTTTGTATTGGATAATCAATTGCTGTGCTCTTCCCTGGAACACTATTTCTCCCACTTTCAGCATTTCTTAGATGGTTCTGGTTCTTTGTGCAGCGTTTAGGCCTCCTTGGCTTTTACCTGTTCACCTTAGCATGTCTTGGCTGTTGTTTTGGTCATCTCATGTTTAGGAGTCATGTTAGTGAGATGTTTATGTGTGTGGCTTCTTACTTTACAAGAGACGCAATCTTACAGCACACCATCTGAGCCTTGGATCTTACAATTCTTCCACTTCTGCTTTTTCCATAATCTCTGACACATTGTTGATGTATAAGTTGGGACTGAGATTCATAACTCTACAATTTTATTGGTTGTAGATTTCTGTAATTGTTGCTATCTGTGGGTTTCTTGTGAGCCATATATGTTTTGGTGGTTCCTAGTGAGACCCTGAAAGTGTGGTATATGATATATCATATTCATATATTTCATAGGCTTATAGATTTTCTTCAGACACATCCAGGAGTTTTTGATACACAATGGACCAATGAAGAAAGACCAAATAAGTTGGTAAATACAATAGATATATGTATAGCTGATTATTGTCTGGGGATTTTTATTGTTGTATTAAAACACACTGACCCAAAGCAACTTAAGGAATAAAGGATTTGTTTTGGCTTATAGTCCTGCATCACAACCCATTGCAGAAGAACATCAGGGCAGGAACTCAAACAGGGCAGGGGCTGAGGCAGAAGCCATGGAGGAGGGCTGCTTATTGGTGTGTTCCCATGGCTTGCTTAGTCTGTTTTCTCTCAGTACCTAGGATGGCCACCCCAGTGTTGGCACAGGCTTCTGTGAGTTTTAACCTCCTTCAACAATAAGTGATTAAGAAAATGCACTGTCCACAGGCTCATCTTGTGGGGACATTTTTCAATTGACTTGCTTGTGTCAAGTTGACATAAAACTAGCTAGTATAATGATTGATAAATAGAGTTAATTATGATAGATAAGAAGGGGATAGAAAAGGAAGGGGAGGGGAGATGGAGTAGAGAAAGACAGAAAGAAACACTGGGGCAGGGAGAAAGGGAGGAAGAGAGGACCTAGACATATTATAGTGAAACAGAAGAACACAAAAGACAAAAAGAAGACACTAAACAACCGGGGGTAAGTGATGACAAATTACTTAAAGAAGCAAAAATTACACCGATGCGCATTCCTCAAGAAAGGAATCCAGATTAATGAGTTTGAAGAAATGAGAGAAAAAAATCCAAAGAAATTCATACTTATAAACATAAAGAAAAGTCGGGGATCCCTGCTTCCCTAGAACGTGAGCCTTATCACAAGCATGAAGCAAGAAGCACAGGATGCTGCTGTGCAAATACAGATGAAGCACATCACAGAGCAAAGAATGATCCAAGAAACAAGTACACATACCTGAACAGCTAACATGGGACAGGCATGACACTGTGGTAAGTAGGGAAAGTAAGGCCTCATTCAGTCATGATGCTGAGAAAATTCATTAACCATACGGGAAAAATAAGGAAGAGTCTTACCTCAGATCATTAACAAAATGATTCTGAATGACTTAAAGAAAGATAAAGAAGCAAAAGTTAAAAGAACAGAAGGAAATAAATTTAAATAGCTTTCTGGCCTCATCCCATGGAATCAATTTTTAAAAAATATGATACAGATAAAATCAGCCTTAAAAGAAAATATTTATAAATCCAACTAGTTAAAGTAGTATCATCTGTGTGTTACATGGTATTAAATGTTTTCATATTTACACAACAGATGTTTTAGGTAGATGTGATAGTGAGAGAAGGATGGTTGTTCTCAAGAGCATAGGCCAATCTTGGAGGCAATGCTGACTCCAGTAAAGAGATCCTTGAAATGGCATGTGACACCATTTCAACGCAACATGTGTCTGTAACCCAGCACTGTGGGGCAATTGCCTAAAAAGTGAGCTCTGGGGTCACTAAGAGACTCTGATTCAAGAGCAAAAATATAAATAAGGTAGAGACTGAGGGAGGAAGACATTTGACATTGGCCTTTGACCTCCGCACATGGTTGAAAGCCTTGAGGCAAATATAAAACACTGAGGGAGAGTGTACACAGACAAAACCAAACCAAACTGTGAAGTGGGTTTGGATGTGGCAGTAGGTGTGAGGAGGAAAGAAAAGAAAGAATAGGAAAAGCTTGTACAGGAAGACAGTATATTCTACTTTGAAAATACTAAGTCTTAACAGTCTCCTCCCAGCACTGCAGTATATGGAGCAGAGGACTGAAGGGACAAAATCATAGATTCAAAAGGCCTGTGGTCCTCTTGCTTTGTAGAAAAATTATATTTAATGTGTATGTTTTTATAAAAAAAATAATGCTTTCATTTGTTCACTTTTCACCATTTTAAAAAATGCTATTACATGTGACTATGCTGAAACGTGTGTGTTTTTTCAGTATTGGGAACTGAAACCAGGGTCTTGCAATGCCAAGTTAGTAGTTACTACTAAGCTATATCCCTGCCCTTTTAAAGTCTTTTATTTTTGATACAAGGTCTTTCTCATTTGCTTGGGTTGGCCTTGAACTTGCAATCCTCCTGCCTCAGTCTCCGAAGTAGCTGGGGTTACAGGTGTATGCCACCACTCTGATTTGCAAAAGCAAATCAGAACTCTGGAGTATTCAGTTTTGCAAGCACATTACAAAATGATGGTGCTTATCACAGGCACAGTGGGAAGACACTGGTTGTAACAAATCACCATGATTTAAGCCCCTGTGGGTCAGCAGTAGGAACCACCCAAGTGCCATTAGAAGATGCTGAGAGTGAGCACTCCTCACAAGCTCCCTTGTTTTTCATCCAGAGCCTCTTTCAGAAGGTTGGTACTGCTTTTTTTTTAAGTGTAAATAGCAGCTCAGATAAGGATGCCACAGTGAAGACTAGAAGCCACTAAACCATATTAACCAAAGAAGTACAGAGACAGAGAGAGGTGGCTTAAATTTTACACTTCTCAGATTACATATTTAGAGCAGAATATTGAAGTAGAAATGCAGAGCACATTTACTACTTTAATAGGTTGGTCATCATTAGGACCCCCCACCCCCATATGACAGAATTAAAACCTTTTTCTCTCCCCCTCAAATTGTTGGCATTATATCGCTGCATGGCCATAATAGCATAACAAATCAGCACCCATTGTGCACAGCAATACGATATTTGTGTGTAGCTACGTGAGCATCTGAGTTTCAGCCTTCATTTTTAAAAAAGTTATTTTGGGGGGCTGGAGAGATGGCTCAGCCGTTAAGGGCACTGTCTGCTCTTCCAAAGGTCCTGAGTTCAATTCCCAGCAACCACATGGTGGCTCACAACCATCTGTAGTAAAATCTGATACCCTCTGCTGTCCTGAGGCACGCATGCAGGCAGAACACTGAATAAAATAATAAATAAAATAAAAAAAAAAAGTTATTTTGGATGTTCTCCAATCATTTTATTTGTTTATGTCAAGCCCAAATCCTCCATTGCTGGTGGGAATTTAAAGTTATACAACAACTTTGAAAATCAATCTGGCACTTTCTCAGACAATTAGGAATAGCGCTTCTTCAAGATCCAGCTATACCACTCCTAGGCATATTTCCAAAATATGCTCAAGTATACAACAAGGACATTTGCTCGACCATGTTTGTAGTAGTTTTATTCGTAATAGCCAGAACCTGGAAACAACCCAGATGTCCCTCAATGGAGAAATGGATACAGAAATTGTGGTACATTTACACAAGGAATACTACTCAGCAATTAAAAACAAGGAAATCATGTAATTTGCATGCAAATGGTGGGAACTAGAAAAGATCATCCTGAGTGAAGTATCCCAGAAGCAGAAAGACACACAGGGTATACATTCACTTATAAGTGGATATTAGACAGATAACATACGATAAACATACTAAAATCTGTACACTTAAACAAGCTAAGCAAAAAGGAGGACCCTGGGTAAGATGATCAATCATCACCCAGAAAGGCAAATGAGTCGGACATCCGAAGATGAAGAAAAGAAGGAACAGGTCAAGAGCTTGTCATAGAGAGCCTCTGAAAGACTCTATCCAGCAGTGTTTCAAAACATATGCTGAGACTCATAGCCAAATTTTGAGCAGGGAATATTATGAAAGAAGGGGGAGATAGAAAGACCTGGAGGGGACAGGAGCTCCATAGGAGAGTAACAGAAGCAAAAAATATGGGCACAGAGGTCTTTTCTGAGACTGATACTCCAACCCAGGACCATGCATGGAGATAACCTAGAACCCCTGTACCGAGGTAGCCCATGGCAGCTCAGTGTCCAAGTGTTTCCTAGTAAGGGGAACAAGGACTGTCTTTGACATGAACTCAGTGGCAGGCTCTTTGATCACCTCCCCCTGAGGGGGGAGCAGCCTTACCAAACCATACAGGAAGACAATGAAGCCAGTCCTGATGAGACCTGATAGGCTAGGGTCAGATGGAAGGGGAGGAGGACTTCCACTATCAGTGGTCTTAGAGAAGGGCATGGGAGGAGATGAGGGAGGAAGGGTGGGATTGGGTAAGGATAAGGGAGGGGTCTACAGCTGGGATACAAAGTGAATAAACTATAATTAATAAAAAAGTAAAAAAGAAGTGAGGGAATAAGAGTAGATTAAAAATATATCTCTATGTTGAAGGAAAACAAGATTTCTCAAAACCAGATGAATTTGTATTAAAATAAATTTATAAATCTTACCATAAAAAAAAAAAAAACAGTGAAGCAACTTCACCACAATCTGCTTAGACAGAAGTGGCTAAATTAATCAGTGTATGGCCACCAGGAGCTATAAATAAGGGCAAGTATGGAAAACATGCTGATGGTACATGATGAAAAATTAGTACCAGGACAAAACACAGTAGTTAGCCTTTCAACAAACTTAAGAAACATTTTATATAGTTTGATTTTTCCTGTGAGAATGAGGTAAGCTGTTCTTCTAAAGCTCTGCATTATAATGCAGCTGAAGAGGCCCTGTGCTACACAGACCTTCTAAATACAAACCACTGCTTCCTGGCTTTTGTTTTTATTTCAAAATGAGCTGATGTCTTTTCATTCTCTTGTTTGTATTTTTTACAGTTAGACACTTTCACCCACTTACGTAATGAGAATCCCATTGGTCTGTAGTCGTCTACTTTGTACGAGTAGCTACTTGAGTTTTCAAAACAATTGAATTTAGGTAGTTACTACTTCTAGGCTGTTTACATGTCTGTTGAGGAAGTGTTTCACCTTCCATAACTATTGCTCTACAAGAGAACCTTTGTGACTGGCCATTTCTGTGTGCATAAAGTGAGATAAGGAATGGGGGTTCGGTCTAAATTTTCCCACAGCAGACTGAAGAACAAGAACCTTTAAGCACAGGCTGGCACTAGGTTGTAGTTTTTCTGAAAGTCATTGAAGGCTGGTACAGTTGGAAGGCTTTCCATGGGGTTGTAGGATTACATAGAAGAATGGTCCAAACTTTTCCAGCCAAGGAACTGTATTCCAAGATTCTGAAGATATATATGTGGTGTGCTCATGTATGTGTGTGTGTTGTGGTATGTGTATGTGTAATAAACTTCAGTTAATGTGTCCTCATATTTTTAAAAAAAATAAACATATAGGTTAGCTTATTTTTATTTAATGTTCACTGTTTATATTTCTTTTAGCGCCTTTAAAAACACTATTGGTAAACACCATTGCTAACACTGTTTACAAACCTCCTCTCTTTGTTCTATTTTATCCCAGTCACTGAGTCTTTGTAGCCAAGCAGGAGCCTGGCCTCTCCCAAGTACTTGGTAACATCAGGTAAGGGAGGGACAGCTCCTTGCCTAGGTCCAGAGCAGCAGAATCATTTCTACTGTTCTTGCATTCACCCCTTTTTTCCAGTGTCGTCTTAGGATTCCTTTCTGTTCTCCTAAGGACACTCTGTACAAACAACCAATACTTCTGGTTCCAGCCACAATGATAGAGCCTGCGCTGAACAAATACTATAATCAAAAGGAACTGTAAAGTTGGACTAAATGCACTGATGCAGTAAGTAGAGGAGAGATCCCAGGGGCCTGAGCACTATGAGACAGGTGTTTTTCAGGGCAGGAGGAAAGGGGCTAGCCACTGTTGCTTTGCAAGATACAGCAGCAACTAGAAAGGGGCAGTTTCACCGGTACGGAGTCACGATGAAGGTCAGCTGAGCCATCTTGTGTGGGATTTGGGGAATACAGTCCCAGAGAGGGGAACTACATCATTTCTAGGTTTGGAGTATTACCCAGCACCTCACTAGCGAGCTCAGGGCACAACACACCAAGAAGTTTAAATGGAAGAAGTTTTCTGGGGAGAGGCTGGATTGCAGAGTACATATTTCACAGTCAGGAGGGCCTGAGAAACTGGAATCTGAGGCCACATTGGACTAAAGAGAAAAAGACTTTAAACATGTTGAAACGTTAGTGAAGTGCAGAAAAACCATTTCAAGAGTGAGGGAAACACTTTAAGACTAAGGACAAACTGAAGCAGACCAGTTTAACAAGTCCAAGATAGAGGTGATCTGCTGATGCTTCATCAGCAGTAGAAGCCTATCCTGCAGAGAAGAAAATGTGGATATACTTTCCTAAATGATACATACCTTAAAACAAAATTATGACACTAATTTTAAAAAGAATAAAATATAGGAAAAAGAAATGAAAATAAAAGAGGAGAAAAGAGGAGAGAAAGAGAAAGAAGAAGCAATACTAAGTAGTTGTATGAGATTATTCAAATACTGGAACTTAACTTTCAAAGATGTAAAACTTGGTATCATTATTAATTTGGTAAATAAGAAAGTGGATACTGTTTTGTAAATTATCTAAAGATCCATACATAGGATAAAATTAGTTCCTAATGTCGCAACATATATAAAATTCAACTCAAATAAGAGATTCTACAGGATAACAAAAGTGAAAGCTTCCTGACAGTGATCTGGTCAATGATTTTTCTTCTGGATGTGGCTCTAATGCACAGAAGCACCAGTAAGGAAAGACTAATTAGATTATGTCAAATTGAAAATGTCACAGCCAAGGAAGCAACTAATGGAGTAAGAAACAAAGTGCAGAATGATCGCTGCTCAAACATCTGACAGAGGTTGATATTCAAAATATTAAGGGAATTCAGACAACTTACGGCAAGAAAATGAATTAAAAATGGGCAAAAGAGTAATATATTCTTTAAAAGAAGGTATACAAAAAGAGTAAGACATCACTAGTGATCATGGAGACACAAAATAAAACTGCAATAAGGTATCATCTTCCAGAGGCTGGGATGCCTGCTGTTGCGGACCTGAGAGGTGAGCATTGGTGCAGATTAGGAGAAGTGCGAATCCTTACACACTGTATGTGGGAATGGACAACAGACACTGAAGTATAGCTACCACTGATCTGAAAATTCTACCACTGGTTATGAATGCAAGTGAGCTGAGATCAGTATTGCTAGAGGTATGTGTATGTTCGTGTTCATCGCCACATTCTTCCCAACAGTCAAGACATGCGATCAACTTAAATGTGTATCAGTGATTAAAGGAAATAGAGTAGGCACTTTGGAATATATTGACTCTTGATGAAGAAAGAGGTCCTGTGATTCACAGCATTGATGAATTTGAGAGTATGTGTGAGTTACAATTCGTGAAATAAGCCTGGCATGATCCTGTCTGATTCCACCTTTCTGTGGAATCTGGAGAAAGTTGGAATCATAGAAGTTGAGGGTAGGATGGCAGTTACTTGAGGCAGGTAGGAGGTAATTTTTGCCCTTGGTCAAAAGGCAAATTTCATCTCTAAATAGAGATCATGGTGACCATGTATATAAAAATTATATACTTTACACTTGATTATTGTTGAGAGTATTTTAAATGTTTTCATGAATGAACATGAATGTAAGAAACAGGTGTTAATTAGCTTCATTTATGTATTTAATGATATATGCACATTTTCAAATATTATGTATTTAAAACTGTCATTTTTATACAATCATGGAGAACACAAAATGCACCTTTTTATGATTCAGTCTATTGCATGAGATGCACGGGAGCCATTTTAAGCAAAAGCAGGACCCTTCTTAGTCAACTCTATAATTTAAACCTGGGTTTTGTTCTCATATTCAGCCCTAGCCACCTACAAGATTGCATGGCCATAGCCACTACGAATCTGTTCTGCTGCAGAAGTGGATTGACACTTATCCTAAAGATGTTTAGCCAATAAAATGCTTTGTATAGTAAGAGAGGTTGTCATAATAGGTAGTTAATAAATATGAACCCTTGTTGGTGTTTTTGTTATAGTAGAAACAAATGGAGTACCACGTATTTATCTACCATCACCTATGTACCAAACCTAGAGGAAAGGATATGCAATTGCTATTTTCTATCTACCTTTCAAAAGACAGAATGATAGTGTTTACCTAAAATTTCTGCATAATATGGATTAGTCAAAACTACAGTTTGTTAAATGTCTGATAATATCTAAGCCAAGACATTGACTGCCACGCAATGAGCTGCATGATCTGGTTTGCCTTTCAACAATCATTCTTATTAAGTCATTACTGTTGACACTCCCAATGAAGTCACGATCAGCTTAACACAGACACAGCATAGTACATATTTTGACACAAAAGCTGTTTGTATAAACTGAAACATGAAGCAAATACATAATTGCATAAAATATTCATTATGCTTTCAGTGTGACAGTCTTTGGCTGGAATTCTTTTATGAAATTTGGTCACTTTGAGAGAAACTGTTGGGGTAATATTTTAACAAAAAAATTAGTTTCTAGCAAATTTCCTGTTTAGCAATTGAAGGGCTGAACAGTTACACACAATGAACTCTGACCCGCATACTTTCTCTGCAAATCCTCAAATGCTGGAGGCATCATTTAATTCCAGATCAGTGACGTATATCACTGAAACAGCAATTAGACATGAACACGTGAAAATAAGCAAGTGAGAAACTACGCACAAATATACTTTCCTGGTATGCTAGCAAGGAACTACAGATTTTAGCTATTCCATCACTTAACCGGGGGCTGCATATCTTACCTGCAGAGCCTTTTAAAAGCGAGGCTATGACATTTGTCTCTGCCATTTGATTTGATTCCCAGTCCCCCCGTGCTAATTAGAAAGGGGACTTACATCACTCTCATGACCTTCTCGAAGGTTATATGTGAGGTCGTGCTGGATGTCTTCTACGAATTTGTGTGCATACTCAGGGTAAAGGCCCAGCACCTCAAAGAGACCTTTAAGGATGATGCACTGCAGATCACAGTAGGTCAGTGCCTTCACGTCAGCATTGGTTTTGATCACTTGGTCTTTAATTGATAGATTCGCTCCAATTAAATCCCCCTTCCCTGGGAACAGTAAAAAGAAAAAGAACCATATCATTTTGAAGAAAAGCAGAACGGTCTGGAGCCCAGTCACTTTGTTTGCCTTACAGAGTCTCTCAAATTATACGAGAAAGATTATCATGAGCCATAGCTACTTAATTTCGGCAGTACTGACAGTGGGGGCTCAATCGCTCTTTTGTTGTGTCATGCTAAATGTCAATACCTCCACATGTTGTTAAATGTCCTGTGGTGGGTAAAAAAATGTCACTGTCAGTGAGCACTGGCCTGGAAGATATGGCTGGATGACTTAGGCATCACAGATCGTCCATGGGCTCAAGGAACTCTCGGGCAAAATTCGGCAAATGACTTTGGACCAGTCAATTTTTCACAGTCACTTTAACCATTCAAAGGGGTAGTAAAAACAAGTGACTTTTCTGAGTGCGAAAATGACTCTGAGCTTCTCTGGTCAGTACATCGGGAAGCATACTGACTGGAGCGCAGGACTTCTGGTAAGAGCAGAAGTGTGGCAGTCAACAGACCGGGGTTCTTTCATTTGCAAACACTCAATCCCTCTTCTGAATCCAGAGGAAGGAGTAAGGGCTGAACCCTGTGGACCATGGTTTGCGTGTAGCAGTGTGTAATACAGGAGCACAGCTCTCAGTTGCTGTGTTCTATGACAGTGTAAGAATGTTGTCCGCCCAGGCACAAAGTGAATTGACAAAAACTAGTGTCTTAAAAGACAATTCATGGTACCCATGTGTCCCAATCCGCCTTGATGTGTGGCAGCAGCCCTGCTGTCTATAGTAATCAGGGTGCCTTCTGGGTGTTAACTTGCTTGATAACATTTGTTGATGAACTAATATGAGACAATCTTATTGTTTAAATTCTTTAAGTGATTTCAAGAGTTGATAGTATAAGAAAAAGAAATAACTTCAATTATCAAAAAAGATCACTGACTTTAACTTCTGATGTACTTTAGACACAGCCACAAAGTCACTCAGAACCCAACAAAAGATGTGAAGAGACCTTTAATTCTTAAACAAACGGGCTGGAGGTTACAGGAGCAGGAGTATGTTCACAGAGAGCACTAGGCACTGGTGTTAACTCAGGTTTCTAGTGAGAGGCTTCTGAGTCTGTCCACAGAGAACATCATTCCCAGGCACCAACTATGATTATCTGAATTGCCTTTTTGCTATGTTGTAAGCAACGGAGACAAATTGCTGTACAGTCCTCAATTCCAAGGAAGACATGCCACTGAAATCTTAGCAAGTGAGCTGGGGAGATGGCTCAGCAGTTAAGAGCACTGGCTGCTCTTCCAGAGGTCCCGAGTTCAATTTCCAGCAACCACGTGGTGATTCACAACTATCTATAGAATCCGATGCCCTCTCCTGACATACAGACATGCATGTACACAGAGCACTCAAATACTTAAACATTTTTTTTCAAGACAGGGTTTCTTTGTGTAGCCTTGGTGTCCCGGACTCATTGTGTAAACTAGGTTGAGCTGCAGCTCACAGAGCTGCCTCTGCCTCCCCAAGTGCTGGGATTGAAGGCATGTGCCATCATGCCCACTTAAATAAAGAAATTTTTGAAAGAAATGTTATCAAGTAAACTGCCCTACCTCCACATTCAGTTATGTTTTGAATTTCTAAGTTTTCATACTTTATTGTGCTCAATATTTTTGCAACAAAATCTCTGGCACGAAACTCATAAAAGTCTATTCTATTTAATTTGTCGGTAAAAGAATATATGATATTAATCACATATGCTTGAGATATTAAAATGTGTATAAAATAAAAATTGAAAGTAAATAATTGAATTATATGAAATATTACTATCAATTAATATTTCATTTAACTATGAAATTGAGTCTACTTAGGCAGAAGGGAAAGAAAATTCTGTAGACTATAATTTTAGCCTTTGAAGATGACAAACAGCCACATTGTCTAGCAGAATTAAGCCTGACTTATTGGTATCACTAATATTGCTCAATTTAACATTATATTTTCAGTATATTTTGTGAAAAATCTACACTGTTACATAATAAATATAAAACTGAGAATGGACATAAGATATAATCCCAGCCAAGAAGCCATCTGTGCAGAGACTCTTTACAGTTGTCTATTTGAGGATGATTATCAGGACAGTGTCATATAGGGGATTACATTAGGCCAGGGACATTCGAGGAGCATTAAAGCCACTAGACTTTCATATTTATGGTTTCTGTCACATGACTAAAGAATGCCACCAATACATAGCTAAATTTGGCACCTTGAAAATAATTCCAGTTTTATTTTTGGATTTAGGATATGTTTATGGAGCACTGGTAATAATCTTGAGCCTCACATTGAGCTCCGGTTAGACCTCAGTTAACTGCTCTGTGAATTCCTTCTTTCTTTTGTTGAGATTCATGAACTAATGTCTTAACTATTCCAGGTCTCAGTATCCTTATCCCTGAAAGAAAAGAATTATTTTTGTGCCCCTTAAAGATCTTAAAGATCGTGGGTAGTCTCTATGTTTTCAGAGCTGGTCTGTCTTTGGGCGTCAACAATAATAAAACGGGAAGTTGAATTCCACAGAGAAAGATAAATATCACTGCTTATCATGCATTGCTCTATCTTGTCAAACACCAATGGAAAGAATAGTGGGAACACAGTAACTGGAATAAAGTTGTAAAAGGTGAAAAGAGTCTATCTTCATAACAATTTCCCGTGACAGCTCTCTCCAGGAATGCTTTCTGTGTTGATTGGTGTTGCTTGCTTCTTCCTCACCAGACCACTAATTTATTTCAATGGAAGAATGAAATCCTGTTAAGTAACTAGACACCAAATTAAAGCTGTATGCCTAGTAAATCAGCACCGGCTAAATCAGCCGCATAAATAATGTTCTGATGAAGAAAGTTACATCATCCCATTGACTTGGCAATCTTGGACCTTCACTTGTGCGGGGCATCAGTATCCTATCACAGGTCAGAATGGTAATTCGACAAGGTGAATTTACACCACCTAGTTATGTACATATTTATACATAGTGGGATCAGAGAAGAAAAATATCATCATTAAAAAAAATTACAATTTATGGAGAAATGTGGGGCATGTGCAAATCAGCAGTGGAGTAAATCTTTCAACAATAAGTAATTACTTAATTATAAAAATTATTAATGTTAAAATATGTTTTATAAGCTACAGCAGTCACATAAAAGCCATTAAATTTGCACCTTTTTTGCTCTAATGTAATGGATAATGCCTTAGTCTTCCATTCCTAAAGCTGTTGCTTATCAACAAATTTAAAAGTGGACAGGAATTAACGAGAAAAGCTTGACTATTTTTAAGTAGTGTATTGTATCCGATTGAATGTATGTGATACCATAAGGTTTTGAAAAACTGGCCAGATGCTCTTTCAAAATGAGGATGTGTCAATAAGCAAATCAACAAGCTATAAAAGTTTTATTGGTACTAGGGAAACTCACCGGAAAATATGATATAAACAATGTTTTGGAAGCAAATTAGAATTAATGTCAATTCTAAGTCAGAATTACAAAATGGTAGAATGACTGTTCTTTAACTTTGCAAATTGAGAAGAAGGGACCGTGTTAGCGTTTCTGTACTTATGTCAAGGAGAAAATCACAAGTAGTTAATAAAAGCTGAGCCAAATCTTGAAAGGCAAGTGTCCCCTTTCCTCTTTTACTAAAAGTGAAGTCCACATGAAGCAGCAAAAGCTACAGGCTTTGTCAGCACTCAGGCTCCAGCTCTTCTCCCTCAGTTAAGGCAGTCATGCTATCATACTCTGTTATCTATGCTGTAACACAATGCAGCTAAGGTATCATCACAACAGAAATTTATTTCTGATGATTCTGCAGCTGAAAAATCCAAGATCAGGGCTTTGGCAGGTTCAGCATCTAATAAGAGCTACCTTTCTATTTTCTACCTGTTGACTTATCCTTGTGATATCAGGGTAGAAAAAACCAGGTGACTCTTTGAGCTTCTTTATAATCCCATTTTGGAAGGTAGTAATCACATACTAGGTTCCCACCTCTTAATTTCATCATGTCAAGGACTGGACTTCAGGAGATGAATTTATAAAACACATTCAGATTTGACAAGATTTCAAGACTTCATAGTGGACCTAAGACGCAAGTTCATACTAGTGACACAGCAATTATCACTTCTCTCTTCCAAAATATAAGCTATATTGAAGCTTACCACCTTAGCAGCAGGCTGACAGTATTGACATACGATGATATATATTCTTTAGACAAGGAAGGGTCAGTTTCCTTTTGTTCAGAATTTGGAATATTTGGGGGGGGGGAATAAAAAAACGCTTTTACATCTGTATCTACATTCTGTGAAAGTTTAAATGTTCCATGTGTCAAAATACTTTGCAAGGGTTGTCACAAATCAGTTCCTTAGAAAATTAGAACAAAAAATACTGCATTAACCATTTACTGACATGTACTGGCATGATTCTAGACACTGGGGTAAAACATTGCTTCTTGAAAGGTACCTTGGATTTATCTGATGTTCACTGCCATGGGAAGCTTCTCTATCTTGCCCTTCTCTTGAGTTTAATCCCCATAAGGGTAAAACTTCTAGCAATTTCTGTTCTGCCACATTTTTAGTGCTTAGACCATTGTTCAATAAGGATTGGTTGAATAAGCAATTGAGAGCAAATTTGAAAAGAAACTCACATAAAATGGGAAGAGGAATTTTTCTCTATTAACCCATATACCATCTTTTGCCAGCAGCTCTTTTTATTTCAATAAAAAAGTAACCTTATGCCTAGTATTTGAAGTCAACATCATGGCACCGAGTTTCCACAGTTATCAGTTTTCTTTGAGGAAGTAAAAGGAGGCTGTGTCACCCTAGCAGTGATAGGTTAATGGTTGTGATGAAGTTTGTTATTGAAATTAAATTACTTTCCCTTTCTTTCTGGCACAGATAAAACTTAATACTAATGTTCTTTGGACTGGTTCTCCACAAAATACAGAAATTCTTCATGAAAACAGAGCTGCTTATTAACACCTCCTTTCCTACTTTGTATTCCTGATACTCCACCATAAAATTTCAGAGAAACTTCTCAGCCAAAACCTACCTAGAATGGCCAACACCATGCTGTCTTTAAGAACCTCCATAGAACCTGAGCACACAAAGTAGATGGCCTGCAAAGCATCTCCCTGGCGCAGCAGATACTCTCCTGGAGCACAGAATGAGGTTTTGATGTGGAGAGACAGAGACCGGAGGCAGCCTCTGCTGGCACATTCAAATAGGGACAACTGTAAGATCTCCTTGTTCAGATGCATTGTGATGTCAGAGCGCAGCTCATCTGGAAAGTCTTTCAAAAGCTAGGGAAGAGAAGAGAGAGAAAATTATGGTGATTGGCTGGACATCAGTGGCACTCTTCCTACTTGGGTCAACTGCATTGTATAAGTGGAGGTTGCAATATTCTCTGAGATTTCTTCTGTACAAATTCCAGGGCTATATGTTGATTCTGACCTTCATTATATACCACAGAAGACTCAACTGATAATAAACCCGAAGAAATTTTATGAATCTCTGAAATATCCTTGTAAAAAAAAGCTTTAAATACTTCTATCAAGTCTCCTATTAGGATAGATATAGGAACTTGGACTCTCTGGCCTTTATTAACATGTCATGATCATATGCAGAGATAAAATTATCACTTAAAACACTGATTACCAGGTTTCAAAATGAGAGCATATGAAGTATTTGTCTTCCAGAGTTTTTCTTATTTCACTTAATATATTGATCTCTACTTCTATTCATTCATGCCCTGAAAATGTTATAATTTCATTTTCTTCATGGTGAATAAAATTCCATTGAGATGTTTGGGGAGCACAGTGCAAGAAGAGGACAAACAAAAATACAGAATGTATAAAAATGTATTATTTTGTAAGTTAATTCAAAGAATAGTTGGTTACGTGGTTACTGGATTGGTTGATGTGTTGGTGGACTAGTTGGTTGATCTACACAGTGTCTTGCCCAGTGGTTGTTGAGGGCTGTTTTTTGAGTTCTACAAATATCATTTTGCCCATTTTTTGTTTCTTATTTTTAACTTTATGGATCAGCATAGCAAGTTTACATTGAGTATTCACCTAACATTATGACATTAAACTGTCCTAAGAATGAATCATTTAAAAAACAATGAGAATGAAAATAGTTGCAAATTCTTATAAAACCCTGTCATCACAGAGTGGCATTGTGAAAACATTGTATAAAGGAAGGTAAATTGTAGGTCCATGAGGGATGAAAGACAAAAAGATAAAGAGGCCAGTAAATCTGTCTGTCTGTCTGTCTCTCTCTCTCTCATGCCTGTATTAGAACACCTTGCCTTTACCTGACAGGTGTACTTTCTGTCTGAAAATGACAACAAAAGAAATGCACATTACCTCATTTGAATCTATCCCATTGTTGACCGACCAGGTTGTCTGAAAGTACTCAAGCATTCTTTGCTTGAGCTGCTGGGGTAGGTGATGTACACGGATAAAGTCCTTTAGGTCCTTGGTTCTAGTGTGATACAGACTCCATCTAGAGTACATCCTCTGTATGATGGCAGTCACATTCCCAAACACCAAGGCATGCATCAGGGCTAGAAAGCACAACAGAACACAAGATAGTAAGACATAGGCCAGGCTAACATACAAGCCTATTTCATGGATGGGTTAAAGTAAAGCACACCTTCGTGGTCATACTGATATGATTCCACCACTAGGAGCACATGGGCATAACCACTCTGTCATAGGCACATCCCAAAACAGTCATTTTGCCTTTCCATGGCCTAATCCAAATAAAAATAACTTTAAAAGTAATAATATTTGAAGTAGACCTTTTGACATTCATGGAGTCTGTTAGCTGCCATTCTGGATCTAAACTTTGAACACTATCAACATAAGTATAATTTTAGTAGTTACACATAGTTTAGTAGTTATGATGCAATTCTCTCAGGAGTTAAGGTATAAATTTACAGTTAGCAATTATTATATTGCACTAACATCAATTTTTAAAAAGCCTGTTATAATAACTGGGTAGTCACTGCTGAAATTTTTATTTTACAGACCAAAAATCATCACATTAAGGGTTCAAGATATAGCTCAGTGGCACAGTACTTGCTGAAGACATTTAAAGCCTTGGGTTTGATTCTATGAACCAAGAAAGCAAGTAAATAAAAGTAGTTACAGAATATTAAAAATTATCCATTCACATTACTATTAATATTAAGACAGTTACTATAAATGTGACAATTGACTGAGGAGTGGGAAGCTGAGGTAATTAGGAGTCCAATTTTGATCCTCACCTCACCTGCAACCACTTTAATTTTAATGGAGATAGCTCAAAATTTGAGATCATGAAAGACACAAAAGAATATGTTGTGTGTAGGGTGACAAGATGGTGGCACCAGGAGGACACTGCTTCTGAGAAGCAGAACAACATCTTCGGTACAGCAACCAAGAGACTGAACTCTGGTTCCTAAAACAACAGCGATCTTGTTTCCAGGTGAGAGGAAACTCCACGGTGTGGGAACCAGTCAGGTCCACTCTCAGGTCACCCAGCCATAACCTGGAAGAAATCCCAGGTCATACAGGCACTTGGTCACCAGACCAGAGCCACATGCCTGCCTGTCCTGATCACCTTCTCTGGCTGATCAGTGGGCACAAAAACACCAGAGATTGGGAGACCCAGTCGTGAGAAAAACCCACAGGGAAGGAAGGAAACAGGACTGACCTTGGGTCACCCCGTCTTTCCCTGGAAAAGGTCTGGCAGAATGGCGGGCACAAACTGCCATCACTGAACTGGGCTCCAGCTTTGAGCACAGAGACTTGCTGCATGCCCAACTCTCCATCATCACAGAGAGCTGTTCGCCCCAGGGCATCAGAGACTGCTAGTCCCTGTGGGGGGGGGAACCCCACAGGGAAGGAAGCAAACAGGGACTGACCTAGGTCACCCAGACTATCCCTGAAAAAGGTCCCGTGGACCAGCGGGTGCGGGTGCTGCCAGCCCAGAAACCTGCTGTGTGCCAACTTTTCCTCACAGACAGAATTGTGTGCCCCAGGGCACCGGAGACTGGGAGTCTCAGTCCGGAGAAAACCCCACAGGGAGGGAAACAGTTTAGAGCACTCAGCCGAACCCCTTCCCCCAAACACACACGGGAAAATTCCCAGGAAAAGGTCTCAGACTCCTGCCCAGTCTCCAGCTTGGAGCCACCACCCACCAGCGTCTGTGCACTGTATGCCAAACCAAACAGCACAGACTGGGCCTTCCTGTTGGGAGAAACCCCAAGGTAGGGGAAACACCTGGCCCTACCTCAGGACACCTCGCTCTGGAAAAGTTTCTGGCTCTCCACAGGCTCCTGACTGTAGCCTCCAGCTGCACGCATGAGAGCAGAGCACACCTGCCACTGACTACCACTACTGCTTGGGTGCTGGGGCACAGAGCTCCAACCTCAGACCTACAGAAGCCTGGGATCCCCAAGATCAACCCCCAGAACTGCTCCAAGGGGCAACCAGTTATCCTTAATTAAATTGACCAAACCCTGGGGCACCCGGGTTACAGCAGCAGCTCACTAAATTTACAGCAAGAAACCGAGAAGCAGGGCAACTGTCTCCAGGACTTCTCCCACTGAGAGGAGAGCCCTCTTGACTAACAAGGACCACAGTTACCACTCAGGACTGTATGCCTGAGGTGAGCTGTGGCAACTCCTGAAAAACAACAGCCATTCAGTGACCATACCCGAAAAGCTGAGGAGGCTTCCTTCAGGAAAAACCATTTTACTGCCAAGGGAATTCTCTCCACCACAGGATTCCAAAAACCACCAGAAAGTAACCCCCATCACCTAAGATAGTCCAATGGATAGAGTCCAGTGTAAAGCGTCAACCAACAAAAGATAGAGCAATATGGCATCTCCAGAACCCAGCTATCCAGGAGCAAGCAGCCGTGGACACCCCAGCATAATTGAAATTCAAGAAGATGACATCTATGCTTATGAAGAGGATAATAGAGGAAACAAATAAAATGCATAAAGACCTAGAGAAAGATAAAGATAAATTATGGAAGATAAAGATAGAGGAAGATAAAGACAGATTATGGCCATCCATAAAGAAATACAGGAAGTTGCAGACAAACAGTTTGTGGCCTTTAGAGAGGAAATACTTAAATAACTAAATGAAATAAAAGAAACGGAGGATTATTCAAACAGACAGCTGAAGAAATTGAAAGAAAAACAGGAAAATAGTCAGACAGGTGAAGGAAATCAACAAAACAGCTCAAGATCTGAAGATAGAATTGGAAAAGTTAAAGAAAACAGAAATGGAGGAAATTGTGGAGAGAAAGAACTTAGGGAAGAAAAGAGGAACTACAGAAATAAGCATAACCAATAGACTACAAGAGATCGAAGAAAGAATCTCAGGTGTGGAAGATACAATGGAAGAACTTGATCTATCTTGTCAAAGAAAATGTTAAATCCAAAAAACTCCTGACACAGACCATCCAAGAAATTAAAGATAACGTGAAAAAAACAAAACCTAATAATAATAGGAATAGAGGAAAAAGAAGATTACCTCCTCCAAGACCCAGAAAATATTTTCAACAAAATCATTGAAGAAAATTTCCTCAACTTAAAGGAGAGGCCTATAAGAATACAAGATGTCTACAGAACACCCAATAAATTAGACCAGAAAAGAAAATCCTCCTGCCACATAATAATCAAAACAGTAAGTATACAGAACAAAGAAAAATATTAAAAGCTGCAAGGGAAAAAGGCCAAGTAACATATAATGGCAAACCCATCAGAATCACACCTGACTTTTCAACAGAGACTATGAAAGCCAGAAGGGCCTGGACGGATATCATTCAGACTCTAAGAGAACACAGATGTCAACCCAGGCTACTCTACCCAGCAAAATTCTCAGTTTTCATAGACAGAGAAAACAAGATTTTCAATGACAAGAACAAATTTCAACAATACCTACACTGTTACAGAAGATACTAGAACGAAAAGTACAACCCAAGAAAACTAACTAATTTCAAGAAAACACAGGAAATAATTAACCTCACTACAGTAAAACAAAAAGCAACCAAGCACACAAACTTACTACCACAGCCAACATCAAAATCAAAGGATCTAACAGCCACTGGTCATTAATCTCTCTCAACATCAATGGACTCAGTTCTCCAATGAAAAGACACAGACTAACAGAATGGATGCGTACACCAGACCCAGCAATCTGTTGCGTATTAGAAACACACATAAGGCACAAAGATAAACATTACCTGAGGATAAAGGGCTAGAAGATGGTTTTCCAAGAAATGGACCCAAGAAGCAAGCAGGAGTAGCCATTTTAATATCTGATAAAATAGACTTTCAACCAAAATTAATAAAAAGAGATGGGGAAGGTCATTTCATGCTCATCAAATGAAAATTCCATCAAGAAGACATCACAATCCTGAACGTCTATGCCCCAAATACAAGAGCAGTCACATTTGTAAAAGAAACATTGATAAAACTTAAACCACATATAGATCCCCACACATTAATAGTGGGAGACTTCAACACCCCACTCTCTCAACAAAGGACAGGTCAACAAAACAGAAATTAAACAAAGAAGCAATGTCTCTAACAGAGGTCATGAATGAAATGGACCTAACAGACATTTACATAACTTACACCCAAACACAAAAGAATTTACCTTCTTCTCAGTACCACATGGAACCTTCTCCAAAATAGACCATACGGTTGGTCACAAAGCGAGACTCAACAGATACAAGAAGTTTGAAATAATCCCTTTTATCCTATCTGATCACCGTGGAATAAAGCTGGACCTCAACAACTACAGAAATAGCAGAAAGCCTACACACACATGGAAACTGAACAACTTGCTACTAAATGACAGCTGGGTCAGGGAAGAAATAAAGAAAGAAAGTAAACTCTTCCTAGAACTCAATGAAAATGAAGACACAACATACCCAATCTTTTTTTTTTTTGTCGATATTCATAATTTATTTTTGTGTTGTGAATAATGCACACTTGGCCTCTCACCTTGAATCCTTGTGTCTTCTAGTAGAATATATGGAAATATGACAGGATGATTTGTTAGCCGCAACATACCCAATCTTATGGGACACAATGAAAGCAGTGCTAAGAGGAAATTTCATAGCACCAAGTGCCTTCAAGAAGAAATTCAAGACATCTCATTCAAGCAACTTAATGGCTCAACTAAAAGCCATAGAAAAAAAAAGAAGCAGACACACCAAAAAGGAGTAGATGGCTGGAAATAACCAAACTCAAAGCTGAAATTAATAACTTAGAAATAAATAAAACAATTCAAAGAATCAATGAAACCAAGAACATCAACAAGATAGACAAACACTTAGCTAAACTAACTAAAAGACAGAGAGACATTATCCAAATCAACAAAATCAGAAATGAAAAGGGGGATATAACTACAGACACTGAGGAAATCCAAATAATCATTAGGACTTACTTCAAAAGTCTATATGCCACAACATTTGGCCTATTCTGAATATTTCAGGATAACTCAGTTCAATCTCTTTTATCCCCCATCATCAACCGAAATGCCAATGTATAAATTCCATTTTAATCTAACATTGAAATTAAAATTTTGTAGTAAGTCACATATCATAATTTTTCTATAGATTAATGGTCACCGTGCCTATAAAGTCACATTTTAATAATAATATGTAAGCACTGCAAAAGTTGCTTGAATGGAGTTAAGTTTGGAACCTGTCTCTCTAAAGGCAGTGCAGTACTGAATAGACAATATCAGCTTCAGAATCAGGCAAATCTAGGTTTGAATCCTGGCTTTTCTCTTCCTCATTGTGTGCACTTACCAAGCTAAATCTCTTCACATGACCACATTTTCCTTATACATTAAGCAGGCAGCCAATTGTCTTACTTGTAGAGCTATTCTAAGTTATAGCTCTCAGCTGCATATTTCGATATGTGTAAGAGTACCTAGTATATGTGCGAAGCAGTAATTATTTATTTATGTTAACTTTTTCCTTGAAAGTGCGAAGTATTACAGATGTCAGTGCACTCAGGGAGTAAGATTTTGGAGAAGGATTTAAGGCTTTGCTGCTAAAGCTTCAGGAGTTACATCACTCTTGATAGAAATCACTTCTTCATGAAAGAATTCAAGAAATATTAAACTAGTGGCTGTCACATGCAAGCACACATAAGAATACAAAAGCAGAATGCTTCCCAAATGTCCAAAAATATATAAAGAAAAAAATGAATATTTCTAAACAACCTTATAGCGTGTGGTTTTGTGGATTCCAAGTAGTTTATTCTGTGTGATTTAAAAAGCCCAACAGCTCAGAGGTTTAAATATTTCACTTGGAAGAAAAGATATAAAAAAAAAACCAATTACTGAAGAAAAGAACTGATTATGCTCCAAGTTAAAGACATTAGACACAGATCTCAGGCTCTGCTAAGCTTATGGGCAAGACTTGGAGGCTCAGCCACCCTTAACTGCTTGCAACAGTCTTCATCCAGAGAATAAATTGAGTGCAGAGAACAAGCCTATTTCAGTCATTTGAACACTGCTTTTCTAAATTATGTGTATGATTTTAACTTTGCTTTGCTTAATTATAATGTGTAAAGCACTTAAACGGAGAAGTAATGCATTCAGGCCATTTAGCATCCTAATTGTATATTATCAATAAAATAAATTACTGGATTAATGGTAGCATTCATAAGTGTAGTTGGAAGGAACTAGTCTGGCTGAGTCACCACAATTTCAACATCTTATTTCTGCATAGGAAACCACTTCTAAATAAAGCAGTTAGAATAAAACCTCACATCTCTCATATCTCTCCTCTCTCTGCTTCTGTCTCTGTCTCTCTATCACACATTTTCCAATTGTTATGATGGCCTTTTTTGCCACTAATGCTCATTCTGTCTTGGCTGAAAGTGTGTGTAACTATCAGGCAAAAATCATTCTTTCTGCTGTGAAACTTTGATTCAAAAACTTCTGTATCCAGGTCAGCTCAGAAATTATCACTCACTTTCCATTCTTTCTCAGCAAATTTGATATATATATATGTATATATATATGTATATATATATATATATATATACATATATATATATATACTTCTTGAGTGCTAGAACTGCTGAATATGTTGGAGGCTATTTTCCTTTATGTAGGAGTTTTACATAAAATGCATTTGCTACAATTTTATCTCAGTATTACATCTTTGACAAAAGCTTCCCAAGGTGCTCTCAGGGAAAGGTAGAGAGGTCTCAGATGAAAAGAAAACCACAGTATAGCCTGGAGCTGGTTTTTGCCTGTGCACACACCTCCTTTCCTTTCCACTCTTCTTGTTCCTTACCTGAGCTTGGCACCACTGATTTCTCATATACAATATTATTGCTGATACCTTTAACAGCTATTGTACTGTGGTTGTAGTCTGTATAGGAACACTTTTGTTTTGATAGGACAGAAGAACAGAAGTCAACTCTTGGGTAATCTGGTTGCTCCTGTCTTTTCTAGAACCTCCTAATTGATCTGGAAATTTCCATTCTCTATTAACTGGGTTGTGGATGTCAGAAGGCAGAGAAAACAAAATGCAAAGGATTTCTTAAAGTATGAATTCAAATGTTGCAAAGACATCTTAAGAATGTCTTGAATTTGGGGAATTACATCTGAGTTTAGTAAAATCATGCCAGGGAGTGTTGAGTTGGTGGACCCAAGCGAAGTATAAAATAATGTTGCATTGGAACCGGGTTTGCCTCAGTAATGACCCATCAGCATCATCAAGGCCCATTAACTGAAGAAAAACTTATCAGATCCCGCCAGGCAGTTAATACTAAGTGTTAGGAATTATAGAAAGATGTAGAGGTTACACGCGGGTCCACAGATCACACCACGAGATCGGTTCCATGCGAGAGGTTTATTAGGTAGAGGGGGGTTACAGAGAGGGAGGTAGAGATAGAGAGAGAGAGAGAGAAAGAGAGAGCGACAGACAGACAGAGAGAGAGAGAAGAAGGAGCGAGAAGAAGAAGGAAGGGGAGGGGCCCCAGTTCTCTTATAGGGTGGTCCAGAGCATGCACTGGTGGTTCCAGGTGGTCAGCAGGTGGTCTGGGTGTCTTTCCAAATGCCTGTTACCTGGTATGTCAGGCCCCAGGGGCTGCCTGTAGAAATGCCTGCTTGCTGATCCCAACACTAAGTTTTAAAGAAAGACTTTCAAAGATATGGAAAATTGTCTATATATACATATATATCGACATCTTTGGTATCAACAATCATAAAATTAGCTTAATTAATTGTTTCAGAAAACATATATACCCTAAAAAAAAAACCTTTGTTCATTTCATTATGCCTAATTCACAACTGAGTACTACCTACAAGTTTTTTTTTTTTTTTTTTTTAATGTGTATTAGAATAGAAAGCAAGTTTTAAAGAAGCCAGGTAAATGGTTTATGATCTCCCTGAATACTTGTTTCTACCATTAAGCTGTGAACTCTGAGGGGCATGATTTGTTCCTTAGGCATCTTTGTCACCTAACCATCTAGCACACTTGGCCTCATGCTCATGCAGCTTAAATATTTATCCAGCTAAATGAATCAGATGTACCCTGTAGTATCTTTTATGGTTTTATAACATGAAACACGAGGCTAAAAATTTATGACCACTGGTTCAGAAAATTCAAGAAAATCTCTTGAAAATGGCAAATTTCTAAAACGCTTCTCTTAGGTCTTTGTGGTTATCATGTATATGTTGGACAATATGACTTTCTTCAATGACTTCGATCAACTCTGTTAACACAAGTTAAAAACAACCTTATAATAAAAATAAGAATTTGGCTCAGTTCCTCAGCTTTCATTCTCATTTGATAGCTACACTATTTTCAGCTTGCCTGCCCAAGGTTTACAAGGTAAAGCTAAAATAACACACACACACATACACACACACTCAACAGAGAGAGAGAGAGAGAGAGAGAGAGAGAGAGAGAGAGAGAGAGAGACTACCTGTAGAAGAATCTCCAGCACGAAATACCAGGCTGATAGAAGAATGCCATTAACAGAATAAGCAAGTATCTATCTCACTGATAATTATACCAGAATAAAGATGAGCTGTGTCCTGCAAACATATGAATAAATCACAAACTCATGCTCAGCTGATACACTAAATTCACAAGCATACATCCTGTATGATTCTGGGTAGAAAAAATTTTAAAGTAGTCCAGCTTATTGGTTGCAATGTGTGTGATTTGTGACTATAGCCACATTTGGTGAGAAGGATAGTTGATGACTCTGAAGAACACAAGCCTTCTAGGATGCTGTTAATATGTTTTCAAGGAAAACACACAACACACACACACACACACAGAAACATGCACACAAGGCACAAAATGTGTTCTCAGTCACAAACACATACACTTTTACTGGCTACAGACACAGAAGGGGAATCATTTGGTCATTGAGTACAGGTGTATATATATTTGATGGCTGTTGATAGCATTATCGCTGACTGGATAGAAATGCCCATTAACTGCACTGAAAAGCCAAAGCATAAATTACCTCTCAAAGCTCAGTGGCAGCCAGTGTTTTAAAGTATGCAGCTCTTGTGAGCGCAACACGGTGTCTGCTTCTAGTTTCAGTTTCATCTACATGACTGATGCTGAGCAGTGTTTCGGAAGGCCTATTGTATATTCAGATGTTGAAAAGCTACACTTGAAACAGTGTTTCAAATGTGGTTTAAAGGCTTCTCAGTTTTCTTCCGTGGATTTGTCTACCTTTAAAAAATATACCAGAAAGCAGCCTTTTGGGTGGTAAATGTTTGCAAATACTTTAATTCTTGTAGTTCACTCTTCAAGCTCTTATCAGTGTCTTTTGATAAGGAGAGACTCTACAGTTCAATTTATAATTGTTTATAAAGAAAATAGGTGTCTATGTCATATTTTAGAAATATTTGAAAAATTCAGTTATGAGAATATGCTCTAGTGTTTTCTTGTTATTTATTCTTTCATGTTTATCTCAAAATTTAATTTGGAAATAAATTTCATGTTGTTTAGTAAGAGGTCTAGATTACTTTTAACAAGTAGCTTTATACATTGGACCCAGAAAAATTTACCATTAAAAACATTTTATTACTTTATTTGGGGTGTATATATACATATGTCTGTCTGTATGTCTGTATGTATGTGTATGTTGATGTGGATGTGGTTATAAATGTACCACGGTGAATGAAAGAATGCCACAGGACTACTTATAGCAGTCAGTTTATTGTTGGTTTTTTTTCATCCACCATGTGGGTTCCAAGGATTGAACACAGATTATCAGCCTTAACAACAAGCATCTTTGTCTGGTTCCCAACATTTGTTGACCATACAATCATCCTCAGATTGTAATTTAGACTCAGTCATGTCATACCTGAAGTGGTCACATAAGTGTGACCATTTTGTTTTCCCTAAACCTCTGTGTCATCAGCTCAGTGGTCTGCTCTTCACCCAACATCACATTTTCTTGGTGACTCTAACATCACAATGCACATTCTACTTGGAATCCAGATCTAATTTTGTTTCTATTCATTTATTGCTTTGCCTAGTTTCAACTCTGATTCCCTCTCCTCTTTATAAATACCTGTCCATTCTCAAACACACATTCACACATATACGCAAACGCTTTGACTTCCATTATAGAGATCACATGGGAACTTTAATTTAGCTGAGTAAAACTGGTATCCTTACAACATTGAACTTACTACTGTCCCTCCAACAACCTTAAACCATTCGTAAAAAATTTTGCTAATGCTTTGTAGTTTTCTGTGTAGTTTTGCAGAGTTCTAGTTAACATTTTTCCCACATATTTGAAGTTTCTGTATTGTTTTGCATTTCACTTTGTGATAAGTTACTAATAGATACACATTTGCTTTATTATTAACTTACAAACTAACAGTTATCTGAGCCTTTTCTCCATGTTTTATTATTATTATTATTATTATTATTATTATTATTATTAGGCAGGATTTCTTTGTGTAGCCTTGGCTCTCCTGGACTCAGTTAGTGATCAGGCTGGCTCAAACCCACAGATAGCTGTTTGCCTCTGCCTCCCTGAATGCTGGGGTTATAGGCAGGAGCCACTGTGCCCAGCTTATCTGAATCTTTTGAATTACTTTTTTAATGGATGTTTTCAAGTTGTTGTAGGTTTTTCTTGGTATAAAATTTTAAATATTTTTTAAATATCTTAACAGTTTAGAATATTCCACCTATATGCCAATTATGTTTATACTCCATAACTATAAATGCTTATATTAAATATATAGTGTATATAAAAATGGGATTTTAAGGATTTAATTATTTTTCTTTTATATGTGTGAGTAATTTGCTCTCATGCATGTCTGTGTACCATATGTATGCCTGGTGCCCACTGCGGTCAGAAGAAGGCATTGGATCTCCTGGAATTGGAGTTATAGACAATTGTAAGCCACTGTGTACATGCTGGGAATCAAACCCAGGTTTTTATAAAAACAGCAGCTGCTCCTAACAGTTGAGCCATCTCTACAGCCTCTTAAAATGTAATTTTATTCCTATGCAAATTATAAAACACATGAGACTTCTGAAGAGATTCTGAGTAAGATTTTGAGTCTTCCTTGGTTGGTTCCCCTTCACTCATAAGTCTGTACTCAGAAGCCTTTACAATAGGCTTACATTGTTATGTCTTTGTCTTAGGTAATTACCTGCGGTTTTGTGTTCCATTTTTCTTTAATATTGTTATTTCCTACTTTGGTAATAACTATTTGTACTGTTAACAGCTTCAGCAGCTTTGTGTAGGATTAGAAATTCCTAATAAAATACTCTGTCCATAGTTATATACAGTTTACATTTTAGTTTTTATCTTTTTCTTTTAAAAAATTATGTGTGTGTATTTGTAAAACTTAGGTAAATAAAACAAATTCCTAGAATATGATATCGTAATAGATACTTTACAAAAAATTGCCAGGTCTTAGTGAGTCTTGGCATTTAAACCCACTAGTCTTATATGACCTTTAGTTTAACTTGGAATACTAAAATTCTCTGTTTCACAGTGTTATGAGAATTACACAAATAAAATGTTCTATATTGTGAGTTTCTATAATTAGTTTCAATGATGTTTAAGTATTTTTCTTTATTAGGAGATATTAAAATTAAGGCATCATTTCTTTTAGCCCAGGGTAATTCTCATAATAATGTAAAGTTATTCCCATAAACACATGTAGTAGATATTTTGGTTATGTTATGTAAATATGTTTTTGTTGTAATCCCAAGTGTGGGATGCAGGAATCCATAGCTGATAATAGCCTCATGAGAGAGAGCATGATCCTTGTCAGTTGACAATTGCCTCCTGCAGGAGGCGTAGTTTTTGCCAGCTGAAAACATCCTGGTGTGGACTCTGAGAAGGTATAAAGAGAGAGAGAAAGAGAGAGAGAGAGAGAGAGAGAGAGAGAGAGAGAGAGAGAATGCTTTGCTTCGAGATGCACCTAGAGAGAATGCTTTAGAGAATACTTCCAGAAGGTTGCTGCTTCCCCTGCTGCTGCTGGTTCTTGTTGCTGCTTTTGCTATTGCTGGATTGCTGGGTTGCTACTTTGCTGTTGGCTGGACTGTTGGAATCCTAACGACAGAGAGGAATTGCCTCAAGGAACTACATCTGAAGAGGTCTACATATCTTGTCCCTACTAACCTTCCTTCTCTCCTACCTAGGATCAGAAGGTGGGAGGAAGGAGGTTTGGAAGGGAAGTAGAGGCTTAAGAAATTCCAAATAAAATAGGTTTTAAAAATCAAAGCCTACTAAAATCTGTATACCTAAAGAAACTAATCAAGAGGGAGGACTCTTGCTAAAATGCTCAATTCCTATCCAGAAAGTCAAAGAGGATGGACATCAGAAGAAGGAGAAAAGAGAAAACAAGTCAGGAGTCTGACATAGAGGACCTCTGAAAGGCTCTGCCCTGCAGACTATCAATGCAGATAGAGTTGGGAGTGTGGATTAAAATTAATAAAATAACACACAGCACACAGGAGGCTTTTTTAAGAAGGTCCAGACTCAACAAAAAGCCACAACAAAAAGCCTCTAGGCTCTAGTAGCAACTCTCCTTGCTGCAACCCCCAGCCTGCCTTTTTATAGTAGAGTTTTTAAGCCAGAGTAGAAACATCTCAGAACAATGGGTTAATTTCCATGAGGAGCCTGAGGAAGAGGTGTGATCCTCAACAAGCTATCCCACCTGCTGTCACAAACAAAAGGAGATGGACTTGCAAATTCTTCCCTGCCTTTAGAGAAGGTCCTGTAAAAGCAGTCTCTCCGCTGAGATTTAAATATCAAAGCAGCTGCCAGAGGCACAGCTCCCAACCTGCAGATGCTGAGACTTATGGGCAACCTTTGGGCAGAGTGCAAGGAATCTTAGGAAAGAAGTGGGAAACAGTAAGATCTGGAGAGGACAGGAACTCCACAAGGAGAGCAACAGAGCCAAAAAATCTGAGTAGTGGGGTTTTCCTGAGACTGATACTCCAACCAAGGACCATGCATGGAGATAACCTAGAACCCTTGTACAGATGTAGCCCATGGCAGTTCAGTATACAAGTGGGTTCCATTGTAATAGGAACAGGGACTGTCTCTGACATGAACTGATTGGCCTGCTCTTTAATTACCTCCCCCTGAGGGAGAAGCAGCATTACCAGGCCACAGAAGAAGACAATGCAGCCACTCTTGATGAGACCTAATTGACTAGGATCTGAAGGAAGGAAAAGAAGACCTCCCCTATCAGTGGACTTGGGGAGGGGCATGCATGCAGAGGGTGGAGGAAGGGAGGGATTGGGACGGGAGCTGAGAGGGAACCACAGGGAGGATACAAAGTAAATAAAGTGTAATTAATAAAGAATTAAAAAAAAATCAAAGCCAGCTGGGCATGGTGGGATGCTGCATGACTGTAATCCCAGCACTCTGGGAGGCAGAAGCAGGTGGCTTTCTGTGATTTTGAGGTCAGCCTGATTTACGAAGGGAGTCTAGCTGTTAGGTCACACCACTTACACACTGCTTTTACAACAGGAATTTTGTTCAAAATATATTTAACGAAGAATTAACAAACTGACATTATCAGATTATATCTCATATATTTTCGGTTCATGGCCAGTAGAGCTCCCATGTGCAGAAAGGAGCAAGGATTAGATTATACTTTGACAATTTCTGGTCAAGGATCACTTAACATGTTAGGTGGATCAGTAGACTGTGTGCCCAGTAGTCTAACAGATTTCTCAGATGGCCAAATCAGCAGGCTTGAGCATTGAGCATGTGAGAACATTTCCATCAGGAGAAGACACACAGGTAACATTAACTAATCATAGACTGTGCTCACTTGCAAAGTGTCTGCCATTTTGTTAAGCAGAAAAACAGGCCATTGAGGAGAGTGGAGACTATGTAAATCATAACACTGGATGTGCAGCAGTCACCATGGGTTCTGGCAAACTGCAGCTTTTTAGAAATGAGAATTCTCTTTCTCTGCTCTCTAGGCTGTTAGTACTTGGCTTCAACCATGAGCCTGTTAAAAATTGCTGTAGTCTCAGCATGCTGCTTCTGCAACTCTTTCCAAGGAGGACTGCAGATGTTGGCTCTTCTCGCTTATTGCTTCTCAGCTTCCTCCCTTACTAGGTACTGAGCATTCCCTGCCTGATGCTGTTCAAACTAACTAGTGTTAGACTTTAGTTTCACTGTGTGGATGAAGAGCCCTGTATCTATACATGCTCTTTGCAGCCTATCTCCCATGACTCTACCTGATATTTTGCATTGAGTGCAGTAAGTAAATATGACAAAACCACTTTGGGAAATACAATACTTAAAAGTCTGGTCTAGGAGTGCTTACATCACTCAGAAGGATATGCATATTTGTACCTGCTCCGTACCATGCTTCTACTTCAGGTATGCTGTTCTGTAGACTTTACCTCTATGTATTGAAAAAGAGAAATATTCAAGTAGGTTCAGACTTTGCCCCCTTTACCTTAATTCCCAAAAGCTTCAGACAAGTCATTTGAAAGGTGTCAGCAACAGTACTTATCAATGTTGCATCAATTTTGTCACTTCAGATTATGTTAAGTATTTAAGAAGGGCATGTTGCAGAGAGCTGGTTTTACTGGCAGGAGAGGGCTAGAGCAGTAATGCTGACATGTGGAGGTCTCTGGATGTAGTTAAGGGAGGTGCTGCCCCCTCTGGAGCAGACATACCAGACAGCAGTAACAGTGACCTGAGGAATGGTAGCACACTCAGAATGCAGAGGTCCCTTAGGCATGTCTGGAGACTGGAAGCTGAAAGCTGTCACTGTTGTTGGGGCTAGGGTATCTCCCTGAAGGAAAGCCTGAAAACCAAGAGCAGAAAGAGCTTTGCCCTTCTTCCTGCCTACCAGCTCTCACTGGTGCCCCCTACTGGCAGAAGTAAAGGAAGTTGGCTGCCAAAGAAGAAAGGTTTGTGGAGTCAAACCCCTGATACATATATTTTAAAATATTAATTACAGTTTATTCACTTTGTATTCCAGCTGTAGCTCCCTACCCCATCCTCTCCCCATCCCACTCACCCTCCCTCAGTCCAATGATAGGGGAGGTCCACCTCCCCTATCATCTGACCCTAGTCTATCCGGTCTCATCAGGACTGGCTTCATTGTCTTCCTCTGTGGACTGGTAGGGATGCTCCCCACTCAGGTGGAGGTGATCAAAGAGCCAGCCCATGAGTTCATGTCAGAAATGGTCCCTGTTGCTATTATTGGGGAACCCTCTTGGACACTGAGTTGCCATGGGCTACTTCTGTGCAGGATTCTAGGTTATCTCCATGCATGGTGCTTGTTTGGAGTATCAGTCTCAGAAAAGACCCCTGGGCCCAGATTTCTTGGTTCTGTTGCTCTCCTTTTGGAGTTTCTGTTCCCTCCAGGTCTTTCTATCTCCCCGTCTTTCATAAGATTCCCTGCACTCTGCCCAAAGTTTGGCTATTGAGTCTCAGCATATGTTTTGATACACTGCTGGGTAGAGTCATTCAGAGGCTCTCTGTGATTAGGCTCCTGACCTATTCACTGTTTTCTCCCTCTTCCAATGTTTATCTCGTTTGCCTTTCTGAATGAAGATTGAACATCTTACCTAGGGTCCTCTTTCTTGCTAGCTTCCTTAGGTGTACAGATTTTAGTATGACCATCCTACATAGTATGTCTAATAAACACTTATAAGTGAGTATATACCTTGTGAGTCTTTCTGCTTCTGGGATACCTCACTCAGGATGATCGTTTCTAGTTCCCAGCATTTGCCTGCAAATTTCATGATTTCCTTGCTTTTAATTGCTGAGTAATATTCCATCGTGTAAATGTACCACAATTTATGTAACCATTCCTCAACTGAGGGACATCTGGGTTGTTTCCAGCTTCTGGCTGTTACGAATAAAGCTGCTACAAACATGGTTGAGCAAATGTCCTTGTTGTATACTTGAGCATCTTTGGATATATGTCTAGGAGTGGTATAGCTGGATCTTGAGGAAGCGCTATTCCTAATTGTCTAAGAAAGCACCAGATTAATTTCCAAAGTGGATATACAAGTTCCCACCAGCAATGGTGTAGGGTTCCTTTTTCTCCACATTTTCTCCAGCATGTGTTGTCACTCCATCCTTGATTGCAAGCTGTAGTATAGAGCAACATTAATAAAAACTGCATGGTACTGGCATAGAAACATAATGGTGGATCAATGGAATAGAAGAGAAAACCCAGAAATAAATTCACACACTTATGGAAACCTGATTTTTGACAAAGATGCCAAAACCATACAATGGAAAAAAGATAGCATCTTCAACAAATGGTGCCAGTCTAACTGGATGTCTACATGTAGAAAATGCAAATAGATAAATACCCTTCACCCTGCACAAAACTAAAATCCAAGTGGATCAAAGACCTCAATATAAAAACGGACACACTAAACCTGTTAGAAGAAAAAGTGGGGAAGAGCCTTGAACTCACTGGCACAGGGGACAACTTCGTGAACAGAGCATCAACAGCACAGGCTCTAAGAGCAACAATCAATAAATGGGACCTCATGAAACTGAAAAGCTTCTGTAAAGCAAAGGACACTGCTGTCAAAACAAAACAAATGCCTACAGACTTGGAAGGGATCTTCACCAATCCTATATCTGACAGAGGGCTAATATCCAGAACATATAAAGAACTTAAGAAGTTAAACAGCAACAAATCAAGTAATCCAATTAAAAAATGGGGTATGGAGCTAAACAGAGAATTCTCAATAGGGGAACATTGAATGGCAAAGAAACACTTAAAGAGATGCTCAACATCCTTAGTCGTTAGGGAAATGCAAATCAAAACGACACTGAGATTCCACCTTACACCCATCAGAATGGTAAAGGTCAAACCCCAGATTTTTAAAGCAGAATATTGTAGAATGAGTCTGGGGTTTGGGGAAAATGGTACAACAGCATATTGGTTAAATGGAATAGTGCTGACCTCACTGACCTGCCTTAAGAACTACCCAGTATTGCATGGAAGCATTCAAACATGGGATACTTAAAACAAGGAAGAATGCAAATTACTTGTTCCTTGGAGTTTTAATTTAATTTCTTGCTCCAGAAAAAGATCCCTCACCTCCAATCAGCATGGTGCAGATGGAGAAGATCTTCTCTGCATCTGTGTTAGCAGACACATTCCCGAAACCAACGCTGGTGAGGCTGCTAAGAGTGAAATACAAGGCTGCAATGTAGGCGCTTCGGATGGACGGGCCCCCCAGCGTGTTGTTGCCATAATACGGAGATTCCAGTCTCTTCCCCAGCTCGTGAAGCCAACCTGTAAGAGATGAAAAAATGACAGGCTTAGGGCCAAAAACTAAGTTCTATTTTAGTGGGAAACAGAATTAAATGGAAACTAAAGGCACATTATACATTATTGCTATTAAAACTGAAATATTTTTTATTCATTGCAATAAAATACAAAGATTTCATGGTCAAGTGATTGGGGGCTTCAGAGGATGAAATAGAGATGGTTACTCTTAACAACAGTGAGGGATACACACATCCCACGAAAATCATCTCACCTGACAGTTTAAAGGCCCGTAAGGGCAGAAGGGTGTTTTAGTTTCCCTTACATCTGTGTCTGTTTGATGCTGAAATGGAAAGAGCCTCTCCTATGCTAAGCAGCCACTCCACACCTTGAGCTACACCCCATACCTGAGTACATATTTTAAACTCTACGTGATTAAGCAGCTTCACACAAAGAGGCTTTGCTCCTGCTGAGCAAAACCTTCTCCATTTAATCAAGTCACTGACACTTAGTTACCTTCTAAGCCTCGTCTGGTCACCTTAGACCCTGCTCCTTTACTTAGTAGATTTCCCCAAAAGCTCACTCTGCATTAGGGCCTGGAGAGCAAGAAACCTGGACATATAAGTGGTATACAAACAGGGCTTGATACCCACAGCTGTTTTAGGCCACAGTGTAATTTTATCAAGGGAGATGTTTTGAATATGTCTCTCTTACTATAACTAAATTTTATTACATTATATTATATTTATAAAATTCTATATAAAAATCTTAATACAACTGAGAGAATACTATGTATAATTGTGTAATGCTGGTATAATCTATAACGGAGATACAACACAAGACCACTTTAAAATCTTGACCTAGACAACTACACAAGACCAGTGAAGTCATGGATCTTGGAAGGGAGCCTATAGCTGCCACTGTACTAAACCAGCGAAACCTCTAATTGCATTCTAAATACTTGTCCTTATATCTACAGATTAGTGTAGTCCTCACCACTCATCAAAGAAACTTTTCTTGGTAGTAGTCATAGACCCTTACAGAAAACCATAACCAACCAAAATGGAGTTATGGAGCCCAGTCCCAAGAAATACATCCGTAATATTATCTCTGTACCTAAATTTCAGGGACAAATGCAGAAGAGAGTACAGAAAGATTCTAAGAGCCAGAGAATTAAGGAGTTTGCTGTGCCTATGAGACTAGTAATGCCAGAAGTCTCACCAACATGACAGCCTAAGCTTGAGCAGAACAAAGAGAGCAAGAGACATACCAATGTGAATGGCGGGAAAGGCCGCAAGGCCTTAGCACTGTGTGAAGAACAACAGGAAACTGAGCAATGCTAAGAGTAAGAGAACTAGTCTTCCCTGGGGAAAATCACAGCAAATGATCAGCCCTGAAAGCATATACACATAAGTAATGTTCTACAGACTGAACAGGTTTTATTGATGTATCTAAAAATATATATGCATGTAACAACAGTTTTAAAAGGGGGCATGAATTTGAAAGAGAGAAAGGAGGAGCATATGAGAGGATTTGGAGGGAGAAAAGGAAAGGGGGAAATTATGTAATATTAATTTAAAAAAATGAAAGAATACAAGAATAGAAACATGTTTTTAAATCACAATACTTAAAATCACAATTAGATAAATTAAACAATCCAGCAAGCATAAAATATTTATTTGAAGATTTGCCATTTAAGATTTTCTATTTCGTAATTCTCTCTACGATAAGCATATAGGCTTCATATGACTTTAGGATAGATCCTATTCACAAACCACCAAATTATAAACACTTCATTTAATGGCTGCCTAGAAAAGATGGAATTCCATTACATTTTTAAGGCACTGATAGCCAAAACACACATAGCTACAAGTGGCACCCAGACATGTTGCTATGCAGAATGGAAAACTTGATTTCTAAATGTGTACAGGAAGTAGAAAGGGAAGAAGGGATGAATATTCTGTTTCAGGACATCAGCAAAAAATTTATTAAGGCTGCTTCTGCTGAATTCTCTTCCACTTTGCTCTCAGAGAGAATTTTCTGTTTTCCCTTTTCCTCCTCCTCCTCCTCCTCCTCCTCCTCCTCCTCCTCCTCCTCCTCCTCCTCCTCCTCCTCCTCCTCCTCTTTCTTCTTCATATATTCTGTCTCAAAAACAGTTGGGAGAATAGTTGAGCAATTTGACTGTACAACCAGAGAGGTCGTAGGTAGAGGTGGAAGTTCTTGGAAAGCAAATAGTGGTGGAAAAGGGAGGAATAAAGGCTGACTGAGCCAGTGACTGAGCAAGAAGTGGGAGTTTCCTACAGGATGAAAGAAGAAAGCAAACTGGGCTCAAAGGCAGCTCTTGGTCCTGCCCTGCTCTGTGTACTTTTGGTTTCAAATCCCTGCAGCTCCTGGGTGGGGCAGGAGACTAGGAGGAGGAAGAGGCTGTGCTGTGTCACAGGGTTAAAGAAAAACAGACTGTTTTGAGAGAAAGGGTAAATCTTGAGCCAACTGCACTGAAAGAGGAGTAGCCTGGGATTACAAAATCACTATTGGATTTCCTAGTAATTGTACAGCATATGCCTACTAATGGTGCTAACCATACTTATGATGAGATGATAGCTCTGACATGTTTTAAAGATACTGTTGTTTCCTATGGAATACATTTCCCTCAGGTGAAACAGATATTGAGTAACTGGGCCACCCAAAATAGAGTTATTCCCAAGACTCGAAAGGTCTGGTAACAGCTGTACCAGCGGCTAGTCAGCAGAAACAATGGTTAATGTGATGGAAGTAGGAAGCCATGAATACTGAACAATGAAATAAAACAAGGGAAATGAATATTGTTAAAGATCAATTGCTTGGTGGTGGGAGGTATTCTGACCTACAAGAACAGATTTGATTTCATCACCCTTTATACAACAATGTTGCTTGGTGGCTGTAAGAGCTTGGGATAAAGTTGAGGAACCCAGAAAAATGGTCCACTTCATTTACTAAGATTGTTCAAGGCTTTGTGGAAGCCTTCACAGATTTTTTTTTTCAAATATTGGTTTCAGCTGTAAACAAAACCGTATTGAAAGACCAAAGATAAGCAGCGATTGTTATGTAGAGTAGGCGCAGTATAGCGGTAAGTTCCCTGAGGGGATAGCTACCTCCGCTGCATTCTTTCCCGCCTTCCGGTTCCGGGTGGGTACGTGACCCTGCTCACAATCTGCCTTCCCGCCTTCCCTGTTCTGGGTACGTGACTTAACTACGGCTTTGTTCAAACCACCCAATCAGAACCCTGTAACTGCTTCTCGCTTCTGTAACCGCGCCTCCTGCTCCCGAGCCCTATAAAAACCCGTCACCCTAACCGAGAGGCGCGCAAGTCCTCCGATAGGCTTGGTCGCCCCGGGTACCCGTGTATCAAAATAAACCTCTTGCGGCTTGCATCCGAAGGCTGGTCTCGCTGTTCCTTGGGAAGCGGGGTCTCCCCATCTAGATAGGCTCCAGGGAGTCTTTCATTTGGAGGTCCCACCGAGATCTGAGACCCCCGCCCAGGGACCATCGACCCAGCGTCGGGAGGTAAGACCTGCCGGCTTTTTGTTCTGTGAGTCTTGTGTATCGTTGTGTTAAACGGTCTGTCTTTGTGTGAGTTCGTTTCCAGGGGGTTCGAGTCCCCCTGTGGTCTGGACTTGGCCAGGTCATCTGTATCAGACGGAAACTAGAAGGAGCCGACGGGCTCGTACTTCTATTCCGTGCCTCCTGGGAGACGTCTCAGGAGTGCCTGGTAAGGGTAACCCTTCTTGGGTTCCCTTCTGTCTGGAAACACGAGCCGAGTGGGACTCTTTGGGGCGACGCCCCTGAGAGAAGGCTACGTGCTTCATCTGGGAGACGGAGGAACCGGACCTCCGACACGGTCTCCATCTGAATGTTTGTGTTCGCTTTGGCGCCGATCTCGTACCGCGCGGTTTGTGTTGTCTGCTGTCTGCTTGATTTTTGTCATAAGTGTAGTGAGTGTTGTTTGTCTGTCTACCTTTTGTTTTCTGTTCTGAAAGGCCTCACGAAATTTGTTTAAAATGTGTGCCTATGCGCCTTATTAGATCCATAAGCGCATATTGTATAGGCTGCCACGTGGTCTAAAGTGTCTCAGTGTCTCGCCGCCATCTTGACTTCACCATGTTATTTTATAATGTAACCGCCATCTTGGTATGGAAAAAAGAAAAAAAAAAAAACTTGGTCAAATAATTCTCATTTCCTTCTAGGTTAAAAGGATAGCTTATTTTAAATTGGTATTGGTTTTAAAAATTGCTTGCACTGGTAAATTCTGGTTTTAAAATCTGGTTTTAATTTTAAAGATTATGTTTATGCCTTGTGACTTCTACAAAAGGGGTACTTTGTTTTAATATCGCAAAAACGGGTTTTAAAAATTGTTTAAAGTTTATCAGACATTTGGGTATGACTATGACTGAGAAAATTGCAGTTTTTGAAATGTATCTTATGGAGAGCTGTTTGTTTGATAAGCTGCTTTGTTTAGAAAAAACATGTTTACACCCTCTTTATCTTGAGACAAAGAAAAGGGGAAGTTTCACCAAGTTCCTTAAAGCTTGTTCTAAGTTCCTTAGAGTTTGGTTGTTACCTTTATGTTATCAGATGCAGGAAAATTATCTTAAAAAAAAAATTTTGGCAGTTTCAGAACTCCTCTTTATAGTAATGTAACTTGCTTTTGCTTTGCCTATAAAAAGCAAATCGTACGTAGACTCTGGGCTTCAGCAGGATCATGTCAGAATGGAAAGGATTTTAGTGAGAGTTTTTATGTCGTCTGAAAAGCAAGAAAGAGAGCGAGAGCAAAAAAGTAAGCATGTCTGGTTAAGCCAGAAAAGAAAAGCTAGAAATCTGAATGTATATAGCATGTCGCAGAAGGTTAGTGGATGTGTTATAAAAAAAGCCAGAGAGTTAATATGATTTAAAGAAAAACTGTATTTTAAAATGTTATACTTCATTTAAAAGGCTGGTGATTCCTCATTACAAAATGTTTTTTTATGCTCTTTTAAGGAAAAAATTCTAGCTGATAGGTTTGGTATGGCTAAAATAATTACAGTTTAAAATTGTTCTGTTATGCAGTTGGTTCTAAAGCTTGTTCGATTACTGGGAACTTTTAGTTGTGGGGGATTATGGAAGCTCCGAAGTGTTTGCTGTATCATCAGCACCTAATGGCCATGTTTGGTATTGTCAGTCACAGCCTGTGCTAATGCTAGAACATGGCCAGCCGCCATGATGGTTCAGCAACGGAGAGCTCGTAAAGCTGTAGTTTGGCTGCCATATTTGTTTAAGACTTCCAGCTGAGTTCAGTTACACGTGGCCAGCCGCCCTGATGGTTCAGCAATAGAGAGCGTGTGAAGCTGTAGTTTGGCTGCCATGTTTGTTTAGGGATTCCAGCTCAGTTCGGTTACACGTGGCCAGCCGCCATGCTGGTCCGGAGATAGGTTTAGTCATTAGTGCTAAATGCAAAGCTTTTTAATGTTCAATTTTAATGCAAGTGGTAGGAGCAGCAAGATTAGCTAGCCTCTCTATAAACTGTATCCGATTAAAAGGTTTGCTTTGATTTTAGTTCAGAAAGAACAGATTTAAAGTCATGCTAAATACTGCAGTTGAGCCTTACCTAGTCTCTTGTCTATTTGTCTTAAAATATATACTTCTAGGACATGCATCTCGAAAATATGCTAGAATCAGAGATCATAGCATTCTGTTTTATAGGACACAGTTTAGAGCAGATGATAAAAACAGAGTAACTCGGATATGCTGGCCCTCAAGCTTGTCAGAAATCTGAATTAGGCATTTTAACGTGTAAGCTTATTGTGACAGGAAGTCCCGCAATCCTGGCAGTAGGTCCCCCAAGGTCTCCGAGAAGATTTGGGCACAACGACAGATGAATGCTACTCTGGATTGTGGTATGCTAACCACTGGGCAATATTGCCTCAACTGGCCCACTGCTAAGGCCCAGCCAAAACTGTGGACACCTGGAGTCAATGTTTCACGTTGCTAAGGGCGAGGTGAGGCCATTCTCTCGTTTCTTTCTCCACAGAAACAGTCTCTCATCTTATGTGCCTGGCAGAACTGCGTCTGTTCAGGATGCTGAAACACAGGAGCCAGGGACACTGCCTAGGTAATGGGCTAACTAGTCATCCCTGTCATTTTGATTGGCACATGGATTGGAATTTATTTAGCTTATAATTTATCCTTCTCAGGTCTCTGAACACCTTGACGGCTATGCTAAGCTTACGGTAGCTTTGCAGCTAGAGAAAAGACAATTAGATCAACTGTTAGCTCATTGATCAGCTCATTAGCTAGAACCACAGAGTACTAGATACCTTATTTAGAAAAAAAGACAGGTTTGCCTTGCTCACAGGACTCATGTCTTAAGATAAATAAGTGGAGCTTATATAGGGTCTGAGAATACAGGAGTTTAGGTTGTATTATTTAGTTTAAAAAAAATGTTTCAGGGTTGATAAATACAAAAGATTGGAGAGTCTAAGTAGTTTTTTTTAGGTATATAATTATAAGTTATAAAGAGAAATATTTTAAAGCAGATTAAAAATGGGAAATATTTTAAATTTCTCTCCCCTTTGCTACTGTTGTGCTTTTAAAAGTTCAGAGTGTTGACATTGATCAATAGAGTTCTGATAAGTTGATGGAGCAATAACTGCTTATTATTCAGTCACCAGGTTAAGATTTTAATTTCCTTTGTTGGCTTCTAAAGATAGACTAAAGGTGCTTCTCGTTATTTTAAAAACATCTGTTTAATGTGTGTATCTGACCCAAAAGTCATAGCTTTTAGTATGGTATTATTAATATCTGCCATTTCTGGGGTAGATTTTGACACAGAAATATCCTAAACCTATTCCTTCTAGTTGCTTTGTTAAGGAAAGTCCAAGCATCCAGGGTTTAGCACTAAAAGCCAGTAATGTATTTCTGCCTAACTTTCCAGTGTAAACATAAAGTAAAAGTGAAAACTAAAAGTATATGCTGAGTGTATAAAAATGGCCAAGCTTCATTCGTGACTAATTACAAACAGCTATGCCCACAGGGAAAAAAAAATGTTACTGTGGACACACTTAGGTTGTGTATAAAGGTTATAAAACAAACAGCTAACTGATACTCATTCAGTGGGATGCAGTTTTACCTGTTCCTCTCAAAATGTTTGATTTGCTGATATGTTACTTTTCTGAGTATTTAAAATTATGTATATTTCCTTTTGTGTACTAAAATTTCATATGAGTTTCAGGGATGTGACCTGGATCTGGCATAGCTCAAAAGGATCGCAGATGAGATTTTCCCTGATCTTTCCCATTTAATAGATAAATTTTAACTCCTGTCTCCAGTCTGAATTTGTCTCAGCAGATCTTCACCTGTTTAACTCTGTCTGGGATCAGCTGTGGACTGCAAGCTGAGATCTGGACTTCCTGGAAACTGACATGATTGCTCCCTGCCTCTTCGGGTGGATCAACGAACCAGATGCTTGGGACTTCCCCATTGCCCAGCCTTTGACTGGCATTTCAGCCTTCCTAGCCCCTGATGCCTACGGTCCAATGGTCAGCTCGAAGAAGCTCCAGAAGACGGATCTACGCCCAAATCCCCCCTAGCAGGCTGAAATGCTAAGTCAAAAGGGGCTCCCTGGCATTAGCTATTGTCTTGGACATCTGCTTAGCTGAAATGGACACTAATATTGCAGCAACTGGGCTAAAAGCCTCGAGAGATCCTGTAATCTCCTTGGCTTACTACCCCTATATCCACCCTGAAGGGACCCCAGATCCCATTATAAAAAAATAATCTATAAGATACAAGGGGTCATATCTGGAAGACCCAAGATTGGGTCTTCAAATGATCATAGGAAAGGGGGAAATGAAAGACCAAAGATAAGCAGCGATTGTTATGTAGAGTAGGCGCAGTATAGCGGTAAGTTCCCTGAGGGGATAGCTACCTCCGCTGCATTCTTTCCCGCCTTCCGGTTCCGGGTGGGTACGTGACCCTGCTCACAATCTGCCTTCCCGCCTTCCCTGTTCTGGGTACGTGACTTAACTACGGCTTTGTTCAAACCACCCAATCAGAACCCTGTAACTGCTTCTCGCTTCTGTAACCGCGCCTCCTGCTCCCGAGCCCTATAAAAACCCGTCACCCTAACCGAGAGGCGCGCAAGTCCTCCGATAGGCTTGGTCGCCCCGGGTACCCGTGTATCAAAATAAACCTCTTGCGGCTTGCATCCGAAGGCTGGTCTCGCTGTTCCTTGGGAAGCGGGGTCTCCCCATCTAGATAGGCTCCAGGGAGTCTTTCAGTATCAGACCCTAATGTGAAACAGCTGTTAATAAAGACCTTTGCATTTGAGAATGCGAATACTGAATGTAAAACAGTTATTAGGCCATTAAAGGAATCAACAGCACCAATGGACAAGTGGATAAAAGACACGACTAACATTGACTCTTAAAATCATCATGTCACTATCATAGGACAAGCTATAGTTAGAACTTGGTCAGCCGGGAGATAACAAGCAGACAGAAAAAGCTCCATCCAAGTATTGCTGATCTATGCACACCACTGAAGGCAGGATGCTCTTGATTTGGCCACAGATAAACCTCTTACCCTATCTCCAGAAATGCAAAGTTACAAAATAACCACTGGTATTTATCATCCTTTGCCTTCAGCAACAGTAGTGATGATCTGCGGAAGAAATGTATTAACTTTCCAAGGATTCATTGTGAATCCAGCTATTATAGATGGGGAGTTCAAAGGAAAAATTAAAATTATGCCATATGTAAAAAGTGAGATGCAAATTAATGCAAAAGATAGAATTTAACAGATGCTACTGTTTTCCTATATTAACTACAAAGTAGAAAGAACAGAGGAATGGGGGAATACTGGAAAATATGTGTTCTGGCAGACAATGATTGATAATCAGAGACCAAAATTAAAATTGCAAGTTAATGATGTTGAAATGAATGTTTTGGTGGCTACAGAAACTTGATATGATTATCATTTCCCCCAAATCCTGGAGTTCAGAGAGGCTACTTCAAAAGTTTATAGAAATTGTAAATTATCTCAAAAAAAAGTATGCAATAGATTACATCTGTGAGACCAGAAGGGCAAACAGGGAAATTGAGGCCTTATGTGGCTGACATACCCAAAAATTTATGGGGAAAAATTATGGCAATGAGGGACTTTGCAATCTCAGAGACAGCTCATGATAAAATTATGGGGGAATGGTAGATGCTCCTGGGGAAGGTATTGATATGTGTCATCAAAACAAAAAGTCACAGTCTTTTCCCATTGTCCAAACACAGGACATCATAGGGATTGAGCTTCTAAATTTATAAGAGAGGACACTGGTAAAATACCACTGGCCTTTAAAATGGTTGACTGACAAGCCCTTTCCTGTAGAAAAATCACAGACACTTGAGCAGCTGGTACAAGAGCAGCTAGAGGCCCAACATATAGAAGAGTCTACCAGATCATGGAATTCCCCTGTGTTTGTTAAAAAAAGAAGAAGAAGAAGAAGAAGAAGAAGAAGAAGAAGAAGAAGAAGAAGAAGCAGCAGCGAAATAAGGAAAATGGAGGCTAGTAACAGATTTGAGAGTGTTGAGTAGAGTAATTCAACCAGTGTGTCCTTTACAGCCAAGAATTCTTTTACCTTCTTTATTACCCAAGTCATGACTTATGATAGTAATTGATTTAAAAGATTGCTTTGTCACAGTTTCTTTGCATGAGCATGATTGGGAAAGGTTTGCTTTTTCAGTACCTACTTGTAACAATAGTGGTCCAGTAAAGAGATATCTTTGGAAAGTTTTTCCACAGGGTATGTTTAATACTCCAACTTTGTGTCAATATTTTGCATAACTATCATTAGAAATAATTTATAGGCAATTTATTCAATCTACTGTTTATCATTACATGAATACTATTTTTTTTTTGCTGATTCTGAAGTAGATACTTTAGAAAAAAATGTTAAAAAAACCACAAAGAATTATGAATGCCATGCCAGGGGTTACAGATTGCTCCTTAAAAAAAATAATACAAAGAGGAGACTCTATTAACTATTTGGATTGTAAAATATGTCAACAAAAAATTTCAAACACAAAAGGTACAGATCCCCTGAAAACCATTGCAAACTTTTAATGATTTTAAAAAATTAATGGGAATATTAATTAGGTATGGGTTATAATTGGATTAACTACGCATAAGTTAACTATATTTCTTTCAAATGCTCCAAGGAGACTCAGACTTAAACAGTCCAAGATGGTTAATAGCTGAAGGAGAGAGGGAGAGTTAACTCGGGTAGAGACTGCCAGATACATATTTGGATAGAAATAATCCTAATAGATTCAATTGTATTTTGGTTACATTGCCTAAACTCATTCTCCTACTTTGCTCATGATGCAAAAGGAAAATAGTGTTATGAAATGAATTACTTAGCACATAAATTAAAAAATTAATGACTTACAAAGAAAAAGTTTCTAAATTAATCATAAGAGGTAGAGCAAGACTACATTGTCAGAAACAGACACAGCCAAAATAGTAGTGCCTCTTACTAATGTTGAAATTATGTCCTTATGGGTAAACAATGAGATTGTCAAAGATTTTTTAGTAACTAATTGGGAGAAGTTAGTAAAAAATATCATAAAAACAAGTGTCTGCAGCTTATAAAAAGAGCTAATTGGGTTGCCCCACATACTGTAAAAGGAATTCCAATTCCTGAGTCACCTACCTTCCATACTGATACAAGTAAGTGTGGAATAGCAGGCTATAACTCAGACAAAATATGCAAAGTAATCCAAAGTTCATATACTTCAGTTTGAAAATCAGAGCTGTAAGCAATCCTTACAGAGAATCCTTATTAGATTCTCCCGAATCTCTTAATATAATCAACCTCAATATACAAGAAAGAGTTGTTTTGCATATAGGAACTGCTGAATTTATCCTTGAAAATTCAGAATTAATGTTGTTATTTATGCAACTGCAACAAGCAATCAGAAATAGAAGCTAGACAGTGTATATTACTCTTTTTCAGTCTCATACAGGTTTGCCAATTCCACTGGCTCAAGAAATGAGCTGGTTGACAATTTATTAATAAGAAATGTGTTGGAAGACTCAGTATTTCATGAAAAATACCATGTTAACAGTGAATGTTCACAGTTAAGCATTAGGTAGAGCTCAGGGAGTCCTGTGGAAGAGTTGGCAGAAGCAGAGAAAGACTCAGAAGGGACAAAAACACCACAAGAAGACCAATAGAGTTAACTAACCTATAGCGGCTTACAGAGATGGAAGCACCAACCAAAGAGGCCTGGACCTTACACATAGGTAACCAATGGGCAGCTTGAACTTCATGTGGGTTCCCTAATAAATTGAATGGGTGCTGTCTATGACATGGACCCTGTTGGCCGATTTTTTATTATTTTCTCCTAACAGGGCTGCCTTGCCTGGCCTCAGTGGATGAAGATGAGCTCAGTCCTGATGTGACTTGATGTGCTGGGATGGGTTGGTGGGAGGGGAGGCTCCTCTTTTCTGAGGAGAAGAGGAAAGGGGACAGAGGGGAGAAGGCGGGAGGGTGAGACCTGGAGGAGACGATGGAGGGGGCTATGATTAGGATATAAAGTGAATATATAACTTAAAAATAACTTTTAAAAACCAGTAAAGGTTTAAAGAAAAAAAATTTTCTGTCACTTGGCAACAGGCCAAGGAAATTATAGGAAAATGTCCTACTTAGGAGTATAACCAAACTCCATTACTTGCCAGAAATAACCCTCTGGGTACCAAAAGAAATAAAATCTGTCAGATAGATGTGTTTTATTTTGCAGAATTTGGAAAACTAAAGTTTGTACACCATACCATTGATTTATTTTTGGGGTTTCAGTGGGCAACTGCTTTGAGTTCTGAAAAGGTGATTCTTTAATTACACATTTATTGGAAATAATGACAATTATGGTGATACTTACACAAATTAAGACTGATAATGGCCCTGCATATGTCTCTAGTAGGAGTAAACAGCTCTTTGCATGCTATAATACAAAGCATATTACGGGTATACCAAACAATCCCACAAGGACAAGCAGTTGTAGAAAGATTAAACTGTATTTTAGAAGAAATGGTTATAAAGCAAAAAGAAACAATAAAGATCCCCAGGGACAGCCTAAATAGTGCTTTGTTAACTTTAAATTTTGTTACTGTTAATGAAAAAAACTAAAAATAAACAACTGTGCAATTAAAACAGTCTATATCCTATAAGGATCTGCTAACATAGGAATGGAAACCTCTAACAGTTTTGTACTGGGCGTGAGGTTTTGATTGTTTCTACAGGGAATGAAAAGATATTGATGAGAACTGAGGCGCAAAGATCTCCTTAAAACCTTGACCTCCTCTTTGCCTATCTGGATAGGGATTGAACATTTTAGCCAGAGTCCTCCCTCTTGATTAGTTTCTGTAGGTGTACAGATTTTAGTAAGTTTATCCTATATTATATGTCTATATGAGTGAGTATATACCATGTGTGTCTTTCTGCTTCTGGGATAGTTCACTTACAACATCAGAAAAAGGAGAAAACAGGGAACAAGTTAGGAGCCTGCCACAAAGGGCCTCTGAAAGACTGCTCTGCAGACTATCAAAGCAGAGACTTATGTTGAGACTTATGGCCAACCTTTGATCAGAGTGCAGGGAATCTTATGAAAGAAGTGGGAAATAGTAAGATCTGGAGAGGACAGGAGCTCCACAAGGAGAGCAACAGAACCAACCCTGAGACTGATACTCCAACCAAGTAGCATGCATGGAGATAACCTAGAACCCCTGCACAGATGTAGCCCATGGCAGTTCAGTCTCCAAATGGATTCCATAGTAATGGGAACAGGGACTGCTTCTGACATAATCTGATTGGCCTGCTCTTTGATCACCTCCCCCTGAGGGGGGAAGCAGCCTTACCAGGCCACAGAGGAAGACAATGCAGCCACTCCTGATGAGACCTAACAGACTAGGATCTGAAGGAAGGAAAAGAAACCCTCCCCTACCAGTGGACTTGGGGAGGAGCATGCATGGACAAGGGAGAGGAAGGGAGGGATTGGGAGGTGAGGAGGGAGGGAACTAGAGGGGGGAATACAAAGTAAATAAAGTGTAATTAATAAAAAAATTAAAAAATAAGTAAAATAAAATAAATTATTTAGAATTAAAACAAAACAAAACCAAAAAACCTTGACCTCTGGTCTGAAAGGCATTTAGTTTAAAATGTTTCTGTCAATCGCTTACAATAGAAGGGGGATTTTAGTGAAAATTTTGGTTTCTTTTAAAACCCAGTTGTTACATGAATATGTTTTTGTCTTAATCCCAAATTTGGAATATGGGGCTGCTTCAGATTGTCCACAGCCGTTAACTATGATTTGTCGTGTGCTCTTGGAGAGTCATTTTTTTTTTTTTTTTTTGCCAGCTGCAAAGAGTGTAAGTTTTGCATTCTGGGGACTCTTGAGAGGGTTGTAAATGTGGAATCTCTGAGAGAGCCTGTGGTAGCGGCCGCTGCCGTGCTGCTGCCTCTACTGCTGCTGGTCTCTGCTGATTCCGGTCCACACTGCTGCTTTTGCTGTGGCTGTTTCTTGGCTTGCTGGTTGCTGGTTAGAGATATCCTGAAGATGAAGGAACTTGATACCCCTAATCATCAAGAAGTAGTCTACAGAGAGCTATGTCTCCTTTCCCTTCTAACCTTTCTTGCCTACCTAGTGTTGGGTGATTGGAAGGGATTTGTGTGAAGTATGGTAGATGTGAGAACCCAATAAAGTAGCCAAAAATCATGGCTACAAGCTGGACTTGGGGCCATCACATTTTAAATGATAGCAAGGCCCCGACAACAGCAGGATTTAATGAAGTTCAGCTTGTGGAGTGCATAGTCAGTTATTATTTTTGTGATAATGTGAGACCCAGGACAAAGTTGCTGTGAATATAACAACGTGTGGCCATTTGGCAATCTGTGTTACCTGTCTACATAAAGTACAATTAAAGTATTTTTTTTGATGAAACAACAACAAAAGAACCAGAATATAAGAATGACATTACTGAAGTATGGTCACTCACACCATCTAGAAAAACTTCATGGAAGGAATGCTTCTAGATTGAAACACATACCTAAATCTGAAATCTGCCATTTATATGCTGTGGAAAAGGTAATAGTTTTAATTTCTCATTTTAAACATTTGGGCTAACCTGTGGTATTACAATGACATTAAACAAGATGTCACAAAAAGAAAATGCTAACCCTTTCACTTTCAGATGTTTGGGGTATAGTATCTCATTTTCCCTTCATTCCTTTCTTCAGGCTAGAGAAAAGGGAATTATAGGAACAAAGTGATGGACACCCCTCACCTGGGAATCTGGTTGAAGCCTTTTGTCTTCAGAAAACCAAGAATTTCAGCATATTTGCTGCTCAGGGCCTCTCATCCTTCCCAGTTGTGAAACTGGCATTTTCTCTTGCTCTTTCTGTCTGTCTCTCTTCTTTCTTCCTACCTTTTTTGCTTTCTGAGGCAGGGTCTCAAATTCACAGAGTTCTGTGTGTCTCTGCCTCCTGAGTGCTGGGTTTAAAGGTGGGTACCACAAAGCACATTTTCAGGGAAAGGGCATGTACTTTAATGCCCCTGTGAAACGAGTGGCTTCTGGTTCTATTTTATCCAATTGTAAACTCTATCCACAAGATTCACAGAGCTATCCTATGACGTATCTTACCAAAAGGGAGAATGAAAGTTTTCTAGTAAGTTTTAAACTATAATTTAAGACCCACCAACTGGTATGCATGGCTAACACAACACAATTACCTGAGACATGTCCTTGAGAAGTTGTGCATGTCTTACTTTCCATGAGTCTCTTTTAGAGAAGTCGATGCCTACCCTCTAGAGTACGTCTTCCTTCATTTCCTCACTTCCTCATTTTATCTTAAGCCTCATCTTCAGGCCTATATTAACAAAATAAATTTATTTAACAAAATATCCAACTCTTCTTTGAAGAGCCTAGGCCTGGAATTCTTTTCTCAGTCAAAGTAGAAAATCTTGCTTTGATCAAAGTCTGAAAGAGAATAGATAACCCCAGCTAAGTCAGGCAGGTTTCTCTGTCCTCACCACTGTCACTGTTACCCAACCGGAAATACAGAAGCCACAAAAATTCAAAAAAGTAAGAGAAAACATGAGACTAGCAATGGACAAGGATGAAAAAAAGAAAGGAAGTGGTAAAAATTAAAACCCTGAACAGGTGGAATGGTTTATCATTTGCTAAATGATAAACCTTGGGAAGGGGAAAATCCAAGGAATAACAATTTTTAGTATTTGGAGAGCTGTGTACCCATTTGTCTATCTAAAGAAGGCACTGCACCCTTTTATTTTTTAAACCAGGACTGTGTGCATGTGGAGACACACACACACACACAACTTTATGCATATCATTTTGTAGCCTCTGGTTTCTGATATCTTTCTCAAATATGTTCTATCCAGGAGCCCAGATTAAAATTTCTGCTCTAGAATTTTAAGTGGAGGAAGAGAGAGTTGACAATGCACGATTTGGTAAAATTTTGTTAACTCCTTTGTGAAACAAGGCAGCTTACTCAACAGTAAGCTATTGGCAGTTGACGACTACTAGGAAGGGGGATCACTTTTCTAGAGTGCTGTGACCCATGGCAGATTGCCCATGCTCTAGTAAACAACCGTGCACTTCTATGTGTATGAGTAGTGCTAACTGCATTCAGTGACTTACAAAGAAGAAATGAAGGAGGAATTTGGGAGGGAAATGTAGTGGTGGTGGAGTATAGGAGGAGTTTAAGGGATTAGTAAAAGGTGGATATTATCAGAATACATCGTATATATAAAATTTTTGTTTTTATTTATTTATCTATTTTATTATTTATTGTAATTTATTCACCTTGTATCCCAGCTGAAGCCCCTTCCCTCATTTCTTCCAGCCCCATCCTCTCTCCCTTTTCTCCTACTATGACCCTCCCCTAGTCCGCTGATAGGGGAGGACTTCCTTCCCTACTATCTGAACCTAGCCTATCAAGACTGGCTGCATTGTCTTCCTCTACAGAGGCTACAGCCTGGCAAGGCTGCTCCCCTTAGGGAGAGGTGATCAAAGAGCCAGCCACTGAGTTCATGTCAAACACAGTTGCTGTTCCCCTTATTAGAGAATACACATTGAGACTGAGCTGTCTATGGGTTACAACTAGCAGGGATTTAGGTCCTTTCCATGCATGGCCCTTGGTTGGAGCATCAGTCTCTGCACGCCCCTCTGGGCCCAGGTCTTTTGACTGTTTGTCTCCTTGTGGAGCTCCTGTCCTCTGCAGGTCTTCCTATCTCCCCCTTCTTCCATAAGATTCCCTGCACTCTGCCCAAAGTTTGGCTATGAGTCTCAGCATCTGCTTTGATAACCCTCTGGGTAGAGTCTTTCAGAGCCCTCTATGGTAATATTGTTTAAAGGAAATGGAAACAAGTGTATAGGTAGAAAGAAGGCATTCATTACACGTCAATGAGGCTGCATTTCGTATCTACCAGGAGTACTAAGAGTGAAACAAGCAACACAGGTGAACAACAGATCCTGGTATACCGGATCTTGATACACTGTGGGAGAGGCAGGACACAACAATGACGTAGGAGCAGCGTCTGCGTCTGCATGCATCACTTTTAGGATGGGGCCCTCTGCTCTTGGGAGCAGTGAGAGACTGAGTAGATGGGATTTGATTCTCCTTCAAGACTCTCCCAAGCCGTGCTCTAAGGGAGCATAACCTCATCTTAGCTTGACAAAGAATTGATTGGAGAAGTGACTTCTTTCTGCTATACTTTGGTCATCCATGCTAACTACAGAAAGTTGGGAAGATGTCTCTGGCCTGAGAGTAAATGTCACTTGACCTACTTTTTGTTTTTAGTTGAAACAAAAGAGGAAAAGTTGCCACAGTGAAACCTCCACATCCTGGACTGGACAAGTTGTGTATTTTCAGACCTGGAACCTGGCACTAGAACCATCTGCTGACTTTAGTTGATTAGAATAGTTACTAACTTAACAGATCTCAGCTTTCTTGTTAAAAATATAAGTAAACCAGACACCAAATACCTTTGTTTACCTACATGCCTTAATTTGAACAAGAGTGAAACATCAAGTTTCTGTAGCAGTTGACTTCTTTAGTAAAATGGTAGCTTATGTTAGGACATGCACAGACTATGCTGTCATTCCCTACCCACACTTTTATACATGTGTGGGATTACATTTGAGCAAGCAACACACCACAAGAGAACAGACCTACTTTTTTGATACTGTATCTCTTTTATGTCTAGCCAACTGTTCCATCTATTTTGAGAAACATCTTGTTTTTTGAAAAGGGTTGCTTCTAATTGCTACAACTAACAGAGCAGAAGCAGTAGCCGCAATCATAAAGGGAAAGAAAAAAAAAAAAGCCCTGGTAGCTGGAAGGGAGGTCACACCCACAAATCTGAAGACTGGCTTTGGGCTAAATAAAACTTCACAGAACAGCTTGGCCAAAATGAGCATGCATGTTCTATAGTGGGACATCACTGTGCAGAAGACAGTATTTAGCCAATTTTGATTCTGTTTTTATACCAGAGAAGTTCATTTTTCTAAAGGAAATGGATGCCCTAGAACAGTCTGCTTGCTTCTTCTCATGTCCTTCTTCTAAAGAATGTTGGAAGGAAACAAGCATATACAAAAAAAGCATAGAATATAAACGTATAAAACATACGGTCATATGATAAAAACAAAGATTTACAATAACTTTGTTGTTGCTAAAACAGAGTAGCGGGAGGGCAGAGAAGACATTCCTGAAATAAGCGGGCAGTATATCTCAAAGACTGAATGATTCCTAGAAAAATCTCATAATTTTCAATGATTCAACATGTGTATACAGTTGCATACTTGCTATGGACACAGTATTTTGCCCAAACAGCTACATGCAACTCTGAAAAGAACATTAAAAAAAAATTCTCCCTAGGGTTCCTACATTACTAGACTTAGCCATACTGTATACATGTATACAATCTGTACAAGAGGGGTCCACTTTACACAACTAATGTATCCCTAGAAGTTGGTTAATATTAATATCTAGTAAATGCTCATATATTTTAAATTTGGGATAAAATATGGTACGTAAAATTATGGATCTCTTTGGTTTTATAAAAACTTCAAGAATATGAAAAACAATCCAGTAAAATGTAAGCAATTTAAATGAGATTTACATGTGTTCTTAAATATGTGTCTACAGAGAGGGAAAGGAAGAAATTAGCAAATAATCAAACCTATAATTCAAGATGTACTCTACTTAAGACTGAGCCCTGCTGTAATAACAGTAAACTGGAAGCAAGAAAAAGGCAGGGTATGTGTTTTGCTTCGTTCCTCCATGCGTGGGTAAGGTTTCATCAGCCACTGCTAGAGTTCTGGACTATGCTTGGATGGTGCCTTTTTCATGCCATGGATACACAGCAACCCTCGAAAAGAAGCCCAGTTGCCATCCAGTTTTTGATTCATTACTTTATTAATGACTGCTGTTTAGGAATTATTTTTTTTTCAATCTTATTTTTTATTTTCTAGAATTTATTTACTTTATATCCCAATGGTAGACTCCTCCCTCACCTCCTCCCGGGCACACCATCCCTTCCTCTTTTCCCCTATCTCCCTGCCCTAGACCACAGAAAAGGGGGGAAGTCCTTCTCCCTTACCATCTGACCCTAGCCTATCAAATTTCATCAGGACTGGCTGGTTCCTCTTCCTCTATGGCCTGGCAAAACTGCCTTGCTGGGCACAAGTGATCAAAGAGAGGGTAACAGAGACCCTGTCAGAAATAACTCCTGCTCCCCTTATTGGGGAACCCACATGACGACTGCATCTGAACAGATCTATAGAGTACATCTGAACAGGGATTCTAGGTTCTCTCCATGCACAGCCCTTGGATGGTGCATCAGTTTTTGCAGGGCCCCCTGTGCCCAGGATTTTTTGCTTTGATAGTCTCCCTGTGGAGATCCTGTGCCCTTTGGGCCCTTCTATGGCCCCACTCTTCCATAAGACTCCTTGTCCTCTGCCCAAAGTTTGCCAATGAGTCTTAGCATCTAATTTGATCCCCTCCTGGGTGGAGTCTTTCAGAGGACATCTATGGTAGGCTCCTATCCTGTTCCTTTTCTTTAATCATTTCTAGTGTCTACTCTATTTGCCCTCGTGGATGAGAATTAAGCATCCTCCCTAGGGTCTTCTTTGTTATTAAGTTTCTTTAGGTCTGTGCTATGTTCATAGCAGCTTTATTTGTAATAGCCAGAATCTGTAAACAACCTAGATGTCCCTTAACTGAAGAATGGATAAAGAAATTGTGGTACATTTACACAATGGAATACTACTTAGCTATTAAAAACAAGGAAATATGAAATTTGCAGACAAATAGATAGAAATAGAAAAGAGAAAATATCATCCTGAATCAGGTAACCCAGAACCAGAAAGACATGCATGGAGTATCTTCACTTATGAGTGGATATTTGTTTAGGAATTGTTATCCATACTTTAAAGATAAGGAAACTAAGGCTCAGAGATTTTAAGTAATGTGTTCAAAGTGCCGATGGTGGGATTGTCAGCCGAATCTGTGTGCTGCTTCACCTAGCAAACATCTTTAAGAAGAAACGCAGAGAAGGGAAGGCAGACAAAGAGACAGTCATATTTAGGAAAGTTGGCACTGTGTGCACCTGAAATAGTATCATTGGGGAGAATCTGCAGGTCACACCAACACTGGCAGGGGGATTAGTGAGTGCACCTTTTAATTACAAGATGGTCTTCTTGTAATTAAGGGCTGAAGGGCTGCACGGGGCACTGTATCCCCACCAATGAAGGTGAGACCTCCTCAGTCCGGACCACTCTGCAGGCAACTAGACATGGGTTCTCAGTGGGGAAACCAGCTATGGGAGGGTCCCGAATGGTGCATCAGCTGTGTTCCTAGTAGGCACCCTCTGAAATAAGTGCTTTGATGAATCCTCACATGGCAGTATTTCTTCACATTTCACAGTAATTAACTTTTGGGTTTTTGGATGGGTCTCAAAAGGTTATTAGTTTTATCTTTTTTAAGTCTGAGGTGCAAACCTATAACTTTCTGGGGCTGGAGAGATGGCTCAGCAGTTCAAAGCACTGGCTGCTCTTGCAAATGATCCAGGTTCAATTCCCACAAAGAGACTGAGCTGTTTATGGCTTACATCTGAGCAGTGGGTCTATGTCCTCTCTATACATGGTCTTTGGTTGATGCTTCAGTCCCTGCAGTCGCCCGGACCCAGAGTTTTTGGCTTTGTTGGTCTCCTGTCTCCTCTGTGTCATTCTATATAAAGAACATTTTCTCAATACTAAACAATCATGATTCCTATAAGAGAATCCTAAAGCCAGATACTTAGGTTCAATCGTTCAAAATTTATTCCAAGTTTCCTTCATGGTCATCATGTGCTAACCAGAGTTTTGTGACCATACTATTCAATTATGAAATAAATAGGCATTGGATAAGGTAAGGTCAGATGATGACAATGAAAACTCTTCAGATAGGGGAAGATCACAGTGTGGAGGCATTAAAAGAAGGCTATAGTGATGTACCAACCATGTGTGAGGTAATTTGTGCAGCAGTGACAGAACTCTGATTCCCAGGGAAGGTTGATATTTGAAAAGTTAACATAGTTTTTCATTGACTGAAGGCTCACTAGCAGCTCTTGTTCAGATAAAGATAAATGCTACTGCATGTTGGAGTGACTGACACTTCTATTTCCATGGTCAAACAATCATTAAGACCAGGCGGAGAATATGTGCTTTTAGAATCATTAAGAAAAATTGAACACTTGTTCTACTGTTCCTGCATTTTCTAGTTCTCTGTGGACTACTGATAATTTGAGCTATACTACTCCTCAGTATATACCCAAAAGATGCCCCACCATATCACAAGAACACTTGCTCAACTATATTCATAGCTTTATTTGTAATAGCCAGAAACTGGAAAAAACGTAAATGTCCCTCAACCGAAAAATGGATAAAGAAAATGTGTTACATTTACACAATGGGATATTACTCAGCTATTAAAAACAAAGATATCATATAACTTGCAGGCAAATGGATGGAAGTAGAAAAGACCATCTTGGGTGAAGTTAACCAGACCCAGAAAGACACACATGGTATTTACTCACTTATAAGTGGATATTAGCCATAAAGTACAGAATAACCAGGCTACAATCCACAGACCTAAAGAAGCTAAGTAATAGGGAGGGCTCAAGGGAGGATGCTTGAATCCTACTCAGAAGGGTATATAGAACAGGCAATGGAGGTGGATAGAGAAGGAATGGATAGAGAAGGAAGTAGAGGTGGAGATTAGCAGTAGGGAGAGCTGGGGAAAGAAGGCTAGGTAAAAGAATGGAAATCAGACATCTCTGGAACTTCCCAGAGACCTGGCATAGGGGGGCTCAGAAAATCTATGGGGACCACCCAGGGATATGGAGCCTAATGTCCACGTCCCATAGTTGGGTAGGACTTCCAGTGAACAGATAAAGACACCATGCCACCCACAAAACCTTCAACCCAAAATTTGTCCTTCCTACATGATGTGCTGGGATATAAATAGAACAAAGACTGAGGGAATGGCCAACTGGCCCTACTTGAGACCCATTGCATAGGAGAGAACCAATCCCTGACACTCTTAATGTTACTCTGCTATGCTTGTAGACAAGAGCCTAGCATAATTCCTCTGAGGGGCTTCACCTAGCAGTTGATGTAAACAGATTCAGAGACATATACCCAAACACTAGACAGAACTCAGGGACTCATATGGAAGAGTTGAAGGGAACAATTGAGGGAGCTAGAGGGGCCAAGGACTCCATAAGAAGACCTACAGAGTCAACTAACCTGGGCCCATGAGGGCTCATAGAGACTGAACCACCAACCAAAGAGCATGCATGGACTGGGCCTAGGAGCCCTGAACATTTGTAGCAGATGTGCAGCTTATCTTCATGTGGAACTCCTGGCAACTGGAGCAGAGGTCCTCTCCGACTCTGAGGCCTGCCTTCGGATCCCATTCCCCTAACTGGGCTGCCTTGTTTGGTCTCAGTAAGAAAAGTAGCACCTAGAATGCAGTGGCTTAATGTGTCAGGGTGGGTTGATGTCCATGGGGGACCTTCTCTGAGGAGAAGGAGAAGGGAGAATGGAGGGTGAGAGTCTGCAAGAAGAGAAGGGAAGGGAGCACTTCAATCAGGATGTAAAGTGAATAAATAAATAATTTTTAAAAAGAGAACTAAAAAAATAAAGTTCTGAACGTTGATTGGGGATGCCTTTCACTTAAGCACTGTGATGGATAACTGTGTCTCCTAAAAACACATAGAAGACAATCTTCAGCTAAGGCCCTTGATTATCTTGATTAAATTTAACTGAGGGAGCTACATTATTCCATAGATTGGGGTTCTGAACTGCATACAAGGTGGAAAACAAGGTGAGCACTAGCATCCATTCTTCTTAGCTTCCGGACTGCATAAGCTTTATGACAAGAAGCTGCCAACTGCTTCTGCCATGACTTCTCTCCCATGATGGACTGTACCCTCAGACTGTGGACCCAAATAAACCCTTACTTACTTAAGTTTCTTGTGTTAGGTTATTTTATCACACCATCAGGAAAAGTCACCAATAGTATGTGATTAATTGAAAGTTTACACCGCCAGCAAAGGTCATTATGACACACACACACACACACACACACACACACACACACACACTGCCACCACTACCAACCACTCCAACATAAACAATCCTAGTAAGAATGAGAGGCACAAGATGATCTGAAAGCACATTTGAGCAGCTACTGTGGAGTTTCCCGATTGATCCTGCAAAGAAGCATAGTGTGCCATCTGTTCCCAGCTAACTAGGGCACTTCCAGATGCTTCCCAAATCTCAACTAAAAATAGAGGAAATTGTAACAAAGATTAGGCTCATGGCTAAGTTTGCAGAATACAGACGGCGAACTGCTTGCTTCAGCCTTCTTATATAAAACATGTACAGTTAACAGTACTTTCAGAGCTTTGTCCAACACAGACACTTCTTCCTTTGGTTAATTGCTGTGGTGGCTCAATTAGTCTCTGGGATATACATCTACGATTGAGCTTAGAGTGTTATTTCTAAAGATGACTTCTCACTTAGAAATATCTTAATCTAAAGCACTTGGCACTTGATACTTGCAATGGGCCAAAAAGTCTGTATGAGTAATACAAATTGGAATAAACATAATTGAAGCCAGCCACATAACTTTATTTCATTAATGATACACTAAAGGGCCCATTATCTACTACGAATTTCCTTCTTAACTTTCTCTTTTCTAAGGATTTAGAATGACAAAAAGCAAGAGAAGAAAAAACTGTCTCCAAGGTGTGAAAAGTTTTCAGCTGCTCCCCAGCAGTCTGGAAGCCGTTTAACCTAAACGGATAGAGCTCTGTCATCTGTTGAAAAGGAGTCTTAAGTTACCCTGGGTGGCAAAACTTAAAGTTCTGGTAACATTTCTTTCAAGCGATTAGAGGGAGACACATTACAGCATTACAAGAGAAACTCCAACACACACACACACACACACACACACACACACACACACAAAACATGCAACACACTAGGTTGATACAAGAAGGGTCCATTGGGTGTTCTTTAACACAGCTCAGTGTCATGCTTTCCCTGAGACCTTTATTTCCTTCAATTTTCTATGAAATCTTTAAATCTCTTTGAGATGTCAGCCTTTCTTGTCTTTTAGTAGGGTATATTCTGATCTTTATGTCCAACAATGCACCTCAAAACATAAAAGCAACTTTCATGACTTGATGCATTATGGAATAAAACTGGGACAATTTGAAGGTCTGACAGGAAACTTTTTTTTTGTCCTTTTCTTTAAAAAAAAGTTCAATTTTTTTAATTAACTTTTAAGATAAATTACAGTTTATTCGCTTTATATCCCCTCTGTATGCCCCTCCCTCATCCCCTCCCAATCCTACCCTCCATCCCTCATCTCCTCCCCATGACCCTCTCCAAGTCCACTGATAGGGGAGGTCCTCCTCCCCTTCCATCTGACCCTAGCCTATCACACCTCATCAGGACTGGCTGCTTTTCTACCTCTGTGGCCTGGTAAGGCTGCTCCTCCCTCGAGGGGGAGGTGATCAAAGTACCAGCCACTGAGCTCATGTCAGAGACAGTCACTGTTCCCCATACTATGGAATCCACTGGAGACTGAGCTCATGGGCTACATCTGTGCAGGGGTTCTAGGAGTTCTAGGTTATCTCCATGCATGGTCCTTGGTTGGAGTATCAGTCTCAGAAAAGACCCCTGTGCCCAGAATTTTTTGATCTGTTTCTCTCCTTGTGGAGTTCCTATCACCTCCAGGTATTCCTATTTAACCCTTCTTTTATAAGATTCCTTGTATTCTGCCCGAAGTTTGGCTGAGTCTCAGCATCTCCTTTGATATCTTGCTGGGTAAAGTCTTTCGAAGGCCCTCTTTGGTAGGCTAACAGGAAACTTTTGAATGAGATACGCAGTGCAGAGGAATGGTCACCATGCAGAGAAGCACGGAAACAGGAAAGACAGAAGTAATGAATGAAGAGGTGTGTGTCAGAGCTAGATATTAGGCTACCATTTACTAGCTCAGAACCAGCATATCACACCTGCTGATAAGCATTGGATATCTATTGTAGACGGATGCTGTCTGTAGTTTCCTAGTCTGCCATTTAATCTCTTAAATGTGCTTAGCCTCCTCTATTCTAAAACAGAGATGATGACAGAAGCTCACATAACAGTCTGTTTTGAGGTTGGGTGACATAGCTCATGCAAAATGCCCAGAGGAATGCATGAGTCAGCACACACAGCGAACAACAGGCTGCAGCTTTAGAGGCGTGAAGGCTTGTTTTACTTAAAGTATGCTTCATTCTGAAAACTTGCAAAGTATCAATCCAACATTCTCATTAAGTAACAAATAACATACACAGTTGCATCACTCTTCAGAGTCAATGGCTTGTCAGTTACATTCACAATATATGGCATTTTTCTATCACACAACGATCAAGATATAAGGAAATGTTCGGTAATCAGTTTACTCAACACCCTATGATAAAAAACTGTGTGTTCTGATATTTTCATTTGAGCATTCATGATGAGATCATGCACCGCTCACCAAAGTTAAGCAAAGATAGTTTTCTTTAATCCTTTACCATGTAAGTTAATTTCTTGTAATTGTAAGAGTTAAATACTCAATTTAAGTATTAAAATTGTGGTGATTAAAAATGTTGAAACAAAACACAACCAGAGGTAGGTATGTCTTGGAGAGACAGATCAGTTATTGAATCTGGATTTGTCAAAACTGAAAATCATGACATTGATGGTATGGTCCTCTATGTCCCCATCTTTCTATCAGTCAGGATTTCGATATGCACAGTCCCCTGATGGACTCCAACTCACAGAAATTGTGACCCTTGTGGGGTTTGCACTGGTATCAATTTTCTCTTCCCTCTGCAGATAGGAACATCTCATGATGTCATTTCCATACTGCTTTCTGTTACCACACCAGGACATATGGCTTACGGCCTTTGTGTTCTTTCTGTGGATGGAAAATTTTGTGAGGTCTCTCTCTCTCCTTCCCTTGGGAGCCCTAGCCATTTTTCCAAAGGTAGAAAGTGATGTGTTAATGTTCTGTGTAGGCAGAAGTGGGTAATAGAAGAGCTTTTTGGAACCACAGATTGAACTCACACATCTTCTAGATGCTTCATTTTCCAGGAATAGAATTCTGGTTACTCTCATTGACTTTGCAAGAGATTTTATATAGGTCAGGTCTACACTGCAGAGAAATTAAAGACCTCACTACTGCTATTTTTTATTATGAAAATCTGCTTTTTCATGTAATTTCTTTGACATTATTAAGGTTATTGGAAAACCAAGGCATTCCGAGGAACCTGTTAGCCACTCCTTAGTATTTGACTTCTGTATTCTGTCACTGACACCAACTATTTGCCTTCAGATACATATTTGGCAACTCTAATGTCTTTTAAAAGGGTTTAATAGGGGTAGAGAGAAAACATTTTAGTCTTCAGTCTGGCACAGAAAAGCTGGTTTAGCTTACAGTGTAACCCAAGTGAAACACATTGTTTAATCAGAAGTCTAATCAGACTAATCAGTAGCCTTTCAAAAGCAGTGCAGAATGATGGCTCAACCTCTAGAGCACCCAGAGCCCCTCTCCCTTTGAGGCCCACACCTTTGCTCTCTTTGCTAAGCATTTATGCTTCCCTCTCTGCCCATATCCACTGTACTTGTTAACCTTTGCCTTTTGCCATTTATGTGTAATAGTCTGTGAGACAGAGTTTCTCATGGTTCAAAACCATAGAGGTTTCTGAAGTAACAATTCAAGACAAAGGGGAAAATGGAGTCCAGAATAAAGAAGACGGACATTTGGAAGAAATACAAATGAAAAACTGAGCTCCAGGAAAATGTGTTGGTGATGAAGAAAACATTTATTCACCCAAAAGCAAAAGGCTATTGATTTAAAGGGAAGAAAAGATGGCAGGTACTAGAGCAGCTCATTGCTGAGTGGCAAAGCTAGCTTGTGTGAGACCAACTTCCCCTTTGTTCAAGACCATTTCATTCCATCACAGGCTTCAAGGACTCTCCAGCCACCTGCTCCAGTAATTAACCTCTAGCACTGAACCAAGTCATGTCAAGCCTGTGACTGTCTTAATTTCCTTTTCTGATGCTGTGACTAAAATTACTTACGAGAAAAGCAACTTAAGGGAGGAAGGGTCTATTTGGCTCAGAATTGCAGGTCATAATCTATGATTATGTGCAAGGCAAGGTGGCATGAACCCGAAGTAGCTAGTGGCATTATAACCACTGTCAAGAGCAGAGAGCAATGAATTAATGAGCACATGCTGGTGATCAACTCACTGTTATTCAGTCCAGGGCTCAGCCCGTGAAATGATGAACCGACACTCAGGGTAGGTTTTCCCACTTAAATTGACATAATTAAGAAAGATCCCTTAGAGGAGTAGTTCTTAACATACGGGTCTTGACCACCAAAGGGGTCACATGCCAGATATCCTGCATGTCACGTTTACATAACAGCTCATAACAATAGCAAAATTACAGTTATAAAGTAGCAATGAAATGATATTATGGTTGAGGTCACAGCAGCATGAGGAGCTGTTTTAAAAGGCTGCAGAACTGCCTTAGAGGCATGCCTATAGCTCAACTTAGTCTAGACTATTGTTCCTTGAGACTGCTTTCTCTGATGAGTCTAAATTGTGTCAAGCTGACAATGAAAACTAACCACCACACCTTCAAAGCCAAGACCATACTTACTCCATGTGCTAAGTGTGCTGCAACACTTTTGAGACAGTTCTGGAAGTCCAAATGGTCATTTTGATGTAGTGAACCTCCAGGAACCCAATGTAAATAATTACACAAGAGATTTGGGGGCGGGACACCAGAGCCACACAAACCAACAAGAGTCTTTCTAACTCATTCGCCTACATCTTGCTCTACTAAATTTGAAGATGGTGAGTATGTTACCATGCCATTTTCCCCTAAAAGCACAGCTCAACTTTTGTGAAATATGGGTATCATTCAGCATTTCTAATAAATAAGACTTGACAGTTGTCAGCATCTCAGCTTCAAACCATCCCTGCCATGGTCATCTTTTAAGATCCTATGAGGTTACTTGGCATGCTAGAATTTTCTTCTTGGAGCATCCTGCAATCCTGTTGCTTGTGAAAGTCTTCCTTGGTGCTTTATCTCAGGCAATGCTGGTTCGCTTTGTCTTGTTTTGTGGGATTTGTTGCTGTTGTTGTTTAGGACGCTGATAGCAATTCTCCCTTCATAACAAGGCTGATTCCTCAATTCTCTCTTCTGACCTCTGGTTTCCATCCAATTTACAGTCACAACAACTGTTTGCCTTTCTTCCAACTACTTCTAAACTACTTCTTTTAACCAGGGAAAATAAAATTACTTTAGTATTTCCTCTGTTCAATTGTCTACATAGGCTAATTATTTTTTTACTATAAACCATGTTCTCCAACATGCTAGGTAAGAGATAAAGGCAGGGAGATAGGTGCTCAACATCCTGTATCCTGTAGGGGGAACTCTGTACAAGTAGAAATGAAATCACACAACTGAACTAAATGAAGTGCTGGCTGGAGCAGGGAGAACAAGTCTTGCAGAACACTATGTTATCCTCAAAGCATGACATAATCATTGACTTCATGACCTCTGTATGAATGCCACAGGAGACCTGTGAAAGACTGAGGTCATTACTGGTTCATCATGCTGTGGCAGATGGGGTTTATAAGGCCCCACCTTTCTACAAAGACATACAAGCAGTTAACATTTGCTGGGCATGGGGATTGGGGCTCAGAAAACTGACTCATCTGAATATATACAAAACTTTAGAAATTGTGGTAGCCATTTGTAAGTTTCCCATACTTCTGTAAAAGTAACCCCTCAACTATGTTCCTATAAGTGACCCCAAGTAACTTCATTGGGTCATCATATTTGACTCTGGTAAAATTATTTTTTGTTTATTGTTGGGGACCTCTATAAGAAGTCCATCCAACAGCAGGCATAAGAGAGAGGGACAGGTTCATGTTGCATTGTCTAAGGACTTTGACTGAAATGGAGGCAATATTGTCGCTATGACCTTTGAAAACACATGAGTGATGAGCACCAGGCCAAGGAGACATATGTGAAACAACACAACTGACCTGAGAAAGTGACAGACAGCCATCTCGGATGTAACCATTATCTTGCTACTTCCTTCCCCTGCTATGCAGTCCAGATCATACAGAATGAAAAGAAAACCATAAGATTTTTCAGCCCACCATGTCCTGATGTGGACCCTTAGATTGCTACGGGACTGAGAGGGTGCAGGCCCAGTTGGTCAACAACCACCTCCGTCTTGTATCTCCTGCCGGGGGGTGCAGGTGTTTGATCTTGATGTCGTGCTGCCACCCAGGACAAACTTCTGTCCCTGTGTCCCCGGTAAAGTGCACTTTGTGCACTCCTAGGTTTGTGTTTTTATTTCGTCATCAGCACCTTCTACCATTGACAGCTGGTTCCCAAGGTCTGTCGTGCCAAAGTCGTGTGGTACAAGAAGTCGTGTCAAATATATTTAACATACAAGTTCTCAAGTTTAAAAATAGCTTCTTTCCTTCAAAGGTATCAAAATCAGAATCTAAAAGAAAAATATGGATTTAAACTGCTATAGCAAACCAGATGCTCAATATAATAGTTGATATCCTTTGAAAAGTTTGAGGAAACTTAACAGGAAAAATGGTTAAGTAATGTTCCCCTGTGCATGTGTGAGTGTGAGAGTATGTGTGCCTGAGAGAGAGAGATAGAGACACAGAGACACAGAGAATCAGAGAGAGATTTATATAGAGCGAGCATAATTAATGGGGTGGTTGGCCTAATTCTCCCTAGTGCCAGAGAGTTCACTCAACATTACCTTGAAAATGTTTAAGAATAAAAAGTTACAGTATATTTCAACTTAGGAAACCTAGAATGACGTTTTCAAAAAATTGTAAGACAAATAACACTGAAACTTGAGGAAGCTGTGGAGAAAGCTTATCGGTGGTTCTGTGTGACTGAAAAGCCAATCACAGAAGCATGAGATTCCTTTCAGCCTCCAGAGAGTCTCACACAAAACATCGCATATCACTGGGATTCAAATTTTATGCTGGATTCTACACAGTAGCTTTTAATTAAGAAACATTGTTATAATACAGTAATTATACACATTTTGAGGATCTTTCAAGATACTACAATTACTTCATGTGAAGTGATCCTATTTAAAAGTTTTTCCCTCTAAAGTTTCAGCCCCCTTAGTAAGAAAAGTGCGTTATTTCTCACAGCAATCATTCCCCTATTAGTTGTGCTTGGCCATAGTACCCTTAACAGGCATCCCTGGGAACACTGAGGACAGACTCTGACTGATTTGACTCGATAGGCACTATCATCCCAAACTACAATCTCAGGTGGTCAAAGTTACAGAGAACAAAAGATCATTTATTGATGAATAATAAACTTTCTAAAACTTAAATTGAGGAAATTAGATTTTTAAAACATATCATGGAGAAAAACCTCACTGGGGCTGAAACAGAAGATCTGTGAGTTAAACTAAATCCTTGCTGTAAAGTTATCACAGAAAAAAGTAACTCATAAATTAAAAAAACTGAAATGATTATGTCAAAAAACAAGCCTTCTAAAAATATGTAATCTGAAAGTTAGATTAGCTTGATGGAGCTCATGGACGTTCTCTATAGGTGAAAGGCCATAACTACACTGTCACATAAGTAAAAATGTTTGAATTCGCACACACAGAGAAATGTGCTTAGGGACCAAGAGAGTCAAGACTATGCACACAGGTTACATTTAACACATTTAATCAGAGTCACATTTAACACTTGACCAAAATCAATTCAGTACTTGACCAGAAATTGTCTAGCTGTCCAACAAATAATTTCTGAATTAGAGACTCAAGAAAACTGAGAATTGCTGAGTAATATTCCATTGTGTAGATATACCACAATTTGTGCATCCATTCCTCCACTGAGGGGCCTCTGGGCTGTTTCCAGCTTCTGGCTATTACAAATAAAGCTGCTACAAACATGGTTGAGCAAATGTCTTTATTGTGTACTTGAGAATCTTTTGGATATATACCTAGCAGTGGTATAGCTGGATCTTGAGGAAGCGCTATTCCTAGTTGTCTGAGAAAGCGCCAGATTGCTTTCCAGAGTGGTTGTACAAGTTTACATTCCCACCAGCAGTGGAGGAGGGTTCCCCTTTCTCCACAACCTCTCCAGCATGTGTTATCTCTTGAGTTTTTGATCTTAGCCATTCTGATGGGTGTAAGGTGAAATCTAAGGGTCTTTTTGATTTGCATTTCTCTGATGGAAGGAAACCATGAAATTTGCAGGTAAATGGTAGGATCTGGAAAAGATCATCCTGAGTGAGCTATCCCAGAAGCAGAAAGATGCACACGGTATATACTCACTCATATAGACCTATAATATAGGATAAACCTACTAAAATCTGTACACCTAAAGAAACTAATCAAGAGGGAGGACTTTTGTAAAAATGCTCAGTTCCTATCCAGAAAGGCAAAGAGGCTGGACATCAGAAGAAGGAGAAAAGAGGGAACAAGTCAGGAGCCTGACACAGAGGACCTCTGAAAAGCTCTGCCCTGCAGACTTTTGTAGATGCTGAGACTTACGGGCAACCTTTGGGCAGAGTGCAGGGAATCTTAGGAAAGAAGTGGGAAACAGTAAGATCTGGAGAGGACAGGAACTCCACAAGGAGAGCAACAGAACCAAAAAAAAAAAAAAAAATGAACACAGGGGTCTTTCCTGAGACTGCTATTCCAACCAAGGACTATGCATGGAGATAACCTAAGACCCCTGCACAGATGTAGCCCATGGCAGTTCAGTATCCAAGTGGGTTCCATTGTAATAGGAACAGGGACTATCTCTGACTTGAACTGATTGGCCTGCTCTTTAATTACCTCCCCCTGAGGGGGAAGCAGCATTACCAGGCCACAGAAGAAGCCAACGCAGCCACTCCTGTTGAGACCTAATTGACTAGGATCAGAAGGAAGGAAAAGAAGTCCTCCCCTATCAGTGGACTTGGGAAGGGGCATGCATACAGAGGGTAGAGGAAAGGAGGGATTGGGACGAGAGGAGGGAGGGAACCACGGGGGGGGGGATACAAAGTGAATAAAGTGTAATTAATAAAGAAAAAACAACTGAGAATTATTCAAACGTAATTTTGTTAAAAATGCCACTCAAAGATAGAATATTCTGCTGGTTCAGACAGGCCTCGTGGCACACCTGTGATCCCAGCACTCAGGAGGCTGAGGCAGGACAATCAGGAACTCAAGATCAGGTTACTCAGTGAGAGCCTATCTTAAAAGAATAAATTTCTACACTGTGGCTCTGATCTCTGTAGTAGATGACTATCATGCTCTCACTTGTCTCTAGCAGTCACTCCATGTACTAGCAACAGAGGATCACATGATCTCAGTTGACAATTTAATAAATGAATAAATCTGGCTCATTTATTTATCTCTAACTTTTCTGAATCGAAAATGCATTGAGTTTTGGAGAGTGATTTATCTGTATTATGGTGTACAAACATTTTTATATGAGGCCCATAGAGGCTCCCCTCCCCCCCCCAAAGGAGTGTGACATTCTGACACCTGCAATATCACTTCCTGGAGTGTAGTGTCATGTACTCTCATGACACTAGGATAGGATTTTGATAGGGCACACTTGATAAATGACCAACTGAGGCAAATTCCTGAATTATTCTCCACTGTGTCACAGTCTTCACATGTTCCAAATTACACTGTTGCAGCCACAAAGCAGTATTGCTACCTCAAAGCCGAGACAAGTACACTTTAAAAATCAATAAAATTAGCTTGCGCTAAAACATAATTTTATGGGCAGATGATAAAATTAGAATTATTGCCCTCCTTCTGTGTGTCATGCTCAAAAGAGCCAACCTTGAATGAATTCCATTTCCGTCTTAAAAGATTGCTAAAAATAAGCCTGTTAACCCTGACCATCACCAGCTGGTTTTTGGTACAGACTGCCAGAAGTTTGGGCAGAGCTTCATAGGAGGAAAGGCTAGCTGTCAGAATCAACGAAGACCCATCAGGCCAATAACAAGGACAGCAGTAGTCCTGAACATAGACTGGGTGGTCAGTAAACCCTTTAATTCTTTTAACTCAGTGACATCACTAATATCTTTATTATAAGTTGTATTTCAGATGTATAGCCCTCTCACATGTAGAAAATAAAGAAGCCAGACTTAAAGTCTGAATTTTAAACGCACATTCCTTGCAAACATAGAACCTATAAGTTTTTCATCCCCCAGGAACCAGTACTGAGTTCACAGAGGGATGAATGACCAAGTGTCAGCTGTAAGTCACACCTGAATAGAATAATAAGAGAAGTAATCATTAAAAGTCTTCCATCCAAAAAGGTCCAGGGCCAGATGGGGTCAGTGCAGAATTCTACCAGACCTTCAAAGAAGAGCTAATACTCTTCAAACGATTCCACAAAATAGAAACAGAAGGAAAAATACCAAACTCAATCTATGAAGCCACAGTCACCTTGATACCTAAACCTCGCAAAGACACAATAGAGAAAGAGAATTTGAGTTCCCTTTTGAACGTTGATGTAGGATTGCTCAATAAAATACTTGCAAATCAAATCCAAGAACACTTCAAAGATATCATCTACTATGACCAAGTAGGCTTCATCCCATGCAATGCAGGGGTGGTTCAATATATGGAAACCCATCAATGTAATCTACCATATAAACAAACTGAAAGAAAAAAAAAACACATGATCTTCTCCTTAGATGCCAAAAAGTATTTGAAAATATCCAACACCAGTTCATGTTTAAAGTATTGGAGAGATCAGGGATATAAGGCATGTACCTAAACATAGTAAAGACAATATACAGCAAGCCTATAGTGAACATCAAACTCAATGGAGAGAAACTTATATCAACTCCACTGAAATTAGGGAAAAACAAAGTATCTTGATGTAACTCTAACCAAGCAAGTGAAAAACTTGTATGAGGATGGCGTCTTGTAAGGTGGTGACCCGGAGTCACTCAGATGATGAAATCCAAGAACTTTTCCAATGGTCTTTTGCACGGTCCTGAACATCTATCTACTAAATAATGAGAAATCTTTTGCTAGCCTTGATACTGCAGTAATGTGATCTGCTCTGTCCAAATGAGCACAGGAAGGAGATCTGTAAACAAGAGAGGCCTGAGGTGGCTAAGCCTCAGAACCTGCAAAATGTGGCACAAGTCCACAGTTCCAAGGGTGAAAAGGAGAACTGACTTAACAGGAGCCTTTAAAATGGACCCTGTTTATCTGACGCACAGCCATCAGGACTCATCACTGACTACAGGCACCAGCAGATCCCACTAGGGCCTAAGTTTCAGTCTTTGAAAATGTGGTTTGTTTTTAGAATATAGGGAGTCAAGGGACTGCAGGCTTACATCTGCAAGCATGTGAAACTGTCTCATGCGTTTGAGTCTCTGGTAAGCCAGGGCCCTTTCTTTGAGATCTGCATGGAATCATTCTTGGCTTGGTCTGCTTCCGGCTAAAGGGCTCCAACCAGCTGAATGAAACTCTCTTACAAAGAATAAACAGCTCCAAACAAAACAACAACAACAAAAAGCCACTTGGCACCTTGTTGTCTCTAAGACAAGTTGTTTATGTTGCACTTTGCTGTGTGAGCTTGCACTCTGGAGTCTACCCACATGCTGGCCTGGGAGCACATCAGAGAGTTGGCAAGTAGTGTGCTGAAAGTGGAGAAGGAGTGAAGGCAGAGCTGCTTCCCATGCCCTATCAGTAGGATCAACATGGTAAAAATGGCCATCCTACCAAAACGAGTGTACAGATTCATTGCAATTCCCATCAAAATACCAACACAATTCTTTACAGACCTTTACAGATTTCTCAACTTCCTATGGAAAAACAACAAACCCACTGTAGTTAAAACAATCCTGTACAATAAAGATCTTCTGGAGGTATCTCCATCTCTGATCTCAAGCTGTACTATAAAGGAACAGTTTGAAAAACTGCATGTTACTGGCATAGAAACAGACTGGTGGATCAATTTAATCAAAGACCCAGAAATAAACACACACACCTACAGACACCTGATTTTTTACAAAGATGCGAAAAGCAAAATAACATTCACTTTAGACAGCATTTTCAACAAATGGTGCTGGTCTAAATGGATGTCCACATGTAGAAAAATGCAAATAGATCCACACTTATCACCCTGCACAAAACTAAAGTCCAAGTGGATCAAAGACCACAACACAAAACCAGACACACTAAATCTGTTGGAAGAAAAAGTGGGGAAGATCCTTGAATTCATAGGCACAGGAGACAACTTCCTGAACAGAGCACCAACAGGGCAGGCTCTAATATCAACAATTAATGAACGGGACCTCATGAAACAGAAAAGCTTCTGTAAAGCAGAGGACGCTGTCAACAGAACGAAATGACAGCATGCAGACTGGAGAAAGATCTTCAACTCTACATCCAAAAGAGGGCTAATATCCAGAATACATAAAGAACTCAATAAAACAGACACCATCAAACCAACAATTGTATTAAAAATGGGGCACAGAGTTAAACAGAAAATTCTTAACAGAGGAATATCAAATGACAGAGAAACACTTAAAGAAACATCCTTAGTCATCAGTGAAATGCAAATCAAAAGGACTCTGAGATTTCACCTTAGGCCCATCAGAATGGCTAAGATTAAAAACTCAAGTGATAACACATGCTGGAGAGTATGTGGGGAAAGGGAAACCCTCTTCGTTGCTGGTGAGAGTGCAAACTTGTACAACCACTCTGGAAATCAATCTGGCACTTTCTCAGAAAATTGGGAATAGTACTACCTCCAGATCCAGCAATATCACTCCTGGGCATATATCCTACTGATGCTCCACCATTTAAAAAAGACATATGCTCAACTATGTTTATAGTAGCTTTATTCATAATAAGATGTCCCTCAAACAAAGAACTTATACAGAAATTGTGGCACATTTACACAATGGAAAACTACTCAGCTATTAAAAACAAGGAAATCATGAAATTTGTAGGCAAATGGATGGAACTAGGAAAGATCATCCTGAGTGAGGTAACCCAGAACCAGAAAGACAGGCATGGTATATACTCACTTATAAGCAGATATTAGCCATATAATACAGGATAACCATACTGAAATTTATAGACCTAAAGAAGCTAAACAACAAGGAAGACCCAAGGGAGGATACTTAAATGTCATTCAGAATGGCAAACAGGATGGACACCAGATGCCAAGTGGAAGAGAAGGAACAGTACAGGAAGAGCCTACCATAGATGTCCTCTGAAGGTTCCACCCAACAGTGGATCGAAGCTGATGCTCAAAATCAGAGCCAAACTTTGAGCAGAGTGCAGGGAGTCTTATGGAATAAGGGGAGGATAAAAGGACCTAGAGGCGACAGGAGCATCACAAGGAGACCCACAAAGCCAAAATATTTGGGCCCGGGGAGCCTGCAGAGACTGATGCACCAACCAAGGAAAATACATGGAGAGGACCTAGTAGACCCCTTGCTCAGATGTAGCCCATGGGCAGCTCAGTCTCCATGTGGGTTACCAAGTAGGGGGAGAAGAGACTGTTTCTGTAATGAACTCAGTTGCCTGCTCTTTGATCACTTGCCCCTGGAAAGATGTGGCTTTACTTGGCCACAGAGTAAGAGGATCCAGGTAGTCCTCATGAGACGATATTAGGAGGTCTTTACTGCCTCTGGCTATCCTTTAAAGCCTGAATCAAAGGCTGGACATTTGAATCACAAGGGACCTGGATGCCCAAAATTGTTTTCTCTCAGTTTAAGATCTCTCAAAATCACACGCACCGTGAAGCTGTGGATTGTACTTCTTTGCCTCACACAAAGGAAAGCATAGTATTATGGCTATAACTCTACAGGATAGATTCCAGGAGACCAGAATTAGTGTCAACAAAGTACACAGCAACTTCAAGGTGTCAACTATTTCCCACAGATTAAGAATGTAAGACTCGGGTACAAGACAATTTTCTTAAAGTCCACACCTTTAAGTTAAAAACAATCCCTTTGGGCAGAGTGCAGGGAATCTTAGGAAAGAAGTGGGAAACAGTTAAGATCTGGAGAGGACAGGAACTCCATAAGGAGAGCAACAGAACCAAAAAATCTGAGCACAGGGCTCTTTCCCAACCAAGGACTATGCATGGAGATAACCTAAGACCCCTGCACAGATGTAGCCCATGGCAGTTCAGTATCCAAGTGGGTTCCATTGTGATAGGAACAGGGACTGTCTCTGACATGAACTGATTGGCCTGTTCTTTGATCACCTCCCCCTGAGGGGGAAGCAGCATTACCAGGCCACAGAAGAGGACAAGGCAGCCACTCCTGATGAGACCTAATTGACTAGGATCAGAAGGAAGGAAAAGAAGACCTCCCCTATCAGTGGACTTGGGGAGGGGCATGCATGCAGAGGGTGGAGGAAGGGAGGGATTGGGACAGGGGGAGGGAGGGAACCACAGGGGGGGCGGGATACAAAGTGAATAAAGTGTAATTAATAAAGAAAAATAAAATAAAAAAAATAAAAATAAAAACTTCCGAGAGGGCGACTTATAGAATATTTTTATTTCATTTGTTTAGAATAATGCCATGAAAGAACATAGTGTAATAGACAAGAAATTTCTAACTTCATGCAAAGTATTAATTAAATGTGGATAGATAAATCTGCCATGGCAGATTATCTCCAGTTCACATTCATTTTTCAAAAGGATTTATGACTCAAGAAAGACTCAGATTCACTATGAATTAACTAAATATCAAATTTTAGGAGACAGTATGCTTTGGTGGAAAGTCTAAGGCCATACAGCTAATTAGTGGAAGGACTTGGCTTAAAGATGCCAACCTCCAGGCAAAGATTTGTCTCATCATTTCTTGTGTGTCTATGATTTCAGAGCTGAACACTTGGTATTAAATGACCAATCGGGGGTTCTCTCCTTGTGGAAGCACTCTTCTCCCACTATCAGCACGATACGTGGGAGTGGGAGGCAGAGAAATGACTCAGCACGCAAAGGTTTTCATAGCCATGCTTGATAATCTGATTTTGATATCTTGGTCCCTCAAGGTCAAAGGAAAGATTCTGCTCTTGATGGTTGTCTTATGAGGTGTAATGACTAATGACAAATAACTAAATAAACAAATGTAATGACTTTTCTGAATTATCAAGCAACAAGAACAATAACAATAATAATGATATATGTTGGTATTTAAACAATTTTCAGTAAGTATCTTAGTAGTTAATAACTTAAATATTGTCCTCAAACTAATAGATAAGTAGTATTTGTAGACAAACTGATTATCTTTTGAAACTACAAGAAACTAAAGTTTATGAAGCATATTAGATTTGTAGTACTTTAAATTTCCATGAAATATTATTCAAAAGCCACTAATTTTTTATTTATTCATGATTATAACAAAATCAATGGAAAATAGCTTTCAGTGATAGAAATACAAAAATGTAAGGTGGATAGAAATAAACTTCAGAAATATATGCAACTTCTGTGAAGGAAAAATGCATAATTTTACTTAATTATAAGAGAATATTTTAAATAAATGGAGACAGAATATCATAACCTTCTACCAAAAAATATCAGTGTTCTAAAGGAATTACTCTCAATCTTGTTTCTAAATGAAATCCAACTAAAATCCCATTTGTATTTAGATGGAAGTAATTTTCTTATAATATTGATTTAAGTAAAAAGTCAGATTACAATGGTTCCCATTCTGCTTATTCTACCAAGATTTAAACAGCACAATAATTAAAATGCTGAAATAATAGTGCAAAATTAGATTCTCAATGGAGGAATGAAGTCTAATAATATCATAACTCATAATTAAGTACAATTAAATGCCACATTTAATTAATACAAATGAATTAACTATTCCAAAAATGAGGGTGGGTAACTGGGAGGGGGGGCAGGGTGATATGAAAATTAATTAATTAATTAACCAGTTAGAACCAAACCTCAAATTAGCTAGATATGACTCACCCTTGACCACACAAACCGAACTATTCTTCAAATGCTCACCTTGTCTTTGGGGTGGCTGTAAAGTTAGCATTTTTGTGTGTGTGATATATCTCCTTTGAGAGCTATCATCAGAGATGCTAGCAGTCAAAGCACTCAGGAAAACACCATAGGGTAGAAGAGAAGAGGCCAGAAGGATTAACATTTTCAGGCATTGACACCATAGGTGGCATAGGAAACCAGACTGTGGAAAATAGACTTAAAGGAGACTCTCTTTCAATTCTGAGTCTGGGGCAGCATACAGAGATGTTTAAAATCAAAGAGCATTCTTTAAAGACTGAATGAATAAAAAGGATCTCTTTGGGTGAGATCTTCGGATTTAAGGGCTATGAACGGTGCCCACCAATTAGGGGAGCCGGTCCAGAAGAAGAGTGAGCCTGGGAAGAGTAGGACTGTTTCCCCCTTCCTCTTGGCCTGTGTGTCTCAGCACCTCTACCGCCACCACCCTAAAGGTAGTCAGATAGCCTGGGGGCCGGGTTTTAGGTTAAACCTTCTTTTTCCTTATGAGGACGTGTCCAGCCAGAGCCCTGAATTCCTCTTGCAAGTGAAGCATTCCTACCACCCTCACCCTAGCCCACTCACCCCAATGCCTCTACTAACTCTTCAAGATTTATATAGTCCGTATTCACTTCTAATAAACACAGCTGTTTCACTGACGACCGTTTTGGAGGAGGCTGTTTGTCCCGCACTCACCACAGACCAAGGTCCTGCTACCCTACCACCTTGCTAAGCTCCATTCCTTCCAGCACCAGTGCCTGGATGCCCAGAAAGTAGAAGCAGACCCCGATCTGCATTCTCCAATGGACTGTCTCTGGAAATATCAACCATACTCCAGGTCGGGCCCTATGCTTGGGAACAGTTGGCCAACAGAGAACAGACTCCATGTTTTCATGCACTTTTTGTTTTGTTTTGGTATTTTTTTTTGTTTGCTTGTTTAAAACTTTGTTTTTCTGTTTTTAGGGTTTTTTTTTTTTTTTTGAAAGAGAAAAAACATAAATTGATAGGTATGGAGGTGAGAAATGGAATTGGGAGAGGTGAAAGACTATGATCAGAACATATTTTTCCTTTCTATTGAAAACAATTTTTCATTCAAAATAAAGCATATGAAAACTTTAATAAAATATTTTTTAAAAGAGTAAAAGATCAGAGGTACATATTCATAAGGGACAGGAACAGGTTATGTTATTACAATACAGATATAATGGCACAATAACCTAGACAATGTTTTATAAATCAGAAGCCTCCACTATAAATCAGAAAAGCAAAATAGCTTAATAATGACACATGTGAACATTTATATCTGTAATGACTACCAGGTTCCATGAGAGAAGCAATCTAATTACTTTTTAAGTGGGATTGAATACTGAGGAAATTAAAAATTTGGACAGCAGAAGTCTCCAGAACAAAAGCACTATGGAACAGCAGTAGAGTCCCAGTGCCTGACATCCTCTGCTTATTGCCAGCACCTCACAACACTTCACTTCCAACCACAGGGATAATGAATATGATATTTGTTAACCAGACAAATAGTGAGATATTATTAAGAAATATAAAAATGGTATGATTGATTTCTAATCTCTAAAAGAAGACTGATTTCAGAAATTCTTCCTCTATTAATATAAATGGAATGAGTTGATAAGGAGGTGCTCTGTCCTCACAATCATACTGGGTTAGATAGAAAAGGACAGGTGTTTGTGGTATAAACAATGTCCATATTTGTTTATTTACACACATACACACAAACACCTGTCTGTATTCATATATTTGTGTGTATAATGCTAATCTTAACACAATACCACACCCAAATCCTATGATATTCCTCTGTTTGCAAGCTGCTTTAAAATAATCTTATTTAAGCTCATTTGTGACTCTTCAGTTAGGAATTATTTATTGTTTTTATTTTATAGATGAGGATAATCTTTCTCTAGTATAGATTTACTATCAGATGGTTACATGTGGTGTTCTATATTATAAAAATCATTGGCTTTCTTTTCTGTTATAATACTGAGTTTAATAACATTTCCCAAGGCATTTTTTTTTGTTTGTTTGTCTCCTGCACAAAGATATCAGGCAGAAACTAGCAACATGTATCAAGGATTTGGTTAAGTCCAGTTGTACCCCATTCTTCAGGATTGTGTAAATTGCACTATACCTTCAAGTTCTACAGGACAGGGGTAAAGTGGACTGCTTTTCTCAAACTTTGTAACAACAGAAGCTCTGTGGATGTTAGCGTGTGTTCTAAAGTATGAGGACATGCAGGGACTCTGGGGCAAAGCTGATTTTGTGTGCAGGTAACCAGTGTTCTCTGGGTGTGACTTTGCCCTGCTCTCCCAGCAGCCCTGGTGACCTGGAATCCTGTCAGCTGTCTGAGGACCACTTGAAAAATAGAAGCTCTTTCACAAAGAAGTGAGATATGTCATTGAAAGCTCATTTTTTTGCTTCATTATCTCAAAATGCCCAAATATGTTTTAAACACATGTCAGATTGCAGCAGTGTTGGATGGACATTTTTATTTTCTTCACTTTTCCAATATTTATGAGGAAAATGTAGTGGTATACTGAAAATTGAAAGGTAGTCTGGGTTTAAGAAAAAAAAAAATGATGTCTATGGCAAAAGAGTAAAACTTAAGCTCAAAGGATGGAAATATTTTCTGTTTTCTAAGCTTCCTTCCAATGCTGAATAGGGCACTAGGGACTCTTTTAGGATACAGTACTTGATTTTCATTTCCTGTAACTAAGAGCAACATGGATAGTTTCTAAGGATGACCTTCAAAAGCTGTGTTGCATTGCTTTAGCAGTGACAGCTGTTATTTTATAGTGGACCTCCACAGCCTATTAGGAACAATAGATCAGAAAAGGCCAAGGCAATGGAGGAAAATAGAAAGCACTGAGTGTCATTGGATTAGAGCTCTTTATTGCTGCCTGCATATGATTCTTCCAACCTAAAGCCTTCTATACCCCTGCTACTTGTCTTAGTTTGGGTTGCAATGCTGTGAAGAGACACCATAACCAAGGCAACTCTTGTTAAAAACAAACAAACAAACAAACAAAATTTAATTGGGGCTGGCTTAAAGTTTCAGAGATTTAGTCCATTATCTTCATGGCAAAAAAAAAAAAAAAAAAACAAAAACAAAAAACCACACACACACACACACAAAAAACAAAAACAAAAACAAAAACAAAAACAAAAAAACATGGCAGCATCGAGACAGATATGGTACTGGAGAAGTTGCTGAGAGTTCTACATCTTGATCCACAGGCAGCAGAAGACTGTGTGCCACACTGGGTGGAGCTTGAGCATAAGAGACCTCAAAACCAGCCCCCACAGTGACACACTTCCCCTAACAAGGGGACACCCCCTCCAAAAAGGCCTTACCTCCTAGTGCCACTCCCTATGGCCAACCATCCAAGCACACAAATCTATGGGGCCATAGCTATTCAAACTGTCATACTTCTCAGAGTACACACAGAAAGGTGGACTTGCAACACTCAGATCTCCGGGGACCTTGGTGCAAAGGAAGGGAATTAGGCTGCACCACACACCCACTGACATGTATTTTGAGATATATGGTGGCTCCAGTGAAAATTTAAAGTTAAAGAGCACTATTTTTAAAAGGGTTAGAAGCTAGAAGTATCTGTAATTTTAGCACTCCGGGGTCTAAGACAGAATGATCACGAGTTTAAGGGCAGCCCAGGCTACCTAGTATTTCACTGTTTCAGAAAAACAAAACCAAAAGAAACAAAGTCTGGTAATTCTCAGAGCTCCTGGAAATGCTCACTTCAATCTCTGGGAGCCTTGTTTGTATGCTCTGTATGAACTTCTTCTAAGACACCTTTTTATGATTTTCAATTTTGTATATGTGTGTGTGGAGAGTTATGTGCATTGCTTGCATGTACCCACAGATGCTGAAAGATGCTGCATGATTTCCTGGAGCTGGAGTTGCAGGTGGTCTTGCTGAGAACTGAATGTAGGTCCTTGACAATAGCAGTACACTAGTGACTTTTCTATTGCTGTGATAACACTGCGACCAAGGCAATTTATAGAAGGGTTTAGCAGGGACTTCCAGTTCGAGAGCAAAGGAGCCCATCATGTTCATGGTAGAGAGCATGACAGCAGGCAAGCAGGCAGGCAGGCATGATGCTGGATAGCAGCTGAGAGGAAGCCCCATTCACAAACAGGAAGCAGAGAGCACATTCGAAATGGCAAAAGCCTTTGAAGCTTCGAAGTGACACACCTCCAACAGTTCACATCTCCTATTCTTTCCCAAACAGTTCTATTAACTTGAGACCAAGTATTCAAATGACCAAGACTTATGGATGATATCTCTTTCAAACTATCACAGGCAGTAAGTGCTCTAGCCCAATAAACTATCTCTCCTTTCCAGCCTTACCTTTCCCATCCATTCCTTTCTTTATTTCCTGGGTTCCCCACAACATGAATCTTATGGGAAATTCTCATCTTGAAGAGTTTTTATAATCATTTCTGCAAAACCTATACAGTAAGCTGGACATTGGTTGTTCACCCTTTTAATCACAACACTTGGGAGGCAGCAACAGGCAGATCTCTATGAGTTTGAGGCCAGCCTTATATAGAGAGCAAGTTCCAGGTCAGCCAAGAAAAAAAAACAAAAACAAAAAAAAAAAAAAACAACAGAAAAAAAGCCCTATAAGATAATGTGCTAATAAATCCTGCCTGCTTGAGGGGAATTTGATTCACTTATCAAAGTAATCAGCCTATCATTTGTAGGCCTGGTCAGTTTTCCCTACCTTATACTAGGCTAACACATAGTTAGCCATTAATTTCTGGAGGTCCAGCCCCGGAAGGAGTCTAACAGATTTATGATGCTTTAGCAAATGAGGTTCAGGTGACTCAGCACTAAAATAATCAATGATACATTCTAAGTGACATATGAAGTAATGCTTTTCTACCATTCTAAATTCTCCTGGTGTGTGTGTATATGTGTGTTATCGACATAGATACATTTTGTACATCTACAAAAGATAAGTTCAACCTAAGAGTTATGAGACATACTACCTCTTTTGTTATAAACTGCCTTCTATCCCTTGGTAGAGCATTTATTTCAAAGTTCAGCCTGTTTTAATGTTAAATTGAGAAATTTGAGGAAGAACATAAAATAATATTGCAGGTACAAGATGGAGCTACTGACTAGGGTGAGTTTAGCTAAGGAAATAAACGGTAAGGAGGACTTCACTATTATGCTTATGTCAGGAGTACAGGCTGTGTTATAGCAAGCAAGATACATGGAACATTACCTATTCCTCACAGTTCTGCCAATTCCACTGGACATGATGACATCTGTAAAGGGTGTGATGATTCATAAAGGGATTTTAATAAATATTTTACCAACTTTTAAGTCTAAGATTAAAGATGGTAGACATTTTGCCTTCTTTTTCAGTTTTGGCTGGGTGACTGGCTAATATTTTACTTAGAGGAGGAATTTCTGTATTGCATATATAATAGAAAGATGTGATAGGATGGTTAGTACTGGTTAGTTTTAACTGTTAAGATGCTGTAACTGGAATTAACTGCCGAGACTGTCTTAATGAAAAATTATGTTGATCAGACCGGTCTATGGGCATGTTTGTGGGACATTGTCTTGATTGCTAATTGATGCAGGAAAACCATTATGGGTGGCAGTATTCCCTAGAGGAGAGTTATTTAGGTGGGGAGGTGGAGTGGGGTGGAGGAAGCTAAGAACAAGCAAGCAAGCGCATAAGTGTGCAGCCATTCTTTCATATCTGCTTTTGACTGTGGATATGATGTGACTAACTGCTTGAGCTCATGCCTTGACTTTCCCTCAATGACAGACTATAAACTGAATAAGCCCTTTTACCCCTAAGCTGCTTTTCTTCAGAATTTTTTCTCACAGTAACAGAAATGCAACTGAAAATGAATCTCTCGTTGTCTGGGCAGTCTGAGGATATTAGACATTTGATAGCACGTGACTAATATGTGGTTAGTATGTGTCCACCCTTCAAGGACCATGAAGCATTGATGAAGGGAGGAAGGGTGAGCTAACAGGACATCCCACCCCAACATACGCAGGACAGCTACCAAGTTTCTTGTCATTTTTATTGTGTCTCTGTTGGTATAATGTTCTTGTGAAATGTATACAGTTTACCCTTGTTCGTTCCAATGCAGATTTCTCTACCCCACTGGTTTCAATCTGGACATTGCATTGTGATTCTTATTCTAAGCATCACCTGTTTCATGTTTGTCTAAACATGTTACCATTTGTTCTCTGTATTGCCAATAAAAACAACCAGCCAATGCTGAGCAATGGAGAGAATAAGGTGGGACATCCTGGTGCAGAGGGGATGGGAAAGAAGTGAGTGGGAGGAGAAATTCCAGAGGAGAGGATCAGGAAACATCAGGAGAAATGAACCAGACCTAAGATATGACTAAAAAAGCAACTCTAATTTGGGAAATCTGAATGGGAAGAGCCTATGCAGCTATTGCCCAGCATTGTGCTCTAGGTTATTTAAATAAATCCTAGTCTCTGTGTGGTGATTTGGGCATACAGCTGGTTTAGAACTAACCACTGTTTCACTAAAAGCTAAATCAATATTAAATATTAATAATCATCATTATGTCTGTAGAGCTCCTTCCACAAGATTTGTTTTGTGAACTGATGAGCCCATGGATCCTGCCAATTGATCTCTTTTTTGCTTTTGTATTTCAGAATGACTAAAACCCAAGGCTCACTTTCTTACTAGAGTCGGACAGTACTGTTGTGTTTATCCTACATTTTTCACTGGGATAGAAAGGCCAGAGAGTTTGAAGATGGCCTCGATTCCTGATAAGAGAAGAGGTGGCAATGGTAGAAGCCAGAAGCAGGAGCATATAATGCACCATATACCATGTAAGGCAGCTTCTAGGAGGAGCTATATAGCCATACTTACTACAGATATGTAAACTAGAATCAGTCAGGAAGTGCCAAAACTTCCTGACTGTCACTTTGGGCAAAATCACAGCCTTGTAAATCCTTGAGGTGGATTGAAATCTAAATCTTAGCAGCTTGAAACAGAATTCTTCCTAATTAAGGTCCCAATGAAGCTCTTTAAAAACACATTCAATGTCATTAACTGAACTTTACAGCTGCCATTAATTGAACTCTACAGGTGATAATAATTACAACAAAATGCACATCTATTAACTGAGACATACAGAAGCCTGGGAGATCTTACACCTGCCATTTTTGCAGCACTGAGGGTAGAATCCAGTGCCTGTTTTATAATTAGTAAGCACTCCACCACTGAGTAATATTCCAAGACCCTGTCACATAGTTTGTATGTATTGGAGATTCTAATAGGAAACAAACAAAGCAGCTGTCTACAAGAGGCCAAACAAAACATTTCTTTGTAGCCTAATGAAAATACAACTTTAAAAAGTACTCTCAAAATCACTTGTGATAAGTTTCTTCAATGTAGATTTAAATATTACCCTTAACTCTATATCCACATTCCTTAAAAACTGTCAGACTTTACCAAGAGTTCAGGCGGGTGTCTGGCCTACCCCATTATGTCGACTCTGTTAATGTTCAGAACAAAACCTTCTACAGGTGACGTGTTGAGCACAACTTCTAACTCAAATGGCAACACTGCAGTTACTGTCTAAATAACCTTCCTATACAAAATGATATTCATTGGTTTCTTCATAATAGTAATTGTCATAATAATATAAGGACAGCTATAGTGGACAGCACTTACTGACAGTGACTGGGTGCTAGATACAATGCTAATGACTTTGCATGACCTTTCTTTTCTTTTTTTCTCCTTTGCATGTATGTGTGATGTGTATATATCTAGGAGTGTACACATGTTCATGTATGTGAGTACGGATACACAAATGACAATCTTGTCTGTTGGCCCACTGTATTGCATCTTGCTTTTACATGATGATCCAAACTCAGGATCTGCACACTTGCAATGAATACACAGCAAGCAATGAACCAGCTCCCAATCTGCTTCACATATGTTTATATGTTTGATAACTTAATACTGGCAACCTCAAAGAGACTTACAGCACTACTGTCATTTGAAAGGAAGCAAAGTTAATTGTTTCTTACTGATTCCTGCTGTTTTGATTTGAAGGACATCAGCTTATAAAAGACATTTCCAATCTGCTCTACCTTAGCAATAAGCACACGCCGTAGAGGTAGCATAAATAGTCTGAGGGATAGTTGTGTTGTGTAGACATGTTTCTGTTATAGTCCCAAGTGTGGGATGCGGGAATGCTTTGTCCATAGCTGATATCTGCCTTGTGAGAGGTGAATGATCTTCGTCACCTGATAAACACTGAGAGGATACGTGATCCAAGGGGGGTTATGGTCAGTTGAAAGACAGTTGTGTGAACTTTACAAAGGTATAAATAGGAGCCCACAGACAGAGAGAAATTGCTTTGTATCCTTTCAGAGAACTCTTCTTGCCATGCCTGCTGATTTGTGTCATTTCTGCTGAACCCTGCTGTTGCTGTTGCTGGACCTCGTTGCTGCTTTTGCTATTGCTGGATTGCTGGTTTGCTGTTTGACTGGACTGTAGGTATACTGATGACAAAGAGTGGAATCGCCCCAAGGAACTACTTCTAAAAATGTCCACATAACCTGTCCCTATTAATCTTCTTTCTCTCTTACCTGGTGTTGGAAGAGACTTGGATAGAGAAAGAAGAAAGAGACATAAGGAACCCCAAATAAAGTAAGTTTAAAAAAGTCAAAGTCTACAGGTAGACAGACTCAAGCATTCAATGGACACCTAAAAATGTTATAAAACGATAGTGTTAGAAAACCTACAGTGATTAGCCTATTTGTTCTTTCATTCTTAGCCATAAAAAATTTCCAGACAGACTTTGCTTATAATTTTCCTAACATTCAAGACTATAGAGCGATTTCTAGACAAGTTCCTGAACCATGAACACCACTCAGTAACCAAATGACCATGATTATCGATCCATTCAACCTTGCCAGTAGCTGTATCCCAGAGCCACACTAGGGGACAAGCCAGCACTTCCTATATGGAGCTTAGATTATCCTATATAGATTATCTTCATTTGGTACAAAAATCATTAGATTTTGGTTCTTCTTAGTGTAACGTTTCATAAACAGTCAGACAAATCTCAAAATTATCTAAATTATAGATTCAAATATATGAAAATATGAACTGAAATACACTACCAGATAAACCATTTCACAATCAGTTTCTGTTCTTATAAGCCAACAAGTACAGAGTATTCATTCTAAAAATAGACAACTTTTAAAAACGGGCATTGGCCAGTTTTAAAAATGAACTTGGGTTTGTATCCAAACAAAGTATCAAAGCACTTTAGCTGTCAGTACTGAACTTCTGAAGGACAAAACAAGAGTAATTGGATAATTGACAATGATTAGAAAGAGATTTATCCTTCAGACAGACGAACCTGCTCTATATGTTAGCCACAAAAGTAAAGAACAGTGTGTTCTCTAACAGGATTTTATTTATGTGGTGAATTTTTTTATTTATGGCAATTGGAGCAAAAAAGAATAAGACTTACCACTACTGACAAGAAATTACCTAGTAAAAATGAACTTATATAATAGGTAGATGAGCTCTGACTGTTTAATATGCAGACAAATCTCAGCTGGTAAATGATTTGATAAGTATATAAATGATACAATCAAGTTTAGGGAAAGGGAAAGTCCTTGAAAAACCTTGTCCAAATATTTTACAGGCATAAAACTCAAACCTCCCTCCTAATCACATCCTAAGTACTGTTTAGACAGGAAATCTAATTCTCCAAAGAGAATTAGAATTAGAAATACTTTTACCTTATCTGAGTAAGAAGAGTGATTCTGTGACAAGCCATGATCTTAGCAAAACCTCCGGATACACCCTCAAACTAGGTTCAGCAGATGGTCAATGGATGCTAACCCGTGATAAGAATACATATTTCATATATTCTTAGGAAGCACACAATTTTGATTATGTGTTTTCATGAGAACCATATATCATGGAATCCAGAAAAAAGACTTTTAGTTATTTAGTGAAGTTCTTATCTTGTAGATGAGGGAATTGCAGAACTAGGTTAGTGAAAATCTAACAGTTGGTTAGGGAGGCCAGACAGGTTTGCGGATGTGAGCTCCATTCCTTCCCATCACTGCAGTGTGCCATTCTGCCTCTGCCTTGCTGAGACGCAGCTTACAACCTCTGTGTTAGACTGGGGACAAGGTCGGGACTAATACTGGTACACTTCAGGTTGCTGGCTACCTCTTTCTGAGAAAGTAAACAGCTCTGCCTATTCCTGGGGAGAAAAATAAGACCTAGATTGCATGTCTGTAGCACAGCTAATACAGTAGAAGTTTAAGAAAAGCAGTCCTCATCTAACTCCATGTGAGAGTGTGAGGAAGCTGGATTTTGGCAGACTCTCAGATATCAACCCTTACAAATTAATATGAATGTACAGGTGTAGGGCCTGAAGGATATCAGATATCAGTCCAAGCCTAAGAAAGAGTTAGCTGCTGACTATAAGACAGATTTTTAATATGGACTTAAAGGGCAGACATTTAATCCTGCAACTCACTGAAAACCATAAGGACGACACACATGCACCTGAGGGAGGCAAACGGTATCAGTGAAGTCAGACCTTGATTCTCCCAGCTATTGCTTTCCCTCTCTCTTTCTCCAGCTGAATCTCATTTTTTTTTTAAACTAGGACATCTCTGCTTCCACTCTACAGTTTTATTTATGTACACCATTTGTTTCTGAGAATCCAGAACCATAGCAGGATATTTAAAACGTGCTTTTAAAAAGAAGAAGAGAAAACTCTTCTGAGAGGAAAAATCATCATAATGCATTGGTTACTTTGGGGAGCTCAGCTGAAAATAATAAAGTCACTTAAGGAAATTAACTCTGTGCAACCTGCTTCCCCAAAATCTCCAGCTCGCCTTTCAGGAATTCCCTGTGAAGGTGTTGCACGCCCCCCGTGGTGAGGGAGAAGCATGCAGGACACCAGCACAGGCTCTTCCAAGCCCAAGCTGCCCAGGCAGTGGGACGCACTGAGCACTTCTCTCCCTGGGAGTCTCTTGTGGGTTAGCCCTCTGCAAAGGTCAGAGTCCCCTTCAGAAGTTCAAGATTGGCTTTTGAGGGAGAAGATAAGTGCAGGAATATCAGCCAACTAAGAAATAGATTCTTTTGATTAAATGTCAAAACAAAAATAAAAACAGCAGCACCCTTTCACTAGAGCGTACTGTGGCAGTTCCATAGAGTGGTGCTGGGAAAAGATGGTGGCTATTTTAGGCTAGAAGATATCTACTTCTTAAGAAGTTTTACTTTCTATAAATTTTCTGTGGTTAACATGGGTTTAAAAATGCGTTCCTTTGCTTGGTATTTCATATTCATTTATGCAAAATTATGTAACACTTGAAAGAGAAATCCAAACTTTCATGAAGTGTGGAACTACAAAATGTTATAAACATTTGTAAACAATCCTGTCTTCTCTGTCATCACTGATCCTCTATATATGATATGCCCTTTTGGTAGTTCACTTTCCTAAGGCTTATCTCCCTTAGAGGACCAACTCAGATATAAACAATTGTGTTTCCTTGTGGTTCAACAACTTAGAGCAGGGCCTTGGAGCAGTTTTCCATGATTTACCACTGCTAACTCTGCACTGAAACATGCCAAGGAAGGACTGCATATTTATCCCAACACTTGCATAGCCTGGGTGGACATTTTGAACAACTTGGATATTTTTTGAGTTTCTTTAGCCTACAAGTTGAATGTGTGATAACTTTTGCTATCAATGCAAGGATCTTGAAAGAGTTTCATTGCATGTATTTCACATTCTAAAAATGTCAGTAAGAAGGAATGTATTTATAAGATTTTGTAGAGGACAAGAGGACTGACAGGAGTTGGGAGGAGTATGGAAGAGGAGAATGGCTGGATATTAAAAATGCACTGAATGTACATTATCTACAGAGATGAAAATGAGCCTACGTAACGTAGTATAATAAAAAATTAGTAAATAAATGAGTAGAATAATATATTCACAAACATATCTTTTACTTCCAAAGTCTGTGCAACATTCCCTCCTAACTAAAAGTGGAAAACGTGACTGAAGCCCTTACCGACTTCCCACTTGAGAAGGCTGTTGTCCTCCCTCTCCATTTTTCCAATGACATACCAGATACATGCCATCCAGTGTGCAAGGAGAGCAAACATGGACATGAGCAGGGTGAGGACGATTGTGCTATGCTGAGAATAACGGTCCAGTTTCTGTAGGAGGCGCAAAAGACGCAGCAGCCGAACAGTCTTTAGGAGATGCACGAGGGACACCTGTGGTGGGGACAGAGCAGCATAGCTTGGAAGCTACATTCATAGCACAGCATTTTATGCAACCCATACCAAAGGTGGAAAGTTTCTAAAATGAAGCATGGCTGCGGTTTCACTGCGGTGGCCATGCTGACCAAGAGTGTTTCTGCTCCTTGGATACTATACAAAGAGGTGAAAAGATGAAGTAAGGTAGGCTGAAAGTTCCAGAGTTAATTTAATTTTTCCTTCAAAAACTTAACTTTATTAATTATAATTGACTTTGTTTTCTACCTGACTGCATACAATTTTGTATACACTGTTCCATAACGAAGACACACTGAGTGTAAAATTTCACTGTCACTTTGGATATGTTTTCTGTCAATCTACTTTCTCTCTACAGTTAATATATTTCCCTTAAAATAAATATTAAGGGAAAACTTAGAAAGTCATAATAAAGATAGTTAAGATTTTTCCAGTGTTCATGTCCTGAGGCTAGGTTTTCATGAAACCCGTGCTGATCTGGAAAGATTAATTTCTTTAAGTCAGCTGACCCATAAACTTGAATAAGTATCTCACACTCAAGTACCAGTGGCATCTTCTGTGTCATTTACTATACTATTTGGCTTCTTCCACTATTGATGAACAGAGAAAACATTCACATGAAGCATTCATACCCTGAGCTTCTCTCCAGAATGTTCTACACCCAAAATGAAGTGGAATTTAAATTTGGTGCATCCCCTATGTCTTGTCTTTTCCTATAGTTAAATTATAGATAGACTTCAAACTCAAGGGCTATTTTCCTGAGCTTAGGCATCAACTGAAAGACAATGTGGTGAACACAGGCATGGCCAGAATCAGTGATAATGAGAAGTGCACCTAATATACGCTCCCTGACTAGTTTTACAAAATCTCAGAGACTATTATTCTAAAGTAGAAAACACAGAATATCAACTCACATAAAAAAATTTGATAAAATCATTGACCATTTAATTTCTTGGGACAAACTAGAAGTCAAAGAGGTGTGCTTATAGCTTGTGGCTATTAGAAGTCTCTCCTTTACACAATATAATCATAGAAAAGATAAACATTTCCAGAGGGTTTTCCTAGAAATCAGCTGGTCAGTTAATTTCAATTCTTCTGTTACCCAGCTTCCCTTATTCTAAGAAAAACATGTGTAGAGCTTTATCTAGCAAATATTTTATATAAGAATGAATCAATAACAACAAAAAGAATATGTGGACAGATCATTAAGATATAAGATACTAAAATCTCAGCATATAAAAAATTTCAACAAAATTGTGCTCAATCCTAATATTGTGAATTATTCTGCACTTAAATACTATAAATCTTTTAAAAACCATTTCTTCTTCTTTATCTTTCTCTTTCCCTTTCTTTTCCTTCCCTTCCCTTCCCTCCCCTCCCCTCCCCTTTCCTCCCCTCCCCTCCCCTTCCCTTCCCTCCCCTCCCCTCCCCTCCCATCCCTTCTCTTCTTTCCTCTTCTCTCCCCTTCTCTCCTCTGCCCTCCTGTCCCCTTTACTTCCCTTCCCTTCCCTTGCTTGCACGCATTCATGCCTGATGGCCGGCCTGCCTGCCTGCACACAGGTGTCCTTCACGTGTTAAAGCCACAGGATAACCTTCTGAGTGGGTTCTCTCTTCCCACTATGTGGGCCCTGATATGTAGCTCAGGTCACCTGGCTCAGCAGTAAACACCTTTATATGCTGAGTTATCTCACAGGTCCAAATAGAAGTGGATCTTTAGGGCCCCTGGGAACCTGGCAGCTATTGTGCTCGTTTATTTCTTCTTGATACTCTTCATGGTCAAGTTTAGCTTCTCTCTTCCTCCAGAGTCAAGATCTTGCCTTCCATTTATCAACCTAGCGTGGAACGCATGATAACATGCTAGGATTTTATATTCTCCACTCTGTCACTTAGAGAATGATTATGAATGACGTTTGCTTGAGAGGAAGATGAATTTGATAGAGAGGTGATGATTTTTGAGTGAAATGAAGCCTGGCACTGAGCTCCTGATGGAGAAGTTCACCTGAATACAGTGTTGATGCCTCATTCTCTCTGGTCTCACATGCTGTTCGGGAAACAGCATGGAGCTTCCCTTCTGTGGCCATTTCCACAAGCAGGGAATGCGAACTCTAGCTTAGGAGGACACAGCCTAGTGATATGCTGGGATATTTCAAACAAAAAAAAATCACTAAACTTGCTTTCATCTGAGTCAACAGCTTTCTGCAGTAACTGAGGACTCGGGCTTCTGATGAATGAGAGAGATCATGATTCTTATTGTTTGGGATGGCTAGCCCAAATTTGCCCTGAAGGAGAACTATAAGCTACTTGTGGACACGTGTATCCAAAGTCTCTAGCAGCAGTTTTCACTGTTGCCGTCTCCTGACTGTCAGCCAGGGAAGCACACCTGTGTGTGAGAAAGGAGTGGGAATGAAAAAGCTTTCCTAATGCCAAAAACTAAGCAAAGCATTTGATAGACATGTTTTCCTTTTAAATTGCTCAAGAACTGTCAGGTTTTTCTGTGTGCCCATTTTGTGAAGTTTTGATTTTGCCCAGATGGTAAAGAATCCATACCCCTGCTTTTCACTTTGTCCGTTATCCCTCGTTTTGTATCTCACAGAACCCTTCACAGTGAGAAGCACAGTACATTTCTACAGATGAATCTATGAATTTATTAAAAACATTTGCCAAGGGCAATTAGTAATGGGCAGAGTCAAGGCCCACACAGCACTTTCTGATGGCTGTGCTGCATTTGGAGTTTCTTCCATGGAGATGTGCTCACTGGACACATTTTGAATCTGCTAGGAGCAGGCTTATTTTTAGTTTCAATGGCTAAGGACATCTCCTGTATTTATGACTGTGAGGCTAGCCTTTTAACCGCTGAGCCATCTCTCCAGCCCAAGGACATTTCTTATTAGTTGTTCTCATCACATGTGTTAGTGGAAAAAGAACAGAATATCTTGAACAAGTTTTTCTGTTCAAATGGAACATTTTATACTTATTAACTTGGTTAAGGATAGCATGCACACTGTTTTTTTAAATAACAAGGCCTGTGAAAAGTAGGAGACATGTTTCTGGCAGGAACTTCCTTTTTTTCTCTTGTTTTTCTTTCTGACATGGAATATTCGCAGAGCATTTATCCAAGATTCCCAGGGGACTGAGCAAAAGGGGGATAGGGGCAGGGAAGTAGTCACTGAATAAAGGAATCTCACCTGTTAATTCAGGCAATGATGATAATAGTAGAGAAACCTATAATGAATATTTATTGTATATAATCATTCTATATTATGTATATATATTTAAAATTATCTTATTTCGTTATCCAGAGGAAAAAAAGGAACATAAATTCCATTAATATTTAGTAGGAAAGCAGCAAATTAATTTAAAATCAAATGGTATTAAACAAAATTTATTTGACGATTTGGCCAGAGAAATCATGATACTTTGATAAACATTTTATAACATAAACTCCTTTTAGATTATTTTGGAGCCTTGCAAAATCTTTGCTTTAAGTCACTGTGCTTTCATTATAATATGACAAATTCAATCTTAAAAGGTACTTTAGAAAGCCCGGGTAACTATTTTTGTCGTGTTAATTTGTATTATGTGCTAGCTTTTCTTGGTAGCTTTCCTCTGAATGATGTCACCCTCAAACTCCTAACTTAAAAAAAAAAGACAGAAAATAAAATTCATACAGGACAGGCAATTAACAAATATATGAACCTGCATTAGGCAGTTAGGACAGAAATTGTACGTACATCTTGAAGCCAGTAATATCTACATTTGAAACTCTGATCACTTTGTTACTCTCGACAACCAGGTCACCAAATTTTTCAAAAAGGATATGATTTATATGAAAGACTATCATCTAATCAGGGAATTTGTTTAATATGAACTAATGTTTAGTACATTCATTTTTATAGGCTAAACTTGGTTATTATAGTAAAAACCATGTGTCAAATCAAAATTGTTCTTCCTAACATCTCTCTGTTTATATGAAGTTTAAAAAACAGTTCATCATTGAATGTAAAAATAGTTACTACTGTAAGTGGAACATTTTTCTCTTTGTGAGGAGACATGATGAAAAAGAACAGAAAATACAAGTGTTAATCAATTTAAGAATCTCATTGTATATTCGGGTTGTGTTGTTTAACTGGCTAAGTTCCCTTCCTCTAATTCCAGTATTCATCTTTGTGTGATCAACCCTCAGTTAGCTTTGTTAATGAATAATGAGATTATGAAGAAAAGAGTTAAAGATCTTAAAGATCATAAAAGGAAAAGAAATATTTTGCAATTCCCCACCAAATTTTCCAGCCATTTAATTTTTAGGAATCTAAAGGGATACTTCTATCCTAAGAGGTGGTTTAGTATCAAAGGATTTGTTTAATGAGTCAAAATTTATGACAAAATCAGCTTTCCTTCTGTATCTCTGACTCTGAGTATTGAAGGAAGATATCAGAAGGAATTTACTTCTCAAGTGAAGAATCTGGCCCGTGTGTGGCTGGACACCTCAGCATCCTTATTACAGAGCTACAAACGCCAGGTAGCACACACAATCAGCAATATTTCACACCAAATACATGAAAATCAAACACAGCACTTAACGGCCACGTGGAAGAGGTCTCTACTCACCACTGTGACATTGAAAGCATACAGGAGGTCGAAGGGCAGGGCAGCAATCAAATCAATGATGAACCAGGTGGTCACATAGTGGATACAAATGGATCTCGCTTCAAAGATAACTTGGCCAGACTTGCTGACATAAGTTGTTCGGAAATTTAGAATAATATCTGCTTGAGGAAAAGAGACAATTGAGAACAAGTGGGGAAAAGAAAAAGAAAGAATGAATCATAATCATAAAAGGAAAGAAAGAAAAGGAAGGGAGGAGTCTGGAAAGGCAAGCGGTCAGGGGGAAGAAAGGTGTATACAATTATACACAATAGAAGAAAAAAAGTTATTGTAAGCTATTTCAGGTTAGTACCCTCATGGTTTCAAAGTAAATGAATGAAAAAATACTGAACACGGGCAAAGCACATTTAGGATACTATGTTCAAATGACTGAACAATTAGAGCCATCAGAACAGTAGTGACATTACCAAGTGCCCACTGTGGAAAATTCTAGAACTAGTCTGGGAATTGTTCCATACCCATGGTAGAGGGAGAAACAAACTCATCCAGATCTTGGCGAACAGCTTAACGGCACTTAATTCAAAAAGTTTAACAAACTGTTGTTTAGACACAAAATTCATCTTTGACATGAAGTCATGTCTCTTACTGCTTCTTAGCATCTATAGCTTGATCTTCCAACTCTCCTCTTGTATTCCACATACTCATTTTCAATCTTTTCCTACAGAACTTTTCTGTTACATGTCTATTGATCATTTTACTGCACAGAATACCTTCACAAATGCTGGTCAATGGACAAACCCACACCAACCACGCTTTATTAAGTTCAAAGCCTTCAGTGCAAGAATGAGCATTTCTCAGGCTGACATCTTCCTTTCTGGATTAAGTAAAATTAAGACGTGTGTTTTCTTGAAGACCAGGTACATGCAGGTCACTGGGAATTCCAGGATGGGTGCACACATAAAAGGATGGCACACATGGGCAGCTGAGTCGGGGAGACATGACTCCATAAGCCTTATTTGGGGCAACATGCTGGCTCAACTCCTCACAAATCAATGGGTAAATAAGTACCTCAGTTAATGTAACTAGGAATTAAAGTAATTACAAAACAACGAAAGCCCTGAGTTACATAATGGATCAGCATTATCTGATGAAATGTGATACTCTGTGGTTAAATTTTTAAAAATAAAAACAGTGTTCTGTGAGGTGAAGGATTATTGACACCATGATCATGAGATTGAGCGCTAAAACCTACTCGTTGGTTATGCCCCATCAAAACAACAACAAATGGTACCTGAAGTTACAAAGTTCAGTTAGGGGGAGTAGATGGGAAGATAGAGGTGAATATGACAATATTTCATTGTATTTATTTATGAAATTTTCAGGAACAAAGAAAAATATTTAAAACTGTTAAAAAATAACAAAAACCAAAATTTTAAAAATTACTCAAGGTTATGATAATTATTTAACTGAATTTCATTTTTACTTTCGCTTTGTGCTCACCCTTCCATGACAGGCTAAGCCTCCATGGCCCTGACCTCCCTCCTGCACTCAGATATTTTACCAGTAGAATCTGTTCACAGTCACATGGGTGCGTTGTCTGGCTACTCTTTAGGGCAAGAGAGGAATACTCCGAGGGGCATACCCAGGAAAGCCCCCTGAGAGTTTTTTCTTCATCTGGTGATAGAGCATTAAAAGATAATAGGTAGAAAATAACAATCATATCATAGAGAAAACCACACAACAGGACCAACAGGTGGTCTTTTGGTGCTATAGGAAATGCAAGGATGATAAGGAAATGTCTAAGGAAATGTCTATGACAGAGGGGCCATGATGGCAGCTTAGCAGCAAACCACACTTCCAGCTTCTACCTCTCAGAACCCAAACGACACAACACCGGTTCTCAGTGGGATGTGGAACTGTGGGGGAGCCAAGGAGAGGCAAGCGTGACGCAGAAACTGATGTAGAACAGAAGGGCAATTTGAAGTGACCATGTTCGCAGAAGCATCCTGTCAAAAAGCCAGCTGTGATGGAGCGCATGCTGCTTTGGCGAAAGTCCCTACTTTTCCTCCTGAAATTCACAGCACATGTTTCTGTTCTGTTTGTGTGATAAGACAGCGAGGCAAGCTCACTAGAAAATGTATGCAGGGGGATTCAGTTAGGAAACAAGAAATGAAGCTCATTTTTAAGACAGTGAGTAAGGTGGTCACTACGAGGTTCAGGAGACTCAGGCTCAGGGTGTGTGATCCACACAGTTGACTCAGCCTTGTGAACCAGAGCTGTGATAAGTGGAATGGCATGCAACATGTAGGGCTTCCTTCACTCAACCCAGTCTGTGGTTTGGGCCTCTCTGTGTAATGCCTGAGATCCAGATGGAAAGAGGAGCTACAGGTGCCCTGACCCAATCCGTACCCCAGAAACTCCCTCTGAAGGAACTTTGGTTCCATGCTACCTTGCATAGTGACCAGGAAAACAAACTATTCCATGTCTCTAGCACTGGTCATGAACAATCCTCATTGACCCAATGAACATCATGAAAGGAAGAGAGAGGGAGAGAGAGAGAGAGAGAGCAAGAGCGCAAATATCCTTTAGGTTCTGCTTTCTTTAAGGGCTGCAGATTCCAAGCAGTCAAGGAAAAAAAGTGTATAACCTGGCAAGGAAGGTTTGGCCATGGCCATATAGCCACTATAGGAAGACCAGCACACAGCCTGTCATTCTCGTTCTCCCCCTCTCTTTCTTTCTCTCTCCCTCCCTCTAACAGTCAATTTCTTTTATTCTCTGTATATACATCCTTTTTCTATTTTAATATAATTATGGCTTTCACATCATTTGCTTATTACCTGTCTATTTTCTGAATCTGTTTTTGTTTTTCTTTTCTTTTCTTTTATCCAAAGATTTTGTAACCTAATCTCAAATTCTACCACAGAGCTACATTGACAAAGCCAGCATGGCACAAACAAAAAGAAGACATGGAATAGAACGGGAGACCCAGAAACAACTCTACCACGGTTCAGTTAATTGATTTTCAATATGGCTGCCAAAAACATACATTGGGAGAAAACAAAGGAAAATAAAATCTTATCAACAAATAGTGCATGGGAAAGAAGAAATTCATATGTAGATTAAAACTAACTTCTAACTTCTCCCTGAGCAAAAGTCAATTAAAAAAAAAAAAACAGGTTTGAGCAGGAAAAGGAGAGGGAAGTAAGTGAGGGGATGGGGGAGTGAAATAATTAAAATCATAATGTAGTATATGAAACTTTCAAAGAATAAAAAATGGAAAATGCATCAAAGTCTGTAATATAAAAGCTGAATCATTATAAAAACATGTTTGAAAAAAAGAAAATGTGGTCTTGAAGCCACAAAGACATGAATTCTTTTAATGAGCATATGGGTTTAAAGAGGAAATGTGAGGTCCAGAGAAGACCACACTCCACTGGAATGCCGAAGCTTACACTTCAGCTACGTGACTCTCCATGAAGTGAGCCTGTGGCTACTCTGTGTCTGAGTTTCCTGCATTGTACAGACAGTGAGGCAGTCAAACATCATTTTACACTGACATCTGTGGTTACTTCCTATGCAGCAATAAACGACGCACACATTTACCATGTCATTTGTCTTTCATTATGGGTCAGATAACATGATAAAGGACTTAGAGCAGATTGTGTTTGTGGTTATAAATAACACATGCGTATTCAAGTAGTGCACAATGCTATTTTAATCCTTTAGATTTGTGATCTCATTTAAACAATACTAAAATACACATATTTTCATTATCCCCTCTTACAAGCAGAGAAATTGAGTCACATAAGAAATCAAGCAGCATGCTCATCACCACACAGATGACAATAATACACACATCCTTAAATTTCTCCGCAAATGAAGATAGGAGAAGTTGAACTCTGCATCTCTGAGTTCCAATTCAGAACTTTGGGGTTTGTGACTTGGCGGAGACCAGACACATTACTCCTCCCCTATCAGTGGACTTGGAGAGGGGAATGGGAGGAGATGAGGGAGGGAGGGTGGGATTGGGAGGGAACGAGGGAGCAGGATACAGCTGGGATACAAAGTGAATAAACTGTAATAAATATAAAAAAATAAAATTTAAATTAAAAAAAGTCTGGAATTGTAGTCTCAGTGACTCCCAATCCTCAAATTTTAATTGTTCTAGTCTATGATGCAAGAGCTGTGCAGCACTGCCATTAGATAGAGATGCCCAGGTGATTTCTACCACAGGGTAAGATGGTTTGGTGGTTCTGTGCCATTGCAGCACTGCGCCTGGTCACAGTGGGCAAAGGGGTAGAGAGGATGCCACCATATACCTCCTCTTCACCTTTCTAAGTTCAGGGAATTCTGCAGCAGCTGGGCAGGTTGACAGATGCATCCCTGCTTTGGCGTGGAAGCAGACATAACATTGTCAGTGTGACTGGAAGGAAGCTCCTGCAGTGTCATTCGGTTTTCATTTTCTGAGTGAGAAACACTGTTAGTTATCAAACCCATAGCAAACGTTGGTTGAGGTAAGTGTGTGAATTCATCATAAAGTTCAAAGGACTGTACCGCTAGAAAGGAGGAATAGCTGTCAACGTTACATGCCACATGAGAGTGACTGCAGTTTATGAAATCGATTAAATATTTGAAAACAGCTAGCATAAGTGCATGGTCGGTATGCCAGCTCTCCCTATGCAGCCATTACACATCATGAGCACAAAGTAACATTACACTGGGCTCCATGTATATGTACAATTACTATGTGTCAATTATATGTATTTAAATATATATAAAATTTATATATTTATAAATTAAATATAAATTATATATATATACATATATATAATTAAAGTGATAGACCTACAAAAATGGGTCAGCAGATAAGGGTACTTGATGCCAAGGCTGATAACCTGAGTTAGCTTTCAGGAAACAACATGGTAGAAGAAGAGAACTGATTTTCTGATTTCACCAAGTCATCCTAGAACCTTCACACGTGCCATGACACACATAACCTCATGCATTTATGAAATAGACATATGAATGTAAGAAAAAGTTTAAGATTAAAAACTAATTGCAGTGATTAATTCCTCGCCTACTTACTAACTGATCACCATGTTTATCACATATTTTACAGAAAGCCTGTTGTGTTAATCCACATACCAGCATACCTTCATAAATTTCAAAGACCCGGAATAAAGTGAACATTTACTTAATTGACACAGCAAACCCTTTTTTTAAAAAATTCTTTATTAATTACATGTTATTCACTTTGTATCCCCCCTGTGGTTCCCTCCCTCCTCCAGTCCCAATCCCTCCCTTACTCCACCCTCTGCATGCATGCCCCTCCCTAAGCCCACTAATAGGGGAGGTCATCTTTTCCTTCCTTCTGATCCTAATCAGTTAAGTCTCTTCAAGAGTGGCTGCATTGTTTTCTGTGGCCTGGTAATGCTGCTTCCCCCTCAGGGGAAAGTAATTAAAGAGCAGGCCAATCAGTTCATGCCAGAGACAGTCCCTGTTCCTATTACAATGGCACTTGGACACTGAACTGCCATGGGCTACATCTGTGCAGGGGTCATAGGTTATCTCCATGCATAGTCCTTGGTTGGAGTATCAGTCTCAGGAAAGACCCCGGTGCTCAGACTTTTGGGTTCTGTTGCTCTCCTTGTAGAGTTCCTGTCCTCTCCAGATCTTACTGTTTCCCACTTCTTTCCTAAGATTCCCTGCACTCTGCCCAAGGGTTGCCCATAAGTCTCAGCATCTACATTGATAGTCTGCAGGGCAGAGCCTTTCAGAGGCCCTCTGTGGCAGGCTCAAAGCTATGTGACTATGCAGTATACAAGAACCAAACTACAAGTGTAGACTTCTCATCAGAACAGGACAAGTACTGGATGAGCCATTGCACAGTGCTAATATAAAAAGCTTTTTATGAGACAATTTGTTAGTCAATTGACTTTACTGGATGAAAAACAACCTGCTAGCTCCAACTTGAAAAGGAAGCAATCATGTTTTTATGATAGTGAAGATGCTAAAGAAAATACTTAAGGATTTATCGCATTAGCCTGCTTTTGAAACTCGAACAGACTTTATTTTCAAAGAGGAAACATACCTACATTATAATATAACAACCATATTTTCCAGGACCATGGTAAAATGATGCAGTGATTAATATAAGTAATTAGTATTGTTTTTGAATAACTGACTTCAAAACAACAACAGCAATAACAAAATACTTTTGTCAATGATAATAAAAGATGCTGTTTTGGAATATTCACAAAAGTCTTCACATTTGCCAATTTTTGCATCCACTCTGCTATTGGACAGACTGAGATCTGACAACAAAGTTGCACAATAGTCAAGTAATTGCACAATAAAGTCATGCAGATATTATCATCAGAGAGAGATACCATTTTCTTTTCAAATGTAAAAGAATGTTGCACCAATGGGTTTTCTTATAGGGAATAACAGTAGATTGGTACAATGAAATGCATTTCTAGTTGCACTTCTTAGATAAAATTCATTCCTGGAGTCATCCAGGTTAAAGAATATTAAACCAAAGTCAGAGAATTGGATGTGGGAAGATGAGGTCTTAGGTCTGTTCAGGAAATCTGACCAGTCTCTCTGCTTCCCTTGCTGCTATGGAGACTTGAGTGATGCTCAGGGCCAGGACTCGATGTTGTAAACATCCCCGTGAAAGAAGTCTGCATATACACGTCTCTCTCAGAGTGAGGGAGACAAAGAATCCAGCAAGACTGATGGAAAAATATGAGAGATTTGGCACAATCATCACAAACTCCTGGGGCACTGTTGACATCACAACAATAGATTCAATATTTTCCCCACTGGTTGCCTCACTTCACAGTCTTGAGCATTTGGCTAATTAAATCCATGACATATTCCAGCATTATAGTAAAACCTATAATCTACTTGAAAGGCATCAGGAGAGTTAAACTATGAGCCCTGTAGAAATATAATGCTTTCAAAGTTTATGTTCATATGAAAATCCACACAGAAGTATGATCATTAATGTTCCTGTGCAACTTTTCTTGATTCTGCTTATTAATGGGAACAGTTATCCATGAGAAACACACACATACACACATTCATGGTTTGAATGGGTGGTCTTCATATAGTGGTACTATTTGGGAGATATTCTGGAAATATAAGAAGCAGAGTAAAGCTAGAAGAATAAGATCATTAAGAACAGATTTTCCCTGGACCTTGCTGGTCTCATTCTCTCATCAAAGTCCTAAAAAGGCCTGATCCTGCTTAGCTTCTGACATCAGTGACTGGCTCCCTAAGTGTGGTATGGTTGCAGACCAGCCATACTCTGAATACTTTCTCTTACAATGTGAACAGATCTGCTCTGTTATGCCTTCCCAACAACAATAAACTGAACTGTCCAAACACAGGAGCCAAAGGTAAGCACTTCAAGTAGTCTTTCTGGAACTCCACTCATGGTGATGCAAAAGTAGAAAACACACATCATTTCATCTAAGAAAAACACTCCCAAATCCGTAGCAAATTAACTGAAGGGAATTTTCCTTCTCAAAAATCTATCTTTAGATCTCCATGTGTGGATAATCTGACACATTATCCATTGTGGTCCATGGTCCAGGGATCCTATGGAATGAGCTACTATCAGAGAGACAGAGAGTTCTGAAAACTCCGTGGTTTATAGCCTTTACAAAGGGCTAATCCTAATCCACTGCACCAAAATGAAGATATGATTGAATTATCTGATGATGCATATCACAGGTAATTAATTATGTTCTGAGATAGTTTGCCTTATTGCCTTTATGTTTTATATAGCACAATTAAAAACAAACAACAGAGAAATACTAGGTGTGATGTTTTCTTGTTTTCAGACTTCCAAAGTATTTCTTTCTCCTCCCACTAAGTAGTTATATGTGTGAGCTGAAAAACAAAGAAGTGAAACACATCATTCCTCTGAGTTTGATTTACTGTAGAGCTATGCCATTAGAATGTCCATAGTTCTAAATAAAAGGAAAGGTAGGAGGTAAACTTGATACTGCATAAATTAGTAGATTATTTATTAGCCTTCAGATCAGGTAGGAAACAATTTAAAAGTTGTATGGCTTGCTTGTTAAAAAGTAAATTAAAATATATTGGTGTGCACAAGAGCATGTGCACTGCATATAAATAATTACTAACTTCATTTAACTATTTCTTTAAAAATTAATTGATGTAGTATAGCATGGGTAGAGGGACATTTAATTAAACCAGCTCTGGCTAATGTTCCATAGATACTGTTTCCATTGCTTGTGAGACACTCATTTTACCATAGTACTGTCACAGCACATTTAGGACAGATGTGGGGACAATGAACAGAGAACAGATTGATCAAAAGTCTGAATGGATGGATAATTCTAACAAGGATTAGAATGAACCATTGGTGTTGGGTACAGCATTTCCTAAGCATTGACCCTTGCTCAGCATGTCAGTATTTTTTCCTTTCTTACTCTGAAGTGAGAGAATCATGGTAAAGAAAGAGAAATAGACCCAGTGGGAGAAACCAGCATGCTAAAACAATGGAACTCACAACAAAAGATTAGGGGGATAAGGAACCAGATGGTGTGAAGTGATCCTGCTGATACTTGTTTCTGTTTTGTGCCGGTGGAACCACTGCTGTTCTGGGTATTCACACACATCATACTCACCTTCACTTCTCTGGATATATTATTCCATTTTGAAGGAAAGGGACATAAAAGTCCTGTATCCTAATGGTTTTCCTTCTGTAGGATACCACATATTGTGCTTTGAATGAGAATGTGTTTGAACATGTGATTCCAAGATGGTGGCACTCTTTTAGTGAGATTGAAGAGCCTTCAGGAGACGGAACCTTACTAGACGAAGTATTTCACTGGACATAAACTTTGAGAGCTTATAGCTTCATCCCACTTCCTTTCTTGTTGTTGTATGCTTCTTTTGTTTATAAAAAATGTAGTTTCTCTGTTTCCTGAATAATAGGCAGGCCTCCTGCTCCTGCCACCATACCCCATGCTTCCATGATGGACTGTATTACCACTGGAACTGTAAGCTAAAGCAAACTCATTCTTCCATGAATAGCTTCTAGTTAGGATATTTTATCACAGCAGCCAAAGGGAAATGACTGTAGTGGTTTGAATAGGTAGAGTCCCATAGACTCATGTGGAGTGACAATATTAGGAGGTACGGCCTTGTTGGAGCAGGCGTGGTCTCGGAAGTGTGTCACTGTAGAGCTGGGCTTTCAGGTCTCCTATGCTCAAACTCTGCCCAGTGTGAAACACTTAGACATCAGAGAAATGCAAAGAAAACTTACTCTGAGACTCTGTTCAATACCCATGAGAATGGCTAGATCAAAAACTCAAGGAACAACATATCTTGGCAAGGATGGAATAAAGGAACACTCTCCATTGCTGGTGGGATTGTAAATTTGTACAGCACTGTGGAAATAAATTTGATGGTTTCTCAGAAAACTGGGAATAGTTGTATTTCAAGATCCAGCTATACCACTCATGGACATATACTCAAAAGATGCTCCATCATACCACAAGGATACGTGGTCAACTATGTTCATAGCAACTTTATTCGTAATAGCCAGAATCTACCTAGATGTCCCCCAACCAAAGAGTAGATAAAGAAAATGTGATACATTTACACAATGGAATACTATTCAGCTTTTAAAAACAATGACATCATGCAAATTTCAGGCAAATGGACAGAACTAGAAAAGATCATCTTGAGTGAGGTAATCCTGACCCACAAAGACACAGATGCTATGTACTCACTTAAAAGTGGATTATTAGCCATAAAGTAGAGACCCAAAGAAACTAAGTAACAAGGAGTGCCCATGGGGGGGGTACTTGAATCTCACTGAATAGTGGAAATAAAATAAACATGAGGAGTGGTGAATGGAAGGGGAAGGTTGGTGGGAGATGAGGTGGGGAGAGGAGCAGAAGGGATCTAGTTCAGGGAGGGTTAAAAAACAGCAGACTGGGAGAGCTGGAATCTGTTGGAAGTATGTCTGGGATGAGCTAGAAACCTTGGATAGTAGAAAATCCCAGGAATATATTAGGGTGACCAATCTAAGACTTCTTGCAATGGGAGATATGGAACCTGAAAAAGCCATCTCCAGTAACAAGAAAAGATTTCCAATGGAGGGATTGGGACACCAACACATCCACAAATCCTTCCACCCACAATTTGTTCTGCCTATAAGAGGTGCACATGGGAAGATGGAGCAGAGATTGAGAAAGAGGCTAACCAATGACTGGCCCATCTTGAGACCCATGCCATGAGAGAAAGCCCATCACTGACACAATTAATGATATTCTGCTGTACTTGCAGACAGGTGCCTAGCATAGCTGTCATCTGAGAATCTTCACAGCAACTGATGGAAACAGATGCAGAGAACCACAGATAGACATTAGAAAGAACTTGGAGAATCCTGTGGAAAAGGGGAGGAAGGATTGAAGGAGCCAGAGAGATCAGGGACACAAGAAAACCTACAGACTCAATTAACCTGGGGCCATAGGGGCCCACAGAGAATGAAGAATGAAGAGAGCATGCATGGGACAGTCCTAGGCCAATTCCTGCACGTATTTGCTAACTTCCACATGCCCAAGCACAAGCACAGCCCCCACACTTACAATTAAATGAATAATGGTGACTTTAAAATTTTAAGAAAAGCAAGAATTGAGTATGATTCAACGGTACAGAGCTTGCACAGCCTGTGAGGTCTTAGATTTAAGCATCAGTACAGTTAATAAATGAATCAAATAATCAATTCAAATAGATAATCTTCTTATTTTATAGGAAATGTAAAAGAAAATCAGCTGAGAGTAACTTAGAATATGGTAACTTATTTCAGTTCTTATTATATAGTCTTTTTTAGTTCAAAGATGAGTAAAATTGCATCTAATACTTAAAATTGCTTTTCCTCTCTTTCCTCTGTCTAAAAGCCTTATAATGTGATTCTAAAATGCAATAAGAAATATGGCCAAAAATAGTTGGCTCCTTTTCCCAGAATAATAGGTCGTAGCTACGATGATGCTATCCAGTTGCCTTTGCAACCGATGTGGTTTCATGTCTGGGCTGCTGCAACCAAACTGGATGTGGAAAGTTTGAAGTATGCTCATGAAATCATACACATTTGCTTTTCCATGCTCTGTTGACTTTCTAGGTGCTTTGTTTTGTTTTGTTTTTGCTGCTGATGGGATCAAAGGCAGATGAAGTGACCTTAGAAGCAACTCATTCAAGATGGCAAATCATACCCTACTACCCTTACCACCACCACCCCTTTCCTCCCCGCACCCCTCACCCAGATCATTTGATGGCAACTGGCCTGTTTCTTCCAACAACTGTTGTATTACCAGTTAAAGCAAAAAGAAATTCTCCCCCTCCTCTTTTCCATGCGCTTTCTTGGTTACACACTCAGGTTTATCACCTTATCTGTTTACATAAATGTCCTGTATCTATAGATAGATAGTTTTCACACTTGTTTTTTTAAGCCACTCACTTTAGATATTGCTACTTGTCAACTAAAAAGTGAATGACAGTTTCTTATTACCTAATAAAAACAAAAATTTTTCAAGTTTCTTCATAAGAAAACCAAAGAAATACTCATTTCTATGGAGAAATGATGCTGTCAGCCCAATGATAGAAAATTTTAAATATGTATATGTTTTTTGCATGTTATTATCTAAAATCACAATCTCTCATTTCGGCTCTATGTGGTCATGTGATAAAATAATTGTGTGCCTATGGGATCAAACATGGTTTTATAATTAAAAATGACTGGGGTTTGTCACCAGCTCTACCACGCTGTGAGAACATACCATTTGTAAAGTTAATTACCTTTTCTAAGTTTAAATTTCATTCAAATAAAACAACTAGCAATGTTTGTTCTTCATCTACCTACCAGTATCTACTGGGCATCTATCTGTTTAATGTTCTTCTGTATGACTATTTATGTTGGAGTCTTAAAACACAGTCCAATAAATACTCTATTTTACATTCAAAGAAATTATAGTTCAGTAGATGAAGCAAATGGATAACCTAGGAAGTATAAAGTCATTTAATGAATATTTAAGAAACACCAGAAAGGGATGGTCCTTGTAGATTTATGAGATGAACTAAAGATAGGTGGGTGACAACCTATCTTTGATTAAGTAAAGATGAGCAAGGTTGGAGCAACAGGTGTGCATTTATTTAAAGGTCAAAAATAAGGAGATAGTTTCAGCAGAGCTATGACATAACCAGGTAAATACTTTACTAAAACAAAGCCAGGAACAAACTCTGGCTAAAGCATTGTGTGGTAGTTTGAATAGGAATGGCATAGATTTGTGTTTAAATGCATAACCACACGGAGTGGCACTATTAGGAAGTGTGGCCTTGTTGGAGGAAGTGTGTTACTGTGGATGAGGGCTCTGAGGCCATAGATGCTCAAGCTATGCCCAGTGTGACACACAGAATCCTTCTGCCACCTGTGGCGCAAACGTAGAGCTCTCAGCTCTAGCACCATGTCTGCCTGCATGCCACCATGCTTCTCACCATGAGGATAATGACTCAACATCTGAAACTGTCAACCAGCCTCAGTTAAATGTTTTCTTTTGTAAGATATGATGTGATCATGGTACTTTACACAGCAATAAATTCCTAAGACACATAGTAATCACATATGAAGAGTACATGCAAAAAGAAAGCGTGGAATTGTAGGAAACCAGCCAGAGCCAATGACCACCAGGTCATCCATGTGAGCCTGAAGAAAAAAGAAATCAGAGTCAAGATAATGTTTTGTGAACTATCAACATGGAGACCAACAGGAGCAAGTATATTCACTAGTAGTGTGAAGAGAAGAGAAAGGGAGAGCAAGCCAAGGATTAAACGTGGGGGCAAAGGTATCATGGAAGATACAGGGAAAAGGGGAGGAATTCATTGCAGAGAGCCACTGAAGGTGAGAGAAGAACACAGTATAGAGCACAGTCTAGCCAAGGAAGAGACATCCCTTATGAAATCCGGAAAGAACCCTGTCCAGATAAAGGTTGACAAGATAGTTTAACAAAGGAGTTTGTGGATGATTGAAAACTTGTTTGTATCTCAATAAAATCCAGTAAATGAAATAATCAATGTGCAAATGCTTAAGGCAAGTCATTTTATTATGTTTCTGACTTATCTCCCTTCACATTTCCTGTCTTTATGCAGTGACTAAAATTCCCCATGCTTTCAGTCTTGATTTTTATTCTATAAGCTGGAATGAATATTACCACTCAGCTTAGTTGTCACTACGTAGAGAAAACAAAAATAAATCAGTCTTTTGGAAGGGCCTAATGCATGTTTAAAATGAGGTGAATTAAGTAAGCATATTTTAAATGGGTTTGAGGGAGAAATACTATACCAATAATTGTTGAGTGCAGATCCAATATCTTGTCTTTCTCTTAGTGAGCGCATATTTTAATTTTTGTCAATATTCAACTTAACATCTAATAAAAAAATGAATGCAGCAAACAATTTTCCTTACTACCAGAGTCCATTCTCAGAAATACCCACTTTTAAACATTCAGTACCAATTTACTGAAATTATCAAATATAAGCTATCAGGAATCCAGCACATTTACACTTAGCCTTGATTCTAAGTAAGATAGTTTTATTTGTAGATGGTCTCTCAAAGCTTTCTAATCCAGAGATGCATTGCTTTTGTTCTGCAAGGAGGAGCTTGTGGGCATGCTGAGTTCTGATACACCAAGATTCACACTTGTTACTGCCTTGGACCATCTCCCCATGACATGGGTTCCACATACATCAATTTTCTTCTTTAATTATGTCTATGAAGTCAATGACAAAAATGGAGAAGCTTTAACTCCAATTCAAGGTGTACCATGGATGTCTCTGCAGGTTGGACTTTTACACTCTTGCTTTTACTGTCTGCTTAGCATTTCCATGCTTAAGACACATTCCTCCCACTGCTGTACAAGCTTTCAGCTACATGATGCTTTTGATACCTTCAGTATATCTTTTGTGATTGTAAACTTTAATTTGTCAACTTACCACAAACTAGAACTACCTGGGAAGAGACTGTCAGGACAGGATTGTCAAGGACAGGTTGGCCCATGGGCATGACTATGGGTTATTGTCTTGATTACTGTGAGACCAACAAACCTAAAGTAGGCTATACTGTTATCTGGTTTGGGACCCTGAACTGTGCATATAAAGAGTTGACTGAGTACATGCTTTCATTCCTCCCTGCTCTTGACTGTAGAAATGATGTGACTAATGTTTGAAGTCCCTGCCTTAACTTCCCACGATGGACTGTGACCTAGCATTGTGAGTTAAATGAAACTCTTCTCCCCTAAGATGCTTTTTGTGGAGGGGTTTTATCACAGCCACAAAGAAGCAAATTACAAGATGTTTTATATATCCAAAGCTTTTTTAGATCTCATATGATTTAATTAAACTATCTAATAGAGTAAAAAATTCTTGTTATTTTTTTCACCCAACAAGAAGCCATAATTCTATTAGTGATAGAAATAGTACAAATTTCAAACCAAGCTGTAGTTCCACTTTTCAAATACCAAAAAGCAGGGGGAAGGGATGTCCTTGCTGTCAAATAGTTTCATTGTTAATTCCATAATAGCAATTACGATATCATTACTGTTGTTTTTCAGGGCTCAGACTGCTTTTGTCTTGAGACATTTGCTTGTGACACGACTAATTCTATGTTCTTAACTTCTACACATGTTTCGTCAACCTCTTCCTCTCCTCTTCTTTTTTTTTTCTCCTCTTCTTTTGTACAGTTGGAGTCTAAGTATTTCTTGAACCTTTGAAACAGCTTCACCTTGAACTTTGAATTTCTCAGTAGCTGTTAAATGTGCTTGCTGAGACAAAATTTCAATCTTGGCTTCCCCTAAAACTATGTAGGTATCTGAAGCTGTGCTCTCACAGAGATCTGGTTTTGTGATGAGAAAAAGGATATTGTTAGATTTCCAGATAGTGATTTGAGTAACCCCTATAAACCTGGGAAAGACCCAGGCTGGACATAGCCTTCCTTGTCTTCTTTTCACTGTGACTCTGTTTTGCTTTACTGACTGGTTCTCTTCTGCTGTTGTGTGCTGGCCTTGCTGTATGTAGTTTTGCTCCTCAAGCTCTGCCACTGACTTGTCACTGTTGGATTCTGTCCATGAACCTGTTTCAGCCTGAGGCTGTGGCAACTCCTTCTCTGAAGCAGGGAAGGTTTCTGTGGCTTCATTTTGTGTGGAGAACATGAAACAAAGATGGCGGCGGGAAGAGCCTTTTCAGTTAATTTTAAAAGAGTTTAACTGTGTGGTGGCCATTATGCTTAAGTGAGTTGGGACTCACTTTCCTTGAGCATTAGGCATCTAGAAGTCTCTTTTGTGGCTGCTATTATAGAAGGACGGTGTCCTCACATTCACCACTTAGAGCTGCTAGACTCTCTCATGCTATCTATTGTGTCATTTGGGAGAGTTCTTAAGACATTGTGGCATTTGATTTAAGGACCTGTGACTCTAATGTGTGCTCGCAACAGTCTAAAAATAAAGTTCCATCATCTGAAGGAGGCAAGGCATGCTTACTTGAGTAAGTAATAAAGTGGCTGCACAACTTAAATGAATGTATTTCATATGTTTTGTATCTGATCAATGTGATGTGTAGGTGGACATCTGCTTGGTGACTAATATACTCCAAATAGTAAATATTAGTTGTTAGAACTAGATAAGCACATAGCTCATTATATTTGTAGACAAACAAAGAGAATTATGATATCTGTGGAAATAAAAAATAGGAGAGGGAACTCATGTCATCCATATCTAAGAGAAATTTAGCCTGGACTCATGGTGATGGGGAAGGAAGGACTGAAGGCTTTATAGATGATACCAGATAATGCCTCAAAAAGGAGGGTGTGGTTAGATAAAGAGGAATTAAGAAGCTGTCTCTCCAAATTGATACCCTATGGCAAATCGCTCAACCTGGCTGTCAATGAAAGTATGCTGGACTTTGTGTCACTAGCATACAACATGAGAATTTTTCCTGTGCTGCAAATCTGTCTAAACAATTGTCGAGCTATATTTTAGGTAATTGGACTGGAGAATTCGATACTACGATGGAGCAGCTGAGAGTGGCCATTGTCACAGTAAATTCTACCAGAGTGGACGCAGGACTAGCCACAGGATTATCAACATGGATTGCTGCAGCCATGAATCATCTGAAGGAATGGGCGGGCATGGGAGCGTTAGCAGGCCTTCTGGTGTTGGTCTCCTTGGTTTGCCTGTGGTATATATGCAAGATTAGAGTCTCACAACAGTGTGATGCAGCCATGATCATTCAGGCCTTTACAGCCATTGAAGCAGGACATTCTCCCCAAGCATGGTTGGATACCATAAAAAGCTAAAATGATACGCTCAGGATGCGAGGCTAAGCACTGCACTCAGGGTCAGCCGCTTTCGACCCAGAGAAGAGCATGTCTGATTGCATGCGGGTTGATGCCCCAGGTCCCGCCTCTGAGAAAAAGGTATCAGACGGGTCTGATGCTCTTTGGGTGGATGACACCTAAATGAACATCGGTACAAAGTCCCAATTTATTTCTAATATCAGAGATCAGACCTCTACTCTTGCCTGATGCGTCTAAAACAAAAAGGGGGAACTGTAGAGAGCTGCGGAATGCTATGCCTTAAAGATGGAGCTGGTTTCCGCCTTCCACCTTCCCGATGGTGAGTGCTCTCTGTCACGAACAATTCCACATTTGGCTAAGGCTGAGGATCTGGCTTGCTTCCATGTATGTGGATCTATCTGCATTGCCCACGTGGCACGCCTGGGTTGGCTACCCAGAGGCTATTTAAGCTGTGGGCTGGCTTTCCCCAGGGTCAGAAGGTTTGTTCAAGGTTCCTGAATAAACTGCATTGAAAAAAAAAAAAATTATAGTTGTGAATCCCCCCCCCCCAAAAAAAGAAGCTGTCTCTCATGGTTTTCTAGGAGTTGAGAACAGAGCATATGCAATCAGGTGGATAAATGGCATAGCTGGACAAATGCAAGTGGTCCAGCTGGCTGGAGCCACAGGAAAAGGAGCCAAGTAATAGAAACTAGAACAGAAATGCAGAGAATGTTCTACACTGAGCTAAGGAATTTCTAAATCCACTCACTTGGGTAACATCTTTATAGCCTCCAGAAAATATATATGATAAACAGTTTCTAGGCCCACTAAGGGACCAAATATTTTCTCTCATCTAAATGTCTTTAACCAATTTTTTTCTGTATTCAATATTATTTAAATATTTTGCTGCTCTTTCTGTTTATTTAAAACCTCCTGACATTTTAGATCTTCACCTCTCTTTCTGCTCCTAGAGATCCAAGGTCCTCAGTCTCATCCACAGCTCTGTAACAAAACAGCTGCTGTGATTGCCCTTTCCTCTCTGACTCCATGCCAATGGATTAAAAAGAGGCCTCATGTATGCTCAAGCCACGCCCAGTGACACAGTCTTCTTCTGCTGCCTGCTGATCAAGATGTAGAACTCTTGGCTCCTCCAGCACCATTATCTTGCTGCATGCTGACATGCTTCCCACGATGATAATAATGAACTAAGCCTCTGAAACTATAAGCCAGCTCCAATCAAATGTTTTTCTTTATAAGAGTTTCTTCGTCATGATGTCTCTTCACAGCAATAAAACCCTAAGACAAAGTACCTACATAAAACAAATGAACAAACAAAAAACAAAAGCCCAAAACACTGGATTTCATACTAGCAACTTAACAGCACACAAGAAAGCTCTAGAACAAAAAGAAGAAATCATACCCAAAAGGAGTAAATGGCAAGAAATAATCAGACTCAGGGCTGAAATCAATAAAATAGAAACAGAAAGAACAATACAAAGCATCTATGAAACAAAGATTTGATTCCATGAGAAAATCAACAAGATGGATATACCCTTATACAAACTAACTAATTTTCTTGATAAGTACCACTTAGCAAAGTTAAACAAAGATCAGATAAGCGATGTAAACAGGCCTACAAGCTCTATAGCCCCTAGTGAAATATAATTAGCAATTAAAAGTCTTCCAACCCCCCTCCCTGAAAAAAGCAGCAAGTACAGTGCCTACAGGGGTATGAATCAGGTCCTCTGCATATATATATTATAGCTTTCAGTTTTAGCATTTTTATGGGACTCCTGAGTATGTGAATGAATATGTCTCTGATTCTTCTGCATTCTTTTGGGTCCCTTTTCCTTTGGCTGGTTTGCCTTGCCCAACTTTTATGTGATGGTTTTGTGTTCTTATTATATTTTACTTTGTTAAAAAATAAGACTGTATAACTCAGAATTGGTACACAGCAGATATGCAGTAAATATTAACTCTCATTCTTCAAAATAAAAAAAGCCTCTTTGGGTGACTGGGAGAGACGAGGATGCTTTAATGACGACTACTAGCTCCATGGGTTATAATAAGAGATACCAATCATCTGAATAAAGCTGTTTCTATTCAAAGAGTAGGAAGACAAGAGAAGGACATAGTAAAATAGCCAAGTGTAAAAAGCCTCTCATCTCTGAGATGCTTCTAAATCAGGAAATCACAAGTTTCTTTTCGATTTTTAAACTTAGTAACATTCCATTCTTCATATCCCCGCCTCTTTCAAAACAAGCAGCGTTATTCCATGTTTTATGAGCACGTGTCCCTCCATATTTACAGTGACAGGTGAACTCTGCTGGGAGGTGTGGGCAGGCATTCTCACTCATTGTGAAGGAAGCTTTGCGTCTGTCACACAAATGGAACTCTGGGCTAAATAACAAGATACTATTGATACTATCTTGATACTATTTTATCTAAATAACTCTGTTAATTGAAGTCACTTGAAAGCACCATAAAAAATTCAGGAAGCAGCAATGTCACCTAGAATTTGTCAATATGGCTATTACTGTAGTAAATATTATTGTGACAGATTGCATTTCAACTAGAGCTTTACTGGCCAACTAAGAATAACGTTATTTAAAACAACTTTTGAAAATATATCATATAGTGTGTGTGTGTGTGTGTGTGTTCATTTTCTTCTGAAAAAAAATCACTCTAAATTAAGAAGTCTTCTGAATTTGCTGTTCCTTTTGCATTAACTGTTACCCATCACATTGTACAGCAGTGTATTTCATTTCCTTGCTGCTTTTATTTAAATATCAAATTTTCAGTTAACATTTTCCCTAGCCATTCCTCAAAACCGCAACCTATTCTTTCTTCTTTCTCTGTTTCTTTTTTCTATATCAACTCACTACTGTCTGGCATGGTATATGCTTGTTTTGCTTCCTGATGGTCTGCTATTAGGGTATAAATTTTAGAATGCCAAGGGTCTCCTCCATTTGCCTTGTCTTACAGCTCAAATACAAAACAGTATTTTTAAAATGGCAAGCACTTAATATAGATTTATTTAGTTAGTGAATAAAAAACATTTTCAGAGCAGTGTTTATTTTAATTTCTTCTTGAGTAGCAAAAAGTCACTTTAGATTTGAATAATTAAGATATAGTTAAATAAACAATTATACCACATGATAGAGCTTTAAGAAGTGTTTAGAATTGTTCATAAAATGGGGAAATATTCATATTAAAATGTTATGAGAAAGCATTTTTAAACTAAGCATGTGCTGTGGTCACACTGTGTTAAAGGAAGTAGAGAAAGTGACCAACAAGAAGACATAGCAGGGGAGCAGAGCTGTTTGGAAAGGACTTGACTAAGGACCATTTGTTTATTGTGCTTTACTGTTTCTTTTAAAGATTACAGAACTAGAATGATATATGAACAGAGGTAAGTTTAAATCAGTCAACACACTATCCTTGTGTGTGCTGGTGCAAACTTGTAATCCCATTATTCGGGAGGCAAGGGCTCCTGAAAAGAAGACAAATCTGGGCTACAAAATAAGCCCCTATCTCAAAAAACAAGCAAAGCAAAACAAAACAAAATCAAGACCAAGGAATGTAGCTTAACAGAAGAGTATTTGCATAGAGTGGGCAAAAGCTCCAAGTTAGAATCCCAGCAGTGAACAAAAAGTTTTGTTGAAAACACTGCTACTGAGTATATTTGTTGACAGCAAAGAATGCTGGGAATAATACCAAAAGTTCATAGGTCTGACTAATAGAAACTAAGGCAACTTTTAAATGCAAACCTGAACTACATGTGCTTTGCCCAAGAAAAATATCAATTTCTAAGTTAAGATTAGTTAACAAAAATACTGCTTTACAGTTTCATACAGTTAAGGAACCCACACAGGTCACAACATTGCTAGCTCACAACACTTCATCTTCCCATATCAAGTTCTGGAAAGGCTAACGAGGTAATACTTGAACAGTGTGTTTGCAAAATAAATACTCTCTATGTTTTTAGTAGTGCTTAAATAGATGTTTTTTTAGTAACTTGTTTGGCAGAGCTTTAAAAATCCATGTAAATAGTGTTTGTTTTGTTTTGTTTGTTTTGTTTTTTGTTTTCTTTCTGATGCCCTGTTTATCACAGGCATCCTGAGACCAAGACTCTCTCCCTCTCAATACAGGGCACTGTTTTACACCTCAGTGGGACTCTGAAGTGGTGAGGTAGTTTTCTTAGCTTTGAGGGCTTGTTCCCAGATTCAGAAAAATATAGCTCTTTGGTAGCCAAGTGAGCACTACTTCATTTCTAGCCAGGGGAAAGGCTTGCTCAGCACAATTCATTCAAAGTCAGTATTTGTGATATATAATCCTGGAATATGGACATTGTTGATCTCCTCAGAGTTGCCTTATAACTAGCCACATGGGCTCAGAATCAATTGTAAGCCCTGACGATGACCACCACTCTGAGTTGGTGAAAGCCTAGTGCTCAACACTGTGAAAGGATGTGGGAAAGTTGGGAAGAGTCTCCTAAGCCTGCTTAGGGTTAGGGGTGTGCACACTGGAAAGTATGCAGGTGCAGGGCGTGTTACTCCACTTTCTGAACACTTGAGGAAAATAGGTCGAAAAATGTGAGGAGTGTTAGGAGAAGGACCAAGGAACTGAAAGAGGATAGTGGCTTGGCAGGAGGTCCCCAAACCATAAAAGATAATGAATTTTAGGCAATCAATGTCTCTAACTATCCTATTCTCTGATCTTTTCAACAGTAAATGATCCCCAGGAACTTGTGTTCCTGCAGACTGTGAAATAGGGACATCAACCTGCTCTGTAGGATCAAAATCCTCTGAATGATTCAGAATGTATAGGCAAGTCAATCAAGGTAAAACTGAATTTCTTTATTACCATGAAATTTTGACTTTGTTATCAGCATGTTCTATCAGCATCATTAATTTTAACAACATATCTTTGTCTATTTCAGAAAAAAATAATTCTATGTGCAATGAAATGACTGTAGAATACGTGTATTCTTTCAGGTCCCTCAGAGATGAAAAAAAAAAAAAAAAGAGAAGAACAAGAAAAAGAAAGGACACATGAGGTTCCTGGCAGAAATGTTGTCCCTCTTTGGGATTCAATATCCAATAGAGACCATAGCCCTGATAGGAGGTGGTAACACAAACAGTTGCACAGGAGATGGGAACAGCACAGTTACAAAGCCTCACTGTAAAGAGCACTGGATAAGGTTGTAAACAAACATGCATTTACATGTGCTACAAGGTGCTGAGGGCTAGATTAAAACAAATCTTCTCCTGAGGACATGATGCATGGAGAAGAACCACAGTACTCTAAACCATAAATGTGCGTTGGCAGAACCAGTAATGGCCTGGGCTAACACCTGGGCAGCTGGGCTTTAGATCCTGAGAGCTTAACTCTCCACACACAAATGGGCTATGGTAATCAGTCCCCAGTCCACTGTGTGCTCAGTCTCTGATGCCTTTGAGAAGTCCTGTGCTCCCCTAGTACAACATTGCTTGATTAGCTTCTGGATGACTTCATTCTACTGGTATGATAGCTCTCCACTGACTGTCCCATCCCCCACTCCCACCCCCACCCGCTACACACAAATAGTATGTAAAATGCTGTACTTCTTAGTAAACTTGCTTGACGTAGGACATGACTTGTGTAAGACCTCATGGTCCCAGTTTTTATTTTTCATCTTCTCATCTCCCTTATCACTGTCCTGTCACTGATGAACCACCTGCTGTTCCAAGTCATCTAGGAGTAAACTGAGATCCAGAAAATGTCAAAGTTGTTGAATAGACAAGTCCCAGCTATTGTAAAGTTTGTGATTAAGCTTTTAGATCATGTTGTTTGTCTTCTAGACTGCATTATAGGAAGCCTAACTTCTACTTTCAGCCCTCATCAGACTGGACAGGATAAAAAGAGCTGAGTTGAAATCCAGGTCATCCTTCCTTTCGTGTTCCTAGATGTGCTGATAGGAAACAAGATTAGGGGCACTGTGGATTGAATGCCTCTTGTCTTTTAATGTTATTGGGGTCATTCAATGCACGCCAGCCTCATGGTGCAGCACCTCTAAAGGATGTTTGTCTGTACTAAGATGTGAGATGATGGTATTTGAGGGACCGTGTTCTCTATTTTTCACAAAGGAGACTGTATCAGCCAACGTGAAAGCTGCTATGTGGGAAATGTTCCAGTGTTTCTTCGTTCAAAATTATCTGTTTTATCAACATGTACAAATGAAATAATTTTTTTCCTTTTCTGGAAATGTTATTTAAATAAACAGAAGATACAGGATTAAAAGTATTGATGGGTTCAGACTTGTCACCCCAGGAGGTGGCATTTTGGTATGCTGCTTTTAAAAGAAATCCTAAATTTCCTCAACAGAAGGCACATTTTACCCTCCCTTTCTTGAGAGCCTTTTTTTACCACTGCAAACAGAGTTGATGATGACATGGAGCTGGACTGATGCACATATTAAGATGCTTCTTATCTTGTGCTGCATCCACAGTATCTTTCTTAGTCACTATCACCAAAATGACCATCCACAGCTCAGGACTCTCTGTTGTTGCTTTATTACCATTTATAGTTAATAGATAAATTAATTATAGTTAGCTCAATCACTACGCATGCAAAAGGACCTGAGCTGTCACCCGTAGGACCCACATATGAAGCTGGGCATGGTGGTATGTAGATGTCTGTTACTCCTAGCGCTAGGAGGACAGGAAGGTCCACCCACAGCTTTCTGGCCAGCCAGTCTAAATAATGAAATCTGAGTTCAGGGAGAGACCATGTTTCGGAAAATGAAGTGAACAGCAACTGAAGAAAACACTGATGTTGACCTCTGACCTGCACATTCATATGTCCCATGGAGTGCTGCCATGTACACATGTATAAGAGCACACACATGCAAACCAAATAGATAAATAAAAAACTTTGAGTCTAACAGCCTTTATTGGCTTTTCTTCTTGAGGACACCTGCATATACATAAAATCTGGGGCAAAACTTGCCTGAGCCTCTCCTTTTAATCTGTTTTATATTAACGGATACATTTGTCAAAGCAGTGTTGTTGACTATTGAACAGTGAGTGGGCCTTCCCAATATGACAGCTGCAGAAGTCCACATGACCTTGTCCATTTTCCAAATGAAAGCTTTCAGTTTCTAGTATGGATTGAATGTAATGAACCAGATGTGCATAACCTGCTTGTTTCTGCTGGCACAACAGCTATGTCCGTGTTAATTATACCCAGAGGGTTGTAATAAAAATTAGGTGATATAAAAAGCAGACTGCAGGAGAGCAAAAGATGGGCTTTTATAGGTGAAACATTGAATAATAAAACTGCTATTAATAAAATAAATAAAATAATGAGATATAATAAGAGAGAGCTGTAAGTTCAAAGCAGTACTATGGTTGTGATAAACTTTTTCAAATCTTTGGTGTAAAGTCATTTGTAAATATGTAAGTTGTGATTAAATCAACACTAAACAGCATAATGCCAAAGGCTGAATGTAAAACAAACACTTCTAACTGTTCCTTGTGCTTGTGTGAAACAACCCCTCCGAGACTAAGTGAATTAGAGCTCCTTCAGTCAACACAGGGAACAAATTTGACTTATGGAAAGGGGAAAGGGTGTGCTTCTCAAGCGTGTGGGAGACTCCTAGATTGTAATGGTGGTCAAGGGTGCTTTGGGCAAAGACGCTCATGGTTAGTCCTGGACAGGAGGCTCTCAAAATGCGTGATGGTCTTTACCCCACCATACTCACTGCCTTGGTGAATCGTCGGACCTCCACTGTATTTTGTCACTTCCTCACCCCAGGTTTGGTGCTCATCTTGGCCTGCTATCCCTATGTGAATTAACTGTTTCTCAGTCTACGTTATCATATAGGATATGTCTGCTCTTATGGATACTTAGTCATGCAGTTCTTATTGTCTGACCTCCAACAGATGTTGATAAATACAGATTTATTTGTTATACTCATGTGTAAGAATTTGACTCTTTCTGTTTTTGGTTGCTATCATGCTACAGAGATTAAAAATTAAAATATAGAAGAAATACCATGGATGACTTATTTTGTACTTTGCTTCATATTAAGATTAAAGTGTTGCAATGGTTTTGTTTTTTTTCCTAAAGAAGACATTACATAATATGTATTATCAAAAGGGGGTGCTTGGTGCAAGCCAGTGCTTTAAATCAGATTTCATTTTTTTTCATGAAGGGGTTAATTGTAAAAAAATACTTATTTTGGACATTAAGTTTCTGTCACACACAAGTTAAATTCAACGATGCAATTTGAAAACAGCTGCATTAAATAACAGGAAAGGCTGTGACTATTCTAACACTGAAATGAACACTTATTAACAAAAGGTTTGGTTTGAGGAACTTCTTACTAGATTCCTTTTCTCATTAGCTGCACTGAGCACCATAGTCTGTGCTTCCTGATGGAAGTCTAGTTGGTTTCTATTGCTATGCTTCTATAAATAGTAAGACCCAGCAAATCTTTAATATGTTTCCCTATATGCATCTGAAGGCAATTCTCCATCTATTCAAAAGTATCTAAATTCTGTTATAAGCTCACTTTTAACCTCATCAGATTTTACCAAGTTGTTCTAGATTTTCTTTTTCACCTACACCATTATTTTCTAATCTTATCTTTTACAACTCCCCCCCCCCTTTCTCCTTTGACAATTTCTCCTTTCCTTGTCCTCTGCAGCTCACACACAGAATTTCCCTGTAGCCTAGCTGATCTCAAATTCACAATCTTCCCAACAAAGCCCCCTTAGTGCTTAGGATTAAAGATGTATGGCATAGCACTAGGCTTTCTCTATTCTTTCTTTGTTTTATTTTGTTCATTTTTTTCAACTTGAGTAGCAATTATGTAATTGAAACCTAAGTTTTAAAATTTAATTTTATTATTTTTTTTTTTTACTTTTTAAAATTTATTTTTAAATTTATTACAATTTATTCACAGCTGTAGCCCCTTCCCTCATCCCCTCCCAATCTGCCCTCTGTCCTTCTTCTCCTCCCATGCCCCTCCCCCAGTCCACTGATAGGGGAGGTCCTCCTCCCTTCCCTCTGACCCTAGCCTATCAGGTCTCATCAGGACTGGCTGCATTGTCTTCCTCTGTGGCCTGGTAAGGATTCTCCTTCTCAGGGGGAGGTGATCAAAGAGCCAGCCACTGAGTTCATGTTCCCCTTACTAGGGAACTCACTTGGACACTGAGCTGGCACAGGCTACCATCTGTGCAGGGGTTCTAGTTATCTCCATAAATGATCCATGGTTGGAGTATCAGTCACAGAAAAGACCCTTGTGCCAGATATTTTGTTTCTGTTGCTCTCCTTGTGGGGCTCCTTTTTACTCAGCAGCATATCGCTCAAAACTAAGGAACCCACTGGAAGGTATGCAATATGTTTTGTCACTGTTCTCAGGACCCTGTCCTCTTGAGACAAAAATAAGTGCACCCATTCTTTACATAATTCTCCAAAGGTAATGTAAGCATTTTCAAATAAATTAATTCTGAATGCTCTCTGTGACTTTATATAAATGGCACATGCTGCAAGTGGCCTGACAGATTCCACTTGCTTTATTTAATGTGTCCTGGAAATGGAAATAATTGTACATATGGGAGGCAACTGATTGTCACAAATGGACAGTGGGTGCTGCTGGCATTAAAAAGGGCAAAGAGCCTCTACAACAGATAATATTTGAGGTCTGCTCATCCATACAGTGAAGGCTTTGAAAGCCTGTTTGCATGATAGTGAACCATCCTGTCAACTGTGCTTTCCAGTTCTCCCAGAGTCTAAATATTGCTGTGGTGCTGTCTCAGATGTTAATGCCATGTGAAAATAGCCTTATTCTTTTTATTTTTAAAATAACTATGCACAATCTGTGACATGCATTTTGTGTATTTTCAGGCAATATTATTTCACGTATGAGTATATTCATATGCATATATTCATAATGGTTAATCCTCCAGCAGCTTTTTTTTTCTTACTGCCATGTAATGTTCTTCTGTCTCTAGGGCAGCTGCATCTTCTTCTAGGGTCTTTACTATGGTGTGTTGAGAAGTGAGGACATTTTTTTTTCTATGTAGCATCTTGGATAATCTGTGCATCTCACAGTTCACATAGTCTTTCCGTTCTGAAAAATTTTTGGCTCTTAACACTCCAGTTAAAGCATCCCACTAGTTTCTCAATTGTTTTGTTCTGGAGCCTTCTTAAATAGTTCAGTGATTGAAGGCTAAGGTGAATACACAGAATGCAGCAGCGAATTGCACCCTTCCTTCTAATGGCAACCTTTAGCTTTCTAAGAATTCTTGATGGCTCAGTGGATAACGGTGTTTGTTGCACAAACCTGTTAACCATCCTGAGGCCATTTCCTGGTCCCCATGTAAAGGTGGAAGGAAAGAACTGACAAGATTGGCTTCTTGCTTCCACATGCACCATGTGGCATGTGGGTACATGGTTATGTGGTTATGCATAGGCACACATGTGCACACACACACACACACACACACACACAAACACGTAATAACACTTAGAACACCAATAATCGTTTTAAAGGATTTTGGAAGTTTGAATCCAGCCTGGGCTACATATCAACACCTTTTCTCAAAAAGGAAAGAAAAGGGGGTAGGGGATAACAACCAACTTCAACCCCAATTAACAAATACTGTCTAAAGAAATGTTAGCTCTCCCAGTGTCATTGTGATGAAACAACAAGGAACAAGAAATGCTGAGGAAATTTTCTAGACTAAATGCTAACACCGTTATCCACTGAGCCATCTCAGCAGCCTCAGACCTGCAGGTCCTCACACCTCAGCCCTTGACTGCTGCCTTTACCGTGTGTGTTGCTCTAATGTCCATTGCTGCCTGCTTTGTGTTAAGGATGAAATTCAGAATACTGTTATTTTGTGACTTAATATTGCTTATGCCATTTTCCTTGTTCCTCTCTGCTTATCATGATGGGGAGTGCTTGTTATCAATTGTCCCACTGGTGACGATTGCTGTTTAGTTAAGGTAGTATTGTTGATTAGCCAAGGTGATATGAACTAGTTACTTAAAGTGGTAGCAATAAAGCGTCTATAACACAGTAAAAAAAAAAAAAAAAGAATTCTTGAAGAAACTAAGTTGGGAGCTATTGCCCTACAATGTAGCCTACAAGTTCAAACCTCTCAGGTTAACTGGTAACCTTCTTGTCCCTATAGCAGATATCAGGAAAGGGGAAGGAAAATAGCACCAACTGAGACAACTCACAGCTCCCTCCCGGACTGTGCACACTGCTGCATGCACAGTTTTGGACTCTGTAGAATTTTTAGGAGGGGAATGGAGGAGACACTGGCTTATTTGTATATAACAACCTGCAATGTTAAAGGTATGACTGGGTTATAAGGCTTGGAAACAAAATCACCATTGTATGAAAACTATCATTTTTTAAATGTCTACTGATTCAAATGCCACAGAAATTAAAATAAATGACGTAGCAGCAATTTGTTAATTGAATGCAGTATTACTTCGTAGTAAGCTAATAAGCCACAGAAATAAGCAACAGCAACATCAGATCTCCAGTGTATAGCACATTGTCTAAGAGGCTGAGTTAATGTGAGTCTGTCTTATGAAACTCTCCACTCAACTTTGTTCCTTTGCTCATAACACTGAGGTGGAAAGTGAAAGAAGGTCCAACTTTTATCTTCCTTCTGTGAATTCAGGAGACTTTGCTATCTTGAGATGATGTAGCTTTCACAATAAGGACAAGAGGGCAGGTAGGAGTTTCAAGTCACTAACTTGAAACTAACTCTGAAGTCAGATACTTTCCTTCTGATGAATCCACCTAAGGATGGCATTCCTCAGTCATGCCAAAAGAGTCTTACTGAATGACCTGTGGAGGGTAAGTTCTGCGGTAAAGCAAAGCCAGCGAGATGCTTGTGAATCACATTTAAATAGGCTTCTTCAGCATAGGATTCTTTGAGTATTTACCATGCTAAAACCTATTACGGAGCCCCCGAAGAAATGTGTCATCACCCATCTTTAGTTCCCACTAAGAAACTTTTCTGGATGCAACATTTAATTATTTTCCATTTGGAAAGTACACATATTGTCCAACACTGGAGCTAGTAAAATTAAGAAACTTTTTTTTTTAACATCATCTTTCAGGCACAATGAAGCCTGTCTTTCCCAAGTCCTCTGTAATGGGTCCAGGTGGACTGAATGCTCAGTCCAGTGGTGAAGCTCTGGAGCCTTCATATGGATCCAGTACCACAAAAACAAAAAGGAAAAAAGAAATGGAAAACTAGCTGTATTTTAAATATTTATGTTCATTATGCCACACAGACTAATAAAAGTTAAGTGGCCCAAATTGTACTCAGTATTGTGAAACTACAGGTAAAAATATTTTCATTCACAATATTATTTCTGTTTGGGTTTGGACATAAAATTTCAATGTGTTACCCTGTCTGGCCTTCAACTCTGGGACTTCCTGCCTCTGCCTTTGGAGTTTTTGAATTACAAGAGTGAGGTGCCGTAACCTGCTCTTATTCCAAGTGTTATAACTCATTTATAACTAATCATGTTTGGCCACCTTTGCCAAAAGATGCCCATGATAAGACTAGGGTAAACCTAAAAGGATAAACTCCACTATAAACCGCTCTTCAAATGTGCTCTGAGTGGATGCATGATTAAACTCGTTTAGAAGAATAGGGTGGCAACGGTGAAAAACTGCGAGCGAATTCCTATTGACTGTGAAATTAAGTCAGTCAATGAGGGGTTCCACAGAGGATCTCATACTGCTAGAAGAGTCAGTCTCCAGCTGTAAAGCAATTGTTGGATAAACACAACTGGGTAAAAATAGCAGGAGCTTGGTTATTGGGTGTAGGTGCTGGCTTGACCTGCTACATACACAACAGAAATCACAGTAAGAGTGAAACCAGAAGAACTAAGGGCAGAGGCAGAGGCCAAAACCAATCTCCATCTGTCTCCCACAGGAAAGCATACCCCAAACAAATAAAGCTTTGTCAGAGTCTGAGTCCTCATGACTAAACAGGTCATCCTCTGCTTGGGACTGCACAGTGGCAGGATGGATTCCTTACTCATGAGTTTTCAAATCTCATATATCAGAAAAATATGGTGAAGTAAATCAAGAAATAGCTTTGCCTCAGTGAAGAAACTGTAAATATCAACATTAGGAAGCTGCTGACATGTGTGTTCAACAGACACTTTTACCTGATACTTGATGAGACCTTGTAAACATATTTTCTATAAAGAAACTAGGCTCAGGCATGCAATGAAGGGCCAAGTCCTTTAGAACTCTGACCAGGACATAGACAATGATTTTAGGGCAATGACAATTGTGTTTGTCATGGACTCATAGGAGGAAACATCAAAGGCTATTAAACTAAGAGGAGATGAAGCTAAATGGATTGGCAAATAGTCCCACTCAGTTTGTCTGCGACTTCATTCTAAATTTGAACTGTAATGATAAAATCTGCTGTTTCATCATGATCAGACAGATCATATTATATTATAATTTCCTCATAATGAATGCATTTAATAAAAATAAATAAATTGATTTTGTAGCTTTACCCAGTTACCCAACTAGACACTATTGCCATCTTGTGGTTTAACACACTATAGCAACCACTTTTGGGGTGAGAGAAAGGGTCCTACAGGCAGGGCTCATAGGCACAGTGGTAACAGTGCAGCAGGACTCATGTGGAGAGCAGGCACACCTTTCTAGAGCAGTGCACACTCACACTCAGTCACAGACCTCACTCTCACAGCAGTTACAGACCCTAATCTAACGTGCACTGACAGAACCATTCTGGTCCCAAAGTGTTATCAGCTTCGTGGAGCAAACGACCTACCACCATTGAAAAGAATATTTGATCTGCTTCATTTCTTTTTAAGGTCAATTATTCCTTGATTCAGTCCCTTCCTAAAGATGTTTCACTAACATTCTTTCATGTTGCTCTTTGACACCCTGATCAGGTAAAGACTCAGTATTCGTAGCCAATGGTGGTTAATTAAACAGCAGTTAATTTAAGTTAATCTAAACTTAAAGAAAACCGGAATCTGTTCTAGAAGGAGAATCAAGAGCCAGGCTTGGGTCTGAACAAAATGAAGATTCAACAGGCAGGAGAATAGAAAAAGGTCTATACAGTCAAGCCAATGTCTGTCAACTGAAATCCCCAGGGTTCTAAAGATAAATACTGGGAACAAACATCCTTTGGGGTCTACTTAGCTAAAATCAGATACTGTCTCTCTTGATTACATCAGAAAACACAAACCACTGATTCTTCTGTAGACAGGCCACTCACAGAGTTCATCCTAAACACCATGAAAAGAGCCTCACTCCCAAGATATCCTGCACCATTGTCGGATGCCATTCTGCTGATGGGCTTTTGTTAGACTCCTAGTTTGCATAGCTAATATCTCTAAGGATGTCAGAGTCCAAACATAACCAACATCAAATCTTTCTTCAACCCATTTTTTTAAATAAAATAAATGTAAAAAAATGGGACATTGGTTTAGGTGTTTCAATGCAGCAGGAAAACTGGAAGAAGCAATTTTCAGAAATAAAAGCACATGAATCTCCAAAATGTGCACCACAGGCTGAAACACACTCTTGCAAATAGACGTCTGCTCAAATTTTATACAGAAAATTCTGAAACATGCTTGCTTTCCACATGCAAATCTCTCAAACGAGAAGCTCCTGGATCTTACCTATAATGAAAAGAATCTCCACTGCAATGTCACTGACTGTTGTGCTCCGAGTTGTGGACAGGTCCTCATTGCCAATGAAGCACACATTGTAAGGTACTGTCACAGCAACATAGAATGTCGCCAGCAAAATGAGCCAGTCCCAGCCAGCTTTGAAAGTGCTGAAATGCAACAGGATGAACTTGGATTTTTTTGCATCAGAAACTTTATACTCTGGGAATGCTGGTTTATCTACAAACACGTTCTGTGGATAAAGACACAAAGAAAAGAAGGAACAGAGAAGCACGCCATTAGAAATGGAGACTAAACAGCCCTAAATGCACACTGTAGGAGGTTGGACCATCCACACATCCAAATACCTTACAAATGACTTGCATAATGAGTCTACTGTCCTGTACCACCCAAAAGTGCTGATGCCAACCACAGGCTTCTTTGTGATGCTAGTCCCACAAGATTCCAAATGAGGTGAAAATCCTGTCACCTAGGGAAGATGCAGGCTACTGTATGTAATACCATAGCTTGTTTGTGATGCTGCTGTTCAGGAATATACTGAATTTTGTCATGTATAAATATACCGTAAGTAATTGTGCATAGTACTCATTTTGATAACAGTAATAAACAATTGTTACTGGTTTGTGTGTTTATAATTTGCACATCTTACTGCTTTCTAAGAGTGTGTTCCTATATATGTAAAAAGTTTTCTGTCAGCATTATAATTATAAATATATTAGAATTAGTGTTATACAAGCTACAGGCTCATACACCTTCTGTTTGAATGGTACATGGAGTGATTGACCAGAAAACCTATTGAGTCATTCACATAAATGCATATGCCCAAGGAGGCCAAAAGAGTGTGTTGGATCTCTTGAAAATGGAGTTACAGGCGCTTGTGAGACACTGACACGGGTAATGAAGATGGAGCTCAGCTCCTCTTAGGAGCACTATGTGCTCTGAATCATTTCAACACTGAGCCACCGCAGGCCTTGACTTACACTATGTGGGTTTTTATCAGTACCCTGGATAGGGTTCCTGCAACAAACTACCCTAATAACACCCTTCTTAGAATGTGTCCAACTTGTTACTAGACTATAACTAAGCAGTAATCTTTGTTACATGGCCAGTACTGTGAAGAATTTTTTTTTTTTTAGTTATTTTTAACTGAGCAATATAGATTTTGGTCACTGAAAATAAAAAGACTATTATCTCAAATGTCATCAAAAACATCTAGTTGCAAGTGTAATTCTATATGTAGTGTAGCAACAAAAGCATGCTTGGGCATATGAGTGGCTTTAGAATAAGAGTCATTATCCAAAGAGCGCTGGCCTGGGATTCTGCTGATGTCAGCAAAGGTACTTTGTTTTTGTTTTGTATTGTTTTGCTTTGTTTTTGTTTTGTTTGTTTGTTTGTTTCCCTAGAAAGGGTAGAGATGACCACCATTCTTCTGCAAACAGCTGCTTACTTTCTTGTCAAAATATACTGGGTGGCCCAAGCATTTGTGCATTGTGGCTGTTGATGATGTTTCTAATAGGAACACAAACCTCATTACTTTCATTAATATAGATATATTCAGAAACAGTCCAACCATTAAGAAAGAAAGAAGCAGTTACTTAGGGGTTATTATTCAAGTCATGCAGGAGGAAAGCAACATTCAGCACACAGCTGATTAAACAGAGACTAGCTGGAGTTTTTGATGGCTGATAAAGCACTTTGCTTGGAAAGCAGTCCAAATTGATGAACAATTCCCTTGTTGCTATGAGACAAAAGAAGACTCAATAACAGCATGTGTGGAAATTCCACAAGCCTTGGGACCAGGAACTTATAGACTCTGTTTTGACCTCAATTAATGAGAAATGCAAGAAAGGTAATAAGGACTTAGATTTGAAATTTAACTTGAACAGGAGAAAATTCTGGATACATAGTGCTTATAGGTCACAGTGGGTTTGTTTGTTTGTTTGTTTTGTTTTTCTTCGCCCACTTAAGGGAGAGCAGATAAATATAGTGTATTCTGGAAGTTCCAGAGCACCTGAGGCTCCCTGGGACTTTAACAGACAAAGCACTTGAAACCTGTGCTTCTCACCCTTGTCTGAAGATAGAGGTTCCCAACATGTGTGTGTATACTTATTGCTAGGAGGTTTACTTAGTTGCACAAGCGTGTCACGCCCGTTTTACACTGAGGGCCACTGCTTCCCCTCTAGGTGGTCGGTTGGTGCCACTGCCTTGTGTCATCAAACTACCTGTACGGTAGCTGAGGGACAAGTTCCAAAGCTGGAATTTGCCGTCAAACTGAGGCAATAAATTACTTTGTATTTTTGCAGAGTATGTGGAGGGCGGGTGGTGTTAAAGGTCCACAAATATTCATCTTCCCAAGACACTTTGAAGTTATAATAATACATAGTAAATTCTTTTAGAAAAGATCTTTGTTTTATGTGTTATGAATGTTTTAATCTGCATGTATGCCTGGTGCTTTCAGAGGCCAGAAGGAGGTATCAAATTCCTTGGAAAAGGAGTTACAGGCAGGTGTGATCTATTGTGTGGGTGCTGGGAACCAAACCCAGGTCCCTTTCAAAACCAGCAAGTGCTGTTAATTGATGAGGCATCTTTGTAGCCCTGCACATGAAAGACAAGGAGCCATTTTCCAGAGCCTCAGACTGTACCTAGTGTGAGAGAAGACCTAGAGTGAGGACTGGGCACTCATGAGAAGGTGTTTGCTTTGTGTCACATTGATTCCATTAAACTCCATGATGTCAGGCAAAAGCTGAACAACATGTGAACAACTTTAAATGTGACGTGTATGGTGTTATTTTCATAGACTACCTCAAATATGTAACTTAAAAGTTCATGTCAAATTATTGTTACAAAATGTTGTTAGAGCATGAGATTTAAAGATTATACTTAGAATTCCAGGCATATCAAATTTGACTCATCTTTGGAGGTGTCAGTAATTCAGTCCTGCACATGTCATTACACAGTTACCTGACTGGCAAAAAGAATTTGTTACACCAGAGTCTTTAATAAAACCTTCTTGAATCAAGCAAATTCTCACATCCATAAAAAATATGCATGTTCAAAAAACTGTGCCATAGATGGAAACAGGAAGAAACATACACAGCTTGTCCAAGGTATAAGACAATGTTTTAAACAAAATAATAATAATAATAATAATAATAATAATAATAATAGATGTGAAAAGCTGTTATTTACTAATTTTGAGGGGCATGCTTTAGGACCAGTGACGCTTTAGCCCATTAATCTGTAGCCTATGGATTATCCAAATGCACTAGTTAACCCCAAAACCTAATTCAGATGTTTTCCCTAAAGTGTTTTACAATATTCTTTGAAACACGCCTCTAAATGGATGAGGCAGTAGGAAAATGTTCCTACTGTCACTACACTGGGCACACCTGACATAGGGCCTGTCTTTGATGGTGGTACTGATGAAGGAGGCCTCCTTCTCGTAATATTTGGGCACAGCTAGCACTCCTCTCTCAACCTCCTGCGGGACTCTCTCCTATGACCTGTGTAGGGAACCCTAAAAATGGCTCAAGACAACTCAAAACCAAGTTCTCAGCACAAAGGAGATTTATTTGTCCAGAGCAACAGATGACAGGGTTATGGGACAAAGATGGGAGATAAAGAAAGAAGGAGAAAGGGAATGGGACAAGGGAAAGGGGAGAAAGAGGGAGATAGAGGAAAATGGGGTATTTGTCCCTGGGGACAAAGGACTGCCTCTGGATAGAGAAGAGACAAATATGGTCCATAGGAAAATGGCAGTTTATAAAGGTAAAATATAAACCTGTGTTAGGATGAGGCACTTAATTTTAATTGGACATGTTGATTAGTTGAGCCAAAGCGGGCTTTTGATTGTTAGACATCAGTACTTTGATAGCTGGACCTTAGTAGTCAGCCTCAGGAGGAAGAGGTGGCCAAGTATGAAAACAGACCTCGGTGGCTAGCTTTACCAATGTAATCTAACAGTTTTTAGCAAGGCAGAGGGAATGGGGGAAAAGGGCAAGATTTGTCAGAGTTGTGTTTGCTACGCTAGGGCTGGCTAGGGTCCCTTCAGCCTATATATATGTCATTTATCTCTGTGGGATAGACCAGCTTCATTCTCTTCTCATTAAATAGAATAAGCAACCAAAAATCAAAAGGAATTAAAGTCTTTTCCTGGGGGTTTCCAGGGAAACTGGGAGCCTAAGTTAAAGGTATTCATCCCACTCTCAAACTCAGACACTGGCCTGAGGAGTTCTATTGCCTGTGATTGCAGTGTAAGATCATCTCTGGGGAAAAGCTGCTCAAGAACAAGACAGTGATTTGAGGCAGAACATTAAGGCCTGAGCCCCTTAGCTCATTCTTCTACTTTGGATAATTTTAACAAGTTGGGGTTTTCTCCATTGTTAAGATGGACCTAATAAAAATGCATGTATTACTGGCTTGCTGTGAGAATAAAATAAAGAAAAAAAATGTAAGGAAGGAAAACTTCAGTAGCTTGTGTGATAAAATGTTAGTGGTTCTTTTTTGTGTGCATCAGTTATTACAGCTAGAATTCCCCTAATATTGTTTAGCCTGTAAGTGCAGGATGTTTTCTGTCTTTCCTTCTTCCTGCTGTCTGATCATTAGCTGCTCTCTCTCCTCTGAAAAGAGCACAGTGACTGAGACCAGTGCAAGACTCACTTCTGAAGTCAGGGCACCTCTGGTATCAGTGACTCTGAGTTGACCAGGCATTCTTAGTTACTATCCTTCACTCTGAAGTTTATATTTCTGGAATAAACAATAACAATTAAGCAAGTCACTAAGGAGTGGGAGTTATGCTTTTTTTTCATACTTAAAATTTTTTTTTCTTTAAAGTTTGTTGAATCAAGGGGATAGAAAGATAGCATAGCATTTAAGAGCGCAGTCTACTCTTCCAGAGGACCCAGGTTCAATTCCCAGCACCCACATGGCAACTCACAACTGTTACTCCTATTCCAGGGGATCCTACACCCCACACAGAAATACATGCACTCAAAACACCAATTTACATTTAAAAATAGAAATAAATAAATTACAGCCGGGCCCTGTGACACATACCTGTAATCATAGGACTCGGGGGGGGGAGGGAGCAGAAGCAGGCAGAGCTCTGAGTTCAAGGCCAGTCTGGTCTACAAAGAGAGTTCAGGGCAGCCAAGGCAACACAGAGAAACCCTGTCCCAAAACAAACAAAACCAAAAAAGAAATAAAGATTTTTTTTATCTGCATATACATATTGGCCATACACACACTTAAAAAACATGAAACTGTCATATTAGTTAGGACAAAAACCGAAACCACCACCCTCCACCGACTGTGTTGTACTTTCCACAGGAGTGGATGTCAGAATAGCCAAGGCTTGACGAATAGTCCCAGGAGCATAATGGACCAAAACACCGACTGTGACTTCTGGAAGGGAATCCCATTAAGGCCAAAGCATATTGACAACATTTTCAAGTAGTTCCCCACACCCTGGGTTTATAAACCTTGCTTTTTTCAGTTTAAGCACAGGAACTGATACTTTGAATACCTGAAGCAAGGCTTGTTTCATCAAGACACTGGCTGTAGGGCAGGGTTACCGTTGTGCTTACTGGGTAAAGGAGGGTTGTGAAGAACCCTGTGTCTTTAACCCCCTAGAAATCTGGGCCAATCCCAAAGCTGCAAGCAAGTTCTGCTTATTGGATATGACTGCTTTCGTTTCCACTGGAAAATTACACTGAGTGTTCAGTTTTCCACCATAGACACCCATAGCAAGCAGCCCGAACTATAAGTCACTAAAAGTGAAATTTTTATATAACCTAATAAGTATAACTTACAATTCCCAATGTAGTGTTTCACTGTCTGAAAGGTCCTACTGAAAGGTCATACAGTAAGGTTTTAAAAGGAACGTTTAGTTTTATTGGCTCATGGTTCCTCTGGGTAAAGGTCCTAAGGGGAATGAGATCAAGTGCAAAATTGACACTGAGCTTAAATTTAAGACGTTGTAACTAACAGTACTGTAAACATGACCTGCTGTGTTGTCCTGCTTCTTGGAGCATAAGGTCTGTCTAGTGGGCCCCTCCCCAGCACAACGGGGCCTTCACCACAACAAACGTAATCTTTAAGCTGTGATAACATTGCGATTGCGCACTTTTTACAGAAATGCCTGATGACTGCTGACCAGTTAGCCAAAGTGGGAAAAAGAAAGCTAAGAAATTCAATAAGCGAGTAATTGGAACCTTTCCTTAGTGGAATCAAACACTGCTCTCCAGAGAGACTGGCATCCACACTGCACATACACGCCACCTACATTGTTTATTTTCAATTTGTTCTTTTCTCTTCTTTGCAGGTGTCCTGAGATGTGATAAAGGACGGCTCGGCTCCGTCTCCGGGCTGAGTCAAAGTGGGTCCCTGCTCTTGATCTTCCTTTGGTTCTGTCTGGAAGGAAATAAAACTCATAAGACACCAGAGAATGCAACATTCCATCTCAAGGATGCCAACTTCTAACAGGTAATGTGCAAGAGCATACAACACTTTTTGTATTTTTCTTTCTTTCTTTTTTTTTTTTCAATGCAGTTTATTCAGGAACATTGAACAATCTTCGGACCCCGGGGAAAGCCAGCCCACAGCTTAAATAGCCTCTGGGTAGCCAACCCAGGCGTGCCACGGGGGCAATGCAGATAGGTCCACATACATGGAAGCAAGCCAGATCCTCGGCCTTAGCCAAATGTGGAGTTGTTCGTGACAGAGAGCACTCACCAACGGGAAGGTGGAAGGCGGAAACCAGCTCTATCTTTAAGGCATAGCATTCCGCAGCTCTCTACAGTTCCCCCTTTTTGTTTCAAGCACTTAGAATTACCTGCTGGCTCTTGATGACAATTTACTTTTAGTTCAACATAATTTACTTGTTTTTCATCATTGCACAAACTGCATTGTTACTTAAACATCAAAATAAAATATACATTGACAACAGAAGGACCGTGAGAAGTTCAGCGAGCAAAGGATTCTGCTTCTGCCCTGCTCTTTCACTTTATTCACTTTGTATCCCCCCTGTGGTTCCCTCCCTTCTCCAGTCCCAATCCTTCCCTTCCTCCACCCTCTGCATGCATGCCCCTCCCCAAGTTCACTGATAAGGGAGGTCTTCTTTTTCTTCCTTCTGATCCTAATCAATTAGGTCTCATCAGGAGTGGCTGCATTGTCTTCTTCTGTGGCCTGGTAATGCTGCTTCCTCCTCAGGGGGAGGTAATTAAAGAGTCAGTTCATGTCAGAGACAGTCCCTGTTCCTATTACAATGGAACCCACTGGGATACTGAACTGCCATGGGCTACATCTGTGCAGGGGTCTTAGGTTATCTCCATGCATATTCCTTGGTTGGAATAGCAGTCTCAGGAAAGACCCCTGTGTTCATTTTTTTTTTTTTTTTTGGTTCTGTTGCTCTCCTTGTGGAGTTCCTGTCCTCTCCAGATCTTACTGTTTTCCACTTCTTTCCTAAGATTCCCTGCACTCTGCCCAAAGGTTGCCCATAAGACTCAGCATCTGCATTGATAGTCTGTAGGGCAGAGCCTTTCAGAGGCCCTCTGTGTCAGGCTCCTGATTTGTTCCCTCTTTTCTCCTTCCTCTGATGTACATCCTCTTTGCCTTTCTGGATAGGAATTGAGCATTTTAGCAAGAGTTCTCCCTCTTGATTAGTTTCTTTAGGTGCACAGGTTTTAGTAGGTTTATCCTATATTAAATGTCTATATGAGTGAGTATATACCATGTGCATCTTTCTGCTTCTGGGATAGCTCACTCAGGATAATCTTTTCCAGATCCCATTGGCACAGGAGACAACTTACTGAACAGAACACCAACAGCACAGGCTCTAAGAGCAACAATCAATAAATGGGACCTCATGAAACTGAAAAGCTTCTGTAAAGCAACAGACATTGTTGTCAGCACAAAACGACAGCCTGCAGATTAGGAAAGGATCTTCACCAACCCTATATCTGACAGAGGACTAATATCCAGTATATATGAAGAACTAAAGAAGTTAAACAGCAAAAAATTCAAGTAATCCAATTAAAAAATGGAGTACAGAGCTAAACAGAGAATTCTCAATAGAGGAATATCGAAGAGAAACACTTAAAGAAATGTTCAACCTCATCAGCCATCTGGGAAATGCAAATTAAAACAACCCTAAGATTTCACCTTACACCCATCAGAATGGCTAAGATAAAAAACTCAAGAGACAACACATGCTGGAGAGGTTGTGGTAAAAGGGGAACCTTCCTCCACTGCTGGTGGGAATGTAAAATTGTACAACCACTCTGGAAATCAATCTGGCACTTTCTCAGACAACTAGGAATAGTGCTTCCTCAAGATATCTCTCTAACCATAGACTGGTGTAGCTCTCACACCTCATGAGAGAAATTTCATTGTGCTGTGGATAGTGTTTAATGCAGAAACTAATAATTTGTCAAATTGCATAGAATAGAGTTTCATACCTACTCCCAAAATTAAGGGGCCACCAACAAGGATGGGGCAGAGTTAAGAAAGGAGGGTCAGAAAGATTGTAGGGGATGGAGGTTAGGGAGAACCAGAGTCAAACAGCATCTTCTGGGCATGACCAGACCATGGCACTCCCCATCTCACAGCAGCCATGCTTGCCTGCATAAGAGCTGAGCAAGATGAAGCCAGTCAACAGTCTAGCAAGGGGCAGGAAGCAGTTCATGAATCTACACCCCCAGCTAAGGAACTATGGATTTTGGCAGCTTCTGGGGAAGGGATGATGAGGGTTTTAATTTTTTTTTTTTCTGTATGACTCCTGATTGACCACATTCCAGTGGATGGTCTCACACCCAGAAGTATATGAACAGGACAAAATGAAAAAGTCACTGGTTTATTAAAACAAATAAAAGAGGATATGAAGTTGGAAGGGTGGTTAGGGAGATGGGGACAAGTGATAAGGGGGAAGAGTTGAGAATGAATGTGATCAAAATGAGTTGTATGACTTTTCAAAGAACTATTTTTTAACTCACAAAGGAGAGATAGTAAAATTTACAAAGCTGTATCAAACTGACAGTTAATGCTAACTAGAAAATGTATACAAAGTTTCATTGTAAATATTCTATTGATACACAAAATAATTATAAATGTGACTTATCTTCACATTGAAAGTTAACTAAGCTTCTCTACATGTTAAATAGAGTTGGCCATAAGAGTCTGAAAGATCCCACCATTTACCTGCAAATTTCATGATTTCCTTGTTTTTTATTGCTGAGTAATATTCCATTGTGTAGATGTACCACAATTTGTACATCCATTCCTCCACTGAGGGGGCATCTGGGCTGTTTCCAGCTTCTGGCTATTACAAATAAAGCTGCTACAAACATGGTTGAGCAAATGTCCTTATTGTGTACTTGAGACTGAGACTCCTTTGGGTAAATATATGAACATTCCTTCTGATACATTTATCCTTTGCTCCAGAACTTCATTTTTCTATTTTTTTCAGAACTTTAATTTTTAAAAATAAAATATACATTACCGTAGATTCAAATAACTACTAGAAGATTAAGAGGTACAAAAGGAAAAGACTCACATTACTTACTGTAATTTATTAAATTTTCAGATATGGTCTTCATGTGTTAACTTTTATTAACATCTTATGTGTTCCACTTAATATTGGTAAAGTAAGAGTAATTTAAATGTATTTCAACTTACCGATAGCCTGAGTTTAGGGACAGTGTCTATAGGAATTTGGTTAGAACAGCAAGCTTCTTATGAAATGTTAGTTGGTTGCAAAACGCCAACCATAATTACAATGCTATTAAGAAATGGACCTGAATAGATATTTATGACAGTCTGTTAGCCGGTTTCCTTTTCATGAGAAAATCTAATTAATAGCTGAGATTTTCCAAGTCAAACACCAGTAATTTCATCATCTTTAAAGAAAGGCCCTCAAGGGGGAATGTCAGAGAAACATGTTTGTCTTAGTTTTGGCTCTAAGTGGAAGCAAAATATATTCCCTGAAATCAGTTATTACAACTAAACCCTCATGCAAGTCTGGCTGTGAAAACCATTCTACTTATAGCACCTAAAATCTCCCTGTTCAAAATTGGTCTGGGTTTTAGCTCCTGACCAAAGAAACAAACAAAATTCAAAATAAAAATAATTTACAAATCAACACATTGTTCTTTAATAACATATGTACAGAATATTTATTGCAGAGATATTTATAACATATACACATCAGTAGACACGTATGTTCATAGTATACTTGTGCAAATCACTGCAAAGAAGTAAACAGTCCATACATAAGTGCTATGAATTTTAGTCCACGCATGACAGAGTCACAGTCCCAACTAACTGGACTTAGGTGAATGCCGGAACCAGCCAGCAGAGTCGAACGGTTCTTGAGTTGGGAGTGAGGATTAATATTAATAAAATAAACACACAGCACACAGGAAACTTTTTAAAGGTCCAGACTCGACAGCCACAGCAAAAGGCAGGCTGCTGCAGCAAGCAGCAAGTCTCAAGTCTCTGCCTCCTCCTCTGTCTCCTGCCTTCTGGCCACTTTATTTTGTGAGGAGTTACTTTTAGCCAGTAAAACATCTCAGAACAATAGGTTAATTTGCACAAGGAGCCTGAGGAAGAGGTGTGACCCTCACAAGCTATCCCAACTGCTGTCACAAACAAAAGGAGATGGACTTGCAAGTTCTCCTCTGCCGTTAGTAAAGGCATCCTAAAAGCCATCTCTCCGCCAAGATTTAAATATCAGAGCAGGCCGCTGGAGTCACGGCTCAGGACAGGTGAATTAAACATAAAATGAACGAAACAGTTCCTGTCCATTCATACATCTCATGATCACAGCGCTGAAAACACGAACAACCGAAAAACATCACTGACAACATGGCAAGCCTTCTCATTTATTTACATTAATTCCATACTAAACCATGGTGTTTAATAAAATATAAGTGATGTAAAATGATGAGCTATCACAATGCCAGTAAAGTCCTGGCTGGGAACTGCCATCTCTAGCTGGTCAATTAGGTCCCTTATTAAGTGGTACTTGTCAAATTCTACTCCTCAAAGTGGATGTGGGGTATACTCTGGTTGGGAAAAATATTTCATACACTTTAATATTACAGCGTTTTGCAACAAACCCCACTAAGAATTGAGTGATATTCAGCACTGTGATCTAATTTAATTTCTTGGAGTGGTAATATGACCGGGCACACATTGTTTGATAAAGTGAATACTCACTGTGACAGCCTTGGGCAAAGGCAGTTTAGCATCTCGGAGGACGCAGAGGAGTTACAGAAAGCTGGGAGGAAAGTAAAACTCTATAGACTGTCTGGGGCTTTTGAAGCTATGTTGGAATCTGTCTCCTGACTCTAAGTCAGTTGTCCACAACCTGGGTGTCGAGAAACCCTTTGACAGGAGTCACCGAAGACCACTGGTTTAAGTATTACCCAAGGCACAGCTTTTGCTGGCCTACAAACACACACAGGAACACACCATATGCCCCACCCCGCCTTTCTTCATAAGCAGCCCCCTTTTGAGTGCAAGGTATCTTCTCTCTAGGAAGATGAAGAGGAGGTTCATAGAAGCACATGGTAAGACTCTTCCAGTGCAGGAAGCCAGGAAAGGCATGTTTCACTTTGACTCACACCCTCCTGGCATAGAAGTGGTTCTCTGCTTCCTGACACCAGGACCCTTTAGTGCAATGTCTCATGTTGTGGTGACCCCCCCCAACCATAAAAGTATTTTTGTTGATACTTCATAGTTGTAATTTCACTACTGTTTTTAATTATAATGTAAATATCTGGTATCCAAAGCAAAGCACAACAGAAAAAACATACCACCATCTCCATGTATGCAAAGAAGATCTTAAATAAAACATTAGCAAACTGAATATAAAAATTATTTAAAAATTATACCATGTTCATTCATGTTTGTGACAAGAATGGTCCCACCTTGAGGACTTTTTATATATTAGCATGCATATTTAAATATAGAGGTCCAATGACCATTCCACTAAATGTGGTTATGGAACTCAATAAATGTTCCTTTCAAAAAGCCTTGATAATCAACAAGTAAAACAATTACCTCTAAGAGCACACTCATATATAAGATGGTTATTATAATTTATTCAGACAAAATAAGAAAATATTGAAATGAAAAAATAAGTTGTTATGGAAAAATTACAAAAACATAAAAATTCAAGGTAAAAAAAATGCTAACTTCCCTCAATATGAAACTCCATGCATTTCCTTCTACATGAGTTGGGTTGTGTTGGCATGACTGTGGATTTTATTTCCTAGAATATTAAAACAATTCAGCTTTAATAAAGCTATAAATATCAATGGTGTGAAACAGGAAATGAGTTCTCTAATGATTTCCTAGATAACTACACATTTTGATGTTTTCTTGTCTTGTTTTTATTTTCTTGAACTTTATTTTTGTACCTCTGACCTCACATAAAATAATCTACATGGGAACAATCATAGTTTATGAGAAAAATGTTATACCTGCAGTCCCCCCCCCCAAACTGTTTACCAGAGTGAATGACATATATCACCGCATGTGAGGGAGCCCTTGCTCTCTGGGCAGATACACAGACAGCTAGTGTTGTGAGTGGTAATGTGGGGTGTGCTTGTTACTATCTGGACTATGAGGTAGAGAAAACACCCCAGAAAAATATACTATCACAGAGATGACCAGGAGGGGGGAAAGGAATGCTGAGGGCCTTGACAAAGGGTCTACTTTACTTTGAAGTTCTCAATTAAAATGCTGGAGGAAAGGCAAATTGCTATTTTCTATTTTTTAAGTCATAATTTTGAGTTATTTCTGCTAAACATCATTAAGCAATAATTCCTGGTGAGCTATGTGAGGTTTTATGACTCTCCATATATGAAACTTTCAACAGTCTTGCAAGTTTTGTTACTCTGATAATGTCACATAAGCTATCCAGAAATTTCAAAACAATCATAAACCATTATGTATTTGGCCAGCTTTTTCTTATCACCATGTGCTGACAATGCTAAACAAAAAGTATTTTGTTAGTTTATATTGAACCAATGCTTGTGGTTACTACTGGATTTTAATAATGTGTATAAACTTTAAAGTATCATGTGTATTACAAATTACATGCTGAAAGACAGCATTTCTTTCTCATCTGATGAAGCTTCAGAATATGTGAAAAGCACTAAAAACTAAGTATGAAGAAAGCCAATCTAATTGGAAAATAAACAAGAGACATTGTTTATACAAGCTTGGGGATGTGAATCTGGAAGCCACAGGAAGACATCAACACACATCTGCTTTCAATAATGGAGGAGAGGAGACAGCATCATCACTGCTCAAGATGGGGAACCTGCATCTTTGCTGCTTTGCCACTGAAATGGAATGTCTAGAGAATGGTTTGGCTATTTTAAAACATTATTTTAATTTAATTTTGCCACTGTCACATATGCATGCAAGTTTTTGTTAATGTATTCAGCCATTTCCTTCTCCTATCCCCTTCCCACCCTACACATCCCCTTTACACATCCATCTTCTTCTTCCCCATCCTGTCACATTTTATTTTTGGGTGCAGGTCCTGTGCAGGAAGCCATAGCTGCTGTTCATGGTTCTATTGTGCCCATGTTATATCCATGACCACAGTTTTTTTTTGGGGGATTGTCCCCATCTGTGATCTTTTACAAATAAACTTTAAGCAGCATTTTCATGTAAAGGAGTAATTGCATCACTGGACACTTATCCTAGAGAAAAAAAGCATATGTGCCACTGGAAATAACTGCAATGTCTCTCACATTGGAATGGTTAAATACACTGCACAGCCACATCAAAGAGCACAATTTTGGAATAAAAAAACGAGCAAACACTTTGGGTGGATGACACCTAAATGAACATCGGTACAAAGTCCCAATTTATTTCTAATATCAGAGATCAGACCTCTACTCTTGCCTGATGCATCTAAAACAAAAAGGGGGAACTGTAGAGAGCTGTGTAATGCCGCGCCTTAAAGATGGAGCTGGTTTTTGCCTTCCACCTTCCCGATGGTGAGTGCTCTCTGTCACAAACAACTCCATATTTGGCTAAGGCTGAGGATCTGGCTTGCTTCCATGTATGTGGACCTATCTGCATTGCCCATGTAGCATGCTGGGGTTGGCTACCCAGAGGCTATTTAAGCTGTGGGCTGGCTTTCCCCAGGGTCAGATGATTGTTCAAGGTTCCTGAATAAACTGCATTGAAACAAACAAACAAACAAACAAACAAAAAAAAAAAAACCAAGCAAACTGTTGAATCAGACAATAATATAGATGGATCTTTAGTGTACAGAGTCCCTAAAAGTAACCACAAAAGGTTAGAGTTTGTAGACCTTTTCTAAGGCAAGAGGTAGACTTCTAGTAGGAGTCAGAGGTGTCTATCAAAGGGAAACAAGAGGAGATAAATGTGAACAGATAACTGAATGGATGAAGCAGAAGACTAATCTGCAGTGTGGGCTCTGCTTGCTTCCAATGACATGAGAGGGAAAAAGCTTAGGGCTGTGGGTCCAGCCACACCAATATCACCCCCCCCAAGTCAACCTTCTCAAACACCCAAAAAGAAAACGTTTTGTTGTTGTTTGTTTGCTTAATTATGTAGCTTGACTGCAAATGCCTTTAACCCTAGCATTCAGGAAGTAGAGGCAGAAGGATTAGGAGCTCAAGACCAGCCTGGGCTACATTGTGAATCTTCCTCAAAAAACCAACCAACAAACAAAAACATTGTATTTGATTTGGGGTTTGTTTTAAGATTAACCATAGCCAGTAATGAAAGCTCATCCTTATCTAAATTCCAGCACTTGGAAAACGCAGGTGATTTGCTATGGGTTTGGGGCCATCAAGTAAGACCGGGCAATCATGTAAGACTCTGCAACCAAAAAAGGGGGGGGGGTGTTCTTTGTGATGGTGGCTACACAAATCCACACTTAGGATGAAAGGGTGTGCACCTTATAGAGTGCACACGTGGTTGAGCCTGCTGTCTAGTTCTTGGCAATAGACAGAGTCAATTGCATGAGTGGTGGCCACTGGGAGAATGGGGCAAGGCTGTAGAGGTCTCACTGTACTGTCCTCACACCTGCCTGGGAGCTTGTACTTACTTCACAATGAGCCCCTTCTTCTAGATTCCGTCCACTGTAAGACTGCCTTATGAGAGCTGCTGTGTGAGGCCTCTTTAATTGCTCTCAACACTGAGAACTTAAGCAATACAACAGCCTGAAACTGGTTTTTCATGTGCAGTGGTGCTCACTCAGCCTATAAGTCTGTAGTAGTTTAGAAGCGTTCTTCCCCAGAGCACATTACTTTTACCTCTTATAAAATAGTCACAATGAATGGGTCTTATTAGGTGATCATCTCAGAGTTTACAAATCAACTTCACTGTCTCGTGCCATAAAAATATCACAAAATGCACACTTACACACCTACACGGTAAATGTGTGTATTTTTGTATCTACCACCCATAAGCCTTGTGTGACACAAAGATGCATATGATTCGTTATCATAAGACTGTTCACAGGTTGGTTAACTTTTTTTCCCCGTGAATGGACAATGAATGAAGAGGAAAACCTCCTGTGAAGCTGTGTGTGCCATCAGGCATCTGAATTTCTGAGGATTATTAGGAGCTTTGCTTGACAAGAATCCAGTCACCATTACAATCTCCATCTCTCTAGAGAGAATCTTCAAGAAGCCATGCATATGGCTTAATTGTATATCTTGGACACATCTTTTATACAGCCTCCATAATTATTTTTGATTTGCTTGTTTCTATTTTTGGTGAATATTTTTAGTGTATATGTAGAAATGATGAGCAAACAGAAATTGTTCATTCTTGTTAGTGCTGATTTTGAACACATGACAGGAATATACAGAACACATTGAGCTTGCTCTCCTCTGGGGCCCAGGCCAGCCCTACTGCACATAGGCAGCTACTCCACCCCACCCCCACCCTGTCCATCCTACTCTGTAGGATAGCAACAGCACTCAGCTTTTAATATGCTTATGAGTTCTCTTTTATTTGTTCTTTATCATTAAAAACTTAGGAGAATAAAAATCCCTGTCAAAATCAACTTAAATCTGAAATACTTTGTTTTTCAAAAATTAGAATTACATTATTAAAAGTATGTGATGAGATATTTTACATTAATAGGATTATATTTCATATGCTTGCAGTTATCAGAACAAGATACCTTTTTAGGTTTCTCCCTCAAAATACAATCTCTAACACAGAATGTGTGGCTTCTAAACTTCTTCTTTATCCACAGCTATTTTATCTTTGAGGTATTTTATGACTTGGCCACTCCCCATCCCTAACATTGTTTCCAAATACTTCCTCTACATCTGAGACAGCTGTGGCAGTTTGGCCTCACATCAGGATCATATTGTTGAGACAGTAAGTGCCTCGATCCTGGCTTTTGTATCAATTATTTCAGTTAGTAGAAGTCATTGAGGCTACACACACATATCCAATCTATTTACCCACTCTAAGCAAACAGAAACCATGGCTAAGAATTTGACTTTTCTGCCACAGAGGGTCTCTGAAAGGCTCTGCCCTGCAGATGATCAAAGCAGATGCTGAGACTTATGGCCAATTGTTGGGGCAGAGTGCATGGAATCTTATGTAAGAAGTGGGAAATAGTAAGATCTGGAGAGATCAGGAACCCCACAAGGAGAGCAACAGAACCATAAAATTTGAACACAGGGGTCTTCCCAGAGACTCATACTCCAACCAAGGACTATTCATGGAGATAACCTAGAACCCCTGCACAGATGTCCCCATGGCAGTTTAGTGTCCAAGAGGGTTACATATTAATGGGAAGAGGGACTGCCTCTGACACAATCTGATTGGCTGCTCTTTGATCACCTCCCCCTGAGGGGGGAGCAGCCTTACTAGGCCATAGAAGATGACAATGCAACCACTCCTGATGTGATGTGATAGACTAAGATCAGAAGGAAGGAGAGGAGGACCTCCCTTATCAGTGGACTTGGGGAGGGGCATGGGTGAAGAAGGGGGAGAAGGGGGAGGGAGGGTGGGACTGGGAGGGGAGGAGGAAGGGGCTTATGGGGGGATACAAAGTGAATAACGTGTAATTAATAAAATAAAATAAAATTTAAAAAATTTGACTTTTAAGGGAAAGTTATAAAACATAATCTAAAGGTAGAATCAGTATTATTAATATCCAAACATATTAATATCAAAGTCTTCTTTGAGTTAGGCATTTCTTCTGTGTGTTGTAAAGCCTGGACCAGAGCTTGGGTTTGGCGCATACTATCCACATTACTTTTACCAAAGTGATCATCAAATATCAACTGAAAATCAGAAGAAATTGGGAAAAAGCAGAGGAGCTGTGAGATGTGGTGTCCCTCACAGAAGATGGGAACTGGACCGGCATTATTTAAAACTTCTTGCTAAAGACAGCTTTGCACAGGGATATAGGAGGGACTTAATAACTGGGAACAAAGGGTTCCATAATCAGGCTCTTTAGCCACACAGAGGGTTTATTGAGTTTCATTGTTCTCTGAGAAGAATTTATCTGACTGGAGAAAGTTGGAAGGCGTTGCTGCACAAGAACTGGACAAAATATTGAAATAGAATTACTTCAGAATTCAACAACCACACCCCAGCTTCTCTTTGAATAGAAGGCATATTGCTGAGTTAGAAGAACTCAGGAGAATTCTGGAGGATCATTACAAGAAAAGGAGCTTTTCCTTGAGAGTGGGAAGCAAAAGGATTTTCCATAGTTTTTAAGTACAGCATCCAAGCAGGAAATAATTGAAATAAGATAAGCTAATACTCTGAAACATAATTTAATTTTAAACAATTAGCCATTATGATGCATTCTTGGCATGAAGAAAAATGTAGTTAAGCCAGTCACACAAAGCATTTCTCTTGTACAACCTAAAAACGTTTAACTGCAAAGTTAAACTCTGAAGGCTATTTATTCCCTTCATTGATTCTTACAGTACACTTTTATTCCTCTATTTTTTAAACAATGTTAATTAGAGAATATAATGCATTGCTCTTAACCCAGATTTTTCTGTTGGCTTGAAAACTTTCATAATATAGTCAAGATGGAACACAGATCCACAATCTTCCGGCCATAGGCTTGCCCTTACAGACATATAGTAGCATACATTGTCTCTTGATAGTAAAAGACAGAAAAGTTGGAAGTTACCCATTAACCTAGGAAGAGAACCCCCAGCTGTTTCGGGATTTAAAAAATCCTATATCCCTATCCTTGAAAATTAAAATGCTTAAGATTTAAAATAAAAACAAAATAGCCAGAAATTAACACAGAAGAAGAGGTAACTGAAACACTATTTGGTTTGTTGTTGTTGTTGTTTCTTTTCTTTTTTTAAAAAAATATTTATATATTCACTTTACATCCTGATTACAGCCAGTCCTCTCCTCCCTCACACGCCCCTCCCCCACTCTGTCTTAGAGAAGGAGGCCTTCTCCCTGGCACATTAAGTGCCTTTAGAACTAGGCACATCCTCTCCCACTGAGGCCAGACAAGGTAGTCCAGTTGTTATTAGTAGTGTTTTTACAGTGGAGAAACTGTGTCACTATGAAGTACAATATATATATATTCTATATATATCTATCTATGTATATATGTAGAGAGAGAGAGGTTAAGGTAGTTATCATTTATTAATAACTTGTCAGTGGTTTATGCACATACATGAGTAGAAGATCGCTCATGGGTGTCCCATGCTTCTCCACACCGACAGTGACTCTTACTGCACTGCTGTGGGAGGGAACATTCACAGCATTGACTCTGTTTCCTTCAGTAAGAGTGTGGTGACAGGTAAGTAGAGAGCTGTCACTTGAGTGAATTCCTGTGACTGAGAGATACCTCCAGTCACAAAGCAGTCCACCACCACAGTCTGTCGCACGCACGCTTTGTCAGCTAAAGGGTGGAGTCCTTTCCCTAGGCACCTCTCCACCACACCACATCTCCAAACTGGATTTCTAAGACTCCATTTTCCCTGGTTACTTTAAAAAGAAGTCAGCAACTGTGTCATAATCTTTTTTGTTTGTTTTGTTTCTGTATTTTCATTTTTTCAAGACAGAGTTTTTCTGTGTACCCTTAGCTGTCCTAGATTCGCTCTATATAGATCAGGCCGGCCTTGAACTCACAGAGATCAGTCTGCCTCTGTCTCCCCAAGTAATGGGATTACAGGTGTGTGTCACTGCACCCAGCCATGTCAAAATTTTTAAGCCTTGAGATTTCAACCAGAAATTGATATAGTTAACGTCCGGACCTCTTAATATATTTTTTAAGAAGGCTCTTTAGGATTAGATTTTTTTTATAACTTTTATTTTTAAATACATATTTTTTATAATTTTCATTTTTTATATTAATCACAGGCTATTTACTTTGTATCCCAGCTGTAGCCCCCTCCCTCATTCCCTCCGAATCCCACTCTCCCTAGCTCATTTCCTCCTTGCCCCTCTCTAATTCCACTGATAAGGGAGGTCCTCCTCCCCTTCCATCTGACCCTAGCTTATCAAGTATCTTCAGGACTGGCTGCAATGTCCTCCTCTGTGGCCTAGCAAGGCTGCTCCTCCCTCGGGGGGCTGGGGAGAGGGGAGAAGAGGTCAAAGAGGCAGCCATTGAGTTCATGTCAGAAATAGTCCCTGTTCCCCTTACTAGGGTAACCACTTGGATACTGAGCTACCATGGGCTCCATCTGGACTGGGGTTCTAGGTTATATCCATATATGGTCCTTGGTTGGAGAAACAGTCTCAGAAAAGACCCCTGTACACTGATATATTTGGTCCTTGTGGAGCTCCTGTCCTCTCCAGGTCATATTAACTCCCCCTTCTTTCATATGATTCCCTGCACTGTGCGGAAGGTTTGGTTATGAGTCTCAGCATCTGTTTTGATACACTGCTAGGAAGAGTCTTTCAGAGGCACTCTGTGGTAGGCTCCTGTCCTGTTAACTGTTTTCAACTACTTCCAATCTCCATCCCATTTGTCTTTCTATGTGAAGATTGATCATCTTACCCCGGGTCCTCTTTCTTGTTTATCTTCTTTAGGTGTACAGATTTTAGTATGTTTATCCTATCTTATAAACTAGTATCCACTTATAAGTGAGTATATACTATGTGTGCTTTTTGTGGTCCTGGGACACCTCATTCAGGATGATCTTTTCTAGATCCCACCATTTGCCTACAAATTTCATGATTTCCTTGTTTTTAATTGCTGAGTAGTATTCCATTGTGTAAAAGTATCACAATTTCTGTATCCATTCCTCTGTTGAGGGACATCTGGGTTGTTTCCAAGTTCTGGCTATTACAAATAAAGCTGCTATGAACATGGTTGAGCAAGTGTCCTTATTGTGTATTTGAGTATCTTTTGGATATATGCCTAGGAGTGGTATAGCTGAATCTTGAGGAAGCACTATTCCTAATTGTCTGAGAAAACACTAGATTGATTTCCAAAGTAGTTGTACAAGTTTACACTCCCACTGCCAATGGAGGAGGGTTCCCCTTTCTCCATAATCTCTCCAGCTGTGTTATCACTTGAGTTTTTTATCTTAGCTATTCTGATGGGTGTAAGGTGAAATCTCAAATTCATTTTGATTTGCATTTCCTCTTAATATTTTTATGAAAGACACTTTACCTACTAGCTGTCAGTTTCTGTATTTTTTACAGAATTTTTAACTTCTGACTTTTGCTTCAACATATACTTATGTTAAATTAGTTAACTTGTTTCATTCATATTTTTAAATATAGCTCACTACAGCTATTGCTATTTGGGCCCTTCTATTTGAAATTATATTAACTTCAATTCACCCTCATTAAATAAATACTGAACAGTACTTTAAAATAAATATTTAGTTCTGTTAATTTTTGGCCATGATTGTCCTTATCTACTTAATTGTCCTTATATAGTTCCTTTATTTATTTCACTTGTACTCTTTAATTAGCATACAATGTGGCAGTTTTCCTTACATCCTAATTTTCTCCACCATCTCCCCTGTCCTCTTACCAATTTGTCCCTTTCTGTCCCAATCTTTCTCTTCCTACCTTTATGTTTCATGTATTACGTTACCCTCCCTATGCTTTACTTAAAGCCTCTTTTCTCACTCTTCACTGGACCTATTTCTAGAACGTAGGCATCAGTACACACACACAAATACATACATATGAAAGACAGAGAAAAGGCCTTCAGTGCTAAATTCCTAGGGGCCTCACACATGTATAGACATACAGAGACCTGCATGCATGGGAACAGACAAATAAATATATATAGTGTTAATTTTTAATAGAAAGCTAGATTCCACACATTATAGAGAACAGAAGACATTTGACTCTTGAGGTTGGTTGTCTTTTCTTTTAGTTTTCTTTTTATCAAAAATAGATGCCTCTGAGATCCTCTCAAACTTTTCTCCCATCTGAGTACACAACCTTTCTGTCTCTCCTTAAAAAACAAACAGGCATCTAAATAATAAAGTAAAATAAAAACAAACAAACTGGAATAAGGCAAAACAAACAGAAGAGCCAAAGAAAAAGCACAACAAACATATAGATAGACACAGAGACTCATAAAAATACAACAAAACACAAAACCAGAGGACATAATGTACCCAAAGGATCTGTAAGATAAAAAAGTAAAATGGGATAAAGTAAAATAAAATGGCCCTGACAAAATATTATGAAATAAAGGACCTTTGTTTCAAAGATGTCATTCAGTTCATTTTGGACATCCACTGTTGGGCATGGACATGGTCTTAATAATAATTTGTATCCTCAGTGACGCAAATTAGGGGGAAGAAATCTTTCATTTGCAAATGGTTATCAATTGTAGCAAGCTTCTGGGTTAGAGAAACACCTTGTGTCCACTTCTCTTCTCAGTGCTGAACCCCATATGATGTAGCCCCAGGCCCTCTGCATGCTGCCATAGTCTTGGTGAATTCATAGGTGTGTCAGTCCTTTTGTATTTAGAAGGCATTTTTTACTTGGGCCTCTCTATTCCCTCTCACTCTGATAATCTTTCTGCCTCCTTTTCCACAGGGTTCTCTGAGCTGTGTAGGGAGGTCCTGATGAAGAGTTTCCATTTAGGATTGAATATTACAAGTTCTTTCACTTTCTGCACATTATCTGGCTTTGTGTGTTTGTATTTGTACCCATGTACTTCAAGTGGAAGCCTCTCTGATGATGGTTGAGCTAGGCACTGATCTATAAAAACCGCAGAAGTTCCATGAGAGTTACTTTATTGCTACAGCCCTTTAGCAGAAAAGCTATATTTGGTTCCCTCCTAGTCCTGGGTTATCTAGCATTAGGTTCTTTGGCCATCTGAGCAATATTAGGGATAAGTTCTATCTCATACAGTGGGCCTTAAACGCAATTAGATACTGGATAGTTAGTAGATTAGGGTTAGAAAAGATGTACCTCAAAATAATAGAGACAATTTATAGCAAGCCCACAGCCAACATCAACCGAAATGGAGAGAAAAATCAAAGCATGTTCATTAGATAAGGAATCAAATAAGATTGTCCACTATCTCTATACCTATAGCAACTGAGGTCTTAGCTAGAGCAATAGGCAACTAAAGGAGATCAAGGGGATGCAAATAGGAAGAAAATAAGTTGAAGAATCATTATTTTCAGAAAATGTGACTGTATATAAGTCAACTCAAATTCTATTAGAAGACTCCTACAGCTGATAAACACTGGATACAAAAGTAACTAAAAAATGAGTAAATTTATCCTTTCCTCCATTGAGGGACATCTGGGTTGTTTCCAGGTTCTGGCTATTATGAATAAAGCTGCTATGAACATGGTTGAAAAAAATGTCCTCATTATATACTTAAGCATAGTTTGGATATATGCCTAGGAGTGGTATAGCTTGATCTTGAGGAAGCACGATTCCTAATTGTCTGAGAAAGTGCCAGATTGATTTCCAAAGTGGTTGTACAAGTTTACATCCCCACCAGCAATGGAGGAGGATTCCCTTTTTTCCACATCCTCTCCAGCATGTGTTATCACTTGAGTTTTTCATCTTGGCCATTCTGATGGTGTAAGGTAAAATCTCAGGGTCATTTTGATTTGCATCTCTATGATGACTATGGACTTTGAGGATTTCTTTAATGTGGCAGCCTTTTTGGAGTTAATGGCAAATTTGGAGTTAATGGCATCTGAGCAGTGGAATTCGGCCTCTTGGCTATTTTCCAAAGTCCAGTCTCTCATAAACTGACCTTAGTGGTCCTACAGCTCTGACCCTGAGAAACTCTGTGCAACCATAGTAACCAGACAGCAGGCTCTGTGTAACCTCGAATGAGCCCTCATAGGTTTTGACCAAGTAAAGCTCCTACGTGAGAAACTGCTTGTACTTTTCTGCCTACTTAAGTGTTAAGCTGACGTCCATTAAATTGACACTTTGATCAGCATAAAGACTTGGTGTCCTTCTCTGTGTCGCCCTGTCTCTCTCTCCCCAGCCCTCTCTCAGGTGGTATTTAGGTGTCACTACTGGCCAGTGACAGATGGAGCAGAAACCCTGGGAACCTGAGACAGAGGACCAGCTGAGAGGCAAGTTATAGGGACCACAGGAGCGCATGCAAAGCAACTGACCAAGGTAAAGCCGGGTGGCTGTCAGGGGCAGGGAACTAGTAAGATGGGATTTATCAGATCCCTTAAATAGGTTTTTAAGACACAGAGAATTAGAATAAAACTCCCTAATCCCTTTACTTTATAAAACTAAAGAGTTGCTTGGAAAAATTAAAGCAGCCAAACAGGCAGAAAAAAGTACTTCTAAGGTTATTTCAAATGTTCATAAAGGAGCTCAAATAGATTTGTGTAATTTGAGAGCAGAAAATAATTTAGGAGCTAGATAGTGAAGATGAAACGGAGTCAAAGAAAAAAGCTGCCAAGTCTCATAATTCAGACTGGCCTCCTGTGCCTTCCTCCCCACCCCCATGGTTGTGGGTGGCACGGGATCACTGCAGGAAGATATAACTGTTCTCTGAGAGAAAATCCAGTTAAAAAGAGAACAGGTTCAATTATTAAATATTTATAACAATAGTAATAAATAATAATAATAATTTTAATGTAACACAAAAGGAATATTCACTCAAAGTAGACTTCCTTCTGTGCAACAGTTGGCTTTTGAGAATGTTAATTCAGCCTGTCAAACAGCTATCAGGCCCTATCAAGCTAAAGCAAGCTTAACTGGTTATATTATACTTTGTGCTGATATTGGGCCGCTCTTTGACTATCATACTTAAAATTACAGCTAAATCCAGTAAAAAGAGTTTTATTTGCCTGTTTAAATATATGGTCATCATCTTAATGTATATCTAGGTTATAGATCAAAAGTAATTAAATATATTTTAAAGTTATATTCAAACTGTTGTTTAGAATATATATATATGCATATATATTTATAAGGTCTGTAAACACATATCTTTAAAAGGCAACCATATGATATAACTCTGTCATCTTTGTTATATGATATGGATTAAAAATTATTATAAAACCTCTTAGTTAACATAAATTTTGTTTCCTTTTAGACTGAAAAGACAAGTCTCATTTTAAATTGGTGTTGGTTTTAAAAAATTGGATTGTTTGCACTGGTAAATTTTAAAGTTTGGTTTTGACTTTTAAAATTATCAATGTGCTTTATGATTTCACTCCTAAAGAGGATGCTTTGTTTTAATATTGCAAAAAACAGGTTTTAAAAAATATTTAAATGTTTAAAAAGCCAGTAATGCGGTTGTTTCTTGTCTTTGTCTCTTTTTTTGTTTGTTTGTTTTTGTCTGCTGTCTGTCTGTCTTGGTTTCTGGTTTTGGCTTGCTTGTGAGGTCTGGGGAAGCTCAGAGAGTTTCCAATCTGGTCGGGGGAATCTGGAGAACACTCCAGTTCCTGGGAAGGGGGCCAAGAGGGGGACCCCCCGGGGCCTAGAAAGGCTCTACTTCTTTTGGGAATAGGAGAGAGGGATGCTGGGATCCTACTCTGGATGGAGAGAGGGCTACTGGGGTCTGCTCTCCATCTGGAAGCTGTGGAGGTGGCCATAGGAGCTCTGCTCCTTCTGAAATCTATGTGTGTGGGGGGCCCATTAGGGGGTCCACTCCTTCTGGAATCTGTGGGACTTGTGTCCGGTAGGGGCCGGTCGAGTCCTGGTATTGGGGTATTCTGGTTACTCCAAGGTGGCAATGTCGGATTTCTATGTTCCTTATGTATGTGTATATGTGTATGTTTATCTGTGTATGTATGTTTATCTGTAGACTTGGACTAACAATACTAATATTTTTGGACATGAGACAGTTTAAATCAGCACCTCTGAGTTTGGTCCTGGACCATCGGAGTTAAATTCTATAAAACATTTTAAAATTTATCAAGTATTTTAAAATAATAACCATTGGGCATTCTAAAAAGAACTTGGAACAGTTTCTCAACCCTTTGGGGGAAGTCAAAAGACCTTGGTATTTATTTTATTAATTTTGCAAAGTAAAACCAAGCCATGCTGTTTGAGCTAATTAAAAAAAAAAAAACTGCAGTTATTACAATGTATCATGTCAAGAAAAAACTATAAAATATGTTGTTATTCATTTTAAAAAGCTGGAGATTCTTCAATGCAAAATGTTTGCTTATCCTCTTTTAAAGGAAAAAAAGGACTGCAGCTCCATATTAGCCCAGGGTTATAGAGGATTATATTCAGATCATTGTTAACCATTATAGAGCGAGCATACAGTTCTCTCTAACTCACCATGGAACATGCCCATATTTATAATTAAAAAGAAATCTGACAAATTTAGATTATTACACAATTTTTAAAAATGAGACTATAATAATTATGAGAACATTACAACCAGTACTCCCATCACCTAGTGGGATTCCTCAAAATACTTACAATATTATTTTAGATTTAAAAGACTGCTTTTTTTCCATTCCTTTGCATCTTAAGGATTTCCATAAATTTGCCTTTAGCCTCCCTTCTATTAATTTTCAGGAACCTATAAAATGTTATCATTGGAGGATGCTGCCACAGGGCATGGCAAATAGTTCTACTTTATATCAACAATTTGTAGTTAATGCCATTAGTCCAATACAAAAAATGGCCTTCTATTTATATTATTCATTATATGGATGATATTTTATTAGCCTTTCCTATAGCTCAAGATGTTATGGCTTGCTATACAGATCTATCTAAAACTTTGTCCAAGAAGGATTAAAAATCACTCCAAAAAAGGTACAAACTAGAGTTCTATATAGTTATTTAGGTTTTAATTTATTTCCTCTGGCTATTAAACATCAAAAAGTACAAATTAAAAAAAATTTAAAGACTCTTAATTATTTTCAAAAATTATTGGGGGATATAAATTGGCTTAGGCCATATCTAAAATTAACTACTGGACAACTTATGCCATTGTTTAATGTTCTTAAAGGGGATTTAGCTCCTACCACAGGCTCAAGATACAATAATAATAATAATAATAAAGGTTTTAAAAATCAATTTGTAACACATTGGATCCAGATAGTCTTCTCCTATTACTTGTATTTCAAACACAGTCAACTCCTACTAGATTGTTATGGCAATCTAATCCTCTATTGTGGATCCACTTGTCAGCTAGTCCCAATAAAGTAATTTTTACTTATTATGAGGCTATTGCCCAAGTCATTGTGTTGGGATGCACACAGGCAAGGGCTTACTTTAAAATTGAGCCTTCCAAGATTATTATACCATATAGTAAAGTTTAAATTAATTGGCTTTATGCCAATTCAGATAAATGGTTACTTTTTTTGGCTACAACTAGATAATCATTACCCTTCCGATAAGATTATTCAATTTTTTTTACTTTACGTAGTGTTATTTTTCCTATTATAGTTAAAAATAAACCTTTAAAATGCTTGTTCTATTTTTTTCTGATGGTAATGCTAAAAAAAAAAAAGGCTGGCTATACTGTTAATAGACAAAAAGTTAGTTTTCAAGTTCCAGGGTTATCTGCTCAACTTGCAAAATTGAAGGCTATCCATGCAGTTTTACAACATTTTTCTAAGCCTTTTAATTTTTTTACTGATAGTACTTATATTGCTCAAGTTATTCCTAAGCTTAAAACAGCAGGCCAGATTCTTTCTACCACTTGGGCTAGTTAAATGTTTGCTCAGATTCAAAGACTTATTCAGGCTTGTCATAATCCTTTTGCTATTACTCATGTTAGAACCCAATCTGGCCTCCCTAGACCTCTTGCTTTAGGAAACCAGACTATTGATAAAGCCTTAATAACTTTGGCTCAAGAAATACCTATACAAAAAGCTCAATTGGCTCATAAATTACAGCATCTTAATCGTCACTCCTTACGTTTAACTTATGGCCTTACCAAAAAACAAGCCAAAAAAATTGTCAAAAAATGTAACAATTGTGATGTTTTCCATCCAGTAACTCATCTTGGGGTTAAACCCTGGAGGGCTGACACCAGGTCAGCCATAGCAAATGGATGTGACTCATTTTATAAAGTTTAAAAAATTAAAATTTATTCATGTAACTATTGATAGGTATACAAGATTTATTTTTACTACCTTGCATTCTAGGGAAGCTGCACGCCACATTATAGATCATTATTTTGCTGCATTCACTGTTCTTGCATGCCACACCAAATTAAGACTGATAATGGACCAGCTTATACCAACAAGCCCTTTCAAATTTTTTGTAAAAAATTATTTATTAAACATGTAACAGGTATTCCTTATAATTCTATGGGCCAAGGCATGGTTAAACGTTCCCATGCCACCATTAGGATGTATTTACAAAAGGCCAAAAAGGCGGAATTATGTCCTCTTCATTTATCCAGAGCTCAATTTAAATTTTTTAACTTTGGACAAACATGGCAAATCTGCAGCTAAACATTTTTGGCCCCCTAAAACCTCCATGGTTAAATGGAGGGACCCCTTGAATAATACATGGCATGGACCCGACCCCATTTTAATTTGAGGACGAGGATATGTTTGTGTTTTTTTTGTAGGTTAAAGAGGCTGCTTGATGGCTGCCAGAAAGAATGGTGCAACAAGTGGATTACTTCAAGAAACATCTAAACAAACTAAGCAAAAGAGAGGACCCTAACTAAAAGGCTCAATCCCCATACTGAAAGGAAAAGAGGATGGACATCAGCAGAAGAAGAAAATAGGAAACAACCTAGGAACTTGCTATAGAGGGCCTCTGAAAGCCAGAAGAAAAAAACAGGAAACAACCTAGGAACCTGCCACAGAGGGCCTCTGAAAGCCTCTGCCCTGCAGATTATCAAAGCAGATGCTGAGCCTGATGGCCAACTGGTGGGCAGAGTGAATGGAATTTTATGTGAGAAGTGGGAAATAGCAAGAGCTGGAGAGGACAGGAACTCCACAAGGAGAGCAACAGAACAAGAAAATTTGAACTCAGGGAACTTCCCAGAGACTCATACTCCAACCAAGGAGTATGGAGATAACCTAGAACCCCTGCACAGATGTAGCCCATGGCAGTTCAGTGTCCAAGTGGGTTACATAGTAATGGGAAGAGGGACTGCCTCTGACATAATCTGATTGGCCTGCTCATTGATCACTCACCCCTGAGGGGGGAGCAGCCTTACCAGGCCACAGAAGATGACAATGCAGCCACTTCTGATGAGAACTGATAGTCTAAGATCAGAAAGGAGAGGAAGACCTCCCCTATCAGTGGACTTGGGGAGGGACATGCATGCAGAAAGGGGAGGCAGGGAGGGGTCAGGAGGGGAGGAGGGAGGGGCTTATGGGGGGATACAAAATGAATAAAGTGTAATTAATAATAATAATAAAAAGAAAAAAAAAGAAACAAGATCATTATCATATCCAAGTGACGATATTGCTGATCCTGCTGCAGGTGGTTCATCTAGTGAAGGCTCAATTACACTTTTAGGCCTTAGTACCCAATCCCCCTCTTGTTCTCCTTGTACATGTTAGCACACCTTTGTTTGGCTGGTCTGGTACTATTCATTTTTGTTATTGCCAGATGTGTCCACTTAGCTCAACAGCGCCAAGTAGATTTAATGCCATAGAAACAGCAGCATGCTGTGCCTCCCTCGCCCCAGGTAGGGGCTTGGCTTGCTGAGCTCAAACATCAGCTTTAACCTCCCTTTCCTGTGTGATGGGCCAGTTAGTCAATGACGGGTTCTGGGTGATTGGATATTTACCAACCTAAGACAGAGAAATCCCCCTATAAGTGGGATTCTCCCATGATGGGTCAGGTATTTATTGGGAATCACCCGCACCTAAGACAGGCACTGTCCCTTTGTTTTAATTGGAAAGGGAGGAATTGTGGCAGTCTTTTTGGAGTTAATGGCAAATTTGGAGTTAATGGCATCTGAGCAGTGGAATTCGGCTTCTTGGCTATTTTCCAAAGTCCAGTCTCTCATAAAATGACCTTAGTGGTCCTACAGCAGACTGCTCTGACCCTGAGAAACTCTGTGCAACTATAGTAACCAGACAGCAGGCTCTGTGTAACCTTGAGTGAGCCCTCATAGGTTTTGACCAAGTAAAGCTCCTATATGAGAAACTGCTTGTACTTTTCTGTCTACTTAAGTGTTAAGCTGACGTCCATTAAATCGACGCTGATCAGCATGTAGACTTGGTGTCCTTCTCTGTGTCGTCCTGTCTCTCTCTCTCCAGCCCTCTCTCAGGTCGTATTCAGGTGTCACTGCTGGCCAGTGACACTTTAAGTGTTTCTCTGCCAGTCTATATTCCTCTAGAGAGAATTCTCTGTTTAGCTCTGTGCCCCATTCTTAAATTGAATTACTTGATTTGTTGCTTTTTAACTTCTTTTTCTTTATATGTTCTGGATATTAGCCCTCTGTCAGATACAGGGTTAGTGAAGATCCTTTCCCAGTCTGTAGGCAGTCATTTGTTTTGATGACAGTGTCCTTTGCTTTACAGAAGCTTTTCAGTTTCATGAGCAGAAATTGTGGTACATTTACATTACTTAGAATACTACTTAGCAATTAAAGCAAGGAAATCATGAAACTTGCAGGCAAATGGTCGGATCTAGAAAAGATCATTCTGAGTGAGGTATCCCAGAAACAGAAAGACACACACGGTATATACTCACTTGTAAGTGGATACTAGGCATATAATGTAGGATAAGCCTACACAAATCTGTACACATAAAGAAACCAAGCAAGAAGGAGGACCCTGGGTAGGACAATCAATCCTCACTCAAAAAGACAAACAGGATGGACATTGGAAGAAGGAGAAAACAGGGAACAGGACAGGAGCCTACCACATAGGGCCTCTAAAAGACTCTACCCAGCAGTGTATCAAAGCACATGCTGAGACACATAACCAAACTTGGGGCAGAGTGCAGGGAATCTTATGAAATAAGGGGGAGTTAGTAAGACCCAGAGAAGACAAGAGTTCCACAAGGAGAGCAACAGTACCAAAATATCTGGGCACAGGCGTCTTTTCTGAGACTGATACTCCAACCAAGGACCATGGATGGAGACAACCTAGAACCCCTGCTCAGATGTAGCACATGACAGCTCATTATCCAAGTGAGTTTCCTAGTAAGGGGAACAGAGACTGCTCTGTCATAAACTCAGCAACTGGCTCCTTGACCACCTCGCCCTGAGGGGGGAACAGCCTTGCCAGGCCACAGAGGAGAACAATGAAGCCAGTCCTGATGAGATCTGATAAATTAGGGTCACATGGAAGGGGAGAAGGACCTTCTCTATCAGTGGAATTGGAGAGGGGCATGGGAGGAGAAGAGAGAGGGTGGGAGGATGGGATTGGGAGGGAATAAGGAAGGGGCTACAGCTGAGATACAAAGTGAATAAACTGTAATTAATTTAAAAAATTAAAAAAAATTGAGTAACTTCCTAAATGCAAATGACAAATTCCAGAACAACAATAACAAAAAAAGATCTAGTGTAACTCTAACTCTAACCAAACAAGTGAAAAAATTGGATGATAAAAACTTTAAGACACTGAAGAAGATAACAGAAGACTCCCATGCTTATGAATCAACATAGGAAAAACAACCATTGTGCAAAAAGCAGTCTACAGATTTAATGCAATACCATCAAAATTCCAACACAGACAATGCTCCACAGACATTGTTTTCTAGTTGTAAGCATCTGACTTCAAGTTTCATTTATCTTTATGGCTGAATCAAATTCCAATATATATAATGTACTGTGTACATTTGTTTATGGACATACAGTTTTATTTAATTTAAATATTAAATATTAAAATTAAATGTTTAACACTAGAGGGAACAAGCGAAAGGGAACTCAGCCCGTAAAGAAACAGATACGAATTTTATGTCAGAAGTTTACTTAAATAAGTGAAATTCATGTAAAAGTGTCAGTAGCATTAAAAAAAATGCATGCCTTACATTTTAAGGAGGAATTATCACTCACTCCTTGAATGACCAGATGTACTCAGGGTGCATTTGGAAGTTCAGAGCCCCAAGACTTCATCATATTGCACTAAACCAGATCTTGTCACATCAGAAACCCATTTTAAATTTCTGCTAAAGTTCTTCCAGGTCAGCATGTACCTATTAATGATGCCAACATCACATGGTCCCGAAATGCAGACTACAAGAAATACCTCAAACTAACATTTTCTGTAATATTAGAAAATGAAATGTTAAATTTTTAAAAAGTTTTCCTGACCTACAGAAGAGTGGGCCTTCAGAGAATCAGCTGTTGCTCAGCATGAGGCAGTAAGTCGAGGCTGTCCTTCAGGGAGGCTGGCATCTTAAACTTCACCTCTGCACTGGAGAATGTGATATTTTTGTAAAGAATGGGAAAAACAGTCCGATGGAATTTTAGCACTGGCACATAGTTCAATAAACCCAGCCACACACAAATATATAATTATTCCCTGTCTGTAGCTGCTGCTTTATAGATGAATGAATTTGAAGAAATGACAGCTTTTCCATGGTGAAATTTTCCTAATAAATCAAGTCTATTTGTTCTAGATGGAGAGCCAAGAAAAAAAACTTAAAATTATACTCTTGGTAGTAAATATTTAAATGATTTTTTTGGAAACTCTTTGTTTCCTGTTTTAATCTTTAAATATTATTACAGGTTTTCAATTTACAATAGACTAGAGTGGCTGACACTATTTCAGAACAATTGTGATGTTCCCCAAATTAAACTAACTTTAACGGGACTCAACTGTCACAATAGATGACTTTCAAAAAATGATTTTACAAAAAGTGGTGATAATTCATCAGAATGGTTTGTTTGAAACAGGGTTTTACAATGTAATCCTTGCTGGCCTCCAGGTTAATAGCAGCTGAAACTGAGCTGAAATTCACAATTCTTTTTGCACAGCCTCTTGAGCACTGGGAAGATGGTGTGTGTTAGCACTCATCTCACTGCATACAACACCGTCTGACACAGTCTGCTTCGGGCTCCGTGCTGTATCATTACATTTGACTTCCTGAAACTCATTTCGAGTTAGAAAGACAGGTGTGATTAAGGTAGGATTTGAGCACATTTAGCACCAAGAGCAAGAGCTGGTTGATGTGAGAAAGAAACTTATTAGGAAGAATAACAACAACAGCAAAAAAGAAATTGGCCTCTGAGGCTAGAAAACTGTGATCAAATTCATGGAGGAATGATTATCAGAAACCGGGAGATCTTAAACAAAAATATGTTAGTACACTCCATGGTTTGGGATAAGACATATAAAGGCCAAACCTTGAGTACTTAGCTATGAAAACTTTAATGGGTTGATTTGAACTTTTCTCTAATCATTTTGTCCTGTAGGGCTAGGTTTTAGTGAAAATTATCATGGACATAAATAAGGAAGCTCTCTAGCAACACACACTAAAGGAAAAAAAAAAAAAAAAAGAGTCTCCAGTTCACTATTTTATTTTAATGCTTAGTCACATATGGCTAGGAATTTTATAAAAATCTAATCATAAAATAATGCATAAATAAAAAATGTGTGTTATCTTCAATGTTACCTTTTCAAAACTTATAACCACTCAATTGTCCCTAAATATTGCTTTTACTTTCTATTCTATTTCCCACAGAACTTATGAAGACTGTGAGTTATATTGTTTCTAGAATGTTTCATGAATAATGTGGTCCTGACAGCAAAATTTAAATGGCTCTGTTATTTTATTTTATTTTATTTAAGAGGGAGAATTCAAGTGAACATTCTGTTATTGAAAAGTTTCAGTGGCTTATTTCAGGTAAAATTTGGATCCTATAATTAGGGTACAAATCATATCATGCCCTCCAAAGCAACGTGGAGCCTAAAAGTATTGAGAAACATTTAGGAACATAAAAAATTAGAACAGATGGTTGTAAATTTTAGGTACCGTGCCATTAGGCAGTAACACTAGAAGGAAAAATATGTTGCAGAGATATAATGGTGTGTATCAATAGATTATCAGCAAGAAGAGAGTGTCAACCAAGGCTCTGGGAAGAACACGGCAGCAGGAATGGATAGTGTTCTCAGGAGGAGAGAATAGTAATTTTCAAAGTAGGTCAGTAAGTGCTAACGCATCTTTTTTGTACTGTCGATGGACTTAGGAAAAAGATATATGACTATTATTTGTAGTGTTTGAAATAGTTTTTTTTTTCTTTTAATTTTTTTTTTTCAGAAAAGAGCAATGCGGAAGAAAGAGAGAGACACAGGAGAAATAAAGGAGGGGACATTCATTCAGCAGTTCCAATTAACTTCTGTGTAAGAACTATAAGCAACCTTCAGGTTAAATGTTTATGGTGAGTCTTACTCCCTCTATTTGGTTAATAGATGAGAAGGATGAGATTAAAAAGTCAAGAGAGCTCAGCATTAAACATTCAAGAGTATTTCTGTCATCGATTTCAAGTTCTGTTCTCAAGTTCAAGTTCATGTTCTCAATATCTATGTCTTTTGTTATAAACTAAAAAGAAAATGATAAATAGCAGCCCCTTTACCATTAAAGAGATAATCTCCGTGATATCCAAAGAAAAAAAAATACAGAAATAAAAACACAGAGAAAATGGGGTCAAAGAGCAGATTATAAGTCTGTCCACCAATTTATATTCATATGTGTATCTATACATGTCTTTCTTCTTTTAGGTAGATCAAGAGTGTTTCTCTTCTTTCTAATTTGGCCTGGTTCTGTGACTTTTTTCATCATTAAGAAATGGTAGAGGGGGGTATGGTGGTGCATGCCTGTAATCCTAGCATTCAGGGAGGCAGAGACAGGTTGATCTCTGTGAGTTCAAGCCCAGACTGGTCTACAAAGTGAGGCCAGGACAGCCAAGGCTACACACAGAAACCTTGTCTCCAAATACCAAAAAACAAAAACAAACAATAACATAAAAAACAAAACAAAACAAAAGAAACAAACAAAAAAATGAAAAAACTTTAAAGAAAATGGTAGAAGGAATGTGTGTGGCTTTAGAAGTTTCAAAGTATCTGTGTTTACCGAAATGGGATCCAACAACTAGGTAAGGCAGCAGGGCTCAGCTGAGTAAGGAAGAAAGGAAGAAAAATATATTCTACATGACAGGTAGGTAGGTGGCAGATACTAGATGATAGACACATACATATGTAATAATACGTTGGATGGATACGAAAAAGTTAGATGGTAACTGTTAGTTGGTATATACATAAGGGAATGCCAGTCATTCTGTCTCCTTTAGGAAAGATTCCAGTTGGAGCAGTGATATTTGAATGAAGTCCTTCAGCACATTCTAGTCCCAGCCAAGCTCTGAGGTGATGGCAGCTACATGAATGATACCCGTTTCCCATTGCAATAAACCCACAGAATCAAAAGAAATATAATGAAAAGTTTTCAATTTTCCAAGTTGTGGGAATTTTGTTGTACAGTAAAGACTAATCAATATAATTAGTTTTGGATCTTGGATTATTAAGAAATCATTAAGAAAATACCAAGGGAGCAGAAAACAGTGTCAGCTTAGCTCCTGTCTCTACTCAAACAATTGATCTACATCTGACATAAGGGACAAATCTATTAAAACTGTCAGTATTCCTTAGACATAGTAGCACTGTTTAACAGAGATTGGCTGACAATTCACAGAATATCTATTTAGTTCAGAATACTAATAATTCTACTTAAGTCTGACTCTTTGGACTTGAAAGTATAGAGTTAATGCCAGCGTCATCTCCACACTACTACCAGTTAGAATCACTTATTAAAATTATCATTAGGGCCCACTCACAACAGGGGCAGATCAGGAGGGACAGCAGCTCTCCAGACCTAGAACACAGAAACTCATCCAGTTCCAAAGGAATAGACTTTAAGAGCAAAGGAAAGGTCATTATCTGAAGCTTTATTCTGAGTCCACCAGGTACTCTCCTGCTTACCCGGGCAATGGTTGCATCTTTTCAGAGACAGCTAAAACTGGAAAGGATTTGTCCATCTAACCAGTGAGCCCACCACCCATCAAAGCGTGAACAAACAAACTTCTTGACTAATTTAATACATCCTAAAAACCAACAGGTTATTTTTATCCATTGTAATAGTCATCAGATATATCTATACAGATATAGCATAAGCTATGCATGTCTTATGGTCTAGTCCAGACTGTATGTAGAATAATACTTCTTAATATCTCATGATTGAAAGCTCTCACTGGCTGTTGATGACATCAGAAAGAATCAGAACATTGATTGATGATCCAGAAATGGCACATAATTACTGTTCTTGTCCTTTGTAATAACATAGATGAAGTAGCCCTATTATCTAAAGATGGAGGAGGCAGTCTATCGCCAAGTCTAGAGTGCACTCAAGTCGTACCCAAGCAGAACATTTCTCATTTGTATGTCAGTGTACGTTCCACTACTGTACGCTCTTCTATAGCATAAAAATCTCCACAAACAGGTCACAAAGCTCTACTTTCCTTACCTCTGAAATGACACAAGAAGAGAGAGAAGAAATTGTATCTGCAGACATTTGTGGTTTCGGGGACTGAGGATCAAATCAACACATTTTTGTTGAACATGCTGCAGAGTTAAGTATAAATTGGTACAAAACTTAAAGTACAACCATGTTGAAAGCCTCACAAAGGCAGACCTTGAGCACTGTTTCATTCTGAGGAATCTGTCTACAATGTATCAATTAGGATGAAGGTTATACTTTTTGTTTTTGTTTTCTTGGGGTTTTGGTTTTTTTTGTTTGTTTCTTTCTTTCTTCAGCAATTTATAGAAAATGAAGAGATTTTCTATTTTTTATTTTATTTTTATTATTTTCTATTTTGGATTTTTGACCAAGGTTGTGTTCTAATGGTTCTCAGAAGGCCTCAGACTCGGCGTGCGAGGTTTACATCCAGCGAGGTTTACATCCAGCTGGAGATTCACAGGCACATACCTCCCATCTGTGTAGCACCAGTGGCATCATGTGTCTGGCTCCAAAGAACATTCTGTGTCAGAGGAGCCTCTGGCTGTGTGCAGTCCAGCTCATATCAAATATTGCCTCTCAGTCTATGATGGATAGAATGATACCTTGGCCAGAACTATTCACAAAATGTGGAAAATAGTGGCCCCTTTTTTCCAAATATATTACAGGAAGTAGGAGATATGAATACAATTAAGTGCCCAGAGCACACATAGAGAGTGGAATTATTTAAGATATATCTAACATGAAAAAAAATGTAGTGAAAGGCAAAATTGGAAAGTTGAGCTCTCAAAAAAGAAAGCATGTGCTTAAGTCTTCATACCACTGCTTTATAGCTGTATGACCTTAGGCAAGTTATACTCTGTAGGTGACAATTTATTCAGTATTGAAAATGGTGGTGGCAGAGGTGGGAAGACCGCTCAGTGGTTAAAACACTTGCCATGCAAGTGTGAGGACAGGAGCTTAGATCTGCAGACACATATGTAAAGAGAAGACAGGTGTGGTGGCCCACGTCTAATTCCAGCCCTGTGGGGGCAGCGACAGGGGACTCCAAGAACAAACCAACAAAGATGGCCATCTAGGTGAGCTCTGGGTTTGAATGAGCTCCTGCCACATTAATAAGGTAGATCAATGATTGAGGATTTTCCCATCATCAACCTAGGGCCTCCCCCTGCACACACAGTCATATACATGCATCAATAGACAGAAAACACTTATAAAACCACTTTTACATATGCATACATGCATGAAAAAGGAAAAGGAAAAAAGGGATTATGTTTATTCAGTGGTATTTTCACAATAATGAAATGGGATAATTAAAACCCACAGAGACTGGTGGTCACGTATAGCACTCACTAAGTCAACACCAGCTCACTGATGTTATTACTCATAACAGCAGATGTGAAAGACAGCAATAAACGCTATAAAATATCAAAGAATGGTGTCTTCAAACAGAGTGAGGGGAGAAAGAATTGTGGCCCTGAGTTGAATCTGTGAGAGTGGGTGATTGTAAACAGAGCCTCTCATTGGGGATAGGAACAGTCTATAACAAAAAGTGAGGCAGTGAGATGCCGAAGTCCCAGTGGACCAAACCAAGATGGACGAGAGTGAACAGAAAGCTCACGATGGGGTCTTGAGTGTCAGATTGTTTTTTTTTTTTTGTTTTTTTTTGTTTTGTTTCAGAAAAGCTTCTTATGGGTAATTCTATCAGACGATGATGCTAAAATATCAATGAAAACATTTTTCCAGTTTAAATGCCTATCTCTTCTTGCAAAATGACCTTAACCCCCATTTGATTTACTCCATCAACTAAAAATAATTTCAAAAGCGGAGATCATTATATGATTTCAAAAATACACTCATGCAATTACTCTATTAAGAAATCAGTTGTGGCAATCAACCCCTTTGAAGTCAGAAACATCAATTGATCTTGCCAATAGTAATAGAAAGTTAACCTAAGGGCAATTCTTCTCATTTGAAATGGTTTCTAACCTTCCTATGGCTCTTAACGCTTTCATACTTGATAAACTTCTTTTCCTAAATGGGACCCAGTAAAATTTTCTAGAAGGGAAGAATTCCTTACCAGATAGGGTCATTATTTTTGTAAGTTGTTTCATGAGTAAGAAAACATTATTCTTCAACAAGCAGTCAACATCTTCCTCCAAGCGGAATGAAGAGATAAAAATGAAAGGCTTTGCATTAAGTTATTCAGAGCATTGGGATTTACTCATGCAAAAAGTACACAAGGAAAATCTTTTCTGAAATTCTTTGGCAATCACTATATGTGACTTTATTTTATCATTGTCAGATTTATTTTTTTGAATTTATTTATTTAGTTATTCACTTTACATTTCAACTGTAGCCTCCCTTCTCTGCGTATCTCCTCTCTGTCCTGCCCTGATCCCCTTACTCATTCTTCACTGCCCCTCAGAAAAGGAGAGACCTCCCCCGACCCACAAATCCACCCCAGCATATCCAGTCTCATCAGGACTGTGTATTTCCTCTTTCCCAGTATCCTGGCAAGGCAGCCACACCAGGGTGAAGTGGTTGAAAGGCATGAAACAGATACCATGTCTGAGTCAGCCCCCTTTCCCTTTCTGGGGTCCCAAATGGAGGCTGGGCTGTCCATTGGGTATATATGTGTAGAGGGTGTAGATTAGTGCATGCCTGGTCTTTGGTTGGTGCTTCAGTCCCCACAAACCATCTGGGCCCAGATTAATTGGGACTGTTCATCTTCTTGTGGAGCTCCTGTCATCTCCTCCAGGTCCTTCTATCCTTCCCCCCACTCTCCTACAAGGCACCCAATGTCTGACTGTGAGTCTTGGTTTCTCTTTGAATCCTTTGCTGGGCAGAGCCTCTCAGAGGACGGCCATGCAAGGCTCCTATCTGCAAACACAGTAGAGTGTCATCAACAGATTCATGAATTGGCTTCCGTGACTTTTGCACATCTAGTTATTTAAAACCAAGTTTTGTTTCGTTGGCTTATTTCTCTTTCAAGTAGAAGTGACTTATATATGCAGTCACCACACAAAGTTGCCTTACATGTTGTACTTAGCTTTATTTGTCAGTTTGATAAAGCCTAGAGTTATCTGAGAGGAAAACTTAGTTGAGGAACTGTCTAGATCATATTGGTATATGGGAATGTTTGCAGAGGACAGGCTACCTTGATTGTTAATTGATATAACAGGATCCAATCCATTGTGGACAGTGTCAGTCCCTAAGTAGGTAGCCCTGGGTTATTTAAGAAAGCTATCTAAGCTTGAGTGTATAAGCAAACCAGCAAGCAGAATTCCTCCATGACTTCTACTTCAGGGGAATGCCTGTCCTGATTCCCCCAATGATGGGCTATAACATGGAAGTGTAAGTCAAATATTTAAGTACATCTAGGTATCGAAATCCTATTTTTCTCCCCTAGAGATTTTTGCATGTAGACAGTCCAAAAAAGCAACTTACCTTGGCAGCAAAGAAGTCCCAGGCTGTGTGTAGTGGGGCTGTTAACTTAATTCTACCCATCAGTGAACTAGGGCCATGTCACTTTAGAAAACTAATGTTGTCTCTTTGTAGTGTATAATGTATTCTCACATAAGGCTGTGGTTAGTGTTTCCATGAACATTATGATGAGTTGTTTTTTGTTTGTTTTGAAAAATCTTATCCTTGGCTTGTCCTCTACCATTACTTCCAAACATTTTCCTTCTACAGCTATAGCAAGTGCTATGAAAGTCTTCCTAGGATGATTCCCCCATCTTTCTTCACTCCTGCTCATCATTAACCATCACTCTTCCCCAAGCCCTTTATCCACTGCTACTCTGTATGTCAGGACACTGTATGCCAGTGGGTAAACCTTATCCTTTCCCAACAAACACTGGTAATACCAAGGTGTACAATGTTTTATCATCTCCTGATGTCTGGATATTTGGTGAATCATCACTCGTTGATTAGTATACCGAACAATCTGTGGACATAACACTTCAGCTCATTAAGCATTACATTAAAACCTAGGAGCTTTTCTGTGTGACTTTATAAAGCTTCCTTCAAGTCTTTAAATATTTCCCTCAAATCACTGTTGATAGTTATGTTAGGACGCTCTTCCCTCTTCTTCACAAACTGACATAAAATAGAAGTTGGATGATGACTAAATATCCATCCCTCTTTGGCTGCAGGGAAACCCCAGAGTATCTTAGGTAACAGCTTCCCTTGCATCTGGGTCCCCTGAGGGTGAAAGCAACACAGCAGCCAACTGGAAGGAGAAACTCTGACCAGTTACATAAGAAACACAGGCACAAAGCATGCTCAATGCAAGAGAGGTTTAAGAAAACACAGATTTGGCTAATGTCCAGTTTTAATTTTATTGTCATATTCCAACTCTTATGAAATGCAAGAGAGGTATGATTTGGTGTTATTCACAGTTTGATGCTGAGGCTCACAGTACTAATTAGCATTTGATAGCATCACATTAGCACATCTGCCTGGATTCCTTGAAGTTTGTATGTGTGTGCATGCATGTTAATGAGTGTGTGTGTGTGAGAGAGAGAGAGAGAGAAGGAGGAAGAGGAGGAGGAGGGCAGAGAAAGAAATTGATCGAGATAGGAACACAGACACAAAAAGGGGTGAAGGGGCACCTAGGTACTGAGGCAGCCAGCTAAAGCAGATGAACATGCAGGCAGATCTTTGGAGTATGCCCTCAAGGTCACTAGCTGCTAGGAATGAAGCACTGTACAGAGAGAAAAGGAGAACCACTTCGCGTCTCAACAAAGCCTGCAGCCAATTCCATAAGCACTCTGGGGCTGGGAGGGTGCTTCTCAGTTGTTCCAAACTTTCGTCCCTACTTTCTTTTTGATCATGGTATTTCATCACAGCAGTTGAAACCCAAACTAAGATGGTGGAAAACTAGATTTTCATCCTTTTAAGCTTTCCTGTCCCAACTGACGAGCCCCTGGATGGAGGTCTCCTCGAAAATGATGCAACAACAGATAAGTTCCTTTACAGCCTATGTAATCCATGTAGAAATTAACAGGTCAGCCTGGGAGCCAGAAACTCTTCCCAAAACCAGAACATCAGTTCTTCAGTCATGAACAGGACTGGTAAATGGCACAGCCATCTTGACAGCAAAATAACATTTAAAAACATCTCCATCATCCTTTTTTTGAAAGGGTTTTGCATTGTAATCTTGGATGGCCTGATGCTCATTCTGACACAGTGTCACAATTCATAGCAGTTTTCCTGCTGCAGCCTCCTGAAAAGCCTCTGGAACAGCAAGCATTTATTGTGGGTGGCTCAATGGTTAGGGGTATGTACTGCTCTTGCCCAGGACCTAAGTTTGATCTCAGCATCCATGAAAGGCAGTTAGCAATCACCTGCAACTCCAGCTACAGGGGATCTGACAATTCTTCTGGCCTCTGCAGTTATGTGAACTCACACATGCACTCACATACATACACAACCTCCACATACATACACAGGTAATTTAAAACTTTAATCTTTAAAGCAATGATGATAGTTTGCCACACTTGGCTGTTACACTGTTTCCACTAAGACTTTTCCCTCGGGGGTAGGGGTAAACTTATGTTTGAGAAGATGCTATTGAGCAAGATTATTCAGAATCAACAAATAAATTACTTGACCTTTTCTTTGGTCACTCTTCTAAAAATGAGCTGGGTAGGACTCATTTTTGTCTGTATTGCTAGGTGCCAAACTGGTCCTGTACTCATGATCCTCTTGCCCATGCTTCTGTAGTGCCAAGGCAGATTTTTGTTCTATGCAGAAATATTTTAAATTATTATTTTTTACTTTTATGATTTGAGATGGCTTTGTTTTACATGAGCTATAACTGGCCCTTAAGGCAGGGGAATGAGATAGTCAATTGCCCACTTATAAAATTAAAGACACTCTAATATTTTATGTAAGGAGTAACTGTCCAGTGTTATTTTTTAAAATTACTTTCCTTTCTGTTATTATGAGATTAAAGATAAAAATGGTCACTTATGCTTTTCTCAACAAGAAACTTGGAAGTAAAATCTCTCTCTTTGTAAACAGAGCGATTTTTTTTTTCTGACAAGAGCTGAAGTGGGTTTGAAAAAGAAAGCCATGTGAGTGGAAGTTGGCACAGTCCTTTGATGTAACCAATGACTGGTATCCACTGTGCTCATTGAGATGCAGCTTCTGATAGGCCACCACCACAGGGCCACACTTCCTGCAGAAACGTAAATGGAAAAGCTTCTCAGCTCAATGTAATGCTCCCAGCCAGTGAAACAGCAGTTCACTGACATTCAAGGTCTTCTTTAGAAATTAATGCAACTCATACCATGCCCTCTTGTGTGGGCTCATGGGAATTTTTGTAAGGCTTAGTAAAAATGAAATGTAATGAGGCATCCTATCCAATCTGTAAAGATGATAGTAGAATCAGCAAAAGGAGTAAGTTGTAGAGTGACAAACCTTGAAATAACTTTTTTGTCAAGGTTACTGGCTAAGTTTCAACTAGCACATAGGATGAGTTAGAGCTTAGGTTAGGAGACAGCTGCTCTTAGGTAGGAGACAGATGTATACGTAAATAAGATAGGGGTCAAGGGGTTTGAGGTCATATCAATTCTAATTATCATTCTAGAAAAAAGTGCATGAAATTTCTTCATTTTCTTGTTTAGGAAATTTATAAGATTTATAGGATAAAATTTGAAAACCTTTTAAAGTTTTTACTTTTTATTGTTAATTATTTATTGTTTTGGTAGTTCTAGGACTTATTAATAAGTGAAGAACACAGAAATGAGTGTACTAGTTAATAATTGGTTAAACACAAACACACCCACATATACACACCTATCTATCTCTTAAAGAGAAAAGAATCTCTGCATCCCACTTTCAAATTCTGCCTTTTTTCTTTATTTCGGCCGCCAATGTTCTCTATAGGAATTACCTCCCAAACCTTAGTCTGCTCAGATTTTGCTTACTCTTTAGATTGAAGTATTTTTGTTTATCTCCAGACTCATCCAAGGTTGGAACCTTAGTGTCATAGCCTACACTCACATGCCTAGGGTAAAGTCCATCCTTTCCCAGCCCAGGATGTAGCCTTTCGCCACCCTGGGGTAGACAATGACATTCTCACTAGCTATCGGGCTTTCAGCACAACAAGGTTTTGTTTATTTATTTAGTTCACTTTAGTATTACTTTTAAATGATATGTTATGCATTATTTATCATTGCTAAGTTAGTACTGACTTGGATGAGTACCAATTGATCTGAGGGTTCATTTCTGAATGCATTTAGTGCTGTTAATTTGTCATGCATATTACTTAAAAATACAAGGTATGAGGTATAAATGCATGCAGCATAAGTAGTTCAGTGGTCCTTGAAATATCAGTTTTCATGACCTTTTTATTCTAGGTCTGAAAACCAAGAATTTCTTAGTGATTAAACTTTATTTTTTTCAGTAATTACTTTACAAATGCTAACTGCCAGTTCCTTGATTTTCCATGTGAAAACAGTACCAATTTGTTTGCCAGTTCGCCTTATTTCTTCCTCAAATCAAGTACATCTTCTTCCCATTTCTCTTCCCCTCTTTAATTGTCATCTTGGTACAGCTTAGAGTCACCTGCAAAGGAAGTCACAATGAAGAGATGGGCCAGATCACCTTGGCCTGTGGGCACATCTGGAAATTGTCTTGGTGGTTAATTTAGAATATCCCACACCATTGTGGGCAGCACCATACCTATGCAGGGGGGTCTGGGCTAAATAAGAAAGCTATCTGAGCATGAGCCTGGGAATAAACCTTAGCAACCTTCTTCAGTGTTTTCCGCTAAATGTTTTCCTGCTTGATTCCTGTCCAGAAATTCCTCAGTGATGAACTATAATCCTAAGGTATAAGCCAAATATAACCATTCTTCCCCTATATTGCCTTTTTTAAAAAAAATTAGATTGATTGATCAATTGATTTAGTTAATGTATGAGTACTCTATCTGCATGTACACCTGCATGCCAGTAGAAGGCATCAGATCCCACCATGTAGTAGTTGCTGGGAATTGAACTCAGAACCTCTGGAAGAGCAGACAGGGCTCTTAACTGCTGAGCCATCTCTCCAGCCCTTGCCCTACACTGGTTTTAATGGAAATATTTTATGACAGCCAAAGAAAGGAAAGCTAGGACAGAAATTAGCACCAAGAAGTGTGGTGCTGCTGTGATAAACCTGTGTGTGTGTGTGTGTGTGCATACATTTGGACTATTCTATTGGAGGATTGTGAAAGAACTAGGAACTTTGTACTGGAGAAGCCATCGAGTGCTCAGAGCTTGATGTACTATTCTGTGGAGCTTGGAAGCAAAGAATGCTGAGCGAAATGCAGACAATGAAACCAGAGGGAAACAAAGATTCTTTCAAGGATTTTGAGAGAGATCATTAGAAAGATAGTTTGGAGTAAAATCAGCTGGGACTGAAGAAACAGCTATGGTAAACAAGAGACAAACATTGAGGTGAAAATACCTGTGCTTCTTTGGGATGACAAAGGAAATTTGTCATCGGAGTAAGCATATCAGAATCTGTGGGCTAATGTGGCCCAAACTATATCTCAAGCAGGAAGCTGGATTTGGCAATACGTAAGAGTACCAGTATCAGTACCCTGTGGTACTGGTTTTGCAGGCGTGAAAACTGAAGAACTGAGGGGTCAGAGACAGAGGCAAAGGCCTGCCACCACATGAAAGGGTTTGAACAAGGTCAGGAGATATATCCGAGAAGTTTCAGCCTTAACTACAGTGCAGACCTCAGAGTCGTGGAGACACCAAAGCCAGGGGCTGTCTGTCAAGAGCAGCAGCAGTGCGGATTAGAGCCAGCCCACGGCTACAAGGCAATGGATATGTGCTGCAGTTGGCACAGTTACAGAACTGGGACTGCCCAAGCCTCATGAGTCAGAAGACGTACAAGGAGTTCTCGACGCCAGGCATGAATGGCATTTGGATTGATATTATTAGATTTTGGTTTTGCTTTGCTCCTATTGTTCCAGTGACTTGGCTATTCCATTCTGGAATAAGAAGTATTTAAATTAATATTTTTATTTTACAAAAGCCCACAATAAAAAGACTGAATTTTTTAAGAAGAGTTTGGATGCTGCAAGTGTGGGAATTTTTAAAGACGGCAGGACTTTTAAAAGTTGCATCATGTTTTACATTCTGTCAACATAAAGTACTTGGTGACAAGTAATGAAAGGTTGTAGCTTAAAGTGATATATTTGTTTCAGGTTGGGAAGAAGTGGAGTGTACTGTATAGCTTTAGATGCCAACTTTAACTAGCTTAAGGTCGTCTGCTACAAGAGTCTCAATTGAGAGAGACTACCCAGATCAGATAGACTACAGACATATCTTTGTGGACAGGGCGGTGGGGTGGGCTGTCTGAATTGTCAGTTGATGTGGAAAGCCTAAGCCTACTGTGGTGGCACCATTTCCTAAACAAGTCTTGAGCTGTACAAGAAAACCAGCTAAGCATAACCTAAGAGAGCAAGCCAGCAACAGCATTTCTCCCGTTTCTCTTCCAAGCCAGCAAACAGCATTTCTCCAGCTTCTCCTCCAAGCCAGCAACAGCATTTCTCCAGTTTCTCCTCCAAGCCTCTGCTGAGTCCCTGGCCTAACTCTTTAATGACAGACTGCAACCTATAATACAGGTAAAACTATCCTTACTCTGGCTACTTTTTGTCAGATTTTTTTTTCCAGAACAACAGAGTGAAACTAGAACACACATTTCTCCTTACCCATGACACGTATGGTCTCAGATCTTCAGACATGAATATACTATTTAGCTTCTGTGCATATGCATCTGTGATAAAGTTTAATTCATAAATTAAGCATTGTATGAAACAAGTAATGACAATTATGAAAATTATAAAAGATAGCTTAATTTAATAAACTTACATGACTGAGAGTCTTCACTGTTGAAAAACTAAAAGCAAGTGATAATATTTTCACCTCATGGCTAAGAGAAGTGGGGAAAATTGGGGTGTAGCTGCAGTTCACTTAACTCAGTGCCAAGGGTTCACAGTATCAGGAGAGCTGAGGCATTTGATGTATGATGATTTTTTTTCCAAGCTAGAAATGCTGGAGCTTCTGCTGGGCTTCCCATCAGCTATTCCTCCTGAATATTAGCCCTGAAGTAAGCTAATTGTTTTGTTTTCCAGACAGCTTTTTCTTTGATACAGAACTAATGATACTGGGAATTTTGGGGTTTGTTCTGTGTATTATTTACTTCATTTGTTTCTCTGTCAAGATGCACAACAATAGTAACATCAAGAGGGGTTTATTCTAGCTCACTTTGAGGATACAGTCCATTATGGTAAGGAGGTTATGACGGCTAAACTGTGACACAGTTAGACACGTTATACCCTTACTCAAGAAGCAAAGAGACGTGAATGCTGGTGCACAGATTACACTGTCCTTTTACTTTCAGCCTAGGTCCCAACCATAGAAATACGCTGTGCATATGCAGGATGGGTCTTCCCCTTCAGTCTCTGTAAAATGCCAGCAATGTGCCTCCCTAACAGGCAAGTCAAGTTCACTCTTGTTAACAGTGAAAGTTAGTCATCATATATTATTTTATATTTAGCATTAAGACAATGTAAATTCTTCAAAACTTATGTCTTAAATGTCTCTCTTTTGTTGTGCCAGGAGAAATGCAAATTAAATTTAAAAGCACCCAGGTATATCTGACAACTACTATCTGGCAGGGACTTTCCAAGTCTGCATAGCTCTCACCTTATACACCTGCCCTGACTCATCACCCTGGTTACATTTTCTGTCCTGTTGTATTTTATTTTTGTTTTTGTAATTGCAAAAGTCTTCTTTGGTGTTAGTCCGAGGCCTTATTTCTGTTAGTTCGATACACCGCACTTATCGAACAACCCTGAGGAAAAGTGAAAGGTAAATTTGTAGAGAACCCTTACATATTAGAGTATGTCTGACTTTCCCACTCTCAGCTGTATGGCCAATTTGCCTGGGTACAAGTTCTACCTTAGTTTACCCATCTTGACTTTTAAGACAGTGCACCACTATTTGCTAGCTTCAAGGATAGCTCTTGGGAATTTGAAAATCTTTCCAGTTCTCGATCTGTTTTTTTTTTTTTTTTCAGTTCTCGATCTTTTGTGCTATCTGAAATCCAAAGAGTCACTTTCTATTTTATTTGTAATGTCATAGGAATATTAGTCAGAAAATGCATGTGTTTCAGTTTGGGGAATTTCAACTAGTTTGTGCATAAATTTCTCATCTTTCTAGTTCCATAATCCTCCCTCCCTAGACCTCTCTCTCAATACACTTATTAATTTGTTTATTAGTTACTTATCTCTGTGAGCTGCTGTAGCATCCTGTGGTGGAAATCATCTTGTCTTATCTGTTTCTTCTAAAACTTAGAAATTAAGTCTCAGAAGCGTATTCAAGCTCATCCATTATTTTTCATCAACATTTTACTGATTCATCAACATTTATGTGATTATCATTGATCCGTGGACTTGTGTCTTTTAATAGCTTTACACTTCATTTAATTGATGCTTTGAAAATATAGAAATTAAATTTGAATTTTGCAGGGAAATGGAGGGAACTAGACAAAAATTATCCCAAGTGAGATATCTCGCATGCAGATCTCGCATGTGGATATTAGCTGTTAAGTTGATGAACTGTTATGAATGTAATGTAAATGTCTTATAAGCAGGATCTCTGATATGCAACTCCAGTGGTTGAGAGTAGCTGGACTAGAGGAAACAAACAGATTTCCTTAGGAAGGATGTAGATGTAAGCTTGAAAGGGCTGGAATGGGAAGACCAAATGGGAAGGAGGAAGGAAGAGGAGATTGTGGCGGGGAATATGGGAAGAAACAGCCAAAGTTAAGGGACATTAGAGGAATAGTTTGTAAACCTAATATAGCAGAAATTTCCATATATATATATATATATATATATATATATATATATATATAATGAGGCGACCTAGTCACCACTGGCTAGCTCTTGTCATTAAATAAAGTTTCCAGAACTAGGACTGAGTTACATCAAATTTAGTTAGAGGGCACGCACAGGAAGCTCCAAACGATGCAGGTAGTTGTCAAGACTATAGGTTGCTCTCTACAAAGTGATAGCAAGGCGCCATTGATGAAGACGACTCATTGAACATGGAGATGTTGAGCTGGTGTCTAAATTTAGTATTCACCCCTACATTCCAATGTCTTTGGAACAGAAAGGTACTCTGCACTTTATCAAAACAGAAACATAACACCAAGGCAGACATAAACCTTTTATCTACTGCAAATATGCTAAGACAATGGGGTCACAAAGCTCATGGGTGTAACTAACTAATAACTGATTTGACTTAAAGCCCACTCCACAAAATGGAACCCATACCCAACAATGCTTGAGTGAGCAAGAACCAGAAAGACTAGGATAAAACCAAGTGCTCCTGGTATAAGAACAAAAACAAACAAAGCCCTCAAACAAGCAAACAAACAAAAAACATGTAGTGGTAAAATGACTCCTAACAATATTCTACTGTATTTATATACTCAGATCAGTGCATTGTTCAGCCATCATCACAGAAGCTTCCTCTTGCAGCAGATGGGAACAAATATAGAGATTCATTATTATGTAGAGTGAGACCTTGGAATATATAGCTCTAAAGCAAATGTCTCCATCAAAGTCCTTCCCTCAGAGCTCAGGGAAATACACAGAAGAGAAGACAGAAAGAGGGTAAGAGCCAGTGGGGGTGGAGAACACCAAGAAAACAAGGCCCTGAGATTCCTTGTATACGAATAAGTGGGTTTCTGATTCTTATGCCTTATCCTGAGCTCTTTTTCTTCTGTTGGTTTGTCTTTTCTAACCTTGATGTAAAAGTATTTGCTATATATCATTATATTTTATTTTGTCAAGAATTAAAAAAAAAATGAATGGATTAATGAACAAAAAACAAAACAAACAAACAAAAAAACCCCAAAAAACCTAGCCACTAGCGTAAAGGTTAACAACTGAACCGGCAGAAAAGGGAGAGATGATCCCTGCCCCATCCCTTGCCACCTGCACAGCAGAAGCGCCGGCCCTGACCTTCCCTAGCTACAACACTCAGGAAAGGGGAACATGCACCTTGCCTGGGCAGCACAAATAGAGCTGTCCCTGCGGGAGTGGACACAGATGAACCATACGTAACAGGTCATTTATACCTGCAGGGGAAGGAAAATCAGTTTTCTCCAAGAGACTAATATTGGGTATATCAACCATTTCAGGAAAGGCCTTATACTCAGGAGTAGTTAACCAACATTTAACATTTAGTTAACCACGTTTTTGTGTATACATTTATTTGGTTACAGTTTGGTGTATGCTTTGTGGGGGGTATGTTTTATTTTGTTACTTGCTTTTGGGGATGTCATTGTTGCATTGTGTTTTTGTTTGATTTTTGAGAAAACAAAGTTGGGTGGGTATGGAAAAGGACAGGATCTGGAAGGACTTGGGAGAGAGGAATAATATAACCAAAATATGTTTAAATTTAAAATTTATTTTAAATAATAGAAAACATTTTAAAATTGTTTTACGTTTTCTGATATATGCTTTACATCTGGAACTTCTAATACTTTCATTTGCAGGTCATATTACACAGTAAATATAAATACTCATAATTAAATATTTGAATTGCACAAACACAAAAACAGAGTGATTATGAAATGTATCTTGAAATATATATTCTTGAGGAAGTGTGTGGTCAGAAACTATCAGAATGAGGCTCATTGTGGGTGGAGTTAAAAAAGGATTTTCAATTATAGAATTATGAAAAACTAAGTACAGATAAAATATGAATAATCCATGAGTGTGGGAGAGCTGGCCCTGTCCTTGTCTGCAAATGCAGTGGCCTGGGAGAGGGAGAGATGACCCCCCGACTGCACCCCTGACCTCACCGCCTATGGCAGGAGGGAGAGTTGGCCCTGTCCTTCACTGGCCACAACCCTCAAGAGAGCAGGCCCTGCACTTTGCCTGGCAGCACAATAGAGCTGGCCGTGCTGGAGTGGACAGAGGTGAACAGGCCCTGAGGTCATAGAGTGGGAGGACTGGATCTGCCCTTTGCCAGCTGTGGTACTGGTTGAGTGAGCCTGGGCAGCGCTGGAGAGCTCATCCTGGTGATGCAGATGCGGGGGAACCAGCAGCTGACCAGCTTAGCTACTACCCAGTCCCAGATCCAGGACTTTGAGTTGAGCCATCTCAACATCTACCCCATACATTTTTTCCGGAGCAGGTGAAGAGGTGGGTCCTACAGATCCAAAGATGCAGGATCTCCACGACACAGGGCAATGACAGGGTATCTGAAAGGAGTCCTGGTGAGGATCCAGTATTGACAGTGTGGCAGGAGCCAGAGGACTTGAACCAGATTCATTGCAGTGAACATTTGCAAGTGAAGAAGTACGGAAAAATAAATATAGTGTGGGACACACTGTGATAAGCTGCGACACTTCTGCAATGAGATTTTCCTTTCTTTTGGGAGAGGCAGGTTGCAAGGGTAGAGGGTGGTAAAATGGGACAGGAAGATGAGTGGGATTGGTGGGCATGATGTGAAATTCACAAAGAATCAATAAAAGTTAAGTTAAAATATGGAGAATTCCAAGGCCCATTACATGAGTGACAGTCATAACAATTTGGGGAATTTATCTTGACAGAGAAAAAGACATAAAAATACAAGCACTTAAAAAGTTAGCTTTTCATTAAAATTGTTATTTCTGAGACATAATATATAAACATGCACTATGAGTTTCAAGAGTTCAAAGGGGCGTAAAGGAAAATAACCAGATGATGAAAGGGGTTGGGGAACTCCAATAGTGAGCAGAACATGTAAATTCTTCAGAAGAGAAGAGGTAGATATTGATCTAATAATCAAACCAAGTAAAGTGTTCTTTAACTCAACTGAAGTTTTCTTTTTCTGCGAAAACTTAGATGGGCAATTGATAAATAAAAGTACTTGTTTACTGTTGATTGTCCTCTTTCATAAAGAATTCATGGTAAAATGAATGGTAAAATGGTAAAATCCTCCTTAGCTGCAATACAACTCAATTTCCTGGAAGTTACGGCTGGTGTAGAACACTGTAGTTTCATTCCTGTTGCTGTGATAAAACACATTGAACAAAAAGCAACAGAGAGGAAAGGGCCTGTCTGGTGTACAGTCCCAGATTGAGCTCTATTATTTCAGACGTGTTAAGGAGGCAGAAACTCTAGAAGCTAGCCCCGTGTCATGACTGCATCAAGAGCGTCCTTTCTTGCTTGTATGCTCAGCTAGCTGTATTCACAATTGCATACCCCAGAGTCCAGCCTGAGGGATGGTGGCTCTTGAATGGATCAATTAACAACCAAGATAATCCTCACAAATATGTCCATAGCCCAACATGAGCTAGATAATTAGGTTTTCTTCCCAGGTGATTGTAGATTGTTGAAATTAACAGTTAAAGCAAACCAGTACAAATTTAAAAGGACACACAGAAAAAAGAAGAAAGATTTCCTTCCTGGTTTCTGCACAGGGCTCCTAAAACTCTTAAAATTTGCCTGAGTGATAAGGCAAGAGGAGTATATCTTATTAGTTAAACTAAATCTCACTTAACAGTTATCTGAGTTTACAGAACAAAGTGACTCTTGAAAGGTAGAAGGTCACTGTTAAAGGAATCAATTATAGCTTAAGAAATTTTAAGCTGTCCACCATCTTCCTCCTGTAAAGAGATGATTGATTAAAGCATTAACCATTAGGATTACCTCAATCTCCAGCCTGACTATATAATATGGCTTTTATTGAAAACCCTAAGTAGCAGGGCTTGGAGAACTTTGTGGGAAAAAAAGTCATGTACAGGGTGGTTGGTACATCCAAACCAATGGGGACAAGAAGTTCATCTTATGGTATTGTGACTGTTTTTTATAAACTAATATTCACTGATAATATTGAGAGCTATCATAGAGCTGCATTACATAATGTTAAATAGACAATATTTGAATCTTATTGTTCTGTGTGCCCAGCGACCTCCCTGAACAGGATTCTGAAAATGAAAATCTCAGTTTGGATTACTGCATAATAAATGCTTATTGTGATTTGGGGCCTTAAACTCAAATGGCTGGGGGATGTGATGAGAGATTATTAAGGAAGCTCTCCTTTTGGTTATTAGTGTGCTACTTGGAAATCAGGTTAAAATGAGCAGATATCTTTCTCTGGATCTCCATCAATTTCCTCTGGTGATATCGCTCAGTTTTTGCAGACTCACAGTCCATATGCCAACCTCTCACTCAGCTCACAGTCTGTGCCTATTTTGTTTTCTTTAACTAATTCCAGCTATGCCTTTTATTCATTCACACTGTCTTTTTGCTCCTTGAATCATCACATCCACTACTTATGTGTTAGCATTTTATACTGTAATATTTTTTTAAAGCAACAACTGGAGAATTCTATATTGGAATATCTTTTGTGTACCTCTGGATTATCAAGGACTTTTAAACAAGACTGAAGTTGGTGTTCCTAGAATTAGAGATCATTTAGAACTCAAAGCCAGACCCTATTGGATAGGCTGTTTTCATTTAACACATATGAGGGTCATACTGCCTTGCATCAATGATCTAACTCTGGAAGGGAAAGGTGGGCCTACAGTTTTCCAGTGTAAAAAGAATGATTCTTACCTAACACCAGGTATGTCAAATAACTGCCTTGCTGGTAGCCATTACCTTCTTTCTTTCCAGTTATCAGATCCTGTACAGGATTCAGTACCTGACTACATTACCTCAAAAGTAATTTACACACAGAGTTCTAGGCATAGGTCACCTCAGGTGTGACATTAGGTCATCTAGAAACTGCTATTTACCAGCTTCATCTAGCTCACCAACATCACCAGGTTTGTTTTTCTCACTACTATCACTTATTTTTATACATTAAATTAAAATATTTTCATTCTAATGATGACAAATGATTATTAAAGATGATAGTTACTCTAGAAAGATAGGAGCATATACCAGCCAAACACATTTTCAAGCAAATGATGGTTAAAATTAATATCTTCAAACAAGGAAACGGGTGCACTGCCAGAAGGACCAGCCAGCAGTTCCTGTAAAGCTGATGTGTGTTTGCAGCTTCTACTGTGTCATTCTTGGACTCTTGTTGAGCAGGAGATGGCTCACTGAAGAGAGCACATTGTCAGGTCTTCCAGAAACCTTCAGCACTTTCCAGACCTTGGTTACTGGGACATTTTTGACACCATCTAATCCCTTCCTCCTCAGCAGAAAGCCAGGTGTGCCCAAAAACTTTGTAGGTAGAATGGAAAATTGAAAGTCAATCTGAGGGACATTCTCAGCTAACATAAGTTCAGAGTTTGACTTAGTGTCTTAGTCATTGTTCCATTGCTGCTAAGAGCCACCATGACCAAAGCAACTTTTATAAAGGAGAATATTTAATCAGAACTGGCTTACAGGTATCATCATGAAGGAAAGCATAGCAGCATGCTGGCAGACAAGGTACTGGAGAGGTAGTTAAGAGTTCTACATATGGATCAGCAGGCAGCAGAAAGAGAGAGCCACACTAGGCCTGACTTGAGCATCTGACTTGAGCACCCTCAAACCCCACCCCCAGTGACACACGTCCTCCAACAAGGCCACACCTACTTTAACAAGGCCACACATCCTAACAATGCTATTCCCTATGAGTTTATGGGGAACCTTTTCATTCAAACCACCACACTAAGGTTTAATATACCTTCACATGTAATAATGAAAACCTTAACGGAAACAATTTTACCTAGAACCTTAATTAAATATACCCCTCTTTTAACACAAATCTATATCCCACTCAAGAAGTCCATCTTCCAATGCTTCCCTTCATTGCCTTTTGTAGATACACTGTAATATTTATAAATGAGTTGTCAAAAAGTTTGCTTAGTTTCATGATCAATATATTGAAGTTTTCTGGAAAACCTATCACAGGGTAAAATACAGCTGAAGTCCTGTTTAATTGTGTTGTTTGAGCTTTTATGCTACCCACGAATGTGAGAGAATGTATAGGTTAAAAGAAAATCAAGACGTACGGTCTCTCCAATAGCTACTTCTACTGGCATTTCTAATGTGATGAGAACTCTGTCCTTTCAGTACCACACATCTTCATTCATTTCCCATGTCTTGGCATACATTTCCTAGTGGTGACATTATACCAAAGGATGTTCTTGAGAGACCGACATTTTTTGTTACCAATCTCACACTGTAATATAATGTTTGCCTTCTTTTGTGTTGTAATTGGTGAGTTTCTGCCAATTTTGTTAAAAGATTCTTCATTAACAAAAAAGGATGATTTATGTGTGATAAACTTGGGTATTCCGTATCTAATTTTAATAAAGATTTTCCAGTTAAGTATCCTATTGGGTATAATCATTTATAACCAGGGCACATGGTAGATGCAGTTGAGGAATGAAGATTATGAGTTTAAAGCTGGTCTGAGCATCATAGCATGATCCTACTCCAAATAAACTAACAAGCCAAACCCCCAAAACAAAAACAAAACAAGTAAAAAAGCAAAATACTTTTTCTTTGTATACTCTGCTTGTCTCTTTCTCCCCCTCTCCCTTTCCTACTTTATTTCATTCTATTACTTATGGTATTTTTTTATTCATTTTTCAAGACAAGGCTTCTCTGTGTGTCCATAACTATGCTGGACCTCAATTTGTAGACCAGACTGGCCTTGAATTCACAGAGATCTCCCTGTCTCTACCTCCCAAGTGCTGGGATTAAAGGCATATATGATTGATTACCGTCCAGCTTACTTATGATTTTTTATACACTAAACCATTTCCAGATATCTTCCAAATCTCGGCATTTTATTTCAATGCTCTTTTATTCAAATTTAAAAAAAATTCTATATAGACTTTAAGTAGCCTCAGTACTTGGCATCTCAGTAAACTCTTCAGAGTGCCAAGTCTGTACCTTAATTATGGGGTCGAAAAAAAACCTAGTGTGGCCCCAACATTCAGTGAACTCGCAGCTCAGGAGGGAAGAAGATCAACCACATGCTCAGGAACAGATTTCTAAGTCCTGGAGTTTCCCTGGTATGACCTTCAGTTAGCAGTCTGTGAGTCAAGATATGTTCAGGTTACTCTCATTTACATAAACAATGCTAAAGTGAAGAAATGATAATATTTGGCCAAATTGTTCATTATCTAAACAGAGGAACAATCTCTTACTTATTCATATGTCTTTTTCTTGGAAACTAAATGATGTGTTTTTTTAATTGAATTATATCAAACTAAGCTACTATATAATTGTAAGAGATCGAACTATTGCATGATCTCTGAATTTACAATACCTTGTTACCAATTTACTATACACAACAGAATTCAGTGTATTAGGTGTTATCTCTGGTATTTTTGACATCTACCAGGGGGATATCTATTCTCTAAAGTTACATAAACCCTGTATTTTAGCAAATTCTGTTGCAAAAAATATCAAATATTACACGCACCCGTTTCTAAAGCAGCAGAGTGAGTTGGTCAGGATAGTGCCTTTGTTCGCAGCTAGGAAGGCTAGGGTAATAAGAGCTATATAGCTCAAGGCCATCATGAGCTACACAGTGGAACCCTATTTCAAAACAAAGTCAAACAAAATAGATATTAACTTGATAAGGATGTTATCCAAGATCATAAGCTGCTGACTAATACTATGAAGCCAAAACACATGTATATTTTGACTGATTGCAAAATATATGTTTTCCTTTGGAATGATGATACCAGGACACACTTAGTGGCTTTTACATCTCGGTGCAGGTCATTTAGCTCAGCACATTATCTTTTTAGCTCAAAAGGCAAAAATTCAAAGTCTGGGCTTTTGAAAATTATGTGTTTTCAAATAAAAATACAATAAATTTGAACCCTTTAGGTATCAATATAGCTATGTAAATTTTAGAATATGTTATATAAAGAATCAATACAGATTTCTGGCAGAATTCTGCCTCCTGTAGGAAAGTGTCTATTCTTAACACAGCTCATTAATTCAGCAACAGCTCTTTGTAAATGTTTCCCCCACTATGCCAAAAATGACAGCACAACAAAACAATAATCCTCTGGCAAATGAGAAGAGAATCATTATAATGTCTCAAATGAAAATTAAAATATTCTAAGTACATAAAATCATCTTAGATTTAATTAATAGCTGGTCAGTGGCTTAATGTTTGTCCTTTTGGATAATATTTTTATAATTTTTCAACAAATGACTTATCTACCTTTCAAAACGATGCCAAACTGAGATTATTAGAAACTGAGTGATAAGTAGAAGAATCAACTAGAATAAAAAATTAGCTAACTACAGTAATTCTATTTGAAACTAATTCATTTGAGACTGGATCATGTTTTGAGAGAGAGCTGGTTGCCAAATCAAGCCAAACAGAAGCGTGCCATGTGCCTATCAGCTTGAACACCTGAGACATGTGCCTTTCAAAGTTAGGATCCAAGTAGTACAAAGCAGCAAGAATATTACACTGTTGTCTACCACTGAAGACCCAGTTTCCTAAACTAGATTTTCATGTTCATATATTTATCTATCATTCCTCCATTTTAAAACATGTATTGAGCACGCATTACATTGTAAACACTCACTCTGCAGTCCACACCAACCCACACAGAAAATGTTCCCAGCAGAATGTTTCCCCAAGAGCCAAGGAGAAAACATCCCTCTCTCTCCCCTGATGGTGGATAATATATATCTGTATGAAGGAATACTATTATTCAGTCTTAAAAAAAAATGAACAAACAAAAACGGCACCAGCAAAGCCACCTGGTGAACCTTGAAAGGAAAAGCAGTGAGAAAAGCCAAACACAGAGCAGGACATGTGATGTGTGTGACCCACTTTATGACTCCATGTATAAGAAATGTCCTGAACAGGCAAAGCCACAGACACAAAGCAGATGTGGCTCACTAGAGGCAGGGCCAGAAGAGGGTTTGGAGGAGGCTCCTGGGTCTGGGATGTTGTTTTCTGGTGAGGAATGTACTGGGGTGAAGAGTCTAGTTGGTGACACAACTTGGGGAGCATGGGAGAGCCTGCTGCGTTGTGCCCTAGAAAGCCATTAAAACTCCAGCCTGAGGCTGGAGAGATGGCTCAGAGGTTAAGAGCACTGGCTGCTCTTTAAGAGGTCATGAGTTTAATTCCTGGCAACCACATGGTGTCCCACAACCATCTATAATGAGATCTGGGGTCCTCTTCTGGAGTACAGATTATAAATAATAAATAAATCTTAAAATTGAAAACATAAAAAAACTCTAGCCTGTTACCATTTCTCTGACAGATGTGTCCTTGGACAAGTCCTTGGTGCCTCCTGACCTCAGTCTCTGACTTCTCAAAGGGCTGTCACTGAGCATCCCGGTCCCAGCACAGACACACCACCACGAGCACATCTCTGCCTTCCTCTTCCTTCACTTCCCTAAGAAGTCTCTTCAGGGCCTCTCTCTGGTCTCTGCCCTTCACAGTTCCCTCCTCTTGGAGAGACACATATTTGAATGCTTGTTTCTCTCATACTCCTCTCGTCACTGGCTGGAAGCTGCAGGGTTTGAGATGAGAATTGGATGATGACATCCCAAATGTTCACTGAGCCGCTAACAGATGCTGCTTAGTTGACATTTGCAGAACTATTCAATTCACTATTACTATTTTACAATTATGTTAAATGTTAAACGTAACGTTGAAAGTTAAATCTACTTCATTGCATTTATTTAATTATATCCAAATGCATTTAAAAAAACTGAAATTCCAGCAGCTGCTAAATTCAAAAGTGTTTATTTTTTCAACTTTAAAAAAATTGTTAATTTCCCATGCTTTTGACACTCTTCTGATCAGAAAGCCTTTGTCAACACCAGCTACTCACATTAAGACAGAATAATGTTTTCTTTTTCTTTTCAGGATGTATGACTGAAAGGAAAGACTTCAGATCACCACGAATTGTCAAATTCATTAATATACACACTAAAATTTTATATTAAATGTACTTTACAGAGAGAAAAGATTAAAGAGCATTTTGTGTTAAATTATCTTGATAGACAGCTGTAGACAAGAACAAAGATGTGCGAGTTTTGCGCTTTGTTTTACGAATGGAAGATTTCTGCTGAGCTGTTGTTCCAGAGCCCAGGGTCTGTTCTTCCCTTCCGGGTACCTACCAGTGATAAGTCCTTTCAGTGGCACAGCTCTCTTTATGGGATAAGGGCTCTATGAACCGTGGGGAAGCAAGTATGAGTTTTCAGGTGAGTGTACACCATTGGATGGGCTGAGGTACTGGGAATGCCTCGTTTACATGGAGAGCAATTCCAGGGGCCAGCTGGACCTGTCCGTGTCACCAGGCTAACATGACAACCTCGAGAATGGTGGAGGTAGGGGAAGGGGGGGTCACAAGACTCCATGCATGGGGCATTTAGGCACAGAACAGGGTGGGAGTAATCCTTACTCCTACTGGTATCAAGATTTTCAGGGTTTGGGCACATCTAGACTTCACTCTTAATTCAAGCCAGTTCTGCTGGTCGTAAGGTTCTCATGCCGCACACAGAGCTCCCCCCCTTCACACACACGCACTCAATATAAATGCATACTGGATCACAAATTGAAAACTTTCACAGGTACCAACAGTCCAGAGTGCTGTGATTAGTGGTTTGTTTCCATTCCATTACACACGTAGTAGCACTTTCTAGAAAGCCTGATTTTCTTCATTCCAAATAAAACCCCAGAAATCCAGCAATTGCTGATTCAAGTACTTGTTTATATAGAAATCACACACTTTGTAATTTTTAAGTGAAGTCCATCAAATGAACTGCTGTGGGGAATTAACTAATCCATACTTAATTCACATCACTTAGATGGACTGCAGTATTTCGGATAAGCTTGAGTGGGGCCATACCTCGTGGAGAGTTTTGTTCTTGTTGCTGTTGCTGTTTAACACTAGCTGCATCTTTTAATACGCAGGAAGGCTGTCATTTACAAAGATTCAAAAGCAGAAGTACAAAATTAAACCCAATATCCTTCCCACTGGACTGTCATTGCATGCAACACTGCATGTGAAATATTCTTACAAAGTTTTAAAAGTGGAGTCCACTTCTCAAAGTTAGGGTTGAAGTACCAAGCAGGAGAGTCTAATAAATAACTTACTACACAAAACCCGGAGAACGGTCTCTTTTCCTCTGCTCACTAGACCTCATTTTTGTTTATAACAATACTGGCATTTACTCACTCTTCACTTTTGTTAGACAATTTGCTGAAACACAAAAAATTTTTAATTTTTATTTTATTATTTGTTACAATTTACTCACTTTGTATCTCTATTGTAGTCCCCTCCCTCATCTCCTCACGGACCCACCCTCCCTTAGTCTTCCTCCCCTACCTCCCTCCCCTAGTCCACTCAAAAGGGGAGTCCTCCTTCCCTGCTATCTGACTTGAGCCTATCAAGTCTCATCAGGACTGCCCGAATCCTCTAGGTAAGGCCACCAAGCCAGGAAGACGTGATCAGAAAGCAGGCAAGTCAGTTCATGTCAGAGACTGGCCCTGATCCCTGAATTAGGGGTCTCACTTGGAGGCTGAGCTGCCTGTGGGCAACATCTGAACGGGGGGCTAGGTCCTCTCCATGCATGGTCCCTGTTTGATGCATCAGTCTCTGCAGCACACCCTGGACCCAGATTATTTGACTTTATTGGTCTCTTGGTGAAACCCCTGTCCCCTCCCCAATCCTTCTATCCCACCTTCTTCCAAAAGACTCCCTGAAATCTACCCAAAGTTTGGATATGAGTCTCTGCATGTTAGCCATATAATATAGGATAAACATACTAAAATCTACAGACCTAAAGAAGCTAAACAACAAAGAGGACCTTAGGGAGGTCCTTAAAATTCGTTCAAAAAGGCAAACAGGATAGACACTGGAAGCAGCGGAAGAAAGGAAACAGGAAGGGAGCCTACCACAGACATACTCTGAAAGACTCCAGCCAGCAGGGGATTGAAGCAATTTCTTAATAAGCTACTAAAGAACAGGAGGTAAACAATATAAGCTCTTAGAGCCTTTTAAAGATGTTTGTAAAGCTTGCTTGCGACTTTGAATAAGCTTAGCATACAGAATAATATATGTTACATGGTAAATGATACATGGCTCTGAGTAACATTTTATCTAACACCCATCACACTGCACTTCTACCTACCATATACCAAATAACATCCACATGTCTACATATTTAATCACATCATCTTAATGCCACTTATCCAGTCCATTCATCTTTATTTCCTGATGAATTGAAGAGATGTGAAACATATTGTGATGTTGTTTTCTTAGCTTCATGTGAGTCACAGAGGTATGTGAACTTTGTGTTCTTGTCAAGTGAGTGGTTGTTACAAAGGCGAGACTGTAAATGCACATTTTCACTGTTTTTTTATAGACACCAAATATTGACTTAAGTGTTAACACTAGTTCCACCCCTAGTATCCAACAAAGCATTTTTTTTCTTTTCCAATTTTTTGAATGAACTTCAAAATACTATTTGCCAGCTGCCCATGCTTTATGAAACCATACGCACCTTCTTTTTTATCTTCTGAAGTAATCTTTACTTTTGTGTCTGTTATATCTTTGAATGAGGCCAGAAAAAGGACCACATCTCCTTTCTCATTCTTTATAGGAACAATATCCAATAGGCACCAAAACGGAGACCCTGCAAAGATCATAAAAATACAAGTTAGCCTCCAATATCAGCTATAAAAGCCCAATTGTTAACCAAAACACAATCCTTCCTGTTTTGATCTATGCTACATCTTCCACCATCAGAATGCCAGCACTTAGATCATGAATATCAAGCCTATGCTCATAGCCTTTGGATCCAAAAATAAATGCTTTCTTGAAGATAAACCAAGCTTTAGGACAGACATATTTTCATATGCTGAACATTTCTGCTTGTGTCACTTGATCCACACTTTTATTGATCTTGGTGTCAAAACATCTCTCTTTGTGAGAGGTCACTTTGCTGTTCCCAAGTGTATGGTGGCTCCTTAGTGAAGACTATTGTTTGGCGTGAGTTTACTAGTCAATTTAAAACCAATGGTTGCCCACTAAGAAGGCTAACATTAAAAAAAAGAAAGAAAGAAAAGAAAAGAAAACACCAACCTGTATGATGACACATAATGGGATGGTTTTAAGTTAATAACACCAATACTGTTACTTAAACGATTCTTTTTTTCTTTATTAATTATACTTTATTCACTTTGTATCCCCCCTGTGGTTCTTTAATGTTAGGAAGATTTATATATAATACAACATTATACATCACTGTGAGTGGCTTCTTTATAGTGTGTGAATTTTTCAGATTAGCCAGATACAAGTGAGTAGAGTAAATAAATTCACTTATATTAAGAAAAAAATAATAATAATAACAAAACTAATTTATGAGTGTGGTAGTTTGAGTAGGGTTGGCCCCCATAAGTCCACAGTAGAATGCCCACATTTTAGTGCTTAATCTTCATAGTGCAGCACTGTTTGAGAGAAAAATTAAAGAGGTCTTTGTCACTGAGGTGGGCTTTGAGATTTCAAAAAATATGTAGCTCTCAGCTACTGCTCCAGGAGCAGCTGCCTTGCATGCTGCCACGCCCCTCTGCAGGAAGATAACGGATGACCTCTGAAACTTCATCGAGCCCCAAGGGAAATGCTTTCTGTAGTAGTAGTTGCCTTGATCATGTTGTCTCTTTACCGCAGTGGAACAGTAAGACAATGGGGTTAAAGGTTGAATTAGTTGATATCTTTAAGGGGAGAGTGACTCAAGAGCTTACAGCATGGGGGCTCTCACATTCTGATTAAGTTTTATTTCATGATCTTTATGCTGTTTATTTTTCACATATTTTGTATGTAATATATCTTAAAAAGCAATGCTGTGGTTTGATGTGAACTGTCCCCACGGGCTCATGTGTCTGAACACTTAGTGTCCAGCCTATGGTGCCCTTTGGGCAGATTATAGAACCTATAGGAGGTAAAGTCTTGCTGGAAGAAGAAACACTCAGGTTTGATGTTGAGGTTTTGTAGCCGGACTTTTGGCTGTGTTGTGCGTTCCTTTTTCCACCACCTTTCTCTACCCTTATTAGCCCTCTAACACTAAAAAGGAGAGGAGAAAAAGAACAGAGAGAAAAGGGGGTATTGTTATCATTAGACTAGTTCCTGCTGGTTAGAGGTGTCAAGTTCCTTGGGGAAAGTTTAACCTTTGCTACAGGACATTTCATTTCTTCGTCTCATTTCTTTGTGCACAGCTACTCGACAAACTGCAACAAATTGTAACCAACAGCACCCAGTGACCAACCCGCCACCACACAGCCTCTCCGGCCCTAGCATTTACATATATTATAAATATAATATATAATATACATTATATTATGATATTCTCTTAAAAGTTCTCAGAATTCCAAAGGTCACACATTTGCAGAAACTATCTGCAGCTGGCAAAACGACATCTCTGTTAGAACAGGAGAAAAATCATAGTCAACTGCTGTGAAGCAGCCTCTTATTCCCACACCTGGAATTAAAATAAAAACATCATCTCATAATATTTCTATGCTTTTAAAAGAAATCAAAATTACAGAATTCTCACTTCTAAGGTTTGACTCCATTTCCTGTCTTTTTTATCTCCTTCTCTATACAACCCTTCCCAGAGGCCTCCCCCTCCCTCTCCCACTCTTTCTTGCATTCTCCCAGTCCTATCAATGTGAGGATGAAATGTGATTTCTCTGCCTACTGGCTACCAGGCAAGCCCCTACACTCCTGTAAGCCTAAATAAACCCTGGCTGACCAAAGTGTTTCCCCCCCACACCTAGGAAATTCTGCTACAGCAACATAAAAGTGATTAATACAAATAATAATTAAATTCAATTCCACTTTGGGAGTAAAAGAACCCTATCATAAAGATTCACATTCAATCGATTTTGCATAATCCTTATATTCTTAAACATTTTTATTGATTTTAACATAGGTATTTATATTTTTTTCCTATACTAACTTTTTCACTAAGCAAACTAGAATAACACCATTTCAAGTTGAGAGTCTTTTTTATCAAAGTTGTAGCTACAGTAGAAACACAAATGCTCTCATGTCATAGCCTGAGATCCTACAGAAATAGTGTCAGGGGCTGGAGAGATGACCCAAGAACTCAGATGGCTTCCTGCTCTTGCAGTGTTCAGGAGTTTGGCTCTCAGAACCTATGTTGGATGCCTCATGACCCACCAGCACTCCAATTCCAAGGTAGCTAATTTTCTCTTCTGGCCTTTATGACATGCACACACATGTGCACATACATGAATACACATAAATAAAAGTAATCTTTTTAAAAGAAAGTAATACTGGGATGTGGAGGAAGATATGAGTCTGATAGCTGGCTCAGTTTTTAATGCACCTTTCTGCCAATTACCTTGTAAAAATGTCACACATCATGACGGAGCCTGCAAATTATCCTGGAAGTCTCATTTATGTAGGCACACAGACAGACACTATTACTATCTCCACGGAAACTTTGTACAACTGCAACTATGGGATCTGGAAAGAGCCAATGCTCAAAATGAGGTGAAAGCCAAAAAAAAAAAAAAAAAAAAAAAAAAGAAAAGAAAATAGTTGTTAATTGGCAACTTCTCTCCATGAATGGCCATAATTTTTGCATTATGCTCTTAGAAAGTATTGAGGCTACTTTGAAATTTGTCTTTAAATTACAACACACAATCTTTCAAATCCAGTAATAAGCTTTGTGTGCCTAAAAAATGAAAAAACAAAGTATATTCCAACTGTTTCTTCTAGGAGACAAAGAGTGTCAAAGCTGCAAAGCTACACTCTTGACACTTAACCTACCCTCTTCTTCTTTATTTTTGTTCTTGTCTGCATCTCTCTGTCACACTCACTGCAATACCTCTATGATAGTGTCTTCAAACCCTTACAGCTCCTGTAATACAAGTCTCTTCCTGGATATGGATTTACCTCCTCTACTTGAAGAAAAATGGAGAATGAGGAACTTCTTCCCAGCAAGAGTGTCCCAGGCCCAGTCTCATAAACTCTCATAGGCCAATGGTAGGAGTTACTAACTGGCTCAGTCTTAAATTCAGAGATGCAAGGGATTCTTAAGAAGAGGGTTAGAGAGCAAAAATCTGTGTCAATTTCTATTCTGGCTGTATATAGCAACAGTAATTACCATGTAGGTCGGAAGTGCCAAAATAAACAAGGCTTTCCCAGGATTTCAGTTAATAATACCTTTAATTTCCAAGGATAAATACAATTGATGGAGAAAAGTAGAGTTTATACCTTCTATGGCAAAATATGCTTTAGAATTGAATAAAATAGCTACCTTGGGAAACAAGGGTATAAAAAGGGTGACTTGTTAGAAGTGAACTCATTGTGTGTTTTCAGTATACTCCAGTCATAGTTCAAATACAGATTTCCTTTAGACGCTCTGGAGTTTAATATTCTGTCCCTTGATGGTGAGGTTCTGGAAATGTTAAGGGGTGGGAATGGCTAGAAGAGGCGGGTCACTGAGAGTGGTCCTTTGATGGTTCCATATGGTCTCTTTACTTCTGGTCAGGAGGAGATGGCTAGCATGTCTCACATGCTCTACCCATCATGATGTTCTACGCTACCACAAGCCTAGAAGCTTTTCTCTACTGAGGCTGAATTAGTCAAATTGTCTGTCCCATTCAGGCAAATATTTACTCCAGAAGATAATATTTGACAAAAGCAAAAAATAAGGATAAACCAATAACCATATAACCATGGTTTAATTATATAATCCACACAGGTACAGATGTAAGGGCCATATGAGTGGTCTTGTTCACTTTGATCTACACTGTCATGATGGAGAATATTTTAGTTGCTTGATATACCACAATACCTCAGAGTAGGATAGGACAATGCGTAATCCTCTGTCTCTATTTTAAGTAGGATCTTGAAAAGAATTTAATAATGACTATGTGTTTTGTTTATGATTATAACTATATATAATCTGAACGCTAACATCAGCATCACAGTCACATCCTACACAATAAAAGAACATCTAGAGGTACAGCCATCCCTAATACCAAGCTGTACTACAGAGCAATAATAATGAAAAGCACATGGCATTGTCATAAAAACAGACATGTTTATCAATGGAATAAAATCAAAGGAGCCAAAAATACACAATGGGACAAAAAAGAAAGCATCTTCAATAAACAGTACTGGTCTAACTGGATTTCAGCATGTAGAAGGATACAAATAAGTCCATATTTACTACTCTGCATGAAACCCAAGTCCAAGTGGATCAAAGAGCTTAACACAAAACCAGATACACAGAGCTTGACGGAAGAGAAAGTGGGAAATAGCCTTGAATGCATTGGCACAGAAGACAGCTTCCTGAACAGAACACTGATAGCACAGGCAGGATGAAGGGTGATTAATAAAGAAGACCTCATGAAACTGAGAATCTTTGTAAAGCAATAGGACAAAACGGCACCCCATGGAATGGGAAAAGGTCTTCACCAATGCCACATCTGACAGAGGGCTAATATCCAAATTATATAAAAATTCAAGAAACTAGACATCAACAAACTAAATAATATAATTAAAAATGGGATCTAAATGTAACTAAACAGATATTTCTCAATGGAGTAATCTCTAATGGCTGAGAAACACTTAAATGTTCAATATCCTTTGCCATCAAGGAAATGCAAATCAAAACAATTTTAAGGTTCCATCTTACTTACACCTGTCAGAATGGCTAAAATCAAAACCACCAGCTCATGGTGATGAAGATATGGAGCAGTGGCAACTCTCCTCCATTGCTGGTAGAAGTGCAAACTTGTACAGTCATTTTGGAAATCAATATGATAGTTTCTCAGAAAACTGGGAATCAAGCTACCTCAAGACTCAGCTACACCACTTCTGGGCACATACTCAAAGGATGCTCCATCCTGCCACAAGGACACTTGCTCAACTATGTTTACAGCAGGATTGTTCATAATAACCAGAAACTGGAAACACCCTACATGTCCCTCAACCAAAGAATGAATAAAAGAAATACGTGATACACTTAGACAATGGAGTTTTACTCAGCTGCTATTTAAAAAAAAAATGACATGAAATTTATTGGCAATAAATGGAACAAGAGAAAAAAATTATCCTGAGTGAGGTAGCCCAGACTCAGAAAGACAAACATAATGTGTACTCACTTATAAATGGGTATTAGTTGTAAAGTGAAGGATAATCATACTACAATACCCAGACCCAGAGGCTAAGTAACAAGGAAGGATTAAGGAGGGACAAAAAGATCTAACTGGAAAAGGGTAATAGAATAGATTTCATAGGTAGATTTCAGACAGGTAGTGAAGGGAATAGGAGGTATCAAGTTGGAGTGTTGGAGGGAGAGAATACTGGAGAGAAAATTAGAATTGGGGAACTTTTCAGGAATGAGGCAGAAACAATACAATGAAAACTCCATTGAGTTTACATGGGTGACTCTAGCAAATGCTTTTAGTAATGGGGGAACATGGAGACTGAAGTGGTCATGCTCTGCAACCATGGAAAGCTTCAAGAAGAGGGACTGGGACACCAACCCAGCCACAAAACCTTCTATCTACAGTTTGTCATGCCTACTGGATGAGCTGAGTCCAGAGCCTAGCATAATCAACATCGGAAAGAAGAAAGAAACTTCATCCAGCAACTGATGGGAGCAGATTCAGAGTCCCAAAGCCAAATATTAGGCAGAGTTCCAGAAGTCCTGTGGTGTAGGGAGATGGGAGACTGAGTTGGTCAGAGGAATCAAGGACACCAGAAGAACAAGGCCCAAAGAATCAACTGACCAGGACCCAAATGGGCTCACAGAGCATAGGGAGCCTGTATGGCTCCGAACTGGGCTTGCAGCTTTGGAGGGTAGCAACCTAAGCAGAAGAGCGCAGAAGACCAGCAGTGGAGCATCCACTGCCTGACCCCACCTCCCAGTGTCGTTCTGCTTCCTTCACTCTGGGAAGAGTTAGAAATGCTGCTGTGCTTACAAAGGCCATTGTCCATAGGAAATGCAGCAGCAACCCCTGAACTCCTAAGACTGGAGTGACAGAGAGAAGGAAGCTCCAGTCTATACTGGAACTATGGCCCTGTCTTCTTGGTGATGATCTGGAGAAAAGTTCAGGTGTTACTGATAGTCATACATAAACAGAAAATGCCTTAAGATTTTGGTTTTGCAACTGAGAACAAGCAACTAAAATGGACTCACTCCCTTAATACTTGACTTTAATGAAACAATTTAAAATTTCATCAAACTTTTAGGTCCTCTGAGTAAGAATTTGACTTAAATATTTGAAGATTAAGCTAACCCTCTACACAAAGTTTTGGTTGGAGGAATCTACGGTTTTATCAGAATAATGCTAGTAACTATTGATGCCAATAAACAGACATAATGCTTGAACAAATGCAGCATGGAAAACAGAGGCTGGGATTCTTCAGGATCCCCCAAAACATATTTGAAATTTGCATTAATTGGACATTATTCATCAGATATTTGTTGACTGTTTCCCAAGGCAAACACTATTTTAGGTCTTTGGCTAGGTTAATTAACAGAAGAGAATATATTCTTGCTGCAATCTCTGAAAAAAAAACTGACATTCTACTTTAGAGAGAAGAATAAGAAATTACTAATGTGATTTATAAGTGTCTTGGGGTTTCTATTGCTGTGAAGAGACACCATGACCACAGCAACTCTTATAAAGAAAAACATTTAATTGGGGCTGGCTTAGAGTTTCAGAAGTTTAGTCCATTATCAGCATGGTCAGAAGCATGACCACATGTCAGTTTCTTCTCTAGACATTATTCTGGAGAAAGAGCAGAGACCAGCAGTCAGCAGAAGGAGACTAGCACTGGCCACACTAGGACTAGCTTGAACATATAAGACCTTAAAGCCCACCTCCACAGTGACAAACTTCTCCAACAAGGCCACACCTCCTAACAGTGCCTCTCCAAATGGCCAAGCATTCACACAAATGAGCATATGGGGACATTGCTATTCAAACCACAAAAATAAGAAAATTATAGAGTTTGTCAGAAGGTCCTAATCCTGTAGCAGAAAGAATAAGGCAAAGCAAGACACATGATGTTTGAGAGTATGTAGAAATGTGTAATAATTTTTTCTGTGTGGTTATGTGTTTGTGTGTGTGTGTTATGTGTGGTGTTTGTGCATGTGTGGTACATGAACATGAGTGCTTGGGTGTAGAAACCCAAGTAGGACATCAGATGTCTGTCTATATCATTCTATCTTGTTGTGGTGAAAGAAGGTCTCTCACTGGCTAATCATTTTCAGACTGGCAGGCTGACCAGCAAGCTCTCAGCATCCATCTGTCATCAATCATCAATGCCACTTACAGGAATATTTAGCCATGCCCAGCTTTTGCTAGGGGAGGGACTGGAGTTTCAATCTTAGGTTCCCATATCTTTAGAACAATCACCCATACCCATGAATATATTCTACCAGCCCCTGTCACTAATTCTCATAGACGTGTTCACGAACATGCTATTTAGTATTGTTTTACATATCAATCACTGCTGTGCAGTTTTGGGTCCTCTGAGAAGCAAGCCACGTGAAGACTGGGGTGTAGCTTTGAAGTCAAGTGAGAAAAAAGAAGAAAAACTAGATGAAAGTGTCATTGGTTACAAGGCATTTCTCCGATGTTGGTCAGACCCATCAAGAGAACTGTAGCTCTGTTGCACAATCCTGCCCTAGCATCCCTACTTTACTCTCTTATGCTAGTGCCAGGAACGGTCCATGGGAAGCTTGGTCTCTGTGCCAATAGAACTGTGTGTTCTGGAGCATAACACCTGAACTGTCATCCAACTACTATCCCACAAAATTAGTTTCCTGCCTGCCAGTGAGGATAGTCAACACCTCAAAGTTTTGTCAAACTATCATCCACGTCCTACCTTCTTACATGGTACCTCTAAATGTCATTAGGAACCTAACTTCCTCCGCATACACAGCCTTTACAGAAAAACCTGGAAACCTGGGAGAACCTGTAGGTAGATGCAAAGCATCTAGTTCAGTCTTTCTCCTCCCAAATGCTAGCAGTAGAAATTTTAAGTTCCTTTCACTATGAATGCTACAAGGAACCTCCATGCTGTTTCTGCTGCCTATTCCTCACAGCAGCTGGCCTCTTTTTTACTTTTCATTATTTTCCTCATTTCTATAGGTTTTGCCATATGATTAATATATTAGTATTCTGTATGTAATGTCAGAAGCAATTTATCTTGCTTACAAAGACCCCTAGTTAAAAGTGATCTGGTCAGAAGAGGGGAGTCGGATAAAGAAGTAATGCAAGTATCCAGGCCCAGGGCTCTGTTCACTTGCTAAGTGTTCTCAAGCATTAGTGTTACAACTATCACAGCACATCTACATGTTGGTTAAAAAGAAATCAAGTATCAGACAGCTATAGAAAGTAAGCTGAATTTTTGATAATGAAAAGAATCCGTTGAGCACAATCCTTGCTCCGTATTAGTATTTTTGAAAGTCAGTGGCAGTATAGGCTCAGTATTGGCTGTGTTATCAGCTCTATCTTGAAATATTTGTGATTGTGTTTTGTTCTTTTTAGTGAAGGAAATATAGGTCACACAAACACCCCAGAGAACATCGAATTTGTCAATACTTAATCTCAGTTGGAGTTAGAAGAGACCTTAGAGGTAAAGAAATGGGACACTGAGTGGTTTATTAAGTTGGCCATGGTCAAAACGCTTGTCATTGTAAAAGATGAGACTGGGCCTCAAATCATGACCTTCAATGTCATGGATACTTGAAAAAGTCAGTGAGTTTCTTTGTACACTAAAAACTGAATAATTACCAAAGCAATGGAGCAATGAACAATTGACTTCTGATACCTTAAAAGGAAAATTATAGCTTTGTCTAATATGTATATATATATACATATATATATATACAAGTATATATATATATGTATATATATATATATATATATATACACAAGTTATAATAAACTACAACATATAAGATCTAACACTTCATTAGAATCTGTGCTTTAAAGCTTGGCCAATAGTGTATAGGAGAGACAGAAAGCAAGTACTATGTAAGAAACATAGATGTCTGATGAAAATTGGAAACAAGGAAGTAAACATTAAAATGAAGTGGGTAAGAATCACATGGTAATTCTCTATAATATAGGCTACCATTTTAGGTGGCATTTAGAACAGTCCAAGAATATGCTTACAGCAAACATACTGAACAGTTGCTCCATTATACAAACTCAACTCCTGGAATACTAGGGAATGCCTCACCAGATTGCCCTGAGTCACAAATTGGCATGCAGCTAAGGAAGAACAGCCGGGTGCCTTCCACAATTTCCAGCCTCTCTTAAAACAGCACACACTTGACTAGAACTGGAGGCCAAACCCAGTGTCCCAAAAAACTTTGTTCTATCCATGGTACTCTGATAACCTCCCTTTCACATTTATTATCTGTGGCTGGACTTTTGGCTACTTTGTAAATTTCTTTTTCTACTGCCCTTCTCCACCCTTATTCCACCATTCCAACTCTCCAACACTAGGTAGGAGAGAAGTAGGTATAAAAGAAATGTTCAGTCTCTGTCTGCTAACCTAGGCCTAGTCCTGGAAGCTCCTAACCTATGTATAATCCAATGACCTAATATAAGCCTGGAATGTTTTCGGCCTCTGATACTTACTGCTTAATAAGCTCATCCTTTCTTGTTTTTACTGAGCTCTGTGCTGGCTGGTTCAGCTCAGATGTCCTGGCTCAAACACCTTTCCCCACTGACTTATTCAATCCAGCTGTTCTCCCTGCCTCTGTATCTCCCTGCTTGGCCTCCAGCAATCTTTTCAATCTGGCTTCTTTCTCCTCATTCTCTGTGTTGCTCCCTTAAGCAGCTTCCCTTTCTTCTCTCTTCTCCTGCGTGGATTCTATTTTGTCAATTACTCTCTGATTTGTCACTTTCTTTTTCTGCCACTCAATTAAACATCACTTTCTTTTTAAATTTTTATTTATTTTTTAATTAATTACAGTTTATTCACTTTGTATCCCAGCTGTAGCCCCCTCCTTTGTCCCCTCCCAATCCCACCCTCTCTCCCTCATCTCCTCCCATGCCCCTCTCCAAGTACACTGATAGAGGCGGTCCTCCCTCTAACCCTAGCCTATCAAGTGTCATTAGAACTGGAAGCATTGTCTTCCTCTGTGGCATAATAAGGCTGCTCTCTGCCCTCAGGGGTGGGTGATCAAAGAGCCAGCCACTGAGTTCATGTCAGAGACAGTCCCTATTCCCATCACTAGGGAACCCACTTGGAGACTGAGCTGCCATTGTTTACATTTGTGGAACAGTTCTAGGTTAGCTCCATGCATGGTCCTTGGTTGGAGTATCAGTCTCAGAAAAGACCCCTTTACCTAGATTTTATGGTTTTGTCACTTTCAAACATGGGTGCTTTCTTCTGCAAATTAACTTTACCTTAATTGTTTAAGATTAAAAGACTGGACCTGAGCTTTATTTTCTCTGAAACTTTCTCTATACCAGGCTGGCCTTGAAATCAAATCTTCTTGTTTCTGTCTCCTGGATTAAAGGCATGTTTGTATTCCAGTCAGATCACACAGACCTAGAAGGTCTTAGGATGTGATCTTTTCCCTGAGCAGCCATGTTCTGAAATAAATTTCTTTTACAACTTCCTTCTTTCCATTTAAGATAAAAATTATACACAGTTTAATTTTTGCAATAGAAACAATTATCAATCCCACAAACTTAACATTTCAATGTCCTTATGAATATCCATTCAGCCATTGATGCGATGATCCTCCATAACTGCAGTCCTGGTCATCTGTTCTTCAGCAACAGCCCATTTCAACATTAAGATTTTCAAGTCTGCCAGTCTAATGAACTATCTGTCCCTCTTCCAATGGTTTGCTAAGCTGTGTCCATGCAGGAGGATCTGCTTTCTGTGATGTCTGCATTGCTGTCTTTCTGCATTTGTTCCTTTAGTCTTGCCTTTGATTTGGAAGCCTCTCTTATTTGGATCAGATCTTTACTAATTTTGATGCGAGCCACAGTCTTCCATTACCTATGAAAATATAGAAAAACCTCTTCTTCAACATAACATATTTCCTGAGGTTCATTCTGATGTTAAAATATCTTAAAAGTGTACAGGTTGATCTAATTCAGTAGTTTTTTTCCCCCATCATCCAGTGTCTTTCATCTAATATTATTTCCCCTTTCTGTTTATCAAGGCATAATTAGACCTTTATGAATCCACACATAAATTAGGCACCCTCATTCCATGTCATGTGTCATGAAAGTGAGATGGCTCCATTCCAGTGAGCCAGACTTCTTACCCATTATCGTGGGCTATCTACCTTGATCCTCAATTTCATTTGGTACCATAGGTTCACAATTAAGCATTTTCTGTTCTCTTAGTTCCTTTGTCTCTTGTCTCTCAAGCCTTTGTATTATTGTAGCCATTTTTTCTTGTTGTACAGCTAATTTTTAACCTTTTTTTGAGAGGAAAATATAAAGATTGCAATCGACAGTAGAGAGGGGTTTATTCTGGTGGTCATAATTGCAATGAACACTGCAATGGCTTTTTCAAATGAAGTTTCTATCCTTTCAATGCCCACCCATGTTCTCAAGGGATCTGAAATGAAGTTTCCTATTTTTAATGCAGGAAAAGTCTGTCCATATAATTATAATTGTCTTTTTGGGGTAGCTATGATTCAGTCTCAAAGGCTCCTGCGTTATTCCTTTCTCTGGGATCAAGAATTCTATTGCTCTGAGGTCTCTGGAGTCTCTCTGGCATCCAGCCAAACTTGAAGAACTGAGTCTTCCTCTGGAGACGAACCCAGGCAAATTTCTCCTATGTGGTTTTCTGTCAGATATCTCCTGTCCTCTGAAACATTTCTGTCAGATGCCCTCTGTCTTTGCAATATTGGTGGGCTTTCTTCTTCAATCACATTGGGTTTTCTTATCAACCACATTGAGTGCCAAGAAGGTTAGAAGGGGAAAAGGGCATCAATATTGTTAGACTACCTCCTGATGATTAGGGCCATCAAGTTCCTTGGAGCAACTTTGATCTTCGCCATCAGGATAGTCAACTTCTTCTACTTGTCTCCTTGTGCACTACCACTTGACAAACAGCAAACAACCACAACAAAAGCAACCAGCAACCACCAGCAGCAACAGCAGGATGAAAAGGAGCAGCAGCAACCACCCCAGCTCCTCTCGAGGCTCTAGCATTCCCTCTTAAGATTTCCCCAGAATTCTAAATGTCATACACTTGCAGAAACTATCTGCAGCTGGCAAAAATATGCCCCTGCCAGAGCATGAGGCAGAGCATCATAGTCAGCTGCTGTGGACAATATAAAGCAGTCCACATTCCATACCTGGGATTAAAACAAAATATATTCCCACAACCTTTCTGTGTTTTAAAAAAATTACAAAATCCTCACTACAATTAAATGCAGACAGTTTTATAAGAAACAAATTTATGAATATTTTCTTTCTGATTCCAAGGTTTTCTCCTACAAGAAAGAAAATCTAATATATAATTAACAAAAGAAAATAAATTGCTGTACAAAGTGGAGAAGGCTGCATTGGGGCATTCAAATTTAGAGAAGGGTTTATTTACTTGTGGAGGTCAGCAAATATATTCTACAATGTACCAGACAATCAAAAACTCATTCACCTGGATCCATTTCACCTGGATTCTCATTCACATACTCAGCTTTACCACTGTCACTATGAATTAGTCACAAACAATATGGAAGGTGGGAGTGTGGTGGCTTTCTAGTAAGGCTTCATTTATGAAAACAAGCAGCCTGCCAAATACCGGTCATGAATGACCAAATCATGATATTGAAGACTTCCGATTAATAAGCTTGGCATAATATGGGTTATTTTCTTGATTCTAGAATGTTTTGACTAGAGCCCACTACCAACATGTTTAAGGAGTACATGAAATGGATATTCTTTGTGACTAGAATAATGGTGCCTCCTAAGAGGAGATCATCTAATCAAACAATCAATTTTCCTCAATAAAGACAGGTTATTTCTTTTCACACTCAGTAGTGAGAACATTCATGACCATCTCTCATCTGAAAGAATAAGCCTGGCCACCTGTCACCTGGGGGAATCCCTTACTGGACTTTCATGCACATCTATGAACAGAAGCAATTGATGGTTTGAGTGTGTGGCTGATAAGCTGTACTGCAGAGCAAAATGCATGTGACTATCAAGTCTAAGAGTGAAATAAAGAAATTAAAGAGACTACATAGAGCCAATCCAAAGTAACTAGCTCATAAGAGTGAAAAATTTCCTCATTGGCTAATCTAGGTTTGCAGCACCAGATATAATAAGTTTCCTTCCATAGAGCAATCCTTAGCTCATGGACAACCTGAGATAGGAGACAAAAAGTCCGTATGAGCTTGAAGTGGGCACAACTGTGGCTGCCTACAGAAGACTTGCATAGATCAAGCCAATCATCTTCTAGCATGGATGTGGTGGGGGTTCACTGGGTGAGAGTTATTGGCAGTTGATGGCTGCTAGAAAAGAAAAAGTAATTTTTTTTCAAGGGTATGGCATCTGGAAGGTTAAGCCAATAATGCCCCCTTCAAGCCATGTAGCACTAACTGGATTCATTGATCTTTAAGAAAACAAAGGAACAAAGCAAAAGGCTGTGAATATGGTATAGTGAACCTCACTGGGAGAATATCGGGGTAAGTATGAGCTAAATACATTGTAGGGATTTCTCAAACAAGAAATTTTAAACATTGAGCAAATTCCTTCCAATAACCATTAACAACCTTTCATTTCACTCTAATGTGTTTCTCACAGATCTTAAAAACAAACAGTAGTGGAACACAGTGTATCAAAGATAATTTAGTCAAACCCAAACAGGGGTTCTGGAAATTGGAAGATTTTAAAACTGAAAGCATTTTGCTTATCATAGCAGATATCTACTCTCTAACCCCAACTGAGTTGCATGGCCAGTTGTAAGAGCTATACCAAGTCATAAAACATTTTTTTTTTCCATGTAAGGTCATTTTTTTTTTTTATAATGATGTTTCTCATATCCTCCCAATGGCACTGTGGGCAAGTTTAACAAACCAACAAAAGCAAATGCTCACATGAAAACCTCAAGCCTGGCTCTAGCCATTTCTCCCTTTTTTTTCCAAAACAAAAGCTGACACACCTAATAGCAGGAAATTGGGATGTTTGTGCCCCAGGTGTACACCTCAGAGCCAGTCTCTATCCGTCCTTCTTCCTAAACCAAACCAGAAAAGATTACCAAGCTTTCAACTTAATTAGCTGCACCTCTGCAATAGGTCTTATATTCATTCTTCAGTTTTCCTGGCCTTGTCCTAGAATAGCCTTAGCTTTCTCACTTTATATGTGCACCATAATGGCCTAGTGATCTGTAAAAGCTCCTCACCCTCCTGATTCTGACTCTTAACTTACTATATGGAAAACATAGTCAACCTGGTCATTTCCCACATGCCAGCAGATGTTGATTTATCAGCTCATCACAGAGTCCGTAACACTATTCTATATTAAGGTTCAGGAAACAGTTCTTTAAAGAGAATAAAAGAAAATATCCTAGTAATGGAAACAGAAATATAAAAGAGAAAGATGGTGCTACAGGTCAAACAAAGCCTGAAAGGAAAGCCACCCATAAACTGAGATGGGCTTGCTTTGAGCTTAGACGGTTTTATTAGCTCAGCATGAGGATATTAGGAATAGGTAGTAAGTAGGGTTCATCATAGGGAGAACACCAATGACTACTAAAATCATAAGGCAAATCAAAAATGGAGTATTATATATATGTATATATATATACATACATACATATACATGCATATATATGTCTGTATATATATATATATATACACACACACACACACACACACATACATATAAAATAATTAAGCTGAAGGATGAGATACGATTAATTGGAAATGATGCATGTTTAGTTGTTTTTATTGTTGTGCTGAATATCTGACAAGGATCAACTTAAGGGAGAAAGAGTTGATTTGGGCTCAAAGTTAGAGGGAATACAATCCATTATGGAAAGGATATGTCAGGAGGAATGTGAGTTAGCTGGTCATATGACATCAGTAGTCAAGAATCAAACAGGAAGTGGAGTGAGGCTACAAAAATTTTGAGGCTCACACTCGGTGATCACTTTTAAGATTCCACTTTCTAAAGCTTTCCAAATCTTTCAAAAGAACACCTCCACCTAGAGACAAAATGTTCAAACACACGAAGCTATAAAGGGTATTCACATTTCAATCAAAACAATGGGTCACAAAGAATGGAGGAAAGAGTAGGGAAGATGGAAGAGATAGATTACGGACTGAGACAAGCTTGTAGGTGGCTTTAGGCAACTTGCCACCTACTCTCAGATTGTAGTAGGTGAGGAACCCTGGGTTCAACAGACATGAAGCTTGGGTTTGTCATACCAATAATGGTTCAGGAGTCAAACGCCAAGACCTGGATTGCAGCCCTTCACATAATTTTTTGGGAAAACTCTACTGTGAAATGAGAAGCTAGTAGGATTAGCTTCATAATGCTGATGAAAGGTTATAGAACTTGGACACAGTAAACACTGGAGGTGAGTGATGCTATTTTATTTCCCAAGCTCTCTGTGCTAGCATGGGAAATGCTAAGGCTGACTCTGAAGAAGGAAACTGCTAGGTTAGTCAGGCACTCGCAGTCAATGTCAAATCTCAGCTGCAGTTGCCAAGGCAATCATTTCCTGGTAAATGCTTTTTAGCCTCATCTACTCAGATATCTTTTGTGGTGATCATCTGCAGGTCTGTACAGAACACTTCAGAACCTGTAATGACGTGAAACTGCCTGCTCATTGATCAAGAAATGCAGCCTTACAGAGCCATGGAAAAGGGGAGGCTTTATCCAAGTGGTTTGTTCATATGTCTGAAAGGTTCTGGAGAGCCATGTAATTTACAAATACAAAGGCTGAATGAACAGAATCAGAAAGAGAACTTGCAAGGCCCCACTCCTCACAAGTGTGTTACAGCTCTGAGGGGAAAGATATCCTAGCAGTTGGGATACACTGAATATCACAAAATCATACCACACACAAACCTTACATAAGAGATTCATTGAAGAAAAAGGAAAAACAAAACAAAACAAAACATAAAGGCAGATGCCTATCTCTGCTTGAGAAAGAAGCAGCAAAAAAGTAAGTTTATATAGGTTTATTGGGGCCAGAATCTCCTAGGGTGGAGATTTCCAAGGTAGGGATTGGGAGGATTTTAAAACCTCGGTTTGGATGAACTCAGGGATTGGTGGGATTTCAAGCCCCAGAACTGAGCTTGGGTTTTTCACCCTATATCCCCCACCCTTTTTGTTGTTGTTGTTGTTTATCATTGACAATCAGGGCTCTGTGTTGGTATAATGTTCCTTTGGAATTTATATAATTTTCCCTTGTTCATTCAAATGCTGATTCCTATACACACCTATCTGGTTTCAATCCGGACATTGCATTGTGATGCTTATTCTAAGTATCACCTGTCTCAAGTTTGTGTAAACATGCCACCATTTGATCTCTATATTGTCAATTAAACAACCAGCCCCAGTGCCATGCAATGGAGAGGATAGGGAGGGACATCCTGATTGGGAGGGGAGAGAGAGGAAGCAGGAGAGAGGAGCAAAGAATCTGCAAGAGAGGTCTTGGAACCAGGTGGAGAATGGACTGGACCTAAGATATGAGTAAAAGCCAGTATAATGGGTGAAATCTGAATAGTAGGAAACTATGTGTGCTTGGAGGTTTAGTATGGAATAAATATTGCCCAGCATTGTGTTCTAGGTTAATTAAATAAATCCCAGTCTCTGTGTGGTGATTTGGGTATACAGCTGGATTAGGACTAACTGCTGCTTTACTAAAAAATAAATCAATAGTAAATATTAATAACCTACAACAGCTCTGGAATGAGGAAAACATTATCATTAAACTACTTCCTGCTGTATGGAGGTGTCAAGGTCCATGGAGTGAACTTGTTCTTAATCACAAAGGCATAATCCTGGGCTGTAAGCCTCTCGTTCCAAAGGAAGCACTAATAATCCTGTAATAGCAACAGATTAAAAGTGTGGCTAGAAATATTTTGGAAATACATTGAAGAAATCTAGACAATAAGTTTATCAGACAATTAGTGAGATTAGGAAAAGGGGGATTAAGAAAGGCAGTATCCAAGGCACATACCTAAAGATAGTAAAGGCAATATACAGCAAGCCTATAGCTAACATCAAACTCAATGGAGAGAAACTTAAATCAATCCCACTGAAATCAGGGACAAGACAAGGCTGTCCATTGTCCCCATATCTCTTCAACATAGTACTTGAAATCCTAGCCAGAGCAATAAGACAACTAAAGGAGATCAAGGGGATACAAATCGGAAGGAAGAGATCAAAGTGTCACTATTTGCAGATGATATGATAGTATACATGAGCGACCCCAAAAATTCAACCAGAGAACTCCTTCAGCTGATAAACACCTTCAGCAAAGTGGCAGGATACAAAATCCACTCAAAAAAATCAGAAGCCCTCCTATATACCAAAGACGAAAAGGCTGAGAAAGAAATTAGGGAAACAACACCCTTCACAATAGCCACTAATAACATAAAGTACCTTGGTGTGACTCTAACCAAGCAAGTGAAAGACCTGTTTGAGAAAAACTTCAAGTCTCTGAAGAAAGAAATCGAAGAAGATATCAGAAGATGGAAAGATCTCCCGTGCTCATGGATTGGTAGGATTAACATTGTGAAAATGGCCATCCTGCCAAAAGCAATCTACAGATTCAATGCAATTCCCATCAAAATACCAACTCAATTCTTTACAGACCTTGAAAAAAAGATTCTCAGCTTCATATGGAGAAACAAAAAACCCAGAATCTCCAAAACGATCCTGTACAACAACAGATCATCTGGAGGTATCTCCATCCCTGATCTCAAGCTGTACTACAGGGCAACAGTAATAAAAACTGCATGGTATTGGCATAGAAACAGAAAGGAGGATCAATGGAACTGCATAGAAGACCCAGAAATAAATCCACACACCTATGAATACTCGATATTTGACAAAGAAGCCAAATCCATTCAATGGAAAAAAAGACAGCATCTTCAACAAATGGTGCTGGACCAACTGGATGTCTACATGCAGAAAAATGAAAATAGATCCATATTTATCACCCTGCACAAAACTAAAATCAAAGTGGATAAAGGACCTCAACATAAAACCAGATACCCTATGATGCCCCAGGTCCCGCCTCTGAGAAAAAGGTATCGGACGGGTCTGATGCTCTTTGGGTGGATGACACCTAAATGAACATCGGTACAAAGTCCCAATTTATTTCTAATATCAGAGATCAGACCTCTACTCTTGCCTGATGCATCTAAAACAAAAAGGGGGAACTGTAGAGAGCTGCGGAATGCTATGCCTTAAAGATGGAGCTGGTTTCCGCCTTCCACCTTCCCGATGGTGAGTGCTCTCTGTCACGAACAACTCCACATTTGGCTAAGGCCGAGGATCTGGCTTGCTTCCATGTATGTGGACCTATCTGCATTGCCCACGTGGCACGCCTGGGTTAGCTACCCAGAGGCTATTTAAGCTGTGGGCTGGCTTTCACCAGGGTCCGAGGATTGTTCAAGGTTCCTGAATAAACTGCATTGAAAAAAAAAAAACCCAGATACCCTAAATCATTTGGAAAAAAAGTGGGGAACAGCCTAGAACTCATTGGCACAGGAGACAACTTCCTGAACAGAACACCAACAGCACAGGCTCTAAGAGCAACAATCAATAAATGGGACCCCATGAAACTGAAAAGTTTCTGTAAAGCAAAGGATACCGTCATCAAAACAAAACGACTGCCTACAGATTGGGAAAGAATCTTCACTAACCCTTTATCTGACAGAGGACTAATATCCAGTATATACAAAGAACTAAAGAAGCTGAAAAGCAGCAAACCAAGTAATCCAATTAAAAAATGGGGAACAGAGCTAAACAGAGAATTCTCGACAGAGGAATATCGAATGGCAGAAAAACACTTAAAGAAATGCTCATCCTCATTAGCCATCAGGGAAATGCAAATCAAAAGGACCCTGAGATATCACCTTACACCCATCAGAATGGCCAAGATGAAAAATTGAAGCGATAACACATGCTGGAGAGGTTGTGGAGAAAGGGGAACCCTCCTCCATTGCTGGTGGGAATGTAAACTGGCACAACCACTCTGGAAAGCTATCTGGCACTTTCTAAGACAATTAGGAATAGTGCTTCCTCAAGACCCAGCTATACCACTGCTAGGTATATACCCAAAGTTCGTTCAAGTTCACAAAAGGAATACTTGCTCAACCATGTTTATAGCAGCTTTATTTGTAATAGCCAGAACCTGGAAACAACCCAGATGTCCATCAACGGAGGAATGGGTACAGAAATTGTGGTATTTTTACACAATGGAATACTACTCAGCAATCAAAAAGGAGGAAATCATGAAATTTGCAGGTAAATGGTGGGATCTAGAAAAGATCATTCTGAGTGAAATATCCCAGAAGGAGAAAGACAAACATGGGATATACTCACTTATATAGACCTATAAGATATGATAAACATAATGAAATCTATACACCTAAAAAAGATAATCAATTGAGCGGACATGGGATAAGATGATCAATCCTTGTTTAGAAAGACAGATGGGATGTGCATTGAACGTATGACAGGAGTCTACTGAGCGCATCTGAAAGACTCCAACTAGCAGTGTTTTCAAAGCAAAGACTCATGACCAAACCTTTGGCAGAGTACAGGGAATCATAAGAAAGAAGGGGAGTTAGTCTGATGGGGAAAGGATAGGAGCTCCACAAGGACCAAATATATCTGGGCACAGGGTCTTTTCTGAGACTGACATTCAACCAAGGACCATGTATGGATATAACCTAGAAACTCCGCTCAGATGTAGCCTGTGGTAGCTCAGTAACCAATTGGTTTCCCAAAGTGAGGGGAACAAGGACTATTTCTAACAGGAACTCAATGACTGGCTCTTTGGTCTCCCCATCCCCGAAGGGAGGAGCAGTCCTGTTAGGCCACAGAGGAGGGCTTTGCAGCCAGTCCTGAAGATACCTGATAAAACAGGATCAGATGAATGGGGAGGAGGTCCCCCCTATCAGTGGAGTTGGAAAGGGGCACGGTGGAGATGAGGGAGAGAGGGAGGGATTGGGAGGGAATGAGGGATCAGGACACGGCTGGAATACAGAGTTAATAAAATGTAACTGATAAAAAAAAAAGAAAGAAATTCATTTAAGTAGAGATACAAAAAAAAAAAAAAGGCAGTATCCAATTCCATATTTGACTGTCAACAATCCATCAAACAGAGGCATCAAGCTGTTCCTCACAGTTTTGGAGATCGGTCTGGAGTTGTTAAATCTTGTCTTTTACTATTTCCAATTGGATACCACAGAAGACACATTCCTCCTTGAGGAAGAGACAAAGGCCACCCTTCTCTACTGTTAGTAGACCTAATCCTTGCTGATTTTGTAGTACCATGGAAGATCATGAGTCTGTTTGGCCCTGAAGGATAAAGATCGTCTGAACCACCAGTTGGAGGACATAGATGAACTGAAAGGAAGATTGATAGCAGATGTTAAGAGAAGTAGTTCATCCCACTGTTCCAGTGGTGCTGCCAGCAGCTATACCCAAGACTGCGAGAAGGTGTAGGAGCTGAATCATTTGTTTTTCATGTTCTGCCACTATAAACTCTGTCATGATCATGAGAACCATCAAGGGTGTTTCTCCAGGTAACACCCCTAATTTGGGGGAAAGGAACCAGCTCACAAGTCCCCTGACCACCCACTGGGTAGTACCACAGATGATTGAGGAATTATGAACATTTAGACATAAGGCCTGGGTGGCACTGCTTAAGGTAAATGTCTGAGAAATCCAATGTGCCCATAAAATGTATCCTCAAGGAGTGAAAATGAATGGTCTGAAATATCAAAGATTATGGTGTAGAGGAGCTAAGGAGTGATAGTGGTATTTGGCTTAGAGGAGTTGATCAGAGGCAAGAAGAGAGTCTAATAGTCCAATAGGCAGGGACACCAATTGTGGTCCTGTGTTTGACCCAGGAACACACAACCAGCATTCTCCAAAGTAGATGGGAAGAATGTTACTTAGTAGCTGCTATCAGAAAGCTAGATTCTGAAATAAGAGATGAAGTGACCATGAAGACAGACAGATCACTGTCATCCAAGAGGGAAGATGTTATAGAGGTAAGAACCTCTGATGAATGTTTGATCACATTTTCTATTTTCTCTATAACGAAATTTTGGGTGACTGGGGTGTATATTCTTTGTGTTTTGATGGTGCCTGGTAGATAATGGTGATAAATACTATAGTAAAGATTACCTGTTACTTCCATCTGGGGTGCCATGAGTCCTTAATTCAGACATAAAAAAAAAAACTTCTTCATTATGCATGAAAGGTAGAATGCTTTCCTGAATATGCATCATGCCTTGACCAATAAGGGCAGCTTCTGTAAGTCTCTGGCCAATGGCCAATGTTGACAGTAATCTCTAGTTTGGTCATAGAGAAACCAAGCAAAGGGGTCAGGTGTGATAGAACAGTATGTGGTTGTTACTGGGTTAAGTATCTTCTGCTGACAACCCATCACCAAGCAGTCTCCAGAGTCTACAATACAAGCGGTCTGAGTGAATTGTTGAGTACATGTTTCTTGAGCCTCAAATTTCCTTGTGGGAATTCTGCTACCAAAACGATGAAGAGGAGATAGAAAAAGGAAAGGTAGAGAGGTCAAAATGTAAAATGATGATTATCTGAAGATGATGATATAAAGGGCTTGAGATGAGAAAAATGAATCCACTGAGGAAGACCATTGTGCTTTGCAGTGGTTGGGGCAGTAAGGATGATGCTGAAGAAGCCAGTATGTTTAGGAGAAAGAGAAGGACTGTGATTGGGAGGAGAGAGGAGGGCAAATTTCCTGGTATTAATTGGGGAGATAAAGGGATCAGGACGAAGTTGAGGCAAGTAGTGATGAGTGAACCATGAAGACGGTATAGCAAGGGGGTAAGAAGATGGTCAGGAAGAGGTGACAGATGAGATGTGAGGCCAGGAGGCAGAATTGGTCATCTATACATGAACTCAAAAGGGAAATGGAAAGAGGTTTCTTTTGTAGGGCCCTCAGTTTCAAAAGAGCCAACGGCAGGAGTTTTATCCAACTGGTATGAAGTTCTTGGGAGAGTTTGATATTTTTGAAAGAGTGATTGGTTCACTTTACCTTGACTGAGGACTGGAGGTGGTAGAAGATATGGAAACTCCAGGGATATTAAAGGCATTTGCTAAAGTTTCAGAGATTTGAGAGGTAAATTCAGGGCCACTGATTGAAGGGAGTTTGGAACTTCAAAACAGGAACAATCTCCCTGTAAAGGAGATTCGAAACTGTGATCATTTATTAGTGGTAGAAAAATCCTTTACCCATCCTGAGAATGTCTCTACCAGGACAGAAAGGTATTTGGAATGTCTAATTGTGGGCATGTAGGTGAAGTTGAGCTACCAGTCCACCTCCGGGAGGGATCCCCTCATTCAATGAGTGAGCAAAGTGAGACTCCTAAGTTTGACATATTTTACAAGGAGTAGTGATAGACTTTAGAATGGATAGATCCTCAGAGGTAGGCTGTAAATAAGTTTTAATAAAGTAAGACAAAGCCTTGCTATTACAGTGAAAAGATCTGGTGCAGATAAGATAAAATTTGTCTAGTATCTGGCAATAAAAATGATATGTGAGTTGTAAAATAAAAGTGTCTTATGGTGTGTAAGAGGGATCCAGGCCCTGGAGAACCACGGCTCTAGCTGACTCATCAGCTTGGCTTTTTCTCTTGAAGATAATGAAATTGTCTGTTAGTGTTACTGGCTATGGATAATGCCCAAGGCCATGGGAAGATGACAGGACTTTATTGTGTTCATAATTTGGTCTGAGTTGGCTATTGACCCTCCCTTTGTTGCTAGTAGTCCACATTCCCTCCAGATGTCTGTGACAGGAGAATATGGAAGGCATATTTGGAGTCTGTATAAAGGTTTAGGGATTGTCCCTTCACTAATTAAAGGACATAGATAAGAGCCGTTAGTTCAGATTGTGTGCTTGTGGTGCAGCTGGAAGGGACTGTGCTTCAGCTACCATAGTATCTAAAACAATAGTGTACCCACTTTTTGTTCTTCCTTTAATAAGAGGTAGCTGCCATCTATGTACAAAGTATAGGTGGCCTGAGGTAGTGTTCCCTTGGGTATATGTGTAAAATGAAGTGATATCTTTTTTAAGGTCTCAGTGCAAGAGTGAGGTTGAGGATATGTTGAGATGGGTTGGGTGACGAGATTTCAAATGTTAGGAGGTGGGCATGGCTGAGAGTTAAGTGTGGCATCTTTTAGCAATGCGATCTGAAGACAGAACTCTTGGGAATGGGGTAGTGTCTGGAGACCCTTGTATGTTAGAAAGTGAGATAGGTGGTGGGAAGAGATAACAGTAATAGGTGACCTGAAGGTTAACTTCTTTCATTTGCATATAAGAAGTCAGCTGAGACCAGAGAATGCAGAGGTCTTCCCATCCTTGGATTATACAGTCCTTTTCTTTTTTTTTTTTTTTGGTTAAGTGTGTGGTGGGAGCAAAGAAAGGTCCAAGTTGGTGACTCAGGACACTGAGGACGTATCGCTTCTTCTCTGTGACATAGAGTGAGAAGGGGCAAGTCAAACCTGGAATATATAGGGCTGAGGTCTGGATAAGGGCCTGCTGAAGCTTACAAAGGAGCTTTGTAATGGGTACAAGGTAGGGTTTGTGTGAGGGGCCAAAGGCAACTTTATATAGGGGGTGAGCAAGATGGAAAAAAGAGGGGATACAAGAGCTAAAGAAACCAACCATTTCTAGGAAGAATAGAGTTTCATCCTTGATGGTTGGGTCTGTGAGTAACTGAATTAGTGTTTTATATCAACAATAATAGCCTTGTGTTTTTGAGTAGTCTTGTGTAAGTAACCTGAGGGGTGAACACCTAGACCTTAGAGGGTGAGACCGTATATCCACAGACAGAAAATTTAGTGGAGTAGAGGTGTGAGCTTGGCTAATTTGCAGGGATGGACTACAGAGAAAAACATCTACATGTTGTGTAAGCTTGGATTCACAGGTCAAAACCTGTTGGACAGTCCAAATGAGTTGAAAAAGATATTGAATTTCTGGATCAGTTTAAGTAAAGGTAAAGATATTTTGCCACTGAGAGGCCAGGGGAATAGAAAAGAATGTATCCTGAGATCTTAGGAGAGACAGAGAGAGAGAGAGGGAGAGAAAGAGAGAGAGAGAGGTCCCTAATGGGATGGTAGGAAGGAGAGTATAGGGTTTGGAGTATATGGGGAAGATAGGAACGAGATAATAAGAAGTCAGAGACCCTGAAGCAAGAGGTAGGTTCCACTAGGTTATTTGAGTATGAGGATGTTAAAGGGAGATGTGTAGAAGGCCTTTTCTTAAGAGGCCAGAAATAAAAGGCTTAAGTCCCCTGAGGCTTGCAGAGAGAGTGGATATTGGGCCTGAGTGACATTTTGTAGAGTTTTATAATTAGATAACAAAATGGAAATGATGTTTGGCTATAGAGAGATTTTGGGTTCTCATACTCAAGTATTCACCTGAGAGGCCAGTGAAAAGGAAGATGAGTCAGAAGGTATAGTTTGGAATAGATGGAGATGGGAAATGGCCAATGAGCCTGGGGAGAAACAAATTGGAATAGTGAAGAAAATAGATGCTCCCACATTGGGTAGGAGGTCCCTTTCCAACAAGAGGACATGACAGGTTAGTATTTTGTGGTGATTTGAATATGAATAACCTGAAAAGATTCATGTGTTTGACTGCTTAGCCTGTAGACAGTGGCACTATTAGGAGGTGTGGCCTTGTTGGGGTAAGGGTGGCCTTGCTGGCTGACAATCTGGATAAAGAAATCTCAGCAGCCCTTTTTCCAATACCATGCCTGCCTGCATGCTGCCATGCTTTTTGTCATGATGATAATGGACTAAACATCCGAATGGTAAGACAGTCCCAATTAAATATTTTTCTTTATAAGAGTTGCCAGGGGATGCGCTTAGCCCTGCTGAGACTTGAAGGTGGGTTGGCACCCCTTGGGTACCCTTGGGGTAATAAGGGGAGGAGGCCATGAGGGCAGGACTAGGAGGAGAGGAGGGAAGGGGCTGGGATCAGCCTGTGAAGTGGATGGATGGATAGATAGATAGATAGATAGATAGATAGATAGGAAAAGAATTTGACATGGTCATGATGTCTCTCCACAGCAACAGAAACCCTAACCAGACAGTATTACTTTTGTGTGTAAGGAGGAAGCACCTAGAGATACAGCTAAGTGCTAGGGTTTGGTGAGGCTAGTAAGACTGTACCCCTACCCCAACCATCATGGAACAAGAAGAGGCGGGGCCCTGAAACACCATCAAAACCAGGTAGATGGGCCTGGTGGAGATTGGCCCATAGGGAGTGGCACTGTTAGGAGGTGTGGCCTTGCTGGAAAAAGCAAGGAGCTTGAGCTTCTTGGTGCTATTTTGACTACTTGAGGCATCCTGTCACAAATGGCAGTGGTCTGGCCAAGGAAGCCCTGGATTCTCAGTTTCCATGGTTAGACCTAGGAAGTAGGCTGGAGGGCAAGCTAGGCTTGATGTGCTCAGACCCCGAGGGACATGGGGAGGGGACTGACAGCACAATGTCCCCTTGATGACACCTTAGACATAACTGAGGTGATATATGAGCTCCAGCAAACCCAGGCCCAGTGACCCTCCCAAAAACATTTGAGGCTTGGCTCTGGAGGTCCTTGGGTTTTGAAAGTTAGACAGAAAGATAGAAAGCCTGGGAACTTTCTATGGCTAATGGAATGCTCTTTCCACTGGCCATAGCTAACATCGGGTAATTTTGTTTTCAGAACTTTTTCATCTCTCCCATGGTACACATTGAAGGTCACCATTAGGATTTCTGCCTGTGATATCAGGGACTCCTTCTATAGATATTTACATTTGCCCTAATATCATAGAAACTCTAGGAAAAGAAGTAGTGCTGTAGGGGGAGTCTTACAGAAACAGGTCAAAGGCAAGTTGCCCGGACTTCATCTGCATGTGCTCTAGCCTGTTGCCAGAATTGCCTGCATTCCTCAGAGAGAAAGTCACAGAAACCTCATCAAAAGTCATGGAAAGACAGTGCTACTTGGGGAGAAGGTCATATAAATGACATGGAAAGTAAGGTTGTTAAGATTGGTAATATATTGAAGTGCTTTAATAAAGATGGGAGAATTAGAAGCATAGGTCCTTTGCTATTTTTGAGCGTTCACTGAATGGGGAGGGTGCTTGTACCCTGACCAAGCAGTACAACGCATCAACATTCCACATTGGAAGAATAGTAACCAGTTGAATATGAGCAGGGGGAGGGAAGGGGTCCCATGGGAGGGCAGGAGAAAGTAGAAGGAGGACTAAGGGCCGCCAGATGGTTGAAAGTGGCACCTGAGAGGGTTGATTTTGGCAGCCTGTTGCTGAAGAAGGAGAAAGGGATACTGAAAAGACCTGAGAGGGAGAGAAGGAATGGGTTAAGGTCAATAAGGAGGAGGCTCGTTACAGCATGATTGGAAATAATAGAGTGATCACCTGGTTTGGGCTTTATAGCTAGGAGGAGTTGTGTTGTTTCCTCACCCCCTTGTTTGGCTTAACAGTTTTCATCAAGATGGAAGTGAGGTCACATGGTGAGATACATCTTTTCCAAACCTAGCAAATATGGCTGTCAGCCACATGGCTGCCTCCATCCCAATGGAGAGATAGCAGCGAAGATGGTGACAAGCCATACGTTTTCTTTAATATTGCCTGTGTATTAATTTTTAACTATTAACCATTATTTTTTAAGTTTTAAGTTAAGCTTTTTGTTATAGATTTTACGGATTTTTTAATCATACCCAATATGTATTTACAAATCTTGATATCCAGAAACTTGACACAATAGTCTTACAAATCTTTAGATAAAATCTATACATTGGAAACATTTTAAAGGATTAAACCCAAAACAAAAAGAGTGTGCAATGAGTACTCCTCATTAGGAATAGTTTATTCTTTTGTCCTTTTGCTCTCCTTTCTCTGTCTCATAGTCAGGTGGCTCTCCTGATATAGGACAGATTTTGGAAACCTTTGAACAAGTTTGTTTGACTCTAGAGGAGGGGGAGGCATACCCCCCACTCCAGAGTCAACTTTTACTTGAAGTGAGACAGCATAAAACAATAGTCGAATGCCACTCATACCTAAAAGACAGCTGAATCCCTGTAAAACTGAATCTAGAAAGCTATGTAAAAAGACGGCTTAGAGATTAGAATTTTTAGCCCTGGCTACAGACAGAGGACAATGGGAGCTGAGGGAGGCACCGTCTAGCGGAGCGTGTGCCAGGTGTATGCAGCTGCAGCTGAACTACTCCTTTGCTTTCTTTCCCTCCTGTTAGATCCCAGTTTCCACTTTGCAACAAACTTACAGACCCATCAAGTGTAACTTAAAAGACCTGACATTTATACAGTGTGTTGGAGTTGGGGTTTGTTGAAGACCAGACAAAAACAAACAGGGCTTGGATTTGGAAAAAAAGGGAAAACTTAAACATAAGGAATGAGGAATCTCTCTTTATTTCCCTGATTGCTCACAGTATTCATGAAGTTCCCAAATAATATTAGGATGTAAGGTGCCATTAGGCAGCCCTTTGGATTGGTTATCTAAGGGATATTGAGGCAAAATTTGATTGCAGAAGCAAACAAGTTTAGAGTTCTTCCAGTTGGGTGCCAGCCAGAGAGGCTGGAGGACTTCGAAGAGGCATCCCAAAGGGGAATGAAATTATAAGGAAGATACTGTTCCCATGGGAACAGTAAGGCAAGGAAAGGAGAAAGGAGTCAAGGAAGAAAACAGTCACTGTTGCCTGCAGTCAAGGACATCTCCAGGACTCAGGGAGGACAGGAGGAAGACACAACCCATTCAGTGGATCATCAGCACACTCAATCAGGGCCCAGGGCTTAGCCCAGCTAAGCCTGAGGAGAGAGTTGGCACCTGGTACCAGGTTTTTCATGAAGGCCAGAAGGCAAGGGGTTCATGAGAGAGCATCAAGAATAAGGTTGCAAAAGCAAGGAAGGCCTCGATTAATTGGGAGTTCATGGAGGCCAGAAAGTGAGGAAGAATATGGACAATTCTGAAGAGATGTTGGGAGGAGAGAGCAGGGAGGGAGAACAACAGCCCAATTGGGCCTAACAAAACTGCATGATTGAAGCTCCAAGGGTTGGGGAACTTGGTCAGGTGAAGAAGACAAGCTGCGGCCTTAAAGACGGTGTCTGGGGTACCTCTGCCCAACCCAACAAGGAAACTTACCAAATTAAGTTACCACTGGTGGATAAGAAGGTGAACCTGTCACATGTGGACTGGAGATGAGGGATAGGGCCCCAGTGCAGCACAGACCCTGAGGGAGAGCACAGGCACCAGAAAAGCCTATCCAAGTCACAACACCAACAAAGTTTTACGGCTCTGAGGGGAAGTTATCCTGGCAGTTGGGATCCAAGAAACAGACAAAGTCATAAGGCACAACAAACCTCACACAAGAGATTTATAGGGAAAAACACAGGAGAGTGTCTGCTCAGGAAAGAAGAAGACACCTGAGTATGAAGCAGTCTTTATTCAGGGTTTCTTGAAGGTAAAGTTTTCCAGGGTGGAGATTGGTAGGATTGGTGAGATTGGTGGGATATCAAGCTCAGGGATCGTGGGATTTTAAGCCCTAGAATTGAGGTGGGACTTTTTACCCTACAAGTCCCACATACATGTAGCCTCATACAAGTGTGCTCTCTGAACTCTTTGTCAACCTGCTACAAACACTTTGAAGTTTACTCTATTTGCATCTCTGAAATTCACCATGGGATGCAAAAAGCATAAGAGAGAATATAAAAACACTAATCTCCTACCAAACCTGGAAAGATACACTGAAAAACATTTCAAAATAGTTTAGCTAGTCAGGTTTGATGATAAAGTCTCACAATCCTAGTACTTAGGAAGCCAAATCAGGTTAGAAGCTATAGGGCTGATGATGGAACAATGTCAAATGAATATAGAAAACCAAAGCCTACAAAATAGGTATCTTAAACCAAAACATAAAGAACAACATGTTTGTCCTTGAGAATGCCAGCTTGTAGGGCCCAGAAAAACTTTACCCAAAGGCATTTCACATGGCTGGTCTGGAAGTCTAGGAGTCAGATAGCTAGATCCTTGATAGGTGATCCATGGGGAGCAGGGGCACAAACCCAAATAAAGACTGTAAACTCAAGCTTCTTTCCTTCCACTGTGACTGGAGGCTAAGGTCTTAAGGCCTGGCAGCCATTTTCTCCTACACATAGGACATCTCTTTCCTTGCAGGTAGACCTGCCCAACAAAATCAAGGCCTGGTCATGACATGATTACCCCTGAGGTGTAGGCTTATAATGCTCCCTGTCTTTGTTCACACTGGAAACATTAAATTGGGGGACAAAGACCCATCAAGGTACCGTAAAACCCCAAGCATTCAAAAATGGAGTGTTTTGGGGGCTCCCAGGTCATCCACTGCTGTCTCCCTGTTTCCTCTCTCCTAATAACAGTTTTGCTTTCCCAGCTGATGCGATCTGTAGTGCCTGAGGTCCTCCTTGCTCCTACCAGTTGTGCTCAAGATTCTTCTGCCTTTTAATTCTTTAACTGGCAGAGAAAATAAACTTAATCAAGACCCCCAGACAGTAACATCTCTACTAGCTCCATATAGAAAAAAGCAACTTCCCACACCAGCCCAAAGTCCTGACTCACAAAATTGCAAGAGATGATAATAGATATTTTAAGCAACCAAACTGCAAATGGGATATTACCCAGCAATGGATACCTGGGGCATTGCATAGACTGCCTTTTCTTTTAATCAGTCTGAGCTGTAACACTTTCACAGATTTTTGCAATACTTTCAAAATCTCATTTTCACAGGTTTGTTTGTTGTTGTTTTTTCCAGGGCAGCCAAACTCCTTAGAAAATATCAGAAACAGCTCCAAATGTCAATGGAATAAACCTCTCCGCAGCCTAGTCTTCTTGGTTCTAGCCATGCGCAAATCTAAGCATGTTGTCCTGAAGGCTGCCCGAGTGCTATGGTTGGTGATGCCACAGGTGTCTCTAGGCAAATGACCTTGTTCTGGTATTCATCACAATCAGCCTGTCTGCTTCTTTCTCCTGGTTCAGGTGGGCAAACCACCCTGTCTTGCTTGGAAGGCATTTTCCATCTTGAGGTTCCTCGCTCTTAAAGTATCCTTTGTTTACTGTCATCAGGACTGGTTTCTCCATCTCTTCTTGAAGGACAGTCCCAGATGGCTTACTGGTCCTTAAATGTGGTATTTTAACAAAGCTGTAAATTATGACCATGCTGAGAAGCCTCCAAGCCACATCAGTTGTGTCTGGAAACTATGTTTTCCCGTGAAGAGTGCACTCTTGCGGTTCACATACTGTGTGCACACGTGAGCACAGTACACTTTGCTCTGAACGTTGGCTCTTACATAGCACTAGCTAAAAACCCATTTCAGTTGTCAAACTGAGAAGCTATACATACTGTGTTTTCAAAACGTTAACTTTGAAGATACTTTGACATTCTGAAACTTCATTTTCCTGCTTTCCTATATTGAACTCCAAGTCTAAAATACCTACAGGGAATAATGAAATATTCTAGAAATCTGTCACAGTGTCATATTGAATAACTGAGAATAAAAACTCACTCAACAGTCTTTTGCATAAACTTAGTGTCAGAGGGAAGGAAAGTCATGAAATAGAGAGACCTGTGCTCTGAAAACATTAAGACATTGATAAACTAATCTAAAGAGGACACACATGAATGCAAACACATCCCATTTGTATAACCTGGAAAATCAACATTGTTGAAGTGTCCATTTTTTGAAATGTGATATGTACATCTGATGCAATTACTTGGGCATTCCAACAGCATTCTTCAAAGAGATAAAAAAGCCAATCCTAAAAATTAGATAAAAAGATGAAAGAGCAAAAATTGTTAAGGTAATTATGAAGAACAAAGCCACAATAGTGTTGAAATGTTTGAGGTATTACGCCACCTGCTTTATATCAGAAAGCCATAGCATGAAAAGCAATATGGTGCTGTCATGAAAAGAGACAAAAAGTAGGTTGGAACAAAATACAGAGGCAGGAAATGAAGCCAAATGTGTAGTCAACTAATTTTCAGCAAGCTCTCCAAGAAGAACAAGGCACAAGTTCTCTGTCTGCTCAACAAATAATGATGAGAAAAATTGGATTTCTATATTTAAAACAATGAAGTTGAGCATTATTTTATTTTACAAAAATTTACTCACACAAAAAATCTACTCCAATGACTAAAGGCCTGATATAAAAGATATATGACTGAAAACATAATTTCACAATAAGGCATACAAAATCCAGGCCTTAATATAATATCTCAGTAAGACTGAGGCAATAAAAGGAACCACTAAGAAGGAAAACAGGCCCCCTCCAGGCTGGAAAAGTTGTTTGAAAAATACACATCATATGAAAGATCTATAGACAACTCCCAAAGCTCAAAAGCAAGAAGATCTATAATACGACTGAAAGATGGGAAGCAAACTTAAATGGATGGTGCTCCAGCCGTGTTACTGGAGAAATTATAAATTGAAACCACTATGAAGTGCCCCCTCTTCTCATAGGTGTTAGAATTGCTTTGGGAACATGTGCACTATTGGTGTGAGTGAAGCCTTTGTGGAAAGCAGTTCTGAAGCAGTTCCTAAGAAGCTGGAAATCCATCTGGATCAGATGACCCATGAAGGCTGTTCTGTGTGTATGCATAAAGGAAGTGACTTGCCTGCTAGTATATTTATTTGCACCCCCATGTTCCCAGAAGCCTGATTCTCATCAGTCAATAAAAAGAACACTAAGTGTCCATCCACAGGTGAATGCACATGAAATGTGACTGCATCTTCAAAAGTGAACTGAAATAAGCCCTTTGCCCTTGTATTGCTTTTTTTTCTGTTGTGTTATCACAAGAACATTCAAAGAAATGATGTAACAGTGGTCAGAAACTGAGGTTGTTTAACAGGTCAAAGGAGAAAATATCGGAAGGATCAAGGGAATAATGTATAAATCCAGGAAGGGTGTGGCATGTCTATAATCCCAGCAATCAGGAAGCTGAGGCAGGGGAATTGTGGATTTGAAGTCTGCCTGGGCTCTACAGTGAAACTCTGTCTCAAAAAGGAGGAGAGAATGGGAAAAGTGAAAGAGAGAAGGGGAGGGAGGGAGGAAGAGAGAGAAGATTAGGAAGGGAAAAGAAGAAAGAGGAAGAGGAAGAAAGGAGGCAGTACAAAAATTACCATGACAATAAAGCTTGCTGGTCTAGATGTGTTACATTAGGAATATTTGCATATGTGTTTCAGGAACAATATCTCAGCAAAAAAAAAAAAAAAAAAAGGAAAAAAAAAGATTTAATTTATAGTAACAAGAAATGCTGAAGTCTGGCCAGCTAGGGCAGAAGATGTTCTAAGCCCTAAGCCGGGAATAACTGGGTCAACGCACAGGCAACTGCAGACACCATCTCCAGATGTGGAAGTTACCAAATGGTCACGCTAGATCAGTGGTAAGTACTGTGAGTCAGTGGATGTGCAGACATTCTGAACAAAGTGAAGTTTAGTCTTGTCTATTACAGGATGGTTTATATTGTTGGAAACTCGGTGAAAAACCACCACTTTGGGCATTAACATGACTGAAAACCAACATTTTACTGCTGGAAGGTCTGATAGGTTATTTGAGTATCATTTAAGACACTGACAATTTCAGAAATCCGTTAATTGCCCTGGAATGAGGTACCATCTCCAATTTAGCACAGAACACAAGGATCAAGAAGAGCAAAGAATTCGGAATGAGCAAGAGTGCTTCTGTGTAGTCTTATTTACTAATTTATAATCCTGAGGAGGTGACTTAACTCCTAATCTAATGTGAATTTAACTCAGTACTTTAGGTTAATATGCTTCCCTTCAAAAAAGTATGTTTTGAAGTTCATTTCAAAATACCTATTAGATAACCATATTTCAAGATGGGGTCTTTAGAAAGCTAATCAAGTTAAAGAAGTTTTCAAGCAGGACGTAATACTAGGACTAAGGACCCTGTGAAAAGGGAAACTCTGGGTCCGTGAAATGGCTCAGTGTTGAGCTGATCAACCAGAGCTAGATCTCCAGGACCCACGTGGTAGAAGGCGAGCATGGACTTCAACAAGTTGTCTGGGACTTAAACATGTGTGCTATGGCTCATGTGCATGCATATGATAAATAAATGCATGTAACTAATATAAGAAAACAAATTCACAAGGGAGAACTGGGGTACTCATATTGGGTAAGCCCTGTCTGTGCAAGAAGGAGGGCAGAGATAACAGCCGTGCTTCCTGAAGCCAAACAATGTCAAAGGTAGCCACAGAGCCACCAAAGCAGGAGGAGATGCAAAGCAGACACTTTCTCACAGCCCTTGGAAGAAGCCAAGCCTTTAGACAACTGGTTCTTGGACTTGTAGGTTTAAGAATGATGAAGCAAGAACCAGTTTTTAGTACTTGATGGAATGAGATCCAGAACAGGCTGATATAATGAAAGTGTTCTGATAAGGTTACAAAGCACAATATTAATTTCTTTCTTAAATCTTTGTCCTAAGATACATTTTCTATTTCTAGCTACTATGCTTTTCTTTTCCCAGGGAAAGCAAGTGGTGTTATTGATCTGTGGAATGTAGAGAGAAGAAATGTATCTTCTTTAGAGATAAGATACATTTTCATAGGAACAGGCAGAGGCTGGGATTGGTTGATTCAATTAGGATAACCTGTAACAGAAAGCACAAAGCTTTGGCATTGAAGGATTACAGAGAAACTGGAATGGGTCAAGTACCTAAGGTGGCTCCCATCTTAGCTTGTTGTACTTGGGTGGAAGGATTTTGAGGAAGAGCCAGAAACATTCTCAGTCACAGCATGCAAAACAGGTTAGACAGCTTTTTGGAAAGTGGGAAGACAAAAGCAGATTTTCTCATTATTCCAGTGGGACTGGAAAAAAGCTACTACTCAGGTTGAGTTTGTACCAAAATGAAGGACACACTCTATTATTTTTTTTTTTTGAAAATGTGATAGCATGAAGGATTGAACAAGTTTGTTTTCCCAGTTCTCCTTTATTTTTGAGTGATGGATAGGTACAAAAATCAGTTATTTTAACACTGGAAAGGAAGAAGATGGTAGAGAATAAACACTGACTGCTTTGACCAGTGCCCTCATAAAGGAGGAAGAAAAACTGCACAAAACTCTCTCTCAGAGAGAGAGAGAGAGAGAACTACCTAAAAGGCAAAGCGGTCATTTGGAGAGCACCACCAGACACAAAACTGAGTTATAAATGCCCAGTGCATCATCTGATCAGTCATCTGTCAATGGGCCAACAGCTGCTAGGAAGGAGGCATTTCCAGAGCTTATTAAGAATGCTCCTTGAAGAAGGGAAGAAAGAGCCTTTATGTCATGAACATTTTTTATTTTATTTTATTTTTTAATATTAATTACAGTTTATTAACTTTGTATCCCAGCTGTAGTCCGCTCCCTCATTCCCTCCTAATCCCACCCTCCCTCCCTCTTCTCCTCCCTGCTCCTTTCCAAGTCCACTGATAGGGGAGGTCCTCCTCCTCTTCCATCTGACGCTAGCCTATCAGGTTTCTTCAGGACTGGCTGCAATGTCCTCCTTTGTGGCCTACCAAGGCTGCTCCTCCCTCTGGGGGGCGGGGAATGGGAGTCAAAGAGCCAGCCATTCAGTTCATGTCAGAAATAGTCCCTGTTCCTCTTACTAGAGTACCCACTTGGAGACTGAGCTACCATGGGCTTCATCCGAGCAGGGGTTCTAGGTTATATCCATACATGGTCCTTGGTTGGAGATACAGCCTCATAAAAAACCCCTGTGCCCAGATATATTTGGTCCTTGTGGAGCTCCTGTCCTCTCCAGGTCATACTAACTCCTCCTTCTTTCATATGATTCCCTGCACTCTGTCAAAGGTTTGGTTATGAGTCTCAAAATCTGCTTTGATACACTGCTAGGTAGAGTCTTTCAGAGGCGCTCTGTGGCAGGCTGCTATCCTGTTAATTGTTTTCTCCTACTTCCAATGTCCATCCCATTTGTCTTTCTAAGTGAGGGTGAGCATTTTTTAAAAAATGTAGACATAGCTCCATGTATCCATAAATTCCTCTATGAGTAAATTTCCTTTTCTTTCTAGAGGTATTCATTAAGTAAGTACCAGCTGAAAATGGTCCTCAAGACTACAGACCCTAAGCTATGAGGAAGGGGCAGTTTCTGCTACATATACTTTCAGAGTTCCAGTGGCATGAAGAGACAGATGTTCAAATAAAGGTCTCTGATGCAGCATGAGTTGCGCAGTGTAGGTGGCAATCTCAATCACCTATAAGTAGGTCAATTAGTTGCTCACAATGCCAGATAATGCGCTCGGGTGATTGCTTAGCGAGAATTAGTGCCATTACTGATTTCCATTCACATGTGTCCAAGGCTATAGGCATACTTAAGAAAATAAATTCAGAAAATCTTCTAGGCATTTTAGATGGCGCCTCTGCCATGTACTTTCTACTTTAGACCTCCACCACCTCCAAAGCCTCCACTCTTTGCTCTTCCCCTAGATTTTTCTCCTTGGTGCAAGCCTTTCTCAGTAGGAGAACACTGAAATTTTTGAAGAAGCATAAAAAGAAAGACTCTAAATGGACTTGGAGTGACCTACGCAAGGATCGTCCTGAGGAAGGATGAGTCTGTAGTCAGCAGGTATTTTGCACAAAGGATGTCGTTTCTCCCTTTGTTTCATGTGACAGCAGCTTTATCAGTCCTCTGCCAGTCTCCAGCCACAGTGACTTTCCCATGGTCTTTTATCTCTGGCTTCTTTTCACTGACTGTGGTATAATTACACAGAGCTAGAATCCTTTCAGTTGATCATATTTGCTATGTAGACCTTCTCTGTTGTCGCTGAAAAAAACACAATGGTCTGAACCACGGTTCTAGTGCCAAAGAACTGGGTCATCTTGTTCTAGAGGGGTGTTTTCCAACAGGTCGAGATGACTATGTCCAAAAGCTGCATGATCAGACAGTGCCCTCCAAGGACAACTGTCTTCTAAAGGTGGGTGACTTTTCTGTTTGGTTGTTGGTTTTTTTTTTCCCTGACACTGACTTCAGTACCCTTAAATACTGAGGCTTGGAGGCCATTGCTGATGCTGCACAGATCATGGGAAAGCCTCGCAGAACAATAACAACAACAACAACAACAACAAAAACCTACTGACAGATGTCAACACTAACAAAGTCCCCAAGCGTTAAGCGAGAGTGTCCTCAAATGGTCATTCCCTTCTGAGTGCCCAGCCCTGTTGCCTCTCCCACTTCTTAGACGAAGAGGAGTCAGATTAGATTAAGGCCTCACTTACAGTTTCATTAAATCTTAATTGACTCTTTAATGCCTTAAAACAGAATTCCATTAGGGGTTACGGCTTCACTACATGATTACATGTCAAGACAGTTCTTTTCATAGTACCCGAGCAAAATGAAAAGAGAAAATACACGGGAGATACTTTCACTTTAAGGGACTTTCCCTAGAAATTACGTAAGTCAGTCCTTTTCATGTGTCTTTGCCCCAAATCTTAGTTGCATATCTATCTGACTACAAAGAAAGAAAGAAAGAAAGAAAGAAAGAAAGAAAGAAAGAAAGAAAGAAAGAAAGAAAGACTAGAAATATGTTGCCTAGTTTGCTATCTACATACTTGGCCACAACCAACGGGCTTGTGATAGTGAGAGGAAAAGATAACCTCCTCTAATCCTCCATTTAGCATTCGTCCCGCGTGCAACCTTTTAGATTCCTGGCAATTGCAGGACCCATAAGCCAGCAACATCTGCTCTCACCTGAGATGTAAGCACCCCAGATGCCATGCCCGGCTCTAGATCTTCTTTCACTGAGAAAAGACTCATAGAAGTACATCAGAGGAAAAGAGCTGACTTTTCTCGCACTGGTAGTTTGAGTACTGCACTGACTCTACTTTGTCTCATTTTGTCTTTAAATTTTCAGACAGTAGTGAGAAAGGGTCTATGCAGAGAAAGCAGTCTCCATGTGAGGTCCCTAATTAAGGGAAGAAGAGACAGTCTCTGACATGCACTCAGTTGCCTGCTCCTTGATCACTTCTCCCTGGTGGGACGACCTAGCCAGCCCACCAAGAAAGCCGGAGAGGTTTTTTTAAACATGTTACTTCAGCTAAATATTGATATGATAGTTTTAATTCTAAATATAATGTTAAATATGGTTTATGCTGTCAGTGATAAAAACAGAGGCATCATCCATGTCATTGGTGAAACTAGGCCCAAACACTGTATTCATGTGAAATACTGTTCAGCTGGAGTGGACATAAAGCAGCTAGTGATCCCTCCAGTAGGCACCAAAGCAAGACAACTCACCATTCTTCTTATAGAACATAATTTCTCCTTTGAACTCTATCTTCTCCTCCAGGGACTTTTCTATCTGAAGCATCAGCTGCTCATTGGTCTCCACCCCAAACAAAAACTTGCAACTGCAACTCTTCTGCATGACTTCAGTTCGTGCAAATCCAGCCAGATCACAGAAGCCATCAGAGCAGTAGACTATGGGGAAACCCTTCGCCACCTGGGCATTGGCCAGGATGAAGTTGCTATCTGGAGGAAACAAGGAGAAGACATTCAGCCATTTAAATCTCTTCTTTAAGACAAAATTTCAGTCATATGCTCAGCTCATGGTGATTAAAGTATGTGTTTTCTTTCACTGCCTTGAAGGAGAGTGCCAGACTTGGGTGGGCAGTTTAAATCCTCCACTTCAGATGCTTAAGGTCAGTATGGAACATTTGTTTCTTGTATGGATGAACGAATGATTTTTATAATAGTTTATACTTCATTCTAAACCCTAGTATTCAACAGGCAAGACTAGAGATGCCTTGTCTTGAAGCCCTAGCTACTGTGCCATCAGCCTGTCCCAAGCCACTCACCCTCTGTGTGGCAGTAAGGATGATGCCTCCAGTGGTAGTTCCTGCCATGAGTTGAACCCATTTCGTTGAATTGTATGATCTCAAAATCAGATCCTGAGGCATGGATTTAGGAGTGAGTCATGTCTGGGAAAGTGACACAAAGTTGTGGCAGAAGGAAGTTTTTTTAATGAACTTTGAAGGGTAGACCACTTAATTACAGGAAAGGGTGATGCATGCTAGAGCTTAGCTTCAAGATAGGGATCTCTAATCTTGCCTGTTGAATGCTAGGGTTTAGAATGAAGTAAACACTATTCCAAAAGCATTTATCCATCCATACAAACAAACAAACAAACAAACAAAAACAAATGTAGCATACTGACTATAAGCATCTGAAGTGGAGGATTTAAACATAATAAAATTGAAAAGGAAAATAACTATGAATGAGAAGTTATATAAAAAAGTCAGATTTATTATAATATATTATTACATGGAACTTTTGTCTAAAATACAAGTAAATAAACCAAATATGATATGACTGTATGTACATATAGGTATGCATATATACATATGTACTTGCACACATACATACACAGACACCCTTATGTTAATGCAGTATGTGAAATCTGTGCTTGTCTCTAGAGAGAGTAGCTTTGGGCACAAAGGATGCATCTGTATTTTATAATACACTCTAGTCTGCATCCACAGTAGAGAATATATGAAGAATTTTGTATAACTCTAAATCCATATACTCTATTTTGCATCCACAGTATATGGACTTAGACTTAAACAAAATTCTTCATATATTATCTACTATGAAACACCATGTTTCAGAGAGGTTTGCAGGGGGCAGTTCTCTCATATTAATACAAAGAAGGTTCTGTGTCCACTTCTCAATGACCAGTGGGATAAACTAGGTGCATCCACTCCATGCCATCCCATCTCCTCATCAGTATCTGTGGTTGGTTTCTGTAAACAGTTCTCTCTGCTTTGCTTCAGCCAGCCTTTGCTGAGACTACCATTCATAGTGACGGTATTTACATCTATACTTCTCTGGTTCATCAATTCCCCAGTCAGTTTCTCTCTTTTCAAGCAGGAGCTGGATAACAATATTGGAGACTTTGAATCACATGCTCTTTAGAAGCCATGGGAGTAGATTAGATTATCATAGACTGATATCATATCTTACATTTCACAGTAACACTTACTGACTACTAAGTAGTGGACACGGCCCAAGGTGTAAATGCATAAATTGTATGCGATCTTGTCCTTAGGGTGGCATGCTACCATAGGCCGTGTGGAATCCCTAGCGCAGTCAGGAGGAGGCGATTCACAGAACCACTAAGGCCAACTGCTTTACTTTCTACACGTGTTTTTCAATAGATCGCTGATGTGTATTCATTGAATTTCTGTAGGAGAGTGTAGGGACATAAGGTTCAACCCTACAGTAAGATTCAGGGTGAAGGAAAATAGTGTATGTGAATAAAGATATGGTACTATTCATGGAGATAACCTAGAACCCCTGCACAGATGTAGCCCATGGCAGTTCAGTGTCCAAGTGGGTTCCATAGTAATAGGAAGAGGGACTGCCTCTAACATAATCTGATTGGCCTGCTCTTTGATCACCCGCCCCTGAGAGGGGAGCAGCCTTACCAGGCCACAGTAGAGGACAATGCAGCCACTTCTGATGAGAACTGATAGACTAAGATCAGAAAGGAGAGGAGAACCTCCCCTATCAGTGGACTTGGGGAGGGGCATGCATGCAGAAAGGGGAGGGAGGGTGGGATCTGCAGGGAGGAAGGGAGGGGCTTATGGGGGGATACAAAATGAATAAAGTGTAATTAATAAAAAATTAAAAAAAGATATGGTTTGGTATTAAGATGATATAGTTTAATTAAAGAAATGCATAGTTATAAATAGTAACAGTGCCATGTTAAGTTCTGAATCAGTAATAAACAGTGAATAATAACTTACAAAGTTGAGAATGTAAGCAACCCCAGGCTTTGAAAATGGTTAGCTCGGAATAGGACAAAAAGAGATGAAGAGGGCATGTGAGAAGTCCTGGACTGTTGGGAAGAGATTTCTACATGTAGATGTGTCAATGGGTGAAAAAGGAAGCAGGAATAGGGATGGAGGATAGATACCACGCTTTCCACTGAAGTCAACTTTGCCGCTATTCGCATAGCATCAGCAGTTTCGCTAGAGCGTGTCTGGCCAAACATTCTTGTCTTCTAGAGATTTATGATTTAAGTGCTTCTTGTATATGATCTATACACACATTTTTAAAGTAAAGCATGAACCCTTCAACCTAAGATTATTACAGTCACTAGTATGATTATTACTAGAACACACTCTTTTCAACATTTTTAATTTTTTTTTTATAATTTATTCACTTTGTATCCCAGTTATGACCCCTCCTCATCTCTTTCTGGTCCCACCCTCCCACCTTCTTTCCTCTCCCCAATGCCCTCCCCTAGTCTACTGATAGGGGAGGCCCTCCTCCCCTACTATCTGATCCAAGCCTATCAGGTCTCATCAGGACTGTCTGAATCTTCTTCCTCTGGGGCCTAGTAAGGTCACCACACCAGTGGGAGGTGATCAAAGAACAGGCAACTGAATTATGTCAAATGCTGTCCCTGTTCCCCTTACTAAGGAACCCACTTAGAGACTGAGCTGCCTATGAGCTACATCTGAGCAGGGGGTCTAGGTCCTCTCCATTCATGGTCCTTTGTTGATGCATTATTCTCTGCAGGACCACATGGGCCCAGATTTTTTTACTTTGTTGGTATCCTTATAGAGCTCCTGTCCCATTCATGTCTTTCTACCACCAATTATTCCATAAGACTCCCTGCACTCTGCCCAAAATTTGGCTGTGAGTCTCAACATCTGCTTCAATCCCCTGCTGGGTGGAGTCTTTTAGAGGACATCTGTGGTAGGCTCCTGTCCTGTTCTCTCTCTTCTACTGCTTCAGGGGTCTATCGTTTTTTGCCCTTCTTAATGAGAATTAAGTACCCTCTCTAGTGTCCTCCTTGTTGTTTAGCTTCTTTAGGTCTGTTGATATTAGTACGTTTATCCTATAGTATATGGCTAATTTCTGCTTATAAAGTGAATATATACCATGTGTGTCTTTCTGCTTCTGGGTTACCTCACTCGGGATAATCTTTTCCAATTCCATCCATTTCCTGAAAATTTCATGATTTCCTTTAATGGCTGTAAAACACACTTCTTAAGCATTTTAATTTGTGCTTTCTCTTTACTATGTTTTGCATTTTTTTTGTCTTTACAACTTTTAAAAATTTAGAAAAATATCAAAAATTGTATAATTTTTTTTTCAAAAAGTTTAACAGCTGTTAATTTTGGTTAATTAAAAAAAACTTGTTTATACAATATGCTGTTTTTTGTCATTTCTCTCCTAGATAAAAACTCATATTTTGAATGCTTACAATAATAATCCTTATTTTTATCTTCTGTTTCCTTATTATCCATTACGTAACATTGCTCAAGTTTCCTTTCTGTTGCTATGATAGAACACTGATCAAAATTAGTTTGAAAAGGAAAGGATTTGTTTGGTTTACACTTCCAGCTCACAATCTTTGGGATATCGAGAAAGGAACTGAAGCAGAAAAGATGGAAGACTATAACTTTCTGACTGACTTTCTGGATCATGCATACCTAGAAATGGTGCTGACTTAAGTGATCTGGCCCTCCTACATCAATGAGCAATCAAGACAGTTCCCCATAGACATGCCCATAGGCCTGCCTGATAAAAGAAAATCCTCAGTTAAGGGTTCTGCTCTCAATGGATGAATCTAGTCTGTAAAGCTGACAGCTGAAGCTAACTAGAACAAACATATTACTCATCTTAAAGGTTTATGCAATGTTATTTTGTTCTGCATATCTTTTAATGTCATGATCTTTAAATTAATTTCCATGGCATCTTTGTAATTGTTTATAAATATAAGAAAAGACTAGTGCTTTAGAATTCTAATAAGCTGAAGAGACGATGAAGTATTGCCAAGCCGTTGGATCTGTGTATTTTAATTACGGATTATAGTGTGTTTGAGTAGCTAATTCTTCCAGCAAATATGCCACAAAAAAACAGAGCAAGAATAAAGGAATATCCTTGGCCTTCTATGTTTATATTTAGCACCTGTCCTCAATATATAATTGCATTTCAATTCCAAAGAGAATGTAGTGTCTGTCTGTGTGCTTTGGAAAGCTTAGTGTACTGGCCACATGAATGGTCCTTCTGTTTAGAGAGTGTCATTCCTTCATCCTGCTATCTACACTGGAACATATGCTTTTCTGAATACCAATCCTGGAATTCCCAAAGAAGAAACATGGCATTTACTTTAGAATTATGTAAAACAAAGCTAGGGCCATAGTGGTTAGGAACTCCTCACTGCCATACCACTATTTGTACATATGCTCAGGGTATTTAACCTTTCAAGGAATCAATTATACATGTGTGATATGCATCTAAATGCCAGAAAGCTGTCTCTGCTGGTTTTTAGGTCATCGTTTTGTGTGTTTTTACTTTGAAAGTGACAGTAAATCAAAAGACACATTTACATACCAGGCAATTGACTACGGCTGAAGGCTTCCTAGTAGAATATTTCCATAGACCAGCAGGAAGAATCTAGTGTTTGCTAGACACCCAGGCCATTTGGGTGGACTTTCCAACTTCCCACTCAAAGATAGCCAATTCTTTATTCCTAAGCATAAAAGCAATGTGGAGGAATAGAAGATGGAAAGCAGAAGAGGCAAACATTGCATGAAGTCATCATTGATTCCTTTAACACTTGGAGTTGCTCTATATTAAGATAATAAAAATTAGCTATAGTAAACTTTCATTACCCACCCAAAATGCAAGACTAAAGCTTAGAATTAAGTCTGCCTGGTAAACTGTTTTACATTATCATGATTTTTTTTTAACTGAAAAAAGCAGTTTTCTCTCCACCAGGTATAACTAGTAATTATTTGACTTTTTCCATTTTTTTTGTGTGTGTGGGGGTGTGGGCGCACATATTTTACATATTTTCATGTAAAGGAGTGCACGTGTGTGAGTGTTTATAGCCATTTATGAGGTAATGTCTGGAGTCCTCCTCCAGTGTTTCTCCAGTATTTATTGAGGCAAGGTCTCAGAGATTGCTGATAAAAGACCTACTCTGTAGGACTCCTCAGCTCTCCCTTCAGAGGCTGGAGTTCCAGGCAAGCTACACAGCACTTACATGGTTCCTGAGAATCCAAATTCTGATCAAATGCTAACTACTGAGGGTCTCCCCAGCCTGCAAGGAGGAAACTGTTTAAAGCTTTCTTTTCTCTCTTCCAGTTTCTCAACTAAAAGCAACATTTTGTTTTACTATAGACATCATTTATTGGTGATATCACCTAAATCAGTCTTGATCTTTCAGTTTGCTCTGTAATGTCCTCCAAAAAGTCAACATTTCCAAACTATGGAAGCCACTTACTTCCTTTGTTCCAAAATATTTTGCATAGATAGAGTCTCATAGGAAGCAGACAAATATAGTTGCTATTCAAATGATCTGGTTTCAAATCTCATTCACTTCCCTTGTGTATCATAATGCTTCAAAAGTATTCCTACTGAAAAATACATTTCTTGTAGCAATAGTCAGCAAGTGTATATATCCCAAGGGACTCAGAACCACAGCCTTAAGGTCAATACTGTTAAGAAATCTTATGTTAAACTTAAAAGTTCATCAGAATTTTGCACTCAGATCTTTAATACATCCATGTTCATTCAAAAGGTTTCTTTGAATTTTTAAAATTTTATTTATTTAATCACTTTACAGACTGATCCCAGCTCCCTCCCTTATCTCCTCCCAGTCCTGCCTTCAAGCCTCTCTTCACACACCCCCCCATTCTATTCTCTCCTTCTCAGAGAAGAGGAGACCCCCAAGGGGTACCAAACCACCCTGGCACTTCAAGTCACAGCAGGAATAAGCATATCTTCTCCCTCTGAGGCCAGACAAGGCAGCCTAGTTAGGGGAAAGGTATCCAAAGGCAGGCAACAGAGTCAGAGACAGCCCCTACTCCCATTATTAGGGACCCACATGATGACCAAGCTGCACATTTGCTGCATGTGTGTAGAGGGTCTAGGTCCAAGCCATGCATGCTCTTTCGTTAGCGGCTCAGTCTCTGTAAGCTCCTGTGGGCCCAGATTGGCTACTCTGTAAGTCTTCTTGAGGTGTTCTTGACCACTCTGGCTCCTTCAGTCCTTTCTCTTATTCTTTCACAAAACTCCTGAGCTCAGCCTATTGTTTGACTGTGGATCTCTGCATCTGTTTCCATCAGCTACTGGATGAAGCCTCTCAGAAGAGTTATGCTTTTGTCTATAATCATAGCAGAGTATCATTAAGAGGTCAGGGGCTAGCGCTCTCCCATGGGACAGGTCTCAAGTTGGACCAGTCATTGGTTTGCCATTCCTTCAGTCTCTGCTCCACCTTTATCCCTACACTGCTTATAGGCAGGACAAATTTGGGCTGGAAGGTTTTATGGGTGGGTTGATGTCATCCTCCCTCAACTAGATATCCTACCTGGCTACAGGAAGTGACAACTTCAGGCTCCATGTCCTCTGCTATTAGGGATCTCTGCTAGGATCATCCCCATAGACTCCTAGGGGTCCTCCCCTGTCCCAAAGATGCTACCTTACCAGTTTTCATTCTCCCCATCGCATCTCACCCCACTGCCCACACCCCCTCCTCCTCACACCTGTTACCCACCCTCATTACCCTCCCCATCCCCTCTGTCACACGGCTCCCTCCCTCCATCTACTTCAGATGACTAATTTATTTCCTCTTCTCAGCTGAGATTCAAGCATCACAATGGAATACTACTCAGCTATTAAAACAAAAATATCATGCAATTTACAGGCAAATGGATGGAACTAAAAAAGACCATCCTGAGCGAGGTCAACTGAAACTTCAGAAAAAAGAGGCATTAGTTTGTTTTACTCTTTCTAAATACTGTTTGGTTTAACACAACCTAAAAACCCAGGCTGAAGAGAACATGTTCAAGGAGTTCAAGCATATCTAATTAAACATTCCCTACAGCCTCAAATGTTTAAAAATAATAACGTCAGCACTTAATGTAATGATTGCTCAAATGCATACCTCAGAGACAGTCAAAGCAACAGAATAACTGGTAGATAATGATGTCATTGAAGAGAAATCTATATATCCTTAGTGCTTTCTGCCAATAAGTCCAGGGTTTGGTAGTCTAAATCTTTACTAAGCAAGAAAGAAGACATGGGTTAAGATGCTCAATCATCATTCGGAAAAGCAAATGGAATAGACATTGGAAGAAGGTGAAAATAAGTAACAAATAAGTAGATATACTTCTATCTCTGAAGAATATCTCTGATATTTGCTCTCTTTAAACTTTAGTCCTTCAGTATTATGTTAACCTAACCTGAAGAGAAGAAAAATAGACAAGTTCTGACCCTTTACCCCTCATTTTTCTGTAAAGGGCAATTAGCAAACACAGGTATTTCACTTTTATTCTTGCCCACATGTTTTAAACATGCCCAAATGTTTCATTACCCCTGTGCAGCATCTCTGCTATAGGACATCCATTGTCAATGTAGCAGAGTCTAAGCTCACTTTAAAAAGAAGTCCACCTTCCCGATGGTGAGTGCTCTCTGTCACAAACAACTCCACATTTGGCTAAGGCTGAGGATCTGGCTTGCTTTCATGTATGTGGACCTATCTGCATTGCCCACGTGGCATGCTGAGGTTGGCTACCCAGAGGCTATTTAAAGTGGGCTGGCTTTACCCAGGGTCAGATGATTGTTCAAGGTTCCTGAATAAACTGCATTGAAAAAAAAAAAAAAGAAGTCTCTGGTGCAGTTTTTATAACTGTTGCTCTGTAGTACAGCTTGAGATCAGGGATGGAGATACCTCCAGAAGATCTTTTACTGTAGAAGATTGTTTTAGCGATTCTGGGTTTCTTGTTATTCCATATGAAGTTGGGAATTTTTCTTTCAAGGTCTGCAAAGTATCATGCTGGTAATTTGATGGGAATTGCATTGAATCCATAGATTGCTTTTGGTAAGATGGCCATTTTTACTATGTTAATCCTGCCAATCTATGAGCATGGGAGATCTTTCCATCTTCTGATATCTTCTATTTATTTCTTCAGAAACTGGAAGTTTTTTTCATACATGTCTTTGACTTGCTTGGATAGAGTCACATCAAGGTACTTTATGTCCTTTGTGGCTATTGTGAAGGGTGCTGTTTCCATAATTTCTTTCTCAGCCCATTTGTCTTCTGTATACAGGAGGGCTACTGATTTTTTTTAGTTAATTTTGTATCCAGCCACTTTGTTGAAGGTGTTTGTCAGCTGTAGGAGTTCCCTGGTAGAATTTTTGGTGTCACTCAAGTATACTATCACATCATCTGCAAATAGTGATACTTTGACTTCTTCCTTTCCAAATTGAATCCCCTTGATCTCCTTTATTTGTCTTATTGCTCTAGCAAGCACTTGAAGAACTATATTGAAGAGATATGGAGAGAGTGGGCAGCCTTGCCTTGTCCCTGATTTCAGTGGGATTGATTTAAGTTTCTCTTTGTTTAGTTTGATGTTAGCTATACTTTTCCTGTATATTGCCTTTACTATGTTTAGATAAGTGCCTTGTATCCTTCATCTCTCCAGGACTAAGAAGCTAAGCAAGAAAGAAGACATGGGTTAAGATGCTCAATCATCATTCGGAAAAGCAAATGGAATAGACATTGGAAGAAGGTGAAAATAAGTAACAAGACAGGAGCCTACCACAGAGGACCTCTGAAAGACTCTACCCAGCAGGGTATTAAAGTGGATGCTGAGACTCATAGCCAAACTTTGGGCAGAGTGCAGGGAATCTTATGAAAGAAGGGAGAGATAGAATGACCCAGAAGTGTCTGGAGGTCCACAAGGAGAACAACAGAACTAAAATATTTGGGCCTAGGGGTCTTTTCTGAGACTGATACTCCAATCAAGGACCATTCATGGAGATAACCTAGACCCCCTGAACAGAGATAGCCCGTGGCAACTCAGTCTCCAAGGGCTCCCTAGTAAGGGAAGCAGGGGCAGTCTTTGACATGACCTCAGAGACTGGCTCCTTGATCACTTACCCCCTGAGGGGGGGGCTACAGCTGGGATACAAAGTAAATAAATTGTAATAAATAAAAAAATATATTAAAGAAAAAAGAAAAGAAGTCCCTGAGCATTTCTGTGATAGATTTCTAGGTTGAGCTCCTTGAGGTAGGAAGTTTCATTTTAAATATGAAGGTCATTAATATGTGGGATGGGGTTTAAGACTAGAAAGAGAGAAAGGAAGGAAGGAAGGAAGGAAGGAAGGAAGGAAGGAAGGAAGGAAGGAAGGAAGGGAAGAAAGATGTGGTATCACCAGCCACCTCCCTCTCCCACTGCTGTGACTATGGAATTCCTTTGTAATTATAAACAAAATAAACTTTTCCTTCCTTAAGTGCTTTGGTCACGTGTTTTGACATAGCAGTGATGAAAGTAACTGCTGTAGTAGCTCATTTGATAGAATGCTCTTTAGCATGCAGAAAGCCATTCAAACACCAATACCCCATAAAACTGGGCACCATGCCGTTGCATGCCTTTAATTTCACCACTCAGTTTGAGGTGATTCTTGACTACCCAGTTAGTTTGAAGTCAGACTGGGGTACATAGGACTCAGTCTCAAGGAAGAAAAACTAATAATTAGTCTTGTATAAAGATTTATCCAAGGCAACTTGTGTGTCTCTGGTGACACTGAACATGGTTATCTCTAGAGATCACTTCATTGCTGGAGATGGAGTATTAATGTCTCTGATGTCAGAAAGTTGTCATCATCTTTGCACTTTCTGTTGGTTTCAGGGGGTTTGATTGAATCTTTTCTAAGGATGATGGCATATGTGTTAGATTAATGATGTTGGCTACAAGCTAAAGTTCTCAGGCTGTCCTCTGCCAAAATTTAGAAAATTACTTGTATTTGACAGGTTTCTCATTATTATTTTTTAAAAACAAATGACAAATTTGAAATGGGAGGCTCCCACAGTCCTTACAATTTGTATCCCACCCAGGGCAAGCTTCACATTGTCACACTGCTGGCTTCAGTCCTTCACTTATAATTTAATATTTTAAAATACTGTTACTCCAGAAAGACCAATGTTAGTAGAAAACTCAGTGACACTAAAAGTCACAGTTAAACCTTGAGTGCTGGGGTGGATTGGAAAGCAGTAATTATATTTCTGTATGATGATATGTTGCTTTCTTCTGATCCACAAAGAAACACATAACCAAACAAACACAAAAATACCATTGATAAGCTGCCACTGGGAGCCCTGGGCAGCACCCTCAGCCTCAGCTGAGACTTCTGAGATGTTCAGAGAGATTAAGAGCACTACAGGCTCTTTCAGAAGACCCAGGTTAAATTCTAACCACCCACATGCTGGCTCAAAACCTCCTATAACTCATTTCAACAGTATCTAATGCCCCCTTCCGGCCCTGATAGGCACTATACTCACTCACTCACACACACACACACACACACACACACACACACACACACACACAGGTACACACAAACACATAACTGCAAAATAATAAAAATAAATCTTAAAAAAAGAACAGAAAAAGAAAGAGAGATTGATCACAGTAAGAGAGGTAATTAATGCTAAACAAAGCTCTGCCTTCTGTTTAAAGCATGCAGTTACCAGGCCCTGCCACTTAATGAAGAAAACCATGTGCATGAATCAAGCCTTCTGGTCATCAAAGATCTGTTGGGGTTCTAAATGGGCTAATTATGGTTTGAACATTCCCCTCACAGAACTGAAGTCTTGGTCTCCACATGATGGCATTATTTTCAGGTGTGAAGCCCAAACAAGGTAGGGCCTCACAGACAGAGATGGGGCTTATAATCTGACTCCGTTTCAACCTATGCTACCTATTCCTGGCCAACTAAGATATAAATGTGCTACCAGCTTCCACCATTACAAACCAAGCCACTACAGTTTCCACCGTGATAGACTAAAACCTTAACCCAAAATAAATCCTTTTTTTTTCTCATGTTGTTGCCAGCAGGCATTTTGTCACATTGATGACAGAAATTATTCATGTCTGCTTTGGAGCTGGCTAGTACAGGCTGCTGCTCCTGAGACCTGCCTGAGTCAGGACAGACCAATCTGTTGCAGTTGCATAAAATAAATATCTATTGCACATAGCTTGCTTTTATAACTACAAACCTCGCCTTACCCTATCGAAGAGCATCATGGGAAAGCCCAGCTTCTTCCCTCCTTCTAGAAAGGATAGATAAGGAGAAAGTTGTCTCATGACTGAACAACAGACAAACATCAGTCTCCCTGCCCAGGCAAGGTGCGGAGGAGAGCTAGAGTGAAAGGGAGTGGCTAAGTTTTCCATGAAAAACTCAATCAGTGTACTTTTTTCCTTTAAATAAATGAAAATCACCAACTATGTAGCTAATTGATTTAAATTTTACACCTTTGTAAAATTTTTCATTGTTCATCTATGACCACCCACATGATTATATTTTTTTATTTTAACTTTTATTAACTACACTTTATTCACTTTGTATCTGCCCATAAACCCTTCCCTCTTCCCCTCCTAATTCCACCTTCCCTCCCCCTTCTCCACTCATGCCCCTCCCCAAGTCCACTGAAAGGGGAGGTCTTCCTCTCCTTCCTTCTAATCTTAGTCTATGAGATCACATCAGGAGTGGCTGCATTGTCATCTTCTGTGGCCTGGTAAGGCTGTTCCCCCCTCAGGGAGAGGTGATCAAAGAGCAGACCAATCAGTTTATGTCAGAGGCAGTCCCTCTTCCCGTTACTATGTAACCCACTTGGACACTGAACTGCCATGGGCTACATCTGTGTAGGGGTTCTGGGTTATCTCCATGCCTGGTACTTGGTTGGAGCATGAGTTTCTGGGAAGATCCCTGTGTTCAATTTTTTTTTTTTTTTTTTGGCTCTATTGCTCTCCTTGTGGGGTTCCTGATCTCTCCAGATTTTACTATTTCCCACTTCTTTCATAAGATTCCATGCACTCTGCCCAACAGTTGGCCATAAGTCTCGGCATCTGCTTTGATAGTCTCAATTTCCATCCCAAAAGGCAAAGAGGATGGACATCAGAAGAAGAAAACAGGAAACAAGTTAGGAACCTGCCACAGAGGGCCTCTGAAAGGCTCTGCCCTGCAGACTATCAAAGCACATGATTATATTTTTTGCTGTGAAAAGCAAGGTCTTTTTTCTTCATCTTATTTGCCCTATTAAAAAACAGATTAAACAGAATATAGCAAATGAAACTTGCCACACATTGAATAGCCATATACTTCAAATATTTAATTTAATTTATCCCTAGTTTCTCCTGCAGCACAATCAAGCTCTTGCTGGCAATTATCTTTAATTCAGCAAGTATTACTTTTAATTTTAAAAATACTGGGGCATGCTCCTTACTTCAAATATTTGTGGAGCTAAAAAAAGTGATTACTTCTGCCATATGTGTTTTATTTAATTTATTTCATACATATAAAGGACTTTGAGTTTATGAAGCTCACATTTACAAATTAGTTTTCAATGCACACTAGAAGCTGGCATTTTTCTCTTGAGTTTTGTTCATATTCTGCAGAACTAATTAGATTCAAATTATTTCCCTATCTTGGCAGCATTTTCTAGAACCTCATCTGTCCACTGCAAGTCTTCTCTGATTCATAGTCATCGTCTTAGCTTAAACAGGAAAGATGGGTAGCTTTACAAGTCATAACTGTAAGTGAATTGTAGCAGGAAGCACAGGTCTAAACTAATTTGGTAATTACAGACATTTAATGGCTGTGATAAAGGTCTGTAGTCTACTGTAGTTACAACAAAGCAGAGAAAGTGCAAAACTCTAATGAAGGGGCTGCCTGCAGAAAAGAGGTCTGTAGGACTTTATGAGAAAGGAGGAAGCCAGAAGAAAATCATCTCTAATAGCCCCCCAGAGGCAAGTGCTGATTCTGCATTGATGAAATGAAGATGAGTGGGAGGGAGACAGCTAAGTAGATCAAACAGGCAAAGGAGAGGCCGCTAGGGCCCACTGCTCAGTAAGCACTGGGGATGAGTAGGCAGATTGTATACTGGTCAGCAGATTGTATACTGAACTTCTGGCCCTCAGACAGTCTCTCAAGGTGTCAATATAGATAAAGGGACTTTGGCCCACACAAGGTAATAGCCTAGCAGTGATAAATAGTAAGTTAAACTATCTTTGTGGGTACAGGTATCCATGTTAAACGGGTGACAACTACATGAGAACTAAATCAGATCTGACTAAGGAGCCCTTGTCACCAAGCACAGCATCTCCCAGTACGATCTATATCCAATTCATCCATTCTGGTTCCTGTCCTTCACTTGCACCTCCCAGATTTTATCTGAGGTCTGCTAATGCAGACTATCTAAGGCCTAGAGCCTTGGACCATCAGCTGAGACAAGACAACTCAACACAGAGGCAAGATAGATGTCTCAGCTATTACAGGCACTGGCTGCTCTTACAAAGGACCTTGCTTCAGTTCCCAGCAACCATATGGTGGCCGGCATCTGTCACTCAAGTTCCACAGGACCTGATGTTCTCTTTCGGTTTCTATGAGCTCCTGTATTCATATAGTACATGCACATGCATGCATATATATATATATATATATGTATATATATATATATATATACATATATATATCATACACACATGTAGGTAAAATACTCATACACTAAAATGTAAATAAATCTAAAAAGACAAGATCATGGAGCTAGAGAGAAGGCTTAGCAGTTAAGAGTGTTTCTTTAAGTTGTTCTTGCATAAGCTCACAACAGTCTGTAACTCCAGCTCCAGGAAATCCAATGACCTCTTATCACTTCTACCAGAACTTGCACTCACCTGCACATAGCCACACACACACACACACACACACACACACACACACACACAGACATTTACATACTCAAAAATAAAAATAAATCTTTCTTTAAAAAAAAAAATAAAACCTTTTACTCCAAGGGCTAATGATCAGGTCATATTCCGTAGTTCCAACTGGAAGGGACACTATCTTTGTGGATATTTCTTCTGGATTTTTAAAGCTTGAAGGTATTCTCTTCTGAGTAACAGGTTTTTATTTGTTTTCTTTGGTTCATAAAAGACTTTTAATAACTATCGCACTTTCTAAAACTGTAAAAGCTCAAAGTCTGGAAGGTTAAAAATTCAAGCTGCCATCCTTGATCTCTTTCTGCACAGTTCCCATGGTGTGCCTGCTCAGCCCCAGGACCTCTCTCTCTCTCTCTCTCTCTCTCTCTCTCTCTCTCTCTCTCTCTCTCGTGAGTCAGTGAGAGCCTTGCTACACTCTGAGTGAAAACCCAGCCAACATGTGGGTTTAACATTCGCCCTTGGTCCTATTACCTAGAATCACATTTGCAAAGAAAATCATGTCTGCCACTCTCCTGCTGAAATCCTGAAAGGTGATCTGTTGCACTCAGAATGAGACCCAAACTACCTCCATCATGCCCTACAGGAGTGCCTACGATTTCACTGGCAGACCAATTGCATTTAAGAATGCTCTTTCCAGCTTTGGCCAGGTTCAATACCTTTGTCCATAAAATTTCTTCCCCATTTTCTCTATAGTTTGAGTTTCTAGTTAATGTAAACTTCTAGCAGATTGAACTTTTCAGTTATGACCTGATTTAATGAGTTGTTTTTATAACACTATAACCTCCTTCTTTCCATTGATAGAGAGTAATTTACATGTAGCCCTCACCCTTCATCAAAATGTTTTTTTTTTTCTTTCTACAATCAGTGGTGAATATTACAGAAGGCCTCAACTGGTCAAAATGCAGAGGAAAAAAAAATGATACTGGAGTGTCCAGCACCAATTGGTACAAAGCAATTTCTACAGGTAAGGCTGAGAGAAAATCAAGGGAAGGGAGGACAAAATATTCTAAGAGGGAGAGAACCAGAAAGTTTGTTTCTAGCGTGTGCCTTCAGTCATGACCGGGGAGCAGCATCCACGAAATCTCAATAGTACACAATGAAAATGTGGATGGGGAAGTTTAGCAAGGTCCAACCCTAAATGAAGAACAATAGGCAATCAGTGGCTATTGACATAGGAAGAACCAGTTTTTTTTTCAAGGACGAGCTTCCTGTCAGGCTACCTAAATCCCAGTGGTCAGCCCTACACACATGTACAACAGGTGCTATGTATACTGTGTATATATGTAACAATAAAAAGTAAAGAAGAGATAATGAATGTCATGGACAATGGAGAAGTTGAAAGAGAAGAGAGGGATGAAAATGATCTAAACATAATATTCATGAATAAAATTCTCAAAAAGCTAAAACTTTTAATCTACAAAAAGAAAATAAATGTAAAACAAACATCTGAGTATTAAAATTTAATTGTTTATTATTTTAGTTATTTATACCGTATTATATACTTACATATAAGACTACACACAAAAGAATAAATATTCATTCAATTGTACGATCTCTAGGGGAGTGGTCCCTCTTATTTTGTATCTTATCATCAAACACACTGTATGTGTATATTTTTTCCAACTAAATATTAGTGTACATTCTCTCTCTGACTCCCTAATTCTGACTCTCTGTCTCTCTTTGACCCCCTGTCTCTGTCTCTCTGTCTCTGTGTTTCTCTCTATCTACTCTGTCTCTCTGTTTCTGTTTGTGTGTTTCTCTCTTTCTCTACACACACACACACACACACACACAAAATGCTACACCTGTACTGTATTCAAACGGGAAAAGCCATCTGCTCTGCAGCTTATAGGGTTATGGGAAATGTCATCTCTGATGATCATTGGATTTTAGGTTAGGCCCAAATCATGAATATATGTATTCTATTTTTAGAAATACCTTGTCTTTACTTTAAATACACTACATTACAGTTCCAACTCATAAAATAGTAAATAAATACATAAATAAATAAAAGCTGTGTGATGATGTTTAAGCCACTTAAACCACGTCTCTTCTCTGGGTCTGAAATATAAAGAAGAATTAAATTACATGATCCTCAAGATCCTTTCTATCTCAGACATGGGGATGTGCAGACATGGAATACAACCTAATGTTATAATAAATGATGCAAGAAAACGCTGACTGTAGCTTGAATCTCAGAAGAATGGGAGAGAGGGAAGAAATGGGAGGATAAGTGAGGGGATGAATGAGGGAGGAAGGGAAGCAAACAAAAAAAGGCAGTGGCATATAGGAAGGAGGAGAGGAACAAAAGAAGAAATGTAGGCAGGAAGAAAAGGAAGGTGGCTCAAGAAATTAAAGGGAATGTAAAGTACAAAATAACAAATGTTGTGAAGGCAAAATCAAGAAAACTTGGGAATTATTTCCAAGAATTTTGAATTACCATATTTAAGTTATATCAGCAAAATTTTCTAATAAGGTAACAATTGAGGAAAGACACAGAAAAATTGCCAGGCAGAGCCAAGGTGACTTAAGCTGAAGCTAGAAATGCTTGAAATGTTTGCAAGAGAGAACAGCGTGCCTGAATAGAGGAAATCTTGGTGTGTGTGTGTGTGTGTGTGTGTGTGTGTGTGTGTGTGTGCGTGCAGAAGTCATTCACAGTAGGGAGGATACCTCATACTGTTCAAAAATTCAAAGAGCTCTGGATTTGACACTGCATAACAAACAGGTTCTGGATAGTGAAACAGCTGCTAACTCTTGCAATGAAAGGGCTCCTCTCTGTGAGATGTAGAGTGGCAAGGACCTGAGAAACGGAGACCAGGCTGAGGCCATCAAAGTAGTTCACAGACTAAAGCAATGCTTATGAACTAGGCTAGTAGCCTTGATCACCGTGAACTACTCAGATCAGAGATTGGGTAGGAGTAGGACACAGAGGATTTGCATTGCTGTGGGACAGCACTATAGTGAGGGAATTGTGGCATAAGGTCACACACTGCTCACGCCTTACAAACTGGAGATACAGAAGCACATGTTTTGAGATTAAATAATGAAGACTTGTAAGTTTAGGGAATTTTAAGAATTGCATCTTAGATATACCAGAAAGCTTATTGAGAGGAGACAAAATAATAGGAAGTTGAATAAGTGGAGCTGAAGGTGAAGGGTGATGGCTGTTCAGATGATATAAATGTGGAGTTAAGGAGCTGTCAAGATGTGTCAGCAGGTAAAGGCACTTGCTTTGGTTGAACTTGAGATCAGTCCCTGGGAGCCTTATGATAGAAGGAGAGAATCAGTGTTCTTTAAAATTAAACATAAGAAAAAAATTAAAGATAAGTTGTTCTGACCTCCGTATGGGCAGGCACACAACCACAACAAGGAAAAACACGTGCATACATAAATTTGTAGATAAATGTAATTTTAAAAATAAGTAAATAATGTGAAGTTTGCAAGAAGTAGGTAACTTAGTGAATAAGGCAAACAAACATCACAAAGCATAAAATCCAAGTTCTAGATACAAGGGACTCAGTGGCTATAGATAGTAAAATTCAGAAGAGACCATCAACTGGGAATGATAATGAGTTGCCAAGAAGATGGAAGAGAATTAAGGAGACCCTGAAACCAGTTTTTCCAGATCAGAAGTGAGTCCATTTATGTTTAAATGTGACCTGCATGCTAGACTTTTAAAATAAATCAATATATTTGTTTGAGTTGAGACAGTGGAGGGGCTCTGGTTGTCCTATTGTACATATAGAAGAAGGACCGTGATATGTCAGCCAGCTTTCTGCCCTACCTGTGGCTTGACTGAATATAGACGGGGCTGAGAAGTCACATGGGGCCTTTCAAGCAGAAGTCTAACTACTTGGAGTTCAAATGAATTTATTTCTATCCCAAGCGTTTACCTTAATTTTCAAAACAATATAGCAACATTAAAATGTACTAAGGAACCAGAAAAAAATACATGACTACATTAATATAATCATATTATATGTAGCAAATGAGTGTATACTACCAGTCTTCTTTTGACCATTGATACAAATATTACACTGGCTTTGAAGACTTTTTCTTCCATTTTAGACTACTATGATCACAGCATGTTTATACTGAAGAAGCTGGTTTTTTTAAACTTTCAATCATCTAACCAGCTTAGTAAATCTTCATGAGGAGACAGTTGGCTAAGTCAGTTTAAATAAAATCAGTGAGGTAGGTATTTTACTTCTAATTGAGGAGAAGCTTGATAAGGCAAATGCTATCATCCAGGCCAAAGAGGTTTTTCACTTTTTCTGACCCATTATTTCAGTTTTGGAATATAATTATCATTTCCAGAGTTGTGGCAGTGATCTTGAGATGGCTTGCCTGGACATAGCAAGTCCAATGAATGAGGAAGAAAGAAAAGCTTGAATTTTTGATGGCACAGTTGAATCAATACCAGGAAAAGGATATAGCCACAGATTCTTATTAGGTAAGAAATACAAATCTGTTATCTGAGTTCTCGAGTATTTTACATTGAAAGCACTCTTAACTGAAAAATAAAATAGTATGAGTATGTCCCAATTTATTACAACTTTCATAACCATTGCAATAAAAATCAATATTCAGAGGTACCTATTCTGGGAATAACAGAGGCACTCTGGGAACTTTCTAGGTTTGTTCTGAGTATTCATTAAAATTAAGCTTGTAGTTTGGTAAATCTACTGGAATGAAAACACCATCATTAACATTGGAATCCGAAATGTCCCAGACTCCCACGTTAGAACACTTGTTGTCCAAATGCTGGTGATCTTCAGGGAGAGCATAGACATTTTGTGACCTGTGACCAAGCCAACAGATGTGACGGAGTGTGCAGTACACAAGTATATATGTGTGTGGATATAGGTGCATGTATAAGCATGACACACGTGGAGACCAGAAGCTGATGTTGGGTCTCTTCCTTATTGTTTATTTATTGAGACAGAGTTTGTTTTATTTGAGTCCAGAGCACACCAGTTCGGCTGGTCTAGTTAGGCATTCAGCTCTTGGAATACCTATCTTCACCTTCTGAGGGATGCACTCAGATGTAGATTATGCCCACCTGGCATTTAAGTCAGTGCTCAGGTCTTCATCTATGGACTCCACTGATCCATCTCCTCCACCTTGAGGTGTCTTGACAGTTATATCTGCTCCTGCTTGAGCTCCCCTGATTCCAGCTTGAGCTGTTTGTTTCTTGGTCAAGATGTAATGCTGCTGCCATAACTTTTGCCATGTCTTCACACAACTATGATCTAAACCTTGTCAATCAAAATCCTTCTTCCTTTAAGAATTTCTATGAGAAAAGTAACTAATACAATGAAAACTCAGGCTCTACAACTGCAACAAGAATCTTTCAAGGGAAGGGTGAAGTACTTCTCCTTTGGGATATAAGCATATGCTGAAAAGCAGCACCAGTCCAAACTGTTTTTCCACATTCTTGTTTTCTCTCTGTTTTGTTGGACTCAGATATTATGGACAAGGAGGTGATGTAATAGATTCTCATGCCCTCAGAAAATCTTTCCTGAATTGTTATTCATCTAAGATTAGAAAACAAGTCTGTTGGAAGAAAAAGTGGGGAAAATCCTTGAAATCATTGGCATGGAGATAACCTCCTTAACAGAACACCAACAGCTCAGGCTCTAAGAGCAACAATCAATAAATGGGACCTCATGAAATTGAAAAGCTTCTGTAAAGCAAAAGACACTGTCAACAAAACAAAAGGGGAAAAGATCTTCACTAACCCTTCATCTGATAGAGAGCTAACATCCAGAATACATAAAGAACTCAAGAAATTAAACATCAACAAACCAAATAATCCAATTTAAAAAAAAATAGGGTACAGAGCTAAACAGAGAATTCTCAACAGGGGAATATCAAATGGCAAAAAAACACTTAAAGAAATGCTCAACATCCTTAGTCATCAGGGAAATGCAAATCAAAACAACTCAGAAATTCCACCTCACAATCATCAGAATGGTTAAGATCAAAAACTCAAGTGACAGCCAATGCTGGAGAGGATGTGGAGAAAGGGGAACCCTCCTCCACTGCTGGTGGGAGTGCAGACTTGTACAGTCTCTTTGGAAATCAATCTAGTGCTTTCTGAGAAAACTGGGAATAGTGCTACCTCAAGATCCAGTTATACCACTCCTAGGCATATACCCAAGAAATGTTCCTCTTTTCAACAAGGATATTTGCTTAACTATGTTGATAGCAGCTTTATTTGTAATACCCAGAATCTGACAACAACCTACATGTTTCTTAACCAAAGAATGGATAGAGAAATTGTGGCATCTTTACACAATGGAACACTACTCAGCTATTAAAAACAAGGAAATCATGAAATTTGCAGGCAAATGGTTGGAATTAGTAAAGGTAACCCTGAGTGCGGTAGCCCAGAACCAGAAAGACATACATGGTATATACTCACTTATAAGAAGATATTAGCCATATAATATAGGATAACCATACTAAAAATCTTCAGATCTAAAGAAGCTAAACAACAAGGAGGATCCTAGGGAGGATGCTTAAATCTCATTCAGAATGTGAGGACAAGCAGTGGAAGAGAGGGACCAGGAAAGAATCCTACTATAGAGGCCCCTCTAAAAGGCTCCACCCAGCAGTGGATTGAAGTAGATGCTGAGACTCATAGCCAAACTTTGGGCAGGGCTCAGGGAGTCTTTTTTTATTTTATTTTTTATATATTTATCACAATTTATTCATTTTGTATCCCCACTGTAACTCCCTCCCTTGTCGCCTCTCAGGCCCACCCACTCTCCCTCTTCTTCCCCTATGCCCTTTCCCTAGTCCCCTAATAGAAGAGGTCCTCCTCCCCTTCTATCTGACCCTAGCCTAAGAGGTCTCAGCATCTTCTTCCTCTGTGGCCTGACAAGGCTACACCCCTCAGGGAGAGGTGATCAAAGAGCCTGCCACTGAATTCATGTCAGAGACAGTCCATGTTCCCCTTACTAGGACACCCACTTGGAAACTGAGCAGCCAATGGACTTCCTTTGTACAGAGGGTCTAGGTCCTCTCCATGCATGGTTTTGGGTTGAAGTATCAGTCTCCGCAGGCCCCCTGGGCCCAGGTATTTTCAGGGAGTCTTATGGAAGAAATAGAAGGTAGAAGGACACGGAGGGGACAGGAGGGCCACAAGGAGACCAACAAAGCTAAAAAAAAAAAAAAAAAAAGACAAAAAACCTCTGGGCCCCAGGGACCCTGCAGAGAAACCAAGGACCATGCATGGAGAGGACCTAGACCCCCTGCTCAGATGCAGCCCATAGGCAGCTCAGCTTCCACATAAGTCCCTAATAAGGGGAGCAGGGGTTGCCTCTGTCATAAACTAGGTTGTCTGATCTTTGATCACTTTCCCCTGATGATGTGGCCTGCAAAGAGGAAGAAGATCCAGGAAGTCCTGGTGAGACTTGATAAGCTATGAGCACATGGCAGAGGAGAACTCCCCCTTTCAGTGGACTAGGGGAAGAGGTTAGGGGTGGATGAGGAAAGGAGGGTGAGACAGGGAGGAGGTGAGGGAAGGAGCTACAATCAAGATATAAAAAGGAATACATTGTAAAAAAAAATCTTTTTTTCACCATGTGGTTGTTAAATCACAAAAGAGTTATCAAAAATAAATTTTCAGAAGGGTCACAAGTACCTTCAAAACCAAAGACTACCATTTATATCCTTGAACTAGAGAAAAGATAAACAATTCAGGTTCACATGTGCAAAGCTCTTACATAAAAGGTAGGGATCAATATTCTTCTAACTTTGTTTAGAAACTGAAGTAGGCCTAAGATAGACAAAACAGTGAAAAACATGGGTGTGGGGAAAGAGCTCCATGGTGGACGTGCTAGCTGCACAAGCAAAGATGAAGACTGGAGTTAGATCTGCCCACTGACAACCCGGGGTTCAGAAGGTGAAGATGATCCCTGGAGCAAGCTGGCTAGCCTTATCGCAGCGCTTCGCTTCAACTGAAAGTTCCTGCTTGATGAACAGGGTGGAAGGTAACGTCAGGAGATTCCAGTGTCAACCTCAAGCCTTCTCCAGCACTCACACATGCCATACACCTACTCACACACAAACACACTTACCCATATATGTGCAAACATCCACATTCTCATATGTCCATCTGTATATACAAATATACATATTTGCATTTATAGCATAAATACAAACCCAGAAAGAAAAAGGATGAAAGAAAGATAAAAATCATTTAATCTTAGGATAAATATATTTAGTGATAAAACTGCTTTTAAAATCAAGATCTACCTTACAGTTGGTGGTAAGATGTCTGCCAGGACAGACCCACCAGAAAACACATCACCTAGATGAGTGTGATCCAAGCCTAGAGCAGTCTAAGGCCATTTGAAAATGGAAGGTCACAGGAAGGTCAATGTCATGCTTTTCATGTGTGTTCTACAACCCAGCTATATATTTTGTAGATCTTTATCTCTCAATGTACTCTAAAATTTAACTGTTAAGTGCCTGTGATGGTTAGTCTTTGTCAATCTGATACAAACTAGAGGCATCTGGGGAAAAGAGACCTCAGCTGGGGAAATGCTCCATGAGATTGGCTGGTGGGCACTGTGTAGGGGCATTGTCTTGATTACTGACTTATGTAGGAGAGCTGAGCCTGCTGTGGGCAGTGCTACCCCTGGACAAGCAGGCCTATAAGAAATCAGGCTAGCAAGCCATGAGAGTAAGACAGCAACCAGCACACACCTTCATGGCCTCTGCATCAGTTCTCGCCCTCAGGTTCCTGCCTTGAGAGTTTGCATTTGCTTTCCACAGTGATAGACTGTGAGAAGAAAGTTTAAAACAAATAAACCTTTTCCTCCCCTAGTTGATTTTGGTCCTGGTGTTTACCACAGCAACAAGAAGTAAACTAGAAAGAACATTTTCCCATCATAAAATGTATTAGACATCAAAGGTTATATACTTATCAACACTAGTAATCCTATCTTTTTCTAGGCAAATAGAGGTTTCATCTAGAAATTTCTTTGAGATAACGGGCACACATACACATTCATTCTTGTTCTGAGACCATGGTCCATTTTATTTAATCTAGCAAAGCCTATATGCTAATTGCATATATTTCTTGGGTTTGTTTGTATTAGCACAAAGCCAAGTCTAAACCAGATAGGATTTTCATCACTTGACTTTACAGGGAGCTAATTATCTATATTATCTATATTTTCTTATTTCCCAATTTATCTATGTTTTCTTATTTATGGATTCCTATAAATCGCTGCACAGTGAATGAATCACTGTCCAGTACATGTGTCTGCCATGGTGGTCTTTAGTAACAAGGTGAGCTTTTCTTGTTTTGATGTGAAAGGTCAGCTTTTAGAAGTTACCCGTGATGGTTAGTTTAAATTGTCAACTTGACACAATCTATAATCACCTGTAAAAGAATTTTCAAAGGTGGACTGCATAGATTAGGTTGGCCTATAGACATGTCTGTGGAATATTATCTTGATTAAATTAATTGAGGTAAGACAATCCATCTACTAAAGGTAGCACTTTTCCTGGCCAGGGGCTCCTGGATTGAACAGGACAAGAAGAGACTGGCTGCTGAACACTACCATGCATGCAGTAATTCATCACTCTATTCTTGACTATAGAGAAAACATGACCAGTTACAAGGAAGTTCGTTTTGCCTTGGCTTCCCAACAATGACAGACAGTTACCTGGAATTCTCAGCCTAATAAATTCTTCCTCCATCAGTGGCTTTGGTCAGGGTACTTTATCACAGTAAACAAAACTAAGGGGCTGCTGGGGCTTTTGAAGGGAACCAAACCAAGATTGCCACATATATCTAAGCATGTCCTACCTTGAACAAAAGTAGGCCTCATGGTCTGATGAGACAGAGTTAGAGCCTGAAACCAACTCTGAGTCAACCCACATATTGGTCTGTGCCTCCTACAGAAAGGATGTCTTTGTCTAATTCCCAAAAAGGATGAGCAGTTCTGAAAAGGCCTGACTAAAAGTGAAAGACTCTAGCTGTTCACCCTCTAAAGGTACTTCCTGGATTTCAAGGCCAATCCTGTTCCTAAGGAACTTTTACCTATTTTCAAAATCAAAACAGAATTTTAGAAAATCTAGATTGTACTTTCCTACCTGGTATGGTGTTAACTGGCCATGAAAGCCAAATTTATATACTGATTATCGTATCATTATATAGCACATATAAATATACTAAAAGATCAGTAAATCAAATGGCTGCCACAGGAATTTTTACAATTAGGCAAACAATAAAATCATGCTTAACCAATTGTATTAAGATATTTAGTATTTATATGTGTGTGTGTGTGTGTGTGTGTGTGTGTGTGTGTGTGTACTGTACATAGGCTGTTAGGGGCAGGTGTTGACTCTTTAAATTTAAAATTGCTAAATTAGTCTTTCATCTCTTTTCTAATATTCTGTGTCACCATGATCTATGTGGAAACTCTTCTTGGAAAGTGCACTGTTCTTAGGATACAATTTGAGTGAACAATTTTATTCCTCATCTCATCTCAAACTTATAACTTATCTTTTGCTATCCCCTAGAAAGATTAAACACTGAAGTGCTCCAGACTCTGAAGCTTTCTGATCAGCAATCTCAAGCTCAAACTACTCCAGATAGTAAAGCACTTCAGAGTTTAGATTTGGAACCCAGAGCGACTCATTTCCTAATGCCAAAATCTAAGAAATAAAAAACAAAAAACTTGAAACATTGCAAGTGAGGGATATTCAACTGATAGCATTGTTGGTGTGTAAGATAAGAAACAGCTCTACCTTGTTTTATAAAAATTAGAAATTACAGTTTTCTTAGTTCTTTCTTTCTTACAGGGTGGTGTTGAACCAGCACTCTGTCAGGCCTCCTGCTCAGAAAAGTACACACTGTAACCTGCACACATCAAGAGAAACACACACCCGTGTTTCCTCTTCATCCTGTTTCATTTTCAGAAAAAAAAAAAAAAGAAAAAGCCAACAAAAAAAGCAAAAAGCACTAGAAAGGTACATGAGCAGAAGTCACAACTGCCTACCCGTGTATGCGGCAGCTGTGCTCCAGGAAGCCACACTTCCCGCCACCTTATTGCAGACAGCTCAGATGAAGGCTTTTGAAGGATCTATGAAGTCCCAGCCAGCCCTGGGTCTCCCTGGTTACTCCAGGAACATGATGAATGGAAAACTCCCCATGGAGAGCCTACAAACAACTCTGTGCTATAAATACCCACACATCACCACAGGTCGAGGGCTATGCCATCTATCTTCCCTGCCCTTCTCTCTCCTCCAAGCCCTCACTACACAAGTAACGCCATCATTTGTTCAGTGAGCTTTCAAAACTTAACTAGAACCATAAGGCCTGTTGAAATGTATTATAAAATTAGTGTATAATATTTATTTTTCAAATGACTGCAATCAAGTCAGTTTTCCCACTTTTAATTTTTACAAGCTTCTCTAATATAATTCTGTTTACAAAAATAACGTAGTTAGCATAGCTTTTACTCAAGACATTAGGTACTGTAGCTCTCTGAAGCTGCAGCTCTTGAGACAATCTGCGGATGCTAAATAATTAACAATACACATCTCTGAGTTGAGAAAAATGTATTCATTTGATACTTTTTCAAGTTAAAACACAGTAACAGAAAAGGTGACTACCATATGATTTTATTCTTAACTATTCGTGCATAAAACATGAAATATAGTAACACAACCAATATCCAGATACCTAACATGATGAATTAATAGTATTCAGACCTCTACATTTGTTTCTAACTTGATAATGTTACAGACCTAGCTAGCATACTTTCATCAACTCTAGTTGTACTCTCCTTCCTCAGAAGGTACATAGATGCTTTAGAAACGCACATGGAGTAGGCATGCATCCAACTCCCCATTGTTCTTATATTTGCATCATACTTAAATCTAAATAGCACTTAGAACTGCATTATGTATTACATAAATTTACATAAATTATATCCACTGATTCCACTGTCAGCAGAATGAATTATTTTTTTAATTTTAAATTGATTCATTTTATGTGTGAGTATTTGGCTTGCATGTATATACCCAAGCAGTTCGGAAGAGGACATCAGATGCCCTGGAACTGGAGTTATGAATGGCTGGTTGTGAATCACCATGTGGGTTGTGTGAATTGAAACTGAGTCCTCTGTAAGAAAAACAAGTGCTCCTAACCACTGAGCCACTCTCCTTGGCATGAAATCTTATTGGTAACTGTGTACTGAACTGTTCTATTTTAACCTCTTAGTTGTAGATCTATTCCACAGTTTGCCCAGTATTTTCTAGATAGATCCATCCATTTATCCTTCCTTCCTCCTGCTATTCTTCTCTGCCCTAGTTAGCTTTAACTGTCAAGCTGACTCGGCCTAAAGTCAGCTGTGAAGGGAGTCTCAGTTGAGAGACTGCCTAGATCACATGGGCCTGCAACATGTCTTTTGGAGATTGCCTAGACTATTAATTAATGCAGAGGGAACCAGGCCGCTGTGTGCACCTCCATTCCCTGGGATTGCTGTCCTGGGCTGTATAAGAAAGCTAGCTAAGCTGAGCTAGGGGGCAGGTAAAAAAAAAAACAGCATTTTGGTCATGCTATTTTTTATTTAATTATTTTTTTATTAATTACAGTTTATTCACTTTGTATCCCCCCGTGCCTCCCTCCGTTCCTCCTCCCCTCCCAATCCCACCCTCTCTCTTCCCCACCTGTGTCCTTTCCCAGTCCACTGAAAAAGGAGGTCCTGCCTTCTGACCATAGTCTATCAGGTCTCATCAGGAGTGGCTTGCATTGTCTTCTTCTGTGGCCTGGTAAGGCTGCTCCTCCAACAGGGGGCCTCAAGATTCAGCTATACCACTGCTAGGCATATATCCAAAAGACACTCAAGTATACAACAAGGACATCTACTCAACCATGTTTGTAGCAGCTTTATTTGTAATACCCAGAAGGTGGAAACAGCCCAGATGCCCCTCAGTTGAGGAATGGAAACAAAAATTGTGGTGCATCTACACAATAGAATATTACTCAGGAATAAAAAATAAGGAAATCATGAAATTGGCCATGCTATTTGCTTCAAGTTCCTGCTTGAGTCTTGAGTTCCATCCTGGCTTCTCTTCATGCTGGACTATAACCTGGAAGCTGAAATAAACCCTTTATTCCCCTAAACTGCTTTTTGTAGTGGGTTTTATTTCAATAACAGAATAAAACTAGAACATAAACAAGGAAGCAGGGTTCAGATACAGAAGAATTTCTTGACTTTGTGACAAACTTGTAGTATTTAAACCATTGTACTTTATTAGCTGAGAATTTAGTTACTCTAACTTTTCTCAAATAGTTAATGATACTAGTGTTCTCTTAGACTGATTAAATAACTTATGACTACACCTCAAAGTTAGTAGCTACTAAGCATGCTGTCAGCAGCAATAATATCAAATCAAAGCTCTTCTTGACATGATCAAGAGTCAGCAGCACTGGACAGAGACACAGCCATTGAGAGAGCAGGTCAGTTTATGGAAGAAAAAGGAATATAGAAGGCATTGACGCAAAGATAAGAAACAAATTGAACTTTAAATCAAAACATCAGAAAATAGCCAGATTCTATAGACAAAGATTCTATAGATTCAAAGAAGCTACTTAGGCTGAACCATGCAAAACTACTATTTCTGTAGAACAAATATCAGCAATACATCAAAATAAGATGGCCCTCATGCATTCTGGATTTCAAAACAACAGGATGGGATTGTAGTGAAGAAGTATTTTGAACCTAGAGATACAAAAACAGATGCGGCACAAGGCAGGCCATTCATCTGTGCATCTCGCAAAAGTACTGGCAAAACAGAAGATAAAGGAAGATGTCTAACCTTACAAAGATAAATGCTTTTCTTATTGATCCACCAAACCTGTTTCTAAACTTCACAATCATACTCTTTAAGCCAAAAGACTTTCCTAAATTCTGTATGGGCCTGAGCAATTGAAGCCCACGCTCAAGTGGGTAGGGAAATTGTAGTCCATGCCTCTGTGATGCACGTGAATGGAAACTATCCTGGCACATTGGTTTTTCTGTAACTCAAATCCTTTTACATTGTCCATCTCTCTGAGGCAGCTATTGAAATACTGTCAGCTACAGATTCTAAATGGAGGATATGGCTGGGAGAAAATAAAACTGCGAGTCAGATTATCTTCTCGGCAACCAACTTAGCAACCAACTGGCATTAAAGCATTTTCAAACTATTGATTGATGTAAATAAACATGAAAGGTGTGTTTTGTTTGCTGATCACTCAGGTATCATGCTATGAACAATGTATTATTCTTTTTTCAAAAAGAAGAAAAAAAAATTTCCACTGATCCTTTACAAGTATTTTCTTGCTAAAAAATTAAGTAATTGCACTAGACCAGCACATGTCTCAAAGGTACCGTTCAAAGAGTTTCAGAAGCCACCTCTGTCTGGAGTTAGTTGGTACAGATCATTCATGGAATCAGGTCTGGACTCCTTGTAATTCATTTGATGTATTAATTTAATATTTCAGAAAAAATATATTTACCTAGCAAGAGCACTATGGGAAGTAGGAAAAAGAGGATTTGCAAAAGGAGATCTTTTGATAGAAAGAAAGCCCAGAGAATGGGTCTTTGCATAATCAGTTCCTAAACACAAATAACTTCAAGGGTAAGTTTCCAAAATTAGAACTAGTAATGACTCTGCAAGTCACTGTTAAGTACTGTCAATCTGCAAAATATCTTGGGAGAAAAGGAAAGACAAGCCACAGGTCTACACCGGTACCCTGGCCCAGTAAGAGAAGGGTATTTTAATTTTTTTATTTTTTTAATATTAGTTACAATTTATTAACTTTGTATCCCCCTCCCTGATTTCCTCCCAGTCCTACCCTCTCTTCCTCAACTCCTCCTTGCCCCTTTCCAAGTCCACTGATAGGGCAGGACCTCCTCCCCTTTCATCTGACCCTCGTTTATCAGGTATCTCCAGGACTGGCTGCCATGTCCTCTTCTGTGGCCTAGTAGGACTGCTCCTCCCTCAGGGGAGGGGAGGAGGTCAAAGAGCCAGCCATTGAGTTCATGTCAGAAATAGTCCCTGTTCTCTTTACTAGGGTTCCCACTTAGATATTGAGCTACCATGGGCTACATCTGAGCAGAGGTTCTAGGTTATATCCATACATGGTCCTTGGTTGGAGAAACAGTCTCATAAAAGACCCCTGTGAAAGGGTATTTAAATAAAAGCCAAATCACAAAGAACTATTTCATGGCTCCAAGTAAGCAGCCACCATCTCACCATCTTTCCAGTAGCTAAATTTACTGTTAGTTTAAAACATTCTTATTCTTAACATACAAGGAAAATAAGTACTAAATAAAGTGGAACATGAAAAATAGTTGTTCAATATTAAATATGAGAAAACCAGATTATTTTATTCCATCTTTCTTACTTTATAAGAGAAGTTGCAGATTACCGATACATTCGTAATAAAAGGAATTCTCAGATGATCAAAGTATGGTCTTTACCTTGAAATCTGCATGGCAAGGATAGGGAAGAAGTCAGCATAAGAATAAAGAAAAATCCAATGATGGTGAAACATGAATACTTTTGACATTTTTTTAAAATTAGAATTTCTCACTTTGATTTAATATACATTTCCTCTGTGACCAGGTCTTCATTTTTCAAACCATGTTACTGAACGCAAAACAGCTCACACTTTGGAAAGCCGAGACTTTGATAACTTTTATCCTTGTTTGTTCAGGTTATTTACTTAAAATATTTTCATTCTTATACTTGTAATGAACAACATCATTCATGTTTTTATTAAAGCAAGTTCCTACATGCTGGAGCTTTGGTTCAGAGAATAAGAACATCCCTGAAGCTCTTTTTTTTTTTTTTATTTTTTATGGGGATCTCCAGCCCAGCCCAGCTGAAAGAGGGATAGACAGAGATGGGTGGTTGGACTACAGATAGATGAGGGAGGCAGCCGTTTACGTCCTCTGGGCAGAGGGATCCTCGGGTCCGCCTGAAGACCGGGCTTCTGTGCACAGCAGAGCGAGTGGCCTGAAGGGCCCCATCCACGTGGCTCACAAGGAACTTCCTAACTTCTAAAGTCCTCTTGACCTCTGGCCAGCTGTAATCTACTCCCTAGATCCCTGAGTTTGTTCTGAGCTCCCTTAGAATATGCCCCCCATCAGCTCTCCAAATGTTTGAAATGAAGAGTGAAGTAAGCTGATATCCGTTATAGTTCAGGTCCCAGTCAAGTTTAGCAGCCAACCCTAATTACACAGGCTGGGGGCTCCGTGCACTTCCATGTGACCACTGCCGAGCTGACCCACAATGGGACCAGGGCTGCTGGGATTTCCTGGAGGGGAGAGCTCAGGTCCAGGGCATGGAATCTGACAGATGATTGTTATTGCAAAGTGTGTGTAATTGAATGACATCATCTTATTGAGAGTAGGAATTTTTTTGTCAGTCTTTTAACACAGTTTATGTTTTTCAGACCTTAAAACTGCAGGTCATTTTTTATATTTGCTATTGAGAGCAGATGTGACTGATCCCTATCGGGTTCTACTGAAAAATGACGGGGTTTCATAGGGTCAAATATAGCATGCCTTTCAATCTCCATTATTATTTCCTCCACTCAGTGGCCTCAGCAGGAAGCTTATGCTTGGTAATGGTGGCCTTCATTCTAAAGCCTGCTAGTTCCAGACCATGGTCATTGATGATTTTCACACTAGAAACTACTTGTAGGCTCAGCAGCCTGACAGGATAAGGAAGCCCTGGCTGAGAAGCAGGAGACTTAACAGTTTCCAAGCCTCGGCTTCCTGACTTCTGTGATGACAGTGAGGGTGAAATGATCTGTACTCTTGGAAGGGCCTGGATGGGGAACTGTCTGTGTATGCTCCTCTAGTGACTTGAGGGAAAGTCAGAGAGATGCCACCATTGGTTAGCATGCTTTGGCACCTGGTAGGTTGAATTGATAGGAGGGATGGGTTTGGGGCCTTCCATCGGAGAACTGTGAAGGGTTTTCTCTCTTCAAATCCATCACTGGGCTCACCTGATCACTCTCAAGGACATTCTATATTCACCTGCCACTTGTGTAGGAACACTTCTAGCCAAGTCTAAGCTGGAAGTGTTCTGAAGCTCTTGATATGTGGCAAAATACATGATCCTTGGGAGCTGGGTCATCTACAAAACAGACAGAACACATAACACAGAAAGAAGTCTTCACACCATCCTTGACTTCTTCAAATTCTGGCATTTTTCTAAGTACATATACTCTCTTTATACTGGGGAAAAATAATACACATTTAAGTTACACATGTAGAGATAATTGTTTTTCTAATTGAAAATAAAAAAGGTACTGGTCAGGGTTCCAAGGAGACTGAGTGTCAATGCTAAATGGGAAATTTTATTAATCTCCTTCCCATCCCTACCAAGACTCAGAGAACATCATGGAAGAGGAGGGAGAGAAAATATGAGAACTGGAGGATGCAGAGAAGAGCTGTGAAGTGCTGTCTTCTCGACTTGACATGATAGTGTACTTATTAGCTCACAGCAACAGTGGTTTACCTGCACAATACTGACAGAAGATCAAGACAGTCAAAATTCTGACATAGTTGGGGGAGGAGATCCCAAGGCTCCACCCTTGACTGAACAGCCATCACTGGTAGGGTGTGGCCACTGGTAGGTCTTCCGTGATGTGGTAGATGGTCTTATCCCATGCGCATACTGATAACACTATTTGGACTTACTAGATTATCAACAGTAAAAATAATAACAAAGATACAAAGTTTGGAGGGAGAAAGTGTTGAATGGCTGTGTGTTGGGAAGGAATGAGAAGTGGTTGAGATCTTATTTTATTGTATAAGTGTATTGGTAGGTATTTTCTACCAACAAAATGAGTCAATTCAAGACAAATTAAAAGTACATAAAGGCAGCTTTATGGGGGCAGCACTAGGGTGTGTTCACTGATCTCAGGGAAGTCCCCATGCAGACAAAGAGACAGAAAAACAGGAGAGAGACAGAGAGACACACAAAGAGAAAGAGCACGAGCATTCAGAAAGAGTGAGGAGAAATGCAAAGGGCAGGGCAGCCCAAATATCTGAATTATATGGTGAAGAGCCTGTGGAGGAGAAGAAGTCCAGCATCTGTGCTGGAAACTGAAGTGTAGAGGGTGGGATGTGCCAGCCACACCTTCTAACAGGTAGAGACTGAGGGACACTGGAGAACCTGGAGGCCAAGTCTGCTTTGATATGTTAACTAAGCAACTCAGGTGCTTGTCTGAAATCCAACACGTATGAAATTCTCAGGAATAAGAAACAATTAAAAAAATTAAACTCAGATTAATAACTTAAGCAAAAGAAGGCCATTTTTGGAATCATGTAGCTAATGATATAACTTGTGTTTTCCTCGTCACCTTTTATTACAGCTGGTGAAGAGATGATGCTTAGGAGGGCACCATGACACGCCTCTGCTCCCTCTCCTCATAAAGGGAGGTTCTCAGTAACTTAAAATGGCCCACTGGTTATTTAAACATCATTAAGCATCTACGTTAACACTTGTAAGTGTAAAATTAAGGCAACTACTAAATAAAATAAAAATTAGGCACACAATCAGAAATTGTGAAAGTCACCACTCCAGGTTTACAAAACCTGGTCAACATGTTCAAATATTGGTATCTGCTTTCTCAACTACTTTCCCACTGCATAACTGCCTTGCAAAGGGCTGTGACCAAAAAACAGGTAGAAACAATCAGGAAGGATTTGTTTTTGGCTCAGGACTTCAGGGGCATCCAGTGTTTCGACGGAAGTTTTGATTATAGAAGTGTGTATCATCAGAAGACAGCTCACAGTAGGCTGCATGGGTTACATAGAAAAACGTAGCAGGGGAAGGAGCCTGGGCAAGAACAGATCCCAAGCAATCTACTTTCTCTGACTCAACCTCCCCTCGCCTTCATTGGTAAGCCACTCTTTAGGCCAGAGCCCCTCTACTCGGGCCACTCCTAGAAATGCCTTCCCAGACACCCCGAAGTGAGCCTCTCTAATCTAGGTAATTTTTAATCCACTGATGTTAACAGTCAACATAGCATGTATATATGTGAAAACTAAGGAATGATGGACAGAAGATTTAAAGCCAATTAATGAACATTTTTTTTAATTCCATTGTCCAGCTCATGAGTAGTCTTAAGTTAGTTTACAAAAGCCTTTAAAAATCGTGCTCACTTTAAAGATCCAAACGTGGTGGCGCTTGTCTTACTTGTAATCCTTGTTTGAGTCAAAGCTACTGTTTTTAATATGACACCAAGTAAGTGTGTCATATGATCTTGTTCATACTGGAGCTCTTCCAGCTGCTCTCAAATACATTTCTCACCGAACCAGTAGCCATCTAATTGATAACTTCCCAATAAGCACTCTAGCTTTTATCTATTTTGGAAAATAACCTAATGAATACAAATAAGTATAAATGAACCAACTGTATTACTGATAAAACTCATGAATAAACTTCCATTTTATTTTTCAACAGGAATACTTCCTATTCTAATGAGATACTGAGCTAGCAAGTATATGAGCAAACCAACAATTGTGTCTTCCCAAAATGCCCCATTACTTCAGTTCATGGTTTGTTAATTTACTCCTTAAATTTCACATGTGAGTTACTGTCATACAAAGAGCTCTGTATGTTTGTGTATTAATTTTAGAACTTTCACGTCATGTAAACTATCCTGAAAACTTTAAGAGTATTTTATATAGAGACAGCTGATATTGATAAGTCGGTAACTCAAATACAGTGTTAAGATTCAGAATGAGCTTTGGTCAGAGTGCAAGAAATCTTACAAAAGTAGGAGGAGATAGAAAGACCTGTAGGGGACAGGAGCTCCACTAGGAGAGCAACAGAACCAAAAAATCTGGTTACAGGGGTCTTTTCTGAGAATGATACTCCAACCAAGGCCCATGCAGGGACATAACCTAGAAGCCCTGCACAGTTGTAGCCCATGGAAGCTCAGTACCCAAGTGGATTTCCTAGTAAGGGGAACAGGGACTGTCTCTGACATGAACTCAGTGGCTGGCTCTTTGATCACCTACCCCTGAGTGAGGAGCAGCGTTACCAGGCCACAGAGGAAAACAATGCAGCCAGTTCTGATGAGACCTGATAAGCTAGGGTCAAAGGGAAGGGGAGGAGGATCTCTCCAATCAGTGGACTTGGGGAGGAGAAGAAGAAGGGAGGGTAGAATTGGGAGGGGATGAGGGTGGGGGCTACAGCTGGGATACAAAGTGAATAAGCTGTAATTAATAAAACATAAATTAATTTTAAAAAGATTCAGGGGTCTACAAAGTCTTCTCTAGAAGAGCAGGGATTGATTTTATTCATTTGTTTTGTTTGTTTGTTTATTCATTTATTGGGATAATGGTCTTTATTTTCCTCCAGGGATTAACAGTTTGTTCATTTTTGCATTTTTCTATTTATTTATGGTTGCTGTTATTTACTGGTTTTTTTTTTAGCTTATTGATTTTTTATGAGCTTTACACCATGTACCCCAGTCCTGCTCATTTCTCCAGTCCCTCATATCCACCCTTTGCTTTTACAGCCTACCCCCAAAGCTAACACACACACATACACACACACACACACACACACACACACACACACACACCAAAGCATAGTAAAACATCTCATTGTGGAATCTATAGTAAATCACAGTGTGTCCTATAATATATCCTTCTGTCCACACATCTTCACTTGCAAATGTTCACTGCACTGAGTCATTGGTCTGGCTTGAGATTTCTGGCTTCTGTGACACCATCAGTATTGGATCCTCACCGGGACTCCTCCCTGTTTGCACCTCTGTTGCTCTCCCATCTGTCCACCACATACTTGCACACTGTGGGGGCTCCAGCTGCAAAATGGCCACCTTGCTTGGAGGCCCCTGGGTGGTATGCTCTATCTGCTCTGCGTGGCTCAGCGTCAAGTGAGTGCCTGTGGCGCATCTGTGCCTTGTGCTGGAGGGCAGGTCTGTGGGTGCCATGGTGGTGCCTAGGTCTCTGCCTGTGTGGTGGTATGTAGGGCTCCGTGTGTCCAGGGCCTACCTGTGTTGTGAGGTGAAGGCCATGTCTGTGGGCATCTTCCCCTGACTTCACTGCATGGCACGGAGAAACACCAGTCTCTGCCTGTCTTTCTCCTCCTGCTCCGCACTGCCTGGATTTGATTTGATTTGATATGTCCTTGGCCACCAAGCCAGTCATCAAGGTAGAAAGAGCAAAGGACTGGACTGCCATCTGTTCTACCCCTGACTGATATAAGAACATTACTACTGATAGGGTGTCCCTTGCCAGGGGTCAGGGGTTAGGCAGCTGGAGGGTGTTTATTTGTCTATCTGATTGTTTCAGATGAGGCCTTACTATGTTGACCCAGCTGGTCTTGAACCACTGTACCAGTCTTCTGTATCAGTTTCCTGAGTAGCCTGGACTCTAGGTGTACACTACCATATCTGGCTAAAAACGTTAAAGAGTTTAAGTGTCGAAGATCATAGAATTTTTTTATTAATGTTCAACTCTTGTTATAATATGATATAAGCCAAAGAAAATAAGCAAATATAAAATGTTAATATATATATAAATAAGTGTCCATTGTCTTTCTTTCCTTTTTTAACTACTAATGTATTTAGCTTATATGTTCACATGAAGGAGATGAATTGGGTGGTGCTTGTGGGATCATGTGTTGTTATTCTAGGTTACTCTGGCTTACCTTGATCCTGAACAAATGAATCTCCTCTCTGCTCAGAGATCCACACAGGAAAAAAAGTGTCCATGACACTCCTGATTAACGTGCAATCCCAACAAGGAATCCTGAAAGTTCACAGTGTTGTACATGGAAAATATAATGCACTTATTTCACACCTAAATGTCTTTAATTCTATAACCATCAATATTGCTTTACTTTAATTTTTAAAAGTGTGTGTGTGTGTATGTGTGTACGTGTGTGAAGGTCAGAGGACAACCTGCATAAATCAATTCTTTCCTTCCACCATGTAGTTCCAAGGCTTGACCTCAGATAAGTCAGGCAACAAGCACCTTTGTCCACTAAGCCAACTTATTATTAGCATTCTTGAAATCAACACAAGCTTCGACTGAGATCACAGGCACTCATTTTGGGCCTCGATACAGCTTACTGAGCTGCAGCGCAGGGCATGGATGAGACTTGCTTCTGAGGTGGAGAACTTCCCTGCATTGGAGGTATCAACTACATATTTCAGGTTTTCTGAGTGCTGCTTCATTTTTGCATTTTTCCTCATCCTTCCAAAGCATCGCTACTGCTGAGGCTACAGCATGTGGGATTCGTGTGTACCACAGTGTATTTCTTTTGAATAATGCTGTGGAAAATGGAACTGAGTTGGAAGAAATGAGAACAATGACAAATTGATAACAAAGGGAGCTTTAAAAAAATCAGATTTCTTTTTTCAACAATACAGGAGAAACCAGACTGAGTAGTCCAAGGATGATAGGAGCTCGGCAGAAAAATGAAGAAACTGCCAATTTTATGCTTACATGTCAACTACAAAGTCCAACAGATCGAAAGGAGTAGCTCTACCAGCTCAAGGAAAATGACTCTCTTCAGAATCTAGGGGAGTCACAAAAATACAACTCATTTGTAGGTGCATAGTACTACCTCACACACAAGAAAGAATGCCTGTGGGACAAGAACATTTATATGCACTTTGGGTATTTATGAATATACATGTCATTATGCGTTTTGTACTAATTTTAGATCTATATCATGGCAGATAAATTGTCTAAATCAACCATATGAACATGGGAGCCCAAGAAACAAAACTTATTTCCCAAACATGTGAAAAATTCTACTGTAATGTCTAAAAGTGATAAGGAATCATAAAAGCCACATCAATCAAACACAGTGTCAACAAGACACAATTTCGTGAGACGAGGATTTATAAGAGCCTTTCAGGTTTAAGGAAGGTTTCTTATCACTTAGGAATCAGAGAAAAACATCCAGCAAGCCCTTAGAAGAAAAACATATTCAAAACCATTCACAACTAGGCCAGTCACTACATCCCAAGTGGCCATGGTGGACACACCCATTTGCATTTTCAGCCTCACTGAGCAACTGATGCTCTAGGGGAACTTGGCCAGGTCAAGGAAACTACTCAACTTCAGTTTCCTAGCCTGTAAACTGAGTTGTATTTATATGGACGTTTCCACACTTAATATCCTATAAATCTACAATGCCTGGACAAAATTTCCTCCATAATGATATCTGTCTAACTTTCTCAGAAGAACAATCAACAGTCTTCCAAGTTCATACTCTGGCCTTGGCTTCCATTTTTTATCTATTTTGGAAACAACATCAATCTCATTAAGAAACACTTTCTCTTATTCTTCATCATGATCACTTTGGGATTATTTTTTCTTTCTTCCTTCCTTCCTTTCTTTCCTTCTTTCTTTCTTTCTTTCTTTCTTTCTTTCTTTCTTTCTTTCTTTCTTTCTTTCCTTCTTTTTTCTCCAATTACACTGTCTTCTAGTATTGCTTAAAGCCATGTTATGTTAGACTTCTTTATAAGCATTGTCACCTCATAAACTGTATGTTCTTGAATATCAGAGGCCCACCTTGTGTTAGGTGACACCCATTTGTTTAGTGCCCCACAATGCCCAAAATATTTCCTTTTGGTTGATTGGTGCTTCCTACTTTGGTGGAAGAAAACAACAAAAAGTTTGTTTTACTAAGTCAAAGTGAGTCTTCTTCATAAAAATTTTGTGGAAATGGATGTTTTCAGAAGAAGAAATGATTGTATTTAAAATCATTATGAATGTTTTATTTAAACACAGGATAGCAAGGATGCATACTTCTCAAACAACATGGTTCAGCTTTGCAAAATCACCTTCACTAAAAGGGCATCTCAGCAATATCCAGTGAACTGTTGTCAAGTGTCACAAAAAAACTAACAGCTGGAATAAGGTTACATAAATTATAAATGGGAATATATCATTCACTGACCATTGGATATATCAGAATTTGTCTATATAATATTCATGAAAACTTGGTCTCCAGCTGGAATTAGATCACTCTTTTTTCCATGAGAGGGAAAACATAATATTTTTTAAACCACTGAAAGTAAAAACAATCCAATTAATTTTAATCATTAGTATAAATTCTATTTTTAATTTATTTTTATTTATTATAGTGTATTCACTTTGTATCCCATCTATAGCCCCCTCCCTCATGCCCATCCAATCCCGTCCTCCCTCCCTCTTCTCTCTCCATGACCCATCCCTAGTCCACTGATAAGAGAGGTTCTCCTCCCCTTTCATCTGTCCCTAGCCTATCAGGTCTCGTCAGGACTATCTGAACTGTCTTCCTCTGTAGCCCACAAGTAGATGACCTTACAGTAAATTCTATTTTTAAGGCACCCATATATTCTCCAAGAGGGAAGTAAAAATCAGTACATTTTAAGTAACTCATACATCTTAATCTGCTTTTTTTTACCCTTCTGTACCAAATGTAGTTTTAAATATACCCTTTTAAATCTTTCCCATGTCTGGCTCTGCAAGACTCTATGTTAGGAAAGATAACAAACATTAAAATATTTAAGATGAAATTATAAAGTGGAATATTAGTGCAACCTTTAAAAAGGCAGAAATTGGTTTATAGAACTTCCCAAATAAACTAAAGAAAGTAATCAGTGATGATAAGCAGTAAACCACTGAAGAAATAAGCCATGAGGGAACTTGGGTTCAATGTTACACTTCCAACTTGGTAAAGTGAGAAAGAGAGGCAAAGATGATGGATCATAAAAGTGACTCACTCAGCAGTGCAATTTAAAAGTGAATGGCAGAGACAAACCTTTGCTGTCAGCAGAAACTCTGAGACTATATAAAAATTAGTACAGAAGAATACAGGTCAAAACAAACAGCTCTAATCAATAAACTCAATAAAAAAACACATATGCAAAGACTTTGAGAGAAAATTTATAAACACCTTAACCATTCTGCTGGATTGGTTTGAAGTCTTAGCTTTGAGAATTACACCCTTTGTATCTATAAGTTTAGTTATAGCCAGGCTCCAAGCTCTCTTTTTAGCACTTCTATTTGTTAGATGTATGTATATGTGTGTAGATATATATGACCCCCAATATATGAGGACTGTTATGGGGTTAATCTGCAATGTCTCCCTTAGCCCATGGTTTGAAGATTTGACCCAAGTTTGTGGGGCTTTTGTGAAGGCTGTGTAGCCCTTAGGAGATTGGATCCAAGCAGACATAGGGACTTCTGTGTAGGCTAACACTCTATCCTTGTCCACTCCCATGGGAGATATTTCTACTAATGTCTCCAGTCTTCCATTGACATGAACTCTGTTGTGCCTTTCTTGTCATGATTAACTAAAATACCTCTTAAATCAGAATAACCCCTTTCTCCCTTAAGTTGTTTCTGTCAAGTTTGAGCTTGTATCGTAGCCATGCAAAAACAACTAATAAAGAAAATTGGTACCAGAGAAGTAGGGTTTCGGCTGTGATGAAACTGACTCATGTCTCTCAGACTTTTAGAACTAGTTTTATAGACTAATGTTGTTAAGTTCGCCTTTAAAGCTAGAGTGGCCCTAGATGCACAAGTGGAACTCAACTCCAGTTTCTCTGGAGCTAAGCCAGAAAGCTGATAGAAGCTGATAGTAGGGAAGGCTTTGTTCCTGAAGTTTCTGGATGAAACAAGGTCCCTATCAAAAATTAGAATGTGAGCCATCTCTGTTGAACTTCTAATAAACAGCCTGGTTATATTTTGCCAGTGTTTTGAAAATTAGAGTGAAGTTAGAGCCAGAAGTAATAGACTAATTAGTTTGGGGGAAGAAATTCCAAGAGAACACAAAATTCATGTTGTAATATGGCTAATGACTGTTTCTTTTAGCCAGGTTTACAATGAGTACTAGGAGAGTGGGGGTAAAAACTACAGAATGATATAAAAACAATGCAGTTTGGTCTGAAAAATGAGTGTGAGCACACTTAAAGTTGAAGACAAGGTGGACAACGCAGCTATCTCTAATGCCTGGCACTATTAATAGAAGCCACTCACTTTGAGCTGGAACATCAGTATAGGTGTTCCAGTAGCAAAGTCACTGGAATGACTTTTCTTAAAGAAAAGAGTGCCTTAAATGAGAGACTGCACAGCAGCCCACTGAAGAGAGGTCATGTAGGGTTATGATTTTCTGGCTTTACTGAGACTACAGCAGCAGTCCAAAGAGGCCTGGCTGTTTTTATAGTAGTCAGCAAACTTAAGAACACCCACATGGGATGTTTTCCAGGCACATAAAAGGCAAGAGCTATGGTATCATCAGTCTTGAATTGGCACCATAGGACCAGAGACAAGCCTGTGAAGTGAGACTGTAGGTTTAGATTTTTCATCAAACTTACTTCATTTAGGGTTCTTAAATACTTTTACCTCCCTTCCAACCCCCGACTTTAGGTAGGAGATTCAATGGAAAAAGGGCTGTAGACCTCTCTTATCTACCTCCTGCTGATTAGGGTCGATGGGTGTTTATGGGATTATGAAACTCAGGTGTCTGGATACCAGCAGTCCAGTCCAAAGGCCAACACCAAGCAGCAACATGAAGTCACCAAAAGCCACAAGACTCAGTTGGATTGCCCTGAGAAGTTCTCTGGAACATTTCTTTCTTTGAAGTCAAGTGTGGAAGCATGATGATCAGCACAGCGATCATCCGAAAAGTGATGTCTCTCCTGTGCATTGGCCTCTGTGTATCTCCTCTCCTCAGAGTCCACCCATGAATGTTCTCAGCTGGCCAAAGCCACATCCCTTGCACGAGAGAGAATCAGAAACATCAAGTGCCCTCTCGTAAGCCAACCTCCAGCAAAACATCATGTGCCCAGCTTGCAGCAAAACATCACAAGACAAAACTGAGTTTTCAAGGAAAGCAGAAACTTTCAGTTCATGGGACAATATGAATCAGCATTAGATTCCACACAGAGAGCCCATAACTGGCTGTTGTGATGCATAAGGTTTTCAGTAAAACTTAAGTTGTAATGTTGACTCCAATATGTTGGAGACCCAAGGACAGGGAATGTCTGGTGGGGAAAGCTGCAGACACTGAGTGGTGTCATCCCAACAGACAGGCGATATGTGCTAAAAGTTGAAGGCCACAGGGAAGGGCTTTGCAAATACTTTTGAGCTCATACCATCCTAATGCATGCTTACACATCAAATTGGAGCAGTAAAGGTTAATGTGTCCACGCTAGACTTCACTTTTTCTTTGCTCCGACCTTTACTTTGCTCCTAGTTTCTTCTTTGAGAACAGAACTATGGGGAATGCCTGTGCTGTGCAATTGTATATTATAGCCATTTGAGTTACTTTGCTTTGGTTTGATTTTGCTGCTTGGGTTTGTTTGGCTTTTTATTTTACTTTTTTATAGTATTATAAAAGATTGCTCTGAGTCCCAGTAGATACTCTGGACTTTTGAACAGCATTGAAAATATTAAAACAATCAGTGCTTTTAAAGTTGGACTAAGTGTACTTTTCTTTATTCAGCGGCCTTTGACGATAAGGATTAGAATGTTATGTCCAGTCCCAGCTTGTGCCATGTGTGATACTGTAGCAACACTGGAGGTAGAACCAGCTGGAAGTAGATCACTGAAAGGGCACTGAAGGTGACACCAGTCCCTGGTTCTAATCCAGGGCTCCCTGCTTCCTGTTCTGCTTCCATGTGAAATTCTTCAGCCACATGTCTCTGCTGCCCACAAACTCTCCCACACTTTCTTCACCATAAAAAAAAACACATACACACAAATCTTCTCTGAAACCATGAGTCAAATAAAACCTCATTACTTGGCAATCACAGTGCTGAGGATGTAAGCAATACTACAGCTGTTTTATAAAAATAGAGGTTTCAGGAGATGGCTTTCCACTGAGGGACAGCTCACTGTGTTGCTATAAGACACTTAATATACCTGTAGTAGATCATACAGGGAAGTGGTAGAAAATTTTGACATGAAATTTAATTTAATGTAAAGACAGAACAACCGAATTGCTGGGTAATGTGGGCCTCTAGTCAAATAACCTGCATTTGGACTTGTTAATTTCAAATCTGAATTACCCTTCCTGGAACCTGCTTATGACTCAAATGTTTGAGTCAACATAAAGAGGCTACCTGCTACTAAGCATTTTAGGAAACACATAAATAAGATGAGCGGTACGAGCAGTGTGTGGTCACTTGATTTTCTAGGGATTGAAAATGTATTTCTTTCTTACTCAGAAAACCCAAATGCAGAAACTGTCTTGTAATGTCCTCTACAGGCATTATCTTCATCTTCAACACCCTGTACAGAAATTTGGAAACTTGATTTTGGTATGGATTTATCTCTTCTCAAACTATATAAGTATAGGCAGTTCAAGTTAAACTAAATATGTATATTCTCAATGTAAGCTGCCATAGATGCACCCCCAAATTTCCTCCACATACAAACAAGAAAGTATGGCAGAATGGAAGGTAACATCAAACGAACCCATTATGTGTGTAAATATATGAGGATGGACATAAATATATATATATATACATATATATACACATACATATACATATAGGTGTGTGTATACATATATATATATATATATATATATATATATATATATATATATATATGCATAGGTGTGAAATCTAGAGATTAAAGCTAGCTGGTCATAAATGCCAGCCAAGCATTCCACCGCTGAGCTATAACTCTATATCTACAGCTTTTGAAAGTTTAATGAGATGAGTCTTTGCTACTTTCTTCAGACAGAAGCTTGAACTTGAGAATGCCTGTCTGAGCCTCCTGGGAACCTACAATTCCAGGCTTGCAGCATGGACCTTTTTGAAAATCTTACAAACGTATGATTGCAGGCAATGTAACAGCAATGAAGCTTGGGCTTCCTGAAGTCTCTGACAAGTTTCCACTGATGAGGAAGAAAACATTCTAATCAAAATACAAAACAACCAGCACTTTTTATAGTATTATAAAAGATTGCTTTGAACAGTTCTGAACAGACTCATGCGGGGTAGCATTAGCAGGGATAAGGCGAGAGGGCACCATTGCTTAGAAAGCATGTGATAGGTTGCCAAACAAGGACTGGGACAAGTTGATTACTCATGGTGGATCGAAGAATGAAATGTGCTGCCACAGTGAACAGATGCCTCCTGATATTCATCCTGTCTGATCCTATCTAGTCAAGCATAACTATGAGTGAACATGGCTGAAAAAAAACATCAGTGCCACAGTGCACCAACTGTATAACCATCCTTCTTCTCTGCAGTCTCATTTGTTGTGGATGTGTTGGTAAACTAGTTCACCATCAGAGACTTCAGTGTGAGGCCAGAATTACCCTCCTCCCCAAACGCTTCCTTGAGCTATCAATTTTCCCACCTATGGGAAAACTGCTTACAGGAGTCTGTTAGTGGTTTTTGTAAGGTATTAGAAGACTGAAAAATAGGCTCTGTACCAACCAAATCCTTGACCTAGGAACCAAGGTGTTAATGCAGCCTAGGTATGGTGTGCAAGTTTTGCTCCAAGTTGTTACTGCAGTTATGACTAGAACATGGAATGTTCTGCTCACATATTTACCATGTATTGATATCTGCAGGAAGCAGGAATGAAAAAACAGCACTGTGTGAAGAAACCATACTTAGAATTCTGTCTTAGGTAGGGTTTTATTACTGTAAAGAGAAACCATGACCACGGCAACTCTTATAAAGGAAAACTTAATGGGGTGAGCTTAGTTTCAGAGATTTAATCCATTATTTTCATGGTAGATACATGGCACCATCCCGGCAGACATGGTCCTAGAGAAGGAGCTGAGAGTTCTACATCTTGAGCTGCAGCAGAAGGAAATTGAGCCCACACTGGGCTTAGCTTAAGTATAGGAGACCTCAAATCCTGCCCCACAGTGACACACTTACTCAACAAGGCCACACCTCCTAACAATGCCACTCCCTATGGTCCAAGCATTCAACACATACATTTATTAGGCCATACCTATTCAACCCACCACACCTTATTAGACTCCACATTTTACAAGAACAGTTGCTAATAACAAACAGCTAACTATAAATGAAATGGCAGGTTGTAAGATCAAAAACACATAGGGGCTGAGCTATCTCTGAAGATCTACTTGAAATTTCCCTTGGCCTGGGCTACCAGGAGCCCAGCAAAGGCCCTGATGCAATTATTAAAGTAATTGCATGTGACATCAAGAGCTGTTTAAAACTCATTCACTCCAGTAAAGTCAGAAAAATGTCTCCAGCAGCACTTTGCAGTCACTTCAGCAACCTTTTGCTTGTGATGTAAGCAGAAAAGTCACAGTGAGTTCTGGGATCCAGTTCCTCTGTGGTCCCAGTAATGCTTTGCAGTGTGTCAATAAGAATTTAAGCAGTCAAATGAGGTCCCTGCCTTCCCAGAAGAAGCTCATTCCAGGAGATGAGGAAGACAAGTCCCACCAGGATGTGCTGTCACCATTGACATTCGTTGGCCTCTGGACTCCTGGTACAGAGATATTAAAGCCAAGTCCTAGTGCTCAAGAATTATCAGGGTGTTTTGTTGTTGTTTGGGGTTTTTTGGCCTGCACCAACGTGCCCACTCCCATGTGTTAAGGTTCTATATGTCAAGAAAAAGTGTGATTGTCTTATAAAACACCATGACCACAAGTAAATTGGGGTGTTGATTTTGTTTACCATTCCATATCACCCTCCACCATTGAAGGAAGAAAGAAAGTCAGGGCAAGAGCAGGAACCTCATATAGGAAAGTGCTGATGTAGATGGAGGACAAAGAGAAATATTGTTTATCAGCTTGCTCCCCATGTTCTGATCAGCCTGCTTTTTTATAGCATTGCAAACCAACAGGCTAGTTGTGACACTGTCCATCACGAGCTGGGCCCTCCCCATCAATAATCAATCAAGAAATTACACATAAGCTTTCCCAGTCTGGTGGGAGTCATTTTCTCAGTTAGGGTTCCCTCCTCCCTAACTCAAGCCTTTCTCAAGATGACATACCAATAATCAGTGACACTCATATTTTTTTTTGTCCACCTCCAATTGAGTCTGACACACTATTTTGCTTGTTTGAAACACATAGAAAAAACAACAACAACAACAACAACAAAAATCCTCTCACTAGGCCAACACTGCAGGGCCAAGGCAAGAGTAAGACAAACACTAATCAACACAACCAGCTTCTATAGACCCATGGCAGGAGTAGATGAGCAAGCTAGGAACTATGGCAGAAGCTGCTATGTTCAGTGGGAGTAAAGAGAGAAAAGTAATAATGAAGGAGGATGAAGGAAAGACAGAGACATGGTTTTAAATAATGTGATGAGGGTAGACATTAGTGAGGAGGGGAGACTCCAAAGACACAAAATAGCAGCGACTGTGCTGTGTGGAAAGAGGGTAGGAAGGCTCATGCTCCTCGTGGAGAACACAAGGTTAATCCAGCAAGCCCAGAATGACTACACAATTTAAGTAAACCAAACTCTGGTTTTAAAATTTTCTCCCCAATAGTAATAGCCTGATACCCATAAGCAGAGTCTGAAGGCAACCTACTTGGATTTTCCCTGTTCAAACTTGTAGACATATGAGTAATTAATTATTTGTGTTCAATTTATGTAACTGCAAAGTGAGGATAGTAACATGATTGCTGGGCAGTAGTGCTGCACAGCTTTAATCCTAACACTTGGGAGGCAGAGGCAGGTGGATCTCTGTGACTCCTAGGCTAGCCTGGTCTACAGAGCAAGTCCCATGAGCACGGCTACATAGAGAAACCCTGTCTTGGAAAAAAAATAGTAACACTGATTTGTAAAGCTGTAATAAGAAATAAATAATTTGTTGCCTACAGCAGGTTTAGAACATTTCTAGAACTTTTAAATGTTGTGTAGTATTTCTTTTTACTTTTTTTTCCATAAAATATATTGTGATCATATTCTTTCCCCTCCTTCAGTTTTTCTCAGATCTTCCTCACCTCTCTACCTGCTCAAATTCATGTTCTTACTCTCCCCCCTCTCAAAAATAAAGAATAAATAGGTAAATATATAAATAATGAAAATAAAAAAAGCTATAAGACAAAAACATAATACAACAAAACAAGACAAAAGTATGAAAAATCCATAGTCTGTTTTGTATTGCTCAGCTACTCCTGGGCAAAAAAACCTGTCCTGGAGGGTAGCTTGGTATATACGGCAACACTCCATTGAAGAAAAGTGATGTTCCCTTTTCCAGATTGCAAACAACTTTTGGTTAGGAGTGGGACTTTGTATTCTCATCCCAGTCTCCATGCTAGGGTTCTGCCTGGTTTCAACTTATTGCACCAGTATTTCTTAATTATAAAGAAAGAAGGAATGAAAGAAAGAGAGAGAAAGAAAGGAAGGAAGGAAGGAAGGAAGGAAGGAAAGAAAGAAAGAAAGAAAGAAAGAAAGAAAGAAAGAAAGAAAGAAGAAACATTTTTCTTAGAATATAGGGTTTTGGAAATGTGTATATAACAGTGACTATGGGGTTGGAAGCATGATTTCTTGAAGTTATTAAAATGTGTGTTGCAGAAAGCAATGTATGTGCTAATTACAACTACTCAAATTTCTTAAGCCATGTACCCAAATAAACTGAAATAGACTGCTGTCAGAGGCAATTGGTTTTTACTCTACTTGAATTACCAGAAGTAATAATGTATGCACCCACAGACATTAGAGTAATTGAACACACTGTTCTATTCATTTATTATCTAATTTCCTGATAATCTTGGGAGTATGTTTTGTCATCTTTCCCTACTAAAAGATGAAGAAATGACCCCACAGATACCAAAGGCTATCTACACTCCTTACTAGCTGGACAGTAGCAGAAGTCTACAGTTTAATTTCTTCCCATACTGCCTTACTTGAAACAAACCCCCACAGCCAAATTGCTTAACATGTCCACTTCCTCCTCACCTTTATCAGTGGTCTCTGGGCTCCAGTCTGGACTGTTGTCATGCTGATGTTATCCTAATGACCAAGTGAAAAACCTCTTTGAATATTCATTTCCTTGAGAGTAGTACTCTGATCCTTGCTGAACTACTCCTGGGAGTAAACAGTTGGCATTTCCTTGAAGGACACACGTCATTGCATAGATAGACAGTAATGTTACAGAGAAGAGGTCTACACAAATGAAGGTGCCAAAGAAATGACAGCATGTTGTACTAATGAGAAATAGCTTAATACTTGCTTAAGTTCTGATCTGTTGGTACAGTTTTCTAGTTTTCCAAGTCTGAAGGACAGAGGTAGTACACATAAAGCTTTAAGTAGAGAATTCAAGATCAACTAGTAGACAGGATGATAACTAGGAAACTTGTAACAGAATATCTGTTGTTTGAGGTGAATGTAACACATTAATATCACCCAAAGTTCTTGCATAAAACCAACAACCTTCATACCAGAAGGGGAGCCAGCCTCAGTTGACACTAAAATTATTTTTATTTCTATTATTTTTCTCCTTCCATTCACTGCCATCAATGGAGGATTTGGGGGGGGGGGAAATGTCCCAGCAGTCTACAAGCAATGGAAAGGCTAACACTTGATGGGAAAATGATAATTTAAGCTGTATGTGAATGACAGGTAGATCATGCAGGTTCAGTAAATGCAGACAAGCTTTATTAGCAAAACTGCCCATTCTAATTATCAGAAGATCTAATTTCTGAACTCCTACATGAGCCATTGCAAGTATGCCCATTTTATTCTAAATTCCTACTAAATGATTCCCAGTTGGGTCTGGCTGCCTTCAAAGGCACATTTCTGTTTGTAGTTTACTGACACTTTGTAAGAATGGCTAATAATTTCACCTGTCTGTGAGATGATTGAGCATGCTATCAAATTAGCTGCAGCTAGACTTCAGTCTCATAGAAACAATGACCATGCCAAAGACAAAGGAGCTGCTTTGCTGAGGAAAAGAAGACAGCTTCCCTCAAAGGATCCAACTGATTGCAATGCCAGTCCTTTATTTATAAAATTTGTTTCTGGGGAAAGAGGAAAGGAAAGCTGTGCAACTACCACATAATTATTACCAAATGAGAAATGAGTAGTAAGTGCCTACCAGCGGTAATGACTAGATTAAGAGATTCTCAGAGCAACTTGGGTCCATCTTCAGAAGAAACAGAGAGAGGACGACCATAGGTTACATGTATGTCTCCATGCAAGAGAAAAGGGGCAGGGCAGGTAGAGCAGGTTCAGGTGTTAGGCATTTGAGCCAATTACCACACACTGGAGTCCAGTGCGAAATAACCATCTTCCAGGCCAAGATGTTTCAGTACAGATGATAGGTTGGATGAAATAAAGGATGGTGGAGGTTGTAAATCACTTAAACTATAAAAAGGGATGGATGGAAATACAAGAAGTATTTGGCAAAACCTAGTATCATTTCTTAGTGTCAAAATGTTCAATGCTATGTGGCCTTGGTGGATGTGCTATGTCAGAATCCTAAGACAGAGCTTTAGGTAAAGATAATATACTCAATGTATTGAGAAAATATTACAGAAAATCCTAGAGAGGTTGAGGGAGGAGTGGAAGGGGAAAATGACAAAGGATAATACTATCTGCTAACATTGACCATACATCTCATTACTCATCCTTAAAAGAAAGGAACTTTTGTGGTTCACAATTGACCGTAGGCCACTGTGGAATAAAAAGAAAGTAAGACGTTGACCTCCTGGATTCCTTCCTGCAGTTCCAATCTGAGTAACAATGTGGCTGCACAGTTTTTCTAGCACCTAGAAAAAAAAATGACATAGAAATTCATGGATTCAACTGGGCCACACAGTAACTTAAATTGGAGAATGTATTATCAATAATTACTGCCAAGCTTGGTGGTACAGGCATGTATTTCAGATACAGGAGCGTGACCAGTTCAAGGCTTGAAAAGTACCACACAAACATGGATGTATAAATGCTCAGTATTCTGACTTGATTCCTTCATCTATGTACCAATTATAGCATAACTCAGTCATATAGTGTGCCTATGGTGTGGTATCTTAAGATTTTTTCAAATATGTACCAGGAGTGGTCTGGCTGGGTCTTGTGGTAGCTCTATTTTTAGTTCTTGAGGAACTTCATGTTGATTCCGATGTCAGCTTCTCCAGTGTATACTCACAGGCAGCATTATTTAGGTTGTAGCTCTGTATCTGTAGCATTTGTTGTTTGTGTTCTTGATGCTTGCCATTCTGACTAGAGTGAGATGGAATCTCAGAGTACTTTTTGTAATAATTTGCATTGCTCTAATGGCTAAGAATGTTGACTTTTTTTGTCATGTACTTATTGGTCACTAGAATTTCTTCATTGAGAGCTGTCTGCTCCATTCTTTTAAGAAATGAACAAAATATATTGGTAACACTAACTCATGTTCTAGAAGTGCTATATAGTGCACAGTGTCTGCTTACAGACGTAAAAGCTCTGACTGTCTCCATGAGACATCTCAGACTATGTCATCACGGCCCATCATTAGAAGGATATTCAATACTTTCAACCAGTGGCTACAGCAGTTTGTGCCATCCCTATTTATGCAACATTTGCTTTTGTTTGCTTGCTTGATGGTAGCCAAGTTTATATTACAATGGCATTATCACTATTTCAGGTCCTGCAACTGAATGAAGAAGAATCCAAAATGACATTACTAAGATATGCGTCATTGGATAGTTGAAAAATCATTACAGTTTTAGTTTTGTTAATTATTATTAAAATATTTATTCTTATCAATTATGTAAGTGTGTGTGTCTGTAAATAGATATGCACACATGAGTGTATGTGCCCAAGGAAGCCAAAGGTGTCTGATCTGTTGGAGCTGGAAGTACAGACAGTTGTGAGCCATTCAGTACAGGTGCTAAAAACTAAAGTCTGAAAGAGCAGCAAGGTCTCTTAAACATGGATCTATCACTCCATCCTCAGTTTTATTAGTTCTTGTGTTCTATCATTATAATACTCACTAAGCAGTTTGTCTAACTATCCTAACAGTATCTTTGGTTTTGTTATGATCCTCATTGTGTGAGGAAGAAGAGAACAACTTGATCAGCTTCTAAGACAAACAGGTACAGCTTCTAAGACAAACCTGTCTCCAGGACCGTGCTAACCACAGCACATCTGAATTAGAGGGGTAGTGCCTGAAGTGTGGCTTATGCTAGGACTCTCTAGCATATTAGAACATACTTAACTACTTTTGAGCTCAATTTCCTTTCTGTAACATCAATACAATTAGAATAGTTTTTAATAGTAACTCTCAGAGTCACTGGATTAGGAGAAATAATATTGCGGAGCTCTTGGTTGAGTAAAGGCCACATAAATGCTCATCAAATGGTAGTTAATGGCTAATATCAGTAATGGTAAATAATAATGAATTAGTACAAATGCCAAAATCCAGATTTTAAAAGATTCTTACCAATTTTGTCTAAAGTCCCCATACTAAAATTATAATACTTATCACAATAAAAGGCAAATTCTTTCACTTCCAAAGGAATAAGAGCTAGAGTTGAAGGGTGAGTCTTTCAGTGAAGGAACAATTACAAAGAGTATCTACACATTGTAGCCACTAAGACTATACAAACCACAGCAAACATACAAAATAAGATGAAGCTCCAGATGTCCTTGAGCTAATGTTTGTGGTTTAACTAAATGCAATTGTGAGGTAGTAAGACATGCTGTAGATACAAATCTGTGAAACTGCAAGTGTGTTCTGGGGACAAGGGTCAGCAAAGTCTCTTTGAGAGAGTGAAAACAGAGCTGAGGTAGGGAGGGAGTGTGGCTTGTAGGAGGAAAGAGTGTTTCAGATAGAGGGAACCAGAAGTCTGTGGCTATACATTTGCATGGCATGCTTCAGGGACAGTAAGGAGGCAAATAGAAGACAGAAGAAGTTGAAATAGAACAGATTAAGCCAGAAAAAGGCCGGAACCCACCATTCAGAATCATCAAGTCCCCATGTGGAAGCCACTAGACAGTGTTAGCAATGGAATGGCCTGGGGTGATTTGTGCTCCACCTATTCCATAGAGAACAACCCGTCAATGAGCAAAGAAGTTAGGAGCAGGGATGCTGTCCATGCAAAAACACTAATAGCCTGTACTGACATGAAAGCAGTGAAAATGGGTAATTATTTATGGACTTTGGAAGAAATTTCAAGTAAGAACGAAGAAAAAGACTGGTGATTTAAATAGGCAGTTAAAGGAAATAAGACACATGAATATGACTTCTGGTGTTTTGACCTGGGAGGTCTCGTGGGATGAAGAATACTGGGCAGGGGAATACAGAATCAAAAACTTGCTTGAGAAATCTGGCAATAGAAGACTTGTGTTACTTCTACCTAAACATGCAGTCATCAGGGCGTTAATTATCTCATGGCCAGACACAGTCTCTGCTGATACATTTCACACATTTTGGAAGTGTAACTTGGGGAAAAAAACAAATAATGAGGGGGAAAAAGCAAACAGAAGTTGCAGAGAAGCTACCATGAGCACTCTTGCAGCCCTTTTTGTTACTTGTCCTTCTGTGGTAATTTATAATGTGAAGGTTAGATTTCTCACCCACTAAATGCTTTCCTAGAGAGAAATGGGAACTCCTCAAAGGATTTTTTTCTTAAAACTGGGAGAAATCTTAAGAAGTACATGCTTCATTGGGTACATTGTAAAAAGGAAGAGAAGGCCAGCAGAGACAGCCAAACGTCTGATCACTTGCTTGCATTTAGTAATGGAAATTCTGGTGCGCAGGCAGCATGAGTCACGCATGCAGCCTCAGCATATGCAAAACCTCCTCCAAAGTTTGTTTTCTCTCTGTTTAAAATCTGAGGCCTTCCACAATTACGTCTGCTAGATATACAGAACCAGAAGGCTGAAGATGATACTCCAACATTATAGAAAGAAAATGGGTAACTGAGCAGGCAATAAACTGTCTGTCATCTCTTAGTTTTGGAAGCTGCTTGCCTGAACTTCCTACTTAAGTAATAATTTTATTCCTTCTCAAGTCTCTGATGGGGTTAAGTGCTAAACAACTTAAGCCTAACTGTGAAACACTATCTAGTCTTTAAGAAAATGTTTTAAGGTCTAGAAAGATAAATGTATCAATTTAATATATATGATAGAGAATGATTTAGGTACAAAATTTAGACTCATCTAGATATGATAATGTTTTCTTCAAGGTTGAAATACAAATGAGCTAAACCTTTTTTAAAGATTTATTTATTTATTTATTTATTCATTTATTTATACAGTATTCTGCCTATATGTATGTCTACACACCAGAAGAGGCTACCAAATCTCATTAAAAATGGTTATGAGCCACCATGTGGTTGCTAGGAATTGAACTCAGGACCTTTGGAAGAACAGCCAGTGCTCTTAACCTCTGAGCCATCTCTCCAGCTTGAGCTCAAAGACTTTAATGTAACTTTTACATATGGCTTTCCTGTTTGTTTCATAACTGTTCTTAATGTCTGTAGTTTAATATAAATAAATAAAGACCATATGCATTTGGAAAATAGCTTAATTAATTAATTTTAAAAATTGAGGCCTTGTTTTCTTCCTTTCACAGTCCAGGCTATGATAATAGTAGGAGCAGAGGACAAACTTGTCAGACACCTGCCATCCTTCATAAATGGTTCTACCATGTTTTTAGCAAACATGTGAATGAAGTCTGACCTCACTCCATGACAACTGGAGTGACAGTCTATGCCCCTCCTAGGTTTCATGTTCCTATTGGCCACACACCTCCCAATATGCAAAGCTACTTTGTATTCAGTGGCCAGCAGAAGGAGCTCTGCTGTGTACTCAAAGCAGATGTGAAGAAACAATCATTTGCTTACTGCTGCAAGGGAATTCAAATCTCTTGGATAATTTGAAACAGTCCACATGACTGCTTTGGATACTTTAAAATGTAATAGCCACTCTCTGGGTAGGTGTTAAGTGACCCACCAAACTCTGAGATTAAATTAGCTTTGCCAGCAAGAACCTATTCTATTTTAAAATTGTCCAAGTCTTTTCTTAAAATGATCAGCATTAATTCTCAAATGATCTTAGTCCTTTAAGCTTCAGAAAATAAAGAAACATTGACTGCAAGAAATACAGTTTATTCACCCAGGTTTAAAAAAATGTAATTATTTATTTTAATTAGTAAATAAAAATTTAAGTGCAGGCACACACACATACCACTCTCTCTCCCTCTTTCTCTATCTCTCTTTCTATCTACCTATTTCTATCTCTTTCTCACACACACAACAATCCTCCTCCCCCTTTTAAACCCATTTCCTTTTTAAACCCACTTCAGGCTTCAAAAGACTGAATGAAAACCAGTTCTTCCCAATGAGACCTTGTAATTCTGTTTGTGAAGAGAGGAAATGTGAAAAGCCACCTTTGGTTCCAGAAGTACAGAAAACTTAACCTCTCTTAGTCCCTGCCTTTATCTCAAAGTTCTTCCAAAAGACAAAATTCACTTTCTTATTCCATACGTTTTCCACCCAGGAGAGGATTACAATACAGATTGTGGTAAATGAGTCTCCCTTCAGAAATATTATTATTGAAAGTAGAAAAAACCAAGGTCAGTTAGGAAACCTCTTTTGACATCCTTCACACCCATGACCTCACTTGTCCTTCTGCTCAAGGGGGACTCAATGTACTCTCAGTTGGTCTCTTCCTGATTTGTATAGGGTTCTGCTCTTAAACGGCTTTCTCCTTCTCTGAGGAGTAGGGGAAAGAAGGAGAGAGGGTTGGACCAGGAGGAATGGAGAAAGGGTGCTACAACTGGGATGTAAAATGAATAAATTAAAACAAAAAAGAAATAAAATAAATATGGCTTTTCCCCCACTTTTATTGAAAATATTTTTTTCTCACATCATATATCCTGATTACAGTTTCCTCTTCCTTTATTTCTCCAAGATTTCCCTCTCCTCTCCTCAATCCAGATACACCCACTCTCTCTCTCTCATTAGAAAAAGAAAAACCAGCTTCTATGGGATGATAATTAAATAAAATAAAACAAAACAAAACACAAACAAACACATCACAGTAAGACAAAAGAAACAGAAGGAAAACAGCCCAAAAGAAGGCACAAGAATCAGAAACACACACGTTCACACTCAGGAATCCTATAAAAACTCTGTTCTGAAAGCCATAACATATCCTGAAAGGACTGGTACGGAGGCATGCTTCCTCTCTGTGAGTACATGTGAGCTCTAACAATCTCCGTTTAGTGGGCCTTGTGTTCTTGGTGTTCTCCATCCCTCTGGCTCTTATACTCTTTCTGCCTCCTCTTCTACTAGGTTCCCAAGTCCTGATGGGAGGGATTTGATGAAGACATCCCATTTAGGGCTGAGTTCCAAGATTTCTCACCCTGCATAATGCTTGGCTGTGGATCTCTATATTTCTTTCCAGTTGCTGCAGGAGGAAGCCTCTCTAATGATGACTGAACAGGGCACTGATCTATGAATACAGCAGAATGTCACTGAGGAATCATTTTATTGTTACATTCTTTTAATAGAACAGTGGTGTTTGGTTTTACCCTAGGTCTCTGGGCTACCTAGTATCAGGTTCTTGGTCACCCAAGTAGTGTTATGTATGGATAATATTTTGTGAAGTAGGCCTCAGTCAAATCAGATATTTGTTGGTTGTTTATTTTTCCCACAAACTTTGAGCCATCATTTCTCACCATTGTAAATCAGAGAGTTTGTGGCTGTGTTGTTGCCAAGACTGTAGGCTTCTCTCAACAAACTGATAGCAAGATCCTATTGCTGGAGACAACATCCACACAACTCCTTCAAGATGGAGAAATCAAGCTGGTGCCTATCTAGACACTTCATCTCTATGTCTTTTGTACAAACAAACAAAAAACTTTCTAACCTCTGGTTACAAGGATTTGATAGTTTATCACTTATGCCCTGTGGTATCCAGTACTGTAAAAAGAAAAGGTTTTAACAGACAATACCATGTTGAGAATCAAATTATAGCCTTTCTAATTTTCCCCCTCATTTGATTGTGTGTTTGATGAGGTCTAATTTATAGCCCAGGCTAGCCTAAAAATTAGCATCATCCCATTCAGTCTCCAAAGTACTGGAATTGTAGGTGGCCTTTACCTCACCCAGCTGTTTTCAACAGCTTAAGTCCTTGGAAATATATATTCAGGTAGAATTGCAGCATTAATGACTGGACTAATGGGGAAGATACAATTTATTTTTCAGGCATTTTCTGAATCTATGTATTTTACTATGCACTGAAGATCAGCAATAAGAAAATTAATGAATCTGAAACATTAGCTGTATACCTTCCTATAGTAACTACAAAGAATAAAGTGATGCTTATAAACAAATAGGATTATTTTTCAAAATAATTGATAACTTTACTGAAAACTTTTTGAAATATTTATATTAACAATAAATAACTAATATTCTTATGTCAAGCTAGACCTTTAGAAAATTAATTTTTGCAGTCTGTGGCAACTGACATTTAAACTATATTATTAACAGATAAATAAACAACTAGAGGCTGCATTTACTGGAAACTTTGTAACTCAACCATCAATAATTTCTCATTTTAAAATAATTTGAAATTGGTATTAAGCACAGTGAGTATCTTTGAAATTCCTATTTTTAAAAACTGGAGATTGGGTGATGAACAGTCCCTCTATTTTCACCTGTTGGATGAAAAGAGCCATCATGATTGACAGCCTTCCATATACACAGCGTGGCATATTGCTGGAAATACAGTCATTCATGAAGTAAATGTGTAAATGAGTTCCACTGGGTTTATTTTTCACTGGCATAATCCAGCTGACCATTTGTGCATACCAGTATGGAACAGACCTGACAAAGTGCAATCCCTGCAGTGTCTACTTCCAAGGGTCTCAAAATAATTCATACCATTTTTGTATTGTCCTAAAATGATTAAGGGAGAAACATAATATATTTGCATAGACGGGGTACTGATATCATTAAACCACAATTTCAACACTCCAGACCAGTGGTTCCCCACCTTCCTACTGCTGTGACCATTTAACACAGTTCCTCGTGTTGTGGTGACCCAACCATCAAATCGTTTTTGTTGCTCTCTCATCACTATTTTGCTTCTCTTTTGAATCATAATGTAAGCGTTTTCTGAAGTGTTAGAAGACTCCTGTGAAAGTGCTGTTAGACCCCAAGGGGGCTGCAACCTACAGGTTGAGAAACACTGATCTAGACTGTCTGTGGTTTCAAAAAAATAACTTATTCAAGTAACTTGATTTCAGATTTCAACAACCCAACACATGACTTCTAGCCTTTCCCTCCCTGCTCCATTTGTCTTCATGATTTGCCATTCCAATGTCTGTCAAATTAGCTGTCATACTTCCTGCCTCCTCACGGTAATGTCTTTGACTACATTCAGTATTTATTTCCCCTCTGATCTTCATCTTTAAATTCATCTTTTAAACAATTCATCAAAATAGTGATTCTCAATCTTAGGTGATTTTACTCCCCAGGAGCCATGAGGAAAGTCTGGAGATATTTTTGTCACAGGAGCGATACTGTTATAAATGGAGGGTATAGAATGGAGATGTTTGTCAAAATCTATAAAGTGTTCTTTTTTGTGTGTTTTTTATGTTCATATATTTTTATTATTATCATTTATTACAATTTATTCAACTTGTATCTTGGCGGAGGCCTCCTCCCTCATCTCCTCCCAATACTACCCTCCCTCCCTTTTCTCCCCCTATTCCCCTTCCCTAGTCTACAGATAGGGGAGATCTTCCTCCCCTTCTGTTTGACCCTAGCTTATCAAGTCTTATCAAGACTGGTTGCACTGTCTTCTTCTGTGGCCTGGGAAGGCTGCACCCAAACCCAGGGGAGGTGATCAGGGAGCCTGTCCTGAGTTCATGTCAGAGAAAACTCCTGCTTCTCTTACTGGGGACCAACCTAGATACTGAGTCTATGGTTGGGTTATCAAACTCTGCAGGGCCCCCAGGGCTCACTTTTTTTTTTTTTTTGGCTCTGTTGGTATCCTTTCTTTGGAACTCCTGTCCCCTCCAGATCTTTCTATCTCCCCTCTTCTTTCATAAGTTTCCCTGCACTCTGCCCAAAGTTTGGCTAGGGAAGATGCTCAGTCCACATTCAGAAGGACAAACATGATAAAGTGGGTTTCATAGTCTTGGGGAATTTTTTTCACAGAGTTCTTCCTTAATACTGTTCCCAATCTCTCACTGCTTTAGCTTGAGTTAAATATCTTTTCTTTCTGCTCTCATGTCACAAGGGATCATGGCCTTGTCAGAAAACAGTGGGTGATTATCAGACTAGCTATATGCCCATGCTCCAGGAATGAGTTCAGATATCCTGATTTATTTATTGTATTCTGAATCCCATTGTCTGCTTATAAGTAATGAGTGCACATTTGTTGAAATAACTAGGGTGGTGAATATTGATTGGCTCTATTCACCCAGGATCAGAACTTTACTAGCATAAAAAGCAACTTTCAGCCACAATTTTTCTAAATTCTCAGAAAAGAAGGCCTCTTATCCTCAAATAGTAACATGCATACAGAACTATTCTTGCTACAATGAACTATATTTAATTGCACTGAATCCTTTATAGACCATAAGAAAAGGCTGGATATTCACAGTCTTTGTCAGTCATACTCACAAAAGGCATGCATACATAACTATTTTCTTGCATCTGCATAAATGAGTGAGTGAATCAATGTAAGGTTTGATGGATGAATGAAAACATATGGATTCTGTACACACTGTATTATTGTAACTTCTATTCTGGTGTCTTTTTAATGAGCATATAACATATACATGTTAGGAAATGCTCCTGGTTTATCATTATTTATTCTTTTATATATACTCATCATATGTTCCTGAAAGACTTAGAATAAACTGGTGCATAGACTTCTTGATGCTTGTGTGTGAACAGGATACTTTTAGGTGCATTAGCCAGCATCTTGATGTCTTTTTATATGAAATCAATCTAAAAGGCCACTTAGCCCACATTTAGAAGATAATGGCTCTCTTCCTCATCCCTAGTATTTCTTTTTCTTTGGATTGTTTAATTAAGAGCTAAGGATATACCTCAGTGATAGGGCACACAATTTCCACAGGATCCTGTGTTTGATCTACTGCACAAAAAATTTAAAAAATAGAATAAAGATGTTTTGTTAATATGTTTTGTTAGTTTTGTTATTATGTTTTGTTAGTTTATATAAATTATTTTGTTCAAAAATAATAAATTTTAAAGGGGCAATAAAACTAATAACCGTGCATAGTAACAGGTTTTTAAAATCCCTTCCAGACAGCTCTCCCCTCTGCGTTTGCAAACAGGGTGCTAAATAGTAATGCTGAAGCTATCATTTGGAACATCAGCGTTGGCTGAGACAGATAGCTCCAGAGGCCTGTACAGACATCATCGAGGACTGCTATCATGTAAGTGACAGCATTACAGATAGTGAGGTTCAACACCAGATGAGGTTTTGCAGCTGAAGTGGGGATTGTAAAATATTTTGGCAACAGTGAAAGGTTTCTGAATGCTCAATGACGACAAAAAAAAAAAAAAAAAAGGACAATCAAGCACTGAATGCATGCAAGGTGCTTCTGGCAGTGTGGACCTCCATTGCTCAGTATGACCTCACTGCTGACATGGTTCGTGCTGCACTGTGCTTACTGCCACAGAATGACACAGGTGGAGTGCTTCCTGGAACACCTCAAGGCCCAGATCTGAGATTCTCCTATTTGAGAACTACTGTGTTTCTACTGTACATACAAAGGTTCCTGCTCTTCTAAAAACACAATGTTTTAATTGCAAAAGATATTTCGTAACATTTTCCTACATCACTAGCCAACATGCAGAAATCAAGTTACTGCACTTTTTAAAGTGTATCGTGTTAGACTTTTTCTACTTACTTTAAAATTGCTATTTGAGTTGTTCACCTGACTCTCAAAAAAAAAAATCCCTTTAAGTGAATTAAAAGCATTAAAGGAAGTATTGATAAGATTCCAACAATTTCTAAACTAGTCCAAACAATACTTCTGCCATTTTTGTGCTATGTTTTCACGTGCAATTGCATCCTCAGCAATGACAAGTATAAAATCAAAGTATCAACAAATTATGAAAAAAAAAAAAAAGTTGAACGTGCTGGTTTTACCTGCAGCATCCAATTTTCAGTTGAAATAAAATTTAATGTGTAACATAAATAAACACATCCATTTACTGTTATACAATTTTCTTTCATCTCTAATAAGTATTAAAATTATATATATGGAAATTATTTTAAAGTAAGTTTCTTCAAAATTATTATCAGTAATTTTTGCCATTTTATATGCTATGTAATATATGTAATATATAATGTTCTGTGTGTTTATAAGCCCAGATACCGTAAAAATGTCTTGGGTTAAAAAATGAATCAAAGCAAAAAAAAGTTAAAATTTGTAAAAGATAGCTCCTACAGCTATTTCCACTTATTCAATTCTGTTAACAAAATTATACAAGACTACAGAAGAAAAAGCAGAGAGCAACAGCATAGCCTCACAGTGGAACCTGATTTCTTCCGGCTGTGTCCACTAGAGCAAGAAGGCCATCTGCCTACCGTTCAAGTCTGTATCTAACAATGTGTGAAAGCAGTCATTTATGCGTACCTGTGCTTCTGTGTGTGTGTGCATGTACACAATTTCAGTTGGTCAAGAACACCATTGGATGGCCTTAGCCATCTGACAAAGATGCTGAGACCCAAACTCAGGTCCTCTCTACAAGGACTATGTGCTCTTATTCATTAAATCATCTCTCCCACTTAATTATATAATTTAAAAGCAAATAAAATTGACAATTTTGCTTCCATATATTGGTAAACTAATACAATAGTCTATTCAATAATCTAAAATAAAATTATCTTTAAAATTAAGATTAACACAGTAAATGAATATTATCATACTCCCTTTTAATATTTTTGTTTTAATATTTTTTGTTTTAAATTTAACACACTTCCCAAACTTTATGTTAACAGTAGATACAACATAGGCAGTATTTATTCAGATATACAACAATCTCGCTGTTTTATTTTATTTTTAAACTTTTGTACTTTATATTAATTAGAGTTAATTCACTTTGGATGCCAGCTGTAGCCCCCTTCCTCATTCCCTTCCAATCCCAACCTTCCTCTCTCATCTCCATCCATGTCCCTCTCCAAGTCCACTGATAGGGGAGGTCCTCCTTCCCTTCCATCTGACCCTAGCCTATCAGGTCTCATCAGGAATGACTGCATTGTCCCCTCAGATGGAGATGATCAAAGAGCCAGCCGCTGAGTTCATGTCAGAGACAGTCCCTGTTCCCCTTACTAGGGAATGGATTTGGACACTCAGCTGCCATAGGCTACATCTGTGCAGGGCTGTTAGATTATCTCTATGCATGGACCTTGGTTGGAGTATCAGTCTCAGAAAAGATGCCTGTTTCCAGATATTTTTGGATCTGTTGCTTTCCTTGTGGAGCTACTGTCCCCTCCAGGTCTTCCTACTCCCCCTTCTTTCATAAGATTCCTTGCACTCTGCCCAAAGTTTGGCTATAGTCTTAGCATCTGCTTTGATACTTTGCTGGGTAGAGTCTTTCAGAGGGCCTCTGTGGTAAGCTCCTGTCCTGTTTCCTGTTTTCTCCCTCTTCCAAGATCTATCCCATTTGCCTTTCTGAGTGAGGATTGATTGTCTTACCTGGGGTCCTCCTTCTTGCTTCTTTAGGTGTACAGATTTTAGTATGTTTATCCTATATTATATGTCTAATATCCACTTATGAGTGAGTATATACCATGTGTGTCTTTCTGCTTCTGGGATACCTCACTCAGGATGATCGTTTCTAGGTTCCACCATTTGCCTGCAAATTTCATGATTTCCTTGTTTTTAATTGCTGAATAGTATTCTATTGTGTAAATGTACCACAATTTTTGTATCTATTCCTCAGTTGAGGGGCATCTAAGTTGTTTCCAGGTTCTGGCTATTACAAATAAAGCTGCTATGAACATGGCTGAGAAAATGTCCTTGTTGTATACTTGAGCAAATTTTGGATATATGCCTAGAAGTGGTGTAGCTGGATCTTAGAGAAGCACTATTTCTAAAAAATGAAAATACACTAAAGCATCTAGGAAATTTAAAATAGTATTATTATGAGGTAATTTAAATTTCTACATACATTACTCAGTATTAATACAAGCAAGATAGTTTAGCATGTCTGTGTATTTTAAACATTTCTTTGCTGCTTTAATTTCTACTACAATGTCAATATTAATATGTTGAAACTACATTACCTAAATATGTCTTCATTGGTTTTAGTATTCTACTTTAAATTATCATTCTATGTATAACACATTTGAATTGTGGACATTTCAAACTCTCTCCTTCTCATATTGCATGCTTTCTGAATGAAAAGGCTTTTTTTTTTTTTAATGAGGACTAAGGTTCCTGGTTAGCAAAAAACAAATTATGGTACACAGAATATTTTTCAACTTTAACATTTTTATTTCTAAACATACAAATCTTTTCATAAATTGTATCATTTATTTTTCTTTAGAATAATTTCCCTCTGAAAAAATAGGCTATGGTAAAACATAATAGTACCAACCATTTGTTCTTATTATGATTATTTTTGAACTTTAACTAATTATAAACATGTCAAGATAAATAAATGTATTCAATAAATGGAGCTCTAACAAAACATTCCTCCCATAACTGCAGATATTTTAAAGTACAGTTACAAAGTTCCAAAATAAATCACTTATCACAGCAGAACTCTCCTTTTTGCTGTGTCCTTTGGTGGGGCTCCATTTCAATACTTTCTTGCTTGCCAGTATAGTTTGCAAAAACTGGAGTCTGTTATCCTTTCAAAATCTTTATGATTTTTCTGCCATTCTATTCTTTAGTTCTGATTTAATTTTGGGGAAGTGATTTTTCAAACTATCTTATTATATGTGTGTTTTTGTATGTTTGTGTGTGTCTTTGCGTCTGTTTGTCTTTCTGCATGTGTCTGTGTGTAAGCCCCTGTGTTTGCAGGTGTCTATGGAAACCAAAAGAGGCCGTCATATCACCTGGAGCTAGAGGAACAGGCATTTAAGAACCAAAAGGTCCATGCTGGGACCCGTCTCCAGTCCTCTGAAAGAGCAGCAAGCACTCTTAACCACTGAGCCATCTCTCCAGCCCCAAGGTTTTGTTTTGTTTTGTTTTGTTTCCAGCAAATATGAATCTTCTGGCTGCCAAATGAATAGTGACACACGTATAGCCCATGTGACAGGTAGAAAATGTCAACAAACATTTTCTAGTTATATGTTTATCAAATTTCTTTTTATTTTATTTATTAGTTTGTTTGTATTGGTTTTTTGGGACAGGGTTTCTCTGTGTAGTCTTGGCTGTCCTGGCTGGCCTCAAACTCACAGATCTACTGGCCTCTGCCTCTCTGAGCACTGGGATTTCAGGCGTGTGCCACAATGCCCTGCTTATCAATTTCCTAAAAGAACTTTTCTTATATTGCATGACGAATTCATTTTCTTCTGTCATTGCACTCTAAAGCAATTAATGAAAAGTATAAAAGTTTCCCCAAATAATACACCACAAATTCAAGTCACACCATTTCAACACAGTCTAAGACTATTCTTTACAGAGTGCAATAACCAATGTTCTGTTTTCTTTAAAGGGAAAATGAATTTAGAAGAGGCTAGGGTACACTTCAACTTTAGTTTTGTGCAGGGTGATAAGTATGGATCTATTTGCATTTTTCTACATGTAGACATCCAGTTAGAACAGCACCATTTGTTGAAGATGCTAACTTCTTTCCATTGTATGGTCTTGGCCTCTTTGCAAAAAATCCAGTGACCATAAGTGTGCAGGTTTATTTCAGGGTCTTCTATTCGATTCCATTGATCCACCATTCTGTTTCTATGCCAATACCATGCACTTTTCATTACTTTTTCTCTGTAGAAGAGCTTGAGATCAGGGATGGAGATACCTCCAGAAGATCTTTTATTGTAGAGGACTGTTTGGGTGATTCTGGGTTTCTTGTTGTTCCATATGAAGTTGAGAATTTTTATTTCAAGGTCTGAAAAGAATTTTGTTGGTAATTTAATGGGAATTGTATAGAATCTGTAGATTGCTTTTGGTAAGATGGCAATTTTTACTAGTTAATCCTGCCAAGCCATGATCATGGGAGATCTTTCCATCTTCTGATATCTTCTTCTATTTCTTTCTTCAGAAACTGGAATTTTTTTCATACAAGTCTTTGACTTCTTTACTTAGAGACACACCAAAGACCTCAACATAAAACCAGACACAGTAAACCTCTTAGAAGAAAAAGTGGAAAAGAGCCTAGAACTCATTGGCCCAGGAGACAACTTCCTGACCAGAACACCAACAGCACAGGCTGTAAGATCAACAATCAATAAATGGGACCTCATGAAACTGAAAAGCTTCTGTGAAGCAAAGGACACTGTCGCCAGAACAAAAAAAAGATCTTCACCAACCCTGTTTCTGACAGCGGGCTAATATCCAGAATATATAAAAAACTCAAGAAGTTAAACAGGAAAACATCAAGTGATCCAAATAAAAGGGTACAGAGCTAAACAGACTTCTCAACAGGGGAATATCAAATGGCAGAGAAACACTTAAAGAAATGCTCAGCATCCTTAGTTATCAAGGAAATGCAAATCAAAACCCTGAGGTTTCACCATACACCCATCAGAATGGCTAAGATCAAGAAAACTCAAGTGATAATACATGGTGGAGAGGATGTGGAAAAAGGGGATCCCTCCTTCATTATGGTGGGAATGTAAATTTGTACAGCCACTTTGGAAATCAATCTCGTGCTTTCTCAGAAAATTAGGAATAGTGCTACCTCAAGATCCAGCTATACCACTCGAAGGAATATATCCAAAAGATGCTCAATGACATTTGCTCAACCATGTTTGTAGCAGCTTTATTCATAGTAAGCAGAAACTGGAAACAACCCAGACGTCCCTCAAGTGAAGAATGGATACTGAAATTGTGGTACATTTACACAATGGAATACTACTCAGCAATTAAAAACAAAGAAATCATGAAATTTGCAGGCAAATGGTGGGACCTGAGATATTCAAGAAGCAGAAAGAAACACAGGGTATATACTCACTCATAAATGGATATTACACAAATAATATAGGATAAACACACTAAAATATGTACTTTAAAGAAGCTAATCAAGAAGGATGACTCTGGGTAAGATGTTCAGTCTCATTCAGAAGGCAAAGAGGATGGACATCAGAAGAGGGGGAAAACAGGGAACAGGATAAGCCCTACAAAGGGCCTCTGAAAGCCTATCCTGCAGGTGTTGAGGCAGATGCTGAGACTCACAGCCAGACTTTGGGCAGAGTGCAGGGAATATTATGAAAGAAAGGGGAGATGGAAAGACCTGGAGGAGACAGGAGCTCCACAAGGAGAGCAACAGAACCAAAATATCTAGACACAGGGGTGTTTTCTGAGACTGATTCTCCAACCATGGATCATTCATGGAGATAACCTAGAACTCCTGCACAGTTGTAACCCATGGCAGCTCATTGTCCATGTAGGTACCCTAGTAATGGGAACAGGGACTGTCTGTGACATAAACTGATTGGCCTGCTCTTTGATCACCAGCTCCTTGGTGGGGTTCAGCCTTACCAGGCCACAGAGGAAGACAATGCAGCCAGTCTTGATGAGACCTGATAGATTAGGATCAGACCTGATAGATTAGGAAGGGGAGGAGGACCTCTCCATCAGTGGACTGGAGCAGGAGCATGGGTGGCGAAGAGGGAGGATGAGATTGGGAAGGAAGAAGGAGGGAGCTACAGGTGGGATACAAAGGGAATAAACTGTAATTAATAAAAATTAAAATAAAACATAATTTAAAAAAGAAAAGGCTGGGAATGCAACTAGGCTGGCCATTGTACTTGATAGTCAACTGTATGTTAAAATGAAAAATGTTATTGAACATGGTCCTTGCATAGTACTCGTCCCAAAAGGCAGAAGCAGCTAGTAACACTGAACTCTATCAAACCTACTTCAGTTCATTTTGTTACCTGAATCCTAATACTTTATCCTTAAAAGATAGAAATGTTTCACAACTACTAAACAAGAAAGAAGCCAAGATAACAGGCAATAAGCCAGGCCCGACCCAAACAAACCAGGGCACAGGGTCCCCGTCCCAGCAAGGCCCTTTTGCACTTGCTGTTCTAACTCAGAAGGGAGATTATTTTTACCCAAATCTCCTGACTCACTAATTTGGCACAGAAAACATGTTTATGAAGTTGACGTTGCCGGTTTTATCTTCCAAATTAGTGATAAATCTGTCAAACAGTGTATTGACCTTTCATTTTGTTATGCTAGTGTTACTTGTTTTTAGAATAAAATGGAACTTGATTAGTAGTTTTCAGAGAAATGGGAATTGTTGTCCAATAGTTTCAATCTAAAACATGAAAGTTGTCATTGTGTTTCTTTTAAGTCAATAACAAAAGCGAAACATTTGAAGAGAAAATAGAATGGAATTTAATGAAAATTCCTGATGTATTACAGTTAAGGTAATGTGTGCTTATTCTGTCTTAGTTGAAGATTGTAATGGGTAATATCAATCTAGATAGCTCTTCATTTGCCTAAGAAGTCACTGAACTAAGGTATGAGGCCTGGATTAGTGATATAAAATGGAAAAATAGAGACACCATTAAGGATATAATCAGAGTTTTGCTGTGTAGCAGCTGGTGGTGTTACATAAAAACATTTTTTCAAATATTCAAGTTTATATTTATATTCTAGTTATTCAAATTTATACTCATGATGGTACTTTATCCTCATGAAGCTATAATGTTGGCACTTGTAGCACAGACACACAACCATACTTGGGTGAGAGACTTTTGTGAGATAAATAACATAAAATACCCTACCACCACCCAACAAAATAGTTTGGATTTTGAACATTGATAATAATTAAACAGAAACAAAATTAAAAGTGAATATAATAAACATGTTGGGATAAAGGTGTTCTTAGCTGCATGTATGCATATCTAATGTAATTTTTATAATATTTATTTATTCCTTGCAAATTTCATACACAATGTATTTTGGTCAAGTACCCAGGTTTCCCTTCAGCCCTTACCCTTGTCCTCCTATCTGAATATCCTTGTTTTATTATTACTGATATTTTCACATAATTGTGAATGTATTTCTCTTACATCCTTGAAAATATTTTGCTGCCAAACTGCTGGTAAATTAATTAAACAGCATGAACATAAGGTCTGAACTTCACCAATGTGGTCTTGCCGTGCAAGTAGCAAGTAACTCCCCGTCTCCACACTTGCAAAACCTTGCAGCAAGTGATAGCTGCTCAGTGGCATTAGAATATCCTGCTGCTGACAATCAAGCCTGTAACAAAAAGAAGGTGATCAAGACAAAAACCAAACCAGTGTTAACTTGAGTATTCTAAAATAAGTGCAGAATGGACAAACTTAATGAGCTGACAATCACACTGACTAACTGAGATGAAGCAGTCTTCCAGATAAAGAAAACACGATTATCCAAATGTCTGGACCCAAAATCTTCATGGCTTTGGCCATGAGCTATAGGGGTTTTGCTAATTCTAAAAATAATCTGATTTTGTTGCTGAATATAAAATTTCAGTAACACAAATATTTAATAAATTATCAGTTATCTGTCTATCATCGGTAAAAGTAGATATCTAAAAATGAGTAAATTATGAATTATTCACCCACGACTGCTTTGAGAACATCTCTCCCTGTGTAATACAGTCTGCCAAAGGGCTTGTGAGCTAGCTGTTCAGCCTGCACAGGGCTAGAGGTCCTGCAGGAACCCTCACACCTTGCTGCCCTACGATCTGGATATGCACTTCACCCATTGCTCACAACTTATCTGTGCAAATATTTTGTGGAAAGCCATTCATCTTTAACCAGTTGTTATGTCTGGAACCTGGATAGAACTGGTTTCTAAAGTGAAGTGTGGAATAAATGCCCTTCCCTAATGACTAGAACGAGGAATTCATTGAATGAGATGTTATGTTCAAAGAAGTTTCAGAGTAAAAACTTGTTCCCATATATCACATGGCAACTTATAATCTGATCATTTATATCCTGCTCTATACCCGCTTGTTCTTAACTGTGGAATCCCATCAGGAAACCAGCTGAATAGCGTTCACTTTCTTGGACAGATGGGGCTGCCCAAGCTCCAGACTGTACTATAATATATAGATATGGTATTCCACTTGGCAGTAGCTGCACACTCGTGCTCAACAAAACTCTGTGATTAAACAACTTCAGATAGAACACTACACATACCTGAAGACAGACAAGCATTTCTAATATTTAGAATGGTGAGATATACACTGCTGAGAAATGTTTCACCATGTATGTATGCATGTGCATTTGATATGTTTTTAACAGGATATGCAGTAACTACAAAGACGTTTGCTATTCCAAGCTGAGAATACGTATTTATAACTTGGGGACTATTATTTTAGTGGGCGATTGAAAAGTTGGCCTCACAGGGCACCATGTCCTTTGCTTCTCATCATCATGTATGTAATGTCAGAAACTGATGTATCATAAAATGTTGTTTGTGTTCTGAGATTTGCAGATCTTGCTCAGTCAGAACAGAGAGACAGTAGAATTAATCTCAGCTTAACTCATGCTTTATTTCTGCCTACTTTGGTAGTGATGAGCAGGAGTCGGGATGTGCTTTAGTTGGATGACACAAACCAAGGACAGCAGCTCTACGTGAGTTACGTATTTGAGAGGAGGGGAAAGAGCTTTGGAAGTGCTCTGTTCTCTATGCCTTCAGTCTATTCCCTGACTTTATAGCTTTCTCTCATAAGCGTGAAGTTGATAGCCGACTGCTAGCTTCCAGACAGATCTGGGCTAACTAGCCATCTTCCTTTTCCTTTCATCATGCAGAAGTCCCAGCTTGGAATCTAGTTTGTGGCTCTTTTATAGCAGGTCTTATGCAATCCTCATCACATATCACAACACATGTCTCGTGTCTACAGCTAATTTATCTTAAGTGGAGGACATATTTAATGGGTGGCAAAATTCTGGAAGATATATTTAAAATGTAGTGTGTAAAAGTGTGAAAACACAAGTAAGGAGTGGGTTTTAGTAACAGTTATTATTTGTGGATGATTAGTTGTTTTTGTTATTAGGAAACATTTACTGTCCTCAAAACTATGTGGTCACTATCAACTAATTCTAATCACACAAAAATTTTTCTTATTTCTGTAATATTATGATGAAGCATAGAATACTTAGAATAATAGTTCATAAATATCAGGAGTTATTAATTTAGACACTCAAATTTTTACACATTCTCTCTTGGCCCAAAGTAAGGGACCAAATCTTTCTTCTTTTTTTTTTAATAACTTTCATTTTTTTATATTAATCACAGGTTATTTACTTTGTATCCCAACTACAGCCCCCTCCCTCATTCCCTCCCAATCCCACCCTTTCTCCCTCATCTCCTGCCCCTTTCCAAGTCCACTGATAGGGGAGGCCCTCCTCCTCTTCTACCTGACCCTAGCTTATCAGGTATCTTCAGGACTGTCTGCAATGTCATCCTCTGTGGCCTAGCAAGGCTGCTTCTCCCTCGGGGGGTGGGGGTGGGGAAAGAGCCAGCCATTGAGTTCATATCAGAAATAGTCCCTGTTCCCCTTAGTAGGGTACCCACTTGGATACTGAGCTACCATGGGCTTCATCCGAGCAGGGGTTCGAGGTTATATCCATACATGGTCCTTGGTTGGAGATACAGCCTCATAAAAAACTCCTGTGCCCAGATATATTTGATCCTTGTGGAGCTCCTCTCCTCTACAGGACATACTAACTCCCCCTTCATTCATATGATTCCCTGCACTCTGCCCAAGGTTTGGTTATGAGTCTTAATATTTGCTTTGATACACTGCTAGGTAGAGTCTTTCAGAGGCCCTCTGTGGCAGGCTGCTAGCCTGTTAATTGTTTTCTCCTACTTCCAATGTCCATCCCATTTGTCTTTCTAAGTGAGGATTGATCATCTTACCCAGGGTCCTCTTTCTTGTTTATCTTCTTTAGGTGTACAGATTTTAGTATGTTTATCCTATATTATATGTCTAGTACCCACTTAAGTGAGTATATACCGTGTGTATCTTTTTGCTTCTGGGATACCTCACTCAGGATGAACTTTTCTAGATCTCATGATTTCCTTGTTGGTAATTGCTGAGTAGTATTTCATTGTGTAAAAGTACCACAATTTCTTTATCCATTCCTCCATTGATGGACATCTGGGTTGTTTCCAGGTTCTGACTACTACAAATAAAGCTGTTACAAACATGGTTGAGCAAATGTCCTTGTTGTGTACTTGAGCATCTTTTGGATATATGTCTAGGAGTGGTATAGCTGATTCTTGAGGAAGCAGTATTCCTAACTGTCTGGGAAAGCGCCAGATTGATTTTCAAAGTGGTTGTACCAGTTTACATTCCCACCAGCAATGAAGGAGTGTTCCCCTTTCTCCACAACCTCTCCACCATGTGTTGTCACTTGAGTTTTTGATCTTAGCCATTCTGATGGGTGTAAGGTGAAATCTCAGGGTCATTTTGATTTGCATCTCTCTGATGGCTAATGACATTGAGCATCTCTTTAAGTGTTTCTCTGCCATTCTATATTCTTCTACAAAGAATTCTCTGTTTAGATACCCCATTTTTTAATTGGATTGCTTGATTTGTTGCTGTTTAACTTCTTGAGTTCTTTATATATTTTGGATGTTAACCCTCTGACAGAGGTTGGTGAAGATCCTTTCCTAGTCTGTAGGCAGTCATTTTTGTCTTGATGGCAGTCTCCTTTGCTTCAGAGAAGCCTTTCATTTTCATGAGGTCCCATTCATTGATTGTTGATCTTAGAGCCTGAGCTGTTGGTGTTCTGTTCAGGAAGTTGTCTCCTGTGCCAATGAGTTCTAGGGTCTTCCCCACTTTTTCTTCTAACCGATTTGGTGTATCTGGTTTTATGTTGAGGTCTTTAATCCACTTCGACTTTAGTTTTGCCAACTTTGATCCACTTCGACTTTAGTTTTATTCTTTTTAAGTATGTTTGTCTGAGTGTGTGAGCTGCTTGTAAAAGCCAAAAGAGGGTATTGAACACTCTAGAGGTGAGCAGATCAGTCAGCTGTGAGCCACTTTACCTGGGTTCTGGGAACAGAACTTAGGTTCTATGGAAGAGCAACATGTTTTTTCTAACTGCCAGTTTTGCTATTTCTCCAGCTTTTCATAGATCAGAGAAAAACACAATTGCCTTTGTGAACACACTGATTCTGACCTTCATGTGTTGAGCTTGCTTGGAGTAGGACTCCAACACTATCCCCAGCTCCTCCTGTTTAGATCTTAAGTTCGCTTCTTCTGATAAGCCATTTTGTCACTGATCTCTCTTTTCTCTGCATCTGTACACAAACCTGTTTGGAAGTTCAGCAATGAATCACCACTGCTCACTTATTTAATCATTCAATACTGGACGTCAAGTGCTCAGAAGGAGGGAAATGTTATTTGTTCATTACCAACCACTACGACTTACAGCCGTGTGAGGGAATGGTAAACACTCCATAGTCGTTTACTGCAAAGAATTGTATAAAATCTACTTAACATTAGAATTACCACAGTAGCCCTTAATTCAGTCTTTCCAAAATCTCTCTCAATATGTTGCCAAACAACATTTAAATCACCCCCTCAACATATAAAACCTCCTCAGAAGCCTTCCCCCAGTACCCTCCATTTACTATGTAGGAGCCTTACGAGTGGTATGTCCCATAACACGTTAAAAATGTTTCTTTGCTCAAGCAATTTAAAATGCAGTTTTACAAGTAAAGCAAAATGAATAAAATACAGATAATCAAATATGTAAAGCTTCAGACAGTTCTGTGAGTGAACTGTATTCATAAAGGTTTAATATGTATTTGTGTAGGGTAACCCCACAAAAGAAACAACTAAATAGGAAATATAAAAATGAAGAAACCAAACCATGAAGATGTGATACAACTTGTCCAAGAGTGCAGAGGGAGCTTGTGATGAGCTGGTTCTGAATCCAGGTGTCCTGACTCCAGAACTTTATATTTTGAGTTGTTGGAATGTGTGTAGCATGTCTCTAAGAATGAGAGACATGATGACTGATCTGCTCACCATGTACCCATCAATATCAACAACTAAATGACTGAACAAGTATCTATACTTTAAGTGTGATTGACATAATTTAAAGTATATGTATGAGTGTTTTGCCTGTATGTATGTATGTGTCCATGTATGCATGTCTGGTAATCCTGGAGAAGGTTAGTTTCCCTGAAACTATAGTTAGAGTTGTGAGCCACTGGTTCTCTCCTATTCCTAAGAACTGAGCCTTCTGCTGAAACCCCACACTATCACCAGAAAGGAGGCAGCAATGGCTGCTTACTAGGTATATTTGGAAAAACTTAACAAAAGAGGTGTAAATGGATTGAATTTTGCTTTTTAAGATTTATTAATTTGGCAAATCAGAGTGGAGGACAGCTTTATAAAAGAGAAAACAAAATCTGAGATGTCAAGACGAGGAAGAACAGGTTGCACTCTCTGTGAGATAATATTAGAGAGTATACAAGGCAGGTCAGGGTGGAGGGTCACTATCAATAGTCAGCAGTTCAGTATCTTTTCAGCTAAGCATGAGACCACAAGACAAATGGCCATGGAGAAACGAATGATACTTTATTTCAGAATAATGATGGGACAGTAGCTTGTAAAGCAAACACTGATGGGTGGTTTGGGAGCCCATTAGAAACTTTCTGGGCAAGTTTGGACAAAAGTGAGGGTCTGCTACTTATCAACCACTCTTGTAAATAATAAAAAAATTAATATCTTAAATTTGAAGTTGAGGAAAGGATAGGAGCTCCACAAGGACCAAATATATCTGGGCACAGGGTCTTTTCTGAGACTGACATTCAACCAAGAACCATGTATGGATATAACCTAGAACCTCCACTCAGATGTAGCCTGTGGTAGCTCAGTAACCAATTGGTTTCCCAAAGTGAGGGGAACAGGGACTATTTCTAACAGGAACTCGATGACTGGCTCTTTGGTCTCCCCACCCCCCGAAGGGAGGAGCAGTCCTGTTAGGCCACAGAGGAGGGCTTTGCAGCCAGTCCTGAAGATACCTGATAAAACAGGATCAGATGAATGGGGAGGAGGTCCCCCAATCAATGGACTTGGAAAGGGGCACGGTGGAGATGAGGGAGGGAGGGAGGGAGGGACTGGGAGGGAATGAGGGATCGGGACATGGCTGGGATACAGAGTTAATAAAATGTAACTGATAAAAAAAAATAAAATAAAATAAAAAAGAAAAAAAAAGAAAACAAAAACAAAAAAAATAAAAAGAAATTTGAAGTTGAAAAATCTGAATTTAAGTTTTATCCTGCCAAGTCACAAAGCTAAAACCAATATTTTCTGGTTGATAAACTGAGATGATCTCCTCGTTGATAAAAATGAAGTTAAAAGGAATTATATTTTTAAATTTTTTTAAATCTCTCACACATTTGCCAAGTGCTCAGGAGACAGCATGTTTTATTCAACATGCAACTTAATCAGTCAGATGTCATCACAAGTTCAGAGGAGAACCTAAAGCTCTACTGATATACAGGAAGAAATTCAGGGGGAAAAACAAACAAACCTACAAACAGGTTAAAAACTGGCCCAATTCCAGAAAGGGAAGTAGATCAAACTGCCTCTACAACACTAAGCTGTGGGCATGAGGCATGTGTTTCCATAGTCTATCACACAAAGCAATGCATGAGAGGTCGACTCACAATCAGATAATCAGGAGACATTTGCCTTTTAGAACACCTGCTGTTTCAACTAACGACATCTACTTATGTGTGTGTATCTGTGTGTATGTGTGTGTGCACGCATGCATGTGTGCCCATGAACATGTACCTGCATGAGTGTTACATTTCAGGCTTCCATTGACGCTGGTGTAAGCATTTTCGGATGTCCATGGTGCTGGGTCAGAGCAAGGGCTTAAGGCATCTTAAGCCATGGCTTAGCTGGCATGTTTTCTCTCCTCATCCCTTAAACAGCACATGAGTTGCTTTTTCAATGTGCAGATGAACAGGGGGATCTGTAAAAGGGGAGCTGGTCTTTAGATTTAGGATGAGAGAGCTGTGTCTGGTGGTGGCAGCAAGGAAACACTAAGGAGGTTAATATGGGATAGTGAGTACAAGAAAAGAAACTTCAGTCTGTCCAAGAAGCCAGAGCATTTGTTAAAAAAAATCATTGAGCTTTAACCAAACAAACAAAAGACATTCCAGAATGTGATAGAAGGATACTTCACTTGGAAAATCTGCAAGAAGGCTAGAGGAAGATGAAAACTGAAACCTAAAGACAAAGGGAAGGTCTGACCAAGATCCAAAGTGCAGGAGAGTCAAATCTCAGCTGATGCTTCTGAGAGAAATGACCAGGCCTGAAAATCGCTATCACCCATGCTAGCTCTGCCACTGTCACCACGAATAGCATCTAACCCACCCTTCTTTCTTAGACTACTTGCTTTGTAGTGACAGTCTGAGGCTGTCTCATATACTTGGCTGTGCTTGGCCAACTTATTTCCCGGCCACTATGGAAATCTCACATGGTGATCTACCTCTCCCCCTATGCCATGAGAAGAGAGCACTTTATCACACACTTCTGTACATAGTGCTGCATTCTGACCCTTCAAAAAGGAAGTCAAGGGATAAAGCAGGCTTTTAGGACTGGCCAGGTACTGAGATGCAAGAGGTTCTGTGTTGACTGTGGAGACAAAATGAGGCCTGAGCGTCTCTGATTTTGATAACATGTCAGCATAAATATCCTGGGAGAGAAAGAGAAAGAGGGGAAGAGAGAGAAAAAAATGGAAGTCTAGAAAACAAAAATGCCATAGCAGGAGGGCTAGAGAAATGGCTCAGTAGTAAAGAGCCTTGCCTGCTCTTCCAGAGTATGGATTGGGATAAATTCCAAGCACCCATATGGCAACTTACAACTGTTTATAATTCCAGTTCTAGGTGCTCCACTTCCCTCTTCTGGCCTCCATAGCTTCCAGACATGTGAGTAATGCACAGACACACATACATGCAAAATATACACATAAGACAATAGTTTTGTTTTGTTTTGTTTTGTTTTGTTTTGTTTTTTTAAGTCGAATGGCAGAATCAGGCAGTTCAGCTATAGCATCCCTTCTAAGTGGGTTGACTGCTGTGAAGGAAGACACATCTCACAAGCAGCAGGAAGAATGAACACACTAGGGCTCTGGGAGCTCAGGAAGCCCAGGAGCACATCCTGAGTGCAAGAGATAAAGGAGGGAGTTAGCAGATACAGGACAGCAGGGGCGTGGAAGATGAGATGTCCAGAGCCTCCAGCTTGGAAAAAGATGACCTAAGCGTGCTTGTGGCCAGCAAAGACATGGCTTGTGGACTTTGGGTTATAGGTTCTTGGCATCTTTCCCCTACAACACATTATGTCTTATCTTTGTTATGATGACCTTCTTCAAAATGCGTCCAATCTATTCTGAAAGGATCTCTCATTTCTTCTTATCTAAGTAAACATTTTGTAATTCTAATGTGCTTTGGCTGGACAACGCTGGAAGTACGCTCAGTGCCTCACATAGGAGAGACATACAAGTCAATCTCTAGTCTCCTCCTCAACACTGGATTTCAACTCTTAACTTTTGACCTGCTGTTTGTTCCACTCAAAATCAACAAAAGTCTTAGTATAGTTTAATACTTAAAACGGAACATGCAGGCTGATGAGGTGGCTCAGCAACTAAAAGAATTTTCAGTACAAGTGTGAGGACTTGAACTTTAATCAGCAGAAACCAAGTAAAAGCTGAATGTATTGCACAAGCATCTAATAGTCTCAGAACTCCTATAGGGACATGGAAGATGAAGACAGGAGAATCCCTGAAAATTCACAAAGCAAATAAGAGACCTGTCTCATTTCAAAACAGACTACAGAAAACCCAAATATATGGGCATTCTTGAGAAAAATCTAGACCAAGGGAGTAACCAGTCTGACATACTAGCTCTTTGGGTTGGTAATTACTGTGTGTGCTACTTTTTGAAAAACAAAAACAAATGTGAGTCCATTCCACCGAAGCAGGAACTCTGACTTGGACACTTGCTGTGTGTTGGGTCAACCCTGCTTAGTACAGCAAGCAAGAGTTGTAAGAAAACCACTGAAGAGGGTGAGGGAAAGCTGTAAGCTTCAGTAATTAGTTGGAAAGTCTGATATTAGTCTGAATCCAAGAAGGAGGTGACAAAAGATTATCAAAAAAGGATGTCGTACTTTTCTTAGCCTTAGAAAGACTCGATCCCGATAAAGTGTAAAAATTGCACATAATAAATGGATAGGAAAGATCTACACCAATGGTCATTAACCCTGAAAATTTCTAAAATTTTATTAATCAGATTAATCAAAATGATGTTTCAGTTCATAGTAGTAGCAAACATCATAAAGCTTGTGAAATGCAGTACACACCTTATTAGGAAGTAAATATTCTCATATATCTTCAGTGGGACCAAAATTAGCAAGAGCCAGAAAAGACAGCACTGGCATGCTGAGTAACAACTCACTGTGCTCCAGCACGGCCATTTCTGGAAGCTCACAGTTTCAGAATAAACCAAGATTTACTTCAGCATTTCTCAGCAATCAAAAACTAAAACCTTAATACATATTAAAAAAAAGCAAAATCTGACTAATAATACACTGTTCTGATTTGGGTTTTGTCACTCTCATAAACAACACAACCAAGGTGACTTAGGATAGAAAACATTTATCATGACTTATGATTCCAGAGGGAGGACAGCCCATCGTGGTAGGAAGGCAAGGCAGCAAGCCTGGCATCAGGAAGAACACTAACACATTTCATCTGCAGACAGGACGCAGAGAGGAAGAACAGAAAGTGGGACCATGCTATGACGTCACCACCTGCCGTGAGTGGTTCTTGTGCCAGTAAGGCTCCACACATGTCAAAGCAGGGCTCCCATCTGAAGACCAAGTATTCAGAGGCATGGTTCTCATGAAAGCTACAAGACACACACTCTATCAAATATTCTGTAGCCCTAAGCAAGAAAGTATGGTAATTTCTACACATTGCTCATACTATGAGATGTTATTTTAGTGTTAAATGAAGTAGAGACAGGTATTAGCATATATGTTAGCTAATGCTTTGTCAACTTGACACAAGCCAGAGACATTTGGGAAGCTTTACTAAGGACTTCCGTTGAGAAAAATTTCCTTCACTAGACAGGCAAGGCAAGTCTGTGAGTGTTTTCTTAATTAGTGATTGTAAATTGTGCCATACCTGGTGCCATACCTGCGCAGGTGGTCTTGGGTGTTTAATAAAACAGGTTGAGCAAGTCATGGAGAGCCAGAAGCATTCTTCCATGACTTCTGCTTCAGTTTCTGCCTCCAGGTTTCTGCTCTTACTTCCCTTAGTGATGGAACGTTGCTTGGAAATGTAAGGTAAAATAAACCCTTTTCTCCCCAGGATGCTTTTGATCATGGTGTTTTATCATAGTAATTGAAGCCCCGGCTAAGACAGCATAGAAATTGCCACAATAGATGAGAAACGGTAACACGTTGAAGCAGGAGTTCATTTATATTGTATGTGTGAATGGAAAAGCACCGTGAAAATCTCTCAGGCATGCTTACTGGTCCTTTTGCTGAGGGATTAGCAGGAAGTGTGTGTGCGTTTTGTGGTGTGTCGGGTGTGGTATGGGAGGGGAGGGCAAACACATGAATTTGGAAGACTCTGCTTTTCAGTTTCACATATTGCTTTATTTGAATTTTATATACTTATAGTTTATAATTTAAAAGCATTTTTCAATGGTCTATTTATTTTCATGTTTTTTATTTTATTTTATTTATATATTCATTTATTACAATTTATTCACTTTGTATGCCCACTGCAGCCCTTCCCTTTTTGGCTCTTCCCAGTCCCACCCACTCTCCCTCTTCTCCTCCTATGCTCTTTCCCTAGTCCCCAGATATGGGAGGACCTCCTCCCCTTCTATCATGTTTTTAAAGATATATTCCCTTGAAATTTGGGGGATATAATGACCTAGTTCCTAAAAGTCATCTAACACAAAGAAACACTATAAAGTTAGAAAGAAGACATGTGACAAAAACTTCTGAAATCTAGCTCAAAATCATAAGGGTTCATACTTCTGGTTCCTTAAAAATAAAACAGGAGGGCTGGAGGCATGACTCCGTGGGTTGTGTTTGCTTTGAAACTGCGAGGACCTGAGTTCAGAATACAGAACTCACATAGCAAACCAGTATGGTTTCCTGAGTACCTACAACTCACTGGGAGACAGGAGAGTCTCTGGGACTTGCTGACTACCAATCAAGTTGAAAATTAGTGAGTTCCAGGGTCAGAAGGGACCTTGACTCCAAAGAAAAGGAAGAGAATGATAGAGGACAACACCTTTTTGTCCACCTCTGGTATCCACACACAAGGGTCACAACACTACACACACATGCACACGCACTAGGTACTCATGCATGACTCACTACACAAATAAATAAAAATAAATTAGTAAATAAATGAGTCATAGGAAACTTCAATAAGATCATAAACATGTAGCTTCACCCCTGCTTTTAAGAGATGTACGTTTGGAAGATTTTATGTGAGAAGATGAGAATCTTCCTACGTGCAACATCATCCTCTGTCATTCATTACATGTTGGAGAAGCCAAATTATTACCGCTCCCGTATTTTTAAGAAATTAGACCCTAGCCAGGCACGGTGGCCCACACCTGTAATCACAGCACTCAGGGAGGCAGAGGCACTAGGATCTCTGCAAGTTCGAGCCCAGCCTGGTCTACCAAGTAAATCCAGGACAGCCAAGGCTACACAGAGAAATCCCTGTCTCAAAAAAAGAAAAAGAAAAGAAAAAAGAAAAATAATTAAGTGAAAGAAAGAAAGAAAGAAGACCCTTTCTAAAAACATTATCTGTTTTCCTTAAAAACCTCTGGAATTCCTGTCCACACATCTGATACTGTTTAGGCTACAAATGAATGGGATACATAGCCTTCACAAAGAGAAAATTCCACTGATTTCCAGATTTTTCTGTTTTACTCATTATGCCTAGTGAAAGATCAAATAATTTCACTTGGGTCATTTATACACTATTTAAAATACTCCTCTTGAAAAATCCCCAACCAAACAAACAGCAATCATCATACGCAGGGACATACTGGCTAACCCTGAGTGGAGCTGGCTGTGTGTACCGACGCATCTGTTCAGCTTCTGCTCTCAAGCACCTGGGTCTCCTTTGAGAGCTCGGGGGAGATAGACTGCAACCCACAGGGACAGTTGCTTGGAAATACACAGGGCAGTGAATACAATTTTTTCTCGTAGAATCTCTGTAGCTGACAAAGGGGGAGAACACGCCGATTAGTTTCCATGGTTACATTAATCAGTGGAAATCGTGTGCTTGTCAGTCATCAGACATTTGCTTTGACCACAAGTCTGCACAGACATGTTGATTCTGTTTTAGGTTTCCACTCAGCCCAGATGATGCTCATGATCTCCCTTTACTCGGCCACCTAGGCCAGCCCTGAAGCAGCTCTGCCTAAAAGGTATTAGTCAAATAGTCCCCAGCACTTACTAAACATTTGTAGACACAAAAACAACCTTTCACCTTAAAAGGGATACGAGGTACTTTATTCTGGAGCCAAATATGAATGACCATGGCCCGGGAACAAAGATTTAGGTCACCCTAAATTCACCATTACAATGTGGAAACTGTTTCTTCTTTTTATAGAAAAAAAAAAAGGAAAAATTGTAAGTCACTTTCCCAAAATGTTAGTGGAGACATCAGAGAGGCAGGATGCACCAAAGTTGGGCAACTTCTGCTGTAGGTTTCAGCTGCTACCTGATGAGAAGTTCAGCGTTCGAGTTGGTGAAATCTAGTGGTCTGCTAAATTAACACATTCCGTGAGAAAACCAGTGCTGTGTACACTCCAAATAATTAACCTGATGGTCACAATACTGTCAGGTCCGGCAAAGATGAGTGCAATAAAGGGCCATTAGGCGGGATAATTATGGCCCAAGATCATTTGGCCCTGGCCTTGTCAGAATCCTAACTCACTGTAATCTGATGCTCTAATCAATTAATCCGTCTTGCAGAAGGCTCGGTGGAGACTGTTTTGGGGGAATGTTTGTTCACACATTTCAACTGTTATAAGGAAGTGGAATTCATTATTATATTTTAAAATGTAGTCAAAAGCTGTATACTTTCAGGAACGTGATACTTGTAGTAATTAAGATGTAAAATTGCAGCAGTACAAATACGATGAAACTTGTTCTCTACTTATCTTGTAATGTCGATTTAATTTTATGTGCAGGAGTGTTCGCTTGCATATAAGTATGCGTGCCGTGTGTGTAGTCCCCAAAAATGGCAGTGAGAGGATGTCAGAGCCCTTGGAACTGGAGTTACAGATGGTTGTGAGTCCCAGTGTTGATGCTGGGAACTTAAGCTTGCCCTCTACAAGATCAGTACATCCTCTGAACCACTGAGCCATCTTTTAAGCCCTTGTTTTGTATTGTTTTGTATTTTTCAGTTCCCTCATATTCATTCCAGTTTCACCCTTTCACCTTTTAGGCTTTAAGCTACTTTACCATTATCTCACTAAATGACAAATTTTAATAACTCTGAGATTAAAAGCCAAGTCATTAACACTTGATAACGAACATTACCAGGTAAACTTCTACAGGTGCCTATGAACCAGATAGGAGACTCTAACTTACTAAATTGTCATTTGTGGATATGAATTACAAATTCCTGAAAATTAAGCAACAGGCAATTTCTTGATAAGAAATTGAACTCACACATTAACCTTCTAAAATATGTCTAACCACAAATTTTAATGAATAAAATATTAAAATAAAATGAAATGAAAATAAAATAAAATTATTTAATACACAAAAAATACATAACATAAAAACAGAAGCAAGTCCCAACTTGAGACCTATCCTAAATAGAAAACCAACCAGTAACACCATTATTCACACTCTGCTGTACTTCCAGATAAGAGTCTAGCATAACTGTCCTCTGAGAGGCTTCACCCAGCAACTGACGGAAACAGATTCAGAGACACACAGCTAGAGATTAGGCAGAGCTCAGTAAATCTTGTTGAAGATGGAGTCTGAAAGATTGAAAGAGCCAAAGAGGTCAAGGACAGCACAAGATAACCTACAGATAAACATACAACATAGGATAAACCCGCTAAAATCTGTACATCTAAACAAACTAAGCAAAAGAGAGGACCCTAACTAAAATGCTCAATCCCCATCCTGAAAGGCAAAGAGGATGGACATCAGAAGAAGAAGAAAACAGGAAACAACGTAGGAACCTGCTACAGAGGGCCTCTGAAAGCCAGAAGAAGAAAACAGGAAACAACCTAAGACCTGCCACAGAGGGCCTCTGAAAGCCTCTGCCCTGCAGAATATCAAAGCAGATGCTGAGCCTCATGGCCAACTGGCGGGCAGAGTGAATGGAATTCTATGTAAGAAGTGGGAAATAACAAGAGCTGGAGAGGACAGGAACTCCACAAGGAGAGCAACAGAACAAGAAAATTTGGACACAGGGAACTTCCCAGAGACTCATACTCCAACCAAGGACTGTTCATGGAGATAACCTAGAACCCCTGCACAGATGTAGCCCATGGAAGTTCAGTGTCCAAATGGGTTACATAGTAAGGAAAAGAGGGACTGCCTCTGACATAATCTGATTGGCCTGTTCTTTGATCACCTCCCCCTGAGGGGGGAGCAGCCTTACCAGGCCACAGAAGATGACAATGCAGCCACTTCTGATGAGAACTGAAAGACTAAGATCAGAAAGAAGAAGAGGAGGACCTCCCCTATCAGTGGACTTGGAGAGGGGCATGCATGCAGAAAGGGAAGGGAGGGTGGGATCGGGAGGGGAGGAGGGAGGAGCTTATGGGGGGGGGATACAAAATGAATAAAGTATAATTAATAAAAGTTAAAAAAAGATAACCTACAGAGAAGTTCACAGAGACTGAACCACCAAAGAGTTTGCATCGGATGGACCTAGGCCCTACACATATGTAATAGAGATGTGTAGCTTGGTCTTTATATGGGTTCCATAACAACTGGAGCAGGGGCTATCTCTGACTCTTGCCCACCTCTGGCTCCCTTTCTCCTAACTGGACTGCCATGTCTAGCCTCAACAGCTAGAAAGTTCACTTAGTATTAATGCATCTTGTATGTCAAAGTATGTTAATAGACACATGTGGCCTCGCTTTATCTGAGGAGAAAGGGAATGGAGAAGGAGAAGACGTGGGGTGACAGAAAGGGCCTGGGAGAAGAAGAGGGAGGAGAATCTGTGATTAATTAATTAAAAAATGGAAGCAAGTCAAAAAGCTGAAATTACAGAACTAAAAAATCTTATTCATGTAGCCTTGTATGAAGTGCTATAGAATTTATAAATAATAAGGCAAAATAAAAATTCTGAAAACTAAAGTGACCCTTTAAAAAGAAAAACTAACTGACATACAAGAGTTGTAAAAAAAAGAAAACTATTGTAAACTAAATAAATCTCACAGGAAACATTTGAGGGAGTTCATTAGAAACGGTAAATAATATACCTCTAAATTCATTCATGGAAATCTAGTTAGCTTAGGATTTAATAACTTACTCTCTATTAATGTGTTGAGGAAGAAATGACAATTAAAAATTATGCATATGGTAATGGAGCATATAGATTTGCTAATGTGTTTCCTGGTGTAACACCAAACAATGCAGCATTGCATTTAACTACTGAAAATTCTTCTACCAAGAACCTATAATTTAGCTGGCATATAAGAATATTTTATCTGCAGGTTTTGAATGAAAAGCTTGGTCCAATATCTAGGGTCACATTTAGTAATTTATTTAGTTACTCAAAAATATATGGGTTATGACCAAGATCCATACTCCTTGGGGGGGGAGACACATATGATTGTGACACCAGTCCAAATCCGGTCTTTATTGAGGCCCATTAAAGGAAAGCTATTCTTTATGGACAAAAGAATAGAATTTACCTCTGGCCTTGTGTAGAGACCTAATATACTAATCCAGCAGATGCTGTCAGTCACATGGTAGAGACCACACCTCAGGAAGGCTAATTCGCCTTAAGCCGCAATAAAGAAGTAGGATGACCAATTACCCTGTTAATGAGATAATGGTCTACTTCTTCCCAGAAAGCCTGCCCCGGTGCAGAGCTGCAGAGCCAGCACGATGCTATACTAGCTCTACCTATCTTTCTCAGTCAGAAAAGTTACATACATATCCTGTCCTCTGAAGTCAGTCAGAGCCAACTACTGCTTTTTGTAGTAGTTTGGACATTTTTATTCTTTCTCTGTAGCTACCTCCCTGTTGCTGTCCTGTCACCAATTCTCCATGCCTAAGTTGAAATAACATGATGTTCTCTCTTTCCGTTCTCCATTTCTCTCTTTCAGGTACCTCCTGAGATTTACAACTTGCCTGACTGTCCTTTTAAACTCTAATAAAATTGTTCTTCAGCTTCCTTCTGAGTTCATTATTAAATTCTTTTACTAATGAGACTAACAACACAAAAAAAGGACCCCAATTTCCCTGGTAGCACAATTCTTTTTTCAAGAACATAAGAAGACTCATACTCAAAGAATAAAACAAACAACAAACAAAAAACCCTAACATCACTGATAGTAACCTAATGCAACAAGTAAACCAGGAGCTCCTAATTTCTCTGTAAATGCCAAATGTTCTAGACATGAGAATCATTTGATGCTATAGAAAAGGACCTTACAACTTTAAGGAATCTGGGGCTGCTGATCTTTATTGAATCCAATATATGTTCTGTGTTTTCCTTGAACACATAACTTTCCTTGGACAAAGCTACACTCCCTCACTTATGTGCTATCTCTAGCTGCTCCATTTCTACAGTTGAGATGCATATCGTAAGGTCACAGCAACACAGCACATTTATAATCAAACACATCACAGAAATGCTGCAAGCTTCGTTCTCCTTTAGATTGCATCTGCTTACTCCTCAGTGTGAGGCCACAGATGAGCTGGACAAATACAAATATAAAACATCTTATAGAATCCATTAAAGAAAAAAAATTGTAATAATGATAGGAACAAATACTAAAATGCATAAGAAACATATTACCAATTTTTATTAGCTCATGTGCAAAATAAAATTTGACCTGTTATTATGTCTCTGGACTCAGCATAAATATTCAGTGGCCCTTAAAAATAAATAGCAGTTGTGAATATACAGAAAAGGTAAACATACAAAATAATCATTTTATGAGTGGGCCTAACTAATGGACTCACAGTAACTTATTCATCCTACAAGTAGGTAACAGCAAATCAAAGTGTTCTCAAAAGGTTTGTTTTGACAGCTTAGAAAATTATTACATGTGCAATTTCAAACAAACATAACCAAAGTGAAACCTCCTATGTGTCCTCCAGCTTCTATTAAAAGGCTTCTGTGTGTCCTGTGACAGGTGGGCTATGAACTGTGCTGCTTTAAAAACCTACCATCAGTTCCAAACTTTCAGGGTGTTTCCTGTGAGTTTGGTAAAAACAAGCTCTGGCAGTCCTCACCATCAAAGGTGATTTTGACTTCATTACGTGCAGTTGAAATTTGTAAGCAAAGCAGCTAGTATTAACTGCCATCAAAAGGAAGGCATGGTTTCCTTAGCCAAGCCCGGCTTTCTCCACTATTATAAGAGGAATCTATTGCTTTATTACTACTGCATATAATTTTATTTATTTGCATTGACTCCCACATAGATAAACTTTTATAATGATCAGACGATGGTATCTGTTGATTTATTACCACCACCTTTAAATTTCTGGAATTCTGGGTTAAACTGAGTTTTAAGTTTTGCAGCTGATTCTTTGTAGAATAGGTGTTAGCTAACTTTGACCCACAGGCTGCTTTTGTATGGTCTACAACAAATATAAAGCAAGTGGATAAAATTCCTGAGTGTCTCCATTGAAAAATTATGCATGTGCCCACTTCCTCCCCTCCTTTAAGAAATGCCAATTTTATCTCAAATATTGGTGCTTTAAAATTATTTTTCTCATTTTTTGATATTGTGATTACAACATTTACCTCTTCTCTCTCCTCACTTAAAATCCTATTTTCCCCTCTTTGTTGTTATCTTTCTAACTCATGGCCTCTGTTTTCATTAACTGTTATTACGTGCATGCACTAATGCACATATGCAATTCCTAGTTATAAACTGCTTGGTCTGCACAGCATTCCCTGTGTGTATTTTCATATCTGACCACTTGGCACTGGGTAACCACAACTGGTGTGTTCTTTCCAGGGGAAGATTCTTTTGCTCACTCTTAGCATTCCTTATTTGTCTGTAGTTCTTTGTATAGGGCTGAAGCTTCATGGGCTTTCTCGGTTGGTGTCACGTGTTTAGGCAGTCATATTGGAGAGACTTTATAGTTACAGCTTCTGACATTCCCAGGAGACATAATTTCACCACAAACTATTCTTATGCTCCTGATCATCAGCTTTCTGTCCCTTCTTCCAGAGGGATCCCTGAGCTTTAGGTGCAGTTGCCTTGTAGGTGTATGCTCTGGGACTAGACTCTACAACTCTACATTCTGAGAGGTTATGCTTTTCTAGAACACTCTCTCTTTTTTCAAAGAGAAGTTTCCTTGAGGATAGCTGAGAACTGAATTTATTGATTTAAACCCTGAAGAAGGATCTTGTCTCTAAAGTTTTAGACAGTCATTCCAACATTCCTTTACTCCAGAGCAATTTGAGATTGTTGAATGTTCATATGAATCATTTCACTTCAACACAGTTCCTTTCAAAGAGACATAAGTAAAAATTTTAATGTGACTTTATCTTCTATCTGTAAAGAGGGTGTGAATTTACTTTTCTTACAAAGCTTATTCTCCAACAGAATACAACACCAGATTTGTACAGCTTTCCCTGACCCCACATCTACACCCAGTGAAGGTGAGGCACAGAGAAGTGGTCTGTTTATACTCTGCCCTTTCAATCCATGAACAAAAGACCCAGGAAAAGCACCCTGTAGCAGCACAATAATTGATGAAATGCCAGGGGCTCATTGGAGGTTTTCTTCAGAAAAGACTTTTGAAAATGAAAACAAAAGGCATATTCAAGTAGAAAGGACACTCATCTCCTGCTAACAATGGCAGGTTGCTAAACTTTTGTTTCTTCGTTTTTGAAAGAGGAGCACTCTGCCCCCAAAGAAACTGTGGGAGGTGGCACCCAGTGGATTGTGTCCCTGAGGCCAGGTATCCCAGATCACCCAGGATGATTCAAGAGTTCCTTTTCCCACAGGTTAACACTGATTCTCACAGTTCTGTACAACCTCTAGATTTCCAGACCTGTTGTTCACTGTTGTCTTCTTAAAGCATATTTGCTGATCAGTTGTTTTTTGTTTTGTTTTTTTTCTCACTAAATCGTTATTTTCCATCACACACTAATCTTAGCAGTGAGAGTTAGCCCAACAACTTTAAGGATGATTTCCACAACTGCCAACCTGCTAACTCTCACATTGTGAAGCAAAGATTACACTAGTGTGTGTGTGTTTGTGTGTGTGTGTGTGTGCCTGCGTGCACATGTGCATGCTCACACCTGTGCAAGCATTCACACAGGCATTGAAAACTGTCTCAGGATAAAAAGAGAAATGTCAAGAAATATTTTCAAAAATGGCTATATTTTTCAGAATAAACTAGGAGAAAATTTACAATGATTGCTTTGGCAGAGTCATCAGAAATTGGAATACAGGAGTTTAAATAAGATCGATTTGGTGTTTTCAATAACATTTAAGTGTCCTTCAAAGAGAAATAGCAAACAAATTATAAATGACAACTTACTGACTAAATTATCAGCCACAAAGATAATGACACTTTTTTAGTTGTGGTCTAAGCAGCCCTTTCTTTCCAAATTAAGATCATGTATGAAAATTAAATAACACACAAGCTTACATTGTTTCTTACAGAAAGAAATTATCTGTGAAGCTGTTATCTGGTAATAAGACTTGTATCCCTTGTACTGCAATAATGCAAAAGACCAAAATCACAGTCATCATATAAACTGAAATACCTCAGATGTCTTAGACATCTAATAAGTATACAGAGAGTTCACAATAGCTTTTATTGTTAGGAAAATGTAAATTAAAATCACTAGGTATCACTGCATATCCACCTCAATAGCTATCATCTGGACACAGACAATAAGGTATGTGTCAGCAATGGAAGCAAATTGAGGTACTCCTATGTTAATAGTGGAAATGTAAAATTCTATTAAAAAAAAAACTAGAATACAGTCTGGCACATGAAGATTGTTAGTATTTTGGAACACAACCTGCTCCTGGGTTACCCAGCAATTTATGATGTCATCATGTGTCACCAGCTAGGTGGCCACACCTGGAAGACGTGGTTACCTTGCACCTTAAAGGGCTAACCCTGACAGGTGGTCTCTCTCTTACACTCTCTCTCTTTCTCTCTTACACTCTTACACTCTCTTTCTCTCTCTCTCTCCCTCTCTCTCTTGGGGAGCCCCCCCTTCCTTTTCCCTTCCTCTCTCCCCACCATGTCCTGCTCCCCCTCCCCCCCCCAATAAACTTCTTGCAGAGAACATCGGTTGTCACCAGCCTCATGCTTTTTAATAAATAATAACAGTGGTGCATTGGCTAGGATTGGGCTCTCCTAGCAAAGCTAGGAACCCTTTCAGACTCCGGACAGGACAGTTACAACCAATTTTCTCTGCTCTATGCCCAAAAACCGAGCCCCAGTGTAGAGCATCAGCTTGCTCCTGTGCGCAGACCCCCTGGGACCATGGCCGCACAGCTGCACTGCTCTCTCCATCCTCTCTGATTTCCCGGGCTGCTTCTGCTCTCCCCAGGCTTGGGTCCCTGTCATGCAGTGGGCGCCCACGCTCCAATCTGGCACCGTGGCCAGGGCTGCTAGTCCAGGCTATGCAGTCCAGCTCCTGCCACAGTGGCTCCAGCGTCAGCAAAGGCCAGCCCCGCCCTGGCTTGGATCTCTGTGCTGTCTGCAGTGACGAGAGCCAAAAGGAACCATGTGTGTTTGCTATTCCAGCGCTGAGCCTGGGATATATACACCGCACTAAAATCAACCTTAACAGCTTGGTGCGCTGCTCTAGGTAGGACAGTTCTAAAAAACCAGCACAGTTGGGAAACTTTTAAATTTCCTGTGGGATCCCTGACAGGCGCCATGTTGGCTTTGGGAGGAAGTGGGCGAAGCTATAGCGTAACCATTCACTTAACAACGTGGCGCATCGCCATCTTAGGTTTGGGCAAAGAGGCCTCACCTCCCAAGCGCCCTACCGGGCAGCTGTCTCCATGGACTTCCCCCGCTCCCACCAAGCTGCTTTCCTTTCACTTCTAGCCCCGTGCTTTCTTCTAAGAGACTTTTCCCAAGCTTTAAGAAAAAATAAAATAAAATCTTTTCTCCCTAATTTCTGTACACTTTACTCTTTACTCTTATATTTTAAATTCCTTATCTAATGCTTTATATAATCTTCTCATTGGGTTTGCATTTATAAGTCTTAATCATAATTAACTGTTTATCTTATCTTTTAGACTAGGCCACAACAATGAGCCTCATTTCAAGTTGGTATGGATTTTTATAAAAATTCAAAGTTATGTTTTACTATCTTATGATTCAACCCTGCTTAAAGTGATAAATATCTATTCAGATTAAGTTGGTTTATATGTTGCTCAAATATAATTTTAAGATTGCTTTATATTGTTCGGCTCAGGGGTTCATTATTACATACAAATTGTTTATCAATATTCTAAATTAAGATCTATTAATTTTAGATGTATTTATGTTAAAACTGGGTCAATTTAATACAACTCTACTATCAAAGGGTTAAAATATACTTGGTTAATTTTAAATTTGGCTTATACTATTCTGCTAAATTGTTGGTTTTAAACTTATAGCTCAAGTGTTCGTTATTATGTACAAGTTGTTTACCAATATTCTAAATTATGTTAAAACTGGGTAAATTTATAGTATCTCTGCTACCAAAAGGTTAATATAAGCCTGGTCTTGTTCTCTTAAAATGATGTTGTTAATCTGTAGTATAGCCTTAGACTATTATAAGCTATAAACTTTTATATATTAAATCATACAAAAACTCTTGTGCTCTCACTTTAATAAATTATATTCATGACTTTTAAGGTCCTAACTTAGCAAGGACAAAACCTAAAGTCCTAATATTTAATGGTTAACAAATGCAGGTTAATAGTCATCTCATAGATACATATTCATAGTCCTGCAGATGGTCTCACTGAAATTTTTAATAAACAGCTGAGGATGGTACTTGAGTCATCATATAGGAGTTGGTAAAAATAGTGAGCCATCCCGAAGGGCTCTAGACCTAGCTGTGTTCCGAAGCTGCTGGCGTTCCCGCAAAATGGCGAGAGTTTTGCATAGCCAAAAGTCCATTCTGCCAGGTGATGTTTTCAAATGCAGCCAAGTGGATGCTGGTCCCGCTGCTGACATGCCAAAGCTGGCTGCTGGCAAACTGGCCTCTGGAAGTCAAAATGCTCCCAAGCAGGCTTGTCCTCTGTGCCCAGACATGGAGGTTCAACCAGCACAGGAGCTACAGACACTTCCAGCCTTCTAGCTCACTGGCTTGACGGAGGACGAATGGCTCCTTGACACAGCAACCTCCACAGCTCTCGCACAGGTCTGTTTTTGACCTCAGAATGAGGTCCCACAGACATATTGCCAACTTCTGTGTTGGGAGACTTCAGGTGCTTTCCCAGTTCTCTTTATATGCAGGAGACCAGGCCCAAGCCTAAGTCCTAGAGCTGCTATTATCAGGCCTAGACAGAGACTTCAGGTGACTTCCCAGTTGTTTTCACATGCAGGAGACCAGGCCTTAAGCCTAAATCCTAGAGCTGCTATTTTTAGACCTAGACACAGTCCAGACTCAAGAAACAGGCCTAAATGAAACATTTTACCATCCCTTTAGTTAAAGGACAATAAATGTTCATAACAATTTCAACTATGCCTCATAGTAAATAACTAAATACAAAGGTCCCTCACAAAAGACATATTTGAGAGATGACTTAAGGTTGGTAAATGTGTTACACATGTTTGAGAGTCTAAAAATGTGTTTTAAGGTTGGTAATGGAACTTACAGATGTTTGAGGGTCTAAAAGATGTTTTAAGGTTGGTAAATGCAAGTTATAAAGGTTATAAGGTCTAAAGTGATTTAAGGTATCTTAAATAGGTAAAAAGACTTAATATTTCCTCCTGTTGCTATGCTACTGTTGAATTGACTGTCCAGAGTTTTGACCTTTATCAATAGGGCTCTAATTTATTAATCTGACTCTGATACAAAAACATTCCACTATACCACGTACTATTATGGTTCTAAGCTCAAGATTGTAAGCCTCCATAATGTGTATGCCTATACTAAAAGTTAAGATCAAGTAAGTTTCCCTTTTACTTCATAAAAGGCTTTTGCCTTTTCAGAGCTCACCTTAAAAAATACTTATGTAATTAACACAAATATGTATTTCTACTGCCTTTTTCTACAATACACAGTACAATTGTAATACTAACATGTCTAAAGTTTTATCTCCTTCTTAAAACTTAAAAGTAATTCTTGTAAGCTGCAGAAAGTCTACCTAAATCCATATCTCAGGTCAATTGGACTCTAGATAAGTACTGCACTTATTGCCTATCTCAAAAGGTGGGACTCCTTCCCTTTCCCTGGTTTTGGGAGTTCTTTTCCTGGCTACCAGACTGCTATTTACTGCATGCAACCACTGGCTGGATTGGTGAGTTCTTCTTATTGAACAGCCACTAGATTGGTGAGTTCACTCCATTTTCTCAACATAAACGCCTCTCTTGGTAGGAAAAGCTTGACCGCAGAGCTCCAGCAACGTCGTACTATCTTTTGAGATGGAGGGACCCCCCCCCCAGCTGTAGCCTTAACTGTCTAGGTTTGACTCTCTATACTGACCTCCATTTTAGGGCCTCACTCTCCCTTGGGCAGTACGTTCCCTCTCACACACGGTTCCTTCTCCCCCTCACTTGCTCAATTGCTCATGAGAAGGTCCTCACTCGCACACAGTTCCTTCTCCCCCCTCTCGCTCGCTCGTGGGAAGACCTAGAGCTAGGCAAAGGGCCCCGGCTGTGCCCCACTGGGCACTGTGCCCTGGTTGCTGACCAAAAGCTGATGAGTTATTGGACCAGGTAGGACCCCTCTAGCTTGAGTCACACCTTCCCATTGGGACGCCTCTGGAAGGTCGTTGACTTCTCTGCCCCCAATGGGAGCTGCCTAGACGCCCCTCCCTCCAGACAGGCTGGAGAATTTCAGGTTTCTACACCTAGGGCCAGCTGGCACCAGAGCCCCTAAGTTTACACGCTTCTGTAACCAAACCTAACCTCAATGACAGATCGAAAACAAAGCCTTCTTTAAATATTGCCAGTGATTGGATAAATAAAGGTTCTGCCAGGTAGACAGAGGTTCCCATGCACAAGCCTCATCCATCCAAACCTTCTGTTCCTGTTTGCTCTCCCAAAAGTTTTCAATGTATCCCTACAGGATTTTCTCCATAACCTACTCAACTTTATCTTTTGCCTGTATATGTGGTTCAGTGTCCTGCCAGACACAGATGTTTCCTATAGCCACAACAGCGCCAACGCAGCTACAGGTGTTCAACTCTGACCTCACGAACTACCAACAAGCTGCAGGTATTCAACTCTAATCTCATAGACTTCCATCAAGCTGGACCTGCACCTTCCCTCCCAGCCAAGGATGTTCTCACAGACCCTGGAAAGCATCAAAACAGCCTATTCTTCCTGGACTTGGCCAACATTTCAGCCTTTTGATCTCCCTACAGTGTCCCGAGTGTCAGCAGGAAGTAGCCAGAAGAGAATCTACTCCCATTATTCACTTGTTGTTAAAAAAAAGCTGAAATGGTGTGCTTCAGGACCAGGACAAGCAGCTCCAGGTTCTCCCATCATTCCCCAGTCCCTACCTGCTGCCTTGCATGGCTGGCAACTCTCTCTATTGACAACCTTCTATCCTAAATTTTCCAGGGCAGAGACTTCCCTTATTCTTGACCTTGCAATCTGACCATTTTGTTGCTACAATTCTCTCTCTCAACCCCTTGCATGACCAAGAGCTGCTTCCAATGAGCCTAAATTTATATACTTTAACTTACCTTATAAAAAGCAGCCCAAGCTCCCCATTTTTTATTTATAGAAAAAGGAAGGAATGTTAGTATTTTGGAACACAACCTGCTCCTGGGTTACCCAGAAATTTATGATGTCATCATGTGTCACCAGCAAGGTGGCCACACCTGGAAGGCATGGTTACCTTGTCCCTTAAAGGGCTAACCCTGACATGTGGTCTCTCTCTTACACTCTCTTTTTCTCTCTCTTACACTCTTACACTCTCTTTCTCTCTCTCTCTCTCTCCCTCTCTCTCTTGGGGCGCCCCCCTTTCCTTTTCCCTTTCTCTCTCCCCACCATGTCCTGCTCCCTCCTTCCCCCCTCCCTCTTAATAAACTTCTTTCAGAGAACATCGGTTGTCACCAGCCTCATGCTTTTTAATAAATAATAACAAAGATAAATAAAGGTGGAATGACCCAGTAACACCACTTCTATGAACTACTGAAGATAAATGGAAAAATTTGGATGTGAAAGTTTCCAGCAATGCTGTTCAGCTCCAAACTGGTGGTCAGGGACATGACTTAGCTGGTAAGGTACTTGTTGCCAAGCCCAACAGCCTAGATTTAGTCTCGGGGACACACATGAGAGGTGTTCAAAACTGACCTCTACAAATTGTTCTCTTACTTCCACTTGGATGCCATGGCACGTGTATATGCAACCAAGCAGGTGTGAATGTGTGTGTGTATGTGTGTGTGTGTGTGTGTGTGTAAAACAAATGTAATAACAACAACAAACCACAAACAAATGTAATTTTAAAAAGCAAGTAGAATGACTGTTAACCGGTATATTAAAAAGCCAATCACAGCATGTCCATGTAGCAAACTCTCACTGGCAATAGAAACTACACAAATGAACCTGAAAATAAAGCAACTGAAAAAGCCTAGATGCAAGTTGAATAAATTGTAATAAATGAGAATAATAATTTTTTAAAACTAGATGCAAAAGGCTATTTCCCATGATTCCATTTCTGTAAAACATCCGCAAATTGCAAACCCATAGAGAATAAAATCAGGAGTTTCCAAGGCTGACAATATGGACTGATTTCTCACAAAGCATGGGAAATAAAGAAGCTTTAAAACTAAACTGTATTAAACTGTGGTGATAGAGCCAAAGTTTTTCACATTAACTAAAAATTTATTGAATCACATACTTAGAAAAAATCATAGAATACACATGACTAGATTTCAATCAAAGTATACAAATCAATTTAAAAATAGATACCATGACTATCTGATGGCACAGATTAGAATGATTTCTAAATTAACCTCTCCAAAGCTAAACAATACCGAAAATATCTTGTCTTGTCAGAAAATCAGCCATGGAGTTGAGAGTGCAGCTAACTGGTAAAGTGCTTGCCTAGCATTGTCCAGGAGATGATGTTGATCCTCAGAACAGGAAGAGAGACAAAGAGAGAGAGAAATCAAATACCATCTTTGGGCAGATGGCTCTCTAAACCTCAGAGAGGTGCATTAATAAAGACAAATGGCAGCCTATGAAATGGAAAAAGATTTCACCAATCCTACATTTGACAGAGGGCTAATATCCAAAATCTATAAAGAATTCAAGAAATTAAACACCAACAAATCAAATAACCCAAATTAATATGGGATACAGAGCTAAACAGAGAATTTTCAGCAGAGGAATCGCTAATGGCCGAGAAGCACTTAAAGAAATGTTCAATCCCTTAGTCTTCAGGGAAATGCAAATCAAAATAACTCTGAGATTTTATCTTACACCCATCAGAATGGCTGAGATCAAAAACTCAAGTGACAGCCCATGCTGGTGAGGATGTGGAGTAAGGGGAACCCTCCTTCATTGCTGGTGGGAATGCAAACTTGTACAACCACTTTGGAAATCAGTCTGGAAGAGTCTTAAAAATTTGGGATAGTTCTACCTCAAGACCTAGGTATACCCCTCCTAGGCATATACCAAATAGATATCCACCATACCCCAAAGACACTTTGCTTGCTCAACTATGTTCATAGGAGCTTTATTCATAATAGCCAGAAACTGGAAACAACCTACATGTCCCTCAACCAAAGAATGGGATAAGGAAAATGTGGCATTCACACAATGGAACACTACTCAGCTCTTAAAAACAAAGACATCATGCAATTTTCAAGCAAATGGATAGAACTAGAAAATATCATCCTGAGTGATGTAACCCAAACATGATGTATACTCATTTACAAGTGGATATAAGCCATAATGTACAGCATAACCATGCTACAATCCACAGACCCAAAAAACACCAAGGAAGGCCCAAGGGAGAACACCTGAATCTCACTCAGAAGAGGCGTAGAGTGGCTGGGGGTGAGGGCAGGGAAAGAGAACAGATCTTGGTGGGCAGACTGCAGAGGAGGCTCCCCAAGAGTTTGTGGATCATAGCTGAGACTCCTAACAGTGAAGGGGGATATGGATACAGGAAGGGAACTGGGTGGGAGAGGGTTTGGAGAGGTTAACAGGTTTGTGCATAGTGGGGAGTAGGGCATGAAAAAGAACAGATATCTGTTGGAGGACAAGCAGAGCAGGCTCCAAGACACCATGGGAGTGACCATAGCTGAACTGCTAAGAGTGAGGGAAAGATAAGAATAGAGGGAGGGAGCTGGATGGGAGACAGGGCATCTCTAGGATAGGGGAGTCTCCCAAGAGTCTATGGGAGTGATCTGAGGTGAGACTTCCAGTATGGAGCATTCGAGCCTGAAGTAGCCACCTCCAAATGGGACTTCCAGTGGTGGGAGGGGACACTACCCATAAAACATTAGTTTTAAAATTTGTCCCGCCTACAAGAAATGTAGGGGTAAAGATGGAACAGAGATGGAGGAAACGGCAAACCAATGACTGGCCCAACTTGAGACCCACCCTATGGGAGAGAGCCAACCTCTGACACTATTAATGATACTCAGCTATGCTTGCAGACAGAAACGTAGAATAACTGTCTTCTGAGAGGCTTCATCCAGCAGCTGATGGAAACAGATGCAGAAACCCACAAAAAATAGGTCATGCTTGGGTATTTCTAAGGAAGAGTGGGGGAAAGGATACAAGGAACTGGAGGCATCAAGGAGACCACAAGAGATCTACAGAGTCAACTAACCTGGGCTGATGGGAACTCACAGAGACTGAACCATCAACCAAAGGGCATGCATTGACTGTGCCTAGATCCCATACACATATGTAGCAGATGTATAGTGTGGTCAACGTGTGGGTCCCCTAATAGTGGAAGGAGAGGCTGTCTCCAACTCTGTTGCCTGCCTCTGGATCCCTTTCCCCTAGCTTGGCTGCCCTGTCAGGCCTCAGTGAGAGAGGATGCCCCTAGTCCTGCTGAGACTTGTGGTGCCAGGGTGGGTTGGTAACCCTTGAGGCCCTCCCCTTTTCTGAGGAGAAGGAGAGAAATGAAGGGAGGGATGCATGAGGGTAGGACTGGGAGGAAAGGAAAGAGGGGGCTGGAATCAAGCTGTAAAGTACTTGAATGAATGAATGAATGAATGAATGAATGAATCCACTTAAAAGAGAATACCTGGCTTTGTCCCTCTATACACTTGTGTTTCTACCATTTGTCTGAATAGTAAAGCACCTCCTTGGCCAGGAAATCAATGGTTCCAGGGATTCTCACATCAACAGCAGTTCAATACAACTTTATTTAATTCTATTTTTAGTGAAATATCATCACATATCAGATAATTATGGAGACTGCCATGTTCTTTTGTTCCTTAGTCAGCATTATTAAATATTACATTTTTCAGATTTTACTTGGACGTTTAACAAAACTGTTACATACACAGGTAAAATGCCTGTAGATTCAGGTTCCATCCCCCTCCATCATCCAGCAGTTTGCCACCCTAAGGAGCTGTTTATTAGTTCCATCTACTGTTACGCTCTGACCAAATAGAGATGTGTACAATCAATAGATAATACTCATCTTGTTTCTCGTTTCTACCAGTGATGTAAGCAACAGCATGCAGGTCCTTCTATCGACACTGCTTCTGAGGGGCTTAAGTTTGTGAGCTACAGTTCATCACATGGTCATGTTCGGCCTGAAGGTTTGCATTTCATTCTGTGGTAAGATTTGATATCATAAAGAGCAGCTGGAGAGCTTTCTCAATATACTCCTTTGTGTATCTGTAGTCAATTATTTTCTAATTGTAGTCTAAAAAGGAAGTTTCCAGTTTTGTAAAGTAACATGCTTGGGCTCCAGTTTACCATAATTTGCCAAATTGGTTTTCTTGAGTGATTATTTCAATTCATATCAACATGAGTTTAAGATTTGTTTAAATTCTTGCCCAACATAGTATGTTCAGATTTTTTTTCAAACTACCATGGCCACACAAAAGTGAGATATTGTGATTGGTATATTCTTGGCTACTGGTAAAATTGCTTTCTTTACCTTTGTTTTTTTGTTGACTTGCCAAACAATTTCCTCCCCAGTGACCTTCTTTAGCCAGATCCTGCTTAGACTAACAGAGTGTGGGGGAGGGGCGTGCATAGAAAGCAGACCAGAATTTACTTATTTGTAATATATACGTCTTATGTGCAAAGGATATAGACCTCTCATGTCTGCTGTTATTTTTTACATTGAGTTTATGAGAAGAGATTAGAGAAAGATGCCATTTCACAGATCCATGCTCACATCCCCTTGTCATCTATACAAGATGGAGGGCACAGGAGACAGAGGGAACTTTTGAATGAACTAATTTTTAAATTCGAATTCTATTTCTTATATCTCTTGGGTTAAAAATTTATAATTTTATAGTAATCTTATGCTGTTTGCTAATATACCCGTTATAAATTTTTACAGTGACCTAAATGTATTCATTCACCTTAATCATGGTGACTTTTAAAATACACAGTGTCTCTTTTCCTTCCAGATTCATTTCTCTTCTAGACTTTCTATTTGTTTTTAGGACCAGTCTGGGTGCATTTATGTGCCATTGCTAGCTCCAAACAAAACTGGTTTTCCCGATCACGTTCTCAGGTATACAGAGAGCATTTCTGCTGATCTGGCTTTGATACTCCAATTTTAATCTTATTTTATTTTTGTCTTTTCAATAGAACTTCTGGAGCTAAAGGAAATGCAAAACAAATCACAGGAGTAAGGGATGTATATATCAGATAGGAGAGTCAAGCCTATTTCTTGAGTCTATTGGGCACACACTATCCCAGAGTTTGAATGACTGAAAACACCGTTCTACAAATCTAAGACCCAACAAATAAACTTATATTACTGGCAAGAAGTAGAATCATGAAGATATTACCTCTCCCCAGTTCACCTTATATTGGTTAACATATTATTCAGGCTATCTTAAAACTGTATGCTCTTTTCTTTAGCCTGACCTGCTTGCACCTTTATTAAGCCAACGAATGTGATTTCCATTACATTCCATTTCCTCTAGTCAGTATCATTATCTTCTGTTATCATTCTGCGTAATTATACATAGCAGTCATTTATCATCATAAGTATCCATTGGAATATATTACATATTTAGTATGATCATCTATAAAAATATTTTGCAAAAAGTCTTAACTAATCGTTATAAAACAATGTTTGACAGGATTTAGAAGACAAAAGTAAAACCAAAAAGAAAACAAACAATTTTTGGCAACTTTGGCAAGATTTGCTATATGAGTACAATAAGCATTATTGTAGAGCAATTTCGAAGTCAAAACTCAAGACATAAGCACCTATCCAACATGAAACCACTTTCTCTTCAAGGAGTTGAATTTAGTGAAATTGGTCATTCCTTACTGCTCTAATATCACTGACAGTTGCTGATATAAATAATAGTATTAGGAAAAGGCTAACTCTCTGTTTTGGCAGCTTCTGGTGTCATTCAGCGATAATGGCATCACTAAGGAGCATCTTTGTGAATACATGGAGATACATACTTCAAGAATCCCATCATCAGGACTGGAAAAGCCTGTGTGGATATATGAGCAAATACAGGCCTTACAGCCTCTCCTTCAAGAAATTCAAAAAGTAGGCAGAAGGGGCAAAGAGTTCATTTATTCTACTCTGATCACACACAGTTTCTCTGAATGTTTTCCCTGACAAGCCTGATTCATAGCCCATGATTTGTTTTTTTTTTAATTTTCTTTTTTATTTATTTATTTATTTTTTTTGGTGACATGATCTTGACATGCGCTTGGCTTCAATCTCATGAGCATCCTGCCTCAGCCCTGCAAGCACTGGCACTACACATGAGTTTTAGAAATATTTTGAGGATTTAATATTAAGCATTCAATACACCTGTAAGAAAATTGGTACAAAGGGCCACTGGTTAGCTTCTGTTCTCTTATTCGGGGCACGTATTAAAATGGCAGTTTCTATCAGAAAACCAATTTATCACTTTAAGCTTAATTAAACAATTATTATTTTAATTTTTAAATGAAGATATAATTACAATGTTCTCCCCCTTCCTTGTCCTCTCTCTGAAATTTGTGGTCCCTATTTCTTAATAGTTATTACATTTATTTATTTCTAAATATATACACAACCTTCTCAGACTGTATAATGTTATTAGTATGTATATGATTTCAGGGCTGACCAACCAATTTTAGGGCTCTGCTCTAGAGAATGGCATTTCTCCTCATGCCTATATTTCTTTGTCTAGGGAGAGGTTGTGGTATTTCCTCTACTGTGTTAGCATGTTTGTTGGTGTGGTCCTTGCCCTGGTCTTGTGTGCATAGTCATGTTGATGACACTTTGTGAAAGTAGCTTCTCTGACTTTCTAGGAGATGCCACCTCACAGCAGACTTCCTGTTCTTCTGCCTCTTAGAATTGTTCTAAGAATTAAGTACAGGAGTTGTGTTCTAAATATGTCGGTTAGGGGTGGGAGCCACGAGGTCACTTGTTCTCTGAATTTTGATCAGTTATGGTTTTCTATAACAATGTTTGTCTCTTGCAAGGAGAAATCTCCTTAATGAGAGGTAAGGACTACACTTATCTATGAGCTTTTAGACTGTAATTAGGGATTGTGCTGGGTTGGTAAAGTAGTGATTTTTAAGTTCTCCTCCAAGATCCATGACTTCACTAGCCCTGGGTAGTTGGCTAGGCTTATAGTGCTTGGCATGATCTCTCTTGTCGAGTGGACTTTATTTCCAATTATACAGCTGCTGGTTAACACTAATGTATGTGTGTCACTCTTGCAGCCTTAGGGTTATCATTCCATGCTGGCCATTGTTTTAGTTCATAGGCTTCACTGCTGGGCGGGACTGTTGGTTGCTTCCCTCCATGGGAAGCTTGCCTTGGCAAGTCCTCCTGAAAGCTAGTCCTCAAGGAGGAGGCTTTCAGATTATATTCACTTCAGATCCTCTGGTCCTGTGTCCAAAATACATGGTGGCTTTAGCAACGGGGACTTACCTTCAACATCTGAGAAGCAAAAAAGGGAAACAAAAATAGCCTATATTTTGGGAATCTCGTGAACAACCCTGACCAACAACTCAGAAGAGAAATTTTCACAGATGATGTTGTGGTTTTCGTGATATGGGTATGGCTCTTGGAGGGAGTGCATTGTTAGCCCACAAGGGAAACTTTCGTTTACAGTGCATACGTATATGTATTTGTATGTGTTGGTATGTGTGTGTGTGTATATATATATGTAGACTTAAATGTATCACATGTAATTTTAAGTAAATAGATAATATAGAGAAAAGGCAGCAATGGCAACAAATGGCCCTGGGAAAACTGAATGTCAATGTACAGAAGATGACGGTAGACTTGCTTCTGTCACCTTGAACAAAAACGGAATGAATTAAAGACCTTGTGAAAGCTAAAACACAAACTTCTAGACCAAAACACAGGCAATGTCCTGTGTGAGATAGATGTAGGAAAGGACTTTCTCGATAGGAATACATTTCCTTCAGAATTAAAGCCAACGATCAACAAGTGGGGCCTCATAAACTAAAAAGTTCTTAACAGCTAAAGAAATAATCAACTGACTGTAGAGGAAGCTCATGGAGATTGAAGAATCTTTGCTCTATTCATATGACAGAAGATTAATATCCAGAATCTGTAACAAATCCAAAAAAAAAGCAACCCATTCGAAAACGGGCAACAGACCTAAACAGAGTTCTCAAATACAGAAATAAAAATGGCTAAGAAATATCTCCATGACCCTCAAGCTGAAGAATGGATGCAGAAATTGTGGTACATCTACACAATGGAATATTACTCAGCAATGAAAATCAAGGAAATCATGAAATTTGCAGGTAAATGGTGGGAATGGGAAAGGATCATCCTGAGCTGTCCCAGAAGCAGAAAGACACACACAGTATATAATCACTCATATTGACATATAATATAGAATAAACCTACTAAATCTGCACATCTAAAGAAACTAATCAAGAGGGAGGACCCTGACTAAAATGCTCAATCCCCATCCTGAAAGGCAAAGAGGATGGATATCAGAAGAAGAAGAAAACAGGAAATAAGTTAGGAACCTGCCACAGAGGGCCTCTGAAAGGCTCTGCACTGCAGACTATCAAAGCAGATGCTGAGACTTATGACCAACTGTTGGGCAGAGTCCATGGAATCTTATGAAAGAAGAGGGAAATAGTAAAATCTGGAGAGGACAGGAACTCCACAAGGAGAGCAACAGAACCAGAAAATTTGAACACAGGGGTCTTTCCAGAGACATGCAAGTACCATGCATGGAGATAACCTAGAACCCCTGCACAGATGTAGCCCATGGCAGTTCAGTGTCCAAGTGGGTTCCATAGTAATGGGAAGAGGGACTGCCTCTGATACAAACTGATTGGCCTCCTCTTTGATCACCTTCCCCTGAGGGGGGAGCAGCCTTACCAGGCCACAGAAGATGACAATACAGCCACTCGTGATGAGATCTGATAGACTAAGATCAGAAGGAAGGAGAGGGGGACCTCCCCTATCAGTGGACTTGGGGAGGGGCATGAGTGAAGAAGAGGGAAGGAAGGTGGGATTGGGAGGGGAGGAGGAAGGGGCTTATGGGGGGATACAAATGAATAAAGTGTAATTAATAAAAGTTAAAAAATAAAAAAAAGAAATATCTCCAACGTTTTTCATTGCTGCTAGCAATTAGGGAAACACAAATCAAAACAACTTAAAGTTTTCATCTTGCCCCAATCAAAATGGGAAAAAAGTCAACAAAAGAACAACAAATGATGGAGAAGAATGTTAGTGGGATTGCAAATCAGTTCAGGCACTTTGGAATTCAGTTTCAGAACTCTCAAAAAGCAAAAAGTAAATCTAGCATGTGACCCTTAAACACCCAGTCGACTTGACATCCTACTCCACAGTTACTTACTAAGCCATGTTCGTTGCCACTCTATTCACAATTGCTAGAAAATGGAAATAATCTAAATGTCTTCCAAGTGTCAAACAGATGATGGAAATTGTGGTATGTATACCCTATGGAATATTATTCACCTATAAAGAAAAATGAAATCATGACAATTTCAGAGTGAATTCATAAAATTTTCAGGTAAATGGAAGCAACTAGAAAAGATCACATAGAAAAGACCCAGAAAAACAAATATCACTTTTTCTCACTCATATGCATTTCCTTCACATCTGAAGTAACTACAGAAACCAGAAAAGCAGAAGAGGAAATGGGAGAGCAATAAAGAGGGGAACATCGGGATACAAGTTATATGATGGAAAAAATAAGGAGTGGTCTGTAATTATGGAGGATGGGAAGATTAACACAGAGGGAGGAGGACAGAGGATGGAGCATCAGTAAGGGAGTCCGATAAATAATTGCTCTTTGAACGGACAGTCTACTGCTGGCGGTCTTTCCATTTCCTGATCATGGGACTCCACCAGCAAAACAGCATGATTTACATTTGTACCGTAACCACCACTACACTTTCGGGTTGAGAATAGAGTCTAACCTGCGTGGATACAAACTTCTTTTCTGAAAATTTCCAAATCTCTGAAAAAATATTCCAGTGTTTCTCCTGAGCTTTGCTTATACAGCAGCTATCTTATCATACTTTTTAGAATAATAAGGAGAATGGTTTCATTGTTTCTGATGTCACGGTTTCCCTGTTTAATCCACTAGTAATATATTCAAGGATATTTCATGGTTGACTACCTGGCTATCTCTTACAAAATTTGCTCATAAAGCATCAATCAAGTCTTCTAAAACACCTGTGATGAAGTGTAGCATCACTTTTAAATTAAATATGGTCTGGGCATCCCTGACTGGCCCAGCTAACTTTCTTCTTTTTTTTTTTTTTTTCTTTATTAATTACACTTTATTCACTTTGTATCCCCCTTGTGGTTCTCTTCCTCCTCCAGTCCCAATCTCTCCCTTCCTCAACCCTCTGCATGCATGTCCCTTTCCAAGTCCACTGATAGGGGGGAACCTCCTCCCCTTTCATCTGAAACTGGCTTAACAGGTATCTTCAGGACTGGCTGCAATGTCCTCCTATGTGGCCTAGCAGGGCTGCTCCTCCCTTGTGGCGGGGGGAAGGGAGGTCAAACAGCCTGCCATTGAGTTCAAGTCAGAAACAGTCCCTGTTCCCCTTATTAGGGTACCCACTTGGATACTGAGCTACCAAGGGCTACATCTGAGCAGAGGTTCTAGGTTACATCCATATATGGTCCTTGTTTGGAGAAACAGTCTCATAAAAGACCCCTGTGCCCAGATATATTTGGTCTTTGTGGAGCTCCTGTCCTCTCCAGGTAATATTAACTCCCCCCTTTTTTTATGATTCCCTGCACTCCCCAAGTCCACTGATAGAGGAGGACTTCTTTTCCTTCCTTCTGATCCTAGTCAATTAGGTCTCTTCAGGAGTGGCTGTCTTGTCTTCTTCTGTGGCCTGGTAATGCTACTTCCCCCTCAGGGGGAGGTAATTAAGGAGCAGGCCAATCAGTTCATGTCAGAGACAGTCCCTGTCCCTATTACAATGGAACCCACTTGGATACTGAACTGCCATAGGCTACATCTGTGCAGGGGTCTTAGGTTATCTCCATGCATAGTCCTTGGTTGAAATATCAGTCTCAGGAAAGACCCCTGTGCTCAGATTTTTTGGTTCTGTTGCTCTCCTTGTGAGTTCCTGTCCTCTCCAGATCTTACTGTTTTCCCACTTCTTTCCTAAGATTCCCTGCACTCTGCCCAGCTAACTTTCTTTGATGGGCAGAAACTGTAAGAACAGGCAGTAATATTTGGTTCAAAACTTAATTTATGTACTGGGTAATTGAAATAAATCACACTACTGATAAAAAAAGTATACAAGTATGAATTTCCACTTAATTCAATTAATCAGCCTTGTCAGAGATAGTAAGTTGTATGATAAATGATATTTTTGATGTTGACATGCAGACCCAGGCTAATAAAAAAATATTCCTAAATGACCAGGAGAGACTAAATTATTACCATCAATGCTTCAGAGCTAAGGAAATATTTATCTTCATTATTAAAAAACTGATAAGATATATTTTTTTAACTAACACTGCAGACATTCTCGCATTACAAGTAAAAAAAAAAACAAAAATCAACTATTTATTAGAAATACATAGTATATAAAAACTAAGAATTTAAGACAAAAAAATTCTCTGTGAAAGGAAGAGAATCACTACAAATAGTCTCTGAACAATACCTCTCTCAGTCAGTCATCATCTATGTTAGATGTGCCTTGCTCATCTGACTCCTTGACAATTTACACGCAACACCTATTTAAATATTTTCTCTTAGGTGTTTCGGCACTCCTGATTCACTAAACTCAATGGAGTCATACTACTGTCTGTTCATCTCTGTGACACCACATCACCCTGGCATGTGGGCCCTGAATCACTCTTGCATTCTTCCCAGAATTTCTTGCATATGATTTGCCTTGCTAAAATAATAATGATTGGGAGATACATTCCTTCCTACTTAAATAGATCTCCCTCGGAGTTCAAGCTGCACTTTAAATTATCCTTTCCCCATTCTTCCTACAAAGCAACTCCCTTCATCTGTCCATTCATAACACTGGACTAAGACTCTGTATTAGCTTGCCTTTTTGAACTATGTCCCAGTCAAGTCCATCTTAGCTTACTAAGCTGCTGTAAATGTCTTGAAGAAAAACAAGATGAACCTTTTTTTTTCCCAGCCATATCTTTTTTTTTAAATATTAGTTAGTTTGTTAACTTTGTATCTCTGCTGTAGCCCTCTCCCTCTTTCCCTCCCAGTCCCGCCCTCCCTCCCTCATCTCCTCCCTGCCCCTTTTCAAGTCCACTGATAGGGGGGAACCTCCTCCCCTTTCATCTGAAACTGGCTTAACAGGTATCTTCAGGACTGGCTGCAATGTCCTCCTATGTGGCCTAGCAGGGCTGCTCCTCCCTTGTGGCGGGGGGAGGGGAGGTCAAACAGCCTGCCATTGAGTTCAAGTCAGAAACAGTCCCTGTTCCCCTTATTAGGGTACCCACTTGGATACTGAGCTACCAAGGGCTACATCTGAGCAGAGGTTCTAGGTTACATCCATATATGGTCCTTGTTTGGAGAAACAGTCTCATAAAAGACCCCTGTGCCCAGATATATTTGGCCTTTGTGGAGCTCCTGTCCTCTCCAGGTAATATTAACTCCCCCCCTTTTTTTTATGATTCCCTGCACTCTGCCTAAGGTTTGGTTATGAGTCTTAATATTTGCTTTGATACACTGCTAGGTAGAGTCTTTCAGAGGCCCTTTGTGGTAGGCTCCTGTCCTGTTACTTGTTTGCTCCTACATCCAATGTCCATCCCATTTGTCTTGAAGATTGATCAAGGACTCAGGGTATGATAATCAATCCAGCCATATCTTTAACAACATGTAATAGTGATTTGAAAGAGCAGCTTAATAGCTGCTCAGTATACCAGCCTATGGCCTGATATAGGCTTAAAGAGTTAGAGCCTAAAGATCAAAAGATTTAAAGAATGTCAATTCTTTGCAGTGATTCCCATTTGAAAGGAAGTGAACAGTTGGACTGACCATCAGTTTCAGTTTTTCACAGATACATCAATGAAAAATTCTCAAAGAATAAAATATAATATAAATCAATAGTTTCTTTTAAAAGAAGAATGATTTCTAAATCTTAATAACAATCAACTTCAGTATGTTTTAGAATAAGCCACCAAGGTACCATCTTTATTTCCTTGTGCTATGGAGCATTATTAAATGATAAGAATTAATGAATTACTTGTGATAAATGTATGAAGAATTGAGTTGGTAGTATCCTGAGCAAATGGCCCACTGACTTTGATATTTTGAAGAAGAAAACACTGCTGCAAACCATGATCCTATAATACATAATAAATTAAAATTCAGCAGCTACAAGTGTGGCAAGAACTGAATTAACTATGTCAGAAGATGGATGACTCCCATTAACTGCATTTTAAAACAATGTTAAGATAGCATTAATTATGAGAACTTTTCATTTTAATTGTCTATATGCAAAAGAAGTTAGGTTAATTCATTTATTTTGAAGAATTTTTAAGGAGGCTGCTACACTAACACATGAATAATTAGAGCTTTTTCTGTGAACTCTGTTCCTGTTTCCCTCCCATCTTGCATGCCCTCTTGTCCTCTCTCTGTTTGTGTGTGTCATTCATTTACCTAAATATTTAATAAACATGTATTTAAATGATAAAAAGTTACAGCAATTTATTTGCCTATACCTAACAGTAAAGGGAAGCACAGACTGGAGACTGATATCCATCAAAAATTATGACTTTATAGAGAATAGGAAAAGACAACAGCTCTCTTATGACAATGCCCTCTATTGATGGAGCGTTTCATAGTCAATCCTTACTATTCCGGGATCCTAAGTTGCAAATGTGCCTACTCATTGTCATGTATTTGTAACCACAAAGGCAGTGAGGAGATTGTGCACTCACTTAGAAATACCCAGTGAGACGTCTGAGTCACTTGATGCTTGTGTGTTCCTAGCTAAGGGGAGCCAAGCCAGGATCAGCCTTCTTGCTTCCAGTCCCGCTGGAGACAGGCATCCTTTCATTATTTACTTAGTAGGCCTCTTCTTTTGTGCTTGTAAGTCTTGAAATTGCTATTGAGTCGGGTTTCGCATTTACTACTGAGGAGCTGTCTATTGTTTCTAAGCACAAGAATGTGATGATCTTTGCAGGGAAGAAAACACATACACAATGAGCTCAAGATGACTGTTACTAATTTTAAGGAAATGGTGACACAGCAGCAGCAAATGTCACCACACCTTTAACTATAAACATAGACGAAACAAAATTATGGGCAAGCTGATGTTAGTCTAGATACTTGCAGGAACTAAACCCATATCTACCTTAAGAGAAGTGGTTCAGTGCTTCCTAGCTCAGTTCTCATTAAACTTAATTGATTGGAATTCTAGCTAATATCGAGAATTAACCAGAAACCATTCTGAAACAGACACATGTGATATGATAGGTTAAAATAAATTTACAAAATTCAGTAATTAAAAGATAAAATATTAACATAAAATCTGCTATAAAGGATTTCCTGTTCAGTCTGTCTACTCTAGCCCAACTGAGACAAGAGTAAAGGCATCAGTGTCATTAATACTCCTAATCCCTATGCTAAGTGTCAGGAAGAAGCATACTTTCTTATCAGCTTCTCTGTTCACCATAAAAACAGAAACCAGTCTCAAAAGAATCTGGATAATCTGGGGAAAGCAAGACCGAATTTACCTGGCGCATTAAAAGCAACTAGCACCCACAATACCACAATGTTTTCAGACCTTTCCATTGCTTTCAATCTTGCAAGTTTTTGCTTCAACTAAAATGGTCATTGTGGTATCCAAGTCCATGCAGGTACACATGCTGTCTGTCTGGATACTTCCTATAAGGCAGTGCATGGTGTAGACAGGCCTGAGATACAAACAAACATCTGAATTTTGTTCCAAAGTTGTGCTGGAATAAACGAGATGCAGCCAGGCTTCATGCACACCTTCCTTTTCAGGTACTCAGGAGGCTGAGACAGGAAAGCACGATTGAAAAGTACTCCTTGCTACAGTGAGTTGCATGTGCAACTGAATGAGAGTCTGTCTCAGAGTGAAGAAAGAATGAGGAGAACACACGTTGGTGGTACAGTATTTGCCTAGCGTATGTAAGCCTTAGGTTCAATTCCTAAAAGAAAAGATAGTAATTGCTTACCCCGTCAATAATTAAACCTTTTCCTGATAACTGACGAGATATTGGATGATTTGTGGTCCTTGGGTTAATAATGATTTAAACCATTGGACACTAATAGTCATTACTTAGATTGCCTTTCATACCCTCAGATCTTGCGTGATACCACACGGCTTTTGCTTAAGATGTCTCCTCAATATTTCCATTGCTGTCTTGTTCTCATTATTTAATGTTTAGCTCAAAGGTCACTTATCACAGAAACCCCTTTCTGACCTTCCCATGCAAGCCTTTCCTCTCTTCAAGGCTCTTGTGCTTCCTTGCTGGGCATACTTGCTGAACTGATCTTGTTTTTGTGGTTTAACCCCATCCCTGATGGTTGTAAGAATATATTCAGAAAGGCAAGAGCTTTGTCCATATTATTCACAATGTATTCCTAGTACCGAATAGCACCATCACTACTGCATGTGTTTCAATAATATTGTTACTCTGACTTGGGAAGAAGCAAACACACTTCTGAATTAGCAGAAAGAAAGAAAGAAAGAAAGAAAGAAAGAAAGAAAGAAAGAAAGAAAGAAAGAAAGAAAGAAAAGTGCAAACAGCACTCTAGAGTAGTTTCTTATGTTCACCATGAAAAAGGTATACATCCTTTTATATGCCATAACATAATAATATAATATAATATAATATAATATAATATAATATAATATAATATAATATAATATAAGTAGTAAAAGAGGACATAGAAGGTTGTGCTGTGTGGTGTGAACAATAGAGAGAGGTCTTTGTAGGCTAAAGTACTCAGATAAGGTGTGATAGCAAACAGTGTTCTACCTAAATTCATTGACTGGTTCCAAAGAGTCCCTGCAATATTACAGAATAAACCATAAACTCTCAGAAAGAAACTTCACTCTATCACCATGATTAACTGGCCACAAAGGTAATGTATTGATTCATTTAGAGCTTAGACCATTTTTTGTTAGTGTGTATACCAGAACCAGGATAACTGAAACTCAGCCCAAATCCCAGGCAGACTCCCTGTGCAGTAAGTTGTCTCACTTGCAAAGGTGAAAATAGAAGCAGGAGTCCAACTCTCCCCTTATAGATGATAATAAACACTGCTTCTCCCTCAGAGAGCTACAAGAAAGAAAAGAACCATGCCTCAGGGAGTAGAATGCCCACAGGATCCTCATAACATTCAATAAAGGTTTAAAACCTAATCACTCATGAAGATTATTAATATATAGCTGAAATTAATATATAGACTAGATGTTAGGAAATATCCTACTGAAGTAGATACTGTCTATCACAGGACATCAGGAAGAGTCCAAATTCTATCTGAAGCCTGAATTGGTCTTGTGCTGTTCTTCTCACTCATTACTCTATTTTCACTTTTCTACCTTTGTAGAACTTCACATTTACAGGGTCTTTAAATTGGTTATTTACAAAGAAAAAAATTACTGCACAGAGCACTTACTCACTGTTGTGAAGCCAGGTAAACTTTATTATAATTTATAAGATGTCTGTTATCTTAAAGGTCTGTCCATGGCAGAAAATTCTCAGCAGATAACAACTGATTCTCAAAGTCAAATACTAATAGCCAAACATTTATTTCATGTATTCTTCCACAGAGCAGACACAATAAATGCCAAGAAACCTGGGTTCTAGTCAGCTGTGCTGTGCCTCTCCAAGACTGGCTTCCTGCCTTTAAGAAAATATCTAAGGCAAAGCTTCAGGTATTTTTCAGATGTCTGAAAAAAAATCAAAATCAAAAAAGGCATTCTGGATGAACTCTATGTTAAAACTGGACTACAATGTAAAGTGCCAGGCTTGAACAGAGGTGAACAAATATTTCACCACAAACTCATCTGCACACATTTTCTCAGAAAATTCTAATCATCACAGGGAACAAGTTCAGAAAACGTACTGACATCATGATTTGAATCTTTATCATTTGAAGGTATTATTTCTAGAGAAGATAATGTACCCAAATTGAACCTAAACTCCCACACAATGACTGAGAATTCAGTACATAAAGAAAATATCTAATACTAAGCCTTAGTTAGTACTGAACAAGAACTTGGACTTGAATCTAAAAAGAAATATGATAGCTCCCAGATAGTTTTTCCATCTCAAGTGTCACAGAAAATATTCGTAGACAGTTTATGTTCAGCCTTAGCAGTTAACTGGATACATATATGATCAGTGGAGCAATAAAGATGACAAGCTAACTTTCATTACAGAGACTGTGAAGAAATGTACACTAGAAACTGTACAATAATTAGTCTTTGTGTCTACACAGAGTTTATGTAAAATATAAGCACTAAAATAGCTTACCAACTACTTAGCGTGACAGTAAGTATAAAATGTGTTGCCATTTTGCATACTAGTTTTAAATAAAGTTAATATAGAAAAGCATCACCAACAAAATTACAGGTTATTATACACGTTGCAAATAGCTGACTTCTCAGAGAAGTGAGTAAATGTGAAGATGGTATTCTAATCATTGTATGTTAGTGACAGTGTTAGCAGGCCGTGGATTATAGAGTATTTGTCCTTTAAAACTCAGAGCACTTCGTTCAGGATACAGAGGCCAAATGCACTAGTAAAGAAAAACAAAACAACAAAAACACAAGCACACTATGTTCTGACTAATTTTGAAAGATTATATGTATACATATCAAGAGAGAGAATTTTTATATATTAGTTTTAAATTAATAGAAATGTAGTTCTAATAACTTAGTGCTGTTATCTTAAAGGTCTTCTAATGGAGGAAAACTCTAAGTAAAATATATGTGACTCTCCAGCCCAACACTAAAAGCCAAATATATTTTCCATGTATTCTTCCACAGAGCAGACACCAGAAATGGCAGGTTCTAGTCAGCTGTGACTCTTGTCATGTTAGTTTTAAATTAATAAAAATGTAATAGTTGTGATGGAACTAAATTTGCCTATTCAAAAGAGAAAGTGAGAGAAAATCTGGGAGAGACATTTATTACAAAGACACCAAAACATTGTAAGTGATATATATCTCTCCATTATCACAGTCTCCAGTGTTTACTGCGGACATTGCACGTACTAGTCTCCACCTTGGAAATAGTTAATGCATTTTACTGATGCTATTCTAAATCCATGTGTTCAAATAAGGAACATGGTTTTCTTCAAGATTTATAGAAGGTTTTTATTTAAGTGTATGTGTGAGAGAGACTTTATACCATATGTGTATACATAGAAACCAGAAGAAGGTCTCAGATGCCCTGGAGCTTGAATTGCAGACAATTGTGGGCCAATTATGTGTGTACTGAGAACTGAACTCGGGCCCTCTTAAAGAGAAGTGAGCACAATAAGACATATTAACCATATAATATAGGATAAACATACTAAAATCTACAGACCTAAACACGTTAAATAGCAAGAAGACCCTAGGGAAGATGCTTAATTCTCATTCACAAGGGAAAACAGGACAGACACCAGAAGTGGTAGAAAAGCAAGAACAGAATGGGAACCTAGCATAGATGTCCTCTAAAAGACTCCACCCAGCAGTGGATTGAAGTAAATGCAGAGACTCACAGCCAAACTTTGGACAGAGAGTAGGGAGTCTTATGGAAGAAGGGGGAGATGGAAGGATCAGGAGGATACAGGAGCACCACAAGGAGACCAGCAGAGCCAATGAAAGCTGGGCACAGAGGGACCACAGAGACTGATACATCAACCAAAGACCTGGCATAGAAAGAACATAGTCCTCCTGCCCAGATGTAGCCCATAGACAGCTCAGTCTCAATGTGGGATTCCTAGTAAGGGAAGAAGAGACAGTCTCTGATATGAATTGAGTTGCCTGCTTCTTGATCAGTCCTCCCTGGTGGAGAGACCTGCCATGGAAGAAGAGGATCCAGGCAGTCATGATGGGACCTGATAAGCAATAGGGAAGGAGGACTTCCCCTATCAGTGAATAGGGGAGAGGGATAGGTGAGGAAGAAAAAGGGAAGGTTGGACTGGGAGGAGACAAGGGCAGGAGGCTACACCTGAGATACAAAGTGAATAAATTATAAAAAAATTATAATAATAGAAAAAAATAAAGTATATTAAATTAAAAGAAAAGTGAGCACTCTGTACCACTGAGCAATCTCTTCAGTTCAGGGACATGGTCTAAGACATAGTAAAAAACTAAATTTGGGAAAAATACGACAAATAAATTCTTAATGCTGAGATAATGAAAGATAATCAATATTATATTCCTTTCTGCTCTTAATATTTCTGTTAATATTTTGACCCAGAAATCAGAGGAGAGAATTAGATGGTAATGGAAAGGGGAAATTAGTAGATATATTTAGAACAGTGAGATGGGTAGGGTGAACATGGTGAGGAAAGAAGAGATAAGTCACACATTATTTAGCACACAATATTGATAATATATTCAGGAACATATTCTGAGGATGCAACATTAAGCTTGTTTGTATTTCTACACAGGTAGCTAGTACTGGCCTACTACACTGCTAAGCCCTAGAAATAGCTGTTGGTTCTAGGTAGCCACAGACCTTCATTGCCTGCTACTGTCACGAATACTCTAGGCAATTGTAACACAAGGTTAAGTGTTTGAGGAGCCAAGTTATCCAAGGATACCCAAAGCAGTAAGCAACTGGACATATTTACCACTCTATTGTAATTTTACAGGCTCACCACTACGTATGAACTTGGCCACTGACCCCACCATTGTGAAGCTGCATGACTGTTTAACAGAGACATTAGATAACAGATAGAAAAAAAAAAATCAATGACTCCTGTGGAAACACTCAGACATGAGCCTTGACAAACACTGATGCCAGGAAGGAGCACTCAGGTGGGAAAGAAAGATGCTGTTTTCTTTAAAAGTAAATAGGAAAATATGTAAACTGTAAGAGTCAAAATAATTATAACTATGCACAGAATTCTTTGTCTTTAAATGATCACATGTAGATACTGACTTTTAGAAGGTCATTGCTTTCTTATTGTTCTAGTCTGCTTTTTTCATTTTCCTTTTTAATAATAATAATTACTGTTATTATTATTATTATTATTATTACTATTTACAACTTAGTCACTTTGTATTCTGGCTGTAGCCCTCTCCCTCATCTCCTCCTGGTCTCACCCTCCCTCCCTCTCCCCTGCCATGTCCCTCCCCTAGTCCACTGATAGGGGCGGTCCTTCTATTTGATCTTCTATCTGACCCTAGCCTATCAGGTTTCATCAGGAGGGCCTGGATCCTCTTTCTCTGTGGCCTTGTAAGGCTTCCTCGCCAGGAGGAGGTGATCAAAGAGCAGGCAACTGAGTTCATGCCAGAGACAGCCCCTGCTCCACTTACTAGGGAAGCCACATGGAGACTGAGCTGCACATGGGCTACATCTGAGCAGGTTAGGTCCTCTTCATGAATGGTCCTTGGTTGATTCGTCAGTCTCTGCAGGTCCCAGATTTTTTGGTGCTGTTGGTCTCCATATGGAGCTCCTTTCCCCTCCAGGTCTTTCTATTTCCCCCTTGTTTCATAAGAGGGCCTCTGACTATTGCCATCTGCCCATAGTTTGTTAAGTCTCACAGGACTACCTGGATCCTCTTCCTCCATGGCCTGGCAAGGCTGCATCACCAGGGATGAGTGATCAAAGAGCAGTCAACTGAGTTCACGATAGAGACAGCCCCTGCTCCCCTTACTCAGAGATTCACAAGGAGACTGAGCTGCCAATTGGCCACATCTGAGCAGGGGGTCTAGGTCCTCTCCATGTGTGGTGCTCCACTGGTGCTTTCAGTGGACTAGGGGAAGGGGATGAAGAGAAGAGGGAGAGAGGGTGGGCTGGGAGAGTTGAGGGAGGGGGCTTCAATCGGAATATATAATGAATAAGTTGTGAAGGAAAAATTAAAAATTAAAAAAGAAGAAAGTAAATGACAAAACTGGTTCAGTGTAGTAGGTGTTTGACATAGATACATACAGTTTTAGGTGCTTAGAGAGACTTCATGGTTTACTGTAAAAGTAATGGACATGAAATCAACTGACTTGACATCTATAACTGGCACTAGAATAAAAGGTTATTCAAAGAAAGAGTTTATGCCATTAGACCCTTAGGCAAAGATTTTTATAGGGTTTAATGTTAACATATATGTATAATAATTTGTTCTGATATTGACACAATGAATGAAAACATAAGCCAAAAAAAAAAAAAGAGGGCCTTTGAAAGACTCTGCCCAGCAGGGTGCCGAAGCAGATCTGAGACTCACAGCCAAACTTTGGGCAGAGAGAAGGGAATCTAATCTGCTTTTTATTGCTGTGACAAATACCAATCAAAACCAACTTGGGAAAGAAAAATTTGAATCATTTTGTAATTCTGGATCACATCATTGAAGGAACTCAGCAAAACTTGGAGGTAAGAACTGAAGCAGAAACTTACAGGCTTGCTTTCTCATGTTTTACTCAGCCTGATTTCTTCTCTCTCTTCTTTCTCTCTCTCTCTCTCTCTCTCTCTCTCTCTCTCTCTCTCTCTCTCTCTCTCTATTTTTAAATTTATTCAATTTACTTCCTAATCCTAGCCCCTCCCTCATCTCAGCTCTATCCCGCCTTCCCTCTCTCTTTCCCACATATCCTACCCCTAGTCCTCAGAAGGGGGGAGCCCTCCTTCCCTATCAAGTGACTCCAGCCTATCAAGTCTCATCTTCTATGACCCAGGACAATTTGCCAAGAGTTGCAATCACCCATGGAAGGCTAGGACCTCCCACATTGAACATCAGTCAAGAAAATGACTGCAAGTTAACGTGACAGGGGCTTCCTCTTCCCAGGTCACCAACGAGGACCCTCACTAATCGCAAAACTCAAGTAACTTACAGGACATCTGTGTCCATGTGCTTGATTCCTCTCCTCTAGGTCCTTCCCCTTCCTGTGACATTTGGTATGTGAACAAAAAAACTGGATGTGAGTGACTTGGCACACCAATCCCTTCATAAAACAAACAAAAAAACAAAAAAAACACATTCTTGTACAACCAAAAGGATTGGTATGGTAAGTCACTTCCTACCAAAACCACAATAAAAGACCAAAAGTGCAATAAGAACTCTAACACTGTTACTTTTTCAGATGTGACAAATGCTTGTTTGTCTTAATGAGACCACAACCCATATATTATTAGAAGAGAAATTGATACTGTTTAGGAAGGTGAGATGATGGTAGAGAGTATGGTGTCAGTGGCAATATTGATAAAGATGGTAACAACAGATGCTGACCCAAGTGGCTATATGGAGTTTGAAAACTTCTAGCTGGGTAATAAAAATAGCTTCTACAATTCATATTTGCATGCATCAAGCTAAGAACATTATCCAGAATATATAAAGAACTCAACAAGTTAAACAGCAACAAATCAAGTAATCCAATTAAAAAAAATGGAGTACAGAGCTAAACAGAGAATTCTCAATAGAGGACTATCAAATGGCAGAGAAACACTTAAAGAAATGCTCAACATCCTTAGTCATCAGGGAAATGCAAATCAAAATGACCCTGAGATTTCACCTTACACCCATCAGAATGGCTAAGATCAAAAACTCAAGTGACAACACATGCTGGAGAAGATGTGGAGAAAGGGAAACCTTCCTCCATTGCTGGTGGGAACGTAAACTTGTACAACCACTTTGGAAATCAATCTGGCGCTTTCTCAGACAATTAGGAATAGTGTTTCCTCTAGATCCAGTGATACCACTCCTAGGCATATATTCAAAATCATGCTCAAGTATACAACAAGGACATTTGCTCAGCCATATTCATAGCAGCTTTATTTGTAGTAGCCTGAATCTGGAAATAATCTAGATGCCTCTTAACTGAGGAATGGATACCGAAATTGTGGTACATTTACATAATGGAATACTACTCAGCAATTAAAAACAAGGAAATCATGAAATTTGCTGGCAAATGATGGGAACTAGAAAAGATCATCCTGAGTGAGTTATCGAGAAGCAAAAAGTCACACATGGAATATAGTCACTTATAAGTAGATATTAGACATATAATATAGGATAAACATACTAAAATCTGTACACCTAAAGAAGCAAGAAGGAGGACCCTGGGTAAGACAATTAATCCTTACTCAGAAAGGCAAATGGGATAGACCTCGGAAGAGGAAGAAAGCAGGGAACAGCAAAAGAAGCCTATCACAGAGGGCCTCTGAAAGAGTCTACCCAGCAAGGTACCAAAGCAGATGCTGAGACTCATAGCCAATCTTTAGGCAGAGCACAAGGAATCTTATGAAAGAAGGGGAAGATGGGAAGACCTGGAGGAGACAGGAGCTCCACAAGGAGAGCAACAGAACCAAAAATATCTAGGCACAGGTGTCTTTTCTGAGACTGATACTCCAACCAAGGACCATACGTGGATATCTAAAACCCCTGCACAGATGTAGCTCATTGTCCAAGTGGGTATCCTAGTAATGGGAATAGGGACTGTCTCTGACATGAACTCAGTGGCTGGCTCTTTGATCAGCTCCTCCTGATAGGGGAACAGCCTTACCAGGCCACAGAAAAAGACAATGCTGCCAATCTTGATGAGACCTGATAAGCTAGGTTCAGATGAAAGGGCAGGAGGACCTCCCGTATCAGTGGACTTGGGGAGGAGCATGGGTGGAGATGAGGGAGGAAGGGTGGGATTGGGCGGGCATGAGGGAGGGGGTTATAATGGGGATACAAAGTGAATAAACTAATTTATATTAAAAAATAAAATTTAAAAAAAGAACATTCAACAATTTTTTGTGTGTCTACTATGGATTCGGTGCTTTCTAAGGTATTAATGGAATAATCATGATGTGAACTGACAGACTAAGATCAGAAAGGAGAGGAGAACCTCCCCTATTAGTGGACTTGGGGAGTGGCATGCAAGCAGAGGGAGGAGGGAGGGTGGGATTGGGATGGGAGGAGGGAGGGGCTTATGGGGGGATGCAGAATGAATAAAGTGTAATTGATGAAAAATTAAAAAAAAAAAGAAAAAAAAAAACACAAAATTGTTTTCAAGAGGTATGCTGGCAAGGAAGATAGGTAATAAAGAAAAATAATAAAAATAAAGAATAAAGTTATTTCATAACAATTGTTTGCAAGACCCACCGCCAAATTGCATATAGTTTCAAAAGAAAATTTATAAGCGAGGTAGTAACATTTTAAGTTTAACCTAGATCCTAGATTTTTAATTACAATGTAGATACTAGAAATTTAATTTTATTCTAAATGCTAGAATTTTAATTTTAATCTAGGTGCTAAGAATTTTGATCTAGATTAATTTTGATCTAGATAGCATTTTAATTTTGTTCTAGGTTCTAGAGTTTTAATATTAACCTGGTGCTAAAAACTTTTTGCTACTTTAAAAATACTTTTTTTTATCTTGCCCAACTAAGGAAGGTAGGAGTCATACTTCCATTACTGTGAGGTGTAATGACACAATCAGCAAATCCACTGACAGTCACCCAAAAGATGAGAAGCCTTCCTACACCCACTCCCTTATAATTGAGAAGGGGAATTAGCATATTTGGAAAAGATTACCCCACTGTCACACTAAAGCAAACACTACCAAGTCCCTATTCAAGGTGAAGATCCTTGACAGCTGATCACACAGAGGAAATCCAACCAGCTAACCAATATGCAGTTAGCAAAATGACACGGAAAGTGTGATTTTCTAGTTTGCAAAAATCTTAGCTTCGTTGTTTTTCGGAAGCCAATGGCCGTGCTTTACTGTGAGTTGATACTCTATTTCACATTTTATCTGTAAACCTGGTAGTGGAAGTAATATGCCTGTCTCTCTCCTTCCCTCAGAAGATGTCATAGCACTGACTTAAAAACACACATGAAATGGTTCAAGTAACTCTAGTAATCAGAGGTGAAGAGCCGTCTCCCACAAGACCTCTGACTTGATAGGTTCATTTATTCATAGGTTCAAACTACCAAGGATCTACTTTTATATTAAGGAAATGAAGAAACTGATCTATCTCTACATTTACATTAACCCTTAAAGGATGCCAACTTGAAAAATAAGTTATTAAGGGTTTTTCTTTCTTTCTTTTTTCTTTTTTTTTCACTAAGAAAATTCTTTCACTTTTTATCCCCAACCACTGAAAATAATAGATACTCAGGGATAAATGTCTAACAGCAAAATATGAGCTGTATTCTCCAGGGATATAATTCAACCTAGAAAGCCCCAAGTCAGTAAGAGAGTCTCTGAGATATTAAAAGGGAGATTTGATTTTTTAAGTCTTACACTTCTATATGAAGTAAAGTATTCCACAAAGTATGTAAGGCTGGAGCACATGAATATGGGTCATCTGAAGGACTCATAAACAGGAACATATCTGGTTTCTTCTAAAGCCAATAGTACTTGGGGAAAATATATGAGGAATGTGTAGTGATTTCATAATAAAACATTGCTATAATCTCACCAGTAATAAAACTCAAGTAGGTTTTTACATAACAGAATAATAAAATGGATACGTTCTACTTTCCATTTCCGTCCAAGTCCTATCATAGCAGATTTTAATATCTCCACATTTAAACTGATTAGTTTTAACGGCAATTTGACACACCTGGGAAGAGGGAGCCTCAACTGAAAAATTGCCCCATCAGATTAGCCTGTGGACATGTGTGGGCGTATTTCTTTTGACTGCTAATTGATGCAGGATCCCATTGTGGGTAGAACCATCCCTAGGTAGGCAGGACTTAGCTATCTAAAAAGGCAGAACCATGGCGGTCTCTCCTGCGTACACATTCCTACCTTGACTTTCTGCCTCGACTTAACTCCAAAATGGACTGTATCTTGTAAGCCAAATAAAACCTTTTGTCCCTTGAGTTGGTTTTATTTGACATAACATCACAGTAACAAAAACCTAACTAAGACAAGGAGACAAGTCTGACACAACATACTCAAATGAGCTAAGCAAAAACCAGTTTTCAGAGCTGAAGAGATGGCCTAGTCATTAGGATCACTGTCTGCTTTTCCAAAGGATCAAAATTCAATTTCCAGCACATACTTAGCAGCTCACAACTCTAGTTCTAGGAGATCTGACATCCTCACACAGATACACATGCAGGCAAAAGATCAAAGCACATAGAAAAATAAAAACAAAACATTAAAAAACTAAAACAGCAACAAAAATAACAGTTTTTATGCTCGCAATCCCTCCTTGACACCACTGTTATGAAAGGTTGCGGATTTGGGAAGTTTTTAAGAGATAAATGGGACTGGGTTGTCTCAAGTTCATCAAGTGTGTCTTCCATGAAACACTTAAACACTTGAGGAATATTCTCTGGGAATTTTTGGAAATCAGTGTGAAAACGAGGCCGATTCTCAACCTACTGCTCACAAAAAAAAAAAAAAAAAAAAAAAAAAAAAAAAAAAAAAGTGTGATGTACAGAGAGATTGTGCTATGGACCATGGTCTGCAAAGAACAGGAAGGTCCTTCCTCTCACTTTCACATTTCTAAGATTCTGAGCTGATGTTGCAGCCTGGGTGTGTGTTCTACTTATTTTTCCGTTACTGTGATAAAAACACTCTGACCAACAGCATCTTAGAGGAAGAAAGGGATCTGAGGAGTAATGGAAGCCGTGGGTGAGTGTGGAAAGTCCCGAGTGAATGTACACTGTTTGACATGGACTTGACGTTGTCAAGGAACAAAGCCTCAGGACCATGGAAAGTTGGCAAAGCCTTCCCATGAGGTGAGGCTTGGAGAGATAGCAAATGTTGACAATATGTGCAAATACAGGAGTTTACAAACAATTGCTTCTTCCTGATGGTTGCAACCTGAAAGTGATCCCCTAAAGACACCTAAGCAGGGACTAGAGAGGAATACTGTTTGTTGGCTTGCTCACTATTTTAGATTCAGCCCTGACCTACCCGTATGCAGGTGGTACCACTCATAATTGGTACTTCCTGAAGTATTTTTGATGAGACAGTCCCCCACAGGCCTATCTCTTCTGGGCAATTCTTCAATTACAGCTTTCCCCTCGGATGACTTTTGACTTTTAAAGCTAAGTAGGATAATGTAGAAAAGTCATAAACTAGAGATGAATATGGTCATTCAAGTCAATGGAAGAAGGTAGGTAAAAAATGTCGTGGAGTAGTATGTGTGCATGTGTGCACGTGCTTTTTGCATGTGCACATGCATGTGTGTGTGTGTTTCTCTGTATGCCTGTGTGAAGGATAAAGACTTAAGAACAAAAGAAAATGCTCAATATGGAATCACTTTTCGTGACCCCCAAGGACAATGCCATACTCCAAAGATGTAGAAATAAGATGGTACATCAGTCACTTCACCTGAACCATGGTGGTGATGAGGTAAAATGACCCCTGACAGCTTTATGAGGAAAAAGTGTCAATGATCTCTCACCATCAGTTCACTTCCACTAAGAACCACTCTGCTCCATCTCTCTCCTGTATCCAGGTTCACTACAGATGAGACTGAAGCTCTATAATTAAAGATGTATTCATTATTTACACTGTATTCAGCCTGCATGCCAGAAGAGGGCACCAGATCTCACTATAGATGGTTATCAGCCACCATGTGGTTGCTGGGAATTGCACCAGAACCTTTGAAAGAGAAACTAGTGCTTTTAACCTCTGAGTCAGCTCTCCAGCTGAAGTTCTATAATTAACGTTTTGATGATAATGTCATTCTAGGTCTACAGGACATCCTGACCACTTCAACACCAGACACAAGTATACACCACTACACTACTGGGTACTGGGTCTATATTAATTAAGTTAAAACTATAGAAATTAAAATCTCTTTATATTACCAGTCATTGACCAGAAATTCTATGGAACTTGACCTAGAATTTATCTGAATATGGAAAGGAAGTATTTCCACAAAAAAAAAAAAAAAAAAAAAAACTGGGTTGAATAAACTTTGGTCTTTTCAACCACAAAACCAACTCATCAAAAGAAAGCTGATACAGGGTTGCCTGAGTTGGGTAGGGATAGAGAGGTCCAAGAAGGCAGAAGTTGTGCATGCCCCTCCGGTGTTGAAGGATGCTTTAAAGGCATCCCAGAGATAATAGAAACCCCTTTGATTTTATAATTATACTTAATTGTTTTGTTTTCATTTGGAAGATGGGAATTCAATAGGTTGAGGAGTTTTCCAGAGGAAGCTTGTTAATGAGTTACCTTCTTTGAACAGCTTGCAGAAAGCTGTTCTCACCATTTATATTCGAGAATCATTGCCATGTGACCAGAACAGTGATCCAACCCTGAAGGCGAGGCAGCATACACCACCATTCTAATGGTTACAGCTACACACCTTTGTCTTTTGCCTCTTTGGGGTGTGTCCAACATTTGAAATCAAGCCCTCTTAACCCTCTGGAGCTTCCAGTCCTTGAAACCCATTTTGGACAGGTAATAAGTGGAAAAGCCGAGCTAAGATAAATGGGAAAACTGCTAACCAGTAATAAATGCGAATGAACTATGTATCGACCTTGTATGGGTCTAAAGGGATTGATGTTGGATGAGCATTTATCATATAAGGCTATCATATCATTTTGTACCATTACAAATTTACTGAGTGAGCACTAATAATTGTCATGGGTTTAAAAGAAAGGTAGTTATGGCCATAAAAGAGTAAATAGGATGAGAGCTCTATAGCTTGAATGTGGCTGCTAGTCTAAGAATATACACATAAGATAAAACAGCATACACTTTCCCCTGGGGGAAGCAGCCTTGCCAGGCCACAGAGGATGACCGTGCAGCCAGTCCTGACAAGACCTGATAGGCTAGGATGAGATGGAATGGGAGGAGGACCTCCCCTATCAGTGGAGTAAGGGAGGGGCATAGGAGGAGAAGAGGGAGGAAGGGAGGGGGCCACAGCTGAGATACAAGTGAATTAATTGTAATAAATAATAAAATAATTAAAATTAAAACTAAACACCAATACACAAATATATGTGTGTAAAATTAGTTAAAGCTGGCATACACCAGTAAATGGTCTCAATAGTTTCCTGGTTGAGATATTGAATTAAATAGTTAAATAAGACACTAGTATGGAAGAAATACAATTTCAAGCCTACAAGATGGCTCATAAGGTAAAGGCACCACATAGAAAAATGACCTGAATTCTGTCCCTGAATATATAAACAAATAAATGTAATTTAAACAACAATAACACCACACTTTTTCTCTATGATCCTATGTGTCTTGCCTCCCATGTGAGAAGAAGAAAAAAACAACTGAGAACAACCACAGGCCAAAGAGGCCCAAGCCACTCCATGAAAACATGTAAAGGGATAGCAGAGTTATATATGTGTTCAGTATTTATCTTAATGTTTTATTAACAATTAAGGCTATGGGACCATTTTTTTTCAAGCTTATCAATGTGCCTTGGAGAAATAATACAAAAAAACATATTATTTTAAAAGTTTAATTTTGAGCCTGGCACAAAGTCAAGTTTAGATCAAATAACTGAAAAAAAAATTTAAGAAGGAATCATAAAATACAATGTCCAGAGAATGCCTTGAGAGTGAAAGCAGGAATTAAAGAGTAAAGTAATACAATATAAATATAAATTAGGTGAAAATATTTTCTTTGGGGTGATTTTATTGATGAATTTATTTTTTCTAAAGCCATTTTGAAGCTTAACATTATTCAGATTTGGGAGGGAAGATAATAGAGAGAGGGAGAAAGGAATATTTGAAAAATCTAAGGAAATATTTTAGGTTCACTTAAAATACAAATATAATATTTAATAAATAGTTTAAATGGACTTATGCTACGTGAAGTGAGAATGCGCCACTCAAGAGCCATAAACTATCTAACAAAAACCTCAATGCCAGGAACTGGAAATCTCTCTTAGAATTATTGGTTGGGGAATCAAGAAAGCCATAAAATTATATTGTTGTGGCTCTTGCTTGCCTCTCAGAACTAGAAGATAAGACTCTATTGCTGAAGACACTACAAAATATGGACACAGGACTTTGATGAATGGGATAGAAACTGACCTGAAAGCTTCCTCCGGGAGGACTAGCTTTCACAGTATCTGACAGTATAATGCAAACTACCAAGGGAGAAGAACGATCAATAGACCTACCCAACTGTAAAGCTTATGAAGTACAAACAATGACCGTCACAGCAAGGTATATCCAAGGGTGCAATAGTGGCACTTTTGTCGTGAGGGTAACCAAAATAATTTTTCTGGTAGATAATCAGAAATGAATTCATAGAAGATCTTAGAAAATAAAAATATATGACAAAGTGTCTTAATAAAAGATCAGTATATAATAAAAAATTTTAAACCTAGAAAACATGTATATGTCTTAAACAGTAGAATAACTTTCATTAGATTTTGGAACAAGAATGGTTTCCTTTCGCGTGTCACTATGTTTCAAAGTGTGTCTTAGAACAGTTGTTTAGGCAATAGAAAAAATTAAGGGGAAGGAGAGAGAGAGATACAAATCAGAAAATATGACCTCAAAATGTTTATTATTTGAGGTCATACTGGTTTTTTTATCTATAAACCCCAAGAAGGAAACTGCAAAATAATTAGCCTTCCAATAATTTAGAACATCGTTAATCTGCTTGGTTAAGATAAAAAGAAATGTATAGAAATCAATAATCTAGAAATAAAAATGATTAATTTGAAAACAACAGAAGAAAAGACTCTGCTTAGAAAGTAATTACAAGGATAAATTCTCTCTCTATTTCTCTGTGTGTGTGTGTATACGCACACATGTGTTCAGATGTATGCAGTTGTCAGTGGGTGTAGATACATGTAGAAGCCAAAAGTCATCCTTGCACAGCATTTTTCAGGGGCTAATCACATTGTTTTAACGACATTTTTCAGGGTATTTCACTGGGACCTGGAAATTATACTAGATTAGCTGACTAGCCAGAATCAGGGACAGTCTGTTTCCACCATGACCAGCAAGCCCCACCCCCACAAAAGTGTTGTAATTACACATGCCTGCCACCAAGCCCAGCTCTTTATGTGGATGCTGGGGCTCAAACTTCAGTCTTCAGACTCCGCAGAGAGCATTTCACCAACTGAACCATCTTGTCAGCCCCAAAGACAGACTTTCCAGGAATAAAATAAACAAGAAAATTATAAGAATTTCTTTGAAACTCTCCAAAAACAATAGAAATACTCAGAGTTCTTGGGTGGGATTCTCAATATTGCAAACACTTTATTTCCTCAAGAAAATTACGTTAGAACACCAACCTTTTTTTTCCAACTAGATAATCTGATATTTAAATTCTTGTCGACTTCAAAACAATAAGTAAAATTAGACAAGTAAGATTCAGGGTGGGGAGAGTTGAAGGGAAAGTTTTAAACACAACACATTTTTGTAACTACAAGTATGATACTTATGTTCTAGTTTGATTTTTGTTGTTGCTGCTGCTGTGATAAAGCACAGACCCAGAGCAAATTGAGAAGGAAAGGTTTATTTGGTTCTTACATCTCAATGAAGAGTCCATCATCAAAGGAAATCCAGGCAAGAACTTAAGCAAAAGCAGAGTTGGGAAACACGGAGGAATACTACTTACTGATGGACTTGTTCTTCACGGCTTCCGTGGCCTGCTCTGTTATACCTCTCTGACCATCCGCCCAGGGATGGCTACATTTCCACCTGTCTAGGCTATTCTACACTAAGCTTTCATTAAGAAAATCCCCTGCAAGACTTACCTACTGGCCATCTTGTGGAGGTGACTCCTCATTTGAAGTGTCCCTTGACACATGTATAAAGTTGACAAAACTAACCAGCACAGAACATATGAAAAAAAGTTTGTGAATTTTAACAGAAGCTTAAAAACATGGAGGAACACAAACTGTGATAGATTTGTCATCACAGAAAAAGATGAATTGTTGAATTGTTGTGAAAATTGGATAGGAATCTGTAAAGAACATATTTTGATCCTTAACTCAGACTCAACAAATGAGATTACAGAACTTATTAGTAACAGAGGATAAAAGCCAAATATGCCAAATGAAAACACAGCTGTTACATAAGATATTCAAGGAAGGTGATTTCAGAATGAGAAGTGACAGCATGTGACATAGAACTCTATAAAGCTTAAGAGAAAAACTGATCAATCCATCCGTATAAAAATAAAAAAAACAATTAATATCGGAGGGATGTGGAATTCTTGTTACTAAGAATGTGTTTCTTATTTTACAAAGCAAAGAATTCAATAACATATAAAAAGCAATATTTAAGAAGGAAATTCTATGTAAATGCTAGACATTTATTAATATTCTCAAATAAGCCAGTCTTTTAATGAAGAAGAAAACTTCCTGATGATGATGGAGCACTGCACATGTAGGCCTGAACACCAGCTGCTTGTTAGATAAGTTTCCTAAAACTGAGAAACACAGACTTCTCAAGAGATGGTTGCAGAACCATTTTTTTTCAGGTGACTGAGCCCTAACTTAACACAAGTTACAACATGGAAGCTCTGTCTTACAGACCTTAATGCCCTTCCACCAGTTCTAGATTCACAGCAGAAATATTTATCTGCATGTTAAAGTTAAAAGTATGACCAAGTTTATCTTCTAAGTCACTCTTTTCATGGAAAAAATAGCCCCAGTAGCAAATTTGAGGAGAGTCTACTTGTCAACCTGGATCCTCAGCATTTTGACAACAGCTGAAACTCTTACATAGATCCTTCTCTATAAAAGTCAACTAAAATGGCAAACTACTCAGTGCTCTGGTCTCCAGTTTCTTTAGTTCAATAACTGAAACAGGAAGCTCATTTGGACTGACAAATACAATAAAGACATCTGTCCAGAAGATCTAATAGAACAAAAGATACTTTGGAAGAACAACAACAAAGAGCCTTATGGATGACATTTGAGAGCTAGAGAACCAAGCAAGTACATTTTGTCCCGTAAGTTCACTGGACAAAAGCAAAATGGCTTCTGCTAAGATATGTCAACAGTACTGGACATAGGAGAGTAAATTTTCTTCTCATAAAAGCCGACTGAAAATAGGTAGAAGAATTTCCTTTCTAAGATTCTTACAAAGTAAGAATACAAATGATGTCACTATAAAAGCTATGAGAATCAAAGTATCTTCACAGGGAGATTAGCTTTACAATAAAAAGAATCACAAGGATATACTAAAGTCAGCACATCAGCAAATTCTAAGCATCAAAATCTCAAAGAAAAGAGATTTCTTTTTTTTTAACGGACAGTAGACTTTCTTTGATAAGCAAAGCTGCTTTGCACAGTGAATACATTTAATATTTCCGAATGTGAGTCTTAAATACCAATTCAAATCACTCTTAAGGCATCATCATTTCTCATGCAACAGCAGATGGATAAGAAATGGCTAAAATTGAAGGAGCAATTCTTTTCGAAAGAGGTGGAGACCAAATATGATGGCACCGAGTCCCAAGCATTTACCTGTGCTACACTAACATACAGCAGAAGTGTGATTATGAAGATAGACCACAGGCTCCTGAGATGTGGGAGAATTCTGAACTTGCATTCTGTCAGCTTTAACTGAACAATAGTTTCCTTCTACCTTATTAGGCTCTGGGTTAAGGTCAAAATAGACAGCTGAGGACCTGCAAAGGATCCGCTTAGACACAACAATAAACAAGTTTATTTTGGCTCCATCCTACAGTTCAATTTCATAACTAATGTAGTCACAGCATCCTAAGACAAAGACGACTAGTTACTATTGATGACAAATAGAACTGTCCAAAATCTGACTCTGGCTTTCCAGGAACTTCAAATTCCTTTCACTTAAAAAAGTAAGTGTAGAACAAAGGCTCTGTTGCAAGTCCAAGATGAATCAGGGCTTCATAGTTTATAGTTGGGTGCTGGACCATGACGTAAGAGAACTAATTAGGGAGATGAGCAGGCAATTATTTTTAAGTCAGAAGGAGGCCCCTGAGTACCCTTGGAGCGTCTCTGAGGCAATTTTTAGGGTGGGTCTTGAGGTTCACAGAACATCTTTTATTTCATGTTGTCAAGGACTGAGTGCTTGGGTTAAGTCTGTCTACAAACTGGAAAGGAGGTGTGGTTTGAATTATCCTGTAGAATCATCTTCAACTCCGGTAATACTGAGGTCTTCAGGTGTCATCTAAGAGGGAGAAGGAAGCCAATCGACAGCTATAATCATGTGCTCCCAATTAAATGGTCATGTAACTCCTAATAGAAGTCACTCTTGGTGAAAGGGAAACTGATGGGGCAGGAGTGGAAAAGAGATCAGTGGCCTCAGAGGCTACTGAGAGTGAGTTCAAGATTGTGAAGATTTGAAAAGGGGGACCCAATTTAACGCAGGAGCAATGAGCAGTGACAGGACATGAGGGGCAAACTGGAGTATTTCTGCAGCAAAATACAAAAGGACTGTAAAGCAAATTACATATGTCGGCAGTGAAGGCTCACACCTCTCTAGAATAAAGAGTCAGGTGGACGGCATTGCTAAGAACAGGGCCAGAAAACATAACAAGACAAATATATTTGATGGGCTAGAAAATATTATTAGCTTGTCTGGAGACAAGTGAATTTTGAAGGACTTAAGGGAGACAGATAACTGCATTAACAGTAGCAGAAGAACGCAAGATCTATCTTCCAGAGAACTGTCAAGCTAAGAACTATAACCGAGTGCTTAAATTACTGAGAAACTCCTCAGTTATTGTGGTTGCTAAATTTGAATGATGCCGTAGGCAAAACTGAAGTCCTATCTGTTTTGTTTCTAGGCTCTCTACTAAACCAAAAGGGACTAAAAACTTAAAGTTTGGATCATGTCAGCAAGCACACACTGGGAAAAGTGCCCTCTGTGAGGCACTTGTGACTCTGTGCCTTTTAACTATGGCTTTCGGCCACTAGGCATCCAGGGAGCGAAAGCTAGCACACCTGCCATCAGTCTCCAGGAGTGAATTCCAGCAAACCTGCAATCTTTTTTCTTCACCACAGGCAAAATTCTATAGCCGAGCACAGGGGTGAGCTACCCTGGAGGAGAAGAGTAGTCAGCTATGCGGCCAGAAGCCAACACTTTCTTCTCCTAACAGGAAGCTAGCTCCCTGGGGAAAAACAGACATTTCTCTCAGAAAATGGACACAGCAGTCTATGGAGCCCATAACCAAGCAGAAAGGTATTATTAGGTTCTGACAGGGCACCCTGAATTTAAAGATTTTCCATACTTGGTCTAAACTGGTTTCCATCATCCACGAACCTCTGCCTTGTCCCTCTTTCTTCTTTAGGATATGTATTTTCCCAGAAAAACCATCTAAATGTGGCACATGTTTCAAAAATGGGTAAAATGAATAGAGTGAATTTTGATGCTATTATGCGTAAGTATTCCTACTTGGGCGGTTTCTTATTGTATGAAGACTTCTCGGCATAACTCATACTCTCAGCCTGTTTTGACCTACATTGTAACAGTTTGTGAAGATGTATCACGACTGCCTTTGAGAAAAAAATAAGTTTGATTTATCCCAGTGTAGTGGCTTTCTATATAGACAATGTCAATGTCCACTACACATTATTAGAAAGACAAGGCAAGGGATGAGGTACTTCTTTCTCAACGGAGAATATGCTCTTGTCAGAAGTATGTCATTCTAGGCTGTCTCAGAAACGAGTAACCTAGGGCCTTCACACACGGGTATTCTGTTCTCTGTGAAGCTCACTGACAAAATTTCTGCTGCCATGAAGGTAAAGCCAAATGCAGAGCCTGAAAGATGTGTGCCTACTGTTAAAGTCCCTACCTGCTGCAGCAAGCCCTGACCTCTGCCTAGGGGGAGCTGCTCCTCTCCCAGGGGTCCTTCACGATATAATCCAGACATATTGGTTCTGCTACCCCATCTGTCCCTCTTCTCCCTTTTCCCTCCCCCCATGTCTCCCTTCCTACCTCTCTCTCTCCTTTCCTCCATCTTTCTCCCCCCTCCCCAACACGTGATCCCCTTCTCCAGCACTGCTCCCAATAAACCTGCATTTATATGACATAGCTTCGTCTTGCCATTAGCTCTTTCCATTTTATTTAATCAATCACCCACTCTTAACCTATTAAATACACATTTTTGTGTTATTACAGTGATGTCAAAATGAAATTATCTGATGTCATTCTTTAAAGACTATAACAACTCTTAATTATTTGAATTCATTATTAAAAGAAATGCATTTCTGCTGAAGACATAAATCTAGTTCCTGTAATTCAAATACTTTGTTCATTGCAGCCAATGTTGTGGGACAGTCTAAAACAGTACTTTAGAAGGCGAAGAATCCATGGACTAAGCCAAGAAAATGAATATACAGTCTCTTGCCATGTTTTCCTCCCTCTTCCCCACCTCTTTCTTCCCTCCTCTCTTCCTCCACCTCTCTGATAAAGTAAATCAAAGTTTAAATTTTAAAACATAATTCTGTTTAGCACAATCACCGTCAAAGCAAGAGTGCACCTTGTGGAGTTTCTTGAATGTGAAACAGAGAGGTAGAAGGAAGGGAGAAAAGCGCCTTCCAGAGTTCATTCAGAGGCCAGCCTAGATAAGACTCTTCACTCACATGGCAAGAACAGCCCAATCACCTCTAAGTGTGCAGACTGTCCTTGGAGGCCACCCCTTATAAGCAGGTCATTCGTGGTTCTACATCCAGCAGAGGAGGCCCACGTATGGGCACCTCCAGCCCAAAAGGGGGTTTGGGGTATCCTCCCTTCACCAAAGAGACTTACGACTCATTTTCAAAAATGTTTCTCCATCTCCCACATTGCATCTACATGAGAGGAGGAGGAAATGGCTTACCAGCACATCCTAGGCTGCCTCATCATCTGCCACAGCCAGATGTGAGTGAAAACTCCCCCATAAGTTAGACCTTATGTTCCTAAATATTTCAGATGTTAAGTCAGCATGCTACCCTGCATCCTGGGTTAGCAGAATGTGTTCAAAAACCTGCTTTGTGAACTAGCAGGTGTGAGGCTCAGTAGGCTAGTACATTGGCAAAGAGACACCAGCTGTGACAGGAAGAATTCCCACATGGATCCTAAGAGTCTGACCTATACATACACACCTCATGAAATCCCTTCCCTGGAATGTGGAGCAGAAATATGTGAATAAATATGCAGATGAGGCATCAGTTAAGGATTTAATTAAGATGAATCGTGAGCTGACCTTGAGTTCGTCAGAAAGGGCATTACCTTGAATGGTCCTGACTTAAGAGAGCTTTTGCAAAAGACCCTCTTGCTGATCTCAGAGAAATAAGCTGTTTTCTTATGAGATCATACATGGGAAAGGTTTTGGAGCAGAAACCCCACAGCAGGCTCTAGCTGTTGGGCCTGACTGACTGGGAAGAAAATCAGAAACTCAGTTATAAAGATACAAGTCTTCCAACCACTGTTTTAGGCTGGAAGAGACCACAGGTCCAGCTGACAACTTATTTATGTCCTTTTGGGCCTCCCAGAAGAAAACTCAGCTAAACCATGCTCAGACATCCCAACTACAAAGGGGAGATGATAAACTCTCTATGTTGAGTTGATTATTACACAAAAATAGAACACTAACAAAGGTCCTTGGATTCCTAAGCATAGGTACTGGGAATACGAAAGTCTACAACAGTAGCAGATAAAAAACAAAATAAGATGAAAAAGCACAAATCTTTGCAAACTTTGGTACGTGGAGTGCCAGGGATGTTTCCCTCAGTGTATTCACCCAGGCTTTACTGACAGGACCACATGTAATAAAGTGCATTGCTTTTTACCAGCCTCTGAGGACATTCTCCAAACAACTTGGCAAAGACTTAGGAGAGTTGTGCTGGCTTCTGTCCTAAATTACTCTGCCCTTTGCTCAGCACTAGGTGCTCTGTTTCTCTTCCTGTGCCTTTCACATGAAGAAATTAAAATAATGACAACAACAAAACCCACATTGGAATTGTATCCATAAAGAAAGAATTTTAACCTAAATATATATTTCTTTAAATCTTTTGCCCAGGCTATGTATACATAAAATATATACAAATACTAATAAGTACCACCTTTGCTTTGAGGATGTTAGGTACCACCTCCCTGAGGGTGCATATCAGGCTACAATTTGTCTTAGTAATCACATACGGAAAGAAGCAGTCTGTCCCAATTTAGATAAGATGAGAAAATGTAGGCTAATGCACCATTATGTTTGAAATGGAAACTTCTTTACAGCTTCCAAAAAAGAAAAATAAGTTTTCATCAGATAGTCTTTAGTGACAAATACTTCTATGTTAAAAACTAGATTTTTTGTAAATATGTCCTTAAATGTTTTGTTGTTATATATTTTCTATAATATTTATGATAATATTAATATACTTAAAGCCAACATCTATTCACAAAAGTTACAATGCACTAAACCTAGTTAATAAAAGTAGCTATATAAGCACAAGCTATATGTTGGGTATAATAACAGTCATATGTGTCTGTGTGTTTTAAGTGAGAAGTGTTCGTCCATGTAATGAAACAAATAAACTCACTGCAATTACTTTTTTTTTTTTTCACCATAAGTGGGCTGTATGGATTCAACAGCTGAAGGGTTCTTGGTCTCCGTCTCAGTACACTGCAGTTAAATAAACTAGAAATGTTTCCATAAGTAAACTTCAGTTATAATTTTATATAAGCAATATTTGTTCCTAATAATGTTTACAAGTTACATATATAAAGATGAAAGGAAAGAAAATTTGATTGTGCTCTTCAATAGACCATCAATAAATGATTTAAAAAAACCTAACTACTCTTCTGTTGTGCTGTCATACCATAAATTTGTAGGATGGGAATACATTTATTTTCCACTGAGGAGACTTTTAGATGATGTCCTGACTTCTTATAACATTTTTAATTTTGGTGGTAAATCAGTAAAGGTAATAAAAATCTGTGTACTCTTTAGGTTAGAACAGAGAAGTTTGCCAGGATAGTGTTTCTTTTTATTTTTATTAAGATTGTTGGAAATAACAATAAAAGCCACATGAACATGCTCATAAAACAGACCTCAGAAATAGAGTAGAAATGAACACAGTCAACACAATGTATACAGACTGAAATAGCAATATAAACTTTTCAGCAGAGTTTTTAATTACAGAGGTGACACATTTGATACTTTAAAACTTACATAAAACCTTATCTTTCAAAAGAAAATAAATTATTTTATGAATAGATCAAAAGAAAGGAGAATGTTTATAGGAAAAAGTTTCAAGGCTAGAACTATTTAATAAAATTGTTTCAACAAAAAAAAACATGTCATAATAAGATTAAGTAAAACTTTGATTGGAAAAGTGATGTTCTCACAATTCTAAATTCAGCAAATTCTGTGAGGGGGATTTAGTTTAATTTCAAATTATTCAAGTCATCCTGCATTAAAAAAAGTTAAATGAGAAAATAACAATCTTTTAAGAGTAGAGTTTCTTGAGAGAAGATGTATTCATTAAATGTTGCAAACAAAATCTTGACACTGTCAATGTCTATATTACTACTTGAGAAAACTGTGATTTCATACACCCTGGCACCCTCAAGACTCTGAGAGCACAGATTAGGCATGGTCACCAAACAGGTTTGTGTGTGTGTGTGTGTGTGTGTGTGTGTGTGTTTGCATGTGTGTGCATGCTTCTGTATGTGTGAGAGAGAGCTAAATGTTGGTATATGATGAGTTTCTCAAATAAGAATTTAAAAATTTCTAACCTCTTCTTTAAAAAGAATTGTAGAATAGTGATTCATACACACACACATACATCTATATCTCTCTACATGTGCGCCCATGCTCATCATGCGATTCAGAAAGGGGCCACATCCTCACACTACAGCCTTTTTAATTAGCAACTGCAATCCAGATGTCTCTCTGTAGTGGTTCACAGGGTTCTTCTGAGATGATTTAGTATTCACTGTACTCCATTAAACTTTAAATGACAATGACACAAGCAAATCACCATTTTCTAATCACCTCACCGTCAAGACATGCACTCAGGACAGACATTTAGAGCACCTTGGTTTGGAATATTCAACTTTTAGAACCGCCATCTGTTCTGAACTGCTCTTCAGGGATCACAGAGCAGCCAGAGACAGCAGTGTTGTTGATTTTGATGGGGGTGGCGTTGGCAAGGACTTGAACTTGTCCTCAAATAATTTTTCCTATTGTCATCTAATAAAACAAATATCTAGCAACAGTGTCCAATTCACACATACTTCCTCATATCAAGTAATACGAAAAAAGAAAGAACCGATATTCTAAAGGGTATTTCAAAAGAACAACTACAAAAGAGTGAGCAAACAGCCACATTAGCCTTGATTACGCTGAATTTCAAAACCAAACACGATCAAAAAACATTTCACCTTTTTGGTAAGCAAAATGGGCCCAACTCTTCCAAAAACGTTAAAATCTTCTGTCCCACCCTAGTAGGGTCTGTGCATTCAGATTGCCCGAGTAGAAGTGGAAATACGTGTTAAATTTCACACAGGCTACAAGAGATGCTCAGCCACAGTATAAAACAGAGACCCCTGAACTGCTGAGAAAGCTTTTAGAATGGATGAGTCTTGTATAACAGAAAGGGGACAAGAGCACGCAGAAGCTGCCTACAATGAAGACGTGGGTATTCTGGTGGAACCTACTGCCAGCATTTGTTCAGGACAGAGGTAAAACCAATTGCAAGAGCCCTGGGCTCCAGCATCAGAAGCTTGGAAGGAGAGAGGACCTGACCGTGGTCCTGAAAGATCCCTTACTAATTCCAGAAAAACACAGAACAGCGTATCTTCACGCGCATTTTCCCAGTCCAACCCACGAAGTCAGATATTCAATACTATCTATCTTCACAAAACTCTGAAACTTTCTCTACGTTAGAGTAAGCCTTCACAATGTCCAACTCCTCCTTCAAGTCTTTCCTCGAGTGCTGTCATTTCAGCACTAAGAGGCGAGATTCTGTCAAACTCTCAACACTCAGGAAGCTCGTACCTGTCCTGGAGAATTCTACTCAGATTTCTTAAACTCGAATTGGAAATCACAGAAGTCTGGGAAACCTCCAAACTCTAACCCAGGCAGACTAGGAACTCTAGAAAATAAAGTGCACACCACCTCGCCCTGCACCAAGCTACTCAACGCTCAGCACAGGTCCCACTGTGAATCGTCAATCATTTTACAGACCTGTGCTCCAGATCTAGGCAATCATGATATCCATCTACACCAATGCCAAGTGCTTTCATGATTTGTGTGTGTGTTGGGGGAGGGAGGGTCTTGTTTTATTTTCCTCCTCCTAAAAGACACCCTGGCTACACCTGCAAAAGAAGGCAAATAAATTACTGTGCAGATGGAAACAGGAAAGCGGGAGCAAAAGTCCAAGAGAAAAACCATCCTAGGGAAACAGGCAAATCCGGCAAGCCCTACTTACGTGTTCCGTCGAAACGGGTGGCGATAGTGTCCAGGAAGGTGTTCTGAGGAGCCAGTAATCCTTTCATAACCGGCATTTTTCCAGCCCGGTGTGAAATTCCCCATCAAAGTTTGTCCAGGAGGATGGCTCCGCAGGAAAGTGCCAAGCTGGGAGAAGCCACCGGGAGCGTGATGACGGCAGGGGCGGGGGGCCAGGCGTGCTGAGGATGGGGCCGGGCAAGGAAGAGGGGAGGGTGGCAGCCGAAGGGGCTACTCCCCGGCCGCCGCGCAGTGCCCAAAGCAACCCGCGATCCGGGCTCTGAACCCGCCTAGTTCCAGGCTCCTTCCTCCACCCCCTCTTTTTCCTGCTGCGACACCCCCAGTCTCTCCGTAGAGCCTTTGAGAGCCCACAGTGGCCCGGGGCGCCGCGCCCTGACCGGAGCTCTAGGGTCGTGGAGGACGGCGCCCCATCTGGGGAGATTGCAGCGCTGAGCCTCCAGTACCCCAGGGACTCTGAGAAACCAAGAAACGCTCAGCAGAGCAACTCCCGCCCCCCAGGAGCCGGGAACAAAGACCCCTTTGTTCCAGCTCTGTCCCTCTCCCAGGAGATCGGAGTCCCGTGGGTGTGGTGTCGTGGCGGGGAGGAGATAGGTCACCGCAGGTAACCCGCCTCCGCCTGGAACTTGGGAGGGAGAGGCCCCCCACCGTGGTGTCCTAGGTAGCGAACGCAGCCTGGGGCTCCGGAGGGAGGTGGCCCCCTTCCGGCGCACCTGCCATCCCCAGGTCCAAGTCAGAGGGGTGCCTGCCACTCCCGACCACCGGGGTCTCCTCCACACTGGAAAACCGACCCAAGAGGGAGGCTTTCCGAACTCTCCTTCCCCAGCTCTGAAAGAGAATCCAGGTACCCCGCCCCCTGCCAATTTCCCACTGCTCCCTCCAAACCACCCAAACTAAAAGGGAAAAAAGAAAGAAACCCTCTCAAATGGGTGAGGGTTTCCCACCCTCCCGTGAAATGTGCATAGAGCGTTTCTAGAAAAGTTTGCTGTTTTTTATTGGTTTACAAAATTCGTGAAAGTAACAGAGGTGAGTTTTTTTGTGTAAAAAACAATTTCAACACGATTCCCTCCTCCGCGGCAAGTGGCCCCCACCCCCACTCCACGACCTGCCTGGCGCCGGGAGCTGCAGGTACCGCGGAAAACTGAGCGGTTTCTCGGCCTCTCTACCTGGGGCTCGCGAGGGGACTCCCTCTCCACCTACATCACGCTAAGGAAAGCCACCCAAACCCAGGGTGCCTCTCTGCGGGAGGGCAAAGGGACGGACGGGTGGACCCCAGCCTCCACTGAAACCCTAGCAAGGGGGAAAGGGAAAGTTAAAGAGTCCAAGAGAGAAGAACAAACAGAAGCACAGGTGCTGCTGCACCCGGAAAGGAGGGAGGGAAACGCGAACAGGTGTCTGAGGCGCTGCGGAGACCGCTTGGTCCCCGCCTCCAGGATTCGGGCGTGGCAGCAGGTGCCAGCGGCCCTAGAACATCTGGCAAGGGATCTTTGCCTGAATCCCTGGGGATCCCAGGGGTGAGGAGGGACCCTAGGGGTTTCCTCGCTGCGGTCCTGGGCTCCGCGAGGGCGGGGTGAGAGAGAAAGGAGGCGGTTCCTTGTTCCCGCCCCTGGTCCCCCTTATTCGTGATGCACTTCCGGCCTCCGAGGATTCCCTTTGTGTTGAGATTCCAGATCCGCCCGTCATACTACGCGTGAGCGGGAAGGCCCGGGATTCCGGGTGGGTGGCTGCCCCCTGAGGCTCAGGCTGTGCGTCCTGGTTTTTTTATTTTTATTTTTTTATTTTTTCCTTTTCCGTTTATATTACTGCTACCGATCAGCCGTACAACCCCTCCCCCAACCCTACCCTAGCCAATGCTCTGTCTGGAGCCAGTTGTTCCTTGCTAGAAAACATAGCTGCTCTGGTGCCCGCACACACCCACGCAGCTGAGCTTTGCTGACTCCTTCTTCGGCTGAGCCAGGAGAAAGACGGAGGAGTCTGCTTCTGCATGAGTGGTGCCGGTGCCCAAGAAAACATAGGCTTCCTCTGCCAGGGGAAGAGTGGGAAGTGGCTTGAAGCTAAGCATGAAATGTATGCGTAAGCAAGCCACTGCTCAGATTCATAAATATTTGCACTGTAAGCGTGCTTGAGTGTGAAAAGCAAAAACAACAACAAAAACCGAAACTGTTTCCTTTTTAGTCTGGCCTCATTTGTTACAAAGAAACCATACAGGGTCTTAATAGTAGAAACCCAAAAGGCAGTTTGGGTTCCGTGGCAAAGGAAGTCAACCATGTACCATCTTATATTTTAGCCTTTCCTCCGATACCCAGAACAAGTCAAGCTAGGCAGAGCATCCCTTGGATCCTTTGGGTCCAGGCCTCCCACAAACCTGTGCTTAGTAAGCGGACCACACTCTGTTCCTTTTTTTCTACCCGGATGTCTTTCTTACGAAGACATCCTTCATCACTTCTAGTTGCACATGCTTAAACAGGGGCCTCCATTGCTATCACTGATCAGAAAAACCATTTGTATGGTAACATGGCAGCTCTTCTGTTTCTACCAAGCAATTACTTGTGTCACTTATTTGAAGAGCCCATTGATGATTCATCTCTGAGGGACAGGGAGAGAAGAAGGGGTAGTAAGGAATGTATTTGGATTCCAGCAAACCTCATCTGTGAGAAGGCAAATCACAGCACAGTGTGATTGTTAATTTTATCTTACTTGGTTAGTTTAAGAAATGCCACTAAGCCTGTGTGTGAGAGAGAGAAAGAGGGAAAGAGTGAGTTAGGGCAATTCTAGAATAATCAAGTGTGGGAAGACTCACCCTGGATGCCAATGTCATCAGCCTGATGTGCTTGGATCTAAGACTAAACAAAAACCAAAAAAGAAGCAAGGCATCCGAATATCAACTTTGGGCTAGAATTGAGCAGAATTGGATGTCTGCTGCCAAGAATAACCACCGCATAATTTTGTGATAAGTCAGTGAGTTAATTGTGAAAGTCAAACATTTAGTTGCTAAATTACTGTAAGGACCAATAAATGTAGAAGGCTATTACTTTAGTTTAATTGTACTTACCTTCATTTTAAGAAGTTTCCTAGCTGTCTCCAAGGGTGTGAGTATGGGAGAGCCTGCCCTGCCTCTTGTCTGCTGGGCTGTGGTGTGGACTAGAGAGAATTCCTCCTCCCCTCCCTAATCACTCACCATCTATGGAAAGCAGGAGAGCTGGCCCCTTGGTCATGAAAATGGGAGAATTGACCATGTCCCTCACTGCAACACTATGGAGAGAGCCCCTGTTCCTCACCTGGGCAGCAATGTAGAGCTGGCCCTGGTTATGGGCACTGCTGGTGAGCCGGCCCTGAGGGCATAAGAGCAGGAGAGCTGGATGGCTGACCCGTTCAGATACTTCTCAGGCCTGGGCTTTGAACTGGCCCATCCCACATCTACCCACAGAGGAGCTGCCAGAGTGCTTAAAGGGGTCAGTTCTACAGATCCAAAACCACAGCATCTCCAGAACACAGGGCAAAACCAGACATCTGAGAGAAACCCCAGTGAGGTTCCATTATCAATAGAGTAACAAGCCAGAGGCCTTGTATCAGAACAACGAGTCATGGAAATGAACAAACTTACAAGAAAAAAGTGTGGACAAAGGGTATACTGTGAGACACGATGACACACTACAGATTATACAATGAGATTTTTTTTTTCTCTGTTGTGGGGGATTACAAGGGTGAAGGCAGACATGAGTGGGGTTGGGGTGCATCATGTGAAACTCACAAAGAACCAATAAAAAGTTTTAAAAAGTAGACCTTAGCTAATGAACCGGAGGCCTGAGGTGACTGGTAGTGGATTCTCCTACGTACAAGAATTTATCAAATAGCATCCCCGATTCTTGAACAATTTTCCTAAGAGTTCTGTCACAGGACTAAGTCATATTTCATGCCTTACTCCTCCTCCATGTTGCTGAGCCTCCTTAAAGAGTGAAAGTCATTAAGTCTCATCACAATGCCCCTTGGAAGGTATTCTGCGGTAGGAAGCTCAATGGAATGTCCTTGGTGCCTCTTCAGGGTTTAACCCTCTGCTCAGCCCTCTCACATAGAAGCTGGAGCCATGGGGAAATTCTACAGTAATTACCCTCAACTTCCTAATCTCTCAGCATTTATAATTCTACCCATCCTGTCCAGTCTTTGCCTTCTACATTGCCAGCTTCCCCATCCTACTTTCTTTCTTTTTATTCCATAAAAGGTTTTTTTTTCTAATTAAGATTAATAGCTCTTTATCAGTATTCTGCATGCCTATAATCCCAGCACATAGAAGGCTGAGGCAGGACAATCAGGAGTTCAAGCCCAGGCTAGACTATAGTGTTCAAGCCCAGGATAGACTAAAAGACCCTGTATACAGGGTCTTGTATACAAACAAGTATCACACAGCCAGCAGCACTTTCATAAGTTGCTTTGGGAGCCTATCCCAGTTTCCCTGCCCTAATATCCTACAGCCTCATATTCTGTCTTTGCTGGTTCCTCCCCTCAGCCACTAATGCCCCAGGCCCCATGATCATGAAGAATGACCTTCCTTAATTGGTGTAATAATTCATCTTTTCTTCACATGAAAGTTTCCTTAAAAAGAGGCTACCATGGGTTAGTGTAAAGGAAAAAAAAAACAAAAAAAAAAAACAAAACAAACAAACAAAAAACAAACAAACACAAGAGACTGGAGGAAGAACTCCAATGATGGTGTGGAAAGATTTAGATAAAGAATAAAAGCAAGTACCACTGGATTATGGATGAAAGGTAGACCAGATGAGGAGGACTAAGGAGGATGTATTGGACGGGGACTGGGAGATGGATGGTGAGGATATTGAGACAGTGTATGTGAAATATCTGCCCAGGCCAAGGTAAATAAACCAATTATAAATCTTTTTTTTTTTAAAGGCTTCATGAGAAATCATTTCTATATCAGACTTCTTTAATCTGGTTAGTCTTCATTTACTGCCATTTATATATCAGATTTCTATTATCTGGTTTCCTCAACCCTCCTATCAAGATGTACTCTTTTAAGTCAATAACAACTTAATTTTATAAACAAATCAACGTATTTCAGTCTAAACATTTCTGGACGTTTTTGCTTTGTTTTTGTTTTTGCTATCCTCAACATTGTCAGTTAATTGCTCCTTGATTTTTTTTTTTTTTTTTTTTTTTTTTTTTTTGCTCCACAAATTTCTAAGACATCACACCTTCTTATTTGGGACAGAAAAACCCTTTCTGTTAAAAATTTTTTTTTTTAATTCCCCTCTCTTCAAGTACTACTCTACTGTTCAAAGATTCTACAAACAGGGTTGCTGAATGTCTTAACTGACAAGACAAACTGTCTTGTCTCCACCAGGAGTGTGCTTTCCAGGCCTGTACTCAAAACTCAAGAATCTCCCATGTTTCTAGTGTCTGTGTGTCTGCTGTCACTCTACCTCCCATATCTGTCACCTTTGTTAGCTCTCAAGGGCTATTTATTTTGTATCCTAATTCTGAATATAGATTGAATTGTTTTTGTTTGTTTTCTCAGTTTGGTCTTTATATGCACGGTCTCACATGGCTTAGGCCAGCCTTGAACTTCTAATGTAGTCAGGGAAGAACTTGAATTTCTGATTCCTGCTTCTTCCTTCAACGCTGGGAGTGCAAGTGTGTACCACTGCACCCCCTTTCACTGATTCTTTGAGTTCCTGTTTTATTTACTGAATGCATCTTCAACATCCCCTACCTTCTCCATCCATGTAGAACCCTTGTTTAAGAACCCTTGTTTACCATATCTTGAGGGAACCCATGGAATGGCTTCCCAATGATTTTATGGTTTAGTTTGGTCTTCCTCAAAGCTGTTCTCCACGCAGATCCTGCAGCTCCTCATGGTACCTCTCATTTTCTTGACTCGTCTACCTCCCACGGTTTATTCCTCATCATCTTCAACTTTTATGCTCAGGAAAGAAATTCCTAGAATGCTCCCCAGACTCCAGTACTCTTCTGTAACTGTGATGGGCACCTCCTAACACTAACTTTGCCCACTGGCCACCCCTCAGTTGTGTGGCATCTGAGCTGTGCTCACTGAGCACCTTTAAGCAGCTTGCCCTTGCCGAGTTTCATGGAGATGATAAGAACATACACTCACAAGGCAACACAAATAAAGTCATTATCTCAATCTTCACTCTTTGCTCCCTAGTGTATTCCCAGTGGCGTACAGAGTCCTTGGTGCATTGCAGGAGCAAAATTGTTTAGGTGAGAAAATAAATATTACTTGTCATAATTATTATCTCAAACACACCAATGGCTATTAGTTATCTTTTTTAAAATCAAACCCAGAGCTGGTAATGTTATGGTCGTATTTTATGGAGCCTTTATTTAAGGCTATCTAGCACATAGGATGAGGTAAGCAAAGTTTGATGGATGAGAAATGAGTGAACAAATGAATGGAATTAGCCTATGACAGGTCTTCCTGTGCAACAAGTGTCAACACTGACGTCATCGCCCCTTCATTACTATTCACTTTGCTCTCCTTGTTGATAGATGTTCTAAATGTAAATGTGTTGGGGAAAAATAAATGCTCTCAGTTGGCTTCCACTGAAATAGAAATTAAAGGGATATTTTGAGCATTTTCCTCTATCTCTGAATGGGAAAGGGAAAAGGAAAAGGAAGGACTTATGATTCAAATTTGTTCTGAAAACTCGGTATTTTCCATAGAGTCTGGACTACTGGGAAGTATAAAACTTTCAGAGCCTATAAATGCCTTCTTAATACCTCTCCTATATAGAATACAATGATAATTTGATAAATATGTTAATCTTCTTTCATAGGTAAACTTATGCCTATGTGGATAGATGTGCATTATTTATTCATTCATCACTGCAACTCAAACAACAAAACATAATTCTTTTTTAAAGTCTTAAGAGCCTGATTAGCCTTCTAAAAATATATAAGTAGATATTTAAAAAAAAAACAAAAACAAATTTGTAAGTGCATGAGATCTTTCGGATCACAGATAAGCACTAGAAAAAAACAGGGATTTAAATACACAGAGTTGTCTTTTCAATGAAAAACAAAGGCATAATGTGCTTTTTGCCTGAAAGGCTGGGAATGAATGTAGTTCATAGGCTGGTGACCTGCGCTGGCGATAGAGCCAGCCATGCCTGACTCCTCCGGACTCGTATGCTTATTTCAGTCATTTTTCTAAGACCCTTATACTGAGGATTGTTTCTCCCTCTATAGAGCCCATCTTTATGGAAGACGTCACATGCACCTTGCAAAGAGTTTCCATGTAGTCATGCCTTAAGCATTATTGTGCACATGGGATTGAGTTCATTGTCACCAGAAAACTTTTTCCAAAATTGTATAGTACTTAAATATGTCTTTAAAAAAATTCCTAGTCTGAACCATCACCAGCTACTGAGTAGTGTTGGAATGGATTTCCTTCTTGCCTCACACAGAGCATTGCTTTACAAGTCCCAGTGTTTTCAGAGACCTATATACAAATTTTTTATTCAAAATATTTAATAAAAAGTGTTTGCTATTAATTACATTCTCCTCTCCCCCCCTCTGTGTTTGTATTCAGATTTTCATGTGTATACATGTGTGTGCAGATGAGAAATCCACATCAAGTATTCTCTTCAGTTTCTCTCCACCTTACCTGTAGACACTGGCTCTCTCACTGAACCTGGAGCTTCCTAATTTGGATGGACTGGCTAACCAGTGAGCCCAAGCTTTCTCCCATCTCTGCTGCTCTGCCCACAGTGCCGAGATTACAGGCATCCATGGCCATGTGGTTTTTTTCATGTGGGTTCTGCACATCCAAAGTCAGGCCCTCACGTTTGTATGCTGAGCACTTTACAAATGAGCCATCTCTCAAGCTCCAAATCAAATTCTTTATGTTTCAAAACTCTCTGTTTTGCTATTTTTCTCAAAACTATAGGTATTCACTCTGACTCCAAGATCCCACCCAGGTCTGGCCAGGCTTCCACTTTCTTAAGACATAAACGCTTTAGTAGAGAAGTGCCATTCACCAGTGGGATGCCTGTTAAAGTAGACAAACCGCATATCACTGGATGTGTGGATATTGTGATAAGTGAACACTGTTCCACACCATTTAAGCTAACTACAGAGGGATTAAAACTTCAAAATGCTAAGTAACATGAGTGGCATAACTATTAGAGTAAAGTCCGGTATGTTTCACAAGTTATTCATGATGAGGATGTATATTTCTAAACATACAGTTCTAATGATCAAATTCAAAATTCACCAGAATGACAAAGATTAGGAATTAAATAAAGGTAGAAAGTAGCTTAGTCCTCCAAGCAATTAAATCGATCTCTGACATAAGTAGACTTCAACACATGGTCTGTCAAAAAAAAAAAAAAAAAAAAAAAAGGAGCACCCTGATTTAGGGGAAATAAAAGTTTCTCTGATACCGAATTCTAAGAAATCTTAATATTTAATTAAAAAGTCGCTTGGTTTTAGTGAAATACTATGCACCAAAAATTCATGTCCTAAGATCTTTCCAAATTAAGTCTAATACTCTTTCTGACTTCATATCTCCTTTCGCTTAAATATGTGTTCAGGATAAACTTTTAAAATAATATTCAGAGCATGTCTTTGAAAATTGAACCTGGTTAGCAGGTAATTGCACTTGCTGTGCAAACAGGAGCACCTGTGTTCAACTTCCTAGCACCATGTGAAAATCCAAGAAAGGTCAAATGTTTGCAACCATATGTGTAGAAAGGTCATAGGGTATAACCATAGCCCTGTGGCAGCATAGAAGCAGGAGTTTCACTGGGGCTTGATAGATTCTAGCCTAGTGCCAGATTTAGTGAACAATTCTCTCTTGAGATGAGAGACCACAGAAGTCAAAGCTCTTGCAGGAAAACAAGAAGACCAGAGTTTGGATCCTCAGAACCCACCTAAATGTCAGGTAGGCGTGGCAGCCATGTGTAATTCTAGTGTGGGAAGATGGGAAAGACAGGATTCCTGCAGTGAGCTGGCTAGTAAAACTGTCCTTACAGGCTGGCTTTGAGGTGATTGAAATCTTCCTTCCTGAGTTGTAGCAGTACTACTCCAATTCTCTGTGGGTACTTTTTCATGCAGTAGCAAAAGATACCTTCTTTTGGGGCAACCTGCAGAGACAAATCAGCAGTCAGGAAAAATTGCTGCTCTTGCAGAGAACCCAGGTTCAATTCCCAACACCCACATGGAGGCCCCAAATCATTGGTAAAACAAGTCCCAGGAGATCAACCACCTTCTTCTGGTCTCCACAGGCACAAGTCATCCAAATGGTGCCCAGACATACACTGAAGCAAAACACCCATACACATAAATTTTAATTAAAGATAATTTTTTGAAAAAACTTAGAAATTTTTAAGTGGTATTTGCCACCTTTAAATATTGCATAACTTGCCTTCTCTTCTAAACCAGAGTGAAGTTGAAATGCTGGTGCCTTGTATGTTTCATAACACCCAGCATGAGCCTCTGCTTTTTATAGGTTGCTAACACATATTTGTGTTTTCTGCATATGGTGGGCTACTAAGTGAGGGAAGACTGATGAGAGAAACTTAGCTGGGGATTCCACAGTACCAGTGTCTTCATGAAAGCTCTCCAGTGGCTCCAGTGGTGAATTCTTTGTGGCTTTTTCTTTGCTTAGTTCCTTAATTTGACTCTTTCTTTCCCTTTCTCCCTTACATTATTCAGCCTCGCCCAAATGCAGCTCAAATTCATTTATTTGAGTGGCTTCTGCTTTTACTACTTTTTTACTCTGGTCACCACTTTAATTTAAAGTAAATCAACCCTTGAAGGTTCAGTTTTTCCTGTCCCACTGTTATTCCTAAGTGGACTTGGAAGAAATGATTCTGAGACATTAGCATTTCTCAGTTCCTGATTGCTCAATGGCTGGCACATTGTAATACCTTGGTAATCGGTGACTTCTACCCTGGGCAGTAGCAGCAAATGTATTGGAAGTTGTCCTAGGAGTGAGGCACCAGGATCCAATGTCAGTCTAGTTCAAAATCGAGTACTGTAAAGCGATATGAAATCTAGTACATTTTAGAGCCGCAGTGCCAAAGAAGACCATAGAGATAATGCAGTCACTCCAGAAAAGTAAAGGTGGTGCACTGAGAACAAACATGACTTTCCTAAGGCCTAAGAGACAGTTCAAGGGCAAGCGTTTCAGTCTGAATTACACAAGCCAACTGCCCTTACGACCCTGCCTTTGTACCTCTGCTCTTTTGTGGATCAATAGTTTTTAACTGTGAACACTTCTTGAGGCTGAGCTCCTAAAGTAGTGAGGAAAGATTTCCTTCATTCTTTGCCTTTGAGACTTAAGTCTTCTGATAAAATATTTATGGCAACCCATCTTTTGTAGACCACCTTCAAAGCTTCTCAGGTCTGTTGAGTCATTGTATGTGGAGAAGTTATTTCTGAAGTCACAGGGTAAACAAGGCACATCCTCTGGCAACTTTTTCCATATTAAAGGGCAGTTATATATGTCCTTTATAATGGAGGTCTTTCTAAAAGTTTCAAAGTTATGGTTCTTGAACATCACAGAGATATTCTCCATAGATGGTACTCAAGTGAAATAAAGAATGTAATGTTGCCTAACAGGCTGCAAAACAATTACAGTGACCGTTTACAAAATGACCTGAAGTCTATTGTATAACCGCTTTTTTGTCCTGGCTTTCTATTGATCAATCTTCCTGTTTGTGCTCCCTACCTTTTTGCAAAGCATTATTCACAAGGTATAGCCAAATGCCTACATATTGTAAGTCACTGTCCTGTGAGCGAAACTACTTCCATCTTCATGATCACTGTGCCTGCTTGCAGGAGTCCAACATCACTGAGCCTGTGAGCTATTAACATCTGCTTCTACTGGGAGGGGACGGGAGAGTTGTTGGTCCCTCGTCTGACACTTCGCCTGCTCCTCTCAGTCACTGGAATTCAGTTTCTGCGCTAATTACATACGGCTTCCTGGCCTTGGGAAGAGACTGTGTATATGCTGAGGAAGACTAGGTGAACAGTGCTTTATGCTGGTAGGAGGAAGCCATCTTCCATGCTGTTTAAAGGTCCTCCCAAAGCCTGTGTATTCATCTGCTTTGGGGTCACCTGTGCTCCTGTGAGAAACCCCTCACCCGTGCTCCATAAATGAACATAATAATCTCATTGGTTCCTAAGGGTGAACTTTGGTTGAATCCGACTATGGCAAGGTACACACTGTTCACATCTTTCTCAGGAAAGAAGTTTCAGTAACACAAACAGATACCACGAGTGACAAATGTTGATGAAGGCCTAGAACATGGAAGGGCCTTCTCTGGATAAAATGAAGAGATGGAGAACCACACCTGCCGTAGGACATTTCAGAGGGATTTGAAATGCACACTTTGAAAATATTTTAGATTTCAAGAAATACGGGAAAAAGTGACTGTGGGTTTAGTTAAGAAACATGCCAACTGAAACTGCTGATGTGATGGAAACAGCAGCAAGTACAGGGAGCCCGTGCTGCACACAGGTTCTGTAAGAAACCCAATGACATTCACATGCACAGTGTCTAATCATTTTACCACACAAGCACATGATGCCTTGTGCTGTCACGTTCGAAGAAACACCTACCTGAAAATATCTCTTTGTAACATTACAGAAAAGTGAACAAACAAAACACCTCACTTACTTAAAAAAAAAAAAAACCTAAATGGAAGAAATATCAAACTATAACAAGGTTTCTGAAATAATGAAATAATTAAAACTTTACTTTTGTGCAGGCATTTTTTTTTTTAGCTAAACAAGTCAGCAGTGATACTGTAATGGAGTAACTATGGTCTTAGTGTCTCAGAGATGGGGCTTCCCCAGAAAGAGAGTTGAGAGTGAGTGAAAAAAAGCACTCCTCCATGGGACAGCAGCGTCTCAGCTCAGATGGCTCTGGCTTCCAGAACGGGAGATGCCGATATGTGGACATATTTGACTCCATGAAATGAAGAGCATTTTATGGATCAGGAAGCCAACACTGCAGCTCCTCAATATTAAGTTCGAATTCAACAATTAAACACACCCTTGGATAGCCATCTGTGCTTACTCATTCTCCTCTGCCAAAGGTAGGGGCCAGCTAGAGAGTTTATTTGAGTTTCTGCTTAAGCATATTGAAAGAATTTTGAAAGGAATAGCTAAAACCACCTGTTTCTTTTTTATTTACTAAGTTCTTAAAGAGGAAATTTGGGGGACTGGAGAGATGGATCAGTGAACAAGAGCACTTGTTACTTTGAAGAGGATGTAGGTTTGGGTCCCAGAACTTTCATGGCGGCGCACAATCATTCATAACTCCACTTCCAGGAGTTACTCCTTCTGAGCTCCATGGGGACCATCCATGGATATGGCCAAACACATATATAATACAACACATATAAAATACAACAAACTAATGTTTGAGTATATCAGAATATCATTAGGAGTCATTTCATTGTGTTTTATTTTTGTTTTGTTTTGGTTTTTTTGTTCAATCTTAAGTATCTGGGCTATCCTGTCTCAGACTCCTGACCATCCAAGCAAGTGGGATATGGACTCCGTCCACTGGCTTAGTGGGCCTCAAGCTAACACAAACATTGGTTGGCCACTCCCCAAGTTCTGAGCCACCATTGCCCCTGCACATCTTGCAGGCACAACAGATTGTAGGTCAAGGGTTTTGAGGCTCCCCTTTCTCCACAACCTCTCCAGAATGTGTTCTCACTTGAGTTTTTTATCTGAGCCATTCTGCTGGGTGTAAGATGAAACCTCAGGGTCATTTTGATTTGTATTTCCCTGATGAATAAGGATTTTGAGCATTTCTTTAAATGTCTCTCTGCCATTCACTATTCCCCTATTGAGAATACTCTGTTTAACTCTGTACCCCATTTTTTAATTGGATTACTTGGTTTGTTGGTGTTTAACTTCTTCAGTTCTTTATATATTCTGGATATTAGCGCTCTGTTAAATATAGGGTTGGTGAAGATCCTTTCTCATTCAGAAGGACAAAGAGGATAGACATCAGAAGTAGGAGAAAACAGGGAACAGGACAGGAACCTACCAGAGGGGACCTCTTAAAGACTCTATGGATCAGGGTATTGAAGCAGATGCTGAGACTCATAGCCAAGGTTTGGGCAGAGTGCAGGGAATCTTATGGAAGAAGGCGGAGATAGAAAGATCTGGAGGGAACAGGAGCTCCACAAGGAGAGCAACACATCCAAAAAATCTGGGCCTAGGCGTCTTTTCTGGGATTGATACTCCAACCAAGGATCATCATAAAGATAACCTAGAACCCCTACCTATGTAGCCCATAGGCTGCTCAGTGTCCAAGTGGGTTCCCTAGTAAGGGGAGCAGGAGTTGTCTCTGACATGAACTCTGTGGCCAACTATTTTGTCACCTCTCCATAGAGGGTGTACAGCCTTGCCTTCTACAGAGGAAGACAATGCAGGCATTCCTGATGAGACTTGATAGGCTAGAGTCAGAGGAGGTCCTCCTCCCCTATCAGTGGCCTCGGGGAGGGACATGAGAGAAGATAAGGGAGGGAGGGTTGAACTGGGAGTAGGTGAGGGAGGGGTCTACAGCTGGGATACAAAGTAAATAAATTGTAATTAAAAAATAGACAGACAGATAGATGAAGTTTAAAGAAAAAGAGCCATCAGTGAACAACAACAACAACAAATGGCAGAAAGAACATTAGCAGGAAGGCAATTTCCCAGCAAGCAGTGGGAGATCGAAATAACTGAGAGGCCCTGGGACTTGAAGGGGGCATGGCAAGGTACAGCAGAGTGCAGAGTCCACAAGACATCAACACTGCTGTTAATGGGAGCATTGATGTGTCCACAATTCTTCCCTTTCTGATGGAAGACTACAGAGGTCATCTAGTTCTTTCCCCACTGTCGCACGGGGGAGGGATTGGAGCAGACTGATTTTCTGGTTGGTGAATGTTTGGAGCAGGCAAAGGCTGGATCTGTAGGACACTGCTGACTATGAGCCTGGTGCAGAAAGCAATGTTAACACTGGCTTATCTTCAGGAAAAGATGGATTGCGCATTAAATTGAAAAGATATCAAGAGAATTCGTGTTTCCCAGAGAGGACAGGGCACAGACATGGTCCTTTATTCTCAGTCACCTTGCAGGTAGTGGGGCCAGACAGCCAACTGACACCTAAGACCCTGAAAATAGAAATAATGTGTGTATTTTGATGTTTCAGCTTCGGTAATCTGGAGTGAACTTTCATTGAAGTATAAAGCTTATCCTGTTAAATAAGTATGTTCACACAGTAAATATGGAAAGCTGTTGAAAGAAGAAAAACTAACATCCATGAACGTTTATAAAGCTTAAGGTTTTAGTAGTCACTGATGTGTTGTTATTAGGTATTCAGAAAATATTGCTCATTAAAAAATAAAAAGTCACTGGAAGGCATACTTCTGAGATTAAGTCATGCCACCATTAGTGTTATCATTAAGATATATTTCCTTTTCGTCAGTAGAACCACAACTTGCATATTTGATTGTCTTAACTTTACATAAAGAAGTTTGTGTGTTTGTGTGTGTGTGTGTGTGTAACGATCATGGCAAGTTAAACTCATTCATTTTATTCTTACTGTGAAAGTTTAATTTGTTTTTATGTTCCCTTATTAATTACAAAATCTCATTATGTAAAATTAAAAGATATTTTCTTATTGCTTTATGAAAATACTTTACATGACTTAGAAACTTTTGGAATACTAGTTATTTTATTATTGTGCATGTTACCCATACTTCATTTCAGTATAACACACAAGTCCAGGGAAGGGGATTAGGGGGGAATGGGGAGAGGGTGGAACCGAGAGGCAATGAGGGAGGGGACTATAATTGGGATATAAAATGAATGATTTATAAAAAAAAGAAATAAATAAAAATATCATATATTTAAAAAAAACGACTCAATCAGATTGACCTGCGAAGGTTTTAGTGGGAGACTGATTTGATGGTTAACCAATGTTGGAGGGCCACGGTTGGCAGCACCAGCCCTAAACAGGCAGGCTGGGCCAGTATAAAAAGGGTAGCTGAACATGATCCAGTTATCTTTTATCTATGTTTTCAGCTTCAGTTCGTGCCCTGACTTCCCTTAATGATGGGTTGGGACTTGACATGTAAGCCAAATAAACCCTTCCCTCCTCAAGTTGTTTCCGGGTAAGAGTATATGCGTATGAGAGTTTGTAATAATGATGGGTAAGATGACTTCAGAAGATCTTTTTCTGAGTGAGAATAGTTTGTAGCTTAATTTACTCTCATTGGATGCCCGTTTGAATGAATGTTATCAAAACAAACTATATCTAAACAGTGGTATTTTGTTAAGTGTGAAAATTAAAAGAGAGAGATTGTAACACACAGATTCTTAGTTTAACTGGATTGGGGATTACCACATCCCCATTGATGTGGTAAAGAATGGCTCTTGCAATGATAGTGCCAAATGCCAGGTGATATACATGTCAGCTCTGTTAGAATCTCTGTCCCCACAGTAGAGCCATGGAGATGGCTCGGTGGGAAGAAGGCTTTGGCTTCAATTTCTGAGAGTCATGTGGTAGAAGGAGAGAACTGATTCCAAACAATTGTCCACTGATCCCATTGTAAACAAAAGATTTGTTTTGCCAAACAGTGAAAAGAATTATTTTACTTGGCTGTGAAGTACATTTTTTTTAGCCCTCATCAGGTTCCCCTTCATCAGGGATTTATAATACCACCAAAGAACTATGCCACACCTTCCACAGATGGGCTCTCTGGGCTCTCTTTATTGTCAAGATGATTCCCAGTGTCTGACGGGACAACACTGCCTTCGTCCTCTAAATCCACCGGATAAAGTGGGAAATTTCTCCCAAGACTCCAGAGAAAGTGCAGAGATTTTATTGCTCCAGCTTCATCATGTGTGTCTTTGAAGTCCCTCACACTACCAGGAAGATCTTATGTAAGAAGGGGGAGACAGAACATGCTCAGAGAAAGCAACCATACCTAACAGGACATGCAGTCATTCACAAATTATACACACACACACACACACACACACACACACACACACACACACAGAGGAGGGAGGGGGAGGGAGAGATGGAGAGAGAGAGCTCTTTATTCTGAATTCTAACTACCAACACCTGCATCTCTTTTCCTGAGGACATTTTTGACCTTCAAACTCCTCTTTGTCTATCAAAGCAATAGGCCATAACTGCTATAAAGTTCAGGCCCTTGGCGGGTTATACCCCATGATTTAGTTTTTTTACTGTTTGGGTGGAAAAATTCCAAGGTACATGCATGATTCTGGTTTCCAGAGCATCGATATAGCCCTCAGGGATAGGCGTCGATAAATTGTTCCTCTGTGGTATACTTCCACTCCTTGTCTGATATTTTCTTCTCCTAAAGAAATTCTTTGCGAATGTGTCCTTGGCTAAGAAGCTGCCTCCAGGGAAATCAAAACAGACAATGATATTAAAGTTTCCCCATCCCCTACTCATTTCAGATAAAGCAGTTATTCTGTAAGATGTCCCTGGAACTCTTTCCTACTAAAAATAATGGAGATAATAAAGCCTGCCCCACTTTCTTTGACAAGACTGCTATTGTACTTGAACAAGTACAATACTGCATATGGAAATGTTTCATAAGACGCTAGAGAAATGAGCATGGCCATCATTGTAATTATCAGATACTTGAGAAAAGTCAAGCTCTCCCATCATCTGCAAATGGACAGCAGAGTATTCAGCAATGAGAATATCCAAGGCAGTGCCTTCTGCCTTCCTTTGAAATAAAAAGGACAAGAATTAATAAAAAAAATCATATTCTTCATCATAAAGGGATAACCTAAGGCATGCCTTTGTGGAGGCTGTCGCTGCCTGTTTATTTATTGTTAATGCCAGAGACCTCTCAGCAGGAAAGAAGCATAAAATAAGCAGGTAAAAGATTCCACAAAAGGACAAAGAGACAAAGAGAAGCTGCCTTATGAGCACTCATATCTCAAAGGCCAAATTAACCTGAGACAATTGAACCTCAGGCCCAGAGGGCTGCCTACTCTGAGCATGAATGATCTCTGCCAGTTACACACCCAGGAAAACGTTCAGATCAAATGAACAACAGTCACAGTCTTGATACACACAGTATTGATACACACTTAGAGGGCCCCTATATTAGCTTACACTTACTGAATCAACAATTTATTTCCATAAGACACTGTGTATTTGTAATGTGGATGTATATTGTGGGTTGTATTCACTCGTATTAATGGAACAACCAGTAAACTCATATTTAATTACGTTCTAAAACAATGGTTCCATTTTTAATCCTCTCCACTTTTTATGAGAAGTGTACTCTTCCACATCCTTATCCAAACTTCTCACTTACCACTTATTTAATATATCCTTGGAATTTTTAGTTTGGTTTTTAAATTGCAATTCACTGATTACAAATGGATTAAGTATCTTTTAAAATATTTCTTGGACATTTGGATATCTTATTTTGCAAAGTTCTTACCTAAATTTTGTTCATTTACTACTGATTCATCTGCATTTTTTCTAGACTTAAAGATATCATTAAGATTCCATCATTCCCCAGGTAAATGTATTGTGATTTCTTCTATTCTTTTACCTATCCATTCATTCATTCATTTAAAAATTCAAATCAAAGACAGAATTCTGGATTGACAGGCTTTTTATTTTTATTTATTTTATTATTATTTATTATTATTATTATTATTTAGCAGTCCATTTTCTCTTGGCTTGTGTGGTAGTTGGAACGAAATGTAATTGACTCACCTAGGCCCATAGGAAGTGGCACTATGAGAAAGTGGGGCCTTGTTGGAGGCAGTGTGTCACCTCCTCACTTCCTGTGGAGGCAGGCTTTGAGGCTCATATATGCTCAAGCCACAGACAGGGGACGGACCCCATCTACAGCCTGTGGACCAAAATGTAGAACTCTCAGCTCCTCCTCCAGCACCGTGTCTGCCTGCACACTGCCGTGCTTCCTGCTGTGATGATAATGGACTAAATTTCTGAAACTGTTTCCTTCCATCCTGTAGATTGTTTTTTCCACCAAGTTGTTTGTCTCATTTGTGGTACAGAAGCTTCTTAGTTTGGCATAACCACATTTCCCTTTTTTCTGTACCTGCCTTGTACTTTTGGAGTAGCATTTAAAAAATAATTGTGTATGCCACCTTCTTGAAATGTTTGTTCTGTTTTCTGATAGTGTTTTTACAATTTTATAATTATTTGGTTTTAAACCTTCCGGCCTTGCTCTTGGGCATTGACTTGGTTTTGAGTCCATGGTTGTACGCAGTGAGGTACAAAGCTCTAGCTTCAATCTTCGACATAAAAGTGTCCGGCTTCTCCAGCAGCATCAGCTCGCCCTTTCTCTGGACAATGTTTTGGCTCCTCTGCTGTGAGTCAGCTGGTTGTAGTTGTGAGTTACTGCTTTTTGTATTTGTTCTATTTTCTCTTGTATCGTGGCAGTTGTTAGTTAGTTCCATTGTATCCTGGTTACTTCGGTTGCGCAGTATGTCTTCAGCTCAGTTATGTAATGTCCTAGCATTTTTCTTTTGACTCAAACTTAATTTGACTCTTTTGGGTCTTTTGTGCTTCTGCATGAATTTTAGGTTTGCTTTTTCTGGTTCTGTGGAGGATATCACTGGTATTTTGACTGCAGTAGCCTTAAAGTTGTAGTATGAACACTTGAACAACGTTAGGGTTTTTTGTTTTTTGTTTTTTATTTTTGTTGTTGTTGTTGTTGTTGTTTTTAATCCATGAACACAGGAAATGTTTTCAATCCCTATATTTTCTTCAGCTTTTCTCAGTGATATTTTGTAATTTTCATCACATATGTCATGTACTTTCTGGGTTAAATTTATTCCTAGCTATTTAGTTTTGTTTCATAACTATTGTAAGTGGCATTGATTTCTTAGTTGCTGTCTCAGCAATTTCATTCTTTTGCTCGTGTATCTATTTTTCAAGTATAAATGGTAAAAAGGCTTTCTTTACTCAAATGCATAGTTTTTGTTAAAAATCTGGTAGTATTCACTTGTTCTCAGTACTCTATTCTATTCTGTATCTGTGTTTGTGACATTGGCCTGTGGATTTTATCACTGCGACTTTGTAGCAGAGCTTGAAATCAGTAATTGTATTACCTCCAAAACTGCCCCTCTTTGTCTCAAAATTGACGGGGCTTCCTGAAGTCTTTATGCTTCCACACAAGCTTTACAATTTGGTAAAGTTTGGTTTAGTTTGTGAAGAATGTCATTAGAATTTTGTTGGGGTTTATTCATAGCTGTTTTCACAGCAACTTTTGTCAAGTTGTGATCCTGGGAATTTTTTCCATATTCTCTAAATTGTCTTTTGATGTATATGGATGTGTTGCCTGTGTGTATGTCTGTGTATCAGATACATGCCTGGTGCTCACAGAGGAGAATAGAAAAAGTGGGATCCTTGGAACTGTAGTTACAGATGGTTATAAGCTGCCATGTGGGTGATGGGACTAGAATTTGTGTCCTCTGGAAAAGCAGCATGTCCTCCTAACCTTGAGTTTATAGTCCATATTTTAGTCCATATTCTAGTGTGTTTTAGTGGAGCTCTAACTCCCCTTGTCCCACTCGTGACTAGGTCCATGTGGCTGCTTTCTACTGTTGCCCTTTTGTTTCTACACTACTTTGTTAGGGTCACCCTCTGCTTTCTGCTATCTTCCATTATAGCTGAGCTCCATGTTTTGGGGTTTGTGGCAAAGTGGAAAATTGTAGAAGAATGAGTGAAAAAGGAAACTTTGTTTTATAGAAGACAGGAAGCAGAGAGATTTTTGTATATCAGTGGGGGTGGTGAACAGTATAGCTCACATTATGGTGGAAAGGGTGGAGCACAGCAGTTTGGAAGGTCCAGGGCAGTGTAGCACCAATATTTAATTACCTATTTCATTAACCAGGATCTACAGTCCATAGTTCTACCTTTTTCTAATAGTGTGCTGGCACACACATTTAATCCCAGCACTCAGGCAGAGGCAAAGGCAGAAGCAGGTGGATATCTGAGTTTGAGGCTGACCTGGTCTATGGAGCTAGTTCCTGAACATCCAGGGCTTCTCAGGAAAATACTGTCTCAAAAAGAGAAGGAGAGAACCAAAATGTCTATTCAAATTTTGAACCCATCAGTTCATTAAAACCATTCATTACAGTAAGGCTTTCATGATCTAATGTTTCCAGAAATGTTCTCTGACATACCCAGAATTGTGTTTTACTAATTTCCTAGGTGCTTCTTTTCTGCTTTCTTTTTGACAGGGTTTCTCTGTGTAGCCTTGGCTGTCCTGGACTTTCTCTGTAGACCAGGCTGGCCTCAAACTCGTAGAGATCTGCCTGCCCCCAGTTTCCCAAGTGCTGGCATTATAGGCTTGTGCCATAGTGCCTGGTTTTTTGGAAAAAGTAGAACAGAATAGGTTGGTAAAGTGGGGTTGGAGAAGGAAGAAAGTATGCAATTGCAAACAGGATGATCAGATTACGTTTTATTGATAAGACTAATTATGAGGGAAAGAACGGACAAGATAGGGAAGCTATCTGTTCTCATACAGAGAAAACAGTACAGAGAAAAGACAGAACAAACACCAAGATTGGAACATGCTTGGCAGGTCCAAGACTCAGTAAAGAGGTCACAATGGCCAGAACAGAAGGGACATGATGGATTGGGCTGAAAAGGAGTAGGGTGGGAGTACTGGTCCTGGAAGAGCTCTGTTGACCTGGAACAAGAAGGGACGGAGAAGAGGATGCTCTGCAGGAATGAGAAGGAAGGCTGTGCCCTTGACCTTCAAGAACTGTAAACTGGATTCAGCTGAAGTTAAAGTCACTGCATTATTCCCTTACTCTTGCTAATCGCAACTACAGCTGTCATAATGCTTTGTTTGCCTAATTGTATGTTCTTCGAGTACTAACAAAGGTACAATTGTTCAGAAATAAGGGTTTCCTCTTTTTACTTCATGCCTGTGTTGGAAAACTTGCAGACACACCTGTCACTGACTGAATGTTCAAGGAGTGTTTTTGATTGAAAAAAATTCAAAGATGAAAACAATCATAAAATTTTAATAACTATAATATTTCATAGTTTAGAAAATACATGAGGTCTCTCACAGCTTAAAAACTGTAACTTAGATAACATCACTACTTCACAGTACAAAAATGGAGGCTGAGGGACAGAAAGTGCAAAGGTCATGACAACAGGAGCCTCTGAGGGACAGATACAGGTAACCTGAGTTAGCCTTAGGAGGTCTTCACTGGGTTTTGGTGCTTTGTTGTTGTTTATTGTTTGATTGTATTACTTTGCAAAGCTAAGCTTGATATCTAAAGAATTTTCATTACATATAAGTAATTACAAAGACTGTAAGTGCTGGCGTAAGTTTGCCATGCCTTCTATACGTAGCAAATCAAATCTAGTAGCCATTTGACATCTGCTATTGTCCACAAAGCATACACAAGTAGGACTTTTGACATTTAAGAGCCAGTACCTACTTCCTCTTTACTCTTCTAAATTAAATTCATATTTCATATCTCCTATGGATTTTATCTTTTTTAAAAAAAATTACATTTGTTTTTCACTTAACCAGCTAGATAGAAGAGAGGGCATTGACTAAGAAAAGGAACATCAGAAGAGATCAAAGGTTCATGCTGTATCTTATGTGCTTATGTGATTTCTATTTTTTTTTTCTAGAGGATCATAGGAGGTGTTTTAGTTGTTGTGATAAAGTACCCCGGCAAAGAGCCACTTATGTGAGAAAGGGTTTATTTTAGCTCACAATTCCAGGTAATAGCCCATCATTTCAAGGAAGCATCCAGCCGTATCACTCCCACACTCAAGAGCACAGAGAAATGAACGTACAGAGTATTCCTTGTGTTCACCCACACTATTTACTAACGTATTCGAGAACCCACATCAGAAAACGGTGCCACACACAATGAGCAGGCATTCCCACCTCAGTCCCTGTAACAAGGTATCACCCGCAACAGGCACAGGCCAAACTGACCCGGACAGTCCCTCATGAGAATCCCTTCTCAGACGGTTCTGCATTGTGCTGAGTTGAAAACTAAACCTAATCATCACAAGATGGAAGGGGCATGGGTGCATATTCTAAATTACAGAGATGGTGATAGATGCTTCTTGATTCCCAGATGTGGTAGTTTCAAGTGCAGGCACAGCGGGAAAAAGAGGAGGTCAAGCTCCCAGCACCATTCCTCGCCGTAGGAGATCATGGACAGATGAAGCCATACAAATGAACACACTTCATGTGTCACTCTTTCTCACTGAAACCCTCTCGATTTTTGCTTCTAAATAAGCACGGCTTTCAGAAAACACATTTAATACCCCACCTTCAAGTAAGAGCATAACATGTCAGAGAAAGAGACTATGTGGAGTTGTCAACCATTTGCTAATCTTGTAATAGTATTGAAAATTCCTGTATTTGTCTTTGGTTTGAGAATTCTTGAATGCACATTTCTATCTATAGATAAAAATAATATTTTTGGTTTTCTTAAATCACAAGTGAGTTTTTAAAACACATTAGAAAAATACCACTTAAATTTGATAATAAGTAGATTATACTCTATAAACAAAATGAGCAAAACCAAATGCCCACTGCCCGTTCTGACTTTAATCATAGAAATATGGGACTTAGCAGTAAACACCTCAAAAATATATACATGGACTTTGATCATTTGCCCAACATTCTTCTAATATTCATAAAATATTTCATAAGGACTTTGTTTCTATCTTCAGTGTCATTTCACAAATTAAAAATTCACAACACTACAAAAAGTTAAATTTAAAATGTTTCAACTGACCACTCATTACAATCCTGTCAATAGCAGCACAAATAAATTGAAATTTAAATATTTTATTTCTTTTGAACATAAAATTCTTAAATCAAACTACTTTTATTATTATGGATGGATGGCAAGCAAAAGTGACATATCCATTATAAATATTAATAAATAATAAATATAAATTGTTTTATATTTTCTGTTGGGATAAATTTTTTCATGAATATGTGATAACTTTCTCACCAGTTTACAAGCACAGGGTTCAGACTGGCTTGATTTCCATTCCCATTTTCTTTAGAAATGTGTCCATCAGCCATGTTAGACAAGGAAGAGGTAACATGACCAGCAATGACCTAAATTCTTTGAAAGTCAGCCAAGTCCTGCAAACAAAATTAGACAGTAACCTGTGAACACATTGCTTAAAAAAAAAAAAAAATCAGTGGGTGCGGGAGAGATGGCTCAGAGGTTAAGAGCACTTGCTCCTCTTCCAGAGATCATGAGTTCAATTCCCAGCAACGACATGGTGGCTCTCAACCATCTATAATGAGATTTGGCGCCCTCTTCTGGCCTGCTGGCATGTATGCAAGCAGAACACTGTATACATAATAAATATCTGTTACATATATTTGAATAACTGGTGTCATGTAAAATTGTCACGGGTAAAAAAAAGTATACAAGTGGAAAAACCATAAAGAAGTCTGAGCCAAGTTGGTTATAGATTCATTGATTTTTTTGCCAAGATGTATTTATTTATTATGTATACAGTGTTCTTTCAAAATAATTCTTTCATGCGTGCATAATTTTACTATCTATTAAAATGAAAGCAAATCTACATAAGAATGAGATGTATATGCTCATTTAATTTCGTAAACAGAATTAAATCTTGGCTGAATATTTGATATATGGCACAGAAAATGTGTTGGTTAACTTTATGTAAACTTGATACGAGCTTACATAGGAGGAGGGGATGTCAGGTGAGACAGTACTTCCATAGCTTTACCTGTAGGCAAGTCTTAGTGCATTTTCTCAATTAATCGTTGACGGGGGAGACCCGGGGAATGTGCTGTGGTCCTGGGTGATTTAAGAGAGCAGGCTGAGCAAGCCATGGGGAAGACAGTAATCAGCATTCCTACAAGATCTCTGCTTCAGGTTTTGCCTTCTGGGTTCTGCCTTGAGTTCCTGTCCTGACCTCCTTCAGTGGTGAAGTGTGACCAGAGGTTTTGAGCTAAAGCCCACCCATTTCCTTCTGCATTCCTTTTGGCTGTGGTGAATATAAGATAAATGAAACATAAATAAAACATGGCCATCTCCAATGCCATCTTCATGTTATGACACGGTGCACAGAGTACAGTTTCTCATAAAAAAGCAATACAAATGGCAGGCACGTTTCTGACCACGCCAGACATGGCTGGGTATTCGGTCACAATTTCAAATCAAAATTCTTTTTACCATTTTTCTGAAACTCAAGTCAACAATTCAAACAGCAGGTGATAAAACTGAATATCTTACCTCAAAAAAAAAAAAAAAAAACAACAGTGACACACTGTTAATAAATACATGCTCATGAGTGAGTGAGAATAAGAAAATGTTCACAGTCTTTTCTCACTTCATTAAAAAAATTGTGTCTGTAAGGGAGAAAAACTTCGTATGTACAGTAAAAACACTCCGATTTGTAACATACAATAATATCAAATCTGAACATAGGTGGTTTTCTGGATGATGCCAACTGGCATTGTGATGGTGTGCATGGTGCAAAGTGCAGTTCTTCAAAACCAGGCCTGCAGCGACACAATGCACCATTGGTGAGCACTACCAGAAACCTAATTACTGCATTTGAGTCTTTCTTTGTTTCTTTCTTTTGTTTGTTTTGTTTTGCTTTTCGTAATTGTACATTTGGAAATCTTTTACTGTTGTCAAATTTTTCATGTTACCTACAGCTTCTCTCTCTCTCTCTCTCTCTCTCTCTCTCTCTCTCTCACACACACACACACACACACACACACACACACACACACACACCACCCAGGAGAGGAAGGGTGAGGAAGCACGAGCTTAGCTAAGCAGTGAAAAGCAAGGAATGAAGAAACGCCTGTTCTGAGAAAGGGATCACAGCTTTTTACTTAAAGTCACTTTCTCGGGACCAGATTTAGAAACTGCTTAACAGACAGAGAATAAAATATTGGGAGTGTTCTCTTCTAAAAGAGACATTCACATCACATTCCCACCCCGAGGTTCAAGGATCTTCCTGGAAGAAAGGGTGGAAAGAGTCTAAGAGCCAGAGGTGGGAGATAACTTGAGGAAACAGTGTTTTCCAGACACAACATGACAGATGCCCTTGTGAACGGGACACTGGAACCATGTGCAGGACCTCTGCGAGCTCAGAGCAGACACAATCCCGTAGAGTTGGGGAGGGCACAAAGTCCCACCCCCCAGCTGAGAAGCTGCTGGCATTGGGTGGCTGCTAGGGGAGGAAGAATAAGTTTTCTTTTATGATGTTGTGACAGGGCAAGGCAATGCAAAGATTTCTCCATCTTGTTTTCTTGCTGAGGTCCTTTCAGGTTTAACTAGAATTTTATCTCCCTGGTGGAGAATCCCATGGAAAATTACCCAACTCTTTTCTGGGAAGACGAGATCAATACGCCCAGCTAACTTAGCTTCTATTAAATTTCTTTACACAAAAACCTCTCCCTGTATCTGCAGAACAAGATACCATGATGTGATTTGTGCCTTAAAAACCCATTACTTTAATGCTCAGGGTTACACTTGGGTCCCTGAATACCAGAGTATAGTCCCAGCTGGCGGAAATGAAAACTTTCAATTGGCTATAAGTGTGTCTGAGTTGTCATCTGGTAGGATGACCATACACCAATGAGGTCTGACTCCCAAGACTAACTGAGCAACACAAACTGGACTGGCTAAGAAAGAAGAAAATCAGAAGTAATCTCAAAGTTAAGTGGGAAGGAATGGGAAGGTGGAGAGGGTGGTAATGGGAGCATTCAGGGTAAGTGAATATGTTCAGAAAACAATGCATGGAGTTTTCAAAAAATTACTATAACATTGGGCATATCTATGATGAATAAATAATAAATGAATGTTAGATAGATAGATAGATAGATAGATAGATAGATAGATAGATAGATAGATAGATAGATATAAATGGCTCTTGGTTGAATGCAGTAGATGGAGGTTTTTCAATTTATACAACGTAGCCTAGTAACATAAAGCATACAGGACTATTGCACTGAAAGGTCATTTTTAAACCGGAGGTTGGAAAGGAAGAATTTGTCTGAAACATTCTCAAGCAGGTTAACATAAATAGAAGCAGTACATTTGAAATATGATTCTCAAAAATCTCCACATACCAATGCCCACTTAAAAACTCAGCAATTCCCAGACTCCGATTTGAAGATGAGTACCAGAGGGGGTTGTCCACAGATCTGCCCAGTGTCGGAGGAAGAGAAATGAATGCAGTAACAAAAAAAATGTAGCGTCAGTACTATTATGAGGGCAACCAACTGCCTTCTGGTTGGATCTGAGCCCTTCTCCACAGGAAGAAATCCACATCTTGTACCGTAAAACTGCTCAGAAATCCGTGGCAGAGGAGAACATAGGAGCTCAATACTGTCCTTTTGCTAAATTGACATAGTGTCAAACTACCTTCTGAATATTTGGGTACGGTCCTGGATGGACCCTGCTCTCAGTCTCAGTCAGAGAAGATTCTCTTTGCAGTGAACATAGGAAATGCAGAGAATCATGGCTGCACAGGGTGCTGAGAATTTAGTGGGCCTGAGTGCTCAACATTAAATAAAACTCGGAGAACACAGCAAAAGACTGGACAGAAAGAATGTGCTATTTGAAAAAAAAAAAAAAAGAAGAAGAAGAATGTAGAATGCCATCTCCTGGGGAGATTCAGTCACTGCAGTCAAGACTGGACCTTGTGCACAAAATAGGTTTAATGATAGTCTGGCAGGGAGCAGTAAGGCACAGTGGCCATACCTCTCACTGCTAGACTGATTGCCATTGATAGATTCGAGAAGAAGGGGATGAATAATTGCTTTTAGTTTTGTAGCCACTGTGACCCCCTCCAAGCTCCAATGGATAATTCTCATCAGTGCCCATGCAAATGACCATGGTTAAGCTGTATGTGTCACAAAACCAAACCAGAAGTCAAGAATCTGGGGCAAAGGAATGGTTTGGGTCGGGGAAACATTGATAGTGGTTGGAGGGAGATAAGGAAGGACAGGGGAGAGAAACAAACCAGAAAACCAGAATACATTAAATACACGTATGCAACTGTCAAAGAACAATATTAATCAAGAAAAGATATGGAGGAAATTGAAGCCTTGGAGCTTGTACTCTTATTAGATCTTCACATGTACTAATTACCAGCGTATTATTTTATTATATCAACAGCCAAAAAATGTAGTCTACAGCATTAACTGGAAGAAATCCTGAGATTAGAGACTAGAGAGTAAGGAATAACTTTAAAAAGAAGACACAATGTGGCTAAAGCATGTCAGGACAAGGTCACCACTCTGGGGTGCTCTGGGAAGAAGCAAGAGTGAAGTGCCCGGCATAAAAGTGAGGGCGGGGCAGAGGCTTTCAGAGGCCCTCTGTGGCAGGTTCCTAGCTTGTTTCCTGTTTTCTTCTACTTCTGATGTACATCCTCTTTGCCTTTCAGGGTGGGGATTGAGCATTTTAGCCAGAGTCCTCCCTCTTGATTAGTTTCTTTAGATGTACAGATTTTAGTAGGTTTATCCTATGTTATATGTCTATATGAGTGAGTATATACCGTGTGTGTCTTTCTGCTTCTGGGACAGCTCACTCAGGATGATCCTTTCCAGGTCCCACCATTTACCTGCAAATTTCATGATTTCCTTATTTTTCATTGCAGACGCTGAGACTTAATGGCCAACTGTTGGGCAGAGTGCATGGAATCTTATGAAAGAAGTGGGAAATAGTAAGATCTGGAGAGGACAGGAACCCCACAAGAATAGTAACAGAACCAGAAAATTTGAACACAGGGGTCTTCCCAGAGACTCATACTCCAACCAAGTACCAGGCACGGAGATAACCTAGAACCCCTGCACAGATGTAGCCCAAGTGGGTTACATAGTAATGGGAAGAGGGACTGCCTCTAACATAATCTGATTGGTCTGCTCTTTGATCACCTTCCCCTAAGGGGGGAGCAGCCTTACCAGGCCACAGAAGATGACAATGCAGCCACTCCTGATGTGATCTGATAGACTAAGATCAGAAGGAAGGAGCGGAGGATCTCCCCTATCAGTGGACTTGGGAAGGGGCATAGGTGAAGAAGGGGGAGAGAGGGTGGGATTGGGAGGGGAGGAGGAAGGGGCTTATGGGGGGATACGAAGTAAATAAAGTGTAATTAATAAAATAAAATTAAAAACTTAATAAAATTAAATTAAAATTAAAAAAATAGTGAGGGCGGATCTGAAGGTGGGATCAAAGGTGAGACCTGTCCCAAAACCCAAGAGCAGAGATGTAGCTCAGTGGCAGAGTATATGTCTTGTGTGTGGAGACCCTGTTTCCATCCCCATCACTAAAAATGGAAAAGACAGGTTTTTCGCACACACACACACACACACACACACACACACACAAAAAGAATAGCAAAATTTCCATTAATGGTGACATTAGGTATAATTACGTCTTTTTATTCTATCTTCACATGTCCTAATTATCTAAAATGAATGTACGATATTTTATTATTAGTTTTTAAAATAGCATAATGTGAGTGTATTCTCTTATATATTTATAACTAATTACAATTATCATATAAAAATATTTACTCAAATTTTCAAAATCACTGTCTGCAGAGAAAACCTACCCAGTTGGTCATCACCCTAACACTCAAACAAGGGAAAGGCAATTCAAAGCCCTAATTCCAACACAAACAGGGCAGGAATTAACTGTCTGACTATAGTTTTCTACCACACAAAAACAAAGTGAGGGGAACCTTCTCAGAACAGGATGGTTAGTATTTAGTTTTTAGAGGGATGTTAGTTCACATAGCTGCAATTTTTTAATTATACTCAGTTTGCCGAAAGGGAATTTTGCAGTATCCTGAAGTGTCTACCAAAATCAAGATCCATTCCGACTGGGACACTTAGAATGTTCACAATTATACCCAAGCACCCATATCTGGCTTAAGAGATTTTACCATGCGATCTCTTTAACGAGTAAAGGTTGCTACCCAATTTATGTTTGTGCTGATGTCCAAAGCCTCTGATTGAATGGCTATATCAAGAAGGCAGGGCAATTAAGACATGGAAAGTAGTCTGAACTCAGCATGAGTGACAGTTCAGCTTTCATGGTCATTACTGATCGCACTATTAATCCTCTCTGGTTCACCAGCTTCCTTCTTTTCTGAATAACTACATCCTTGGGTCTCATTTTGCCTAAGGCTCTATGGAGAGGGAAAGCAGTGTGTGTAGAATTTTAGGGCTGAGTCTCTCATTCTTCTCTCGGAAGTGATTCATTTCAACACTCACAGCTCACGGAGTCAATGCTGTCAGCAGTCTCCTATGTCACCATGAGATGCAAGTAACCTGATATGTCTGTGCACACAAAAGCTTAGAGGTTAGAAAAGGTGATGTGCGCAGAGGTTAGAGAAGGTGATGTGTGCCAAACGCACAGAGGAGAAAAATTCAGAGAATATTCTTGCATAGACGGTGACCTAAAGTGGAGTGACAAGCTGATGTTTCAATAAAATACATTGCAGCATCTTTTATACAGCACCTTGGGAGCGACTCCTGGAGTTTCCTTAGCTGCACGTTGATGCACTTCCTTCAGGACCTCACGGCAGGTGCTCGCCTTCCTGAGTTCTAGACCTGTCCCTCCTCCCCAGGGCACCTGCTTCTACATTTCATGGACAACCAGCCACAGTGCAATGGAATGGGAAATATGGGAGCTGTTTCATAGGCCACAGTGATACCAACTCTGTAGCTAAGAAAAACGAGGAACCGCTTAACAAGAAGGAAGCAGCATTTGATATCTGCACCACGTTAAAGATGTGACAACTAGTTCTGGTTTGGTTAATGTGGTTTTTAAATCAGGAATAAACACAAACCCTATTGGATGGTTTTCTCTATGTGTTAGTATGAGTGTACTCTTTCATCTAGTGTGAATCACACTAAATGATGTTCTAATTTAGGGTGCCTTGTGCACTCTGAACAGACTCCATCTGGCCAAGGGCTGTCTTTGCCACACAAGGTAGGCTTTGTTCCAGCTCATTTATGAATTCTCCATGTATGTTAATGCTTGAGATTGGCTTAAAGCTTTTCCACATGCTCGTCCTGATGTTGATATTCAGTTTATACTTTAAAACAAAATGATTAGGTTGAGTTGTCTGTGGTGTAGTCCTTGAGTTACCTGGGCCTTGAAGTTTTAGTCAAATTACCCAAGAATACTAGCTTTTCCCCAGGATTTACCTTTAGAAGATTTTTGTTTTCAATATTTTTCAAACGATTATCTTTTATTCCTCTCTGGTACATTTACTCTTAGTTTTATTATTATTTTTATTTGCATGTGTGTTTACCAGAAAGGTCTGTCAGAAACCCTGAAACTGAAGTTACAGCCAGCTGTGAACCACCAAGTGTGGTTTGTGGGAAATGAACTTTACTTCTCTGGAAGAGCAGAAAACAGTCTTAACCACTGAGCTTCTCTCTAGGACTTAGCAAATATTATTTTTCTAAAATGTTACAATTTCCTTGCAAGCATCAAGAAAAACACTACAAACCTTAACATTCACTCATTTCAGCCATGGTGGCATCAGTACTTTGTTCCTAAACGCAAAACTTAAAATATGTCATTAAGCTTTTGCTTTGCTCCCCCGACAAGGAGGACTAAGCTTCAGAGTCCTCTGAAGGAACAGGAGCACTGCTGAAACCCACGGGTTTGAGTCCATCTGAGCACCATGCTGGATGCCTGCTTGGAAGCCTGGTGGATACAGGCTTGTGTAACTCCTGCTTGTGTAACTCTGCTCTCGGGTTGACTCCTGCCTGCCTCTCTGAGGCTGTATCCGTGTGCTCCCATCCATTTCCTAGCAACAGGTTCTTATCCTAGACAGATTCTCTTCACTTAATACCTCTATTCTGTCTCCTGGTTGGCTCTTATTCTTTTTCCACTCTTTCTCCTAAAACACAAGCTCGGGAATGTCCATTAAAGTGCTCACTGGTACATGGCACTAAAATGATCATTCAAGCAGGAATGACTGTTATTACTTTTGGCCTTGGTGCCTTTTCAAGTAAGTCTGTAGTTAAATCTAAAGCAAAATCAAACACGTTAAACAACACTGAATATTTTCTTGTTGAAAGTATGGCTTCTAAGAGTCCAGCTGGAGTTTCCTGTGGAGGCCAGTTACCGGAAGCCTGCTGAGAAAGCAGCTGCGATGAATCAGCAGAGAGGACTGAACTTGCCCTGGAGCTGCGTTTAGAGAGCACATGCCCACCTTCCCCACTGGCTCAGGCTGTCAGCACTTCTAACTTAGGACATTACAGGAAGGTGAAAGATAGGATAGACCTTGTACTTCCTGGCAGGAATTCAGAGAAAGAGCGGTGGTGGGACTAGGGGCACGTTAAAAACAGGCAACTTTCCTCTACATTACAGTTTTAATGGCATCTGTCTGGTCCGAGGGTCTGTGGCCCACACAGTGTGACATGCTTGGCGCATGGAGTGCACAGGTCTGGACCGGGGATTCTCTGAGTGTGGTTCCCAGACCACAGCAACTACAGCTGCACCTATCTGGGGGTGCTAACTTCTCTCTCCTCACTCTCCTCAAGGTGAGTCCAATCCGTGTTGGCATTTGAACTTTGAATGCAGTGGACGAAGCTGGTCGGCCTACCTCTGCCTCTCCAGTTTGTTTCCTGGATAGTTTTGAGATGTCTTTGTGATTTCTCAAACTCTGAGTGCTCCCTTGGAAAAGATCTGTCCAGAGACCAGAACGACAAGTGACAGTACAGCGAGTACAAGAATGATCTGTCAGACTGTGCTGATAGGAGCCAGAGGAGTGAGTCAGGACTTGCTGAGGCTGACCGAGTTTTTAGAAGTCAGTTTAAAATGGCAATGCAAAGACTGGGGCTGATTTAAGGGTAGACCAAACCAGGCCGCTGCTAAGACAGCTGAGGCAATTCTGGGCTGAACTAAAGTGGGAACCCCCTGGAGGAACATGAGCATTGGCTTTCCCCACATTCTGTACCGCTGGCTATATTCCTTTAACAAACCCTGTTGTTGGCATAGAGAATCCACCTCACCCCAACAGGGTCACTTCGAACAGGCCTACCCTGCTGACTGGACTACTTTGGGAGTTTCTGGAAATTTTAGGAGGTAAGCCTCCCGGAAAGAAACGGGTCAGCGGGGAAAGCCTCTTGGTGCTATAGGCTAGCTCCAGTCCCAGCTTAGCCTCTGAGATCCCTGATTCACTGAGTTGTGGCCAGTCATCTCCAGCTGCCAAGGGCTCTGCATCACCTTTCCTGTCATGACTGACTGTATCCCCTAATCAGGGCCCAGAGTAAATTCTTCCAACCTTATATTTCTTGCTTCTTCCAGGCATTTCATTACAAGAAAGGGAAAAGCAGCCAGCACACAGCATTGCCCCTTTTCCTAGGGGCAAGAAGGGATTGAGCTATGACGACTGTTATCCCTTAAAGCAAGGACCCACCATCGAGGAAACTGAGGTAAAGACTGTCATCACCTGACAAGTGACAAAAGGAAAAGTCTGGTGTTGTAACCTAGGAAAACACTTTTTTTTATAAGCTCTAGAGAACATTAACATGTTTCTGAGGACAGACTGAAAAGGTTTCAGCTCCTTCTCTAGTCATCAGAAAGGAAACAATTTCCCAGCAACAATCAGTACTATTAAATGCACAACAGAAAATGAGGATAAAATGTGGCTTGCCCTGCCAGATTCCAAATCACTCATATTGGGAAAGCCCCTCTTTTCCTACACAGATCTTAAAAGTTATTTATATCTGTCATTGAACTTACAGAAAAATTTAAAATATGTCTGCATATGAGATATGCTTAGTCTAAACTAATGTTTTTAATATCCTAAGTGCAAGTGTACTCACAAAGGTAAACCTATAATATTCAGTGGAAACATATTTTCAGAGACCAGCTGGCAGCCTGCTTAAACTTCAGAGATCTTCCTGTAAGCCATCACCTCAGCATAGGACGTGCTCTTACTAAGCAATGAAAACTGACATTCGGCCACACTTCCATATTTACTGATAACTTACACGTGACTCATGGGATAAACAACATACCAAAAGGGTGGTGTGTATCCTCATGCTGTGGCAGAGTTCTGTGTGAATAGCAGGTGCTGTCCTCATGGTGACTCAGAAAACCCTCCCTCCACTTCTATAGACCAGAAGATACAGAGAGAGCCCACCAATATTACATATTCAGGTAGAGTTATGAATTAACCTACCTGGGACTGGAAACTTCTACTTTGGAGGCTTGACATATCTTTCTTAGCTGTAGATCTACACTGATTATCCATTTTATAGCAATATGTAATAACTGCTTATTTAGAATAAATACATGAAACACATAGCAAGACATTCTTTTCATGAACATATTTATATTCCCTGGTGACTGAGACAAAGCCCTCTGGATGTTTTCTCTCATCCCTTGCTTCTGTTGTCCTGCCACAGTTATCTTTCATGTCTTCGATCAGTTGTGTTCTTTGACATATTTGTGAGCCCTGGTAGTTAAGCTTCCCGTCAAAGGAGATTGGCTATTTGCTAGTGTCAAATATGACAATGTAGAGTGTACTAATTGTATTTTGGTATTTTTTGAGTCTTGACTTTGCTAGGATTTAATTTAGTCCAAAAATAGTATCCAAAAAAAAAAAAAAAAAAAAAAGCCTGCTCAGGAAGAAAGTCATGAGTCACTCCTTGAGATAATAAATAATTCAGATGCCCTGTAGTCCAGCGAGATTTTATCACTGTACATTTGTATGCTTTATCTTGGAGCTCATTGAGAAACAGCAAAATGCTCTCCTCTTGTTCAACCATTAGGAAGAAGCATTCATCTTAGCATAAAATGTCTCAAATGGATGTCCCTACACAATACACAATACACTGTAGCCTGATAGTTGAATACAGTGAAGTTTTCTAAATGTTCTAATAGACACAGTATAAACATTATCTTCTAGAAATGTGCAAAACATCAAATTTTGAAAGATGTGTCAGGATTTAAGATCGTGTTGGAGTGATCAGTTAACAAGTAGCACCTTTCTTTTTCTCTCTGTCTCTGTTTCTGTCTCTGCCTCTCTCTGTGTGTGTTTGTGTATTACACACTTAAGCACGCATGTGCAGAAACCAGAAGAACATGTAGGTGGTCTTGCTCTATCTGTCTGTGCCTTGTTCTTTTTGAGACAAGCTTTTTCACCGAATCCAGAGCTAGGCTGTGAGCCCGTCCCGGCAATCCTCCTGTCTCATCGCTCCCAGTCTTGAGGTCACCGGAGTTCATGACCACTCTTGCTCTTTATGAAGGTGCTAGAGATTCAGTTCCGGTCCACAGGCTTCCCCAGCCAGCCCTCTTACCCACTGAACCATCTCTGTGGCTTTTATATCCATTTTTAAAATGGAGTTTTGTTTCTGATTGTTACATTTACGTAGAAAACAGATAAATAAAATATCTAAAAAGAATAATAATACAAATTATATTAGTATGATATTAATGAAATGTTTACTTTTGAAAGTATATGTCATACAATTAAAAGTGATTTGGGGAATTGCCCTGAGCTTTGTGAGACAGAGCTCATTTGTGCAATGATTACCACATTCCTTCTCATCCTTTGTGTTCTTCACACACGTGATTTTAATTTTCTTCCACTGAGAGATGGGACTTGTTATTTCTGTCCTTGCCTCGGATAAACTTGTTTCTGTATATGACTTGATGCTATGTGAAATCTGAGGCCACATAATCGAAGCTCACTGCTTCCACTTGCTTCAACTATTTGGGACAACTGTTCTTGGAATCTGGCCATCATTCTACGCAGGACCATGGACTACATAGTTTTCTGTGTGTGCAAGTGTTCTGGCTGATGGCCAAGAGCTTGAGTTATCACTTGATATCTAGATGGGTGAACAGGTGATTCTAAGCTCAGATACCAAGTCACCCTCAAAGCCTTCCTCACTGGTACCCCAGCCATCATGGAGTGGGAACAAACCACATCTGTCTTCATGACCTCATTGCTCATGGGATGCCAGGAATATATGTGTATTGTTGAGGATTCTGGTTACTCAAGTATACGTGAGACAGTTTGTTGTGGATTAGCACTAACTAGGACAACTGAGGAAAACTGCCTGTACAGACCTCTACCACTGATCTCGCACCACTGTGTACGGTTACCCAAACATTTTGAAACCAGTACACAGTACTTGGAGAGAGTTTGTCTGGATGGCTTACATTAGACTTCTGCTATTGACTAAAGTGCTTAGATGTCCCTGTTTCATCTCTGTCACAGTTCATATCTTCAAGATTAAGGAGAAATCCTGACTTTCAAACAAAACCTGTTCAATATCCACAGGCTAAGGTTACTGTAGGACTTTGATCTGGATTCTGGGGAACAGGCCTTCCTTGACAATCCTCCCACCAAACAGGCAGGTGCCAGTGCCTTTCTTGTGGCTGGGAACTCTCACTGACCTTACTTTTGGTTGCTCTTTTTTTGTTGTATGGGATTTTTTTATGTGTGTGTATTCAAAAACAGATATAAATACTGCTACTGACTACTCTGGCCTTTTACTTAAAAGCACATAGTTTTAAAAGGTAACAATTTTGGCTTTGAGTTCTTTTTAAAAGTAAGGGTTTATATAAACTAAACAGTCAGCTGAGAGTTGCAGTTGTAGGCAGACAAACACCATAAAAAGAGCAAGTTTTATCTGGTTTATTGTGACTTCAGGTCTAACAAGTTAGAGAATGGTTTTAGTAAAGTTTAATTTGAAAACAGAGAGAATATCCAGATATCCATTTGTGACTAGGTATTAGTGAAAAGTGTCTAAATTCAAATTGTTACATGACTTTTCCAGATAGAGATTTTTTTAAAAATTATTATTGTCTCACATAGGGATAGAACAAACAGACCAAAGGAGGGATCTCACCTGAATCCAGTTTGGTGAACCCAATGAGTATATTGGGGTTGCTTTCAGGAGCATGGGTAACTCAAAAGCAACGATTCCACCCAGTCAAACTTTTGTCTTTTATGTGATTCAGAGAGGGAAGGCCTAGTGAGATCAAAGAAAGTCCCTGAGCCTCACGACCGTCTCTCCTTTCTCCACTACGAAACGTTAATGTGCACAGGTTTCATGAGAGGCTCATGTGGGTAACAAGCCTTCTGGTCCAAGATGTTCCAACCTGCGAGGGCTGTCTAGAACATCATGGCAACAAAGAACTGGATATGTTATAAATTTTCACATGTTTCTCCAATCTAGATAGAGCCCTTTCCTGTGGTTTCAAGTTCTCCTCTAGAGCACAGGGAAAGAGTTCTTTGCCTTTGTAGCCTGGGTTCCTTAGTTATAATCCTTATTAGTTAACTATGTGGAACTCATCAGAGGAATAATTTTGTAAAGAATGGAAGAAGGAAGAAAGTAAGGCATAACAACAGTAGTAGAGGCATATAACCAAAACTTGATTAAAAGCCAAGAGAACCAGTTATAAATATGTTGTTCTCTGAATTTAGGACTTGCTCTACATTGTCAAAGAGAGGTTGATGACCACATTTCAGAGTCAACCATCTTTAGCAAACATTGCACAGAACACTAGCCTTGAGTTTCCAATTAGCACAAGGTTTTCCAGAAAGGTGTGTGTGTGTTTGTGTGTGTGTGTGTGTGTGTGTGTGTGAGTGTGTTTTCATCTTCAAGGAAATAAACATGAAGGATTTGTCCTATAGGCCTATGTCATTTCATAATTATTGCCTTGCTAATAAATAGTTGTTGAGAGCAAAGTGGAGCATTAGCAGCCTTAGGATGTCTGGTTAAAGCTGTAGGAGACCAAAGGAAACTGTAAGAGATAAAGCAGCCTGTGAGTTGGTGCAGTCATCTGAAAAGTTGTCACTAACCAGGGAGTTAAATTATCACGAGTGTGCTCTTGTGTACATGTGATAGACTAGGCCAAAGTGAAGCTGCAAAGCTTTTCAGTGGCTAAAGTAGTATATGAAGGAATTAGGTTTTTCTATAGAAGGCTATGGAGTTGAGGTTTCTGCAGCAGATCCCAGGACTGAGTATGTCTTCCTGGACATGTCTTCCTCTGTAAATGGGAAATTTACTATTTTTTTAACTCTTTCAACTCCCATCCTAGTGAGGAAGAAAAAGTCACTGAGTTTTTTTTCTTCCTTCTCTTCTTCCTCTGAGACAGCTCCTCACTATCTCCACGTACACTGAGGCTATTGAGTCTTGCTTGGCATGGTCTTTTTGCCTCAGCCTTCTGAGCTCTGGATCTGGAATTAAAGGCATGTGTCACATGCTTGACTCACTGAAAACTTTATTATGCCACATTTGGCCTTTGGTTGAATGTGTCAAGGACAAAGTCATAAGAAGCAGTTCTTGGAGGAGCGAAGAGAGATAAGGACATTCAGCCTTAAAGGAACGCATGTATAGAGAGGCAAATTTTCACTTGTATTCCAAAAACTCCCATTTTACCATAATAATCCCTTTTATTCTGAAGCAAAACAAATGCATAGTATCTATCATATATTTACAGTAATCATATAGATTTATATGGTTATATGAAATTAACTGTTTTGCTGTGTAATCGCAGAAAAACTATCTGGAGTTTCCTGAATTACCCTGTAATGAGTTATCCACAATGATTCCAGTTACTTCAGGAACAAAAAGTGATTTCTGACTGCATGGGGGGAGAGAGAGGTAGATAATATCTCAGGAATGGCTTCTATTGGTTTTCACCTCTGGGAGTCCTTCTTCCTGGGGTCCTAGCCTCTGAATAGAAATCAGAGTAGACCCACTATTAGGTCTGGGCTCACATCTTTATTTTTTCTTTTTAAATTTATTTATTTATGCACTTTGCATAGCTACTGCAGCCCCTCCCTTCTCTCTTCCCAGTCCCACCCTTCCCTCTCTTTCCCCATCTCCCCTTCCCTTCTTCTCAGAGAAGGGAGTCTCCCCCTCAACACATGCCATCTTGTCCCTCCACTTCATGTCCCATAAGGACTAAGTGTGTCCTCTTCCAATGAGGCCAGAGACGCGGCTGCCTTGCTAGGGTAAATGATGCAAGAACAGGCAACGGCTTCCGTGTCAGTGACAGCCTCCAACCCAGTTGCTAAGGGACCCACGGGAAGACTGAACTGGCCATCAGCTCTTTAAGTGTAGGGGGTGTAGGCCCAGGCCATGGATGCCCTTAGATCGCTAAACATACAGGGTGACTCTAGCGGAGCCTCAGGGCAGCCTGGGATATGGAGACTTAGGTGGCCAGTCCCTACAGCAAAGCTGGACTTCCAGTGGAGGGAGGGGAACACCAACCCACCCACCAAACTTTTAAGCCAGAATTTACCCTGATTACAAGATGGGCAAAGATAAAGATGTAGCAGAGTTTGAGGAAATGGCCAACCAATGACTGGCCCAACTTGAGAACCATCCCACGAGAAAGAGCCCCGTCGCTGTTAATGATACCTTGCTATGCTTGCAGATATGAGCCAACCTAAGTCTTTTGAGAAGCACCACTCAGCAGCAGAACAAAACAGATGCTGAGACTCACAGCCAAACATTAGCCACAGATCTGGGAATGTTGTGGAAGAGTTGGAAGGAGAGAAAGGACCGGAAGGGGACAAGAACTGCGCAAGATCAGCAGAGTGAACCTGCTCACATCTTAAGTGTTATGCTTTGAAACAAGGACTACTTTTGCTTTCATTCTTAAACCCTGCTCTTGGGCTAGGGACTCACGTGGTACGGCTGCCATCTAGCGTACATCAGCCTTCATTACAGCGTTACGGCAGAATGCTTCTAGAAACTGCAGCGCACACACTATGGTCAATAACTCCATAGCAATGGGGACAGGGACTGTCTCTGACATGAACTTATTGGCCTGCTCTTTGATCATCTCCCCCTGAGGTGGGAGCAGCCTTACCAGGCCACAGAGGAAGACAGTGCAGCCACTCCTGATGAGACCTGATAGACTAGGATCAGAGGGAAGGGGAGGAGGACCTCCCTTTTCAGTGGACTGGGAGAGGGACACAGGAGGGACACTGGGAGAGGGAAGAGGAACGGTGGGATTGGAAGGGGAGGATGGAGGGAGGTACAGAGGGGATACAAAGTGAATAAAATGTAATTAATAAAAATAATTAAATAAAAAACTGTTAGAGGAAGAAATAAAAGACTTCCTAGAGTTCAATGAAAATGAAGGCACAACATACCCAAATTTAGGGGACACAATGAAAGCAGTGCTCAGAGGAAAATTCATAGCACTAAGTGCCTTCAAGAAGAAATTTGTAACATCTCATACAAGCAACTTAATGGCCCAATTGAAAGCCCTAGAAAAAAAAGAAGCAGATACACCCAAGAGGAGCAGACAGCTAGAAATAATCAAATTCAGGGCTGAAATCAATCAATTAGAAACAAATAAAACTATTCAAAGAATCACTGAAACCAAGAGCTGGTTCTTTGAGAAAATCAACAAGATAGACAAACCCTTAGCCAAACTAACTAAAAAGCAGAGAGAAACTATCCAAATCAACAAAATCAGAAATGAAAAGGGGGACATAACTACAGACTCTGAGGAAATTCAAACAAATATTAGGTCGTACTAAAAAAAGCCTATATGCCACAAAATTTGAAAATCTAAAAGAAATTGACAATTTTCTTGATGGAATCCAAGTACCAAAATTAAGTCAAGATCAGGTAAAAAGACTGAATAGCCCTATATCCCCCCAAAATTGAAGCAGTCATCACTAGTCTCCCTTCCAAAAAAGAGCCCTGGGACAGATGGTTTCAGTGCAAAATTCTACCAGACCTTCAAAGGAGTGCTAACTCCAATTCTTTTCAAACTATTCCACAAAATAGAAACAGAAGGAATATTACCAAACTCATTCTATGAAGCCACAGTCACTTCGATACCTAAACCACACAAAGACCCAACAAAAAAAGAGAACTTCAGACCTTTCTCTCTTATGGAGATTGATGCAAAAATACTCAGTAAAATACTGGCAAACTGAATCCAAGAACACATAAAAGATATCATCCACCATGACCAAGTAGGCTTCATCCCAGGCATGCAAGGGTGGCTCAATATACAGAAATCCATCAATGTAATCTACCATATAAATAAACTGAAGGAGAAAAAGCACATGATCATCTCCTTAGATGCTAAAAAAGCATTTGACAAAATCCAAGACCCATTCATGTTTAAAGCCTTGGAGAGATCAGGGATACAAGGCACATACCTAAACATAGTAAAGGCAATATACAGCAAGCCTATAGCCAACATCAAACTCAATGGAGAGAAACTTAAATCAATCCCACTGAAATCAGGGACAAGGCAATGCTGCCCACTCTCTCCATATCTCTTCAACATAGTACTTGAAGTCCTCGCTAGAGCAATAAAACAAGTAAAGGACATCGAGGAGATACAGATAGGAAAGGAAGAGGTCAAAGTTTCACAATTCACAGATGATATTATCATATACATATGATAATGTATACATGAGTGACCCCAAAAATTCAACCAGAGAATTCCTTCAGCTGATAAACACCTTCAGCAAAGTGGATGGATGCAAAATTAACTCAAAAAAATCAGAAGCCCTCCTGTATACCCAAGACAAAAGGGCCAAGAAAGAAATCAGGGAAATGACACCCTTCACAATAGCCACAATAACATAAAGTACCTTGGGATGACTCTAACCAAGCAGGTAAAAGATCTGTTTGAAAAAAAAAAAAAAAAAAAAAACTTCAAGTCTCTGAAGAAAGAAATTGAAGAAGACATCAGAAGATGGAAAGATCTCCTGTGTTCATGGATTGGTAGGATTAACATAGTGAAAATGGCCATTCTGCCAAAAGCAGATTCAATGCAATTCCTATCAAAATACCAACACAATTCTTTATGGACCTTGAAAGAAAAATTATCAACTTCATATGGAGAAACAAAAAAATCCCAGAATTTCCAAAACAACAGGTCATCTGGAGGTATCGCCATCACTGATCTCAAGCTGTATTACAGAGCAATAGTAAAAAAAAAAAAAAAAAAACCCGCATGGTATTGGCTTAAAATCAGAAAGGTGGATCAATGGAACCAAACAGAAGAACCAGAAATAAACCCACACATCTATGAATACTTGATTTTTGACAAAGAAGCCAAAACCATACAATGGAAAAAGACAGCATCTTCAAAAAATGGTGCTGGTCCAACTGGATGTCTACATGCAGAAAAATGTAAATAGATCCATATTTACCACCCTGCACAAAACTAAAGTCCAAGTGGATCAAAGACCTCAACATAAAACCAGATACACTAAACCTGTCAGAAGAAAAAGTAGGGAAGAGTCTAGAACTCATTGGCACAGGAGACAACTTCCTGAACAGAACACCAACAGCACAGGCTTTAAGAGCAATAATCAACAAATGGGACCTAATGAAACTGAAAAGCTTCTGTAAATCAAGGACACTCTCATCAGAACAAAACAAAAGCCTACAGACTGGAAAGGATCTTCACCAACCCTATATCTGACAGAGGGCTAATATCCAGAATATATAAAGAACTAAAGAAGTTAAAAATTAAAAAATCAAGCAATCCAATTAAAAAATGGGGTACGAAGCTAAACAGATAATTCTCAATAGGGGAATATAAAATGACAGAGAAACACTTAAAGAGATGCTCAATGTCCTTAGCCATCAGAGAGATACAAATCATAATGACCCTGAGATTTCACCTTACACCCATCAGAATGGCTAAGATCAAAAACTCAAGTGACAACACATGCTGGAGAGGTTGTGGAGAAAAAGGAACCCTCCTCCATTGCTGGTGGGAATGTAAATTTGTACAACCACTTTGGAAATTAATCTGGTGCTTTCTCAGACAATTAGGAATGGTGTTTCCTCAAGATCCAGCTATACCACTCCTAGGCATATATCCAAAAGATGCTCAAGTATACAACAAGGACATTTCCTCAACCATGTTTGTAGCAGCTTTATTTGTAGTAGCCAGATCCTGGAAATAACCCAAATGTCCATCAACGGAGGAATAGGTAAAGAAATTGTGGTATATTTATACAATGGAATACTACTCAGCAATAAAAAATAGGGAAACCATGAAATTTGCAGGCAAATGGTGGGATCTAGAAAAGATCATCTTGAGTGAGGTATCCCAGAAGCAGAAAGACACACACAGTATATACTCACTTATAAGTGGGTACTAGACCTATAAGATAGGATAAAAATACTAAATCTGTACACCTAAAGAAGGTAAACAAGAAAAAGGACCCAGGGTAAGATGATCAATCTTCACTTAGAAAGACAAATGGGATAGACATTGGAAGTAGGAGAAAACAAGTATCAGGACAGGAGCCTACCACAGAGGGCCTCTGAAAGACTCTACCTAGCCGTGTATCAAAGCAGATACTGAGACTCATAACCAAACTTTCAGCAGAGTTCAGGGAATCATATGAAAGAAGGGGGAGTTAGTATGACCTGTAGAGGACAGGAGCTCCACAAGAACCAAACATATCTGGGCCCAGGGGTCTTTTATGAGACTGTTTCTCCAACCAAGGGCCATGTATGGATATAACCTAGAACCCCTGCTTGGATGTAGCCCATGGTAGCTCAGTATCCAAGTGGGTTCCCTAGTAAGGAGAACAGGGACTATTTCTGACATGAACTCAATGGTTGGCTTTTTACCCTCACCCCCCACCGCACCCCAAAAGGGAGAAGCAGCCTTGCTAGCCACAGAGGGTGACATTGCAGCCAGTCCTGAAGATACCTGATAAGTTAGGGTCAGAAAGAAGGGGAGGAGGACCTCCCTTATCAGTAGACTTGGAAAGGGGCAGGGAGGAGATGGGGGAAGGAGGGTGGGATTGGGAGGGAATGAGTGAGGGGGTTATGGTAGGATACGAATAAATAACCTGTGATTAACATAAAAATAAAAATTATATAAAAAATAACTGTTAAAGAGAAAATAACTGTCTCTGGTGAGAAATACTAGAGTGACAAAGTTCATATTTGCATCACACTTTATTCACATTAAAATTGTTTCTCAGTCATGGCTTTCTCACTTGAGGTTTGTAGCATTATGCATGAAAACACATAGGTATATCCTTGCTCTTTGACTAATGGAAGAAATCAAAATTGTTTAAATTAGATTGGACAAAGATTCAAATCGAACTAGATTTTTGTTTAATCATAATTTATAAACAAATGTAAACATTTTGTATAAACAATATTGATATGTTTGAAGCAGTATCTCTGCATGATAGCTAAAGGGCAGTATAGAATGCAAGGTAGACAGCCTGAGGTACTGGCAGCCAGTCCACCTCCCATTGGTCTTGGCTCTCCTACATAAACTGTTGTGCAGATTTTGAGTATTTGGGGGAAGGGGCTGTATACCTCAGTTTCTTCATCTGCAGACAAGCATATCTCTTTCCAGAGCTATGGCATACAAAAAGGTATGTTTCACCCAGTAGAAAATGAACTTCTGTATCCTTTGTGGTATAGCCAGAGAAAGCTGTAGGCTTTATTCAGGCCACACATTTTGTAGTTAAAAAGGAGGAATTTAAAAAACCCACCGCTGTTGATTTTTTTGTACACATCAGCCAAAACAAGCATATTTTTTTCTTTTCTATGCTGAAAAAAAAATGCGTTTCAAGGATCAACACAGAGAACTGGCCAAAATAAATAAAGAAATAAATAAATGAAACAAGTGAGGAGAGAGAAGGGAAAAATGAATGTTATCAGGAGTTTTCAAAAGGCAGGAGCAGTGCCGAGGCTTGAGAGGGAGAGCAGCTGCTGGCGGGGCTCCGCTCCCTCCCTTCCCCCCCCACCCAGTCACACTCAAAAGTGAAGAGAAATACTGTAACTGCCTGAATACCCGAAAAAGAAAAAAAGAAAGAGGCTTGTCCAAGAGACTCCCCAAAATGTCCACTCTGTTGCTGTTGCCCTTGGTTACACCCGCCTTACAATAGGTAAGTCCCTATTGCTGAAGACACCATGGCCGGGCTGGAGAGGACCTGAATAACTCCCTCTCTGGGCATGTTTTATTTTTTTTTTAAGAGACAAGAAGTTATAATACAAATTTCCAAAGGAAAAAGGGCAACCGACAGTCCTCCCCAGGTACGACAGCCTATGACCCACATCAGTGACCAGCACGGTGCAAGCAGTGGTGCAGTAAAGCAGCATGCATACCTTGTCAGTCATCGACAGCTTTGTAATTGGACGTAAGACCCACAAAACAAGAGGAACCCCTTGCTGAATCCTGGAAACCTATCTCACTATCCAGTGCTGACAAATTCATGGTTATTAGAGGAGACACTACTAAACCAATATAATCTCAACCATAAACATACCCACAGATAAGCTCAGTCTTCAATATTCATTAAAGGAACTTCTGTTTGCAAAAGAAAGAGATCACCAAAGAAAATCACCGCCAGTCAAAGTGGAGACTTGTGGAAACCAGCTCCGATACATACATTTACATATACATATGTACATGCAAAATAAACTTCACCTAAGGCTCACAAAATGTAAGACCGAGGATTATGGAGTTTCCTGTGAGATTGTGTCTCCCAGTAGGAACAGAAGCTATCCTCCTAAAGTCTTACCAACAGGACTGCCCAAATGTGAGCTGAACAAAGATGACACTATCAAAAATGCCAGATTGGGTGGGGAAAAGCTGACAAGGCCTCAACCCTACACAAAGAACTACGGGCAACTGGGGAAAGCTGAGAGTTCGAGAAATAGTATTCCCCATAGAAGAGCATGTGATTTGTTTCTCCACTGCCGTATGCTTAGCCTTGAAACACACACAAGTAATAATGTACGGTTGTATTTAATAATATATATGTATAGACATACAGATATATGTAGCTGGGGGTTTGGCTACTTTATTGAATTCTTTTTTTCTACCTACACCACCCCTATCCCTTCTACACCCCCTCCCCAACACTAGGTAGGAGAGAAAGAAAGATAGAGGAGAAAGAGGAATAGATCTCTTCAGACTACTTCCTGCTTATTAGGGGTGTTGAGTTCCTTGGGGAAAGTCCAGTCTTCATCGCCAGGATATCTCCAACCAGCAGCCAGCAGCCAGCAAAAGCACCAGCAGGAACCAGCAGCAGCATCCAGCAGAGTTCCTCTAGGGCTCTGGCATTATATACCCTCCGAAGACCCAGAATTTCAAATGTAAACTTTCTTCAGCTGGGAAGGTCACGTCCCTGCTCTAGCACGAGGCAAACCACAGCTACCGTGGGCAATCTAAAGCAGCCCCATATCCCACACCTGGGATTCAATCAAAAACATATTTACATAACATAACTGGATTTTTTTAAATTTTTAATTATTTTTTCACTTTACATCCCCATCATAGGCCCCTCCATCTTCTACTCCCAATTCCATCCTCCCTACCTGTTTCCCTTATATCCCCTCTACTGTTCCTGAGAAAAGGTGAGTCCTCTCCTACTCCTCAGAGAAGGAAAATCCCCCACTATGCACCTACCCCATCATATAAAGTCACATCAGGGTTGAGTGTATCCTCTTCCCCTGTGGCCTGGTGAGGCAGAAACACCAGGAGAATGTGATCAAAAAGCAGTCAACAAAGTCGATGTCAGAGTCAGCCCTTGTTCCCCTTAGTAGAGCACCCATAGACCCATATGCATATGAGGACTGAGCCGCCCATCAGCTACCTCTGTGTAGGGGCCCTAGGTTCAGTCTGTCCATGGTATTTGGTTGGTTGCTTCACTCTCTATAGTACCCTCCACCTCCAGGCCCTGGTTACTTGGCTTTGTTGGTCTTTCTGTGGAGATCCTGTCTGCTCTGAATCCTTCTATCCTTCTCCACATCCTTCCACAAGACTCCCTATGCTCTACCCAGAGTTTGGCTGTGGGTCTCAGCGTCTGTTTCCATCAGCTGCTGGGCTCCCACGTGCAAGCATAACAGGTTAAGTGGCAGGGCTTGACTCTTCCACGGGGTGGGTCTCAGGTTGGGCCAGACATTGTTTAAACATCCCCTCAATCTCTGCTTTAATTCTGTCCCTACACATCTTGCAGGCAGGGTAAATTTTGGGTAGAACCTTTTGTGGGTAGGTTGATGTTCCCCTCCTTCCTTTAGGAGTCTTTTCTAGTTAGAGGGTGGACTCTTCAGTCTCCATGTCCCCTGCTGAAAGGCATCTTAGCTAGAGTCACCGTCATAGCCTCCCAGGAGCCTACCCTGTTGCAGGTCTCCAACCTGTCATAGAAGTGCCCTGGCCCACAATTTCAGTTCTCTCTGTAAGGCCTCTGCCCTTCTGCCTGTGCTCTCCCTAGGTGTAATGTAAACTCCCATTTCTCTCTGGGCTCCCTCTCTGTGTTCCCTCCCTTCAATCACTTCCACTTTCTATTCTGTTTCCCCTTCTGAGATCTACACATCCTCCCTTGGATTCTCTAGGTTACTTATCTTCATTGAGTCTGTAACTCATAGTATGTGCTTTATGGCTAAAAGCCTGTGCTTTGTGGCTAAAGTCTACTTATAAGTGACTACATAGCATGTGTGTTTTTCTGGATCTAGGTTACCTTACTCAGGATAAGCTTTTCTAATTCTATCCATTTGCTGACAAATTTCATGATTTTCCTGTTTTTAATAGCTTTTTAATAGCTAAGTAGTATTCCATTCTGTAAAAGTACCAGTTTCTGTAGCTATTCTTCGACTGAGGGACATCTGAGTTGTTTACAGTTTTCTGAGATAGTTCCAGATTGATTTCCAAAGTAATTGTACAAGATTGCACTCCCGCCAGCAATGGAGGAATGTTCCTCTTTCTCTACATCTTTTCCAGCATGTGTTGTCATTTGAGTTTTTGATCTTAGCCATCCTGACTATATGTATGGTGTAATCTCAGAGTCATTATTTGTTTGTATTTCCCTGATGATTAAGGACATTAAGTGCCACTAGGCCATTAGGGATTCCTCTACTGAGAATTCACTGTTTAGCTCTGTACCCTATATTAACTAGATTATTTGGTTTGTTGGTGTTTAATTTCTTGAGTTGTTAAATATATTTTAGATATTAGCCCTTTGAAAGATGTAGAGTTGGTAAAGATATTCTTCCAGTCTGTAGGCTGTTGTTTTGCTCTATTGACAATATCCTTTGCCTTAGAGAAGTTTTCAGTTTCATGAGGTCCCATTTATTAATTGCTGATTTTAGAGCCTGAGCTGTTGTTATTCTGTTAAGGAAGTTCTCTCTTGTGCCAATGAGTTCAAGGCTAATCCCCATTTTCTCTTCTAATAGATTTATTGTTCCTGGTTTTATGCTGAGGTCTTTGATCCACTTGGATCTGAGTTTTATGCAGAGTGGAAAATATGGATCTATTTTCATTTTTTTTACATGTAGACATCTGGTTATACTAGCACCATTTGTTGAAGATGATTTCTTTTTTCCATTGTATGGTTTTGGCTTCTATGTCAAAAATCAAGGGTCCATAGGTGTGTGGGTTAATATCTGGGTATTTAGTTCAATTCCACTGTTCAATCAGCTTGTTTCTATATCAGTGCCATGCAGGTTTTCTTTTTCTTTTCTTTTCTTTTTTTTAATTAGAATTGTTCTGTAGTACAGCTTGAAATCAGGGTTGGAGATACCTCCAGAAGATTTTATACTGTCCAGGATTATTTTAGCTATTCTAGGTTTGTTTGTTTGTTTGTTTGTTTTGCTAAGTGAAGTTCCAAATTGTTCTTTCAAGATCTATAAAGAATTGTGTTGGTATTTTGATGGAAATTACATTGAATCTGTAGATTGCTTTTGGAAAGATGGCCATTTTTACTATGTTAATCCTACTAATCCATGATCATGGGAGATCTTTCCATTTTCTGTTTTCTTCTTCAGTTTCTTTCTTCAGAGACTTGAAGTTCTTATCCTACATGTCTTTCACTTGCTTGGTTAAAGTTACACCAAGAAACTGAATATTATTTGTGGGTATTGTGAATGGTGTTATTTGCCTAATTTTTTCCTCAGCCTGTTTGTCATTTGTATACAGGAGGGCTACTGATTATTTTGAGTTATTTTGTAACCAGCCACTTTGCTGAAGGTGTTTATCAGCTGTATATTAAGGAGACTGTGGTCTCATAGAATGAAGTTGGCAATGTTCCTTTTTTTTCTGTTTTGTGGAAGAGTTTGAGGAGTATTGGTATTAGATCTTCTTTAAAAGTCTGGTAAAATTCTGCATTGAAACCATCTGGCCCTGGGCCTTTTAAAGTATTTTTGAAACTCAACATTTTTATTGATAGTTATATTTATTGATAGGATCAATGTTGTACTAGTTATACATAGTGAAAAGAGCAAATAAGCATATAAACATATGAGCAAATAAACATACCCATCGCCTCACTTACTAATCACTTTTTTATTCAAGGACATTTACAATTTACTCTTTTAGCAGTTTCAAAATGTACATTATTGACCATAGTCACGAGAACGTACTCTTCATGTCTGAGGCTTTCTCCCCTCTGAGTAATGTCTTTTTTCCACTATATCACCCTCACCCCATGATAGTTTCCATGGTAGTATTCTCTGCTTCTACATGTACTTTATTCTAATTTTAGACTCCATTTAGAAGTGAGTGACTCCCATCTTTTCTTCTTTTTTTAAAAAAAATTATTACAATTTATTCACTTTGTTTCCAGCTATATTCTCCTCCCTCATCCCCTCCCACCCCTACCTTCCCTTCTTTTTCTCCTCCCATACCCCATCCCCGGACCACTGATAGGAAGGACCACTGAGAGGTCCTCCTCGCCTTCCATCTGACCCTAGCCTGTCAGGTCTCATCAAGACAGGCTGCACTGTTTTCCTCTGTGGACTGGTAAGGCTGCTCCCCTTCAGGGGGAGGTGATCAAAGAGCCAACCACTGAGTTCCTTTCAGAGAAAGCCCCTATTCCCCTGAGAACCCACTTGGATATTGAGATGCTGTGGGTTACATCTATGCAAAGGTTCTAGGTTATCTCCATGAATGGTCCTTGGTTAGAGTATTGGTCTCTGCAAAGATCACTGGGCCCAGATTTTTTGGTTCTATTGCTTTCCTTCTCTCCTTGTGAAGCTCCAGTCCCCTCCTGGTCTTTCTATCTCCTCTTTCTTTTATAAAATTCCTTGCACACTGCCCAAAGTTTGACTATGAGTCTCAGCATCTGCTTTAATACCATGCTGTGTGGGTAGAGTCTTTTAGAGGCCCTTGGTGGAAGGCTCCTGTCCTGTTCCCTGTTTTTTCCCTCTTCTGAGTTCTATCCCTTTTGCCTTTCTGAATGAGGACTGATCCTCTTACCAGGGTCCTCCTTCTTGATTAGCTTCTTTAGGTGTACAGATTTTAGTATGATTATCCATATTATATGTCTAATATCCACTTATAAATGAGTATATACCCTGTGTGTCTTTCTGCTTCTGGGATACCTCACTCAGGATCACCTTTTCTGGTTCCCACCATTTGCCTGCAAATTTCATGATTTCCTTGTTTTTAATTGCTGAATACTATTCCTTTGAGTAATTGTACCACAATTTCTGTATCCATTCCTCCATTGATGGACATCTGGGTTGTTTCCAGATTCTGGCTATTACAAATAAAGCTGCTACAAACATGGTTGAACAAATATCCTTGTTGTATACTTGAGCATATTTTGGATATAAACCTAGGAGTGGTATACCTGGATCTTGAGGAAACACTATTCCTAATTGTCTGAGAAAGCACCAGATTGATTTCCAAAGTGGTTGTACAGGTTTACATTCCCACCAGCAGTGGAGGAGGGTTCCCCTTTCTCCACATCCTCCCCAGCATGTGTTGTCACTTGAGTTTTTGATCTTAGCCATTCTGATGGGTGTAAGGTGAAATCTCAGGGTCGTTTTGATTTGCATTTCCCTGATAACTAAGGATGTTGAGCATTTCTTTAAGTGTTTCTCTGCCATTTGATATTCCTCTATTGAGAATTCTCTGTTTAGCTCTGTACCCCATTTTTTTTAATTGGATTGCTTGATTTGATGTTGTTTAACACCTTGAGTTCTTTATGTATTCTGGATATCAGCCCTCTGTCAGATACAGGTTTGGTGAGGATCTTTTCCCAGTCTGTAGCCTGTCATTTTGCTCTGATGACAGTGTCCTTTGCTTTACAGAAGCTTTTCAGTTTCATGAGGTCCCATTTATTGATTGTTGCTCTTAGAGCCTGTGCTGTTGGTGTTCTGTTCAGGAAGTTGTCTCCTGTGCCAATGAGTTCAAGGCTCTTCTTCCCCACTTTTTCTTCTGACAGGTTTAATGTATCTGGTTTTATGTTGAGGTCTTTGATCCACTTGGACTTCAGTTTTGTGCAGGGTGATAAGTATGGATCTATTTGCATTTTTCTACAAGTAGATATCCAGTTAGATCAGCACCATTTTTTGAAGATGCTGTATTTTTTACATTGTATGATTTTGGCATCTTTGTCAAAAATCTGGTGCCAAGTATGTGGATTTGTTTCTCGATCTTCTATTTGATTCCATTGATTCACCAGTCTGTTTCTATGCCAGTACCATGCATATTACTGTTGCTCCATAGTACAGCTTGAGATCAGGGATGGAGATACCGCCACATGATTTTTATTGTAGAGAATTGTTTTAGCTATTCTGGGTTTCTTGTTGTTCCATATGAAGTTGAGGATTTTTCTTTCAAAGTCTGTAAAGAATTGTGTTGGCAATTTGATGGGAATTGCATTGAATCTGTAGATTGCTTTTGGTAAGATTGGTCCTGGGCTTTTTTTGATGGAAAACTTTTAATAATTGCTTCTTTTTTTCTTAGGGGTTACAGGACTACTAACCTGTTTGTCTGATCTGGATTTAACTTTGATAGGTGGGCTCTATCAAGAAATTTTTCCAGTTAATTTTGATTATTCAATTTTGTGGAATTCAGGCTTTTGAGGAAAGACCTAATGATTCTTTGAATTTCCTCAGTGTCTTTTGTGATATTCCCCTTTTCGTTTCTGATTTTATTGATTTGGATACTGTCTTTAGTTAGAATGGCTAGCTGTCTATTTTGTTGATTTTCTCAAAGAACAGCTTTTGGTTTCATTGATTCTTTGTATTGTGCTCTTTGTTTCTAATTTGTTGATTTTATCCCTTAGTTTGATTATTTTCAGCCATCTACTCCCTTTGGTTGTGTTTGCTTCCTTTTCTTTCTTTTTTTTTTTTTTCTGGAGCTTTCAGGTGCACTGCAAAGTTGCTAGTATGAGTGCTCTCCAATTCTTTATGAAGGCACTTAATGCAATGAATTTTCCTCCTAGCACTGCTTTCGTTACATCCGATAAGTTTTGGTATGTTGTGGATTCATTTTCACTGAATTTTAGGAAGCCTTTAATTTTTTTTATTTCTTTATTTCATCCCTGACTCAGTGCTCATTAAGTAGAGAGTTTTCAGTTTCCATGAATGTATGTTTTTTTCTGTTGTTGTTATAATCCATGATGATCTGATAAAATACAATTTTCTTGTATCAGTTGAGGCTTGCCTTGTTACTGACTATATGGCCAATTTTGGAGAAGGTTTCATGAGGTGTTGAGAAAAAGATACATTTTTTTGTTTGAGTGAAAACTTCTGTAGATATCTATTTGATTCATGACATCTGTTAGTTTTGTTATTTCTCTATTCAGTTTCTGTATATACAATTGTTGAGAGAGAGTTGAAGTCTCCCACTATTAATGTTTGGGGATTGATATGTGTTTTGAAATTTAATACTGTTTCTTTTACAAATGTGGGTGCTCTCATAAGTGGGGCACAGATATTCAGAATTGAGATGTCCTCTTGGTATATTTTCCGTTGAAGAGAATGAATTGTCTTTTCCGATTTCTTTTGATTAATTTTGGTTGAAAATCTATTTTATTAGAGATTAGGATGCTTGCTTCTCTGTCCTGTTTGCTTGGAAAATCTTTTTCCATCTCTTTACTCTGAGGTAAAGTCTATCTTTGTTGCTGAGATGTATTTCTTGTATGCAGCAGAATATGTGGTCTTGTTTGTGCATCCATTCTGTTAGCTTGTGCCTTTTTATTGGAGAGTTGAGAAATACTAGTGAGCAATGATTGTTAGTTTCTTTTATTTTAATGTTGTTGGTAGTAGCGTTTTTGTGATTTTCTTCTTTTGGTTTTGCTACAGTGAAGTTATTTATATCTTGGATGTAGTTAACCTCATTTGCTTGGAGTTTTCCTTCTAGTATCTTCTGAAGTGCTATGTTTATGCATAGCTATTATTTAAATTTGTTTTGTCATGGAGTATCTTTTTTTCTCCATCTGTGGTGATTGAGAGTTTTGCTTGATATAATAGTCTGGGTTGACATCTGTGTTCTTTTAGGGTCTGCGTGACATCTTCCCAGGCCCTTATGGTTTCCATATGGTTTTCCCAGGCCCTATGTGGTTTCCTCTGTTGAGAAGTCAGGTGTGATTCTGATTGGTCTTTTCTTATTACTTGCCTTTTTCCCCTTGCAGCTTTTAAACTTTTTTTAATTTGTTCTGTACAGTTAGTGTTTTGATTATTATGTGGCAGGAGGAATTTCTTTTCTGGTCTATTTGATGTTCTGTAAGCCTCTTGTTTGTTTAAAGGCATCTTTTTCTTTGCATTGGGGAAATTTTCTTCTATGATTTTGTTGAAAATCCGTTCTGGTCCTTGAAGTCAGGAATCTTCACTTTCTTCTATTCTTATTAACCTTAGGTTTTGTTTTTTACAGTGTCCTTGATTTCTTTGATGTTTTGCGTCAGTTATGTTTTGATTTAATATTTTCTTTGACAGAGGTATCAGTTTCTTCAATTGTTTTTTCTGCACTTGAGATCTTCTCTTCCATCTCTTATATTCTGTTGGTGATGCTTACTTCTGTATCTTCTGGTCTCTTACCTAAGTATATGAACTCCAGGATTTCCTAAGTTTGTGTTTTCCTTATTGATTCTATTTCAATTTTTAGGTCTTGAACTTTTTTATTAATTTCCCTCACCTGTTTGATTATATTTTCCTGTATGTCTTTGGGGCTTTTATTCATTTCCTCTTTAAAGGCTTCCATTTGTTTGATTGTATTTTCCTGTATTTCTTTTAGAAATAGAGGCCTTTTCCTCTTCAAAGGCCTCTATTATCTTTATAAACATAGATTTAAGTAATTTTTTGTTTCAGATGCATTAGAATATCCAGTGTTTGCTGGGGGTTCTGGTGGAGCCATATTACCCTGGTTTTTCGTTGATTATGTTCTTATGCTGGACTTTAGTCATCTGGTTGTCTCTGGCATTGGCTGGTTGTTGTTGGAGGCAGCTAGGATTTTCAGGCATGCATTAGAAACCCTGCCTGGGTTGTGTGCTGAGGGACAGATCTCTGTGATATGCTTGCAGCTTTTCTTTTCTGGTTGTATCCCAGGTGGACCTGGCAGGGGGTTAGGGTGTGGATGTTTACCTTGTGTGATACTAAGGTCCATCAGGTCTACTCAAAACAGCTGGTAGAGCCATGAACCATAAGCTGGCTTGGTTTTGGAACCCATAAGAAGGAACATAATGAAGACTCCAGTTAAGGTTTAGGAAGTATCTGATGATGCCCTTCAGCTAACTCATTAGCTGAGAGCACATCAGGGATACTTTCAGCTTATACCTGCTTTACCTGAGGTGATTCTTTCTTCAACTGGTACTTCTTGTCATAAAACAAAAGATGATATACAAAAGTACATATTGCCTTCCAATTGGGAAGCTACAAACTTCCCTTTCCATATGGAAGCATGAGCTAGAGAGACTTAACTAGGAGTCCAACTCTCATACTGCCTTAATGCTTCCCAGGGGCTTCAAAAGGTCAAAGGACAAGCTACTAGCATATGACAGTCTTCCATCAATCTCCCTTTTCCTGCTTCTCCACGCCTTCCTCTAAGCTGCTTCATTTCATCTGTAGAGTGTGGAAATGGAGCATCATGTTCTCTCTCTCTCTCTCTAATGTTGCTATTCTTTATTACTACCACTACTTTAAAATGTTTTCTTGTTTTTAACTGTGTCCTCTTAAACAACCAGCTCGCAGCTGTTGCACTCAAACCAGACACTTAGCAGAACAACCAAGCACATGCCTGTTCTCTAAGACGCTTACAAACCTGGATCACAGGCTACATTTTTGGAAATACTCATGAACTGGATCTCGTTCATTTGGGCAGCTATAACACTATTAGGCCAAAATGGAACAGGTGAGGTTCTTGTCAGATTAAATGGAGTCTTGCTTTAAGACCAGGTAGAACCTGAAGACATCTACTAGTTAGATGTAGTTGTTACTGCTCTGATGTCTTCTTAGATATCAAGGTTATTTTTCCACACTAGTGTGATGACCTGCCAGTAGAAGGTCCTGAAAATGACTCTTGAAAATGACTCAAATTAATGCTCTTCTTACAGCACAACTGATGCTTTAAACAGTAATTGGTTGACAAGCACGTTTAAGAACCTGGTCACTGCAGCCTAAGTCAGTGAATCTAAGTGGCCCAGCTTCAGGCTCCATGTGGAGTTGGTGAGGCCTTTATTGAACCTTCTCCACAATCTTTCTTCTCCTTTGGTCTGGTCTTTCCTTTCTGTATGTATTGATCCTAAGACTATGCACCGAGAAATCAAACTGTCTTCCCTCTAACTCCTCTCTGATTCTGCTTCCTGGGAAACTTGGCCTGTGATGCCACAGTCTAGGCCAAATTGGAACAGGTGAGGTTCTTGTCAGGCTAAATGGAGCCTTACTTTAAAAAAAATTACTTTAATCCTGATTATCATTTCCCCACTGAAATGAGACTGGCAACAATGAAGTGTTTTAGTTTTGCTTTCTTCCTCTCCATCCCAAGATTAATTATAAATTTCAAGTGATGTTCAGAAATGGAATATGCAACTTTGGTTGATTATTAAGAAAGTTTCCAGGTGTTTAGGAAATGCATTTGTACTAGCTACAGAAACAAAGAAATGATCCGGTTTTCCACTCTTATCTGTTCTGTAACTATTGTATTGTCCTGAGAACATCATTTAATGTTACCATAACTTGGTATCTTAGCTATAGGTAGGCGATAGTGAAAGTAGAGTTGCCTTCTTCATAGTGTAATTGACAGGGTACAATGGGTAATAACACCGATGCTTAAGTTATTAAGAAGTTACATACTTAAACACTCCTCATAACATCAAATCATATATAAAAATTATCACAAGTAAAATGTGTAGTTAATACCTGTGACTTCCTGAACATTATTGTTCAGCAACATGGCCCTCCTAGAGTGTCGTAGTTAGGGTTTCTATAACCCTAACTATAAAAAAAAATCACAGCCTAAGCAACCTGGGGAGGAAAGGGTTTATTTCATCTTATAGATTGGAGTCCATCATCCAGGAAAGTCAGGGTAGGAACTCAAGGCAAGAACCTGAAGACAGGAACTGAAGCAGAGGTCATGGAGGAGGGCTGTTTACTGGCTTGCTAGTCATGACTTGTTCAGCCTGTTTTCTTATAGCAACAGGACTAACTCCATAGGGATTAGGGATGGTATGACCTGTGGTGATCTGGGCCTTCTCACACCAACCATCAGTCTAGAAAAGGCACTATAGACCGAGCTTACTTCTCCCCAAAAAACTCTAGTCTGTGTCAAGTTAGCATAAAACTGATCAGCACATGGAGTCTCAGCTTTTTTCTCTATGGTCAAATAGGTATCTGGGGAACTATGGCTCATTGCCCAGGATCTGAATAACACCAGCTTAGGAAAGATTAGACTTCAGGCTTTGAAAATGGCTTTATGTTCTTACATAAAATTCCATTCACTCTGCCCAACAGTTGCCCATCAGGCTCAGCATCTGCTTTGATAGTCTGTAGGGCAGAGGCTTTCAGAGGCCTTCAGAGGCCCTCTGTGGTAGGTTCCTAGATTGTTTCCTGTTTTCTTCTTCTTCGGATGTCTGAAATTTTATGTAAGAACTGGGAAATAGTAAGAGCTGGAGAGGACAGGGCCTCCACAAAGAGAACAACAGAACAAGAAAATTTGAACACAGGGAACTTCCCAGAGACTCATACTCCAACCAAGGACTATTCATGGAGATAACCTAGAACCCCCGCACAGATGTAGCCCATGGCAGCTCAGTCTCCAAGTGGGTTACATAGTAATGTGAAGAGGGACTGCCTCTGACATAATCTGACTGGCCTGCTCTTTGATCACCTCCCCCTGGAGGGGAGCAGCCTTACCAGGCCATAGTAGAAGACAATGCAGCCACTTTTGATGTGAACTGATGGACTAAGATCAGAAAGGAGAGGAGAACCTCCCCTATCAGTGGACTTGGGAAGTGACATGCATGCAGAAAGGAGAGGGAGGGTGGGATCGGAGGGGAGGAGGGAGCGGCTTATGGGGGGATACAGAATGAATAAAGTGTAATTGATGAAAAATTAAAAAGAAAAAAAGAAAAAAAAAGAAAAGATAATTTAAGAACCTTAAATGACTTTCAAAAGTGGAGGAAAACATGGAGTTAGTCAATTTACATGGAGCACGTCTCGCCCCTGGGGACAATGGTCTCCTGAACCTACTCAGACCTCGGACACCACCACTGCTAGTTCTAGAACTGATGCAGGATGTTCCAACGAGGGGGTTAAGGCTTCTCATAATATTTCCTATAAGTCCACACCTGTTTGTTTATAACCCCCATTTTTATTCATTGTTAGCCAGATAGAGCCAAGTAATTGTGGTAATGATACTTGCTTTTTTGCCCAATGCTGGAATGCTAGTGAATTTAGGTATGCCCTGGTTACTCGCAAGCCTCGCTGGGTGCCTGTGCCCGTTGATGCCCCTCACGCTATGACTCTCTTCAGACAGAAAAGGGATCTTGGAATTACAGCTGCCATTGTTACTGCCATCTCATTGGTGGCTGTTGGAGTTACCACCGCGGCATTAGCCATGAGTCATACTATGCAGACTGCTCAGACCCTAAATAATCTTTTAGCCAATGTAGCTCATGCTTTAGATGTACAAAAAGGAATTAATGCTCAACTAAAAGGAGACTTGATGGTGTTCAATCAGAGGACTGACCTTGTGCAGGAGCAAATTGATACCCTATGGCAAATCGCTCAACTTGGCTGTCAATGGAAGTATGCTGGACTTTGTGTCACTAGCAAACAATATGAGAATTTTTCCCGTGCTGCAAATCTGTCTAAACAATTGTCTAGCTATATTTTAGATAATTGGACTGAAGAATTCGATACTGATGGAACAGCTGAGAGTGGCCATTGTTACGGCAAATTCTACCAGAGTAGATGCAGAACTAGCCACAGGATTATCATCATGGATTGCTGCAGCCATGAATCATCTGAAGGAATGGGCGGGCATGGGAGCGTTAGCAGGCTTTCTGGTGTTGGTCTCCTTGGTTTGCCTGTGGTGTATATGCAAGATTAGAGTCTCACAACAGCGTAATGCAGCCATGATCATTCAGGCCTTTACAGCCATTGAAGCAGGACAGTCTCCCCAAGCATGGTTGGCTACCATAAAAAGCTAAAATGTTATGCTCAGGATGCGAGGCTAAGCACTGCACTCAGGGTCAGCCACTTTCGACCCAGAGAAGAGCAAGTCTGATTGCATGCGGGTTGATGCCCCAGGTCCCGCCTCTGAGAAAAAGGTATCGGACCAGTCTGATGCTCTTTGGGTGGATGACACCTAAATGAACATTGGTACAAAGTCCCAATTTATTTCTAATATCAGAGATCAGACCTCTACTCTTGCCTGATGCGTCTAAAACAAAAAGGGCTGAACTGTAGAGAGCTGCATAATGCGGCGCCTTAAAGATGGAGCTGGTTTCCGCCTTCCACCTTCCCGATGGTGAGTGCTCTCTGTCACAAACAACTCCATATTTGGCTAAGGCTGAGGATCTGGCTTGCTTCCGTGTATGTGGACCTATCTGCATTGCCCACGAGGCACGCTGGGGTTGGCTACCCAGGGGCTATTTAAGCTGTGGGCTGGCTTTCCCCAGGGTCAGAAGATTGTTCAAGGTTCCTGAATAAACTGCATTGAGAAGAACAAAAAAAAAAAAAAAAGATCAGAAAGAAGGAGAGGAGGACCTCCCCTATCAGTGGACTTGGGGAGAGGCATGCATGCAGAAAGGGGGGGAGGATGGGACCGGGAGAGGAGGAGGGGGGCTTATGGGGGGATACAAAAGGAATAAAGTGTAATTAATAAAAGTTAAATAAAAAATTTAAAAAAAAGAAAATAAAAGAAAATGGCTTTATGAATGCATGTCATGTTTGAGGTCCAATTTTGTACGTTGAACCATTATAAGGCAGGAACTGTTTGTATAATATCCTTATAATCCTATATTACCAGAGAAGTTACGCATACAAATTAGCTTCTCCCACCACTGAAGCTGGGGGGGGGGGGGTTCTATCGCTCTTTCTACCATAGGGTTTCTACCATCACCTAAGAAACCTGGGTTAGGAGAAGGAACTAGAAGAAAAGGATAAAAATGTTGTTCCATTGGCAAGTTTAGAGAAGACAGGACCTGTTCCAGGGTAGCCAGTTAACCCTGAGCCTCACGTCCTGCTCTAGTTTGTCATTCTCGCATTGTTGGCTGACAGCTTCATTTTTCTTAGCATCAACAACTATTAAATAGCTTCCCGAATTTATGGCTATATCTTAAAATTCTGGTCTCCTTATGGAAAATGTTTTTGAGCTAAGTCAGCCATAATTCTTCAGTATGGTAAGGTGTTGCAATTAACAATCGATATAACAAACAACTCTGTTACCAAAACCTCACGTTGTTAATGCCTGAGCTGTTGGAGTTCTGTTCAGGAAGTTGTCTCCTGTGCCAATGAGTTCAAGGCTCTTCCCCACTTTTTCTTCTAACAGAGTTAGTGTTTCTGGTTTTATGTTGAAGTCTTTGATCCACTTGGACTTTAGTTTTGCACAGCGTGATAAATATGGGCCTATTTGCATTTTTCTACATGTAGACAATAGTTAGACCAGCACAATTTGTTGAAGATGCTGTCTTTTTTCCATTGTATAGTTTTGGCTTTGTTGTGAAAAATCAAGTATCTGTAGGTGTGTGGGTTTATTTCTGGGTCTTCTCGATTCCATTGATCCATCATTCTGTTTTTATGCCAGTACATGTAGTTTTTAGTATTGTTGCCCTATAGTACAGCTTGAGATCAAGGATGGAGATACCTCCAGATGATCTGTTGTTGTACAGGATTGTTTTAGCAATTCTGGGTGTTTTGGTTTTCCATATGAAGCTGAAAATTATTCTTTAAAGGTCGGTAAAGAATTGTGTTGGTATTTTGATGAGAATTGCACTGAATCTATAGATTGCTTTTGGCAGAATGGCCATTTCTACTATGTTAATCCTATCAGTCCATGAACATGGGAGATCTTTTGGGACCTCAGGAAACTGAAAAGCTTCTGTAAAGCAAAGGACACTGACATCAGAACAAAATGACAGCCTGCAGACTGGGAAAGGATCTTCACCAACCCTATATCTAACACAAGGCTAATAAGCAGAATATAAAAAGAACTTAAGAAGTTAAAAAGCAACAAATCAAGTAATCCAATTAAAAAATGGGGTACAGAGCTAAACAGAAAATTCTCAATAGAGGAATCTCAAATGGCAGAGAAGCACTTAAAGAAATGCTCAACATCCTTAGTCATCAGGGAAATGCAAATCAAAATGACTCTGAGATTGCACCTTATACCCATTAGAATGGCTAAGATCAAAAACTCAAGTGACAATATGCTGGGAAGGATGTGGAGAAAGGGGAACCCTCCTCCACTGCTGGTAGGAATGTAAACTTGTACAACCACTTTGGAAATCAATATGGAGCTTCCTCAGAAAATTAGGAATAGTGCTTCCTCAAGATCCAGCTATATCTAGGTATAGCTCCTAGGTATGTATCCAAAATATGATCAAGTACACAACAAGGACATTTGCTCAACTGTGTTTTTAGCATCTTTATTAGTAATGGCCTGAATCTGGAAACAACCAAATGTCCCTCAGTGGAGGAATAGATACAGAAATTGTGGTACATTTACACAATGGAATACTACTCAGCAATTAAAAACAAGAAAATGATGAAATGGGATCTAGAAAAGATCATCCTGAGTGAGTTATCCCAGAATCAGAAAGATACACATGGTATATACTCACTTATCAGTGGATACTAGACATATAATATAGAATAAACATACTAAAATCTGTACACCTAAAGAAGCTAAGCAAGAAGGAGGACCCTGAGTGAGGATCAATCCTCACTCAGAAAGACAAACGGGATGGACTTGGAAGCGGGAGAAAACAAGGGAACAGGACAGGAGCCTATCACAGAGAGCCTCTGAAAGACTCTACCCAGTACGGTATTAAAACAGATGCTGAGATTCATAGCCAAACTTTGGGCAGAATGCAGGGAATCTTATGAAAGAATGGAGAGATAGAAAGAATTGGAGTGGAGAGGAGCTCCACAAGGAGAGCAACAGAACCAAAATATCTGGGTCCAGGGTTTTTTTCTGAGATTGATACACCAACCCAGGACAATGCATGGAGATGACCTAAAACCACTTCACCCTAGCCCCTGGCAGCTCAGTGTCCAAGTAGGTACCCTAGTAAGGGGAACAGGGACTGTCTCTGACATGAACTCAGTGGCTGGCTCTTTGATCATCTACCCCTAATGGGGTAGATGATCAAAGAGGCCATAGAGGAAGACATTGCAGCCAATCCTGTTGAGACCTGATAGACTAGGGTCACAGGGAAGGGGAGGAGGACCTCCCCTATCAGTAGACCTGGAGAGGGGTATGGAGGAGATGAAGGAGGGAGGGTAGGTTTGGGAGGGAGGGAGGGAGGGGGCTACAGCTGTGATACAAAGTGAATAAACTGTAACAAGGGAGGCACAGTCCTGTTAGGCGACAAAGGAGGACTTTGCAGCCAGTCCTGAAGATACCTGATAAAACAGGGTCAGATGAAAGGGGAGGAAGTCCTCCCCTATCAGTGGACTTGGAAAGGGGCAGGGAGGAGATGAGGGAGGCAGGGTAGGATTGGGAGGGAATGAGGGAGTGGGATATAGCTGGGATACAAAGTTAACAAAATGCAACTAATAAGAAAAATAAAAAAATGTTGTATGCCTTAAATTTATATATAAAAATAACAACCTATACAGTTATCACAGGTAAGATTACACACTGTATTATGCATATTAAGGAAATACAGGTTACGTGAGTGAAATAGTGTGTCCTCAAAGAGTCAGTTATAAACATCTCTGAGTAGTGTTTGGAGACTTTTGCCAGGTCAACAGCTGCTGTCCACACTGACACCTACTATGCCCCACTCAAATTTTTCTTTTGATTGGTTACTGTGATTTAAGAAAAGAGGCATTCAGTTTGCTTCCTGCCGGTTTTCATAGTAAATTCTGCTATTGCTGATAACCAAGGCCACATTCTAGAAGATAATATTTTTCAATATGAGCAAAGGATGACAGAGGAATAGGAAGAGTGATGATACAAGATAATGGGATGGAAAAATAGGAAAGTGATTTTCTTGAATTATTACTACTGGGGTGATACTGCTTGCTATTTTTATTAAGGATAGCATTATCTCCACTCAATTGTATAAACTCCAGCCTCCATAACAACTGTCTATTTCTCTAAATCTTTCCAATCTTAAAAAAAATAAAAAGTTCAGCATAATACAACTGATTTTTTCTGTCTGTAGTGGGAAACCAGACTGGATGAAGCTTAAGAACTTGAAGCCTCAAGCTAACTTGCACAATTCTTTGGTGCAAAAAACTAAGATACTTAACCATGATTGTGTAGTATGACTACAACAAACATCTCTTTCTGTAATAAGAAGCCCTGAATTTGAAAGACATAGTCATACATTGCGAAAGCTACTCAATAATTGTTGATGCTAAGAACAATGAAACTGTCAGCCAATAGAAATAGACAGACTAGACCATGACCTGATGCTCGGGATGAAATGGTTACCCTAGTACAAGTCCTGGTCTCTCTTAACTTGCTAAGAGAACAACAGTAGGAGTTTTGTCTATAGTCATCCTCAAAGTATAACTAATTTAGTTTCCAAAAGACAAACTGAAATCAACCTGAAATGTCGTTCAGTGGGAACAGAGATGACTCAGACCAGGTCAGAGCGCAGCTCTTGCAGGAGATGGCCTAGAAGCTAATACAGACGGAAACTCTAGCAGGAGATGGCTCAGAGACTAGATGGAGTGTAGCCCTTGCATGAGACGGACAGTTCTCAGCAGCCACATTCTGCCTGTCACCTTAGTTCCATGGGATCTTGCACTGGCCTCTATGACACCCGCATGCACCCACACACACACACGCACGTGCACACACAATAAAATATATCTCACAGACCCACCACTGTCATTATTGGGAACAGTACTAAATTGATAAAGATAAATCTACTGTCATCATTGGTGACACCTTTCATACTTACTTTCTTTTCCTGGGATGCGGATCCCTAATGACATACTCGAAAGAGTTACTGATGAGAATGGGGCGGGATGAAGGTTTGAGTCTTAACTCGTTGGTCTCTCAGTTGTCAGTGACATCGTTGTCACTTAACTATCAGTCTGAGAAACAAGCTAAATAAATCTACAATAGAGTATCAATATTTTCAGTCATGTCTTTGGTTATGTCTTTATTTTCAATCTGTTTAGATCTTTTCTTTTAACCTGAGTTTCTGGCTGCTTATCTTGTTGCTTAAACAATTTTTCTCAAACTTTGAAACTTTTATTCCCCTAACCCACTTAAATTTTTTGGAGTGCCTTCCCTACGAAGTGCCTAACTAACTGCGCACCCTCAGTACGACTTTGTGTTTGGTTCCCGCCCACCCTTTAGCTGCAATGAAACACAGAAACCATCCCACAGAGATGTATCCACTTTTTTTAGGTGTTATTAGTGCCGTGTACATTTATATTTCTATCTTCTGAGCCCGCAAACACCTCACCATGATTACTGTTATATGCAACTGTCTTCTAAATTAATTGAGAAGAAAAGAGAAAATTTAGTATTATATACATGTATTTGTTAACATGTTTTGCTTACGATATATTTACCCAACAAGATTTAGTGATACTCTAATTCTATATGGATTCTAGAATCTAGGTGGCATCATTTGTTTTTAGTGTAGGGTTTCCTGTTAGTGTTTTTTTCTCGTGAAAGTAGGCTAGTAATCAACTTATTTTTTTAAATTACAGATTAACTGACATAGTATTAGTAGTTGGCAACATTACTCCTTCAACGCTTTGGGTATGCCATCTGCCCATCTCTGGCCTCAAACTTTTCTCTTATCTGCTAGTTTTAATATGGTTACTCATTCATGATGAGCTGGTGGCTCTTTTTTATTTTTATTAACTTATTATTTTTCTTTTCAGGTTGCCTCTGGTTTATTTTATAATGTGGTTGAGTATGATCATCTTTCAATCTGTCCACTAGGTGTTTGTTCATGTGTGTGTAGATCGATGTTTCTGCTTTGGGAAGATGGATAATGAAGTTTTAGATCAGTGGTCAGGCATTATGGCTTCCTGTATCTGCCTTCTTTCTTTCTAGCTGACTCCTTACTACACACAAGTTGGCATGCTTGCTGAGGTTTGATATGTGTCTGAAGTTCTGTATACTTTTTCTTCATTCACTTCTTTAGTTCTTCATGTTTGATCATCACTTTTTCTCTACTTCATATTTGCTGATTTTCTCCATTGCCACCCCAAACCTGAAATGTTCTAGTGGTATTTTCTTTTGAGTTGTTATGATCTTGTATTTTTATCATTCCATTTGGTTAATATTTTTAAAAAGATATTTGTTTATTGATACAGAGTCTCACTATGCAGGCCTACATAGCCTGGACTTCACTATATAGACAAAGATGGCCTTGAATTCACAGAGATCTGCATGACTTTGCATTTCAAATGCAAAGGCCTGTGCCGTCATACCTGGATACTGTGTGTGTGTGTGTGTGTGTGTGTGTGTGTGTGTGTGTGTGTGTGTGTGTGTGCAAGTAAATGCCACATTTCTGCAGATGCACACAGAGGCAGGGAAAGGGAATCAGATCCTCTGTACCTCCAGATACAGGTGACGAGAGTGATGCAGATGGTGGGAGCTGAGCTCAGATACTCTGGAAGAAACATGAGGACTCTGCCCACTGAAAAATGTCTCCAGCTCCAATTTGCTTAACTTTTGAAATAATTTCCATCTATTTATATTCTTTACTTGATGGAGTCTTATATCATAATGTCTTGTAATTTTCTGGACACAATTTCTTCTTGTCTTTGTGTATATTTAATAGTGGCTTCCTTTTGTCAGGAAAGTCCAAAATCTCTTCCTTTCAGAGTTTTTAATGTAGCAGAGTTTTCCTCTGTATATGAAACATTTACTTGTCTTAATCTTCTTTTTTTTAATGGATGTTTCAGATAATGTATTACACAGTCTTTTCCTGACTTCTATTTCTTCTACAGGTTAAGGCTCATGAGAGTTCTCCAACATGCTTATTTGCCATTGGTTTTCCTAAATTAGTTCTGTAGTGTCTATGTCCCCACCAGTCTCTGATTACTGTTGTTCCTGCTAAAACCAGGTCTTGCTTTCTCTTTCAGCGTGGTTTGCTTCTGATCTACAGAGCTTAATAATTAGTCAAAAGACCAGTTAAAGGCATGGCAGTAAACATGTTAGTATGTCCTCTGGTTGGAATGTGATTCGTGCTCCCTCAAACCTTCATATGTTAAAGAGTTTGACTCCAACCTAATACCATTATGAGATAGCAGAAGTTTTGAAAGATGTGACCAATTGTGAGGTCCTTTGCTCACTGGGAGTGGGTTCCAAGGAGGTCTGTAGGACCCAGATCTTTATGCTCGCTGGATCACAATGCCATATTCTTGTACCATCTTATCCTTCTCCTAACCCCATACCATCGCTATTGGTCTTAAGAGGACACGGTCAAGAGATGCTTGCTATCACCTCATCTGTACTGTGCTATGCAGACACTGGACCTTCAAAACTATAAATTAAACAAACCCCTTCCTCCTTATCAGTTCTCTGTCATGTAGTTAACTGCAGTGATGCAGAGATGAATAATATATGTGCCGTATCTAAATGGTCGTTCTCATTTCAAACAGTTATAAGCAATGTAATTAAGACCATACCATAGACATACAAACTATCACAATTGAGACAATCCCTCATTCAGCTGCTCTTCCCAGATGATCCTACTTTATGCCAAGTTGAGAATTAAAACTACTCTCACACTCCTATTAGGCCCTAACTTTCAAAAATTCTATTGTCTCTGGAGAATTCCAGCTGGAGGTCTGACCCTCTTGAGGAGATGTAACTACCCAGATTCAAACATCAGCCGCTAGCATATGCCAGACTCGGTTAAACTGAATACAGAAAGTTAGTGAGAATATCATCACTTTTACCTGTATTAAACCTGCAGCCCCCAACATAGCAGAGTGAAATGGAGAAGCGTAAGGTAAAGGCTTTTTCTTTCCATTTAACACTTTACTCTGTTAACCATTTCAAAATTATTTTTACTAAACATTAGACTGTTTTATTATTATAATGAAATGCTTAGGGCTGGATAACCTCATAAATATAAGAGATTTAGTTAACTCTTAGTTCTGAGATTTTGAAGCCATTGTCTGTGGTGTTAGCTTAGCTCTTCACTGCATATGGCACCACACACCAGGAGGATGTGTGGTGAAGAAATTGTTCTGCCATAGTGAAAGTATCAACAAGGGGTTTTTTGTTTTGTTTTTGTCTGTTTGTTTGTTTTTAACTTAAAGGTCCACAGGCACTCACTCTGACTCTTCTAAGTGCATTGTTCCCAAAAGCCTGTTGAAGGCCCTACCACCTTTACATTGTTAAACTAAGGACAAATCCTCCACCAATGAGTCTCTAGTCAATTTTATAGATATTTGTCAATGACTAAAAAAGTAGAGGACCATACTTTCATTCTCACTCTTTTCTGACAGGAAGATAAAAGACAGAAAAGACTCAGTCCTCTTCATTTGGACCCCAGCATTGATCCCCTTCCAGTTAACATGTTTCCTTCTCAAGTTCTTACTCAGGCAAATATTTTCATTGAGGAACTGATCTATCTCTTTGTAGTCAGAGAGAGACACTGTGTGACTATAGTAGTTAGAGCCAAGTAGCTTTTATCTGATATTGGTATTCCACTGGGCCTAGACAGTAGTCAAAAGCCCATAATTTCCCAGCCTACGGAAGCACTGAGACATATATGTTAGGATTTTCAAAATGATAATGAATGGGTTGATGGAGGCATCAAATACGGTTTTTATAATGCAATTTATTTCTGTATGGTTGCTTTCATAGACATGTATTGCAAATCACTATACAAGTCATCAGAATCTATCCAGCAAATACAATTCATCGCTATAAAAATGCTGTTGCATATATCAAGAAACTGCAGTGTCAAAGAGCCGAAAAATGACTTTGAACAGGCATTTCAAAAAGTATGGGATAGTTGAGACACACTGAGTTGATTTCCTTGTTTTATTACAGAGGCCATGAGGAATTGCAGGTCAGAGAGAAAGATTTACATGTTGAAGGAATGGATTATGCAGTTAGTCTAAAAAAGAAACCAATATAGTGACATCATTTTCCATTTTACAGGCAAAATGAGAAAAAAGATATTCACATAGATGAACTGAAGAGATGATAGCTATCTCTCGCTTTCAAAGATTTATTTCTCCAGTTATAAGTGATGTTTCCTCCTCTTCCCCATGTTTTCCAGAATAGTTTAACACAAGAGAAAGAGTCTTGCTCAAGGAATGGGTCTTGAACTGCATTTCCTGTAAGGCCCTTCCTTGTAGGAAGTCGCATATTTACCCCTAGGTAATATAACTGGCTCCTGACGAATAGTGGATGAAGGACATGTCCACTCCTAGATATGGTTTAGGACCAAGATCTTATTAAAAAATACTAGGGAGAGTTCAGCCAGAGGCATCTGAAAGAAGAATCACAGTGAGAGAGAAGCAGATTAAACCTGGTCAACAGAATAGACAAGAGACCCTGAGAGGAGAGAGATGGGAGAGTGAGAAAAGAAGAAAAGAGAGAGGGAGCAAAGAGAGGGGAGCAGGAGACAAGAAGGGGGACCGAGAGGATAAGGAAGACACAAGGCCAAAATGTCAGGCTTCTGCAGGAATCAGAAGCTGGGGGAACAGAAGGAGAGTCTGGAGAGATTCAGGGCAGGGGACTGTGGTGAGACAGGCTGAAAGGTGGCAGGACACTGCAGCAGGGACTTGGGATGCTGGGGGAGCCCGGTAGCCAGAGTGTGCTTTCCTATGTTAAATAGGCACCTCAGATACCCACTTGTCCTGGGACAAGTCTTTTTGGGACCTGACAGTAGTTAATATACTTTTTAAAGGAGTGTGAATTTTAACACAGAACTATTTGCATGAAGTTTGTTTTCTCATAGTCAATGGAAGCGATTCCTCAGCTATGTTCTTTTATCTCCAAACTCAAAAAAAAAAAAAGTCATGATGGACACTCTGTGGGCATTGACTTAGTTCACATGCAGAGGGACCTGAGTATAATTTTTGATTCAGCTCACCCAAGAATAGAAGAAATGCTGCGCTGGAGCTGGAGATGGGGGAGGGGAGGACGACTGTCATCTTCAGCTGCACTTCTTGTAAAGCTACAGTCTGGAAAATCGTGCTTCCTGTAGTAGGAATAGGGCATAATACACACAGCAACTTTTTTTTTCAAATTCTTTTTATTATTATTATTATTAGTTACATTTTATTAACTTTGTATCCCAGCTGTATCCTACTCCCTTATTCCCTCCCAATCCCACCCTCCCTCCCTCAGCTCCTTTTAAAAACGTTTATTCTTCTCTCCTGCATTACATCCCTCCTGCAGTTTCACTTATCCCAGCCTCCTCTTCACACTTCATCACGTAACACTTAGCTCACACTTTTGGAGGTTGAAGTTTGTCTTCTTCTTCCTCTTGTTCTTTTCCATTTTGTTTGTTTGTTTATTTTACTTTATTTGTATGTGTGGTGTGAATTCCTATGTGTGTGCATGTGTGTGCACATGTGTGAGTAGGGGTGTGCATGAATGTGTGTACAAGTGTGTGGAATCCCGAGGTTGACACAGTGTCTTCCTCTATGGATTTCTCCTGTATGTGTTGCGTAGGAGTCTTTCCTGAAGCTGAAGCTCTGCTTTGGAGCTGGTCTGACTAACTAGCTTACTACAGAAATGCTGTCTACACTTCACCCTCGCTGAAATTACAGGCAGGCCACCACATCTATCCAGCTTTTAGGCAGTTTGTGAGGATCAGGTCTCTGGTTTTCCCAATTTGTACGAATGTGAGATTCTGCTGATTCATCTCCAAAGTCCTATGCACGAATTAGCCTCCTGCTCAGGAATGCACAAGAGTGCATTGTAGATGATGAGTACTGCAGGTCAGAGGTGAGTTTGCACTCTCCTTCAGATGTCACGGGATGAGTGGTCAGAGAACTTGGTTTTGTAGAGAACAACCAGTTCTTCACAACATGGCACTTTATGTCTTTGAGCTAAATAGGAGACTCTGCTGCCTCTTTTCTCTCACCACTTAATAGACTCTGTTAGGTCAACCTGCTTTCTTGGGACTATCATACCTTTGATTTTCTCATAGTCAATGATCTGTGCTTTAGGTACAGCCACAGACATTCATTGATTTTTGTCCTATCATGGAAGCTAAGCCCAGGATAATGCTTACTCTGCTCCCTAGCCTCACCCACCCTCAGGAGGAAGGAGTTTTGTCTGCAACTGCCTTATTACTTTGCATATCAAAGAATTCAAGATGAACTGGGCCAAAAACATCACCAAAGCCAAGGAATTTTCTAAAATCTCTACAGCAAACACTCACTGTTAAATATTGGGACCTGGCTTGCAAAAAGGAGATTAAAACACAAACTCAGAGTAAGATTGCACATCAAGAATTTCAAGGCGCTTGCATGGGGTGCCGTGCCAATATCTGGAGGCTGAGGCAGGAAGAGCTGAAGTTCAAGGCTAATCTGGGTGTTTTAGGGTTATATGCTGTGAAGAGACACCATAATCAAGGCAACTCTTAGAAAAGACATTTAATTGGGGCTGGCTTACAGTTTCAGAACTTCAGTCCACTACCGTCATGGCAGGAAGCATGGCAGCATGGAGGTAGACATGGTGCTGGAGGAGCCGACAGTTTTACATCCTGATCTGAAATCAGCCAGAAAGAGGCTGGATTCCACAGTGGGCAGAGCTTGAGCATCCGAGACCTCATAGCCGTCTCCCAAAGTGACACACTTTCTCCACTAAGGCCACATGTACTCCAGCAAGGCCATAGCTTCTAATAGTGCCACTCCCTCTGAACAAGCATTCAAACACATGAGGGTATGTGGGCCATTTCTATCAACCCACCACAAAGGGTTATACTACTCCATCCAGGAAATCTATAACCAAGCTAAGCCACTGGTGCACCAGAGAAAGCTGCAAGTTATAGCAGAACAAGGCTGTTGTTCTCTGCAGTTTCAGGAGGAGTGATGTGGGGTTAACATCAATGTAACCTAAACATGTGGGGCAAAACTAACAGAGAACCTCCAGTTCTAAACCCTGTGAAAGTTAAAGTTGAGACTCTAATGTTATTCAGTAATGTATGCCTGAAAAAGAGTGAGAAAACTGAGCATGTTTGAATCCTGACTTGTCAATTACTTTAAGTCCATTTGATGAAAAAAAAATGTATTCACAACAGACAACAGACACATGTACAGTGCTCCTTCTTTTATATTCGGAAAATTGTTCAAGCGCGCATTGTAAGCAAAGCCTGGGAGTGCCCCAGGAGAATGGGGCCTAACCTGGAGGACCAACTGGGGATTTTCAAAACCAAACTATCTGTGCTCTACTCTCACTTCCAAATCTAAACTTTGGGATTTGGTGATAGTGTTGGGGGATGGAGAGGAAGAGGATGATGAGGAGAGAACAAGGAAAAAGCAAGAGATAGAGCCTCACCAGTAAAAGATATTCAATTAGCCACAGGGCATAGAAAAGGAATTTTAAGAGGCTTTTCTGTGGGTGAGTGGCACCTTAAGACTCAGTCAAGGTCCTTCTGCTGAGCTGCTGCAGCTTCCCTGGAACTGTAGATAGCAGAGTCTGATGCATACTGAGCTGTGGCTAAGCATGCTCCCGCACTGTGCAAGGCAAGCTACAGAAACTTTTAGAGAGGGCCAGGCAGTTTATCAGAGGATGCAATGAGAAGACCTTCATCCACCAGCAAGTCAGTGCCAAGAGAATAGGGCAGAAAACAGATCCAGCCACCTGCAGTATCTGCTCAGGTACAGATTCAGCTTTCAGGGGCCTGGTGGGCACAAGGTAAATATTAGCTGTCTATCGGGGTCCCATTCATCACTGAGGAGGTTGTATATGCTGGGTTTGTTTGGATCTTTTCTGGATCACCCTTTAGTAGAACACAGGACTTGAAGCTCAATTCACTATTATTCAGCGAAAAGTACCTAATATTAGACACTGTATGGTATGTTATTCACTAGGCTAGCATTACAACATGGTGATAAATACAAATTATGTTGCCATATTTTGAGTGCTGGAGTTAAACTACAAGTTGTTTTGCTTTTATTGGTACATTAAAATGTTTCTCACAGTTAAAAGATATATATTATAAGGTTTATTTTTCAAGCGCCTAAAAAATATATGCTTACCATAGAATCCTTGAAAAATATTCTAGCAAAAAGACGTAAATAACCACAAACTGCAGATTTATCCCTTTAACTGTTTTTCTCTTTTCATTAAAACTTAATTTAATAGTCAGTGATTCACAAATGACTTTGGCTTGAAGCTGCCAAGGAAATAGGTTTTCTGGGTGGTGTGAGCTTGCCTGTGACTAGAGACAGAGCTGAGTAGCTGTAATAATCACAGCGAGTCACTAACATTAATTAGAAGTTGTACAGCTAATTGGACACATGGGTTAGTCAAAAAAAAAGAAAAGAAAAAAAGAGGGGGGAGAGAGAGAGAGAGAAGGAGAGGGCATGAAAATAGGAGAAGGTTATGGAGAAGGGAGGACTCTGGGAGGAGCAGAGATGGAAAGTAAGGGGTAAATACTATCAAAAGTCATTATATACATGTACACAATTTTAAAAGATAAATTAAAAATAAGTAAATAAATAATATTTCGCTTGCCCTCATTGATTAAGGAAGAAAGTCATAAGTGCCACTTTATAGAAACAGAAATGTGTAAATGACCTCTATTATTATTTTTATTGTTGAGACACAGTTTAACTGTGGCCCAATCTAGCCTTGAACTCATGATCCTTACACATTACCTTCCTGTGTGCAGGTAGTACAGATGTGTTCCAGCATGCTTACTTGTAATCATTATAATTGAAAGCAAGGTAAGATTCAAGCGTTGTTTTTAAAAAGTTGTGCATGTGTCTCTGTAGTTCCTTTAGCATGGATTTCAGGGGACAGCGTCCTGTGCCAAGTGGTATGAAGACATTACAAGTGCTCTGATAACGTTGCCCTGTTGCTCAGTTTCCTGTGTCAACACACTAGGGGTGCTGGAAAGGGATTTTATAGGTAGAACAATGTCTATAATTAGCCATGTGAAGTAAATGAAGTCATCCTCAATATTGAGGAAATCCTGACCCAATCAGTGAATGCCTGGGGAGCACCCCCTTCACATGCTCCAGCAATTCATAGATGGCATAAACGTTGGATGGGCCAACTCAAAGCCCTTGATCTGGGCTAGGGCTGTGGCTGAGCTGGTCAGCCTGCCAGCTTGCCCGCATCCATACCACCAGGAGTTCTCCAGCACTGCCTTGGCTAGCTATCCCAATGTCACCAAGGCCAGGTCCACTATGCTGCACAAGCAAGATGTGGAGCCTACTCTCTCACTCTCATGACCTTCAGAGCTGCTTTTTGCCTGCTACACGTGGCAAGGGGCAAGGGAGGTGGAAGGGTGTCTCATTCTCATCCATGCTACTTCACGGCAGAGAGAATGGCAGGGCAAACCCTCCCATACTCATACTCTCAGGAGCAGCTTATCCTCACTCCCTCAACCAGGATTAGCTCTACTGTGGTACCCAGGCAAGGCTCGGGACTCTGCTGAGGGATAGAGACAGCTCTTATGACTTCAGGGCCAGCTCCCCCACATTCACTCCCTTGGGGATGGCTCATCAGAACTCCCACCACCAAGGCCAGCTTTATTATGCTACACAGGCATGGTACAGGGCCTGCTCTCCCTAGTGTCATGGCCAGAGAGAGGCAGAGTCAGCTCTATACAGCCACAGGATATCAACATGGTTCCAAGTGGCAGTCCAGAACAGGACACCCACATGAGCCACTGACAAAAACACAGACCCCTGCTGCTGCGTGAACACAGACCCAGACGAGCCCTCAGCAGCTCCCTGATGGCCTTGGCTGGCAGGGCAGGCTACTCACATCAGGCTATTTTTTCTACCTTTTCTTCTCCAGCTCCACCGCTATTCACAGTGCTCAAACTGTTCTGTCTCTGTCTCTGTCTCTGTCTCTCTCTCTCCTCTCTACCACATACTTGCACATCCCAGCTGCTCCCAACACAGGCAGGTCATGCAGCAGGTGGGCCTCTGGTGTCTTCTGCCCACCTGTGTCACTCTTGATATTTTAAGTGGAAAATTTCAAAAATTTTCATGTTGTTCTGTGTAGCATGATGACACACAATGATGTCTCTTGTCTCTTCCATCACACCCTATATTTAAATTGTCCCTTTGCCCATCTATCCACACTATATATGGTACACTCCCCTGTATCTCTGAGTAGCCATGGAGGTTACCATAGGGATTATTGCAATGTTGTAGTGCTAGTGTTGAAATTATACTCATTTTACTTCATGACACCCCAAAACACAAGACGAGTGATGCTAGAAAGTAAGATATGTCCCAAAGAAGGATTAAGTGCCTGTCGACTTGATCAGCCTATGCAGATCTGTCTGTGAGACCTCAGATTTGATGACCTGAAAGAATGAAGAGGACCACAGTCTAATGCTGTAGACAACTTTATTTCAACTTCAGTGTACTTCTATACTTGAATGTAACATAGAAAGAAATAAGCCAAGGAAGGTTGTTTGAATTCAGAAAAACATGTAAATAAATGCCAGTAAGCACATACTAAATATTAACAGAACAGCCCTCTCTGGATGGACCAATTTAAGCAAAATTGCCTAACACTGGCAATACTATAGACTATATGTACATATGGCAGAATTATTATATATTTTTATATGACATATATATATATATACACACACACACACACACACACACACAGAGAGAGATAGATAGATAGATGATAGATAGAAGAATTAGTGCTTGTTCCACATGAGAAAAAAGAAACCTAGAAGGCCAACTCTGAGTTTGTTTAAGAAAGGTGAAGATTATAGACAAGGACTCTTGGAAAGCAATTTTATGCTCAGGCTGACTAATATTTGAGGGGAATTATTCATGAGGTTTAAATTGAACACTGACATCAACAGTGTACTGATGCAGAATCTGACTTACAAGACTTGAAAACTTGGGGCTGGAGAGATAGTTGTGGTTAAAATCATTGTCTGCTCTTCCCAAGGACCGGGGTTTGAGCCCCAGCACCCATATGGCAGTTCACAGCTGTCTGTAACTTCAGTTCCAAGTGATCTGATACTCTTACACCAACCAATTCACATAAAATAAAATTAAATAAATAAATATTAAAATAAAAAATAAGAAATAAAAGATTTGAAAACTCCATTTGGGGGCCTTGAAAGATACCTCAGTGAATAAGGGCACATTTTGCTCTTCCAAAGGACCCAAGCTCAGTTACTAGACCCATGCTGGATCACTCATAACAGTCTAGTAATTCCAGCTCCAGGTGTTTCAATGCCATCTTCTGGCCTCTGTGGGTGTGGCACTCTTGTGGACACACATACACACACAAATACAGACATACATAATTAAATATAAATCTTAATAAATACATAATTTTGCCTTTCATGAGGACATGAGGTCAACTCCTCTGAATCAACATAAAAAACTGAGCACGGTTATAAGCATGTCTGTAATCCCAGTGTAGTGGGCGTGAGGGGGGACAGGAGGATTTGGTTACTGGGGCTTGCTGCCTGCCTGTCTATTTCCAGTGTGAGGGCTATCGTTGGCTGTGAACTTGACTACATCTGGAATGAACTACAATCCAGAAATGGGAGGCATGTAGTGGAAAGCCACCTATGGCACTCTTGTTAAAACTCTACTTTATTTGGGGTCCTCAGGCCTTTGCCTCCCTTCCACCAACCTCCCAAACTTAAGTAGAAGAGAGAAAAGGTTATTGTGGAAAAGGGGCCCAGACCCCTTTTGGCTACTTCTTCTGGCTATTTAGGATCAAGGGGTTCTTTCGGGGCTCTATACCAATCTCCCTCAATCACAAAAGCAAACAAGCAGTCTCCTCCATGCCTCTGTGTCCTGCAGAGTTTCCCTCCATCTGTCTGCTCCAAAACACCACATCATCTGTGGTCTCCAAACTGCTACATGCAACACGCTTACAGCAAAGTCCACCAAACACCACCAAATGACTCACAGTCTCTTTCTCGGCCTCATATGTATAATGAGTCCTAGACCCCACCTCTCTGTGCAGCACATGGAAGACCAGCTGACAAAGATCACACCCCGCACATGACAATTAACAGGTGTGGACAAACTATAGCCCAACTAAAACTTCACACTTGGGATTAAAATAAAAGTATTTTTAGTTATCTGAAGGGCACAGATCTGAAACTCCGAAATGGGTGACTGGATGGGCAGCTGAAGCCAGAACATCCACATTGAGGCTTCCCGGGCAAGAGGGGACAACCCAAGAGCAGAGACACTTTGGATCCAGGTCACCCATGGACATCTCCAGGGCCTGGGAGTGGTGACTATTCAACCTCCCTGCACTTCCCTTTGCCCCAAGTAGGGGCCTCCTCGATCTGCGGAGGTGGCAGTGGTTGCCCCAAGCATGAGTCTCTGCACTCGGTGACTGAGACAGCAGAGGCAGCAGCAGTATGGGCCTCCCACATCTATGGCTGCAGTGGGCAGTGGCTAGCCCAAGCAGGAGCCTCCATGCTCGGTGACTAAGAATGTAGAGGCAGCAGCCCCAAGTACAGGTCTCCCTGCCCAGTGTCCAAACAGTGGACACCACTGAGCTGGCAGATCTCCTACACTCTCATTTGCCTCTGCGGGCCAAAATCTGAGAGTAGAGAATAGAGAGATACCATGTGCTTTCAGATTAGGCCTGTGAGCTAGTGAGTGTGCCTTCAAGTGAGTGTGTGCAGAGTCTCAGATCCAGGATCCCTCTACCCAGTAGCCAGATATCAGATTCCTCCCGTCTACACCCCCACAAGGGCAAGATAGGGATCCTTGGGCCAGCGTTCTCAACATTGAAGGCCCTGTTCTGTGGGTCTACCAGTGGAGTTCAGGCAAATGATTCCTGGAGCCCAGACAGATCTGAATATCAAGAGGACAGTATGACAGGCCTGTAGGTCACTGAGGTATTCAGGGCACCTGCACATGTGCATTGTGCCCAAGAACTGTGCAGCACCCCTTCCTGCACTTAAGCTGCACCCTTCCAGGTATCTACATGCTCCAGCATAGAGAAGTTCTTTAAGGAACACTTCAATTCACACGTCAGTGCTTGCTTGCATGCACCTGTAACATTCCTCCCTTAGCTACAGCTGAAACACCAACATCCACTCACGAACCAGTGGACCTCTCTCATCTTCCTGAAGAATACTCCAGACACCAGAGACAGACGGCCCCAGTCTGAAGTATAGACTACAAGAACAAACAGCAAATGTTACAGATAAGCAGATGGCTAGAGGTCGGCATAAGAACACATCCAACAAAAATCAGGACATTATGGCTTCACCACCAACCCAAAAAAATCAACGGATATTCTAATTGATTGGAAACACAGGAAAATTATCTCAAATCTGTGTTTATCCAGTTATTAGAGGCACATAAAGAAGAAACAATCAAAGCTCTCAAAGAAATAAAGGCAAATACAGCTAAACAAATAGAGGCACAATTAGTGGCATATAGAGAGGAAACAAACAAACAAACAAACAAAAATTAGAAGCCATCATAGAAGACAAAAATCCACAAGCAGATGAAGGAAATGATGCAGGACATGAAAACAGAGTTAATATCAATAAAGAAAACACAGAGAAAACCCTGGAGCTGGAGAACTTAGATAAAAAAAATCAGGAACCACAAAGGTAAGCATCACCAACAGAATACAAGAGATGGAAGAGAGAATCTCAGGCATTGAAGATACAATTGCAGAAACTGATACATCTCTCAAAGAAAACATAAATTCGGAAAAGTTTCAAACACAAAACATCCAGGAATTCAAAGACACCATGAAAAGACAAAATCTAAGAATAACAGAAAAAGACGAAAGAATATTTCAGGCTCCAAAGTCCAGAAAATGTTTTCAAGAAAATCATAGAAGAAAATTTTTCCAACTTAAAAGAAAAAGATGTCCATAAACATACAAAAGGCATATAGAACACCAAATAGACTAGACCAGAAAACTAAACAGACCAGAAACATTGAATCTACAGAACAAAAAAAAAAAAAAAAAAAAAAAAATTAAAAGCAGCAAGAAAAAAAGGCCAAGTAACATATAAAAGTAGACCTATCAGAATCACACCAGACTTCTCAAGAGAAACCATGAAAACCAGAAGGGCCTGGGTAGATGTCATACAGACTCTAAGAGACCACAGGTGCCAACCCAGACTACTATACCCAGCAAAGCTTTCAATCAACATAGATGGAGAAAACAAAATATTCCATGACAAAACTAAACATAAACAATATCTACACAGCAACCCAGCCCTGCAGAAGGATAACTCCAATCCAATGAAAAAAACTACAACTTAGTAAAACACAGGATATAGATAACCTCACAATAAAAAATTAAAAGAAAACAAGCACAGAAACACAGTAACACCACAATAAAAGGAACTAACATTCATTGGTCACACTTTTATCTATCAACATCAATGGACTCAACTCTCCAATAAAAAGACACAGACTAAAAGAATAGTTGAGGAAACAGGATTCCAACACTCTGCTGTATCCAAGAAACACACCTCTGTAACAAAGATAAACATTACCTCAGATTAAAGGGATGGAAAAATGTTTCTCAAACTAACAGACATAGAAAAAAAGTTGGGGGAACTATCCTAATATCTAATAAAATAGACTTTCAATCAAAATTAGTAAAAAAAATATGAGGGCCACTTCATTCTCATCAAAGAAAAAAATGCACCAGGAGGACATAACAATCCTGAACATCTATGCCCCCACTACAAGAGCACCTGCATTTGCAAATGAAACATTAATGCTTAAATCATAAATCAATCCCAACACCTTAATAGTGGGAGACTTCAACACTCCACTCTCACCAAGGGACAGATCATCTAGACAGAAGCTAAATAGGGAAATAATGACACTTACAGAGGTCCTAAATCAAATGGACCTAACAGATGTCTACAGAACTTTTTACCCAAACTCAAAAGAGGATACCTTCTTTTCAGCAACTCATGGAACCTTCTCAAAAAATTGACCATATAGTAGGTCACAAAACAAGCCTCAACAGATACAAGAAGATTGAAACAATCCTTTGTAGCCTATCAGACCACTATGGCCTAAAGCTAGACTTCAACAACAACAGAAATAACAAAAAGCCTACATACATGTAGAAACTAAACAACTCTTCACTCAATGACAGCTTGGTCAGAGAAGATATGAAAAAAGAAATTAGAGACATCCTAATAGTCAATGAAATTGAAGGCACAACTTACCCAAACTTATGGGACCCAATGAAAGCAGTGCTAAAAGGAAAGCTCATAGCACTGAGTACCTCTAGAAAGAAGTTTGATATATCCCAAACAAGCAACTTAACTCCATACCTAAAAGCCCTAGGGAAAAAAAAAAGAATCAGACACACCCATGTCTGATTGTAGATGATTGGAAATAAAACTCAGCTGAAATCAATGAATTAGAAACAAAGAAAACAATTCAAAGAATCAATGAGACCAAGAGCTGGTTCTTTGAGAAAATCAACAAGATAGACAAACCCTTAGCCAAAGTAACTAAAAAGCAGAGAGAAACTAATCAAATCAGCAAAATCAGAAACGAAAAAAGGGACATAATAACAGACACTGAGGATATCCAAACAATCATTAGGTCATACTACAAAAGCCTATATGCCACAAAATTTGAAAATCTAAATGAAATAGACAGTTTTCTTGATAGATTCATTTACCAAAATTAAATCAAGATCAGGTAAATAGATTGAATAGTCCTATATCCCCAAAGAAAATAGAAGCAGTCATCAAAAGTCTCCCTTCCACAAAAAGCCCAGGGCCAGATGGTTTCAGCACAGATTTCTATCAGACCTTCAAAGAAGAGCTAACTCCAATTCTCTTTAAACTAGTCCACAAAATAGAAACAGAAGGAACATTACCAAATTCATTCTGTGAAGCTATAGTCACCTTGATACCTAAACCACACAAAGATACAACAACAAAAAAAGAGAACTTCAGACCAATCTCTCTTGTGAACACAATGCAAAAATACTCAATAAAATACTTGCAAACTGAATCCAAGAACACAGAAAAGATAGCATCCACCATGACCATGTAGGCTTCATCCCAGGCATGCAGAGGTGGTTCAATACACAGAAATCCATCAATGTAATCCACCACATAAACAAACTGAAGGAGAAAAACCATGGTCATCTCCTTAGATGCTGAAAAAGCATTTAACAAAATCCAACACCCATTCATGTTTAAAGTCTTGGAGAGATCAAGGATACCAGGCACATACCTAAACATAGTAAAGACAACATACAGCAAGCCTATAGCCAAAATCAAACTAAACGGAGAGCAACTTAAATCAATCCCATTGAAATCAGGGACAAGACAAGGCTGCCCACTCTCTCCATATCTCTTCAACATAGTACATAAGTCCTAGCTTGAGCAATAAGACAAATAAAGGAGATCAAGGGGATTCAGTTTGGAAAGGAAGAAGTCAAAGTATCACTATTTTCAGATGATATGATAGTATACATGAGTGACCCCAAAAATTCAACCAGATAAACACCTTCAGCAAAGTGGCTGGATACAAAACTAATTAAAAGAAAAAAAAATCAGTAGCCCTCCTATATACGAAGGATAAAAGGGCTGAGAAAAAAATTAGGGAAACAATACCCTTCACAATAGCCACTAATAATATAAAGTACCTTGGTGGGACTCTAACCAAGCAAGTGAAAGAACTGTTTGAAAAAAAACTTCAAGTCTCTGAAGAAAGAAATTGAAGAAGATATCAAAAGAGGGAAAGATCTCCCATGCTCAGGAATCAGTAAAATTATCATATTAAAAATCCACAAAAACAATCTACATATTTAATGCAATTCCACAAAAACAATCTACATATTTAATGCAATTCCCATCAAAGTTCCATAGTAATGGGAACAGGGACTGTCTCTGACATGAACTGATTGGCCTGCTCTTTGACCACCTCCCCCTGAGTGGGGAGCAACCTTACCAGGCCACAGAGGAAGACAATGCAACCACTCCTGATGAGACCTGATAGACTAGGATCAGAAGGAAGGAGGGGAAAACCTTCCCTATCAGTGGACTTGGGGAGGTGCATGCATGGAGAAGGAAGAGGGAGGATGGGATTGGGAGGGAAGGATGGAGGGTGCTACGGAGGGATACATAGTGAATAAAGTGTAATTAATAAAAATTAAAATAAAGAAATATTAAAAAATGAAAAAATATCAACAAAATTCTTTACAGAACTTGAACGAAAAATTCTCAACTTCACATGGAAAGACAAACAAACAAACAAAACCTAAAATTGCTAAAACAATCCTGTACAACAACAGATCATCTGGAGGTATCTCCATCCCTGATCTCAAGCTGTAATACAGAGCAATAGTAATAAAAACAGCATGGTACTGGCATAGAAACAGACTGGTGGACCAATGGAATTGAATAGAAGACCCAGAAATAAACCCACACATCTACAGATACTAGAATTTTGACAAAGAAGCCAAAACCAAACAATGGTAAAAAGACAGCATCTTCAACAAATGGTATTGGTCTAACAGGATGTCTACATATAGAAAACTACAAATAGACCCATATTTATCACCCTACACAAAACTAAAGTCCAAGTGGATCAAAGACCTCCACATAAAACCAGACACCATAAATCTGTTAGAAAAAAAACGTGGGGGGCTGAAGAGATGGCTCAGAGGTTAAGAGCACTGTCTGCTCTTCCAGAGTACCTGAGTTCAATTCCCTGCAACCTCATGGTGGCTCATGGCCATCTATAATGAGATCTATTGCCCTCTTCTGGTGTGCAGGCATACATGCAGAGAGAACTTTGTATACGTAATAAATAAATATTTTTTAAAAAGAAAAAGGGAAAAAAGTGGGAAAGAGCCTTGAACTCATTGGCACAGGAGACAAGAGACAACTTCCTGAACAGAGCATCAACAGCACAGGCTCTAAGATCCACAATCAGTAAATGGGACTTCATGAAACTGAAAAGCTTCTGTAAAGCATAGGACACTGTCATCAGAACAAAATGACAGCCTACAGACTGGGAAAGAATCTTCACCAAACCTGTATCTGACAGAAGGCTAATATCCATAATATATAAAGAACTAAAGAAGTTAAAAAGCAACAAATCAAGTAATCCTATTAAAAACTGGGGTACAGATGTAAACAGTCTTCTCAATAGAGGAATACCGAATGGCAGAGAAACACTTAAAGAAATGCTCAACATCCTTAAGTCATCAGGAAAATGCAAATCAAAATGATCCTGAGATTTCCCCTTACACCCATCAGAATGACTCAGATCAAAAACTCAAGTGACAACACATGCTGGAAAAGATGTGGAGAAAGGGGCAGCCTCCTCCATTGCTGGTGGGAATGTAAACTTGTACAACCATTTGGAAATCAATTTGGCGCTTTCTCAGACAATTAGGGATAGTGCTACCTTGAGATCCAGCTATACCACTCCTAGGTATGTATCCAAAATATGCTCAAGTACACAACAAAGACATTTGCTCAACTGTGTTTTTAGCATCTTTATTTGTAATAACCTGAATCTGGAAACAACCAGATGTCCCTCAGTGGAGGAATAGATACAGAAATTGTGGTACATTTACACAATGGAACACTACTCAGCAACTAAAAACAAGGAAATCATGAAATTTGCAGGCTAATGGTTGGATCTAGAAAAGATCATCCTGAGTGAGGTATCCCAGAAGCAGAAAGACACACATGGTATATACTCACTTATAAGTGGATATTAGACATATAATATAGGATAGTCATACTAATATATGTTCACCCTAGGAAGCTAATCAAGAAGGAGGACCCTGGGTAAGATGATCAATCCTCACTCAGAAAGGCAAATGCTATGGACATTGGAAGAGGGAGAAAACAGGGAACAGGACAGGAGCCTAACACAGAGGGCCTCTGAAAGACTCTACCCAGCAGGGTATTAAAGCAGATGCTGAGACCCATATCAAACTCTGGGCAGAGTGCTGGGAACCTTGTGAAAGAATGGGGAGATAGAAAGATCTGGAGGGGACAGGAACTCTACAAGGAGAACAACAGAACCAAAAAATCTGGGCCCAGTGGTCTTTTCTGAGACTGATACTGCAACCAAGGACCATGCATGGAGATAACCTAGAACCCCTGCACAGATGTAGCCCATGGCAGCTGAGTGTCCAAGTAGGTTTCCTAGTAAGGGACTGTCTCTGACATGAACTCAGTGTGTTGTAAGTGGTAATTAATATTTACTAATAATTGTCTTTTAGTAAAGCTGCTGTTAGTCCTAAACAGCTGCATAACCACATCACCACACAGACACTGGGTTAATTCAGTTAACCTAGAACACAATGCTGAGCAGTAGTTATTCCATCCTAAACCTCCAGGCCCTCATAGTTTCCTAACATTCAGATTTCCCACATTATACTTGCTTTTTGTGATATCTTACGTTCAATCCATCTCTCCATGTAGTTCCAAGATCTTTCCTCCAGCTCCATCTCCAAGCTCTCCTCTCGCCCCTTCTCCTCCCATTCATTTCCTGCCCTTTGGCTCCTCCCAGCTCAACATTGTGTCTAGTTGCTTTCTTTGGAAGTTTACACCAAGTTGAGACAAGATGCTTAGAATGAGTATCGCAATGCAATATCTGGATTGAAACCAAAGAGTGGGGATAGAAATCAGCATTTGAATGAACAAGGGTGAGGTGTATACATTTTAAAAGAAGGTTATACCAACATCAGTGGCTGGCTCTTTGATCACCTCCACCTGAGTGGAGAGCAGCCTTACCAGGCCACAGAGGAACACAATGCAGCCAGTCCTGATGAGACCTGAAAGGCTAGGGTCAAATGGAAGAGGAGGAGGACCTCCCCTATCAGTGGACTTGCTGAGGGGCATGGTTGGAAATGAGGGATGTAAACTGGGATTGGGAGGGTACAAGAGAGGGAGCTACAGAAGGGATACAAAATGAATAAACTGTAATAAATAAATAAATTTTAAACATTAATTATTAATAAAAATAAAAAGCATGTTAGTGAGACAGTAATACAATAAATATTTTGCACATAAAAATATTTTTACATAACATACAAAAATACCCCACAAAACTTCCATTACAGAGGCATACCCGTGAGAGATTATTTTTGGTTGAGTGAATCCACTTATAGTCTGGAACTTTGAGGTAGGAATACACATACCTTTGATCAGGATCTTGATTCTGATCCTGAGGCAGGAAGACATACCTTTAATGTAGGACACACCTGCTGGAAGCCTATATAAAAACATGGAAGAAAGCAGCTTTTGCTCTTTGCAGGCTTGCTCTTTTTTTGTGAGGGAGTCCACTCCTTCACTGGTATTAGAGCCTATTTCTTTGGAATTCTAGCATCTACTGAAGACCAGGTGAGACATCCAACCTTGTGAACTGAACAACTCCTGTGTTCTTAGATTTTCTGTTCATAGTTTACCATTGTTGGTAGAGATGAATTACAGCCTGTGAGTAGTTCTAATAAATCCCCTTTACACAGATAGGTAGACAGACAGACACACAGATGGACAGACTGACAGACAGACAGATGGATAGATAGATAATGGGGATTTATTCTGTAAGTTCTGTTACTCTAGAGAAGCCTGACTCATACATTCAGGTCCAATAAGAGACCCTACCTAAAGAAAAAAGTGGAGAATAATAAAGCAGAACACTCAGTGTCTTCCTGTGGCCTCTTTGCCCATAAAAGCATGCACCTATGCATACATGTATGCAAACTACACAGATATTCATCACACGCATAAATAAATAAATTGGCTTTTAATGAGAGTTTACAAAATATAACTTTTAAAGAAAAGATTAGGGTGTTTTTCTCAAGATAATGTCCATTCTTCAGTCTGTCTCTTGTTAAGTCCTTGATGATTTGTTTTTATGTACATATATTGTTGTCTTCTATAAATTGTATTTTTAAAAATCCTACAAATCCCAAGTTCCTGCTACAGTGCTCTCAGTTGTGACCGTCAAACATTAGCTGTGAGGTTATCTCTATGTCAAGGCTGGAGCTGCTCAGGAAAGCTCTCTTACTCACGTCTTAGCTAACAGGACTATGTACATTGAGTAGAGGAATCACTTTGTGCTCCAATAAACTGAACTAAATAGACATTTAATTTGTCTAACATTTTTTCTTGGAACTGACTTTTTCAGTAGAGAGGAAAGAAGATGGACTAAGGTGAAATATTCCTCGAAGGAATGCCCTTGAACGTTGGCAGGTATTTTAACATGAAAATTTTGAAATCACTAAGTGGGCCATCGGAGAAAGACTATTCTCTTATGTCATTGGTCGCTGCCTTGATGAAGAAAAAAAACATCTTTATTCCAGCCAATACACCACTTCTTATCTTTGTGAACCCAATGATATCTTGCTAATGTTCTTTTCTTCCTTGCAGGTTCCTTAGAGTAGAAGCCAAAACTGCTACATATTGACACTCACCCACTCGTTTTCATTCCTGAACTGCAATAATGCAGATTAATTCTCTGGCACTGACCACTCAAGTCTTCTGTTGTTCATCTGGCAAACTGTTCTCTGAAGTGGAAGTTTCTGGATTCTTTGAAGACTCAGTTTTGCCATGTGATGTTTTGCTGCAAGCTGGGCACAGTGATGTTTAGCTGGAGGTTGGCTTGTGAGAGGGCACGTGATGTTTTGCTGTGAGCTCTCTCGTGAGAGGGCCGCGACTATGGCCAGCTGAGAACATCTGTGGGTGGACTCCGAGGAGAGGACATGTACAGAGACCCACACACAGTGAGACATTGCTTTTTGGATCAATATTGCTGCAGTGATCTTCATGCTACAACTCTTGACTTCGCAGGGAGAAATGTTCTGCTCAGTCCTGGAACACTGTTGTTAATAAGTCTACCAATAAATCTCTCGCCCCAAAAGGATAATCTACCTCAGTATCCCCCTTAGAACCGCTAACCTGAAACTTTTTATTTAAGAAACTCTTATATATCCTACACTCTGCACATCTGGATGATGCTGGTAGCTCATGTGCCATTTCCCATAATAGTTCAGGTTAAAGATTTAAAAAATAGCAATGAGAAACCAGCCCTAAGCTCTGGCTGCAGACGGCTGAGTACTTCACATTTGTCAGTATTTTGACACATGGCAAAACATGTGCCAATAAATGAGCACGTTTTGGCCTTTAGCAGCGGCAGGAGGAAGGCCTCTCTGTACACTCTCACGTCTCCCTGTCTTCAGCTTCTCTCAGAATTTCAAAGGAAGTTGTTCTCTCATAAAACAGTGCTCTCACTTCTAAAGCCTTGTTCAGATTTCTCACGTTGTTTTTGTTAATGAGGCTTGTGTCTCTTTTGCTTGTTTTTTTGTTTGTTTGTTTGTTTTTTGCACTGGTGGGTATCAAACCTAGGATGTGGCACATGCCAGGCGAGTATTCTACTACTGAGCTACCCCCTAGCCATCTAAGAGACAACTCTTGCTGTCTTTCATAATTATCTCTTCAGTTCTTTTGATGTTACAAATCACTCCTCAACCTTGGTTCACTGACGCACTGGGATAAAGGTTCTTTGTTGCAGGGAACATCCCACTTCCCAAAATCACCCTCTAAGCTGCGACAAAGCTTTTTTTCTGGCATATTCAGTTTTCTCTGGAAGTGAAAACTAACTCCATTTAAGAAGCATATACTAAATAAGCAGCCATGAGATTCCTCAGAGCAGATATACCTTAGAAAGCCTTAAACCTTTGAAGTTCCAAGAAATATTCTGTTGCCTGGGTCTTCTAACTACCATAGGATGATTTTGAAGTGCGTTTTATAATTTGCAGTTTTACGTTGCTGAGCAGATATTCTTAAGTTTTCCTATTCACAATCATCAGTTAAACTACAAATATTCTAAGAATTTTCTGCCTGAGGACCCTCATTTATAAACACCACAGACTCCAGGAAATACAATTGCTATATGTTTCTTTTTCTCTCTCTCAAGGAGGGATCTTGGCAACATCTCAGACTGTTGATTCAAATTGTGTTCCTTCTCTTCTTCCATTAAGTGGTAATTCAACTCTTTCATGATTTTCTTTGCTCACTTCTGGTAATTATTTCTGGCGATTGTGATGTTAATGAGTTATGTGGAGCAGACCGGAAAAAAAATTAAATATATTTTTGGAAGTTAACAGAGGCAACAACTCAAATGGATGTAAAAGTCAGGCATCTTTCTTCCTGTGCCCTGGTTGATTTTCTGAGTCAGGTGTTCATGTGAATAGATAACCTCACTTGGTGCAGGGAGTATTTTGACAGAAAATTTACTCTGATGAGCCATAAGAAGCCTTTTATGAAGCTGCCAGTGAGACATTGTGTCTGATACATTTTTTTTACACTGTTTGAGTTAATTTTGAAGCCTCCAATCTAAGCAGAAGATGCTGATTGACAAGAAAGCCAGACTCTTTCCTTAGCTTCTTTGTGTTTGAATTCTAAGTGGTCTTAACATTTGCAGTATTGTTCACTAGGGTGACATAAAACAATCAAATCCATGAAAGAGATGACTGCACAAAAGCAGACCCAAGTGACAACACATATCAATAGAATATTTTCTTTTACCTTTTTCTTATTCTCTAGTGTCTTGGTGATTGAAACAACCCTCCATTTGAATGCCTTTGATTCAATCAGCTGTATGTTTTATCCTTAAATGAGCTTGAAATATTGGCACTTTACTGTCAAAATTACCTTTCTTTCTAAATTAATACCCAATATTTACATACCAATTTGCCCAACTCCTGTCTTTCTTTACCCTTCACTCTCAGAAACTACTTTTTTCTCTGCACAGATTTGCACAGTAGGGCACTAGGCACCCAGGGCACTGCGCTTCAGAGTCTCAGACGTGTTGTAAGCAGATTTGAAAGGAGGAATGGACATTACTATAAACTAGTGGTCTTTTTTCAGGGTGAAATCTATCTGTGTCTGTTTTAGGTAATATGCATTAAGGTAAACCATTTAAGCAAGAAAGAATAAAAAACTTTAGTGTGCCCCTTGTTTTAAAATGGACTCTGTTTGTAGACTATGGAATTTCTGTATGTACCAGCCTTTGTAGCTGTCAGTGCTGCCCAAGAGGACCTTGGGAATGATGGATATGTGCTATGCAGAAGTGTTCAATACTGAGTCAGTTGCTATCACATGTAGGTAGTGAGAATTTAAAATGTGATAGCTCTGTCAGCTGGAAAGGAAGCTTTTTGATGAAGGATGAGTAGTTCACTTATGAAGAGATGTAAGCATGAGGATTTAGAATGCAATTGCAATTTATACTGCTTTTAAAAACTGGTGGTGGTTGGTTCTACTCTAAGATCCATGACTTCGCAGCCAGGAGTAATCCGCTAGGCTTATAGTACTGGGTATAATCTCCTTCCTGTTAAGCATGCCTTAAGTCCAATTAGACAAATGTTGGTTGCCACCAAGACATGAGTGCCACTATTGAATGTTAAGGGGTATATTACCATGCTGGACCTCCTTGGAGTTCATAGACTACACAGCTGGGTAGCACATCTCATTGCTTTCCTCTTCTGGCATCTTGCAAAGCACCTTCTGGCACTATGATACTTAATTTGCTTGCCATGATATGTGGATGGGGAAAATCTTTCTGGGCCCCATCCCTACTTCAGGAGCCATAAGCAATTGGGGGCATGGATAAATGTTGCCAGGAATGAACCCTTAATTAGTTACCAAATGCCCAGTGTTTTGTTCTAAAACCACACAAGAGACAGTAAACAGATTCAGCAAGTTGCATATATATTTTATATATAAATATTTTAAAAATTATTATTTTTACACACACACGCACATATATATAGTAATGAATTAGAATTTGAGAGCGAATGAGGGGTGGGAGGGGTTGAAGAGAGGCAAAGGGGAAGAAATGATGTATTTATATTTTAATTAAAGATTAAAAATATAATAAAATTTCTGTCAGTAATTAAAAATGTGATAACTCTAAGTAAAGAACTGAATTTTTAATCATATCCCATTTAATTAATTAAAGTTTAAATTTAGATGCATTTATGGATAATATATTGCTCAGGAAAAAAAATCTGTCTGTCTGCATGTCTGTCACAACACTACACAATCTTGATTGCTAAGTTTTAAAGTCAAGAAATGCAAGTCCTCCTGATATAAATCCCACCTTTTAAAAATTATTTATCGATTTATTTTTATTTTATGTGCATTGATGTTTTGCCTGCATGTAAATCTGTGCAAACAAGTCAGAACTCCTGGAGCTGGAGTTACAAACAGTGATGAGCGGCCATGTGGGTGCTGGGAATTGAACCCAGGTCCTCTGGAACAAGAGCCAGTACTCTTAACTGCTGAGCCATCTCTCCGGCCCCCTTAATCCCACCTTTTTATGAATTCCTAAGATTGACTGCTGAAATTCAGTTGAGAATTTCTGAGTCTATATATAGTAAGTCTCAGTTACCTTTACTGTTCTGAGTAATATCTTCAGTTTAGGTGACAGGAACTTAAGGGTCCTCACAAATAAGGCACAATGTTTCTTTGGAGAGTTCATGCAGTATTGCTCAGCACAATTCTCAAGCAACCCCACCTGGTAGTAGAATTTTCTAGTAGAAAAAAAAAAGCCTATTTAATTGATACTGTGGCTCCCAGAACTCCTGTGTTTGGGCTTTGTCCTCCAGGGCAGTGTTCAGAGGGATGGAAGGCTCTTCCTTTCTGGGGCATTGTTCAGAGGGGTAGAGGCTTTGTCCCTCATACAGAAGTATTCAAAGGTGAAGCCTTTGGAATGTCACAAGAGCTTTGACCGCATTAAGGGACTGGATCAGTTGCTGGGGTCATAACTGAGTGGGCTGTTGTGATGTACGAGAGAGGTCTAGTTGAAGTAATAACTGCTAGAATCATGCGGAAGAGAGTTACACGGAGGGTTCACAAATCACACCACGAGACCAGGTTGCGGAGACCATCGCTGAACTAGGCAGGAGAGGAGAGAGAGAGAGAGAGAGAGAGAGAGAGAGAGAGAGAGAGAGAGAGAGGAGGAGGAGCGTTGAGTTCTCTTATAAGGCAACCCAGAGCATGCACAGGTAGTTTCCGGTGGCCTCACAGATGCCAGATAACCAGTTTGTCAGGTCCCTCGGGGCTGGCCGTATAGATGCCTGCTTACGGATCCCAACAATAACAGTGTATGATAAGAGAGAACTTTGAGTCAATTCAAAAGTCTGCTGTTGAAGACAAATGACGGCATTTCAGGGCTAATGCTATATAGTCTATGCAAACCCATGGAGTCCACTGCTGTTGCTAGTAACAAAATGCCTGAGGCCCAGTAACATGTAAACAAAAGATATCACAGTCTTGGATGCTAGAATTCCAAAATCAAGTGGCTACTTTCTATTGTTTGTTTGTTTGTTTGTTTGTTTATTATTGTGCAGGGGTTGGGGGCTTTGGTGACACCATTATGGTGCTTCTGTTATGGTGGAAATGCACGTGAGAGGAATCTCTAGACCACACAGGAAGTCAGAAGTATTTTAGGAATCAAATTTGCTTTTTTTTAGTGTCCTGTTTTGTAAGTGCTAAGTTAACCCACAAGATAAATATCAGTTTGTCATTCTGTACTGAAGGCTTTGCTCACAATGATCCAACTATCTTATAAGTTCCATTAAACCTCAGCATCACTAAGAAGGGGGCCAAGATTGCTACCCATGAGTTTTTGGGCCACCAAGCATATCATATCAGAGCAATGTCTTCGTGCAGTTTAGATTTCTCCCTGTGGTATCGATGGTGCTGTCTTAGAGGGTTATTGTTAAGAAAGAATTGTAAAGAACTGGTAATAGTGTCCTGGCGAAATAAATGGTCACTAGTAATAGCATTAGACAAGAAGGGTTTTTATAACGTGCTGTAAAGCAGTACTTTCCAACAGAATTTTCTGTGAAGAAAATCTTCTGTTTTCTCTGTCTAATAAAGCAGTTGTTAGTAGCAAATGGATGCTGAGCACTTACAAAGAGGCTAGAAAGACTGAAAAAATGACTTTTAACTTTGATTTAATTAAAATTCATTTAAACTTAACTTGTCATGTGGTTCTCGTAACCACATGAAGAATCAATAAAAAATGGGACGAATTTCTCTCTCTTCTTGGCTTTCATGTTGTTACCGTTCCTGAACCAGGATGGCTCCGTGAGGCCAGAAATAATGCATACATAAGGCAGATGTTGAAAACTAAATATCAAACAGGATTTAAAAGTATAGGAAACTGTGCTCCTCAGAAGGGATTTGGGAACATTTCATCACAAGTGTGGTGAGGAAAATCTTGGGAGAGGGACACTGGTATCATTGAGAAGCTCAGGGGAATGGTTTCCTGCTGCTTATTGGAGTGGACTTGTCTATGACATCAGGAATAACAGGGAACCAGGACAGAGAGGATAACACCAACTTAGATGCAGTCGCAAGGTGAGCAAGGCCAGGATGAATCAGATGGCTTCGCTCTATATCTCTAACAAAAGTGTACATGGCAGAGTGCACCCAAGAGCGAGGCAGAGTGGCAGCCAATAAGAGAGTTGTTTGCCTGATAGGACAACAAAGATCAAAAGTGAACAGTCAGGCCAGGCATGGTGGTGCACATCTAGTCTCTGCATTTCGGAGGTGAGGCAAGAGGAGCCTTGGATACACAATAAATGCAAAGCTAGTTACAGGAGTCCTCGTCTCAAAAAAAGTGAGTATCCAGAAAAATGATGAAAAACAGGAAAAATAAAAAAATAAAAAAACTTCGCATAGTTTCACACAGGAACAGTTCTATCACCAGGCAGGTGGCAGTTCTACTTTTAAATGAAAGGATTTTCCAAATCCCTTGATGAACTATCCTGCAATTCAGTAGCCAGGACACGCAGTAGCAATTTACCTAGTCATTCCCTGAAGGGCCTTATGGCTAATTGGCAAAGTGACTCTGGAAAACACATTAAGGTCTTTTGATAGCTCTTTTGTATACAATCACAGATAGCACTGAAATCAAATAGCTACAAAGTGGCGTCTTTGTATCACCTCTGATACAAAAGGGACTTCCAAAGGTGACAGAGTCTGGTGTAACTCTATCTCAGAAATCCTACTGTGTCTCTCTGGACACACCTGAGGTTTGTTTTTAACACATGAAGTGAATTTACCTAATAATTGGAAAGATTAAATGCATGGGCCTGGTTCACAAACTGTTTTGGCTGGTGAATTAGTCAAGGCTCTAAAGAAACAAAACCAGTAAAATACTCTATTTACATTATGTCTGTCTATCAAGAGAAATTGGCTCACACAATTAGAGAGCAGAAAAGTCTGTATCTGCAGTATAGACTGGCAGGCAGAAACAAAACAAAAACAAACAAACAAAGAGCTAATGGCTCAGTTGCAATGAAAAGTCTGGGATCCAAGAGCCCCTGGAGCCCCAGGGGAGTAAATAATTCTGAGAGCTTTCTGCTGGAAAAACCCTCATCCTTGAGTGTCTACTTTCTTCTGTCCAAGCATTCAACTGTTCATTTGAGACCCAAATACATTACAAAAGATGCTCTGCCTTTCCTGAAGCTCACTGTGAGTCACATCCACTAGTGTCTTTCCACCACAGTGGGATGGGCCAGAATGCAGCTAAATTGGAAGGCTACAGCTTCCTCCTCAAGGAAGGTTTCCTAAAGCATGATGCTGATATAAAAGCCTAACAAGTAGAATGCTGAGCAGTGTGATCATTAACCTATGCCTAAATCTAACTGCAGCTCCAGGGAATCTAATGCTGTCTGTACAACCACCGACATCTGCTCACACACACATACACACACATGAAATTAAAAAAATAATAATAAAATTTAAAGAATTAAAAGATGCAGAAGGAGGTGCATGAAAATGTCAAAATGAAATCCTTTGCTTTGTGTAACTCATGTCAATAAATAAAAATAAAGGGGGGAGTAGGGATTGTTTCTACCATAAAACAAGCTGAAACTGAGACTTGCTCAAGGACTAGAGTTATATAGGTTTTTATTTGGATGGCAAAATGAGGTCTGTGCCAATGTAACTTGGGTACAAAATGTGTCTGAGACCTTTAGCATTGCAGAGATAGCTTATAGGTGTTTTCTATTTAGCTGCTGCCTGTTAAATCAAACCTGAATCTGGCTAGGTAACAATGCAAAGTGGGAGAAGCTGGAAACTGGTATTTTACTATAGTCAAGAACAGCATTTTCAAGTCTTACTCAACAATGAAATCTGGTTAGGTCCTGCTTTGTATGGAATAATTTCATTTCATTATTTTTCTTATCAGTCTGACTTTTACACCAGCCTCTAAAAGCAAGCATTAAATGTATCAGGAATACCCTTTACTGTCATTAATTCTATAGACTATAAGAATAAGTATGGAGAGGACCTTGGATAGTCAATAATATTTATGCAGAAAGAGGTCTTTATTATATACAACAACAGAGAAAACACAAAATTAAAATAGACGTTTGTTTAAAATCTATCTCAATAATATACTGACTACATAGATTTGGATAGAGTTGGTAATACTTTGAGTTTCTTTCTTTAATTATTACATGTAATAAAATGCTTTCCATACATGACAGTTAAAGTTTTTATATAGTATTTTAGAGTGCTTCATATACAACAATACCTACTGTTTAATGAAGTCTATTAGCATATACTAAGCTTCAAAGAAGAGAATCTCTATGTTCTCTTTTTAACATTTCTCAAACTGTGTTGGTCCTCTTCAAAACGATGTATTGTCAAACAAGTTTGGAAAACGGATTTTCTAAATTACCAGCTGTTGTCAGAGATGGTAAAACTCATTGGCTAAAGGTTCTGAGAAGAATTAGCACAGTTACAACGATGAAAAAGTCTGTTTAATTCCGAGTTCCCCGGGCTGTGGCATCCTGCAGCCTTGGGTGGGGTGTGATTTTAATCTGTTTTTTTTTTTTGTTTGTTTGTTTGTTTGTTTCATTCTGTGTGGTGTGACGTACTCTGGCCATACAAAGCTTCTTGTAAGGAAGAGTTTATTTCTGTTCATCAGCTGTGTCCATTAGTGAGGGAAGCCAGGGCAGAAACTCAAGCAGGAATTTGAAAGAAGCTCTGCTGATTCTCTATAAAACATAACCTTCAAGCAAGGAAGTAACTCACCACAAAAGGAAAGAAGGTACTGGAGTGCTGGCTCGTTCTCAGACCCGTGCTTAGCTGGGAAGGCAGGGTGTTTCATTCACAAACAAAGGTTTGCAAGTTTTTCTTGGATGTAGATATAACAAGTTCTTAAAAAAATTAATCAAATCAGGCAGAAATATTGTCAGCTTCTATTATTTATACAAGAAAAAAATCAGCATAAATATCCATTAATATAATTTTAACAAATGATACTCTGAAGTTATTTTGTTAAATAAAGCTGGTATTTTAAAAAGAATAAATGAAAAATATAGTTAATGATGTTAAAATTAATGTAAAAGACATTTGTGAATAAGCAGAACTAATTAGTATGAAGCTGTATATATGAATATATATGTTTAATATGTTTTGGGTTTATTTCTTTAGCACCATCTCTCACCCTTGCTTAGCTAGCATTCCTTCTTTTTTTTAATTCACTTTACATCCTTTTTGTAGCCCCATCCCTCCCCCCAAGAGTCCTACCCTCCTTCCCTCTCTCCTTTCCTCCCTCTCTCCTTCTCCCTCTCAAGAGCTCCCTTTCCCATCTACCTCAGCTCATCGAATTGCATCAGGACTGAGCATTTCCTCTTCCCCTGTGGCCTGGGAAGGCAGTCCTGCCAGGGGGATCAAAGAGCTGGCAAGTGAGTGCCTGTCAGATGCAGTTCATACTTCCCTTATTAGAGGACCCATATGAAGCCTAAGCTGCCCATTTGCTACATCTTTGTAGGGAGCCTAGGTCCAATCCATGCATGGTCCTTGGCTAGTGCTTCAGTCTCAGCAAGCACCTCTGGGCCCTGGTTAGCTGACTCCATTGGTCTTCTTGTGGCGATCCTGTCACCTTTAGGTCCTTTTCTCTTTTCTCCACTTTTCCACAAGACTCCCTACATCGCCCAATGTTTGGCTGTGAGTCTCATCTGTTGTGAGGTGCTGCTAGATAGAGCCTCTCAGAGGAAAACTCTGTCAGGCTCCTGCCTGCAAGCTTAGTAGAGTATTGCTCATAATGTCCAGGGTTGGCACTCTCTGATACAGTGGGTCTTTGGTTGGGCCAGGCATCAGTTGGACATTTTCTCCATCTCTTTTCCGCCTGCTCTATCTTTATCACTGCACATCTTGTCCAAGTTTTTGTGGGAAGGGTTGGTCCTCCCCTCCCTCTGCTAGGAGACTAGTCTAGTTAGAGGGTGTCCTCAGTCTCTATGGCTTCTGCTACTAGGAGTCTCTGCTTGAGTCCCCCTTGTATCCTCCCAGGAGCCAACCCTGACTTAACATTCGTATACAGCCCAAAATCACAAGCGCATGGTGCACCTACAGTGACCTTGGTCTTCCTTAGTCAGCTAACAATCAAGACAGCCTCCCACAGTCGGGCCCGCAATGAGATAGGATCTGTGTGATAACGTGATTGAGATTTCCTCCTCAGGTGACTAGTCTACGTCCAATTGACAACTAAGGCAAACGAGGGAAGACTGTTTACTATTACAGTAATAGAATATACAGAACAGAACTAACTTATGTAGCTTTCACTTCTAAAGTCTGTGAAGGGACAGAAAATTCATCCTTTTGTGACAAATCTATTCCCCAGGTAATGACATTTAAGAAGGTTAAGCACCCTTTAAAAGTTCCACCTCTCTGGTGTGGGTGTGGCAGTGATGCCCTCTCTCCGCTGCCCACGCCCCTCAATACCTGCAGTAGTTAGGAAAGCTGGGCCCTAGGCATGAGACCAGGAGACCAAGAGAGGTAATGTGCCCTCACACTGGCTGCAGCAGTCAGAAGAGCAACCCTTGCACCTAGCTTGGGCAACAAGTGGAGCTGGCCCTGATGTCAAAAGCAAAAAAGTGAGCCAGCCCCTAGGGTGTGAGAGCAGGAGAGCAGGGTCCAGCCCCCAACCAGGTTCGTTTCCCAACAAATGAGTTTTCAGAGATACACTGATTCCACAATAAGCATCAATGGTAATTATAACCTTCACCAACTCTAGAGAAGTGTTACGAAGAGGCCACAGAGATTCTCCTCTTTGAGACTTAGGATACACTCACACACACACACACACACACACACACACACACATCCTAAGGTTATATATATGTGTGTGCATATATATATAAACAGATAGATATGGATATATACATATATAAACACACATGTGTGTATACATATAAGCACACATATGTATATAGGCATATATACACATACATTATGTGTATATGTATGTGAATAATGTATGTGTATATATGTATTAGGATGCTACAGAAATAAACACAAAATATATATTAAACACACATATAAATGTTTATAAAACATTAAACATATAAATGTTTATACATAAAACATATAAATATGTACATGCATATATACATATATTATGTGTATTTATATATGTATACATACATATGTATATATTAAGGTGCTAAAGAAATAAAACATATATTAAACATGTAAATGTAAAGAGGGCTCCATAATGATTAATTCTGCTTACTCACAAATGTCTCTTACATTAATTTTAACATTATTAAGCATATTTTCATTTATTCTTTTTAAAATACCAATTTTATTTAAAAGATGAACTTCACAGTAAGTGTCATTTGTTAAAATTATATTAATGGGTATTAATGCTGGTATTTTTTCTTGTGTAAAAAAATGGAAGCTTGAAGTATTTTTGTCTGGTTTGATTAATTTAGGGATTTATTATATCATGAAAAAATCCCAAGCCCTTGTTTTATGAATGAAACACCTTGCTTTCTCAGCCTGGTTAGATGTAGATCTTAGTTGCACAGACTTACACTGAGAATCTTGTCTAGTCTCTGAAATTTCCCTGATTGCTAGCTTCGCTGTACTTTATCAGCCCAGCACAACCATAATGTACTGCTCTATTGTTTCGCTTGCAAGCTTTCTCTCTTTTCCAACTAGGTTCTCTACTTCCATAAGTAACTAAGGACAAGCAGCTGCATAAGACAGCAATGAACCAGCCATGATTCCTTTCCCTGACCCTAGTGTTGATATTTTGTGACTCATCCATCATCTGTCCAACTCTCCATCTTCCCAGGGGTCTCCCCCAAAAGAGCCTCAACTTCACAGATTATAACCCAGAAGAAAAGTGTTGGTCACCGGGGAATCAAGTATTTTTGGTGACTGATCTATTAAATGGTGAGATACATAGCTCCTAAAGTACATGTGACCTTCTACGTAAGACAAGATATATCCTAATGGACTGACAACAGTCTTCCTTAGGTACTGTGTGTGATCTTTAGGAACAGTTTCTTGCTAATTGTGGCCCCAAGTCGGCCAGCCTGAGTATTCCATACCTGGCCCTTCTACAATGAGCTCAGAGATGGGCTCAGATCCCACATGCTGTGTAGAAGCTCAGGTTGTGGGATGTAGCCAGAACACTCATTTTATAATCTCCATTCCTGCAACATGGCACCAGCAACCAGGCATGCTGGGTTGGCAGGGGCTACCACTGTGGGGTCCAAGTCCAGCTTGGTGGCTGTGGCAGGGCTAAGGTGTTCTGGCACCGGGATGGAGAACATTTCTCGGCACCTGCCCACAGCATGCTTGCTTCCAGGTGCTGTGATAAACATTTTGGCGTTCCTGTGCTTCCCTAACATTACTCTTCAAGCCCGCTGGAGAATATAAACCAAGAGCAATGTGGATGGAGTCCCTGCATGGTGACACATGAGGCCTCCCTGCCTGCAGGATGGTACACCTTACCGGCAAATACTCCCTAGTCTATTTTTTTATACTGTTATTTTCTTGTGCGCGAAAAGCTCATTGTAATACAGTTCAGGTGCCAGCTCCATCGAAGTGCAGTCTCGCCTAACAGGAAACTTTTGAGTAGAGACTAATAATAGCGAACACGCAAAGTGTTTTTCTGACACCCATAGTATTCCAAATACTTCATGTATGTCAATCTATCTCAATCTCCATGACAACCAATGAAGCAGATATAATCATTTGTCCTACTGTAGAGGGGAGAAGGAAAGGGATTGAAGAGTGAAGACTGTGGTATTGTGGTTGCTTCTCAGATAGAAGAGTTAGCCTTGAACAACAAATCCATATCAGCTCTGCAGCAATCCTGATAGCATAATGCAGAGGAGATTTGGGCTGTGATTTTTTTTTCCTGTGGAAATTTGTGTTAAGTGTGAGATCACAATTAATACAGGTGACACAACAGGAGACCTAGGGCATTTGTTCTGCTGCTTAGTGCTCTAAAGCCTCCATGCAACTTTACTCAACCATCCCAGAAGGAAACATTAAATGCAAATCTTCTAGAACTTCCTTAGCTGAACAACAGAAGGAAGCAACAATACATCCTCATTTTAGGGTTTGTTGCTGTTTTTAAGGATAGTGAGATAACACAATGGAACTGTAATAGTCAATAACCACCATGGTATTCTGTGAGACCTTCATATAGAAGCAGCTCCTGTTGTCATTTTGTAATATGAAAAGCCATACTAACGGGCAGATCAGTTTTTTTTTAAATAATAAAATCTAGAAAGTAGTTTGGAAGCTTCTTTATGCTTCCAGCATGCTATCGAGCAATTCTGCTTGAAAGCACCTGGCAGAAAGAGGTGCAAGCCCCCACCTCTCAGAACAAGCAATCATCATGTAACTCTAAATGCCATCCTTACAGCAAGAGCATAATGCTTGGGCATGCACATCCCAGCATTGTCCCAATGACTGTCCTGAAGAGTTCTCATCGTGCTTAGAAAGTGTATATTTGTCACATTGTCCTGTGCATGCTATGTAGTAAGAGACACACATGTATGCAGAACAAAGATAAGCTAGAAAGTCAGAAAAATTATTGTTCTGTCATAATCTGGTGTTAAAACCCCTTTCCTACGGTAATGGTCTATCAGTTCCTACCCCTACATGTCTACCAATGTAGACCAAAGCATAATTCTGCCAAAATTCATTCTTGGGAACCAATGAGTTCATCAGGCTTCCTTACAGAGTACAGGTGATAGGTTACTTATAGGAATGAGGCCAAACTTGGAAAGCCTTGATCCAGCAAGGATGGGACTTCTAAATAGCTGTATAAATGCAGCCACCCTCCTCTAGGCTTCCCAGAGCTATATTTTCTAGCCCTGCCCCAGAGGGCATGAACACTTATGGCAGAATTGCATAGAAAGCTGGGAGCATCTTGATGCTCAGATGAGAGTCCCATGATCCTTTTCACTTCTCTCTCAAGGGATGCACACAGTCAACCAATACAGATGGGAGGACACAACTGTCACACACATGTAATCCCAGCACTTGGGGAGGCAGAGGGAGGTGGATCTCTGTGAGTTCATGTCGGGGGACTTTCTGGCACCTTGCTGCCCCCTGAATTTTGGCGTCTGGCTTGACGGCCTACTGCTCAGATACAATAGTGCATTCCTGGCTGAAGTGCGGCTTTCGAGAAGATCATCTTCCTGAAATATCTTAAACTCTCCTCTCCCTCAGGGCTTCCTAAGTAACACTTCTGAGGAACTTTCCAAACAACTGTTATTAGCACATCTTGGTGGGCCATCCTGTGATTTCTAGTCACTTAGTAACCCTGCCAAAGGCAATTACATTCTTTTCGCCCTGCCTATATAAAGGATATACTAAAAATAATAAACGGAGACTTTGATCAGAGAAACTGTCTTGATCTTCATTTCTTGCGCCCTGTTCTCTTTTTTATTCCCACTCCCCCATTTGGGATCTCTGGTGACAGACCTGCAGGATGGGTCAAGTTCAAGGCCAGCCTAGTCTACAAAGTGAGTCCAAGACAGCCAAGGTTACAAAGAGAAACCCTGTCTCCAAAAAAACAAAATCAAAACAATAATAATAATTATTATTATTAATAAATAAATAATAAAAAGAGGGCCCAGTTCAACTCCCTAAGGTGGAGGCTGCTTGGCTCAGAGGAGAGTCCCTCACAACATAGGGATTTTGTTGTCCATTTGGGAAGTCTAAACTGTTACTGTACACATTACAGAAAATAGAAAATATCAGAAGCACAATGATGCAATTATCTTAATGGAGGTGTAATCCATTACTTTGAAGTGAATTTTTCAGGGGCATTCAAGGGAATGGTTTGTCAGAGGCGACTGCTTTCACAGAAAGGTAAAAGCAATGTGTGTTGACACTGGCATGACTGACCTAGAAAATACCACTCAATGGAGGGTTCAGGTGCTCTCCCACACGCATCCACATGGGAATATGGGCACACCCCGTGTGAGCACAGCAGGAAGCCATGGCTAATACAGTCTTTCTGCAATTAAAGTGGGAAGTTTTAAGTTGGAACTTCATTTTTCCCTCCTTAAAGTCTCTCAGCCTCAATCCTAGACAACCGATAGGAATTTCTGGAGGTTTGTGGGAAAAAGCTCCTCTTTTCTGTGTTTAAGTTTCACAGCTGTGAATGTGAGTGGAAATACCATTTTTTACTTGACTCTGGGAATTAGCTCTCTAGCTTCTTTTACTGTTTTGAAGTCTAACTTCTGTCCCTATTTCTGTCCCCTTCTGTCTGTTTCTAGTTCCTTCTGTTCTGAATATGTTTATAGTAGTTGCATGCTGGTTACGGTTACTGCCTTTCCCCATCAAAGCTGGTGGTCTTGGATTGCATAAAGGCGCTAGAAGAGCCACATACACATCCCTGTGGTCTATTCTTCAGAAATTGGATCTGCAGATGACCTTTAAGGGATGTTCTCAGGCAGCCCTGAGGTTTTAGCAATAATCCCCTCACATGGAAGACAGTGACCGTGTTGCCTTCACACTAAGCCTCCAATCCCTTCTTCTTTGTGCTGGGTGGCGGTGAACCCAGCTAAAAATAGTTCACCTATGGCTGGCACTGGAACATTAAGTATAAATAAAGACTATGAGGGTTTCTGGAAAGTGCTGGATTTCTCAGTATAGCTACCCTCCCTTTCTGCTTGCTCTTTCTATCCCCAATGCAAACAAAGATGAAGTGATGCCTGTCATATTAAAGCCACTCCTGGCCTAAGTACTAACGGGTGCTTGTACATAAAAATAGATAAGTTCTAAGTTCTTGAAATTTTTGCTAAATATTAGTAAAGACTTGAAGCTTCATACTAATTTCTACAGTGGATGGACTAATTAACAATCTCACCAATCTAATAGCAGATAGAGGTTCACCTTCTTTTCTGCATCCTCAGGCTGTTGTTGCTTGCTTTATTGATTTTGAATATTTATGAGCCAGCTAGTGAGAAGAAATCTCAAAGCAGGTTTAACTTGCATTTCGTTTCCTGATGGCTAAAGGTGTTGAACAGTTATAAATCTACATGACTGGCTATTTACACTTGTTCTTTAAGAATATTCTTGGCTATTGGCTACATATGTGCAGGGGCCTAGGTCCAGATCACGCATGCTCCTTAGTTGATGTCTCAGGCTCTGAAAGCCCCCATGAGACTGGGTTAGTTGTTCCTGTTGTCCTTCTTGTGAGGTTCCTGTCCTCTCCTGGTCCTTCTATCTTTCCCGCCACACTTCTATAGGACTCCTGGGGCTCTGTCCCACCCTTGGTAGTAAGTCTATCTTGATCTATCTTGATCTGTGGCTGGTTGGAACCTCCCAGACTACAGTCAATTTAGGCTCCTGTCTGCCAGCATAGCACAATATCATCGCTAGTGTCAGGGGATGGCTCTCTACTGTGGGTTGCTTCTCAGGTTGGGTCAATTATTATTTGGACTTTCCCTCAGTCTTTGTTCCCTCATTATCCCTGTACTTCTTGTAGGCAGGGTAATTTTTTGTATCACTAGTTTTGATCAAGCAACCCACTGGGGTTGCTTGGTCTTCATATGGATTGCCTGACTAGTGGAGGAGTATGGGGTACTGTTTCCAATATGGACTCTATTGCCTGCTTTTGAATCACTTCCCCTGGTAGGACTGCCTTGCTCATCCTCAGGAGATGAGAATATGCTTAGTCCTGGTGTGACTTGATGTGCTGGAGAGGGTTGATATGGGGAGAGGGAGCTCTATTTTTCTGGCGGGGGAAGGGAGAGGGGAAGGAAGAAAGGAGAAAGTATAGACTGGAATAAGAGGAGGGAGGGAGCACCCTTGGGATGTAAAATAAGTTAAAAAAGAAAAGAAAAATTAAAATTAAAAAATATATTCTGTGGAATTAATTGGCCACATGTTGATTGAACTATTTGCTGTTTTGGTAGGGTTTTTGTTGTTGTTATTGTTATGTGTTTTAAATATTAGTCCTGTTTCAGCTAAATGCCCAGCAAAGATTTTGTAGCATTGAGTAGACAGCCTCTTTCTCTGGAAGATGTTTCACTTTATATACATTTGAAACACATATATACCAGATGAGTGTCTTTACACAGAGTCAACATTTCAGCCATATTAACGGTTCAACAAACATAACTGCTCACTTGCCTCCCCACTCACACTTTACTTCCACAACAAACATTTATATTCCAAATGGGATGATTTATAAAAAGTACTAGCCAATATTTCTACCCCATCACATCTAGTAATGTTAAGTTTAATACACACACACACACACACACACACACACACACACTTCAACTGCCCTGTGGAAAGTGACATCATTTCATTTCTTCAACTCAGAATGCCTGGTATTATAAACTCTTCAAGCTCCTTTCTTATCTGACACAAACTGTCTTGTGAGAAAACTCTCATCATCTTGACTCAATTGGCACCCAAAGTTTGTAGTCCTGACACTCTCATGATCTGCCCTCTGAGCAGTTTCCCTCTTCTAAGATGTTTGAGCTCCTCAGAGCATGGTTGAGGACTATTTCCAAGATTCTGAGATCCAATAGCTTTTTTTTTCTAATTTTATTTTATTCTTGTAATAGCTCTTATCATGGCACACAGCTACCTTAAGCTTTAATTGCATATGACATCATTGTATAATGAGTTTCAGGTTCATAAGCCACCGGCACACATTCCACCTGCTTCATTACTACTTCATGTTCATTGACCAGTAACATGGCACGGCTTTCTGTGGCAGGAGGTAGGAAAGGTTAGGAGCAAAAGGAAGCAGGGGCTGGGATATTAGGAAGGCACTCAGTTAAAGATGGTCAGAAATGTAGAATTACCTCAGAGAAAAATATTCACATGGAATGTTTCCCTCTGAGGGAAACACTAGAGGCTGTTTGGGCCTGTAATGAAGCAGAGCATCATGGAGGGACCAGAGAGTAGAATGAAACTGCCTCCTCATGGCCAAAGCAGAGAGTAAGGAACAGGGCCTCACAACCCCATCCTCTGTGGCACAGGGAGATTCCATAAGGCTGTTCATTTAAAAGGACCTTCCATCTTCCACCAGCACCATCTTGGATACCAGGCCTGTAACACTCATGCCTTTGAGGGCATTAAATATCATTTTGTAATCAAGTTTGATCCAGGCAATATCTAGGATGTACGAGACACTAATAATTTCTTCATCAATTATCTACCACTCAAAGTTAGCAGACTTTCCCATATTGTTGTTTTCTAAATCTATAGCCACAAATATGAGAGCTATCCTGACATGATGGACAAGAGGTACATCCAGTGACCTGAGATGCCTGGGATATGGGTCCAACTTGAGGGAGGAGCAAGGCAGGAGCAAGAAGCATGACAATATTGGAAGATTTACATGAAGGGAAAGCATGCTACTAATTTCAGGAGTTATACTTCACGGGAGTATTCGGTGAATGAAATATCAGTCATTTTATAAACAAATATCATCACATAAAATATTATACATGAATGTTTTATTGCATGACTCTTTAATACACTAACTCTCAGCCTTACTAATGCTCTGACCCTTTAAAGTAGTTTCTCATGTTATGGTGACTCCAAAACATAAAATTATTTTTGCTGCTACTTCATAACTATAATTTTGCTGCTGTTATGAATTCTAACGTAAATATCTGTGTTTTCTATCATCATAAGGGACCCCTGTGAAAGGATCATTCCACACCTAAAGGGATTGTGACCAACAGGTTGAGAATCATGGCTCTTAAACATCAATTAGGGCCTTTGTAAATTCTGAATGTATAATAGTCTTGCTTATACAAATAATTCCTCATTTTATATGAAATAATGATAGCAGAATTTTGTTGTATAAAATGTGGTTTTTACAAAAACAAGAAACAAAACTGCATGCCTTTGGAAAATAACTGTGTTCTAGGATTTTCTATCAAGATAAACATTTGTATGTGCTTTCCCTGTATATTCAGTTCTCTCGACTTTATTTGAAGTGCAAAGTTTATTTTCTTGCAAATATTCTTCTGAGATGTTTTGGCCTGGCAGATATCTCCCATTGGGACTTGTTCACTTGACCAGGAAAAGCCTTAAGAATTAAAGAATGTAAGCACTTCCCAGGAAATTGGCAGGGAAGAAGGGAATGTTTCCAGCACAGGTGACATGCAGAGCAGGGCAGTGAGAGGTATGGTAGAAGGAGGCTCGCTCTTGCAGAATATATGTGATGTTCCCTTCATTCCACAGATTATCAAATTGCCCAAACACAGAGGCATCACAGCCAAATCTGAGGCCCCCCGCACTGTACACGCTTTCAGTAGTATCCACGACAGATGGAGAGCAGATGATGCAAGTTTTCCTCATTCCTAACAGTTACCTAAGACCTCAGAACCTTTGTTCAACACGGGGCCCCGGCCTAATACTTATGATTAGATTCTTACCAGCGCAGCAGGAGTCGCATTACGTTGATTTGGGGAACTAAAGAAAGTAAAGTTTCCTGCGCACCTGAGTCCTGAGATTTATACCCACACCACATACCTGCCTCATTTGAATTCCTCGTTTTCCAATTACAAGGAAACCTTTTAATTTTTCTCTCATAATTATGCCTAAGGTATCATGATGTGGAATACCAATTTCATAAATTGTTCCTAAGATATATCCGCTTCTAGAAAAATTACCAACTTGTTTGGTTTTTATTCAAGTAGAGCAGACTAATTGTGTTGCCTCTAAGATTTGAAATAATTGAATCTCAGTTTCTGTCTTTTGATCCAAGTCCTAGAGAGAGGTCTTCCATATAATAATATTTTCTTGGTGGTGCTCTGCAGTTAAACAAGGCTATAATCCAAAGGCCCTCTGTTTTCACAGAGACAGTGTTTTGCGATGAAACCACAGAAAGACGTTGTAATTAATGCAAGAAATGATGTGAACAATCTATTACCATAATCTGAATGAAATCCTTGCACTGTTAAATGCAGACACTAAGTGCTCACATAATACTTTATTAATTAACAAAGTATTTATCCACAGGGAAATGCGGGATAAGAGACTATACACTTTGTCAGACTACAGGAAAATGTCTTAGCACTTCATAAGAAATGCATACAATTCAAACAATGGCATGATTATCTTTTTAAAGTAATTACATTTAATCTCAGAAGAAAGAATAAATACATTAATTCTTCCATGTTCTGTGATAAGTCACCAAGATACATAAGTGATCATTTTCTTTTCTTACCGTTCTGGAGGCTGGTGGCAATCCAGTGCATGTGGCTGAGACAACTTACAACCTGAAATATCACTTAGCATACAAAAATACATTATGAGATTAGTTGGCTTTTGCCTGCATAGAATTCTTTTTCCTGGTAAGCTGTGGTTTAGACTTTGTGTTCATTCCTTTCAGCTTTGGAGACTTGGATGGTGAAAGGGTGGAGTCCTACAAGAAATGTGCTTGTGCTGAATTCTGTTATCCTAGTGTGCTGGGTAGAGCCAGCAGTCGTCACTGAGGATGCTTTTCTCCTTAGCACTCTAAACAGAATGAAGTCAAAGCAGTTAGCCCCACAGTTATTTCCCTTCACCCCAGCCAAACGCTTCGTGGCCTGCCAGAATTGGAAGCTGATAATCAGCTTGTGGGCGCTAGTTCACTGACGCTAGTGGACTCTACAGCCGTGATGATCCACGGGCCTCACAGCCCCCAATGAGTGCAAGTGATTTTCAGCCGATAAAGCTTTTATTGGTCACCTTCTCAACAGAGGATGGTTTTCAGAGGTACAGTTTCTGGTTCACTAGCAGCCCTTATCTATCCACACTAAAAGGTGTGTCTTATGGCTGCCCTGCAGATGTTGTTGCTTAGTTTGCTGGGCCTTTAAAAAGTGAGGGGAACAGGGACTATTTCTAACAGGAACTCGATGACTGGCTCTTTGGTCTCCCCACTCCCGAAGGGAAGAGCAGTCCTGTTAGGCCACAGAGGAGGGCTCTGCAGCCAGTCCTGAAGATACCTGATAAAACAGGATCAGATGATTGGGGAGGAGGTCCCCCCCATCAGTGGACTTGGAAAGGGGCACAGTGGAGATGAGGGAGGGAGGGAGGGAGGGACTGGGAGGGAATGAGGGATCGGGACACGGCTGGGATACAGAGTTAATAAAATGTAACTGATAAAAAAATAAAATAAAATAAAAAAAATAAATTAAAAAAAAAAAAAGCGCATTACCAGTATCCCCGTTCTTAAGACCCAGGGTGCTGCGGATCAGCAGATGTCACACATATCTAGGGGTGGCTCAGCCTGTATAAAGCAAAAGGGCTACATATATCCTTAATAAGTGGGTAGTTAAGAGAATAAGGAGTGCAATGATGGGGCCGAGTCTTCCATGTAACATCAAGAACCCACAACCTGCTAGGATCTAGTTGTCTATAGAATGACCTCACTCACTCCTTCCTGTCTCTGAGGGGTTGCAGCTTATAATACTGAAGATAAAGTTTTTGGAAAGTACAGAGGGTGAAACTAGTCAGCTGTTCCATCTGTTTACCCACTGTAGCAGTCGGCTCTCTGCTGTTCCTTCTCCCGATGACTTGCCCACTCCACAATGCCCCTCAGAGGCTGTCACTGCTGTGCTCAGATATGTCTAGCACGAACTGACTCCTTTCAGAAGATGACTTTTGCCTATTGGGATGTTTACTGGGAAAAAAATGTGGGTATGATGAAAGTACATATGTGTATGTCAGAAAATGCCATAATAAACCCAGTATGTTGTGCAACCAATAAACAAAAAAACTGCATAAAAGACACGTGTCTGTCAAAATGCCTTCTCAATAACTATGCTCATACCCATAGATTATTGATTTGATTAGATAATCTTTCCCCTGCAGTGAAAAATGGTAGCTTCGGAGCTGGTCAAAGCGTGAGAATAAGTGACACCTGAGTGCTCAGCCATAAGTGGGACATCTAGACAGCCCTGCACACCACCAAAGCTCAGAGAATGGCAGAAAAGAGCATGTAGTAAGAATGGAAGAGCAGAGTGAAAGTGAGGAGTGGCGTGGAATGCTGACTTCCAGGCATGATGTGGTCATTGTATCTGAACTCCAGGCATCTATGATTATGAGCATGAGATTTGCATAAGACCTGGTCTGCGGACAGGACGCGCTGCTGTAATGCGGTCAGGAGCTCCTGAGCCGCCATGCCTCCCTAAGGATTTATATGCGCCTAAGTGTCGCTGGAGTGTGTGAGCAGATTTTCTTCAGTGGGGAGGTCCTTGATAATACACTTATGCTCCTGTAAATTCATACCCAGGTGCTCTTTTAAGTAATGCTCATTCAAATCATTTGGGTTACAAACACACAGGTAGGACCAGAAGGGAAGGGGAAAGGAACCACCAAAAAGTGGAAGAGAACTAAGTGTAATGGGGGTGTTTGTAAGTGTATGGACAGGACAAAAATAGATTATACAAGGCCATGAACATGGAATAAAGCCCATTGGATATAACTAATATCTACTACTTCAAAATAACAGACAAAAAAAAAGGACATTTGTTCCATTTTGGTTACCTCTGTGTTTACTTCCTGTCAGTGACATCTGAACCTCTTTGAAAACCATTTGCTGTTAAAACTTCACAGTTTGGAGAAAAATATAAAAACACAAATAGCACAATAACATGTATTTCATGGAACTAGCTTTTTAGAGATATCATTGAAGACACAGTAGTTTAACATTTTCTATCTCTCTTTTTAAGTTTTTTTTTTTTTCCTGTCTGAAAAGGGGTCTTGCTATGAAGCTCTAGCTGGCTAAGAACTTGCGATTTGGTCTCAGCTCCCTGCTTACCTGGGTGGCCCACCAGGCCTAGGAAGCCACTGAGTCTCTGCAGGATTTCCATCCATCTGTTTCGTTTTAGGTCCAAAATCTCTACTCTGAGACCTTCTGGAAAGGGCAATGAGGAAGACCTTGACCTTTCTTCCTCATTCCAGCAGACAGCACAACCAGGAAAGTGCAGCAGGATAGTGACCCGGGCCTGCACTCAGAGACAAGCCCCACCTGCAGTTTTCCTCAACTCTCTCAGAATTCCATCTGCCTATGGAAGGGTAAAGTGCAAGTCAGTTTCACACTCAGCATCTGATGACCAGCCTGGGCCAATAAGAAGCCCTGAACTGACCTTCTGTGCATTTTATCTCCATTTTCTCTAGCCGTTTTCACACTGTTTATTTTCAGTGTTCCTTCAATTACTGGGCGTTGCTTTGAATGGGAAATGTCTCCCGTAGGTTCACATGTTGGAACACATTAGTCCCTGGTGGATGTTGCTAGTACAGAAGGTTATAGAACCTCTTTATAAGGTGGTGCTTTGCTGGAGGAAGTGGGTCACTTAGGGTAGGACATGAGACTTCATAGCTCACGCATCTGTCCATCTCTGCTTCCGACTGTGGATGCAATGTGGCTACTTGCTTCTGCCACACCATTCCCACCATTCTGGACTGGATTCCTGGAATATAAACCAGGATAAACCCTCATTTAAATTGCTTCTTCTTGGGTGTTTGGACACAGGAAAAATAAAAATAACTGATATGCTGGGCTTTGTGGACTTCCAGATCTCACTGATTATAAACCCTCTCACAGACTCAGTATGAAGTTAGGAGGAAAACATATGATTTTAATAAAATCATTACTAAGCAGTCATAATGTTATGTCGATTTTATACATTTATCCATGTAAAAGTTATAAAGTACTTACTGTGCAACAAACACAATTCTAAGTACTTTTTATGAATTCCTTTGGTCTCCCTAATGACCTTATTCTATAGACATTGCCATTGTCCTAATTTACTGCCTGGGAAACTGATGAAGAATGAAATAAGCAACTTGCCCACATCTCATACATAGTGGATGGTAGTGGCAGTAGTCATTCTCGGGAGGTCTTCCCTGTTCTACTTTAGTGCAATGAAGATCATAAGACCATGATGAGAAGAAACCCATTGCCAGAAATTAGCTGTTTACCCAGAAGAAGCTTGCCCAGGTGCATTTTCACTGTGTGTGTGTGTGTGTGTGTGTGTGTGTGTACATGAAGGCTGATATTGAGTGTCATCATATGTACATTTTTTTATATCAGATTTCCCCACAAGCCTAAAGCTCACTGATTTGCATAGACTGTCTCAAGGGTTTTCCTATGTATAACTTCTCAATGCTGCCACACCTTTCTATTTACATGGGTGCTGGGGATCTGAACTTGGGTTCTCATGCTTTCATGGCAAGCATTTTATTTGCCAGTTGAGCCATCTCTCAGCTCCCAAATACATTTTGTTGCTGAAGGTTCTCCTTGAAGGGAGATAGATTCTACCTCAAGACACCCAGAAATATGCAGGATGTGTACAAGTTAAACAAAAACATCAAAAGGAGGTCCTCTTTATCTCATGGCTGCAGATGTGTCCCTCAGACTGTTGTTACAATCAGACTGTGGTAAGCAATAGAACTAAGGCTGCCTTCAGGACACATCACCAGGCCATCACTGTATTCTGCTGCTCATTGTGGAATCCTCTGAACATGACTCTTGGATCACGTGGTGCTGTGCCTTACTTCTGTGTTGTAGGAGGGCTTGTGTGATAGAGGAAGCTTTATTTCTAATTATTTGAAACACTGTCTTCAGTGTTGTGACATAGGGGAAGCACGGAATACGCAATGAGGATTGAAGAAGTCGGAGACAATATTCATGAACCATGCTCAGATTCTAGACAATAGTAAGGCTTGGTCACCAGCAAGAGAACTACCACTACCTCACTGCCCCAGCAATCACTAACCTCTCAGATGAGGCTCAGCTTTTCAGTGTCTTCACTGAATTAATTTTTTTTCAGTTTAGACTGGAAAAATCAGCATTTAAAAAAAAGTATAATGTCTAAAATCTAGGTGAAATCTCTTCAGCTCTGAGTACATGGAAGCTTCTACTGAAGAGCGTCATCTACCTTAGCTGGTCCTCAAATGAATTTGTAAATTCCATTTTGGACACTCAAAATAAGATTCAGAGCCTGTGTTGGTCTTTTGATCTAGGAAATAGTTGAGGTATGACTTGTGAGCAATGAGCATTTACATGTTCAGAACCTATTACAAGCCACTTGAAGCCAGTTACATTATTAGCAAGCAGTTACATTATTAGCAAGCTTCATCTATTACTGTAGAAAAAGCCACACAGTATATTTTCCTGAGTAAATGACAAGCTTCCTCGGTAACAAGATTTATGGAGGTTTGATTTTCCTTGTCGCTATAAAAAATGCATTTCTTGAAAAAGTGGGGAAGAGCCTAGAACTCCTTGGCACAGGAGACAACTTCCTGAACAGAACACCAACAGCACAGGCTCTAAGATCAACAATCAATAAATGGGACCTCATGAAACTGAAAAGCTTCTGTAAAGCAAAGCACACTGTCGTCAGAACAAAATTAGAGGTAACAGGCTGGGAAAGGATAGTCACCAACCCTTTATCTGACAGAAGGCTATATCCAGAATATATAAAGAACTCAAAAAGTTAAAAAGCAAAAAATTAAGTAACCCAATTAAAAAATAGGGTACAGAAAATTTTCAATATCGAATGGCAGAGAAACGTGTAAAGAAATGCTCAACATCCCTAGTAATTAAGGAAATGCAAATCAAAACAACTCTGAGATTTCACCTTACACCCATTAGAATGGCTATGATCAAAATCTCAAGTGAAAGCACATGCTGGAGAGGATGTGGAGAAAGAGGTACCATCTTCCATTGCTGGTGGGAATGTAAACTTGTACAACCACTTTGGAAATCAATCTGGTACTTTCTCAGAAAATTAGGAATAGCGCTTCCTCTAGATCCAGTGATACCACTCCTAGGCATATATCCAAAATATGCTCAAGTACACAACAAGGACATTTGTTCAACCATGTTCATAGCAGCTTTATTCGTAATAGCCAGAAAAAGAACCTGGAAACAACCCAGATGCCCCTCAAAGGAGGAATGGATGCAGAATTTGTAGTACATTTACACAATGGAATACTACTCAACAATTAAAAACAAAGAAATCATGAAATTTGAGGCAAATGGTGAAATCTAGAAAAGATCATCCATCCTAACTGAGGTATCCCAGAAGCAGAAAGACACACATGGTATACATTCACTTCTAAGTGGATATTACACATATAATATAGGATAAACATACTAAAATCTGTATACCTAAGGAAGGTAATCAAGAAGGAGGACCCTGGGTAAGATGTTCAATCTTCATTCAGAACGGCAAAGAGGAAGGACATTGGAAGAGGGAGAAAACAGGGAAATGGACAAGAGCTTATCACAGAGGGCCTCTGAAAGACTCTACCCAGCAAGGTATCAAAACATATGCTGAGATTCATAGCCAAACTTTGGGCAGAGTGCAGGGAATCTTATGAAAGAAGGGGGAGATAGAAAGACCTGGAGGTGACAGGAGCTCCACAAGGAGAGCAACAAAACCAAAAAACCTGAGCATAGGAGTCTTTTCTGAGACTGATACTCCAACCCAGGATCATGCATGGAGATAACCTAGAACCCCTGCACAAATGTAGCCCATGGCAGTTCAGTGTCCAAGTAGGTTCCCCAACAATAAGAACAGGGACTGTCTCCAACATGAACTCATGGGCTGGCTCTTTGATCACCTCTTCCTGAGGGACGAGCAGCCTTACCAGTCCTGATGAGACCTGATAGACTAGTGTCAAATGGAAAAGGAGGAAGACTCCCTATCATTGGACTAGGGGTGGGACAAAGGAGAAACAGAGGGAGAGAGGGCAAGATTGCGAGGGGGTTGGGGAGGGGGTCACAGCTGGGTTACAAAGGGCCTGGGAACATATCATGTAGACCCTAAGAATCATAGATTCCAGGCCAGACTACTATACCCAGCAAAACTTTCAATCACCATAGATGAAGAAAACAAGATATTCCTTGACCAAACAAAATTTAAACAGTATCTATTCATAAGCCTAGCCTACAGAAGATACTAGAAGAAAAATCCAACACAAGGAGGTTAACTTGAAACAACATTAACAGAAAAACACAGGAAATAAATAATTCCACAATAGCAAAATCAAAAGAAGAGACACACACAAAAAATACTCACACGCTAACACCACTACCATCAAATTAACAGGAATTAACAATCATTGTTCATTAATATCTCTTAACATCAATGAACTCAATTCCGCAATAGAAAGACACAAACTAGCAGAATGGATGAGAAAAAAGTATTCTGCTGCATAAAAGAACTACAACTCAGCAACAACGATAGACATTACCTCAGGATAAAGGGCTAGAAAAATTTTTTTTCCTAAAAAAACAGACTCAAGAAGCAAGCTGGAATAACAATTCTAATATCTAACAAATAGACTTTCAACCAATATTAATCAAAAAAGATAGGTAAGAACACCTCATATTCATAAAAGAAAAAATCCAGCAAAGTGAATATCAATTCTGACCATCTATGCCCCAAACACAATGGCACCTACATTCATAAATGAAACATTACAAAAGCTTAAATCACTCATTGAACCCCATACATTAATAGTGGGAGACTTCAACACTCTATCTCACAACCAGACATATTGATCAAGACAGAAACTAAACAGAGAAATAATGAAACTAACATACATTGTGATTATTGGATATCTACATAACATTATATCCAAACACAAAAGAACATACCTTTTTCTCAGCACCTCATGCAACCTTCTCCAAAATTAATCACAGAGCAAACCACAGAATAGAAACAAAAGAAAGCCTACAAACTCAAGGAAATTGACAACTCTCTACTCGACAATCAGGAAAGAATTAAAGAAAGAAATTAAAGATTTTCTAGAATTCAATGAAAATGAGGGTACATCTTACCCAAACATACAGGACACAATGAAAGAAGTACTAAGAGGAAAGTTCATAGCACTAAGAGCCTTTATAAGAAAATCGGAGAGATCTCAGACTAGTGACCTAACAGCACATCTGAAAGCTCTAGAACAAAAAGAAGCAAATACAATACTAGGAGTGAACCTTAGGAAATAACCAAACTCAGGGCTGAAATCAATAAAGTAGAAACAAAGAAAACAATACAAAGGATCAATAAAACCAAGAGCTGGTTTCTTGAGAAAATCAACAATATAGACAAACCCTTAGCCAAAGTAACTAAAAGGCAGAGAACGAGTATCCAAATTAACAAAATGGGAAATGAAAAGGGGGAGTAACAACAGACTGAGAAAATCCAAAGACTCATTAGGTCTTATTTCAAAGACCTATACTCCACAAAATCAGAAAGTCTAAAAAAAATTGGTGAATTTCTAGATAGATACCACTTACCAAAGTTACATCAAGATCAGATAAACTTTTTAAATAATCCTATAACCCCTAAGGAAATATAAGCAGTCATCAAAAGTATTCTAACCAAAAAACCAAAAATGAAAACCAACCAACCAAACAAACAAAAAACCCAGGTCCAGCTGAGTTTTGTGCAGAATTCTACTAGACTTTCAAAGAAGAGCTGACATCAATACTCCTCAAACTACTCCACAAAATAGAAACAGAAGGAACATTGCCGAACTTATTTTATGAAACCATGGTCACTTTGATACCTAAACTACACAAAGACTCAACAAGGAAAGAAAATTTCAGACCAATCTCTCTTATGAACATTATGCAAAAAATACTCAGTAAAATACTTCTAAACCAAATACAAGAACACATAAAAGATATCATCCAACCATGATCAAATAGGCTTCATCCTAGAGAGGCAGGGATGGTTCAATATATGAAAATCCATCAACATAATCCACCACATAAACAAACTGAAAGAAAAAAAAAACACATGATTATCTCATTAGATGCCAAAAATTCCTTTGATAAAACCCAACAGTCCTTCACAATAACAGTCTTGTAGTGATCTGGGATACAAGGTGCATACCTAAACAAAGTAAAGACAATACACAATACACAACTAGCTGATAGACAACATAAAATTAAAAGGAGAGAAACTTAACACAATTCCACTAAAATCAAGGACAAGAGAAGGGTACTCATTCTCTTCATATCTCTGCAACATAGTACTTGAAGTTCTAGCTAGAGCAATAAGACAACTAAATGAGATCAAAAAGATAGAAATTGGAAAGGAATAAGTCAAAGTATCGCTATTTGCAGATATGATAGCATACATAAATGAACCCCAAAATTCTACAAGGGAACTCCTATGGCTAATAAATACCTTCAGCAAAGTGGCTGGATACAAAATTAACTCAAAAAAAAATTAGTAGTCTTCCTTTATACAAATGATAAATAAACTGAGAAAGAAATTAGAGAAACAACATTCTTCACAATAGTCACAAACAATACAAAACCTCTTAGTGTAACTCTAACCAAGCAAGTGAAAGACAAGAACTTCAAGTCTCTGAAGAAAGAAACTGAAGAAGATATCAGAAGATGGAAATATTCCCATGCTTGTGGATTCATAGGATTAACATAGTAAGGATGGCCATCTTACCAAATGCAATCTTAAAATTCAATGCAATTCCCTTCAAAATATCAACCCATTTCTTTGTAGACCTTGAAAGAATAATTCTCAACCTGGAAAAACAAAAATCCCAGAATAAATAAAACAATCCTGTACTATAAAATAATTTCTGTAGGTACCATCATCCCTGATTTCAAGTAATACTACAAAGCAATGTAGAAGAATAGAAATAGATTCATATTCATCACCCTGCACAAAGCTCAAGTCTAAGCAGATGAAAGACCTCAACATAAAACCAGATACACTAAATCTAATAGGAAAAAAATTTAAGGAATAGCCTTGTACTCATTGGCACAGAAGACAACTTCCTCAACAGAACATCAACAGCTCAGGCACTAAGACCAACAATTAATAAATGGGACCTCATGAAACTAAAAAGCTTCTGCAAGGCAAAGGTCTCTGTCAATAGGACAAAATGGCAGCCTACCCTATGGGAAAAGGTCTTCCCCAACTTTACATCTGACAGAGGACTAATATCCAAAATATATAAAGAACTCAAGAAATTAAACACCAACAAAGCAAGTAACCCAATTAAAAAATGGAGTAGAGAGCTAAACAGAGTATTCTCAACAGAGAAATCTCAAATGGCAGAGAAACACTTAAAGAAATGTTCAGTTTCCTTTGTCATTAGGGAAATGCAAATCAAAACAACTCTGATATTCCATCTTTCATCCATCAGAATGGCTAAAATCAAAAACTGAAGGGGCAGCACATGCTTCCGAGATTGTGGAGAATTGAGAACATTCCTCCATTGCTAGTGGGAGTGCAAACTTGTACAACCACTGTGGAAATCAATCTGGAGGTTTCTCAGAAAATTGGGAGTAGATCTACCTCAAGACCTAGCTATACCACTCCTGGGCATATATCCAAAAGAAACTCAAGGACACTTTCTCAACTATGTCAATAGCACCTTTATTTTTAATAACCAGAAACTGAAAACAACCTACATGTTCCTCAACTGAAGAACAAATAGAGAAACTGTGGCACATTTACACATTGGAATACTTCTCAGCTGTTAAAAACAAAGATATCATGCAATTTGTAGGCAAATTGATGGAACCAGAAAAATCATCCTGAGTGAGGTAACCCAGATCCAGAAAGACAAGCATGGTATGTACTCACTTATAAGTGGATATTAGCCATAAAGTACAGGATAGCCATGCTACAACTCACAGACCCAAAAAAGCCAAATCTCACACAGCAGGGGAAATAAAATAGACATCTGAAGTAGACAGAGGGAAGGAACTGGGTGGGAGGGGGGTGAGGAGGGTAGCAGAGGTGGGAGAGCAGGGATACAGGGTGGGGTGTAAGATTGGGAGAGAACAGATGTCTGTGGGGGGACATCTCTGATACCTGGAAGGCTCCCGGGAGTCCATGGGGTCACCCTATCTGAGGCTTCTAGCAGCAGGGTTAAGGAGCCTGAAGCAGTCAGCCTTCTGTAGCCAGGTAGGACTTCCAGTGAAAGGAGGGGGACACCAACCCTCCCATAAAACCTTTGACCCAAAATTTATCTTGCCTTCAAGAAGTGTAAGGGTAAAAATGAAGCAGACGTTGAGGGATGGCAAAACAATGACTGGACCAACTTAAGACCAACCCCATGGGGCAGAGCCAATCTCTGTCACTATTAATGATCCTCTGCTATGACTGGAGACAGGAAGCTAGCATAACTATCTTCTGAAAGGCTTCATCCAGCATGGGATGGAAGCAGATGTAGAGACCCACAGCCAAACAAAAGGCTGAGCTCAGGGAGTTCTGTATAAGAGTGAGAGGAAGAATAAAGGGAACAGAAGGAATCAAGGCCACCACAAGAAGACCTACAGAGGCACCTAACCTGGGCCCATGGGGGCTCACAGAAACTGAACCACCAACCAAAGAGCATTCTTGCCTGTGCCTAGACTCCCTACACGTATATAGCAGATGTGTAGGGTGGTCAACATGTGGGTCTCCTATCGATAGAAGTAGGAGATGAACCCAACTTTGTTCACTGCCACTGGATTCCTTCCCGCTAACTGGGCTGCCTTGTCAGGCCACAGTGGGGGAGGATGTGCTTAGTTCTGCAGGGACTTGAGGTACCAGGATGAATTGATATTCCTTGTGGGCCTCCTCTTCTCTGAGTAAAGGGAGAGGGGAGAATAGGGGAACAGATGTATGAAGATGAGACTGGGAGGGGAAAAGGGAGGGAGCTGGGATCAGACTGTAAGGGAACAAACAAACAAGCAAACTCAACGAGGCAAAGAAAAAAAAGATAGTGACGTATGTATTTCAGAGTTTTCACCAGCTAGAGCACCAAAGAGGTGGAAGTTGTTTGATAGCACCAGAGATTGTAATTGATGCTCCTTGTTATGACTGTTATTATATAAAGTAATGACATAGTTCAGAACACCAGAAAAACTGAGGGTATATCAATGTTAGGAATTATTTGTGTGGTGACAGAAGAGAGAGGCTTAGAACGTTGTAGAGAAAGGGAAAGCAGATGATTCTCCATGAAAACCTACCATATCTGTCTAAAGAAATGGTTCTCAACCTTCCTCGTGCTGTGACCTTTTCATACAATTTCTCATGTTGTGGTGACCTTCAGCCATGAAATATTTTTGCTTCCACTTCATAACTGTAAGTTTGCTACTGTTATGAATCTTAATGTAAATATCTGTGTTTTCCAATGGCCTTAGGCAATCTCTTGAAAGTGTTATTCAACCACAAAGGGGTCGTGACCCACAGCTTGAACACTACTGCTCTAAAGGCTTTCAGGCACAAGTAGATGCAAGCAGTCCTTCTGCCAAGGGCCTTTGTCCTCTAGCCATCTTCTTAGAAGAGAAGAAAGTTAGAAGAGAGTAGGAAAGGGCCCCTTATGTTTTACTCAGCCTTACCGTGTGTGCCAGGAAATTCTTATCTCCTAAAGGATAGTCGTTAAGCTTCGGAAGGAAAACCTACAAGGATGTTGACACAGAAGTGCCAGAACTTCAGTATAACACACTCACTCATTCCTAAATCTGAGAAACTGATTTTTTTCCCTCTCCTACATCAAGTTAGATTATTTGTTTGCAATGATATCAGACATGCTCATCCCTAGGCTAGAAACGAAACAGCAATTTTTTGATCCTGAACATAAGGAAATGAGAACACAAAGATTAAAACAATCAAAACAAAATGGGATGTTTTAGAAAAAAATCAAAAAACAAAACCACTAACAACATAGTGATGAGTGTCCTATACTTTGCTGATATATAAAGAGCTCAGCATTAAACAAATAAATGTTACCCATGTTTGGGATAAGCACAGTTGCTTTGTCTAGAATGAAAAGTATGAATTCTATATTAGAAGAAGACACGATCAAAACTAAACAGTTTTTTACCCATTTTGTTTCTCAGGAGCAGAGTGCTTTATCTGAGTGTGATGGTGCGCGGCGCTCATTTGTTCTAGCAGATCAAAATGCAGCTGCTCTGGTTCAATGAGGAGAGGTCAAGGGCATGGAACCTCTGCCTCGGTGTTTCCCCTGCAGCTGCTCATGTAGCCCTGCCATGGAATCCTTGCACTTTGCAGCATGGAATTTGAAAAGAAAACACGGGAATGTTTCAGCTCTCATCCATCTCATAGCTTCCCAGATATAAATCTTATTAGCTCCTTCAAAACCAGTTAGATCTATGCTAATAACATTATAAATTTTAGTCTTTTCTCAAATTCATAATTCTACAGAGTAACTAGAGGTAAAACACTACAGGAGCTAGAAAAAGCACAGGGTTTGAAACTGTCCATGTTACACTTCCTGTCATCCATGCTGATGCCGGAGGAGAGTGCAGCCTGTGGACCCATGTGCAATATTCACTCCAGTAATAAAATTCTTGTCTGCCCTTAGGGCCTGATTCATTTAAACTTCTGATCATTTCTTAGATCTTTGACCCAGGAACTGTTGGTAATTTGCATTGAGCCCACTGAGAAAGGCTGATCCATTTAATATTTATCTGGAGGAGGTCAGAGACCCTAGGTGAACTCTATGTCTAGTTAGCTGGAATGATTAATTCATACATCCAAAGCCAAAGCACTTTCTGTGAATCATTGGCGTCATCCTTTGAAATGTAGCAGGCTGGTTTAATGGCTTAAATGCTCTAGCGATGAAGGCTTGAGGATGGCTCAGGGCTCTTTGGTGCCATGAGGAACTGTAGGCATGGAATTAAAAAAGGCTATTTAGTCCTACTTAAGCTGTAACTAGGACAAAGAGGTCTGTGACCTTGTAATTTAGATCTTCATCAGTCTCCAGTGAAGACGGGGAGCCGAATGTATACCATGTCAGGGTATGATCTGAGCAATGAGAAAGCAGCCCATCATGCACATGGTCCTTAAAGAGTGGCAGCAATGGAGCTGGGGCTGGGAAACACAGAAACGTAACTTGCCGATCAGCCCTGCTCTGGCCTGCTTTCTCATCTACATGATGGAAATTAAAAACCCTGACAACAGTGCTTTGTGTGAGTGTGATTGTACATGGCCTTCATTTGTTCAGCTCAGATTACGATTTGAAAGTACCCTTGCCCCATCAACTTCATTTGCAGAATCAACCTTTCTACACCATATATGTTGGGTTTTGTGGTTCAAGTTGGTTGGCCTCATGAGTGCAGAGTATTCTTGTACATGGCTTTGAGATTGGCCATGCGATCTGCTTAGCCACTGGGGTAGCTGCAGATGTGATGCTGGCCATGACTAAAGAGGAGTCAGCTATCCTGCTACGTAAGAAGTAGGCGATACTGTTAGGGCAGAGCATGATCTAATCTGTAGCTTAAGCCTCCTGACTCATGCGCATATAAAAAAGAACGAATATAGTGTTAGGTCATTGGACTTTGAGAGACCTTGTTACACAGCAATGATTAACCAGCATACTACACAGAGATTATTATAGAGATTATATGAAGTTACAAAATACTGTACATCATTCCCAATACACAAAAAGCACTGCTTAAGGAATTCTGTTAATACAAGCAATCTCCTCATTTGTATTTGGGTTAATGTTTCTTCCTTTGTATGGAAGAAAGAGGGATATATAAAGAGACATCTCACAGCCTCCTTGGCTGGAGTCTAACACTGCTGAGAAAATGCAGAAAGAAACAAGTTCTTCCCATGTCTCAAAGCAGGCTCCACTTTTCCCTGCTCTTCTGTTCCTGGTCTTTCACAGTCACTGTGGGCTAGTGATAAGGTGACAACCTTAAATGTGCCTTTGAGATCCATATCTTCTGAACGGTGGCCTTCCTCGGCTCCTAACAAGGATGGTAGGCTTCCTATGAGGTTCTCTTAGTGTGAAGCTCTGGGCTCAGTGAGCTGGTGGTCTGATGCTGGCTCTGCCATTGGTTTTCCTATTGCCTGAGGAACTTAACCTCCCTGTGATGCACTTCTCTAATTTACATAATGGGCTGATTATAATTGCCAACCTCACAGGATTGTTGTAGGAATTAACTAATGTTTGTAAAGTGCTTAGAGGTCCATAGATGAAAGGTGCTATATAAGCCTATTATTATGTCATCAAAAATGAAATTCCAATAAGATTATACTTTCATTTAAATTTCCATTAATTTTGTCATAATTCTAGATTAATTCTCACCGGTTTTCTAGAGCAAATAAATAAATAAGTAGGAGAAATGGTGATATATTAAAATATGAAGCATTCACATGGAAGGAAATTAGCTAGAAAATGTTAACACTTAGATGTGATTTTTAAATTATTATCCTTTAATGAGCCCTGATCATGTAATCAATATTATGTAAAACCTAGGTATGGTCTCTGAGTTTACAAACTAAATTACAAACCTGACTGATTAAATAGCTAACATTTCCTATTTCGAGTGTGTAGAAATGAGTGCTATGTAAAGGCCTATAACGCAACTCATTTTTAAATTAAGCCTCTTGTTATAGGAAATAACTTGAAAACTTTTAGAAAGATTATAAGTCTGTGAAGAGTGCCTTTATAAGGTCACCAAGCAGTTGGCTTCCCTCTGTCCTGGGCACACGTGGCACGGCATGATCAGTCGGGTGTGCTACAGTGCCCTGCAGGTGAGTGGCAGAAGGAAATGGCATTGCATAGACCCTCATGAAACCATGAGATGTAAGACTGTAACCTTCTTTGCCTAAAGGAAAACAGAGACCTTTTAAATTCTACATATAAAGTTACACAGGGAGAAGTTAGCAGGGCTGGGCACCCAGGGTATCCCCTGAATATTACCTCTAACAGTTACGACACCTGTGAAGGGGAAAAGCAGTTGATATGCAGACGGTCTCTGCTGCTGGTATCAAGGCACGGGAGACAGATCTCTTCAGGCTCTTTACTTTTACTGGTAATAAAATGCTTGCATTGATCTAGATATCATGGGTACCTAAGGAAACGAGGTGTTCTAAATCTATACAGATGAATCCTTTCAAGAGATCACCGACAAGAGCTGGCTGGTGGAGGCATGAAATCTATTTTGTTCTTTGGGAATCCGGGGGGCGGGGAGGGGAGTCTGGTTAAATATTATCCAGTTATCCAGCCTAGACACCGGAAATGCCAGGTTCATTGGAAGTAGAGAACGGGGGAGGTGCGTGCGCACATATGATGCGAGCACCTAAGGCAAAGGCAGGATGCTCAGGAGCTTGGCACCAGCCCCAGCTGCAGCAAGGCCTCTCTCAAAAAAGTAAAATGTCGAGACTGGGATATGCCCTAGGCCCAAAACAGGCAGCCTCTGCTAGATTTCACTGTAACAGCAGAAGAAAAGACAGATGATGTTGCTTCGTTTTTCATTACATAGATGCTAATAGAGGAGAGCCTATCAGAGGCCTCAATAACACTCACTTATTTCTCAGGTGCCTTGTGATGCTGATGTCTAAAGATGCAAATTTTCTCTTTCAAATTAGGAATGCTACCCAGTCCAAGTAAACCTCACTGGATTATGGATGGGAGAAATTAGGTTTCGTTTGGTGACTGCGGTGATGCCAGAAGAAACCTGAAAGACAAATGTCTGCCTTAAATGTCAGGACAGAGATAGATGGCCTGGAAGCAACACTGTCGGAAGACGGCAGCACGGGCTGCAGAACCTGGGACTCTCCTCTGGAGTGATTGCCTTTACTTCGGTTCCGACTTAGCTCAAGAACTCATTATTTTCCCTCTAAGAAGTTAAAAATATAAGTTCCTTAACAGAAAGGCGCATGTGTAGCCATGAGAGCACTGACATTCGTGCTGACATTCGTGCATGCACGCAGAACTCTCAGAGCATCCTTGTCCCTTTGGGAGGCATTCAGAGGTGCTACATTAACACCTACTCATGATTTTAGTATCGTATTCCCTACACGTCACACTCCGTTCTCTGTGCTCTTTATATTAATTCTTTTAGTGCTCCCAGCAGCCCTATAATGTCATGATTATTACTGTGCCCAGTTTACAGAGGTGTAAAGTAAGTCAGGTTGACCACCTTGTCCATTGTCACTGCATTGGCCATGCCTTTTATTCCCTGGGCCTTATAATGCTTTTAGTCTTAAGGATCTTGCCTATAGGGAGACTGCCCTTTCTAGGGACGGTAACTTTTAGAGTTAACAAGGAGTTAAAGCTAGCAGTGTGTCCCTTGCAGCATGCAATCACTATGCTTTTCTCCCAGGGATCCCTTCTAGCTAACTCACACCCTAAGTAATATTTCTCTGTCAGAACCTGGTGTCAAGCAACAGAGACCACTCCTGCAGCCAAAAGCCTGCTGCAAGTATTGACATTTCACCAATCCTAACCCCTTTACCTAACCCCACTGGCTTTGCCACAAAAGCCACAATGAAAGTTCTGGCCCAACTCTTCTGACACCATAGCAACTTTCCTGACTGTATAGGAATCCAACCTCTGTAGCTCTGTGAGAGCCATGCCTCTCGTTTTAAAGCAATGCTAAATTTCCCTTTCAAGGGCACTCATCCTTCTGGGTCAGTACTCAGTCCATTTTATAAGTTAAGACTTGTACTCCAGTGAGTGAAAGTATGACTAAGGATGTGAGTTAGTCCCCAGGGTTTGTGCCCTGGCATACACGCCACTTGGATATGAATGAGACATATATTTCAAAGGCTTATAGTTTTGTGGAGAGAAAAGATAGCGTCTTGGTTATAAAGAAGTAGGTCACTGTCCTCATGCTGTGGCTAGCTTACTAGTGTGGTTTGAAATTCCTTCTACATGCTCATGACTTGAACACTCGTTCCATAGGGGTTTTGGGTGTCTGTGGTATCTTTGAGAGGCAGAAACTGGATAGTGTAAGTAGGTCTGTAGAGCAGGCCTTTGAGAGTTATATCTCATCTGACTTCCTATTGTTCTCTCTGTTCCCTGGCCATCTCCTTGTGCTGCCCTGGTATTTTATTCAAACGCAGGGCCAAGCTACTGCGAGCTAAATCCTTTGGGGTCATGGGCTAAAATAAATTTGTTCTCCCTCAAATTGTTTCTGTCAGGCATTTTGTTTACAATAAATATAAAGTAATAAATACACTCCATGGCACTTTCAATGTGAGGAGAGACAATTTGGTTTCAGTCATATGTACTGCCACTTGTGTGAACTTGCTGTGTGGTTCTAGTGTGTCCAGGTTCAACCAATGTTTAAGCACCCATCATGCAGGTGCTTTGTCAGTTTCAGGAAACATGAAAAAGAACAGAAATAGAATAAACCCTTGAGTTCTGGGCAAAGGACACAGCACCTAAACAGATAACTGAGAGGTGGCAGACAGCTCTGAACACAGAAGAATGGCTAGGTGGCTGATATAGTAACCCTCTGAAGTCAGGGCAGGGGAGGAGTACATTTGCTGTGAATAATACATGAAGCATGTTTTACGGGAAACGAAACAGGGTTGTAAACAGGGACAGAATGTAGACATTTATTTGCTTTGGAGGAAGAGTGACAGCAAAGATTTTGAGGCTTGTTACACATGTCTGATGAACTGGTTAGTGTGATGGGTCATTGTCATTGTCAACCTCACACAAACTAGGTTCACTTAGGAAGAGGCGGTCAGTGAGATATTGTCTAGACTAGACTGCCTTGTGGGCATTCCCAATGTTACTCTGATTATGTTAATTGATGCACGAAAACTCACTGTGAGTGTCACCATTCCCTAGGCAGGGGATCCTGAACTGTTTAAGGAGTAGAGAGCCAGTGGAGCATAAATTAGCATGCATTAATTTTCTGTGCTCTTGTCTTATATAACCCATTCAAAGATCCTGTTACTTAGAGTTCCATTCAATAATAGATTGTGACACGGAACTATGAGCCAAATAAGCTAATTTTACCCTTTTATTGCTTTTGTCAGTGTTTTATCACAGCAAAGAAAATGAAACTTAAAAGTTTGGGTTCTCCTCAATGGCAGGCTTTTTGACCTCCCCACCCCCCAAGGGAGGAGCAGTCCTGTTAGGCCACAGAGGAGGACTTTGCAGCCAGTCCTGAAGATACTTGATAAAACAGGGTCAGATGAAAGGGGAGGAGGTCCTCCCCTATCAGACTTGGAAAGGGGCAGGGAGGAGATGAGGGAGGGATGGTGGGATTGGGGAGGGAATGAGGGAGTGGGATACAGCTGGGATACAGAGTTAACAAAATGTAACTAATAAGAAAAAAAAAGTTTGGGTTCTCAAAGCTCTAATTGTGTTGTTCATGACAATTGATGCTGGATTATCTTCAGAAAATCAAGTAATAGAATGTCCGTTGTTCACACATGTCCGTTGTTCACACATAAGGCTGAGCATAGATCTTGATTTCCTAATGGAGTTGCTGTGTGTCTTTGGGCAAGTTATTGAACCTTTCTGAACTTTCATGAGAACAAACTTTACTTAATGTATACAATAAATGGGACTAGAACACAGTTCAGGCAAAATGTAAACTTCTTCTACTTTCTGAACCCTGTCTTCCTTCTACTAAAAAAAAAAAAAAAAGAAAAAAAAGTACAGGTATGGAACCTCAAAAAATACCCAAGGCCATGACTGCAAGACCCAAACATGTCTTTGTTACTATCTGGTAGCAGTATGGAAGTGCCAAACTGGAGTTGATCAATTTTCTGCCTTCCTTGTTTCCTTGACCAACACCTTAGCTTCACTCCTTTTTTGAATTGGAGAGTTTGCTGATTGCTGAAGCAGGAGTCTAGGGACCATATAGGGCAGCACATTATTTTTTTACCATGCAGGAAGAAGAATGACCCATGATTTTTTTTCTTGCTATTTGTCATCAAATCGTGGGCTCCCTTTTTGGATGCTGTGGTTGATGTCCCTATTGATTGAGTCACACCGTTTCATGAGTGTTTGTTCTGTGACACATGACTTGGGACGTTTGGCACATTTATATATCACAGTGACTTTGGTTCTCAGCTTGCTGATTGTTCATGTGTTTGAACTCAACTCCTCTAGACCTTGTTTTTCTTTTTCTCCTTATCAAAACTTGAATGTATCAAGACAAATATGAGTAAGGCACACCTATAATTCCAGCACTGAAGAGACTGAGATGGGACTGCTATTACAGGCGCAGCTGTGAAGCATAGTAAAATTCTGTTTCAACAAAGAAAACCAATGAAATAACCAAAATAAAATTCGTTTTGTTTTGTTTTTAAAGAGTTGGAACAATTACTCAGTAATCTTCACCTGCAATGAAAAACTTTTTTATGTCATTCACTTATCACATGCTGTAGGCCTACAGGCATCCACACATAGCAGGAAAGCAGATTGAACTCAAGGGCTGTTCCTTCATTTTGCACAAAAAAAAAAAAAAAGGTCATGGGAGAGAACAGGATTGAGAATGTCCTGATTTTACCCTGACTCTTCACATGCTGGCCTGGTGACATCAAGATGAAGAGGAGATGCTGAATCTTCTGAATCTAGAGTTACAAGCTGTTGTAAGCCACCTGAGTTGGTGCTAGGAACAGAATTTAGGTCCTCTGCAAGAGCACTATGTTCTTGAAACTACTGAGTCATCTTCCTAGCCCTCCAGACATTTAATTTCTACAGAATTTCATCTCCATCACAGGAGCCCTGACTTCAGTGTTGGTATAGTAATGGAATATTAGCCTCATGCCTGGTAGAAAGCAGGGATTAAAAAGATACTACTGCTTTTATTGACATGAGAAATTCAGTAGAGTTAAGTCTCCCGTGTGCTGACACAATTTCTACCAGCCACTGGGGCTGCTGACACAGAACATTTCCATCACCACTGAAACCTCTGTTGAACCATGCTAACACCAGCCAACTGCCACCAAACCTCAGAAATAGTATAAATAAATAAATAAATAAATAAATAAATAAATAAATAAATATGTGTGTGTGTGTGTGTGTGTGTGTGTGTGTGTGTGTGTGTGTGTGAAATGTACCATATACTTTAAAAAATCAGGTGTGTGCTCTATGGGAGCTTGAAACTCAAACTGCCATCTACCTGCAGTGTGTGCCCACCTCTGGAAACAATGGCAGCTCCCCCTGCTCCTGTCTGCTTGTTTGGTTGTTCCCTGCCCCCATTTCCTGTTTTCAATATCTTTCTGATGGAGTTACATTCCATACGTAATATTGTTACAGGTGCAAAATTGTTCCTTTCAATCCTGAATGGCTGCACATGTTCAGCAGGAGCGCTGGAAGGCCAGCACACTATTCCTGCGTTTCCAGACCTCCCTCACAGTCCGCAGGTCAACAGCATTCTTCTTTGCTTGCTAATGCTTTATTGTCTCTTAGTATACATTGGAATAATAATGGTAATTTATGCAGATATTTTGTATGCATAGCAAATAATGAGAAACACCTGCAGAAATTTCCCTCCTTCTCTGAGTTCAGCAACTAATTATATTTTTAAATAATGGCTACCATTGAACACAATTATCCAAATCACTTTAAGTAATGGAATCTTTTTAAGGTGTTTTTGAAAATTTTAGCACAGTTTTTAAACACTCATTTTTATCTAGAAGATGGGAAGGAAAAAAAAAGGCTAGTAGGCGGCTTCTTAGTCACCCAAAAGAACAGTTTTTGCCAAGAATAAATTAGTGGTGGATTTTTCTCTAGGTCCTAGACTTGGTGTTCGAGGTAACAGCCAGCTGATGGCAACCAGGTTTTCTATAGCCATCTTTCTGGTTTAGTCACTTGCTTGTCTTTTCTTCTTCCTCTCTTAAGGTGAAATGAAGATGATGATGTTGGTAAAACCCTCTTTTACAATAGACCGTGCTACTTGATTTTCCTACTGGGGATTGGTTGAGAGTGGGGCAGTCAGAAAACAGTCTTAGATCGGTCTGTGACTTGACCCGCCTCTTCTATTCAGAAGGTTATCTTTGTCGTGATAAAGGACCATAAACCTGTGACTTCCAGGGGCTTCTGATCACCACACTACCAGGAAGCTCATTCATCAAAGAGAACAGGAAGCAAGGAACTAGCCGGACAAAAGAATGTCAGTTAAAAAAGAATGTAGCTTTCCTCCTCATACATAAACCCAAGATTATGGTCTTATATCAACATTCTGGAAACTTTATGGGGGGTCGAACAGCGAGCATGAGTGGGGAGAGTTCTGCCTTTATCTCCAGCAGGATAGAAACTTTCAGCTGTTCCTTTCAGCACTTCTAATCTCCTTTTTCTATTTCTATAAGAAATTATTGGTCTGTTGGGAAAAAAAAAATCAACTCCTGTTTCAATCATACTACTTTCTCCTAGATTTGGGTTTGTTTGGTCAATTGACATTTGTGGAGTGCTGCTTAAAAGACAAGCCAGTGCTAAGAATTCTTGACCCCATGGGAGTTACAACCTGGAGACAGAGATATGTTAAAAAGCAATCAAATTCAAAATAAAGCAGATGAAAATCAGACAATGCCTAATGAGAGCTTAGATGACAGAGCTGTTCGTGCTTGTATGGGAAATCAAGGAAGTCTCTTTGAAGAGGTGAATCTGACCAGCTCCTGAAGGACAGACCAGCCAGGGTGAGCTCCAGCCGAGTGCGCTAGGAAACATGTGCTCAGTTGTTCCAATTACAACAAGGAGTGACACACGAGGGAGATGTACCTGCCATTTTCTAAAGCTTAGGAGGCAAGAGAGAAAGATTTCTCTTTATGCTTTTTTTGTTCTATGTATTTTTCTGTTTTTAAGACTATCCTTTATTAAATCATTGACTGAGCGGTCAGTCTCTGAACTGTTTCTAAACTTCATTTGACAAAGTAAAACGCCAGAAAATACCTATTAATCCAAACCCTGGATATTTCACTAAAAACTTGATTGAATCATTACCTATAAAAATTTGGTTCCTCCAAATTACACTTTTTCTCTTCCCTTATTTGTTTTTTTGCTAACTTCCACGGCCTTCGGGGGTTCTCTTAAGAGAAAGAAAATGAAGAGCCAGATGGATTTGTGTTTGTTATTATTCTTGTGCAAATGAATTAGATTGCTAATCTCTTGAGAGGGGCAGGAAGAGAGACAGAGACATGGGGAGAGAGGGAGAAGTAGATAGAGGCAGAGACAGATAAGAGGAACAAACAAACATAGGAAGAAACTAGGTTTGAGGAGGTATTTCCTGTAAAATTCAGATGATGGCAATTATTTTTTTAAGTGACCATGCATGTATGGGGGAACTGCCGCAGCGATGATTCCATTCAGTCTCACACTGCTCTATTAAACAAACAGGTAGAACAAAAAGGGCAAGCAGCCAGAGGAGATGGGGCATTATCTCTTTGAGGAACTTCTGGCCGGGCACATGCTACCTGAAGAAGGAAGCACACAGAGGACACCTCTCAGCAGGCAGTAAAACAAAGGAGAGCAAACAATGAAAACAATGACAGGAAGTCTTTTTTTTTTCTTTTGAAGTTCACTATTTGAAGAAAAAAAAAAGCCATTCTTTCCAAAGTTGAAGTTTGTGCTAACTATCAAAGTGAAGTAGTCTTATTTTCTACATAAATCGTAGTCCGCTGTTGTTTGAGGCCTCTGTTGCTGTCATTATCTTAATAACAAGAAGTGCGCCCTTCTTTAGAGAACGTGGAGAAGAGTTGAGCAGACTTGGCGATAGAGTGAAGGAGATCAGGAGATCCTTCATGTTTTGATGCCTGAATCCAAGGTAGGCCAGGGAGAGGAAGAAAGCTTTGTTTGGAATCAAAAGAAAAAGTAATACATTAACAATTACACCTGGGTATGTCTGTGAAATGGCTCAGTGGGTAGATGCGTCTGCTGCCAAGACTGTGGATCTGAATTCATGTTATGCATATGCTAGGAGGAGAGAATTGACTCTTAAAGTTGTCCTCTGACGTAAACATGCATGCCACGGCCCCTGTGCATGCACATATACATGCATTACATGTTCAAAGATACAATTAAAAATAATAATTACTAATGCTCTGTATTCTTGATTCTCGGCAACTGACCATGTTGTTCAGGGCAAGCAAAATTGCATCCATTTCCACCCTGAATACTGTTTACCTTGTTAAACTTCCAATCAAACTCTGAGATAAATGAGAATTGTGCCTTAGAAATGCCTTGACAAATACAAATGCTTTCATTCCTTAAATGGGATCCTTAGAGCAACTTTGAAAGAGGGTGTTTCTAAACCCAGAATTCTAACGTGCACCATATATATATACCTTGCATGGATAGGTACAATTTTTTTCTTGATATTTAAATTATCACACATGCAGGGGTAGATTCTTGTCTATGTCACAATAGCTTACTTCTGTGTAACTATGATCTTAAGGGGTAAAAGTCTACATAAAGGGTTTCTTCTGGCAGTCACAGCTCTGAGCCTAACTCATCACCAAAAGGCTCAGTGTGAGGGCTGTTGACAGAAGCTGCATTAGGACAAGCTTTGTCCCCTCAAGAAGTCAGATTCAAATAAGTCTGTGGGAGAAGAGATGAAAGGTGCTTGGGAGGGTCCCCGTGAGCAACTTTTACCCTCAAAGAGAAAATGCCTGAGTGAATAAGCACAGTCTAGACTTAATTCCACACCAGAAATGCTCCCTCAGGAGATTATGAATGCTTTGAGTTGTGAAGTCTAAATACATTTTTCAACCCTATAATGAAAGCCAGACAGCCTTTTTCTAAATGCTCATTAACAACTTCAAATTTTTCCTATAACATGGACACTATGTTCTAAAGGAAGAGTTTCTCTACGTAAGAGTAAGGATGAACACAGAGTGTCTGTTCCACTGCCTTCCCAATCTACAAAGCTTACTGACCCTAAAAATAGGATCAGTGGCTGGAACCTAGAGGAAGGCCTTCAAACAAGGTGCCAGTACGTTAACACAGCTGGTTGCTCTTCAGAAGTCTGAGCTTCAGCAGTGGGTTTTCCTGTCCCTCAGTTTCCCAAACTGCAGTCCTGAAGAGTGGCCACAAGAGGGAACCATTGTTCAAATGTTGGAAGGTTGTTTTTTTTTTTTCCTCTCCCTCCCCTCCCCGAGGAACTCAGCCAGCTCAAATCCCTCTTTAATGCAAGAACCTGATCAAAAGGCTTGAACAAAAAAGTAGAGACAGATGTGATCATGGACACAGTTCTATTTTGGATGGCTGAACAATCAGCTTCTAAATACCTGAATAACCAAAGGTCTGTCACCCAACAGAGACCGAAGAGTCAGGCCTTGGTACGAATTCATGTGCTCACAATAGCAGTGACAGGTCTATATTTTATTCCCCCCATTGGCTCCACTTTGCCTAAAATAAGGCTAAGTTTTAAAACCAAACAGCAAATATTAGAATATAAGGGAACAAAGACAAACGCAGACTCTTAAGCTTCAGAGTGCCTGCCATCTCTAGCAATAACCCTGCTTAGTAACTGGAGAAGCCGAGCATATGTCGCAAGGAGTTCTTGCTTACAGCCCTACGAACCAGCGCGATGGCAAAAGGCAGGCAAATGTGATCAAAGACATATAGGATGGCTTCCTGGAGGCCGTGCGCCACCCCGCTGGCACGGGTCCCGTTTCCCAGCCAGAAGAACTGCGGGATGAACTGGAAAGTGCTCGATGCCGGTGTAGCTTCCATAGAAAAGCAGATGACGGCTGAGATTATTAATCTTGACAGTTTCCTGAGTTATTGGGATGTTGTCATCTTCTCCTTTTGTATAATTTGCCAAATGATCATAGCATGAGACCTAAGCAGGCAGCACCCCAGGCTCCTCCTTTAGCATTCGCTTCAGCGGTGAACAGAAAGGCTTGGCTTTAGGCAAAGGTGGACAAATGGAATTTTCACGGACATGTTATCATTTGAAAAATATCAAGTCATGTTTTATTGTGACTTTTGATGTAAGCAAAGCTTTATGCCTAAAATGTATTAGATAATTATAGAAAACTACTCCATTTATTTAACAAATGCAAAGCAAAGGGTAAGAAATTCAAAATCGAGGTCTCAAGAACAAATTTACTGCTTACATGAAGACAGTGATAAACAAAGAAAATAACATTTCGCCTTAAAAGCCATTCTTCTACGTTGTGAATTCCCAACAAAACAGCAACCTGCGTGGGAATTCTTTCCTTGAATTGTTCGTGTAAAATCACAAAAGCAGTTCTGGGTTCCTTCAACATGGACTTGAAATAGTGAAAGCACTTGCCGCAGTTTATAAGTGGTCACCTTCACTAAAGCATTTTTGCATTCTACGTTTTGTAATCTCTTGCATTTGAAATAGCAACCACAGAAATTAATCTTCAGTTTTAAAAAAGGAATAACAATTAAAAAGATTTCCAACTAAACGGTGTTGTCCCCCAAGACAGGTTTATCAAAATATAAAATCACTAAACTTAAAATGCTATAATTGAGCCCTTTTTTTTTTATTAAGAAAAGCCATGCCTGCACCTATGCTTTAGACTGACATATTATGCAATAAACAGCAATCAGCCTTAAAGATGCTATATCAAACAAACCAAGTTTTGTTTTGCTAAACTAAGCAAAATTAGTTGAATGCCCTAAGTAATAGTTGCTGGTATTTTTTTTCTAAATTATTTCTCCACTTGTTTTTGTGTCTATGCATAAATTAAAAATCTGCTGAAATTTATTATTCATCGGAGATGTAATTAATATGCAAAATTATGCAAATTAAGATGCAATTAGGCTTCAATTCTCTAGTGGAATTTTCCATTATAATTTAATACAAAGTAATAGAGTAATTGGTGTCACGTGTAATTACGGTTACTCACGTGTACTTGCAGACGTGCAAATGATGTGGTATATGTTAGTTATCCTATGCAAATGGATCACGCAATCTCTTAATACTTGGGAATGAAGTAAACAAAGATGGTCTTCAAAGAAAAGGGTAGAGGGACCCCTCTTTATTCTCATGTGCTACCATTTTGGAGAACTATGTGAAAATTGTAACTCATTTTTCGGTATTTCTGTCTAAGAATTTTTACCTTGGTGTTGTTTGGTGCATTGTTTATTACTTTAGAGAAATTCTAGTAAAGAAATATTTAAACAGAGTCCTGATGGAGATTCCAATGCCACACAGATGCCGTCAGGGTGAGAGCAAGCAAATCAGAGCTCTGTCTAGCCGGGCACAGGCTGTCTCTGTATCAGGCTCAAAATTCTCAACGCATTTCAGAGAGCCCGGCTTGCCAAGGGAATCATCGCTACATTTTCTTATTTCCTGATGACAGAGTTGACCAATTCATCTGCTTCGAGAACTGTGTAGAAGCCACACTGATTTTTTTTTTTTTTCAAACTGAAAATCTCTTCCCTCCTAATGTTTGGAGTTTTAGGGAATTCCGTATCATTTCTTCTGTATGAATAAAGGATTAAGCAATTGAACTGTTTCATACTGTCTGTCACTACTGCCGCCGCTTGGTTCAAGGGACTCCTCTGCTGCCTGCCTGTGTGTCTCCCAGGGTCCCCAGGGAGAGGAGAATTGGTCTCTCTTGCGCTTGTCCTGAGCCCGGAGCCGCTGCTTCTGATTTCTCCATGAGAAATGATTACCGCTTGTTTCAAAACACCCATGCTGTGTTGAATCCTGCAAAGAAAACATTTTGATCTCAGCACTTTCCTTCTCGTAACTGAAGCACACACTTTAAGATGAGTATTTTATATTCTTAGCTCCAATTAACCTGAAGTGTTTCTCTTTCCTATGTCTCCCCCCACCCCCACCCAGTTCACGAAGTCTCTCTTTCCACCCCTTTGTAATAGATCCCCCCCGCCCCCGCAGGAGGGGATGTGTGTTATAATTTACTACAATTAATAGGAGTGGAAAGGGCATATTACAGATAAACTGCTTTATCTTCTGCCTGCTGGTTTTTCTACTTCTCATCCCTTTTCCTCTACCTACAATGACTGAAAGAAGGGACATGGGTAAGAGAAAATAAAGCTACCATTAGTCTCTCCTGTTTTACCCTTTTGCAGCCCCACCCATCCGTCCATATGTGGCTTTCTCATTCATTCCAGTAATAATACCAATTACTATGCAGGCAGGGCCATTCTTATTCACATTTGCAGCTCGCTGTGGACATTTATGCTTCACTCTGAGCAACACTCACATCTTCAACAACATCGATTATACAGCTGTTGTACAGTCATTGTAAATGAAATATACAATGCCCCGTTCAGCTCTTGGAATCTTTTATAGTGGTGGGAAGTGAGGCAGGAGAGCCCTTTCCTGCTCTGTTTCTCTCTGGTGCTGGCTTCATTCTCTAACACCTGAGGCTTGCACGCTAAGAGGCTGAGCGAGGAGGAGCAAGACACCCAAACTACAGCAGTGCCTTCTCTTTTCACAGAGGAGACTTGGGAAAGCAGGCTTGATAGGCAAATGGCTCTGTGGGACCCATTTTCCAGAGCCTTGTCTCTTTACCTTCTTTCCTGATAATGTTCCCCACTATCTCTCTTCATTAGGTTATACTTATTGGCCCAAATGAATGTTATGCATCTACTTTTATTTCTCCCATGACTTTTCTCAGCTCAATGCCTTTCTTAGGGGGACTCAGTCCTTAAACCCTCTGGCCCTGCTCTTTCCTGGTTTACTCTTCCAGCCTTCAAACTCAGATGAGCAGGACTGGCATACATGTGGCTCTCCATACCTATCCTTTACCCAGGAATGCCATACACAATCATTAGAAACCAAATTTCTCCAGCTCTAAAGACATAACAGTGAGTGTCTTAAGGAAGGCCCTAGAGAGGATGTGTAACACATCTGTGACTTGCAAAAATAGTAGGTGCTTTTATTTATACAACTTTGACTGTTCTCATATACTTTGGTTTTACTTCATCTTCTGAGAGCTTTGCAAAGGCTCTATTCAATAAAATCTGACACAAACTCCTTTGTTTATATTTAACATTAGGAAACCTGAAAATATCTTACTATTCATGAAATTTTGACAATCACTCTCAGCAAGATGAGTGACTGAAAAACTGGAGCCTTTCGAATGTGAGAAATGATCCTTAGTGTAATGGCCAAGTGGGAAATAAATACCAGTCTTTCTGTTTGAAATCTCTCCAGTGGCATCTTCTGATATGGTCAGTACCATGTAATATGAAAGCATCAGCATGAGAATTCTCCTTTTGTGCCTGTTACTCAGAAGAGATGCGGGTCACTAATCTAAGAAACGTAACATCCCTGCGTTACTCATGGCATCCTCAACGGTATATTTTCAATGTAGTTGAAAAGCAACTTATTTTTTATTTGTTTTTATTGTATGAATGCTTTGTCTGCTTGTATGTTTACTCACCATGTGTGTGCCTGGTCCCTAGGGAGTTCAGAAGAGGCATCAGAAGATCCCCTGAAACAGGAGTTACAGACAGTTGTGAGCCACTGTATGGGTGCTGGGAATCAAACCTAATTCCTCTGCAGGAACAGCCAGTGCTCTTAACCTCTGAGCCGTCTCTCCATCCCCTACCTCAGATTTTTTTTAACATTTATTTGTGTGTGTGTGTGTGTGTGTGTATGTGTGTGCACATGCTCATTTGAGTACAGGTATCCATAGAGACAAGGAACATGTTGAATCTCCTTGAACTGGAATTACAGATAGTTGTGAGCCACCAGACATGGGCACTGGGAATTGAACTCCAACTCTTAACCACTGAGCCATATCTCCAGGCCTGCACTCATAGTTAGGTTTTGGTACATGGGTGACTGTATGCAAGTTCACGTGTCGTGAGCACATATGTGTGCATGGGCACATGTGCATGTGAGGGTCTGCCATTGGGAGTCCCCCTTTACTTTATTTATTGAGACAGGGATGAAAGGAAAAGTATCAGCCCAGAACCCGCATGACCAACTTCTCACACAAAGTTCTCAGTACAAAGGAGACGTATTGTCCCAGAAGGACAAGAGAGCAGGGATGAGGGACAAAGACAGAAGATAGAGGAAGAGGAAGAAGGGGAAGCAAAGGAGAGGCATAAGGGGTGTTTGTCCCTGGAAACAAAGGACTGCTTCTGGAGAGAGAGGAGACAATTGTGGCACCTAGGGAAATAGCAGTTCATTAAGGTGCAAGGGGAGAACCTGTGGTAGGGTGAGGTGTTTAATTTTAATTCGGCATGCTAATTAGGTGAGCCAAAGTGGGCTTTGGATTGCCAGTCTTCAACACTTTGATAGCTGGATCTTGGTAGTCAACTTCAGGAGGAAGGATTGGCCAAATATGGGAATAGACTTTGGGAGTTAGCTTCAGAAATATACTCTAACAGTTTTTGGCAAGGCAGAGGGGGCTGGGGAGAAGGGCAAGGCCTGGCAGAGACTTGCTTGCCATCCTCAAGCTGGCCAGAGGCACTTCAAGGGCCTCACAAGTGAATGGAGAGCTTACCTGCACAGCTGGACAAGCTAGCCATCTTGCCCTGGATTTGCTATGTCTCTACCTCTGCAGGCAGGCGGCAGGCCTTTATAGCCGCCTGGCATTTAAGTTGGTTCTGGGGATCTGAACTCTGGTCTTCATGATTGCACAGTAAATCTTTTATCCATTGAACTATCTCTCTGGCCCCAACTATTCCTATCTTTAAAAGCATAGTATGACAAACACTGATAGGACAACTCTTAAGTGACTAGGAGGCACTCTATCATAGATTAGTGAAGGACTAGCTCTTCTTTCTCAGAGCCCCATAAATAGGCATCTTGGTGCCGTAGGAACTCCTTTGGTCCTAATAAACACCACAGGAGGTAAGTGTTCTCATTGTCATCTTAGAGACAAAGGACCTCAGAGCACAAGTCACTTGTCAGAGGGCGAGTAACATATCTAAGTGGTGGAAGAGAAACTTGAACACAGAACTTATACCTCTGTAGTATATGCTTACTCGGAGCCAGTCTGGCCTGGAGAAAGAAAGTATTAACCTAGACATTGATTATCTATTGTTGCAGCCATTTAAAATCAGGAAATTTTATGTAAGGTCTAACCATGCTAGATGCCATGCTGCTTACCCAGAGGCTCTGAACTTGAAGAACTGGATCTTTTCCTTCACAAGGTCTGGTCCTGTATTCATCTCTGGCCTGCTTCCTGCATGGTGCTCATCTCTCAGGTTTCTGTAGGATTTAGGGTTGATTTGGGGTTGTCTGTTCTGATCGGAACCCACCATGAAACTACCATTTTACCCATGCTACACTGTGTCAGCCTTTTTCCCTAAATCAGAAAACATATCTCTGGTACATTTATGGTGTCAGGATGTGGGTTGATCAGAGAAGTAAACACAACACAGGAGACATGGGATAGAAGCTTACCATAGGGAGTCCTGTGTAAAACTGTGGGGGCTGGTAAAAAGTTCAGGTCATGCTGTTGATTTGCAGCTAGTTCTTGTCATGACATCAGCAGAATTGTCCATTAAAAAAAAGTCTGGTGTGGGTGGGAGCAAGCAAGAGTAGACGGGAGCACCTGGGGGTCTCTGAAGCTCACCTCTTTCAGTTTGGAGGCCTGGAGGAGAAGCTTCTTATGACAAATGTAGATGGGACTCTAGCTCACAGAGAGCTGAAGTGAGAGACATGGCTGGAGTTGGGGTGGTGCCACCTGGCTGCTTCCTCCACTAAGCAGATACACTAGCACACTCAAGACAGGGCATGTTCACCCAGGGCCATGACAGGTCCTGTAAGAACAACTAGGATCATTTCACTACCTTCTCTATCCTCATATAGACCTACCGTTTGGTTAACTATATCATAGAGCCATGTATGGAAGTGAATTCTGGTAAACATAATTCTTATTTAGTTATATCAATATAATACAAAGTCACAGAAACCAAAGTCAGGATATGCTAACTACTACGAAGCTCTTAAGTATATGTTTCCACCTTCTATTTTGTTTGCTTTTCAGTGAGACCTGGAGGAATCCATGGCACCGGAGTCCATGAAATGTCTGTACTGAATGTGTCCTGCTTTCACATAATTAGAAGCTTCATTGTGCAAGCTCATATTCTATTCTGACTATCACAGAGAAAGAGTATCTGATCTTCCTGGCTCAGTCCCACCTTAGCTATTAGTTCCAGTGCTCTACTGCACTGCTTCATCTGAATTCCAGTCCCTCACCCTACAGGGCCCTACAGCAAGTCTGACAGGACTTTTGCCACATCTGTGCCAGATAAAGACGCAGCCTTCAAAGTCTCTGAGAAAATGAGCTACAGAATCTTGTGCTGTTTGTAAGACTAATCTTATATATACTCCTTATTGGCTAATGGCCATTGAACACCAATCCTGACATGCTTCTTTGCATAGTGGTCTATAGGGCAGGCAAGAAGTAGAGGGCCTCCGCTTAGTGGTGCCTGCTTCTGTCATGATCTATCTTATTGATTGTGTGCTGTGTAGATGGCATACCTATCACAGCTAATCTGCCTCAAGCACATTCACAGAGGAATCAAATGACTGCTTAGCCTCACTCTATGTCTAATGCTAGTCTAGGTCATCAGTAAATTATATAGCTGTATTCTCACAATAAAATTGACCATAGCTATCTTCTGCTGCTGTAACCTCACTTGGGAACTATCTTAATGCATCAGAGTTTCTTTAATAAGTTGACCAGCCCTAAAGAGAAAGAAGTGAGATCTTCTTTATGATTTCATTGATCCCTGATGTAAAAATGACCCAACTTTTTCCAGCTTACATTATTGGTACAGAGTTGAAAGTATAAAGCTCAAAACAAAACCTTCCACCCATTGTCCTTCTTCATTTATAGCAAGGGGGAGAGCTGTCCTTGAAGCCATGAGACCAGGAGAGCTGGCCCTGCCACTTGTCTGCTGTGCAGTGGTGTGGGTGAGGGAGAGATACATTCCGCATCCCCCCTTCACCCCTCACTACCTGCTGCAGGCAGGACAGCTGGCCCTCAAGGGGTGCAGCACTCAGGACAGAGTGGCTTCACACCTTGCCTGGGGAGCACGGTAGAGCTGACTCTGGTGGTGGTGGTTTGGGTCAGCCAGCTAAGGCATGAGCATGGGAGAGTTGGCCGAGCCATTTGCCTGCCCAGCAGTGGGGTGGGTGAGAGAGAGAGAGAGCCCCCACCAACTCTTCATAGATAGGAGAGCTGGCCCAGGGTCCATGAGAGCAGCTGAGCTGGCCCAGAGTCCATGAGAGCAGCAGAGCTGGCTCTGTCCCTTGTGAGGTGCAGCACAGGGTAAGCTAGCAGGGGTAACGCTAGAGACTTTGCCCTGCTGGTGTGGGTGCAGGAGAGCTGGAGGGCTGACCTGCTCAGATACCACCCAGGCCCCAATCCAGGACTTTGACTTGGCCCACCCCAACATCTACCCCATCTATGAACTGCTTGAGAGTGTGAAGGGGCCAGTCCTATAGATCCAAAGCGGCAGGAGGAGTCTTGGTGAGGATCCAGCATTGAGAATGTAGCAGGAGCCAGATACTTTGAACCGGACTCATTGCAGTAAACACTTGCCAGTAAAGAAGTGTGGACAAAAGGGTATACTATGAGACATACAGCTTCCACATGGGATTTTTCCCCCCTTTGGTGGGTAGGTTGCAAGAGTGGAGGTCAAGTATGAAGGGACAAGTGCATGGTGTGAAATTCACAAAAAGTCAATAAAAAGTTAAGTTAAAACAAACAAACAAAAACCACAGCAGGTGAGTGGAATGATTGGTTAGGGGTTAAGAGTATAGGCCACTCTTCCAGAGGACCATAGTTTGGCTCCTAGCATGTACATGACATCTCACAACATCTGAAATACAGTTCTAGGGGATCCAACTCCCTCCCTGGCCTTCATGGGCACCAGATATACAGATACACAAGTAAGCAAAACATCTATGCACATTAATTTAAAATTAAAAATATTAGCCAAAATTTTTGCTAAGGTGCTTTGAGGAGACAAGACTGAGGGATGGGCAGAGAGGAGAAAGTCACGTGAGAAAGTCATGGATGAACAGTCACGTTGTCTACTCCATGCGATTGCTGGTTATTCCACGAGACTTTCTGGAAGACTGTGTGATGTATTTCAGACCCACCTACAGCAATGATGGAAGAGGAAGAAATGTATCTATTGGTCCACTAATTAACTCTCACTGATAGGCTACATGTACTGGGATCTGAGTGGGAAAACTTGTGTGGAGGTAATTATTGCAGCAATGGCTAGGGATGAAGCAAGGCCTCGCTCCTCAAGTGGGTCATGAAGGTCAGACACATCCCACCAGCTGAAAACCTTAGCTGTGTTTTCCACAAAGGCTGTCCACTCAGACTGTGTCCACTGTCTGCTAAAATCCTCCCTAAAATCCAAGGACACAGTCATTGAATGATTTTTATTTCCGTGTATGAGTGTCTGCTTGTATGAGTCTATGCCAAGCATGTGCAAGTTCCCTCAAATACCAAAAGAAGGCATTCGATCTTCTGTACCTGGAATTACAGTCCATTGTCAACCACCTATGTGTGTGAGAGGAGGAGAGCTGCTTCGGAGGGCTGCTCAGCCTGTAAGAGACCTCGGTAGAACCAGTAAAAAGTGTTCTGTGTTTAGCCATTTAGCCATTGATGTTTGATGACTGGGTGCTGGGATAGTCAAGATAATCCTTCTAAAACAAACTGAAAACCTTGCATGTCACATTAATAAAACCCCAGAAGGAAATGGCTATATTGCAAAGTTATAAATTATTTAAAGTATATCTCCTTTTTGGTTTTAGTTTTGGAGATAAAACCTAGGGCTTCATGGATGCTAAGAAAGAACTCCATGGTTGAGCCATACATCTTCTGCTACTCCCCATGTGAAGATCTAGTTGGTGATTAGGGGAAAAATAGGCCAAGACCTCAAGCCTATAGACTCCATGAAATCTTCTGTCAAAGAAGAACTCATTTTGTCAAAGGAAAATTTAGGTTGGAATCCCAGCAATGACACAGTGTGACATCTCTTAAAGTGCTCACACACATGGAATACCAAATTAACCACGGTGTGTCTCCCATTTCAAATACATGTGTTTCATTGTCTATTATAATGTCATTTTTTAAACTTAATCAAACAATAATGTATTTTCCCAAGGGCAGACTTTTGAATCACAAAGCCTTGTCAGAAATCCATCTGTGTAGGAATGCAACCATAATTCATCAGTATTTTACAGCATTATACCTCATAAATAGTTGATGTTAAATTCAGTCAGAAGAAGTAGCATGGATTGAAGAAATAGGACAAAGGTAATGTGATCATCCTGCTGGAGACTTTTAAACATATTAGGAAGTGGCCTATACTGTTCTCATTTTCAGTTAGTTGAGAAAATTATGGTGAGAGAGTTTGGTGGGAAAGCCAACCAACACACAAATTGTAGTTGATGGCGAAGTCCAGTTATTCTAAAGCTTTGAGCAGAACTGCTTTTTCCAACATCAGACACCACCTTGAACTGAAACAAACACTCACTGAATGAAAGCAATCTCACTGAATGGATCATCTATAATAAAAGGACACGAGGCTTGAGATTCCGGATCGCTCGTGTTAATCACGGTATATCGGCACAGCCAACACAAACCACTGTATGCCTTTTTCCTAAGGGCGATTCTTTAAAATATTGAATTCTTAATATGCTTTTAATCTACTTTTATTAATAAAAGTTTTAGTTAATAAAAAAAGTTTTGAATCAAACTCTTGAGTGATTTACATTGCTATAGTAACACCTATCACTTCCTGTAAGACAGGCTGCGTTGGCGCCAGCATGAAGGAGGTAGGCATGATTAGTCTGGTTTCATGATGTGTCTAGTCTCCCTCACCCTGTACACATATTGTAAAGCTGTTGGAATGATAGTCACAGCAGGAATACTAACCAGCATGTTAGTCAGAGAAGCTTTCCAAGGGCTCTTTTTTGTACCTCATGCTTTATGTTGCCTCACAGATGAGCCAGCACATTTCAAGATAAGGAAGCCTAGCAATCAGGTCACTGTGCAATTCTGCTCTCAGACAGTGTTTGAAATAGGTCAAGTTTCAATTGAGTTTTCTCAAAAGAAACAGTGTTAATACTACCCTGAGTTGATTTTAAAGTTTACCTCAAAGATTAACAACTCCATTGTCTCTTCCACTTGGGCACTGGACATTGATAAGAGTCTACATGAGTTCTCCAGTGACACAGGAATTCTTTAGTGACCAAGTGGAAATGAAGAGTTAGAAATTGGGGTTTATTACCCATGTAGTTTTCATTTGGCTAATAAATACATATTCTGTGTTGCCCAGTAGATATTTTAATTAGAGATTGAGCTTGGACTAGCAAAAGGAGGCTATAAAAAATTCAGTAAATGCTGACTTGCCCTTAAACTGCATATATTCTACTAGTAAAGAAAACAGTTGTTGTTGCAAGGAGAGAGATAGTGGTTTCTAGGGATGTTCCAGAGAAGTGGTTCTGTGGTTCACTGAGTCTCAAGGGATTCTCAAAGAACTGGGATACATTTGACTAGATTGTTAGCATTATTGCAATGTATTTGTGTTTATTCACTTGAATATGACAACATGGGGACCATAGTGTAGAGGAAATTGTTTTACACCAAGGCAGACGGTATGGACATCAAACATGTCAACAATAATGAGGACTGTGTCTCCTCGTCATTCGTATTTGTGTATTTGTCTGAGGAAGGGTCTGTACAGATCCTAGGTTGGAACTGAAGATCTACTGCTGCAGCCTCCACTTTCCAGCATTGGCATTATGGGCCTGTGCTATCAATCTGGCACTGGGCTTGTGCTATCAACCTGGTACTTTTCTATATATTCTATAAAACTTGAGTTGTGTTAGAATCGATTTTTAAAGAAATTTACAGGGGCTGGAGAATTGGATTATTAGTTTAAAAGGGTAAAGATGGAGCAAAGATTGAGGGAATGGCAAAACAATGACTAGGCCAACTTGAGCCCCACCCCATGTAAGAGAACCAACCCCTGTCACTATTAATGGTACTCTGCTATGATTTCAGACAGAAACCTAGCATAACTGTCTTTTGAGAGGCTTCATCTAGCAGCTGATGGTAACAAATACAGAGACCCACTGACAAACAATAGGCAGAGCAAGAGGAGTTCTGTGGAAGAGTGGGAGGAAGAAGGATCAAGGACACCAGAAGAAGACCTATAGAGTCAACTAACCGGGGCCCATGGGGGCTCACAGAGACTGAACCACCAACCAAAGAGCACGCATGGACTGGACCTAGACGCCTACACCTATGTAGCAGATGTGTAGTATGGTCAACATGTAGGTCACCTAACAATGGGAGTAGGGGCTGTCTCTGTCTCTGTTGCCTGCCGATGGATCCCTTTCCCCTAGCTGGGCTGCCTTGTCAAGCCCCAGTGGGTGAGTATGTGCTTAGTTCTGCTGAAACCTGAGGTGTCGGGTGAGGTGATACCCCTTGCAGGCCTTCCTTCTCTGAGAAAAAGAGAGATGGTGGAATGGGGGAAAGGGGCATAAGAGCGAGACTAGAGGAGAAGAAGGAGGGGGCTAGGCTCAGGCTGTAAAAAAATTAAATTAACAAATAAAAGAAAAAAAAAAGCTTATTGCTCTTTCAGAGATCTAGAGTTTTATTCCAGTACTCAAATCAGGTGGCTCACAAACACCTGTATTTCCAGTTCTAGGGGATCACACACCCTCTTCTGTCCTAATATGCATAGTTCACAGACACACACACACACACACACACACACACACACACACACACATCTTAAGAAAAGAAATGTAGTGTACTTAGGACTTTAGAGTAAGGTATATTAAATAAATAATAGCTTTTCAATCAACAGAGCTTCACAGTCCAGAGTTTGATAACGAGCTTTGGTAAAATAGAGATTATGCATTTATTTTTTTTGAGCTGTAGGAACATTGTGAAAGGCCTCAAGCATCAGATTAGCATTGCTGAGGCCCTACTGCATGGGCAGACAGGACCCAATGAAGGTTTCCTGGGTTTTTGGTTTTTGGTTTTTCTTATTTGTTTTGCAACTGAGTCTCCCTAGGTAATCCAGGATGACCTTGAACTTGCAATGTTCCTGTTTTAGCTTCCCAAGTGGCTGGATTACATGTGTAAACCACTGCAATCACTCATGGATTTTTTAATAAGGGACTGTAGGATAAGACCAGTGGTGTTCAGGAAATTAAATTGAAAACAATGTCTAGCTATGATGAGAGTGAAAAGAAGGCCACAGGGGAGTGCGGCTCAGAATCGAAGAGGGATGCAATGACCCACTCAGTTCACAAACTTCTAAAAGCAACTGTCAGTTCTATACATTGGTAACTTGGCTCAGATGGACAATTTTTTGGTTTGAACTAGTCTTGCTGTGAACCTGCAGGCTATCTACTTCATGAGGGCTTTCATGGGAAAGACATGTGAATTTCTGTTCAGTTCTCAAGCTGGCCTTGCAGAGCATCATTTGAGTGTCCTGGCCCCAGCACCTCTGCTGGAAGAACAGCTTAGGCAGAGTTGCAGTAGCTCCTCTTCTGGAAGTCTGATAGAATTCAGCAGTGGGGGACTGTGGACTTTCCTTTGCTGGGAGAGCCTTGTTAGGTATTTAATCTCACCCCTTGCTGTTGATCTTTCTAGATTATCTGTATCTGTGGCTTAATTTTAGCAAAAGAAGTGTTCAGAATTTTCCAGTTCATTCTAAGTTTTTTTTTCCAATTTGTTAGAATGAACTTCATAATATTTTTAAGGGTCCTTTTTATATCAATTTCACTAATAATGTCTTATTTAAAAATGTCATTAGGAACTGATGGGCCTGCTCTTTGATCACCTCCCCCTGAGGGGGAAGCAGCCTTACCAGGCCACAGAGGAAGACAATGCAGACAGTCCTGATGAGACCTGATAGGCTATGGTCAGAGGGAAGGGGAGGAGGACCTCCCTTATCAGTGGATGGGGGGAGAGGGGTGCAGGGGGGAGAGGCACAGGTAGGAAAGAGAGAGGGAGGGTGAGATTGGGAGGGGAGGAGAGAGGGAGCTACAGCCTACAGGGGGGACACAAAGTGAATAAACTGTAATTAATAAAAATTAAAATTAAAAAATTAAAATGTCATTACTTCTGTGGGGTGTGTGTCTGTCTGTCTGTCTGTGGGTGCGATTATGCCATAGCACACACGTGGAGATCAGAGGACAAATTGAAGGAGTTACTTACCTCCTTCTAACAAGTGGTCCTAGAATCTAGCTCAAGTTGTCAGGCTCAGTGGAAAAATACCATCTCACTTGGCCTTACTTCCTCAGTTGTATTCATTTGGTTCTTCTCTCTTTTATCTTAGTCTAGCTAAAAACTTATTAACTTTATTTATAATTTCAATAAAATAATTTTTGTTATTTGGTGTTTTGTATTTTCTAGGTATATATTTTATTTCCGTGCTGACCTTTGCTATTTCTTTCCTTTTATTAAGTATGGCTTGATCCTTATTTCTTCCTTTTCTCTCTCCCTTCCATTCACTTTACCTTATTCCTCCTCTCTCACTCTCCCTTTCTATCTCACCACTCATATATGGTTGTAGGCATCAAATTCAGTGCCTTATGTATGACTTAGTAAGACTTAGTTATATCATTAATCATTATTCTTGATTTCCAAGGGTTCTTGATAAATCAATACATTGTTTCTTTGAATCTTCCTTATTTTAAACATTTTAGTGTGTATATGTGTGTGTGAACATCAAATGTATTACGTGCTCCCTGGTAACCATTTGTGATTGGGAGGCAGTGATCAATAATGCAGATTGCTGGAAGAGATGTAACGGGACTCAGAGAAGCGCGCTACCCAGTCATTGGAGAAGTACAAAGTATTAAGAAGGACTTTGACAAGAAGTACGGCTCCACCTGGCACTGCATTGTGGGATGGAACTTTGGTAGTTATGTGACACATGCAACCAAACACTTCTCCTTCTCCCTGGGTCAGTTGGCCATTCTTCTGTTCAAATCTGATTAAAGCGTGGACTGTGTCAAACACCCAGGGATCCATCCAAAACCAAGAAATGCATCCTAACTTCCAAGTACTAGAAACTGAATCCTCAGCCTTGCTAAGGGAACACCTCGTTCGAATCTCTTGTGTTTTGTACAGGGCATCATCATCCTCTTGTATGAATTTGTAGCTCTAAAATAATTAGTAAAACAGCTTACATTTGTAACTATTTACTAGTCGATAGTTCTGTGCCCTGTTTTTTCTTCCTTAGGCCATTCTTTTAAAAATAAATCTGTTGAAGATTTAAAAAAAAAATTACGGCATGCTCATATGATGCTCATATGACATGCTCATATCATGCTCACATGATTCTTTTTAAAGACTCTCCAAATGATTTTAGATTGTATCAAGTAGATGGTTAAAACTAACTAACACAAAGACCCATGCATTTACAATTGGTATACTTTTTGTTGAACTGATTTCTTGATGAATATGTAATGTCTCTCTTCTGTCTCTTTGTAGTTTTTAACTTTTAATACGTTTTGCTTGATATATGAATTGCTACTCCTGGTTGCTTTTAATTTTTATTTGACTGGAATATCTTTTTTATATTCTTGTTTTCAGGGTCTATTTGTCTTTATGGGTAGAATGAGTTTCCTGTAGGCAGCCTTTCCCCTCATTTTAAAATCAATTCTTTGAGAGCCTTGCACATTATGTTTTGATCCTATTTACCTCCCATACTTCTGTGACTTTCAGATCCACTACTTCTGTGCCTACCCAATTTTGTGCCTTCTTTTTGCTTTTTAAATAGCCTAATGAGTCCGATATGTGCTTCCCATACTCATGGCTGTATAGTCATTCACTGGTGTATTAATCGAAAGGGGGTCATACCTTAGAGAAAACTGACTTTCTCCTAGTAGCTATTAGTTGTCAATAGTTCTTCTTTTAGGTATGAAAATTTGTGCCCATCTCCTGTTTTCATGCTGTGATTTGGTCTGACTTCAGCTTACACAGCTCTCGTTGATGGTGTCCTGTTTTTGTACCCATTCATATAGCCCATGTTTTTAATTGGGTTAATCCTTTCAAGTTCAAATATTTAACATATTTAAAAAAAATTTTCGCCTTGATATTGTTTGTTCTCTGCCTTGCCTGTTCATCTTTATGGTTTCATGGATTATTGCACAAGGAAGACCTAAGCATTCTACCTCTTTTTGTGTACCCACCTAATTAGTGGCTTTATATGCTCGCATGTTTTCATCATTGTGATAGTTTTCTTTTTCTTCTTAGTATAGGATTTCTTCAGCTACTTTTGTAAAAGTAGTCTGGTTCTGGTGATAAGGTATGAATTTTCTCAATTTTTTTAATATTGAAAAGTACTTTTTCATTTCTGGACAGATTTTTGGATATAAATACTCCTTGTTAGCAGCTATTTCCTTACACAATGTGAACTATGGAAATTCCATTTCCTCCTTGCCTATTAAGTTTCTACTGAGAAAATTATCAGTAGTTTAGTAGGGGTTGTGAACCTTGGAACATTTTACTTTCAATCTCTTTGTGTTGTGCTTTTAATAGTTTAATTATAATAAGTTAGGTGAGGATTTTTTTTTCTGATCATATCTACTTGGGGATCTGTAGATTTTCTGTACATTGATGTCCATAACTCTTCTAATATTTAGAAAGTTTTCAGTTATCATATCTTTGGATAGATTTTCTATTCATTTCCTTTAATTTTCTTCCTGTTATATAAAGAAGGAGGAGGAGAAGGGGGAGAAGAAGATATTTTCTCAAATAAATGTCTTTCAAAAGTCTTGAATACTTTTTCAACTCATTATTTTTTAATTACTGTTGTGGTTTATAAAGATACTACAAAAAAACTTGTGTCCTATATCAAATTTTCTTTTTTCTGATTTATGGACCCTGTTGCTCAAAGTTTTAATTTCATATTAAACTGAAATTTTTCATTTTCTGAATTTGTAGTGTTTTTTTTTCCTTGTGGTTTCTATGTCTAACTAAATTTCTAACTCACATCATGCATAATTTTCTTAACTTTAGTCAAATGTGTTATCCTGAATCCTATAAGCATTTTAATAATCATTAAACATTTTATCAGTTGTTTCAGTAATGCCACTTTAAAGAATTTATTTGTGTATCAGTGTGTGTGTGTGTGTGTGTGTGTGTGCTTGTGTGTGTGCGCGCATGAGGGGTGTGGGTATACACATGTTATATAGTTCATGTTTGGAAGTCAGACATCAACGTTTCTAGACTGAGTTCTCTCCTTTCATCTTTACATAGGTGCTGGGGCTCAAACTCATACCACCAGGTTTGCACAGCAAATGCCACTGAGCCATTTGTACCCATCAACCTCATTTTCTTTGGAACCTCTTCCTAGGGAGCTATTATATTCTTCTGGTGATTTCGTGTTCATGTATCTGTTCCGTATCTCTGTGTCCCTATATTGTAATGTGCCAATCTGGGGCGGTATTACTCTCAACCACTTTAATGATGTGATCTTGGTAATGAGTAGCCCTTTCAGGAATGTGTGTCTTTGTCACACATTCTCCCTATATTTTCTTTGGTTATAACAGGTGATTATGGGTGCAGTGTATGTCATGGTACAGACAAAAAGACTCATTTTCTCAGGAGGTTGCACAGTGGAAATACACTTTTGTGGCTCCAGCAAGTGTGGTGTAGACAACATTGATTGTGTGGTGCCCACTGTATGCACCTATTCTTTTTTATATAATTTTTTATTTTTTATATTAATTACAGTTTATTTACACTGTGTCCCAGCTGTAGCCTCCTTCCTCATTCCCTCCTAATCTCACCCTCCCTCCCTCATCTCCTCCTTGCCCCTCTCTAAGGCAACTTCTAGGGAAGGTCCTCCTTCCCTTCCATCTGACCCTAGCTTATCAGGTCTCAGCAGGGCTAGCTGCAACGTCCTCCTCTGTGGCCTAGCTAGGCTGCTCCTCCCACTGGGGGCTGGGGAGATCAAAGAGCTAGTCATAGAGTTCATGCCAGAGACAATCCCTGTTCCCCTTACTAGGGTAGCCACTTGGATACTAAGATGCCATGGGCTGTGTGCAAGCAGGGGTTCTAGGTTGTATACATGTATGGTCCCTGGTTGGAGAATCGGTCTCAGACAAGCCCCTGTGCCCAGATATATTTGGTCCTTGTGGAGCTCCTGTTCTCTCCAGGCCTTACTAACTCTCTCTTCTTTCAGATGATTTCCTGTACTCTGCCCAAAATTTGGTTATGAGTCTCAGCATCTGCTTTGATACACTGCTAGGTAGAGTCTTTCAGAGGCCCTCTATGGGAGGCTCCTATCCTGCTTCTCATTTTCTCCTGCTTCCAATGTCCATCCTATTTGTCTTTCTAAGTAAGGATTGATCTTCTTACCCTGGGTCTTCTTGTTAAGCTTCCTTAGGTGTACAGATTTTAGTATGTTTATGCTATATTATCTTATAGGTCTAATATCCACTTATAAGTGAGTATATACCATGTGTGTCTTTCTGCTTCTGGGATGCCTCACTCAGTATGATCACTTCTAGGTCCCAACATTTGCCTGCAAATTTCATGATTTCCTTGTTTTTTATTGCTGAGTAGTATTCCATTGTGTAAATGTACCACAATTTCTGTATCCATTTCTCCATTGAGGGACATCTGGGTTGTTTCCAGATTCTTGTTATTACGAATAAAGCTGCTACAAACAGGGTTGAACAAATATCCTTGTTGTGTACTTGAGCATAGTTTGGATATATGCCTAGGAGTGGTATACCTGGATCAGCTGGATCTTGAGGTAGCACTATTCCTAATTGTCTGAGAAAGTGCCAGATTGATTTCCAAAGTTGTTGTACCAGTTTACATTCCTCCCAGCAATGGAGGAGGGTTTGTCTTTCTCCACAACCTCTCCAGCATGTGTTGTCATTTGAGTTTTTGATCTTAGCCATTCTGATGGGTGTGAAGTGAAATCTCAGTGTCCTTTTGATTTGCATCTTGCTGATGACTAAGGACATTGAAAGCATTTCTTTAAGTGCTTTTCTGCCATTCTGCAATACTCTATAGAGAGTTCTCTGTTTAGCTTCGTACCCCATTTTTCAATTGGATTACTTGATTTGTTGGTTTTTAACTTCTTGAGTTCTTTATATATACTGGATATTAGTCCTCTGTCAGATATAGAGTTGATGAAGATCCCTTCCCAGTCTGTAGGCTGTCATTTTGTTTTGACAACAGTGTCTTTTGCTTTAGAGAAGCTTTTCAGTTTCATGAGGTCCCATTTATTGATTGTTGCTCTTAGAGCTTGTGCTGTTGGTGTTCTGTTCAGGAAGTAGTCTCCTGTGCCAATGAGTTCAAGGCTCTTCCCTTCTTTTTTTTCCTAACAGATTTAGTGTATCTGGTTTTATGTTGAGGTCTTTGATCCACTTGGACTTTAGTTTTGTGCAGGGTGATAAATATGGATCTATTTACATTTTTCTGCATGTAGACATCCAGTTGGACCAGCACCATTTATTGAAAATGCTTTCTTTTTTTCCATTGAATGGTTTTGACTTCTTTGTCAAAAATCAAGTATCCAAAGGTGTGTGGGTTTATTTCTGGGTCTTCTATTTGGTTCCATTGATCTGCCATTCTGTTTCTATGCCAAAACCTGGCAGTTTTTATCACTATTGCTCTGTAATACAGCTTGAGATCAGGGATGGAGATACCTTCAGATGATCTGTTGGTGTACAGGATCATTTTGGAAATTCTGGGTTTTTTGTTTCTCCATATGAAGCAGCTATTCTTGTAAATAATAAAACAACAGCATTCTCTCTGATGGAGGTCCTTTCTGGTGATGGTGAACCAACTCTGTTGTTGGCAAGGACCCCTGGTATTAGTAACAATCATTTCCGGCCAAGAGCATCTGGCTTGAGCCAGGATGTGGTACAGACCTGCACAGTGCATGCATGGAGACATCAGCTGAATTCCAGCATGCTGACTGTGGCACTCACACAACTGGCATCAGCATGTGCGAAAACCATGAACCTACAGAAGTCCTAGGGGTAAATCTCACAAGGACTTCACAGGAGACCCTACATCATATGAATTCTGACAATAGCTGACCTCTTAAAAGGGTAACCAGCCGGAACAGCCTGGGTCTTGGGGTTACAGCAAAGACTGAATGAATTCCTTCCTTGAAGACGTATGTAGAGCCCAGGTTTGATTCCTTGCTGAGCATTAAGACTGAGGTATCTCTGAAACTTCCCAGGAGCTAGAGTCTCCAATGTCTGCAAGGAGGCAGCATGCTGGGACATTCCCTGCAGAGGGGAATGCACCTTTCTAGTTGAGGAGCAGACATAGCAGCTATGGGAACTTATTTCTGTTTCTACGTTGCTGTCCCAGGCCTCCAAGTCACACATATATCTAGTCTCTCATTTGCTAAGTGCCAGTATGTCCTTATGACAACTCACTTTCAAAACGGAGTGACCCAGCAGCTCCTTTTCTTCTTGGAAAAAGAAGAGGTAAGTGTAGGTGGTGTTTCTACATGGCTTTCTTGGAAAGTCAAAGGAGGGAAAATGTTTATGAACATTTATTCACAAGAGATTTGTCATACTTTGAAAATTATTTCTTTTATTGTTATTTTCTCTTTCTTACATTTTAATCACAATATTAACATATAATGAAATAATTCATTTTTTTTCTGGAAAGATCTTATTGGCAATTTCTATGTTAATTATCACTTTCCTTACTGAAAAGAAGCATAGCAATATTGTTATATTTTTTAGTTAAAATACCCCCAGTTCTGTTCTGATAATTCAATTCTATTCTATTAAGCCTACACTGGCACAATATCTTACACCACATTTAATATTAATTAATGCAATTTTATGACTGAATTTGCCTTCTCTTTTCCTCGGTGCTCAAATTACACTACGATAAACACAGAACAGTAGTCTTAGTTAGTGGAAAGTAAATCACAGAGGCCTCTGAATGATTTTCTGATGTGTCTTAACAAATTTTTGGTGCTTAAAATACTGAAATTGCTTTGGAGTTAGAATTAGGGAGAAAAACGTTCTTCAGTCTTTCTCATCATCTTAGTATATCTGTTTTTAAAGCTCATGAGAAACAAAGGGGATCATATACGATATATTTCTCAAGCAAAGAGAGGGAGAAGCAGAGAAAGGAAGGTGATAATTTTCACATGGGAAAGAGAATTCACTGGGGATGATTAAACACGTTATAGAGAAGATGCCTGCATTCTTTGTGGACCTGTGAGAAATGAGAGGAAAGCTTGACAGGAGGAAGGAAAGCTGAAGTCTCTGGGTGGTAGTACACCCTTTCCCAGTTAGAACTGCCAGGCTGAATTGAGAGGGTCTCCTTTGAAAAGGGATGGTTGCAACAGAACAGACCATCCACGGTTTTAGGCCCAGAATGCCAGTGAAGCATCCTTTGACAGCTGTGTGGTATGCAAAGATTTGGAAATACACGCCATGTTCTTACATGGAACAAATGAAAATAGCTGAGAAATAAAAGGTCTCATATCTGTTGTAGTTTGCCTTGGAAAATAGCAAGACTACATACAAGCTACTGTAGAGTGGCTATATGTAAAAAACAGAGTATTGAGAATATCAACAGGCTAATTTTGTCAAGGCCCACCCAACAGAAGGAAAATAATTTCTGATACTGGAAACCCAACCAGCATTCCAGAGCTACTAAGGTCAAGACATTAGACCACTTTGCTAGACCAGAATAATACCTTAACTACATTCTAAATTGTATCCTTATACCCACAGATAACTTAGGTTACCCCTCCCCCCATAGAAGAAGACAAGGAGATCACCCTACACAAAGAACTACTGACAACTAAGAAGTTCTGGGAGTGAAAGAAATAGTCTTCCCCAGGGAAGGTCTCAACAATTGTTTATCCAATACAAATGGTCATCCCTAAAACACACACCGAAGTGACATTATATAGACTGAGCAGCCTGTGTTATGTATATAAGAACATACACATACACACATATGTGTGTAACAACAATTAATGAAAAAGAGGTCATGAACTTTAAAGGTATATGGGAGACTGTAGGAAGGAAAGGAATGTTATAATTATGTAATTACAATATCGAAAATAAAAAATAAATTAAAAAAGCTGTATTCAGGTATATTATATGCCATAGAAACCCAACAGTAACAAAACATTTAGATGAAAAATATTTTAAAAATGAAATTGAAGGAAGTTGGTCAAAGTAAATTGTTAAATTTGATTTTATTTTGTTGTATGAATTTAAGAAATTCTCAAAAAAATTTAAACAAATACTAATCAACCCACATTAAATCTCTGAACTCTTGGAGTGAGGAAAATGTATGATTCAAAGTCTAAACACCATAAAAGAAATAATTCATAAATTCAATTATGAGAAACTTGCATGTGTGAAAAATGAAATTATACTAGCAACAATAAAAGATTACAAATTAAAACTTGTATTTAAGTCTTATTGTTTAGGTAAGTATCTCCTATGATTGATTTATAATGAACTAGAAATTGAAAACAAAATAAAAGCTTTATATGAAAATATACATGTATTTATATGAAAATACACTTTAAGAGAAAGAAAATACAGGTAGCTTAAAATACTGAGAAGTTAATTATCTTATTAAAATACTAAAATATATGCTAAAAACAACTGGCTAGTGTTAACAAAAATCAAATAGTCTGATAGCTGCTTTCATTTCAAAAGCAGTGAGTCTGTATATGCTGAGGATGGTACCACTTCAAGCAGAAGTAGTACAGAGTAACTTTACAATTTCAGCAGATGGTAACTTGTTAAAATTACAAATATATTTACCGCTTGACCCAGACATCCATTTATGACCTCAACCTCATAAATATACTTGTTGAAGTTAACAATAATGCATGCATTGGGGCTTATAGAAGAAAATGTTTGAAACTAATTACATGAAGTTGCCATAAACTGCTATACACAATTATTGACAAACACTTTTATGTACATTCTTATGAAGAAACACACTGCGTTTTAAGAAAGGGAAGAGAAACAGTAGAGATATACAGAGCTTATTGGGATTGATACATTGTATAGATGAGTTTGTGTGTACTTTTACTTTCATATACTTAAGCATAAAGTGATTTTCCAATGGCACGCTATGTGTATTACGGTTTACAATGGAAGGACAGAACATGTGTGCACAGACATTCCTGCTTATATAGAGACATAACAACATAATGAAAGCTGAAGCTAGTAACTAGTCATCTGCCAGGGCCTAGGAATCAGGAAGGAACTAGGTTCGATAAAGGCAGGGCTGGGTACAAGGTTTTTAACTGTAAATAATTGTACATTTTCTTTTTGTTCTTGAACAACATTAGTTTATTTACCTATTAAGAAAGATAATCTTCAGGATTTTAATCATGTTAAATTATATGTTGTTAATCATAACAACCAGAAAGATGTTAATGTGAGGGTTTTTTCAAATTTAGCATGGATGATGCTGGGGGTGGGTATCTCAGAGCAGAACAGCTGCCGAACATGTGTGAGGTCCTGGGTTTGATTCCCAGCATTGAAAAAAACCAAAACAAACAAAAGAATGAGCAAACGAATGTGACATGAAGAATAACAGGTTGCATAAGAGAAAAAGGACAAGACTAGTGCCAATGGTTGTGTCACATGATTGTGCAATTTGAAGGACAAATTGAGTGCTGCATTGGTTGCACTTAGCATACATCTATCTATCTATCTATCTATCTATCTATCTATCTATTTATTGTCTATCTATGTATCTATCTATAAGTATAATATTATGTGTATAATTTACCTGCATGTATGTCTGTGTACCATGTGTGTGCTCAGTACCAATGGAGGTCAGAAGAGGAGAGTGAAGCTCTTGGAACTGTAGTCACAGACAGTTGTGAGCTGCCACCATGTGGGTGCTGGAATTCAAACCTGGATCCTCTAGAGGAGCAGCCAGTGCTCTTAACCTCTCAGCCATCTCTTTAGCCATGACAGATTTGTATTAAATTTATTTACTGTGCTTATTCTGTTACCTTTTTTCCTAGTCGGCACATTTTGTTTTGAAAGAGACTCCACAGAGCATCACACCTTTTAGTTTTTTGTGCTCATCAGTCAACCATCTTTGTTACTTTACACCATGAACTGAGAAGCATCTGAGCAAGTCTCAGATGCAGAGTCCTTGGTTATCTTTGTTGTCATCCATGACTGTAAGACCCATTACTCTCTCTAGGTCAAAACTTAAAGCATTGTCCGAGTTTCATTGCTGCTTCTGTTAAAAGTGAAACAAAACAAAACAAAACACTGACCAAAAGCACTGACAGGAAGAAAAGGGTTGTTTGGCTTGCAGTTCCTGGTGACAGTCCGTCACTGAGGGGAACTCGAAGCAGTCGTTTGCTTCAGCCTCTCTTACCTTCTCATACAGTTCAGGGTAAAGCTCACGAAATGGTGCTGGCCACCGTGAGCAGAGCCCACCTACACGAATTAGCAAACATGCCCATAGGATAACCCATTCTATATTATTAATGTTCTCCTAAAAGAGTTTATGTTGGGTCAAAATGTCCCTTAAAGCTAACCAACACAGCTCCCTTTGCCCTTCAACAGGCATAGTGTCATTGTAAGTCAATCTGCAGCAATGGTCGTTAGGACTCGCTGTTTCTGGGGTCAGAGGGCCTAACCAAGGGTCAGGAAGGTGACTGTGTGTCCACCACCTGTAACATAGCTGGCCTGTTTGTGACAAGCTTCTCAGAGGACCAAATGTTCCCTTAACATTTACCCAAAAAATTAGAAAATGTGTTAGTAACAGCCTTATCTCCCAGATTTGCACAGCAAAGGACAGCATGACCTTTTAAATATTCTTTTTAGTTAATTCTTAGGATCAAAATGGAAGAAAGAAATAGAGGATAAATATTAGAAAATATATGACTGTTAAACAGCAGGGCCTGGAGGAGCGAGCCCCACAGAAGGGAGAGTAATTGATAGATGAATAATACAATGTGTAAAGACGTATTAGTGTTTCCATTATTTTGTACCATTTCTATTCAGTAGGAGCTGATTTCCATAGTAATATAGTTAGCTAAAAATCTGCCTTTGTATATAAGGTCTCCACAGGAAAAGTAAAGATGAAAATGGCAATTTTTAAAACAATATTCTGTTTTTTTTGTTTAATAAAACTAATGTTTTCAAATCTGCCTTTATTAAAACACAATAAATACCATCAATTTTTGACATGAAATCTCATTATCCACTGTAAATATTTATCACTTTCTAGGAGAAGATTGTGCAGTGGATGACTTTCCATTGATTCCCTCATAAAGCTGAGGGAGAAGGGAAACTCCTTTTCATTTTCATGAAAATAAAAGGAGTCAGAATTTGACACGCATTCCATTTGAACCCTAATCACACAAAGTACAGATGGTACATTTTGCAAGTGTATTTCTTTAGCATTAGAAAAACTGTACAAGTTACACTACTGTAAAACCCTGCAAGATAAAATTTGTGGAAGATGCTTGGTACCATTCACAGATCATCCCCTCTCCTGGTGTGGGTCTCATATTCGTCCTAAATTTAAAGTTTCTGCATCATGTAAGCCGTTTAAATGAATGTAGGACTGAATAATGTATGCTGTTTAGGTTTATAGGCCTGCAAACAACATCCAAAGACTTAAAATGCAGCACAAGAGATGGACATAGTATTGAGAGGAAATAGTTGTGGTGCTTTGAAAGTTGTCATGGGTTAACCACTCAGACCCAACAAGCATGGGTTATTGATTATGGACATCATCTATTATTGAGGTTGATAAATAGATTCCTCAGTTCTGTGTTACACATTCAATATTGTTGGGAAACGTAGGAATGTTGGGAAACGTGTGCCTGTGGAGGTTACACGAGGGTTCACAAATCACACCACCAGATCGGTTCCACGTGGGAGGTTTATTAGGGGAAGAGGGAAAGGGAAGGGGGGCACTCCAGAGAGAGAGAGAGAGAGGGAAAGAAAGGGAGTAAGAGAGAGAGAGAGAGGGGACAAGAGAGGGAGCACGTGTCAGGGTGGGCCCTTTAAGTCAGAAGGTAACCACGCCCTCCAGGTGTGGTCACCTGGCTGGCCGACAACACATGACAGGTTACTGGGCAACCCAGAAGCAGCAAAATACTAACAAATATAACTGAGAATCTTTTGGGGTGAGGAACATAGAAGATAAAGCATTTAAGATCATACTATTGGGATCAAGCCGAGTAATAAGGAGCTGCCAAAGACAGCTTTTAAATATTCTTTTTAGTTAATTCTTAGGATCAAAATGGAAGAAAGAAATAGAGGATAAATATTAGAAAATATATGACTGTGTGAGCTCACATCCAAGCACATGATCAATGCTGACCACAAGGCGTATATGTGGTGTGTGTGTGTGTGTGTGTGTGTGTGTGTGTGTGTGTGTGTCACAGTCCCTGTGCAGAGAGCAGAGGGTAATATTATGTGTCGGTCCTTTCCTTATATGGTGCTTCAGATGGGGCCTCTGTTATGCCAGGCTATCTGACTAAGGAGTTTCCAGAAATTCTCCCGTTTCCAACTTCCATCTCACAGCAACTGGATGACAGGTGTGAATTATTTTGTTGGGTTTTATGTGGGTTCTGAGGGTCCGAAATCAGGTCCAAACTCAGCAAATATTATGTCCAGCTAACCATCTCTCAGTCCTTGGCCTCAATGTTTTAACGTGTAGAAAGAGTTGCACATCTGACTCTTACCATTTTATAAAATCACATTTTGGGATTGTGATACAAACCAGAAACATAAATGCTTCTTTAAGCTTTTGCATGCAAGCTCAACTAGGCTACAAACCTGCAGGAGTGCTGTTGCTAAAGATCACTAGGGTGCCAGGAGACAGAAATTTTCTGGGGAGACACAGCATACTCATCCAACTCACTCCAGAAAGGTAGACCACAATTGACCAAAGTAGACACCACCAAAGTTCAACTTTGTGAACCAATTAACTATGGTGGGACAAAGGGGGCAGGTTGGAGATTACTCACAGGAACACGGATGAGGGTTTACTTGCAGGAGCAGAAATGACTCAGAGAGCTGTACCACCAGAGCCCGCCCACGTGGTGACATCTCAGAAGAGGGACTCTGAAACACACAGCACAACCTGCGGGCACGTAAGCAGAGTGGACAGTGTCCTTTCTTGGTGCCTCAGCTCGTCTGAGCCTCTGCTAGGCAGCACAGGTAGTCTTTGCTTCTTCTTTGTGACCTGGCTCATCCGAGAAAGTCTCTCAGCAGATTTTTACTATTTACATACTTTTGGGGAAGGAGGAGCCTAGTGAATCTGATTAGTTTCAAGGACTTTGTGTAGCTATTTTGAGTTGCTTACTTCCTGTCCCAGCAGCAGCTTCCCTGAAGTATTTCACTTTCTCTGAGAACATCCCACTCTCTCACCACCCCACAGACATCATGTCTTCAGAAATTTCACCCCAAACTGGAAGGATTTAATCTCAGAGGAAACTGCTACTCAACAAAGGGACAAATGAGATGAATGAGCTCTGAAAATATCCTCATTTCATTGTCACCCAGCTATGAACTCCAAAGATGATCATGACATTAATATTCTTTTAAATGTAGTTCTTCCTTTCAGTTCTAGTTGTAAGTTTCAGTTCATTCCCTAAGAGGAAAAAAAAAAGCCTTGCTTATTTCATTTTGCTTTTTAAAGCAAATGGTTGGGGAAGGAAGAAGGACGGGAGAGAAAGAGAGGGCAGAATAAGAGGGCAATGGAAGAAGAGATAGAGAGAAGGGAATTTTTACCATCTTTGTTGCATAAGACTGTTACCTTCCATTTTGGAAATGTTTTCTGTTACCCCAGTGTGCTAAGATATCCTAGACGTTACATAGCCGCATAATTATTTGGTGTTTATTATGTATAAAAAACAATCAGTGATAAGTGGACTAGCACTAATATTAATGATGATGGAAATTGCAACTAAAATATATTAAGTTACTAAGTATATCTAAGAAGCTTTTTTATTTACCTCTTATTTCTTCCTTAAAACCTAAGATGTATTGCATAATGTAAGATGTTTCAATGTGAACCTTCTAATCTATATATTTGCTTAAATTGGTGAAGAAATATAGATAAAACAGATTATTATAGTTGTGACATGGAGACTGGAGGAATAACCCAGTGAGTAAAGTGTTGTTTTTGTATAAATATGAGGACTCAAGGTAGGATTCCCAGCGTTCGTGGAGAAAAATGGATGTATTATGACATACCTATTATCCCGGTCCTGCAGAATAGAGACAGGGAGTCCTTTGCGGCTTTCTGGTAAGCCAGTTTAGTCAATTGGTTAGCTCCAGGTTTAGTAAATGTTTTAGTTAGTATTACTATTGCTGTGATGAAACACCCTGACAAAAAGCCAGTTGGAGAGGAAAGGGTTCATTTGGCTTCTGTATCCTGAATCGCAGTTTACTGAGAGAAGCCAGTGCAGGAACTCAAAATGGGCAGGAATCTGGAGGCAGGAGCTAATGCAGAGGCCATGGAGGGTACTACATAGTAGCTTGAAACTTATGGCCTGCTCAGCCTGATTTTTTTATATCGTCCAGGACCATCATTCTGGTGTGGCATCACCTACAGTAAGCTGAGGCCTCCTACATCAATAAGAAAATGTTCTACAGGCTTGACTACAGCTCAGTCATATTATGGAAGCCATTTTTCAATGGAGTTTCTCCTCTCAGAGGACTTGGTGTCAAGCTGACATAAAACTAGCAGCCCAATAAGTGACCCTGTCTCAAAATATAAAGTAGGGAGCAATCAAGGAATAGTAGATATTTACCTTCATGTGCACATACAGGCATTTCACACATGAACAACTCTCTCTCTCTCTCACACACACACACACATACACACACCTAAAACTAGAGTTGTATAAAATATCATCCTGAATGGATATTTTGGAAATTATTTTCCTCACAAATATTTCTACACTCTATGATTTATTAGTAACTTAGGTTGTAGCTTGATCATAAACAAACTGAAGAAAATAGAGCAAAATATAAGGACTTAATAATTCCAATAAAAAAAAAAGAAAAAAAGAATTCCAAGTCATGAAGGGAAGAAAGCAAGTTCAAAGATAAACCATTCACCAAAAGAAATCAGGAAAGTGTAAGAAATAAAAAAACATTAAATACCACGGCAGTTTTAATTCTGACATCTGTACAACTGCATGTGTGCACTTGACTCCTTTTATGAAATAATTGTTTATTAATTCTTTGAGAATTTCATACAATGTCCTTGATCCTATTCAATTCCACCTCTTCCCACCTCACCCCATCACCTCCACACTCATCAACTTTTAGTTTCCTTTTTATTTCCCCGCATTGATTCCAACTGTGTTTCCCAGCCACTGGCATGTGGGGCCTGCTACGAGTGCAGTCTAGGAAGTATTTGAATCTGTGGAATAAATTCCATTTGCTTGTTTTATATAATTCTTACTATGGATTGTTGGATTCAATTTGCTATAATTTGTGGAAGAATTTTTGTTTATTTAGACTTAATGTGAAATGGCTGTCTATATATTTTTTCTTTCCTGAAACCCTAACTCTATCAAACACATTAGGAAGGCATCCCTCTAGATGGATATTTATACATATATTTAAGTCTAGAGTCTTAATATCATTTTCTGTTTGAATATTTGATTAAAATCACTAGTGAGTACAACTAGTGAGCGCCTTCATTTTGGAAACATCAATCATTTATTCAATAGCCCTAGTCATGTTTCCTTTTGTAAAAATTCTGGTAGTTAGTACACGTCAAGAAATTTGCCTATTTCATCAAATTTGTGTGCATAGTTAATAGTGTTGTTTAATTGTAAATGGAAATATCACAGGGCCAATAATCAGGACACCTTTCACTAACAACATTAATGGTGCAATGGTGCTTCCTCTTTCTCTCTCTCTCTCTCTCTCTCTCTCTCTCTCTCTCTCTCTCTCTCTTTTTATAGTCAACCTGATTATTGATTTATTGAGACTCCCTTGACCTCGAATCATCTGTAGTGTAGAAATGTATGTATGATTCCCAATTATTTCAGAATTTTACAGGTGTCTTTGTGTTATTGATTCCTACCTTTAATTTCGCTATGTTTCAATAATACACTTTGTAGGATTCCTAGTCTTTAGAGTGTGTTATGGCTTGTTTTATGTTCTTAAACATGGCCTTTACTGGTGAATGTTGCATGTAACTATGAGAAGAATGTCTATTCTGCTATTGTTGGATAAAATACATTCTCTAAATGTCAATTAGTTCCAGTTGATTGATGGTGCTCTCCTGTTGAAATACATCTTTAGTTGTTTTCTGCCTGGTGCCAATTACTGATAGTAGGGCGTTAGAGACCTCAACTGTAATAGTCTCCAACTATTTCTCCATGCAGTCCTATCAATTTTTGTCTCTGGTGTTTTGACATCCTGTTGTTATGTATGCACACATTAAGGATCGTGGTGTCTTCCAGAACAATCGGATCCTTTGTCATTATTCGACGTCTCTCTTTATTCCTGACAAATTTACATCCTTAGAAACCTGCTTTGTCTGAAGTTAATTTAGCTACTTGGGCTTTATTTGAATAGTACTAGTGTGATGCATTTTCCTCTAACCCTTTAATTTTTAATCTATGTATTTTTACTTAGAGTCAATTTCTTGTAGACAACCAAAAGTAGTCTAGTTTTTATAATGCACCCTGACATATCTGACTTTTAATATTGTATTTAAATTAGACACACTAGGAGTGGATTTTCATATAATAAAATTATTAGATACCATATTTTCACCTATCTTGTTTCTCTTTTACATTTATTTTATCTGTCAATTTCCTGTTTTCCATGATTTTAGCTGAGCATATTATCAGATTTCATTTTCTCTTAATACATAGGTTGTCAATTTTGTTTTCTTTTGAAAAATGAGTGCTCAAAGTTTGTAGTGTACATGTGCAATTGATGAATCCATTTCTGAACAGCAGAATCACTTCATGAGCATGGGAACTTGCTGATAGAATATTCTGTTACTCACTGTCACCTTATATCATTGGATCACCCATTGTTCTTGGTCATGAGCTAATATAAGCCAGGTTACTGTCTTTAATATTTTTGAATGACTATCTGTAAGATTAATTAATAAAAAAGTGAAAGATTTTATCTTCATTTAGTCCTCTGTCATGCTCTTCCTCTTTATACCACTTTTTTAAACCTACATAATCTTTTATTGCCAAAGAATGACTTCAAATGTTTTTTCAACACTTTCTCCAAAGAAAATGTACTACTACTGAAAAATTACTTTTTTTTTTTAAATAAGGTGTCTATGTAGCATAGGTTAGCCTTGAATTCAAGGTCTTCCTGCACTGCCAAGGGTCAGCCATGCACAGGGAGGGGCATGCTTCACTGAGGAGGTCTGTATTTTAGTTCGTGTTTGAAGGGTAATTTAGTTGGATACATAATACTTTGTATACTTCACACCAATCTTTATGTGCACGGTTTCTTAAAAGAAGTCTAAGGAATCTCTCAATTTTACTTCTTTATAGGATAGTGGTTGTTTTTCCTCTCTGGAGTTTTGTTTTGTTTTTGTTTGTTTGTTTTTACAAATTTCTACTTTCCTCGTATCTTCATTTTTAACATGATATTCCTCTGTATAGAAATTTTCTTGATTTCCCTTTTTCTTTTGGTATTCCGATCATACATGTCTTACATTGTTTTAATAAATCATGGCTATCCTATCGTAGTTTTAAAAGTCCTTGATTCTCTTTCCTTTTTGGTTTAGGACTTCCGTGCTGATGCACCCTCAGGCTAAGTACTTCTCTATAGACTCTGTCCTGTGAGCCTATCATTCTTCAGTTCTTTTGTGCTATGTTTTGTTTCTAGCACTTCCTTTGTTAGAAACTATTCTCCATGATGGTTGTGTCCCTTAGTGTACGCTCTATGCCCTCTCATGATAACATCTAATTCCCACAAGAGTCCCTCAGCGTATTAATCGCCATCATTTTAATTTCCAGTCAGATCATTTTAAAACTCCTGACACAATCGGATCCCACGTTAGTAAACTCTGTTTTGTTGTTGTTTGTTTAGCTTCTATCATGCTCTAAATTATTTCATTCAAAACTCGACATGATGAGTCAGGTAAAAGAAATTGGCTGCAGCAGCCCTTTCATAGGAAGTACAACTGTTTTTATTTTTTGCTCATCTTCATGGGTTTACTCAAACTTATACAGCTTGTCATTATAAACAGCATAGACATTATCTACAAGTAAAACCTGATTAACTGCAGTAAACACGATTCTAGTCTCCAAACATTTCCTCAGGTTTGTTCTTCCATACACACATCTCTGTGTAGAAATCAGTATGGTACAGAGGCTCAAATCACAATGATTTTTATTTCATACCCTTCGACACACAACTGAAAAAATCAAGAGAAAATCAACAGTCTTACAAGAATGCTGCACATGTCATCCTGATGCTGCAGACAACTGCTTAGTTTTATTTTTTTAAAGGTGTCTCTTCAGGATTAAAAATGAACCAAATTCTAGTTGCACCATTTTGAATATGAAAAAAGAACATTTTGGCAAGCTTCCTATACTCTTTAATAGCTTTGGAGAACTCGTATTCTGGGGAAGGTTGTTGGTAAGAAACAAAGGATAGAGAATCGGTTGGGGATGGTATTAATTGGAAGGCAGCACACACCAAATACACTGCCACTCTGTTTCATACCAGCTCCTCCTACAGAGAACACAGTGGAAGAGAAGAAAGGCCTTGGCGACCTTCCGGTGAATCCCCGTGGAAGGCCCCAGAAACACATGTTCCCAGGACATGCACATTTATCAAATGACTTACACATTTTTTTTCTTAGTTGATATCACAGACATGACACAATTACTATATTTATTAATTCCTTGTTTCAGGGACTATTCAGCTCCCAATGTGATGGACTGACTTATTAACTCTAACGTCTGGGGCTCTACACTGACCCCCCCAACAAGAGGTTTACTGAGACAGAAAAATACAACTTTTTCCTTTGTCTCAATGTGAATCTGCTTTCCTTCCTTCACTTTGTGCTCTCTCTTTCTCTCTAGCACTCAACAGGCCTTTCTGATCAAGTATAACAAGAACGTGTTTGATTTACAACCTCATTTTGTCTCTGCTTGTATTTCACCTTCCACCCTCTCATTTCCTACTGAAACTGAGGGGAGATGTATGGACTATCTATTTTCCTCTCAATCTTCCAAGTCTTCAGAGAAGCACCAATCACCATTCAAGTTGTCAAGAATTCTATCAAGATCCAGGAGCAGGGCTCAAAAGAGCACAACAGCATATGGTTCTTACATTAGATCCAGGGTCTGGGGGCCACTTCATCTTTTGGTGGAGCTAAGAGAACAGGCAGAGAATATGATGGTCATATGCCTTCTGGGACCACTGTCCTCTCACCGCACCTGCTAGCATAAATGCCTTCTGCCATTATTATTCTTGTTGTCTGAGAGTCTTCTTTTGGCAATTGTGCTTTGCTGCTGTCTCTCACTTTCTTTTATTCTTGCTGTTCAACCTGTGTGTCAGGATCTTTCTCCTAAAGTAAACATACAGGGCACAGGGCTCAGTCACTTAGGCAGAGTTCTTAATCTTGCTGTTGTTGACTCACTAAAAAGGGGCTAAAGAGGGCAAGTTGCACATAGCCTTTCATTTTTTTGTAGCCATACATGACCTGAACTAAAGGAGGCAGCCATTAGCCTTTTATCTATTTATTTTTTAATCACTGAAAATCTGTGCCATAGTTGTGACATCTGTGCTACAGTGGCAATGTCTTATGACTTTGTTTTCTAAATAAACCTTACTTCTGGATTTCCTTACAGTTTTTTTTTTTCTGCTGGTGAATACTGGCATCTAACTCACATGTTTTCAGAAGTGCAGTATTAACAGGCCTCCGACCCTCTGTGAGGTGCTGATGGACTGACAGAGTTACCCCTGGTTTGGACCCGTTTTTCATCTGGCTTGGCAGAAAATGCCAGGGAAGTTTGTCAAGGTGAAACTTTTTAAAGAGCTCCCCTCTTTGCTGGCCTCTGGATCTGTTCTGCACTTTGTAGTCTCTCTTGAATCTTCCCATCTATTTTGATTCAATTAATCAAATGTTTCATTGAGCATTTCTGGCAATTGAGATACCATTCAAGATGTTATCAGGTCTTTAAAAGGACAGGTTTGTTATTGAGAACAGGATAGGTAGGTTGCTGCAAAATTGCTCAGAACTAGTGGTGGTTTAAAAGTAAATTAAGTTTTGTTTCTCATGAGAAGGGTGGAAGGAAAGAGCCCATCTCCATAATCTTTTAAACACTTTCCACTATGATTCTGTCACTCCTAGGGTGGTGAATTGGTGAATTGGACATCGTAGCCCAAGATAGTGCAGTATCTTCTCACTATAAGTGGCTGAGCTACAAGTCTTTTCTGAGTCTACATTGCCCTGTGTAGACTCACTGGTCCTTTTCTTTATAACTGTGTATCTAAATGTAATGGTCTCAAAGTTTACTGCAACAAAACAAACAAACAAACAGAGAAGACATAGAGGATTTCGACTGGCTTTTTACAGAAGTGAGATGTCTCATGTTTCCAGGTAAACTCAGTCAGCCACAGGTAATCCCACAATCCCAATTTAGAGGCGAAGGAAGGTGGTGAATATGGAATGTGCATGTATGATTAGTCACTACTAATTATCTCTGCCATATTAACATATTTATGTGCTGTCAACTGTCAATAAAAATATGAGTTGACAAAGGGAAGACTCTGTTCAGAAAGTATCCACATAACTAGCACTCCTATCCCATTCCAAAAATCTTTATGCCCATTACAAGTTAAAAGGGAGATGAGAAATAGACTTTGATTTAGAGTGGCCATGTTTTTAGCTAAGTTTAAGGCTCTACTATCAGAGAAAATAAATCTATTTTAGGAAAAGTATAACACGTTTTTACAATGAACCCCATGTAGCTTTTGCCCTAAAGGAGCACCAGTTAGTGGGAAAAAGTACATATTACAAAATGGACTATGTTGAAGTTAACTTTGGTCTGCATTACAGAAAGTATGCACGAAGTTAGGGAAGAGTTTTGTCATCAGTCAGAACCAGATCCATGGCCAGGTTTGCCTGTAATCCCAGTACCTAGGAGATGGGGGCAGAAAGATCACAAATGCTAGGCTGGCCTGAGAGTCAAAGTAATAATTTACCTCAAAAATCAATCAAACGCAAAACTTTAATCAATTAAATATTACACTTAACTGGAAAAAATTACATGTCAGATTACCCTAAAATCTTACGGGATGTACACAATCTAATCAAAAAAGACATCGGAGATAACAAGGTGGACTGACTTCCTATGGACCTGTTTGCCATGGAGAATGTTTGCATGTGGCCAGTAAATCCTATCATATTTTCTTCAACATGGCCTGTATGTCCATGGACCATTCAATTCTCCCTCATCCCTTCTAGTAAAGTTTTAACTCTTCTCCTTTCTCTGCATTTGGCCTTAAGGCAACATTAAGCACTTAACTGAGAATCTTTACCCAAATGAAATTAAACTATTTATACATTCATTATGTTTTCATCTCTCACTCATTAATTCAGACAAGTGGAAGGGAATGTTTGGGAAATGCTGCTTTACAACCACTCAGGAAAAGCCTGCAAACTAACAATAAACTGGCACAAAGAAGAGCTGGATGGAGTGAAAATGTGTGTATTACTCAAACCATTGACAATGTCTCCACCTCTTTGCATTTGAATAGTATTGCCAGAGGACTGAGTCTTGGCTAGGCACATTCAAGCAAATACTCATTCGACAAGAGATGCCCTCCCTGAAGCAGAGCAAATTTTCAGAAATGTTAAACTCATAAGAGAGGACCTGGAGAGGTGTGTCAACTGTTAAGAATGCTTGCTGCTCTTCTAGTGGACCAGAATTTCAGTTTCCTGTCTGTATCTGCAGCTCCGAAAGGTCTGCTCCCCTCTTCTGGGTCCTGTGAGCTCCTGCACTTAACATGGCAGAACTCACACAGACACAAACATGTAACTAAGAATAAGAACAAGTGTAAAAGATAATTCCTGCCTAAAAGTTGTGTGAAACTCAGACAAAGCGTGTCTCTTATAGAATTCACATTGGCAGGGTACATGGAGCCATAATTTGGACTCTAGCAAATACAAACATTCCACTCATTTCACTTCCTTCCATCCATATTCATGGTAGGATTTTCTAGTTATTTCTATTTTGGGTTATGCCCAGGATAAGTTATCCCTAGAATATCACTTTATCCAGCACATTTTTTTAATTACTCCTGATTAAATTATCCCTTTCTAAAGAAAAAAAATCTAAAAACATGAATTATTATAAAGTACTTACAAGTCATCATTCATCAGCCTCCCAATTTGTTAACATTTTAGCTAAGCTTTAAGTTATTTGGAGGTAAATAGAAATAACCTTTCCAAATCTTTCGCTTTTTGTTTTGCAAAATGAAACTTGTAGTTTGATTTTATATTATTTTTAAACTTGATATATCATTAGCATTGTTATTCCTTTTAAATATGTTTAATTATTACATAATGATCTGCCCTAGATGGGTTATCAAAAATTATTTAAATAATTCCCAGTATGTTTATGGAAGTTATTTTCTCTTAGAAAAGAGGCTATTGATATACACTTTAATAAATAAACTGCATAAATACATAATTGTTTCTCAAGGACAAGCTATTTAATAAACATTGATGAAAAGCTACTCAAATTTGGGGACTAGGGAGATTGTTCAGTAGGTGCAGTATTTTCCATACAAGAGTGAAGATCTGGGTTTGACCTAAAGATCACATAAAGCCAGGAGTGAAATCACATGACTATAATCATGTTCCTATGGCATTGTGGGACATGGATATAAGAGAATATCTGGAAACTGGAAGGCCAGAGGACAACAAAAACGATCTGCCTCACACAAAGGGTCAGTTGGTGACAGAGCCCAAGGTTGTTCTCTGACCTCCACACACACTGTGGCACACACACCCTATACTCACACATACATGTCCACATACAAATAGTTACAGAGAATGGCTGCCCAGATCTTGAGATTTTTCATAATTAATAAATTGCTCTGTGGAAAAACTGCAGCAATCTACACTTCCAGAGATGCTCCCTATGCCAAGCAGCTCTTAGTCATCCCAGACTCTGAACGCTCTTGGGAGTCACTGAGTCCCCAGAATTTTGCTCATGCGTTAGGCATAGACTAATATATATCATACCGTCAATCAAAGATGAGAATAGTATAAATATATACAAAGCAATTGCTTATATAATAACACTAAACATTTGTTAATAAAAATAATCCCCAATAACTATATTTCTAAACCCCAAATTGTTGAAAAGACTGGTGTATTTATCACTTTACAGCTGTCTTATGTCCAGGTCAATAAAAAGCAGCTAGTCCTCATCTAGAAGCCAGTTGTTTCTGGTTAAATATTCCAGAGCATCATGCTACACGCAGACATGGAGCTGTGGAAGAAAGCTACCTAACAAGCTCTTCATAGAATCATGGATATATCTTAGCACTGCTCAGAGCTCAGCAAGTGGTGGTGGTGTGAGCATTGTCTGCAATAAAAAATCTGCAATGAAGATCCCATTCTCTGTTACATTAAAATAGAATGTTGGGTCCTGTATAACTTGTACTCATTCATGATTGAGTAAAAATCTTACATTGGTCATTTGATAATATTGCTTTGAAATTATACAGGAATTCTAACTTTACACATTTTGTTATATCTATCATAGTCCCTTAAAAGCTTTAATTTTATTATGTGATGAGGAAATCATCAGCTGTTTTTCTTGAAGCCACAGCCTTCATCTCCTTATTTGCAAGGAAATGTGTGCAAATTCCTGGACTCAGACACCAGTGTCTGACTGTCTGTCTTTCCCATGAAAACTCTGGTCCTGGAACAAGAGGATTAGCCCTACTGGTGTATGAACCATTACATGAGCACTTGAGATGCCCAGAGATGATTGTCATCATGAAGTATGCAGCAGAAGAACTTTAAATGTTGTTTCTCATTCATAACATTAAACAATAAATTTCATAAATGCAAGTTTAAGATTGAACAAAATTCATATATTTTTTATTTCACTAAGGACTTTCTTGGATAAAACTGGCTTTTATTTCCTGCAAATAAACAGCAGTAGAGAATGTATTTGTTTTTAATACGTTGTCTTAATTTGTGCTGCGGTACCATTACTTCTGCACTGTCAACATAAATGCCACCACAGTGAAAAGGCAAACAGCAGACATTTTTATGAAAATAGTGTTTATCTTAGGGATCCTGAAAGGGGGCAAGTGGCTCTTGCCGGGCTATCATCTTCAGGATGTACGCAGTCATGTTATTCTCTCTGGAGTGAACAGGGCTGGGAGGTTGAAAGAATTATCTTTTCTCCTTCCTCTCCCCCAACAGTAATTACTGTTTAATTCTACTTACTAATACTTAAAAACCACAATCAAACTTCTCAGTTGACAGCACAAAGACACAGGTTCTAGGATTCAAAGAGAAACAGATGAGCTGGTAAATACACATTTACTTTTAAAGATACTTATTTATATGCTTATAGAACAAATTAGTTTGATAGAGAACATCTCCTGCCTGTTTTATTTTCATATCCCTCAAAATGACAATGGGATGCCCATCAATTAATTCATTTAGAGAACGATACACCGCAAGAAATAAATTATTTGTCCTCTGGAGCTTGTCACAAGGGGATTTTTAAGAAACCATTAAACAGAGAGGCAACTGCTCATCTCAGAGAGACGAAAGGCCAGTTCTTCCTCATTGGCAGATAATTTCTTAGTAACAGTGGTATTTATCATGTATATTAGAATACATCTTCACAAGTAAATTGTTCAGCCTCCTTGGTCCTCACTTTTTTCAAATGTAAGTTTGGATTAATAGTATTATTAATATGAATATTTATAAAATAAATTAATTTATTAATAGGAATAATAATAGGAACATTTAATAAGATGACAGTTTTGAAACGCTTAGTATTTTATTTTGAGCCTAGTAAGACCTCAGCATCATGTCTTACAAGGTTATGGTCAACTTCAGAAGAACAAACAGCATCAACAATGATAATGGTAGGAGTTGTTTTAGGAATAGCAGCTCAGGCCAAAGGGACACGCCTCTTTACATTGATCCTTTCATTAAAAATGGGATAGGCTCTTTCTTTTTTCATACCTTCAGACTTACCATTGGGAAATATCCTAAAGTACTGATATAAATTTGACCCTCACATGCCAAGAACTGCCTGGCGAATCTCTCCCCAAAATCTAAATGGGTCCCAATTCTATTTATCTCCCTGATGATTTCCTACTAACGTTATCAGACGCACTTCCTTAGCCATCGCTGTATGACAAGCTTCTCCTTCAGCCTTTTCTGCTTTCTCTTATCTTTCTATTAAGGTTACAGTATCATTAAATGTAATTATATGTTCTTTGAGTTTTTCATTAGAGTTCACAATTGTTGATGCTACATAATTGTTTGTGGGTTATTTTGTCTGAGGTGCTGATCAGCTCTTAGGCCATGTCTATAAATAGACATTTTGGTGTTGTAAGTGTTTTTGTATGAGTTTACAATATAGAAGGTTTTTCATTTGCACTCATTGTGGGTGTGTACTCTGTGTGGATATGTGTATGGTGTGTGTAACTGTGGATGGCGTGGTACGTGTGTAAAACTCAGGTGACAACCTTGGGAAGTCAGTTCTCATCTTTGATCTTGATCTTGTGTTGAGCCAGAGCCTCTATTGTTTATTTTACAGCTTTGCCTTGTACTGAACGAAGCATGTTTTCATAGAAATTCTAGGATTACAGATGTGCACCAGCACATCCGTTTGTTGTTTTGTTTTGTTCTTTATTAGGTTCTAGGAATCTGAACTCAGGTCAAAGAACTACCTTCCAACTCTATAGTTTTTGTTACTGCTGCTGTGCCACTGTTAATTATCAAATTGACTGACTTGGTACTAAGAAAAGATGTAAAAGAAAGACATTTTGAAATCTAAGTTGCATTGTGGTTTGCAGAAACAGCAAAAAAAAAAAAATTGACCAAATCAATAGTGATCTTAATTCATTTCATTATAAACTTAAATTCAAATTCCCTTTAAACTGGTAAATATATTGGTATAGTAATTTGTTTAATGGTTAACTTTTAACACAAACTTACCTTTGTGTAACAGTGTACATGATTCTGTATGTCTCCTTTAGATATATGTATGTCATATGTGAACATAAATCCCCATAAAGGTTTGATTAACATTGTCATGTAATTAACAAGCTTTTAATGCAAATTTGCCTTAAAATCATCTTAATTTATAATACTTAAATCTGAGAAATTTATTATCTTAAATTTCTTATTTAAAAAATTGTCAGAAAGCAACAGAACCAAAAAATTTGAGCACAGGGGTCTTTCCTGAGACTCATACTCGAACCAAGTACCATGCATGGAGATAACCTAGAACTCCTGCACAGATGTAGCCCATGGCAGTTCAGTGTCCAAGTGGGTTCCACAGTAATGGGAACAGGGACTACCTCTGACATGAACTGATTGGCCTGCTCTTTGATCACCTTCCCTTAAGTGGGGAGCAGCCTTACCAGGCCACAGAGGAAGACAATGCAGCCACTCCTGATGAGACCTAATTGACTAGGATCAGAAGGAAGGAAAAGAAACCCTCCCCTACCAGTGGACTTGGGGAGGGCATGCATGGAGAAGGGGGACAAAGGAAGGGATTGGGAGGGGAGGAGGGAAGGCACTAGAGCCTTCCTTTATTGACTATATACAAAGTCAATAAAGCGTAATTAAAAATTAAAAATAAAGAACCAAAAAAAAAATTTTCTTCAGAGGTGGTGTTGTGGTGAGATATTTAAATATACCAATGCTTTCAATGCTTCAAGTGTGGATTCCTGGAGGTTCTTTACAGTGTCAAGTTATTTACTAACTGTTGGTAACATTCACAATGCCATCTTTAAAATTAAAAAAAAATGTATCCTTTATCAAGATAAACAATTACTTACACTGTCTGCTACCTTTGTCAAGCTTTTCACTGTTTAGCAAGCTGAGTCTTTAAAGAGTCAATATTCATTTAAAATAAGTTTGTTTTGGCCATCCTTTGTATAAATGTTTCACAATAGCGTAATGTTTAACTCTTAGTTCTTCAGACTGGTGTAACTGACCTTCTGAATGCTCAAAAGTCATGGCCAAAGCCAATGAGGATAAAGGGGCACTGCTCCTGCTCCAGAAAATGATTGAGATGACTAAAGGACTCCTAAAATTCTGTTAAGTCACCATTCTTACCAAGCAGAGAGGCCAGGGAGATCCCAGATGCCAGATACTGAACAGTGTACGTTCTTCAAGAGCAGGATCATTACCATGGAAGGTCACATGGTTTACCAAGACCTAAACTCATCCCAGCAGGAGGTACAGAAAAAAAAATTAAAGGATTCAAGGGATTCTTCACAATTCCCTAAGAGCATACCCTGAGAAGCCATGGATGTCCTTAAGAACAACATCCCCATGCGTGCAATACCCACTCCATGTAACCAAAGAGGGAAGTTACACATTTCTACCAGTCCTCTGCCAGTATTCTCATGCTGACTCAATCCTACCAGGAGACCCCATCTTCCTAAAGATCCACCAAGGCAGTCATTTGATGGTTACCTTAGCCAGTTTCAACAGGGGTCCTACCAATAGTTAATTACTTAGCTGGCTGTTTAACCCCTAGAAATCACTAAGTTCATCTGCCCAACATAAAATTCCATTTCCCAGAAAGCATTCAAGATAAAATACAAACTACTATAATTCTTCTTCAAATGTCAATATCAGATATGTAAATCTTATAAACCTCTGACCCTAGTCTCCTACTTCTGCCTTCAGAATCAGGAAAGTGGCCTGACAATATTTGTACCCACTCTTTTCTGTGCCTCATCCCATACTCCTCTCTTCAAGACCATAAATATAATGTTAAGATGTTCTGTTCTTCTGTCAAGACTAATTTGTCCTCTTTTAAGTAAATAAAATGCACCTCAGATTCATGCTTTATCTCTAGTTGTCAACAGTCTCCTTCAGGGCTGGTTCTGTCATATTAATCCTTAGGTTCAATCTACTACAAAGCATATACCTTACTTTTTGGTAAAGGACTCCTGCCCACAATGATATTACTAGGCAACTGAGACACCTTGGTCCTATTTACATCTATAGCATGATTCCCTTCTGGGAGTTTCTAAAATACGCAACTTCTTTTTCTTCATGGCCCAATAGCCTATTATCTTCTTGATGCTTTCCCTAATGGGTAAATGTTTTTCTTTAAGCCAGATCTGCTGCTTTGTTTTCTTCTTACTGTTAATGTTTTTAATTCTGTATTTAGGTAGGTGTGACCATGGTTGGGCCCTCTTAGCCAGCTAATAATGTTCTTCATTTCATTTTACATTTTTTGTCCCTGCTTCCTTATGGTTAATTGGATTTATTTCTTCCAACATTAAACAGATTCAGGTTCAAGTGATAATAAACACGTTCAGTGGAGATCTAGTCCACAAATCTACTCAAAAGCTTCTTAGGCTGATCTTTCATCTATACTTCCCTTTTCTACAGGTGCCTTAACTTTTTTATGATAATAGCCATGGCCTCCACCTTTCCAGGCTCTATTAAAAACATTCTACAGTTCAAGTTTTCTTTTACCATCTGTTTAAATCTCACAGACATTCTTTGTGGGAGCTAGGCTTATTTCTGTATCCCAAACAAGCATACAGAAACATACCTTAGTAGCCATACTTCCCCAAATAGAATTTAATCAGAGGCCAAAGTCTTATCGTTATATTCCTTTCTGGCCCAAACCTAAAGAACAGAATCTATTTCATTATTAATAGCATTTGACTTTATCACCACTATCAGTGGTGCAGAACAAGAGTCATATTAACTCCAGAAAGTATCCTTAAATTCACAAATTTAAAAAATAATTACCCCAATGATATAGATATAGCTAAATGCTCTCACAGCAATATACTTCAAGATCTACTGGTACTAAATTTCTAGGCAGACATTCAAGGGCAAACCTGTGTTGTGCTAAATGAGACAGATTGATTTGACATCACTAAATCAAACACACGGGACACACAATAAACTTCCAGAATATCACCAAATATACCAGCCACTCTTGAGAATACATAACAGGAGGGATGACTGGTAGAATTTTAAGACAAACATCTTGTCCTAGTTATCCTGATTGCTTATCTTTTGGGTGTTACTTACAGACATTCATCCACTGATTGTATTTGGTTTCTGCATGTTTAACCAACATATCTAATTTGTTTCTTCGAGGGCCAAGAGTTCCACCTCCAGATGATGCTTTAAGAAGGTTTGGGGACTTTGAATTTGGAACCCCAACTTCATTAACTCCTTTGGGCCATGCAATATAGACCTTATAACCAAACTGACCCTAGGTATAGCTATGTTCTCGTAACACCCACCCAATTGGGGCCAGAACACCTTCCTCTCTCAGACAGAAGGATGTAATGAAGAAGAGGCCTTCAAACAATATTCCAAGATTATTTTTTGGTCCTGTTGGAGGGAACCATGAGGAGATGTGGCTAGAAAGACATGCTTGAGAAATGAGAAATAGAATGGAGACTGGGTTCCTATCAAAGTTTTTATAATTCACATCTTATCCAGAAAGTACCTTTCTAACTATGAAGAAAAACAGTAGTTCTTTCAGTGGTAAAAGGATATATCTAAGCTTATTCAATCAAAACTAGCTGTGACAGTACCACAGAGTCTCTGTCCTGTTGACTCAGTATCCTTTAAGAGGTAAATCAAATCAATAAAGATTGCCCTCATTTTTATTATATGACAGAAGTGCATGGCGGGTCACCATAAGCAAAAGACTTTATTTACTATATCAATACTGTTCTTTTTTTTATTTTTTATTAGTTACAGTTTATTCACTTTGTATCCCAGCTGTATCCCCTTTCTTATCCCCCCATCACACCCTCCCTCCCTCATCTCCTTCCACCCCTCCCCAAGTTCACTGATAGAGGAGATCTTACTCTTCTTCCCTCTGACCCTACCTAGCCTGTTAGGTCTCATCAGGAGTGGCTGCATTGTCTGCCTCTGTGGCCTGGAAAGGCTGCTACTCCCTCAGGGGGAGGTGATCAAAGAGCCAGCCACTGAGGTCATGTCAGAGGCAATCCCTGTACCCCTTACTAGGGAACCCACTTGGAGACTGAGCTGCCATGGGCTACATCTGTGCAGAGGTTCTAGGTTATCTCCATGCATCGTCCTTGGTTGGAGTATCAGTCTCAGAAAAGACCCCTGTGTCCAGATATTTTGGTTGTGTTGCTCTCTTTGTGGAGCTCCTGTCCCCTCCAGGTCTTTCTATCTCCCCCTTCTTTCATAAGATTCCCTGCACTCTGCCCAAATTTTGGCTATGAGTCTCAGCATCTGCTTTGATACCTTGCTGGGTAGAATCTTTAGGCCCTCTGTGATTGGCTCCTGTCCTGTTCCCTGTTTTCCCCTCTTCAGATATCCATCCTGTTTGCCTTTCTGAGTGAGGATTGATCATCTTACCCAGGGCCCTCCTTCTTCCTTAGCTTCTTTAGGTGTACAGATTTTAGTATGTTTATGCTATATTATATCTGCTTGTAAGTGAGTATAAGCCACGTGTGCACTTCTGCTTCTAGGATACCTCACTCAGGATGATCTTTTCTATTTCCCACCATTTGCCTGCAAATTCCATGATTTCTTGTTTTTAATACCATTCTATTGCAATGATAAAACGCCATAGCCAAGGGAACTTACAGATGAAAGGGGGGCGAGTCCATCAGCATTACGGTGGTGGGAAAGCGTGGCGGCAGGCAGGAATGGGGACAAGAACATCTACGGACTCATATCTTGAACCACAAGCAGCAAACACAGATAACTTACCGTGGATGGTGTGCAGCTTTGAAACCTCAAAGCTCATCCTTAGGGATACGCTTGCTTCAGCAAGGCCACACCTCCTAAACCATCCATATAGCACTCCAAATGGGGATCAAGTGTTCAGACATCAGTCTCTATGGGACATTCTCATTCTAGAAATTCCTGTAACATTTTGTCTGGGGCAGATGGTTCTTTAATCATTGTCCTTACTCATTCCTTGTGCAATGTACTCTAACCTTGTCTTCTCTCAGCTGCCAATAACGGGTGAATTCATTCACCACCCTCTAATTTCCCCATATTCTATGAACATGGCTGCTGGGATAATCTGTAAGAAGTTTACTTCCTTATCCATGCATAAATGGAATTTAGATCTTGCTTCATCAATCAGAAAGATTCTGATGCTGTGGAATCTGGAAACACCTGAGCACTGTGTCAGGCACACAGTGAGTATTCAGAAAGTGTCCGCGTGATGCTTAGTTCACAGACATGTTTGCTCTTCTGGGCCTCCATTTCCAATCTCCTAAACTAAATGTCTTCAATGGTTCCCCCTGTTCTCTTCCCAGACACATCATGGAATTAAACGAACTTGAAAAACTCAGGTCTAAACCTGCACAGAATTTTCTATATCCCTCCTTCTGCTCTGAGCTCCTAAAGCTATTTCATAGAAAAATGACCTTATTTTTAAATAGAAGGGGCAATTGAAAATCACTGAACGGACTTACCCCCTAATGATTTTTTTCTCAGACATAATTATAATAATTAGCATTATAAAGTGCTAATTATCTTTGGACACAGAGGACCTGCCCACCAGAGAGAGAGGTCCGCATTAAGTAAAGCGGATTTCACTTTTTTTTTTCAGTTATGAGATTTCTCTTTCTTTGTAATGATACAAAGGTATTTAGTCCACCAAGCCTCATTGAAAAACTTTGTCCAGTAAAGAAAACTATCCACAGTCAGACTCCATATTGAGTTATGGACCTACAAAGGAAAATATTTCCTTACTTTCTGTGTCCTCATCATTTGTGTGTGTGTGTGTGTGTGTGTGTGTGTGTGTGTGTGTGTGTGTGTGTGTGATGTTTAGTTCTTGACCAAAACTTAAAACTTTGGTAGAATCCAAAACTACAAAGGTCTTGACATTCTTATTTAGATGGAAAATTGTTCCTGTAAACAAATAGGTCTTCACTCTTCTGTGGGTTTTACAAATGGTGTGATTGTCAAATGGCTTTTGAATATAGGAAAGACACTTACTATGGGCACATCATATTCCAAACTGAGCATGACTTGAGTCTTCATTCTAACTATTGAATACTAATGGTAGAGTCTGAAGCATGAATAAAAGAACCATAATGAAAACCTGGAACTTCTGGTTCTCCCAAAAGCAGTTATAACATTAGGTTATAGATTAGATAGCACCTTACAAAGTGAAGGCAAGATCATAATTAAAATGAACAAATAATTCAGGCTAAGGGAGTCTATACTGGTGCTAGGATGTAAAAATTGTGACTAGAGTTCTTCAATTATATCATTATTGTTAATATCTAACATGCTTTGTGATTTACCCAAGAACACTAAACACTGAGGCAGAGTTTGGAAGAGATACAAGAACCATGAATACTTGGAACAAGTTGCCACTGACCTCTACTCAGTACCATCACTTGTGTCCAGAGCAGAGATACCCAGTTAGCTCTCCATGTGGTGTGCAGTTTCACCCTCAGAGAACTTCATGTAATAAGATGTTCTCATCTGTTAGGTCAAAATCCATCTCATATCATTGAGAACTCAATGGCTCTGTTCTATACAGAAGCAAACCTGGCTCAGTTTTTAAAAATATGAAGCACCAACACGGTCATTTCAAGTTACTTCTAAGTCTGGCTTTCCATTATCAACTGCCTTGTAAAAATATCCTGGAGGACTTGGTAAAATACAAATCACTGGCCCTCACAGCAGATATCCTGATGGACTTGCTACAATACTGGTCACTGATCCCCACATCAAAAGATCTGATTCAGGAAGCCTGGGCAGTGCCTGAGAATCTGTTACGTGCACAAGTGCCACTAATGCTGCTGATCCAAAATCCAAACTTATTGATCCACAGTTCCAAGCTCAGATCCACCTTCAATACCCTAGGTTACCACCCAAACATTCACCTCAAAAGACATATTTTCCAAATGTGGTGCTTCAAGTTTTTGTCAACTTGAGACACGCCAGGATCATCTGGGAAGAGATAACTTCAATTGAGAAAATACCTCCATCAGATGCCCACAGGCAAGTCTGTACATCCTCTTCTTGATTGGTGATTGAAGTAGGACGTTCCAGTCCGCTGTGAGTGATACCAACTGAGCAGGTAGTCCCGAACTGTACAACAAATTAGACTGAGCAAGCCATGCATAGGAAGTAAGCCAGTAAGTAGCATTCCCCCATGGCATCTGCTTCAATTCTTGTCTCCATTTTCCTGCCATGACTTTGTTTATTAATGGACTATAAATTACAAAATGAAATAATCCCTCCCTTGCCCCATCACTCCCTCTCAAATTTATATAATTTCCTTTGATTGTTATACAGACATGTATACACATGTGTGCACATACATACACACATGCACAACATGCATACACACACACTCACACACATATGTACACGTGGTAGTTTGAATAGGTATGACCCCCATAGATTCATATGTTTGAATGCTTGGCCGTACGGAGTAGCACTGTTAGGAGGTGTGGCCTCGTTGGAGTAGGTGTCCTCTTGTTAGAGGAAGAGTGTCAATGTGGGGCAGGCTGTGAGGCCTCCTGTGCTCAAGCTCCACCCAGTGTGGAATCCAGCCTCCTCCTGGCTGCCTTCTGATCCAGGCTCCTCCAGCACCACGTCTGCCTGCAGGCTGCAAGATTCCTGCCATGATGATAATGGACTAAGCCTCTGAAACTGTAAGCCAGCCCCAATTAAGTATTTTTCTTTATAAGAATTGCCTTGGTCATAACGTCTCTTCCTAGCAAAAAAAAAAAAAAAACCCTAAGACAATATGTGACCATATAAATACAAACTGCTGAGTCTGTTTAGTGTTGGTAATATTTATATTTCAGGGTAACAAATTAGGAGGCTTATCCCTGGAAAAACCAATTCTCCCTCTCTTAGTAGTCATTAGTTGCCTATAGTACTTAGTGAGGGTGGGGCCATGTGAGATTCCCCCTTCCGTGTTAGCATATCCATTGGCATAGCCATTATTCAGGTCATGTTTAGGCAGATGTACTGTTGAGGTACCATGTATGAAGCTTGCCTACACTTTCTAGAAAACACAACCTAAGCCTGACTTTCTAGACCTCTTAAAATCTTTCCGTCCTGTCTCCTTGATGTTCTCTGAGTCTTGAATGTGAGAGTTGTGTTTGTAGGTGTGTCTGTTGGGGCTATGCACACCACTAACAGTTAATCTCCACATACTGAACAGTTGTGGTTTTCTGTGATGGTCACCATCAGTTGTAAAGAAAAGCATCTTTGATGAGGGCAGAATGGTGCGCTTATACGTAGATATAAGGATATGTTTTAGGACGTAGTTAGAACTTGTGTTGCTTTAAGAAAATGGCAGGAATAGCTTCTCCTCTAAGATTCGTGATCTCAAGAGCCTCAGGTAGTTGACTAGGTTTCCAGTACCAGGAAAGATTTTGATCCTGTTGTTACTCTTAAGTCCAATTAAACAGCTGTTGTTTACAACCAAGATAAAGGTGCCATTATTGCACTGTTGTGAATATATTGTCCTGATGCTCACTGCTGTGGTTCATGAACATCAGTGCTGGGTAGGGCTATTTATTGCTTCAATTCTTGTTGGCATGTATAACATTTCTGGTACTATGAAAGCCCGACCTCAGGGCGTAAGCTTTCAGGCCAATTTCAGTTAGAATCTTCTGAGTCTTGTGTCTGACATGTGTGATGTTTTCTGCATTTGGGACTTACCTTAGGCCTCTGAGAGGCAACCAAGGGCAACAGCAATAACCCATACTGTCTGGGAGTCTCTTGTTCTCTCCTAAACAAAATCTAGGAAGGAAATTTTTGATGCTGAATACTGGTATTTCTATGAAATAGTCTATGGCTCTGGTGGGGAGCATTGTCAGTACAAGTGGTATAACTTCGTTTACGTATGTGTGCCTGTGTGTGTGTAAGTACGCTTATACATACATATATATTACATGTATTTTAATAAAATAAGAATTCCTTTAGGCCTTTCAAACATCCTTATTGTTATTTGTTCCTGTTTTTTTTTTATATTTTTTTTGTAATTTTAAAGTGAATGTGTCTGTGCATGTGTGTGAATGTGTGTGTGTGTGTGTGTGTGTTGTGAGTGTGCAGGTATTCAGAGTCCAGAAGAAATACAACTCTTGGAGCTGGAGTTCCTGGTGGTTGTAAAATACCCAGTGTGGTTGCCAGGTACTAAACCAGTACAAAACCATCATTAAGTTTTCATGTCCCGCATTCAAATTATTAGAACCTTACTAATGCACTTCCTAGGTCATCCATGTTCATCCTAAGCACTGAGTACTGTAGTGATTGGGAACAAGCTTTCCTGGTGTTACTTTTAGTTCCCCATTCAGAGTTTATAGTCATTAGAAAATGCTTAAATATTTAAGCAGAAGACCTCATATTTCAATCCAGAGACCTGTAGAGCGTGATGTGTTTTGACTGTGTCATTAGACAACTTTTGGATTTTATCATGTTCAAATAGCACTGTAACAGTAACAACTGCCCTCCATGTTTCATAGAAATCAGAGACAACACCTGTGTACCTTTAGAGAAGGCATAATGTATTACTTATTATCTTTAATTTTTTGCATATGCTGCTTTTTATTTTTCTGGAATTTCATTTTATAGGAAAAAATAACACACAGAAACTATTCTCGTATAACACTGTCAGGCACGAAGCGTCCACTGACCTTGTGGCCTGCCTACATCCGTCTCTTTTCCCATGTGAACTTCCTATTTAACTGAGCTATTACGCTGTCTCCACTTAGCGCTAGGAACAGTGTTCTTGAATACATGGAGCCTATGCCTCGACTCTTGTGATCAGAAAATTGGGATAATGAAACCATATTTTCCTGTAGAGACTGCAGTAAGAATCTACAATCTCACACAAATTTTAATCTGTGTTTTCTTTTAGGAAAGGATGCCAGTAATCGACTGTCAAGTCTGGAGGAGAGGTCAATGAGCATGTGCCCATCAAGTGAGAAGACTTGTTTGTTCCACTTGGACTCTCTGGACATATGACTTCCTCATAAAGTGTCGATTCAGTAAACCACAGCACAAATTGTGATGGCAAGGTCTGAACCATGGGGGCAAGGTTGGTTTTCACCACTCTACAGATTTCTTTTTATCAGTGAGGAACGAAACCTCAGTGGGGTCAGCTTTGTGAGTCTCAGCTCACAATCTTTCCTAAGTCTTAGCTCAACTCTCCACTTAATTGTAACTTTTGCTTTAATAGCTTTCTGTGTTAGCATTTTATATTTAAATCTAATCCAAATTATTAAAAATAGGTTGTCAGCTGTTCGTGGTGGCACATGCCTGTAATTCCAGCACTCAGGGCAGAGGCAGGCAGATTTTTGTTAGTTCGAGGCCACCCTGGCCTACAAAGCGAGTCCAGGACAGCCAAGGGGACACAGAGAAACCTGGTCTAAAAAAAAAAAAGTCAATAAGATTTTATAGGAAGAAAATAATATTTTCTAAGACCGACAGTTGCAGCCTTTATTCCCTGATCATCATCTTTTTGTCTTTTCTCTTCTGTTACTTGCTATGAGAGTTCAGTTTATCACATTTTTAAATATAACCTGTACTTATTAACCTTCAAATTATTTTTGATACTTACATAAGCTTGCTTCCTTTGTTTACTTAATATTTTTAATTGGTGTAATTTATATATCAATTATATATATATTTCATTTGAGATCATGTAGGAATAATGGGCTTCAGTGAAATGTGTTAATTGTCATCTTAAAGGAAACTTTTTGAACTAGTTTTCACTTAGGCACAGTGTTTTCAGAAGTAGAATATAGTCATTTAATAAGGTTTATTATATACATTTTAAAATTCTCAACAAAGAAACCATCATGTACCCTGAAAGAAAGTTGAAATTTGAACCTATGATTCAAGGGAAGAATCCTTTGATCTTTCCTGCCTGTGGATGTGAGTGTTGGAGGCGTCTTCCCGTTTTAGTCTTAGGTATAATGCCAGACACCTAAGTCATGTTCTGTTCTTTAAAAGATGAGCTGGCTGTGAGACTCAGAGCCAAACTTTGGGCAGAGTACAGGGAATCTTATGAAAGAAGGGGGAGATAGTAAACTTGGAGAGGACAGGAGCTCCACAAGGAGAGCAACTTAACCAAAAAATCTGGGCACAGGGGTCTTTTCTGAGACTGATACTCCAATCAAGGACCATTCATAGAGATAACATAGAACCCCTGCACAAATGTAGCCCACGGCAGTTCAGTGTCCAAGTGGGTTCCATTTTCTGTGCATCTTCAGGCAGTCATTTTTTTTCTCCTGTTCATCTTTTTATTTAACTTTCCAAGAGCCACTATTTCCCTTTTGAATGTAGCATTAAGAAATACAGCTTTATTGGAGGAAAGAGTCTTCCTAGCATAATCGAGCATTAGCGTCTTTTATATTGCAGACTGAAAACATTAAATCTAGAGGGAATAGAAATATGCTCAATCAGATATTGATAGTACAATTTCCTTTAAAAATGCTAACCAGGAAAAGATTCTTTAATCATTTTTAAGGCATCAATTTCCAAATTTTTTTAGAAAGAATCAAATGACAAGGGACCCTCTTCTCTTTCTTGTCACAATCTGATATTTATGAGAAGGATGCAGTGAGCTGGGAAGGGGAGTGTGAATTACAACTTTTTTCCATTGTCTTCTATGTCTTTTTAAAGTAACAATGCATAGTGCCACACCCACTCCAGCCTCTGGTGTAGCATATCAACAGATAGCACTACTCAGACTAAGAGAGATGTGTCCTTCGGGATTACGCTCTCTGGAGGTCCCTGGCAGACACCCCCGCCTGGCAAAGAGACCGGTTCTGAGATTTCTACGCTTTTTCGGTTGCGGTTGTGGGGCTGGATTAATGAGTTTTTTGATCTTTCTCTGTAACTCCTGAAACAGCACAACTAACTCTATAAAGAAATTTATCATTAGTAAATTATTAAAGGCTTTAATAAAAATAAAATGTAAAAAGAATAAGCTTAAGAAAAGTAATAAATCAGATTCAGTATCAATAGGCATTATAAGAATAGTAAAAAAATAATAGGCTCCTTCTTAGGAAAAAGTAACATGAGAAGTACAGCTGGCTCGAGATTGCCCCCCTTATTGTCTTGTTCCTAGGGAAGATCATAAATTTTTAGCAGGACATATGGGAGGATGGTTGACAAAGGTGTGTTTAAACTTTGGCAGGCAGCTGACTTAGCTCCTGACTTTCCTCTTCACTGGTTAGCAATAATGAAACTGCATTTGAAGTTTCTTTTTCTTAGTTTGCTTTGATCAAAAGTTTTTAGGCCAAGATTTCTTGTGGGCACTCTCCTATGTTAAAATGTAAACTTTGTATTCTCGGTAAAAGTCTAAATGTTCTGGGAAGTATGCCAACTTTACGGTGTCTTTTTGTAAAATCATTATAAAAATGCTAGCTTGACTTCAGTAAAGTGCAGCAGATTCCAAAGCCTCACTGGTCTCTGTCTGTCAATTCGCCGAATCGGTGTCTTCCTGTCCAAAGCCTTGTTCTCCCGCGGACGCTGGGAGCCCGACTGGGCTGGTCCGTGGCAGCATAGCATGACCATCTTATCTGTGCAACTTTATTCCAGCCTTGTTCTACAGTGCCTTAAACCTTGTTTTCAGGAAATAAATTCTAGGACAGGAGGAGATGGCACTAGCTATCAAAATACAAGTCTTCCCAACAAGTCCTTAAACTAAGAGGCGAGACCCTTCTACCTTCTTGGAAAGCCCATGGTCCATGTGAGGCTCCAAGGGATGTCTCCCATTGCTATCCTCACAGTTGATGGCAGTTCATATGTTCCTCCCAGGTTCTTCTCACTCAGCCTACTACAAACAAAACCCATGCCTTTCATATACTCAGCACGATCCAGCCTGAATGCGGTGTATTTGGTTCTGATCTCAACTGTGTTGTGGAGTTGCCCCTTATCCAGATGACAGCCAGTTCAGAAGCTGCCCCTGGTAGCACACAGAACATGCAGTGCAATGCAAGTTGAGGATTTCTTTGAAATATATGAACTAAATTACAAATCAAGTGATATTTCTCTATTGGGGTAATTCAATTCCAGTTCTTATGAGCAGAAGTGTGCCCTCGAGGTCAGGGCCAGGTGCCAGATTTTGTGCTTCATTTTATTTTTAAAGATCTATAAAATGTCTGTGCTGAAGATGACACGAGTAGATATTATTATACAACTCCCATCTTACTAAGCGTAGTCTTTCTTTGTCTGCTGTCTTTTCACTCTAGACACTCTATTACAGATATCATATTCTTGTTCCAAGTTATTAGCATAATATAGCAAACATTTTATTTCAAAATATGTTACAGTTTAATGAATCTGATATTATCTCTCAAGTACTTTAAGCATGTAGAAAAGACTATAGCCAGCCATATGAGGAACAGATGTGTCACCATGAACATCAACATTTAATTACCTGTCACTAATAGCAGAGTTCATTAACCCTTTGGATATAATCGGAAGTCCTTCATCATAACCCTAAAAATTAGCTTCTCAAAGATGTTTTAAAATAAACAGTTTAACAGAATCTACCACTATTCTGTTATATCGGAAATTTAGCAATACTGAGCAGACTTAGAAGGAACCATCAGAAAATTCTATTGTGGATCCAAGAAAAAAAAATTGTTAAGGAATTCACTTTCACAAAATAAAATGTTCTTTTATTGTTAAAAAAAAATACTCTCATCTAATTGTTGGTAGACTTGTTTTTAGCAAATTTAGTGTGTCTACAATATCTTTTACACCCAGGCCATCTGAGAGCTGGTTAAATTAGTCACTTGGGTTGCACTTGAGGGAGAGAGCAGAATTATATGTAAGAATAATTTCTTGGAATAGGTGTCTCAATATTCTGATCTTATAGCTTTGAATCTTAAAGAAACTTTTCTAAGCTTTTGTTGTCTAATCTGTGACTTAAAGATAATGCTTACCTTCTACATTTGTTAGATAAGGTGATGTGAAGTCAGCATCAAACATTCATCAGAGTGCCTCGTTTATGATAAGTTCATAGTGACTGTTATCTTGTACGGTGAGGCTGCCAGTGGAAAGAATAATGCAAGGTTAAAGTCATGTAGGAAAAAAGTGAGCTAAGAAACGAACCCTGGCAGGGTACTAAAATAACAGAAAACTTTGGCAGTTTTCAAATTTTGAATAGGATGTATTTGAGCATACGCACTTGAGGCTGGATAATATCCAGATGGCCTTTCTAAGCTCATGACAAAGTTTGTTTTGTTTTTTGTTTATTTGTTTTGTTTTGGGTTGCTTGTGAATTTGTTTGTTTGGTGTGTGTGTGTGTGTATGTGTGTGTGTGTGTGTGTGTGTGTGTGTGTGTGTTTTGGCAAGGCTTTGGAGTTCTACCTTAAAAAGCCTACAAAATCATTATCAGAGATCAAATAACTGTAGGAGCTGGTTTTTGTCCTCTTGGAGAAAAGAGTTCATTCTCAGCCCAGAAACAACAAAGATGAAGGTGGTGACAGCATGGCTTGGTGAAGCTTTGGTGAAGTTTTAAACAAGCAGGTTTTTATTAATTTAGTCATTTTTTATCTCCTCAGTCATAGGCCCCTCCCTCCTCGCCTTTCAGTCCCGTCCTTCCTCCCTCATCCTCTCTCCCTTATTTCTTAGAATAGGGGAGCCCCTTTACCCAGACACCCCAGCTCATCTATTCACATGAGGACCAAGTTCGTCTTCCTCCCCTGTAGCCTTATAGGGAAGTCCCATCAAGAAGAAGTAATCAAAAAGCAGGCCACATAGTCCATGTCAGAGATATCCCCCACTCTCTTAACTAGTGAGCCAACCTGAAGCCTAAATGCCCAATGGACTTACCTTCTTTGGGTCTGTGCAATACAGTATGTCTATCCTGTACTTTATGACTAAAATCCATTTACAAGTGAGTATATACCATGTATGTTTTTCTGGGTCTGGGTTACCTCACTCAGGATGATCTTTTCTAGTTCCATCCATTTGCAGGCAAATGTCATGATTTCCTTGTTTTTAGTAGCTGAGTAGTAGTCCATTGTGTAAATGTACCACAGTTTCTTGATCCATTCTTTGGCTGAGGTATATCTAGGTTCTCAAATGGTGGAGAAGCACTTAAAGATATGCTCAACTTCCTTAGTTATCACAGAAATGCAAATCAAAACTACTCTGAGATTCCATCTTAAAACCTGTCAGAATGGCCAAGATCAAAAACTCAAATGACAGCACATGCTTGTGAGGAAGTGGAGAAAGGGGAACCATTGCTGGTGGGGGTGGAAACTTGTACAACTGATTTGGAAATCAATCTGGTGCCTTCTCAGAAAGTAGAGAATAGGTCTACCTCAACACCTAGCTATACCACTCCTGGGCATACACTCAAAAGATTCTCCACCATACAACAAGGATATTTGTTCAACCATGTTCACAGCAGCTTTATTCATAATAGCCAGAAAGAAGTTTTCAAGTTGGTTGTTCTCTATAAATTCTCCTTACTCTCTCTATAAATGCCACTCTTACAGATGTGAAGGCATTTCTTGGACATCAAAATAAGCTAGCACAATTAAGATTTGGGAAGTTAAAGAGATGAGATAATCTGGATCTTAGGTGAACATGACTGGTTTTAAAGGTCCTGATGAACCATGGCTGTGTTCAGGCTGAGAAATGGAAGCTGGGTTGCCTTTTCTCAAGAGGACACTCACATATGTGCTAGACATGAGCATGGATCCCTGTAGATCTGTGCTTGTGTTATGTGAATTAGCTCTTCATAATACCAACCTGCTGATGTCCCTTCCTAGCTCTTCTTATTTCTACCCAAATTTTTGCCTAATTTCAGAATTGCCCATATTTTTCATATAGCATTTCTCTTCAGTTATCCACAGAATTATTTATGTCCTCTAAACTTCTACACTCTCTATTCAACCTCTTCTTTATAAATATTACTTTCACTAATTCAGAATGCAGCCTCCCAAAATAGGTTCATCTCCATCTACTCCCAAATGATCCTCAAATATGTGTATCCACTGTCAGTCAAACCTCAACATATTGCTTTAATCAGACTAGCGATGTATCCACCTTCAATACCATTGAAAAAAATGAGTATTTTCTACTTGAAAGCCTTATTTAAATGCTAACAGCAAGGCAGCAATATGATTCATATTTTTAACACTAAGCTCTACAACAGAAACTGTTCAAATGACCATTATCTGGAAAAATAGACAGAATATAAAGCTGTTTCTTATTACAAATCTTACTTTACAAATTAAAAGCCTTCTAAACTTCCATTTCAGAGCTGGTCCCATGCAATGGTGATGGATAACAAACGTTGTTCTAAGGAGTAAAATTGTTTACAGCATAGGATGAGAAAATAAGGATACTTGAATTGAAAACTGTTCAAAAAAATTTTTAAAAGCATTCATGATATGACCCAACTGTTGATACACAGTCACCATAGAAGCATGACATGGGTAATACCCAGGTGTGTAACTGACCAATACCAACTCTCAGCTGTCAGTGCAGAACACATCACCTATGGACTCTTTGCTGTTGGTGCAGAGCACCCATGATGTGCATTTTTCTAGATGTCAAGAAAATGTGGTTTTATTTTTCTTTCTCTTTTCTATTTTCACGCGCATCCACAGTGTGTAGGCATGGTTACACATTTGCATGTGTGAAGGTTAACATGCGTATGGGTGTACCTGTAGAGAACTGGAGTTGATGTCGGGAATCATTCCCCATCAATCAAACCCAGAGCTGGCCCCGGTGGGTAATCTTGCTAGCTAGCCTGACTTAGAGTTCTTTGTTGCTGTCTTCAGAAGATAGAATCACAGGCAGGCCACCTGACCCGCCAGCATTTATATGGCTTCTAGGGACCTGACGTACTTTAACATCAAACCGTCTCCTATACATTTGTTTTTAAATAAATATACACATGCAAATATTATTATTGGTTCAACAACATTTCTTTTGTAAAAGCATATATGCATCATCAAGTAATCAAGTGAGATCTTAAAGAGTGTCAAAAATCAGAGAGGAAATTCAGGATGGCTTTAAAAGCTGTTTTTAAAATGCTATTTTAAAGAGTCAAGATGACATCCTGGGTCTTGTGGCCCTTCTAATTGTCTAACGCTAAGAATGTTACAAATTAAAATGGTTAAAAGCCATTTATTTATTTGTTTCTTCACTCTTTCCAAACACATTAATTGACTGGCTACTTCATGTTAGAAAGCTATCTGCTAGCTACAAACAAAACAAAACCACCATCAACAAAAAACATAATGTAGCATAGGTCCAACTCTAGTCTGAGTCTGCTGTTGAAGAACTTCATGATCTTGTGCAAGCTTTCCAGTTCCCGTGGTTTCATTGTCACTTACAAAAACCTATAAGGCTGGAAAAGTGACTCCAGAGTGCTTCTCTTGCCGAGAACCTGAGTTCAGTTCCCAGCACCCACTTTGGACAGCTCACAACCACCTGTAACTGCAGCTCCGAAGCGTCTGACGGGTCTGGCTTCTGTGGGTACCGTCACTCACGAATGCATACCTACACACATATACACGAAATTTAAAAATAATAAATTATTAAAACACTTCTTGTTTGTTTAAGAAAGTTTAGAACTGTATTTGGAACTTTTATTTATTAGACCAATATTTGTCAACTTTCAGAGGCCAGTGCATTAATTTGTGAGGCAGACAGGTCTCACATGGTCCCTTCCCCCCCCCCCATTCATATTCATTCATTACTTGCAGCTTTTATAGGAATATTCAGTATTGTGTGATATACTTCCAACTGGCAAGCAGAATAAAGCAAATGGAACATGTTACATAGTGTATCACACCTGCTTTGGAGGCAGATTCTCCATCTGGGTGATATTAAGAAACCCACTAAGGACAACTAGCAGGACACAACCCTGGCCCCATGTATGTGTATGCTGCCATACACATTTGGAGATCAAAAGACAGCTGTGAGAATGGTTTCTCTCCTATCCCATGAGTCCTGGCAATGAAACTTATGTCACAGGCTTGGCCGCAACTGCCTTTACCTGCTGGTTCATCTCACTGGCTCTCCCTTGAAGTTTTAAATATGTCAGTCTTTTATATGTTGGAACATTGGAGAATCTGAGAATGTGTTGAAACAGAATGTATGACTAGTAAAACAGTAAGAACTGTGAATCTATGGGGGTTGGGGTTTTTGAAGGAGAATTAAAAGTTCTATCTGGAGTATATTACAGAATTAGGGAATGTTCACTAGTGAATTAATACACATGTAAGGATAAAATTAAATGAGACTTTAAGATTTCTCATTTAGATCTTTTCTAAATTTATGAACCTTGTTAGGGTAGTATATTTTCAGTTTGTGTATAAATAACTTGAAAGTTAAAAGTGTCAGTCTTAGAATAACAAGAGCATTATTGCTTAAGCTGGAGCTCAGAGAATAGGATTCTCCCAGGATCATTGCATTCTTTTTAGCCTCATGTCGAACGCTGTTGGTGGTTTGGGAAGATGGAGACAGCCACTGTCTGAATAATCAGTGCAAGCCAAACTGAAGCTCCAGAACTAAAGAACTAGCAGCCTGAAGAAATTAAGAGAATGCCTCTTGTTTAGTGTTAGAGAATCAAATGTCTTCAAGAAGAAGAAGAAAAAAATAATGGTTGGGTGCTACTGTCTAAGCTGGAAGGCAATTACTGCAAGATTCCCTCTTGCTGGAGAAACATCTACATTACATTCTACTAAAGTCTTCAGCTTTCCAGACGAGGCTCACCAACACTAGTGAGGACACTTTGCCTTAGCCAAAGTCGCTGGCTTCTATGTAAATCCTACCTGAAAGCATCTTTGCAGAAATAACTGGAATAAAATTTGATCATGTATCTGGTACCACTTTCCAACCAAATTGCAGTTAAAAGCAACAACAACAAACAAAACAAAACAAAATCACCCCCTTTTCATCTGGCTCCCATACACATCTCCAAACAACACCAATCTCCATTTAATAAAGACAGTTGTGGGGTCCCGCTTCTACTCAACTCTACATTTACCAGAAAGCAGACCCAACCCATCTTTATGGTGCACAGTCTTGATGCTCCAGACATGAGGGTGATGATAATGAAATGCTGTCACATAAAACAATGTAACACATTAGAATCAGAAAATAAGGGAGAGAAGAAAGCACACATGCACATAAAACACACATATAGTGCCTGAGTATGTATATGTGTCTGTGACTATACGCACTCTCACGTTTGATGGTTAAATTTACATTATTAAAACCTTTGCAGTGGTAAAAAAAAAAAAATGAGCTCATTGAGTACAAACCATATTTTACATTTTGAATTTTGATCCTTTCCAGGGGTAGCAAAATGCAACAAGTTATGCAAATAATGCTCCTACTCAGCTGCTCAGGTCCACGTGAACAGGAAGTACCCTAAAGTGTGTGCTATAGCTAAGCCATGGTGTCCACAGGTATGCCCTGGTATTCAGTAAGTAAGTGTACTACATGTATTTTCACTCCACAACATTTTAATTTACAATTGATTCACCTGGAATATTTGTTTAAATTTTTATGGAAATGAAATAAAATACATTCTGTATCTATAATTTCACTGGGCTACTCAGAACCATTGTCCTTAGTGCTCTGTCACTTAGGAGTAATCTCTGCCCTTATAGTATTATATATTAGCCGTGGTAAGAATTAGCTTCTGTATAGGTGTGTAGATAAGAATTTGTGTGGAATATGTGCTTACATGTTTCAGCAACTAGTAGATCAGATATGCAATGATTATCTACCCGTTCCACTTCACAGAAATTACCATTTTAAGGCATTTGTATTTAGATTACAGAAGCACTACTGTGTCATACCTGACAGAGGGGGTTTGGTGTGATTTTTGTTGTTGTCACTAAATTAAATATTAATCTTACCCCAAATATTATTGATTTTTCAGTCTTGCTTTATTTGTTATTTGTTTTTTTGAGATAAAATCTTAGTGTGTAACCTTGGCTGGCCAACAATTCCCTATGTAGACCAGATTGGCCCTGAACTCACAGAGATCTGCTTGCCTCTGCCTCTGGGTACAGGAATTAAAGAGTAAATATATCACCACTCAGGTATTTGCAGAGAGCTTTTATGATTCCTTTTTAAATTTTTCTTTAATCTCATACACTTATACATACACAATGGATTTGGGTCCTATCCATCCACTACTGCCCCCTCAACTCTTCCTAGTGTCTCTCACCCCATATCCCTCCACCTTAATGTTGTCTTTTAAAGACTGATTATCAGCAGACCAGGTCCAAGATCCACTGCCCATATGCACAAGGATGTGTGGCGCTGCCCTCGGGTATGGACAACCCACCAGTGGCCACTTTCTCCAAAGGGTGGTCGCTCTCCCTCTGTTCAAGGATCTCTCCTTGAACCTGGAGTTCACAGATTTGCTTACTCTGGCTGTCCAGGGATCTCGTGGGACCCTTCTGTCTCCAGCTTCCCATCCTGGGGTTTGCTCTATCACACCCAGCTTTTTTATGTGTGTGCTGAGTACCTGCACTCAGGTCTTCATGCTTGTTCTGCAAGCACTTCACCAGACTCATCTCCTGCCCCAAAATTCTTTCCTTTAGGTTAGCATTTTTAAGGCTTTGTAAACTTTGTGTGTGTGTGTGTGTGTGTGTTTAACATTCTTTCACATAAAGATATCTGACTCATTACTTGATATCACACACTACTTCTTTTTTAATGTTTAAACAAATAATCTGGGTGGGTGTAAGGATCTCACACGCTGGTAGCCAAGCCTACAGAAACTTGTGCATACCAAGGATGCTCACTCACATTACATGTTCCCTCCCATCCAAAATTATAATAATCAGGGAGGTTAATGATTGGGAATTTAAATTTAACTTTCTTATTTCCAATCATAGAGATAAATAAATTTTTATCAGTATGTAAGAACAGAAAAGTCTTTTAAGATTTACCCAATCAAATTATTCTGAATCCAATCTTTCCCATGTCTTGCAAAATCAGTTATATCTAGTTGTTTTCACAGTTTCTTGATTAAATATGTCAATAAATTTCCACTGCTCATTCTGTTATTTATCTTAAGCATTAATGAACTCCTTAAGCTCCTGTGGATCCATAAATATTTCTATTTTATTATAAAAAACAACTGTTAATTGACTAAAAATAGAACTGTAGATCGTTCTGTTTAAATAGTGTATTAGATTTTTTACTCTAAATATTTGTATTTATTACATGTCTGTGACTCAATGTCAAGTGGGAGGAATGCAAGTGAGTCTCTTGTTGAAAGCACCAAAGGTTTAGGAAGACGGTGTTAACAAGCAAGTGCAGCAGAACTTCTCAGGATGAATAGCTTCATCACAAAATAGAGCAGAGATGTCAGCAACAGTGGAATGAGATGTGGGAGAAGTGGGACTTATGGCCAAGAAAGAATGACCAAGGAAATGCTGTACAGAGCGCTCACATCTGAACTGAAGCCGGAAATGACAATGAGCAAAGCACAGAAAATTCAGATGAGGAATTCTCAGCCAAAAGAATCAGCAGTTTCAGAGAAAAGGCCAATTATGGTACTCCTAAGCCCATCAAGGAAGATGGTGACTGCTACGAAGACGAGTTTATTTTCCAACCCACCCCCACTAACTAGTAACAACGGTGAACATGATCGCTGCCCTCAGTATTGGCAGGTATTTGTTCTCACAGTCAGTTCCCAAAATACCATGAGAGAAAATGAACAATTATTATTTCTATTATCAAGTGACCTGCTAAAGATTACTGGATAGTAAACCAGTCCTTAATTTCTATGTTACACTGACAGTCTAGCATCTTTTCTTAAGAAGAAGAAGAAGAAGAAGAAGAAGAAGAAGAAGAAGAAGTAGAAGTAGAAGAAGAAGAAGAAGAAGAAGAAGAAGAAGAAGAAGAAGAAGAAGAAGAAGAAGAAGAAAAGAAAAGAAAAGAAAAGATTTTCTTAAAAAAATGAAATGAAAGATTTTATATAAATGAGGCCTCACTTATGACAACCATGACAACCTGAGATCACATGGATTCCAAACCAGCATGTGCATTAGAACTTCAGGAAGGAAGTCAAACAGGCAAGTCCCTCCTGTCAAAGCATCTGTCTGTATAGCAGCCACATTACCCACCGTTCAGCTCTAGGACCCTATGGAGCCTGACCGAGAACTCCCATTAAAAGTCTGTAAAGCAAGTATCCCCATCTGCCTCCTCATCAAGTTTGTCTTCCTGCCTATCAAACACCCCCATACAGCTGGCCTCTAGGACCCTGTGTAGCCTTATCCAGACCACAGAGAGCCCATCTCAGAACTACATAGTGGTACCACAACTGAAAACCGAGTTTCATTTAACAGTTCCACAAACTAACAAGTTAGAGTAACAAAAACCAAAGGTCCAAATAGCTACCCTAAGAAATCAATAATCTAACCTCAGAAGCCTAGATCACATCCAAAACAAAAAAACAGCAGCAAACAATATGACAAGATAACATATCTCTTTCAAAATCCAAAACCTCCCTGAGAAAAGCAATGTAACGGATACAAAAGTCAATAACTTCAAAATAGCAATCATAAATACGTTTAAGAAACTCAGAAAGAATATGAATGAATGCCTGAAAAAAGGACTGCAAAAACATAAAGATATGAATGAGAAAATGAAAATAATTCAAGATGATGATGATGATGACAATAACAATAAAATAACAACAACAATAATAGAATTTAGAGTGGTCTCTGCCTCTGTTGCCTGCCTTTGGATTCCTTTCCCCTAGCTGGATTACCTCCTTTAACATGAATAGGAGAAGATGCCTAGTCTTACTGCAACTTGATATGTCAAGGCTGGTTGATATCCATGGGAAGCCTCCCCTTTTCTGAAGAAAAAGAGAGGAGAGGTGGATGGGACAGGGAAGGAGGAGAAGAGGAATGGACTGGGAGGGAAAGAAGGAGGGAAAGCTGCAATCAGGATGTAAAGTAAATAAATAACTTAATAAATAATAATAAAAATAATAAAAAAAGAATTTAATAAAAAGATAGCTTTTCGGAAGAAAAGTCAAACTGAATTAAAACTTGAAATAAACTCAGGAAAAAAAAAACAGCTCAGCCTCAACAACAGATTGGATAAAGTGGAAAAGAAAAGGTCTCAAAGATAAGTCAAAGAAAATGTTAAATCTTTTAAAAGCCCAGAAAATCTGGTACACAGAAAAGACAAAACACATGAATAATGGATATAGAAAAAAAGAGAAGAAATCCAAGTCAAAAACATAAAAAATATTTTCAACATAGTTATAGAAAAATATTCTCTAAATCTTAAGAGCGATTCTTCTCAAAATGCTAGAAACATACAAGACACCAAATACACAGGGCCAGAAAAGAAACTCTCTACCCCACATACTAACTAAAACACTAAATATATAGAACAAAGAAAGGTCACCAAGAGCTATGAGAGAGAAAGACCAAGTTGCATAAAAAGGTCACTCCTTAAAATAACACCTGACTTGTCAATAGAGACTGAAAACCAGAAGGCTTTAACTTATTTTCTGTAAGTTCTAAAATACCATAAATGCCAGCCCAAACTACTATACACAACAAAACTATTAGTTGCAATCAAAGGAAAAAAAAAAAACATTTGTATGATAAAACAGATTTAAGAAAAGTATGTCAACCAAGTCAGCTGTACAGAAGATACTATAGGGAAAGGTTTGATCTAAAGATATTAAATACTTCCAGGAGAAAACAAAGGAATTAATAATCTCAAAATAGTTAAGCAGAGTAGGTCTAACACAAGAGCATGACAACAATACAATAGGAGTTATTAAACACTGTTTACTAATAACTCTCAAAATTAACAAGCTCAATTTCTCAATAAAAATATATAATCTATCTGACTGTGTTGTAAAATAAAATTTAATCTATATTACCCCCCAAACACATCATCATCAACAACAACTTACCTTAATATAAAATAATGAAAATGGTATTCCAGTAAATGGAACTAAGAAACAAGCAGGCACAGATAATCCAGTATCTGACAGAAGAGGCTTGAAACCCAAACTAGTCTGAAGAGACAGGGAAGAATATTTCAGATTCATTAAAGGAAAACACACCAAAAGGATACCACAATCATAAACCTTTACTTGCCAAAACACAGGTGCATTCAGTTTCATAAAAGAAAGATTATTAGATTTAAAATTAGAAATTGGCTCTAACATAGTAAATAAATTGGTAACTTTAATACCCCGCTCTTGCCAATAAACAAATCATCCAGACAGAAAACTAAGTGGAGTTAAGTAACAACATAAATCAAATGGACTGACCAAAGTTTTACATAATATATTTTCTTCTTTATAGCAGCCCACGGAACTTTCTCCCAAACTGACCACAAATTAGAAAAGAGTAAGTCTCAACGAATGGAGAAAAGATGAAATCATATTTTGTATCTAATTTAACCACAAAAAAATTAAGTTATATAAGAAAAACAAAAATGAAAAAATAAAAGCCTCATACAACCTAAAAGTATCTAAACAAAATACTATTGAAGGAAAATTGAATCAAGGGAAAAATGAAGAAGAAAATTTTTTAGAATTGAATGAAAATGAAAACACAATGTATCAAAATCAATGAGACACAGCGAAGTCAGTACTTTCAGAAAAGTTTACAACACCAAGTGCCTATATATAAAACAAAAACAAGCCAAAACAGAAGAGATCTCACATTGAGAACTTCAGGATACACTTGAAGGCCTTGTAAAATCACAACAGACAACAGCTGAAAGAAGTAGACAGCAAAAGATAATCACAATCAGAGGTAAAATTAGTGAAATAGAAAAGAAAAAGCAATACAAAGAATAAGAGAAAACAAGAATTGCTTCTCTGGAAACATTGACAAACCTTTAGTCAAATTAATCAAAAGAAAGAGGGGATACAATTCAACAAAATTAAGTGGCTAACAGTGAGACATTACAACAGACATCAACAAAATTCAGAGAATATTAAATTCATACTGTAAAAGTCTGTATTCTACCAAGCTGCAGAACCTAAACGAAGGATAAATTTATACATATAATGTATCGAAAATTAAGTCAAGCTGAAATAAATAATGTCTTTTCTGAGACTGATACTCCAAACAAGGACCATGCATGGAGATAGAACCTCTGCACAGAAGTAGCCTGTGGCAGCTCAGTGTCCAAGATGGTTCCTCAATAATAGGAACAGGGACCATCATGAACTCATGGGCTGACTCTTTGATCACCTCCACCTGAGGGAGGAGCAGCCTTACCAGGCCACAGAGGAAGACAATGAAGCAAGTCCTGATGAAACCTGATAGACTAGGGTCAGATGGAAGAGGAGGAGGACCTCCCCTACCATTGGCCTGGGGGAGGGGCATGGGAGAAGAAGAGGGAGGGTAGGATCGGGAGGGCATGGGGAAGGAGGCTACAACTGGGATAAAAAATGAATAAACTGTAATTAATATAAAAAATAAAAATTAAAAAATAAAGTGAATAAAATGCATTATCCATATAAACTAAGCAAGAGTTGAATATTAAACATTATATGACAAAATGACTCTGCTGTTTTTTAAGTCTTCCTCCAACTGATAAATACAGATTTTTTTTATTAAAGAAAAAAAGAAATGAATAATGTCAATAGACCTATAATATCCAATGAGATAAAAAGCAATCATTTAATATTTCCTAGCTAAAATTTATTTCATGGGCAGATTGATTCAGCGTAGACTTCTACCATATCTCCAAAGAGCTAAGACCAATACTCCTCCTCAAACTCTTCTGAGAAACCAAAAATGAAGTAACATTTTTTATTATTTTGTACAATACTACCATTGCCTTGATACTTAGACCAGACAAAGACCCAAACAAAAGAAAAGAAAAGGAAAGAAAGAAAGAAAGAAAGAAAGAAAGAAAGAAAGAAAGAAAGAAAGAAAGAAAGAAAGAGAAAGGAAGAAAGAAAAGAAAAGAAAATTTTAGGCTAATATATATCTGATAAAGATAGATGCTCTCAAAACATTCTCAATAAAGTACATACAAAATATATTCAAGAATACATCAATGATTATCTACCATTATTAAGTTAGTTCCATCCCAGAGATGCAGGTATGTTTCAACATCAAATGTGTGTGTGTGTGTGTGTGTGTGTGTGTGTGTGTGTGTGTGTGTACATAAATCCACCACACAGTAGACTCAAGAACAGAAGCCACATGATCATCCCATAGGCACAGAAAGAGCCTTGGACAAAATCCAACATCACATCATGACAGAAGTCCTGGAGAATCTGAATGTAAGGGTGACATGGTAAAAGCAAGACTATGGCAAGAGCCAACATTCTAATTGCAGAGAAACTCAAAGCTTTTCCACCTAATTTAGGAATAGAAAAGTATGTCTACTTTCTCTGTTCACATTCAATATAGTGCTTAAAAGTCTTAGATGAAGTAGATAAAAAAATTTCAAATAGGAAAAGAAGTTAAACTTTCTTTATTTGCAGATTATATTATTTTATGTATAAAAGATCTTAAAAATCCACCAGAAGCTTTTACAACTAGTGTGTAGCAAGATACAAGTTTTAAAAACAAAAATAAATATTCTTATTATATAAAAATGATAGATACTGAGAAACAAATCAGGGAAACAGTACCTTTCACAATACCTCAAAACAAAAGCAACTAAACCAAAAACCTTGGAATAAAACCTAAGAAAATGAAAGACAAATTAGATACCAAAAGATGGATTGGTATTCCTATTCTTCCATTCTCACGGATTGGTAGAATTAATATTGTGAAAATGGCCTTCCTACCAAAAGCAATCCTACAGAATCAACAAACCGCCACCAAAATTCCAACACAATTCATTACAGAAATAAAAACAAAACAACAAACAACAAAAACAAAAACATCTTGAACTTCATTGGAAAGCACAAAACATTCAGCATAGCCAAAAAAAAAAAAAAAAAAAAAAAGATGCTGAACAACAAAAGTACTGCTGGAGGGGTTTCACCATTCCTGATTTCAAGTTATAGTACAGAACAATAAAAGCAGCATGGTACTCTTATAAAAACTGGAATTCATCAATTGAATTAAGTTGAGTACTCAGCCATAAATCCATGTACCTGTATACACCCGATTTCTGACAGTTAGGTGAAAAATACACACTGAATACTACATCTTTAACAAATGATGTTAGTCAAACCCGGTTAGCTCCATGCAGAACAATGAAACTAGATCCATCTCTCTCTCCGGACCTAAACTTATAAGGCCTGACACCTTGAATCTGATCATGGAGAAAGAACTACACGTGAACTAACTGACACAGGAAAGACCATTTTAAACAGGACCCCAAAAACACAGACATTAAGATCAGCGATCAGCAAACTGGAACATGTGAAAATCCATCAATTGTTTCTGTACAGCAGAAGATATCATCATTCCAGTGAAGAGTCAGAAAGTAAACCAAACAAACAAAATACTTTCCCCAGCTATAGAGCTACACATCTAAAAACAGTGTTAGTATCAAGCGCAAACTATGAAAATAATTCTAAGAAATTAAACATTTAGAGAACAAACGATCAAATTTAAAAATGAACATTTTCAAAAGAGAATATACAGATGACTGAAAAACAGGTTTTAAATGTTCAACATCCTTAGCATGGAAATGCAAATTCAAACTATTTTAAGATTCATCTCACCCCATGTCATAATGGCCAACATTAATAAAACAAATGACAACAGATACTGGTAAGGATGTGGGGCAAAGGAAAAACTTACTCACTATAAATGGCAGTGAGAACGGGTGCAACTACTATAGAAATCAGTATGGAGATTCCTAAAAATAGCTAAAATAGATCAACTGCCTGATCCATCCATACCATTCTTGGCCATATACCCAAAAGACTCTATACGTTACTACAAAGATACCTGCTCATCCATCTTCACTGTTATTTTAGTCACATTATCCTGGAAATGGAAACAGCCCAATGTCTATCAGCTGAGAAATGGACAACGAAAATGTGTATATCACTGAATATTATTCAGCTGCTAAGAAAAAGAAAGAAATTTTGAAGCCCACAAGCAAATGAATGTAAACGTCCTGAGTCGGGCACACAAACCCAGGAATACAAACATTGATTTTTTTTTCTTTTCTTTTTTTTTTTTTTTTTGCATTTGCAATGTTAGTTTTTAAGTTTAAGCTTAAGATATTTAACTTGGAATACAACAGAAGTTGGAGTAATGGTAAGAGGGAACCTTCAAGGAAGGTGAAATAGAATAGGCTATTATAAAGGGGGAAGGAGAACACAGATCAGGAAGGATGAAATGGGATGAGGAATAGGAGGGCAGGGCAGAGGAGCAATATTGGAAGGGATCACTAGGAGTAAAGACCTTTTGAAAAAGCCATGTGGAAACCTATTACTGAAGAAGCTTCATAAAGTGATACATAAGTGTAAAATTAATTTAAGTGGAGTTAACTCGATAACGGATGTGAGGCAATATTTCAATCACACACACCAAATAAAAACTTCAGTTCCAGAAATGAATTATTTCTTTTTGTGTTGTTGACCACTGTGGTCACATAGCCTCCCAAGCATTACAGGCTATTTATTGCCAGTACTCTTGGCTACCTTCTGGGATTGCTGAAGATATCACGTAGCTGAGTCACAGAAAGTAGTGAAATCTAGCCAGTACTCAACTGAAAATTCGTCAGTACCAGATAGCTTTCACAAGGCTAGAGGTGGCACACATGCTCCCAGAAGAGAAAAGTAGGCACCAGTATTGCCCAGCTGTGAACTCTGAAAGCTATGTAAGAGCTCCCCTGATGATATACGCACACTGATGCATTATTAGTATGGGTATCATGGGAGTAATCGTCCTGGTTAATGTTTTGCCGATTTAACACAAGCTGTAGTCATTTGGGCAACCTCAATTGAGAAAATGCCCCCCCCAGATCAGCTTGTGAGAAAGCCTGTCAGAAATTTTCTTTTTTTTATTTTAATTTTAATTTTTTTATATTAATTACAGTTATTCACTTTGTATCCCAGCTGTAGCCCCTTCCTTCATTCCCTCCCAATCCCACTTTCCCTCCCTCATCTTCTCCAGTGCCGCTCTCCAAGTCCACTGAAATGGGAGGTCCTCCTCCCCTTCCATCTGACTGTAGCCTATCAGGTCTCATCAGGACAGGCTGTCTTCCTCTGTCACCTGGTAAGGCTGCTCCCCCTTCAGGTGGAGATGATCAAAGAACCAGCCACTGAGTTCATGTCAGAGACAGTCCCTGTTCCCCTTACTAGGTGCCCACTTCGATACTGAGCTGCCATGGGCTGCATCTGTGCAGTGGTTCTAGGTTATCTCCATCATGGTCCTTGGTTGGAGTATCAGACCCAGAAAAGACCACTGATCGCAGATTTCTTGGTTCTGTTGCTCTCCTTGTGATTAATGACTGATATGAAATGTCCTGTCCCTGAGCAAATATCTTGGGTTATATTAGAAAACAGGCTAAGCAAGTCAGTACTCATCATTCCTTCATGGTTTCTGTTACAGTTCCTTCCTTTGAGTGCCTACCCTAACTTCCTTCAGTGATAGAGTATGATAGGAGTGTTATAGGGTGAAATAAACATTTTCCTTCTCAAATTGCTTTTGATCATGGTATTTACTACAACACTAGAAACCCTAACTAAGGCAGAAATTGGTACCAGAGAGTATATTATTGCTATAGTTAACATGATTGGTTTTGAGAAGACTGTGGAAAGGCTTTGCAACTTTGAGCTAGAAAAGTCATTGAACATGTAAATAAGTAAATGAGTTATTGTGGGAATTTAGAAGACAGTGCTGGAAACAGTGCAGATCATGGAGGCCAGGCTTGAGAAATTTTAGAAGGAAGTTTGACAGTCCCTTAAAGACTTTATCTATTTGATATTTGAATTTAGAATCTGTTTCTGGTCCCTGAAGATGAAGAATCAGCTATGATTACCAAGAGACCAGAACCACTAAAGTGAAATCTTTACTATTGGGGGACAATTGATATTGGCCAATTAGAGCCAAAGAAGCATTACTGAGGCAAAATCTTCTGAAAGTATTTGTCAGTGTCATTACATAGAAGCTGTGGTCCAGAGAGCACCAGACAGTACCTTGTGCTGGAAGCAGAACTTGGCAATGTGAAAGATTTTTCCAGGTGATATTACTTTTGGAGACATGAAGGGGTTATGCGGAACACCTGAGTCTTGGCACCCTGAGTGGTAAGGAAGGATCACTGGCAAAGATGTAGCCTCAGTTATATACCCAGGGTTGCATGGATCACAGACAGAAGTTGAGGCTTGTACTATGTGGAAGAGAGCCTAGGAGAAGCTATTTGTGATGGTGCACCCCAGTTGCAATGAAGACATCAGCATTTTTAGATGACAGTACCATGGAGTGACTACCAAAGAGATCACAGATCTAGTCCAGACTACTATACCCAGCAAAACTTTCAGTCACCATAGATGAAGAAAGCAAGATATTCCATGACGGAACCAAATTTAAACAATATTTATGCACAAACCCAGGCTACAGAAGATACTGGAATGAATGGAATGAAAACTTCACCCAAGGAGTTTAACTACACCCCCCCAAAAAAAATTATAGGATGTAAATAACTTCACTAGAACAAACCCAAAAGCAGACAAGCACACAAACAAACTACCATAACCTACATTAAAATAAAAGGAACTAACAGTCACTGGTCATCAGTATCTCTCAGTATCAAAGGACTCAACTCTTTAATAAAAAGACAAAGATTAACAGAATGGATATGTAAAAAAGGCCCATCATTCTGCTGCGTACAAGCAACACACCTCAGTTACAAAGATAGACATTACTAGAGAGTAAGAGGCTGGAAAAAGGTTTTCAAGCAAATGGACTCAACAAGCCCACTGAAATAGACATTCTAATATCTAATAAGAATAGACTTTCAAACAAAATTAATTGAAGAGATGAGGAAGGACACTTGATCCTCATCAAAGGAAAATTCTACCAAGATGACATCTTAATTCTGAACATCTATGCCCCAATTTTAAAAGAATTGGCACCCACATTTTAAAAGAAGCATTAACAAAATTTAAACCACACATAGCTCCACACCCATTAATAATGGGAGACTTCAACACCCCACTGTCACCGAAACAGTGACAAGTCAAAGAAACAGAAACTAAACAGAGAAATAATAACTCTAACAGTTATTATGAATCAAATGGACCTAACAGACAGCTACAGAATTTTTCAACAAAGCACAAAAGAATGTACTTTTCTCTCAGGACCTCACAGAGCCTTCTCCAAAATTAACCATATAGTTGTTCACAAAGCAAGCCTCAACAGATACAAGAAGATTGAAATAATTCCTTGTATCCTATCAGACCACCATGGACTAAAGCTGGACCTCAACAACAACAGAAATAACAAAGAACCTACATATGTATGGAAACTGAGCAACTCTCTACTCAATGACAACTGGGTCAGGGAAGAAATGAAGAAAAAAAATTAGAGATTTCCTAGAATTCAGTAAAAATTAAGGCACAATATACCCAATCTTTTGAAAGCAGTGCTAAGAGGGAAGTTCATAGCACTAAATGCCTTCATAAAGAAATTTGAGACATCTCATACAAGCAACTTAAAAGCACACCTGAAAGCCCTAGAAAAAAAAAAGCAGACAAACCCAAGATGAGTAGATGGCTGAAAGGAAAATAGATTATTTTCTTATGTAATATATCTTGATTGTGTTTTCCCCTCTTTCTACTTCTCTCAGTATTCCCCACCTCTCCTCCTATCTGAATCCACTGCCTTTCTGTCTGTCATTAGAAAAGAACAGGCTTATAAGAGATACTAATAAAACACAATGAAATAAAATATATTAAGAAAAAACAAAAACTATACCATCTAGATTAGATAAGACAATCCAACAGAGGGAAGAGTCGCCCAAAGAAGCATAAAAGTCAGAGATGTACTCATTCACACACTAAGGAATTCCTGAAAAACACTAAGCTTGAAGTCCTTCTACAGACACAGAGAACCTAGTGCAAACCCATGAAGGCCCCGGGCATGTTGCCTAATTCTCTTTGAGTTCATGTGAGCTTTACCATCTGCCACAGGAGGAAACTTCCCTGATGATGACTGAAAAAGACACTAATCTATAAGTATAGCAGAATATAATTAAGGAATCCTATCACTATGTTTTGCTTGTTTGCTTGCTTTTGTTTTTGTATTTAGACCAGTTGTACTTTGTTTTACCCAAGTTTGGGGGCTATTTAGTTTGAGGTTCTTGATCATTCAAGCAGCGTCAGATGTGGGTTCCATCTCATGGAGTGGTCCTTAAGTCAAATTATGTATTGGCTGGTTATTCCTACAATCTTTCTGCCATCACTGCCATAACATACCAAGCAGGACAGCGTGGTAGATCACAAGGTTTGTTGATGGATTGGTGTTTACTTTTCTCTTTTGGTAGTGTATAGAGTACCCCTCTGTACCAAAGACACTAGTACATAGCGGTGAAGATTCTATGCAGGAACCAGATCAAATTCTCTCTCAGTAAGTTGTCTAGGTGTTTTCTTCAGGAATGCAGCCTTGCTGTCAATTTGTGCAGAGCAACTTGTTGTCTTGACTTGTTTGGCTGACTCTTGTGGGACCTGGCTTGTTTGGGGACTCTTGTGGGACCCCTTTGGCCAAAAACTGAATTATATGTAAGCCAATCCTGGTATTGGAAGCTTTGTTTGGTGATATCAATAAATAAATAAATAAATAATAAAAATAAAAAAATAAAGGAGGCCAGTTTCTTCCATTATCTGGAAATTTAATTTAGATTATCTTCATATATTTATATACTTTAGGAAATTTCTACTGTATCCCTCAAATGTCCCATAATTTTAACTCCATCTCCATGTATCTGCTAATCAGCCCCTTCTCCCCACTTCCACACTTTGATCCTCCTATTCCAGCCCCATCCAGTTCATCCATAATTATCTATTCTATTTCCTCTTCCTAAAGAGATCTAGCTGTACCCTCCAGACCATTACTCTATACCTACCTTCTGTGATTCTATGAACTGTAGCTTGGTTATGATTGACCTAACTGATAGTATCTACATATAAGCAAATGCACACCATATTTTTCCTAGTTTCATCCATTTGACTGCAAATTTCATGATGTCATTTTTTTAACAGCTTAGTGATATTGGGGTTGGTCTGGTGTTGCTGTGTATTCAAATGCTAAATTCTGGCCCCCAAGATCTAGTTGCAGTCCAGAGGAGAACATTCTCACATACACCAAAGTGATGCTGTGTACACTTTTCTCCCCAATCATCTCTGATTGGTTAATAAAGTTTGACAGCCAATTACTGAATAGAATAGAGGTAGGCAGAATTTTGGTTCCTCAACTTGTCATCTCAGGTATGAGGCAGGATGAAGCAGGAGAAAGAGAGAGAGAGAGAGAGAGAGAGAGAGAGAGAGAGAGAGAGAAGAAAGAAGATGGAGAGAGAGAATGTGGCCTGATGGATAAGATCCAGCCTAGAGAGGATGACATTGGCAAGTAACTGGGGCATGTAGCTGGGAGGTAGCTAGACTAGCTTAGAAAATGTTTTTTGTTGTTGTTGTTGTTGTTGTTTTTTTTTTACAAATGAGAAAGTAAAGTGATTTTATTTAAGTGTATCTGGAGCCATATAAGGTTCAAATGTTCACAGAGAAACACAGTCTTCAGGAGAGGTAGTGTGAAGTCACAGAGCAGGCAGGTAGAAAATGTTTTAAATCATATCTGTCCAGTTATTGTACTTAAGGCTTGTTGAAATAAACCAATAGGCCTCTGTCTTGATTATTTTATTTCAGGGCTAGCCAGGTCATAGTAAAGCCCTATAGAATTTAAGAAATAATCGACAACTGATTGACGCACCACACTGGGCACCATTTGTAAAAGCATGCTTCCCTCTAGTACCCCAGCTCCCGAAATAATGCCTCTGAGGACTAAACACATTTACAAAAGTGAGGCATGTTTCCTGACTTGCTCATAACTAATATCCCATTTATTTTATTCTACCATGTGGCTGGCTACCTCTGCTCAGTTCCATACATCCATCTTAAGACTCTCAGGGCACAGTTCCACACCTCTCTCTTTCTCTGAGTTTTCTTCTCTCTCTCTAGAACTCCTACCTCCTTGTTTCTCACCCCAGCAAACAGGCCATTAGCCTTTTATTGACAGGTGATGTTTCCATACAGGCACAAGAGATTCCTTCTGACAGAGTGATAATCTCCATTGTATAAATGTGCCACATTTTCTTTACTTATTCTTCTGTTGATGGACATCTAGGTTGTTTCCAGTTTCTGACTATTATGAACAGAGCAGAAATGAACATGACTGAACATGTTTCTTTGAGGTTAGATGAAGTGTCCCTTGAGTAAACGACTAAGAATGTTATAGCTGAATTTTTAGGTAAATCGATTCCCATCTTCTGAGGAACTGCCATGTTGATTTCCATAGTGGTTGTATGAATTTTTACTCCCAGCAGTAATGAATAAAGTGGTCTTCATAACCACATCCTCAAGCAACTATCATTAAATTAAATAACACAAGCTATCATTGTGTTATTTATCTAGTGGGTTTGTCCTATGTTGTATGTCTATATGAGTGAGTATATACCATGTGTGTCTTTTTGCTTCTGGGACAACTCACTCAGGATGATCCTTTCCAGATCCCACCATTTACCTGCAAATTTCATGATTTCCTTATTTTTCATTGCTGAGTAATATTCCATTGTGTAGATGTACCACAATTTCTGCATCCATTCTTCAGTTGAGGGGCATCTGGGTTGTTTCCAGCTTCTGGCTATTACAAATAAAGCTGCTACAAACATGGTTGAGCAAATGTCCTTTTTGTGTACTTGAGCCTCTTTTGGATATATGCCCAGTAGTGGTATGGCTGGATCTTGAGGAAGCGCTATTCCTAGTTGTCTGAGAAAGCGCCAGATTGATTTCCAGAGTAGTTGTACAAGTTTACATTCCCACCAGCAGTGGAGAAGGGTTCCCCTTTCTCCACAACCTCTCCAGCATGTGTTGTCACTTGAGTTTTTGATCTTGGCCATTCTCATGGGTGTAAGGTGAAATCTCAGGGTTGTTTTGATTTGCATTTCCCTAATGGCTAGTGAGGTTGAGCATTTCTTTAAGTGCTTCTCTGCCATTCGGTATTCCTCTACAGAGAATTCTGTTTAGCTCTGTTCCCCATTTTTTAAGTGGATTACTTGGATTGCTGCTATAAGACTGAATCTCAAGTGAGTTATCATCTGAATTTTCCTGATGGCTAAGGATGTTACACATTTCTTTAAGTTGTTCTCAGCCATTTGAGTTTCCTTTATTGAGAATACTGTTTAGATATGTACCTCATTTTAAAATTGTATTGTTAGTTTTTGTTTTACTCATATATTTTTTATATTAGCTCTTTATCAAATGTAGAGTTGGTAAAAATCTTTTCTTAGTCTGTAGGCTGTCACTTTGTCTTAACAATGCTGTCCTTTGCCATGGTGGGGTTTCTTAGCTTCATGAGGTACCATTTATTAATTGTTGATCTTAGTGCATGTGCTTTCCACATTCTATTCAGAAAAGAGTCTCCTATGCCACAGAGTTCCAAGCTAAATGCCATTTTCTTTTCTATCAGGTTCATTGTGTCTGGTTTTACGTTGACATCTTCGAGCCATATGGAGGTGAGTTTTTTTTTTTTTTTTTTTTTTTTTTTTTTCAGGGTGATCAGTATGGAGCCGTTTAGATTCTTCTACAACGAAGCCACATAGTTTGACCAACACCATTTGTTGTAGATACTGTATTTTTCCCAGTGAGTATTTCTTGCTTCTTTATAAGAAATTTTGTGTCCATAGGTTTGTGGATTTTTGTCTGGGTCTTCATTGATCAATGTGCCTGCTTTTATGCCAATACCATGCTGTTTTTATTATTATACCTTTGTAGTACAACTTGAAATAGAAAATGGTAATACCTCCACCAGCTCTTTTATTATTTGGGATTGTTTTTCTCTCTCCTATTTTATTTCTGTTTCCACACAAAGGTAAAAATTGTCTTCCCAAGAATGGTGAATAATTGTGCTGAAATTGTGATGGAGATTGTATTGAATCTGCAGATTGCTTTTGATAGGATGGCTGTTTTTACTATGTTAATCCTAGCAGTTCATAAGCATGGGAGATCTTTTCATCTTCTGATATCTTCTTCAATGACTTGGAGTTTTTATCATACAAGTCTTTCATTTGCTTGGTTAAAGTTACTCTAAGATATTTTTACTATTTGGGGATATTGTGAAAGGTGTTGCTTCCTGCAGGTATTTTTCTTCCATCTGCAATGTGTAGATAAGAAGGCTACTGATTTTTGTTAGTTAATTTTTTATCCATCTAATTTGCTAAAAATTGTATATCAGCTATAAGTATTTCCTGGTAGAATTTAGGGTCTCTTATGTATATTATCATAGCACCTGCAAACACTGATATTATGACTTCTTTTTCAATTTATATCCCCGGATCTCCTTCAGTTATTCTTCTAGTTAGAACTTCAAGTTCTAGTTTGAATAGATATGGTCAGAGTGGACAGCCATCTTGGTCCTGATTTTACTGGAATTACTTTGAATTTCTCTTCATTTAATTTGATATTGGCTATGGACTTGTAGTATATTGCCTTTATTATGGTTAGGTATGTTCCATGTATCTATAATCTCTCCAGGACTTTAATCATGAAGGGGTGCTGAATTTTTTCAAAGGCCTTTTCTGTATTTGATGAGATGATCCTGAGATTTCTTTTAGACATTCCATTTTGATATAGTACAAGTTCTTAAAGTATGACCTTTAATTATCTGGATTTCCTCCATGTCTGTTTTTATAGCCTCATTTTCATTTCAATTTTTTTTAATTTGGATTTTCTATCTCTCAACCATTTATTAAATATTGAAAAGGGTTTGTCAGTCTTGATTATCTCAAAGAATCAATTCTTTGTTTCATCATTGGTTCTTTGTATTATATCGTTGTTGTTTCTGTTGTTTTTATTTTATTGATTTCAGTGCTAAATTATATTATTTCTTGCCATGTATTTCTTTTGAGCATGAGTCTTTCTGTTCTAGAGTTTTCAGGTGTGCTATTAAGTTGCTAGTATGAGATCATTCCTTTTTTTTTTTAAATGTAGGCTCTTAGTGCTATTAACTTGCCTCTTAGAATAACCTTTGCTGGTCCCATAAGTTGGGTTTGCTGTATATTCAGGTTCATTCAATTCTAGAAAGTCTTTGATTTTTTTTCTTAATTTCTGTTTTGACCAATTTTTCATTCAGTAAAATATTGTTCAGTTTCCATGAATTTATAAGCTTCTGTTGTTGAAATCCAACTTTAAATCATGGCGGTCAGATAGGATGCAGGGTGTTATTTCTATTTTGTACTATCTGTTGATACTTGCTTTGTGTCTGAGTTTAGTCCATTTTGGAGAAAGTTCCAAGTGGTACTGAGAAGAAGGGATATGCTTTTGTGTTTGAGTAAAATGTTTTATAAATTTCTCTTAGGTTCATCTGGTTTATAACACTACTTAGCTACACCATTTCTCTGCTTAGTTTTTGTCTGGTTGTTCTGTTTATTGGTGAGAATAAAGTCAATACGTGATTTCGGCTGTAGTACTGTTTCTTTTACAAACTTTTGTTTGGGGTATCGAAGGTAAGAATTGAAATGTTCTCTTGGTGGATTTTTCCCTTGATAAGTATGTAATGTCCTTCCCCTATCTCTTTTGTTTAGTTTTGGCTTGAAGTATACTTTCTCAGATATTAAAATGGCTACACCAGCTTGTTTCTTAGGTCCATCTGCTTGAAATATCTTTATCCAACCTTTTTCTTTGAGGTGATATCTATTCTTGATTTAAAGGTATATTTCTTGGATGCAGCAAAAGGATGGGTCTTGTTTTCATATCAATTTTGTTAGTCTGTGTATTTCTATTGGTGAATTGAAACTGTTCATGTTAAGAGATATTAATGACCAATAATTGGTAGATTCTATTATTTGTTGTATGTGGCAGTAGTGACTGTGTTGTGTATGTATTTCCCCTCCTTTTACTTTGCTGGTCTAGGGTTATTTGTTCCCTGTGTTTTCTTGGATGTGGTGAACCTCTTTAGATTGCAGTTTTTCCTCTAGCATCTTCTGTAGGACTGGATTTACAGGTAGATAACACTTATTTTTTTTTAATCATGAAATTTCTTAATGTCTCCATATATGGTAATTGAAAGTTTTGGTATCTCTGATTTTTTAGAATCTACAGCACACCTGTCCAGGCCCTTCTAGCTTTTAGAGGCTCCATTGAGTAGTCAGGTGTAATTTTAATAGGTATGCCTTTTTATTTTACTTGGTTTTTCTCCTGCAAAGCTTTTAGTAGTCTTTCTTTGATCTGAATGTTCAGTGTTTGGGTTGATTATATTCTAAGAGGGTTTTTTTTTTTTTTTTAAATTTCAGATCCAGTCCATTTGATGTTCTGTATGCTGCTTACACTTTGGTAGGAATCTCTTTCTTTAAATTAGAGAAGTTTTCTTCTTTGATTCAGTTGAAAATATTTTCTGGATAAGATCCAAGATGGCGGCAACCAGCACACACAGTCTGACAGGCAGAGGATCTGAAACTCTGAAATTGGTGAGTGGAGGGGCAGCCAAAGCCAGAAAATCAACATTGAGCTTCCTGAACAAGAGGGAACATCACATGAGTTGAGACCTTTAGATTTAAGTCACCTGAGGACTTCTCTGGGGACAGAGAGAATCAAACTTTCGAACCCCTTGCACTTCCCTTTTTCAGGCCTCCCTCCTCAGTGGAGTCAGCTCACAGTACCAGAGACCCTCAGCACAGAACTCACTAACTGGGGACTGAGACAGCAGAGGTGGGGCTCCAGGCTCCTCAGCTGCAGCTGCCAGCTGTACCAACCTTCCCAGTCCCAGATCCACAGTACCATCCTCCCGGGTCCCAGATCTGTGAGCAGCCATACAGACTTTGCAGGACCTCCCAGCCAGTGACTGAATGGGCCTTCCAATCCCTCAGACACAGACAGCTGGCTGTATAGTCACCAAAGTCCAGCAGACCGGCCAAACAAACCAGGGACACCAGGCACTGGACCACCTAGGTCTGTGGATCACTGTTGTGACTCCCTAGGACTTCCCAGCAGGCACCTGGACTGGCCTCCCAATCCACAGCTGCAGCTGGATTCACTAGTTTGGCGGTTGCATCACCACTGAGCTGGTGGAGCTAGTCCTCCTGCTTTTGACTCAGGAGGTCCAAACCTAAGAGTAGAGAGCAGGGGTACCCCTGTGCTTGCCAATGTGACCTGCTTGAGAGTGAGTACACCCTCAAGTGCCTGCAGAGCCCTAGATCCAGGGATCTTCTAAGCTAGCAGCTAGATATCAGACCCCTCCCACCCAAACACCCACTGTGGGAAACAGAGGGTTTCTTGGGACACTGAGGCCCCTGATCTGCGGGTCCACCAGTGGAGTTCAGGCAAATAACACCTGGAGCTCAGACAGAGCTGAATACCAGTAGCCTGTAGGCCACTGAAGTGTTCAGGGAATTTGCATAAGGAATTTTGCATAAGGAAATTTTGTACCACCAACACCTGCTACACCTTCAGTGCCTGCAACTCCTTTGGTGCCTGCAAGGCAGCGTCCCTCCCACATATTCAAGACTTCTACATTCTCTAGCACCCTGTCCCTTCAAAACACACACACACACACACACACACACACACACACACACACACACACACAAGCTTGCCTACATTTGACCTTCTGCGCCTGCACTTTCCTTGCACAGGTACAGCTGAAACACCAATGCACATGCTGAAACCTCTCTCATCTTCCTGAAGAATTCTCCAGAGAACAGAGAAAAACAAAGATGGTCCCAGTCTGAATTGTAGAATCCAGGAACAAACAGGGAAGGTGGTTACGGAGAAGCAAATGGCCAGAGGTTGGTGAAAGAACACATCCAACAAAAATCAGGACATTATGGCATCACCAGCAACCCCCAAAATCAATGGATACTCCAAATCATCAGAAACATAGGAAAATAACTTTAAAGCTATGCTTATCCAGTTATTAGAGGCACATAAAGAGGAAACAAACAAATATCTCAGAGAAATAGGGATACAAATAGAGAGAGTTAAAGAGGAAATGAAAAAATCTCTCAAAGAATTGGCCACACAAGTGGAGGCAAATAAAGAGGAAATGAACAAAGCTCTCAAAGAACCACGGGCAAATATAGCCAAACAAATAGAGGCACAAGTAGGAGCACAATTAGTGGCATATAGAGAGGAAACGAACAAAGAAATAGAAGCTGTAATACAGAGACAGGAAGCCACATTCAAACAGATGAAGGAAAAGGTGCAAGGCATGAAAACAGAATTAGAATCAATAAAAAAAAAAAAACACAAACAGAGAAATCCCTAGATCTGGAGAACTTAGAGAACTTAGATGCTTAACAAAGTTAAATATCACCAATAGAATACAAGAGATGGAAGAGAGAATCTCTGGTGCTGAAGATACACTTGCTAAAATTGATACTTCTCTCAAAGATAAAGTAAAATCAGAAAAGTCCCAAACCAAAAAAAAAAAAAATCCAAGAAGTCAAGGACACCATGAAAAGACAAAATGTAAGAATAATAGGAATTGATGAAAAAGAAGATTCCAAGCTCTAAGGTTGAGAAAATATTTTAAAGAAAATCGTAGAAGAAAATTCTCCCAACTTAATGAAAGAGATGTCCTTAAACATACAAGAGGCCTACAGAACACCAAATAGACTAGACCAGAAAAGAAACTACTCACATCCCATCATAGTCAAAACACTAAATCTACAGAACAAAGAAAAGATGTTAAAAGCAGCAAGGGAAAAAGGCCAAGTAACATATAAAGGTAGACCTATCAGAAACACACCGGACTTCTCATCAGAAACTATAAAAGCCAGAAGGGTCTGGACAGATGACATGCAGATTTTAAGGGATCACGGATGCCAAACCAGACTACTCTACCCAGCAAAGGTTTCAATCAACATAGATGGGGAAAACAAAATATTCCATGAGAAAACTAAACTTAAGCAATATCTACACAGCAAACCAGCCCTACAGAAGATACTAGAAGGAAAACTTCAATCCAACAAAAACAACTATACCCAAGAAAACGTAGGATACAGATAATTCCCCAACAAAAAATTAAAAGAAAACAAGCAATGAATCACATAAGACCACCAACACCACAATAAAAGGAACTAACATTCATTGATCATTATTATCTATCAACATCAATGGATTCAACTCACCAATAAATAGACTCAGACTAACAGAATGGGTGTGGAAACAGAATTTAACATTCTGCTGCATCCAAGAAACACACCTATGCAACAAAGATAAACATTAGCTCAGAGTAAAGGGCTAGAAAAATGTTTTTCAAGCAAATTGACCCAGAAAACAAGCTGGAGTAGCTATCCTATTATCTAATAAAATAGACTTTCAACCAAAATTAATCAAAAAAGATGCAGAGGGGCACTACATGCTCATCAAAGGAAAAATTCACCAAGAGGACAACACAATTCTGAACATCTATACCCCAAATACAAGATTGCCTACATTCGTAAAGGAAACATTATTAAAGCTTAAATCACACACCAATCCCAACACCTTAATAGTGGGAGACTTCAACACTTCACTCTCACCAAGGGACAGATCATCTTGATAGAAACCAAACAGGGAAATAAAGGCACTTACAGAGGCCCTAAATCAAATGGACCTAACAGATGTCTACAGAACTTTTCACCCAAACTCAAAAGAGTATATCTTCTTTTCAGCACCTCATGGAACGTTCTCCAAAATAGACCATATAGTCTCAACAGATACAAGAAGACTGAAATAATCCTCTGTATTCTATCTGAACACCATGAACTAAATCTGGACCTCAACAACAATGGAAATGAAAAAAAAGCCTACATGCACATGGAAACTGAACAACTTGCTACTGAACAAAAGCTGGTTTAAGGAAGAAATAAAGAAAGAAATGAAAGACTTCCTAGAATTCAATGAAAATGAAGGTACAACATACACAAATTTATGGGACACACTGAAAGCAGTGCTCAGAGGAAAATTCATAGCACTTCAAGTGCCTTCAAGAAGAAATTTGTAACATCTCATAGAAGGAACTTAATGGCCCAATTGAAAGCCCTAGGGAAAAAAAAAAAAGAAGCAGATATACACAAGATGAGCAGACAGCTGGAAATAATCAAGCTCAGAGCTGAAATAAATAAATTAGAAACAAATAAAGCTATTCAAAGAATCAATGAAACCAAGAGTTGATTTTTTGAGACAATCAACAAGCTAGACAAACCCTTAGCCAAACTGAATAAAAAGCAGAGAGAAACTATCCAAATCAGCAAACTCAGAAATGAAAAGGGAGACATAACTACATACACTAAGGAAATCCAAACAATCATTAGGTCATACTACAAAAGACTATATGCCACAAAATTTGAAAATCTAAAGAAAATGGACAATTTTCTTGATAGATTCCACCTACCAAAATTAAGCCAAGATCAGGTAGAAAGACTTAATCCTATATCCCCCAGGGAAATTGAAGCAGTCAAAGCAGTCTCCATTAAAAAAAAAAAAAGCCTTGGGTCAGATGGTTTCAATGCAGAATTCTACCAGACCTTCAAAGAAGTGCTAATTCCAATTCTCTTCAAACTATTCCACAAAATAGAAACAGAAGGAACATTACCAAACTCATTCTATGAAACCACAGTCACCTTGATACCTAAACCACACAAAGATCCAACAAAAAAAGAGACCTTCAGACCTATCTCTCTTATGAACATTGATGCAAAAATCCTCAATAAAATACTGGCAAACTGAATCCAAGAATATATAAAAGATATCATCCACCATGACCAAGTAGGCTTCATCCCAGGCATGCAAGGGTGGTTTAAAATATGGAAATCCATCAATGTAATCCACCATATAAACAAACTGAAGGAGAAAAACCACATGATCATCTCCTTAAATGCTGAAAAAGCATTTGACAAAACCCAACATCCATTCATGTTTAAAGTCTTGGAGATATCAGGGATACCTAAACATACCTAAACATAGTAAAGGCAATAAACAGCAAGCCTATAGCCAACATGAGACTCAATGGAGAGAAACTTAAATCAATCCCACTGAAATCAGGGATAAGGCAAGGCTGCCCACTCTCTCCATATCTCTTCAACACAGTACTTGAAGTCCTAGCTAGAGCAATAAGACAAGTAAGGGACATCAAGGAGATACAGATAGGAAAGGAAGAAGTCAAAGTTTCACTATTTGCAGATGATATGATAGTATATATCAGTGACCCCAAATATTCAACCAGAGAACTCCTTCAGCTGATAAACACCTTCAGCAAAGTAGCTGGATACAAAATTAACTAAAAAAAAAAAATCAGAAGCCCTCCTGTATACCCAAGACAAACAGGCCGAGAAAGAAATCAGAGAAACAACACCCTTCACAATAGCCACTAATAACATAAAGTACGTTGGTGTGACTCTAGACAAGCAAGTGAAAGACCTGTTTAGAAAAAAACAAAAACAAAAACAAAACAAAACAAAAACAAAAAAAACAACAAAACTTCAAGTCCTGAAAAAAGAAGGTATCAGAAGATGGATAGATCTCCCATGCTCATGGATCAGTAGGATTAACATAGTGAATATGGACATTCTGCCAAAAGCAATCTATAGATTCGATGCAATGCCCATCAAAATACCAACACAATTCTTTACAGACCTTGAAAGAAAAAGTCTCAACTTCATATGGAGAAACAAAAAACACAGAATTTCCAAAACGATCCTGTACAACAACAGATTGTCTGGAGGTATCTCCATCTCTCATCTCAACTGTACTACAGAGCAACAGTAATAAAAACTGTATGGTATTGGCATAGAAAGAGAATAGTGGATCAATGGAACCAAAGAGAAGACCCAGAAATAAACCCACACACCTATGGATACTTGGTTTTTACAAAGAAGCCAAAACCATTCTTGGAAAAAAGACAGCATCTTTAACAAATGGTGCTGGTCCAACTGGATGTCTATATGCAAAAAAATAAATTTAGATCCGTATTTATCACCCTGCACAAAACTAAAGTCCAAATGGATCAAAGACCACAACATAAAACCAGATATACTAAATCTGTTAGAAGAAAGAGTGGGGAAGAGTCTTGAACTTATTGGCACAGGAGACAACTTCCTGAACAGAACACCAACAGCACACGCTCTAAGAGCAAAAATCAATAAATGAGACCTCATGAAACTGAAAAGCTTCTGTAAAGCAAAAGACACTGTTGTCAAAACAAAATGACAGCCTACTGCCTGGGAAAGGATCTTCACCAACCCTATATCTGACAGAGGGTTAATATCCAGAATATATAAAGAACTGAAGATGTTAAAAAGCAACAAATCAAGCAATCCAATTAAAAAATGGGGTACAGATATAACAGAGAATTCTCTGTAGAGGAATTAGAATGGCAGAGAAATACTTAAAGAAATGCTCAACGTTCTTAGTCATCAGGGAGATGCAAATCAAAACGACTCTGAGATTTCAGCTTACACCCATCAGAATGGCTAAGATCAAAAATTCAAGTGACAACACATGCTGGAGAGGTTGTGGAGAAAAGGGAACCCTCCTTCATTGCTGGTGGGAATGTAAACTTGTACAACCACTTTGGAAATCAATCTGGTGCTTTCTCAGACAATTAGGAATAGTGTTTCCTCAAGATCCAGCTATACCACTTCTAGGCATATATTCAAAAAATGCTCAAGTATACAACAAGGACATTTGCTCAACCATGTTTGTAGCAGCTTATTCATAGTAGCCAGAACTTGGAAACAACCTAGATCTCCATCAGCGGAGAAATGGATACAGAAATTGTGGTATTTTTACACAATGGAATACTACTTAGCAATTAAAAAGAAGGAAATCATGAAATTTGCAGGCAAATGATGGGATCTAGAAAAGATCTTCCTGAGTGAGTTATCCCAGAAGCAGAAAGACACACATGCTATATACTCACTTATAAGCAGGTACTAGCTAGACCTATAAGATAAGATAGCATAAACATACTAAAATCTGTACACCTAACGAAGCTAAACAAGAAGAAAGACCAGGGTAAGATGATCAATCCTTACTTAGAAAGAAAAATGGGATGGATATTGGAAGTAGGAGAAAACCAGTAACAGGACAGGAGCCTACCACAGAGGGCCTCCGAAAGACTCTACCTAGCAGTGTATCAAAACAGATGCTGAGACTCATAACCAAACCTTGGGCAGAGTGCAGGGAATCATATGAAAGAAGGGAGAGTTAGTATGATCTGGAGAGGACAGAAGTTCCACAAAGACTAAATATATTTGGGCACAGGGGTCTCTCCTGAGACTTTCTCCATCCAAGGACCATGTATGGATAAAACCTAGAACTCCTGCTCAGATGTAGCCCATGGCAACTCAGTATCCAATTAGGTACCCTAGTATAAGGGGGACAGGGACTATTCCTGACATGAACTCAATAGCTGGCTCTTTGACCTCCCCCACCCAAAGGGAGAAGCAGCCTTGATAGGCCACAGAGGAGGACATTGCAGCCAGTCCTGAAGAGACCTGATAATCTAGGATCAGATGGACGGGGAAGAGTACCTCTCCTATCAGTGGAGTTCGAGAGGGCCAGGGCAAAGTTGAGGGAGGGAAGGTGGAACTGGGAGGGAATGAGGGAGAAGGCTACAGCTGGGATACAAAGTTAATACACTGTAACTAATATAAAAAAATAAAAATTTAATTTAAAAATAGAAAATATTTTCTGTTCCCTAGACTTGAGTTTCTTCTTCTTCCTTAATTCCTATTATTCTTAGATTTGGTCTTCTCATAGTGTTTCAGGTTTCCTGGATGTTTTGTGTATTGAGTTTTTAGCTTTAACATTTTCTTTGACCAATGTATTTTTTTTTCTTCTATTGTGTCTTCAATGCCTGAAATTCTCTCTTCCATCTCTTGTATTCTTTCAGTGAATACCTTTGTGGTTCCTGTTCAAATTCCAAAACTTTTAATTTCTAGATTTTCCTCACTTTGTGTTTTCTTTATTGATTATTTCCAATTTCAAGTCTTGCACAGTTTTATCCATTTCTTTCCACTGTTTGTGTTTTCATAGATTTGAAAGGGATTCATTCTTTTCCTTTTTAAGGATCTTATTTATATTCATAAAGGCTGTTTTAAGATCTGTCTTGTGATTCAGCTTTGACGTTTTGAAGTATTCAGGGCCTTTTGTGGTAGTATTGCTAGGCTCTAGAGAAAACATATTGTCCTGGTTGTTATTGATTGTGTTTTTATGCTTACGTCTAGGCATCTTGGGATTGGAAACTTTTTAATTCTAGGTGCTGATACCTGGTCTTATCTTATTTGGGTGGATATTTTATTACTTTGTTTCTGTTTTCTCTCTAGTTCTTAGGAGAATATTATGTGTCTGCCTTACCTGGATTAAAAAAAAATCTACTGGGCCTCTGGTGTGCCCACTGTGGGTTACAAATAAAATGTTTCTAGGTATGGGGATCTGAAGCTTAGGAATAGGAATGGGTGGTGTCCATGGAAGGGCTTCAGAAGTACATGGAAAGCAAGGTGCTTCACGTGGATCTTCCCCTGGGAAGTGGGTAGAGAGTGAAAAGTCATAGCAGATGGTGTGGTACAGAGCTGGGGCTGAGACTGGGGTGTTGGATTTGGAGGAAAAAAGGTTGAAAATTTGTTGTTAACCTACTTGCTTTCTTTGTTAAAGTGGCCTGTGAGTTCCCAGGGAGTGCCTACTGGAGTTGAGGGCTGGGACAGAGCAATAATTGGGGGAAGGAAGGAAGTTTGGTGGGTAAGATTTGTGTGATTCACTGGGGATGAGTGCAGGGTTCGGGGACACTGCAGCATGTGTCCTGCAGGAGAGCTGAGGATGAGACCGGGGGATTAGATTTGGAGTTTCAGAGAGAAAGGTGAAGCATTGCGGTTAGTGTACCTGCCTCTCTGGTCAGAGTGGCCTGTGGGTTCCCAAGGAGTGCCTGCTAGAGTTGGGGGCTGCTTTCCTACAGAAAAACTTTGGTTACGTTGGGTAACCTCTATCTTTAAAATTTTTTATTTAGTTATTTACTTTACATCCCAACCATAGACCCCTCCCTCCTCTCCTCCCAGCCCCTGCTTCTCTCCCTCTTCTCCCTATCCCTCTCCATTACCCCTCTGAAAAGGAGATTCCCTCCACCACTAACCCACCCCAGCACATCAAGTCAAATCAGGACTGAGCACTTCCTTTTCCACAGCGGCCTGGCAAAGCAGCCCCACCAAAGGGAATTGATCAAAAAAGCTTTGCCTTTTAAAGAGACTTTGGATATTTTTAAGATACTTAAATTTTAAAGACTGTGAACTTTTAAAAATTGAAGTGTTTATGTTGAAATATCAATATTAATATGAGACCTTGGGGAGAACCAAGAAAGTAAATGCTTTGTCTTAATTGTAATTTATGGGTGTATCAAGTTAATGAGGGATCAATTACTCTGCTTATTTTTCTATTAGCATGACACCAGCTAGAGTTATTTCAGAAGAGGGAACCTTAATTGAAAAGATATTCTCAGAAGATTGGCCTGTGGAAAAACTTGTGGTGTACTTTCTTGATGAACAATAAATATGGGAGGGCCCAACCTATTTTGAGCTGTGCCACTCCTAGGCACGCGATCTGGGGTCGAATAAGAAAGCAGGCTGAGCAAGCCAGGAAGAGGCGGCCAGTAAGCAGCATTCCTCCATGGTCTCTGCTTCAGCTCCTGCCTTGTATGCCTATCCTGACTTACTTCAGTGATAAGAGTGTGAACTGAGAGATATAAAGTAAAATAACCTTTCCTCTCTTTTTGGTAATGACGTTTTATCACAGCAATACAAACCCTAACAAGACAAAAATCACTACTTTCTGATTGTCTTTAGGGCTATTCCAAGAGATAACATCCATAACTGACATTGTCAGGGAGGCCAAGACATACCACTACACAGGTCACAAGCTTGAAAGGAGGATATACTAATGTTATTTTGCTAATTTTTTTTTACTATTAAACTGACTCCCAATGACTTTTATTTATAACCATAGGTTAGTGTGCCTTTCAGCCCTCATCAGAGATGCCTCTTCTTATAGTAGATGATGGTGAACACAAGACCCACAACTGATCAACATAAAATAAAATAAAAAGATTGTGGAGTTCTTGGCCTTAAATGGGACATCTGAATTACATTTCTCCCTCAAAGGCTTCTGAATCTTTAAGGAAGAGAGGGACAAAAAGATTGTAAGGACCAGAGCTCTTTGATGACCATAACCAAACATTGTTTTCAGGTCACAACATGGAAGTTTCACATATGAACTCACAGTGATTGTGAGAGTATGCACAAGACCCTTACACACTCAAGCTAGAGAAAATACTAGCACAGAGGGAAGACGTAGGCATAGTTGCATCTCTAGCCGAGGAGATATTGGCACTGATATCTGCTGGGAGATGGGGAATCAATTTCTTTAATTGTCTGACCCCTGATTGACCACACTCCAAGGTAGGCCCCATGACCCAAAGTGACTGGACAATTCAAGCAAGACTTCATAGGTTTAAGAGGAGCAAAGTTGGGTGGGTAGGAAGGTTGGGGTGGGTCAGGAAGGAGAGAGAAGGATCGACATGATCAGAATACTTTGTATAAAATTCTTTTAAAATTGATAGTAGCACTATTAAAAAAAAAGTCTTGTTGAGAATTTCCAAAATGTATACAGTTAGACACATTTCTATCTACTCCTATTTCCTCTCCCCACCGCACCCCCAGATTTCCTTCACTACATCCTTCTATCTTTTTATCCTCTTTATTTTTCTCCTCAAATGCCCAGTAAGTACAATCAGTGGTAGCTATACATGCATGGATGCAGCCTACCACAGCTCACCATCTTTCCCAAAGAAGAATGAATCTTCCTCCCCAGAAGCCATAAACTGCCAATAGCTCCGTGTTATTAGTGAGACCCCATAAGAGCTCATCGCATCTCTGCCTGAACTCGATTGACTTGATCTGACATCTTTTCTTTTAGCTTTTTTAAACTGTGCAACTGGGGTTTGAACATGTTGCTCTGGAGCTCTCTCTCACAGTAATTCTAGCTTCTGAGCAATTCCTTAATGCCTAGACAGAAGGCAATGTCACTCTAGTAAGTGACAGAGGGTAATTCCTATCCTTTCCCAAAAGCTTTAGTATTTGGTGTTTCTAATAAAATGCAAACACTCCCGTGATAGCTTATCTAAGCTCAGTTATAGAGGAATATCAGGCTATCTTTGACAGTGATGGAACACCTCTGAGCTCTATCATGCTTCAGAGGTGGGGGTCCCAGAAACTCAGTGACCACAAAACCCAACCCAAGCCTAAGGCTTTCCTGTTCATTTCTCTAAAAACTGAAGAATGAAATTTACAGATCACAGAGGGTAAGTTTTTGAAAAAGAGTTTTTGTATAGGGAACTTAATAAAGAGAAAGAGAGCGAACACCTCTCTGTATAGCAGAGAAGGTCAGCAAGGTTGGGGTACCATTGTACCTCAATGCTTTGAGGCTTCAGTGTATCAAAGGAGAAAAGGGATGAACCAGGCAGTCCAGTTTTTATTTCTGGTCTGGAAATCCTCAAAGTTTCAATTGTGTTCTCATATGGTTTCCAGGAAAGGGGTACTCTGGAGAGAAAAGACATACAGAAAATCAGACCCTCACATTCCTGGCATCTCCGCCTCTGGCCATGACAAAATCAGAGATACTTTTTGGTTTAAGCACTTACAGTTTCTGTAGCCTCTAGAAAAGAATCTACGGACAGCTCATACCCAAGATAGAAACTTTTCTTTTGTGGGGCCTTTTTACCCTAAAATGCCTAGTCAATTTCTACTTCCTGTTCTCATCATCAGTAATTATCTATCATGCATACAACTGAGAGAAAATGTGTCCCCTTTGGTCCTTAGCAAGTCAGCGAGGGCTCTAATATCACACCATTTAGAGATAATCAATAAATACTCATTTGAACAAAAACCTTACTCACATGAGAATGCTTTGGAATCTTTTCAGAAAATCCAGATGACAAAAGCCGAGGCAAAGTCCCCTCACTGTTCACAAACTGGATCTTGTTTATTCCCCATGCTTGAACTTTGCTAGTAGAAAAATAGGAGGTATGAAAAGTGGTGAATGCTGCTCCCCTGGGCTGCACTCTGCTGAGAGTCTGATTCAGGGTTCTTATCACTGAACCCTGAAACGTCTGCAATTCAGTTTGCTCACTGCAGAATGGCTCCCCTTTCTGAATACAGTGTACACAAATGGTGATTTGAAAACCAAAATGAGGAACCATAGCACCTTAGGTAACCGTGCAAACTCAGGATGTTTTTTGTTAATTGAGAATTTAGAAGATCAAGCCCCTAGATGTATTACCTGAGGGATTCTTTTACAACATGGAAGCCATTAGACAATATGGACCTTGGAAGAATGAGCAAGAATTTTGGCAATGGGGGTGGGGAAACTGCCTTCCAAGTGTAGATTCAACGTGGAATCACCAACCAATAATTCATGAAAGAGATAGAACATATGCTCGCAAGATCAGGTGGGAGTTAGAGGACACAGAGAGCACGTAAGCAGCTGAGCCTCCGTGAGTTACAGCACCACAATGCCGTTATAAAACATCTTTATTGGGAGGGAAAATGCAATATTTGGGTAGAAGGAGATGAAGTAGGTAGTCTGGATGACTCACTGATGGCAGAGTGTGCAATTTTACAGCTGGTATATGCCTGTCTGCTCGGTGTCTTTCTGAACTCACAGCCTATCAGGAGCAGGCATTGAGTATACACTGCTTAATCAATGAAGCAATCAAGGTGCTAAGGTAAGGGTCAGGAAATGGAGAATTTCATAAAAAGAATGGCTTTATTTTCTACAAGAAGTTTCTGAAAGCTTGCTCCTCCATTCCTTTGTTGACATTTCTTTGGAAAGTGGTAACATGTTTGTGTGTGTGTGTATGTGTGTGTGTGTGTACATGTGTGTGTACATGTGTGTGTGTTGTGTTTGTTTTCAGTGGACAGATTAATTAACATCAATAAGTGTCATCAATCTCTTACCTGTTAGGATTGGGAAATGCAGCTATTTCTGAAGAAAGGTCTAAGAACAGGCCACTGAAGTCGGGTACACCAGCCACAGGCCTTCTCACCATTTGTGCTCCTGGCAAACTATGCTTTCCTTAGCCAGTGTCACAACAGCAGAGCATGTGGAGGTATGAAAAGTGGTCAGGCAAGCCCAATCCAGATTTCCAGAGGCTGAAAGAAACTGACCAAGCAAATTCTTGGTAAGAATAAATGAAAATGCAGTTTGTTTTCCTCAGAGCAAGAAAGGGAAAGCACTGTTCTCTCAGAAGTAAATAAACAAGCCAACAAAACCTTTATCAGGATTTCAAGAGATGGCTTAAGAGGACCTGAGCTCAGTTTTTAGAACCCACAGTACTCAGCTCACAACATTGGTAACTTTGGCTCCAGGGGATCCAGTTTCCTTTCATAGACTCCAAAGGTGCCCGGACTTACCTGTATACCATGTACGTGTGCACGTGCACACACAAACACACACACACACACACACACACACACACACAGACTTTAAAAAAATACTAGTTAAATGTTCTGTGTGTACTTTATTCTTTGTAACAAAATAACAAGTTAAAGCTTGGCAAACAAGGACATTCAAAGAACACAAAGCTATTTTATAGCTAAGTATAAGAGTCTCAGAAAATAGAGATGGGACACAAAGTTCTCTGCTGAAAATATACAATAATATTAAATTTCTATTTTGTATATTCTCATTTCAGCCAAAATGAATATAATTTTTCTTAAATACAAATATTCAAGGTAGAATTTGTGTTATTATTTTTTATTAATTAACCTGTTAGTTTTGTAGAAATGTGTCTTTAAAATATTTTGAATCTCAAGCCTGTCCTGGGGGTCCTTATACTGACATGAATTTGAGATGTAATTATTTCTTCTTATACATCTTAGTGTCAGGAACAAAAGCTTGAAGGTATATTTTGTGTTAATAAGTATCGCTACTATGTCTTCTTTATCTGCTGTTGTCTCTTTAAAAGAATAAAAATGTCTTCCCTATTTGTAGTTATTGGCAAGAAATATGGACTCCTTTCTCTTTCACTCCCCCCTGGATGCACTCACTTTTCATGCTATGTGTGTAACTACATTATTCATGCTTACAAGCCCAGCTGTAAAATAAAAATAGAGCGAGTGAATGGGTTCTAAGGATCAATATAAAAATACGGCCCAACTCCAGCCAAACCTCAAATCTAGCTTACTTTACATATTTCACCACATTCTTTTGCATGGTAAGTTCTATTAACCAATCTACTTCTATTTTAAAACCCGGTTTATCTGAAATTAAGCTGTCTGCTCGGGACTCTGAATTAAAAGTATAAAATCTATAATTCTTCAGTCTATCTCTAGAATCCCTGTAAGACTTGGCAAGTTTTAGTATCAGTCAAACATGAGGAAAGGGTGTGGCTTCACTGATCCATTTCTGTAATTCAGGTTTCATCTTTTTTCTGCAATTTTATTTGCTTCCCAGTATAAAACAAATAGCATGTAGGGTTTGATCTTTGAAAGTTTAAAAAGTATGACTGCAGAATGGCCACAGCTTTGCTAATGCAGTACTCCGGAAGGCATACCCCGTTCTCTGAGCCCACCTTCTGCTGGCTGCTGCCATTTCTGAGCCAGATGAATGGAAAAGCCACGTATCTCAGAAATGTGCAAAAACGTGGTCAAGCGGACACCGGGTACCATTGTTTCTGTGTAAATCATGCCTTTCCACTTAACAAGGACTAATTTGGGTGACCATTTTAACTTTAAGAAAAAAAAAAACATTTCTATACTCATTTTATCTGCTTCCGAGTTTCTCAAGTATAAAATAAAGAATTATAGCTCTGACAGTGCTCAACACTGAGAAGAAGAAATCTCTCAGCCTGGAATGAAAAACATAGCCTGTTGGCAATTTCAGCCTTTTGTAAATTCTCCTCTCAAGCTGGTGAACCCCAACCTGCAGCTTCCTAGCTTTCTGCTGTCAATTGTGGTGAAATCATTGTCAATTAATCAACTGGAAGAGCAAACACCTGCCCAATTTATTATTATTTTTTACAAGTAATTAGGGGGTCCAATAAAGCAGCAGGAGCAGACAGGGTTTCAGGTAAAAGCATGTGTCAATCCTGCATGCCTCTAAGTAATCTGATGTGAGAGGAGGGGGTTGGGAGAGAGAGAAAGACAGAAACAGAGATAAAGAGAGACAGACAGAGACTCCCAGAGAGTGAAAGACAAGAGAGATACAGAGACAGTCAGGGGCAAAGGAAGGGGGGGGGGAGAGATTTTTTTCAACCACAGAAAGTCAACAATAAATATTCTGAAATGTGGAACAAAGAGGCTTGTCAAACAGTAATTTTTCTTGCCTAGGATTCCAAGCACATGCAAGCATCTATAAAATGTCCAAAGCAACATATGGGAAAGATATATGTAGGTCACTGTTGTGTGGGTAGAGTAGGAGCTGCTGGTCTAGGTGTAGATAATGAGGGATTAGACAAGCTAACAATTTTATGTACATTCAGTCTGCCAGACAACAGAGATGGACGCTAAACTCAGTCTCTTCTCTACCAAAAGTGAGGGAAGGAAGGAGAAGCTGCCAGTGGCAGAAGCCCGTCGCCACTCACACAAAACAGGTGGTGTTCTAGTTCAGATGCCATATTTGCTATTTAGGGTTCCTGTGATCTCTGTGAGGCTGGGTAAGCTATAGAGTGCGTAGGAGAAGCTACAGAAAGCACCCACACCGCTCCAAGCACACAGGCTTATTGCGACCTCGCACTCCACACGCCGAGAGTGCTTATCTCGACAAGCCCGCTACAGCATCCCTGTGAAATTTGGGTTACCGCATTTAGCTGTAGGATGACAGCACTTAATACCACAGATAGGAGATAATGCCTCCGGCGTGTGGCTGGGCAATGCACGCCGTACAGTCTAATTTTGGTGGCTCTGGGGGGTGGGGGGAAGAGGGGAGACGACGAGTGAGGCAGGAGGTGGATGGGGTGATGCATGTGGAGTGCTGTGGCATGCCCTCTCCCACAACCTGGCCTCTCTGCCTACACTGACAAACGAAAACAAAGCTATAAGATGTCGTCCTCCCACCCCCCATTCTTCTTTCTGAAGCAGACAGCCATACGTCTGAATATATTTTCCTGAACAGGACTCCAACACATAGGAAGTGCCCCATTCCGCCAGCTTTTTACTTTTAACCGTCTTTTTAGAGGTTGAAATAATAATTTTAAATGCACTCTCTGGTGGTGCTTTATGATATATGGGCTCTTTCTTTAATGATGCCATGTTCCTGATTCTCGTTGCCAGAAAGTCTTAGGACATTTATGGAACAAGTCGCTGGTCCTTCGCTCCTTCCCATTGTTTTGCTGCGAGCACCATCTCTCACTGTTTCTAGTCGACAACCAGGAGAAGCCCTGCCTAGTCAACAACCAGGAGAAGTCATTTGATAGAATGTAGAGTAGCAGCGAACTTTAGGTCTGCTTCATGCTCACCCTGCTTGCCATCTCCGGACTTGCCTTCAGCTTTAGTTTGAATATTACCAGCTTACAAGAACCATTTCACGGGAATGTTGCTGTTCTCAGAAAAGAGTCACTTATCAGGGCCCTTTTCTACTCACACAACTGGGTTGTTAAAAAGTTCAAATATAAAGAGGTGCTTCTCACGTGTATTTGGAGTATTTTAGGATATTCAATTGATTTCTCTCGCTCCTCTTTTTCTCCCAGTTATAACTCAGTATTGGAAAAACTCACCACAGTGACTGGTAGTCAGCAATGTAAGCTGTCCAGAATGGATTCAAATATATTCTAGAAACCTCCATGTGTGGTAATCATTCATGAGGCCTAATCTCTGCCCTCAGCGCGCATGCTAGGATCACATTCCCTGCCCTTCCCCTGTGGGGATGAACCTCTGGATATGTCCTTCACAGTATGTGTGATCAGCAGTATGGAGAATCACCTCTGACCCAGGGCATCCATCTAGTCAAGGTAGCTGGGCAATTGGTTTCCTAAAGATGCTAGTGTCTTCTTCAGTCCTGCACAAGCCCTTGGGTAAGTTGTAGGTGGATGGTACATAAGAAACAAGCCTCGTTCAGCCGCTTTGGACCCAGAGAAGAGCATGTCTGATTGCATGTGGGTTGATGCCCCAGGTCCCGCCTCTGAGAAAAAGGTATCGGACCGGTCTGATGCTCTTTGGGTGGATGACACCTAAATGAACATCGGTACAAAGTCCCAATTTATTTCTAATATCAGAGATCAGACCTCTACTCTTGCCTGATGCGTCTAAAACAAAAAGGGGGAACTGTAGAGAGCTGCGGAATGCTGTACCTTAAAGATGGAGCTGGTTTCTGCCTTCCACCTTCCCGATGGTGAGTGCTCTCTGTCACGAACAATTCCACATTTGGCTAAGGCTGAGGATCTGGCTTGCTTCCATGTATGTGGACCTATCTGCATTGCCCACGTGGCATGCCTGGGTTGGCTACCCAGAGGCTATTTAAGCTGTGGGCTGGCTTTCCCCAGGGTCAGATGATTGTTCAAGGTTCCTGAATAAACTGCATTGAAAAAAAAAAAAAGAATATAAAAAAAAAAAAGAAACAAGCCTCGTATAAGGAAGCTGGGGAGGTAGACACAGTTTCTTGGCATCACTGTGTGGACTTTGATGGACTAATTCATTGCGTTCACTGGCACATAATATTTGTAAATGGACTCACGGCCAGACAAGTACGGAGAGACTGATTTAAGGTTTGGGGTCCATGAATAGTTTGTGAATCTTCATAAATCATAACATTTCAGATAAAGTTTTGTTCTATTTAAAAATCAGAATGGAACACAAATGTGCTCAGGAAAGTGTACTAACTCCCAGCATCTTTCGTCCTTAGTCAGCTTCCTCAAAGAAATCCTCCCTAAGGCCAGCACATAGAAATGGGCAGGTTCACGGCTCCTGGCTCTGTAATCCACCCACTGGAGGAAGCCTAAAATTCACCTCCTTGATGATGTTAGCTATCTTCAAATGCAAGCACTACAGTATTTAGAACATGGAAGACAGGCTGATGCTTCTGCCTAGAATGTGATGTGTTTTCTAAAAGGTAGACTTTGACATTTTTCTGGCTCACTAATTTCTTTTCTTTTTCTCATTAAAACTACACTTCATTTATGAGAAAAAATATATTAACATACGTGCTACAAATAGAAGCCATCACATCCAAGGAAGAAACTTGCTAACAAAACCAAAAAATCTGGGCACAGGGGTCTGCTCTGAGACTGATACTCTAACCAAAGACCATTGATGGAGATAAACTGGAACCCTTTCACAGATGTTGCCTATGGCATTTCAGTGTTCAAGTGGGTTCCACAGTAATAGGAACAGGGACTGTGTCTGACATGAACTCAGTAGCTGGCTCTTTGATCACCTCCCCCTGAGGAGGGAGCAACCTTACCAGGCCACAGAGGAAGACAGTGAAGCTACTCTTGATGAGACCTGATGGACTAGGATCAGACAGAAGGAGAGGAAGACCTCCCCTATCACTGGACTTGGGGAGGGGCATGTGTGGAGAAGAGGGAGGGAGGGTAGGATTGGGAGGGGAGAAGGAAGGGTGCCACAGGGGGATACAAAATGAATAAAGTGTAATTAATTAAAACTAAAATAAAAAATGGAAAGAAAAAAAAAGAAACTTGCCAAAAGATGGCTAATTGAAATGTAATTCACTCACAGAACACATATACACACATAACACATACACACACACAAGTTTTGGCCTTGCAACCCTTCCTGACAGAAGAAGTAACATCAATGCTTCCTTATCTCTCAGTGTTTGCCCTTGAAAAACTGGGGCAAAAAATCAATTGCATTGAAAACACAAAACCAGTAACTTTGTTTTCTTCTATAACTGTTTTCTGACAGGGAATGATCACAAAGCACTCCATGTGTGGGCAGAGCTTGGTATTTGGGAAAGATATTGGGAACTTAATTCTCCGAATGCTACAACTGATGTAAATCGAGGCCGTTCTATTTCAAGAGATTCTTGCTTTCAAAGTCACCCTGCATTTCTGGAGCTAATTTGGTCGGAAAAGAAACCAGTTAGGTGAAAACCCCAAATGTTTCCAAGCCTGAGGCTGCAGGTGTCGGAGATAAAAGTAAAAGTCCATATGTTAGGAGAAAAGGAGAATGTGGAAAAGGGGAAAAGGAGGGAAGAAAATAAAAAAGAATAAAAGGTGGGGGCCTGAAAGAAGGGAGGGAGGGAGACGGAGGACAGAAAAGAAGGAAGTTGCTCAGGGGCTCATTTACTCTCCGAATGGATACGCATGAAGCCCAGACCTCACAGATAACACACACATTTAGAAACTTGATCTACGCATGTCTGTGCTCCTGCAGCCCATTCTGCTTAGCTAAAGCAACATCTTTTTTTTCCCCAAAAAAATCTGTTTCCTTCTTACATAGTCCAAATGTTAGAATGTGGTTTGAATTCTTTTTTGAACATTAATTTAAACAGTATGGGAATAGATCAGCCCTTATAAGTCTAAATAAAACTTCCTTCGACATCCATAATATGCTGTGCTTATTTGGAGGCTAATGAAGTTGGAAAGAAAAAGTGGGAAAGAGTTAAATACAGAAAACAGTAAGCTTCATGGAAGATTTTTTTTTCTTATAAAAATGTAATTGCTGCTCTCCTACCCAACCTATTTAAACTGAAATTCACAACACAGCTTTAAACTAGTTTTCATTCCGGCTCTCCAAATGTTCAGATACGTTGACCTGAACAGAAAAATGCAAAAAGCTCAGTACTACTTAGTGGAAAGCTGAGAATCAGTGTGGATAGGAAAGATGAACAGACAGCCAGATTGTCTGGAATTAGAGACAAGCCATGTTTGACATTCAGACGCTGTGCCTTTTGATGGCTTTCAATCACATTCAACTCCTACTGCCATAATAATAAGTAAATTGTGTCACACACAATCACAACACACATTTTCAAAAAGAGCATGAGGGAACTCACTCAGCACTGCCAGTGTGGAGACATTGTCATCTCTGCTCACAGGAAGAATTTGTGCTGACTTCTTAAGGTCAGCCAGTCTCCTAAGCCTAGGAAACCACGTCGTTTATTCACTCTTTTCTAGCTTTGTGGGTTGTAATCATGTCCTTATTTGAATCAACCAGGCTTTCCTCCCTTCTATTTTAAGATGGCAGTCCCAGCACATAGGTGAACTGCTAGACCACTCACCTGCAGAGATCAGAAGGCCCTTGACAGCTCTGCAAGTCCTCATCTCCATAGTTTGCAGTGAGCCTGGGATAAGAGCTACAGATTCAGGTTTTAAGTTCCGTGCTTTGTTTCAACTAAAAAAAAAAAAAAAAAAAAGCCATTCTCTAAAACAAGGCTTGTTATCAGAGTGGCTGCAGAGTCCTTAGGGGTACTTGGAATATATCTTTCTCTATGTGTTTCTTATATAATCAGCTTGCAAGCAGCATTTCATTATTCTAATAGTTTCGCAAATTTCCTAGCATCCATGGCAAAAGCAGAACGTCTTTGCATAACAGGACACTTCCAGGAGCCTCGGGCTCCTCCTCTCTCCAACTTCCTCCTCTTACATGTTGGAATGGAGCTCAGTTACTCAGCTCTGAAGTGCTCTGGAAATTTGTTAATTCCTACCCCTTGCTGTTCCAGACCCTCTCACAAAAATACTGTCTGTGGACACTAGATTTTATCCTGATAGCCCTTAGCCCTGTACACAGGCTTAACTCTCACACAAGCAGTGGAGCAAGGCCTACTGGGAAGTTTCACCAGGGCCAACACCGAGTCCTTTAGGAACAGGGTTTAAAGGTTTTGTGAATCCTTTAGGAAGGGGGGTTTAAAGGTTTTGTGAAAAGAATTTGAGGAATCTTAGGCAGCATTGGGGAGTCAGCAAGGAATTAAAGATGAACAGCAGCCACAGTTCTTAATCAGGAGCTCTTTCTATGAGAAAAAAAGGGAAGATTAAAAAAAAAATGTTCCTGCATTACCTACAGTGTTGTTAATGTAACTTTCTATTTACATAATATGCAAAAAGGGCTGTCTGCAAACTGCAGTAATCTATATGGAAGGAGGACAAAAGATACTGATTTCTCTAAAATGTTCTTGTTAAGGAATAATCAAGAAGTTAGAACCTCTAATCTTGCAGTCAAAGCAGAAGTTTGGGGAATTTTTTTTTCTTTTCTTTTTTTCATTTTTGCTCATGTATATATATTCTCATGCACAGACGAGTACAGACAGATTTACAGATATCAAATATATCGTCTTTAACATTCAAGAACAAAATTAAACTTCAAAGAAAAAGTTGAAGTTTCTAGTGAAGGGTACACATACTCACTTTTGATTTAGCCTTAAGCACTTCCAGGGAGTTTACTCTGACACATCTAAGGAAAAGTTAGGACTTGAGTGTCTTTGCTCATGTACATGTAAGAAGAAAAAAGATAGTGGTTAAAGTGGGAAGAGGAGAGACAAAGGGGAAGAGAGAAAAGAAAACAAGGGAACAAGAAAGTGACTGAAGATAGACTGGACAAAACTGAGGTGGAAAGGAGAAAAATAGCAGAAAAATGGATCGCAGTGGGGCTGAATGCTGTAAATGAGAGTGGAATGGGATCGTGTGCACTACAATGCAGCACAAATGAAAAACTTGTCTCCAAGGCAGCGTAACACCAAACCATCGATAAACAAATAGATGAAATATCAACACCTGCAGTTGTATTAGCAAACGGGGATGGTTTGCATGCCAACACGAACTTTCTAAGCTGGCAGTGAAGGGACTCAGTGAGATGAGAGCCCTGATATCTCATTAATGGCCACCAGATGTTTTCTTAATTCCTTAGAGTCCAACGTCTGCAGCAAAGAAAACCAAATGAAGACTGGAGCTGCTGGGCTGAAATGCAGGTACAAAAGTGTAAATCACTGCAAAGTTTCCGATGGACAATCCTATTTTAGGACTACAGTCGCTCATCAATGGACTCTGCCACCATCAATCAACTCTTCTTTTGGACTGCTGAGTTTAAAAATTCACATTAATGGGAAATTAGTATTATTAGGATTTTCCATAGAAAAAGTACACAGATTTCCTAATCCAGAGGTCCAAATCTATATCCCAGATTTACCTTGACAAGCGCTTGTTTACATCTCCGTTTCTCCTCTTATAAGGATGACACTGTAACACCTATTCCAAAGAGGCGCCATGAGGACCCAACAAGGGTGTCTTCGTGAAAACTCTCATTGTCACGGCACTATTTTAAGGTTTCTTTTACTGAGCCTAACATTTGATCGAAGCATCTTTGAAAGTTGTTCCTCTCAAACGATTGACAGTGTCCTTGTTGTTGGAACTTTCCTTGTTGGGAATGTTACAAATGCCTCAAAGAAAACCCAAATCTCTGTCCAGAATACGTCAAAACTTTACTTGAAGACACCTGTGTCGGGGTGAAACGTCCTACCTACCACCTACTCGGCATGTTTCTAAAGCTACATGCTCCTGGCAGTCGTTAATCCTCAATTCAGCATGGAAGGGCCTGAAATGAACCTTTTCTCTGTTCTTAGCACTGTACATTCACATCTTATTGAAACTTGTTGAAAATAAGAAAATGAGTGCTATAGTACTGTACAGATAAAGAAACTGAGGCTTAAATCACTTAAAATTTCAAGACTGTAATCATTGGCCAGGGTTTGTTGCTGTTGTTCTTGTTGCTTTTCACCAATTTAACACAGTCAAGTTCATCTATACCTGAAATTAAAAGAGTGGAATTCATCTATACCTGCCCCTCTCCAGATACCGCTGTTTAGATAACAGAATATAAGAAATAAATAATGTATTGTGAGAATAAGGTAAATTAAAGGATATGTGTGTACCAATTTTTGGTCCTGCCCTAGTATTGGCTTTCTCAAGTTCCCCAAATGCTGTGGAAATAAGTGGTCTACGAACTACTAAAGATACTACTTCAGTCCTCGTGCAGTGAGGTGTTGCAGCCCAGTCCAGCGGATTACTGCATCTGGTTACAACACCTGCCCATACAAAACTTTTGTGGCATGATCTGCTTTTCTGTTGTCGCTGAAGTGAATGGACTCTTCCTTCCGTGTCCTCTATCGTCAAAGTAGGTATCAGGGACCAAGCAAAAAGAACAACAATTTAAAGACAGTCTGATGGGATACACACACATCAAATTAAATGGTGGTATGAAGGGGCATCTGTAGGAATGAAATTTAAATTTTAGTTATTAATATAGCAACAGGCATGCACTACTTTGCTTTAAAAATAAAAACAATGGAATCAGGGCTGTTAAAAGTGCAGCAACTATGGTAACCGGAGTTCGGATCCTCAGAACATTCGTAAACGCAGAGTATGACTATCAGTTCACATGTAATTAATTCCAGCACTGAAAGGCAAAGACAAAAGACGCCCCAACTAAACGGCATGTCTGAGATAGCTATTTCAAGGAGCTCTGGTTCAAATGAGAGACTGCCTCAGCAGAAAGGGACAGAGTGTTCCAAAAGATGCCCTCAACATCAGATGCCCTCCTCATCACTCAAATTGCCTCCCTCTCTTTCTCTCTCTCTCTCTCCCTGTCACACACACACACACCCCACAGGGCAGGTGGAGAAAGAAAATAGAATATGAAAAATGTTCAGCCCTGAAAATATGTGTACAATTATATACATAGCATTACACAAACTAAACAGGTGATATTTACACTTATAGTTACAAATGCATATAAGAACAATTAATGAAAAAAGAGGTCATGAAAGAGAGGAAGGGGTATATGGGAGGGTTTAGAGGGAGAAGATGGGGGAAACGTAATTATATTATAATATAAAAAGTAAAAGATAATAAAAAAGTATATGTTACAACCACGGTTTTTGTATTTTTTCTAAATTAAAATGTGATTAAATTTTTGTTAAGGGAATGTTCTTCCTTGGAACTTCCTAGTCCATGCTCACGGTCCCTCCAGCTGACTTAGCGCCGGGTCCTCTGCTTCTGTGTGTGATCTCGGCCCAGAGCTCTAAGGAAACAGCTGTGTTCTCAGCACTAGCCCTCAGGGCATTATAAAGCGCATCATTCTCTGACTTGGGTTAGCTTCCACATATTTCTTTTCTTTTTCTTTCTTTTTTTTTTTTTTAACCAATTACCAATTCTGTTTTATTAATCAACTGGAAAACTATACAGTCCTCCAGTGCAGGAAGGTATTAATTTACTCCTCTTCCTCATCATCACCAGCTCCAGCACCACCCTGGTCTTTCTTGCCATTCTTCCTCTTCACTCAGCCTGGGCGGCCACCACCGTAAGGAGAATGGAGGGAGAAGTCAATGTGCTTCTGGGAGTCCAGACGGACAAGGAAGGATGGGATGTTCACCTGCTTGCGGACCCTGATATGATGCTGGCGGATAAGCACGCGGGCATGGTGAATCGACTTGGCCAGGCCCAGCTTAAAGATGTGGGTCTATAGCAGCCTCTCCAAGAAATCCTCAGTCATCAGGCCCAGGATGTAATCCAGCCTCATCTTGCCCTTATCCAGCACCCCAATTCGAACAAGTTGCCTCAGTAGAGCATTGCCTTCAAAAAGACAACACGGGTCCTTTCTGTAGCTCCCGGAAAGCCTTGCCGATCTTGGCCAAGGTAAACTTGACCCTCCACACCTCATGTTTTTTCTTCAGTTCCTGGTCGAGAGGCGATTTCTCGAAGGGTCTCCGTGGAGTCACATAGGTTTTGCGATAAACCCAACTTCTGGCAACCGGCATGTTGACTTCTCCAGGCCTGCTGCGCCCAAGAGCTCAACGCCCGTGACAAAGAGCCACATTTCTTAAAGCTTAATACCAGAGAAAAACTTCCCTGAAAAGTGGGTGTCCCTTCTTCCAACTAATGCGTGAACTAAGCCACTCACCATCTCCTTTATGCCACAGAGAAAACATCCAGACGTGCTTAGCCAAGAGAGTGGTATTCATTGTCAGTGTGTGTGTGTGAATGTGTCTGTGTGTGTGCACATGCATGTGTGTGTCTGTACATGTATGTGTATGCATGTATGAATGCGTGGTCCTGGTGTCAAATGTGAGCTCTCACAATACTCAATGAACATTCCAGATCTCGGTCCTGTATTCATTTTTATACCAGGTTAATCATTTCTCTCATCTTCAAGACTGATTCTCTTTGCTTTTGTGAAGAACCAGTGGTTAAAGCATGTAGCTGTACGCAGCTATATGTGTACACATAATAATTGTATGATACTTATAATAATTGTGTATTTAGGAAGTGGGACAATATGTCTCCTAAAGGACAAAATTACTTTCATTATGTTTTAATTATTAACTCAACAAAACATACTATATTCTCTTTTGCATAAAAAGAAATAAAGAACCAGTGAAACGGCACAATAGGTAAAAGTACTTCCTGCCGAGCCTAATGGCCTGAATTCAATCTTCAGCATCCACGTGGTGGACACACTAAAAAAAAAATATATAGGCAAATACAAAATATCAATACTGAAAACAATTCATCCAGTTGTGACAGGTTTGATAGTCAGTTGATGGAGGACGTCAGTCAGCAGTTACAATTTTGTAAGATCTGCTGTCTCTGGTTCACCTAGGTAGTTCATCTCCTCGATTAAATTTGTAAAATGCAACGGTAAGAAGAATGATGGCCTCAGCGGACATGGGCCAGGGATATTAAGTGGAGATGCTGGAACAGCATGGAATGTTGAGGAATACCTCAGGGAAGACCTGAGCAAGCCTTCCTAGGTGGACTGGGGAGAAGTGACAGAGTTGAACAAATTTAGAGACATCTGGACTTTGACAAAGATGGAGATGTGAGGTGCCCTGTGGACACTAGGAGAGAAGAGGCAGAAATGAACGCTTGTCATTGATCCAGTGGATGCCTCTTTGGGACAGGCTCCATGCTCGCCGATGAGGCACTCTGGAGTACCTCAAGATCGGATCATGATAAAGGCGGGAATGTGGGCACAGACAGCCGTCCATGGCTGGTTCTGTGGTTGCCTAGGATAGTGGAGGGTCAGTGGGTTAAGGTTATGAAGTGACAGGACTCTGAGAAGTCATCTAACTTCGTTGAACTGGGAAATTACAGACGACTTTCATCCTCTCCTGTGAGACAACAACAGGAAATGCCACACTAAACTTCCCGTCTGCACTGGAAGCCAGGAAAGCACAGCATTGACAATTACATGGATTGGGTGACCGGAGGGATCAGGAGACTTTCTCTATAGTTCAGAGCTGGCCTTACCTCGGCCCAGTTCTAGTCACATACTGAGAAGCTGCCGTCTGTGGAGCCAGAGCCCAGCTCCGTGGTTTTGCCACGGGCTCCTGTGTGCCATGTGTTTTTAGCTACTCAGCCTGGCTCACAGCATTTATAGCTGTGTGAGCTGCTGTGTCCAATTCAGCTCTCTGATTTTTCTATCTTGGGGCTTTACCTGACGCTAAAAATTGTTTTCAGAAAGCACCCCTCTGCAAAGAGAAAAAAAAATCAGTTCTCACAGGGAAATCCCTCAGCCAATGACAGTGTAAAATCATGGACATTTCCCCAGACCGCTAGTCCTTAGGAGAGCAGCTTTCCATATCTCCCCAGCTGGATTGAGCTCACAGCAATAACCAATTCAGTAATGCACAGTTATTGCTTTTGCTAATTATTCATTTCACATTTGCTGTTCCCTCATCCACACTTCCTGGGATCAATTCACAAGTGAAAGACACACTTGTATCTCCTTTGACCTCTGATCTCAGGGCACCCAAACTAAGGTGGAGCCCAAGGCCCTTCTGATAGCTCTTTCACCTTCCTCTTTCTAATTGTCCTGTTTACTTAAACTGTTGTTCCTTACCAAGGCCTGACATCTGGCCCGGACACTCTTGATTTTAATTAAGCAATAGTCATTCAAATTTCTTATTGTTTTCTTCCTGGGCAATTAGGCCTCAATTTGTTCTGACAAGTATATATGGTTATATATTACTTTATGTCCTGCTTCTGTGTTTCTGAATCCTGGTTTCTGTTTTAATTCTACAAGCCCTAAAGCTGTAAGGCTTTATTTTTTGAGAGTGGACAGCAAAAATTCATACCTAAAAAATAGTAAAAATTAATATTCAACTCTAAATCTTAGCAATACCCTCCCAGCCTGACAAAATAATAATTATGATATGTTCCATTATTATTTGCAGCAGGAGCAATCCTGAGGGCTCTTCCCTCCATGCCATAAGTACTGGGGCCTAGAGAGACCCCTTTGGCCGGTTCATCCCTCCTCCCTTCTGTTGTGGTAGAACATAATACTCTTCCTCTCTTAAAGAGGTACAGCATGGGAGCAGAGGAAAGGCCCTGCCCAGACACAGCACCTGCTCACACCTTTGTTTTGTACTTGGCAGCCTTTGGAACCGAGAGATATATATTTTAGTCTTTATAGTTCACTCAGTCTATGGTGGTATGTCATAGTTTCCCAATCAGATGAGGGCAAAGCTCTTGCCTACCACAGGGCCAGTTATTTTTCTTGGTTTAATGATTTTACAAATGAGCAAAGAAATGAGAAAATGACTGAGTTGTTGAAATAGGATGTTTGAATATTTAATCTTCACTCAAATGCTGTCCCCTGTACTCCAGGCCAGGTTGTCTTCCTGTCTCTCTCTCTCTCTCTCTTTTCCTCTCCCTCTCTCTCTCTCTCTCTGTGTGTGTTTTGAATGAAGTAATTATCTCAAAGCTATGAATAGAAGAAAAACTTTTTGTTTAGAGATGGTAGTTCTTAAACAGCAGGTCAAGTATAGTCTTCAATTGTCATCAAAAGGCAGACTGTACTGAAAGTCACAGTATTGGACTATAGTCCTAAATGATTTTGCATTCCATATGAAGGTTTTCTTTAGCTTTGGTATATCCTAAAGTATAGCAAATCTTTTTTAAGCTATAAAAATAAGTTATTTTTATTCTAATTTCAAAGACTCATTAAATTTTTATACATGTATTTTGATATTCTTTCTTTTCCCTCCCCAAGTCCTCTCAGACCCTCACTCCTCCCTACCCACTCAACTTCATGTTTTTTCTCTCTCTCCTTGTCTCCCTCAAAACTCTTAATGCATAGTAATTTAGGAGAGAGACTTTTTCTATTTAGTAATTGTATCCTTGTTTGTGTTCTCAGCTCCAACAGTATATATTTGAACTGATTTGATCTTCTATTCGCCTTGCATATAATTATTAATAAATGCTGACACTTTTCAGATGAACTAAGATTATCATAATGATAACTAATAAGTTGGGATAGTAGTTTCTTGTGTCTACTGAAATTGCTTTCAACACATTGATCCACACTGTCGTTGCTGAGTGATTGTCACTTCAAAAATGAAAAAAAAATGATAAGCTCATGAAGTTCTAAAAAGATGAAATGTAAATAGCTTAGGGGGAATTCAAGGGTTTTAGTATAGGAGCCAGGGACTTGGACGTCATGTTTGAGGACTCTGAATCAAGCTTGAAATTCAAAACAGGCATGATCAGTCTGAATTAGTTATGATAACAACCCAAAACTAGATAGGTGCTCCACAGGTTGGCCAGGGAAAATGTCTGAAGTGAAGTAATCTAGATGAAATGGTTAAAAAGAAAACTGAAGGTTAAAAAGAAAACTGTACCTAGAAATGCCCATGTGGCCTTGGGACTTGTGCTAACAAAGTTGAGGATGATGAAAAAAAATTATTTGTGACTAAGTCAATTGACTGGTTCTACAACTTGAAGAAATTTCATTTCAAAAGTTTTTAAATTAATATTATTCTTTGAGAATTTCATATAACATCTATTGATAATATTAATTCCTCGATTCCTGCCCACCAACTTTGTGACCTATTGTTTTTAATCCATCAAGAGAAAATTTTGCTGCCCAAACATTCTTGGATGTATAGCTTTCCACTGGGAAGTTGACAGCTTATCACAGGCTACATTCTTAGAAAAAACTATCTTTTCCTTCCCGACAGCTAACAATTGCCAATAACTTCACAGCTAGGGTTGTGATGTGTGGCCAACTTGCATAGCCTGGGTTTTGTTCTGGCTTGGGCTTGTACAGGTTTTGTACATGCTGCCTCAACCACTATGAGTTAATATGTGTAGGTGCCATGCTGTGTCCAGTAGATAATGCTTCCACCCCTCTGGCTCTTGTAACCTTTTCATCTTCTCTTCCACAATAATCCTTGAACTTTTGGCTTGGTGTATGCATTCCCTACAATGCTGAACATTCGTTCTTCAGTAAGTTATTCATTGCATACGGCCAGTTTATGGGTCTATGTGTTAGTATCTACTTCAAATGGAAGCTCTTCAGAGGAGGGTTGAGAAATGCATTGATCTATGGGTATAATGAAAAGTTATTAACAGTCAGTTTAATACTGTGTACGTTTAGTAGGATAGTAATAGTAGTTTCTCCCCTGGGATCTATTAGCCATAGATCCTTAGTCTAATAATGATGGAAAGTATAGGTTTCCTCTTGTGGAGTAGAACCTAAATCCAACCAGAAAGTTATTTCCATGATGTTTCACCAGTAAGTATGCTTTGTCAGGTCAAGATGACTGTTGCTTGCATGGTTTATAGTTGGGTTTGAATTTTAAGTATTTTCAACCATTTGTATTTCATCTTTCGAAAACTCTGTTTAGCTTTATGCTATCATCTTAATTGAGCTGTTGTTCTGCAGAAGTTTAGGGGGTTGGGGTTTTTGGTTTTTTTTTTTCTTTGTTTTTAGTTTGCCTTTTTTAGTTCTTTTAGTTCTTCGAATAGTCTAGACACAGGCCCTCTGCCAGATATATAGCTGATAATGTTTTTTGTTGTTGTTGTTGTTGTTGTTGTTGTTTTGTTTTCCAATCTTGTGGGCTGCTTCTTTCCTGGAGCAATGGTGTCCTTTGCTGTACGTAAACGTCTTAGTTTCCTGAGGTCCCACTAATTACCTGCTGGTCTTATGCATGGATTTTCATAATCCTGATTTTCCAGCTTTGCTGAAAAATCAAAAAGTCTTACCAGATCAGAATTCATCCTGGCCAGAATTGAGTACAGTATTGTCCCCACACTTAGGTGGTGTTCAGTTTGCCACAATCCCTCCTACTTCCTAAGATCTTGTAGCTAATGACTATCATCTACACTTAGATGCTGTACATGTCAATATCTAAAAATACCTTCAAATTGACAGGACAAAGCAAGTAAAACTAACTACCTGAAAAGATACATGTTTATCAACAGTGTGTGTGGAGAGAGGGTGTCCAACTACCTGTAAAGACACATGCCTATCAACAGTGTGTGTGGAGAGAGGGTGTCCAACTACCTGTAAAGACACATGCCTATCAACAGTGTGTGTGGAGAGGGGGTGTCTTTGTGCAGCGAGGAGCTCATGTTTGTCAGGCATTTTAGTCAAGTTACTAACTACTTCATGAATTTGATAACCAAAATGCTCACTTACCTGGAAAACATTTCTCTTTTCTCAGAAGATAGATTTAGGGCCCATGAGACTGAGAGAAAGGGACCCTTTGCCTCCATTTGGATAGAGGTTGATGTAAATTTCTATGGTCATATTTACATGTGTGTATATGTTTGTATAGATTCACTCCAACAGTGTCTAGTGAGTTTGTCAATATCTCCTTTAGCAAAGCCTGGAAAAGATGTGACTTGCAACTTACAATTATGAAAACAAAACCGGCTTCCTCTTAATTTTGTGGATACCAGGTTTGCATACAGCATTAGCCATTTTCCTGTACATTTCCATTAGTAATGTCTTTGCTGATTAGTTTTTCTAAATTAGCATGTTTATCCATTAGCATATCAATATTGCTGCCAACCATCCTCTTAATTTTTAGTTTTCTTGTTGCAACAAAAAAAAATTTTTTTGCCAATAAAAGCAGGCATTTCTTAAAGCCTTAATTAACTCCAGCACAATTCTTTTTTGCTTCTTTAATAATAGTGTGTAATATTTACTAAGATTATAGATTTTGCCTTATTCAAAAACACTACTCACTCAAATAAGGAAAATCTTCACATTTTCAGATTTGGAATTAACGCTGTCTCCTCATAGCAAGACGGTTTCCTTGATGTCTGAGATGCTTTAGAGATACCTCATGTTTCCAGATCAATGTCAATAATACTTCATGGCATTGTGAGAAGTTTTGCATCTTACGGAAGTAAAGTGAGTTCGCAGTTGAGTGCTTAAAGGGCAAATGATGCTTCTCCAAATCGAATTCTCTTAGCATAGTCTTGTTATCCTTATTATCTCACTGCAAATATGGAGAATTCAGGTTGACTCACAGACCTGAGGCATACAATTACATAAATCTCAGTCACCTACATAGAATAGGTACTATGTTTATCGAAGTACCCAGGAAGCAAGTTAGAATATTCTATCTCTTAAAGACTCCTGTGCACAGCATTATTCAGGGTAAGTTCTTTTGACTATAATAATTAAATATCTCCATTTTTTTTCTTTTGAATGTGGGTACATTGCTGTTAAAGTTGTTCTTATACAACTCTAAGCACTGTCTTATTAAGGGAAGTGCTGGTAATTATAAATGTTTGTGTTTAAGTGTAGGGTTTTTTCACACCTTTCTGGTGATTAAGAAGAGAAAATGATGAAGAAATTGATGATGTTGATAACTGTATCTCATGTGCTGCTTGTGGGGGTGTGATTGTCATGATATATCCAGAGGGCAATTTGGTATTAGCCCACAAATGAGAATAACCTTTAACCTACAAATTCCACATACAAGAATTATTCCTAAGGAAATAATTGGAGAAGAAGGCAAAAATTATTGCAGAAGGATGTTTAGGATGCCAGGAAACAAAAAGCATTCTTAATACTTCCTAACAGAAAATCGGTTAAATTGTTTAGAACTACACAATGGAATACTAGGAAGCCATAAAGATATATTAAGTATATAGCTCCCTCTGAATATTTAAGTGAATAAAAAGGCCAGTGATTTGGCACTGAATAAATGCAATTGTATAACAAAATGGTGTACTAATATAGGAATATATTTTTAAAGGTATGAATGAAAAGCACTGAAAAGATATAAGGTAATTCATTATTGTTGCTAATATCAGGTCATCAATTACAAAAGCATTTTTATTTATTTTGTTTACTTCTCTGTGGTTTAAAGTTTTCACAGAGAGCAACAATTCTGTCAACATTGACAAATGCTGATTGTGTGAAGCGTTATACTTACTTTTCTCCCTTTACCTTAGTCTGTTTTAGAGACATCCCCATTTGTGTTAAGCTTGTTTGGGAATGAGGTCCATCTCCCTCAAAGGAAGTTACAAGGATTCCTAAGGGCTTTGGGCAACCTTATGATAGTCTGTGCCTCAGGAAGCTGCTGTAAGGATTTACTGCTCAGGATGGAGGCAGTATGAACCCCTATTGGCTGGCTTAGTATAAGACTTGAAAGGTTCATCACTGTGGCTCTGGTGTTGGAGAGAGACAGGCCAGGTGTTGGAATGGGTGACTTTCATGGTAGGTCCTTCTTCTACATTCTTCCTTAAACCTCTTCCAGCCACCTGCCCTTCTCAAGAGCCATTTGCATGACTATAACTAATTGCCTTTTCACCATTGATGGCTACAGTCTTCTCATCACTGATAAGTATGCTTTGTATTTTCATAAAAGACTCTCTAAGAAAAACTTTGTAATTATAAAATGGGAGATACAGTATTTAGATAATTATCATTGTTAAGCAAGAATCAAAAACCGGAAAGCAAAAGAAAGATGGGTAAGGACCCCTGATGATTCTGAAATGGGAAAGTGTGAAAAAACAAATGATGTGAATGAAGTACAAGAGTAAGAATAAAAGTCAGAGTGTGTGCATGTGCCTGGGAGTACGTATCTAGGGGTGTACATGCTTGTGTGTGTGTGTGTATGTGTGTGTGTGTGTGTGTGTGTATGTGTGTGTGCGCATAGTTAGAATAATTTCCATGAACCAGGAAAATGTACCCTTCTATATTTTGCTTTTAATAAAGCAGAACAAGGGCCATATTAAGAGTTTAGGTCTTATTGTTCACAGTAGATTTATTGAACTATGACTCCCTTGGGGAAACCTGTTAATCTATTTCATATGAAGCAGAGGTACTTTCTCTGGTGGGAAGTATTGTATTTTACTCATTTCTGCAATGCTAAATTATCCAGACTTGTATGTTTCTTTTACTAAGATTAGACAGATTCACAGAGTCACAAACAACAGAAATATCAACAAATAAGGTGGATAATGCAGCTGTAATTTAGATCATGACTTTTCCGGAGCTGAAGACACAATGTTCCCCTTTGGATACCCAAATAATTCAAGGAAAGGGATTTTTAAACTTTCCAGGATTCATATCTAAGAACATAAAATATTTTCACAATACAAGTACATTTACCAAGAGCAAATGTTTAAACAAAAGAACCAGGGTTCTTAATGAAACACCCTCAGGAAAATGTTTAAACTCTGCCCTTAAGTTTACTTTGTTCACTAATGGGCTTCTATTTCGAGTAGAGAGTAGGAAGGGTAAGTTCAATGTGTTAATAAGAAAAAAGTAATAATATTTAATTAATTCTGGCTGAACACACATGGTTTAATATACTTGGCAATATCATTCTATCACATGATATGATAATTTAATGGAACTTTTTTATTTAAATTGCTGGCAAGTTTATGAAATTATAAAGCAAATAGGCCATGCACTTGGGTGTAATTGACTGTATAAATGTGTTTTATACTATACTGTTGGCAAATTAGCCAATCCCTGTCACGGAATCAATTATTATCTAGCTGAATTCCACAAACACAATAGCAGAAATATTGCATTTATACAAAAACCACTCTGATTGTTAATCTTACACTGTGCATCTTAAAGCAAGGCAATAAACATTTATACACTGGATAATCGTCTTAAGATAATGCCACTGCCAAATGACGCACATTTAAAGATTCCTTGTTGCTGGAGATAGTCGTTTGGGTTTTATTTCTGCTTGCCTCTCTGGATCAATGAAAAGGATAATGGAAGCTTCAGTAGTTCAAGTCAAGTAGGGTTCAGACATCTGACCTCTGTTTAAATGAAGCACACTGCCCAGAGCCAGGATGGCCTTACTCAAAGACCATGGAAAACAACACAGGCCAAGTATTTAAGCACAGCTATTATTATTTTCCAGAAACTCATGCAGAGTACTTTTTGTCATTTCCTAGAGTAAAAAGGTGTGTTACGGATGACACAAAGAAAAACACGACAGAGCTGGCACAAGGGGCACAAAGCTTTCCACGAACAGCAATTGTGCTATCCAGATGCCTCTAGAGATAGCTATAGTTATCTCCAGCAGGAGTTAGTGCAAACTGCTTGGAGGAAAATCCCCCAAGTCAGCTTCTCAGACTCTGTGCTCAAAAGAAATGTGAGGAGTAAGTGAATGTTCATGACAATACTTTCTAAACTGAACTAGAGAGACAAAGTGAACCAAGTTCTGGACTTTTACCTTCGATTTCCTCATTAATCCTTATTAGGAAGCTCATGAGAATTATTTCCTACTTAATGGATAAGAAAGTCAGACTGGAGAGTCATAGGGGTTAACCCAAAATTACAAATATCAAAGTGTGAGTATTGAATATCCATATACATATTCAGATCCAAGATAATATCTGCTCTTTTCTTGAGTTAGAAGTCCAAACAGAAAACCCATTTTTATATAGATACTGAGAAGAAACTAAGCCTGAACAAGCTAATGCTATGGTGCCCCGTCCTGAGATGCAGTGAACACACTCACTTGGAGAATCCTTCATCTAAAGGGAACAGTCTATTCTTATTATTTCAATAGGAAGTAGCTTCCTTTCAATGTGATCTCCTGGGTATCCTTTTCATGTGCTCTCGTGTCAGTATAATATGGCATTTTTTTCTAGCCAAGGTGCTCTGCCTTGAGCTCTTACTCCTTGAGGTCTGACATAAGCAGTCTATCCAGAATGCTCAGATGAAGCTCTTGTGTATTATGATAAATGGTGTTACAATGGTTCAAATGTGTTTAGCCCAGGAATGTTTTCTTCTTGCTCTTCTAATCTTCCTAGGTAATTTAGACTATTGATTTACTTATTTATTACTTATGTGTATGTGTTCACATGCATTGTGATATGGTATATGCAATATTTGTGTGGGGGGTATGTGAACCTGGGCATGCAGAGGCCAAAAGGATGCCTGGCATCTTGTTCTATCATGTGTTGTCTTATTCTTTTGATGCAGTGTTTCTTAGTGAAGCTGATACTAGGCTGACACCTAGAAAGTTCCAGTGATTCCCCCCTTCCCTGCCCCCATACTGAGATTATAGGCGTGGTAGCCACACCCTGCCTTCCTTACAGGGATGCTGGATCTGTGTTAGGATCTACATGCTTGTTCAGTAAGAGTGTTTTCCTGTGGAGCCATTCCTCTGCTTCAGGGAAATGAATAAAATAAAACAAAAACTAAAGACCATCTTCTTTGAAAAGCCATGTGTGACTTGGCCAACACTTGTGTCTTCTTTCTACACAAACAGAACTTTCTTTCTATATCTCATAGCATTTTACCTCATTTTTAAAAATGGCTTGAATGCCTAAATATCTCATTAAACGCTAATTTAATATTCCTTTTGGAGTCTCCTCAGTGCTGCTCAAGTGCCACTATTCAAGCATTTTTATAAACATTTTTTTTTAATTTAGATCTATATGTGTCTGTACATGTGCCATATTTGTGCACGTGCCTTTGGGGGAAGAAGAAAGGGTCAGATCCCTGGAACTGGAGTTGCAGGCAGTTGCAAGACACATGATGAGGGTACCGAGAACCAAATCTGGGTCCCTTACAAAAAAAGTGTAAGTTCACTTATCTGCTGAGCCATCTCTCCATCCCTAGCGGTCATTATTTAATAGGATAACAAATGGTTGTCAAGTGAATAAAAATATCTCTTACATTACTATAGAAGACCAAGACTGGTATATCCAGTTGTTTTTTTTTTTTTTTTTCTAAATTATCTTTTCAAGACAAGAAGGGATGAAGTAGAAATATCCTATCTCACCCATCCTCCATATATTTTGTAGTCTGGGTAGAGTATAGCTGTGCTAGTAAATTTTGGAAAGCATTTCATTCATTTGCATGTGACTCATGCCAGAGACCTGCCAGAAGAATGGAGATATGAATCAAAAATGTTATGAATCATTATTCCCCAGATAGAAGTAATTATCTATGCCCAGGAGAATCTCCCAAAGGGACAGCGTGACACTTAACACAGGAGAATTTATAGCTCTTACACATATTTGAATCTTTTAAAAAGTCGGTATTTTGAAAAGAATCACATGGAATCTGTGGGTGCCCTCAGGCCTGCAAAGTTCCAGTGAATCTTGCCAAATATTACCCACTGAAGAGCTACAACTTGATTGGCAGGCCTGAGCTGGATCAAAAGATGTGTGGAGTTATCTTCTTCAAGAGGTAGCCTCTACAATACAGGCTATGTTTTCTAGGGGATATTTTCTCAAGTGAGTTTTGGTACTTCCCAAGTGTTAGAGGGGATACAAATTAATTTAGCAAAATTGATGCCTCGATCATCATCCAATGGAGATGGTTTACTTCTTCTCCACTTGGCAGCCAAGACTCAGTTTGTTTTCTTCCTCTCTGTAACCCATAAAAGTGAGATTTAGACGGTTTTAGTAGAAGGTGTGGAATTGCTTCTTTAAATGTTTTCCTCCAACCCTGACTCACTAGAAGAGGAGCCAGAAGGGAGAAAGAACAGCAGAGATAGGCTTCTGTCCATAGTAGAATATCATTAGGTATCATTTCAGGTTTTTAAAAAAATTCTTCTCTTATGTATTACATCTAGACCAAAGTTTCCCCTCTCTCCACTCCTTCTAATCCCTATTCTCTACCTCCCCTCTTCCCCAGTTTCACTTCTTCTCCATTTCCTTTCAGAAAAGAGCAGGCCTCCCAGGGATATGAATGGAACACAGCATAACAAGTTACAGTAAGGCCAGACAAACTCTCATATCAAGACTGGATAAAGCAACCCAATAGGAGAAAAAGAGCCCCAAGAGCAGGCAAAAAGAGTCAGAGAGAGCCCTCACTCCTACTGTTAGGAGTTCCATAAGAACACCAAGCTACACAAACCATAACAAATGCAAAGGACCTAGCTCAGACCCTGTATGGGTCTGATTGTCACTTCAGTCTCTTCAAGTCCCTGTGAGCCCTGCTTAGCTGATTCTGTGGGTTGTGTTCTCCTGGTGTCCTCCACCACTCTGGCTCCTGTAATCTTTCTTCTCCCTCTTCCAAAGGGTTCTCTCAGCTTTGTGTAATGTTTGGCTGTGGGTCTCTGCATCTGATCCCATCAATTGCTGAGTGAAAAACCACTCTAGTGATGATTGTGCTAGGATCTGGTCAATAAGTATAGTAGAATATCATTAAGCATCATTTCATTGATCTCCGCAACTACATTCCTACACTTACCCACTGCCAGTCATGTTTGGTTCTGTAATGGGTCTATGGGCTATCCAGCCTCTGGTTTCTGGCTCTCCAGGCAGCGTGAAGTACAGGCTCCCACTTGTGGTATGGGTCTCAAGCCACTCAGTTGTTTTTACAGTTGAATACTGAAAGGAAAACACGTCCATTATTAGTTTTAAGTTTTTCACTTAAATTTACTTATTTATTTTGTGCATGTGTGTGCACACACTCATGGCATAGTGAGAAATCAGAGGACAACTCTCAGGAGCTAGTTTATTCTAGTTCCTGATAAAACTCACAATAAAACTCAGGTCATCATGCCTTCTACACAAGTGCCTCTAATTTGCTATCTCAGGGTCCAATTATTGTTTGTTTGTTAACAAACTGGGTGATTTACTTGAGCACACTCACGTTACTTTAGCTTCTCTCCTCCTGCTCAAAATGCTTTAGGTCCATTATTGTTCTTGAAATTTTGATCTAACACAGTTCTTAATGACTAGTCTGTGTTTGCAATGGGATAACTCGAAACTGGCAGGATTCTTTAGACTATTCTCAGTTTATACCAGCAAGACCTCATGTCTTCATGGTTCTCCAACACTAAGATATGCACAAACCTGCTGTTAAACAGCAGGCCTGCTGGTCTCATCAGCGCCCAGTGATGTACTTGCTGACTGGGCTTGGGTCATCCACTGTCCAGCTGCAGCTCTCAACCTTGGGTTGGTCCCTTTATGGCATTCAGGGTCCCTCAACTGTGACATACAAGTCAAAATTAGACAGACAATCTGAAAAAAAAATCTTTCAGTCCCCATTGAGATATGCAGTTGTAGGCACCATACCTTGGGTCCACTGTGCTTCATTTTAGCCGCAGAGGCCTGAGATTGCCTATGGTTTCAGCCTCATTCAGCAATGGCTGTATGCTTAGAGTGGACAGAGAAGTTTATTAAAAGTTTAGTTTCACATGTCACAAGCAGAAATCCATTGTTTGTGTTAAAATAGAAAATATTAACTAAAAACCGTCCATGTAGTATGTCTGCATCCATTTATGGACTACACAGAGCATAGGTTTATGCCTCCTCCAAGGTCCTTGTCTCTCCTATTTCCTGCTGTTGTACTGACTGGAAAATTTTTGCTGAGTTAGATGGTAATCTCTTGGCCTAGCAAATTGCCAAACGCCTGATATCTGCTAGCACCAGAATTGGTGACTAAGCCACTCTAGGATGTCACGTAGAAGCCTATAAGGAGGCCTTGGAACTGGTCACCTCCTTGCTTGTTTCTTACACTGGCACCACCTGTGTCCTTCCTTTACCTCCTAAGAACAGCACCCCAATACATGGCCTAGTGTAGTAATCCTCATCTCAGGATCCACACCTAGGAAACTGAACCGAGATGGCCTATGTCAAAAATCTTCTATCAAAATCAAGAAATACTTCTCATAAATTTCTCTGCTTTCAAAGGAAAGGAGGGAAGACAGAAAGACAGAAGAGAGAGAAGATCAGAGGAAGGAGATCAAATAATGGAAAGCATGAGGTAGAAACAAAGGAACACATGGCTGTAAAGAGCCCTGTGTCCTATGAAATATGTATTTCTTGAGTTCCCTGTTTGGGGAAAAATAATTTGGTCATGCTTAGAAGAAAGAATTAAGCATGCTCTATGTATATATGTATATATGTATGTATGTATGCATACATGTATGTATGTATGTATGTATGTATCTATCTATCTATCTATCTATCTATCTATCCATCTATATTCGATCTATCTATCTATTTCTTAGGTAAGATAAGCCCAGATTGCTCCTGCTAGGAAGAGAAAACTAATGTCTTCCATCTTCAGTCCTAGCCACACCCTAGAAAGATAAGGTCTAAGCCACACTCTTAAGGATACCATGTACACCAACTTCTCAGACTCAGATGATCAGTGTAGGCGCACATAGCAAAGATGAGGCAGTCATGTGAGGATGGCGTCTCTGCCCTTTTTGTATGAGTTGGAGAGTTATAAGTAAAATGTTCTTCAATTATATATATAAATTATATATACATATATATATAAAGTATAAATATATAATTGGCATAATTAGGTGCCCGTTGCTGTTTCAGATGTATTAACATAATTGCCAGGGCTGCAGTGAAAATAATTGTGTATCAGGGTTGCTTCTGCTAAGGCTGATAGTACCTTATTTGGCACAGGCTGTTCAAAGTGGTTGTTTAAAAAATATTCTCAATTCTGGCTATAGAATCATTGTGCATTTTTAAACTTAACTTTTCAAAGTGTAGTTTTCAGAAGTGAAGCAGGAGCCAACTAGGTTGTCATAAAACTTTTATCCATCTATGAAATTAAAAAGATAAAAGTATATACATAAACAAATGTGTGTATACATATTTGTGTATAAGAACTTATATGGAGATACATGTATTGGACAAGTTTTGCTGTATTTCAGTTTCTAAAACTCATAGTTTTTAAATATTAAGTTATCCTACTCCTTCTTCTGACAGTCTTCCTATATAGCCCTGGCTGGCCTTGAACTCACAAAGATCTGCCTACCTCTTCCTCCCAAGTATTGAGATTAACAGCCAGCAGCACCATGGCCAGCTAAATTGCATTTCTTGTTAATGCATACAGTTGGAGTGTGGCCCTTGCGAAGAAATGGATTCTACGTGGAAAGGAATGTAGAGTAGGATGTACCTGTAGCGGCGAGATGTCTTAAATCTCCTGTCTTAAGAACTGGATATTCTGATGTCTTCCTGAAGGTGTCTGCTATGCCCACAGGCCCCTGCTTTCTCGGGATGTCTTCCTGAAGGTGTCCCTAACATTCTCAGTCCCGTGCCGGCTCAGGTGTCACTCAGATATATACTCCACCCCAACTTTTGTCCTACAGCACCTGTCTTTAACCAGAATTTAATTAAAGCATTTAGTGTATGTGAAAAGTCATACGAGGGCTGGAGAGATGGCTTAGTGGCTAAAAGCACTGGCTACTCTACCAAAGGTCCCATGTTCAGTTCTCAACATCCAGGTTTGATTCTTAGCACCCACTTGGTGACTCCCAGCCATCTGTAACCACAATTCTAAGGAACCCAACACCCTCTTCTGACCTCCTTGTACATCAGGTATGCACATGGTATACAAACAGACATGTAGGCAAAATACATACAAAATAAATAAAACTAAAAAATTGTTAAAGAAAATAAATTTAAAAATCACTCTAAAAAGGCTGATGGGGCAAAGATGGTTGTTTCAAACAAACAATAAAAGTACCTAACATAGAAATAATAGCAAGATTGAATTTATTAAGAGTTGGTGTCAAGTGTCAAGTTCAGTGCTAGATTGTATACATAGTATACGTGTGACTCTGTTAAAGTTTCAGCACCATGGGAGAGCAGAGAAGAACTTCATTAGTTTACATACAGTCAAAAGTAACCATTTGTTGGGTTGGTGCACCCAGATGTTGACCTATATCACGAGGATGTGCTGTTTCTTTCTTTGCCTTCTGATTATTTTCTTATTTATTCCAAGGCAATATTTTCTATGCAACAGATAGATATATGAATGCCTTGACGTACATTGGCTTCTTATCCAAAACATGTTATTAAAGTAAACAGAGAATCACATGATCACTTACAACCAGAGAGACACATCACCACCTATAATCCAGGCCCAAGCTTGGTTAAAAGAGGATTTCCAGCCATTGTTAAGGACCTGCTCTTCGTTTCATAATTATGAGCCTCAGCTTCTCGTGGCAGTTAGTAACAGCTTTTAAATAGTTGTTGTGTTTTTAAAAATTGTTTTTAATATTAAGTAAAGTGGGCCAAGCTCTTTTCTCCCAACTGCCCTCTTCTAGTGTGGCTAATCAGCATGCCTTCTCTGCCTGAAACATCATTTCAGTCTCTGGTAGACAGTTATGTCTCCCCTCTGTCTCCTTTGGTTTGAATGAACATTCCCAGGTTGTTTGCCTTTTCTCACAGGTCTTGTCTGCTAAACCTTCTGTCATTTTTTTGTTAGTCTCATCTGAACTACCTACAGCCCACCTTCTTAAAGAAAACACAGGATCTGAACAGCTTCATTTGAAACACAGCCATCTCGTCAGAGAACAGGATTGGTTCTTTTGTTGAAAAATTTTCTCTTTCACACTGAGAAAGCCTCTTTTCTAAACTGACAGGTGGCTTTTGAGATTGCTTAACTGGTATTCCCCAGTTTTCCAGCTATTTGGAAATTTACCAAATGTCATCATCAGACCCCTGCACAGATGTACCAAATATAATGAAGCAATTATTTAAAAGAACATAAAACTAATTGTTTAAAAAAAATTTTTAAACCTCTCCAAGTTGATCCAGCTGTTAACTGTGACCTGTTTTCAGCAGGAAGTTTACATGGGAGGAAGAATGCACTGTCTGCAGGTATGAATGCCCCTTGAAATGGGTAACATCCCTGTTCATATTCCATTTTTTAATTTTTTAATTTTTTCATCACACATACAAGAACTTTATTAGGTTGTGAACACAGCTACTTTTCAAAGTTATAACAGACACTGAAGTTTTATAAAATTGTCCAATGGAAAAAATCTCAATGGACACTCATCTGTCTATCATTTTATAATAAATATGTTGATGATATTTCATTGTTATGGAGTTAACATGATGTCAAACTGCTTCTTTGCGTAAAGATGCCATGTAAACAACAGCACAATCCAGAATGCGTTAACACCATTGCATTTCCTGAGAGTGTGACACAATGTGTTGTCTGATTGTACACACAGGTTCTGTAACACACTACTTTACCATAGGTGTTTTATGGAACTTCAAACCTTCAAACCTTTGTGCAATATCAATCAGAGAAAAGTAGTTCCTTTTCACGTGATATAAGCACACTCAGCTGCTTCCCTTTTAAACTTACAGTTTCTTCCTTCATAATCAATCTATTTGCTACAATTATCTATGTGACAGCTGTTAAGTGGAGAGATGTTTAATTTTCCCAAGATGTTATTATATACTTATTTTATGTTCATTTGTTTTTACTCACCTAAGTGCTTCATTGAAATGAAATCTCCTCGATGGCTGTCTTGGGTTGTGAGAACTCCACATCTCATCCCTGAATAAGACTTCCCTGACCTGAAAAAAACATTTTACTGCCCTATAAAAATAAATCCTTTCCCATGTCTGATCTACTATTCATGATTAGATCCATATTTCCCTAGAAGCTATCCTACTGCAGTGTAACAGTCTATGACAAAGGGATCCTCTGATCACAGAGACTTGGGCTATGTATTTTATTCCCTTTTTGGAATATTACAATTCTCCAATGAATAATGAAGACTTTTGAAGGCCTGAGAATGAAGAAAATCTACTCAAGGCAGTGTTCCTCACCTATTTTTGATTTGTCTCTTATAGCTCACCATGTTCCACAGCTAGCTCCCATTGACAGTCTTTGTCAGTCAGTTGGGATGCTGTGATGCATAGACATTCAACAATATTCTGTCTAAGGATACCTTCTCTGTGAAGTAGAGGCTTCTAAATACAAGAAAATAGATCAGTGGTATTTCTTTCCCGATTAGGTTCTTTATAGAACATCCATTCATCCAACGGATCTTTACAGAGTGTTTGTTATTTTAGGTGGTAGGCATCAGTCCAGAGAAATAAAAAATTCCCATCTTGATGATACCTAGTACATGGCATCATGAGCAGGTACACCTTTGCCTCTGTGTTTTATGGATGAGAGAAACTGATGCTTGGTGGTCTTGCCAAAGGTCCCTCCAAGGTCACAGAGATTGTACCTCATCACTGAAAGGTATTTGGAAATGTACATGGGGCTCCTCATGAGACTTTAGAATCCCAGGTGCTGACCATTGCTGCAGAAGTTATAGTCACAGAGTTTCATGGCAGATGACATCAGGGGACTCAAACTCCAAACTCAGAGACAGCGCATCAAAGCTATTGACCTGAAGATTCTTGATTACCTGTTAGAATACCTTCAAAAATTACCTGTAATAATAGGAAGAGATGAAACTGGAGGTGCATTTAGAGTAGTAAATTACACTCCTCTAATTTCCAAGACAGTTTTGCATCAGCAAGCAATCCCATTTGACTCTTTCATCCTTGTAAACCTAACTTTACTGGGAAACTTAATCTATATATTTACAAATAAGTGTCCTGAAACCCATCTTTAAGTTCACCAAAACCTCTTATTCTGCCTCTCACAGTCAAGAATATGCTACATACAATTTTTTTTTGCAAGTCTGTGGCCCCTGGTTTTCATAGAAATACAGAACAACTTCTGAATTTATGTCTGCCTCCTTGATTTTCATCTAATTTACAGAATATGAAAAAGTCAAGCCAGGTTCATTTGCATCCTTGTGTCTGAGATATCTTTTCAAAACTGGCTCTCAGATAAGGATAGGAAATGTGTGCAGACAACACTGACACCATTTTATGATGTCTCATAAAATGTCTCATGGGTGAACTTCCTCTAGTTTCTGTTTGGGAGCTGGCATTTGAAGTCCTTAGAATGCCCTCTTTGAGTGTCTCATTCACAGTGTTGGCTTTATCTCCTCCCTGGTTGCAGTTGGGTGACAGCCTCTAGTTCAGCATCTTCTTCCGAACAACAGCCTGCCTGACATCATCATCTGTGTCATGATGCATCTCCAGCTCTTCCTTTCTAAACCTGCTCCCTTTTCAGCATCTGTAAGACTCAGGTCTGCTCTGTAACTTAACCATGCTGTAGGCATCACCATTGCCACGAGGGGAAATGTACTATGTCTCCATGTTCTGACCATGCAGGTTCAATCATGGCCCTGAAAGGCATGAGTCCTAGAGGGATACCTTTTCTGATCTGATCTAAGAAAGGCTTATCTAATCCCCCATTCACAAAGATGAATAATTACTAGGTACACTGAATGGGAAGTTATCAACAATAAATAAATAAACCAATTGAAATAGATACAGTGAAAGTGGAAATAAAGAAAAGATGATATCTATTTGCTCAGAAGACTCATAGTTTGAGAGACTTCCAAACCTCAGATGACAGTATAAGATTGGTAGTACTTTCTGTACTTCACCATGAATACAATGATGTTAGACCAAGAAAAAACAACAGTGATCTAGAGCTAGGAATTCCAAAATACTTTTAAGCCTATAAACATGGTGTTTAGGATTCCTTTATAGTTTTACTATAATTTTATTTCAATAAAAATGTTAATGCTTTATTACCTGGGTTAAATACTCTCCTAGTTGACTTGAAAGATCATGCCATGTATGGTGTTGCTCAAGAGATTTGAGCAGTGTTCTGGAATCCATGGTGTCAACCCCTCCAACATTTTCTTCAGCTAACTGGCTTCTTTTGCTCCTAAAGAATCCAGAAACTATGCTTTTTACATGGTTTGGCAAGATAATTTTCTTGGGAACTTGAACTTTACTTTTCTTGTCCTCCAAGGTAGAAGTTTTATCTATCTTAAACATATTACTGTCTAAAAAGCATCCTCTCTTTTTAGAAGAGAAGACTGCAAGCCAAGTTTCCAAGTTTCTCTACTTATATCAATAAAGGGATCGTAAGCCTTCTGGTCATTAAGATGTTATCTTTGTTCTTAAAATTCACCCAACACACAAACAAGCGGGGGGAGTCCATGTTTTCTGGGAACTGTTGATACTTGCCTCTGTGACAATGGATGAGAAGTAATTATCCAATTTGAATGTTAAACACCAGAACTTAATTTTTGAACGGTAGACTATTCTATTATTCAAATATGACATAATAGTCATATGACAAGTGAGAGCAGAAATCCTCTCACTGAACAAAGTATAATCAGTGGGCATTAGATGCATCCATCATGTAAGCAAACATGCAGTAGAATTTCTTCTAAACCAAGGTCTCTAAGTGTGTTAGATAGTTTGACTACCCTGTAAGATTAGCAATATTTTCGCCCCATTGAAGAAACTGATCCATAGAAATATATCTAGGACCAAGGTCATCCAAGTTGAGAAGGCTAGAATTTAAAGCCAGGCAGTCAGCCTTTGGAATCTGTGATTATCTGCAAAGCTGTGCTAACCTGACTCTTGGGTCTAGGCCTGCTGACCTACAGAAATAATAGAATAAAATAACATCCTCTGAGGCCATGTTTTCTCTCATATTCTAATGAACCACCTATTATTTTACATGCTAAAACGTTTGTATGTCCCGTAGACTTGGCCAAAACTTTGCTTCTAAACATACGCTCTCCACATCTCACTACTACCAACCTCTGCAAGCTCCTTCATCTGACTAGAGTCATCATATCTTCAACGATCGCTTTCTCCCATTAGACTATCCAGGTAAGTTATTCTTGACTTGCTTATCTGTCTTAACCATTGTTTCATATCAGTGGAGGTGGAGGAAAGACATTGGGTTTTATTAATTGTTGCATTCTTTCTCTTGCTGAGTTATATAAGGGAATAAATAAATCACAGAATGAATTAAAGAAGGAATTGGTTTAAACCTTGCTTAATACAAATTCTAGTATAAAATTCTTAAAATAGAATTATATCAATATCCCTTCCACTAGACATCAAATGTCCTGCCTTCCTGTTTCCCTATCTTAGTACTTCATAAGGTGATTTGAAGGAGGTTGGATGTTTTCCTAATGCTGCCATGACAGGACTCCTATGAAAGTCTGGGAATGCATAGGTATGAAAAAGCTACTCAATTATGTAGGTTTTTATTACTGTCCAATGTAAGGCAAACATGGAATTTAGAACTAAAAGGGCCATAAAACAGCATAATTCTACCTATTCACTTTGGCTTAAATATATGAATATATAGGGAGGTAAACTCCAGTGACCAAATATAAACCAATATTAAAGTTAGGTCTATAGAAGAGTGATTTGTATTTGACATTTTTCACTTAGGCCACGTTAATATTTTGATGCTCCTTCTTTAATACTCAAGGCCAACACAAATTTGAAAGTGCAACAATATTTGTTTAAATAAACATTCCTTAGTCCTGTCTATTAATTCAAGGTTATTGAGTTAGTGATCTCAAAAGAATCCTCTCTAATAATATGCTAATATTAATTAATATATTTTTAATTAATATTTAAAAGAGGGAGCTGGAGAGGTGGCTCAGAGGTTAAGAGTACTGGCTGCTCTTCCAGAAGTCCTGAATTCAATTCCCAGCAACCACATGGTGGCTCACAACCACCCATAATGAGATCTGGTACCTCTTCTGGCCTGCAGGCACACAACACTGTATACAAAATAAATAAACATTTTAAAAAATAGTTAAGTGAGTAACTTCTCCCGGATTGAAGACATTACTATTCAACACTTTTAACAAGAATTTACAGGTCAAAGTAGAGCTATGGCCACTTATACTACCTCATACATCGCCAGGTCTGAGAAATGAGTGTATGAGCACGTAGTCTCTCGACAGACTCGGAGGAAGTCAGGCCTTCCTGGGCACCTGTCACCATGGGGGTAGTGGGGATGTAAGGACTAAAAGGTATCTTTCTTATGCTTTGGAGAAGAGCAAATGGAAAATCAGAATTCAGGCCATGGTAGACACACGAGGTAGAACAAAAGCATCTCTGTGCCTTTTTCAGGGGGCTGTGGTGGGGAAACATTTGCAGAGGAAGTGACTTTGAGGTGCATGTTGAAGGATGGGTAAAATGGGGAGGAAATCATGAGAACAATATGTACAAAGATGACAAGCCAGCAAAGAAAACATCCCAGCTTTGTAAGGGCTAAAAATGAAGATGTAAGATAGTATCTTTTAAGACATGACAAGCAAGAACTGATACATGAAAAGACACATGTGTGATATGGAGAAGATCTTGAGCAACAAGATCTTATGACAAGAAGCCCTCTGTCTTAACCAGTTTGCTCTGCTAGAATAGAATCTGATATATAAGGTGAGTAAAATACAACATTCTTTTCTTATAGATCTAGAAGCTAAAAGTTCAAGGTCAAAGTTTTGACAGACCCAGTTTCTACTGAGGATCCTCCTTACCCCATTTTATAGACAAGTAGCTTTTTAGCTTTTCATGGCAGGTCTTTTGTACCTAAAGAAGAGAGGAGGTAGACAGAGAGATAATAATAATAATAATAATAATAATAATAATAATAATAATAATAATAAAACAGAAGAAGAAGAAGAAGAAGAAGAAGAAGAAGAAGAAGAAGAAGAAGAAGAAGAAAAGCAGCCACAGAAGCAGAAGAAGAGATGTAGTTTTCTAGTACATTTTTAAAGGTGCAAATCCAATTTGAAGGGCTTCATTTTTGTGATTGATTTACTTCCTAAGGACTATCTGCAAAACCTTCATGTTAATGTTTAGGATTTCAAAGTGAGACTGTAGGTCTCATACACATCCACTGCAAAAACACAAAAGAACAAGTTCTTCAAGTGATGACCAACATAACCTTGGTATTGTGAATAGGGTTGACTTCAGGAAAAAAAGAAGGTGGCATTGGAACCAGGTCATACTTTTAAGGTTGGGTGAGGCCAAGACTGAGAAGATGAGGAGCAATCATTGGACTTCTCTCTAAAGAAATGAAGGATAGGGCACATTGGTGATGAAAGAAAAGGAAGCAGGATTCTTGCTTGTATAAACAAGGGTGAGGTACCAATTCCTAAGGTGAGAGCAGTATAGGCTTTTGCATAAATATATGTGTACGTATTTCTAATATGCCTTTAAAAGTAAAAAAAAAAAAGATGAAAATATCATTGAAGCTAGAGGTAGATCAGAGGTTAAGAGCCCTTGTTCTTATAGAGGACCCAAATTCAGTTCCTAGTAACTTTGTTGGTAAACTCACAACTACCTATAACTTTAGCTCTAGGGAAATCTGATATCTGATGCCTTCTTCTGGCTTTCTTGGACACACACACACACAAACATACACACCCATACCTCTAAACACAGATATACAGAAAGTCTTGAAAATTAAAAATCTTTCTTTAAAAGAATATCTAAGCACTTTAGTACTTCATTAGTAGCTCTAGTCTCCATTCTTTAAAAGGAAGCTTTCCACATAGGTCCTGTCTTCTATTGGGTATAATATAGCTCCATCACTACTATTTATGTTTTTATTAATTTTCATTTGTAAATAACTTTGTACTTTTAGAAAACTCTTATTTTTCAGATTTCAAAATCTTTATGGTTCCCCATCTTTATTCTCATGCTTTCTGATTGTTTTTCTAAAATGACCTCTGAAGAAAGCAGTTATAACACCTTCCTTTTGAACCATTTTTTTATTTTGGGTCCAATCCTGCTCCCACAGATAAACAGCTCTTCAATATCCAACACTGTAGTCAGTAGCCATGTGTACTTACTAACATTACAATGGAAGATATTAAGCTTTGTGATCTGCAAGTCATGATGCACACCCATAATCCCAGCATTTGTTGAAGATGAGAAGATCAAAACCAAGTCCAGCCTGGGCTATGAGGTCCTGTATCAGGAAAACCTAAAAATCAAGAAAATGAAATAGTTCTTCAGTTTCATTAACCAGATAATGAAGAACTGATTAGCACATGTGGCAACTGACTACTCCACAAGACGGCTCTGACATAAAGACTCATCCTTCTAGAAACTCCTTCCTTATCCTAGAAAGATCCTAGGAAATATGAGCAGTCAGTTATCCCTCTTGATTCTTTTGAAGCTGTAATGTTTGTTCATAATGCTAATGAGCTTTTCCTTCTAATTCTTTTCACGGAGAACACAATCATATTCATTTTCATATGAATCAGCTATGATATTTTTACATACAGTTTAAAGAGTATCATAAAAGTAGGAAAGTTTGAAATGTTTAATAAACATTTTTTGTCCAGTTGATGGAGGTTGCCAATACCAAAAGAACAAAAGTTATATTGGCAATGTTTGACAAGGTGTCAAAGTGACATTACTACTTTCTTAGAGACTATAATTTAATCACAACAGTTCTCCCTTCCCTTTCTTTCTTCTAAACCCTTCCAGATACCCCTCCCTGATTTGTTTCACACTCATGGCCTCTTTTTTAGTAAATTGTTATTGCATGTATATATATGTATATACACACATACATAATATACATTCTTTAATATAATCTGTTCATTTGCATATTGCTATCTTATGTATGTTTTCAGAGCTGCTGACCATTGGGCACTGGACGATCAATTGGGTGCTCTTTCTTGGGGCAGTCCACCACCTCAGTTGCCTGTAGTTCTTCCTGTAGAGCTGGGACCTCATGGTCTTTTCTCTATCCAGGTTGTCATGTCCATTGGTGTCATACTTTTATTTAATAATCTTTTTATATTAATCACAGTTATTTACTTTGTATCCCAGCCGTAGCCCTCTCCCTCATTCCCTCCCAATCCCACCTCCCTCCCTCAACTCCTCCCTGACCCTTTCCAAGTTCACTGATTGGGGAGGTCCTCCTCCTCTTCCATCTGACCCTAGCTTATCAGATATCTTCAGGACTGGCTGCCTTGTCCTCCACTGTGGCCTAGCAAGGCTGCTCCTCTCTCTCGGGGGAGGGGGGGGTCAAAGAGCCAGCCATTGAATTCTTTTCAGATCACATTTAGATAGCCATTGGTGAGATTTTACAGATGTGGCTTCTGACATTCCAAGACACAATTTCACTGCAAATGCCTTAATCCTCTGGCTCTTTCAATCTTTATTGCCCCTCCTCTGCAATGTTCCCTGAGCCTTAGGGGCAGGCATGTTTTGTAGATGTAGCCATTGGGACAGGGCTATACAATTCAACATTTGCATTGGTTCTGGCTTTCTGTAATGCACTGTCTGTGGCGAAGAGAAGTTTCCTTGAAGATGGGTGAAGATTACACTTATCTGTATGTATAAGGACAAATGTTTAGTCAGAGAAACAGTAGCACTTCGCACTACATAACCCCTCCTGGCCAAGTTGTCTCTACAGAATAATAAATCCTTTCTATACTAACTCAGCCAATTGGTGTGCTTGATTGACTCCAGAGAATTCATAGTCTTTTTCTAAAAATTTACCACTGAGTAATCAGTATTATTAATAATTTCAAGATTCCAAACAAACTCTCACCTAGCCTCCTCACAAATGGATAAAATGGCACCATTTGTTTGAGGAGTAAATAGAGAGTCACAATAGTTCTCCTCAAACTCCGTATCTATCATGTCTGTCAGCAAGCTAAAACATAGGTAACTGGGAGGTGGGGGGGGCAGTAAGGGGAGAAAAGACAAAACTTTATCACATTGCCAACTCTTGAAACATTTTAAATACGGATCAATCTCCTTTATGGGGAGAATAAACTCTGGTAATTCATCTACCTATGATATCCAAAAGAGAAATAGGTCATCATTGCAGCAAAAACAATAAGCATAGCACTATCTGGAGGAATCAATAGTGTCATGATAAATGAAGTCCTGCTCTTGTATGGCTGCAGCAAACCTCTTGTGGCTGGAATCCCAAGTGACTCCCCTCCAGGCTTCCCTCCCCCATATTTCCACCTCCCGAGAACTCTCAGGTGCTCTCCTAAGGCAGAGGCCAGCTCACCCCAGCCGCGCACAGCCTCAGTCACAGCTCTACGCCAGCAAGTGAAGCAGCCCTTTCTGAAAGGGCACCCCAATGTGGCAACTGATCACTGGAGCTCTGCCGCGTTTTCAGCTGTGCTGGCTGTATGCTACAGCCACACTACTTAGGAAGTGTGACGGGCGGACACTCAGTACTGCTGGCAAGGACATCGGCAGCTTCTACTCTTCTTGTGCCACCCTGAGGTGCATCAAACAAAGACACAAGCTATCCAGGCTGTTCAAAGTTAACTGCAAACAGGAAAAAGAAAGTTAATGTGACACATTGCAGTATTCTCCCTTAGCATGCAGTTGAAAGCTTTGAAAGTCCCGTTAAGTATCTCTTTTTTAAGATAAATACCTATTAAGTAATGTATATGCACAAGCTGAAGTGTTAAATGGTTTGTTGAAACCTATTAGAGTACACAAGATGATAAACATAAATTATAGCTAATATACTGCACCAGTGATTTTTAAACATAAAAATTACTGACACTGTGAAAACACACTTGAGTCATCGTAGCAGCATAATAGCACTAATCCGTGTTTATCCAACCATGCACTTTTCAAAAACAACACAAACCTCTAATAAATGCTTTGGCTTCACCTTGGCAACTTCTATGGGTTATTGCCTCGTTCATGCCTGGATAACCATGTGTTATGACTTAAACGTTCTTTAATATCAATTTATGCCTTGAAGAAAAAAAGATTGAATAACACAGTGTACATATGGTTCAATTTATTACAGCGAAACAATCATTTTAGTTTGAAGATATTTTCTCATGGTGCATATCATAGAAATCTTCTTCAATAGAGCTCTCAATAAACCAGATTTTTTATGTCACAATAAATGAAACTAAGGCAGCTAATTGTTACTAAGATTCTAAATAGATGGGTCTATTTGGCTTCCTTGTCAATCAAGAAATACATTCCTTAACACTTGTATTTCTGGATTCTAATGTCTCTAATTGGATTTTACACTATCTGATTAATGAGGTAGTTTATAGGATACTATAAAAGTGATACTGGAAAAAAAAATGAAAGAAGAAATTGTGGCCTGTCAGCATTATTAGACGACACCAAAAATCACAGTGGCCACAGACGCAAACCAGGGAGAAGTGGGGTGAAGCGGAGTCTGAAACGAAAGAGAGGAGAATTGCGTGTGGTGACCTCAGTTGTGGTTAGGAAACACAGGTAGATATGCTGCTGCTCTGGTGGCATTTCTAGGGCATCATCTGTCTGCCCCTTTCCACTCACCACTAACGCTAAGCCGGGCAAGCACTTCCTTAAGAAGAGGCAGCCTATGGGACCAACTGTGAGTCGCTGAGAGGGAGCTAGAACTAACGCATTCACATATGGCTCACAGCAAAACAGCAATTTAAAAATATATTTCTGTAATTGTTTATTATTTCTCACTTTCTCTGCCAGCCAACACTGTTATTTGAGAGCACCCTTTTGAGAAGGGGTGGGAGAAAGCAAATAGAGCAGAGAGGTTAAAAATGACTCGGTTATGGGCCAGCAAGATGGCTTAACAGATAAGGACACCTGCCTCTAAGCCTGATGTCCTGAGTTTGATCCCTGGAAGCCAAATAATGAAAAGAGGGAAAAGAGGGAACCTATTCCCACAAGTTGTTCTTTGACTTTCAGTCTCATGCTGTGGCTTGCATGCCTTCCCCAACAGGATAAATAAATAAATGTAATTTTTAGAAAATATTCTATTATGTCTGACAAATTATTTTTAAACAAATCGATTGGATATGAAAGAAAGGAAAACAAAATTCTTAGAATGTATGTTGGAGATACATTCTGTAAGCCCACAGACTTTAAAAAAAAAACCGACAACGCAGCATTAAACTCACCCAACACACTTCTTACTTCTAAAGGGAGCTCCTTTGCAATGTCCCTCTCAAGTAAACAGCAAGCTTCTCCTTTGCAAGATAATGGAATTTTGTGGCTGAACTAACTCCAGCACCATAGTATGGGCTTTCTGTAACTCTCCTGCCATGACACTAATTAATCTTGCATGTCAATTGCTGAAAAACATTCCTTTAACCAGATACATTTTCTGAACAAATCAAACCATAAACTGAATAAAAATGCAATAAAAATAAACTTCCCTGTTTTCAAAATATGATCATCTTCTATCCAGCTCTCTAAGCTTTTGACTTCATTGTTCTCAGGACTCTCAGATCTCTACATACACATATTCCTCCATCTCTAAAGGACCAAATTTTATCTCACCTCTTGTAATCATTCCCTAGTTGCCAATGACATTCATGGCCCTTGTTTCTTTCTACCTCCTCAGTTCTGTCCTGACCTTCTCCTAAGAGAAGTATTAATAATTCCCCATCAGTGCATCCCCCATCTTCCCTGGCAAACACTGAGGCCTCAGGTGCAAGTAAGGCCATTGATTCTCCCATTCCCTGACCTCCTGAGAGGGTCATACTCTTCTTTGAGCAGCACAGGCTTCAATCTGGTTTATTGAATGAACATGGTCAGATGTGTCTATTATATACAAGCTTTATCCTCTTAGTCATGGCAACTCACTGTTATCTAGATTATCCTTCTGTCAAACCACTAATAGAAAAAAATGAATAGAAATAGAAATATGTCTTTGGAATTCCTAGTGCTGTGTCAGCAACAAGAAAAGACAGCTGATTTCTAACCATGGATTCTTTCATTTTATTTCTATTTCAACTGACCCCTAAAGGACTGGCTTTTATAAGACTATGATTTGTAAATACATTTGAATTTTGGAATTAAAAAAATATAAAGTGCCTGTCTTGTTCTATCCTGGACAGAATCACAGAGACAAACTTTAAGGAATGGGTTAATCTCCTAATAGGCTAAAACTTGTTCAGATGCCCATGTAAAAGACTTCTTGAACTGTCTGATTCTTCTCCACTCTCCAGTCGCCCAGCACACACGTTCCAGGATGAAACACAAAGTGAAAGACAATCATTAGCTCCTCTGAGCAATGATTCACAAGCAAGTCTAGGCCTGTTCACTGCATCTCCAACCCATCAGCAGTCAGACTTCCCTTAGTGCAGCCTCAAGTACCTCTAGCTTGAGGAAAGTGTTCGCAGATTGCAAATGGGTAAGTCCTAGAGAACTGTCTTAGCAGACAACACTCAGTTTATATTTCCAAGGACCCCAGAAAGTTCTCCCTGACATACATATATATGCAGTCATGTAAACGCTACCTTCTTCTCTTGGAGCAGTAAGTATGTGTAGCAATGGCTTGACCGCTGGGGCTGTGATAGAGGTTGAAAGCAAAGCAACAACAGACAATAGTAATTTTTTAAATGGCTGCCAGGATGTAATTTTAAATGGCTGCGTCTCACTTAATGAAAAACAAATTATTCTTTCTCCGTGTCTACATGGATAGTTTTGTGTGATAAGTGAAAGACAAGACCCTCCAGCAGATTCTAAGAGGGACCCGGAAGACAAATCTCTCTGCTCTAACTTTGGCAATGCTGCGTCTGCTGGGCTGCTCTTTGAAAAGCAGAGTTCTATTTAAGACATCACTTCCCTCGCTAAAACTATGGATTTGTCACAGTGCATAATGTTTTCCTGATTTTCTTAAAAATACACTTTGATGACAAAATAAATGTCTGGGCTCTACTGAGGTTTTAAGATCATTTTAAATAATATGATTTTGTGATCCTTTAGAATTGTTCCTACCTTCCTTCTCCTATGCCCTACAAATCAATTTTTAATAACTGGGAAATTGTACTGTATTCTAAAAGAAAAAGACAAACAAATGAAATGATTAATCTTTTGCAAGAGTCTCATTTTAAAAAAAGTCTATGAAATCTGTACTTTTAAGCTATGTTTAGAAATTATATAAGCAATGCTATTCATTTTATTTTACATAATTTGCCTCCTCTAGTTATGATCCTTCATATGCAGAAATAAAATCTGCATCCAGCATTGAGTTACTTACCACAGGGTAGAGCTGATATGCTCATCAGTGTCTTAAGGGTACCATCACGCACACTGATGACAACCCAGTCCATTCTCTGCAGCCCAGTGACAGCTTTGCTGTGAAAATATGACCTTTTTCATTTGCATTTTAAGGTAAATTTAAGATCATATACATTCACTTCCCTGGAAACCTTGTATATCAAGCTTAAATTTTTATTGTAAGCTTTGACCCCCTCATGAATTCAGAACAACAGCTATTAGGTGATGTACTCCTGGGGGCTCAGCTCTGGAAGACAGCAAGCATTTTCTCCTCTCCAGTGTCCTAGAAACATATCAGTGGATAGTAAGACTGAACCTTGTGAGGTCATTGTATTCTTTAAATTCTCTTCTCTTTATATTTGTTTGGCAAAGTAAAGATTTTAAAATAAGTACGAAATTTGATAAAGAGAAAGCATCTCTCACAAGTAGTAACTTCATCTTTCTTTTTCACTATTTCTAGATACTGGTCACCAATCATAAGGTGGCAGAGCCAGGGTGACCTCAAAGAGGAATCCTCCAGTATCCACTTCCCTGCTCTAAATCTTGTCCTGCTTTACCTCAATTTCCCCAGAGGGAACAGTCTGTGTAAAGATGGGGTTTGTCTCCTTTACATTCAGATGGCTTCATTTCCTGCTTAAAATGTCAGCTGGATTGTCTCTACACCCTGCCTCCCCCCAGCTTTTGGTCTCCAGAAGCTGTCTGCTGCCTCAGGCAAACTTAATGATGGCAGGGCCGCAGAGCCAAAAAAGGAAAAACACCTGTGGCCAGTTGAAAGTTTCATCCTGAAATAGACCGCCAGCGACCATCACCTGCCTGCTGTGTGAGAACCCAATCAAGTCTATTCACTGCCACTGTGTAGATAAGGACTCCCCGCCCCTCTCCCTCTTTTTTCTTTCTTCTTATTTTTTTCTGTTGTTTTTGTTGAACTGAATGTGATATGAAGAAAACAGAATATAGCAAAATAATTATGTCCTCTGCCTAGACCCAAAGAAATGTGATTTATACCTGTCCAGTGTACATGGTCACTTTGAAAAAAATGTCACTCTCATCATCCTGGGGAGTGAACTTTGGCTTCTTTTAAAATGTTATGACATTTTCTTATGTTTCCTAGAAATTATGAAGGCGAATAGACTGAGAAATGACAGTGGTTTAGCTGAGGATCCATCATGGCAGAATATTCTTAGAGAGTTCTGTGAAGGGGGCTCTTTATTTTATAATTTGTCACCACGGGGTGGGGGGAGATAAAGGCCATTGAGGATTTCATTCTTATCTTTCTGAAATTCTTGAAATGTTTGAATCCTGTCCTTCCTCCAACTCCCAGAACCTTTTGCTTTCTCATCTTCTTGGCTATTGTTCTCTCTTAAATTTTTTTGTAGGCTCTTTCTCCCTGGCTCACTGATGTTGATCCTTGGACCAAGCTGGTTTACTGTCTGCACAGTTCCTGAGATTCTGTCTCATTTCAGCCACCACAAAGCTGCAAGCAACATCCACGTGCCAGTATCTGTCCAAGAAATCTCTCTACATCTCTCTACTCTGCCCCACACCCATACTCCTGTGCAGTCACTTGCCGTGATGATGGTTTTTGACACACATACAGGTGACTACTGGGTGATTCTTAATGTTCTCAGCCTTTCAGACAGGACTGTTGTAAGAATTCCTGGTAAAGAATATCTATTCCCTTTTCCTAAGATTGATGGACAAAATTACAAGATCACAAAAGTTCCTTTCTGAGGAAACAATGTTTCTTACTCTTACAAATCATAGGTGAGAAGTTACTACTGGTGAAAGTGACCACAAGGCAGTCTTCATCGAGCATGGACAGGGTGGATGATGGCCTCTCTGTAGCTGCGTAAATGGAGACCCTCTCAATTAGCCTCACCTGACCTACACACTCCATACTCGGCACCTGTAATTAGCACAGAATTGCATACAAAGGGCTGGAAAAAGCAGCTGGCTACTCAGGTGAGGGTCCAGTAACTTCCCTGTTCCCCTTTTTATGAGGGAAGGTCAATAGTCAGCAAACAGCATCGTGATGGAGTCTGGCAAGCAGGCACAGCTGCTCTAATAAAACCAGACGGAATGTCTCATACAAACAAGAGACAGTTGGGAGAAAGGCTCTGTGCTGAAAACTGGGAAGCCAGAATGAATGACAGAGTCTCGAACATTAATAAAGTTGTCAAATTACAGCATAAACTGAGCACTTGTTCTAGGCTTCTTCTACTGTATGAAAAAAATAGTTTTTCATTTTACTTTTAGGTGTGCATATAAAAATATTAAGAAATGTGTGGCTACACATAATTTTATTCTTTAAATTAGAAAAATAAATATTTCAATGAAAGTATTATATTTAAAATGGATTTAAAAATTTCAATTCACAAAATTCATTATGTATTTTTTGCAAAGTATATCAATATATTCAATATATCATTTAATAAAATCAGAGATTAAATGCAATAAGCACAAATTCTCCACCCATTTGGACACCTCACTGTCCAAATATACTCAATTAGAGTTTTAAAATCTAAACTACTAAGAACTCTTGAATTTTAAAAAAATGTGAATTATATAGAAATTAGTGAGAAACGGCATCTGTAGTAAGAGTCCCATCTCTCCATCTACCCGCCATTATCCCTTTCAGGATCTATATAACTTGTTGGATTGTGATTTTTCCAATAGAATGTAATCTGTTGCAGTTATTCTCTATTTTGTTTTCAAATTTGTTCCAAATCTGACCAGCAATAGCTCCTTCAAGCTGCCATCTGTGTTATTTTGCCATGGACAGTCATCTATTGAATATTACATTCCTGCTTGGTGTAACACCAGCTCATTTTATGTCTTTCCTGCCTCAGCCAGCCCCGGAAGTGGATATTCCTCCAAGAACTCCAGATCCCTTTTGTGAAACATCATTTTAGACACCCAGCATAGGCACATAGTGACTCTAGCGGGCCGTTGCTCGCAGGCCCTTTTGAAGACGGCATTCGTTCTTGTCTTCTGACTTTCCATATCTGTGACTCCCTTCCTATCACATGTTATCAAAGAATAGTGAAAGCTTATGATACTTAATAATTACTCATCTCAAGGTTAAGAAGGAGCTTTAGACTTCTAATCTATCTCCTGCTAACTACCATTCAAAATTCCTCCAAAGTCTTTCTCTTCAAAAATATCTAAATCATAAAAGACAAAGAAAAAATTCCATGTTAATGTATTTTAAAGGAAAAACAAACAAACAAACAAACAAACCAGGAAGCAGCAAGATGGCTCTGTTTAGGTAAAGACACTTATCACCAAACCTGATGACCTGAGTCCCATCTCCTGGAACAACACGATAGAAGGAGAAAACCAACTCTTACAAGTTGTCCTCTGACCATGACACATATATCATGACACATGTACACTACCCTTCCACAATAAACGAACTCATAAAAATTTAATGAAAAGAAACAAAATAAGTAACATAAATGCTTTTGGCTTTCATTTTGGAGTAGAAAATATTTAGATAATTGGAGTGATACGCATTATGTAGTTCAATTTGGCTAATACATGTGGCTTAGTCAGTTTTACTGCACGGTAATTTGTCTGAAAGTTTTGACCAATATAAAAAATAAGACAGAGGAAAAATAAACAAGAAACAAACAACAGAGGGAAGGGTTTAAGAAGACTTATTTGATATTGTATGCATTTATTCGCATTTAAAGTAAAAAAGAATTCTATAAATGAACTTAACAATGAAATTAACAAGGAGACTATTAATAATTGTTTCAAAAAAATAAGTGCACAGTAGTGCATGCCTGTTATTCCAGCATTCAGGGAGGCAGAGGCAGGCAGGTCTCTTTGAGTTTGAAGGCAGTTTGGTCTACAAAGTGAGTCCAGGAAAGCTAAGTCTACACAGAGAAACCCAGTTTCAAAGAGGAAAAAAAGAGAGATAAGATAGACACAACAATTATATAAGTAGGAAAATAAGAACTAAAATACACAAAGTGAATCAATGCAAACATCTTTTCTGAATAAAATAAACACAGTTTTGAAATGTTTGATTCAAAAGAAATAGTGACTATACAGGCTACAGCATGAGGGGCATCACCATGGATACAGACATACAATACCAATATATCTGAACATTCAGCTAAAGTTAATGATGTAATAGGAAAATATAAGTTCACTCAAGAAAATGAAGAAAATATGAATGCTATAAACACACACATCCTCAAAATATACTTAAATACAATGGTAGTACTGCTTCTAGCGGGGAAGAGAAACGTCAGGTTACTGGGAAAATTCAACACTGAAAAATGTCAGATACCCTCAACCGAATTATAAATTTAATCTCCTCTCAATCAAAATTCCATTATAGTCTTTCACATGATCTGCAAATCTAAGTCTAACTTTGAATGAAAAAGAATGTTGACAAATATAACAAAGATCTCTTGGAAAATAGGAAATAATGAGGTACCATTATCTATCCAAATACTGTATATAAAGTGGCAATTCAGAAAAGAATATGAATGTATCATAGCATTCATCTGTGGAAAGTGATAGAACTTTAGACATGGATCAATGGACATAGAAATGCTGTGTGTTCCATGTATGCAATAAAAGATGGTGTCATGACAGTTGGCTTCTTTTCATTTCTCTTTTAATTTTTAAATAATATGTATGTGTATAAGTTTGCATGTGGTTATGTGCCTGTGAGTACAGATGCCATAGAGGCCAGAAGCAGGTATCAGATTCCCCCAGAGATGGAGTTAATTGTGAGCTGCCATACATGGGTCTTCTGCAACAGCAGTCTATGTTCTGAACTGTTGATCTGTCTTTCCAGCCCTATTGGCTTTCTCTTAGGGAAGAAAAGCTTAAACATCTGTCTTAAGTGGCTTGCGTGCCACCTAAGGCAGTTGGAAAAGCTGGTGTCACGAGAACAGATGAAGTGGCTCTGCCCCTCACTGGCTTTAGCACTCTGTAGAGCTGGCCCTGCACCTTGCTTGGGCAGTACAGTAGAGTGGACTCTGGTTTCAGGAGTGAGGGTGAGCTGGCCTTGGGGCTCAAGCAAGGGGGAGTGATGGAGAGCTGGATTTGCCACTAGTCTACTGTGAGCTGGCACATGTGCGGAAGTGATGCCCTCCCTAACCCTCACTCCTCTCCTGGGAGAGTTGGCCCTGAGGGCATGAGAGCAGGAGAGCAGTCCCTGCCCCTCATTGGCTGTAGTGCTTGGTAGAGTGGGCCCTGTACCTTGCCAGAGCAACAGGGTAGGGGTGGGAGGTTGGGAAAGTTGTGCATATGTTGAAGGCACAAGTGAACCATCCCTGAGGGCATAAGAGAGGAAGAACTGTTCCAGCTCCTTGAAGACTGCAGCACATGGGAGATTGGGTCCCATGTCTTGGGCAGACAGCAGAGTGGAGCTGGCTCTGAAGGCATGAGTGTGGGTGATGTAGGTCCAAGGGCTTAAGAACAGAAGAGCCGACCCTTCTTCCTGCCAATGGTGGCATTGGATGGCCTAGCTGGAGTAATTCTGGAGAGCTTGCCTCAGTGGTGGGGATTAGGAAGATCTAGTGCTCTGACCAGCTCATCTATGACCCAGGCATTGGCCCACGCCAAAATCTCTGTCATCTAATAATGGTTGAGACACAGGAAAGGACCAGTCCTGTTGATCCAAGGCATGGGATCTCCATGACACAGAGCAATGACAGGATAACAGGGGTAAGTCCTGGTGAGGATGGTGTCACAGAAGCCAGAGACCCCTAACCAGACTAATGGCTCATTACAATGAACATTTGCAGATGAAAGTATATGGCCCAAGGGGTATACTGTGGAACACATGGTGATACATGTCCACGATCAGGTATTTTTCTATACTTTGTTTTTGTTTTGAATTTTTGTTTGTTTATGTTCTTTAAATTCTTTTGTGGGGGAGGTTGCAAGCATAGAGGGCAGATATGAGTGGACAGAAAGATGAGTGGGACTGGGATGTATGATGAGAAATTCACAAATAACCAATTAAAAAAATCTTTAAAACAAAGAAAAAGACTGCATGAAAAATACACTTTGATGAAAGAGAATGTTAGCAAAACAAACAATATGAAAAATCCTGAAACTAAAACCAAAATACACAGAAAGTTGCAACTAGGGTACGTATTTATTATTTATAACTGAAAAGAATTAAAATCAAATCTATTTTAAAGCTCTTAAAAATTCATGCAAAAGACTCTCTCAACCCCACTGAGGAGTGGACAGACCATTCCCAGTATAGGAAATTCAGAATGATAAACACCAAAAACACGGTTAGACTGGTTAAGAGGTGAGAAACAGAGTGAACCCTATACTAACAGAAAGTCCAACATTAAGAAGTGAGGGTGGGAGGAAGATCAATAGTGGGGAAAAAAAAAAACAGACAAGAACAACAAAAAACTGGTTCTCATAGCTGTTTTGACAAGGAAGGCATTTTAGTCTGATTACCTAAAACAAAGAATTCCCTTTGACCCAGGAAGTACAGTTCCCCTTATTTAATATGGGATGGCAGAGAGATATATAAAGAAAGAGATATGTGCTTGCTGTGTCCTAGCAAGAATATTTAGTGTAAAAATGTTCATCAGAATGCAGAGGAAAATAAACATATGATGGCCTCTAATGTGATCTATTTGTGTATAAATAGTTTACCAGAACTATCAGAGCACAGTGTTCCAAGCAAAAGTCACCTTACAGAGAACATATTTGGTATTTGTGCCTGTTAGTTTTCGTCAACATGTAAAAGTCATGAGAACAAAGGAAACCTGGACTTTCAAGAACTGCCTGTGCACACATCTGTGGGGTACTTCTTTACTTAGTCATTGATGTCAGAGGGTCCAGCTCACTGTGCTAGTGCCACCCCAGGAAAGGCAGGTGGGCCAGGGAGCAATAAGAGAAATGGCTGAGCAAGCCGCACAAAGCAGCTGGCAAGCACCGGCCGTTTCTCTACAGTCTGCCTTCTTTAATTCCTGAGTCCAGGTTCTGGTCTTGAGTTCATCCTGCCCTGACTCGCCTCAGTGACGGAGCGCGACCTGGGAGTTTTAAGACGAAATAAGCCCTTTCTTCCCCAAGTTGTTTCTGGACCTTATGTTTATCACGGAAACAGAAAGCCTTACTAGCTCAGTATTGTACTATTAAAACAAATGGGCCAGTGAGATGGCTCAGCAGATAAAGGTGCTTGCTGCCAAATCAGAGAACTTAAATTTGATCCTTAAAACCCAAATAGCAGAAGGAGAGAACTTATTCTGACAAGTGGAATGTTCATGCCCCACATCCACAGGAAAAAAAATACATTTTCATTTAAAAATCAACTAAATTTTCACCAGAGCTTGGGAGATCACCCTATGGTTAAAGGGTTGGTTTCCCAGAACCCACTTAAATGCCAGATGGGCATTGCAGACCATCTGCAATTTCAGCGCTTTAGAAGGCAGAAACAGGAGCTCCTTGCGGTAGGGTGGCTGGCCAGGTTAGCTTTATTGGTGAATCCTGGGTTCAACTGGAAAAAAATGCTGCCTCCATGAATAAAGTGAAGAATAATGGAGGAAGACTTCCTAAGTCAACTTTGAGCCCCACCCCCACATATTCTCACAGCACTGTGAGCATGTACACAGATGTATATGCATATCATAAACATACACATATGAAAGAAGAAATTTTAAAACTTGCACAAAATAAAACACTGCTACTACATGTAACTAACGTAAGAGGAAAGATTGAATATCTAACACCAAACCAACTCAATAACCAAACACATAAAACAGTCATTTTCTTCTTAGAGAAGATCAAAAATTATCACTAAAACGAACAGGTAAAACTCTATTTTACTATCCATTAACTCAAGTGACACTGTTGTAAAGAAAAGAATAATTTTTTACAAAGAAAAATAGCAATTCTTTGTTCTACAGCAATAAGTAATATATATTACTTTCACATAAATTAAGGATTTCAAAGACTACTTTATTGATGAATAATAACATAAATATTGTCATTTTCGCATTTCTGTACATATGCATATCCGTATGTAGCTAGTTCCAAAGAAAATTCCCACTTAATTATGTATATTTAATTGTATGTAATATTTATAGTACTAGAAAGTTGAATTTAAATATTTTCCTGAATTAAATCACATTGTAAATGTACTCACAGAATACGGTTTTTAATAAAATATCCTATACTGAGTTATTTTGTAAAGTGATAAGGACTCCATAAAGCTTGACTTGTGGGTGTGAATTTTATGCGCCAGCATTACAGGATAGAAGACAGCTCAGCAGGTCAATCCATGTCCCCACCCTCTGTTTGATGAGAAAAGTGGTTGTTGCAGAGTGCATCCGTTATGTTCTGGGACTGATTCGCTTTTTATAAAAAGCACTGTTAGAATGCAGTCCTTCAATTTAAAATAAAAATATCTCCCACACATTTCTTTTTAAATCATCAAAATCTCCTCGAAAAACTGTGTGTTTGGGAAAAATGGCTATATTAGTTCTTATATTTTAATTTTATTGCCAAACAGCTAAGTATTTTTGATAAGTGCTGATACAAGCTGAGGCTCTTGGGCATGAGACCAAGTGGATTATACTAGCAGCTCAGAGCAACTTCCAGACTCCGGAGGCTGAGTGAACTTCCAGCAGGCTCAGGCAAATCCTGGGGAGAACTTTTCTTCCTTGACCTGGGAGTCAGCAAGCCAACATGCCACAGCATGTCTACTCATGCGTTATCAAGAATGAGAGGTTTCAACTCTATGTTCTATTGATTTTCTTTAAAAGAGGTTCACAGGCATGAAATTCCTTAAAGTAAAAGGCCCCAAGTTTCATTTTCTCTGCTTTCGGTCTTTGAGTACCTTTGTGTATCATCAGCTTGTCAAGTAGGTATTTTGCAGCCTCATGGCAGTCAGAAGTAAGTCAAACAAATATTAGAAGGTAGCATGTGCAAAAATATATGCAATTAAAATAATATTAAATGTTTAATGAATTAAAGGCAGTATAAATTAGCACAAAAGACCACCATATTTCAGAGTGATGCCCAGGTCCAATTTTAGAGTCCAGCATGTTCTCTCTAGCTCACTGTTTTCGAACATTTTTATTAGCATATATTAATTGTACCAGCAGAGTTTCACGGTGGTGTTTCCACATGTCCTCGTGACCTGCTTCGATCATGTTCAGATACTTTGTCCCTCTCTCTTATCTACCCTTCCATTTTTCCTCCCCTTCCCTAACCCTACTTGCTCTCTACTTAGTTTCACAGCCGTTTCCTCCATAGCTTCCACAAACACAGGAAAACATTGGATAGTTGATCACTTAACTTGATCAACTCACATTCCTGCATGTCCTACAAAACATGGCATGATTTCGTTTTTCATGGATGAATAAAATCTGTTAAACATACACGGTATTCTGCATACTCCTCTGTGGATGTAGATGTGGGTTCTGTACTTTGAATTCTTTAGTTGTGGAACCATACAACTGGGTGCGCAGGGATCTCTATTTTAATCTAACTTTCATTCCTTCGGATAGACACCATCATCATGTTCAGTCTCTAAAACCCATATACCAAGTGGGGAGCTGATGTCTGAGCTCCGATTTTTGACAGGCATAAGATAAATAACCAAAACCCAAGTGGGAAAAAAGTCCATAACCACAAAATCATATTCAGAATCCAGGAGCGAGGTTGTTATATTTGAAAGATGGAAGTTTTGAACATAGAACAATGTAGTTAAAAAGTGACTAAACCAACCACATGACAAAGAAAAAAGTATATTTGCAAAAGTACAAGATAAAAGAGCGGAGCGGCAGGTGCAGGTGGAGTCACTGTTGAAGCTGGTGGTGAGCCCATGGATATATATGCTATGGGCTGTGATTACTGCTCCGGGCCTCCAGAGAAGGAACAGTGGTTTATTACAGGGTAAAATTTGGATGGTTCTCTACTTTTTGATTTATTTGAGAAGTTCTTGCCTGAGTACACTGTATTAGAATGATTTACACTCTTTTCCCACCCCTCTTCAACTCCTCTTGTGTCCCTTCCATGTTGTCTCAAATTCATAACCTCCTTTTTCCTAACTGTTGTTGTTGTATGTGTATATCCACATGTTTAGGTAAATATATAACATTGCATTCAATAGTGATGCCCATCTATGCATTTGCTTAGGGCTTCCATCTGAGGACTGGGAGATAATCCTTCAAGAAAACTGTTTCTCCTTTCCTCAGGGGCTATTGATTGCCTGCAGTTCTTCGTTTAGGGATGGGAGCTTTTGAAATTTTCCTCCACCCATGCTGGTATGGCAATTGGTGTGGTCATTCTGCAGGTCTTGTTTAGTCAACCACATCGTTAGCAGCATCCTGTCATGTCTAAAAGACACCAACTCAGAGCAGGTATCCTGTTCCTCAGGCTCTAACCATATTTCTATTCCTTATTGAGCTGGAAACTCCACAGTCACTCATTCTCTGCACTTAAATCCCTGTAATTGTCTCTGTCTGGTGGGAAGAAAAGTTTGAAGACTCACTGGAAGCTGATAAAAATATTTTTATGTTTTATTTCACTTGTTGAACAGAGTAGTAATAGTAAAAAAAAAAAAAAGTAAACCTCATCTAATCATTTTCCTTCACAATATAGGAGCAACTAATTAGATTACCCCAACAATCATACAGTAAGAAGACATGCACAGGGTTACAAGGTACAGAAGGGGGAAAGGAAGTTTACCATGAGCCAAGAAAAACAAACAACAACAAAAACAGAAAATGGGGGCCACCAGATGTACCCTGCCAGGTATCTTTCTGCAAAGAGACATATAGCTAAGGAAGACTGTCACATAGTCTGTTGTATTTTCTCCAGTGTATGTCTTGGTTCTCAAAGCTCAGCATGGAAGCTTGTGAACAAACAATCAGAAAATATTTTTCAAAAGCTAAAGACACAGATTAGGTCAGGAGACAGTTTCAGGCAATTAGAGTATATAAAAAAAGAACTTCTTGGTATTAGCCGTTTTGCTAATATGTAAACCATTTAGGAAGTTAGCCAGTTTTACTCTTACTTAGAATAGCTTGATATTTGTCAGTTCTCATATAAATATGCAAACAGAATCTTTAAACTATTTTCATCAATAGGGCACCTTGAGTTTTTTCTTAATTGTGTTCACATTCCTAATGTATTTTTTTTAAGGTTTATTTATTAGCCAGGCACAATGGTGCATGTCTGTAATCCCAGCACTCTGGAAGTCAGAGGCAGGCAGGTCTCTGTGAGTTCAAGCCCAACTTGGTCAACAAAGCTAGTCCAGGACAGCCAGGACTATACAGAGAAACCCTGTCTCAAGAAACAAACAAACAAACAAACAAAAAATGTTTATTTGTTTACTTGTATATATGTGAGCCTGTTTGGTTTGGGGGTTGTATGTATTTACAATATTTCTTAAGCAAAGAAACACACATTGAACTGAAGATGTTCCAGGGAGGTCCCAGAAAGCCCCAAAGCATGCAGGAAGGAATAGTGGAGTTGGAGATGGATAAAATTTTAAACAGGGAGATTTGCCTTCAACCACTTTAGCCTATGATAAAATGCTACTTCATTAAAAGTAGCAACCACCGCTGTGGTTTAAAAATATAGAAAAAATGGAACTGACTGTTAATTTGCCAATACCTACTTTGTCATCATGATGGTTCTCAGGTTCTTTGTCTGGACCGTGGGAATAATTGCCTTCCATAAAAACTGTAATTTCTAAATCATATCAAAACAAGCCAATCTACATCTCAAATATAGATTTTATGAAATGAACCATGAGCAACACCATAAACTGAGTGTGCCTTCCTTGGATTAAGATTTTTATCAACAGAGAGAGTCAGTTTGGAGCTAATCACATCAGTTCTCAAACAAAACCATCAGTGTTTTTTTTTTTCTCATAACAATGTAGGAAATGATATTTGAGGTCAGAGTTTCCATCTTATGAGGAACAGTTTTTCAATAGTGGCATGCTACCTTTCTTATGTAAGATCAGGCTACATGTCACTGTGATGAATTGAGCATGGATTCTTGTTGCGTCATTGGGAAAAATGAGGCCAGTCAGAAACTACATAATGTCCAAATATGTGTAAGTAAACAAAGTATCTAAACATGAAGTTTCAGTCAAGCCCAGCAACTGCTGTGGACCTGCCACTCCAGGAACGGGAGGCTAGCTCCTTCTCCCAGGAAGCGGGAGAGCTGTCTGCTGGTGACTCACAGATGAGTTCTCTCTGAAAAATTCCATCTGTCAAGTGGAACAGCTTCACTCCAGATTAGGACTCGTCTTCAAAGGCAGCACGGAGCCAGCCCAGGTCAGAACAGGTGTTCAAAAGCACAGTGCCCTTGCTTTAATTAAGGACAACTGCCAAGGGCCATTTTGGGTTCAGAGTTAAGGCTCTCCCCCATCTGCTTGTCTGGCACCCTCACAGAGTACGATACTCCTGAGAACACATCCCAGTGCAGAGCTCTGTCTAGGAAACATTTCCAGGGAGTTCAGCCTAGAGTGCCAGAGGCTGCCGTGAGGAACATTCTCCTTCTGTAGCTTGTGTACAGTAGAGAGTCGAGAGATATCTAAACTTAGCAAATCAGAGAACCAGCAGCAGAATACTGTGATTTGACATTAGGAAATGAGTCTACATATAAACATGGAAACGATTTGCAGCAAAACTATAGCCATTAGATTGAGGCTTTAAAGAACATATATTTCCCTCTAACACATTTTATGTTTGTCGATAGTATATGCACAGCTTTGAACGGTTGGAAGAGAAGGGCCTGCTTGAGTGCTTCTCTCTTCAACTATGACATAATATTCTATGACATGTAAAGAAGCCAGCATTGAACCATTTAAAGTACAAAATAAGCTAAAGATGACCAAATGCATCAAGGAAAATGGGGTCAAAATCATGGACTTGAATATCAATCAAGTAGACAAGATGAGGTAGCAAAGCACTGGGCAACACTTGCCTACCATATATGAGATCTTGCACTCAATCCCCAACACCTCAAAGAGGTAAAGAAAGTACTAGTCAAGGTCAAGGAGACTATAGGCGTTCTTTAAAGAGCTCTCCTAATCTACTTCCTAACCCTCATGCTCCCAAGTCCCATAAACACGATAGAAGGAAGTAAATCTTTAAGAAAGTCTAAACATTTTCTCCAATATTTCCCCTCCTAATATGACTTCACACAATTTAAAGAAAAATAGCCCAGGAGACTATAAAGGGAAACTCTTGCGATGAGAAACAATTAGACTGCCATGGTAATACTGAAAGTAAAGTTTATGCTTACCACTTTTAAAGCCTTCATGCTGACCTGAGAGAAAAAGTGAAACAGGATCTCCACGTCCCATGGTAAAGTGAATCCTAACATCTGGTGCATGCCAGCATGAAGAAGAGAGTGCAGTGTGGGGATGGACACAGCCCAGCTGAATCATGGTTGCCTCAAACCATAGTGTATACATACACACTCATGCATACACAGATAAATAAACACACACACATGTATATACATGTATGCACACACGTATGTTTTTTACTACAGTGACACAAAGACAGGGAAACAACTCAAAGCGTAATCCTTGAACTTAGAAAACAAGAGAAGCAGATTTCTGCACTACATATGGTAGCACAGGCCAAAATACTAACGATCCAGGAACTGAGACAATGGAATTATGAGTTCAGAACAAAAAGAAGAAAGGGAAAAAAAAGGTAAGGGAAAGAAAGAAGGAAGAAGGGAAAGATATGAGACACACAGAGAAATAAATTTTAGATAAAATGATATATCAAAGAAAGCTCATCCGAATGTCTGGGGAAAAAAAGAAAATATTCCAAAGAGATGCCGCCCATGTAAGTAAGAAGCCATACAGCAGGAGGGAGTATCTGAGAAAAGAAAAGGCATGGGAAAAAAAAAAGAAGAAAATGAGAGTGGTGAGAAGAAAGTGAGGAACAAAAAAAGCTGTGGAGAACTTACTCTTCACAGTTGGGTTAACTTTCAAAAGCCAATCAACATAAGTCACCATATTAACAAGATAAAAAAAATGAAATTATTTGATAGGATCATCTCAACAGAAGCATATTGGTATTGGTATTTAACCAACACCAATACCCACCCAGGACAAAAATGCTCAGCAAAAACCATCAAATAAATCTTATTCAGACACTCAGTTTCTTGGGTGATATTAGCAAAATGGTCATGGAAAACTGGGACACATGACCAAAGAAAGGTATGGGAAGAAAGGGAAAACTCACTAAGCCTGTACATATTCTCTCCAACAGCACACACAGACAGAGCTAGGCCTTGAGATAAAACTCATCCTCATCCATCACAAAGGCCAGTTGATTCATTGAGATGTGAAAGGCTTGGTCTGATGGGTACAAATAATATTTAAAAATCACTCAACATCATAACGAATAGCTCACCTAAGTTTCAGAAAATTTTCTTATAGCCTCAGAACTCTGTCCACCACCTTCTGGTCACCAATTTATTTTAGCTGTGAGGAAAATTCAAAATAGGGTTTATCTGTGTAGCCTTGGCTATCCTGGACTTGCTTTGTAAACCAGGATGACCTCAAACTCCCAGCAATCTGCCTGCCTCTGCCTCCCTAAGTGCTGGGATTATATGCATGTACCACTATGCCCAGATACCAACAATTTGTTTTATAATTTATTTTTTATTTATTACAATTTATTTACTTTGTATCCCAGCTGTATCCCTTTCTCTCCCTCTTCTCCTCTCATGCCCCTCCACCAGTCCGCTGATAGGGGAGGTCCTCCTCCCATTCCATCTGACCCTAGCCTAGCAGGTCTCATCAGGACTGGCTGCATTGTCTTCCTCTGTGTCCTGGTAAGGCTGCCTTCCACCCCATCAGGGGTGATCAAAGAGCCAGCCACTGAGTTCATGTCAAAGACAGCCCCTGTTCCCATTACTAGGAAACCCATATGGACACTGAGCTGCCATGGGCTACATCTGTGCATAGGTTCTAGGTTATCTCCATGAATGATCCTTGGTTGAAGTATCAGTCTCAGAAAAGATCCCTTGGCCCAGATTTTTAGGGTCTGTTGCTCTCCTTATGGAGTTCCTGTCCCTTCCAGGTATTTCTGTCTCCCCCTTCTTTCATAAGATTCCTTGCACTCTACCCAAAGTTTGACTGTGATTCTCAGCATCTGCTTCGATACCCTGCTGGGTAGAGTCTTTCAGAGGCCCTCTAAGATCAACAATCAATAAATGTGACCTCATGAAAATCAAAATCTTCAGTAAAACAAAGGACACTATCATCAGAACAAAACGACAGCCTACAGACTGGGAAAGGATCTTCACCAATCCTATGTCTGACAGAGGGCTAATATCCAGAATATATAAAGAACTCAAGAACTTAAATAGCAACAAATCAAGTAATCCAATTAAAAAATGAAGTACAGAGCTGAACAGAGAATTCTCAACAGAGGAATATCAAATGACAGAGAAACACTCATAAAGAAATGCTCATCATCCTTAGTCAGCAGGAAAATGCAAATCAAAACCACCCTGAGATTTCACCTTACACCCATCTTAATGGCTAAGAACAAAAACTCAAGAGACAGCCCATGCTGGAGAGGATTCGGAGAAAGGGGAACCCCCCCTCCACTGCTGGTGGGAATGTAAACTTGTACAACCAGTTTGGAAATCAATCTGGTGCTTTCTCAGAAAATTGGGAATAGTGCTTCCTCAAGATCCAGCTATACCACTCCTACGTATATATTAAAAATATGCTCAAGTATACAACAAGGACATTTTCTCAACCATGTTCATAGAAGCTTTATTTGTAACAGCCAGAATCTGGAAACAACCCAGATGTCCCTCAGCGGAGGAATGGATACAGAAATTGTGACACAATATTTTAAGATAAATTTTCTATTATGTGTGTTGTATGAGGGAGTATGCACATGTCAGTACAAATACCATAGAGGTCAGAAGACCTTGTCAGAGCCCTTGGATCTGGGCTTACAGTCAGTGCATCATGGGTCCTGGGCACTTCTGGGCGATCTCTGCACTCTCACCAATTGTATTTTTATCACATTCTGTTGATATTTTCCTGACTTATATTCACATTGTTTTCTTTGGCTATAAAGTCTTTGGGAAAAAGACTTTGTCATCATCTTTGTCTTCCCTTGGAAGCTGGATGCAGAGCTTCCCATGGCTGCTCCTCAGCAACAACTTGTTAAATGAAATGGACTGAGATGCAGTTATAAAGGTCAGAGTGTGAGCCAGACAGGAGCAGGTTTGTATTCTTAGCCGGGCTCAGTCTCTAATTTCACGCCTGCAGAAGTCTCCACCTCCTTCACTTTTAGTGTCCTGTCCTCTTAAATGAAGGAATTGGAATTCATTACAGAGACTTAAGATTTCTCCCAGCTGTGCATTTGTATTTTGTTATGAATTTTTGAAGGTTAACTGGAAAGTGACTTGTCTCCTGCATACATGAACAAAGCCATGGCTGTCACAGCCGGACGTTGTTTTCACCATCATGCTACATGTGTAAAAGGAGCTACCTCCAGGTCCCCAGTAGAAACTGTGGCAATTGACAGGCAGGTGTTTAAAGTAGGGCATCTTTATGGGCTTCCCACATCTTGTGGTAATGCCAAAGAGCAAAGACACAAAGAAAAGTGGGTAAGATAAGAGTGTTGCAGGTGTGCCTGCAGTTAAAGGGCACAGTGCTGTGGAACACACAGAGTTGGGAGGGGAGGAAACAGAGCTGCAGCCCCCGCCCCAACTCTTTTTAGTGACTGGATTTACATGGGAACTGTTTCCAGTGTGGGACCAGCCTAATGATTTTATCTCATTCTCTATCTGACTTCCCTCCAGTGAATCTTGTAAAGGAACCAGCTACCTGATCCTTTAATCCAGCTAACATTTTATAAAAGAAGATTTCAAATTAGTTTTGCTTATTCCAGATGCTCTATATGCAAATGAGTCTCAGAGTTGGTAGCTGCGTCTAAGCAGACACCATGATGTGTTGGAGAAACTACTCCCACCTGACAGCCTTCCCCAAACGATGGTACCGTTCTTCTCTTCCATGCTGCTGCTGGCTCCCTCCTCCCAAGAGAAGGCTTTGAGAATGCTCAGGTAGCCACTGTGCAACTCTTTGATTCCCTAGGATGAACTCCAGATTCCTTGTCTGTGTAATTGTCTTCCACTTTCCCCAAACAACACGTGGCTCACCACCCCCGCCTTCTATAAAAAGCATTACCTATGCAGTATTAATCAGAGTTTGCAAGTCAAATATTAAGATCATTCCTTGGGGTAATTCAATGGTACAACACTGCCATTTGATTTTCCCCTTTGCAACTCTAACTAGACAAGAGAGACTGAAAATGTTGAGCTAGAAATTATTTATTTAAAGCCACAAGCCAACACACGTAGACTCTGGCTAAAGATTGCTTAATCTCCTTCTAACAAAAGTGGCATCTTAATGCAGAGCGCTGTGACACTCCAACCTTGCCTGTGGGCCAGCGCTTCCATTCTCCCATGTAGCCTGGCATTTGCCCTCCAGCATTCCCACAGTGCTCCACTCCAAATGGAAGTGCTCTTAATTTCAGATGATTTATTGGGGACAAGTGGGAGGCCGGTCCAATCTAAGTCTGTTTGTATTTGCCTTCCCATTTCTCTGGGGGGTGATTGCAAAAAGATATCTACACTGGAAAGTGGGGGTGGGGAAAAGAGAGTAGTAAAATCCATGGACAGCAACTGAATTGCCGTCAGGGGAACAGTTACACTACTCATGGAGTGGTTTGCTGCAGCTGGTCCACTCGGACTGTTCAGAGTAGGGTGCTAACTCTGGTGAGACGACCTAGCGGCCCAGACTGCTATGTCCGTGCACTCCTTCTCCCACAGCCCTGGCTTGTGTTGCTCCCCTTTCCACATGCTACAGAGATGACATCTTTCTATGTCTCTAGCATTTGTCTATGATTTACTCATAAAGAAAGCCCCAAGGTTAATATTCTGATGATTCTGCAGAAGGCCAAACAAATAATAGATACTCAAGAAAAAGGTTAAGTGAATTAAAATGTGTGGGATTAGTTTCAACTGTTTTTCAGCAGGCGTGGCTCAATGAAGAGGTTGCTATTTAAACTGTGGATTCTGACTCGAGCACACTGCTTGAGCTTTTACCATCCTTGTGTAGAATATCAGCAGAAAGTTCTGCAATAACGGAAATTATCCGGGTTGTCTAATACAGTAACCACTCAGCAGGGCAGCCATTGCATAGTTGACTTTCAATGCTGCTTAATTTTTATAAATTAGTTTATATAGCCTCAGGGGACTTACAGCTATTGAAGGGGGAAGCACAACTCTTTGATGCTTTGCAGAGGAAAAAGTGTATGGCCCACACATGGGTGTGTACTTGCTAGGTTACAAGAAGCTGCTTTCCAGCTCGTGGTAAGCACAGTGGGGCTGTTAGGAATGTATAGTCTGAGAAAGGCAGACCTCTGTTAGAGTCTTTGGCTTTGCACTCACTAGCTATGTGACCTTGAACAGCTCACTGCTATTATTGGCACGAAGAATTGCCTATCCTGCCAAGCATGTCAGGATGAAAACTTTAATTTTCTGGAGAAGATAGAATAAAATGTCAACATCATTCTAAAAATGAGTTGTTGATGAGTGGCATCCCCCTAAAAGAAAAAAAAAATTATATGATTTTAGGTAACAAACTTACATACACATGCATGCACACACATACAACACATGCCCAAGTATTCACACATACACTCACACAAACACATACACATGCACACAAAAGAATATACATGCCAACCATATACTGCACTTATGACTCTCCTTCTTTTATTAATAAGTATGTCACTGGTCCTAACTATGTACTTTCCACCTAATGCCTTTAATGAAACGGGCACTTTATTATTTTATAAGAGAAGATACTCAATAGTTTCATATTGGAAGCCATAATATAAAAAAAGACTAATGAAAGAAAAATTGCCCAAACCAAAAAAAAAAAAAGAAATCTACTCTTGAGTTTCTTCTGTGTTGGTCATCTACTGCTGGACATAGGACCCACTCTGAAGTGTGGTTCACATTAACAATGAGACTGTTGGAGAAAACTATGCTTTCCTTTGCAAACGGATGTGAGCTGGAGGTATCTCCTTGGTTAAAGTGGGAGTCTGTGTCCACTCCCCCTCTCAGCACTGGTACTCCATTTGGCTTGAACCTGTGCAGGCCCTATGCATGCTGCCAGCCTCTGTGAATTCACATATCTGACCGTCCTCTTGTGTCTGGAAGACACTGCTTCCTTGGAGCGAGGTTCATCATAACGGCACTCAGAGAAAAGGAATTTAGGCAGTGAAGAGAGCGAAGGAAGAGGAAGACAAAATGATTCAATGTGTAAGACCTCAGCCCAGTGGCCCATGTTTCTTAGTTTATTTATGACCATCACCTTTGGTGGACTGTGTTACCAGTTTAGGGAACAGGGTGTGGGTATTCTTGGATTGGGACTGCCAATTTTCAGAATCTTGAGATCAACAAAGCTAGTGACTAGGGTCATCAGACTTGATAGTAAAAGCCTTTATCCACAGAGACATCTCACCAGCCCAAATACCCTATTTTACCAGAAAAGAAACAATAGAAAGTTGCATTCTTTAATTCTTTTTTTTTTTTCACATTAGTGCTCATGTGTTATACTGAGCACAGCTGGGAGCAGGGTTTCATGTTAAAGAGGTGTGCGTCTGGGGTTCAGGCCTTACTGTCTCCAGCCCTGAAAACCTGGGCATCACCGCCCATTGCTCCCTCATCTCTGAGACTCATGAAAGAGTCTGATGAAACTGAGCTCATTGTAAAGTGTGACGTGCAAACTGTGGTAACTCCACTGGGCTGGGCACTGTGGAGTTACCACTGCCCCAGCCTCACCATCCTGGTCTTCTATGTTGTGGAAAAAGAACATACTTTGGTTCCTTTTTTTTTTGGCATGTACCTTCAGGTACACTGTTAGAAAAAAAATATAAACCCTCCTCTGAGCTGCTTCTCCCCTCAACCAAAACAAAACGTTCCCATACCGCAACACCTGCACATTTTTAAGTCTATCAACCAAGAGGGGTTGCTCCATTAATCAACTGACATTGACAGGAGTGTTAACATTCTTCACATGCTAGCTGAAGAACATCGTGGTCATAGATCTCTATCTCTCTCTTCCTCTTATCGCTGGAGGCACCAGAGAAAACAAGCCCCTTCCACGGGTATCTCTACAGCACAGCTTTGCTACTCAACAATAATGATCCACGATTGTGCTTCTTGGAAGCACAGCTAAAAACAAAAGTTTAGACAAGTTTGAGTCTGCTGCCATAAATATTACTAAAGAGCCAAACTTAGTTCTTGAGAACTTTTATTAAACAGATATATTTCCAAATCTGTGCAAAGGGTGAAATCATTGAGAAATGAATAATAAAAACCTCAGAGCCAGCCTCTGTTAGGATGGGGAACCCATCTTTCAAGGGCTGGAACCAGTCATGGTTTGAATCTGAAATGCTCATCTTGAACATTCGTCCTACTGCATCGGGAGGCAGTGGGATCTCCAGGAGTGGGGCCTTATTGGTGGATATAGGTTACCAGGGATTAGACCCAAGTTCCAGTCCCCATTGCTGTGCTTCCTAGTCCATCACAATGTGAGCAGCTGTTATCACACATGTCAGCAGCCAGGATGTTCTGCTAAAGCACACAGAGCCAAGTCACGATGGATGGAAACTCCTGGGGGATGGGGGAGGATGAGCTAAAATAAGTCATTCTTCTTTAAGTTGTTAATGTCAGGTATTTTGGTAACAGCTGCATGAAAGTGGCTAATACACAAAAATATAAGCTTATTTGTATATATCTGTCCTCCAGGCCTGATGTAAGCGTTGCTATCTTGGAATCAGAGCAAGTTGAGATACCCAGGGAGGCAGTACAAGGTTGGGCCATGAAGAGAAGGAAGCCTGTGCTGAGCCAACAACACAGTGCATGAGGGCTCAGGAATCAGGCCCCTTTCCTTCACTGGAGGCACACAGTTAACAGTTTGGGAACATAGTCTTCCCTATGATTCTTCAGGTAGCTTCTCAAACATGTTCCTGTTACTAATCCTAATTAAAGTCAATGGTTTGGCAAGCTCTAGTTGAGTGGCATTGTTTCTTCAGTCTGTCGTTGGTGACTTAGCTGACTAACCAGACTAACTAGACTAACAAGGAAAAGTTAATGCAAAAAATTAAAATGAACTTTTATACTGAAACTGATAGAGTCTGAAGTGTTAAACGATAACTTTTCTTCAAATTTCTATTGCTTAACATAAAGGCTAGCCCACAGTAGTTACCTAACACTTTGGATGAGTCAGACTGTTGTTCACAAGCAAAAGGGGATTCAGGAGTGAGTTTGGATTTTTAGAAATGATGATGAGCCTCCCTGCACAATTCAAAACAGTGCATGAACCATCTTGACCCCCCAAGCCAAGGCACAGAAAACTAATAGCTTTCATGTTTTCTCTACACTACTTTTAAAATAAGATCATAAAGAAAATCATCCAGAATGAGTTTCTTACATGATGCTTCTTCCTCAAGCTGTATTCCTTCCCACTGAGTTTTCTGGCCCTGGTGCACTGCTAACTTTTCACTTCACACTTTTTAAAAAATTTATCCTCTAGACTCTTACTGTAGGTCAGGCTATTTTTTGAACTAAAAAACCATAAATAGATAAAGTTCAAGTCCTTCCTCTGAAAGGATTCAACAATGTGTGAAGACACAAATGTAATGCGAGGGTGGTACAGGAGTGTTGTGTGCTCAGTGAAGCTTGAGGCATGAAGCAAATTCTAGAAACACCAGAGAAGCCTTCTGAGAAACAACACGAGGGATGATGTTCAATAGAAACTTTTGTGGCCCACTAATGGCCGTAGATCCTGTAATCACAGCAATCAAGAGGCAGAGGCATTAATGACTCATAATGGAGAGATTCGAATAGAGAATCCTGATAATCAAGACTTTCTCTGGGAATGCATTCCACGATTCTATCCAACAGATGATTGACACTATCCCCTATATGTAAAACTACATACAATTATTTTTCCTAAACATATGAATTTACGACAGAGTCTAATTTATACATTAGGTACAGTAATATATTAACAACTGCTGTCACTAACAAAATAAGGCAGTTATATCAATCCACAATAGCGAAAGTTTTGTTAGCGTGATATCTCTCCCCACCCCAAGTCAGCTTACTCTACACTTCCACTTTTGCATATTCAAATTCCCAGGACCTCTATTTTTGCACTTTGGCATCTTAATGTACTTATTTAGCACAGTAAAGTTGTTGAGCATAGCACAGGAGAACCTTCACAAACTGTCTAGTAGCAGAGGTTGATGGTCAGACACCATACACAGTGAGGGTAACAGCAGATGGTTCATATTGCGAGTGGGATAAAATGGGATGGCAGGAGACCTCACCACAATACTCAGAATAACAGTACACAGCTTGAAAGTGTTTGTTCTTTTCTTGAATGCTCTCTTTCACCTTTTCAGAGGTCAGGTTTAAGAGTCTTGGAAACAAACCCACGATGAGGGAGTGCCAGATAAGATGCACAGCCTCAGGTCTTCTAAGGGAAAAGATATCCAGGTAGAACTAGGTGAATTCCACAAGGTCCCAACATGAGGAGAAACAGACCTACTTCCCACTTGGTTTTCAGGTTTGGTATTCTTTCATTCATTCTCACATTTTATACATTTCTAGGCCCATAGATGCTCAAAAGGTGACTCAACATTTTAGCTTATAAATTTTGGGTTCCTCAGTTAAGGCTTTTACTATGGATCAAATTCTATGGCAACCTTATAAGAACACTGGTATCAGAATATCTATCTGGTAGTATTGTGCATCTCCTTTGGCTTGGTCGGCTTGAGTAACCTCCTTTATGATTAGAGAGTTGTCGGGGAGGCGATCAGTCTCTGTCCACATCTATTATGCCCTATTTGTGTAAATGTAATGCTTAATTTGATGGGGAGATGCTGGGCCTGGGGAAGCATAAGCACAGATTCCAGCGATAGACTTGGTGCCTCCGTGTCTGAGCACCTGGATCATCTGGGGACTGTTACGGAGCTAATTGTCAGGTGTAAGTGCACTGTAATATAAGGCCCTCCCAAGCTTTGAGAATAACCACCTCTGCCCTTAGAACAGCCTTAAAGAGAAACGGTCACGAGCATTTCTCAGTATGATAAATATGTTGCTAAGGTGGCCTAAATTGGAGGGTGCAGAGACAGATAGCGGAACATGGATAAGGTGCCTGGCCTATGTCTGCATTACAAAAAAGCTTACAATGCTTCTGAGCTTGGCTTGAAGTGTTGTATTTCTTGGCTGTCGGTGTAGTGAGGATGCAGGAGGATTTTAGGACCAGATTGCAGATCACGGGAAGACACAGACATCTCAAATGTGAGGCTGGCTTGGATTGCACATAAAAATAGGGGGGGAAATGGTGCAGGGACATGAAATAATACACACCACAGGCCTCACCAGCAATGTGCATAACACTGACTAGAAACCGGACTCCTCCCTTGGGTTTTAAAGTGGGAAGCTAAGGGATCAGACTGGTGCTGCCCTGTCACTCACAGCAACAGGGTCACCTATTCCCCATTTCCGCTGGCAGTGACAGTGATAAGGCCACAAGTTAGGGGGGACAGGGGTTTGAATTAAGGTGATGACAGAAGCTTTTTGAATGGAAATGACAAAAAAGAAAGAAAGAAAGAAAGAAAGAAAGAAAGAAAGAAAGAAAGAAAGAAAGAAAGAAAGAAAGAAAGAAAGAAAAAGAATTCCAGGGCACTCTGAAAACCAAACAAAAAGTACTCAGCATTAAGGAAAGATTAGGACAATTAATTTTCAAAGATCTCTCTTCTGGTTTTAGATGAGAGTCCAATTAAACAAGAAACAAGAAGGTATGTGGGTAAAACACAGAGCAAAGATGTGGCCTTAAAGTGGTCTACCCATGCTATGCCTTCATTCCCTTTGGAGGCCTGGTCCTTTCCTTTAATATGATGGGACACAGCCACTGGTTCCTGAGTGTCCTGCTAACTCTGATGTGTTTTACTTCTTCAGCCAGCACTGTGTCCTAAAATTTTAGTGAGATGCAGCTGAGATGGCCATCAAGATGGCTTAGCAAGTAAAGTACTTTCCACCAAGCCTGATGGCCTACATTTGGTCCCTGGGGCCCACATTTTGGAAGGAGAAAAAAACTACTTCTGCGGTTTGTCTTCTGACCTCTACATGGGTGGCCCCAGCAACCCATCTGCATCACCGCACTTCTGCACACAAAATACATTAATAAATAAAATGTGAAAATATGTGAGGAATGCTTCATATAACATTCTGGGTTTCAGACTGGCTCTGAAACATCTCTGGTACCAAAACCAGCATTCCCTTAGCTTCAACCTATGCTCTTAAGTTTGATGCACTCCTACCACTCTTGTTGTATTTCCTTTTATTGGTGCATATTAAATATAAAATTTGGGTTTCAGTATGACCTTTTAATGTATGTGAATAATGTATTCTAATTCCAATCTTCCTCATTACTATCTCTTGACCCTCCCACATCTTCTACCAGTCCCTTCCTCTTACCAGCCAATTGTCTACTTTCACATTTAGAACATAGATTTGCATATGAGAGAAAATATGATATTTTCTTTCTGGGTCTATATTATTTTACTAAGTAATTTTATGAGTTCCAGCCCCACCCACTTTATTACAAATATCACATTTTCTTCGTGGGTAAAGAACACTCCATTAAATGTCACATTTGTTTTTATCCATTCATCTGTCAGTAGGTACTTTGCGTCCTGGACCTGGCTGTAGTGCATAATGCTGTAGGAAGTATGGGCTTGTGTTCATCTCTATGATATAATGATTTTGATCCTTTCTGGTCTAAGCCTCAGGATAGTATAGCTGGGTCATATGATGGTCCAGGGTTTAGTTTTTGAGGTATATTCATATTGATTTCTTTTGTGTGTATGTGTGTGTGTTTAAACCTCTTAGTGATCGACATTCTAACTGCAGTAGGATTTAATCTCAAGGTTGTTTTGGTTTACATTTCCATGATGGCTAATATGGTTGACCATTGCTTATGTGTGTACTTACCAGCGATTTGAACTTCAAGAAGTATTTCTGTAGTTCCTTTGCTCATGCATTGCTTGAGTCTTGTTGGTTCTTTGCCAGACCAGTTTCACTGATTCTTGTTTCTGGTACAGAACATGTTGCTTTAGACCAACCACTGGTTGTTACAGCTTTCTCTCTGAGACTCTTAGTTTCCCATTGGATTTCACACAGCCCCTGAGTAGACCAGACCATCATAAAGAGCAGCTCCAACGCCTTTCCCAACAGTGAGACAGAAGAGCCACCGTGTGAATACACTGGCTCTCGTCACCTAAGGGAGCTGTCAGTGTCTTCATTCTGTTGTCTCCCAAAAAGTCTCCAGTAGGACAGACCCAGTGACTAGCTCTCACCTTCTCAAGCTTTGTCAGCTGCCTGCTCACTTCCCTGCTCCTCTATGTGTTCCTAGGACCATGTCCAAACCAAGTTGCTGGTACCTAAACCTCTGTGTTTGGATCTGTTTGAGGAAACTCAAATGAATACAAGGTCAGTGACCAACAAAATCCATCTTTTCCTGGGTTTCAACTGATTTCAGGATGGTAACTGCACCAAAAAGGTCACAGCCTCTGTCTATGCAAACTAGACAGTGCTCTCCAGGCAAGGGACGCTTAGGGACCACATGTGAGCTGTCTGAGACCACCTGGCATGATTGCTTTGAAGATGATTTAACGTCTCTCTCCTGACCATCAGTCATTCCATGCACAACCTCGGGAGCACCTAATCTGCTGCACCACAATCTGCCAAATCCAACCTATGACTTTAGAAATAACATCTGATTCACTCACCTTTTGCTTTGCCTCCTTCCTCTCGGTTGCAACAGATACCAGCCACTCCTCCTAGGCTGAAATCTTTACCCTCAGAGAGGGTCAAGGTCAACCTGTACTTCTTTCTAGTGGCATGAGGCAACCCATTCCCCTGGACTCATTCACAGATAAAACAGAGAGTCACCTCTTCTGCTCACCCAGGCTCAGTGGAGCCAGTGCAGCAGCTACCTGCCTTTCATGAAAGACAATTGTTGCAGAGCCCAAGGACCAAGGCTGCAACTCTGACTTCTGCTAAATTCATTTATGATTGAGGCACATCTGCCTGTTTATTTAAAGAGGTGCGGTGGCCTCCACTTGTGCACGTGTACAGAGCTAAACATCACACTGAGTTCTCAAGTGTTGCAGCAATTAGTCAAATGGGGAAAGACGCTGCTCCAGGATGTTCAGGGACACTGTACTTGATAATATTTAATTTGCTCAATGTTACAATTAGATGACTTCAAGAGTGTTATAACCTCAATAATGTCAACATATTTCCATTATCTTCAGTGTGTATATTATTTTTAACCTACTTCACACATAAGAATATATTAATGCATTTTTTGGCTGCTAGTAAAGTGGCCCTCTAGCAGGCTCGTGAAGGACTTAATAACCTTGTGGAAATGTTTTCCTGATGAATTCTTAAAATTATTGGAAAATCACTTAGTGAGGACTCAAGAAAGGTACTACATTATTATTGGCTGGAAGAGAGAGAATCAAGATGACAGCCATGACTAAGAGGAAGACGGAGAACCCAAGATGCCAGACTGACAGAGGAAATGGCTGAAAGGAAGTAGCTGAGCTCCAAGTCAGAAGATCCAGATTCCCAGCCCAAGCTGCACAACCTGTTAGCAGTGTGAACACAAGAATGTTGCTGAACTTGTCTGATACAAAGCCTTGGTCATTGCAGTAATAGTCACATGAGAATGTAATGTATAAGTGGCTGGGCAGTGAGGCAGATGGACTGCAGGAAGCCATGCCAACATGCATTACTATTATATAAACCTAAAGCAAAGAGGGAAAATGAGCTTCGCTACTTCTTGTTGTCATTCATCACTATGGCTCCACGGCGTTTTGTGGCAACTAAATATAAACAAGGAGAAATGCTGACAGAAAGGCCAATTCTTTTTTTTTTTTTTAATTTTAATCACAGGTCACTCACTTGTATCTCAGCCTTAGCCCCCTCCCTTTTTCCCTCCCAATCCCACCCTCCCTCCCTCATCTCCTCCCTGCCCCCTTCCAAGTCCACTGATAGGGGAGGTCCTTCTCCCCTTCCATCTGACCCTAGTCAGGTATCTTCAGGACTGAGAAAGGCCAATTCTTTTCTTCCACCTAGGGCTGTGTAATCAGAAATGGCAGATGGCTATTGCTCTGTGTCCCAGACTCCACCCATTATGACACTGGGCTCTATGCTAGAGAGAAGTAGCCTTCTCTGATGGGAGAGATGTCACCACCAGAAAACAAAGTATGTGAGAATCACATGACTTCATACTGTGAGTGGCTGGTAAGCAGCAGCCAGATTTTATTTGCTTATTTGGAGAGCAAGTTCTCCAGCCTTCACAGTCCCTTATGACCCCTCCTCTTTCACTGACTGTTCAGAGAAGGCATTACCCTGTGCCTGGATTGGTAAACATTTATGTAACTCCACCGCTTGGCACTGGTGTGAAATTACTGATATGTTGGGATCCTTCGTTTTCCCTAATTAGACCAGTGAGTGAGGGATTTGCAGAAACACTTCCAGAGACTCTCACTTTAATATTAACTAATGTGCACTTGGCCTACTTTTTGATTTTCCCACTGAACATATAGGGTCAGTTTCTCATCTTGCTCGGCACCCCTGTGGAGTAAGCTCGAGGCTCAGAACTGCAGTGTTTCCAGAGGCAATGTCCTCCCTCTCTTCTCCCCAACCCTGTCCTTTGCCTTCTACCAGGCTCTATTCACTGACCATTCATGGACAGACAGATGTGTGCTTTCTTGAGTGTGTGGGACTGTTTGCAGGCTTGTATAGTGAACTCAGCTCAGGAACTAAATTTGTTAAGAGTTCTAGCTATGTGTCCACCTGTGTGGCTACTGTTTCATGGATGGCTATGTGTCTTTAAAAATGAACTGACTTTTAAAACCTTAGGACAGTTTTTAATCAGAATTTGTAAAACAAAAACAAAAACAACTAAGCCAGAAACACAATTAGAAGTATTCTTCATGACGATATAAGGAAACACTGACTTGGAGTCAATGGTGTTTCAATCCTGGGTCTTGGACCAACTTCTTCTGCAATCACCAGCTCATCAATTAATGTGAACTCCAGAAACTCCCCACCAATTAATGAAAATAAAATCTGTTCTTCATTTGGTTATTAGTTATTGGTTATTACAAGAAATGCTATAGCAAATTTCTGGCAAGATCCTTGCACCTAGACACTGAACAAATTACTATTATCATAAAATTAGTAATATCCACCTAAACCACAATTGTGATGGTCTATATGCATAGAAAATCAACCTTGTAAATGATAGAGACACATACTGGAAGGAAACCACTGATACCTTGCGTTGGTGGAGGGCATCAATGCCTTCAGTTGCCACTTTGTCTCTTGAGCATTAAGTTGGCTTTGATTCTTTCTTGATGTTTCTTTAAAATTGTTGACTTCCAGCACCATGTTTACCTTCAGGTCAAACAAAGTCAAAGAGGAGAAAAGCAGAAGAGTGGGAGGGCACTCTGCAGGCCTGGTTTCCAACAACATTCGCTCCCCTAGAAAGGTTTCATCTTCTAGAAAAACACCACTAGACCAGGTCCCAGTTCCTCTCAGTACTCACCTTCTGTTGGGACACTGTTATTAGTATTATTATTATTATTATTTTCAAATTTAAGTCTGGCAAACTGTCAGACTGTCTAAGCACTGGAAGCAGGTCAAGAGGGTTACTGGACAAAATTAAGTGAATAGTTTTTTAAAAACTATAAATTCTACACTCAATTCTCCACTTGTGCTGCACAGACCACCCTACTTGTCTGTGGCATTCTCATTTGGGGATCCCAGTAAGCTTCAGATCCCTGCTGTGGGCTCTGTTATGATCTGAATTGAAATACCTCCCACAGACTCCTGTTTTGAATGTTTTCCCTAGATAGGTGTATCATTCAGGAAACTGTGAGACTATTAGGAGGTGATGCTTAGGGAAGGGAAGAAGGTTAGGGGTGGAACGTTAAGGTTTATGACTAGTCCTGCTTCCTGTGGTCATCTGTTTCCTGTTCTCCCAGGAAGTGAACAGCCCTACCACACACTCCAGCCACCATGACCCAAGCTTCCCACTCTTCCCAACCACAGTGAAATGAAATTCTCTGAAACTATGAACTAAAAATAAACTATCCCTCACTTTTCGGTCAGACATTGTGGTCACACTGTAATGAAAAAGTAATTAATACAGGCTCCATTCTTATACAGCCCATTCTTCTGTGTTCTCACAGCCCATCTCTTTGTTAAGATAGAAAAGCTAATTCTTTGCCCTAGTGATGTCCATCCCAATAGCATGTGGCTCATGAGGGGAAAAAAGTATTTCATACTATCAGTCTTTACTGGAATATTTTTATTACTCAAAGCCAGAAGTATTAGAGGGAAATACTCTGCTTCAAGGTTATTTCTCTCCGCTTTCAAATTCCGGCAGCCACACCAGCTACTGGTTTTCATAAAGCCAGCCGTGTTATCTCTGCCACACTCATCAAAGATAAACTTTTTCAAATAGACCCAGGCTTTAGGCCTGACTACATAACTCTTAACTTCTCTGTCTTAAAACATATACTAACTCCTCTAGCGCCTGGTAATTATCTCAACATTGTTGTAAGAATATGACGGTTTTGGAAACAAACAGCTGCTGAAACCAGCCACGCCCCACACCGTTGCTATTACCATCATCATCATCATCACCATCATCATTTTGTCATTCAATTCAGTATAAACCTCAAGGCTCTAAGTATTGTCATAATTTTATTTGGTTTGAATAAACTTACACTATATTTTAGCTATTGTTTTTGCTCCAAGGGTACCTACCTGCCACTCTCTGATCGCGTGCACATTCTCATACACCACGCATACACACATGCACCACACTCGCATATATCATACACACCATACTCACACCTCACTTTCCCACAAACACACATGCACACGCACACACACAGTATCCATGAAAGTCACTGGATCTTTCCTGTACTAAAACATTGGGCACTGTCTTCTGTTACTGGTTGTATTAACTTCTTTGACAGCATTTTTGTTTCTGAGAGTCCTTCTGTATCTAGGTCATACTCAGGTTATGACACTTTTTTAGAAACAAGAGACCCTGTGCCTAGGATCTATCTGTTCTGGTACTGCCATATGCTCTGGGAACACAGTGTCTGCTCTGAGGGAAAATCAGTCAGACTTCTCTTAGTCTTGTTAGTCTCTGCCTTCTTGCCTGGCTAGGGAAAGTTTACCGGCCCCCACTTCTCTGGTCACTTCCTACCTCTTCCCCACCCCCACTTCCCTTCTCTCACTTGCTTTTTCCTCTCCATCCCTTTTCTTCCTCTTCTCCTTTTCTTTCTCTTTTATTCCCCCCTCTCTTTCTCTGCCTTTAAGATTATCATTATCCGCTTATGAAAGAAGGGGGAGATAAAAAGACCTGGAGGGAACAGGAGCTCCACAAGGAGAGCAACAGAACCAAAATAATCTGGGCCCAGGAGTCATTTCTGAGACTGATACTCCAAACAAGGACCATCCATGGAGATAACTTAGTACGCGGCACAGAAGTAGTCCATGGCAGCTCAGTGTCCAAGTGGGTTCCCCAATAATAGGAACAGGGACAGTCTGTGACATGAACTCAGTGGCTGGCTCTTTGACCACCTCCACCTGAGGGAGCGCAGCCTTACCAGTCTACAGAGGAAGACAAAGAAGCCAGTCCTGATGAGACCTGATAGACTAGGGTCAGATGGAACAGGAGGAGGACCTTCCCTATCAGTGGACTGGGGGAGAAGCATAAGAGAAGAAGAGAGAGAGAGGGTGAGATTGGGAGGGGGCGAGGGTGGAGGCTATAGCTGGGATACAAAGTGAATAAACTGTAATTAATGAAAGTAAAATAATAATAAAAAGATTACCATTATTCTATTGTCCAATATCAGAATACTGAGAACTTTGTAAGATGCTAGAAGGATATATATGCTCCTTATAGAAAGGAGAAAAGTACTTAGACATGGGTGAATGAACTGTGTATGCATACATCCACTGTAATACTCATCTGCCATTAGTTAACATCATTGGCAGTATGGAATCACTGTCACCATCATCATCTCTATTGCCACCAATATGAGGAACTTTTCCAGAGTAGCAATACTTCGGAATTAATACAAGAAAGTGAAGATGAGTCAGGTGCAGTAGCTTGGAAGCTTTTGTTATCACTGTGAAGACGAAAGAGCATACAAGAGATCCACAAGGCAAACCTCCAAGTTCCAAAAGCATTCATTTCTACCCAGACCAGCAAGTCTCTTCTTTAAGCAAATCTTTAGCAATTCTAATAGTTTGCCAATGCAAAAACATAAAGTGCCTTGATATACGGGAGAAGAAGGAATGCTCTTCATACTGACTGCACGTGTCAGCTTCTTGCTGACTTCTAGGAAGTTAGAGCTGGCGGGAGAAAACAACACACATTAAAGAGGCATCTCGCTGATAGCTCTTTCTCTTATTTTCAGGTAAATGCTAACTTTATATAAATCCCATTTAACTAATGAGAAGGAAAACACACTCGAAGGTAAAGGAGTGCATGAGTATGGTAGCCCATTTAATGGGTAGAGAAATCCTCCCAAGAAAAGGACTTTTGTCATTATTCCTACAACTGTGTGATTCCAGATCTTCCATGCCTGGAGGCAGAACCCAAAATACATCCTTTGTTCTGATTGTATGGGAGCAACACCCCTGTACTTGGAGATAACTATGTTCACAAACAGCACACCCGATACTTCCCACATCAGCTCTGTAGGAGCATTTTCCTTCAAAATGGCCGCACCGTGTCTCCACATCAAATCGCCGGGAAGTGGTGAGTCATAATTTAATACTAGTTAAGGCCAGTGTTCATAACTACTATGCTACACAGCCTCCCACTTTGCAGAGTTTCCTCTTATAAGAAAAGTGGTGTGGTGTTTGTAGAACAGTCTTTCCTCTATCAGAATGAGTGTTTTCAGAGTTCCTACTCCCATGGCTTTTCACTGATGTGGTCTAGTCAATGGGGGAATCCAGTTGCCTTCTCAAATATGGTCCCATCCTTCAGTTCTGCACATCGCGTTCCCATCACATACCATCAGTTCTCTAGCGCCCTTCTCCCTCCCCCTATTAGGTTAAGCGCTCAGCATTTGCTCTGTAGGGCTGGACTTGTTCATTCTAACTTTTCTCTACCCATTTTCTTCACTTCATCTGGGAAATACCTAAGCACACAGAAGCCATGCTGCCCACCTGCTTAGTAGCCTCCATGGTGATTTCTGGCTCCCACTGTCTTTGACTGATTGGCAACTTCATAATTTATAGGCTACTAATAGCAATACAAATAGATTCATTCCATATAGTCTGCATGGGAAAGAAACAATTCATGTCCCTTTTCCCCCAGTGTGTGTGTTGTGGGGGAATTTCATATTAGTTATAGATTTACTTTGGTATTCATGACAGTTGTTTTGTGTGTTGTTTTGAATTCTTCTTTGAACCACTTACAGATGATCTCATTAATTAATAAATTAAATAAAATATTTGACATGTGTTCACAAAAGTGTGTTTATATCTCTTTGAGAGTTGCGATTCTATCTTAAAAATCTTCATTATGCTTATTCTTGACATTGTGATTGATCTTAATTTGGATTTCCCTGAAAACAGGGACTAAAGCACAAATTTGGTTGTGAATACTTCATTGGGGGGAGGATGTGAGAGAACTCTCCATTACTGTGACAAATACCTGAAAAATGAATTTGCAAAATTAAAAGGATTCTTCTGTTCAGAATTCCACAGGGTTTGGCCCACGATGGGTTAGCCCCATTGCTCGGGGGCCCACGTGAGATGGGTCAGTCTTGGCAAGTTAATGCGGTAGAAGACACTACTCACCTGGTGGTAGACAGGAAGGAAGGAGAGAAAGGAAGACACGGGGCGCAATGACCTAAAACCTTCCTCCATGTCCCACCTCTTAAAGTTCCATTACCCCCCAATAACATTATGTTGCTGGCCAAGTATTTAACACATTGGCTTCTGAGGGACATTACAGCTCTGAACTATAGCAGCAGAAGGCTCTAGAGGTATATATTAATGATGCTGGAAGATGAAAAGAAAACCACTAGTGCTTACAGAACTGATTACCCTGAGCACTGGAGCTCAGTTCCTCTGGGGCCTCTCCAAATAGAATACACACCTCAGAATTGCTCACACAGAAGATATAAGACTAGGCTGTTCCTCTGCTAAGCTCTATGTCCTTTCAGGTTGAGGGTTACCCTAGGCGTGATAACTCCTTGTAATTCCTAGTTGTATCATCCATGCCCTTATTAACAGAGAAGATCTGGTGCAGGAAAGTGAAGAAATACTGTTTTGTGTAGGTGAGGTCACACATTGTCAGGAATGCTCAGAACCACTGCACTAAACCCAGGCAAGCAGAGGCAGTATGGAACAGAGCACCCAACCAACTAGACGACCAGCATGAGCTATTTTAAATGACATCATTATATCCCTCTTCAACTGAGTACCTTTGCGCATTTTCGCCTGGCTTTGTGATATGATTTAGATCACAGATAGTCCTGTATGCTTTGGCCTTAGTCTCATCTGCCACCTCTCCTCTTCACACACTCCTCCTCCATCTTTTCCGACACACTTGTTATCTTTCGTGATACTATTTTAACTCTTTGTGGCATCTCTTCATGCCATCTAGCTAATTCATCTTTAACAGCACCAAATGTATTAAATGGCTACCCATCATTTCCTTCCCATCTGTTGCCAGTACATTACAACTCCTGACGCCACTTGTTTTTCTTTATCACAACATGAACTACACTGGGTTCCACTCGTCTCTTTCTCTGTTCTCTGCATCTCCTCTTGCGTGAGTTCTTTGGGGACAGAAATAATATCTACTTACCTTCACGGCGCCAGTGCTGAGGAGATTTTCAACCAAAGTAAGAACTCAAAATAAAAATCTGCCGACTTAAAGTACTGATCTGTAATGTGAAGAGTTTGCCTTAGTATAGATGAATCTATTCTGCAGGAATACTCCAGACCCTTTAAAATATTTGCCATTTACTTCATGTATCAACTGCATGTAAGCATAAAGCCTCTGCTTACAACAGTTACTCAGGATCCTATATGATCTCCTAATCCATGTATCTTAGCATGTGACCTCATTTAGAAATAGGGCCATTGCAAACATCCTCAAGAATGGAATCACAACCTGAATCTTGTGGTGCATCCAAAGGCATTTAAAAGAAAGACTATAATACAAGTAGTATATTCAGGAGGTAATTTCAGGAAGCAGTGAGAAGGAGCTGGAAAAACAACACAGGGAAGGGAGAAAAGGAGGAAGGAAGCAAGGATGTTAGGAGGGAAGGAAGAATGAAGGAAGTGAATTTCTATTGAAAGCAACCAAGCATCAGTGACCAGGACTCTGTGCAAAGAAGTTCTATCCACATTGTTCTTAGAAGTCAGGTGTTACTCTGATGGGTTTGCTTTTACATATGACTTGTAAGTGTTCTCCAGAAGCTTCCTGTGCCCTCTCTTTGTTCTGAATGTTTAGTATTTTAGTATAAAATGCTGCAGGAAGTTTCTTTTCTGGCTCTATTCGTTGAGTGTTCTCTGTGTTTCTTGTATCTCTACAAATGTGTCTCTCTTTGGGCAAAGTTGTCTATGATCTTACTGAAGCTATGATGTATTCTATTCACCTGAGGTTCTTCTTCTTCATCTATGCCTGTAAGTTAAGTATTTGATCTTCTCAATGAAAACTTTGAAATCCAGGGGTACTTTAAGTTCTAAAAGAATGCACATACCAACCTAGATTACTATACCCAGCAAAATCACATCACATGCCACTGTTGTAGGAAAAAAAATACTCCCATGACATAAAAAGGCTATAACAATTCATGTCCACCAAACCAGTCCTTCAGAGATCACTAGAATCAATTTTTCATACTGAAGAAAGGAAAGAGCATAGCCAAGAATCTACAGAAAGAAAACAAAGCTATAGTTACTGAAACACAAAATAGGACTAAGAATATAAACATCAATTTCAAAAATGGCAATCAACATATGCTTTCTTGTAGTAACTTCTAAATATTAATGGCTTCATCTCCCAAATCAGAAAGGTCAGCTGAATGAATTAAAAAGCAAAATCCATCTTTCTGTTATCTACAAAAAACTAATATGATCATAAAAGATAAACAACACCCTACCTTAAAGTGAAAGGGTGGAAAATGTATTTTAAACCATTGGGATCAGTAAACAATCTACTGTCAGTATCCTAGAATTATAATATATATATTTGTGTCTGTGTGTACACACTCTTAGAGATTAAACAATACATTGTTAAATGATGAATAACTTAAAGAAGAAATAAAGAAATAAAGAAAAACATTCTTGAAACTAAATAAACATTAAAACACAATACATTATAATCTCTGGGAAATATTAAAAGCAACCACAAGAGAGAAATTTATAGATTGAAGCATCTATACTGAAAAACAGAAAGCACAAATATGTGACTTAATGATACAACCTAAGAATTTAGGAAAGCTCCTTCAACTGAGGCCTTTCAAAACAAGCTAACTGTGTCATGGTCTGTAGGTACAGAAGCTAGACCATACTTTTCTAGCTACCCTCTTGCTTGGCTGTTGTTTGGCAGCTGTATCTTTGATGATTGTTCTTTATCCATCCATTCTGCATTTAAAAAAAAATTCTGAAAGTATCTTGAAATAAAAAAAAAGGAATTTAGGAAAGCAAGAACAAAACAACCCCCAATCCAATTGATGGGAAGAAATAATAAAGATCAGACCTGAAATCAGTGAAAAAGAAAACAATGAAAAGAACCACGCATGTAAAAGCTGGTTCTTTGAGAAGGTAAATAAGATTCACAAACCCTTGGCCCTGCTAACCCAAAGGGGGGGGGGGGAATAACCAAATTAACAGAATAAAATGAACAAGAATAAAAATGAACAAGGAAACATTACAATAAGAACCCTCTAAAAAGTGGTCTACTTCAAAAATGTATACCCCATTAAGTTAGAAAAATCTAAAAAATTGGATGCATTTCTAAATTCATCCAAAACACCAAAGTTAAATTGTGAAGAGATCAACAACTTAAACACACTTAGAACAAATAAGGAGATGGTAACAGTAATAAAGAACCTTCTGACTAAAGGCCCATACCCAGACAGACTCACAGAAAAATTCTACCAGACTTAAAAAAAAAAAAAAACCTGAGCAAATACTCTTAAATTATTCAAAATAAGAAAAAAAATGATTATTCAGGGTCTGAGCAGTCTGCCCAGTATGACTCATGGCTAATGCCCCGGTGGTAGCTCCAACAGCCGCCAATGAGATGGTAGTAACAATGGTGGTTGTAGTTCCAAGATCCCTTTTCTGTCTGAAGAGAGTAATAGCGTGAGGGGCATCAACGCCCGGGCACAGGCACCCAGCGAGGCATGCGAGTAACCAGGGCATACCTAAATTTACTAGCATTCCAGCATTGGGCAAAAAAGCAAGTATCATTACCACAATTACTTGGCTCTATCTGGCTAATAATGAATAAAAATGGGGGATATAGACAAACAGGTGTGGGCTTATAGGAAATATTATGAGAAGCCTTAACCCCCTCGTTGAAACATCCTGCGTCAGTTCTAGAACTAGCAGTGGTGGTGTCCGAGGTCTGAGTAGGTTCAGGAGACCATTGCCCCCAGGGGCAAGACGTGCTCCATGCCAATTGACTAACTCCATGTTTTCCTCCACTTTTGAAAGTCATTTAAGGTTCTTAAATTATTTTTTTCCCTTTTTTTTTTTAATTTTTCATCAATTACACTTTATTCATTCTGCATCCTCCCATAAGTCCCTCCTAAGCACTGCACTCAGGGTCAGCCACTTTGGACCCAGAGAAGAGCATGTCTGATTGCATGCGGGTTGATGCCCCAGGTCCCGCCTCTGAGAAAAAGGTATCGGACGGGTCTGATGCTCTTTGGGTGGATGACACCTAAATGAACATCGGTACAAAGTCCCAATTTATTTCTAATATCAGAGATCAGACCTCTACTCTTCTTGCCTGATGCGTCTAAAACAAAAAGGGGGAACTGTAGAGAGCTGCGGAATGCTATACCTTAAAGATGGAGCTGGTTTCCGCCTTCCACCTTCCCGATGGTGAGTGCTCTCTGTCACAAACAATTCCACATTTGGCTAAGGCTGAGGATCTGGCTTGCTTCCATGTATGTGGACCTATCTGCATTGCCCACGTGGCACGCCTGGGTTGGCTACCCAGAGGCTATTTAATCTGTGGGCTGGCTTTCCCCAGGGTCCGAGGATTGTTCAAGGTTCCTGAATAAACTGCATTGAAAAAAAAAAAAAAAGAAAAGAAAACAGAAAGAGAACTTCCAAATTTTGTCTGTAAAGCCAGTATTAGACTAATACCAAATCCAGGTAAAGAAACAACAATAAAACTATAGGTCAATATCTCTGATGAACATATATAGATGAAAAAAAAATCCTCAATAAAATATTTGCAAAGCACAAACAGGCATATATTAAAATGATCATCTACTTTGATTAAGTTGTCTTTATCCCAAAGATGAAGGGATGTTTCAACATTTGTAAGTCAATATATGTAATAAATCATACATGGACTTAAAGACAATAGTTATACAATCATCTCAATAGACCAATAGACACAGGAGAGGCCTTTAACAAAATTCAATATGCCTTCATGATAAAAATCTTAGAGTAGAGAAAGCAAAGATGGCGGCTGCCACCAGTACTTACCATGGAGCTTCAGGAATCTGAGATACCCACGGAGACTCTGAGGGGTGATGTGGCCGTAGATCAGGAGCCACAGAGAATTACATTTGTTAGGGGAGTTGCTGATTCAGAATTATTTCATTTCTTTATTGCAACAAATACTTATATAATATAACAGTATTAGTGCTACATGTAATCCTGAAAACAGTTGGATGTGGATTTTTGATACATAGTCACACTTTCAGGTTGCTGTGGCTGCTCTAGGATCATGTGGCTTTTGAAGGTGATGCTTCTCTAAGTGGAAGATCCTGTTTCTGTCATGTCCTCCTGTTCTGTGCATTTTTTATCTGTTCTTGTGTCCCTTTCTTGTTCCTTTCCAAGCTTTGCTGAAGACTCACAATCCTATTTCATCTCTCTTATTGGAGATGTATCATTTATCTCTTCCCACCTCATTATAGCTACACGTAATAATTAATTTTACACAAAGAAATTTCATTTACATATGAAAAATCATTGATACATTGTATTATGTTGAAATGCGGCTGTGTCAGACCTCTAAGCCAATCAGGACCCTGCAGGCATGGCAGTGGCATGCACTAAAAATGCTTCCATGAATCATATTTAAACAGATAATCTTCATGATGTCTAGATGAGATGGGGACAAACTATATATTTTCAAAAGGACTCCTCCTCAGGAGTATCTCCATGTGGGAAACACAGACCTTGTTTTCATGGTCTCGGTGGAGTGATGGTACAACCATGAGTCATGACTTTCAGGAATGGGACATTTTGAAAATGCTGGAGTCTTGTATAGATGCTAGTCTATACACATTTGGGGAATGGAAATTTTGAAGTCTAGATATGCTTTTTTTCCCCTCTACCGTGGTATTTTCAATGAACCCAATACTTCAGAACATCAAAATAAGTTGATCTGTATATTCATCTATTTCCCATTTTTATGTAGTTTTTATCTTTATAGATAGAAAGCAGGAGGAAACACTGAACAACAAAACAGAATGTTCATAAAGCAGAAGAAAAATGATTTTAGAAGAAAATATTTCCATTTTGTACTTTCCAGGGTCAATGTAGACAATAGTGAATTAACATTGTTAAAATTATGCACAGGGCCACTTGCCAGTGTTGAGTTAATTATGCAAATGTAGAGTGCTGCTCTAGTTCTCGCTTCAGATGTATCCGTGTGCATCTGTACAGCAATATGTCAGCAAGCAACCCTTTGCCGCCATCAGAGGGATCTCCACAACGACTAAATTCCTGAAATCAATGCCAGCACTCACCAAAGAAATAAGTAGTAGCTGACAGGAGTGTGATGTCTTCCTAATGTTGGTCACATGGGCCTGTGACTCAGAAGTAGGGGGAAAAGAGAAAAAAAAATGAAACATTTACTGAGTAACTACTAAAGAAGTAATATTTATTAATTATATAATTTAATTTTTATGAATTGGGTATCTTTGAGTTGTCTCCTAAGATGTTTACATTTCTCAAAACAGCAAAGAATGGAGCCGGAGAGAAGGCTCAGCCAATAAGAGTACATACAGCTCTTGCAGAAGACAGTGTTTGGTCCTTGGACTGACATTGGCTTCACAATTTGACTGTAACTCTAGCTTCAGAAGATCTGATGTATGGACACCTACATTCAAACACACATGCATGTATGTGCACATACACACATATTAAAAATGATAAAATCTTCAAAATAGCACATGATAATTAGGTAAAAAAATATGAAAGCAAGGATCATGGGTTTGGGTGACATTACTTGTGGGGACACCAGCCTTTTCTTCCATGACTAGTATATTCATTCACTCACTCACTCACTCACTCACTCATTCATTCTTCACTTTCATCCAGATTGTAGCCTCCTCATTCCTCTCCTCCCAGTTCCACCTTCTCCTACTCCATGCATGGTCCTTGGTTGGTGCTTCAGTCTCAGCAAGACGTCTTAGGCCTTGGTTAATTGTCTCTCATAGTCTTGTGGTGCTCCTGTCTCCTCCTGGTCCTTCTATACTTACCCCTACTCTTCTACCAGACTCCCAGTGCTCTGCCCAGTGTTTGGCTGAGTGTCTCAGTATGTTTTGATCCACTGCTGGTTGAAGCCTCTCAGAGGACAGCTCTGCTAGGCTCCCATCTGCAAGTATAGCAGAGTATCATTAGTAGTGTCAGGGGTTGGCTTTTCTTTAAGTGCTTTTTCTGGGGTGGGTCTCCTTCGATCTCTGCTCTATTTCTCACCCTGCACATCTTGTAGGCAGGGTAAATTTTGAGACAAAGTTTTTGTATGTGGGTTGGTCTTCCCTTCCTTCTACTAGGAGTCCTGTCTAGTTAGAGGGTAGCCTATTCAGTCTCCATGATCCCTGTCACTTGAAGTCCCAGCTAAAGTCATCCCCATATCTTCCCAGGAGCCTACCCTGTCATAGATCTCCAGCTTGTCGCAGAGATGCCTCCACCCACAGTTTCTCATCTCTCTGCAAGCTCTCTGTCCTCCTGCCCTGCTCTCCCCAGATCTGATCTCCACCCTCATTTTCTCTGCTCTCCTACCCTGCTTCCCTCTCTTCAAATGTTTTAGCTATCTATTCTATTTCCCCTTCTGAGTGAGATTTAAGCATCTTCCCAAGGGAAGTATCTTAAGTATGTTCTTTGGGTCTGTGAATTGTAGTATAATTATGCTGTAGTATGTGGCTAAAACATACTTATAAGTACATACCATGTGTGTCTTTCTGGGTCTGGGTTACCTCACTCAGCATTCTTTCAGAGTTTAATGCATTTGTCTGCAAATGTTATAATGCCCTTGTTTTTATTAGTTAAGTAGAAATTCATTGTTTAAATACACCACAGTCCCCCCCCAACCTTTGGTTGAGGGACATCTGGGTTGTGTCCAGTTTCTGACTATTACAAATAAAGCTGTTATAAACATAGTTGAGCAAACGTTCTTGTTGTATGTGGAGCATCTTTTGGGTATATGCCCAGGAGTGGTATAGCTGGGTCTTGTGGTAGAACTATTCCCAAATTTCTGGAAAAATGCCAGATTGATTTCCAAAGTACAAGCTTGTACTCCCACCAGCAGCGGAGGAGGGCTCTCCTTTCTCCACATCCTCACCAGCATGTGCTGTCACTTGAGTTTTTGATCTTGGGCATTCTGGTGGGTGAAAGATGGAATCTCAGAGTCATTCTGATTTGCAATTCCCTGATAACTAAGGACACTGAGCATTTCTTTAAGTGTTTCCCTGCCATTTGATACTCTTCTACTGAGAATTCTCTGTTTAGCTCTGTACCCCATTTTTAATTGGTTTATTGGTATTTAATTTCTTGAGTTCTTTATATATTTACATAAAATATCTTTATACATTTTGGATATTAGGCCATTGTCAGATGTAGGGTTGGTGTAGGCTGTTGTTTTGTTCTATTGACAGTGTCCTTTACCTTACAGAAGATTTTCAGTTTCATGAGATCCCATTTATTAATTGTTGAACTTAGAGCCTGAACTGTTCTGTTAAAGAAGTTCTCTCCTGGGCACGCAGCAAGTCTCTGTGCTCGCAGCTGGAGCCCAGGCGGCTCCCATCTGCCATTCTGCCAGACTTTTTCCAGGAAAGACTGGGTGACCCAAGTCAGTACCGTTTCCTTCCTTCCTTGTGGGGTTTTCTCCCGACAGGGATTCCCAGCCTCTGTTGCCCTTGGGTGCACAACTCTGTCTGTGCTGAAGAGTTGGACGCATAACAACTCTCTGTGCTCACAGCTGGAGCCTAGTTCAGTGATGGCAGCTTGTTCCCACCAGTCTGTGAAACCTTTTCCAGGTAAAGACTGGTTAACCCGTGGTCTCCTGTGGGCTTTTTCTTGCAGGAAAGGATCATCCTGAGTGAGCTGTCCCAGAAGCAGAAAGACAAACACGGTATATACTCTCTCATATAGACATATATTATAGGATAGACCTACTAAAATCTGTACATCTAAAGAAACTAATCAAGAGAGAGGACCCTGACTAAAATGCTCAATCCCTATCCCAAAAGGCAAAGAGGATGGACATCAGAAGAAGAAGAAAACAGGAAACAAGCTAGGGACCTGCCTCAGAGGGCCTCTGAAAGGCTCTGTCCTGAAGACTATCAAAGCAGATACTGAGACTTATGACCAACTGTTGGGCAGAGTGCAGGGAATCTTCTTCATAAAGAAGAGGGAAATAGTAAAATCTGGAGAGGACAGGATCTCCACAAGGAGAGCAACAGAACCAGAAAATTTGAACATAGGGGGTCTTCCCAGAGACTCATACTCCAACCAAGAGCCATGCGTGGAGATAACCTAGAACCCCTGCACAGATGTAGCCCATGGCAGTTCAGTGTCCAAGTGGGTTCCATAGTAATGGGAAAAGGGACTGCCTCTGACATAAACTGATTGGCTTGCTCTTTGATCACCTTGCCCTGAGTGGGGAACAGCTTTACCAGGCCACAGAAGATGACAATGCAGCCACTCCTAATGAGATCTGATAGACTAAGATCAGAACGAAAGAGAAGGGGACCTCCCCCTATCAGTAGACTTGGGGAGGAGCATGCATGAAGAAGAGGGAGGGAGGGTGGAATCGGGAAGGGAGGGGATACAAAGTGAATAAAGTGTAATTAATAAAAGTTAAAAAAAAAAAGAAGTTCTCTCCTGTGCCAATGACTTCAAGGCTGATTTCTACTTTCTCCTGTAATAAATTTAGTGTTTCTGGGTTTATATTGAGATCTTTGATCCACTTGGACTTGAGTTTTGTGCAGGCTGATAAATATAATCTATTTGTATTTTTCTACATGCAGACATCCAGTTAGGCCAGCAACATTTGTTCAAGATTCTTTCTTTCTTTCTTTCTTTCTTTCTTTCTTTCTTTCTTTCTTTCTTTCTTCATTGTATGGTTTTAGCTCTTTTGTCAAAAATTTCTGAATCTTTAATTCAATTCCATTGTTAAAATAGTCTGTTTCTATGCCAGCACCATGCAGTTTTTACTACTATTTTGCTGTAGTACAGCTTGAAATCAGGGGCGATACCTCCAGAAGACCATTTATTGTATAAGATCCTTTTAACTATTCTGGATTTTTTGTTTGTTTGTTTGTTTTCTATATGGAGTTTGGAATTGTTCTTACATGTTCTATAAAGAATTATGTTGGTATTTTGATAAGAAATGCATTATATCTGTAGAAACCTTTTGGTAAGATGATCATTTTTACTACATTAATCCTACTGATAACATGAGAATGAGAGATCTTTCCATCTTCTGATATCTTCTTTAATTTTTTTCTTCAGAGACTTGAAGTTCTTGTCATACAGCTCTCTCACTTGCTTGGTTAGAGCTATTATATTATTTGTGGCTACTGTGAAGGGTATTGCTTCCCTAATTTCTTTCTCTGCCCATTTGTCATTTGTATACAGGAGAGCTACTGGGTTTTGCTTGAATTAATTTTGTATCCAGCCAGTTTGCTGAAGGTGTTTTTCAGTGGTAGGAGTTCTCTGGTAGAATTTTTGGGGTATTTTTGCATCCGTGTTCATAAGGAAAATTGGTCTCTTTCTTTGTTGGGTCTTTGTCATTTTTCCTCCTAGAGCTGAGGACTGAACCCAAGCAAGCACTCTAAAACTGAGCTAAATTTCCAACTCTCTTTGTTGGGTCTTTATGTGGTTTAGGTATCAAGGTGACTGTGACCTCATAGAATGAGTTTGTCAACGTTCCTTCTGTTTCTATTTTGTGGAATGGTTTAAGGAGTATTGGTATTAGCTCTTCTTTGAAAGCATGACTAGCATTTTTAATATTCCAGAGAGTTTCCCAAATTGGCATTCTTTTTTTTTTCTAGTAAATAGGAAACAAAAGAGATTTTCTGTGTATTGAAAAACCCTTCTTTCCATATACCATCAAGGAGAAATCTGTGTCAGCAACCTTAATTCGCAAGTCTTGTTTTAGAATCATAAAAAGATATGAGTCACTGACAATCATGGGATGATTGAAGCTGAGGAGAAAGAATAGGGCCAGAGACAGAAAGAAGAAAATCAAATGGGAGAGAGGAGTAGGAGGAGGCTCACTGTAAATGTGGTTGTGGTGAAGACCGGAGAAACCAGTGATGGTATAGGAACTGTGGAGGAAGATGCCTAGACGTGACTGACAAAGCAGAAAGGGCTGGTACCACACAGTGGTGGGAAATGACAATCCTTATAAAAAGGTTTATTTGCATGATAAGTTTAAGGCTATATTTTAATTTCAGACCCAGAGTAAACTAGGGATTTATTCAAATTGTTGTGCTTTACTTTATCAATACCAATTACTTCTGTTCTGTGGGGACAATGATAGTCTTCCGTTATCTATCTCTGAACACTACCTAAAATTTTCACTGGTCAAACTGGTTTTGTACCTGAATAGTTCATTTCCTTGACTCTTTTGTGTACAAATAGAAGAAAAAACAACCATTAAGTTGGGATTAAGAATTAAAAGACAGCAGGGCACAGTGGCACACACCTGTTACCCAAGCATTTGGGGAGGCAGAGGCAGGTGGATCTCTGAGAGTTCCAGGCCAGCCTGGTCTACAAAGTGAGTCCAGGACAGCCAAGGCTACACAGAGAAACCCTGCCCCAAAATAAATAAACAGATAGATAATCAAAAGATGAAAAGGCATGCAAATCCCCATTCTGAATAATAATCTGTGAAGTTAAGCTTAGAATGAGTTAACTATTAATTCTTTGCTGAATTGGAATAGTTACAGTTTTCCTCAGTGAAAGATGAAGATTATTTTGTTATTTTTTACTTTTTTTGTTGTGCTAGAGAGAGAGACATATCTAGTATATGATAAACAAGTAGTCTACCACTCAACCATATATCCAGCTCTTAAAAGTCATTTTAAGAACAACAACAAAAAAGGTATTGCCTGTAGACATTATTCTAAGAGTGTGCAGGAAATAGGGAAAATTTTTATTCCAAAAATGTTACTGAAACACAGCAAGTCCTCACTCCCTTTCTACACTGACCATAGTTCCCTATAGTAGGAACTAAGAAACCTACAGGGATCTATGTGCCCAGCTCTCATTCTAAGCCCATGATAAGAGTATCCTCAAAGTTCACCTGAGAGAAGTTCTGTTGATGTCATTTACGGCCCAGAGGAATATAGAATACCTTCTTCTACTCGGTCCTCACTGTTAGGTGGAATCTATGTACCATACTGCAGCTCAGTGATTAACACAGGTCCCCAGCTGCTCTTTTTCCCTCTCACTCACAAACGTCTGTCCTGAGCACAATGCCCACAATAGAGAAGAAGCAACCATTTTGTAAGAAACTGGCCGCTCCCCATGCCTGTGTTCATGAGCAATGATGTTATGCTTCTTTATGTAGGAGAAGAGCAGCCATTTAACGCCATGAACTCCACAGCTCTCCATAAAGTGATTGGGCGTATTTTGAACACAACACAAGGAAGTTCAAACCTAGAATGTTCTTGAAAACATGGCTGATTTTATAATCAGAGAATACACAAAGTCTAGTAGCTTTATGCTAATAGCAAGAGAAACAGTAAACCACAGAGAAGTTAACAGATAATATCATGGCAGAAGTTTCATCAGGGTCTTAGCAACCCTTAAAAAGGCCACAGAAAATAATTATTCGGGGGGGAGGGGCAAGATGGCGGCGCTGGGAGGACTCTCATTCTGAGCAGCAGCACAGCAGGATCAGCACAGTGACCAGCAATCAGAACTCTCGGCCATAAAACACAGTCATTGTGTTTCCCAGGTGAGAGGATACCCCACGGTGGGGGATTCAATCAGCCTTTAACTCACCCAGCTAAACCGCGGAAGAGATCCCGGTTCCACCAGACGCTTGGCTGCTGGCGGCCAGCCCCAGCCCCAGTCCAGAGCCACAAGCCAGTGTCTCTGGTCACGGTCCCAGACTGAACCGTGTACACTACACTATCAGAGACTGGAATTTTCAGTCGAGAGATAACCCCAGGGTACAGGAAACAATTGGGACCGGCCTTAGGTCACCCAGACATCCCCTGGAAAAGACTCGGGTTCCACGGGCACCCAGGAGCCAGCCCAGAGCCAGAGCCGGGGACCCAGGTTCCAGAACAGAGCCCTGCCTGCCTGCGCGCCTGATTTGCCGCCAGAGATAGAAACGGTGGGTCTGATCTCAGAGCACTCAGCTCACCCCCAACCTGAAAAGGTCCCCGGAAAATTACCCAGCTTAGGGAGGCACTCAGGCTCCCAAAAGCCGCAAAGGCAGTTTCTGCGCACCAGACAGCTGGCAGAGACTGAGCCGCCATGACACAGCTGTGCTCCAGGCACAGGCAGTTTCTGTGGCCAGCCAGCTGGCGGACACTGAGCAGTGTGCACCAGGGCAAAAAAAGACACTGGGAGTCCGTGTCTCCAGAGAATCCACGGGGAAGGAAGGAAACTGTACTGACCTAAATCACCCAATCCTTCCCTAGAAAAAGTCTAGCAGTCTAGTGGGGCCGAGGCGCCAGCACTCAGCTGTGCTCCAGACACAGGCACAAACAGTTGAGGCGCGCCTGATGTCCAACTGGGTCACAGCAGCTGATCATTAAATTTACAACAAGAAACCCAGAAACAAGGCAGCTGCCCTCAGGACTTCCCTGGGTGAGAGGAGAACCCTCTCGACTAACAAAGACCACAGTTACCACTCAGGTCTATATCCCTGAGGTGAGCAACTCCTGAAAAAACACCAGGCATCCAGGGACTATACCCAAAAAGCTGAGAAGACATCCTTCAGGAAAAACCAGCTTTCTGCAAAGAGGATTCTCTCCACCACAGGATCCCCAGGAACCACCAGAAAATAACCCCAAACACCTAAGATAACACAATGGGTAGAGGCCAGCGTAAAAGCTCAAGCAACAAAAGACAGAACAATATGGCATCTCCAGAACCCAGTTACCCAGGGGCAAGTAGCCCTGGACACCCCACCATAACTGAAATCCAAGAAGATGACCTAACAAGTATGCTCATGAAGATGATAACAGAGGAAACAAACAAGATTCGTAAAGACATAGAGGAAGATAAACTCAAACAGAATATTGCCATCCATAAAGAAATAGAGGAAGCTGCAGCCAAACAGTTTATGGCCTTTAGAAAGGAAATGCTTAAAACACTGAATAAAATGATCGAAACAGAGTTGAAGGAACTAAAAGAAAAACAGGAAAGTACAATCAGACAGGTGATGGAAGTAAACAAAACAACTCAAGACCTGAAGATAGAATTGGAAAAATTAAAGAAAACACAAATGGAAGAAATAATGGAAAGGAAGAATCTAGGGAAGAAAACAGGAACTACAGAGGTAAGCATAACCAACAGACTACAAGAGATGGAAGGAAGAATCTCAGGTGTAGAAGATACAATGGAAGAAATCGATGTATCTGTCAAAGAAAATGTTAAATCCAAAAAATTCCTGACACAGACCATCCAAGAAATGCAAGACAATATGAAAAGACAAAACCTAAGAATAATAGGTATAGAGGAAAAAGAAGACTCCCTTCTCCAAGGCCCAGAAAATATTTTCAACAAAATCATTGAAGAAAATTTCCCCAAGCTAAAGGAGAGGCCAATTAGAATACATGAGGCCTACAGAACACCCAACAAATTTGACCAGAAAAGAAAATCCTCCCGCCACATAATAATCAAAACAGTAAGTATACAGAACAAAGAAAAAATACTAAAAGCTGCAAGGGAAAAAGGCCAAGTAATATATAATGGCAAACCCATTAGAATCACACCTGACTTTTCAACAGAGACTATGAAAGCCAGAAGGGCCTGGACGGATATCATGCAGACCCTAAGAGAACACAGATGTCAGCCCAGGCTACTATACCCTGCAAAACTCTCAGTCCTCATAGATGGAGAAAACAAGATATTCAATGACAAAAACAAATTTCAACAATACCTACAAACAAATCCAGCATTACAGAAGACACTGGAAGGGAAAATACAACCCAAGAAAGCTAGCTACATTCAAGAAAACACAGGAAATAAATAACCTCACTTCAGTAAAACAAAAAGCAACCAAGCACACAACCTGATGACCACAGCCAACATCAAAATCAAGAGATCTAACAGCCACTGGTCATTAATCTCTCTCAACATCAATGGACTCAACTCTCCAATAAAAAGACACAGATTAACAGAATGGATACGTAAACAAAACCCAGCAATCTGTTGCATACAAGAAACACTCCTAAGACACAAAGATAGACATTACCTGAGGGTAAAGGGTTGGAAGACGACTTTCCAAGCAAACGGACCCAAGAAGCAAGCAGGAGTAGCCATTCTAATATCTGATAAAATAGACTTTCAACCAAAATTAATAAAAAGAGATGGGGAAGGACACTTCATACTCATCAAGGGAAAATTCCACCAGGAAGACATCACAATCCTGAACATCTATGCCCCAAATACAAGGGCACCCACATTTGTGAAAGAAACATTGATAAAATTTAAAGCACATATAGATCCCCACACATTAATAGTGGGAGACTTCAACACCCCACTCTCAACAAAGGACAGGTCAACAAAACAGAAATTAAACAAAGAAACAATGTCTCTGACAGAGGTCATGAATCAAATCGACCTAACAGACATTTACAGAACTTTACACCCAAACACAAAAGAATTTACCTTCTTCTCAGCACCTCATGGAACCTTCTCCAAAATAGACCATATAGTGGGTCACAAAGCAAGCCTCAACAGATACAAGAAGATTGAAATAATCCCATGTATCTTGTCTGATCACCATGGAATAAAGCTGGACCTCAACAATAACAGAAATAACAAAAAGCCTACACACACATGGAAACTGAACAACTTGTTACTAAATGACAGCTGGGTCAGGGAAGAAATAAAGAAAGAAATTAAAGTCTTTCTAGAAACCAATGAAAATGAAGACACAACATACCCGAACTTGTAGGACACAATGAAAGCAGTGCTAAGAGGAAAGTTCATAGCACTAAGTGCCTTCAAGAAGAAATTCGAGACAGCTCATTCAAGCACCCTAATGGCTCACTTAAAAACCCTAGAAAAAGAAGAAGCAGACACACCAAGAAGGAGTAGACGGCTGGAAATAATCAAACTCAGGGCTGAAATCAATCAATTGGAAACAAATAAAACAATTCAAAGAATCAATGAAACCAAGAGCTGGTTCTTTGAGAAAATCAACAAGATTGACAAACCCTTAGCCAGGCTAACTAAAAGGCAGAGAGACACCACCCAAATCAACAAAATCAGAAATGAAAAGGGGGATATAACTACAGACACTGAGGAAATCCAAACAATCATTAGGACTTACTTCAAAAGTCTATATGCCACAAAATTTGAAAATCTAAATGAAATGGACAATTTTCTTGATCGATTTGACTTACCAAAGCTGAACCAGGACCAGGTAAATCAACTAAATAGACCTATATCCCCCAAAGAAATAGAAGCAGTCATCAAAAGTCTCCCATCCAAAAAAAGCCCAGGACCAGATGGCTTCAGAGCAGAATTCTACCAGACCTTCAAAGAAGAGCTAACACCAATTCTATTCAAACTATTCCACAAAATAGAAACAGAAGGAATATTACCAAATTCATTCTATGAAGCCACAGTCACCTTGGTACCTAAACCTCACAAAGACTCAACAAAGAAAGAGAATTTCCGGCCAATCTCCCTTATGAACATTGATGCAAAAATACTTAATAAAATACTTGCAAACCGAATCCAAGAACACATCAAAGATATTATCCACTATGACCAAGTAGGCTTCATCCCAGGTATGCAGGGGTGGTTCAATATACGGAAATCCATCAATGTGATCCACCATATTAACAAACTGAAAGAAAAAAACCACATGATAATCTCCCTAGATGCTGAAAAAGCCTTTGACAAAATCCAACATCCATTCATGTTCAAAGTATTGGAGAGATCAGGGATACAAGGCACATATCTAAACATAGTAAAGGCGATATACAGCAAGCCTATAGCCAACCTCAAACTGAATGGAGAGAAACTTAAAGCAATCCCACTGAAATCAGGGACAAGACAAGGCTGCCCACTCTCTCCATATCTCTTCAACATAGTGCTGGAAGTCCTTGCTAGAGCAATAAGACAGTTGAAGGAGATCAAGGGGATACAAATTGGAAAGGAAGAAGTCAAATTATCACTATTTGCAGATGATATGATAGTATACGTGAGTGACCCCAAAAACTCTACCAGGGAACTCCTACAGCTGATAAACACCTTCAGCAAAGTGGCCGGATACAAAATTAACTCAAAAAAATCAGTAGCCCTCCTGTATACAAAAGACAAAAGGGCTGAAAAAGAAATTAGGGAAACAACACCCTTCACAATAGCCACAAATGACATAAGGTACCTCGGAGTAACCCTATCCAAGGAAGTCAAAGACTTGTATGAAAAAAATTTCAAATCTCTGAAGAAAGAGTTAGAAGAAGATATGAGAAAATGGAAAGATCTCCCATGCTCATGGTTTGGTAGGATTAACATAGTAAAAATGGCCATCTTACCAAAAGCAATCTACAGATTTAATGCAATTCCCATCAAATTGCCAACTCAATTCTTTACAGACCTGGAAAGAAAAATTCTCAACTTCATATGGAATAACAAGAAATCCAGAATCAGAGATCAGACCTCTACTCTTGCCTGATGCGTCTAAAACAAAAAGGGGGAACTGTAGAGAGCTGCAGAATGCTATGCCTTAAAGATGGAGCTGGTTTCCGCCTTCCACCTTCCCGATGGTGAGTGCTCTCTGTCACGAACAACTCCACATTTGGCTAAGGCCGAGGATCTGGCTTGCTTCTATGTATGTGGACCTATCAGCATTGCCCCCGTGGCACGCCTGGGTTGGCTACCCAGAGGCTATTTAAGCTGTGGGCTGGCTTTCCCCGGGGTCCGAGGATTGTTCAATGTTCCTGAATAAACTGCATTGAAAAAAAAAAAAAAAAAGAAAAAGAAAAAAATAAATAAAAAAAAAAAAAGAACATGGCAGACTGAGATACACATCATTTGTGCTTTTTAATATTTATGTTAAAGTGTAGATTAAGGATGGAACTGTATTATTTGGTGAAAATAGTTAAATAAAAATATTTTTGATTCAAAAAAAAAAAAAAAAAAGAACTAAAGAAGCTGAAAAGCAGCAAACCAAGTAATCCACTTAAAAAATGGGGAACAGAGCTAAACAGAGAATTCTCTGTAGAGGAATACCGAATGGCAGAGAAGCACTTAAAGAAATGTTCAACCTCACTAACCATTAGGGAAATGCAAATCAAAACAACCCTGAGATTTCACCTTACACCCATGAGAATGGCCAAGATCAAAAACTCAAGTGACAACACATGCTGGAGAGGTTGTGGAGAAAGGGGAACCCTTCTCCACTGCTGGTGGGAATGTAAACTTGTACAACCACTCTGGAAATCAATCTGGCGCTTTCTCAGACAACTAGGAATAGTGGTTCCTCAAGATCCAGCCATACCACTCCAGGGCATATATCCAAAAGAGGCTCAAGTACACAAAAAGGACATTTGCTCAACCATGTTTGTAGCAGCTTTATTTGTAATAGCCAGAAGCTGGAAACAACCCAGATGCCCCTCAACTGAAGAATGGATGCAGATATTGTGATACATCTACACAATGGAATATTACTCAGCAATGAAAAATAAGGAAATCATGAAATGTACAGGTAAATGGTAGGATCTGGAAAGGATCATCCTGAGTGAGTTGTCCCAGAAGCAAAAAGACACACATGGTATATACTCACTCATATAGACATACAACATAGGACAAACCCACTAAAACCTGTGCATCTAAAGAAACTAAGCAAGAGAGAGGACCCTAACTAAAATGTCCAATCCCCATCCGGAAAGGCAAAGAGGATGGACATCAGAAGAAGAAGAAAACAGGAAACAACCAAGGAACCTACCACAGAGGGCCTCTGAAAGCCTCTGCCCTTCAGACTATCAAAGCAGATGCTGAGCCTGATGGGCAACTATTGGGCAGAGTGAATGGAATTTTAGGTAAGAAGTGGGAAATAGTAAGAGCTGGAGAGGACAGGGTCTCCACAAGGAGAGCAACAGAACAAGAAAATTTGAACACAGGGAACTTCCCAGAGACTCATACTCCAACCAAGGACTATTCATGGAGATAACCCAGAACCCCTGCACAGATGTAGCCCAGGGCAGTTCAGAGTCCAATTGGGTTACATAGTAATGTGAAGAGGGACTGCCTCTGACATAATCTGATTGGCCTGCTCTTTGGTCACCTCCCTCTGGCGGGGAGCAGCCTTACCAGGCCATAGTAGAGGACAATGCAGCCACTTTTGATGTGAACTGACAGACTAAGATCAGAAAGGAGAGGAAAACCTCCCCTATTACTGGACTTGGGGAGTGGCATGCAAGCAGAGGGAGGAGAGAGGGTGGGATTGGGATGGGAGGAGGGAGGAGCTTATGGGGGGATGCAGAATGAATAAAGTGTAATTGATGAAAAATTTAAAAAAAGGGGGAAAATAATTTAAGAACCTTAAATGACTTTCAAAAGTGGAGGAAAACATGGAGTTAGTCAATTGGCATGGAGCACGTCTCGCCCCTGGGGGCAATGGTCTCCTGAACCTACTCAGACCTCGGACACCACCACTGCTAGTTCTAGAACTGACGCAGGATGTTCCAACGAGGGGGTTAAGGCTTCTCATAATATTTCCTATAAGCCCACACCTGTTTGTCTATATCCCCCATTTTTATTCATTATTAGCCAGATAGAGCCAAGTAATTGTGGTAATGATACTTGCTTTTTTGCCCAATGCTGGAATGCTAGTAAATTTAGGTATGCCCTGGTTACTCGCATGCCTCACTGGGTGCCTGTGCCCGTTGATGCCCCTCACGCTATGACTCTCTTCAGACAGAAAAGGGATCTTGGAACTACAGCCACCATTGTTACTACCATCTCATTGGCGGCTGTTGGAGCTACCACCGGGGCATTAGCCATGAGTCATACTGGGCAGACTGCTCAGACCCTGAATAATCATTTAGCCAATGTAGCTCATGCCTTAGTTGTACATAAAGGAATTAATGCTCAACTAAAAGGAAGCTTGATGGTGTTCAATCAGAGGATTAACCTCGTGCAGGAGCAAATTGATAACCTATGGCAAATCGCTCAACTTGGCTGTCAATGAAAATATGCTGGACTTTGAGTCACTAGCATATAACATGAGAATTTTTCCTGTGCTGCAAATCTGTCTAAACAATTGTCGAGCTATATTTTAGGTAATTGGACTGGAGAATTTGATAGTACGATGGAGCAGCTGAGAGTGGCCATTGTCACAGTAAATTCTACCAGAGTGGACACAGGACTAGCCACAGGATTATCATCATGGATTGCTGCAACCATGAATCATCTGAAGGAATGGGCGGGCATGGGAGGTGTTGGTGTTCAGGCCTTCTGGTGTTGGTCTCCTTGGTTTGCCTGTGGTATATATGCAAGATTAGAGTCTCACAACAGTGTGATGCAGCCATGATCATTCAGGCCTTTACAGCCATTGAAGCAGGACATTCTCCCCAAGCATGGTTGGATACCATAAAAAGCTAAAATGTTATGCTCAGGATGCAAGGCTAAGCACTGCACTCATGGTCAGCCACTTTGGACCCAGAGAAGAGCATATCTGATTGCATGCGGGTTGATGCCCCAGGTCCCGCCTCTGAGAAAAAGGTATCAGACGGGTCTTATGCTCTTTGGGTGAATGACACCTAAATGAACATCGGTACAAAGTCCCAATTTATTTCTAATATCAGAGATCAGACCTCTACTCTTGCCTGATGCGTCTAAAACAAAAAGGGAGAACTGTAGAGAGCTGCGGAATGCTATGCCTTAAAGATGGAGCTGGTTTCTGCCTTCCACCTTCCCGATGGTAAGTGCTCTCTGTCACGAACAATTCCACATTTGGCTAAGGCTGAGGATCTGGCTTGCTTCCGTGTATGTGGACCTATCTGCATTGCCCACGTGGCATGCCTGGGTTGGCTACCCAGAGGCTATTTAAGCTGTGGGCTGGCTTTCCCCAGGGTCCAAGGATTGTTCAAGGTTCCTGAATAAACTGCATTGAAAAAAAAAAAGAAAATAATTATTCAAAAGATCCTGTACTTAATCAACAAGACAAAGGGATAGGATATGACCAAGGGCCTTACTGAAAACAACAGTGCCAAAGCCAGCAATCAGTAGGCACAAGCAGGTAACTGTTGTACAGATACAAGCAGACAAATCGAGAGCTTAACAGAGAAATCAGGAGGAGATGATGGTCTGGGAAAGCCTGGGTTAAATCACTGTCATACCTGGAGGTGGCAGAGTGAAAGGGAAAATTGTGTTGACCTTGTGAGAAGCAATTCTTAGGCTACATTCTACAGCTGGAATAGACTTCATTGATTCAGCCCCTCTGTCTCGTAACAATGTAACTAAATGTCAGGCGAACACAATAAAAATGGCTAGATCAGGGGAATCAGGAGCCAGAATATCTATACTATCTGAAACTTCTACTTTTCATTGAAATAGGAGAGGATCTAGACCCCCTAGGCTGCTCAGTTTACAAGTGGGTTCCTTAATAAGGGGGGCAGGGCTGTCTGTGACATGAACTCAGTGGCTGACACTTTCATCACCTCCCCCTGGGGGAAGGGGAGCAGTGCAGCCTTGCCAGGCCACAGAGGAAGATGATATGGCTAGCCCTGATGAGATCTGATAGGCTAGGGTCAGATAGAAGAGGAGGAGATCCTCCCTATCAGTGGACTAAGGAAGGGACATAGGGAGAGAAGAAGGAGGGTGGGTGAGACTGGGATGAGAGAAGGGAGGGGGCTACAGCTGGAATACAAAGTGAATAAATTGAAATAAATAAATAAATAAATAAACAAATAAATAAACAATTTTAAAAAAGAAAAGAGGCATACAAAAAAATAGAACCAGTCTTTCTATGTATTATGAAGTTAATAAAAATAGGCTTGTTTGTTGTATTTAAGATATAAAATACCAAAGCTGCCATGATAATCATAACCAAAGAACTAAAGGAAACTATGCTAAAAGAACAAAGGACAAATATATCTGATTATATCTTAATGAAATATCAACATATAAATGTCAATAAATAACGAGATAAAAATAATTTCCCAAAAGGAAATGGTAGAATGGAATGGTAATAGTTATAATAACAGTAAAAATAATCAAAATGTTAAGTCACACAGTAGCTCAATTGTAAAAGACATTAGAAGGTATAAGAAGGCATTAGAGATCCTCAAATCAGATCATCAGAATTACTCAACTTGAAGAGCCTAAAAAAATGGGTCTCTCTTAAGGGAAGAATGATCACTACTAAATACACTAGCACAGCAGAGGCTAGCAGAACAGGAGAGAATCGGAAGATACTGAATATGAAGACTGAAATCTTTCCAAATTCCACTTAAGAGAAGTTAATTTGTGGATTCACAAAGTTAAAGAAACTTTGAGAAGATAGACATAACAAAAAACTACACATCTATACACACCATGTTTAAAGCTATAAGAACAAAAATAAGAAGATACTCTGGAGTAGAGTTGAAGAGAAACATGTAAAACAGAAACCCAAAGATAGAGATGGTTGACCTCACATCAGAATCAAGTGGATGCCAAAAAGCAATTGAAACTGTTGACCATAAAAACCAACAGCAAAATGGCCTTTCAAAAGCAGCAATGAACATGGATACTGAAAAAACCCTAAAAGAAACAATTTCTATCACACTGGCTTTATATCAGATTCTAAAGAGTGCATAACTGTAGGATCCTAGCACTTAGAAAGCAAAGGCGGGAAGATCATTAATTTAAAGTGACTCAGATATATATAGCAAGTTCCAGGGCAGCTTGAACTATGTAGTGACATGTTCTCTCAAGAAAAACCTGATAACTCAATTCAATGCCCAGGATTCACATGGTTGGAAAGAACCAAACTGTTGTTCTCTGACCTCCTTGTGCACACCATGGCAGGTACACCCATGTACATACACGTAGATTGTCGCACACAAACACACACAGGTAAACAAGGAGGATTAAAGCACTGAGAAGGAGAGAAACACACAAAATGTCCTACAGCATGAAGGCAAGTGACCTCAAGTACAAATTCATGCACATTTCCAAAACAAGGCGTGGCAGTAGAGATGAGTGCCTACCATCACTCACTAATTGCAGGAGGAAAATGAACAGACAAGGAGAGCTAAATGAGAAGCTTTATGTAACATTCTTCAGATATAGACTTGTTCTCCTTTCTCTTCTAGGCTTTCTAAAAACATAATTATAAAAATGCACTGGCTTGCAGTGTGTGATGATAGAGTATGCATAACAAGAGCAGAAGACAGAATGGGAATGTAGCTGCATCGGGAGAAAGTTTCTGTATTTCACTGAAACCATGTCAGTAGAAATCTAAATAGACTCAAATAATGAAACAGAACTAAAACCCAGAAACAAATCCTCCTATGCAACCTTCCCATATAACCGTTCCATGCAACCCTATCAGGTAACCCTCCTAGACAACCATTCTAGGCTGTCCTCCCATGCATCTCTACTATGTAATCCTTGTCGACAAGCCTTTTATGCAGCCCTCGTAGGCAACCTCCTTCGTAATCCTTGCAGGCCAGCCTCCTGTGGAATCTTACTTTTACAGCTTTCTGTTTGTGCAGTAGCTCCTTCTAAGACTAGCATCTTCTACCTCCTAGGGAAAGGTCACTGAAACAATAGGATGTTTAAAAACAGGGTGTTTACAGGGAGGTGAACAGTGATGGTCCAGGGTGTCAAACATTCCAGCCTTCAGGGGAACTTCTTAAACTCAAGAAGTCAACAACTCAAAACAGCTTCAGCAAGTCCTGGAAACTTAACATATTCACTAGCCTCTCTCTCCCAGGAGTATATAAACAGGTAACGCCTGCTCAAAGAAACTCCCGGGGAAGATGGGCTGCCGAGAAGAGGCTCAAGGCATCAGAGCAGCATGGAAGAAGGGGAGGCCCACAGGACTTCCTAGAACAAAGAGCAGCTGATCCGCTTGAAAAAGACCCAAAGGAAGCTACATGCCAAGGAGACATTCCACCCTGCTAAGCTGTCGCATGCCAAGGAGACATTCCACCCTGCTAAGCTGTCTCCAGGTTGTGTAGTACACTACCACTTTCAGCTTTCATGACTTGTCACTCATGCTGGGGTGGGCTTTCAGGGATACAGACGTCTGTGAATCTTTCTGCTTCTGTAAGTAACCCTTCACACATATTTCTGTTGTAACAGGTCTCCAGACCTTAGCAAAACTGCAGCCATGATGAAAGTACCGTTCAAGCCTTGTAACCCAACATGTAGATAGCAACACCTGCCAAAATGAGAAAAAAGACCTACTCCACAAAAGTCCATAGGTCTGGAAAAGTTCCCAAATGTATTAACCTTGCTTTCAGTTTCTGAAGTTCCACCTCTAGCTACCTTTTCTTGCTGAGGTGTTTCAACCCAGTATGTGGTTTTTGTACTTAAAAGCTCACCCTGCAAAAGACTCAGAACTTCATTTGGGTAATAGAGACTTTCTATTGGTTTGAACCTGTGTCTCAGGTGTCTCTTTGCTAGCAGGTACTCCCACAACTCTGTAAGTGACACCCGTGAAACTCACTGGTTCACCAAGTTGGACTTTGTTGGAGTGAGTAGATGTTTGGTCGGATCTCCCCAGGAATAATGGCACACCACAACTTCTTGTATGACCCTCCTGTACATGCCCATCCATTCCTGATGGAATGCTGACAGCTCAACAGGGGAAGTAAAACATTTACAACAAACAGTACTGAGACTCCTGGATCCCCACGTGCAAAACCTGAAGCCCAGTCAGGTCCAAAACAAAAGCTAAACCCGTATTCAAGAAAATAAAGAGAAATGACAGGGATTTCATTAAAATTAAAATTATTCATAGCCAGGTATGGTCACACACACACTAGTATGTGCAACATTCAGGAGGCCAAAGCAGGAGGATTAACACAAATTTGAGGCCAGCCTGCTCTACAAAGTGAATCTGAGCTAGAAAACCAACAACAGTTTATACTTCCAGGAGCATAATAAAAATTTTTGTAAAGAAGCCAGGCACAGTGACAAACACCATAAGCCTAGCAATCAGGATCCCAAGACAGAATTAAAACTCTAGGCCAGCCTAAGCTATGCAATCAGATACTAGTTTTTGTTTTGTTTTTAAGTAACTGTAAAGGCACCAAATATGATGAGAAGAAATGTTTAAAATTAAATATCTGGTAAAAGAAAATGCATAATAAAGGACTCTCACAACTCAATAAGAAAGAAACAAATAGCCTTTTAATTTGAACTTGAACTTCTGATAGTTTTGTGGGTTGACTGGACAGCACCGAAGGCTCTGTAGCTCATGCGTATAGTTCTGTTGGTTCTACGGTTCAACTGGATAGCTCTGGGGGTCCCATGGGTCTACCACAATGTTCTAGTAGATCTTTAGGGTAGCTAGACAGTTTTTCTGTGGGTCAGCTGGATAGGTCTGATGGTTCTTTGGGTTGAACAGATGGTTCTAGAGGTTTACTGAACAGCTCTGATGGCTTTTTAGGGTTCATTACATAGTTCTGATAGCTCTATGGGTCATCTGGAAAGCTCTGATGGTTCTATCAGCTGAACACTTAATTTTAGGTGTGGATTGACTGGACCTTTGTGGTACTTACATATTCTGAGTTTCATAGATTAGATGAACAGTTCTCATAATTCTGTAGGTTAATCACAGAGTATTGATGGTCATGTGGGTTGAAGTTCTAGTTCTCATGGTTCTGTATGTCTGTTGGACATGAGGCATTGCTTTATTTCACCTATTATCTATGTTCATGTGGCAGGTGGACTGGACAAGATGACTCCCATAGACCATTCCGCATGTCTGTAGCCATGATCGTATCTTGGGTACTCTGGCTGTCCTCCATATGGCCATTACCCCATGAAGTACTTCCCTTCCTCTACCTCTCATTTTCCCTCTCCCTTCCCCCCACCCCAAAACACTCTGAACTTAAATCCAGCATGAAAACTAGATTCTAAGAAGGAGAAAGTGGAATCTTGAAGGCCTCTCAAGAACTATAGCTGTGACTTACATAGCATTATCATCATTGCTTTTAATTACTGTAAAAAAATAAGAAGGCAGACTTGTATCTCATGGTAGAAAAATGGATTCTATCTATGATGGGAGACAAGGAGAGCAGATAATAGAAGGAAGAATTGTGGTAGCCAGTTAGGAAGAAGACCCAAGACAGTTCCATATATCCAGTCACAGAAAAGGCTGAAAATATTAGCCTGTGTGTCTACATGGCAGGAGTGAACCAAGTAGTTGTTGTGTATAGATAGTTAGGTTCCAGAGAGAGAGGAACTCCTGATTTTTTTTTCTTCTCAACTTCCAGTTCTAGGGATTGCTCCAGCCCTGGTATAAAAGAGTAAATCAGTACAGGAGACCCTAAGCTAGTGTCTCTCATGGGCAGATTACTGAAGAGTGAGTGACGACATAACACCAGGCAGAAGCAGTGTACTGTTAACAAAACAAAACATCAGGAGGTACATGCAAGGCACACTTCCTGTTCCTCATTAGAACTTGGGAAAATACAAAGATATTGCTAGCCAGGACAAGGAAGAAAAAAGTAAATATATAGGATCTCATTTTCTGATATGGTATCAACTGTCTCCAACTCCATACAGCATTATTTGCAATCTCTGTTCTTCATAGAGAAGATTTAAGTAAATACTTGAGAAACATGAAGATAGTTTACTACAATGACAAGTGAGAAAGTCTCCAGAGCCCTACCAGGTCAGGTTAGAGTGTCGTGGCCCTTCTGCATTGGAGGATTGGGGATGTGTGTGATTCTATTACCTAATTGATGAGGCAAATTCTGGATCACTGTTGATGTCTGCTCCTAATGAGTGTAGACAATAGGACAGGTTGCTTCCATTTAGATATACTAATGAATATGGTTTTAATTTTAATCCTTCTTCTCTCCAAAGCAATTGCATTTTACAACCTGGAAAAAATGGTGGGAGCCTAAGAGCATCACAAATGGGTTTTCTCCCTGGGGTAATTCACCTGAAGCAGAAATCTGCAGGCAAAGAATAAGTGAATAAACAGAAATTAAAACCACCACTTGGTGCCTACTAGAAAAGTCTTCTTGTCCTCATTTTGAAATCCCACTGGGTGTAGAACATTTTGTATTCAGATTTGCTCATTTTGTTTGTTAGTACTTGCTTTGAGGTGGGTTATTTTACAGTTGTTACTTATAAAAACAATAAATCTGAAAGCATATTAGGGAGGAAGGAAATATATAACTATATTTAATTACTGTCTTAAATAAAAGATTACAATAAAAGTTAAGTTAAAGGGTAGGTTCAGTCTTTTTGAAGTCCAAATCCTAGGTAAAGGAGATGGGGTGCTCCAACTTACACAAACTTCAACTTACAGACAAAAAATTAGGTGCTGGGCCTTATCAATAATCAATGTAATTTATGAATCTCAGAGAGTGGATTGTTCTGGTTCCATGATAAAGTGGCCTTCGTTAAAGACGTAACCTTATTATATATGGTGTATGACCTAGCATTTATTTATAGTTCATGTAAAGATCAGTAAAACTTGTCTCATCTTGGACATAGGTGCACTGCATCTAGTTGCAGATAAGACAATGTGCTAGTGGTAGATGAATAGCATTACCTCGAGCAATGCCTGAAAGCAGGTGGTTTAAACATAGGAAGTTCAAGTTCACAATTACGGAAGCCAGAGACAAAGTCACGTCGTCAATAGCTTTTCTGCTTCTGAACACATCTTACCTACTTTCTGTTGTGTCATCTTTGGGTTGCCTTCCTCTGCTTATGTACCTATCTCTAGACACAAATTAAGGACATTAGTCATATTAAAGACACTCAAGCTCATTTTGTTTGATCTGATTTATCATCAACAATCTTATCCCTGAATGAAGTCACATTCACGGGTACTGGAGGTTGGTCTTCAATATTTGGAGAAATGCGATTCAAATCACAACAGTGGGTAGCAAGATGTTGATACATACACTATCTAAAGAAATCTAATACCCCTGGTAAAGCACGTTACTATATCCCTTACCTTCTATCCTAATATGTGGAAATCTAATCAGAATGTCACTAAAAAATCAACATTGTCAAATTTGTCAATATAAAACCAGCTTAGAAATCTGGGAAGATGTACCCATTGGTTGCAATAGGCATGAAAGTCACGGGGTTAATTAAATACTTTTTGATTGGATACAGTAAGACTCTCATGCTTAGTACTGTAAACCTGATCTGAAGTCCATGACTGGGGAAGTCATGTTTCTTGGCCAGGGGCCATGAGGGACCCTACTGTGATTGTTGTGCTAAACAGTTATACCCTCAAATTGTGTTCTAAATATTTGTGTTTGTACCCAGACATTTATGCTCCTCTTGACTTTGGCCAGAGAAGCATTTATTTGCAGTAGATAGCAGTTAATAAAGAGATTCACAATGGACCAAATTGCTGAGTAGAAATAACTCTTGGTATCCAGCTGTGTATTCATCCATACCAACCTCCCACCGTCCAAGCATGCAGAAGAGGGGACAGAAAATACAAAAGTCAGCAGAAAGACGATATGGCAGCTGCATGCAAGAACTCAGAGCTGCTGTGGTTATCTGCACAAGACATACTCAAGATAAAGCCATTCAAAATTTCAACATGGCTGAGGAAGAGGAGCTTGAGGCCCCACTATTATTAAAGGAGCACCTGGTAGTCGATTTCTTCTGAAGGAGGGGCATGTGAATGCTGGTGAGTTGCTCATGACCTAGGGGATTGCCGTATGTGCTTGTGAAAAGGGACAGCACTAATTGGACTGGATTATAAAGAAAATAAAACGAGGAAATGAAGCTGGGAAGGAAAGGGTAGAGAGTGCTGGTGGGAACGGGAGAAAGGCGAGTTGTTACAATCAATAAACATGTATACTCGCATGGAATAAAAGAATAAAGAACATTACTTTAAAAAGAAAAGGGAACTCAAGTTGATTCTTTCCATCGTGTACCTGGCAATCACTCCTAGAACCTGTATAGTGCTTGGGCATCACTTTTTCTGGACTGGATTCCTAATCCATTCATCCCACCTGTCCCTCTAGAGCCACTGCTCATCCTTTCCTACCCTAAACTCTTCCTGAAAGGACTGGTTTAATGGACTCTGTCATGTTGGCTCCAGGTCAGGCTCAGCCTGTGAGGACTCCTAAGAATAAGTTGTGGGATGTTTCATAATATCTGCAGACATAAGTCTCTGACCTCATTCATCCTCTGACCTCATCTCTAGCTGTGAGTCCCAAATGAAGATCCCTTCCCCTCCTATGGCATCTTTCTTTTCCTTTTGAAAACTGAAGGATGGCAGCCCTTATTTTCCCATACCCTGGATCAGGACTGTTTCCTGTGTTTCTTTTCTCCACACATCTGGAAAACAAAGTTTCTCCTTGAACTATTCTGTTTTAACTGTCCCATCTGTTTGTATTGGGACCCTGACTCATATATTTCCCCAATTCCCAAATTTAATCACTCCCTCTTCTATCCTTCCAGTGCATTGAACTTAATATCAAAACCCACAGACTTATTGCATTATGTCTATGTAATGGTATTTACCAGTCTGACTCTCATACTAGGCCAACAGGAGCAGGCCATCAAGTTGGACTCTGGAATCTCCAGCCTCTCCAAATTTGGATCTGATTAAATTTGCCTCTCTTCTTTCTCTTTTCCTCTGTTTCTGGCAATTGAACAATAAAAGCATCCAATCAAGCAATGTTTAATCTAATTTAAGAATAATGAGTCTTTCTTATACTGTACATTGTTTATCAAAATCAAGTGACTGGGAGATATTACTTTAGCAAGGAAACAGTAGTCAAGGACATATTAATTTCATACAGTCATACTTGCAAGAGATTCTACCCCTTTCTTTAAGTCATTTCTTAGGTTTAAAGAAAAACTTAACCATAGTGTTCTCTCTCTCTGTGTGTGTGTGTGTGTGTGTGTGTGTTTGTGTTGGGATGGAATCTAGGGCTTTGTGCATATTGTAAATACTCTATCATTGAGCTACAGCCCTAGATCTTGGCTGTATGTTATGATCTGCTTCTATAATTCTACACAATGGCATGGTTTTTAGATCAAGTGCTGTGCAACTAGTCATGAGTTCCTTGTTCTATGAATTCCTTCCAAGGTTTCTCTTATCACAAAAGCCTCTACTCTTTCACTACAGGTTTAAGGTGATGGGGTTTTCCAGAGGCTCTGTTCCTTCTTATGGGCCTCAATATATATGAGAAGCCTTTTCTCCCCTGAGGTCTTTCTTCATCAAGGACAGATGAGAACATTTCCCCATTGCTCCCTTTGTCTTCCCTTTTTAATTTCTATCCACCTCTTTGTATGTGTGTGTTTGCTTATAAGACATTTTGCCAATAGTTCTATTCTCCTCCAGCTGTTTGCACTATCTTCTAAGATCCACTAGTGTCTCAGGATGATGGGCTAAAAGAGCCACAGGGAAATAGAACCCCAGCTTTGAGTGTATGGACAAAGAGACAAACTGGAAATGAACTTTCCTAAATGACTAGCATTTCAAAAGATTATCCTATGTGATCTCATGAGTTGCGTTGGAGAGACAAGTAATAAACCAAGAGTCAGAAGCTAGTGAGACTGGGGCTGGATTAAGAAGTAGCTGTAGGCAGATGGAAAAAAGCCTAGAGTGTTGGCTCTAGCAAAAAAAAAAAAAAAAAAAAAAAAGCTGTCTTTCAGCCTTTTCAATGGTGGATCGTACAGGCAGAAACTGATTCTCCTTTCACTAGATGAGGAGTTGCTAGCAAGGAACATGACTGCCCACAAACCTGCCGCTTTACAAGCAGTCAGCAAGCCATTGCACTGTGAGCATGTGTGCTGCTATCTACCACTGGAGAAAATCTCTGTAACGCTATTTCATGACTCTTTCTTATTTGCAACCTCACAGTGCAAATGATTTTAAGAGAACTTGTTCCTGGTCCCTAAATGTTGCCAGTTCCTCCTATGCCAGCTATGCCAAAGCAACTCTGTGGTTCCTCATATTATTCTTACTTAGCAAACGTGCAGATTCACCAATTGGAACTCATAGTACCTCTTCTTCACTTACATGTCAAGAATCCAACATTATGAGTGATTGTTTGACTTCAGTGTCTATCAGAGTTATCTGGAAGGGTTATTCAAATATAAAGATCTGAACACTCCCTCGAGGACCTCTGATTTTAGTAGATGTCCCTTCTAACTATTTCTAAATGATGACAGTACATCTATGTCCAGGTATGCAGGTCAAGTGATATGAGAGTTGGGGGAGGTATTCTCTCTTAAGCGCAATGCTTTCCAGTAACGAAGAGTTTTCTCTGTTTGCCTGTTCTCAGAAGATTAGCTATTTCTTCTTGTACGCATTGATACAAGGCAGGCACTAGCATGAATTTAAGAACTGCATTAGATACAGTCACTTCCAGCTCAAAGATATTCAACAATGTAAATGATTTATTCAGAAAATATTTAGTAGGTACTTGCTTTCTGTGGTAAATATTGTACAATCTACAAGCGTGGGACTAGACCTCCATGAAAAAGACAATTCTGTGTTAACAAAATCATGCGGCTCCAAAAGTTCTTTTTTTAATATTAGTTACAGTTTATTCACTTTGTATCTCAGCTGTATCCCGCTCCCTCATTCTCTCCCAATCCCACCTTCCCTCATCTCCTCTCTGCCCCTTTCTAAGAGGAGGACGTCCTCCCCTTTTATCTGACCTTGGTTTATCAGGTATCTTCAGGACTGGCTGCAAAGTCCTCTTCTGTGGCCTAGCAGGGCTGCTCCTTCCTCAGGAGGGGGAAGGTCAAAAAGCCCACCATTGAGTTCATGTCAGAAATAGTCTCTCTTCCCCTTACTAGGGTACCCACTTGGATACTGAGCTACCATGGGCTATATCCAAGCAGAGGTTCTAGGTTATATCCATACATGGTCCTTGGTTGGAGAAACAGTCTCATAAAAGACCCCTGTGCCCAGATATATTTGGTCCTTGTGAGGCTCCAAAAGTTCTAAAGTCCAGCAGTGTGCCACACTGTATGAATCAGGGTCATTGTGTTTTTTAAGCTAATCTGTCATGATGTTGTCAAGATTTCCATTCCCTTTGTGATTCTGGATAGGGCGGGGCACACATCTGGAAGCAGCAGCCATTACATTCTAAGTTCTCTGTTCAGCGTCATGAGCTGTGGCAACTTTTGCACATTTATTGATCTTGTGGTTCAGCTCTCAGACACAGGCAAGCAGATAGCTCCACTAGTCCGGTCCCCTCATATGTACACTATATAGTACTCTCATATGTAATAGAAAGTACCAGATTCCTCCACACATTGCTCACTTTACTTGGATTAGAGACAGTTAGATACAGACCTTGGTTCTAATTTGTCCTTGTGAAATCAGTTTCATTGTTGGGTTTTTGGTCTGCTCTTGCTTTTATGTATTTTAGATGACCTTTTCTTAGTAGCTTTGTGTCACCTACAGTAACGTTCGTGAGTTTCCACTGAACCGTCAATCGACTGTTATGATTATTTAATTATCTATTCTCCGTTGCTTGTTCTACATCACTCTTAGCAGTTCGGCTGCGTTATAAAGCCTGACTGAGATGGTACTCCCACACACAATAAAAGGACTGCCTCTGGGATTCTCTCAATGCACTGTTGTGTACTTGTATGCCGGGCTCATTCTAACCTTATAGGCTAAATAACCTTGATCTAACTATAGCACTTTACTTTGTTTCATGTGGAACTTGAAATCTTCAGTTTGTTAGCAGAGACAAAATGCCACGGTCACTCTAATATAATGTAACCGCTCCATCCTTTTGTTGTTCTCTGTATTTAACCTATTTTCTCCATGTTACTTATCACTCTACCAATCTTACTTATTCCTTTGTGGATTTATTTATTCTGTTTTCTTCAACTGTGTTGTAAATCCTATGAGAAAATGTTTTGTCATTTTTACTACTGTATCACCAATTCTTAGCCCTAGAACATGCTTTGATGCTCACTAAATATGATAGATGACTGGACTGCAGCCATCAGGCTTGAGTAGTTAAAGCTACCCTAACATGGATGGATACCTGAGTTAATAAATAAAGAAAATTTCTACAAGAATAGATAGTTAGTGGTAAGAAATCAATGTGCAATAATATTCTAAAAATGTATAAACTGGGAGTGTAGGTCCATGGTAAAGTATGAACTGGTATGTACAGAGCCCTGAATCAAATTCTCAGTGGCCCCAAATAATTAAGCAAACTGGCTAAGGAAATGTAGCCACTCTTATTCCCAGTTTCTAACCGATTTTAATATATGCTATAGCAATGCTGTATCATTTGAGAATGCATATAGTTAAGTAATAAGTCAAGGCTCCATGGATAAGAAGACATTCCTTGGGGATCTTAAATTATGAGTAACAGTTTTACTTAGCCCATCAATATTTCATCTTGGATTGGAGATCCATGAAGTTCTACCCCTCCTTGAGAGAGATTATAGGCAGCTAATAGTTGCACGGGAAGAGGTACCATTTTATTCAGTGGGATAGCCACTGATATGTTAATAAATATTTTCTTATTCTTATTCATGAAAGCAACTGCAGTTAAATGCAGTGAATCACCCACAGAAAATAGTCATCAACGTACAAGGTACACTTATTGGAAAGATAGGGAGTTCATCAGAGAGGGAAGGGAGATGCAAGAGGAGAATGGAGGGTGAAAACTAAAATTTGTTAAATACATGTGCAAAACTGCCCAAGAATTAGAAAATGAAAAATAAAATAAAATGACAACACTTATTTGTTGTATAGCATGTTTTTCCAAATTGTGACAGTTCTTCCAGATTGAAGCATTTGCCACAGGAAGAAGAGAGGTCAGACGGTAAACAGTGGGGAAACTAATGGTACACACATGTAAAGAACAAAAGCTTGGAAATCCTTGAGGGCCACTACCAATAGTATTAAAAGAGCAAACAGTTTTTGAGGGGAGTAGGGGAGAGGGATACAGGAGGGGACAGCACCAGGAAAACTACAAAAGGGAAGGGTGCTCAGACTGTGAGCTGCCTGCAAGTTTTGTAGAGAGTTCCAGCGCTGCGGCTTGCAGGGGTCATAACTCATGCAGGGTGGGCTTTCGAAGGATGCTGCTGCTTTTGATAACTCCACCCAAATTCCTACTAGTAACCCCAATTAAAAAAATAGGCCTTCATGCAATTCTTATTTTACTCTATCATGAGCTCCTTTTCTAGGGTGAATAGATGTTACTTGGAGGTCGGATGAGAAGTTGGAGGAGGAGTGATGGCAGAGTTTAGCAAGGCCAAGATTATACTGGAGTAAGAAATGACTTTTTTTTTGTCCAGAGTGTGAAATTAGCTTCTAGAAAATCTGAGAAGGCACACACATCAGCTAAACTAGGAAGGGATATAAGGGGCAGGCCATGGAAGTTTGTACTTACTGTCTATGTTCTTGACGCATCATATTGTTGAGCAGCACATCAGGAAATAAATTCTTCCAGGAAGGCAGCAGCAGTTTCTCAAATGGCTCTAGAAAAATAAAACCATGATCATGATCAAGAACCACATCCTCATTCTTCCTAAAACAGGCTGAGTACATACATAAATCTAAGGCCAGGGAAAGCCCTGGGAAAGTATACTAGTTTTTGTTGTTGTTGTTGTTGTTCAGCTGGTGATTCTCAGGTGGAATGTTCTCCGTGCAAGATTCACATCTACTTAATAAAAAATTAGCACTTATCACATAATTTTTTATCAGATATTTTTTGACAAGCCTTTTATTTTGGTGGCCTGTGATAGCTGTCAGGGAAAATGTAAGAATGAATATTATATATTCTTCATCACAAGAAAGGTGATGCTGTGGCCTGAAATGAATGAAAACACACAGTTTAGTGCATGACTCAGAACTAGAAAAATAACACAATCAAAGCAGGTTTGACATTGCATTCTTCCTAAAGTGGCACACAGTGGATTGAGTGTTAGAGGAACAGAATGCAAACAGAACAATTACAAACTTTCTGCACTTGCCCCAAAGGCAGCGATGGAACTTTCCTTCGGTGATTAACAACTGAATGTACCCATTCATCTCTTCTCCACAGTTCTTAGGACAGAGTCCAGATTTCTCTGAGAAACATTTGGAGACCTGGAGACAGAGGGAAGCTATACCCTCTAGACAACTCTTGAGACCTAAGCTTGTTGATGGTTCAAGCTGAGAGAGTAAAGATGTGCACACAGGAGAGCTGAAAGAGAAGTCCCAAGTGAACGAGGAACTTTAGAGAAAGCCTGGGAAGCCCTGCAGTGACATGGGATACGGTCTAGTGCAACAGCTAAAGTGGGTTTCACTTAAAGATACCATGACAAGGGACTTAAAAGATATTGAAGATGAAGCCTTATTAAGATGGAAACAGACAAAACTTAAACAGAAACAGGCTTTTGTAAAGTGGCATGGTAAATAGTTGCTTACTTTCTGCTTCAAAGAAAGATGAAAACTACGCCAAGTGCATGTGAAAAGGGACATGACTTCGGAATCTTGGCTCGGTTTTCTGTGGCAAGGTTAACTCAAGATCCTAGGTACAAAAACTTAGCATTATCCCATTTCTTGATGTTCAGATAAGTCATTATTGGCTGTATATGTATGAGAACAAGCTGCAAAAAAGCTTCACTTTCAGTCAGTGGTGACTTCCTTGAGGGTGTTGTGTACAGGCTGTACCTCTAAGTTCTGTGTCAGTGTTGTTACATGTGATATCATCTTGATATAACCTCAAATCATTCAGAAAAAAAGGAGTCTTGATGAGTGATTGTCCAGGTCAGGTAGGCCTGTTGGCATATCTGTGGGAGATTGCATTAATTGACTTGAGAAGCCCCAAGAGAGATGAAAGAGATTGGCACCGATCCCTGGTCTGGGGTCCCTTACTGTATAAGGATGGGGAGAGCTAGCTAGGCATCAGATGATGTGTACATTCATCTTCTCCTTGCTCTTAGCTATGGGTATAATGTGATATATCCATATATTTAATATATGCATATATGATGTGATACAATATAACTGCTCCTGCCACTGTCTCAAGCTCTTGTCACCGGGATTTCTTCAAAGTGATAGACTGCGACCTAGATTTGTAAGCAAAAACTAAACCCTTTCTCCCCTAAGTTACTTTCTGTCAGGGAGTTTTACCATAGCAACAGAAAAAGTTAAGACAGTGTGTAGTAAGAGTTCAGTAAATATTTCATAAGTGAACAAAAGAAGGAAGATGGGAATGTTGGCCCTTTCCAAGTTCAGAAGCTTACAAAAATTGCCTAAATGAAAGTCTCAACACTGACAAATCCTCCCTGACATACTGAAACACTGAATCAAAAGCAGGATATATTTCTTATGTTTTTTAATGCTCCATCTTAACTGCGTAGTATAGATAAAAAGAAAATTGGAATTTGTATGAATGAGCCAACCTACCTCCCTTAGCTGTGAGTGAAAACTCGGGTGAACATGCACACACAGGCACATCTATTTGGAAAAAGAAATAATCAAATTTGAAGCGAATTAGAGAAAGGTGTGGTCATCTGATGAGCTGTAAATATTGAGAAGAAGATAGGAATTTGGGGTCTAAAATGAATCCAGGGCATTTTTATAGCTCACGCTTTGTCTTTGTAGATGCTATGAAACATTCATTCCACAGCCAGATCTTTTAAAAGCAATTCTTCTTTGCCATTAACATTTGCCTAATGCAGTGTCAGCTGACATTAAGAAAAGTTGATCAGGTAGACTTGGGTAGACTGAATTCTTTGGGGGAGGAAAAGCAAAACCAGATTATTCCGGTACTGAGGTAATTTAAAAATCCATAATAAATATAGTAATGTGATTTTCAGAGAATCACTTAAGCAGAAAAAAATGGCATAAAGTTACTACATCTACAGAAAAATAAGAGTTCCTTAGAAGTTGTAGCTCTTAGTTTATTGGACAAGCATCTCACATTGACTTAGCGATTAAGAAATGAAATATTTATTTTTTCTGGGTTTTGTGGAAAAAAAGAGTATTGTTTTATATTTGTATAAATTTATGGCTGAAATTTTAGTGTTGAAAACCTGCAGGGTCATTGCACATTAAATGGATATTGATCTAACATTAGAAATAAAAAACAATACCCATTAAATTAATCAATAAAGACTTAATTCCTGATGAACTCAGCAGCCTAAGGTAGTGTATTTGTTTGTGGCTTTTTCCTTTTCCAAGCAAACTATTTCATGTTATAGTAAATAATCCAACATTTAAAAGATTATGCTGGGGGAAAACAGCACTGGTGAAAGCTGCAGTTTGTAATTGCAAAGTTAATTATCTTTTCTAAACCATCAGTTGTCACTTAGAGAGACCAGATTCTTGCAGACTCTCCAGGGACTGCCTTTATTTCATTCCTAATGGCTTGGGACCCACCATTTTGCTGTCTCTGAACATTTGGTCACTGAATGCACCATTTATGGAGTATTGTTTAATTAAGGACAAATTAAGAGAACTGTGCACAGAATTTAATTTCATAGGCTCTGTAAATTCTTTTAAAGAGGATACTAACTATAGGCATGATAAGTTTTCATTATCCATTTCTTCTATAAGGTATTGACAATTTATTGTCTGCAACAGTTCCGAGTTTTGTTTACTCTTCGGGGGATTCTTGTTGGCACTGTACTTTTCTGCTTTGTGAAAATCTTATTGGTGGCGGCTGACACTCCATTAACCCCTTCCACTCAGAAGAATCCAGAAGCAGAAGATGGCATTTTAAGATTGAATTTGACTTTGTAAAGACCAGAGATTTCTTCGAAGCATCAAATGAAAACTGACATCATTAAAATGTATTCTAATGCTTTAGAAGATGGGATAAACTATTCCATTTCATACCTGTGTTATTGATTTGTGCACTTGGCAAATATTTAGGGAGTGCTTGCTGTATACCAGGAAGCGTTCCTAATGGGGAAAACCCAATTTGCTAAAGACAGGCATCCTGAAATATTTTGATTGTAAAATATTTTAGCATAATTGTTCTCCAGCATCTCTACTGTCACCCTAGAAACTAAGTTCAAATAATAAGTTGCAAATTTTAGTATCACTATCTTTATAGAATGAACCTTGGATATATTTTTGTTTAGCCTCATATGTGTTACTGGGAAGGAAACTGAGTCACAGAGAGTTTTTTTTAACTCATTTAAGTTCATCTAATAGGATAGTATCATTTATCCAATACTTAAATAGTCAGTGTAAAATTGCCATGATTTCTAGTCTAAAGAAGAGAGTCAAACCTTGCGAGTTTATAGAAATATTGTATTTGAATGCAGCAAACATAATGCTGTTATGTGAGACTGTCCTTGAAGAGACATAAAAAAATTGCTATTCACCCCAAATAGGGAATGATAACCAACCTTAACAAGGATACCACCTAAGCCCAGTTTGATGGGCCAATGCATGTATTGGGTTTAGTTGTAGGAATATGGGTGCAGTGTTACTCGCAGGAGAATACATGACTCAGAAACAAAGCTCACCCCAGCACAAGTGCCAGGTCAGGAAAGCTGGGGCCGGAAATACACTGCACAGCTTGCAGGCAGCTGAAGAAGCCGGAGAATATCTCTCTCAGGCAGTTCATCTTGTCTGATAATGACTCTGAGCTGGCCATACTTTGCATATATGCTTCAGGAAAGAACGGCCTAGAGAAGCTGGCCAGTATCTGAACTTCCTGAGACTATTGAGTTGTTTACCTTCTGAACTTACTGAGCTTCCCTATGGGATGTAATATTTCTAATCTGGGAGGCAACTTCTGAGCAATGGATGCTGTGTTTAGGTTCACCTAAACCCAAGTGAGATTTGTTATCAGAATTTGAAAAGTTTGACATAAATGAAGACAGGGACTGCAAGAATTAGAATCTGTTTTAGTCTTAAAATGTTACACCTCTAGTATCTGCTTCATTTTTCTTCCTTCTGTGTTTGCAGTTCATTTTTTTTCTAATACCTTAATAAAATGGCTGCCAATGTTGCCTCTACTCATAAATTATCTTCCAGGAGGCCAAAGACTTGACTTATACCAATTTAAAATTCTCATGAAGGCATTCATTGAAGAAATTTGAGATAAGGGATTCTTTAGCCAATCTTTGAAGGTCAAAAAAAAAATCTCTTGAACAGGCTGTAATTTATGTTATGTCCAGGGTTCAATATGGAATTTTATGGGAATGGGAAGAGTGTGTGTGTGTATATATGTATGTGTGGTGGGGGTGTTGTCATTTATGAATCTGCTGTCCTTGTTAAAGGCATCTCAATATTTGTGCTAAAACTGAAAATAAGTTCTTTTCAACAACAATGTGGCTAAATAAATTATTGTGCTTTTATATAATGGACTACTTTAAAGTAATCGAAATTACATAATTGCATCTACATGTAAAATCACACACGCACTTTTGAATTAAAAAAAAATCACATTTAACTTTTGTAACACACCTTTAGTATCTGCTTCATTCTTTCTTTTATGAAACGCAAACAGATTTTTTTCTAATACCACCATAAAATACCTGTCAATAGTGCCCTTATTCAGAAATTATCTTTTATATGTAGTATACACCTTTAATCACAGGGGCATAGGCAGCTATATCTCTATGAATTTGATACCAGTCTGGTCTATGTAAAGAATTTTATGCCTACCAGGGCTACATAGGCCAGATGTGATACTTAAAAATCTAAAATTGGTGGTTGGAATTTTACAATTAAGTAGCAAAACTACAAATGAAAGCAAGGAAGAAGTTACTAAGGGTAGGTTCATCTTTGGGAGCTTTTTGTGGGACAGTAATATATTCTTAAACTAGACAGAGGTTCTAGAAGGAACATTTACTTTGTGAGAATTCCATCTGTGTGCATTTCATATGGGAGTTCTGGTTTATAAAATAAAATGTGCTAATGTTTATAGCCGAAGGAAGTACTCCTTTGGCCCGGGAGCAGATACTTATGGGTTTTTCCAATGCGCTGATTTTGGCAATGAGTGTTCAGCTTTTATTTATCATTCCTGGTGCATGTTTACTGGGTACCTGTGTTTCAAGGAACTTCTGGAAGAAAGAACAAAGAAAGAAAGGATTTATTTAAAAGCAGTGAAGACGCGTGGTGGTGCCCACCTGTAATCCAGTGACTGGGGGGATTGCATGTTCAAGGCCAGCCTGGGGTGCGCAGTGACTGTCTTTAAAAAACACAAAAACAAACAAACCAAAAACACCGCACACTCATTTCAGCTTTATTTTCTGGCAATTTTCATCTTTTCAATAGTCTTACCTCATTTCTAGACTACAGAGCCCTGACGTTTTTGCATAATTACAATACACAAGTCTTGTTTTGTTGTTGTAGCAAGCAATTAATTATTTTTTTGCCCAAACTGCAAAAATCTCTCTTTTGTAGGAATGTCACTGTTCTTTGCAAAGTCAACCTCTGTCTGGCAGACCTTCAACCACTAGAAAAAAAACAAAGATAAATAGAACCATGAAAGCACAAGTTAATAATAGCAGTGTGCGTGTATGGGTGTGTGTGTGCATGCTTGTGAATGCATGAATCAAAGCCAAGAGAGATTTTATTTTTTAAGATTGAATCAGTGAACACAGTGTAGGTCTAAATAAGACTAAATTCTTGCAATTTGCATTTCTTCCATCACGGGAGAAATGAGTGTAAACATTTGGGTGTGGGAAAGAAAAGCATAATAAATGAACAGATAGAAAGAGGTAAAGCTTATGTGTGTCCTCAGACTGGCAAATGTGTGTGCTAAGACATGCAGCCAAGAAAAAAGATTTTCTTATAATCATATTTCACAAAGAATTCCATAGCTATGACCTAACTGCTAAAATATTTAGATAAGATTGAGTGTATATAGACAGAGGAAAAGGAAGGATAAAAAGGGTGTGACAGAGAAGTGAAGAACTTGGAAGCGAGAGCCAAAAAGGCTTAGGAATAAATGTCTTCTGAATCTTGGCTGACAAATTGCTCACCCAACACACACACACGCACACACACCACACACAAACTATAGAGAAATTACAACAAATCCAAAACCTGTCAAACGAGATTTAGCAGTGTGGTTTGGATGTTATCCCCCATTGGGTAACTGTCTATAATCTTGCAACAAACCCCGTAAGTGTTTGTGGTAGTTATTCCATATGCTAAGGGCAGCATATCATTTGGAGATGTCAGTTTTAATTTCGGTTTTATTAATTTTACCATAAGCCCAGAGACGTATGGTTCAGTGAGCGTATATCACGTAGATCGTAAACTTCCATGAAAAAGCTGGTGACGGCTACAGGTTATGTCACAGGTTATGGGAATTAGATGCATCAAAAGAAGAGGAGAGAAGGTTTAATGTGCATGTCAAACACACATGAAGAAACTAGCCTGTACACAGACTGGCAGAAAAGGTGTGTCCATATGATGAAAGATCTTTTGAGGAGATTTTTTTTTTAATTAACAAACACCATGTAATAAAAAGAATCTGATGCTCTTATGACAAAGAGTTTATTTAAGAGATGGGGAGCAACCTTACAAGGCCCCAGAAGAAGACAACGCAGCCAGTCCTGATGAGACCTGATAGACTAGGATCAGAGGGAAGGGGAGGAGGACTTCCCTTCTCAGTGGACTGGGAGAGGGACACGGGTAGGGAAGAGGGAGGGTGGGATTAGGAGGGAAGGAGAGAGGGAGGTACAGGGGGGATACAAAGTGAATAAACTGTAATTAATAAAAATAAAAAATAAAAAAAGAAATAGAAAATGACTTTTCTTCCTAAAAGCACTGCTTCTTACTCCGGGCATTTCTCAGAATCCTGGCAACGTTTTAAGAAGTAGAAGCAAACTATCCATAGTGTGAAGTACACATCTTTTTATCACGGGTTCGCTAATATGTGTGCCTTCCAAAACATGTAAAAAACAAAACTAATGTTGTAAGGAATGAAATGTGATTCAGGTTTAATGATGTCTTAGACACTTATCCCACTTAAGAGGCAGATCCTTGCCTTCTGGGCTAACTCCTGACTATCTGTGTCCTCTGGAACATGGTAGGAGTGACTCATTTCCATACCTAACCCTAACCCAAGCAGTTCTGAAGTAAACTGCTTAGTGAAAAGGAAATTTTGGAAAAGTAGGAAATCTCAAATATGGTTTGTTGGTGGCTGTAGACCCCCCTGATTACCATGGATTAAGAGGTTACAATTCTAAGGTCTAGCCTTTACATCTTGGAAAGCCATGGAAGGCAGGCATAAAGTAGAAGATCTCACATGCTCTTGCCATGTTGCAAAGACACCAACTTCCGTGGAGAGACAAAAGCAACATGAGGGGCTGTTAAGATACCTGGAACATTGGGGAACTGTCTTAGATCAACTATCTCACCCCTGTCGGTAACTATATACAGCTAAATGAATGACCCCAACTGACATTCTGTGCAGAAATGATGGGTGCAGAGCCCTACAATGGTCCTAACCCACAGGGGAGTGACAATTATGAACTGGCTTGGTCTGAAGTCACTGTACCTTGAGATGGTTCACAGTGTTCATGCTCCATATGTATGACATCTATAATATACACACACACACACACTTGTGACTTAAATGGAAGCTACACAAATAAGAGGTTTTTAAATAAGAGATTACATTTCTAATTTCACTTAAAACACAGTGGCATGGGATTTTGGGAAACAGTACAGGTGAATACAAAACACAAACAAAAGAGAAATTTGTCACTCTATAGAGAAATTTAACAAGCAGAGAGGAAAGAAAGCATGTATACAGTTAACAGGAAAAGTGTGTCCGGTAGTCCAGTGTCAGAAGATGGTGAGTTCAAAGGAGAAGCCAGTAGCCAGCAAGTAGGCTCAACAGGTAGAGGCTTGCCACAAAGCCTGGTGAACTGAGTTTGATCTCCAGGACCTGGACGCTGGGAGAAAAGAACCTATTTTTGGTTTTTTTTTTTTTTTTTTTTTGCATGTTGTCCCCTTAACTTCCACAAGGGCATTGGAATTTAAAATTTTAACATAAAATCATCATGGGCAAAGAAACATAGCCCCACTTTACAGTGGAATGAAATTGGAGAAAATGGGATAGTGCTTTTAACTCACTATTCCATACATCAATTCGATGAGAATAAAGAATGGTTAAATAGTTCAGATATTATCCACTACAAAGATTTGACTCTAAGTCTCTGTCACCTAGCACTAGTTCTTGGGACAACAAGACTTTTCATTCACTGCTACCAAGAGAAAAGTGAAGATAAAGGCTTTATTTTAACCTGGGATTCAGTATAGCATCTTGCCTAACCCTCATAGGCAGAAATCATTAGCTATGAGCATCTAAGACCATAGCTTGCATGCTTCTTTGGCTTCATTTGGTTTCTTTTGTGGTACAGATAAATCATCCAGGTCAATCACTCACCCCTTTAGTGGTTGGCCTTACACCTGATGCTGCTAGCCAAGCGGAGCTACAGCAGCGGATGAAGTCAGAAACTAGGAGGAAGAGGCATGGTCCTGGCTCCTATGTAATGGATTAAGCACGAGCAAAATGCCAACAGTAATTAAAAATATATCTTGTCCATTAGCTTACTGGCTTGAGAGTTCACAGCCTTTGTGGTTATACCATTTGAGGGTTTTGATTTGGGCTGTGGTAAACTCTAAACGATTGTCATCACTCACTGGGGCTATGAATAGAAAAGCTTCAGTAGACGCAGTTGGATTTTGTCTTACTCTTTGGGTGTGTTTTCCCATGGCAGCCAACAGCCATGTTGACATTCCATCACTCAGACACAATAAAAGCTGCTCAGCTGGTATTAACAGTGATCTTCCTTGAATAAAATCAGCTATGTCATTATACAGACCAAAAAATACTTAATATGTGCTAGGCCCTGTGTTTTAAAATAAAATACTGCGAAAGTCTAAAAACATTCCTCTGGGGAATCAAGAGATGGTTTGCAGTTAAAAGCACTTGCTGACAATCCTGAGTTAAGTTCAGTCCCAAAACATACATGGAAGAAGGAGAGAAACAATTTCCAAAAGTTGTCCTCTAACTTTCAAATATGATCTATGATGGGTGGAAAACAAAACAAAACAAAACGAAAAAAGCCACTCCTTTGACTGGCTGTCTGCTAATTTTTATAATGACTAAATCCTGTTAGTCTGCTTACGTATATCCATCTATTTAGATTAGTTTCTTCAAGAGATAATGTTTTAGCAGCCAACATAGGTCTCATCTTTAATGAAGGCCTACCAGTCAAAGTGGGAGACAAAATATTTGTGCTCTGAGTCAAATTTCTTCAGCATACTCTCCCACCCTGAACCCCCCATGAAGCATGCTGCATATCTCCATCAAAGGGAGGACTCTGGGCGTGTGGCAGCTATGATGATCTTTTCAAAACCATTTTCTCCACCAGCCCTACCAGTTTCTGCAAATGAAATCAAATGAAGCTGGGAAGACCTACTTTCCACCTCACTTGGCCTATCTTTGCCATCTGGCTCCTGTGGCAATACTTCAAAAGCTGCAAACTTTACAGCTTTCTCCTTCAACATAGTTTTTCCCAGCTCAATCAAGTTTTCTCAGCCCTGCCCTAGTGCCATGGTATCTACTATGGCAACCACTCAGGGCTAAGAAATGGTAGCACGTGACTTAGTTCAAAGTGAGGTGTGCCTTAAGCATCAGGTACTCAGCAGATTTCAAAGTTAACTGTGAAAACTTTTATGACATACTGTAGACATTTTATATTGACTGTGCAAATCATAGCATGATTGATACGTTAAGGCAAGTAAATTATTAAAGTGAATTTTCCCTCTTTCTTAATGTTTTATATTGACTGTTAAACATTATTCCATGTGTGGGGCTGGAGAGATGGCTCACAGTTAAGAGCACTGGCAAATCTTATAGAGACCAAGGTTCAATTCTTAGCAGCCACATGTTGGCTCGCCATCATTCCTTTGAAATTTTCATTGCAGAAAATCTACACATACTCTCTCTCACACATACATACACAGCTACATACACATGGTACACAGACATACATACAGGCAAAATATGCACACACATAAAATTAATTCTAAAAAGTATATTAAATTTATTTTAAAAAATCTCATCGGTGGTTTCCTTTAAGCTTTTTTTGGACACTACTTTTCTAGAATATCATCAGATCAGGAAGCTGGGAGATTTTATACATATATATATGTATGTATATATGTACATACACTATATATGTGTACATACAACATAGAACATAGAACATAGAATGACGAAATATAAATAACACATTATATCTATATATGTAGATATACATACATGTATACATACACATGTATACATGCGTGTATACATACACATGTGTGTATTCATACATATATGCATGCATATATGTATGTTTATATACATATGTATATGTACATATAATGTGTTATTTGTATTTGCTCATTCTATGTTATATCCCAGTTATTATATTCCAGCATGCATTCTACCATGCCCAAATGCATGCATGATTCTCATTCCTTATGAATATAAAAAATGAAAATATTCATGTAGGTGGCTCCCTTACTAGTCTCTAACGCCTGCAGTGTCATGAAGCCTTGAGTGGATCATTCTTTAGAAGCAGTGTCAAACATGAGGACACTTTCCTCTAGATCAGTGGTTCTCAACCTATCTTCTTCTTCAACCCTTTAATATAGTTCCTCATGTTGTGGTGATCCATAACCATAAAATTATTTTGTTGCTACTTCATAAGTGTAATTCTGCTACTGTTATAAATTGTAATGTAAATATTTAATATGTGACCCTAAGAACTACTTCTGTAGAGACTGAGGAAGAAGCATTTGTGCTCTGGCGGCCTTCTTTCTTACTGAACTTGCTTAATCCTAGTGGCAGTTTTCAATGACTGCTGACTCCATCTTCATGGTCTTTCCAGTAAGGACTGAATACTCCAGTGAGACCTAGGCCCCAGCACTAGTTTGGAACCACTAGGCCTCCAACTTTATGGATTAAACAGCTACCAGGTCCTCAGCCTTTCTAGCATGCTGACAGTCATTGCTGGACTGCCAGTCCCTACTGCTGTAGCCCATCTGATAATTTCCCTTTTGTAGTATATGAACATTCTTTCAGTCTGGTCCTCTAGAGAACCCTGCCTCATATAATGGCTTAGCAAAACCAACTTATTAACTTGTAGTTCTTTAAGTTTGAAGACTGGCATGGGTCTCTAAACTAAAATCAAAGCATTGTCAGGGCTGTGCTCCTTTTTTGGACTCTGTGAGGACTCCATTGCCTCGCCTCTCCCAGCTTTTACTTCACTCCTTGGCTTATAGTCTCTTCCCCCTTTACGCAAGTCAGCAGTGAGACAAGTCTCTCTCTTATCACTTTATTCTTTTTCTACTGTCTCCTTCTCCTTCCAAGGAACTTGTGATTGCTTTGGTTCCCATACATGATATGGAATAATCCTATCCTGAGGTCTTTCTCTTCATCTCATTTACTGAGTAACTTTTGCACAGGCTCTCAAGCTTAGAACAAGAGCATCTCTGAGGAGGCAAGGGGGACATTCTTCTGCATCCTACAGATGCCAAAGTTTATTTAATCAGCATAAAATAAATGCATGCTTTTATTTCTTCTGTATCTTTATAGGAGGGACATCTGTAAGAGAATATTTGATCCCTTTTTACTTGATGGGCTATAATAGCATCTTGGACTATAAGGTCAGGAAGATTTTATGAACATCACAAGATCACGTCAGCTGTAAAATGGTGTTTCTGGAGCTCTAATAATAGTATCTTCTGCTCCAGATGATCCAGGGAAATGTGTCTTGTATATGTCACTGTTTTCAAACAGGGATTGGTATTCATTCCCAGTAGAGTTATTAATCAGGGCACCATTTGCTGGCTGAGAAACTTTGGAGCAGAGTTGCAATAATAGTCTCAGAAATCAAATAGGTTAAAAATTATATCTAGGTTGCCACACTGGCCTTTACAACAGTTTTGCCTTTCAATGGTGTGATGACTAATTTAAACTGTCAACCTGACGCAAACTCAGAGTACCCTGGAATGGGAGTCTCAGGGAAGGCATATTTACATTTCGCTGGTCAGTGGACATGTCTGGAAGGGAGCAAATCTTGATTGCATGATCGAGGCGGGAAGAGCCTCCCATGGTGAGTGAAGCCATCCACTGGCTGACATTCAAGACTGTATGAGAGGGAAGAAAGCAAGCTGAGCATGAGCATGCACGCATTCATTCTCTCTCCACGCTCTCCTATGGGATATGACCAGCTGCTTCAAGTTCACACTGCCTTAGTTTCTCCTCATGATTGGCTGTGATCTGGAGGTGTTTCTCCTCTAATTTGTTTTTGTCAGTGTATTTCATCACAGTGACACGAAACCAACTAAATTAAGAGAAATGTCTATTTTCGTGCTATAAGCACCTCTATTTCAACACCTGTCATTCTTAATTCTGTTGGCATCTCAGGAGACATACTTCTTTGTTGTAGAGGTTTCCTTGTGAATTTTATGTTGATTAAGTTTCATATATCCATTGTGTGCCAGGAGCCAAACACCCCCCACTCCTTATGATGGCAAGAAAAAAATCTCCCCAGACATTTACAGATGTTAGATTGGAGTGGGGACAAAACCATCCTTGGGAACTACTGTTCTAGACAAAGACTATGTATAAATTCTCTTGGAGAGGAACAACTTGATTCCTTTATTCCATTCCTTTAGCCTTGAAGAGTTTTTTGACTCGAGTTTTTTTTTTCCTCAATAACTGTATATATCAACCTCCCTCTATAAGCAATATTGCTGAGTCTTTTAATTTGGGACATGAAGATAAATCAACCATGAAGTAAAAAGCATGAGTGCTGGTATTAAGATGTGTTGTAATCTTGGTTGATATTTCTTGTTTAATTCTCATAGGAATTAATGTGAGTGGCCAGCCCTGTGCTCACTATTATCTGTCATCCAGCCCTCAGGATAAATCAGACCACTGAAAATGCCACAAAGTCTGCTAACACACAAAAAAAACCTCAAGAGTTCTGAGATTGTGAGTCAAATCACACAAATGTTTAGTCACACACACACAGAGAGAGAGAGAGAGAGAGAGAGAGAGAGAGAGAGAGCAATAAGCAAATTCAGAGACAAAAACTGCCCCAAATTTAAGTCCTTTGATACTCAGAATTGACCATGATAGGGTGAACTTTGAGACACATTTCTCCAAGCTGAGATTGATGGTACTTGCCAAGATACCACGGAGTTCTAGACTTGGGAACCTGAAGAGGTACCTTGGAGCACATTATGAGGGGGTTCTTTGAGCTATTCTGAGGTCAATGTTAAAGATCTGAATCCAAGTTTGTATTTCCCAAACTCGCTTCAACCGCAGTTGCCACGTGGACTAGTTTTACATACATGTCTCTTCATGCATAAGGTGCATGCATGATGAAGGGGTTCTATTGGATTTTTGTCATTATTTCCTAAACCCTTCATTTAGTTCAACCTTCTCATTTTGAAAAAAAAAAATGCAAGGAATTCGTCACTCCACGAATTGATAGCATCCTTCCCACTTCAGCTTTCTGCCTTTTTAGGGGTCACCACTGAGAGCACCAGGCTCACTCACAATTGTTGCCATGCATTGTGTCAACTGCTCTGCAATCAGCCAAGGGCATTGTGCTGAGAAGCCATCAATTATCCTGAGTAGTCAATGAGAGTTTGCTGTTGTGAAGGGACTCAATTGAAGATAATCCATAAAAAATCAATTACATTATTATTTCTTAATTAGAGCACTTGACAATATAGCTTTCCTCAGCAAAGCCATCAGTGAATAAGCACATAAATACACATAAATAAATGCTGTTTCTGTCCCGCCTAGCTCCTCGATAAGTTCACAGTGACCTTTATCACCAAACATTTGCCAGACAAGAATGTCTGCATATTTAAGAAAATTCCCAAGCTGTTTTCTTTTATCAGACAGAAATATGAGTCCATCACAAGTGTCTATAATAATAGTAATGCTATGTTTCTAGATGATTAAAAGATCATTTATTATTTATGTACTTCTCTCCCATTTATGAAGAGTGCTCCTTTTTGAGCACACTTTTGAGCAAGGGTGAGCCTAGTAACCCGAAATAAGTTAGATGTGTTTTCCCACCAACAACCAGTGAGTTGGGTGCACATGGACCATCTGCTCCATTTATTCTTGGCCTTATTCATTTCCACGGCACTTCTTCCTGCCCCCTCCAGGTGATGGGTCCCTACCCAACCGCTATTTGTTAAATGTCTGCATAAATGGTAGACACTATACAAAAGAGTTGCTGGTGTACAGTTTATATTCCAATAAATAAAAAAATCATAGCACAATATAAACCTGAGAGTGCTATAGACTCTGGATACATTGAATAGAATGTCCTACTCATTCTTCAGAAAGAGATGAAAGCTTTTAACATGAATTGCTAGCTAAGCTGAAACTGGAGTGATGAATGGGACTACACAAGACGAAGATGGAGTAAAACATTATGTGAGAAGTCTAAGAGTAAGAGTGTGGAGGGAGGAAAGAAGAAAGTAATGAAAGAAGAGAAAGTCAGGAGGAGAAAAAGAAAAGGAGGATGGAGGGAAAGAACATGGGGGAGAACCTTTGGAGGAAATGTATTCCAGGCAAATTAAAATGAATGCAAGTTATGAGAGGAAAAAGAGAAAAGGGGAGCAAGACAAAAACAAAAACAAAAACAGGCTAATAAAACATGAGCCAGAACAGTGGGCTCAGAGCTGGGCCAAGGGAAAGAGAGGCATGAAACAATCTGATTTACAAGTAAACTCCACTCCAGTTCTGCCTCAGGGTAAGCCATTTTCCCACACAAGTGTTTTCTAAACCGGAGAGCTCCATCCCCTGTCTCCACCCATCTTAAAACACCAGTGGCTCCCATTATAGCTGGAGTAACATCCCAGCTCCTCACCTCAGTGTCTCTATGGCCCTTCTCTGTTCTCTCCTCACAGTGCTCTCGCTTGTTTGTTCTCCACAGTTACATTTGGTTGCTGCTGTCCAGTGGTGTGCTGAATTTCTTCCTGCTTCAGGAAGTGTGCACCTGATGTCCTCACCACTTGAAAAGCTCTTCCTGAGATCTTAACATGGCAGACTTAGCACAGCTATCAATGACATATCATCTCAGAGAGATCTGCTACCACTCTTCTCCAAGACTTTGTGCAGCTCAACTTGTTGTTTTCTGGAATGTCATTCTGTCATACTTTCTTCAAAGCTATATTATTCTGAGAGGGAAGGAAGGCTTGTCAGCACCTAGGTTGCTTTGTAGAACACTCACAAATGACAGAACAGCTTTTCTCATTCATTACAGTCCAACATGCATGATCCGGACTGAAGGTGCTATGACAGAGTGCCTCTGGCTGTCCCTAAATCTTGTCTCCAGCCCCTGGCAAGGGTAAGGACACTTGATCTAGAAGTGGCTCAGGGTGAAGTATCCCAGAAGCAGAAAGGAACACACGGTATATACTCACTTGTAAGTAGATACTAGACCTAAAAGATAGGATAAACACACTAAAATCTGTCCACCTAAAGAAGCTAAACAAGTTTCTTTAGGTGTACAGATTTTAGTAGGTTTATCCTATATTATAGGTCTATATGAGTGAGTATATATATATATATACCATGTGAGTCTTTCTGCTTTTGGGATAGTTCACTCAGGATGATCTTTTCCAGATCCCACCATTTACTTGCAAATTTCATGATTTCCTTGTTTTTTATTGTTGAGGAATATTCCATTGTATAGATATACCACAATTTCTGTATCCATTCCTCCACTGAGGGGCATCTGGGTTGTTTCCAGCTTCTGGCCATTACAAATAAGGCTGCTACAAACATGGTTGAGCAAATTGTCCTTATTGTGTACTTGAGTCTCTTTTAGGTATATGCCTAAGAGTGGTATAGCTGAAGAAACCAATCAAGAGGGAGGACTCTTACTAAAATGCTCAATTCCTATCCAGAAAGGCAAAGAGGATGGACATCAGAAGAAGGAGAAAAGAGGGAACAAGTCAGGAGCCTGACACAGAGGACCTCTGAAAGGACTCTGCCCTGCAGACTATCAATGTAGATGCTGAGATTTATGGGCAACCTTTGGGCAGAGTGCAGGCAATCTTAGGAAAGAAGTGTGAAACAGTACGATCTGGAGAGGACAGGAACTCACAAGGAGAGCAACAGAACCAAAAATCTGCACACAGGGGTCTTTCCTGAGACTGATACTCCAACCAAGGACTATGCATGGAGATAACCTAAGACCCCTTGCACAGATGTAGCCCATGGCAGTTCAGTATCCGAGTGGGTTCCATTGTAATAGGAACAGGGACTGTCTCTGACATGAACTGATTAGCCTGCTCTTTAATTACCTTCCCCTGAGGGGGAAGCAACATTACCAGGCCACAGAAGAAGACAATGCAGCCACTCCTGATGAAACCTAATTCACTAGGATCAGAAGGAAGGAAAAGAAGACCTCCCCTATCAGTGGACTTGGGGAGGGGCATGCATGCAGAGGGTGGAGGAAGGGAGGGATTGGGACAGGAGGAGGGAGGGAACCACAGGGGGGATACAAAGTGAATAAAGTGTAATTAATAAAGAATTTTAAAAAAAAGAAGCTAAACAAGAAAGAGGACCCGCGGTAAGATGATCAGTCCTCACTTAGAAAGACAAAGGGGATAGACATTGGAAGTAGGAGAAAATTAACAGGACAGGAGCCTACCATAGAGGGCCTCTGAAAGACTCTACCTAGCAGTGTATCAAAGCAGATGCTGAGATTCATAACCAAACCTTGGGCAGAGTGCAGGGAATCATATGAAAGAAGAGGGAGTTAGTAAGACCTGAAGAGGACAGGAGCTCCAAGGACCAAATATACCTGGGCCCAGGGCTCTTTTCTGAGACTGATTCTCCAGCCAAGGACCATATGGATATAACCTAGAACCCCTGCTCAGAAGTAGCCCATGGCAGCTCAGTATCCAAGTGGGTTCCCCAGTAAACAGGGACTGTTGTCTCTGACATGAACTCAGTGGCTAGTTCTTTGACTCCCCTCACCCCCTAAGGGAGGAGCAGCCCTGCTAGGCCTCAGAGGAGGACACTGCAGCCAGTCCTGATGAGGACTGATAAGCTAGGGTCAGATGGAAGGGGAGGAGGACTTCTCCTATCAGTAGACTTAGAGAGGGACAGGGAGGAGATGAGGGAAGAAGAGTGGGATTGGGAGGGAATGAGGAAGGGGGATACAGCTGGGATACAAAGTAAATAAACTGTAATTAATATTAAAAAATAAAACACATCTACTCTGAAAAAAAAGGAGTGGCTCAGGACATTATTTCAACATTCCACTGGGTACAGTTGTCCCATGAGCAGGCACCCCCAACTATGAAGCTTTATGATATTTCTCTGTAGAGACACTTCTCAGCCACAATGACAGTGTGCAAAGAAAGCCTGGGTTCAGTGGACAGTCACCTCTGGCACAGAATAGGTTGTATTTAAGTGCGTTCTAGCTATTTCTCAACCCATTCATATAAATATATAAATATCGCTGGTGGTGACATTTTATTTTCCTGCCAGAAATGCAGTTCAGCTTGATAACATCAGGAAGGTTTTCTGTTATGGAGAAAACTATGCATGGTCCCACTTCTTAGAATAGGCAGGTTCTGGAAGAACAGATAATATCAATTTTAGAAACACTTTAATTTTATGTTTTCTTTGAGAGATGTATCAATTTCTGCAATTGTATTTTTAGCACCTGAGATTCTCTCCTCCATATCTTGTATCCTGTTGATGACGCTTACCTCTGTGGTTCCTGATCTTTTCTATAAGTTTTCCATCTCCAGAGTTTTCTCAGTTTGTGTTTTCTTTATTGATTCTAATTATGTTCTCATGTCTTATGCAATTGTATTCATTTCCTTCACCTGTTTGCTTGTGTATTCCTCTCTGTTCACGATGGCCTTTATTTGTTTGTTCATTTCTTCTTTATTATGACTCTACTAACTGCATAATCATAGATCATTTTCCTGTGTTTCATCTGCATCAGAATAGCCATTAATTTTGGGAGATTCTGGTGAAGCCATGATGCCCTGGTTTTTGCTGATTCTTATGCCAGCCTCTAGCCATCTGGCTGTCTGTATCCTTGACTGTTCCTAGAGCCTGTACTGCAGACTGGGTCCACCTGTCTCTGGAGTCTGGAATCGTCTGTAGAAAGGTGAGAGATGTCCAGAGGCTCAAGAATGGGTGCTGAGATTCAGATGCAGCTAAGGAAGAGAGGATGTTCTGCTGAGTTCTCTGTCTCTGTTGCCTCAATGTTTGTAACCCGGGTAAGCCAGACAGCTCTGGCATGGGCGGAGAGATTTCCAGGCCTAGAGTTGTTCTGTTCACCACAGGCTTCCCTGAGATGGGGGATGATGGGACTTGGATCCTGCACCTAGCTCAGCTCTGCTGGGCTGTCTCTGTTGGGCTCGCTGTTTCTAATCCAGGTGGGCCAGGCAATTGGGGAGCAGGCAGAAAGATCTCTGAGCCTAGAGCTGCTCCAGTGCCCCACAGGCCTCCTCAGGATGGAGCTAGAAACACTTTTATAACAGAGCATTGCTGGATCTTGAGGTAGCACTATTCCCCATTTTTTGAGAAAGCTATACCACTTCTGGGCATATACCCAAAAGATGCCCCACCATTCAACAAGGACATTCACTCAACTATGTTCATAGCAGCTTTATTTTCAATAGCCAGAATCTGGAAACAACCTAGATATTCCTCAACAGAGGAATGAATACAGAAATTGTGGCACATTTACACAACAGCATACTATTCAGCTATTAAAAACAAGGAAATCATGAAATTTTTAGGCAAATGGCTAGAACTAGAAGAGATCATCCTGAGTGAGGTAACCCAAAAACAGAAAGACAGACATGTATATGGATATTAGCCATATAATATAGTATAGCCAGACTAAAATTTACAGACCTAAAGAAGCTAAACACTAAGGAGGACCCTACGAAGGATGCTTAAATCTCATTCAGAGTGCAAACAGGGTAGGCACCAGAAGTGGTGGAAGAGAGGAAACAGGAGGGTCCTCTGAAAGGCTACTCCCAACAGGGGATCAAAGTGGATGCTGAGACTCAAAGCCAAACTTTCGGCAAAGTGCAGGGAGTATTTTGGCAGAAGGGGGATAGAAGGACTTGGAGGGCACAGGAGACCTACTGGAGACCAACAAAGCTAAAAAATCTGAGCCAAGGTGGTCATGCAGAGACTGATTCACCAACCAAGGACCATTCATGGAGAGGACCTAGACCTCCTGCTCAGATGTAGCCAACTGGCAGCTCAGTCTCCATGTAGGTTCCAAGTAAGGGGAGCAGGGACTGCCTCTGTCATGAACTCAGTTGCCTGCTCTTTGATCACTTGCCCCTGGCGATGCGGCCTTGCCAGGCCACAGAGGAAGAGGATCCAGGTAGTCCTGATGAGACTTGATAAGCTAGGGGCAGATGACGAGCCTCTCAGAGCTTAGTGCTGGAGTGCACAGTGGCTTGATCTGTGTAGGTCTTATGCAGGTAAACACAGCTGCTGTGAGTTTATGAGTGGTACTGTCTTGCCCAGAAGACAAGATCTTCTTCCAACTCTGAAATCTCCCAGACTTCTTTCTACACTTTATTTTGAGAAAGACTAAGTTGCCCAGGCTGGCTTTGACTTCACTCTGTAGCTGAAACTGGCATTACGCTTGTGATCCTCCTGCCTATGCGTTCTGTTGCTAGGATTACAAGCTTCTCATACCAGGCCCAGCGGAAGAAATGATCTGAGGAGCCTGGGCTTTGGGGAAGAGTAAAGCCTTTATTGTATTGGACACTTCCCTTGAAGAGATGAATCCTAGGAAGAAATTTGGGATGAATTTGCTTTCCTAACCAGGTGAGAGCTCTCACAAGCTCCTCCCGATCCAATCCTTCTCTTTGTTGCTTACAGCAAGGATCCACGTGTTAGAAACTACGCGTCTTTCATAGAAATAATAAGTGCTGTAGGGGCTTATTGTCACTGGGAAGCAAGAGCACCCTGAACATGTATGAAGCTTGAGTTCAATCCCTGGCACCAAACAATAATAATGGTAGAGGCCTTTGGAAATGATTGACAAAAAAAGGCAGTACAGCACAGGCCAGTGACTGTCAAATTTTAGCTTGTATCTGAATCACCTAGTAGGCTTGTGGGTCTTATCCAGATTATCTGATTCACCTGACCTAGATGGGGGCATGGAGCCTGAGCACCTATATCGCTAACTATTGATATTGCTGATGATGATGATGATGAATGATGGTCACCAGGATTTGGGTCCTGCCTTTGTCACTTATCAGTGCTGCTATTTCTACATCTGCCAACCAGTACTTATAAGAATAAGTTGAATAATGCATTTGTAGAGAACAGTAAGCCAAGGGACACTACAGGAAGCCTATAGGACAGTTGTCAGCAAAGAAGAGGCATGCATGCAAAAGGCACAGCCAATCTCCTTGACCAAGGACATTCTCTAAAAACAAATCCTAAGCATATGTATAAACCTGAACAACTTCCCTCTATGAGGTTCTAAAGCTTTGCTTCTTTCTTTAGTTTCTCCTTCCCACTTGCAATATGTGGTTGAAATGCATGCACTGCTTAGCTCAGTAACTAGCTTGCCCTCATTGATTATTGCTTTTTTAAAACAACTAAGCTGGTATATTATCATTGATCATCTATGTAAAGGAAGTTACCCAATTTGCCACTTCTACCCTTTAGTATATTTCCTTATTATGTTAAGGACTTCACAGGTCATTTGTTTCCTAAAAGGAATGTAAAAAGAAAGGATTTTTTAAAAAAAAAATAATTGAATAGACTCAATGTTCAGCCATTATTACCTGAGAAATGAAAGGTTGTCGGGGGAAAATGTTAACATTACCAACAAATGCTCACATCATAGAAGCGACTCTCAGAATTCTTATGAAGCAGAGAACATTTTATTTTTGCTGACAGGACCACCAAGTCTTTTCCAAATGTGATCACTCTTACTCTGAGCATTGCCAATGCCATTCTCTGAACACAATTTATAACCATTTGCCCTCACAATCAAGTTTCTGTTTCAATATGTGTTACCCCTTCACAGTGCTTCATTTTTCTATAGAGATTTTGCCTACAAAGTGTCACATGTCAGTATATATCATACATGGAGTTTATTTTAAATGCAAAGCCCTTAGCGCATCTTACTAGGCCACTCACGAACTCACCTTATTTAACTTTTGAGACTAACCTTGTCAAAACTGCCATTTCTTGCAAGAGGCACACTGATGAATGTTTAACAATCATCTCCCAGAAAGAAAAAAGAAAGAAAGAGAACTCCTGCCTCCAACAAACCTCTGAGTTTTTGTGGTTGCAAATTTTTCTGGGTGTAAGTATTCCCACATTAGCCAATTTGTACTCACCCATGAGATACCACGGAATGAAGAGATGAGATGTGCAACCGTCTTTGGCTCTCCTGGAGGAGCTGTCGCCCAGTGGCCACTCTCAAACACAAATAGACACACACATCAATGGTGTGACTATAATGCAGTTCATGATTTCACATGCAAATCGTGCTTTTAATCCCCCCGTTTTTGCCAATGCTCTTTCTCCTGCCAGGAATCCCAGTCTGTGACTACACGTGGGAAACTTCTTCAAGTCCCAGGAAATGGTTCAATCTTTATTCACAGCTTTGCCATCACCTTCTTAAAGAAGAGTTGATTACTCTTTTCCTATGTTCACTTAGTACCTTATTGTACTTTATCAGCTGTTGTCATATTACCTATGTGGGTATTTCTATATATGTGTACTTACCACAGAATCTGACACACAGCAAATGGATATATTAACATTTGTGAGTTAAAATAGAAACTCAATACACAAAAGAAATCAGAAAGAAACATATTTTTCAAATAATAATAATTTAAAGCCTGTCAAAACTTACAAGACAACCGTTTTAAAAGTAAAATATTCAAGTAATGAAATGAAGCTTGTAGCTTTTTTCTATAGAGAATGTAACATTTAAATGCTTAAAATATATTTTACATAATTCTCACTACATTTTGTTAATGAAAACAAATAAACAAGCAAAAAAAAAAAAAAAAAACCCTTACAGAAGTAAAGGCACTGACTCTAAATGAGAGAGTTAATTATTAATGGAGTCAAGGCTAAAATTTTTTTTCTAATCTGCCTTTTCCATGGCAATATGAAATCAGACTAATCCATACCCAGAAGTGCTGTAAGCCACCTACAGCACTGGGCATGCCACAGTCACTCAATAAATATCCCTGGCTTTCCCCAGCCCTAGTCTAGGAAAGAGTAATTCTGTAATATTTATTTAATTCATTTCAGCCATCCAGGTTTTGAAGAACTAGTGTAGAAATAGGACTTGAAGAGCTTGCTGAATTGTGAGGTGTATAATTTTCTAATTCAGCAGTACAGTACTACTTCATCCCTTCATCTTGTACAGACTGAGTGCCCACTGATGGCTGACATTTGTCTCCTTAACATGTGCCAAGCATATGCTCAACAGTTGACAGACATTCTCCCATTTTTACAATCATCGGAGGAATACACTATTGTTATTATCTGCGTTTTCAGGGATGAATTAATAAAATGAAATAATCTGACTAACCTCCCTCTGCTAGTACATGGCGGAGTTGAAGTACATTTCAGAGTCTGACGTGAACATTAGTAAACACTATGAAATATAGATTCCTTTGTGCTGTAGACACGACACTAGTGAAGACTCAGCATGAAGACAGGTATTGGAGACAAACAGATCATAGAACTTGTCGCTGTACTTCAGAGAGTTTAAGGTCTTCCCAGCACCGCAGGAGGACATTGATATACTTACATATGAAGATGTACTTTCGCTTGAAACATCACATAAATTTAAAAACAGCAGGAGGTACTGCCAACCTGGAGAGACAAAGAGGCATCAGCTATGAAGCAGTGTACTGAAACTGAAGGAAAGCATTGCAAATATGTGTGTGTGTGTGTGTGTGTGTGTGTGCGTGCACACACACACACACACACACATCTGGGGAAAAGAAAGCAAGATAATGATGTCACCCAAGATTATGAGTAACTATACCTTAAAGGTTTAAGAAGTTAACATTATGTCTCAATAGCAGAGGGTTCTGAACATCAAGGGAAAGAAACTAAACCCTAATCTCTTAACTACAGCTTTTGAGTGAGTATATAGGACAACTATCAAAAAATGCTTCTAATATGTCATTTCTCTGGTCCCATCTGGTTAAGAGAGATCACTTGGCAGAGGATTGCAGTTTCGTTCAATAATAGACAAAAGCGATGAAGGAAACACAAAAGAAAGAACATGCTGAAAACATCACGATGAGTGCCATATCTTTACATGGATCCAGGGATTAATCTAACTGTGGTAATGAAAGAATGAAGGAATCACAAACGCAAGAAAAGGTAGGATTAAGTGGACTGATGTCTTTGATGGAAAAGCCATAGTGTTGTTTAAAAAAAAAAAAAAAAAGAAAAGTCCAGTTGTTCTATTTTACCAATAAAGACTCAGGAACCAGATGCTAGGTAAAAACCTGCTAGCTCAGAGAGGCAGAAAAAGTACTCAGCTGACATTCCTTCTCAGTTCACGTTTAGATGGAAAAAAAAACCCAAAAGGCTCACTATGTCAGCTGACAGCCCAGGAGGAAAAGGCCTAAAAGCCCAAGGCCAAAGGCTTGCTAGTTCAAAGCCCAAAAAATGCAAAAAGCCAGAGAGCTAAAGTCTAAGCTAAAGCCAAAGAGCTAAAGCCCTTTTCTACTTCTACAGACTGTCTTAAATACCCTTCATCTCAAAGTTGATCTAGGGTAAACTTTATTAAATCCTTTGTACAGAAAGCTCTTGGGTTAAAGGTGTGTGCTAGATATGGATGAACCACACCATAATCATCTGTTTACAATAAACAGAAAGTTTTTGCATCAAAGGTGTGTGATAGGGCTCAACCATATCAAACAAGAAACAGGGTTTTACAGTTGGCAATTTGGGGATTCACAGTGGGATCAAATATTCTGCAACAGCATAGTACCCCAGAAGCTCATGTGTTTATTATGTACACTTGAACAGAGAGGCATGTCATTTCATAGGCTGAACAAAGAGGAAGCGTTAATGACTACAGCTGAAGAAGGCAGGTTTAGCTAGTCTTGGTAAGAGCAGTCTGGAAGACTTCAGGCCATAAACATCTGGGAGGAGAAAACTACGGTGTACATTTTCTGCACATGTTGTCAACATTCATATTTATAGCACAGAAAGGCATTGCCATCACTCTGAGCTGTGCCTGGGGAAGGTTTCATCACACTGGGGCATTGGTCTTCCACATGGCTCTTCCCATCTCAAGCCATACACATGTACATAGGACCTCATTCACTCACACTACATGAGAACTCAAGCCTAAGGTTAAAGGGACTCAAAATTCATTGGCTCCATTGACTCAAATAGGGATGCTTTTGATAGAGGGGCTGCTTTGTGAATAATGAATGTCAGCCCTTTGTTGCTGATACTTCTAAGAATGAGATGACATTAACATAAAACAAAACAAAGAATAATAATAAAACTTCCAAGTGGAAGTGACCATCAGGTTTTCATAGAAATGGAGTATAGCAAACTTTGGACAGAGAAAGAAAGGGGAGATAGTAAGACCTGGAGAGGACAAGAGCTCCACAAGGAGAGCAACAGAACCAAAACTCTGGGCCCAGGGGTCTTTTCTGAGACTGATACTCCAACCAAGTACCATTCATGGATATAACCTAGAACCCCTGCAAAGATATGGCAGCTGTCTCCAAGTGGGTACCCTAGTAAGGGGAACATGGGCTGTCTCTGAAATGAACTCAGTGGCAGGCTCTTTGACCAATCCCCCCACTGACCCCTGACGGGGGAGCAGCCTTGCCAGGCCACAGAGGAGGAAAATGCAGGCAGTCCTGATGAGATCTGATAAAGTGGAAAAGGAAGAGGAAGTCCCCTATCAGTGGACTTGGGGAGGGGCATGGGAGGAGATGAGGGAGGGAGGGATTGGAAGGGAATGTGGGAGGGTGCTACATCTGGGGTACAAAGTGAATAAATTGTAATAAATATAAAAAAATAAAAATTTAATTTAAAAAAAAAGAAGAAATGGAGTATAGAACAGTGGTATGCCAATAATTGGAACCTTATCCACCTAATAAAAGTTTGAGTAAATGAGCATTAGGGAGAATGGGAAGAGGAAATGAAACCAAAAACAAAGAAAATTGAAAATATGCAAAAGTGGAAAACAATGCTATACATTCTGTGTCCAGTAGGGCCAAAAACTAAAAGGAACCCTTAAAAACAGACTGGCAACAGGCTGCTGCTCTTTGTAGCTGCATCAAGTGATTCTTTAAGAGTTGTGATTCTTTAAGAAATGAGAAACACAGAAACCATGACACTTTAAGGGCAGTGAAGAAGTGAGGAAAATATAGATGTCTTTTTTGTTGTTGTTTTGTTTTTTGAGACAGGGTTTCTCTGTGTAGCCTTGGCTGTCCTGGACTAACTTTGTAGACCAGGCTGAACTCGAACTCACAGTGATTCACCTGCCTCTGCCTCCCTGAGTGCTGAGATTATAGGCATGTGCCACCGTGCTTGGCTTAGATGTCTTTTATAGTAAACTAAATGAAGTAGCCACAAGACGTGGAAAAGATTTACTCAAAGGAAGAAAACATAGATAGACAAAATAAAAAGTTAGAAGAGAAAGGGACAGAAAAAAGAAAGACCATGGAAGGAGGTTGTCAAGACAGCAAGAAAGCAGTGACATTTAAGTAACAACAGGAGGAGTTCTGAGGACACTGAGAAAGTTATTTTCTTCCTCTGAGACCACAGAAAACAGGGTTTTTGCAGAAAACAGTTTGCAGTGCAGAAAAGAATACAGTTATTAGGGGAAAATCCTTTTAATAATTTACCTGCATTCAAACTCAGTATGCCTGCCAAGTCGTCACAATCATTGTTTGATGGAAAGGCTTCCCCTAAAGGGAGCAGGTGTGGTTGGAGCCCATTCAAGAGTGGAGTTGATGCTTCCTTTGGCAGACACCCACTTTTCTTCTCTTGTTCATTCCTCCACTTCCGGCAGGTGCCCAGTTGCTCCCCCAGTCTGGAGGAATTGTATCCAGGTCTGTACCCCTGGGGAGAATTTTCACAACTGAACTTATTAAAAGTGTAGCTATTGTTTATTGCCTTCCTAGCAGTTAGGGAAACGCCAACACAGTGTTAGATTTCTGTGCAACTCAGTGACGACCAACCTCCTGGTCCACGCTATTTCTTTCAAAGGATTCTTTACAGCAATTTTTTTTTCTAAATGAGTAGAGTTTCTAATGAAGAAGCACTCCACTGGGAAATACAGGAGAAGGGCGATCCTGATGAGGAGGCCTGATGAAATCATACCACCCGGTTAAAATCAACAGGGCTTTAAGGTACTATCAGGCTTCACAGGGGTCTGCAAAGAGATCGCCAAAGTAGGGGGATGATGTTAGTGTCTGTCACTTACTAGGGATGATTAAATAGTAGCCTGCATTATCTGTCATAATGACTATAACAAATAATCACCATTAGTTTCACCTTTCAAATCTACATAAGTAAAATTAATATGGACAGAAAATTTCTAGTATATATGTGATAGTTCCTATTGTCAACTTGACATTATGTTGGGAAGAAAGTCTCATCAAGATGAAACTGTCCTGTGTAGTGCCTGTTTTTTATTATTATTATTTTATTTTTAAACTCTAATTTATTTGGGATTCCTTAAAGCCTCTTCCTTCCAACACCTCCAACCCTAAGTAGGATAGAGAAGGTTAGTGGAGAGAGCGGGAGTAGACTCCTTTAATTCTCCTTGCTGTTTAGGTTCAGTGGGTTCTTTTAGGGCTATACCAGTCTCTGTCAACAGCAAATGCAGTCACCAGTCTCCTCCAAGCCACTGTGCCCTAAAGTGTTCCTTTCTACCTGATTTCTCCAAGCTGCCACACTGTCCATCTCTCGTCTTTCCAAACTGCGACTCCACAGGCCACCACTTCACACCACACTTTCTTTTTCTGGGCTCTCATATTTATATCCTCAGAGCCCTAGACCACACCCCTCTAGATGCTGCAGGAGGCAGGCGGTTTCCAGGTGTCAAGATCACACCCCACACAAGACAATTATCAGCTGTGGGCAAACTAAACCCCAGACTAAAATCCCATACTTGGGATAGAAATGCAAACATCTTTACATAGCAAAACTGAGTTTTAAAGAAACCGAAACTTCCATTATAGGCCTCTGAAGATGATTTTGATTATTCTAATTGATGTGGGAAAACTGTGCCCAGTATGGCCAGCACCATTCTTAGGCAAACAAGTTTGGTCTGTATGAGAGTAGAAAACAAACTGAGCGCTCGAAAACATTCATGAATTTGTTTCTCTTCTTTTTTTTTTTAATTTTGTTTTGATTTTTTACTTCTGTGAAGAAAAAGAGTTATCTTTGTGGACAAAGAATACATTTTTTTATTTCTGTTCTTAATTGTGATATAACTAGGTGTTTCAAACTCCTATCACTATGACTGCCCTGCAAAAATGAGCTATGACATAGAATTGTGAGCTAAAATAAACCCTTTCTCCTCTAAGGTTTTTTTTTTTTTTTTTTTTTTTTTTTGGTGGGGGGAGGTCAGGATACTTTATCACATCAACTGAAATGATTCTCCAACTTAACTGTATCAGTAGTAACGGCTCTCTGAAAAAAAAATCAGCGAGAAAAATAAATGATAGAAAGGTAGAGAGATGACAGATAGGCAGACCGATATATAGATGGATGAGAGATAGATGATGATGATGTTAATGATGATAGATAGATAGTTAGATAGATAAACAGATAGAAAATAGGTAAATGACAGATATGTAGGTGATAGATGATATATAGATAGGTGATAGAATGATAGATGATATGTGGCTAGATGATAGATTGATAGATGATAGATACATAAATACATAGATAAATACATAGATAGATAGATAGATAGATAGATAGATAGATAGATGAAAGAATAATTAAAGAATTATCTTAAATAATTTTGAGACAGAGTAGGCAGGTTGCTAAAAAGTAAAAGCAAAGATTGGTCTGCAAATTTGAGACAGAAATTCTTCTTCGAGGAAACCTAAATTTTGCTCTTAATAGCTTTCTGCAGAATGCATGAGAGCTACCCACAGTCCTGGGGAAATCTAGAGCTAAACCCTACAGATCACAGAGGCTAACTATCTCTATAAACATTCATGAAGTAGCTAATACTTCACTAAATTTTTGGATACCTTGTCCGGCTGACCCATAAAAATGAACCATCATGTGGCCTACATTGTTCCATACACTGTGAAAATGATGTGGGGTTGTACTTCACAGACTCACTTTGCACTGTGGTGCTTTCGGGGAAAACACAAGAGGATATTTGGCTTGGATACAACTCGAACAGACCTCCCACAAGGGGGAATTGCCAAAACCTAAAAGACTCGGTAAAAGTAGGAAATAAAGTAAGAATTGCGTAGGAGAAACAATCAGAACCTAAGAATCTCAAAAGGCATGAATAGTAATGGGAAGGAAAACCATTTTTATTTCTGTTTAGGCATCAGAGAAAGAGTGACCTAACAATACTGGAAGATTAGGGAATACCCAGGGAGGTGACAGCAAGTTACATAGATGGGAACTTCACGAAAGAAATGATGTTCCTCCCATCTGTTAAATTTGATTTTTTATACTAATTATCTTATTTTGCATGTGAATTAATTCTTAAATTTAAATGGTGTTCTAGCTTCATCTTTGTTGCTGTGGTAAAATACTGACCAAAAACAACTTAGAAGAGAAAAAGATTTATTTCAGCTTCTAAGTCACAGTCCTTCACTGAGGGAACTCAGGGCAGGAAATCAAGTAAGAACTTGAAGCAGAAAATCTGGAAGAATGTTGCTTGCTGGCATGAATTTAGCTCATGCTTAGCTAGTTTTCATATATAGTCCAGTATTATCTGCCCATGGATTTGTGCTATCCACAGTGGGCTGGGCACTCCTGTATCATTTAACAATGAAGATAATCCTCACAGACATACCCACATGCCAATCAGAATAGGCAAATTCCCTCGATTGAGACTCCCTTCTCAGATGACTCTAGGCTGTGTAGAGTTGACCAAAACCAACACAAAACCAAATATTACCAAATCAAAAACTATAAAAACCATATTCAACATTCCTATTAATTCATCAGACTTTGAAGCTTTAATCAAGACATGACTGATAGGGGAGAAAAGAGAAGAGGAGGGGGAAAAGGAGCTAACTCTTAAGATGTGCTTACTATCTACCAATATAGCTTGCCCATTTCCTCCTCCTCATTGTCTCCTTAAGATGGCTCTTTAAATCAGAAAGCTTGACTTTACACCTAAGTGGGGAAAGTGGGAATTAACAATTTAAATATAATGCCAGCCACAAGCCCACTCCCCCAGTGTAGATAAAAGTCTCAGGATGGCACTTCCAGCCTTCATGCTCTTGACAAGGAGCAGTCCACAAGGTACAAAACCATTGCCATTGAAAGGGTTCTCGCCAGTGTCACTAGGGTCTTAGCATGTCAAAAAGAAACATAGAGAGATCAGAAGAGGACTGTGTGGTTGGAATTCTAGGTCGGGAACCTCTTCACATCCAAATGTGGCTGCACATTGATGGTATGAATTGTTTTTCATGCCTTGAAGTTGTATCACAGCCAGACAACCTATTGTCTCAGATTTCCCTTAAAGTGGTACTTACGATGCAAAGGACTTGGTGTAGCTATCAACTTATAGTTGTTGAGTGAGGTCAATAACAAAACAAACTACTCCTCACTGAAAATGAAAACTGTCTCACTAGCAGGAATATTTCAATTCTAAATGGGAAAACTATTCACTGAGGCCAAAGGAAGTGACTGTAGGCTCAGTCCCACCCCAGGCAACTGTATAGAGACACACCCACAAATCAGAGACTATATAAGACAGGTTTTTGTTTTGTTTTGTTTTGTTTTTGTTGTTTTGCACAAAAGCAGATGAATAGCCCATAATCATCAGCTCCCACTATATTAGCAGTATAACGCAAAAATCAAAATCTGAGAGTCTTCAAGTGTTATCAAATCTATTAAGTCTAAAATAGTTCATTGATGACCAATTTCAAAGTGCTTAAATGGTGCAACTGTATCTTAGCTTATGTGAAAATCAATTCAAAAGCATGAATCACACAAGAGTGTGCTGGAATCTTCCAAAGACAGTTTGTAATTAGCAAACCATTGATTCAAATAGATAGGACCCTGTAAGATACAGAGATGAGGCAGGTGAAAAGCTAGGGTCTCAATCCTTTACAATTAATCATTACTGTTCTGCCTCCTCCTCATACTACATGTGGGACTTTTATCTAGACTATGATCTTAGAATTTTACATTGTTTGAGAGTTATTCCAGTCTGGCATCTCAGAGAGATACAAAGTGGTAAAAAAGTGACTGTAGAGAGAGAGGAAAGGGAAGGGACAAATGATATAATTATAATTAAATATAAAATAATGTAAACAACCTTTTTAGTGGAATGCATTATGGACTTTTGTATGTATGTTTCATTTTAAGATCAGCACCATTATCTTTTTTGTTTTAAAACATCTTTTTTTTTTTCTACCCCATATTCTGGTCAATACTAAATAAAATCCAAGTGAGGATTGGAATTCACAGAATCCCAGAATCTGTGACTGAAAGGGAGAAGCTAAGAGAGCTTTTCCTCCAGCTCCTGTGTCTGCAGAGGTAACAATGTGTCTGAGGCTGCCGAGAAGTAGATAGATGGCTACAATCACGGTCTCGTTTCCATGCAATGTTATTCTCACTTACAGGCTAATAGCACAGGAGGTTGACCTGGTGGTCTAAATCTTTTACCTTAAAGTGATTGATCTAACTGTTAATTACACCATTTTCCAAAAAGAGATCTGACCTTCTCTAAGAAGGTTCTAGTTAGGCCTGGATGCATTCCATAAGCTGACATGTATTTGTAATTTATGGCCTAATAAATAATTCCTGTCTCCCTCCATATTCAAAATATTTAGCAGCTTCTATTCAAGGCAGACCTTCTCATTGTTCACCGTGCTCAGTTGCTTTTCCTTGGGTCTGAAGATGGACAAGGTCATGCAGACAGTGTGCTAATTATAGTGACAAGTGGCATATGTCACATTTAGGCCAGCTCACGTTGTTCGTGGTGTAACACTGTGCTTTGTGTTCCCCTGCCTTTTGAATAAGGAAAGATGGAATAGATCTGGTGACTATGAAAAGAAGAGCTGACCAGCAATGGAAGGAGGGTGAGCCTTAGAATTTGGAGGGAGCCATTTGTCACAGCGTAACTACTATACATAATCCAACTAATAGAAAAGAATGTGGTCAAGCCTCTTAGACATATTTCTGAGATAAGAAAACATGCACATACATACCCAGTTTGAAAAGACAGAGATGTGTTGGGCAATGCTGATATGGGGAGATAAGAATCTTACTTATTTTCTCTGTGTGCACAACTTAAAAGCACATTCAAAATTATTTATTAACCTGATGGTTTTATGACATATTTTTGGAAAGCTTACTTGGCTACAGACTTTTTTTTTACTTAAATTATAGTTACATATCTGCCACTAATATGCAATTTGGGCTACAAATACAATGTTTTTTTATAAACAGTTTACATAATATGACTTATGAAGCTAACTGGGGGAGAGGAACACAGTGTGGAGCTGGTAGTTTCACAGTGGTTCTCCCTCCCCCCAAAAAAGACAGACAAAAAAACAGAAAAAGAAACCCACCCCGTGGCTAATTTCCATTGTATCAATCGAATGTGCCCAGCAGCCTAGTCACAGCAGAAAGTGAAACACACCTTCATGGTCAACACCTACGCCCCCATACACACACACACACACACACACACACACACACACACACACACACTGGAGCTACCCCTCTTTTCTCTTGCTTTTGCTTCCATCCCCACTCCATTCTCTACTCCTTCTAAGGGCATCTTTTGCTATGCTAGACAAACCTTTTCCTTAAACTATAGTAGGTGCTTAATTGATGCTTAACTATCAAATTTCTTTGACTTGTGCAGTAGTTTGAACAGGTATGACCCCCATAGATTTGTGTGTTTGAATGCTTGGCCCATAAGGAGTGGCACTATTAGGAGATGTGGCCTTGTTGGAGGAAGTGTGTCATTGTGGGGGCGGGCTTTGAGGTCTCCTCTGCTCATGCTATGCCCAGTGTGGCACACAGTCTCTCTCTCTCTCTCTCTCTCTCTCTCTCTCTCTCTCTCTCTCTCTCTCTCTCTGGTATTTATTTTATTTCATTTTATTTTAATATTAGTTACAGTTTATTAACTCTGTATCCCAGCTGTATCCCCCTCCCTCATTCCCTCCCAGTCCCACCCTCCCTCCCTCATCTCCTCCCTGCCCCTTTCCAAATCCACTGATAGGGGAGGTCCTCCTTCCCTGCCATCTGATCCTAGCTTATCAGGTCTCTTCAGGGCTGGCTGCAATGTCCTCCTCTGTGGCCTAGCAGGGCTGCTCTTCCCTCGGGGGTGGGGGTGGGGGTGGGGGGCACAGAGTCTCTTTCTGCTGCCTGTGGATCAAGATGTAGAACTCTCAGTTCCTTCTCTCGAACCATGTCTGCCTGCATGTTGTCATGCTTCCCGCCATGATGATAATGGACTAAACCTCTCAAACTGTAAGTCAGCCCTAATTAAATATTTTCCTTTATAAGAGCTGCCATGGTCATGGTGTCTCTTCAAAGCGATAAAACCCTAATTAAAACAGCTTAGTACCTAATAATTATTGACTATGAAGCTCTAGGCCAATCAGAACTCAAAGGCCAGCTGCTGAAAATTCCAGGCAGCCCAGGATATAAGGGACAAAGCAGAAGCTTCCCAGAAATCTAGCTGCAACCTATGAAGGATGGACCATGAATTAATCTGTGGTCAAGGACTACACCAGCATCCCCTGTGGGGGAGGGATATTCAAGCCTTAATCCTAACGTGTTCTTTCAGAAATTTCATGAAAGACATTGAAATTTCACCAAACACATAGAAATACATGTCTTAGCAATTTTACCAACTGTTGTTTAAGAATAACATTATAAAGTTTTGAATCAGCCCATTAATCTTCACACATCTCTGTTTCTTGGTTTACTGGAACACAGATAGTGGTATCTCCCAGACCAGCAGATCCTGAGTATACACTGTTGAGCTGTTCTGAAGCCTCTGTCTGATCAGACCATGTTGATGGCAGTAGACACAGCTCCATGTGCTGAGGAAGTTCCAGCCAATTGCCTTTTCTTAGATAACTCCAAGATTAACAGGCTCACTCTGCTCAGATTAGCAGCGCTTCCCACCCTGCAAACAGCCAGAATGGAAACACACTGTTCTTTGTGCAGGCCAAGGGGCTTGCTTCCCAGCCATCAGTTTGGGTAAAGGAGACCGTGATCAACATAAGTCACTGCCTGTTCCCAGATTGTCACCATTACCCGACCAGTGTAACATTCCATCCTGTTGCAATGCTCCACTGGTTGGCCTGGCTCAGGCCCTGGCTGGGCAGCCACACAGGGAACTCTGTTCAACAAAAAGCAGGCCATCAGAAAGCCTTTCCCTCCTGACCCTGGGAGTAAGTGTCAGTGTAGCAACCTACCACTTACAGAGAAGCAGTGTGCAATGTGCGAGAAACCTATTGTACAGCCCTTTGAAGCCAGTTGGACTCTAAAGTGCTTAATATGTTCCCCAGTGGAGGTCACTGTGTGGACAACTGGCCTTAGAGAAGGGGGAACCTGGAGCAGATGTTTCTGTCTTTCCTATCTCTGCATTTTACCTTGAAATTGTTAGACACAGATAGAAGTGCCATCACTGTCTATGTATCATGCAAAACCTTCCATGAAAAAAATCAGATAAATATAATGAAGTAGCATAGGCCTCCAGTAGCATACTCTCCACAGTAACAATGGAGACTGCTTCAAAATCCACCAAAGGCAGAGATGACAACACAAGAAAACCACTGATTCTCTCTCTGAAAGTGAAATAAGAAAACAAAAACACTTTCACAGAACATGATAATGTGTGTAAAAAGAATGTTTTTAAATATTAAAGCCTTTAAAGCCTCTGGCCATAAGATAAAATAGAATTCAAGTGTTCATATGTGCAAACATGACCCTCCTAAAATCTCCAATTTTGTTAAATGCTTTAATTCTATCCAATCTTATCAGATGAGATTCAAAATACATGTATGAATAACAATGGGAGAGAGAAAGAGAGAGAGAGAGAGAGAGAGAGAGAGAAAGAAAGAGAGAGAGAGAGAGAAAGAAAGAAAATGTTTTGGTGCAGAAGTAGCAATAGAAAAATCCTGGTCTCCTCCCCAGCCTCAAAAAAAAAAAAAAAAATCTGTGCTGCCCATTATAACACCTGCTGCTCACAATGAAGGACTGAGCCAAGCAAGGCTTGGCCTTCCATCCAAATATCCATCTACCCGCAGAGAATTCAAGCTGTCCAGCCACACACCAGCTGCTTGCCTAGTCACTGCAGAAAGTCAATCCTGTTTCTCTGGTCCTTCCTCATGCTTGTTCTGTTCTCCCTCCTCTGACTCTCTGTGAAGCAGGAATCGATAAGACTTTCTCAGCATCTACTGTCAACCAAGATCTGAGGCTCTTCCTTGGGACTTCTTGCTTTCCCTTTAATCCTTCTCTTTTACCTCTAGCATGACACCACAAAGAACATGTGTATGATAGAAAGGAAAAACAACAGCTTCCCCCCAGGGTTAGGGGAAATGAGCTTTCTATAAGGAAGATGATGGAATGATGATCTGTGATCCAACCTCACAGCCCATTTCTCTAATTTATAATGAAGACCTCAACCCACTAGGAGCTAATTTTCTTTTTCAAGTGCTAGATTCACAAATAGTTGTCTATCCTGTCTGGACTTGACATGATTTATCTTATCTCATAGATGCATATTTAAAATAATGACCATAAACCTTGAAGTGTAAATACTCTTTGGCTTTATTGTTCACTGATGAATGGACAGTGATTTTTGCCTCTTTAAATTTAGTTGCCTTCCATTCAAGCAGGACCCGTACTAGTCTAGCACCTATAAGCACATGGTTCCCTTACCATGGATCTTCATTTTATAACAAATTATACTATAATGTGAATAACCTCTCCTAACTGATCATGTTTGCAAGCTATGGTGCCCTCTGACAGTTCTCGCACTATCCTGTTGGATATCTCTACTATGTCCTCATCCAAGGCCACTGAACCTATCAAGATAGAACTAGACATAGCCCATGAAAAGGCATCTCTTAAAAGTCAAATCTTCAGAGACAGTCTTCATGCAATTTATGTAGTAGTTTTGTGTATGCTGGCAGAGGCTCCAATGCCTTACATGTCTTTCTGTAGGCCTTAATCAATACAGATACTGTGGCCCTCAGCTCTTACCCCTCTAAGAAGCCTTCCTTGATCACCTTATTGAAACCAGCCTGTCTCCAACCACCAATGTACACAACTTCTTACACTTTATCTCAGCTCACTGTTTAATTCTTAGCAACACCAAAGCAGTGGTTAAAGTCACTACAGACCCTAGTCTCGACTTCAATTCTTACTTTTCCCCAAATCTAAACATTTTTCTTTATCAGTTTCTAGTCTTTTCTAACTTTGAGCTCTAGGATGAGGTAGAGCAGAGACATAGTTCAAGCTTTGGTTTATACAGTCCAGTAACATCCAACTGGCCAGTCAAGTTGCATAACCAAGCTTAAAGTCAAGGCAGTGGCAAATGAAAACTTATTTGGAAAAAGGGAGGGGACTGAACTGGTACTTATGACTCAAACACTGCACTAGAAAATGTCAATGACATAATAGGTTATTGATGTTGAGAAATATCCTAAAATTTCTTCTGGGCTCACTGAAAAGTAGATACCACATTCCAGATGTTTGTCTCATTCAAAATACTTTTGTTGAGACCTAACTTCCAGGTGATGGTATCACGGGTCAGGAGTTTTAGAAATGATTAGGTTATGGGTATCTATCTTCATGAATGGAATACATTTTCTCATAAAAGTTTTAATGAAGCTTTTTGTTTTTGTTTTGTTTTGTTTTTTTGTTTTTTCCCTGTGTATGAAAGGCACCTCTCTGAGGCATAGGCGGAGTTCTTACAGACAGACTCTGTAGGCACCTTAACCTGGGAATTCCCAGTTTCCTAAATTGTGAGTAATAATTGCACGCTGTGAATAGATTACTCAGTAAAGCATTTTGGTATAGGTCTCAAACTAATTGAGACAGTGGGCCATTCCTATCATCATCTGTGATGTATTTAATAACAAAATAGAGAGCTACAAAGAACGTGTTGAAAACAGATCAGTAAATCAAGAAAGAAAATGTCTGCCTATCATGTCAGAGCCTATACAGTAGCAGTCACTGGTCCATAATGTTGACATAGGTTTGCTTCTGTCATTCCTGTCTAAGACCTCAGCTGCTGAAAAGGATGGAAAGTTAATAGGCCAAAAGGGGAGAAAAAAAAAAAAAAGAATACTATATGCAAATGTTGGATGATGGGGACTTTTATTTTATTTTGTACTGCTGGATAACTTGAATTGGCTTTAAAAATCCATTGATTTGTCTTTATTGTTTGGGTCAATCAATAGGTTTATCCAATGGAAGCTCTTACCCTTTGTTGATAGTTTAGTTAAAAGCGAAAGGAAATGGCTGGCATAGAAGTGTTGGCTGATACCTTGTTCCAAGTATACTACTGGCGTGTCTATCTCATCCACACCATGCCCCTAATATTCTCTAAAACCTTCAAGAACTATCCAGTTATTATTTTGTTGATTGGCTTAGAGCTTGTCTAGTAGATCTGTGTAATGGACAATGCTGGGCTTTTAATCTGGATGATAGGATGTGCTTCCCACCAAGTCAGGCCTATTCTGTTGAATAACGAATAGGCTAACAACCTCCTTCTCTCTCTTTTTATTATAACCATCCCACAGATTTCACTACGTAACCTTTCACTCATGTTATTGCTTGACCTACTACCTATCTTACCAGTGTCCAATTCTACCCCTTCCTAGCCCATTTTGCAAACAGACAAAGTGATTTTTCTGAAGAACTATTCTAATCAAGACACCTGGGTACTGCATTTGTATTATCTTCTAAATGTGAAGATTGGATTTTGTATTTGGCTTTGATGACCTACTTGCAGTGGACTTGCAATGGAGACCCTAGCACTAGATCATTTACTCATCCTAAGTCTTGGACTTCACATCTTAGGCCATCAATAATAATGATGACAAATAATAACAAAGTTATTCTAGATTATGAATCCTTATAAATCTAACAGTACAGTATGTAATTTAATAGGGGTTAAGTAAATGATAGTCCTGTTACTAAAATTAAGAAAACTGGGATGGTGGTTGTTTTCACTGTCAACTTGACACAATGTAGAATAACCTAGGAAGAGAGTCTGCATGAAGAATTGTCTCTATTAGGATGACCTATAAGTGATTTTCTTAATTGGGTTCATTGAGGCAGGAAGATCCAAATCGAATATGAGTGGCTCCATTTCATAGGAGGGGCTCTAAGTGAATGGAAAGCAGAGAACAAGCATGTGTGCATCCTTGCTCTGCTCTTGTCTGCATCTTGACTAAATGTTTCAAGTTCCTGCCACCTTGACTTCTGCTCGATGATGGACTGTAACTTAGAATTGTGGCTAACATAAGTCCCCTCCCCCTACGTTGCTTTTTTCAGGTCATTTTATCAAAGCAACAGAAACAAAACTATAATAGCTGGTAATGATGAATAGGTAGCAAACACTATTCTCTAAAACCTTCAAGAAAGAGAAGAATAAAGCTTAGGTAGTTGGACAGATGGGAAGGAGTAGGACAAGCCACTTAATGACAGTCTTTCTGACATTAAGCTTCTTTGTGCAGCTGGAATCCTGTTATAGTTTATTCCATGTTTACCCTCATATTGAGGCATGGATGCTATATGGTTGGGGAATCTTTGTGCTTCCCTTTGGGATTTGGGGGCTTGACAGAAGTATTAGTCAGACAGGCTTCAATGCTGAAATGAATTTCATTTGCTTGTGCCAATGGCTCTGAAATGTCACCAGGAGCTCAGTTATATTAGAACTAACTCTGACAGTGATTGCTATGGGTGCTCAAGAATGCTTGTTTCCGTCTTCATGTACAGAATGATATGGGAAATTTTCATCTAAGCATGCAAGGGGAAGGTCCCTGTATGCCCTGATGGCTCAGGAAAAGGACACAGATCTCAGACTATACCAAAGAGAATCAAGCCTAGGATATTTGTGTGACCTTTAGTCTATCACTGTGGTGGAGGATGTGGGTTGTATTGTCCCATTTCAATATGGGCTCACTAGCGAAACTGAAATTAAGGTCTATCTCATTACCAGGCTGAAAGGAAAACAGAAAAAAAAAAAACTCCATAGACCACGGAATACTATTATTTGTCACTGAAGGGAACAGTGCATTTTGGTTGAGAATGATGTCTGGAAAATAAGAAAACATCCTGGGAAAGAGTTCATTCTAAAGAGGACAAACCTTGGCCCAAGGACCATGCCCAGGAGAGGGTGGAGTGTGGAATTGTCACCTTACAATAACATTATGTTTAGAGCATGTTTAGAAGATATTCTCACAGCCACATAAAAAATAACAAAAGGCCAAAATGCCATTTAAGATACCCCCCCCCCAAACAGACAAACTTATAACTCAGACCCAGAACTTCTGTGCAATTCGAAATTACACAACCTAATTGGTAAGGGAATTGTAACCCAGTTGGAAAAATAAAGCTTGATAGCAGCTAGAGAACTTATGAGTAATTTTATCAAAGTCTTGTGTATATATAACATGCAGCCATATGATGTATAATATTCCTATATGTCATTATTATAACTGTATTAAGACTCTGCTAATCAGTTGCACCCATGAGATGAAAGACAATAGTGAGGCCTTGTTGATCTCTGTGCCACAAAGCTCATTTTTTCATTTGAATTCTTAACTTTTGTAGCATATGAACTACTTGTGTTTATTTTTAGGCACTGTGCTCTGAGCTGCCTGCATCATGTCAATGTTTGCTATGCTAACTTTGCATCTAAAGGTTATTCAACACACTAAGATATGAAAAAGCACTCACACTTTTACCTCAAAGAAATTGTGCTTGGATTCTGCTGTATGTTCTGATGGTGTTAAATGTCAAAAAAAAATACTGGAAATATAAAGTACTGGGTGGTGTGCTACAACTCTGCCCTAGATTGTCTGTGCTGTTGAAGGATATGAAGACGTCACTGCTCTTGAGCTCAGAGCTGGCATTCTGGTGTCAGTCTGTCAGATTTCTGGGAGGAATACAGATTGGGAAATAAGAAGATAAGTCAGTGATTACTTCTTTCTGCCTGTAATGCATATAGCCAGAGCCATAAGGAAAAGAATCTTAAAATGTACAAAAAGGACAGAGAGGGCACCCGAGCAGTAAAGGGGTTCTTGGCTGAGATTACCAAGCACTTTGATTTCTTGGCATTTAATTCTCATGTCAACCTTAAATGTGTCAATATTATCTCAATTCTGTGAACAAGGAAATTGGGTTTTGAACAAATCACATTATTGGGCATACAGCCTTTGCCTTGTTCTCCAACTCCCAGCAGATGTAAAGCCCATGGTTGTTCCTGAGTGAAGTTTTGATTCTACACCATAATCCAACAATGCCTCCAAGTCTCTCCCTGGTGGAAGAAGTCACCTATTTGCTTCTGAATCTGTCCAGTCTTTCAAAGTGTAGGCTGGATCCTGTCATGACTGCTGCTTCAACCACGAGGCAAATTACTCATGAGTAAAGAGAGAGGCCAACCCACTCCCTAATTCTAAGGCAGTGGGGTCAGCCAAAAAACCAGCGCAGTCAGTCAAGGAATGCTCGCAGATAGGGCCAGGCAGCTCTGTCAGAGCATCACACACACATAAGCATGCACCTCCCCACACACACACTCCCCCCCACACACACACATTGTGCACGCACACAGAGAAAGTAGGAGAGAAACACATACAGCCAGATACTATGTCAAGTGAGGCGAAGGGACAAGTTTGAAAATGGTCTTGGAAAATCCTCCTTTGTTCAGAAATGAGATTGATTTGCCTTCTGTTTCTACTCAAAGGGCAGGAGATGCGGTATTTCAGTGTCTCTAGACACAAAAGAATAAAGTGCTATTTATCTTTAATGATAGCAATAAATGTTATTAGTATATCATAATTAAAATAGTTACATTAAAATTACCTCATATTTTAACCCCACGATATGATAATTATCATTAACAAATAAGAGAACATCACACATCTAGATAGCCAGCTTACAACCCTAAAGGCCTGACATTGCATTGCACAAGTACATATAGTCTCAAAGGTAGAGTTGTCACCTCACTGTTCTACAGTCTGTGCTCACGGTTAAGCCTAGCCAGTGTCTGTTCTTTGTCATGACACTGGAAATAGGCTTACGGATCTTTACTTGAGCGTCATTTACAGCAGGATTCATGCTCCAGAGTCAGAGCTGTCACAAGGACTCGGGGTCCCTCCAAACTAACAATACACATTACTTGATTCTTTACAGAGAAAAGAGCCAACCTCTGACCTAACTTGTGTGACCATCTTTTATACTTTTTTTTATATTGACAGTCATGCCTAGCAGGAATTTGATTAGAATATCATAGTACATTATTGGCAATAATCATCCTACATTCACTACTCTGCAGCTGTTGATGTAGTCTATTTGAAAGAATATTCTGGTTTTCTTTACTCGTATCTGCTAGCAATGAGACTTAGCTGACCTTTGCCACGTGTCTACCATACTCCAAGTATGGTAATCGTTGTGTTTGGGTTAATCAAAACCTCCATGTAAGAAATACCAATTGATGGTACTGGAGACATGACTCAGGGTTCCTAGCACCCACATGACACTTCACAACCATCTGTAATTCCAGTTCTAGGGCATCTGATACCTTCTTCTGGCCTTCATGAGCTCCTGCATGAACAGAGTATATATAAACCCATGCAGGTATATATGTATAAATACACATTTTTAAAAAGAAGTACCAAGTGCATCCTTGACTAGAGAACAGACCAGGACAAAAACTCTCCGAGATTCACCAGAAAATCAGCTCTACTCAACAAAGTGATAAATATGTTTTCACTCTCTACTCAGTTGATTAAAAGTGCAGAGTAGGCTGTGACATGACACAGTGTCACCAATGTGCTCAACCAGCACCATGGCATTCCAAAGCGCTGTGCTACCCCATGACATTGCCAAATAATCTTAATTCTCCTTTCACAAAGACTCCAATTATAAACCAATTCCTTTTAGATTAAGTACACTTTGATAGCAATTCCCTTATACTAAAAAATATAGCCCAAGATAATGGGCTATGAGTATAGTTTCAATGCTAATAAGAAGCAGTTAAGCAGCCCAGAGAAGTTCATTCTGACTGTGTTTTCATTGCCATGATAAACAGCACATAATGCCCTTCAATTATAGTCCTAATGTATTAGAAAAAAATGAAGTTTTATGACAATTTACTCCAACTAAATTATAATTTTATTTCTAGGATGTTGCTCTTTTAATAAATAAAAATTCCATGCCTTTATTCCATTGTTCTCAGGTTAGGTGTTGACAGTGAGATGAATAGCAGGAAAAGGGTTGCTGATAAGATCAATGCTGTAGGTATCAATAAGTTAGTGAGACTTGCTCAGCCACAATCTTGCTTTGAGCCTCTTTCCTGTTCTCTGAAAAACATTACAAATAAAACATTATTGATGACTAAAACATAAGCGGAATTGTGAGTTCTAGCCTGCCATGAACAACAAAATGGGAGGACACATTAGGGAAGCCCCTGAGTCATAGGAGAAGGCTTGTATTTAAATGCCTTATCGGTGCGCACATACATGCACAAAACACACCTGCGATACATGTGCAGCTCTCTGCGTCTCATCAACTTAAGACAACGACTGTCAGCATCTGAACATCAGCAGCACCTCAGCGTCCATCAGTACCTCTGCTAAAGGATACTCATAGCACATTTCCTGGTAGTCCCGACCAAAATGCTGTTTTCTTTTCCAATAAATAGAATCAAACACTTTGGAGGCTAGCATTACTCACTCAGCATTCTGTTTTCTATATTCGCCTATATTGTTCTCTCTCTCTCTCTCTCTTTCTCTGTGCATGTATGTGTGTGTTTGTATGCTTCATTTAAGAAGCTATATCTCAGTGCTTTTACCCATTAATTCAAAAAAATAGTGAGTACTAGCTTAAGTTCTGTATAAGACTGTACAGGGACCATCAACATCCCATCATGAATGGTGAAAGGGCTCATAAGCCTCTGTAACTTCCAGAAGACCTGCAGATTCTTAGCAGTTGCTGGGGGGCGTGTCATATTCTTTAGTGGTACAAACACTTGTAAATTGCCTTCATTTAAGAAATAATCTCTCTTAATCTTTACTTACACAGGCAACACCCTAATTAAATGCAGTGGACCACAATGTAGAAGGGAGATTTGTTGGGAAGAAAGAAGTCTGTTAGAAGGAGAAGGACAAGAGAAGATAATTAGGGGGTTATGATCAATGTAAATCATCCTTATGCACATAATTGTTAAAAAAAATTAGAAGAATTTTAAGATGGCATACTGGTTAGTTTTGGACAAGTTGACTCAAGCCAGAATCGATTGGGAAATGCAAACTCATTGTGTGTCTCACATTGACCTATGGCTGTTTTCCGGACTAATGATTGATGTGGGAAGGTCCAGTGCATGATACACTTAAGCAGATTGTCCTGGGTTTCATAAGAAGGCATGCTGAGTAAGCCACGGGCAGCAAGCCTCTCCTCTGTTGTTTCTGCTTAAGTTTACGCTTCCACATTCCTGCTCTGGTCCCTACTTTGGCTTCCTTTGATGGTGGACACTACCCTTTCGTCCCCAAGCTACTTTTGGTAAGAAGTTTTATCACAGTAACAGAAGACAGACTAGGACAGGTGGGGAAAACAATGTCCCAGAGTTGCCTCCTCTGATGACTGTCTTTAAAGAACTTTAGTTAACTGTAATTAGACAGAAGAGCACAATAGAATGCCAAAGTTATTTACGATTTTAAGGTATCTGATTGCAACAATTAGTTTTAAGATTCACAATTCTGTGTGTGAAATGTTCATGACAGATTTTACATTTAATAAAAAGAAGAAAAAAAGAAATTAATCTCAGAATTGTTAAATAAACAACCAGTTGGACCAACTCTGGCTTTTCATGCTATGGAGTAAATAGCAATTTAGGCATGTGAGTGATTGACACAGTCAGGAAAGATGCACTTCAGGAATTATGTTTAATGAAAACTGCTATGAAAGCTTATATATGATATGATTCCGTTCCTGTGACATTTTCAACATGACACAATCACAGAGATGAAGAACAAAAGAGTGGATGTCAAGAGACAGGGATGGATATGGGGCAGGGAGTGATGAGCTGGGGTAGGTACTAGTTCAGTAGATGTGTCTGCAGGTTATCTGATGTTCAAATAGAGCCAGATGCCCCACACTCTAATTTGTGCGTAGCTTTGTGTAAACCTCTCTGAACACAAGTCTGGGTTCCTCAGGCAGCCTGACTGCTTTCCAGCTCAAGCCCTTGACACTAACTCTTGGATGTCAAGAACATTCTCACTGTCTTGTTGTTTACTTACACCTTGTACTGGAAATGGAAACCAGGCTTTTCCCTGGGGACACCCCTCCTGCTGTTTGTTACTTAGCTGCCCCTTGCAAACCACCAGATTGGGTACTCAGTAGATAGCTCCTTGATCATGTCACGTTCCCCACTTCTGTTACCCTAGACGTCAGATTACACAGACATTCTTCTTTCTTCTAAGCATTTATGTCCATGCTTGTCTAATTCTTTAAGGCAGTCCCCTCTCTAGAACCCTTTTTTCTGCAAAGCTTTTTCTATCATAATTCTTAGTGATTTCAATGTCCATGAACATAAGAATTTCACAATTCTGTGTTCTTATTTCTCCAAACTCTGCTTCACACTATTTCTGACATTATTTTCTACCTTAGACTGAGTGCTCTCTCAGATGGAAACCTCCACTTAAATACTCTCTCTCCACTCACCCTCATTCCTGTGTTCAACACTACCTTCCATACCCCATCATCCTAGCTTCTGAACTGCCTTGGGCTCCTCGTAGCTTCATGTCACTTCTGTCTTCACAAAAAGTTCTGTGACCACTCGTTACAGTCTCTTCTTTGCACATGCTCCATCAGTTCTGTCTCTTGGGCCTACTCACTTAAAAGATGCAACTCTGGCTACAGCCAACCCTCCTCCTATCCTCACCTGCACCAGCGAAACTAAATGAAGCTGGAAATAAACTCAGGACTGCTGACTGACCTCACTTTAAGTTCCAGCTCACTCTCCACAGGAGAGCCCTTCATGCGGCCAGACAATCACCCTACGGCTCCCAGCTCCACTCACCGTCCCGCTTTCCAAGGTGACTACATGTAACTTGCCTCTCTCCTGAAATGTTTAAGTCTCATCTTTGTTTTGAACATTTTGCTGAAGAAATAGAGACAGACAGATGATGAGTTCTGCGAGCAGCTCTGCCTCTCTTTATTACTGAGTGGAGGTTATTTCTAGAATTTTTTTAAAGTTTCTAGAATTTTCTTCTCCCTCTACTAACAATAACTCTTACCTATGAATCTTCCTCATCTGAGTGCAAATACCTAAAGAGAAAGACCTTTAAGCCAGCACTCTTTTTTTTTTCCTATCAGTTTCTTTATTATTTTTTATTTTTATTAATTACGGTTTATTCACTTTGTATCCCCCCTGTACCTCCCTGCCAATCCCTCCCCTCCCAATCCCACTCCCTTCCCCTCTCCACCCATGTCACTCCCCAAGTCCACTGATGGGGAGGTCCTCCTTCCCTTCCTTCTGATCATAGTCTATCAGGTCTCATCAGGAGTGGCTGCATTGTCTTCTTCAGTGGCCTGGTAAGGCTGCTCCCCCGTCAGGGGGAGGTGATCAAAGAGCAGGCCAATCAGTTCATGTCAGAGACAGTCCCTGTCCCCAAAGTCAGCACTCTTAAGCCAGGCAATACCTTTCATCTTCCCTCCATAGCCTAACCTCATGCATTCTCTCCTTTCTGAATACCACTTCTCCTCATGCGTTCTCTGAACTTTCCCTAGTCCAGGTTTGTTCTAATGCTTGATGCAAAGACCTTCACAAAAGTAGAAATGATATCTGTGTTCTAAACCCAATGTCTGTGTATCCTCCCTTGCCTACCTGCTGAACTGGAAATAGCCTTTGTACATTTGATCTTGTTATGCAGAAAGTACTAACTGACCTCAAACTTGACACCTTGCTGCCACAGCCTGCCAGGGGTGGGAGTGTAGGTGTCCATCACTCTGCCCAGCTCTCCCTTCTTCAGACATCTTTTTTCTTTAACTTCTCCCTGTTTTCCTTGCCTCACTACTCACGTGCTTTACATCTCCTCTGATAGATCCTTATGCTTCAGCTTCTCTGTCTCCAACCTTGCAAAGCTGCAGTGTCTTACAATGCTGTTTTAGCACTCTTGTTTCCCAACGGTTTCCTCTGGTGAGCGTGACAACAATTTCTAGGCCATTCAGACCATGTCACCAACCACCTGAGGCAAGATACCCACAGAATGTTGCAGCGCTTCACTTGGCTGGCAGGTAGCTATCTTGACTTCAAGTTGAAAAACGGAGCTCTTGGTCTGACTTCCAGAAATCTACAACTCTTCTGCAATGGACAGCAGTCACCCCAGAAAGCACAACTGCTTAGTGCAGAGAGTAAGTGTCTGTGGAGTACTCAGCTACAAACTACACATCTATATTATTCCTCCCCCAAGGTTCAGGGACTGTTTTCAAAGAGAGGGAAGAAAGATAATAAGAGCCAGAGGTTGGAGACAACTAGACAAAAACACTGTCTTCTGGATGTGACAAGACCACTGCACTCATGAACTCACAGCAGCTGCCGTCACCTGAGCAAGGCTTGCACAAGATCAAGCCAGGCAACATTCCAGCATGGAAAGGTGTGTCATGAGTCCCCAGCCTCTGCTGTGGAGCTAGTGACAGTTCATGGATACTGAAAGTGGAGAGTCAGTTCTCTTTAAGGCGATGGCAATCACATTCCAGTGGATGGCCCCATACGCATGAGTTTATTACATAGGCAGCACAAACCGGATTCAGAGGCTTATAACAAAAAACAACAGGAAAACATGAAATTAGGAAGGTGGGAGAGGTCAGAGGTAGCTCTGATTAAAATACATTGTGTGCATGTACAAAACTGCCAAAGAAATAATCAATATTTAAGTTAAAAAATTCTGCCCCTCCCACCCATCTCTCTCCATCTGTTTGCTAAGGTGCCACATCCTACAGATGAACTTCGTTCTTCTCCTTCTTTCTAGCACACATGTGTTCAGTGAGCAAATGTCTACCTGTTTTCAAATACCAAGAATCACATTTTAGCACTTTGACTGTTACTAACCTAATCCAGTTATTTCTCGGTCTCTCACTTTGGTCATCCTCAGCTAACCTACTCTCATCTGTGCTTGTCTCCAGCATTATCTTGCCAATCCAGCAATTAGAATGGCCCAGCACAAGTCTAAGCTGACAACTTTCTCCAAAACCTCTGATGAAAGAATTTTGTCCTCAGGACTGAGCAACATCTAATACACAGCACAAAGAGCTCATGGACATCCTCTCTGTCTTTGTCTCTCTCTTTTCTCCATCTCTCTGTCACCATCTCCCTCTCTCCTCTCCCATCTCTGTCTTCTTCCCTCCATCCCATTCTCATCTGCCAACAGTGAAAAGCCTGCCTTCTCCCATTACATCACAGACCTAATATCCCAATCATCCCTATTACCAGCCACCAGCTATGTTCACCCCAGCCCTGCTGAGCTTCATGCTGTCCCTCCAGCACATCAGCTAGGCTTTGCTCCAGACTCTTACCATGTCTTCTGCCTGAAATTCACCAACGCCCTCATCTCCTTCGGACCTTTTTCTAAATGTCCTAGCTGTAAACAAAACTGACTCCCACTACGCTGGATTCTCCATACCAGGAGACTTGCCTTCCTCCTCAGGATGTGGCACTATTTACTCTATTTTTAACTTGTCCGTTTCACTCACTGTCTATTTCTTGCCCTTAAAGGCAAGATTTTTGTCTGTTCTTCTCAAACTAGACACCCATTGCTGAATCTCTGTACCCTCAAGTAGAGAATACTATCACTGATCTCCAAACATAAGATCCATGGTTGTTTCTTGGTCAAATGTAGAGGTGGAGTAATTTCTCAGCCCTGCCAGCAGTGGTGAGATTGTGGTCATGTGATTGATTTCTTATCAGTGGAATGTGGACAAAACAGCTGTAAACTACCTCCAGGCTTTTCAATAAAAATTTTTCATGGATTGTGCCTCTCTTTCTTCCTGCTCAATAAACCTGAAGTCTATTTGTTAAAGACTGCAACCTTATGGTAAAAGGAACATGGTCCCCAAATGACTAGCATGGCTAACTGTTATACATACAAGAAACAAACCCCTAAATGAAGCCATTGGACTTGTAGTGTTTAATTGAACTCTCCTTAAAATATTGAACACCCTTCTTTAACTTAGTGTTCTTCAACTTACAGTGAAGACAGTGTAACCATTCTTGCTAACAGGATCAGACCTGAAAATCTTCTGGCACTGTTTGTTCCTCCAGAACCTTCTGTTTGCAAAGCCACAGTGGTCACTCCTTACCCTCCTCTCCTCTGCCATGGCATTGACTTCTTGGTGCTTTTAGTTTTCGATCCTACATTTGATCTTAGATATGAGAATCTTCTTCCCTTCCCTTTCTCTCCCTTTGAATCGCTTCTCTTCTCCTTTCCTTTCCTTTCCTTTCCTTTCCTTTCCTTTCCTTTCCTTCCTTCCTTCCTTCCTTCCTTCCTTCCTTCCTTCTTTCCTTCCTTCTTTCCTTCCTTCTTTCCTTCCTTCCTTCCTTCCTTCCTTCCTTTCCTTCCTTCCTTCCTTCCTTCCTTCCTTCCTTCCTTCTTTCCTTCCTTCTTTCCTTCCTTCCTTCCTTCCTTCCTTCCTTCCTTCCTTCCTTCCTTTCCTTCCTTCCTTCCTTTCCTTCTTTCTGTCTTTCTCTCTCTCTCTCTCTCTCTCTCTCTCTCTTTCTCATTTTTTTCTACTGTCCCTTCTATGGTATTCCCTACATAGCTGATAATGGTATGGCTTTGGTTTCTTATTTTAACTGCCACCATTTGATGAGAACCTTTTCTGGTTTGTAAGCTGTTTATAACACAATGTCCTCTTTGTAAACTCCTCTTTGTAAACTCAAATACTCACAATAAAAATCCCTTTCAGATTCTTTTGATATATAATTACCAAGTATGGGTAATGAGATAAGATGAATAAGTTGTAGATAATTCTTTCCTCTTCCAAATATCTTGTGGAATCACCTTACTTGAGGTCATACTTTTCTTTCATCGTGTATCCTGGAGACTGGTAGACTAAAGGAAACAATATCCTTTGTGGTAACCTGCAGATTATTTTCAAGTGCAGGCTTTTAAAAACACTTTTAATCTAATCAAAATGTAGTGATAGCCTGGAATTAAAATATACAAGGAGAGAATTTCCTAATGGTTTATTTCAATGGGATGTGAAGTTAGAATTGTTAAGAAAAGCAAAATACTAATTAAGCAGAGATAGAAAGCTGGGGATGAGAGAAAATAACCTGATGTGAACTTGACATCAACTTTCCTCATTAAAAGTTCACAGAAGCCAGTGACCAGATGGCACAAGGCTGTAAGGTCATGACCATGACAACTCCTAAGGGGCTCTTCCCTATAGTCATGCCATCAACCAGCAGGGGGAGACACAGAATGCTTCTTGCTGCTCCAGAAACAACTCCCTGAACTTGGAGACTTCATCTGACCTCTCTTGTCCCTAACAGGTAGAACAAGTTGGTCCAGCCTAAGCACTGCCCTCTAAGTGCTTTTGGTCTCCTGCTTAGAGTTGAGTTTGCATTCAAGTGACTGCTTCCAAGGAGGAACTTGAGAATAGATGACGGCTTGCCTATACTAAATTATAGTATATATGTGTGTTCATACATATTTATGTATCATATACAGAGAAATAAATTTAGTATATGGTTCTAAAACATGTGTCTATGATTGAAATTCAGCCAATTAAAAAAAATTGTATTTTTCTCTATCTAAAATCATCACCTGTAATTAATTGTAGACTAAAAGTCAACTCTATGGGAGATAACAGAATTCTTTATAGACCTGGGAATAATGTGTATTGAGTTGTAAAAATATCAGTGGTGATACCTATAGGTGCTAGTTTCCAGGCTTTGTGTTTGATCCCTTAAGAATCAGATAGATTTGCTTGCATCTACTCTGCCATTCAGTTCTACATCTGTCTCCAAGATTTCTACCACATGTCAGTTCTTAAGCTAAGTAATTGAGACAAAGGAACATCATGATATCTTGTATTTTGACAAATAATCATCAAACAAGCTACTCCACAAAGCACAACAAATATGAATGAGGCGGAAAGGTTCTTGGATGGAGGCATAATTAACTTCGTCTTAAGTAGGCTTATAGTGAGGGGTAATAGCGTAGTGTGGCTTTAAAGACTATCCGAAAAGAGTGGGAGAAAAGATTGTGGAACAGAGTGTGAAAGGGCATGCAGAGAACAATATATATGAGTGATTCTCCTTCATTGACTTTAAAAAGACAGGTAAAGGGTGGGTATATTAGGCAGAGTAGGAACTAGCAGGCCAGGAATGGAACAGACCCAAGAGAAAATCAAGAGATCTTGACTTAGTCAAGCACATGACTGTTCAAAATCAGTTGGTTTTCAGGCTTATCACTGGACACACCTACCAAAAGGCATGTCATAAAGAAAACTCAAAGACTATGGGAACAAATCCAAACCCTTAGTCCTACAATGGGCATAATATATGGCATAGTCTTTCAAGAAGGTTACCTCCAGTACACTCCAGAAGTGTATGAGCTGTGAATTACCAGGTGCTACAGGTTCTCAAAAAGTAAATGGTATATTTAAGGACAATTACAACTTTAAATTTATTTTCCTACTCAACAACAATATTTCCTTCTCCAGGCTTTAATTTTATTTATTTATTTATTTTTATTTTTAAATTTTTATTAATTACAGTTTATTCACTTTGTATCGCCCCTGTACCTCCCTCCCTCCTCCACTCCCAATCCCATCCTCTCTCTTTCCCACCTGTGTCCCTCTCCCAGTCCACTGAAAAGGGAGGTCCTCCTCCCCTTCCCTCTGATCCTAGTCTATTAGCTCTCATCAGGAGTAATTGGAATGTTTTCTTCTGTGGCCTGGTAAGGGTGCTCCCCCCTCGGGGGGAGATGATCAAAGAGCAGGCTAATCAGTCTATGTCAGAGACAGTCCGTGTCCTGTCCCCATTACTATGGAGGCCACTTGGATACTGAACTGCCTGCCATAGGCTACCTCTGTGCCAGAGTTCCAGGCCATCTCCATGAGTGGTCCTTGGCTGTAGTATCAGTTTCAGTAAAGACCCCTGTGTCCAGACTTTTAGGATCTGTTGCTGTCCTTGTGGAACTCCTGTCCTCTCCAGGTCTTACTATCTCCCACTTCTTTCATAAAATTCCCTGCATTCTGCCCAAAGTTTGGCTATGAGTCTCAACATCTGCCTTGCTACCCTCCAGGGTAGAGCCTTTCAGCGGCCCTCTGTGGTAGGCTTCTGTCCTGTTCCCTGTTTTCTCCCTGCTCCGATGTCCATCCTCTTTGCCTTTCTGAATGGGGATTGAACATCCAGGTTTTGATTTTAAATATAAAATATTACATCATGGAAAGACCTATAAAAGAGTTTCTTGAAAAGTAATCTCTGAGACCTCCACATAGTCACAAAAGCAAAATAACTATAAATAAACATCTATTTTGCTTTTCTCATTTGATTTCCTCAGTTAATAATTTTATTTAATATTACAAACATCTCATTAATTCTTTGATAATTTCATACAATATATTTTGATGATAAACATGCCCTTTTTATCTCTGAGTCTTTCCGATTCACCCCACCTCACTATCCCACCCACAATTTTGTGGTTTTCTTTTTAATAATTTATCATGTCCACTTTGTGCCACTCACATTTGGAGCTTTGCTGGATTAGGTTGAACTCTGACATCTCTAGATAACTATTTGTTTGTGCTTGATCTACAATGGTAGACTCCCTTTTCTCAACAAGGTTCTAAAAGTGTGTCATATCCTCCACCCCCTACTCCCCATCTCGAGACTCCAGATCTGGTAAGGAATACCACATTTCCCTGAGGGCAGATTACAGGTCTGACTCTTTCCTGATAAGGAAACCAGTCCAACAAGCATCTGGGAATTCCTTGAAACACCCCACCCTCGTAAGGATCTTACTTTTCAACAGTGACCTTCAATTGTACTTGGCTACTCTCCCACCCATAAGATAATTAAGTACTGTGTTCTCCTTGCGATAGGACCAAGCTACTGTGTGGAAAATGAGGCACTATACTACTACTTGCAAATTAACTATTCCTGACTCTTTGACCCCAGCAAATCAAACACATTTATTCTAGAAATCCCTCCCTTTGCCCAAGGTTTATAAGTCCCTGATTTCAAAAAAATGTACTGGCTGTTTGTGTGCTGCATTATACTGTCAGCCTTCCAGTATGGCCGCCTGAGATTTGTCATTTATCACCTTCCCATGCATGTCTCACCAGGCCAGCCTGCTGGCCCACTGGACCTGGGCCTCACCAGGCCTGTGTCTTGGCTGCAAGCCCACTAGGCATGGGCTTTTGCTGGCAACCCTGCCATGCTTAGCACAGCAGTTTAACCAAGAGCTGTAACACATTGGTATCACCATAGGTTTTGGAACGCCTGAGTTTCCACTGCCATCAGTGATCCATTCTAAAAGCGATAAATGATAACACTCCCTGGAAAGCTTTTCCACTCCCTGGCCCAGCACACATAGGCCTCACCCTAAAGTACTCTAGCTGCTCCTGAGAGAAACAGAACCTTGTTCTTCATCTGGAAGGCCAGTTCCTGATGAAACCCTGACAAACATAGACCAACACTCATATACTCCCAGATGTGGGGTCCTCCACTGGAGTATGGTTAACCTGCCAGGGGCTACACCCTTAAAAAAAATAAATCTCCCTCCCCAACATACCATTGGCTGTCCATAGCTTCTCAGTTATGGATAGGCACTAATGAACCTCTTCCTCCTCCATACTAGAAGGCTGATGGGATAGATCATGCGCATTCAACCACAGTTGCTGTGACTTTATGACTGCAGTGGTCTTTTCATGTCAAGAATACAATGTTTTGCTTTGGTAATCTCTGACCTCCGACACCACAGTCTTTTCTTCTCCTCTTTCTTCTGTGATGGTTCTTCAGCCTTGTGGGAAGGGAGCTGATATACATGTTCCATTTCTGGCTGAACACTGCACTGACATTTTTCTCTCTACTTTGACCAGTTGTGAGTTTCTGCATTAACCACTGTCAACTGTACACAGAGACTTCCCTGATGAGATCTCACATAATCCATGGATATAGACACATGAATTTATAAGGCAATTTGATGCTATGTCCACTTCACAGAATAGTAGTAGAATCTTTTTTTTTTTCAATGGCCTGTGAGCTTCCTAACCATATAACCTCTTGGTTTATAGTATCAAGAAAGTGTTTCCTTGTATAGAGTAGGCCTTAAATCCAATTGGTGGATTGGTTGGTTCCCCTTTAACATTTATGCCATTATTGCACTCATGGGCATATCTTGCCACACTGATCATTATTATAGTCCGCAGGGTTCACAGCTGAGACTGTTGATTATTTTTTTCTTCCTATAGCCTAAATAGCACCTTCCTGTCTATGAGAGCTAGCCAGAAGGGAGGGAGCTTGCCAGTCAGTACCCACGTGATTTATCCATGTCCTGTGACCAATATGTATGGTGTTTTCAATTATTTAATCTTTTAATTTTATAAGACATTGGGTAGGGATAACAGTTTTGGAGAGCTAAATTCCTAGCGGTGTTATATAAAATGAATGTGGGCTGTTGCTTTTTAATAAGTGATTTGCAAAAAAATGAAGATTAGAACTGCCAAAAATCCCCACCCAAATCTCATTTACAGCACTTTCCAAAGGAAAATAAAAGCCCTAAATGTTTGCACAAAACCTAATTATGAGTTTGCAAGTATTTCAGGCAGCTGAAGATGCACAGCCTTGACAGGGGAGAAGCAGAATGAGAAGCAGATACATCATTTCCAGGAAGTAAAGCAAGGACAGCAACTTCAGGGGCCAAAGCCAGGAGAAAGGATGCGTACGGTACTTCTGATGGTCTTAGGTTTTATGAATAGAACAAAGAGTGTGAAGAAAAGATGAAAAAAAGAGAACAAAGACTAAGAAGTAAAAAGAAAGCGGTCCTTTAGGCAGAAGCTAAGGGAAATTCTGGGGTGAGGGGAAAATGGAGGCATAAGTTTGGGTGACCAAAAGGAAACCAAAGAGGCTGGAGCCCTGGGTGCCTTCTGCTCCTCACACCCAGAGAGGGCAAGGATACAGCCACTCAGTTTTCTCTTTCCTGGTTCTGTTTTTCTCTTTGCCATGAAACTTTCAATACTAAAAGCTGTACCAAGATAGTGTCTCTCTGCCTTGGAGAGATCCTAACCAGCTCACACTAACAGTTCCTACCTGGTTTGAAGACTGAAAGCTTTGCTACTCTTACAACCTGGAATGCACACTGTCCTGAATCTAGGTCCACCCTCAAGGGGAATACTACAAATGCACATAGGTGGGAATGATAGGCTCCCCCGGCTCAGAGCAAAAGTCATCAAGTTACCGCTTCTAGTCTTACTTTTACTAGCTTTCCACAGCTCATTCTGTATGTGGTTGACATATTTTTAAACAGACCAGAACTACTAGGTAAATGCAATATTGTCCACCCTCAGCTAGATGGCCATCAGGGAGGAATCATGCAATGAGAAGCAGCTATTCCTCTGTGTTTAATCATTTCCTGTTAGGGTGCCCAGCCTTTTGACATAATGACACTGTGTCTTCATCTACAAAGTTTGTGTTCAAAAGCACACCATCAAGTTACAAAAATAATTCACAGAAGGGTGTTATAATATAATAAGTTAATAGCTTTGTGTCCTGTCTCATTCACAGCTATTCTGGAACACATGAGGCAGGGTACAGATTGGACCTACCTGTAAGAACCCTTGTTTGGTTCCTGCATACTTTCTCCCTCCTGAATTCTACAGCTAAAGCTATCATCTCATTTCCAATTTGTTCCATTTCCCCTCCACAATTTGTGGAGCCCAAAGTCCTGATAAATTATAACCAGGCACTGATAGAAAGGAACCAGCCAAATCCTTCCAGTCTGGTGCACGTCTGTTGGTCTGCTCACCCTAGTAAATGAATCCTGACACAACTGATCCACAGCTACAGTCAGAGAAGGAATGAATCATTTACTAAATCTGCCTTACACTCTTTCCCTACAGTCCTCATACTTGAAAAGTAGAGCCAGGAGATATAAAACAAAAGAAATGTAGTAAGGATGATGATTAAATTTTAAATCTTCAGATAAGATTCTATAAGTTGAGGAGTGGGAAACTTATCTCTATACATTGTTAGATGGTAAACACGTTCATCTTTGTAAGACATACATCTCTTTGCATTTACTCTATTCTGCTGTAGAGCATTAACCAGTCATAAGTGATGGTTAATTAGATGAATGAGTGTCATTATTTCTTTAAAAAATCAGCAAAAAATAAATATATATATGTATATAGACACATGCATATATACATATGTACATATTTATATATATTGTATGTAGGTCTGCTTTTCCTACTAGTTTACAGTTTACTGACTTTTTCTAAACAGCTTTATTCATAATATTCAGAATCTGGAAACAACCTAGATGTCCCTCAACCGAAGAATAGATAAAGAAACTGTGGCACATTTACACAATGAAATACTACTCAGCTATTAAACACAAAGAAATTATGAAAAATTTCAGGCAAGTGATGAAACTAGAAAATTCATCCTGAGTGAGGAAACCCAGACCCAGAAAGACACACGTGGTATGTACTCGCTTAAGGGGTTTTTAGCCATATAGTACAGGATAAGCATACTACTGGGCACAGACCCAAAGAAGACAAATAAGAAGGAGGAGCCAAGGGAGGATGCACAAATCTCACTTGGAAGGGGAGATAGAGTAGACAGAGGCAGTGGTTGAAGAGGGGAAACAAGATAGGAGAGGGTGCTCAGGGTGTTAGGAGGGTGAAGATCAGACCCTCTGAGCGGAGGCTAGAGAACTGAAGGCCTGTAGAGAAGAGAGAGAAGGAGGGTGGGGGTATTCCTGTGACAAGCTGGAGACCTAAGTCAGAGCAGGCTCCTAGTAAGATATGAGGGGGATTCAAGAAGTGACTACCAGGAACATTGGCCATAGAGACTGAAGAGGACACCTTCTAACTAGACTAGTTTTCTAGTAAAGGGCAGGGAAAAGCAACACACCCACCAAAACCTCAACCTCAAATTTACCCTGCCAACGAGATGTGCAGGGATAGAGATAGAGCAGATGGAACAGAGACTGCAGGAAGGCCCAACCAATGCCTGGCCTAACAAAAGGCCTACCCTATGGCAGAGTGCCAACCCCTGATACTGTAAATGATACTCTGCTAAGCTTGCAGACAGGAGCCTGCCATAGTAGTCCTCTGAGAGACTCTACCTAGAAGTGCCTCAAAACAGATGCTGAGACTCATGGCTAAACATTGGGAAAGTCTTGTGAAAAAGTGGGAGGAAAGAGACAAGAACCAAAAGCTCTGAAAGAAGACCAAGAGTCAACTCACCAGTGCCCAGAAGGGCTTGCTGAGGCTGAAGCATCAACCAAGGACCATGCATGAACTGGACTGAGAGCTCCTACACAGATGTAGCAGATCTACAGCTTAGGCTTCATGTGGGTCCAGTAAGGGAAGTGGGGACTGCATCGGATGTGGACTCAGTTGCTAGCTCTTTGATCACTTTCCCCAGGTGGGACTGTCTTGCCAGGCCACAGGGGAAGAGGACATGCTCAGTCTTGATGCAAATTGATAAGCTGGGGTGGATGGGAAAGGGAACTCCCATTTGCTGCGGGATAGGAGAAGGGGAAAGCAGAGGAAGAGGGTGGTGGGACTGGTAGGGGAGGAGGGATGGGGCTACAATCAGGATGTAAAGTGAATAAAAAATAAATTAATTAACAAAAACATAGTTCAACTTGAGATGTAAACAATATGTGCTTAGAAACTCTGCACCCCAGCATCCACAGGGAGACTCTGTAGCTTGTGTACAAAGCATGCATTCTGTGTTGAGATCAGCCCACAAGTGAGTTCTCCCTGACAATAATATTAGTAAACCAGATCATTAGACAGAGCTGCTTTTCCTCATCAGAGAATGATCACCACAATATTAACTCTAGCTCAAAATTCAGTCTCCCTAACCCCCATCAACACCTGTAGTGGCACTGAAGTCATATGTCACCTATCCAGCTCCTTTAAAGAAACAGCTGTGCCTTTTCATGCAACTCTTAGGAGCATGTGGATCCTTGACCTGCTGGAGATGGGCTGTGGCTATCAGTTCATCCCTTTGCAGTAGGAATGATAACATAATAAAGCCATCCATCCTGTTTCCTTCTGAAATCTTATTTAGAAAGCAATTCCTGAATACACACTCACCATTTTAACCATTTTGATAGTTTTCTTTTGTCAAGATGCCAAAAGTATTTAGAGTGCTTTCCCAACATCCCACTGGTCAAATTTCCATGTTAACATCAAACCTGTTGGAACCCAGAGACAAAGCACAAAGCCTTTCCAGCCAGTCAACTCCTATTGTTCTGTTTTACACTAGTTAAAAAAAATAAATGAATGAATGGCAAAACAGATTGTTTTTGAAACTGATAACACAATTTGTTCTCCTGCTTCATATGTTAGATTTCCGCCTGCAGCAAATATTTACAGCAGAGTTTTAACCCTCTGAAAATCAGCTTGGTTACATAAGGGCTGTGACTGTCTTTCAAATAATCCTCTTGGCAATGTGGGTTTGAAAAGAAATGATATAGACTTTAGACAATGTCCTGATTGCATGACCAATGTTTAGTTACAAAGAAACACGGAGATAGAAAATATAGTAAGAAAAAAAAAACCTCATTGTCAATTATTTAGCACTCCCATAAACCATTAGATGGTCAAAAATATCTTTAATTGATTCCATTGCTACCTATGCTACTTATTATTTATTACTATAACAAACTTCTCCATGGGAACAGCTAATTGTACCTCCCTGGTGGCCACTTCAAGTGGAATAAGCCCTGCACAGCACAGTCTAAGATATGCTGAAAGGTCTTCAGCTTTGGGGATTTGATTAAAACTGTAATACATGAGCACATCAGCAACCATTGCCAAAACAAAACACTGAGTTAAAACCCTTCTGCTTTACTGCTCAACACAAGTGGAAGGATCTCTGTGTGCATACATTTGTAGGTATGTGTATGTGTGTGATTGTGTGTGCACCAGAAGAGGGTAGGGAAGTGGAACAAAAGTAGGGGATCCATGTGTCTTCTCTCTTGGAAACAATCATCTTTACTGGAAACAATGGCATTCTGTAGCATAATCAGGTGCAAGAAAAGAGCAATCTTGCCAGCCACATTATGGGTAAAAGTAAAATTTCAGACTTAGTGGAGGGAATGTAAAAATGCACATTATTATATTTCTTAGCCCTTCCTCAGGGCACACATGCTAACACATGCACACACAAACACACACACACACACCTTTAAAAAACAAGCATAATTGTTAATCTGCTCTTTAGTAGAAAGACAGATGTTATGGAAATAGTAAGCCACACTCTGCTCAGAGTGTTCTGTGGAAAGAGATTCCATAGACAGCACTCTACACGGGAAGATTTAGACAATTAAGCAACCGTTGTGAGGCATGCAGATGAATAACACATGCTAAATTAAATCAATACCAAACACTGTGTAGGAAATAGGTTAATTGTTTATTTTAAACTTCATGGAAGAAAAAATAAGTAAGCAATGGTGGAATTTGTCAGCTACTGGGAGCAGTGTACTGGCCTAAATTCACCACAGTAGGCCCCACACAGCATGCTCCATGACACCACCTCCATGGGCTTCCAAAAAAGATTGTTTGCCCACTTAAACAGTAATTCCAGATTCATTTTAAAGACCTTGATGGGCAAAATGGAATTTATCAAAATTTTAATATCAAGATGTTGAATATTTGCTCAACAATATGGATACTTGGCCTGGGCAGAGTCCCTAAAGAATACCCGTGCCTCAGTTTACCAAATTTATTTACACAGAGCAAAACCCGTTTATTTGATGAAATGATAAGCTGAGTCCCTACAACATTTCCTGAGCAAATCAAGAGGGACAATTGTCAAAAGATATATGTGTGTTACTCCAAAGGGTTGAAATATCTAAATATTGATATATTTCAAAAGGCCAGTAACTGAGACATTTCCTTTTTTGTAATTAAAAGTTATATATTTATTTTATGTGTATGAGCATTTTTTAATTTGATCACTTTACAGCCTGATCCCAGCTCCCTCCCTCCTCTCCTCCCAGTTCTGCGCTCATGCCCTCTCCTGTCATTTCCCTCTTGCCTTCTCGGAGAAGGCGAGGCCCCCCAGGGGATACCAACCTATCCTGGCACTTCAAGCTCCAGCAGTCTAAGCACATCCTCCCTCACTGGGGCCTGACAAGGCAGTCCAGCTAGTTGAAGGGATCCAGTGGCAGGAAACAGAATTGTTAGGGGACCTACATGATGACCAACCTGCACATCTGCTATATATGTGCAGGGAGTTCTAGGCACAGCCCATGCATGCTTCTAGGTTGATGGTTCAGTCTCTGTGAGTCCCCATGGGCTCAGTTTAGTTTACACTATAGGTCTTTTTAAGGTGTCCTTGATCTCTCAGCTCCCTCTATCCTTCCACCCACTCTTCCGTAGAACTCCCCAAGCCTGTCCTATTGTTTGACTGTGGGTCTGCCTCTGTTTTCATCAGCTGCTGGATGAAGCCTCTCAGAAACAGTCCTGCTAGCCTCCAGTCTGCAAGGATAGCAGAGTATCATTAATAGTGACAAGGGTTGGCTCTCTCCCATGGGGTGGATCTAGAGTTGGGCCAGTCACTGGTTTACGTTTTCCATAATCTCTGTTCCATCTTTAGCCCTGCATTTCTTGTAAGCAAGACGAATTTTGTGCTGAAAGCTTTATGGATGAATTGGTGTTTACTTCTCTCTACTGGGAGTCCCACCTGGCTACAGGGGGTGGCGACCTCAGACTCCTTAACCTCCCCTATCCCAGAGATGACCTACACCAATTTCCATTCTCTCTCCCAGTCCTCTCTCCCCCCTTTCCCCTCCCACCCTCTCTACCCACCTGATCCCCATCTCTTTTGCCCTCTCCTACACAGTTTCCTCCCTCCATGTACTTCAACTGTCTATTTTACTTCCGGTTATGAATGAGATTCAAGCATCTTCCCTTGGAGCCTCCTTGGCTTCTTTGGGTCTGTGGATTGTAGCATGGTTATCCTGCACATTATGGCTAATAGCTGCTTATAAGTGAGTACATACTATGTGTCTTTATGGGTCTGGATTACCTCACTCAGGATGATCTTTTCTAGTTCCAACCGTTTACCTATAAATTGCATGATATTTTTGTTGTTAATAGCTGAGTAGTATTCCATTGCGTAAATGTACCACATTTTCTTTATCCATTCTTTGGTTGAGGGACATCTAGGCTGTTTCTAGTTTCTGCCTATTACAAATAAAGCTGCCATAAACATAACTGAGCAAGTGTCCTTGAGGCATGGTGGAGCATCTTTTGGGTATGTGCCCAGGAGTCTTGAGGTAGATCTATTCCCAATTTTCTGAGAAACTTCCAGATTGATTTCCACAGTGGTTGTACAAGTTTTCACTCCCACCAGCAATGGAAGAATGTTGGAGAGATCTGGAATACAAGGCCCATACCTAAACACAATAAAGGCAGTATAAAACTAGCCAATAGCCAACATCAAATTAAATGGAGAGAAACTTAAAACACTTCCACTAAATTCAGGGAAAAAACAAAGCTGCCCACTTTATTCAAATTTATTCAACATAGTACTTGATGTTCTAGCTAGAGCAATAATAAAACTAAAAGGAGATTAAGAGGATAGAAATTGGAAAGAAAAAAAGTCAAAGTATTGCTTTTGCTGATTATATGATAGTATACATAAGTGACCCCAAAAATTCTACGCTGGAACTCCTACAGCTGATAAACACCTTCAGCAAAATTGCCAGACACAAAATTAACTCAAACAAAACAAAACAAAACAAAACAAAACAGTAGTCTTCCTTTATACAAAGGATAAATAGGCTGAAAAAGAAATTTGGGAAACAACACCCTTCACAGAAGCACAAATAATACAAACTATCTTGGTGTAACTCTAACCAAGCAAGTGAAAGATCTGTATGACAAAAACTTCAAGTGTCTGAAGAAAGAAATTGAAGATGTCAGAAAGATCTCCCATTCTCATAGATTGATAGGATTAACATAGTAAAAAAAAAAAAAAAATGGCCATCTTACCAAAGGATATCTGCAGATTCAAATAATTCCCATCAAAATTCCAATACATTTTTTTAATTTTTATTTTTTATATTAATTACAGTTTATTCACTTTGTATCTCAACTGTACCCTCCTCCTTCATTCTCTCCTAATCCCACCCTCCTTCCCTCATCTCCTCCAATGCCCTTCTCCAAGTCCACTGATAGGGGAGGTCCTCCTCCCCTTCCATCTGACCTAGTCTATCAGGTTTCATCAGGACTGGCTGCATTGTCTTCCTTTGTGGCCTGGTATGGCTGCTCCCCCATCAAGGGGAGGTGATCAAAGAGCCAGTCACTGAGCTCATGTCAAAGACAGCCCCCGTTCCCCTTACTAGGTAACCCACTTGGACAATGAGCTGACATGGGCTACTGCTGTGCAGAGACTCTAGGTTATGGGCCTTGGTTAGAGTATCAGTTTCAGAAAAGACCCCAGGGCCCATATTTCTTAGTTCTGTTGCTCTCCTTGTAGAGCTCCTCTCCCCTCCAGGTCTTTCTATCTCTCCCTTCTTTCATAAAATTCCCTGCACTCTACCCAAAGTTTGGCTGTGAGCCTCAGCATCTGCTTTGATACCCTGCTGTGTAGAGTTTTTCAGAGGCCCTCTGTGGTAGGCTCCTGTCCTCTTCCCTGTTTTCTCCCTCTTCTGATGTCTGTCCCATTTGCCTTTTTGAGTGAGGATTGATGATCTTACCCAGGGTCCTCCTTCTTGCTTAGCTTCATTAGGTGTACAGATTTTAGTATGTTTATCCTATATTATATGCCTAATACCCACTTATAAGTGATTATAGACCATGTGTGTCTTCCTGTTTCTGGGATACCTCACTCAGGATGATCTTTTCTGGTTCCCACCATTTGCCTGCAAATTTCATGATTTCCTTGTTTTTAACTACTGGGTAGTATCCCATTGTGTAAATGTACCACAATTTCTGTATCCATTCTTCAATTGAGTGACATATGAGTTGTTTTTGTTTTGTTTTGTTTTGTTTTTTAACAGATTCTGGCTATTACAAATAAAGCTGCTACGAACAAAGTTGAGCAAATGTTCTTGTTGTATACTTGAGCATATTTTGGATACATGCCTAAGAGTGGTATGGCTGGATCTTGAGGTAGCACTGTTCCCAATTGTTTGAGAAAGCTCCAGATTGATTTCCAAAGTGGCTGTACAAGTTTACATTCCCACCAGCACATCCTCTCCAGCATGTGTTATCACTTGAGTTTTTGATCTTCGCCATTCTGATGGGTGTAAGGTGAAATCTCAGGGTCGTTTTGATTTGCATCTCCCTGATGACTAAGGATGTTGAGCATTTCTTTAAGTGTTTCTCTGTGATTTGATATTCCTCTACTGAGATTCTCTGTTTAGGTCTGTATCCCATTTTTTAATTGGATTCTTGATTTGTTGCTGTTTAACTTCCTGAGTTCTTTATGTATTCTGGATATTAGCCCTCTGTCAGATATAGGGTTGGTGAAGATCCTTTCCCAGTCTGTAGGCTGTCATGTTGTTTTGATGACAGTGACCTTTGCTTTACAGAAGCTTTTCAGTTTCATGAGGTCCCACTTATTGATTGTTGATCTTAGAGCCCGTGCTGTAGGTGTTCCGTTCAAGAAGTTATCTCCTGCCAACACATTTCTTTACAGACCTGGGAAGAGCAATTCTCATCTTCATGTAGGAAAATAAAAAACCTAGGATAGCTAAAACAATCCTGTACAATAAAAGAACTGGAAGTATCACTATTTCTGATTTCAAGTGGTACTTCAAAGTAATAGTAATAAAAAATACATGGTATTGGCATAAAAACAAACAACTACATTAATGGCATCAATTTGAAGACTCTGAAATAAACCCACACACCTATGGAAATTCGATTTTTGACAAAGAGACATTTCTTCAATGGGATATAAATATGTGTAACCAAGCAATTCAAGCACTGATAGCATTAGCAACAGAGAGAGCAAGAGATTAGGGTTGCCTGTCTGTTTGTATATCTGTTCAGTGATCCCAAATTTTGAAGAAGCAAGAAAGGGAAGGGGATCTTCTTTTGGGCATTTTAATGTCACACTAGACACATTATGGAGCTCACTGTCTTTCACTTCTCCATTTTGTGATGGACAAGCTCTTGTCTTTACATGTGAGGAAACCCAAGGTTCCAAAAGGCTGGAATTGAAATGATGTGCATAAGACCACAGGCTATATGTTGAGGTGAGCTGTGAAACCATTGTCCGGCTGACTCCAAAGTCCAGGATTTCTTTCATTTCCATAGCAAGTTGCTGAGGATAGTATCAAAGTCTGTGTGTGTGGAATTGCAGCTCATGATCTATCTTGAGTCTGTATACTATGCTACCATTATGCTTACCACAGAAAAAGACTACTTCCTCAAGAAAACCCCAAAGGGGCTGGGCATACATCCCAAACACCTATCTCACTCCATCATTATCAATGGAACATGTCCAAACTGAAATACTGAACATATATATATATATATATATATATATATATATATATATATACACTTTATAAGTTTTTAAATTTACATCTTTCCCACTCACAAATTGATTTTTGCTCTCCATATGTTTTTATACAGTATAATCATTGGTTGGCTAATTGAAAAATCACCTGAAGAAAACTACAGATAAATTACATTCTACCTTAAAGAAATAAATGCATGTTTATTTTCTAACATTGAGATCTGATAAGAATCTTTCTCTCTGTGTTGCCACATTCATAATTCAGTGTCACGGCAATGTCAAACTTGGGTTGCCGTAGAATGGAGGAAAAGCACCCGGCACGTGGCTTCCTTGCAGCTCATCCTGCCCATTTCCACTTGTATACCTCATGTCCAATTCCATGTCTTTAGTTTTAGTGATTTCACATTATTGAGTCTTTCTAAACCACATAACTTGTTTCCATTGAAATAGTTCTATTTCTTTTTTGCATTAATATTTCAACATTTACAGAATATTTAATTAGATTTAGTATTATAATAATTACTCTAATACAACCAGCATAAATTAGCCCAGGATCAAATACAACTGTCTCCTACAAAATATTGTTTTTAATTGGTTTGAACATAAAAAGGCAGGCCTGTCAGAGAGGAGACACCATGGTATATTCAAGAGTGCCATTTATCCTGTGTTAGCATCCTTTGGTTTTGATGTAGATGTGAGGCGGTACCCAACTGGACATGGAGATGGTGTGGATACCCTAGACCAGTTTCTGTCTGCTTTATTCACCATTGATGGTTTTCCTAGTGTAGCTAGCTCCCGGCTCAACCCAGCACTTATAGTAGGTACGAAAAGTAGACATTTTATCTATAGAGATGAAACTTTCTTGTGACTCAGAAAGATGCAGCACACTGATTTATGGAAAAAAAAACAAAACAAACATTTCATATAATAAGAGAAACTATAACTAACTTGGCTATTGGCTGAAATAGCTTAAAGTAGTATAAAAAAATAACAACTTTGTCCTTAAAAAGAAATTTTTTTCCATTTATTTTCATAAGGCACAGAAAATCTTGGACTCAGTCATTTTGGTCCTTTGTAGGCTTATTCACTATTCTTTTGAGTGTTTTAAAGTGAAAATTCAAATTCTAGGGCTATAAGAATTTAGAGACAGAAAAAAAGTCTGGGATTTCCTAATCAAACCTGACCAATGAAAAAAATACCTGTAGTGCTCAAAGTGATAGTGTGGACAGATAACCCTCCTTTATGCTGGGTCCCTTTTTTCTTTTCTTTTTTAATTTATTGATTTATTTTCACAAGTTATTCATTTTAAATTCTGATTGTAGCCCCCTCCTTCATTTTTTCTGGGCCCCAACCCTCCCATTACCCACCTCTCCCCTTGCCCTAGTCCACAGAAAGGGGGGAGGTCTTCTTCCTCTGCAATCTGTCCCTAGATTATCAAGTCTCATCAGGACTTCCTGGATCCTCTTCCTCTGTGGCCTGGCAAGGCTGTACTGCCAGGGGGAAGTGATCAAAGACCAGGCAACTGAGTTCATGTCAGAGACAGCCCCTGCTCTCCTTACTTGGGGACCCACATGGAGACTGAGCTGCCTATGGACTACATCTGAGCAGGGAGTCTAGGTCCTCCCCATGCATGGTCCACAGTTGTTGCATCAGTCTCTGCAGGCCCTCCTCCATGGTCCCTTTCTTAAACTCGCAGGGTATTATGTTTTTGTGTTGGTTCAATTGGGGGAGTTGGTTTTGGAGGAGGTCCCAGGGATTAAATTAACAATGGGCATGTTAGAAAGCATACTTCTGGGTATCAGAGAGAAACTGAAAAAGTAGGTCTGATTTTTTAACCCCTCATAGAAGAACCTCTAGACATATTCACATGAGTCAGATGTTTTGGCTTTCTTATATCTTCCGTAACATGGCTATTGAACAAAAGTTTACGTGCTTTCTTGAGGAGGTGAAGACAGCATCAGATGAGGATGTGGAATTCATACTCTTCAGCTAAGCTATTCTGTGGTACCCCAGAGTACCAAAACTTCATTGATGTTTCACGGAAGCATCTTAAGTGTAGAATGAGAACAGAATATTCTTTCAGAGATCTTTCCTTCCGTGTGTGTGCGTGTGTGTGTGTGTGTGTGTGTGTGTGTGTGTGTGTGTAAACTATATAATGAATATGAGGAGTGCTTTAAAGTACTTTCTTCCTTTATATTCAGCTATTTTTTTCTCTCCTGTCACCTGCTTCCCACATTCAGGATTTCCCATTTCAATCAAAGGCAATAAATACCATCCACTTTCCCAACTGGACCTTTGACACTTCCTCTGGAGTACTAGTTTTGCACACCTGCTATTTTCATTCTATTTGCAAGTGTAATTGGTTCAACCTGCAGTATCTACCTCTCATCTCTCAGATTTTTCTCTCCCCATTGCTACCATCTAATCCTACCCAAACTGGCTCTTAACTGTGCAGTAATTTTTAAAATTTTAATTCTTAGCCCTCTGCAGACCATTCTACGACAGCAACCAAAACATTATTCTTAAAAAACAAACCAGAAGTCAGGTGGTGGTGCATACCTTTAATCCCAGCACTCGGGAGGCAGAGGCAGGTGGACCTTTGTGAGTCTGAGGCCAGCCTGATCTACAAAGTGAGTTCCAGGACAGCCAAGGCCACACAGAGAAACCCTGTCTCAAAAAAAAAAAAAAAAAGAAGAAGTTGTGTATATTTTCTGCTTAGAAATTCTCCTAGCTGCCTCTCCAGTCTGAGCTATCAGAAGAAACATTAAATAATAGGTCTTGTGAACCCTTCACAAAAGCTTCAGACACACATATGAGTCAGACAAATAGGTACTATAGGTCTTCACTCCCCAGTGTGAGAGATAGGTGATTTATCGTCTCTTCCCTTCATGTCCAGCCAAGGCCTCAGCAATGCTCCCTCTAAACCCTGAGGATGAATAAATCAACCTTCTGAATGAATGTAAGACACAAACCTTGCCATTTGGAGGAGCAGCTATGTACAAACACAAGAAAGTTGTTTCGGCAATTAACTCTATTGTCGAGACTGTCATTATGAAGGCAGTGAATAAAAGTGGCTTTGTTAGAGTTCATTGTTTAAAGCAGGCAAGGTAGGAGTCAGGAATCGGCTCACGAGTCTTTAACCTGGCTCTGTCAGTGTCTTCTTCCATTGCCAGAAGCTTATTTAACTCTCTTATTAACAAGGACAACAACAAGCCGTTAGTCGTTAGTGTTACACCGATCAACAGCAGGGCCATCACAGGCCACTGCTAGAGTGAACCAGTGCTGACATCACGCTGACGTCAAACATTCATCACACGGAGTTTTCTGACGTATTGCAACAGTTAATTATCTTTACAATTGTTGAAACAAGATCATGAGTCAGGAACACGAAGGTTTTCATTTATGTGAACTATAAAACCAAAAAGAAATGAAGAAGACAGACCACCAAGCAGTGAGCAAAATTTGAAGGTATTCTCCTCTATAAGGAATACAACTGAAAAATTGCAAAACACAGCAATTTCAGTATTTTTTTCAGGGTTTTGTGGAATAGGGACTTTGAATTGATGCAAAACCATGAGAAGAAAATATTTTATAATTTGAATGAAAGACCATCTCTTTACAACCTGAACTGCAAGTGAAAGGAATATTCAGGTAGACGTTGATGAGGAAAGAAAGCATGCATATCATCCAGGTATTTGAGAGGCAGAGGCAGGAAGGTCTCATGGCCTAGCCAAGATTTTAAACAAAACATCGGCATCTTTCATTAGTTGAGTTCTTAATTTTCTAAATGTTAAATGTGTAATGTTGGTTTTAGTTTGTTGTTTAATCCCTCTCAACCCTAATGACTTTGCCATGAGAAAGGTGATAGACCATCTCCCTTTCAGATGAAGGAAACAGAAATTCAGAGACAATAAACATAATTCCAAGTGGCTTGCCACCGAACGAATCCGTCGTCTACATGACAGCACAATTTCTTGGCAGTGGTTGATAGTCTCTGAAGTCAACAAAGTGGCGTTCAGATTTCTGCTCCTTACCCTAGGGCCATACATAATCTGAACACTTTTCTTCTTTACCATCCTGATAGCTCAGTTTTGCATGTGAAAAGGGGAGCCTGATAGAATCTCCCTTGAGATTTTTATGAGGATTAAAAGCCATAATCCATAAAACAGAAGGTACTCTGAAGCCCAAACTCACAACCACAAAGAGTTCCTTGGACAAGTTCCAGAAGAAGCAGTTGCTTGGGAAAGCCAGAGCTAGTCCCATGCACCATCTCACTCTCTCTCCAGCATTCACTCTGGCCATGCACTGCCTGAGTGTCTGTTAACGGCTCCCTAGACTCCCAAGACAATGACCGAGGGCAATAAGGTGTGCTACTGAAGGATCCAGGAGACCGACCAATATGGCCCAGCACATAATGCACTATAATCCTTATTACAAAAGTGCAAATGAATAAAAGCACCCATACCAAAATTAGCCAGAACCAGAGTCTGTACAATTTAATGAACATCCATACAGTTAGTGCAGCATTCAAAAACAGAAGCTGTGAAGAGTCACATTAAATTTTACACCTTTTGTATTGAATATATTCTATGCACCTAGCCACTATCAAAAACAAAACAAAATTCACAAGAGAATTATTGGCTAGATCCCATGTACAACAGAGAGCTACAGTTTCTTTCTGAGAGTGTATGATCATGCTTAGTATTTTACATTCTAAGTCCATTCATTTTTGTGCATAATTTTTTAAACTTCACTTTTCTTAGTCACTGCCTTGACAAGATGGAAGAGGAGAAATCTCTCCTGAAAGTTGCCATCATACCTCTGCAAGTGTGTCATGGCATGAATGCACCTGCATTCTTACACACCAGGATGCACGCATACACACACTCACATTTAATGAATTAATCCTAACTAATAACAGAAGTCCTATCGTTGGGAGAGCTGGTCTAATACATGTCATTGAAAGTGAAACTTATAGAGGTCACAACATGACCACAGATGTTCTACAGAACTGGGGTCTACATGAGGACAGAATCCCTGGGTGGTTCACATGAGCTCAGGTGCTTCTACAGCAGACATCTAAGGAACTCTTCTTACCTTTAAGGTGGAATGCTGTACAGTCAGGCATTACAGAATACAGTTTAGTACCACAAAGTCTGTGCATCCATAAAATCTAGGCCGTTGCGAACAGCGTGAAGAATGTTCTAGGAGCAGGAAAGTATCTGCTTCACTGTATCTTTTTGCTTACTTGACTGTTTCCTACACAAGACTGAAAACTATTGATGATATGAAATCATGTTTTCATTCCCTAAGTGTAGCTTAGAACTCACATGGAGAAAAACCCTCAAAAATGGTTGCAGGAATAAATATATGCTTAGTATCATACAGGCCTGCTGCTCTGGGGACAATACCAAAACAGGGCACAGAAAGAAGTCACATAACATAAAGCCAGCCTCCTTCTTGACATGTCATGCAGTGCTCCTCATCATGGGACCATTGCCTCAGAAATATGGATACCACTGGAGCTTGCTGAGAATGCAGAGTCTGGGGCCACGCCCACACCCTGCAGAGCCAGACTGCTTGAGAATACAATTCTTGGGGGCCTCACTTGTGCTCAGCTCTGAGGAGTACCTGCCCACTTCAGTGTCTGCCCAGGTATTCAGTATGATATCACGAGTGAAGTCAGACAAGGCTGTGATTTCAAGTCCACTGACTATGCAAGTGACACCTACATTAACTGAACTACGGAAAACCAGAGGAGGAACTGGCTCAAGGTGGGATGAGGGAGGGACACACATATGCCACAGAGGTTGGAAAGGGGAACTGGGTTGCTCATCATTTTTAACCAAACTAATAACAATTAAATGTAGGTCGCTTCCAATACCAGAAGTCCGCAAGTGCAGGAGGCACTAAGGGGATGGGGTGGGGTGAGGTGGGAAAAGATAATTGTTTGAGGTCGAATACACATACAAGGAAATAGCTTGTCAAGTGAAGATATTTAGACTCCTAAACGCTAGAAAGGAAGCCATTGCTCCACCCTCCCTGTCTTTCTGTCTGATAAGGGACCATTTCCCTCCAGAATTCTTTGAGCCAACTCTCCAGCTTTTCCCATGCCTACTCATCAAGCATTTAGTACCTAGAAAAGCAGTCCCCATAAAATCCTCTAAACCCCATTTTGGATATTTACCCTGGGTAAAACGTGTGTTTGAAAGGTTTGGTTTTTTTTTTTTGTTTTGTTTTGTTTTGTTTTGTTTTTGTTTTTGTTTTTGATTTTGTTTTCAGCACATTGTTATCAAATGACACCTCCAATGTGCTTTTCCTCATTTTATGGTCATTGAATCTTACTGCCCCTTATAAAAACCTTTATAAAATGAGAAATGAAATCTGTTTTTCTACGTTTTATAATTCTAACCTTCATTTTATGTTTTCATTACTTTTTTGTTTGTTTCTTTTTTGTTGTTTTTTTTTTTTAACAACTCTGTCAGGTTCCTGAAAATTGACAGGAGCATTAGTTTTTCTCAAAAAAAAAAAAAAAAAAAAAAAAAAAGGCTGGAACATGAACAGTGTGAAATATACGTATGATAGGGTCATAGACTGCAGAGAACCAAAAGCTACTTAGTGTGGGTCTCCCTTCATTATCAGGTTCCATGTGCCTCACAGACATGAACCTGTCACGTCACTTTCCTGGGATACAGGTCAACGTAATCACATTTTACAGGAAAGAACTGAAAGCACGTATTGACAAAGCCACAGCAAAGGCCTCAGTGAGGGAGGCCAGAACTTGGCATCTTGATAGTAATCACTCATATCCTTGTCATGGTGACTGTTCCCAGCGTGGCTCAGTGGGTGAAGACCCCGCTGCCAAGCCTGAGGACCTGAGTTCTATCTCCAGGTACCAGTGAATGGAGGGGGAGAACAGATGACTCCAGCAAGTTGCCCCCTGATCTCCATGTGCGTGCCCACATGCATGCATACACACATTTCAGAATAAACTGTGTGTTAGTTGCTTTCCCAGTGTGGTGCCTATGTCCTGTTAACAGCACAGAGGCTCATGATTACATGTTACCAAGCGTCTTTCCTCCCGTTCTTTCCACAGTCCTAACCCTGTCAGCTTCTCCTATCCTGGCTTCTATGCCAGTCTTTCCACACCCCCACACCTCAACTCTCAACCCCTTCCTAAACCTCAGCGAAATAAACAGAGATTCATGTGAGACAAGATGGAAGAAATATCAATCCTTTGTGTGTGTGTGTGTACGTGTTCTCAAAAGGACAGGGTGAGCCAACATTCAGTACTTAAAAGGATGGTTACATTTCTAAAGTTTTCAAATAAAACAGGACACATTAGGATTACTTTTTTCTATTGTTATTGTTATTACTGTTACATTATTATTATTTACAATCTGTTCACTTTGTATCCCAGGTGTAGCCAGGTCCCATCCTCCTTCTCTATCCCTCCCTTATTCCTCTTCCCTGGTCCACTGGTAGGGGAAGTCCTCCTCCCCTACTGTCTGACCCTAGCCTATCAGGTTTCATCAGGACCTCCTGTATCCTCTTCCTCTGTGGGCTGACTAGGTCACCCCTCCAGGGAGAAGTGATCAAGGAGCAGGCAAGTGAGTTCATGTCTGAGGCTGTCTCTTCTCCCCTTACTAGGGAGCCCACAAGGAGACTGATCTGTCTATGCCCTGCATCTCAGCAGGGGATTGTTTTTAATCATTGGGCTAAACATCAATAGAAAGACAGAACTGTCTCCATCTTTGTTAAAGGCCAAAGGGAAAACAAAAAAAAAAAAAAAAACAAAACTGTAGTTTGAAGTTTGAGTGCTGGAAGGAAAGGCAGCATCTGAGCCCTGTCTGGCAGTCAGAGCCTAGCACACTCTCCAAACCTCTGCTCAGTTTGAGAGCAGCTCAGCTTTGATTCATGTTGCAGTGTTGGTTTCTTTGGTTGCAGTGTCCTAGCTAGCCTGGCCCTGCCATATCTCCCCAGCTCTGCAAGATCCACACTTAGAATAATGCTGCTCTTTGCTGGACAAATGGAAATGGAAAGCAGAGGCCCCAGTGGAACTTTATGGAAAACTTTATGGAAGTTTGTTTCCATAAAGACCACTATAAAGCTGAGCAGAAGCTCACCCAGCCAGCCCACTGGAAGGAGACATTTTTGTCTTTCATTATATATTCTCTTTCCTCTTAACCTCAATTTAGCCTGCCATTGGCTTGTCCCTATGACCTTTCAAGAACTGTTCTGAGCCTGCTCTGATATTCTGTCTCCCAGAACATCTACCGTCAAGGTGTGTGCACAGGTCATTGGAAGGCCAGACCTAGCATTCCTTGCTTTGCTGGGTCTGACTCAGAACTGTAATCCCCTGTAATTGGGAGACTGAGGTAGGAGGATTGTGAGTTCAAAGACTGCTTGGGCTACAGAGGGAGTTCAAGGCTGGACAGCTTAGCAGAAAACCCTATCTCAAAAACTGAACTGAAAAAGGTCTGAGGATATTACACAGTGGTAGCACACAAGACCAGCATTCAAGAGGCTATCAGTTCAGTCCCAATAGTGCCCCCACCCACGCAAATTCTGTGTCCTGAAGGTGCTAAGACTTTGAGATGAGCTGAATGGCCTTGAGCCCACTGGCTGCTCACACACTTTTAGGGATTAAGGGCACACGCATGATGATGATGATGATGTTCACACTGCCAGAGATTCAGTCCAAACTGTTGTCTGCCCTGCGTTGTTAACAATAATGACTCTCATTAGTGCCGAGAGTAACAGGAACTCTCTGAGCAAAGCAAGATTCCTGCTAATGATGATTATGAAAATACTAAGAATTCTAACTAAAATAACAGCATAATTTCAGATTTTAATCCTCACAGGCTGGAAATTAAATGTGGGCCCAGAAGTCAGGGGAATTGATGCATAGTCTATGTAATAGCCTCCAACCTGTTATTTCTCCCTCATCTTAGAAATTATGCTGAGAACAGATTCAAGATTTCATTGTTGCTGAAATTTGAGGACAGTGAAGGTTTTATTTTATTTTTTTATTAGAAGCAATTTGCAGAATAAATATCATGCATTTCCTTGTGCTGACATGGAAAATAATACATGTTTTCAACTCAAGAAAGGGCAGTGAGTGTGTTTCTCCTCTTGTGTTTAAGTGAGTCTTATGATTTATGTATGCTTTTCCTTAAAAAAAGGGGGGATAACAAAATTAACTGAACAAGGTGGAGAATGTGAGGTGAGGTCTGAGAAATAATTCTATTCACTTTTTTTTTGTAATTTCTAACATGGTAAAATAGAAAACAGAAACTAGATAGTCGCTGGAAGCATTAAAAGGTCAAGATGGATAAGGTTTTAAATGTTATGTTTTGAAAGTCCCCTAGTTTTTACTGTATGTGTGTGTGTTTGTGTGTATGCGTGTGTATACAGTCTGTGAGGAGGTGTGCTAACCCGTGCTTATTCTTCTATTGTTTTTCATCTTAGCTTTTGATACAGAACTCTCTCTGTGAATCTGGAGCTCGCTCGGCATTTTAGTTAGAGTGGCTGTCCAATAAATCCAGGGGGTACCTGTCTTGACTGCCTGTTCCACCAGGGGTTTCAGAGGACTGCCTTCCCACTGGCTTTCACACAGGGGACCCAGACCCCTGTCCTCTGTCCTGCTCCCGGGACACTGGGCGACATTCAGTGGCATATTCCAAGTTTGTGCTTCCCACATTTGTTTCTCTTCCTCTCCTCTGGCAGAGGTTTTAGCCACGCTAAATGGAAACAGTAAAAGAAACCTAGAAATAGGGAAAAACTAGCCAAGTGATGAGAAAATACAGAAAGAATAAAATGTAGAAATAACAAGTATGTACAAGACCATCTTTTTGATATAATTTTTTCTGTCTTTCAAAATACTTCTATTATCTCAAATGTGTGGCTATGCCAACTTACTCTTTTTCTGTTGTTTAACTTACACAATGAGTATTAGTCTTTCTTTTCTTTTAATATTTTGCACTTGGACCCAGACAGACAAAAGGCACTGCAACAAAAAAAAAAGTTACTATATAGCTTTCATGTTACACTTTGCAAGAGTTTTGAAAACTCTAAGATTGGGCTCAGAATAAATAAATGTTTAAAAATATTTTACTGATTTCATTTATTTACTGTGTGTGTGGACTCACACCACAGTACACACAGGACAGTCATAAGACAACCAGAACGGATCAATTCCTTTCTTCTCCCAGGAGAGTCTTAGGAATCAAGTTCAGGTTCTCGGGTTTGTTGGCAAGTTCCTTTACCCACTGAGATATCCTGCTGGTTCAGAGCAATGTGGTTTTTAACAAACCCATCTGAGGCCCTGCGAGATGGCTAGCTGAGACCCACCTCCAATTTGGTCTTCACCAGATCATCTACTCCAGGTTGTATAAAAAGATGATGCAACTCACAGTATGTCACCTGGACTGGACATGTATGCCACGACATGACATCTCTGTGCTAATTTTCATTGAAGCCTTTTTTAGCCCTCAACTCCTGTTAACAAAAGAGGTGTGAACTCAGCATGCTGCTATACACACAAGAGGAAAAGGAAATGGGAATGGGCTGGAGGATTTAAGATTATTTTTTTCAGTCATCGCTCATAATCTGACATGTATGAATCCTTAAATACTTTTCATCAATCACTTTGGGTCAATGCTGATGTGTGAATGATTTCATCAACTGTCCAGTAAATGAACCTGGAAGAGCTGCAGGATGGCCAAGACTCTGAGAGGCCATGTAGAAACAGGAAGTCGAACTTCAGTTCAGAGAGTTCATGTTTTCTCTCAATTCAAATCTCACACTAAATTCGGCAAGATGTAGCGCCCGTGGAAGGGAAGGAAATGCATAAAAGAGCAACTCATCTCTACTGTCCTTTGGAAACTATTTGACAGGTACATAGTCATATTATTCTTTAAAAAACTCTTTAATGAGGCATTTCCCAAGAAATTCTGATGATGACTGTGGTGGACAGATGGGTCGTATTTACGTACTTGTGAGGGACCACAAGTCTACATGTGTGAATGAGCTCCTCCCTATTAAATAAATGACTCTGCTTTCATGTGTTTACTTAGACTTCACTTTTTCTTTTTTCCCTTATGCTCTCCCAAAGAAGTTTCGGTCTCTCCCGTCATTTGTTGTTGTGGTGGTGAGGTTATTTTTCTTGATGAGTCCCACCCACTCACAGTCAGCGTGAAGGTCCTTTCCACTGTAGACAGGCTGTGAATGCGCAAAAGGAAGCTGCTTATCTCCAGATCAGCAACTCACATCGCAGCGTGATCAGAAGTGACATCACTGTGTGGTTTCACTAATGATATTCAGAGGAGAACACTATTTTCAGTTGCTTTTTTAGTGTCAGAAACCTCTGCATCTCCTACTTCGTTGCCCATCAGTCACCCCTCCTGCAGCCCACCAGACTCCTTCTCAGCACTGATTTCTTCTTCATTTCCAGTCCGTTGTGACAGCGTGTCCCCTCATGTTTTTGCTGGTGTGAAACAGCTAAAACAAAACAAAGCCAATTAACACCATTGACCTGGTAACTTTCTTTTCCCAGAATAAGATCTGAAGAGAATTCAAGAAAACCGCAGATACTAGAACTGATGAAGTCTGTTTCCTGTGAATTTTTGTGGCTTGCTCACCAAGACTCCCACTGCTATTCTCGTTCTTCATTCTGTGGCCACACCAGTTCTGCAATTGGCCCTCGACCCCACTTGGCATAAAGACACGATTCCTGTGGCCACAGAACCCTGCACAGGGAAGCCTCTTCACACAGAACTCTGTTCAACAATGTCAGTGAAGTTAACCGGTTTGGACTAGGTGTGCCAGGAGAGAGCTCTTGCTGTTGCGCGTACAGTGGAAACCCTCTGTTTTACTTCTGCACTGATAAAGTTTGTGCACGTGTACATGCACACATATGTACGTAGTGTTTTGGCGAATGTGAGTGTGGGCAGAAAGTGGTGCGTGGGGGAAAATATGGATTACATACACTAACATTCCAATAGAGGAGTTTGTACTGATGGCACAAACGGCAGCAAGATGTGTGTTTAGTGTTATCTTATGGAATCTGAGGCTCAAGAGCCCTTCAGTAATAACACCTAGACTGATTTTCCCCTCTATTCCTCCAAAGCACTGACAAGGTGCAGCCTGAAAGTCCATATGGAGCTGCCTCCTGCCTCTTGGAATCATGTAGGTGCCCGTGGCGCAGCACTAGGAAAGGCCGTCAGTCTCCACTGCAGCATCTTCGTGACAAACAAGGCTATGGGATCCTCCAGCCACAGTCATTGAACCTCTCAGGCTCTATCTTCCTTCAGTCTAAACCAGTTTCTTAACCCTGTCATGGCTGGCTTGGTGGAATAGCTAGTTCTTGTGTTAGAGGGGGGTACTTAGCAGCATTCCTGGCCTCTACTTGTCAGACGCTAGTGCATTTGATCAGTTTTGACAGTCCCCAGACATCCAGACATTTCCAAATGTTTCTCAAGGGAGCTAAAAGGCAAAATTCCCTATAAGTGAGAACCAGTAAAAAAAAAAAAAAAAATAATAATAATAATAATAATAATAATAATAATTTATAATAGCTTTCCATTCTAAAATTCTGTGAGAAGAGCACTACAATACTTTTTTAGAATACATTTTACTAATCTTTTAATTTTTTAAAAGATATAACAATAAAATATTTTGATCATATTTACTGCCCTTGATCTACTCTTATCTCCTTCTGGGTGCTTCTGAAGCCCACAGTCAACTTATCGCTATAAGGGACTTAGAAAAAAAAAAAAACCTTCTATATTCATGCCAGTTAAGATACAAGTAGCCAAGTCACTAGAGTGGAACTAAGGAGCTAACGGCAATAATAATTTTTATCATTAATCAAGCAAACATTTAGCCCCAATCTTGAGGAACAATGAGGGAATTTGCCCACAATATACTAGATGAAATGCCTCCAGTGACACACCTCATCTTCTAGGTAGAAAGTGGTCGAAAGCATAACTAGCTCTAGTTATAGAAGAGTAGGCTAGAGCTTAGAAACAACTCTCCAAGGAGCACATCACCAGGGGATGGGGAGCACAGACATAGAGTGCAATGTGCTCCTCCTCAAAGGATTGCTGCCAAGTGCTTTGTACTGCTCTCTCGACAGGTTGTCATTTCAGCCTGACATATTAACAGATGTAGCCCTTGCCTCTCAGTATCACTGGTGAGGATATTCACCAATTTTGTTTTTCACATGAGGCACATTAATGTAAACCAGGGATATGCTACTTGCTGAAGGTCACACACTTTTGGTGGAAAGCTAAGACTTAGCTCCAGGCCAAGATCCTAGTCATGACACTCTGTTATCACTCAATACAGGAAAACTTCATTCTAGTCCTGAGTATGCTATGGGTCAACAAAAAGGAGAAGTCATTTGTGTTTTTGTGTTCATTTTTTCCACCTTCAGCGGTGTGTTTTATGGCCAGGGTGTTGCGAACCTCCTTTTTATGAAGACGTTGGCACAACAGAATAAAAATAATACTAACACCATAGTTATAACCTGTAAAAGACTCTTTGTGTGTCTCCACACAGAAAAAAGAGGTCTGATCTGCATTTCTCGCATGCAGTAGAAGAGTGAGACATTTAAAATACCATCACAGGTAAGAAGTGCTGCCCATGGCACAACTATAACCATCCCGATTCTAGCTTATATATAGCATGCAGTCCCTCTGTGCTAGGCACTAGGCCAGCTACCAGGAACAGCCATGAAGAAGTCAGATTCCCTTCAAAGCTCAAACCCTAGAATTAAGAGAAGCCATCACTAAGGCTTATGAAAAAGAAGCAAGGAAGTACAGATGAGAGAGTAAATTTTTCCAACTTGAGCAAAGCCTGCCCAAGAAAAGTGCTAAAGGAAGGCCCTTGCTTGACTACAGTGTTCAGCAGATATGAATATGCAAATATATGTATGAGGGTAGGCAGAGAGTTCAGAGACATTGGTCTTTGGCTAAAGAGGTTGCAGAGAGGTAAGAAGAAGCTAGAAAAACAGAGCAAAGTAACAAAGAAAAGAGACTTGAACTCCACACAAAAACATCTAGTGTTTGGGAACAGGAGGGATATGGTTTATATCAGATTCATTGGAGAATTTTAAGCACTGTCTGTGAATCTCCTGCATTCTTAAATTTCCAAAATACTATAATTTTATCTGCAAATTTTCCGTTTTCTCAAAGAAGCCAAGTAACACCCAAAATGTTACAAACAGTAAATCATCAGGGACAGGAATGGTAATGACTCTACCCAAAGGCTCATTTTATCCCTCAACCCCTTCATTTTTCAAGTAGAAAAGCCAAGCCCAGAAAAAATGGCCCTGTACAAAAAAAAAAAAAATCACTTATCTGATAACAAGTAGAGATCCACCTGAGCCTCATGTTAGGGAGTCCTATCCCTGTCATATGATCTAAATGGGTTCCATCTTCACAAACTCAGTCATGTCATCATCTTCAACAACTTATTTAAAAACCCATCTGCATTTATTTCTTAGCAATTTGCAAACAGTATAGTGTTACAAATTCTACGGCACTCTGGACAAATAGACCAAGGTTGCCTAGAAGTGGGGGAGAGCAGAAACCTGTCACTCACTACTGTGCTCCCCTGATATCTCAGCCATTGCAGCTGACATGTCCTCACGCATGAAGTCCTGTATCCCTCTAAAGAGGGCAGATTCCTCAAAAGAAATGGATTTCTGCCTCACGAGTTTCTGAGCATGTTCTTTTAATAATCCAAATAAAGCACTACTACTCCAGAAGGCACTGCTTTCCTATCTAACCCACTCAAACAGGTTGGTCTTTTGAAGAAATAAGGTTCTATTACTCAAATAAAATGTAACCTTCATAGGATTTAGTGTCACTTGAGGAAAAACAAAAACAGAAAGAAATTTAAATATTTAATAGAAATGTTAAGGAATCGGGGACTTTAGCTGTGGGTTATAAAACCTGCTGTCGCTGTAGAATTTGATTTGGTGGTCATCCTATTTACTGCAATTTGGTTTTTTTTTTTTTTAATCTATATCAATAATACCAGGCAAATTTTACTTTGACTTCTCATTACTAGCTGGTATTTTCACTCAACTCAGAAGAATGTGGCATAATTTGTGTATGATATGACTGCACTCCACACTCTGCTGCCTTGTATAAATTAATCCAAAACATCTGCCCTTTACTTTGTGCTCAAAAGCTCTACAATGGGATGTAGGATAATGGAAAATAGAAAAATCTGCTTTCTGTGCTTAGTTATTCAAACCTAGTTTCTTAAACACCAAGAAATTGTTTTCTATAACCAGCCCCAAGCACATGCTAAGATAAATAAGTGTGTATAGCATTTCTCCAAAGTCCAGCCAGCGGAAGCCATCGAGCGAGTCAGTGTGTCTTTAGAGTCACTAAGGTCCCGATATTCAGAAGTTGAGGTTGGCTGGCATTGGACAGCCTCAGCAAGCACATCTTCCAGGACTCACAGACTTGTAGCTTCACATTCCTTACACAATGACTCCAGGCTTCAGCGTGTGATTTGTTTTGACCAAATGGGGCCTCTGTAATTCTGATGTAAACAGAGACTTAAAAACTGTTCACCATGCTTGCTCTCTGGAACACCCTATCCCAGAAACCAGTTACGTTAAAAACCATGTCTAATCTGGCTGCTGAGAGAGAGAGTTCTGCTACGGTGAAATACTGTCTTGAAAGGTCTAGGCTCCAACAAAACTCCCCTTAAGTACAATAGCATGAGTGAGAGCAGATATACCACACAGAATAGAAAACCACCCAGCTATCCTGCTAACATGAGAATCGTGAGTGAAAATAAAGTACTCTTTTAATTTCCAAAGTTTAAAAAAAAAGCTGAAAGTAGTCATATAGGTTTAACTTTGTATTTCAGAGCATATAAAATATGCATGCAATGTATACATGCCTAGATCACAAAAGTAATAAAATATATACAGACACCGAGATAAGAAATGATGTCTTGTCATTGTTTCTGTTAACGATGAGTCCAAACTCTAATGTCCTGACTCCCAAGGGTAAGTTAACATCTTTTTCCAAAAGTGTTTTCCTAAATATTTGTAGTTGAAATAAATAAAAACCCTTTAAATTTTACAAGTATTGAGAGTTAGAGGCTGAAGAGACGGCTCAGTAGTAAAAAGAAATTGCTGATCTAACAGAAGACCCAAGTTCAACTCCCAGCTCCACATCATGTGGTCAAAACCATCTGTAACTACAGATTCAGGGAATCCAATGTGCTCTTCCTGCCTCAGTGGACACATCCATGCATAAATAAAAATGAATCCAAAAATTCTTTAAAATACCATATGAAAGAGGTAAAGGTAGGGGCAGCAGGCCTTTATTGAAGCCTATTAAGATAAGGCTATTTCTTCTTAATAAAGCCTGATTGTTTTATAGGTTTATTTTTTTCTTAATTCTTTTAATACACTCTCTTAAAAGATTTTCGGTCAGCAAGTCAACAGAATGAAATCTAAGCTTTATTTATGGTTTTCATAGAAACACGGCTTTTTGGTGAAGAATAAAGACACATCGTTGTCCTCTCCCTTAGTAGCTAATCCATACGGCCTGTCAGCCATCTGGGCAGAAAAACATACCTCAGAAAGATGTCTGTGCCAATTGGCTTTAGAAAATATATGGCATGCGCAAACGTGTAGGTCAACACAATGGTCTCTCTGAGCGTGGCTACTCCACACTGCGAGGGTGTTCGCCTTCGCCTCGTTCCACTCTCATCCCCTAAGAATGCCTCACTATTTAGTCAACTTTATCTCTGTACTATACTCTGTGGGTCTCAGCAACGAAGCTTCATGAATGAACCCGGTGTTGTTTTCTACTCAGGAATAAACTAACATTTTATCTAATACCGTTTCAATGATTACTCCTACATTCTGAGAGATATGGTAGAAATTTTACTCATGATTTTTGAATATACTAACATCATTAGAACTTAAACAGTAGATCAAGTTACTCTTTCCTCATTTGAAGAAAAAAAAAACCACTAAAGACCAGAAGAAATTTGTAAGATTCAAAGCATGCAGATGACAAGAATACTTCCAAGTCCCTGTTCACAGAATTCTCTGAGTTGAAATGTTTCTCCACTAAGAGTGAATGCTAGCTAATATCTTTAGCTCTGTAGGATGGATGTGGACATATGACAGTGTTTCACTGAGACTTTTATAAAAATGGTGAGTTATTGTTGGGTTGCAGTTATATTTTCATAACTGATCCATGATTATCAAATGTCAGCATGAATTGGAGACATCTGAAGGACTTGTTAACACATTGCTGTGGCACTTACACAGACACTGAGTTTCTTCTAGGTGTGTCTTGGATGCACCATGACTTGGAATATTCACCTTTTCCCGAGAGACACAGATGTTGTTGGTGTTACTAGAAATTTTGGGATTTGCCCGAAATTGGAGTCTTCTCTAAGCCTTCTGAGTCCTACTAATAAAAGGCCATTTGTATTAAGTTTGAATGTTCAACAATGGCACATCAAGCATGTGGCAGACAAGCAGTTGAGTAGGAAAAGGAAAGGAGTTTGAGGTTCAGAGAAAAAGAAGCCCAAAGTATCATGGGAAGTATGATTAGGAAAGAAATAGAGAGAAGAAAAAGGAAAGTCATGTTTTCTGAACAAGGACTTAGAAGGGCAGGCAGGCTTGGCAGTGGCTCCATAAGTGACTGCAGGGAGGTTGGGTTTCAGGGAAGGAGAAGCACATTACATTATCTCATTAAAGGGTTAATTATGTCTTCCCTCTCTTTAGCGTGACATTAGGTAAATCCACCTTCCTGGGTTCCTAGCTACTCAAGTCATCTGCCCAAATGGATTAGAATGACTTCAATATTATGTCTTCATCCAAGTCAGAGATGTTCTTCTCTTGACCAGAAAGAAGTAGATTTCTTTTAATGGTCCTCCAATATTATTGTAACATTCAAACCAGGAATGGCAATTTAAGAACCATTGCTTTGAGTATAAAAAGTTAATTTGCATATGATAAGGTGGCTGGAATAGCATACCAAAGACCATGCATTTTTACTGAACCAAAGCACCCTGCAGTGGGACTTTTATGAGATTCTTTTTTTGTTTGTTTCTTTGTTTATTACAATTTATTCACTTTGTGTCTCAACTGTAGCCCCCTGCCTCATCCCATCCCCTCCCTCTTCTCCTCCCATGCCCCTTCCTCAGTCTATTGATAGGGGAGGTTCTCCTCCCCTTCCTTCTGATCCTAGCCTATCAGGTCTCATCAGGTGTGGCTGCATTGTCCTCCTCTGTGGCCTGGTAAGGCTGTACCCCCTGAGGGGAGGTGATCAAAGAACAGGCCAATCAGTTTATGTCAGAGACAGTCCCTGTTCCCATTACTAGGAAACCCACTTGGATACTGAGCTGCCATGGGCTACATCTGGGCAGGGGTTCTAGGTTATCTCCATGAATGGTCCTTGGTTGGAGTAACAGTCTCAGAAAAGACCCCTGTGTCCAGATTTTTTTGGTTCTGTTGCTGTCTTTGTGGAGCTCCTGTCCCCTCCAGATCTTTCTATCTCCCCGTTCTTTCATAAGATTCCCTGCACTCTGCCCAAAGTTTGGTTATGAGTTTCAGTATCTCTTTCAATACCTTGCTAAGTTGTCTTTTAGAATCCCACTGTGGTAGGGCCCTGTCTTGTTGTCTGTTTTCTCCCTCTTCCAATGTCCACCCTGTTTGACTTTCTGAATGATGATTAAGCATCTTACCCAGGGTCCTCCTTCTTGCTTAGCTTCTTCAGTTGAACAGATTTTAGTATGATTATACTATATTATATGTCTAATATCCACTTTTACGGGACTCTTATTCTCCCTTCTTTCTCTTGGATGACAAGGTGTAGTGGGAAGATCAGGGCCATGGAGAAAGCTGTGCAGTGAGCGGGAGAGTCCCTGTGAATGCTACTCGGATCCAACACTTCTTTCTGGGCTTCATTCCACCATCCGTTCAAGTCTGTCTGTCCCACTCCATCTTTTGAAGATCAACCATGAATAGTAACTTTTAATCTCATCTTAGACCAGAATCATGTTCTTTCATAACCACATATTATGCATAATAGTTAATGTGAACATTGAAGGTTATGAATTTAAGGTAATGTAATAGAATGCTGTCTCAATATTGCCATGAACCAAGAGGCAGAAGACTTAAGTGTACACTAGGAAAAAGGACACAGCATCTCTGAACCAAAGCCCAGTAGTAAGCATCTGTTTTTTTTTAACTCTTCACAGTGTTTCTATATTGTGGAAAGCAACCTCACAGTTATTCATAGCTGGTCTCTAGGGCCGAGAGAGATGGCTCAGCTGTTAAGAGCACTGGCTGCTCTTCCAGAGGCCCCAGGTTCAATTTCTAGCACCCACATGGTGACTCACAAATGTTTGTAACTCCAGCTCCAGTGGCTTCGGCACACTCTTTTGGACTCTGCGGGCACGAGGCCCGCACCTGGTACATAGACATTCCTGCAGATAAAACACTCATATATATAGTAAAATTAAATTAAAAAATAAAAGACAGGCTTCTGAGTCACATGACATGACATGGCTCTCCCCTTATCATGTCTGTGTCCTGGACATAAAGATTGCCTTATCTTCCCTTTATCCATAAAAAAATGGGATTTTGAAGTAATATGACAACTAAATGAATGCATACATAGGTAAGACAGAGCATATGGAAAATATTTATTAAAATGGTATGCAGTGCTAAATATATTTAATATTTAAGGTTGAGCATTAAAGATATTGAATGATTCATTCGGAGCTACTCTCTCTATAGTAATCAACTGAACAAGATTTGGCTCTAGCTGCTTCATAGGCTTTAGAGCTCAAGGGACTGCCAACATAGGAAAAAGAAAAGAGCACCCAGTCCTAGCAAGACAACAGGCTTAAAAACACACACTGAAAATAACCCTAGTGTCCAAAATACAGATAACTGTGCAGCAATACAAGTTGAAAGGGTGTTTGCACACAGACACGAAGGAGTCCAGTAAAGCCCTGTCAGTTTGCTGATAAGAAATGGGCACTGTGATGCTGTTACCCTGAGCACGGCTGAGGTGATCTACCACAGCTGGACTTCCGCACTGGCCTAATTCTCCAGGTGAGACCAGAGAACACACAGGACCAGATGCCTGTCCCCAGTGGGACCGGAGACCAGTGCAGGGCTCGTCTTCTGTTCCCCTGGACCCAAAGTTTTCCGAGAGACCAGGGCTTCTACCTCCTGGTTCCACAGGTCAGTGTGGGGCTGTGGTTCTGATTTCTAAGATCCCAACGGTCACTGAGGTCTTAGAGTTTATACGTTAGTGGCCCTAGTGGTCACCTTGGGCCCAGGGTTCTGACTGCAGCCTCCAGCCCATTCACAGACTGTGAACCCAGAGGCTATCTTCAGATGTTCTCAGCGAAATCTGCTGGATCCAAAGGTAGCTGGGGGGTGACAAGGAGACAAGTTCTAGCTCTATTAGAATACCATCTGCATTCTATACGGGATGCCCTCAGCATCAGGACAGTTGACGATTGCCATAGCAACAACTGGGTAAAACCTGAAAAAAAAAAAAAAGGAGGAGAAAGAGATTTCATTTGAATTCCTGGAAATTCTCTACGCATTCCCAGAAGAGATAGAAACACCATTCCCCTTATTTCTTATACCCTATTCCATAAGGCCAGGACTCCATAGGTAGATAATGGATTTACACATTTATCTTCCACTTCTCTCATGTTTTACCAGGTTCCGTCACTACTCAGTTGGTAGTCATTTTTTTCTTTCTTTCTTTCTTCTTTTTTTTTTTTTTGTTTGTTAGTTTGTTTTCACAGTTCCAAAAAGGACAACAGACCCAGTTTAGAGGAAAAAACTTGTAACAGCACAATGCAATATTAAAAGGCAGCTTTGATATAAGAATACGCACAATGTCTCCAAAGCAAGAGACTAGTCCTGTGGCATAATTAAGGCCACACAATTACCCCCCACACAAATATAACAATATTTCAGAAGAAAGAAAGTCCTTAAATTAAAAAAAAATCTTTTAAGATGACTTATAAAGAAAAGAATAGAAGATAATTATAAGAATAACTTACCATTTATCAGTAACAATAAATCAATAACTAATAGAGAAAAATCATTATTTTATCACCATTACTCCCCCCGGATTCCACTTATTCAGTTAAGTAGGACAAAGGCAGAGGGGTGCCTGAGGTAACTGAGAAAATATTAAAGAAAAATTTTTTTTTTCAAAAATAATTTCACAAGCCCTTCTGTTTTTCAGCAAGGGGCATATCTGTCCCATGAGCCTTTGAGCTGTGCCTCAAACAGAGCAAGCTATTAGGTTTACAATTCCAAGAAAATAGTTTCACATAGCTCTGATTGCACAGGCCCTCAGAGGTCTTCCTACAGGTTTGGTTTTATTTCGTGGTGATTTTATATTTCCTGTTCGGGTTTTTATTAGTTTTATAGAGACACATAAGCACGAAGGGTCAATGCAAAGAGAGAAACAGAAGATGGAGTGAAGTTGGTAGCAGCATTTAGGGAAATGAGACTGCTCAATTCGAGGGAGCTTGAAGAGCCAAGCAAAGCCCAGAGTCAAGAGCTGGTGCCATAGATGCATCTCCAGACTTGTGCCTCCTTTCCCGCTGTGCATAAGGATGTACCTTTCATTGTGTGAATGTTGGGATCACAGAACAAAATATGATGAAGGCAAAGGCAACTCTAAGTTTACCTTAGCTACTAATCCCAAGCACATGCTCAGAAGACATGTCTGGGTATGAGGCCTGGATTCTCCAAGTATAAAAACTGGGACATCAGGGTCTGTGTCCCTGACTATGACAGTAAAAACAGGACTTACCTCAGGTGGCTGTGTGTGCACCCATTTCATTTATTGATACAAGAGAACTAAAGAGAAAAACTACTATCAGTTCAATTTTGCATATGGGTATAAAGCACGTATAGACAGACAGGGAAAGTAGCAAGCTCATAGTCAATAGCCTGCTTTAACAATTGGTTACTGTTTTTAGAAGGCTTCCTTTTCTGTTCTGGGCACATGACTTTTAAGTTTGTGTTTCTGCAGTTCCACCCCAAATCCAGCATCACCTATGTGCTTCTTGAGACACTGTAGGAAATTCAAAGAAGTTTGAATGGACTGCCTGGCTCCAATTGCCACCCTGTCTTTCCAGTTCTCTCCCAAAGACAGGCCCTTGTGAACACACTCATCTCTGTCTTGGTGCCTGGAAAGTACACCTGTGCCCTCTCTAAAGATCCTTCTCACTAGTCTAGGCAGATTGCTCTTTCTTCCCTGAACAGGCCACACAGCCTCATTTCATTGCTCCTGTGCTGTGTTTCTTATCTACTCCATACTCCAAAACGTCATACTCAGCCATCATCAACCCACTGCAGTTGTTGACCAGATATGTGTCCTTGTGTATAGAAAAGGCCTAATTCTCTCCATCCTTCTTCCTACTTCCTCTTCCTGAGCAAGTCCCACCTGCCATTCTCTTTACAGAGCACTTCCTGGTCCTCCCTCTCATTTTCCCTTTCTGGGGAACTATGACCTTTGCTCTGGTGGACTTCTTGTAACCATTATTTATGCTAATTCACTTGTTCCAAACTTAATAAAACTCTGAGGTTTTTTGTTTTGTTTTGTTTTGTTTTTCATCACTTGGGTGTTGTTCTTTCTGTTTATCCAGTAAATAGGAAAAGCTAAGTATTCAAAAGTGCTTCTCAGTTCAGTGTTCTCCCAATATGTACATTGGTTTCAAAATATGGAACCTTTACTGGGTGTCATGATATCCAGTACTCCAGAGGCAGAGTAAGGCAGATCTCTCTAAGTTCAAGGCCAGCATGGTCTGCAAGTGAGTGACAGGCCAGCCAGGGTTCCATAAAACAAATTTGGAATCCGCTGCTGATCCTGTGGCTAATACAGGGTGATCCTGTTTCTACCACAGTTAAGGCCAGCTGAGGACTCAGCTCTATTGCTCTTCCTACTGAGACTGTGTTTAATAGAGTTGTGCCTTTTTGTCATTTTTTGACCACATTCATATTTTGTTAAAAGTACACCAATCAATGCTACATACACTCCTGTTGTACTTTGCTTTCTGTTGCTGTTATAAAAGTCATGTCCAAGAGCAACTTGGTAAGATACAGGCTTATTTGGCTTAAGTGTGCCAAGTCACAATCTATCATTAAAAGAAGTCAAGATAGGAGCTCGAGAAGGAACCAAAGCAGAAGCCATAGGGGAACATTGCTTATTGGCTTGATCCCTAGCTTCTGGTTAGCTGTTTTCCTTATATAGCCCAGAACACCCTGCCTAGAGGTGATACTGCCTACAATAGGAATGAGCCCTCCTACATCAGTTAGCAATCAAGAAAACGCCCCACAGAACAACCTGATTGAGGGTTCCCTCCACTAAGACTCCTTCAGATAACTCAGATGTATCAAAACTAAAGCTAACTGGTAGAGTTCTTGCCATGTAGGACACTGTGCTACACAAAAGCCCAGCTGGGTGACTGAGTGTGAGAGCTGGAAGTGGGTCCCCTCACATTTAGTGAAAACATAACTTTAGACAAACTATTTCACTAGGAACACCAAAGTGTCCTCCTATGAAAGATGGAGAAAATGATCAGCTTTATCTCAGGAAGCTGATATGACAAACAGATGAGTAAATGCCAAGTCTTTAGAACTTAACTTAGCACATAGGAAAAACTCTCAATAAATGCCAGTTATTTCTATTACTGTGAAGATCAGTGCTCTAGATGTGGTGCTGCTTGCCTGAAGTCCCCGTAGTGAGGAGGCTGGAGCCTTAAGTTCCGGGCCGGCCTGAACTATGTAGCAAGAACTTGTCTCAAAACAACAAAATTACTCTGTCTTATTACTGTTTTAGGAAACTGCCTTCCAGAAACACATATAACTATAAAGGGGCTGTCTCTTAATTGACAACATTTAAAAGTTATATAGAAGAATGTCTAACAAAATTCACAGTTTGGGGACACTTATCCCTTACATGTACCATCTTTCATCATCAGTTGCTTTCTCTGATGCCTTGTTCCCTAGAGCCCAGAGAGTATTCTCTCACATTGTGTAGTCTCGGCAGGGCTTTCCAAGCTTAAATAAATATGCTCTGCAGTTTGATAGTCTGCAAGAGGCTTGAGTGAAGGATGTTTATATATACATATATACATATATATATATATATATATATATCTTTCAGAGATTTGAAATTGCACAATTCTTTGGGTCCCTAGAATTTTGACCAAGAGTGGCCTATTTTCTGCAGACAGCCTTTCACACAGACAGTCGCTATCAATGTGTCACCAGCTCGGAGATTCTGGCAGAAATTTTGGAACATTACATACCTGTCATTTGTTTTTCTCGTTACAGGGACCTTGACCAGTTTGATTACTGTTGAATAAGTTCATTGACACTCGACAGAGTACCACTGGACTGAAGAATTTGATGCCAAAACTCAACAGCCCTACCCCTTCCGGCTACCCCCACACCCTTCTCTGACAGGAAGTTGTACCCAAACCACAGAAACACTGCAAATGCTCTGTACCCATAAAGATAGAATTAAGTTGATCAACTTAAATAAAAAGGTTGTGACCTGCTTTCTACTTTGAGTAAATAAGTCAGGTATAATAATCCATTTTGCTTGTCTCTCAAACTGTTTATCTACCTGAAGGGAACAGAAAAATCTAGATTTCACAGGATTAATTTAAAGTCACCTTGAAGAAAGATTTTCACATAAAAAACTCTGGAAAGAAAGCACACAAATCTGCTATTGTGCTCCTCGGAGCTCTAAGCTTTGGTAGGTGGGTGAGGGGCATGCTACTTATACACGATCAGACTCTATGATAGATGTGAAAATCTATCTTCTAGAAGATAAACTCGATTTGGATCATTCACAGGGCAGAGTGATGGCAGATGGATAGAAATATATAAAGAGAGAGACTTAGAATCAGCACATATTTATGACATAAAAATGTCATTATGTATTAATAGTTTGGCACCCTATTAAATCTGAGGAAGGGAACAATTTTTACTTAAAGATACACACTGAAAGTACCTAAGAAAATCCAAGTGTGACAGAGAACATGAATTACACAGAATGTCATTCTACACGTAGTGACCTCTCTGTTTTGCTACACAAATGTTCAATAAAACAAGTGGATCAGTGTAAGGCTAACAGCTAAATCTTTGATCAAAACTGGGAGCTGAGAGGTGCCTCCAGGACAATGTCAGATGGAATCAAGCAGAGCTGGGTGAGTGTTGCTAGATAGAAGTGTGAAGAAAGAAGCCATCAGGAACTTGCAGGCATATTGGGAAAGCCCTGGAACTTCAGAAACCTTCCTGGTAGGCTGGCTTTGCCTGGGGGGTGGGGGGGGAGAAGCTCTTACTGTCAGTTTAACTGGAGAAGAAAAATCTTCTGCTTTCCAAATCAAAAAAGTACTTGGGTTATCCTTATAGCATGCTTCACAAGGTTTTCTCATCAGGGATCAACTTGGTCAAGGAAGGAGCTAATGAATGAGGAGACTGATAACTCAGGGCCATGAAGATGCTGCCTGCTCTGATTTTGGGGCTATGTGAGGACAGAAAAGGAACCCAAACTCCACCTTAGAGGAAGACACTGTCAGAGAAGATTTCCCAGGAGGAAAGTGAGCAGTGAGGCTATGGGAAAACCTGAACAAATAATGCTTTTAGAATATTACTAGGTACTTTGAGGAAACAGCAAACCATCAAGCAGGGATATTTCTAATACGGCTAATGTGGACAAAAAGCCGTGTTCAGAACAAGCTTTGGAAGATAGCTGAGGGACGACATCACAGAGAAAGGGTTTCTCCCATCAACTCACAGAGTTCCTGTGGCAGTGAGGTTCAAGAACAGTAAAGTCTCAACTGTACTAAGCACATATATCACATAGAGCTTCATCCAGGCCTTGGACTCTATTTCAAAGACAATGGGAACTCAAGTTCGTAAGCTGCAGAACCAAGTGAAAACAGTTCAAGGGTCTCTAGATAATTGTTATTTTGCATAGTTCAGGCATTCACCTAACAAACATCATTCTTCTTCTAACCTGAGGACCCATGGCTGTTTCAAAACCCTTCTCCCTGTGCAATACTATCAGATGATAGCAAGGCCTTCCCCTGAGCCCTGTAACATTTGGTGTTTGCTCGCTTATTCCTTAGTTGCTTGGAGATTTTCTTCCAATGGAGCATTTTTCAAGTGTTACTTTGTATACAGGTCATAGAGAACCACAAGTTGAGGGCAGACAGACAGATACAGTGAGTAAAGGAAACTGGGAAGAAGAGACATCTGTCTCCAGAAGACATGACTAGTAATAATCTTTATAGCACCAAAAAGGAATGGTCCAAAGAAGAACTGCCACCATAATGAAAACAAAAGCACGAGACAATCGAAAACAGAGAGTCCTCGAGAAGAAACAGGGATTTATGAGACCTGAGGCCCATCAGAGAGCATTGTATTATAAGAGGAGAGACTGGTTTCAAGTAATTTTAGATATGCACACTCAGCCATACAGTAAGACTGCTTAGATAAAGAAAAAAGGAGGCCTGAATGCAAGAGCTAATGTGACCGTTCTCTAGAATCACCTAGGAGACAAATCTCTGGGCATGGCTGTGAGAGAGCTTCCAGGTTAGAGGTGAGAAGACTCACCCTACACACAGGGAGCAGCATTCATGGGCTGGGAGCAGGACCACATCGAAAGGAGAAAGTAAGGTGAGCACCAGCATTCTTCCCTCTTTGCTTTCTGAGGTTACCATGACCAGTTGCCCCACACTCCTGCTCCGTGACGTGCATGGTGGACTGTCCCCGAGAACTGTAAGCCAAAAGAAATACCTCCTTTCTTAAGTTTCATTTGTCAGGTATTTGACCAAAACAACAAGGACAGTGTCAATCACACTGGGCACCAAATGCTGGTGTGAAATATGCTAATCTTTAAAGTCAGCTCAATAACTTCCTAAATTTTGTGGGCCAGTATCAGGGCCAGCAGTTTACTCACATCCCATAGATTCCAAGTTAGAACTTGTCACACGTCCTTTCTTTCTTCTTATTTTATTTTTAAAATTAATTTATTTTCTTTAACTTGGGAAAATTTTCTTCTATGATTTTCTTAAAATTATTTTCCAGACCTTGGAGCCTGGAATCCTGTTTTTCTTAGATTTTGTCCTTTCATGGTGTCCTTGATTTCTTGAGTGTTTTGCTGTTGGCTTTTCCGATTTTACTTTTTCTTTGAGAGAAGTATCAATTTCAGCAAGTGTATCTTCAGCAACTGAGATGCTCTCTTCCATCTCTTGTATTCTATTGGTGATACTTACCTTTGTGGTTCCTGATCTTTTCTCTAAGTTCTCCAGCTCCAGGGTTTTCTCTGTTTGTGTTTTCTTTATTGATTCTAATTCTGTTTTCATGCCTTGCAACATTTCCTTCATCTGTTTGAATGTGGAGTCTTGTCTCTCTATGATGGCATCAAATTTTTTGTTTATTTCCTCTCTCTATGCCACTAATTGTGCCTCTACGTGTGCCTCTATTTGTTTTGCTGTATTTTTCTGTATTTCTTTGAGAGTTTTGTTCATTTCCTCTTTATTTGCCTCTATTTGTGTAGCTATTTCTTTGAGAGCTTTGTTTGTTTCCTCTTTATTTGCCTCCACTTGTGTGGCTATTTCTCTGAAAGATTTGTTCATTTCCTCTTTATGTGCCTCTCATAACTGGATAACCATAGCTTTAAAGTCATTTTCCTGTGTTTCCGATGAATTGAAATATCCATTGATTTTGGGAGTTGCTGGTAAAGCCATAATGTCCTGATTTTTGTTGGATGTGTTCTTATGCTGACCTCTAGCCATCTGCTTATCTGTAACCTTCATTGTTTGTTCCTGGAGTCTGCACTTCAGACTGGGTCCATCTTTCTCTGGCCTCTGAAGTATTCTTCAGGAAGATGAAAGAGGTCCACTGGTTTGAGAGTGTGCATTGCTGTTTCAGCTGTACCTCAGGGAAGAAGCGCCGCTGGCACAGCATTGCAATTGCAGGAGAACAAGTATGTGCATGTGCATGGAAGTGTGTCTTGAAGGAGAGAGTGCTAGAGAGTGTAGATGCTTGGAATGTGGAGGGGGTGCGAGCGCAGAAGGAGGTGCAGATGTCAGCGCTGTTTGTGAGCACAATGTGCCTGTGCCAATTTCCTGCGTACTTAAGTGGTCTACAGTCCTGTCATCTGGTCTTCAGATCTGTGTGGGTTCCAGGAGCTGATTGCCTGGACTTCACTGGTAAACCTACAGAGCAGGGGCTTCAATGTTGATAATGCTGTCCCAATAATCCCTACTTACTGCAGAACTTGGAGGCTGGTGTTGTGGTCCACTAGGAGTCCAGCCACCGTGGCAGAACTAGGAGGCACAGATGCCTTCTGGAAGGCCCTAGGGAGCCGTGGGCCTGGTTGGCCTGGTGGAGCCACTGGCACTACACTTTGTGTTAGGAGCTTTGCACACTGCGGGCTGCCTCCACTGCCTCCACCGCTGCTGCCTCCACCCATTAAAAGGGAAAGTGTCTGGGAATTAGTCCCCAGGAGAAGTCCGAGGAGAAGTTTGCAGTTGACCTGTATCCTATTGGTCTCAGGTCAGGGTTTGTCCCCTTTCTCCCTGGAAACCTCAAAGTTATTGTTCTGGGTTCAGCTGCCCCTCCACTCACCAATTTCGGAGTTTCAGATCCTTTGCCTCTCAGATATGGTGCACGCTGGTCGCTGCCATCTTGGATCAATCCTAATTTATTTTCTTATTAATTACAATTTATTCACGTTTATCTCAGCTGTAGCACCCCCATAGTCCCCTCCCAATCTCACCCACCCTCCCTACTCTGCCCCGCCTCATGGGTTGGTGATCAAAGAGCCAGACACTTAGTTCAGGTCAGAGACAGCCCCTGTTCCCCTTACTAGGGAACCCACTTGAACACTGAGTTGACATGGGCTACATCTGTTCAGGGGTTCTAGGTTATCTCCATGCATGGTCCTTAGTTAGAGTATCAGTCTCAGAAAAGACCCCTGTGCCCAGGTTTTTTGGTACTGTTGCTTTGCTTGTGGAGCTCCTGTTCTCTGCAGGTCTTTTATCTTCCTGTTCTTTCATAAGATCCCGTGGACTCTGCCCAAAGTTTTGCTATGAATCTCAGCATCTGCTTTGATACCCTGCTAGGGAGAGTCTTTCAGAGGCCTCTGTGGTAGGCTCCTGTCCTGTTCTCTGTTTTCTCCCTCTTCTGGTGTCCATCCCATTTGACTTTCTTAGCGAGAATGGATCATTTTACCCAGGGTCCTCCTTCTTGCTTAGCATCTTTAAGTGTACAGATTTTATTATGTTTATCCTATATTATATGTCTAGTATCCAGTATCTAGTATATGAGTATATATCCTGTATGTCTTTCTGCTTTGGGATACCTCACTCATGATGAACTTTTCTAACCAGAATATTTTTATTTCTTTGAGAAATCTATACAATGTGTTTTGATTGTATTCATCCCCAGAACTCTTTCCAGATCCACCTCTCTTCCCCAATTTGTTGCCCATTTTTGGATATGTGGCCTCACAGTGGAGTGTGGTCAACTTACCAGGGGCTACACTCTTAAAGAACACCAGCTCTCTCTCTCCCAGCAGCTGGCACTTGCCAACAGCCCCTTGTTAGGGGTGGGACTTCATGCCTACCTCTCTTCTTCATGCTGGGATTTGGTCTGGCTTAAGCTTGCACAGGTTTTGTTCATGCTGTCACAAATGCTGTGTGTTCATCTGTGCAGCTGCCTCTCATAATTTTTATATGACCATGAAGTCTCCTCAAGCAAGCCTTAGCATTCACATAACTCCTGCTTTGTGTGGACTTTCATTAATATTTACTTTTTAACTCACTTATCTCAATGTCTCTGGATATTAGAAATTGCTGCTCAAAGATCTCTTTGTCTATAGCCCCTTCCAAAGCAAAAATTTTATAGCGGCTCTGTAATAATTATAAATACTGAAATATATTAACTGCTTGCCATGGTTCACATAGTATGGGTAGTGGTTTGTTCATATTGTTTATGTACTTTTAAAATACAGATATTTTGATTCCTAGTTATTGACAAAAATTCAAAGCTGGGGAGTATCATATAGTCGATATATTGTGAAGCTGGGAGTCAGACCAGGTGATTGGCCCAGGAAATAGCATTCCACTGCTCAGAGCATATACTGATGGTATGGGTGATGTTGACAATCCACAAGATTGAAATGAATATTTCTTTTGATTCTCTCATGTTCTATGACCCAGCCAATATATTTCTGCAGTATTTAAGTCATATCAAATAACTCCCAAAGTGACAGCGCTCCCAACAAAAAGAAACAGACAAACAAACACTACCAACCTGTTGACCTTGAGAAGGTAATAGCTCTGTGGTGACTAAGCAACCTGAAGGGGGGATTTTAAGCTATGGATTCACAAGGTGTGTCCTGAACTTTTCATATAGTTGACCTGAAAATTGTATAAAAGCCTTGATATGTCTTCATATATTTTTAAAACACTAATTTAAAAGAAATGTTAACATGTTTCAATGACAGCTAAAACCACTAGAAACCTCCAATGGACAAAAATTTGTGCTGCCAGTTAACCATGTAACACTCCTGTGTTCTACCATGAAGAACTTTACACTAATAAAATTCCACTTTTCTCTGTTTTACATATTGGAGTTCTGTGTCAGCCTTTGTTTGCATAATGTGCTCTGCACTGTGAGAAAGTTGGAAAGCCTCTTCTGTAATGTGTAACATCTTCCTCAGCCAGACCCCTCATCCCACCTAATTACATGTGCCTGCTCTCTGAACAGCCAGTAAAGGTCAAGCAGCATTGTAATATATCATATAGTGTGAGACACAATGAATTGTAAGATGTGCTAGGATTTGATGTACCACACAAAGAGGAAAACATTTCTAATGAAAATGTGGCAGACCATCAATCAAAGATCTTAAATTAAAAAGAAAGAAGTAAAACATTTGATCAAAAGAATACAGCACTTAAGAAATTAAACTTTTAAGCTCATTATTGTTGTTGCTGTTGTTATTGTTATTATTGCTGTGCATTAATGCATTTACAGCATGCCACAGTGGATGTGTAGATGTTATGAGGGTTGGCCTCCATGAGATCCAGCTATAAGTCATTTTCTCAATTAGTGATAAATTGGGGAGGGCCCAGACCATTATAGGTGGTGCCATCCCTGGGCTCTTAGTTCTGGGTTCTATAAGAAAACAGGCTGACCAAGCCACATGAAGCAAGCCAGTAAGCAGCACCCCTCCGTGGCCTCTTCATAACTCCCGCCTTCAGGTTCTAGCCTTACTTGAGTTCCTGTCCTGACTTCCTCCAATGATAGACTATGATCTGGAAGTGTAAGTCAAATAAACAATTTCTTTCCCAACTTGCTTTTTGGTCATGGTGTTTTCATCACAGCAACAGAAACCCTAACTATGACACCCTCTTTTCAGCTGCAAAATTTTACTATCCACTTCAAAAGACCATATGAGAACTAAATAGGAGATTAAGTGTGCATGCAGAGGGATGGGATATGGGAAATATTGGCTATTGTCAATGCTATGAGTCTCAGCACTGTCTAAGCTATAGACTGAAGACATCTGTTTTCCCAAGCTCACTGGGTAAAGCCTCATCTCCCATTTGGTGAAACTTTGTGGGAGGTCTCTGGGGTGCTGTTGAGAGTTGGTTAGGTCATGAGGGAAGACCCCTCTTAAGGCAGATTGAGGCTGTCTTAAAGGAAACCTCATCAAACTGTCTCAGTCCTTCCACCATGTGCGGACATAAGGAGAAAGTATCATCTGTAAAGCAGGATGCACATATCACCAGACATTACATGACTCTGATCTTAAACATCCCAACTTTCAGGACCATAAGAAATCAGTTTTTGTTGTTTCTGTGCCATCCATTTCTTCAGTTTTGTCACAGCATACTGCATTGAAACAGCCTCTGATATGAGCTAATTGCTTACAGTTGTCTTATTAGGGCAGAAGTAGAGAGGCCATATCTGTGTGATACCCGTATAAATATCCTTCGGAGTCAGTGTTTCTCCTTCTTAGCCTCCCTTTCAGAAGCTCCTCTCTTAGTCAGAGGTGTGAACACTGATTGAATCAGCTTTTGCCCAATCATATAAGCCTGTGTTCAGATGCCAATTTAATCTCTTCTGATGGAGAAATTTTGGAAGCTTTCAGCTTTCCTTGTGGCCCTCTATATCACACAAATAGATTTCTCCTACACAGTGTCCTACAGCCCCAGACTTGGAAGGATACTGTAGCTTTTTCTTCTACACTTTCGGTGTTCAGTAAGTGGCCTGTTTAGATAAGTAATGAAAGAATGGGTATGTCAATTGGCTTGATTGTGGAGAAATTATTTCAAAATATGCAACTATATCAAAATGTTGCTTTGTATACTTTAAAATATACATTTTTTATTTATCAAGTATGCATCAAACATTCAAGGGTTTCAGAATGTTTTTTAAAAGAATTTGAATTGCATAGCTAATTTTAGTTTGAGTTTTTTTTTCGTTCAAAAATGTTTTAATCTAATGTCTTGTATGCTAATGACAAAACTGCAATAAAATAAGTAAAAGGGAACATATATCCAAGTAACAGAGTCATGGCTGAAGACAAGGAATACTGACCACTCCACTGTACTCTTGACACGTTTACATATGTGGATTCATTTCACACAAGCACATATCACCCATATTTATGCCACTAACAATACGGACATCTATACAGTCTGCCCTCGATAACTGCAGGCAGCACCCACAGGGTTAAGTGACTAAAGATCAGAAGTATTTTATAAAAGTTGTGCTTGTGCTGAATATGTATAGACATTTTTTGCCATTACTTTTTTTTTCTTTTTCTTTTTCTTTCTTTTTTTTTTTTTTTCAACGCAGTTTATTCAGGAACCTTGAACAATCCTCGGACCCTGGGGAAAGCCAGCCCACAGCTTAAATAGCCTCTGGGTAGCCAACCCAGGCGTGCCACGTGGGCAATGCAGATAGGTCCACATACATGGAAGCAAGCCAGATCCTCAGCCTTAGCCAAATGTGGAATTGTTCGTGACAGAGAGCACTCACCATCGGGAAGGTGGAAGGCAGAAACCAGCTCCATCTTTAAGGCGCAGCATTATGCAGCTCTCTACAGTTCCCCCTTTTTGTTTTAGACGCATCAGGCAAGAGTAGAGGTCTGATCTCTGATATTAGAAATAAATTGGGACTTTGTACCGATGTTCATTTAGGTGTCATCCACCCAAAGAGCATCAGACCTTAGTTTGAGTTTTTATGATTAAAAAAAAAAAAACAAACGTTTTTTAAGCCCTATAAAGTTACATATGCTATTTCATACATGAAATTTGAATTTGTTGTAGATAAATAGAAAACTGACTACTATAATTTTAGTAACTCCTTGAACTCCCATCATGCCTACTCAGCTGCCTGGTAGAGATTTGTTTGTTTGATTTGATTTTTTTGGAGACAGGGTTTCTCTGTGTAGCCCTAGCTGTCCTGGACCTGCTTTGTAGACCCAGGCAAGCCTTAAACTCACAGAGATACACCTGCTTCTGCCTCCCAAGTGCTGGGATTAAAGGTGGGTGCCACCAATTTCTAATGCCTGAATGCAGCCTCCCTATCTTGTTGCCAAACTCATGGACATCTCCCAAAACACCTGTGCGGGTCAGTGAGCCCAGGGCTACACTTCAGTAAGAAAAAGCCAGAACCGCATGTCACTATGCAATAGATTTACCTCAAGACCCAGCTATACAACTCCTGGGCATATACCCAAAAGATGCTCCACTGTACCACAAGGACACTTGCTCAACTATGTTCATAGCAGCTTTATTTGTATTAGCCAGAAACTGGAAACAACCTGAATGTCCCTCAACCAAAGAATGGATAAAGAAAATGTGGTACATTTACACAATGGATTATCACCCAGCTATTAAAAACAATGACTTCATAGAATTTGCAGATAAATGGGTGGAACTAGAAAAGATAATCCATGAGAGAGAGCCCACCCCGACACTATTAATGATACTCTGCTATACTTCAGACAGGCACCTAGCATAACTGTCATCTAGAGGCTTCACCCAGAAATTTATGGAAACAGATGCAGAGACCCACAGCTAAACATTAGACAGAGTTCAGGGAACTCTATGGAAGAGGGGGAAGAAGGATTGAAGGAGCCAGAGGTCAAGGACACCAGAAGAAAACATACAGAACTAACTAACCTGAGCCCATAGTGCCCATAGAAGTAAAACCACCAAACAGAAAGCATACCTGAAATGGACTTAGGCCCTCTACACACATGTAACATTGGTGCAGCTCGGTCTTCTTGATTCTTAACAGCAGGAGCAAGAGCTGTATCTGGCTCTGTTGCAGCCTTGAGAGCCCGTCCCCCGAACTGGGTTGCTTTGCCTCACCACAATAGGAGAAGATGCACCTACAACTTGTTATGCAAGGCAAGTTCCTATCTGTGGGAGGCCTCCCTTTTTCTGAGCCTTTTCTGAGGAGAGAGGAAAGGCAGGAGGGTGGCAGGGAGGTGAGGAGAGAGGGAGGGCCTGAAAGGAGGGGGGGGGAACTGTGATAGGGATGTAAAATAAGTAAGTTAATTAACAATAGAAAAAGAACAATGATTCCAAAGAACTTCTAAACCACGATTTAAGGATATATTTTGTTAATTTTTTCCAAATTCTCTTCTCTTGCGTACTTTAAGGTAATATGAATCAGCTATCTCCCCCACTACTTAGCTTTTTTCTATGACCTCATATTCACTGTGTCAACCTCAACATGAGGAATGCTATAGGCACCCAGTACATGTTTCAATTTTTAAAACTTTTAGCAGTTTCTAGGACTAAAAGACTACGAAATATGATTATTCAACATACTATGTTGAGTAATTATTGTCAAGTAATTATTGTTAGTACAGGTTATTTATTAGATTTTCTTCTCTGATCATCTAGTCAAGCACAACATTATTCAATAGATCATCTTCTCTAACATGACAAAAAGTCTTGAAAAGAGACCTTTGCCATATTAAATACTGAAATTACCTTTATTTCAGGTGATTTGTAAAGTATAACCAAGTGGCGAAATATAAAGAATATAAAGAACCTCGCCATCTCTTTAAAGTTAGAATGCTCCATCCACTGGGCCACTGGATAAGGGAACAAAGCAACAACATTTGCCTACTTGATCCTGAGCACTCTACCTCCCTCTGCTTTGCTGAGTATCTTTTCTCTCTTTTCTGTTTCTTATGAAGACGTCTGGCTTTCAGACCCTTTGCTAACATTCCCTTACACTAGTCTCGCAAGCCCACACCCTTGCTTTTGATTCTATAGCAAGATATCTTTTTTGTAGGGTTTGTTGGCAGTAGACATTGATGATCTCACCGATTTGCCTTTTATTTTATTGCTGGTCTGCTTTTGGAACAAAACATAGTGAAGGGAGGAGCTCAGATGTCTATCTGTCTGTCCCAAGTGTCTGTGGAGTGTCTGTGGTATTGAGTTCCCTGGAGCCGGAGTTACAGATAGTTGTGAACCAGCTGATATGAGTACTGGGAACTGAACTAAACTTGGGTCTGCTAGAAAAGTAGCTAGTGCTCTTAACTGCTAAGCCCCCTCCCAAGATCTCACTGGGGGGGGGGGGCTTGTCAAAATAGTGGTTTGTTTCTCTCTCCTGCTCCAGGTCCATTGTGAACTGGCTTCTGTAATTTCTCTCTTACAGTTCCTCAGAAACTCCAGCTGAGGCAGTTTCTCAATGTGAGTTTTCACAACAATCACAGCAATAGAAGGAGAAAGGACCAAACTATGTGCTTGCCTTCCAAGCTTCAGTCTGGCAGTAATGACACTCACTTCCACCCACATTTCATTGGCAAAGAAAGGCAGATGGCCAAGCCAAATGCCATGAGATGGAGATGTACAGCTCTTTTCCATACCCAGAAAGTAGAGACCCTGACTCTATGGAATATGGCCAAACCCCTCTTTATTCTCTACTTCTGCTCCCCAAAAGGACATGTTGGAGTTTCTCAAAACTTCAATGGCCAATATCAAGTAACAAGTCCATCTGTAGAGTTAGTAATTTAATATAGTTTAATGCCAGAACTCCAAGCTCCATTGAGTTTAAAATCTCAGTCCATCTATATTAGCTTGTGTCATATGGGGAATTTTGAAGGCATTATTAAGGTATGTTTATATGAGATAGAGAAAATATTAGATTTTTTAAAATCTGCATATTCTGTCATCCTCACCCACTGCATTATTAAAATTTTATTCTATCAGACATTGATCTAGGTGCTATAGACTCATTTTGTACCTTCATCAAGCTTAAATGCTATTTGATAAACATGTGATATCATAGTGATAGTTTCTAGAGCAAAGAGTTTAATAGGCTGGGTAGTCAGCAAGTGTAAGGAAAGAGCTGCTTAGGTAAGATACCCAGAGAAAGTGACATTTAAGTATAAATGATAATAGAGTCATGGCTAAACAAAGGAAGAATTTCCAGTTCCAAAATTCAGAATAGCAAAAGCTCTAGGAAATGGAAGCAGCCTGGATTACTGAAAAACCACAGCAATCTGCAATGTGCTTAGGTGTGGAAAGGAGATCAAAAGACAAGACTGGAAGAAAGACGGGGAGCTAAGGTTCAGTGCAGCACTTATCAAGACATGTTGGGTGCTGTGGTGAAGATAGATGTGAAAAGGCAGACCAGGAGGAAGGAGACCAGCTGGGAAATGACTGCAGAAATCTAGGTTAGAAATGGTTGCTTAGACCAGAATGGTAATATGAATGATGAACTGTCTGATTTACAAGTCCTCAAGGACAGGCCCAGTAGAAAGAGGAAGAGGAAGTTGCTACTTGGCAGTGAGAAGTTAGGACAATGAATTTTTATGGGACTAAAACAATTCTTTTCTCATAAAACTGCCCTGTTGGTATGGAACATGCCATGTATTGATTCATTTACTCCTCGGTCACCTTGTGAGGTTTCTGAGACCCACTGCTCGTATTCGCATACTTGTATTTCCCTCAACAGAGTCAAAGCCCTCGACATGGTCCTTTGGGACCTCCTCCACCCTTCATGCTTCTAGTATTCCATATCATGGCTTGGATTGCAGAACAGAGTTCATAGACAAGCTCTCACTTTAAAAGTACAATACCAATTGTCTTGCAAATTCAGGAAGTTCTGGTTAATTCCAACAGTACCTAGCTACCGTACCATCTGACAGTAAGGAATAGTCCTAGTTTAATACCTGCCTGTACAGCACATAAATGGAGCATCTTGAATCTTTCTATCAAAGCTCCCTCCTTACTATTTCCTTTGGATACAGACCAGAAGAGAGTGAAAAACAAATTTGTCTCTCTCAGACAGTCCTGCAAAATGTTCCACTGTTTAGCGCTATGGTATGGGTCACTCATCACCTACCTTCAGAAGCCATGAGTCTTCATAAAACTGCATTTTCTTTTCTGTCATTGAGTCTAGAGTAAAGAAAAGGAGACCTCTTGGGTACCAAATTTAAAGAGGCCTGTGTTTCCAGGGTCATGCTAGTGCTAAGACTCGTCCTTCCTGACTGGAACCTTCTTAAATGCTGTGCTGTCACCACGTCCCTTACAGGCCTCATCATTGCCAAATTGACAGTCAAACAAAAACAAACTAAAGCTAATTTAGAAAGAAAGTGTATTTTTAAAAGTCACTCTATTGAGTAACTTCCAGAATCACGGGCTGCTGAGGAAATAAGCTGGGAACCCAGGCGGTGAAGAATAAGACTGTAATCATGCCACAGGACCAAAAAGACAAGATCCTGGTCACAGCTTTCTCATTAGAGACACATCTGAACTTGCATTGGCGCTGCATGAGAAGTGCAGGATAAATAGGTTCTTCTATGACTATGCCCTGGAATTTCTGGAAATTGGGTTTGATCACCTATCTGCAGGCACCGACTCTTTCACTATATTCAACCCATCACCTTATTGGCTAGGTTAAGGGCAGAGGCACATAATATGAATGGCACAGTCTAATCATATGTCCACAAAAGAGGAAAGTTTAAGAAAGTATTGACCATTTTGAGTTTATATCATTATGTTGGAGACTCCCCAAAAACATAGGACCTAAGATCTTGGGCAGCCAAAAACCACTGAGAAATGAAAACCGAACAATCCTTCTGTATAGTAAAATATCTGTAAATTGTAGTAAGTTCTGTAAAAGAAGCAAAAATATAAGTAGACAAAGGATAAAAAAGGAAACCACTTTAATTTACAGTCCAACCTAGTGGTTCTCAATCTTCCTAATGCTGCAACATTTTAATACAGTTCTTCATGTTGTGGTGACACCAATCATAAAGTTATTTTTGTTGCTACTTCATTACTAAGTTTGTTACTGTTATGAATAATAATGTAAACAATTGGTATGCAGGATATCTAATACAAGACCCCTGTGAAACGATTGTTCAATCCCAAAAGGGGTCACAAGCCACAGGTTGAGAACTACTGGTAATTATGACCTGAAGAAGGCCAGCTCCACAATGGTGGTCACAGGTAGAAGGAAGAACTGAGGTGGAGGTCTTTCAGGTGGGAAAAAGTATGGAGCTAAAACTAAAGGTAGCTGGGAAATCCAAGAGGGACACAGATGGAGATAGGAACAGCCTCATAGGCTATGGTTAGAGGTATGCATTTTGTGGCAAACATAATGGGAAGCCATTGCAAGTTCGAGGAGAGCTTAACTTCAGGGTGTTTGTTTGTTTGTTTGTTTGTTTGTTTGTTTTTAATGAAATCACTTTGGTACTATCTAGAGAGGTAGCAATGGGAAGTGTCAGGGGCTAATAGAGTCACAGCAGTAGTAGGGTAAAGGTCTGTACCCAATGTATACATTTGGTGATACAACCAATGGCTTGAATTTAGTTCCTTGGTGGTAAAAAGAAGACTTCTGAGCCAAATAGTTGAGTGAGTAATTGTAACTCCACTGAAATATGGAAATGGCGGTTGGCAGTCAAAGGTTGAGAGTGCTATCTGGGGCAAGGTCATCAAATGGGCAAGGCTTCAATAAATATGGTTAAGTGGCCTTAAGAATCTCCACAAAACTATTTGCACACACTGCAGATGAAGTCACTATTGAGCATTCCTTGACTCTCCAGACCCAGGAACTTCTCAAAGGCTTTTATATTTGTCCTTGCTTCCCCCTCCCCAAACCATATTTTTTTTTAATTACCAAATGTTCCAACACACATAAAAGTACATGAATAAAAATTTACAAGACACCTGTATATCCGCCATCCAGATTTAACAAATGTTAACATTTTACTATATTTGCTTCAGATCTTTTTAAAAGTAAGTATCACAACACACACAGCTCTATTCACTTGCCCCATTCCTCTAACCGTATGATGCCATTTATTCAGAATCTGAAAACACTCAAACATTCTACATATTTCACAGAGTGCTTTGATGCAGTAAGATTGCAAAACAAGCATGTCACAGCAGCCAAGAGCCAAGTTTATTTTTTGATTTTCTAATTTACATTAAATGTAGTATGATCCCTATACATGAGGGAGGCCTCAGTCACTTTAGAGAATGGATTTCCCCCCTCCCTTAAAATCTTCCAAGAAATCTACAGCTGTCACAACCCAGAAACACTGAGGTAAGCCTTAGTTTTCAGCTCATGGGGGCATAGCTAGCATGTCCTTTGCTGGAATCTACATCAACCCAGTGAAAGCAGGCAAGGTGAATCTTCACAACACACTCTCTTTTGCAAACCATGCATCTAGGAGCCCTATGGCCAGCTGCAGGGCCACCAATGTTTATGTTAAAGCCCAGAACCCACAGACTCTCTCCTCAGAGAACCCAGACAATTCCCCATGCACAAGACAAAAGGCCTCATGCTTTTAGGAAATGTTGGTTCCTCCAAAGTTAAATGCCCCTTCTGTTCCTTGAACACACCAAACCTCCTACTTTGGACAAAACTATCTCCATCATTTGCTTTGTATACTAAAGGCTCCTAACACATTCTTTTAAGCCAGAGTAAAGAAAGCTGATGTTCAGCACAGCACTGTCTGCACTAAGATGTCTTTCTTCTTTTCCCAGTGAACTAATGATAGGCAAGTAATATCTGGCTGCCTTCTCACTTCTGGGTGTGGGGTTTGCTGACTTCACTCTGCAGAATGCCTAGACTACTTTCGCTAGTCATTCACAGCGATTTCTTTCTTTTCTGCCAGTTCCTGGTCTTCTAGTTCCCTTAACAGCATTAAGTGGGCAAATGATGGGCTCCTGGCCACTTGGGATTTTCACTCGTTGCTTCCTCTTTCTTGCATTTTGATATCTTAATTCCAGTATTGTTATACTCACTTTAGAAAGGTCATTTGTTCATTTCTTCACTTTTGTTTCATTGGTGAACTCAAAATAGTACTAGGGGAATGAAAGAATATTTTGGTCAATATAGCTGAGTAATTATTTTTATATATGTTTAGTATGTGTCCACATATGATCACCTGAACATGAGGACTGAGCACAAGGGCCTTGGTGTAGGTGTGGAGGTCAGAGAACAACCTGCAGATGTTGGTTCTGTCCTTGTACTATGTTGGCTTCTGGGATTAAATTCAGGTAGTTTGGATTGGCAGTAACTATTTTGCAGCCATCTTGTAGACCTCAATAAGACACAAAAAAAGCAGAAGAAAACTACACTTCATACTACTGCTAATTTTTTTTTTGCCTCTCTGAGGTAAATCCAAAATGATAGAGCTGAAAAGTCATCTCTAAATTTCACCTGAATCTACCTATGTCTATGTTCTTACAGTCTTCCTAACGCGAAATGTATTTCTCATAGGCTTAAGTTTTCAAGCCTGTAATCCTTGCTACTTGGGAGACTGAAGCAGGAAGATCACAAGTTCAAGCCCACCCAATAGTACAATGTGGCAATAGTTTGTCTCAAAATTAAAAGTAAAAATTGATAAGGTTAAGAATTGGTCATTCAAAGCCACATACACACCTTAGCAGACTGTCTCCAAAGAAAAAGTAAAGGGGCGCTGAGGATACAGCTTGTGGGCAGAGTACTCGCCTAGCATGAGTGAGGGGCCACTGTGTTCAATTCCTAGTACTAAAAAGAGAAAAAAGGCAGAAGGGAGTATCATGGAAGCCAAACACAGGAATATAAATTATTACTCATTAAAACTATCCGTTTGTTACACCAAAGTCATATATAAGCTATGGAAAATCTGTCTTCTTGACTTTTGTGGTATTAAAACCCACCTACCTCGATAGCTCTGTTCCTCTGATACAGTGAGCTCTTGATTCTAAGCAGAAACTCTAGCACACAGACCCACAGCTGACTGTGTACACACCACGAGAAAAAAACGCTTCATGTACCCACTGTGAGAATGCTGCCATTTGCCAGCCATGTTTCATTTATTTCAGCATGTCTCCTCTTCAAATACTAGAGAATTACTTAAAGACTTGTATTTCCCATGGCTCTTCTCTTACAGGGCAAACAGAGGACATTCTGAAGGTATCCAGGACTAAGACAACATAGCTAAATTTTAGTTCACTGGAGACTACTTTTCTTTCTCATTTTCAAAGTTTACCAAATAATAAATGTGGAACTTTTGGTTCACTTAGGCTAAGTTCAGAAACAGACCTAAGAGCTCTTTGCAAGCATGATCAATTCATTTTTGCATTTCCCATTCCTAGAATATGCATGGCGCCCAATAGGCGTGCAATAAATATTTGAGAATGGAAAATTTTGTGTCTGCTATACTTTCAGATGCAGCCCCACACAGAGTGGAGTAGAGATACCTCTCAATCTTCCTGAACCCTTAGATCACATTTCCTTGGCAGCACTGGGCACTCCACCTCCCTTTTTTTCCCACACTTTCCCAACCCCGAATCTCTAAAAGGTTGAATTCAGGAAGGCAGGACTGGACAACTCAAATGTCTCATTAAGAATGCCTAAAGAAATATGCCTAAAGATGAAATTATAGCTCTCAGACCAGCACTCAAAACCCTGGAATCAAAGGAAAGAAAAGAGGAGGAGGTAGGGCAAAATTATGCGATTTGACCATGGTTACTTATCCAGCAAATGTTTTTGAAAGCTACTAACTACTAATTGTGGTAAAGGTTTTTAAGCCGGGAAATGGCGAGTCTCTCTCTTTCCCTGACGCTCTGTAATTCATGTGCAGCTTGGGATGGCACTCTATCTTAAATACAATAATATTTTAGAGGAATTTGAACACTCTAAGTTAACAGGTATGCCAATTTGGAGCCAGAAGACATGCAACTCTAGAGATTTCAAATAATTTAATAAGGCGTTACCATTTTTCTAAGGTTCTGTGGATTTTTTTTCTCCCCCATCCCAATCAGCCTAAAATGCTCTACCATGTGGCCTAATTCAAGGCTTGCAGGCAGGAGAAATTACTGACTTCATTATGCCTGCCTGGTGCTCTCCAGTAAAAGCGTTGGGCACTAGGCGTTCTCATTCTGGGAGGCTCTGCAGAAAGCTTTTGCACTGACAGATCTCCACTGGCTCCTTATGAAAAGCAACAGAGAGAAGGAGGTTATGGCCTATTGTGTACTAACCTCAGAGGTTTGTGTCCCCCAACCCCCGACCCTTTGCCTTAGAAAAGGCCCACAGCAGGGCCTAGTCATGCTGGAGTCATAATGGCCCTTGGGCCACTGAAAGCCATTCAAGGTCTGCTGAAGAAAGATTAATGTTGATTATTATTGCCATTAATGGTATTACTGTTATTGTTGTTATTATCCATTGCGTATGGAATAAGCATTCTGTGGTCTTTTGATACATTCCCCTGCTTTCCCTGTTGTGTTCAGCACAGCCAGTTACTTGTCTACAAGAGAACAAAGAGTAAAAAGAAAGCTGTACTGTTGCATGTACTTCTTTCATGGCTTGAGTCCTATGCTTCACTTTGCTAAGATGGATAAGAAAACAGGAAAGAATGGTGTTGAGCCAGGGAAGGTGGGAGATAATGATCCCAATTCTTGGTGGCTTCGTATAATAAATTCAACCCTCATCCATCTGAGAAATGGGGATGACCACTGAGCAAACAACATCCTTTCTTCACCAACCACTGGCCCCACGTTGAAGCTACAAAGTTCATCTTAATGGTGACTCTGTTCCTGCCAGCTAAGTGTGGCAAAGACTCCAACAGAGTTGATGAGGTTGGGTGAGGATGATGGGAAATTCCAAGATGATAATATGATGGCCTTAAAGGCAAATATATTTGGATTGAGAAAGTTCCAGAAGGAAAAACTCACTCTCTCTCTCCTGCTCTCTCTCTTCTTCCATTTCCATATTCTCTCTCTCTCTCTCTCTCTCTCTCTCTCTCTGTATGTGCATGTGTATGTGTTCAAGAATAAGAATTTTTAAGTTGAAAGCAGGTAAAAAAAAAAAAACTATCTGATTCACTTGGTCCTGGGAAAAAAATATTAAGAGCAGTTGTGTATGTTTCTATTAGCAAGTTGAGAAAGAATTACTGATAATTACAAAGCAAGAACATGAAGCTGACACAATTAGTCTCTTAAGGAAAATAAGCCTTAGCCAAGAAAATAAAATTAGAATGTACCTTTGAACTTATAGTGAAAATATTTAAACATTAAAGTGTAAACAGTAAACATTGGTTTGATGCCTTTATAAAGGAAAAGAGGAGAGAGTAAATTGTCCTTGTTATAAAATAAATTCAAAGTCATGTCTGAAATAGAAAAATCAAGTAGTTATTATCTGAAGTATGGAATCTGAGCTATCTTACACACATGGAATTAGAATATGCCATTTGAAACTATGGAAGTAAATGCAATAATGTGAGCAGGGTTACCCCTGAGAGCAGCTATATTGACAAGGTTGGGGTAAAGGGCTTTTATTGTGAACTTTGTAGCTCAATTTGCCTTTTAAACTTACATGTGGGTGAAAAAAATCAAACAAACAAAAATGCCAGAAAGATCTCACTCTATATTTTAAGTTGATAATTAAACAGTCTCTTAAGAGCAGCCAAGAAGAAGCCATAGTGGGCGATTCTTTGACCTTTGGGGTAACAACCAGTAGGCCCAAGAGACATCAGACATGGTCTTTTGAGGATGTGAGATCATCTAGTGGTAAGGATGCTGACAGACAAACTTGATGTCCTGAGTTTATGATCCAGGAGCCCACACGGTAGAAAGAGGGAACAGTTTCCTACAAGTTGGACTGACTTCCACAATACTTCCTGGAAGTGTGTGTGTGCATTTAATAGAAAATGTAAATACATATGTTTACATATGTAATAAAAGTATGTATTTTTTTCTAAAGAGATGGTCTTTGGGTGAAACTGCCATAGTATAAAAATGGTTAGAGTAAGCAGGGAGTTAAAGTAAGGAATTTGAGAAGAAGGTATCTTCAACCCTGTGCTAACACAGAGACCAGTATAGTATGCAAAGGACAGGATGGTATGTTTACTGTAATGAACACCTCATTTTCTCACCATGGTAAGAGAAGACTTTCAGTACAGAAATGGAGATGGGAACTGCTTGCTATGAAAAAACCTGCAAAAAAAAAAAAAAAAAAAAAAAAAAAGACTGATTATATTTGAAAACAATTTCTTGGAAAGAAAAGATTGAGTAGAGAACGAAAGGAAATTTGAGCTCAAGTGACATAATTTTGCTTGTTTGCTTGTGTATTTCTAATTTAAGAAAGACTTGTGTGTGTTTTTATAGTGAAAGCAAGGGGAAAACACAGAACAGAAGATTCTAGAGAGAAGACAACAGGAAGTGGTATTTAAGGAGATAGAAGGGGGTAAAAGAGTAGACTTTAGAGGACTGTTGGTTTGCATGCTTCAGCCAAGAATGGTCTGGCCATTTACAATCAGTTCTAGGCACTACAATGTCCTCAGGACCTGATTTCAATTAACTGATCAAATTCAGTGTTGGCACTGAGTTTTCTCTTTGTGCACTTGTTACAATTATGAAGACATGTCTCTATCCTTCCACAGTGAACTATCCTTCCTTTTAGGACAGTATCTCTATTCTTCCTTTTATTTTTTTTTAAATTTTAGTTTATTTTATTGAAAATTTGTTTTTTCATACAATATATTCTTATGTTGTTCTGATGATGACATAGGGCAAAACTCCTTTTTCTTTCTGTGAACCAACAGCATCAATGTTAAAATAATGCCAGACTTGTGTTGGGCTCAGCTTCCTTACTCATCATTTCACTTTTCAGTTTCAGTTAGCCACCACCAACCAAACCTTGAAGAAGAAAAATGAAAAGTTAAAGAACTGGACAATTCATGAGTTTTAAGTTGTTCGCTGTTCTGAGTAGCATGGTGAAAACTTCTGTGCTCTGACTCATCCACCTAGAAGGTGGGTTATCTCCACATCCCTGGTACCCATGCTGTGCATGTTTCCCTCTCACAGGTCACTCAGTGCAGATCTCTGTTATGATGCCACCTGCCCAGGCTACAGCCTTATGTCTCAGTGACCCACATTTCACTTTCTAGTGGGGTCTAACCCAAGAGCAGGGATGATGGCTGTTTGGACATGCCAAGAAGAAGCCACAGAGCGCTTCCTTGAGCAAAATGTGAAATCTCTCAACATATGAGAGAAAGTATAAAGGCATAGGCTGAGGTTGATAAAAAAAACCTAGGTAAAATTTGATGTTTTAATTGCTTGTTATATCTAAATTAAACTTTGTCACAGACACATGCGTATAGGAGGAAAAGGGTATATATAAAGTTTATCCTATTCATTGTGATCCGAAACAAATCTCACGAAAATAGGAGGGAGCTACAACTTTTACAACTTTTTTTGTCATGAAATTATGAGAAGGTTTGTAATGATTAGGCTTATTTAAAAACAAACACACAAACAATCAAACAAACAGAAACTAGCCATCTTATCACGAACAGAATTGATCAATTTCTACTGAAATCTTAACATAATGTACTCATTTACTCTGAGGTGCAGTAAATGTTTGTCAGCAAAGATAAATTAAGGTATATGCATGAGGACTGACTATTAGTCTAAGTAGGAAATAATACTAAGAAAGTCTGTCTAGAGTCCCAGAAAAAGAAAATGATCTACAAGAAATATCCCGAGATAATACCTGAAAACATTCCAAAATGGTCACCTCATTAATAATCTCAAGAAGATGAAAACTACAGTAGTGTCCAGGAGGCCATGAAGAAGTTCTAAAAGCCAACCGCGTGGTAAGAGATGTCATTATCCAGAGGCTTCTGATATTAGCTGAATATAAGTCAGAGGGACTTCACCTTCATCTGCTTAGAGAATGCAGCTGTCGAAGCAGAAAGATTCATCATTCAAACGTGTTCTTCAAAAAATAATGTAGAAAACTAGGCATGTTGATGCCTCATACTTAGGATTCAATACTTAGGAAGCTGAGACAAAAGTATTTCCAGCTTGGGTTACATAGTGAAATCATATACATACAAATGTATGTATGTTTGTATGCATGTATATATGTATGTATATATGTTTGTATGTAGGCATATAATTTTCAGTTTTATAAAAAAATTCCAAAGTTTATGTTTTGAAAAGGAAAAACAATGTCAAAGAGAAAGTCAGAAGCAAAAGAAAGGAAGAAAGAAAATCAAACAAAATGGAATCAACGTGGGATATCTAATGAAACACTGACTTACAAGAAAATATGGCAATGCAGCATGTAGCACACACATCAGTAGTGCCGTGTTTGCAGAGTTTCACACTGTTCTGGAGGGTGAGAGTAGTAACTCTGGAATTGTATAGGCTAATCGTATGTGTTATTATTTTATAGTGCTTTTTGAAGAATTCACGGAGCTTCATGCCTAGAGGCACAGTGCTCGTGAGGCAGAGGCAAAAGGACCTTCACAAGGTTGGAGGCCAGCCTAGCCTAACATAACCTTGTCTTTAAATAAATAAATAAAAATTAAAGTAAAAAATAAAATTAAATGCAACATGCCAGAAAGTGTAACAAGTATAAACTGACCCTGTAATGTTCACTATTCACAGGGGGTAAACTGCCTCAACTTTGTGTTGAGGGAAGGGAACAGATAAATTAATCCTATAATAGAATGGACCATATAAATCACAGAAGCCCTTGTAAATATTAATAAAGTATAAATATCTTTATTCAAGATTATTAATAAAGGTCTCAACTAAATAATGTCAGAAATAGGAAAGCTTCAACTACACAAATGACAAATATTATGAAGAAAAAAGAAGTTAGGAACTAGAAGAGAAGGAGGAGGAGAAGAAAAAGAAAAAAAGAAGAATAAAAAAGAGGAAGCAACTAAGTCTGAATATGAATGATGCCATTTCCCCATAATCCTAACATGTCCAAGGCCGAGGCAGGAGGCTCTGGGGTCTAGGACAGCTGGGTGTCCTGGTTTCTTTTCCTGTTGTTGTGATAAAATACTCTAATTAAAGCAATCTAAAAGAGGGAGATGTTATTCTGGATCACAGGTACAGGTTACTATCTATCATGGCAGAGAAGTCACAGCAGTAGAAGCTTGAGAAAGGGAGTCACATCATACCCAAAATCTAGAAGCACAGAACACAATGCACACACATACACAGAGCGAGAGAGAGAGAGAAATATGCACATACACACGTGCACACTACATGCAACCACACACATGCACACCTACACACAGATGCACACCTACACATGTATACACACACACACACACACAGAGTGTCTTCTCCTTTCTCATATAGCCCAGGTCCTGCACACAGTCTAAACGGGTCTTCCCACACCAATGAAATGCAATCCAGACCCCACACCCAGAGTCGTGTCTCCCAGGTGATTCTAGACTCTGCAGGCTTAACAATAAATAGGAATACACACTGTTGCATAAAGTCTGTCTCTAAAAACTGAGAGCTGCTTAGACAGCGCAGTGGTAGAATATTTACCTAGCGTGTCCAAAGGCCTGAGTGGACTCCTGGCATCACAAAAATTATACAAAATATTTACCAGATCTGAATAGTCTCACAATTAGAGGAATCCGTTTGTAGTTCAAATTATTCTCATAAAGTTACTGCGGCACCAGTTTGCTTTCTATTGTGGCATAATTTGCACAGAGTAAAATTCTACTTTTAAGAGTACAGTCAATGCAATAACCATCCCTAGCATGTATCAAGATCAATATGGAGCATATAGAATATTTCCCTGAGACCGGGGTGGGCTCCCTGTGGGCTTCTCTAATCTACTCCTTTCTTCCCATCCTGTTCCTGGAAACTCCCAGAAATTTAGCAACATCTATTTTTGCATTCTAAGACTGCCTTACAAGATACAACTATTATCTGAGTGTTTGGTTGTGAGCGCAACTTTTGGTGGCTGGGTCAGCTCCCCAGCTGCTATTATCTGTGTGTTTAGTGTTCAACCTAAAGGTTTGGATGGTCTTCCATTCTACGGTGGCTTTGCAAGATCTGTTTCTTTTCAATGTGGGGTATTCCAGTTAGCTTCAACTGTCAACCTGAGACAGCCTCGAGTCACTGAGAACGCAGACCCAGGTGGGGCATTGCTCTGGTGCAGTTGGCCCATTCACATGGCTGAAGAGGATTTCGTTAATTGTTAACTGATGTAAGAGGGCCTAGCCCACTGTGGGCTGCACCGTCTCTAACACACTTGTCCTTGGGCTGTACTTGCCAGCTAAGCATGAACCAAAAGCTAGCCCTCCTCGATGCTTCTGCTTCAAGCACCTGCTTGAGTTTCTGTCATGACTTTCCTCAGTGATGGACTGGGACCCAGAAGTGTAAGACAGATAAACCCTTTCCTCACTTCAGCTGCTTTTGGTCAGGGAGTCTTATGGCAGCAACAGAAAGGAGACTGAGTGTTATGTTGTAGGAAAGCATAATTTTTATGAAACATGGCAGAATTGCATTTGATAACGTGGCCAAATACAATGCATCGGTATTCTGTGTTGACTGGTTTAGGGCACTTTGCAATTCCTGGGGTCCCAACACACGCTAAGTTCCAAGTCAGTCTACAGTCTTTATAGATCATCAACGATTTAATAGACCAAAGAAACCTTTCTTAGGCAAGCTACGCAATTCAATAGTCAGGCTAAGATATTTCAATGATTCTCAATTTCTAGAATGATTGTTGTCTCCTAGCAGAGCCTGGTGTTCTAAAGTATGACTCATATAAATGTGCCAAAAGGGCAACTGAATCAGCAGCCTTTCAGAGTTCCTGTGTGTGTGTTTGGTCATTTACAGATACGTGGCATTCAGTATCTAAATGCATTCATTTGTTTATTCAATGAATATCAAGTGAATGTCTCCCATGAATAATAGGCATGAATAAAGCAGATGAAAATTTCTGTCCTCACATACCTTGTTTTCTTAATTAGAAAGAGAAAATAAAGAAAGAAGAGGATCTCGGCTAGTGACACAGTCTATACGTGGAAGGAAATTCCAGGCACTGATATGGAGGACCCTAAAGCTTTGAAAGCGTTTTGAGGGAAGTCTTCACTGACAAAAATCAAATTTGTGAAAAGATAGGTAGAAGCTACAAACTTCAGAAAACAACAGATATCAAAGAAGATGTCAGAGAAACTGCATTCCAGTCAGCTGGGTGAAAGGAACAGTATGGCAGTATTTGCCCGTGACTGTACCTCTGCAGCTTTGAAGCTGCAGTCTGTATTCACCATCCTCCCATGTGGGAGATCTTGGGACTAGAGATGGGTGCTCTTATGGGATGTGAGCCACAGGGTGTGTAAGATGAAGGGGTGCTGGGATGCTTTTCCCTCCTCTAGCCCCTGGATAATAAACTGCTATTAAAGAGCCTTAAGTGACTCAAAGGCAGCAGCTGAGGCTGGTGTTTAGTGTCAATGCATGGAGTGTGTGCTCAGTTCATTCACATGCCTTGTCTTCATTTACATTTTCCCCGAAGCAGGTTTCAAAATGAGGGTCCAGGTACTTCTGACTGAGCTGATTCCAGAAAGTTCTAGAAGAGGAACGGAGCAAAGAGATAAAAGATAGGAAGGCACGAGACAGATAGGAGTGAATTCCACTGGAGTACGCTTGAAACCCGTGTGGGATGGAGTCTCAGTGTTACCTCAACCAAGGGACAAAGAGCCTGAGGTTCTCGTCTCCCAGCTCGTATCAGTCAAGAACTGACCCAACAGGTTAATTGAGTTAAAGGATGGCAAAGGTAATTTAATTCCCAAGCACTTCTGATAGCTTTGAGCCAACCTATGAGTGCTAGGAATAAAACCCAGGTCTTCTTAAAGAGCAGCAAATGGTCTTAACTAATAAGCCATCTCTCAAGGCCCTATTTATTACATTTTAATTTTGCAATAGCAATTCATTACAAATAAATGTAATATTTATTATGATTTAAAAGTCAGTTCTAATCTTTGAGGTATAATATGAAAGGAGTTAAAATGCCCACCTTTAATAATTATTAATATTCATTAATTTTCAACTATTCATTTGTTTCACTGTTTATATTTTTAAGGCATACTAGCAAAGCTGACACTCAACAGTATTGTACACTTTGCAACAAAGTTACCATATCTGAAGCCGCACATGGAGGTGCATGCCTATAATTCCAGTTCTTGGGGGACAGACATAAGAAAATCAGAAATTCAAAGCCAGTCTCAACTGTACAATAACTTCAAGGCTAGCCTAGGCTATGTGAGACCTTGTTTCAAAAGAACATTTAGCGTATCTGATCTAAATGAAGCAGAGTATTAATAAATCTGAAAACGTCTGGGGCATGTACAGGCTTCTTTCTGGGGCCAAGGGCATTCAAGAGGCGTGGCAGACAAGCAATAGACTATATAAGCCTGACACTGTCTTCTACACACCACACCTACCCAACACTTTCTGAAAAACTTGGATCTGAAAGGGAAGTCATTGAATACTTTAGAATTCAGTTGATCCCGTTCCCTCCATCCTATTACAGAAAGAATTCCATCATTTTGCCAGCACCTGGAGCTTGGAAATATCTGTGCTTGGCAAGGCATTCTGAGAGTCCATGCTTCTGTTGGTTTATCAGAATCCATGTTCTTTGCCCTTCCACTATACTCTCCGGTCCCTTGTCCTGTGTTCTGCTCCAGGCAGCTAATTCATATCTAGTTGAATCCCTTGTCCTTTGACCTCAAATTAATCTGACCAAGAAGTGGCACCACTGAGACACTGGAGAGCAAAGGCTGGAGCTGTGGTCCTTCAACTTGCAGGACATCACACATTTTGCATGGCTTCGTTAAGTTCATAGTTTCTCTAGCACAGAGCTCTCCACAGCTATGGGTGATCTCCTTGGGTTCCACCAATGCTGCTTATCTTTTGAGCTCCAAGGATGACAAGATCACTCTGCCATTTCTGGCGCTTGGGTGTTCCTAGCTCTTTCCAGCTTGCCGTAGCCCCATCCACAGCTCAGCAGAGTCCTTTCATTAAGCACTGTTCAGCTACTGTGCTCAAATATGCTATTTCCTTCACTCAGACATTGCTTGCAGCTCTGCTGCTCTGTCACCCACAGGTTAAAGTCTCAGCTTCTGACCCAGTCTTTGAAAGGGAAAATGTCCAGTGTACTTCATCACCTGCTACACAATGTTCACTCTGCACAATACAGAACAAACAATCTGAGTATCACTGTTAGTTTAGAACAAATCAATTGATCAGTTGTCATGTATATGCACATATGTGATTTCTAGAAGCTTTGACTAAAGTCACGGTTGGCTATACATTATGATTTTTAGGTCAATGTTCACCTCCTCACTTTTTTTATGGTTTTCAGGCTTGTAAATTTTCCTTGTGTGTTTGGCAAAGAAGCATCCCATTCACTCATCCTCATTTTCTCTGCTATGCCAGCCTCTCACCAAAAGGAAAACTTACTTTTCAAGGTAACACTGAGATCCCAAATGCAGAGATTGTCAGCAGCAAATTAATATTCACTGCCCATAATCAGTTCAGTTTCTTATAATAATTTAGCACACATATGGTAGTTATGAATAAGCATTGATAACATTTCCCTAATCCTTCCCACATGGGCCAAAAGTGAAAGATTTTTAAAACTTGTGTGAGCCAATCAAGATAAATATTAATAGTTTCAAACTTGGGTTCAAGATTAGAACCAATAAGAATTTGGAGCTAGAAATTAGCTTTGTTGCAGAGTTCTATAGACATAATTATTAATATCATTGCCAGGAATTCTATATGATTGTACTATCGCCAAGAATCCAAAGGTTGCTTGGTGAGGAACAAAACGCACAGATAGGCATGGTGTCTGATAACAAAGTGCTTTCATCCTAAAAATTACAACTCAGGAAAAAGTAAGGATTTTGCTGTTAATTTTTCTTGTTTCTCTTTGTCCTTTTTTACTATGAAGAACAAGGCACTGAGCAAGGAACTAATAACTTCCACGTTCACACACAAACCCCAAATGTCTGCCGCCATTCTGTGTCTGGTAAGGCTTGCCCAATATGAATATGATACACCAGATTTGATGAAAATGGATAATACCCTGCTCAGAAACATTTTTGAACTGGTAACTTAAAAATCTCAACAGAGAGGTTCATCAGAGAGATGTTGCTATGGCAATCATTGTTAACCAGAACAATTCCTCTACACTTTCGGCTAAATGACGTCCAAAGAGGAATAAGAAGAAAACAGTTCTATTTTTCTCCTTCCAACTTTTAGACTTCCTTCCTGAAAGATCTCTGATTCAGAACACTTTTTTTTATTTGTTTTGTTTGTTTTGTTTTGTGCAATGCTTGAGGTTGAACCTAGGCTCTTTAGGTTCAGTAGAAGTGTGAGTAAACACCCCATCACAGATCCATATCCCCAGCCCAAATTAAGAACTTATTTTTAACTTTAAATTTCACAAACAAGAAAACCTTTATGCATATGATAGACTTAATTGCTATTGAATTAAATTCTTTGACATTATAGATTCTATATGGGAACATTAGTTAATTTTACTAAGAAATAGGATCGCAGAAACTAGAGAACGTGACATAACAGTTTAGGGCAGTTTCTACTCTTGGGAGGAGCACCGCTATCTGAAATATGGAGCTACACCCACATGCTGGCTGGAACAGGGGTAGATGTCTACTTCCGTCTAGATTCAGAATATGAGTGCCTAGAAACAGTTTTTACCTTTTTCCTTACTTTAAAAATAAGCCAGAAAAAGGAATGCTGCATCCTAGGAACAATTAGCATCACAGAGAAAGCACTGTGTTTGGCTGTAGACTTTCTGTGAGCTAATGGAAGGACCTTTTTCTGTTCTTGTTTTCTTCTCTGTGGGCTTCAGGGTGGTGAGGGGTGGGCCAGATGATCTCTGAGATTGCTTACTGTGCCAGAATCAAGTGCTTTTTAAATCCATCATAACTCCCATTTCACACACATATGACACACAAAAGAGATCGAATGCCAGTTGTTATCTTTTTTCCTAAGGCTTTGTTTTTGTTTCAGACCTTATTTTGGAATGAGGGGGGAAAAACATAGATGAATCACTGCAAATTATGATACAAGTCATGGATCTTATCAAAATCAAAGACTCATTTATTTCCAGAAGTTTTGCTGGCCATGGGAAAATGTGGTTTCTTTCCCTCCCTCCTTCAAAGGCCAAAGGGGCATGGCTGCATCTTTTTCAATATCAGCCCCCAAAATCCAAAAACAAAACAACAAACCCCTGAGTTTGTTTTCTCCATTTTTAAAACATATTTATTTACTTACATGTGCATTGGTGTTTTGCCTGCATGTATATATCTGTGTGAGGGGGCTAGATTCCCTAGACCTGGAGTTTCAGGCAGTTGTGAACTGCCCTGTAGTTGCTGGGAATTGAAACTGGGTCTTCTGGAAGGGCAGCCAGTGCTCTTCACTGCTGAGCCATCTCACCAGCCCTGTTTTCTACATTTTTATTCTACAATATTTTCTACATTTTTGGTGCGTAATTCATAAAAAGAAAAATTTTCATTGCTGGAAAGGTGGTTGAGAGTGTAACAGCCATTCATCGCTACAAAGCATCCAAGTTCAGAGTCAAGCAGCCACATCAGGGACTCTGGGCATCAGAGCTTTCCTGGCCTCCACAGGCCAGATGGATTCACAAGCACACATATTTGCCACACATCCACCCCCCCTAAGACACACACTAACACACACACACACACACACACACACGGGGGTGGGGGGGAGAGCATACATGTACGCACACGAGCACATGCACACGCTAAATTTTTAAAAATCTTCTTAAAATTGTCCAAATCCAAGTTGAAGTCTTTCTTTTCAAAGGACTAACGTTCATGATATGATTTCCTGGCCTTAGGTTAATAATGTTAGATGCATTTTTTCATATCTATGAATCGATTCTTTGTGAATTTCACATCGAGCACCACAATCCCATTCACAGCCCTTCCATATCTGCCCTCTGCCCTTGTAACTTCCCCCAAAAGAAAAAAAAAATTAAGAAGCCGCATCTCACTGTAGAAGCTGTGTTGTGTCCACACATCCTTACTTGTAAAAATGCTCCTTTTAATGAGGCCTGGATCTGGTTTGAGACCTCCAGCTTCTGCTGTGCCATCAACACAGGGAGCTCACCGGGACTCCTCTCTGATATCCTGAGTCGTGGAGGTTCTGCTGCTTTGATTCTAAGGACCAGCCCCTTCACTTGTTCCAGCAGCTCAGAGCTGGGGTAGGTGTTGGGGTGGGCCAGCTCAAAGCCCTGGATCTGGGCCTGGGTGGGAGTTGAGTTCTCCTGTTCACACACATCACCAAGGCCACCTCTCCTCCACTGCCCAGGTGAGGGGCGGGTCCAGCTCTTCCTGAGTACTTCTGCTGGCAAGGGACAGGGCCAGCTCTGCTATGTCCATGCTACCAGGGCCAGTTAAACATGATTTTTTAATCAGTCTTTTCCAATGTTATTTATTCACTTAAAAAAAATCTAGACTTGTTTTGATTCATAAAATGGAGATTTCAGGCAAAAGTTTAAACACTGAATTCAATTTGTGCCTTTCTTTGCCACTTAGGGTTGGATGAGCCTAAGTTTGCTATTTAACCCCACTTGGTTTTAATTTTTTTGTCAGAATGGTGAAGAAACTGTTTAACATTCACCAAATTTACTTTTCAAAAGTTTTGTGAAAATCAAATAAAGTACTTGTTCAAAGTGATTTGAGTAGCAGGAGACATGGCTCAGCAGTTAAGAGCATTTGCTGCTTTTGAAGAGGACCCAAGTTCAGTATGATTTCTATCACTCTTTTCCAGTATGTTATTTATTCACTTAAAATCTAGTTTTATTTTAATTCATAAAATGAAAATTTTAGCACCCATATTGGAAGGAGTACAACTTCCTGTAGCTCCAGCTCCACAGATCCATTACTTTCTTCTAGCTTCAATGAACACATGTGCACATATGTCAGACACATACATACATATATATTTACATAAAATAAATATAAATATCAAAATCTATTTGAAAATGTATTTTATGCTACAACTAATATATATTCTAATTAATATTTTTCTACTTAATTTTGTGCTAAATAATTTATACTCTGAGAAGAATTAGAATTCTGTACACACTCAAGTTGTTATTCATTTTATAATTTCTATGTAATTTTACTTTTTGGTTCTCCATTTCTATACATATATTTTTTGTTGTATTTCCCTGATAATTCACATGTACTTGTTGCAAGTATTAATGAAATTCATGCTAATGTTTCTATACATACCTACAATGTGCACTGATGAAGTTTAAAATGTCTCTTCATTGCCACCCATCACAAACTAAACCATTATTTCATATTTACATTGCCTTTACTCATTGTTCAGATTCACTTGTGAGACCTGCATATGAAAATTATCTTTCTTTTCTAATTTATTTATTTTTTTAATAAATTACAGTTTATTCACTTTGTATCCCAGCTGTAGCCTCCTCCCTCATCCCCTCTTAATTCCACCCTCCCTCCCTTATCTCATCCCATACCCCTCTCTAGGTCCACTGATAGGGGAGGTCTTCCTCTCCTTCCCTCTGACCCTAGCCTATCAGGTCTCATCAGGATTGGCTGCATTGTCTTCCTCTGTGGCCTGGTAAGGCTGCTTCCCCCTCAGGGGAAGGTGATCAAAAAGCAAGCCATTGATTTCATGTCAGAGACAGCCCCTGTTCTCCTTACCTACTTGGACACTGAGCTGCCATGGGCTACATCTGTACAGGGGTTCTAGGTTATCTCTATGCATGGTCCTTGGTTGGAGTAACAGTCTTAGAAAAGACCCTTAGGTCCAAATTTTTTGGTTTTGTTGATCTCCTAGTGGAGCTCCTGTCCCCTCCAGGTCTTTCTATCCCCCCCTTCTTTCATAAGATTGCCTGCACTCTGCCCAAAGTTTGGCTATGAGTCTCAGCATGTGCTTTGTATACAACAAGGATATTTGCTTGACCATGTTCATAGGAGCTTTATTTGTAGTATCCAGAAACTGGAAACAACCCAGATGTCCCTCAACTGAGGAATGGATACAGAAATTGTGATGCATTTACACAATGGAATATTACTCAGCAATTAAAAACAAGAAAATCATGAAATTTGCAGGCAAATGGTGGGAACTAGAAAAGATCATCCTGAGTGAGGTATCCCAGAAGCAGAAAGACACACATGGTATATACTCACATATAAATGGATATTAGACATATAATATAGGATAAATATACTAAAATCTGTACACCTAAAGAAGCTAAACAAGAAGGAGGACCCTGGGTAAGATTATCAGTCCTCACTCAGAAAGGTAAGCAGGATGGACATTGGAAGAGGGAGAAAACAGGAAACAGGACAGGAACCACAGAGGGCCTTTGAAAGACTCTGTCTAGCAAGGTGACAATTATCTTTCTATGTGTTTCATCTTACTTAATAAAATATTTTCTAGTTATATCCATCTTTTTCTCACAAAACAGAATTTCCTTCTTCTTTTTCTTCTTCTTTTTCTTCTCCTTCTCCTTCTCCTTCTCCTTCTCCTTCTCCTTCTCCTTCTCCTTCTCCTTCTCCTTCTTCTTCTTCTTCTTCTTCTTCTTCTTCTTCCTCCTCCTCCTCCTCTTCCTCCTCCTCCTCCTCCTCTTCTTCTTTTCCACTGCTGAATGATTTTCCATGATACCCACATACAACATTCTCCTTGTCCATTCACCCATTATTAGACATATAGGTTAGAGCCATACCTTGGTTATTGTGAGTAGGTAGCCATGGGGGTAAATCTGTATTTCCTGGGTGTGCCAACTTTAACCCTTTGGTATATGCCTGAAAGTGGGGTGTAAGATCATACTAATTTAATTTTTGATGTTTTAAGGAATGTTTATGGTTTATGGTTTCCATATTGACTGTGCTAATGCACTTCCCACCAATAGTATGTAAGAGTTCTTTTATCTCCATACCTTACCAGCATTTGCTTTTTTATAATACCCATTCTCACTAGGCAATGTCTCTCTGTAGATAGCACTGATTTCAATTTCTATGATAGACACTGAAAACGAACTTTTAAAAACACCTGGTGTGACCATTTGTATTTTTTCCAGAAGCATAGAGTTAGGTAATTTGCCCAATTTAACTGGATTTCTTGATTTTGCTAATATTGTAGTTACATAATGTATTTTGGACATTAATCCTTTGTCAGGTAATCATTGGACAGATGTTTTCTCCTATCTGTAGGTTGTCTTTTTACGCTGTATGCATTTCCCTTACTTTTCAGATGCTTTTTAGTGAAATGTAATCCCATTTGTCTATTTTTATTTGTGTTTCCTATATTTTTAGGGTCATATCCAAATAATCATTCATGTGTTTCCCTCTAATATAACTCAGATCTTATATTTAGGTCAGTGCTCTATGTTGAGTTAATCTTTGCACAAGATGAGAGAAAGGTGTCAAGTTCCACTTTTCTTCACATGGATAGCCAATTCTCCCAGCAACATTTATTGGAGATGTTGTCCTTTCTCTAACACATAATTTCTTTTCGCTTTGTTGCCTGGGTTTATTTCTGGGGTCTTTAGCTGTTCTTTTATGTTGCCTTTATGCAAGTCCAAAGCTGCTTTGGTTACTAAGACCCTGCAGTATATCTTAAAGTCAGACACAGTGTGTTTTCAGCTATGCTCTTCTCCTTCAGGCTTGCTTTAGCTGCTCACATTCCTCTGTGCTACTGTATACACTTCTTCATCACTGTTTCTAAGTCTATGAAGAATGCTAAGGGTTTTGTGATGGGCATTGTTTTGAATCCGTAGATCAGATTGCACAGTGTGGTAATATTTTAACAGTATTAATTCTTCCAGGTGACATGGGAAGTTAAGTGTGTGTGTATGTGTTCAATGTCAGTGTATTTCATTAGTATTTTACACTTTTCACTAAAGAGGTCTTTCCCTACCCTTATTTGAATTACTCTTAGAAACTTATTTCCTTTCTTCTTCTTTCTTCTCTTCTGTGGTATAGAACAGCTATTAACACAGCATGCAAAGCAGGAGTTCACCACTCAGATAAAGGTGCTGAAGGCTCCCATGCACTCAGCATACCTGCAAATCTATCAGTGGCTAGCAGTTTGCTTAAATGCCCAATGGCAAACATCCTTACCTGCTGAAGTTTACTCAATTGGAAGCATGATTGTGGAAGCCTCAACTTAAAGACAGGACAAAATTTTAAAAAATAACTTTTAACCGAATCCTGGCCAGAGCTTAAATCTCTCTCCACTCAGCAAAATGACTGGTATCTGTGCGTTCCTGAGCCTCCTGAAGCTAGGGAGGTTTGAATGACTGAGTTCAAGGCCAGGAAAGAGAGTTCTGAGATTAGCTCAGATAGGTCTATGAAGGGAGGAACAGTTTGCAGAGATGGTGGACAACATTCTAAGGTGTCAGTTCTTGCCATAGAAAAGCATGGCAAGAACACTTTTTTTTCAGATTTCTCAAAGACAATATTGGAGCAATCTGACATTTTAATCAAGTTCCCTGAGTTTAAGCAGTCCGGGGAATTACTGGCTTTGAATTACTGGCAATAGTGAGCAGGGTTAAGAACAGTTTCAGAATGAAAACTGGTTTTATTTTGTCAGGAAGTGAGTGAGCAGGGAGGTGCAAAGAGGGTGTGAGAGAGACAGAGAGAGACAGAGAGAGATCAACAAGGCTCATATCAAAAAGAGAGAGCAACAGAGCTAATACCGAAATGTGTGACAAAAGTAGATACAACAGAGCAGTTGAGGCCTTTCAGTGAGGCACCGCAATGTCACCTATATCTGAGAAAGGAACAATAGGAAAAGAGTAGGAGAGAGAATGCGCAGGCAGACATGAGGCAAATTTATTTACTCACTTTTTCACTGGAAGCCTGAATGAGAATTGATTTTTTTCCTCCTTCTCTTTTTAACTCCTTTATTTAAAAGGCTTGATTTTAAAACTCCAAAATCCACATTTCCCTCCTTCATGAAGGAAATTTTGCTGCAGTTCTGTTTTAAAGAAAATTAGTATCTCTGGACTGCCTCGCTGGTCCAACTGAACCTTTGCCCTCCAACAGACTATTCTAACACAGCTCTTCTAGTCTTTGTTTTTATCAACTATCTTTGCTCTCCTGCACTTGTTCACATTTCCCTCCAAACACTGTACAAGTCTTAAAGTATTTGAATTAGTATTCACATGTTAGGATTCAGACATCTTACCCCACAGTTAGATCTGAGATCATCCTATGGAGTGCTGAAGTTAAAACCTTGCATTCAGAACGCTGTGCCCTTAACAAGGTGGCATTATCCAAGCTCCTGGATTTGTTTTACATTTATTCACTTGCTTAGTGTATGTGGGGGTGGAGGACAATTGGAGCGTGACAACATGCAAGATCAGGGTCTTTTCTACAACTGTGTGGGTCCTAGGATCACACTCAGGTTCTCAAGCTTGGCAGCGAACGCCTTTAGTTCCTGAGCCATCTTTCCAGCCCTAGGTTTGGTTTTTAAATTTTGAAAGTCAAATCCCTTCACTGCAAATAAATGGTGGTGAACTATAACTAGTCAGTTTTAGAATTTGTGAGATATCGTAATGACATTTCAGAAACTATATCAGACCAAATGCTCCTTTTCTTTACCCTCAACCCACCCATCAGGAAACCAGAGAACAAAAGAAAATTTTCGGGGTTGAAAAAACCCTAAAGATCAACGTCACAAATATACACAACAAGCCTGAGTACCTGTAAAGGCTTTCATGGTAAATAAAATTGTTGAGAAACCCACAGGCACATTTCCTAGCTCTGTGAACCTTCTGTATCCTTCACCTAACCCCTACTTTTTTTCAGAAGGAACACAAAACTGGCATCTGCTATTTCTTGGTGGTTAGGTGACCTCATTTGTTCAGTGTATTGTTCCAGTCATTCAACAAAATATTTATTTTCAGTTACTGTATCAGGCACTTGGGAACATATCAGTAAACAAAAAAAAAATTGGAAGAAGACAGACCTTAAATAATAATTGTAGTCAATAATGTGCAAAAAGAGTTACAAATACTGCAGGAGAAAGAAGCGAGAGGTCTAAGGGGTTGGCAGGACATTTTGGGGGATGAACAAAAAGGAGAGGATGCTTCAGTGTTAAATGTTATATCTATTGAGAAGGTTGGATTTGAGCAAAAGCTTGAAGAACATCAGTAACTCAGACATGGGGCAACAGGAAGCAATGGTAGGTAAGTCTAGGCCTCCAAAACAGGAGGCCAGTATTGAAGAGAAGTCAGAAATGAAGAAACAGGAAGGAAAGGAGCTAGGAGGGACAGGGTTTAGTCCTTGTGAGGATTTTGGCTTCTTACACAGAAGGAAACAGGGACCTTCACAAAGTGTGAGGTGAGATAATGGCATTATTTGAGTTTTTCTGAACGAATCTGTAGCTGCTGAGATCAGTTATGTGCAAAGGCACAGATAGTAGTAAGAAAACCAAAACAGAGGGAGATGGGAAAGCAGGTGATAAACAGGGAATGATGTGAGGCTGTGAGAGAGCGCATGTACAGTAAAGCCCTTGAGACGTCCTGATGAGCTGAATGTTGAGTAAGATAAGGGGAAAATCTAGAGGAGACCTTGAGGCTGGGCATGGCAACTGGGACACGGACTTTCTCTTGGTGAGGTGGGAACAATTATGGGCTGAGCAAGTTTCAGGACAGAATTCAGGGATTCCATTTAGGAATGATGAGTTTCACATTTCTATTAATCTTTCAACAAAAGGTCAGGGAGCCGTTGGACCTATGATCGTGGATTTCAAAGAAGACATCTGAGTTAGGGGTTTTAGTCCAGAAATCATCTGTGTTTGAGCCTAGATGAAATTAACAAGCAAGTGAGTTGAGCTGGAGAAGAAAGCGGTCTCAAGACCAGTGAGGTGAGAGAAAGATCAAGAAAACACCCTGACCTTTGAGTTGACGTAGAGTCATCTCAAAGAGGACATGTGAAAGTACATGGTGAGCAGTGACTACAGACTACCAAGGATGTGTGTCAGGACTTTGACACAATGAGGTAGTATGGAGATAATGGTTGACGACAAAAGTTTGGGTGGAGTGGTGATGGTGGTGGAGGAACTTGTTACTAGAAGCAAAGCAACGTCAGCTTTGTAGATCAAGTCCTGCTGCAGGCGCTGAGGTGAAAGCGTTGCCAGGATTTCTTTCCTGTGGGGATCTGCAAAATAGTCAGTTGCCAGCTGCAGGTCTTTAGTTAGTAGGCTCCGACATCCCTGTGCCAGTTGGTCACACAGGTGTGTAGGCCACAAGGTCAGTAGCTGTCTTGTTAAAGTTTTCTGTATGACCTTTAGATTGCTCTGGTCATTGTCTGTTGTATCTTCACTAGTATATCTGAAAAATTAATTCCCTATCCTTTTCTTTTCCTTTCAAGAAAGTTGGGTACATCTATTCTCTATGTATCTGCAAGCAAAGCATGCCAGAAATAGTGTCTAGTGCCAAAATCCAATTGATATTACAGACTTCTTAAGCAACATGATGAAGCATGCTTGTAACCCTAACTCTCAGGAACCTAAGACAAGAGCAAACGCAAGACCAGTGATAGAGGTGGTTCAGCAATTAAAGGACTTTCTGCATGACTGAGCAAGTAAGAGAATTGAAGTTCAGATCTCCAGAACCTATATAAATGTTGGGTGGTAGGCATGGTGGCCCACCAATAATTTTGACCTTAGAAGAAAGAGACAAGGAAGCCCCAAAGCAAAACAATTAGTAAGACTAATCATGTCTGTAAGCTCTGAATTTCAGTCAGAAACTCTGTCTCAGAGAATAAGATGGATAAAATCAAGAAGATTCCAAACATCAGTCTGGGGACTCTACACACATGTGTAACTACACATCCATGTGAATCTATACACTTGTGGGTATATATGTGTGTGTGTACACCTGCCTACACAACCACTCACACTAACATATGAAAAGACAGAAGAAAGGAAGAGGTTGAACAAAGAGGGGGAAGAAGAAAGGAAGCAAAAGAAAGAGAAGTCTTTTATGCCCTGCGTTGACTCCGTCTTCTCTGGCTGACTGATAAAATCTGCCACTGTTAGATGTAATTGCAGCTGTCTTTTTCCTGCTCACCAAGTTCTCAGTTGTATGTCAACAGATGAATGTTAAAAGGCTGTTCCCTTATTTTCTACTGAACACAGTAACAACGACACGATAAATAACACCAAAATGTCTACTGTAAACACTGATGGGTTCTTGAAGTCTTTTGTATATCTTAGACTGCCACTGTGGGGAGGTGTGGATGCTTTGTCTATTAAAAATTCTTTTTAATATCTACAATGGAAATTAGCTGTCTAGATGCCACTCTCCAGAGCCTTTTGCTCTTGGCTATGAAACCTTCGTTCGAAAGCCTTTCCTTTGAATTCTCGGCTGCAGTTTTATGGAATACTCAGTGTAAACAGATGCCTCATATAAATTTCATTTTTATAGGTAGCTAATATACTAATATCCTTCAGGGATAATTTAAGCTCCCAGGTGTCTGGGTTTTAACTAGGCTACAAAGAAAATTTAGCCAAGGACAACAGGACAAACTCCCTAAGCTAGAAATGGCATGGCTCTTCCAGAGGGTTTGAGCAAACTTCAGAACAATGCTGCACAAAGAGCAATATGGTGAGGGGAGGGACTCCATTAACCGGGGTGGGGAATCAGGTTTATAGATTTTTCTGGGTCTCTTTAGAAGTATGAAGTCCTTGTATGCATTATGTATGCACACAGTTTCTCCTCCAGACTCAGAGCAGTAAAATATCTCACAATGAGATGGAGTCAACATCAGCCCTTCTTCCTGTGATTACCGTTCTGCAATACAGAGCAAGAACTGTGCTATCAGAGGCCATACAATACAGAGGCAGATCAACAACGTGATCACATTACATGTAAGTCTCCATGTAGCGAAGCTCCTGGCGAAATGATATTTAAACATTTAGAGGAGAAGCTACCATATGCGCTTGACTTAGATCTACCCAGAAGCAGATCTCTGCTGCTTCCCTAAATATGAACATGGTCTTTGTTTGTGATTCAAGCGTAACTTTTGGAGCCCTCCCTGTCCTGGTGTAACAGAGCTCTGTTCAGCTGTCTTTCCAGTAAGACATAGGACATGAAGCTCATAACCAGGAAAGGGACTACTACAATAAAACTATGTACTAGAGGACCAAAAAAAAAAAAAAGCATTACAGAAGAAATAATCCCTTAGAAGACTAGATATTCAGATGGCTAACTTAGTAGTCACTAAGGTACACAGGAAGAAAAGCCATGGAAACAAGACACCTGACAGAGAGTAAAAACAATATCTTGGAGTAAGTATCTCAGGAAGTTTCTTTCAGATCTGTCTAGAGCTAAAGATTTATTAAGGATATAGGCATGCCTGAGATTCACAGCCCTTTATCTGAGTGTGGCTCTGATATGCAAATGGAGGACAATTCTGCAGTCTTAACAAAGGCTGAGTTCTTCACAGGAGTGGGTGGTGTGAGGGTCACCACCAGCAGACCACACAGCTGCCTGAGTAACGACAGTCTTCTTCTGTGATCCCCAGGCTACAGATGTGAAGCCCAATGAGCTTAGTCAAGAGCGTAAGCCCAAAATAATCATGGCAATTTGTAGGTACACTTGACCAGAATTGGCTGTTGCTTGATATTCTTCTAATGATGTGCTTATGTATCCATTCAGTGAGATTATGACACTCCTACTGGGGAAATAAATACCATGTATGTTGCTACCAAAGCATTTTAGACATGACTAAAAATTACTATCAACTGGCTTTAACTAAAAGAGATTACTCTTAATAATATAAATGTCCTACAAGTATGACAGGAGATCCCTAAAAATGAATGAATTTTACCTGAAACTATGATGTCAATATATCATTTTCTCCCTCTCTCCTTCCCTCTTTCCATGTTCCTTCCTTCCTCTCCCCTTTTCATCATAAATAGAGGCATGTTTATACCTATATGCACATATACATATGTTTATACATATGTGTAATATATAGAAATGCATTTAGTATATATGTATATCACACATACACAAACATATGCATCCAGGCCTATGAATATATGAGTGATTGTTTGGGAAAATGAAAAAAAGGTGTTACTATGTGTAACCTCAGCTGGTAAGGTGTGTATTTTGTGTGTATGTCCATGTATAGTTCATACACATAGGCTTATATTGCTCTACTGCCCACACATGGAATTTAAAAGATTTATTAATTTCTTATCTGGGGGTAAATTGGATGGTTGAGCAGGTAAAGGTGCTTGCCATCAAACTTGAGAGCCTGAGCAAGATCCATGGCATTCATATAATGAAAAGAGAGAACTGGCTCTCAAAAGCTGTCCTCTAACCTACATACATACACCCCCACACACGTACCCACACACAAACACCCACACACACGCACACACACACAAATAAGTAAATAAATAAATGTGATTTTAAACCATTTTTAAAGAATTGCATGTTTTGTAGTTAGAATGATTATTCTTGATTTAAAATTCAAAATTCTTCATTTTTAAAAAAAATTATCCATTTTTTTAATAAATTACAGTTTATTCACTTTGTATCCTAGCTGTAACCCCCTCCTTCAATCCCTCCCAATCCCACTCTCCCTCCCTTATCTCCCATACCTATCTCCAATTCCATTGATAGGGGAGGTCCTCCTCCCCTTCCCTCTGACCCTAGCCTATCAGGACTCATCAGGATTGGCTGCATTGTTTTCCTCTGTGGCCTGGTAAAGCTGTTTCCCTCTCAGGGGGGAGGTGATCAAAGAGCCAGCCACAAAGTTCATGTCACAGACAGCCTCGTTTCCCTTAATAGGAAACCCACTTGGACATTGAGCTGCCATGGGCTACATCTGTGCAGGGGTTCTAGGTTATCTCCATGCATAGTCCTTGGTTGGAGTATCAGTCTCAGAAAAGAGCCCTAGGCCCAAATTTTTTGATTCTGTTGATCTCCTTGTGGAGCTCCTGTCCCCTCCAGGTCTTTCTATCTTTTTTTGTAAGATTCCCTGCACTCTGCCCAAAGTTTGGCTATGAGTCTTGGCATCTGCTGGGTAGAGAGAGTCTTTCAAAGGCCCTCTGCGATAGGCTCCTGTCCTGTTCCCTGTTTTCTCCCTCTTCCAATATAGTTTCTGTAAATTATCTTTCTAATATTTTATTCTACTCTAAGTGCAACTACTAGAGAACAGGAATCCGAGACAACTTTTCTGGAAGTACATATACAGATAATGCCAGGGCTCTGGAAGAATTCTTGAGATCTCTTCAGATTGCAAGAGTAGGCAGGCAAGGGCCCAGCAAAATCTGTGATGAGGAGCTAGTTCAGAAACTAAGCACTCTTAGATCAAAGAAAGAAAGAAAAAAATGGGGGGGGGGGGCAGATGACCATTCACCTGAAGAGAAGAAAAGACCATAGTGGACCAGCTTATGCATGGAAATCTGTTTCATTGTTTAGTGTGTTCCTTAAGTCTGGCAAGCATAAACGTTACTGTAATTCAAGGAGGAAGCTAAGGAGTGTAGCTAGGCAGGAGGAAGACAGTGGAGAGCCCCTATGAGAGGAGCAGTGAAGTGGCGTGGGGTCCCAAACTGCAGTGCTGCTTAGAACAGAACAGCAGGGAAAAGGCCAGGTCATCATCTTTAGATGTCTTAATCCACAAGAGAGTTTTTTTTTTTTTTTTGAGGGTGCATGCTTTTCTTTATCACTACCACAAATAAGTCAAATCAAACTACTACTTACTTGTTTAAAAGTTAAACAAGTTCTGCTAAGTTCTCACTGTGCCCTGTTGATGGTCATTTTGCTATATTTCTGGAACTAATGTGTTTTTTCAAAAACATTTTTAAGGCTGTTCCTGTTTTGCTGGCTCTTGTAATTCATTCCTGGTGTTTTCTCACATACAAGCACAGGTTTGTTAGTCCACGTGTCATCGTTGACGACCTGTTCTTATCTTCAGGTTGTACTCTTTCTTTGGAAACCTCAACATATGCAGTGGTGCTGGAGTCCAATTGTGGAAGCCTGATTTCCAGCCCTCATTTCTTTAGATTGAGATTTGTTCTCCATGGCTTTCCTTTCTCAATTTCCACAGGCGGCTCTCTGTGGTCTGTAAGTTCAGCTCCCAGGAAGTAGTAGCATTTTGTGCTCCTCCTTTACACTAGTAGACAGTGGATTCACCAACTCCATTGTTATGCACCTCACCACAAGAGTAATTATTCCCTCAGGGACTTATTTGCTGTCATAAGCATGTGTTCACCTACTCAGGAAGGCAGACAAAGAGCTCGTTTACAGACCCTGAACCCTTAATCAAACTCTGATTTATACAGGTAACCACATCTTAAATACACCAGAATCCTCCTGGGCATGGGGAGTTACTAAACTCATTGTGTTACCCCTGGCCGGGGGTTGGGGGAGCTTAGAAGGCAGAGAACACTTCCTCTGAGGCAGTATGGTTTGCAGCATTTATCCTCTAGTGTTCAGTTAGCTTCTGGTCACCTTGGCCACACGTGCTCTGTGTGGTGAGGCGTTCTAACACCAAGGCTATTCCAGTTCTTCAGTCATTTTACTGTCTATCTGGTCAGTGACTTAGAAAGAAGCAGAATTACCCCTGCTTGTTCCTTATTCTGTTAACATGGAAAAGTGTAGAATAACAGTTACTTTTTGAAAACAGGCTTACAAAGAAAAATAATTAACTCTTTGAAGCCTTTTGTAAGATGGAAGAAGGACAGAGCAAAATAATATCTATATAATCAGTTATTTTGTTAGGTACTTTCCACATGAAGTATTTCTTTCACACCTCAAAGACATATCTGTTTTATAAATGTGAGCTAAAGTTGGAGTAGATGAATAACGTGTCCAAGTTCTCACAACCGGTTTATGGTAATTCTAAGAATACAAGGCAAATCTGCCCAACTCTCTGTTCTTCTCTTGCCCCTTCAGTGTGCTGCCTATCTCTGACATCAATTATCCATCAGGACAGGATGCCAGTGAGACCATTTATACACGATAATAAGAAGTGCTGGGTTTAGAACTAATCGTTTATTTTAGATGTTATAAGTTCATTAAAGTGTCTATGTCTCTAATAGTTACTTCGTGGAATAAGGTAGAGGGTAACAACACCATAGACGTGTCTAGTATCCACTCATAATACAAATCCCCCAGCCCACAAGGCACACCAGCTTCCACCAATCACCAAGTAACTCAACAGATACATGTCTGTTATCTCCCAGAGGCCTACCACTAGGATGGGGTTTGTGAAGAAATCCTGCCATGGGCCTTCCTGATGGCTAAGCACACCAGCCCAAGATAGACAAACATGTCAATATAGGCATGAAAGAACAGAGCTTTGAAGAGGTAGAAGAAGAATTTTTTTATAATCACTGGCTTTTCTAATGTGTATAACTAGCAACGAGGAACCAGTGTCTGATTAAAACCGTTAACCACACAGAAAATTTGCTCTACTCAGTGTGGTTGACACCCAGACTACTCAAGTTGAAAAATCCTGTGTAGGGAGCAGATAAAGTCCTAAGTGAATTCATCCACCAAAAATTTCTCAGACACTATTAGACAAAGACTGTGCAGGGCACTGAGGACTCAAGACTAAGCTGAATGGTAATGCCCATGTTCGTCTAAGGCAGAGAGTAATTAAGTACATAGTCAAAGACTTTTGTCAAATGTTATCAGCAATACTGTAAAGTTTAGAGTGTTGTAAAGTAGATGATACAGGTTTCCAGTGATAAACTGACTAGCAGTCACAAATAAATAAATGTTCCTATGTTCTAAATTCTGGGGCCTATGGATATAAGAACTTATACAGAAAAATAAAATAAAATAAAAAGAACTTTCAGATGTGGTTAAGCACTGAAAATGGGAAGATAATCCATCATTATCCAGGTGGGTCAACCATAGGGGTGCTTGACAGTGGGAGAGAAAAGTAGAAGAGCCATTGGACCACAAAGGAAAGGGTTGAAGTGATAGTTTACAAGGAAGACTCAACTTGCCACTGCTGGCTTTGAAGACGGAGGTAGAAGGCCACAAAGCAAGAAATGGGCATAGATTGCTATGTGAACTCTTTGAGACGCACCAGAAAGGAAAACAGACAAGTGATGTTGGATTGTAGTCCTATGGGACCGCATCAGACTTGTGCCTACAGAACTGTGAGACAATGACTCAATCTGCTATTTTAAGATAAGTCTGTGGTCATTTGCTTTAGTGGCCATGGAAAAACATGCACTCCTAAGCCTAGTGGGGTAGTGACGGAGGTCAGAAAAAGCACCACTGAGGAATTTAATTGCGATTTAATGAGTATTTGCCCATAGATTGTCTTTCTTCCATCACCTTATTTTCTAGTACTCGTGCCCATGGCTTTGTCTGTTGTCTATTGTATGTCTTTCTGACAACTGGGCTACTTCATATTTCTAACTAGCCCAATGAAGCCACTAGCTCTGGCTGGGATCTCTTGCCACCACATTCCCACAGTTATAGGCTCCCTTCTGTAGTAAGTGTTTACTGATGACCTCTGATGCGTAGGTTCTGTTCTAAGCGCTAAAGTATTAAACGTACAGCCATAAATGAAAGAACAAGTAATGTCACTGCTGGTAGAGAGTAATGAGAGCTCATCTTCATGCAAAATAGCAACTCTCTTTGATGATGGTCTTTCCTGAAGAGCAAAGTCCTGAACTTGTTATAATCTTAGAAAATATAACAGTCTCAGAGTACCAAAAAGCAAGGTGCTCATCCAATAGAAATCTTGTACAAAAAACGACAAATGCTTGGAGCTTAGTCTAAATGGCTGTGAATTTGACTGTTTCCTGTTTTTTGATAGAATATTTGAACAATGTTAGTGATATTAGGAGATGGAGTCATGAATCTGACTCCCAGAACTGTCTACATTCGATGAAGAATTGGCCTGTAGATTTTAGGCCTAAGGCTTTAAAATGCATTTCGCTTCAAAAAGGATGTAATATATAGTATTAATCGTCCACTGAAACAGCCTAACATCACAGGTAAATAGGCCTGGGCTTTTCCTGTGGTAGATTATCATCATTTCATTTATTGGGGTGGAAATTACCCATTTGTGGGTGCCACCATTCCCTGTTCTGGGGTGCTGGACTGGAGAAAATGGAGACAGTGAGCCTAACACCGGCATTCATAACTCTCCTCCTGACTGCTCTGAGTTCCTGCTGCCTTAACTCCCCACCATGATGAACTATACTTTGTACTGTAAGCTAAAATAGATCTGCCGCTCTTACTCTGCTTTAGTCAGGGTGTTCTATCACAGCAACAGAAGAGTAACCAAGACAGACAGTTTGAGAGACAAAAACAAAAGCATCACACTAAGGAGCTTGGAGGGGGGCTGCTCAGTGCCTGGACACTTATCAACATTTAAAAAAAACCCAGAACTTCCAATCCCTATCAGTATTTCAGGGAGGAATAATTTTTGTTTTTACTCATTTTGTCTTAAGGTCATCACTGTAACTTGGGCCTAAATACTTATGTATGTTATTTTATTGCCCAAATGAACATGGGGCCTCCTAACTTACTCCAGAAATTCAAGGAAACCCTGGCTGAGATATTGATGGAGCATCATTAGACCCTCTGAAGCAGGCTGGAGTCGTGCATAATGAAAGAGAATTCTTCAACTGCCTATTGGTTTGAGAAGGTGACCTGCCAGTCCCTGGGTATCTAGGTGGGAGGCATTAATCAAGCATTTCATTGTCAGTGTTCGTTAAATATAGTTAAATGATCCTATCTGCCTGGGCTGTTTAGACCTGTCAGAAGTAATCTGTCCCTTCTTGAGCCTTGCCAAACAGGTTTTCAACCCTGTGACTCAGTCATTTGCTCCTATTGAAATACAAATCTTGTATTTCCTAAATCCTGCCCACCCTTAAAAACTACAAATATGCTTACCATGCCACACCATAGGCAGTGGCTACAAATATTATTGGATCTTCTCGGTTCTCAGACTAGTACAAAAAATGTAGCCAAATTTTCCTCCAGGGAGTTGGGGAAAGTAGAAAGTAAATGGAAGGCAAACCACAGAGACAGCAAAGGGGAATTCTCAAGCAGGACTTGGAAAGATAAACTCAAAGGACTTTAACCTTGTTGACCCCAAGCCCCAGTCAGACACAAGGGCATTAACCACACACTGCACAAATCATATTCAGGGAACATAGGTAGAAGAGTTCTGGTCTGTGCTACAGAATGACAGTTTACAATGTGAAAGAGAAAACTGAATCTCTCTTTCACATTGAAAATATTTCTGATGCTGAGAGCTATTCTCTCTCTGTGACGGGGGTTTGGCTTTGCCCCCAAATGTGTTCGGCTCTATATTCCCATTTTCAGTGCCTGTGATTGCAGAATCAGGCTAACAGCAAAGGACAACACTGTGGTGTTAAGCAGCGAGAATTTTCAGCTGAAAGTTACCTTCTAACTGCTCTTCTAGAAATTTCTATTTGGGCTTTTTGACCACAGAGAGATATTTGCCCCATTATTCCTTATATTTGAAAAAAACAGTGAAGCATGAAACAACAAGGCACACATACTTAGTTTAAAAAAGGAACACTAGTCCATAAAAGAAGAATATTCTATAGACATCAATTGTTTATATGAAGATCCAAAAATAATTGTTTTTATCCACTCATACTTTTCTGTATTTCTGATTTTCTTTTGACAAAGATCATCATTGCTTTGGTTATCAGGTACTAGCAAAAAAGGAAAATAAAATGTACTAGTGTCTACCTAATGGACCAGAGTGAAGTGGGCATCTGCCTTTAAGACAATCTATAGGAAAGACTCATTTCCAACAGGAAGCTGGTCATTGCACAGCCAGGTACCTTTTATATTTATGTGTACTGAAGAACCAACTGGTGTTGCCCGATTTGTTCTTTAGCCTGAGCCTCTAACGGAGAGGTGATTGTTGATTTAAGTGATCACACGAAACCAAAACCTGGCTGTGCTCTCCATAAGCAGTTACCCAAGAAGTCCTTCAATGCTGGGGCTTCTCATTTGGGGGATCCCACTCAAGACACTCATTTGCATTTCAATGCCATGGAAGTGGATTGAGCTGAGACTCTCACTGCAGATAAACACACTTCACTACATTGGCTCCCATCTCTTTATTAGATTATAAGTTTGTCCTTGAATTGCTCTTATTGCTAGGAACAAGATTGGTATGTCAGCGAATCCTGTTGAACAAATAAACGAATCCCATATCGGTGGGCTTCCTTCCATATTTTGTTTGCCTCAAAACAGCGCTTTTGAAGCTTTCTGCCAAAGCCCTGCTATTTCAAGTCAAGGAGGTAGCCCTGTGATAGAAGTGAGTGTGGGAAAGACTCCCAGCTGAAGCAAAGCAGCTACTACTGAAAGTGAAAGAAACGTTTTTTCATAATTGCTTTGGGACAATTTATTTTCCACCATTCCTTTCTGCTGTCAGAATACCACAAGTACAAAACTGTCCAAAAGAAATGATTAGGGCGTAACGACATGAAAAGAAAACCCCAGTAGTATAGGAGATAGTTCCTAACTGAAGTTAGGAACCTAGCAATTGGACAGTATGTTTGAAAACCATATACAGAATTTAGAAAATGTTCTAACAGAACAAGATGAAAACATGAACTTCTCACAAATTAGCAAGAAATAGTTACATAGGCAGTATAAGGGGTAGGGTGGGGTCTCAGATGGGGAGAGTAGATAAAAATGCAAAATATGCTCAATCTTACTCGAATAAAAGGCCTGAAAACCAGTGAGAAAAAGCCATCTCCCATTTAGTAGCCAGGGAAACGTTAAAGTTACTGTATCTGAAGCTTAAAGGAAGCAGAGGTCTCTTGTACCAGTGGAAAAAATGTATTAACAAGTTCAAAGTTTTTAAATGGCTGCTAAGCAAAACTATTAAAAATGCATGGCATCTTTGACCTGGCAATTGCAGTGCTAAAAACTGATTTGACAGATATGTTGCAAAAGGAAGATAACACAAGTCATGCTCAGTCATAGCAAGAACAAAAAACAAAAATGAACACCTGGAAACCACCTAAATTCCCATCAAGTATGAAAGAATTGAAAGTCTTGAGTGTGTTACGGAATAGGATAGTGCTATGGTATAATATTGTATAGCGATCAATTAAAAACCAAGAAACTTCCATGAGTTTGGATGCAGAAACTCAAACATTCAGTTGTTCATTACTGAGTGGCCACTTAAAAGATATCACATATGTTTCTTTGAAAATCAGACCAGGGTACATTAGTGTCACTTGCCTTTGTTAGAAGGATTCAGTGAAGTCAGGAGTTGTAGGAGAGATTTTTTTTTCTATTTTGTACCTTTCTGCATTGTTTGAATTTTCTAAATATGCTCATGTGCTTCTATCATAAAAATTTTAAATGTCAACAGAGGTTATCTGCATTGTGAGATTATTGTAATAAATATTATAAAAGGTAGAGACAGTTGTGTGGGGAGAAAACAAACCAAGACACCCAAGCTAAGAGATGCTCCAAACTCTCAAAATCAGGCCACATCCATTGACAATGAGAGATTTGAAACATCAATTGCTTCCTTTGCAAAACATTTAGAGCCATCCACTTACCTAAATAATTATTCCAACAAGGAAATTACAAGGATGCTTTCTAGTAAGAAATGAAATAAATAATGGATTGTGGGAGCCCAAGAACATGCCTGTAATGAATACTGGAATGTTCAAAACAGTCCATAGAGTGTCCATTTATTTTCCTTCTTTCCTGACCCTCAAGAAACAATAGGTGTCAGTGATTCTATAGAATTCCCTAACATTCCCTTGAAGCACAAGAAAGCCATAATTTTTCATGACAACAGAACATCCATGCTTTGATGCACATACCCTATGACAGGGTGAATCTAGAACTGGGAAGTAGAAGCCCTCTCTGGCTGCCCAGGGAGCCCCTTCTAGAGCTTCTACAGTGGAAAGCAAACTCCCAGCAGGTAGGTAAGGCGGAGCCACCAACAGAAGTACTTAACCCTGTGCTGCTTAGGTGAAGCTTAAATGTGAAGGAAAGGAAATGGACCTGGAACTCTGCATGTTGGGTGGGAAGTAGAGAGAGACAGCACAGCCAAGAAGAAGCAAAGAGGTCCTCTCCTACAGAGGTCTGCTCTCCAGCCTCTCCTGCGCCAATGTTTTCTAAGCTGATATTTTTATTAGAAGCAAAATATACGTGCTCATAATTTTCTATGCCTCTCATTCCCAGCCCAAGATTTTTTAACACACAAAAGTTCATCTAGGGATGGAGAGATAACTTATTTGGAAAATTTCTTGCCATGTGATCAAAAGAACTTGACTTTAGATTCCATATGCAAAAACTGTGTGCAGAGGTGAACCTCTAATCCCAGTACTGGGAAAGGAGAGAAGATAGGCTCCCTGAGGCTTGATAGCCAACCAGCCCAGATAATTAGTGAGCTTCAAGTTCAGTGACAGACCCTGTCTCAAAAAACAAGGTGGAGCATAATTGAGGCAGATACCTAACATCAACCTCTGCCCTCTAGGGATACACATGCATGTTTATCCCACCACATTCATACCCCGTATTTATAAATGCCTATACACCATACAGAACAATGACAAGCTTTGTAAATTTATGAAATGAATATGAACAGTAACATTCTTTATGTACCTTCTGTGGCTCAGCACATGGCAGCTGTTTAACACAGCTCCACAGAGGTGCTGGTAACATCTCCCGTTACACAGGAGGACAGAGGGACTTGGAGGGCTGCCTTATGTCCACAGTGACAGTGCAGCTAGGAAGTAGGCTGGGGCCTAGTTAAACACGGTGGATGCTGTCAGTGTTTCCAAAGATAAACCTACGAGTCTGTCTTCACCTGCCGTCATTTGACTTCACCTGCAGTAATCATGAGCAGGGTACACAATAACTCAACTACAGGTGTGTTCTGCACATAGACCATTCTCTAATAATGAAGATGTTAGGCGTCTGGGATGATCAGTCGATAGACATGGGCCACATGTGTCCGCTGAGTGCTTTACACTTGGCTGGCGATTAAAGAGCTGAAATGTTTTCACTGAATGTCATTTCCATTCACTGCAAAGAAAGTAGGTAGATTTCAACCACATCGGATGATGCACTTCTAGCCAGAGCCACTCACGAATCATTTATTTTTTATTAAAAAGAGAATCAAAAGGAGAGAATTTAGAGAAAAGTAGCAATATATTTTAGAACTAACAAACCACTGGGGGAAAAAAAGAAATCTGAGCTCATCTCATCCAACCCACTCATTTTACACAGGTGAACAAAGTAAGAGCCACAGACATGGGCTAATTCGTGGAGTTCACACGGCCAGGGAAGGGCCAGATGCATGTCCAGCCTTCTAATCCACACCTGGCCTTGATATGCAGTATACGGCTGGCCACGAAGTTCACAGACTTGACCTACAACTTTTAGCTTTAGATTTCGTCTCTGCTCAGTAAGAAATAGTCCAAGGTCAAATTCCACACGGCAGAGAAGCAGGCCTAAGCTGATGGCTAACCTGCTGGATAATTCCACGGACGGCTGTTCAGGAAACAACTGTTAGAACTGTGTCCAAACGCCTGGGTTCTACGTCAAAAATGTCTCTGTCCGAAGTCTAATACTCCCTGCGCCCTGCCCTCCTTCCCACCCTTTGCCCACAAACGGGTCAAGTCCTGCACGCCTCTCCACAGAAGAGCTCTTCTATTTAATTAGGTTAATAGGCTACTGATAGGTTAATTGGGTTAAATCCTGGGCAGAGAGAACGTGCTTTTTAATTGCTGCTGCTGTCCCGTTACCCCGGGCTGAGCTGAACCTGCACTCTCCTAGGTCTGTATTCCGCCCCTCCCGGGCCAGTTTCCTCCAGGAACACCAGATAGCACAGGGCACCGAAAGCTGGCAAAGGCATTTTGAAAAGAGTACTTTTCTCCCTTCTAAATGATTTCTTCCAGGTTTCCCGTGAAACAAGTCATTTCAATTTTTTTTTCTTGACAAATGAAAGGGGGGAAAATGCCTTTTCAAATCCAGGGCACTTGAAAGTTTCATTTTCCTGTTTTAATTTGCTTCAGCGTTTCAAGGGAATAATAATAGTTTTTTAATGCCAAAGGTGGCTTTCATCACTCAAAACCCTCTAATTTCCTCCCATATTGCAAGTAATGTGTTAATAGCTCCAAAATGAAATATTACCTAAAACACAACTTGGTAATTTTCCTCACAGTTCAAAGTTATTTGAAAAAGAAGCATCACCTTTTGCAAATATTTACTTTGCAACAAGAGAAGACACCGCCACGAATAATCTATTCTCTCCTCCTGTGCACTGCCTTTGAATCTTCTGTTCAGAAAAAAAAAGAGAGAGAGAGAGAAATACGTGGAGAAAAGAAGAAAAAGAAACAGCTCTTCCCTCTCCTGCCCCATCACCACAGGTCACCTAAAGCCCCGAACCTACCTTTAAAGTCCCAGACCACCCTGTATACATATAATGATAAACAGAGAGAGAGAGAGAGAGAGAGAGAGAGAGAGAGGGAGAGAGAAGGCTGTGCACTCCCAGCCTTGTTATAGGACACACACCAAAGAAAGGATGTGCATAGAGGCCATAGAGAATTTAAAAGATTTATTTATGATGTATTACTGTAATTTTTAATTTAGACATGCAAATTTTTTAATTTGCACCGACTGCTCTGCCTTAATGGTTTTGATTAATACTTGGAGGTAGTGTTTGTGAAAGAGATTTATACCGTGATTCATCTGCAAAATAATCAAATCATTACCAGCTAATGACAAAGCTGTGAAAAATGATATAGATATTGTGTAACTTCCAGCTACGGCCGAGCACGTGGAGGTACTCGATCCTTCCAGCAAATGTGGGCTTGTGTTAATAACTGCTGGGAAGTTCGCTCTAGGTCCACTCTAATTTGGCAACAAAAAACATTGATCTTAATAAAGCTGTCTGATAAAAGGAGCAGTGATTAACATCCAGAGCCCTTGCTCTGCTACTGATGCCAAGGTCCCTTTTTTTTTTCCAGGAATAAAATTCCACTGCACTTCCTGCTTATCGCTCCATCTCACCTCAGCCTTTCTGGGGCTCTCCAGATAAGGCTGCAGACAGCCTGGGGAGAGGGCGGGACAGCAGAGCACTGAGGGAGCTGAGCTGGCGGCCACAGGTGGCAATGACAAGGAAGATAAAATCAGAGCCTGGAGTCCTCCTCCCAGATTCAAGCCACCTCTCCTTGGGGTCCTTGGGGATACAGGGACTTTGGCTCTCCAGCTATCTTAGGCCTTATTACCCAAGGTGGGGGAGACAGCTTCTGCTAACAAACGACTCCAGGAAGCCGAAGGAGGAGGAGGTAATGGAATGGTCCCAGGTCTCATTATAGCACTCCCTGTGTCCAGGCAAGCTTTACCACAGCTCTTGCCCAAGCACAAGCAGCTTCCCTGGCAGAGGGACAGGTTTGGATTTGAACTTTCTAACCTGTCTCTCTCTCTCTCCCCCTTACAAAATAATAAAATTCATTTTGGAGGCTTGGTCTGGGGGAGAAGGAAAGGACAGAGTTTAATTTTCACTTTGTAGCCAGACTGGCCTGCAGCTTACTAAGTAAAGAACTGGAAAGCCTCTTGCCTTGGCCTCCCAATAGCAGAGATTGCAGACACAAGCCACCATCACACCCAACTTTTTTCTTTCTTCTTTTTTTTTTGGGGGGGGAGAGGAGGGAGTGTATGATATGGGAGTCCTGGGAAGCAGCAAGCAGACATGTAAAAGCTGTTGAGGTGGTGCAGGGGCCAAGTGAAAAGAAGGGCTGCCATGCAAGCACGAGGTTCTGAGTTCTGATCCCTAGCAGCCCAGAAAAGTCAGGCACAGTGGCACCAGGTACATGTAATTACAACACTGGGACAATGAAGATGAGAGGATCCCTGAGGCTTGCTGGCAGCCAGTCAAGACGAAACAGAAAACTCTAGATTCAAAAAGGGACCCTGTCTGATGATAAATAAACAAATCCTAGTAAGAGAGGAGGAGAAGGAGGAGGAGGAGAATTATTCAGGAAGACAGGAGGATTGCTGCAGCTCTGTGGCCAGCCTGAGTAAGTGAGCCTGAGTTCTGTGAGCAACCCTGCCTCAAAAACTAAGGTGGAGCGTGACCTAGGAAAACACTTCACAGCCACACCCAACTTCTTACATTTTTCTTGCAAGCTTTGAAAATTTGATGGTTTAGCATTGCATTTGTCTGTCATGTGGGCCTCATGGCTTGGGACTATGTACACACGGTGGAATGCGATGCAAAGCTGATTGTCCTGAGGCCCTTTTTCCAGACCTTGGGGCACACTGCCTTCCTGTTCATGAATCCTAACAGCAAACATAGAAAGTGCATTATTGTTGTCATTGTTATCACGCTCGTTCATCAAACTAGCTCTCTCCATGTGTGAAAAATAAAATAGGCCCAGATGGACACGGGACTTATTTCTGATCTATTCTAGCATCAGTATCTGCCTTAAGTTGATATTGGAAAATTCAAATTCTCCATCGAAGGAGGCAGATGTGAGAGCAGGTGAAGAGGGTTGAGGTGAAGTGGAGGAAAGCTTTAAAAGAAGAGCGTGTGCATTCACCACAACCACCACTGAAGTGGTAATATTTTAATGCATCATAAAAAGAACCAGATCCTCTTTTATTTCGGTCCTCACAGAGGAAAAGCCAGTGAGTTGATAATCATTAATATTTCACTGAGGACCCATCCATATTTTCTGCGATGGTGACACAGACATTCTACTTCATCAGGAAGCCATTTTACAAAATTAGAAGAAGCCAGCACCATTCTGGAAAGCACAAGTCAGGACTACTTATCATTATTATTTATTACTTACGGGGTGCCAACTGGGTCTCTGTTGCAGAGAGGGAGTTAGAGAGGCACTGTGTAACAGCAGACAGTTCCTGTTCGCTGGGTTCCCAAACCAGCTCCAATCCTATAGCTGTGATGGGTCTTGTGTCTTTAATTACTGGTAACTACCACAAAAGGAAGATCAGAACTTTCTATCACTGTTCTAGACATGAAGATAAATGAGGAGGGAAGCAATAAGTGTAATTAATTTCAGCCAGAGCTGGAAGAGGGAAACTTTCAGCAGTACCACACACAGCATCCATCAGGACAGGCTTGCTAGCAGAGCAGGTGCCACTGACTCACAGACATGACAACAGCTTCCGCTGAAAAAAGACCCAGGGAAGGCAAGCAAAAGAAGCACAGCATGTGTGACATTATTTCAGCTCAACATTTCAAGAACAATTGTGTGACTTCCCTGTGCATATGCCCAGGAAAGCTGCAGGCGTTGTCAGTAAGTTCAAAGGCAAGCTAAAACCTAAGGCGCTCAGAATAAACCATGTCACAAGCCTTTGGATAGCTAAATGTCTTGTACAACTCAATAGCAAGACATGATGCGAGTAATAAGGCTGAAGAGATGAAGGGAAGGAAACACACTGTCAGAGGTAAACCTGCAAGAAGTTGTCGGGTCTTATTGGAACAACCCCCTAATGCCTAGACAAACAATGCTGCTAAATTCTCAAGAAGCAGACTGTGCCTCCACCCCTTAACTTCTAGGGGCTTCTAATGACCCGACTGAGTACTCTAGAGAAAATCAAATCTAAAATAGCAGCATCATGCTGATTTCAGGAAAGGAGATTTTTTTTGTCTGTCCATAACAAGTAAAAACAAGATGAACTCACCTCTGCATTCCAACCCAGTTTTTTGTTTGTTTGTTTGTTTTTTGTTTTTTTGGATGGACAGATATTGGGCATTATTGAAGGTTCTGGCTATGTGTCTACCAACTAACCACCAACATCCTGGAATCAGTTCCTATCCAGACCTTTCAGCCCCTTCACCAGCTAACAAACACACCCTTGTCTTTGTCAAGAATAGCAGCTGTCTTTCTGAAATCCACCTGTCCATTCTTGTGCATGACTCTTCAGGTCCTTGCATTCCTCTAAAGTCCTGCAGGATGTAAAGTTGAGCAGGATTTTCCATAATAATGAGAATATTCTATAACTGCTAAGGACATTTTTAATTTATATATTTATTTCAGATGGGGTACCCTGTGTTGCCTATACTGTTCTCAACCTTCTGGGTTCAGACCATTTTTCTGCCTCAGTCTCCTCACTTGCTGGGAATATATACACCCACGGGAATTTATCTTTTAAAACTTAAATAACTATTTGTAGCTATTGTGCAGTTCCAAAGAGAGCAATGCCAATCTTACTAAAGCTCAAAACAGCCTAGGTGAAATAAAGAATTTGTGCTGCACACACTGGGCCTGTCTGAGCTGTACTCTCTTGAAGCTACGAGTGGCTCCATGGCTGAGGGCTACTGGGCTAAATTATTGTCTTTTATATATAGCTTCCTCCTTCCTATTTGCCCCATTTTCCCTCTGTCTAGGTGTATATCTGACAACACATAGATCAACTGGCTGGAGTGTAAAGGTAAGCAGACAAGAAGTTGGAGAAGAGCTAGGACTTTAAAAATCCACTCACCCACTGCAGTAGTCCTGGCCTGCTAATGTAGGCTTAAGTGGTGGGTGATAAAGCCCTCCGTCATGTGGGCCTTTGCCTCTTTCCTATGCTTAGGAATTACATAATGAAATGAGTTGCAACCCCAGTGTGCATAAATGTAATCCAGCACAGAGATTGGCTCCATGGACCTTGGTCTATGGAGATGGCATGAAGTCAGAGCACAGTGACTGTCCTTATCCACGGCACCAGTTCTACCTCAGAGCTCTTCTTCATCCCAGCCTGGACACAATGTGAAGCTGTGGGCACCTTGTATAAAACTTCCTGCCCTGTGCTCAGTATCCCTACTTGGTTTCCCTATGAGCTCATCTTTTCATCCATTTATTTGCAACTTTCTCCCCTATTATGAGTGCTCCAGCCCTTGCTGATCACAGTTGAGAGTCCTCCCCAAATATGAGGCCTGGAGAGAGAGTAAGGCATGCTCGGAAGCAGGCTGCGGACATCCTATTTATTGAGGCAAAGGGTTAGGAAGGTGTTTGGATATTGTATTTTGGTGGAAAGGAAGCGAACTCTCTCCTTTTCCATTGAAGGTGTGTCCAGGAGGCAATTTTCTATAACATGCCAGAAAATGAAAAGCTTCTCCACTCTCAATCCTGAGGGCCTTCTATTTTCCTGATGACTCTTACATTTGTTTTTCAAGATAGTGTTGTCTTCAAATCTGTAGTGCTTCTGCCTCAGCTTCATGGGTATTTAGGATATCAAGTGTGCATCTCTACTCCTAGATGTTGATGACTTGTTTAGCATGTGGAATGTTTAGCACATGCTAAGCCTCTGCTTAGGCGCTTCATGTATGCTATTTTCCTTGATCCCCAAAACAACCCCAGCAAACAAACATCTAGAATAACGCATGGACTGGGATCCCCTGGCAAGGAGTTTCAAAATCCACACATTGCGTTTATGGACAGCCCCTCACCAAGTCTATGGACTGTTCTTCCTCTGGGTATGTGCTAATCCACCACCTGTTCACACTTCATAGATGAGGAAAATGCAGCTCAGAGAGCAGAATGGAGTGGCTGCAAACATGCTGGCCTTGGTCCTGATGCGACTTGATGTGCTGGGGTGGGTTGGTAATGGGGAGGATGTCCCCTTTTCTGAGGAGTATGAAAGGGAGGATAGAGGAAGAGGGATGGAGGGTGAGACTGGGAGGAAAGGAGAGAGATGGAGACAATCAGACTGTAAAGTGAATTAAAAAAAAAAAAACTAACTACTGGCCTTAGAATTCTAGTGCATGTCGAGGGCTTTTTCTGCAGCTAAAAAAGCAAGGACTGGACTATAATCTGAAGACAAGGCCATCTTCCCTCCAAAAAGGAGCTTTGTTGTAGGGGCATATGAAGAAACTCTGGGGAGGGGCCCTGAATGATGGGGAAGGTCTGGAAGCCCAGTGGCAGCTGTACCCTCTGAGTCTCCTAGGGTACTTAATGGGATCCCTGAGCTCACAGGAAAGCAGGGAGAATTAACTCTTCTCTGAAAATGTGTCATGATTTGGTGATGATGAAGGAAGGTCTTCTGGTAATTCTTGTTTCTCCTCTCTCCGCCACGACTCTGGAAAACTAGATGGCACACAATAGGTGAGATGGAGAGAGAAATGGCAACAGGTCAGTGAGAGTGAGCTGGGAGTAGAAGAAGATGGAACAGACAGAGCGGGGTGGGCAGCGGCCACTCTTCCCACAGACACCCAGGAAAAAAACAGGGGTCACCTAAGCCCCAGCTCACCAAAGAGTAAGCTGAGTGCTTTTCAGGGACAGAGTCCCATCTTCTGTTCTGCCCCTACGTCTGACACTTGATAGATTGTCTACCATGAAAATGAAACTGAAAGACAGGTCATTTAGTGCCTGGCCACTTAGGTTTGGGGGCTTAGGTGTATTTCCGAAGCTGCCCAGGTTTCTCTAATTCCTACAGTTGCATCTTGTATTTCAATGGGTATAGGCTTGTTTTCCTAACTGAAAAGATGTACTCATTTCAAATCCACTCTTACACAAAGTCAGAGGAGCATATGGCCTTGGACATCCAGGAATATGGCCTTCTCTCAACTTTCCTTTGATCATGGCATCTGAGTTCTCCCTTCTCTTCTTTTCCTAATTTAAAAACTAAGAGGGAAAATTCTGGAGTGAAGCCCTCAGCTCAACCGTAAAGTATCCTAAGTGTGTGTGCTCATGTGTGTGCAGGTATGTTTGCATGTGTGCTTGTGGGGGGTTGGGGTATGGAGGGGTTTGGAGGTTGTGGGAGTGAGGGGTGTGGGAAGTGTACCACCTCTAAGCTGTGGAATCAGAAAACAACATTGTGAAGTTGGTTTTCTCCTTCCATCTTCACAGCGATGCAATTCAGACTGCCAACTGTGCGTGGGAAACACTTTTACCTGCTCATCCAAGCCACTAGCCTAGAGTTTTTTAGGGAAAAAAGCTCCCTTTGAGGTTTTCCCAAAGCTACTCATTACATTGATCAACAGCTTTTCAAGAGCTTCACTGGACATTTACTGTCTTGAGTTTATGCCAGTTGTTTTTTTAGCCCAACACAGAATCATCACCCTGAAGTCACAGATCAGGAAGTACCATCATCCCATCATCCTTTATCACAGATCAGAGGTGAGGAATTGCCACCATGCATAAGAAAGCATCACAGGTAAGGAAGTGCCATGGTCCATCATGGACTCTGGGTGCTAGCAAGAGAGCAGAAGGAAGGAAGATTCCAAGCTTCTGCCTGCAATATGACAAATGTGGTTGTTTCTCGGTCCAAATCTGGACTGCCTTGCTTTTTACTGGGTTCTTTCCATCCATGTCAGCACGACAATGAGTAACGTTCAACAGACATTTGCTACAGATCTATTTGCTAGTCCACAGGAGATGCTCAGAACAAGCTCATGAAATAGGAGCCAAGGCACAGGGGAGAAACATCTTAGCATTGGGTACTCAGGCTAATTTGTGCAGAGAAAACAACTTAGAGACTAGGCTTTAAAAGACAGATCAAGAAGACTAAGGCGGAAGCATGAGCATCATTTGAGTAAGGAGGGGCATTCCATGCTTAGTGCAAAGTACTGTGTCATTTCGTGGTCTCTGACCTGAACAAAGGAACAAGGTTGATGCTGAGACTCAGCTTACCCTCCATGCCAAACGTAAAACACCCTGCCTATATTTGCCCCTATGTGAGACCATCCCCAAATTCCTACAGCTATATCTGGGGCAGTCTCAGTATGTTGAGGTATTTCTGGTTAGTTTTCTTGAGTGAAAAGAAAGTATCCGGTGTCCTTAAGTCTCATTTACTCCTTGTACATAGTCATGCTGATCATGTGTGGCCCGGAAGAAAAGAGAATCGCCACAGCAAAGCTCTCAATTGGTGGATTAAAGAAAATGTTTTATCATTGATTTCTAAGTCACTAAACTACGTTGAGATGTTGCCAGTGTCTATTTAATAGAACTGCCAAAAAACATTTAATTTTTTTCATATAAAACACACCCAGAAAACTGAACAAATTTCATCAAAACGTTTAAATGCCAGAAATGATTCCAATCTAATAAAACATTAAGGCCTCGCGTTGTCTGCATTGTGTACACGGCAGACCCCCATAAACGACGCGGCTGGAACCTGCTTTCTAATTCTTTTGCACAAAAGCACCAATTTAGGTCCTGCTGGGAAACCTTTTGAGGGATCACTCTGTAAATAAAGCAAACCAGTTTCTTAAAATACAGTTAGCCAGGAGCAGTTCCTGCAGGTCTGCAAAGGAATCTCTGTTGATCAGACGCCGAGGCGGCCTGGGCCATCAGCTGGTGAGACAGAATCTGTTGCTATCTGCTGGCTCCCTGAGTGACAGCCGTGTGCAATCACAGAGTCATGTAGATACACATCAGACGGCATGCACACAGAAACAAGCATTGGGGTGGGAGGATTTTGGATCCCAAATGGACGTTGGCACAGAACACTTTGAAACTGCCATCTCACACAGCCTGACCACATTTTTTCCCCCAGCGCTCACAATCTACAAAGTGAAGGCTAAAAAAAAAGAGAGAGGTTCACTTTTACAGGGTCCATCCCATCCTCCCGGTGCAACGCGCCTGGGTTGTTTTCTGGAATATTTTAAAAGATTTATTTTATTTTTAATTATGTGTATATGTGTATGTGGGGACGGGTGGGGGCACATGAATGTAAGTGCTCACAGAGGCCAGAAGAGGAGCTAGAGTTTCAGTCAGCTGTGAAACCCTACACATGGATTCCGGAGCCCATGCTTGGGTCCTCTGCAAGAGCAATGTGCTCGCTTAGCCACGGGGTCATCTCTCTAACTCACATCCTGTAATCTAACCCCCGCCTTACAGTAGGATGCTCATTTTAGCACCACAGTCAAAAGAGAAAACAAATCTTGAGAAAGAAAGCCTTCTGAAAGGCAAAATTAAAATCCACATCAGTCAGACCAGTCCTCTTTTTCCATTTCCGCTTGTGAAAACAGCCGATGGCCCCATTATAAACGGGAATCTACTTTATTCAAAAGTAAACCCCAGCAAAAAGCCAGGCTAGGTTAAGCCAACCAAGGACTTTATGTCTCAGTTTTCTAGCATATTCTATGGACAATGGGACTAGAAGGCGAGGACGGAAAAGTCAAGAATATGTCCAGCCTCCCTGAACAGGGCTCAGCAGTATTTCCTCCACGTTCCCACAGATTGGGGCCTGTGACAGCATGCACCACACCTTGAGAGCCCACAAGTGTCCACAGGCAACTGAAGCCACGTCCTTCCCCCAAGCAAGATTTACAAGAAAGCCAGTGAAATTCTCTGAGGAGAGCAAACCCACTTCATGTCAACCTGAAAGATCAGTTAGAGTTCCCAGAATTCACCCCCAGAGTGTGCCCCTAAGTCACCCAGTGAAGGACTGTGAGAAACTGTGTAAATGGACTCAAAACAAAACAAGGCTCACCTGACAGTGAGTTTCATTATGAACCTGGGGTTTTTCTAGAACTGGTGATGTCACACAGTTTTGAAATGTTGGGAAGGTGGGGGCCTCGCACCTATGCCCCGTGCTCAGGTGAACCTTACGTCCGATAACCCTCCCTGTTCACATGACAAACAAACCCTCATCCTCCCGAGGTCCTGTGAGCTCTCCAGCCCACCCCTGCCCTTCTCACCATTAGAAGTGGTTAACAGCCAACACTGGTGTCATCATCTCTGTTCTTAATAATGCGTACCGCAAACTGAGGCAAGTCATAAAGAGGTTTATTTCGGATCAGAGTTCTGGTCCAAGGTCAAGAGGCTGCATCCAGTGAGGACCTTCTGCCTGGCAGATTCTCAAGGCTCACAGGGCATCATACAGCGAGAGCGAAGAATATTAGAGAAAACGAGCCCCCTGACAGCTGCAGCAAATCTACGCTTAAGATAACCCCTTAACCAATTAATTCATTAATTGCCTGAAGGGATTAATTTGTCCATGAAAGAACAACCCTAATCATCCTATAAAGATCCTATCCAATTCCACTTCTTAATGTCTCATGTTGGACACTGAATTTTACTGAGTTTGGTCAGGGCAAACCATATTCCAACTGAAGCTGTGTCAATTTCCAAGGCAGTGTCAGTCACAGACAGCCATTCTGAGCGATTTCTCAGCTTTCTGAAACAGTTAGAAACTCTGAGGTAGCCACACCTCCAAAGAGCCAGCTTGAGCTTGAATTAGGCGGAAGCTCTGCCACTTAGGGCATCTTCCATGCAAGAGAGGAATCAGCCTGCCCGGTACACAGTCAAACTCACTGGAACACAGAGTCCCAGGCCCTGAGAAGCAGCATCAGCCGGCCCAAGGAAATATACCAGAATACAAAGTCTTAGGCCCCACCTCTGAGCTAGGGAATCAAAATCTTCATTTCATAACATCCTCAAGTGATTCATACGTGTGTCAGTGTTTGGGAATTGCTGAGATAGGTCCAGGTTTTCTGAGAGTGTCCCATACTGGTGTGTTATACCTGAGAATCTCAGGACACTGAACCCTGACTCCTGACTCAATGAGGCGTCAGGAAGCTACACACGTGTTAAAGTTGGGAATGGGCAGACCTGGCTTGCAGTTTGGGCAGCACTGCTCATTCGGTGTAGGGGTGCGGGGTCAAGACAGAGCAAGCATAACCTGTGCAGTTCAGTCTTTTTTAATAGTGAAAGAAGCCAGCAGAAACTTCTCTCAGGAAATTTAAAGGGATTGAATTAGGTCACGCAGGTAACGCTCCAGGCAGGAGTTCAAACACATTAAACTTAATAAATGGTTGTCTGTAGTCTCTTGTGCTCGTCCATGGGGCCACCCTGGTTCCCTTCCAGCTTTGACATGCTCTGATATGACAATTAGTCCCTTTACCTTAGAACTGCTGACTACCCACGAAACCAAACCCTGTAACTGTAAGAGAAAGAAAAACGGATTAGGAAGTCACTCAGTCTGTGTCCAACTTTCTCTTCTGTTAAGTTCAGTTTGGCCTACAGTGTGAGCGGAAAGCAGCAGGACAGCAGACACAGGCATCATCTGTAGAGCACAGCAAAGCCCTCTGATGATACAGGGAATCCACCGCTCCCCAGAGTTTGATTGTCTGACTAGAGGTGACGCTAGTGTGATTGGGGTCAGGGTCTGGTGTTTCCAAGCTCTTGTGTTCTTATCCAAAGAATTGAAAATAAGGGCTCATCTAAGTTTGCAATATCCAGGTAAGTTTGTTTAGAAAAAAAAAAAAAGAAAAAACAGTGCCAATTACACGCAGACAGACCATTGAGGCTCACAGTGGGCCATATTAGTAAGGATGATCAAGGGTCCCATCATTATATGGAACTTCCTTTTATGGGGTTCATGAGAATAATTTTGATAACTCAAGTGAGGGTGGTTCTCTATTTTGACAGATAGACTTGAATTGCATAAAGTCTTGATAACTGTGCATGTCCCTTCCCATAATGCATCTGATTTAATTCTATGTATGCCCAATTAATCATCATATGGTTAATAGGGGATTCTCCCTAGTTCACATGAGGGCACGATTTTGACTTTTTGCACATGTACTCCAAACAGGTTCAGACCAGATCAGCATTTCCAATCTTCCTACTGGCTACACTGGGAATACACTTGAATAGCACTGCCTAAATTTGATTATTTCAAGGGATTGAACATCTTCACCTGTTGTTTAGAGAGAGGTATATGTAGCTGGATGAAAGTAGGAGCCTGGGGGTGCTGAGGTTGCTAGGTGCACTGTTTAGACAGAGTTGTGTATGTACGTGCATGTAAAGAAGCTAGGGTGCCTGGTGCATTATTATGGTGGATGGTATTAAAAACCAAAGGGGTTCCCAGATTATTAAATTATTCCCTATGCTTTCATGCCTCAGGAAGACTGGCAGATAATTTTGCAATTGAACCCGTAAGAACCATGGGGAACGTGTATGAATGAGGACCATGTAAGCACAGCTAGAAGAATAATACAAGCTGGAGAGATGGTCTTAGAGAGAATTGCATAGACTGGAGATGGAGAATGAATGCAAGTTAACAGTGGAAAAGAGTCCCAGATATGAGCGATGACTAGTGCAAAGGGCTTGAGGCAAAAAGTACTTCAAAAAGCCTGTGGGGGGATAGGGGGGTAAAGGGTGAGGGAGGACAAGGGAAAAGCAAGTGCCCTGGGCCAGTGAGAGATTACACAAGCCAGCTTGCAAAGGGGTCTGGTATTTGAGTCCAAACCTTGGACTCAAATTTGTTCTCATTAGACTTTAGAGTAAGAGGTAAGACGGGAAAGACCTTTCAGAGATAGTCAACTATAAGCATTCATTAATAAATTAATCCAATTACACAAATAATGAGCTGATGGGGTAAAGAGTTATCTCTAGATTAGATCAGCTGTGAAAATTAGTTCATATTCTCTTTCTTGCCATTCAATAAATTCTGTAGTCTAAAGGGTCATCAATAAATGTGACATCTCTACCTTGGACCAGAAATATGAACCAAGATAATCTTCATTATAACTTACCCGGTCAATGTTATTAACAACAGAGAATGGATTAGGACAGTGTCTGAAATAAACATTTCTATTAACTAGGTCCTCCCATGAAACTTCTAGACACTAGGAAGAGCTAGATAATAATAATGGAAAATCACCAATGAATAAAGAGATTAGATGTGCAGTTCAGAATGACTAAAGACACAAAAGATATGAATGCTGTAATGTGAGGAAAATCCCCACCCAAAAGCCAAGATCCGCTCCTCCTAATGTCTACTGTCTCTTACATTTCAAACTATTCTGATGCTGCTGAGTTGTTTTTTTTTTATCTGCCTACAGCTATTCTTTAACAGCTCGTGTCTTTACCAATCTCATGACTTCTCACCACACCTTAGCTGCTGCCCAGGCCCTAGGGTTCTTGGGAGTGTAGCATTGTTATTGGCTACTGCTTCTCTATTTCTATCTCCATTGTTCTCATTCATTAAAGAAAAGTGAAGCATAATATTTGTACACAAAAGAATCTATGGCAGTACTTGATGGCTCACATAGCCTCCCACAAGTATTGCACCCACCTAGCACTACACCCTCACCATCTTGGCTGAGACTTGAGTACCTTTTCAATTCCAACCCCTACCTTCACTCACTGTAGGAATAATAACCAAACTTTGTGTCTATTGCTCCATTTTCTTTCATTGAATAATTTGGTCACAAGTATTTATATCCATAAACTATATTTTTAGTTTTACCTGGCTTTTAGTATTTTATGAAAATGGAAAGTCAATCACACAGAATCAACCCTAGCTGGAATCTCCAATAGTAAAATCTACAAACTTTTAGAATAAAAAGCTAAGACAGGCTTCTTAGGTCTTCCAGTTAGGAAGGGATATTTTAGACCAACAATCCCTTTCTTCTGGGTGTCACTTTGCCTAGCAATGGGCAGCTCAACCCAGAGTTAGTGAAGGACAGTAGCACAATGGAATGCCTTTATATTACTAGTGTTTTCCAGGAGTTGGCAAGATATAAGGTCTCTATTGTGTGCTGGGTGTCACTGGAAGCAGGAGCTGAGACAGCAAAAGGCAGTAAGTATGGTATTCCAAAGGAAAGCTCTGAGAATCACCGGGAGGGGAAGAAAGGAAGTTAGGCTGGATCTTGATGGAGCTGCCCATGACTGACAGTGCAGGGAATTCTGAAGCTGTTATGGTCTCTCAGATACTCCAAACTAACGCAGAAAGCCTGAATCTTACACTCCGTGGCCACTGGCCATCAGAAGCCACTAATCTTGAGCAAGAAGGCTCTCCTCTGCCAAGGCAAATTCTAAAGGAGCTGACAGTTATGAGACCAGATGCTAGAAATGGACATTCTTGTCCCTAAAGGGAGATCTGGGTGGCATATCAATGGCCCACCAAGCTTATCCCTCAGATGTCCTCTTGAGTCCAGAGAGATCAAAAGGCAGTAGCCAAGAATGTACAATATGGTGGGCGAATAAGGACATGGAAAAGAAGAAAACACGTGACTCTGAAGGCTTCTTGGTGTGGAGACAGCTTCGGGAAAGTAGGTGCTGGGCCAGCAGTGTGACAGCAAAGGTACTGTGTGGACTAGCCTATTTTCTGTCATCCACCTAGTGCTTCTCTCTACTTAGGGCTGAGTTACCTAGCTAACAGATCTAAAACATTCTTAAGAGAAGCAGCACCACAGGAAGAATGGCGTGGCCCCATTCACACGTCCACAGAAAAGGTCTACCTTGATTAACTTACCCAGAATTTTTCAATCAGAAAATCTAGAAGGCAGCTACTTTCGCTTCAATGTGAGTAAAAATGTGGAATCACTTTGAAAAGTACAATGTTAATATTTGAAACCGGATGAGAGAGTGGCACTGGGCCAGGGAGAGGAACTCAATCTTTCTAGTACTTTGACTTCTTAATCTCTTAACCAAAGGCAGCCCTGGGCTGCAAGTTACCACACAGAAGCACCTACCTCAAGCTGTCACAGAACCTGGGCCGCTAGTGCAAACAGCACCAAAATTATCACCTTCCCCAGAGCTTTACGAATTCTTTGAGATAAGAACATTTTTCAGCAATATTTTTCTTAGTAATAAAATGGGGAGGGGAGAAAAAGGGAGAGCAGAGGAGAAGGCAAAGGGACCAAGGAGAGGAGAGGAAAAGAGGAAAGTAGAGAGGAAAGGATGCAAAGAGATTATGAAAAAAGAGGGGGGAGAGAGGGAAGAGGGTTCCAATAAAAGCCACTAAGAAACCAGCTATCTTCCTCTACACCGGTTTAGTGTTGTGTCATCAGAATAAAGAGACAAAAACACTTGCAAAATGGCATGGGTAGAATAAAGTGGTCCACCATAGTCATGCTCTACAGGGATTGTGTGGGAAACAGCATTTCTGTGGGGTACTGATGCATTTCCTACTTAAACCAGAGAAGTCAAAATTCCCACACTGTCAGAGAGCTAACAAATCCTGCAGTAAACACACTTTAGAAACTGAGTGAAGCAGGGAGTCCTTAAGGGTCAAGTCCAGAACACCGGTGAGTGCCCAGATATGGTATATAGAAATAGTAATAAAATGTGTTTTATTTCCAGATGGGAAGCCAAGGGTGGGCAAAGAAAGATGTCATCACTCTTATTAGACAGGGTCAGCATGATAACCCTGGATTTTAGGATGGAGAGATGACTCAGTGGATAGAAGCACTTGCGCTCTTGCAAAAGATTCTAAATTAGTTCCCAGCCCTCTGTGGCTGGCTCACAACCATTTCTAGTTCCAGGAGATCCAATGTCATCTAGCCTCTCTGGGAACCTATACTCACTAGTGTATATCACACACACACACACCACACACTTAAATTAAAAATATAATCTTTGAAAAGAAGATTATAAAAAAGCCAGTTCTCTAGCCTTCCTATCCGAATCATCCTTGTGATCTGCTGGCTAGTGGGGAGAAAGTCACGTTTGTTATATTGTATTCTAGCTGTGGACTCAGAGTTGTTCTCAGAAATAACTGCCAGATTAAGCTTAAACTGAAATGTTTTTCCCCCGATGCATGGGGATACTATGGGTCTTCTTTGCTAGTGAGTACTTCCAACCTTTGGTTGAGAAAAAGCTACAAAAAAAAAGTGAGAGAGATTAAGTTAGGCAACAGGAAGTACGGGGTGTCCACCTGGAACACCGAAGCATCTCTGCCCTTTCTGGGAATATTAGGTTCCCTCTGTGAAGCTAAGTGACTGAACTATGGGGAAGGGAGGAAGGACCTAAGATAAATGAAGGAAGGAGAACCTGGGGGATGATAGCAGGACGTCAGCAAAATAAGCACAGGGAAGACTCCAGGTGCAGTAGATCTAAGGAAAGGATGCCTGCTTCCAATGTGAAGAGTCCTCCTATCGCCAACACACACATATATACACACACACATACGCACACACATCATACATGCACGCACCAACACACATGCCTCCCCAGAGCCCTTTGGGAATGGTGGCTTAGAGCACAAAGGAACGCCACTGGAACATTGGTAAAAGAAACAGGGGTTGGCTTCACATTTGGGGCCAGAAGGCTGGACCGCCGGAGAGATGGGGCTGGGATGTCAGTGGTAATGATTGCTGAGCTGGAGGAGTGTTGAAAGCAAGTGCTAAAGGGAGGCAGCCTCATTTCTTTGCACCTGCCCCTCACTCAGAGTCCTTGACTAGACTTAAGAATCGAACGAACTTCTTCCTTCACAAAAGGGCGGAGTCCCAAATCCACTTGCTCGATGTTTGTTTAAAAGGGACTCAGAAGCATAAGCAGGGTGCTAGGATCCCTGATGAGAGGCACAAATCATACTATGTGCAAATCCCTCCCGTACTTCCGCTTTCTTCTAACTGGGCTGTCACCTGCCCACAGGGCCCGTGTTCTTTGCTGTGCTTTGCTGTGTCTCATCAGTGTGGACCAGGGCCTGGCATCGTCCCAGTTTTAGGATTAAGTAGCAAGACACTCGGGAATAGGGCCGAGAGGACTGAGAAATGCACCTATTCCACTTTCCCAAATGAATTGCGGAGATTTCAAACTTTAAAGGTTTTTACAGCTAAGGATTCGTGTGACAACCCAGCAATTGCCTTATACCCTGCAATGTGTGTACTTTAGTTCCAGTTTGAGTTTTCACTCCAAGTACCCCTGAAATACCTTACATCGCTACATCATCCTCCACCCTCCACCTCTTTCCTCTTAACTGATTGAACTCAGGACAGCCTGCTAACTTGGATGTTTCATGTGGTAGTTCTCATTTAAATCCCTCTTCACCTGCCAGTAGGCGTGGTTCATCAGCGCTGGGCTGAGTCTCCCCATATTTAGGAGCCTTGAATGCAACTCTGCATAAGCCCAGGGTTTAGACTGTCTCTTTCTACAGTGTAATGGGAAGCATGAACAACAGTTTCAAAACTAGTCTTGCCCCCGTTCACCTATAGTGAACCAGTAGCTGGAATCCAGAGTGGATGAGGTCTAGGTGCCTTCCGTTTGCTCCAGAACTCTCTGCTTGGGCTAACTTTAATTCCAGCATGCCTTGCCTTCCTTCTCCTCCTCCCTCCCTCTCCCCTTCCTCCCTCTCTCTTTACCTACCTACTTTCCTACCTCCTATCTCCCTGTTTTCTTGTGTTTTTGAGTCACAGACTCGCTATACAGCCCAGGATAGCCCTGAACTCTTGATTCTTTGGCCTCATCCCCCACGCTGGGAGGGCTGAGATTCCAGGCATGCATCACCATGCTCAGCTCAGCTTGGTCTTTCAAAGCAGCAATACTTACAACCCTTCTTCATAGAATCTGCTCAAGCTACTGCTCCTATAGAAAGCAAATCCAAAGATATCTTCAAACTCAGACATCCCCACTGCGTGAGTTCTGACAGTCTGTCTACAAGGCCTTTTCTTCTGCACTCTTTTATTACCAGAGCTGTCAGAGTCCAGCCAGAAATCTAAAGGTTAACATCAGTTTGAAGGACTGTTGTAAGGGCTACCTCTGGTCCTCTGCTAGCAAGAGTAGGAACTTTCTTGAGTAATGTGTTGCTTGCTGCACTCAGTCATCCTTTGTGAAAGAATTTCCATTCCTTTTAGAAAAAAAAATCTGAAACATCCCTCAAAGTGTACACTTTCAGTAGAAAGGTTAAAGCAGTTAACAGATTATACTAAACTATGTGTATAAACACACTCAACATTCTGAAGCCAGGAAGCTGGGATGATTTAATTATTGCATGTTTTAAGTACATGTGGGTGTGATTCATCTTCTTTTTCCTAAGCAGTGGGTGGGAGGAGAAATTTCTGGGCATCGAGGCTGATGGGTGTGTCTGTCAAGCAGCTCTGCAACCTAGCCCTATTGAGAAACAGGGCATCTCATCATCTCATTTCTTCTCACTAGCTAAAAAGCAAGGATAATACCTAGAGTGATAAGGAAGGAGGTTCACTGTGGAGAACAATACAGAGGAAAACACACAGACACCAGAAACCACTTTCTAACTTCTATCATTGCAAGAAGAGAATCCTTCTCTTAGAATGTAGAAATATTTCTCAGTGGGAAATAATGGAAGCTAAAATCCCTAGAACTTGTTCATATTGTGCAAATAATTTTTTCTTTCTCTATTCCAATTAGTTCTTTCAAAACATTTCTAGGGCAGTCAATCACAGATCTTCTCTGACATGATATAGCACAGTTCATGGAAAGGAACAGATAAAATATTTTAGGCTTTCAGGACCATTTTTGTCTGCAGCAACCACTCAGAATCAACCATCTAGTAAAAATGAGTCAGATGAATGAACTTGACTGTGTTCCAATAAAACTTCATTTACCAAGGCAAGAAATTGAATCTGTACAAATTGGTAGTCAGTTGAATGTTAAGGTAGGGTGTCAAATGTCTGCCCAAATGACTCATGTCTTAAAGGACTGGTTCCTGCCTAGTGGCCCTGTTAGGAAGTGACTGAATCATGAGAGTGCAAATTTCATTAATAAGCCAATCAGTTGTTGAGTTCAGTAGCTGAATACCCACTAGGAGGTGGGACCTACTCAAAGCCAAAATGTCACCAATGGTCTCTCTTTAAGGGTAGGTCCTGCCCCCAGACCCTTCACAGTCTGCTTCTTGGCACCATATAGTGACAGCATTCCTCACACAAACTTCTATGATAGTGTGCAGTTTTATCTCAGGCCCAAAGTGATGGGACTAAGGCTGAACGAATTGAGAGCTTAGAAACTGTGAGCCTAAAGTATTCTTTGCTCTTTAATATTCTTTCCTCGGGTATTTTGTCACAGTGATGGAAAAGCTGACTTATACATGACCTCTACTTCAGGCTATAAATACTATGAATGAAGGGACTTGCTTTCCTAAGGTAGAATACAGTGAAAGTATTTAATGAATATCCATGAATGACTTCAAAAGACTGAACTATCACCTTGAGGTTAGTACTGTGCAGCCTTGGCTAAGGCACCTCATCTTTTAGAGCCTTAGATTCTGAAATTTTTAAGTTGAAAAAGTAATGGCCATCCTGTTTTTTCCTGGGCTATGTCACAACCATATTGAGCCAACAATCAAACAGCCAGCATGTACTGAAAATGTACCAACTGAAGGTAACTGTTTAGGATAACTGAGGTGTGTACACTTTCATTTTGTTTTTAGGACTCTATGTTGTCTTTGTTCTGTTTTGTTGGGGTTTTTTTGTTTTTGTTTTTGTTTTTTTTCAGATGAGGAAACCAAATCTTAGTACTTTAGATGGTGTTGGTGCCATACTTAAGTGGAAGAAACTCAACCCAGAGCCTGCATAGTAACCACACACTACTTTACATTCTCTGAGCTTGGGAACTAAACAGGGCTGACACAAATTGTTTGTTCTTTAAATAAATCATGGAAAGCTTCTGCAAACAATAACATCTCCGTATGTCACTGTTCAATCATCTTGACCTTGAGGGGCCTTGCATCGTTGTTCAACCACTATGATTGTAAAAAAGGGCAAGGGGGACAATTGATGGGAAGCCAGTTAGGTTGAGAGTAAATGCTGATTAACTAATGTGAAAGATGAGAAATGTGTTTTGTTGGTAAGATACTGGATAGCTCAGAGAACTGAGGGATGGCTGAAAAGTCCTTGATACAGAAGAACCCACAAAAGGTTGATAATGAAAAGATTGCTCCATAACACCCTGCCTCTAAGTGTCTCAGCTCATGTTCCAAATATCCTGGAAAGAGAATCTCTTTCACCAGCTGCATCAAGCATTTCTGTCCTTATATTAATCAGTGATGGCCAAAGAACAAAGCTGGTGGCAATGTTACATCGCAGATGGGATGTGTGGACCCATAAAGCAGACAGCCACAGGGGTGGATCTAGCCTAAGTGGGTTGCCAAATTCACATACCATGTTCTGTCTCCAAATGACCTTGTAATGACATTTTTGGATTGAACATGAAAACATTAGACATTTAACGCTTCTTTCAAGTCTCTGTGATAGCTCCCCACCAGTTACAAATGTATTATTGAAAGTTCCAAAAGCCCTTGAATCTCACACCCACCTCCACACCTCTACTTATCTTCTGTCACACATCTGTCTCTTATATTTTATCATTAATTTCTGAGTCACATGACCTACTGCTGCTCATAATCTCTGATCAGCTCTCTTCACCCACTTACTACCACTAGTAAATGTATCAATAGCAAGATTACCATTGACTGTGTGTCTCTAGCAATAAAATGCTTTCTCATGGCCTAGTATATGTGTGTCTGTGGTTTACAATGTCTACAATTGAAATTACATTCTTTAGTGTTTGGTATGAAGTGTCTCCCTTGGGCTTGTGAACTGAGTGCTTGGTCTCAAGCTGCAGATATGATTTTAGAAGATTTTGAAAACCTTGGGAAATGGAATCCATCTGGAGAATGAGATCTAAAGAGGCAGGTCCCTAGAGAGATTTTGCTACTAGAGCAGTCTAGTCTCTCTGCCTCCTGTTTACTTCAAGGTAAGAGGTTCTCAGGCCACTGTTTCCTGCTGCCTCAATGGTTTGCCCAAGCACAAGGGACCAAGTGACCATCGGCTGAGCCCTCTGAAACTCTGAGCAGAATAAATCACTCTTTTAACTTTATCTTCTAGGTAGTTTGGGCATGGCAAAGAAAAGCGCAGCAAATGAATGGTTTCTCGATGCTAAATGGGATTGTAATTAATTCAGGTGTACTCCTTTTTATTAAGAACTCCTTTTTTATCAACACAGTACCAGAATACCTGTTAAATCAGTGATTATACTTCTTGAATAAATGCATTTGAAAGCTAGGAGTGGTGGTGCATGCTCGTGACCTTAGCACTTGTGATCTGAGGCAGGGGAATCAAGAGTTAATGCCAGCCTGGCCCACATACATTTTCATTTTCCTAAGCCAGCAGCTTCCACATTGTAGCAGGAAGCAAGGCCAGCTTCTTAGAGGACGCAGAGCACTCGACACATGCAGCATCTAGAAGGAGCTGAGAGAGTCCGGGGGACATTACAGCCCATGGTGTTTGGTACAGTCTAGCTGTTTGTATTTCTTCCCTTCAAACCTTCAAACGGTTGTGCCCCAAACAAAAATATTCCTAGCTAGTAACAATTGCTTGCATTTGTGATCCTAAACTAATTTCCAAGCAAATGGCTAAGAAGTTTACAAGCATTATTTCATTTGATTTTTACTACTGACACTCTACTTTGCTGCCACAGACAGGAACCAAGACCTCTGAAGCTTAATGAATAGCTGTGCCACCAGCTGATAAAGAGAGTCCTGGGATCCAGCGGTCCTACTCCAAAGTCTGATTGAATTCTGAATCCTTGCAGTTTTTCTGACCTTGAGACTTGCTTTGACCACTGCTACTTTAAAATGTTGTTGTTGCTTTCAAGTGAGAATTCAGGATGTTTTCAATATGATGTCATGATTCATCATTCAGTGGGCATTTTATATCTAACTTCTTTGAAAAATTTTGTTTCTAATATTCTAATTAGAAACAATAAACTGAATCCAATCTAACGGACAATTTCTTTCACTTTCTCACTGTACCTAACAGTGAGCTCAGCATTTTGACAGCATTGGAAATGAGTCTCTTCCCTGGTGGTACTGGGAGACAATGCTACTCCAAAGCCAAGCAAATAGGATAAGAGAACAGAGAGAAAGTGAGAGGATTAAAAAATTGGGTCTTCTGTGCAATCATTTACTGTGCAGCTAGCATTTCAAGACTAACCCTTATATTCCTGCAGCATTAGGATTTTGGAATCCCTATACTCTACAGAGAAATGCAGACTACGTTCACACAGGATATAGCATGTTCTCTGTGACCGACTCAGTCCTCTTTGCCCACTGAAAACAGCTCCATGGCTATAGATTCTTGGAAAACGGTCTTCAAAGGAATGAAATTTACTCAATAAACCAAGGCAAAGGTGTGTCAACACTCAGCCTCTAAATGGAAAAGCACAGTTGTATTAATCCTAGAAAAAAATTAAATTATTCTCCTCAAAACTCTAAATTAGCCTAATAACTGAGTCTGATTTCATAATTCTAACTCTAGACTCCACAGTGACACTGAGGGGCCAATCCTAAGACTGACAGCTCTCTTACTACTCATAGTAATGATGAATGAAGCCACTAAGAGTTTTCACAAGGGTCACATACGACCATCTGAAAACATAGATATTTACATTACAAGTCAAAACAGAAGCAAATTTACAATTATGAAGTAGCAACGAAAATAATCTTATAGTTGGGGATCATTACAACACAAGGAACTGAATCAAAGTGTGAGGAAGGTTGAGAGGCCCTGAACTGGGAGGACTTCAAAGTTGGTTCTCCATAGCTAAGTAACAAAAAGACAAGATGCTTAAGGAAGAGAAGAAGAAAAGCCACATGTCCTCCTTACATTCATTAGCAGCTGAGATGATACAGAAATGATAGGAAGGAAGCCAAATTGAATTTTTGAGATTTCTCCCAAAGTCAATTTTAGTTTAAATGGTGTGAGGTCCCAACATGGTTCTCCCTCCCTCTCTTGGTTGTTTGACTTTCCTTTTGTCTTCTTTCAAATTGATGTTTCCTTTGCACATTCCACTTCCGCCAGGCTTGGGAGGGGGAGCTCTGGTAATTCTGCAAGATAGTTGATTGCCGAGTTTTTTGCTGATTAGGGTGAAGCTCCAATAAAGCAGGCAGCCGTGTTGCCACACTGCTCAGCTAAGCCCTCGAATCTTTAGAGAGGCCGCTCACCACTAAACAACACATCATAAAGTTTGCTTCGTGAAACTAGATTTATTTCTTTATTTGGATGCATACACAGTCATAAAGGTTTATCTTCTGATCAGAGAAAGAAAATAAGCAAAGCAACAAGGGTCTTCACAGAAGAGGATCTATGAACCAAATTAACAAGGTTTTTGTGCTGTCCGGCTTAGCAAGAAATGGGAAGGAAGTAAAAAAATAAGAGCAAGACACCATGCTTCTGTTTGCCTTTCCTTCCTTCCTTCTTTCCTTCCTTCCTTCCTTCCTTCCTTCCTTCCTTCCTTTCTTCCTATTTACTTCTCCTTCCTTCCTTTCTTTTACTTGGATTCATGATAAGCAAACTTCAATGTGTGTTTAAAATCTTGAGGGTTTATATTATTAACCAAACAAGAATTTTTACAATCAGGGAACACTTGTCTGGCTTCCCCCTCGCCTCCTCCCTCCCCTCCCATCCCCCCAACCAGCACACACAATTTTTGTAGAATATTTTGTTGGCTATAATTAAACTATGTGTGTTAATTAGGATTAGATTTTAAATGCACTGCTTGGGAAGTTGAAAAATACAGGATCTGAATGAGCCCAAATTGAGATGACACTTGAATTTTCGCAGATGTTTCCATAATCCTAATTTCAAATTGATTGTACTTCCTGAACAGTGAGAAGCCATTTTCAGTTATTTATTCAGACGTGTGCATCACTTCTCCCTCTGCCAGTGGGCAGAAAATATCTACCACTTTCAATAACTTCTTCAAATAGACTGTTTTCCAAGGCAGGTTTTAATGAAGGGGAGTGGGGACAAGTAAGCCCCAACTGCTCCCAGGGTCACCCACAGAGGCCATATATGAACCCAAGCAGAAATGGAAACTAGCAATTTCCCTTTCGTCTACCCCTTCGTGATGGCTTCAGCTGGCTTTTGAACTACAATTTCTCAACAGGCCAGAGAGAAGTGCAAAGAGACAAAAAAGAATTTCCCCAAATTACTGGCCAACAGTAGCCATAATAAGTGGCACTCAATTCAACCACAAAGATGTGCAGTGGCCTACACCACATAAGCCCTGGGTTTGGACCCAGCAGCAGGGCCACCTGTAAAACACATTTCCAAATAAATAGCCTGTGAAAAGGGACAGACCCTGCCAAATGTGAAACTATCTGCTCAGGCTGAAGTACAGCAGAGTCCCATCTTGTCTGCAAAGGGGGAGGAGTCTCTTTCAGTTTCACTTTGGGTTTGTATTTTATGTGCAACCCAAAATTCAGAGCATCCTTAGCAATCCTGTCTTGGAAGCAGCCCCACTCCCCTACCAAGTCCTCAGTTTGATTGTAATTCCTTGCAGCTTTCCTGTGAGGGGTGGGGGGCGGCTGCTGAATTAGAGGCGTCGTGCCTCCTTCCACCTGTAACGATTTCCCACTCAACTGTAAGACAATGGCCATGATTGATCTAATGAGGGACTGGGAAAGCCAGCTGATTGCTATAAATAGTTGAAAGCAAAAACTTGTGCTTGGCTTCCCAGAGAATTTCTCATCAACTCTGGTACCCTAACCTAAGTAGGTAAGCATCGTCCTGTGGCAAATGAGGTGAGGCGCAGAATCCTTTTCTTGGTGGGAGTTTGCACACAGGCAAGGCAGAAGTCAAGCTGCGGCTGATGTAATATTCAGGCTTTGTGGTAACAATCCAGTGCCGTTCTATATGTGCTATGAAGGCAGAAATCTTTTTTTTTTAAACAGAAAGCAGCTTTAAAATGCAAGTATTCATGAGACTAGAATGTTGAGGGATTTTTAATGACTGTTTTAAAAATCATATTTGAAGTCCAATGGAAAGAACTTTTGTGGCTTCATTTGTTAAAGAATAAAAATTAGAAAACCACAAAGGAACATAAAACTAATTTATATAATATACCTGGAAATCATATAAATTTGTTTCCTCAATGCATTTTTAGTGTATATATATATATTTTTTTTTCTTTTTTTAAACCTGGGCCACATGATACATATACGGTGTCCATGCAACATCTCCGATCAAGTACAGACTGGTTAAATGTGTTTGTAATCTAGAAGTCACTGTTTTTAGGCTCTCTGGGTAATTTCAATAAATAGACAAGGCTTAAAAATCAGTTATTCTACAAGGCAGGAGCAATACAGTACCCTGGCAGCTAAGTGAGGATTTGGCAGTTTCTCTTAAGAAGGCTGGAGCCTGCCTGGAACCTGCTACAGGTTTCCCCTGGGGGTCACAGTTGCTCCTTGATATTGATATGCTGATGGAATGAATCATTTGCTTAAGGTTACCACTGCTGGAGGCAAAATTAGATTTCTGATCAGATCAGTGTTGGCCCTAGAATCCACATTTTCTCCTGTGACAAGGGAGGAAACAGGGTGGATGTTGGAGGCCTATTATCCAAATTTAATCTAAGACGTATTCCTTTGGTTCACCCAAAAGACAATATTTAAATCTGTGTGAACAGGTTCCAGGTGTCTGACCTTCAGTAATCCTGAACTCCAAGCACATCGTACAATTTCCGTCCTTAGCATCAATAGCTTGGATTTTTGCAAGCATCTGAATTCAGATATTCTTGCTATGGATTATCTCTTTAATACTAAAGTCTTAGAAATGCAGACACTGCCACATGTGCACAACCACTGATAAAATTAAAATTTGTCCCTGCCTACTCAGTGGGTGGGAAGAAAAGAGGGAGGGAGAAAGACTTGGGTATCCAGAGAGTTAATTATCAAGATGGCAGTCCACAATTCACAACTCACGTGTTTATTGACATTGTTATGCGTCACTAATTTCATTCATTCACTTTTAATTTATTCATCTAATGCATACTTGTTAGAAGATATTTTTTACTAATTCCTTTCTTCTTTTTATTAACAAATAGATTTTTTTCACATAATATATTCTGTGGTTTCCCTCCCGCCAACTTTTCCCAGATCTTCTCCTACCCAGCCAAATCCACTCCCTTTATTTTTCTCTCTCATTAGAAAACAAGCACGCATCTAAACACTAATAATAAAATAAGGGGACCATTTTTAAATGAGGGAGACTCCAAAAGGACAAGAATTAACCTGTGTGCTCCACCAAGTGTCAGGCATTCAGTTAGCACTTTACTTTTTTCCCCAGCAAACATTTAGTCCCTTCAGCAACATTCTTGGAATATTTATCATATATGTGTGTATATGGTAATATACATATATGAAAATATATATGGCAAAATACATATTAGTCAGAGCCATTTCTACTCTGTAGCTGAATAAGAAAGTGTGTATAGGAGATAAACCTTTCAGGGCTTTCCGTTTTGGTGAACTGTGTAAAAGATCTTATTAAAAAAAAAAAAAAGTCTTCCAATTGTCCAATGGTTGTAGGGAACAATCAAGCTGGCTGTGGCAGATTTTATGTATTTTCTGTTTTGTCAGGCCAAGGGTTCATTTGAATCCAAAAGAGGGATGTCCAGCTGTCACTGTTTCCAGTCTCAGGCTTCTCAAGACTCCTAAAGTGTTAGAGTAGCTCAGAGGCCATGCCCTGTTGCCTGCCCATATCAACTGGCACAGCCAGGCCACTTCCTGCTTTACCAAAGTTCTTTAAAAGCAAGTACTTTGCGTGGCTGAAAATGTTTAAAAATGTCAAATTCACATATGTTGTTATTATTTTTTATTCTTTTATCTTTCATGTATCTGTATATGCTTCCTGTTTTTATGGGAGTACTAACAGTGGGAATGGGGGTGGCTCTGACTCTCTTGTCTGTTCTTGGGACCCTTTTCCTCCTACTGGGCTGCCTCATCCAGCCTTGATATGAGGATTTCTGCCTGGTCTTCTGTATCTTGTTAAGACCTGGTCAGTGGATATCCCTGGGAAGCCTGTTCTTCTCTGAAGGGAAAAGAAGAAGGAAGAACAGGAGGAGGACTGAACCTGGAGGGGAAAGGAGGTTGGGGGTGAGGAATGAGAGGAGTGGAGGGAGAGGAAACTACTGTCAGGAAGTATTGAATACAATAAAATAAAAAAGACAATTTTAAAATAAGGGAGACTCCAAAAGACAAGAATAAATCTGTGTGTTCCAGTGACTGTCAGACATTCTCTTAGCACTTTACAGACATCTTTTTCTTTTTTTCTAGCTAACATTTTGTCCCTTCAGAAACGTCCCTGGTGCCACTAATTGGAATATTTTACTAACACATGGATTTAGGAGTGTAAGAAGCTAAGAAGATCTCATTCACTCATATAATAAATGCAGACAAGCAAACACTGCATAGCAAAAATCACTTGTTGATGACACAGAAGTTTAGCTTAGATGGAAGAGCAGCTTAGCCTCAATCACCCAATCATGACAGGGGCATCAGGAATTGATTACTAAAATTTCAAGAATTTTTAGATCAAATAGTTAACATTAACCTGATGTCTTTATAGCAAGGAAATTGTCATGGTGAGTTTTAGTTGTCAAGAAAACAAAATGTGGACTCACCTGGAAAGAGATTCTCAGTGAGGAACTTTCTAGATCAGGTTAGCTTGTGGGCACATCTGTGGAGAATGAACTTTATATGTTCATTGAAGTAGAAAGACCCAGATCACTGCGAGTAGCACTGTTCCCGGGTTTCTGTCCTGAAAGGTGCAAGTGTGGAGAAGGTGAGCCGAGCAGAAAGCATGGATACATTCATTTTTGCTTTGCTATGGACTGTAAGTGTGCTGTAGCTAGCTATTGTGAATTTCTGCCATGAGAAACTGAAACCTGGATAACCCAAAATGATCCTTTCCCTGACAATTTGCTTGTGGTCAGTGTATTTTCATCAAAGCAACAGAAATGAAACCAAAACATTAATCATCATAAAATACAAGTTAAATTTTCTGTTCCTTTTCTTAAAAGCCACTTGTAGCACATCATTTCTTAAATACAGTGGTGACATCTAGGAGGCAACTTACAAGGTTTCAGCGTTACAACCTGAACCATCCTACCTCAAACACCACTAGTAAGTGTGTCCGTGCTGTGAGGGGGCACAGTTAGGACCGCATCAGCAGGTTCCGGAGCAACCACTAGGCTGGATAATATCTGGTGATGTTTAGAGCTCTAGGGAAGCTCTTCAGCCAGTCTCTACCCCCTCCTGTAACTGATGATGTGGCTACAGGGTTGAAGGGTCTTACTTAACATTATCAATAATAAAAATTTAAACCTGTGAGCAGTAGCTGTTTTCCTACTACTGGATAGTACTCACAGGGCTAGAAAATACTCTGTACACTAGTGAAGGAGGCCAGTAACCATCAGTGCCACCCGCCTACAAACTCTTCCACCTACAACAGAAACAGTAAAAGATGTTGCTCACGCAAATGGGAGTAACTGATTTTTTTTTTTTTAATTTGGATTTAAGTCCCACTCCATGAAATGTAACCCATACCTGACACAGCTAAAGTTGCCAAGAACCTGATACTAGGTAGGTCATGGGGCTAGAGTAAAACCTACTGCTAATATTCTGCTAAATAAACACAGCAATAAAATGATGCTTGATGACATATTGTTCCACCCATAGAACAGAAAACAGTTCAACCCTCATTGAACTTTTTTTTTGCATGAGATGATAAACAACACAGAGATTCATAACGGGCAATATGCAGAGTGACAGACTGGAGTATCCACTCTCAACAGGCCGTCTTTAACCCCCACCCCCCATCTTCCACCCCTGCCAAGACTCGGGGATCTATTCGGAAGAGGAGGTAGAATGATTGAGATCCATTTTTGGTGGATGACTCCAAGAGCATCTTCCAGACACAAGATTGATACATACATGAAGTCACAGAGGCTGTGACAAGCACAGGAACTGCACAGGTTCAAAACGGGCAGAATCCCAGTGCCGAGAAGGAGAAGCTGATAGTTCCACTTCTAAACAAGAAGCTATTTGCAACTTATACTTGCTGAGAGGGAGGAAAAAATCAGTTCCTATAGCTACAATCCAGCACAGGCCCCACTACCTGGAGTAGGTAGCCAACATAAAACAAACTTTATAGTTTGTGTGTTTGGGGTATAGGGGGTATTGTTTCATTTTGTTCATTTTTAGTGAGTTTTTTTTGTTTTGTTTTGTTGTCTTACTGGTTTTCTTTTTCTTTTACTTTAGTTAGTTAAATTGTTTTGATTTGGGAGTTTTATTGTTTTTGGAAAATGTCTTTGTTTTGTTTTTTTTTTTTAGAGAGAGAGGAAGAAAACATGAAGTTGGATACAGAGATGCAGAGTATTTAGGAATATGTTTGGATGAGAACATGATCAAAATATATTATATGAAAACATTCAAATAAAAAATCTTGAAGGAATGAAGAGCATACAAGGATAAGAGAGACATTTAAATATCTGTTAAGATAGGAGTCCCTGAACAAAACTTATAACATGCGTGTTCAGGTTTCAATGACAATTCAAGAAAACCATGTGCAATTATTATAAATTAGGATTACCACACAGTCTTTGCCATGAAATTTGTAAACTGAAGAATGAAAATCCTTTTCTCTCCTTAGTAGGAGAAATGGAGATAAGAGAATCAGCAGAAGATTGCAGCCATCTAGCCTGGCATATGCAGTAGTGAAGAAGAGAGAGAGAGAGAGAGAGAGAGAGAGAGAGAGAGAGAGAGAATGGCTAAGAGTAATTTTAGTATATATATATACTAATATATATATAGTATTAAATATTGTACTAGATCATTCTCAAGGTTTGTCTTAATTAATAAGTTAGCATAGAAAATAATGTGTTTCCTTGTGGTATCGTCATACATATATTATTATACTTTGTTCTCATTTATTCTCCTTCCCCATGGCCCTCCACTGGAATGACAGAAAATCTTACAGCTGTTATTAAAGTTACCCAAAGATCAGCAAAAATAGGAACTTGGACTGTTCCAGAATTTAGGTCTACAAGGAATAAGTGTGTCAGATTTACTGTTGCTTATTTCATTACTTGTCAGTTCAAGTACTCATTAGTTCAATCAAATTATTTAATATTATTACTTCATATAAAATGCTCTATAACATCTGTATATATGAAAGTATATGATTTACACCAAAATCATTACATGCCAATATTTGAGGACCTTGGTAAGAAATCAAAATGTCAGCTAGGCTAGCCAGCTAGAATAAAATTTCTTTACTTTCTTCACTGGGAACTGCTTCTGCTCAGCTGTTGTTAAAAATTTAGGCTAAACAGTCCACAGAGGAAGAGCATGCAAACAGTCCTAATGAGACTTGATAGGCTGGGGTCAGATGGTAGGGGAGGAGGGCTCCTCTTTCTGAGAAATAAGGGAAGGGAATAGGGGAAAGAGATAGGGACGCGGGGACCAGGAGGAGATGAGGGAGGGGGCTACCATTGGGATATAAAGTGAATAAAAAATAAAATAAATTTAAATTTAAAAATTTAGGCTAAATAAATATATAGTATATTCTGTAACCTAGAATAAATGACTCTTAATGCTGCAATAACCCAGTGTCCTACTGTTCAGAAACTACTCTTAATGGTATGCCTCAACCTAACATGCAAAGAATTTGGGAGAAAATTAGGAACTATGTACAGATAACACTGAAAACAAAAGTTGGGGAAAATTGAGGAGATTAATGTTTGCCCCTACCTCTCCCAAAGCAGGGAATGAATTTAAGGTCTAGCACACAGTAGATAAACTATCTCCCAAGGAGCTATGAAATTATAGGATAGCTTCCAGAACAAAATAAAGTTTGAGCCTCTCGTTCTCCCTGTCCCTGTCCCTTTTGCTCTCTCTCTCCCTCAACAAGAGATACTAAGGAAATCCAAAGAATCATCCGGTCATACTTCAAAAACCTATACAACACAAAATTTGAAAATCTAAAAGAAATGGACAATTTTCATGATAGATTCCATGTACCAAAGTTGACAAGATCAGGTAAACAAATAAAATAGTCCTATATCCCCTAGGGAAATAGAAACAGTCGTAAAAACTCTCCCGACCAGGGCTAGATAGTTTCAGCGCAGAATTCTACCAGACTTTCAAAGAAGAGCTAATACTAATTCTCTTCAAAGTATTCCACAAAATAGAAACAGAAGAAACATTATCAACTTCATTCTATGAAGCCACAGTCACCTTAATACCTAAACTACAAAAGACCCAACAAAGAAAGAAAATTTCAGACCAATTTTTCTTTTTAACATTTACACAAAATTACTCACTTAAAATACTTACAAACTGAATCCAAGAACACATCAAAAACATCTCAACATGACCAAGTACGCTTTATCCCAGGCATGCAGGGGTGGTTCAATATGTGGAAATCCATCAATGTAATCTACCATATAAAAAAACTGATAAATAAATAAATAAATAAAACACATGATCATTTCCTTAAATACCAAAAAAGCATTTGGCAAAGTCCAACACTCATTCATGTTTAAAGTCTTGAAGAGATCAGGGATACAAAGCACATACCTAAACATAGTAAAGGCAATATACAGCAAGCCTGTAGCCAACATCAAACTTAATAAAGAGAACCTTAAATCAATTGCACTAAAATCAGGGAAAAGACAAGGCTGCCCACTCTCTCAGTATCTCTTCAATATATTACTTGAATTCCTAGCTACAGCAATAAAATAAGTAAAGGAAATCAAGGGGATACAATTGGAAAGAAGAAATGGAAGTATCACTATTCACAATATGTTGAGTATCACTATTCACGATATGATAGTATACATAAGTGACCCAAAAATTCCATCAGGAAACTCCAACAGATGATAAATGCCTTCAGCAAAATGGCTGGATACAAAATTAACTCGAAAACATCAGTAGCCCTCCTGTATACAAAAGACAAACAGGCTGAGAAAGAAATTAGGGAAACAATACCCTTCACAGTAGCTACAAAAAACATAAAGTATCTTGGTGTAACTCTAACCAAGCAAGCAAAAGACTTGTATGAAAAAAAATCAACTCTCTGAATAAAGAAATTAAAGAAGATATCAGAAGATGGAAAGATCTCCCATGCTCATGGATCAGTTCTATTAACATAGTGAAAATAGCCATCCTGCCAAAAGCAATCTACAGATTCAATGCAATCCCCATCAAAATACCAACATAATTCTTTATAGACTCTGAAAGAATAATTCTCAACTTCATATGGAATAACAAGAAACCCAGAATAGCTAAAACAATACTGTACAATAAAAGATTTTCTGAAGATATCTCCATCCCTGATCTCAAGCTGTACTATGGAGCAACAGAAATATAAACTGCATGGTACTGACATAGAAACAGGCTAGAGGATCAATGTAATAGAATTGAAGACCCAGAAATAAACCCACACACCTATGGACACTTGATTTTTTACAAAAGAGCCAAAGCCATACAATGGAAAAAGATAGCATTTCAACAAATGGTGCTGGTTTAATTAGATGTCTATATGAAGAAAAATGCAAATAGATCCTTATTTATCACCCTTCACTAAACTAATGTCCAAGTGGGTCAAAGACCTCAACATAAAACAGACACACTAAATCTACAAGAAGAAAAAGTGGGGAAGAACCTTGAACTCATTCTGTTCAGGAGATAATTTCCTAAACAGAACACCAACAGCACAGGCTCTAAGATCAACAATTAATAAATGGAACCTCATGAAACTGAAAAGCTTCTGTAAAGCAAAGGCCACTCTCAACAGAACAAAACAACAGCCTACAGAATGGGAAAAGATCTTCACCACCCCTACATCTGACAGAGAGCTAATATTAAAAAAAAACATATATAAAAATCAAGAAACTAAACAGCAACAAACCAAATAATCCAATTGAAAAATGGGGTACAGAGAATTCTCAACAGAGGAATATTGAGTGGCCCAGAAGCACTTAAATAAATGTTCAACCTCCTTAGTTATAAGGAAATGCAAATCAAAACTACTCCAAGATTCCATCTTAAACCTATCAGAATGGCTAAGATCTCAAGTGATAGCACATGCTGTTGAGATTGTGGAGAAAAGAAAACACTCCTTCATTGTTGATAGGGGTGTAAATTTGTACAACCACTTTGGAAATCAATCTGGCACTTCATCAGAAAATTAGGAACAGCTCTACCTCAGGACCCAGCTATACCACTCCTAGGCATATACCCAAAAGATGCTCCACCATACAAGGACACTTACTCAACTGTGCTCATAGTGGCACTATACATAATAGCCAGAATCTGGAAACAACCCAGTCCCTCAACTGAAGAATGGATACAGAAAGACTATGGTACATCTACACAATGGAACTGTATTTAGCTATTTAAAAAAGGCGTCATGAAATTTGCATGAAAATGGATGGATCTGGAAGAGATCATCCTGAGTGAGGTAAACCAATCCCAAGTGTTATATACTCACTTACAAGTGGGTATTAGCCATATAATAACCATACTACAATCCACAGACCCAAAGTAGCTTAGTAACAAGGAGGACCCTAGGGAGGATGCTTAATTCTCATTCAGAAGGGCAAATAGAATAGATACTGGATGTGGTAAAAGAGAGGGAACAGGACAGGAGCCTTGAGTAGATGTCCTCTGCAAAACCTTACCTAGCAAAGGGTTGAAGCAGATGCTGAAACTCACAGCCAAACTTTAGGCAGAGCACAGAAAGTCTTAAGGAAGAGTGTGGGAATAGAAGGACTGGGAGAGGACAGAAGCTCCACAAGAAGACCAACAAAGCCAACAAATCTGGACCTAGGAGGTCTTGTGGAGACTGATGCACCAACCAGGGAGGACAAAGGATGGAGAGGACCCAGACCCCTGCTCAGATGTAGCCAAAAGGTAGCTCAGTCTCCATGTGGGTCATCTAGCAAGGGGTCCAGAGGCTGTCTCTGACACAAAGTTTGTTGCCTGCTCTCTGATCACTTTCCCTGGACAAGGCTCCCTTACCAGGCCACTGAGGAAGAGGATGCAGGCAGTCCTGAAACTATCTGATAGTCGGTGGTCAGTTTGTAATGGAGTAGGGTTTCCTCCTTCTGAGGGCTAGGGGACTAGGATAGGGGGAAAGACAGAGGAAAAGCAGAACTGGGAGGAGACAAGGGCGGGGGCATGTAAAATGAATTAATTAATTAAAAAATAAAATAAGAAGAAATGCCTAGGCTCTGTTTAACATTCTAGGGCCCTAGCCTCTGCCCTCCAGAAAAAAAACATATTCTGACAGAAACAGACACATGCTCTGCTCACATACAAGTTCACATGTATGAGTTAGAGATATGAAGAGCAGGGGAGTCAGCAGCTTGGGAGCTCAGCTTCTTTTACCAATCTGAATCCGTCTCCCTGGTGTCAACTAACTTCAGAAAAGGAGAAATTTAGAAAAGCCTCCGAGGACAAAAAGGAAAAATAAAGTCCCCTAGTAATATTCACCATTACCAACATTTACGTTTACAGGAAGGAATATAAAAGAAGAAAACTGTGTGTACCGTGCTGTGGACAGTCTTTGACACGCGCACACGCTAGAAGAGGAGTCATCAAGATTACTCACAGTTTCCAAGAGTAAACCTGGTGCTGCAGGCAGTTAGCTTAGGAGTGTGACTCAGCAGCCGGCACACGGGGAAAGGACAGACATGGATTTCAACACTTCATCTGAGGTAGCAGGAGAAGCAACGCTCCTACAATGTCTACATCTGAATTTATTTTCCCAAGTTTTTATTGTGGCAAAATAAATATAAAATGTAACCACCTTAAGCATTTATATTGTTAATAAATTTTTAATTGGCATGTAAATGGTGGACTTTGTCACGACATTTTTATGCATGTTTATTGTCTGCTTTGCTCACGTTTGACTGCCCCAAGGTTCTTGCAAAGAGTCTTCCTCCTGCCTTCATGTTATATTTGTTATTTGTGTTATGTGTGTGTGGTGTTACATGCATGTGTGTGCTTGGGTGTACTTACTGGTATGTGCACATGTGAAGGCCAGAAGTCGACTTCGGGTAGCTCCCTCTGTTGCTCTCCACCTTATATTTTGAGACGGGGTCTCTCAATGAACCTAGATTTTGCTGTTTCATTTTGACTAGCCCTTTCTCAGTTGCTGGCTTTATATATGTACCTCTGCAAACAACTAGTGTGTGTGCCTGTGTAAGTCTATACCTTCAAGTGAAAGAAAAGGTAGTATTGCCATTTCTGTCATTATGCCCACTCGCTTCCACTTTACTCCTTTCTTTCAGTGATCTTCTTCTCCTTCTACCAAGGACTATATCACACACTCACACACTCACATACACACACATATGAGCACACACGTGTGTGTGTGTGTAGAGGTATACTTTAATCTAGGTTCTATTATAAAAGAAAATATATATTTGTCTTTCACTTAATATAATGATCTCCACATCTACACATTATTTTGCAAATGACCCAGTTTCATTATTCTTTACTCCCAAATAAAATCCTACTGTGTATATATCCCATAGAATGCCACTTTTTTAATTTATCCATCATTGGGGCATCTAGGTTAATTGTGCTGTAATAAACATGGATATATAAGTAACTTAGTAGTATGTGATTTAGGTATTTATCCAGGAATACAGTTGGGATATATGGTAGATCAAATGTTGGGTTTTTGAGCAACCTCCATACTGACTTTCATAGCTGCCAGATCAGTTTATACTCCTACCAACAGTGAAAATGGTTTGCCTGTGCTCACATCTTTGCAAGCATTTGTTGTCACTTTTATGTGTTTATGTGTCTAATTTTTATTTTATTATCTGTATGTCTGTGATGTATTTGAGTACAGGCTCACACACACGATGACACTCATGCAGAGGTCAGAGAATGACTTTCAAGAGTTAGTTCTGATCTTCCACAGTGGATTCTGGGAAGCAAACTCAAGTTGTTAATTCTTGAGCAACAAGCGTTCTAACCTGCTGAGTCATCTTGCCTATTTTTTTTCTTCATGAAAGTCATTCTGCCTGGGATAAGATATAACAACTTGAATTTGTGTTTTCTTGAAAGTGAACGATGTTGAATACTTTATATATATATATTTATTACAAATGGTCACTTATAATTCTTCTTTTAATAATTACCTAATTTGTTGACCATTTATTGATTGGGTGATTGTTTTTCTTTTATTTAATTTTTTAGTTCTTTTTATATCTAGATATTTATCTCCTCCCATCAGATGAATAATTGGCAAAGATTTTCTCCTTTCTGTAATAGTCTCTTCATTCTGCTGATGGCAATTTTGCTGTGCATAAGCTTCTGAAGTTCATGAAATGCTAGATTTCAATTCTTTACTATTTCTCAAGCAATAGTATTTGTTGGAGTCCTTTTTTGAAAGCCATTCTATCTTGAGAGGTTTACCCATGTTTTCCACTACAGCTCCAAAGTTGGGTGTCTTGCATTGAGAGCTTTGATTAATACAAATTGGTTTTTGTTGGCGGATGAGAGGCAGGAGTCTATTTCCAGTCTTCTCCCTTTGGATATCCAGTTTTCATGTCACTGTTTGTTGAATAGACCATCTTTCTTCCAAGTGTGTGTTGTCTTCAGCAATTGTGTTTTGCCTCCAAGTTCTTGGAGACAATTAGAGCAATGGCAATAACCTATGTTGTTTTAAAAATTTCTTCAGACCCCCCTCCTCAGAACAATTCCAGGGGAAGGTTCCCATATCTGGCACTGGAGATTTTGTTCATCTATGGATCTTAGAGGGAACACTATCATCCTATAGCTCCATGTGTGTGTGCATATATAATTTGTATTTTAAGTAAGATTTTAAAATATTTCCCTATGACTTTCTCAAACATCCTTAATGCCATTTATCTCTTCTTTCTCCTTTTCCGTCTGTATTACCCTTACTCTCTAAGCAAAGTTCCCTCCACTACCATTTCCCCATTTCCTCCTTCAAGCTGAAACTGGCCTGGAATCCCTCCTAAAGAATGACAATCATATTGTCAGAAGGTACCATGTAAGCTGCCAAACAAGAAAAGCAATCAGTAGTTTTACCCAGCTGTAAATACCAGGAACCACAGCAATGACCAACTTAGCAAGCCATTCCCAATACAACCCCAATTGGTTTGGAGGTAACTAACAGCTGTCTAGCTGGACTTAGGGCACACTCAGTAAGAGGAAATTTATGCCTGATACTGCAGACCTCGCCAACAACCCATGAAGCTGCTGAGGTCATAAACCCTGAGGAGAACCTATTGCTGCCATTTTCCTAAACCAATACAATTTCTAACCATGTTATTTGGGGGGAAGGGAGACTTTTTTCTTCTTTTTTTCTTTTTCTTTTTCATATTAATTACAGTTTATTTACTTTATATCCCACCTGTAGCCCCCTCTCTCATTTCCTCCCAATCCCACCCTCCTTCCCTCATCTCCTCCCTGCCCCTCTCTAAGTCCACTGATAGGGGAAGTCCTCGTCCCCTTCCATTTGACTCTAGCTTATCAGGTCTCACCAGGACTGGCTGCAATGTCCTCCTCTGTGGCCTAGCTAGGTTGTTCCTCCCATGGGGAATGGGGAATTCAAAGAGCCAGCCACTGAGTTCATGTCAGAAACAGTCCCTGTTCCCCTTACTAGGGTACCACTTGGATACTGAGCTGCCAATGGCTAAGTCTGAGCAGGGGTTCTAGGTTTTATCTGTGAATGGTCCTTGGTTGGAGAATCAGTCTCAGACAAGACCCCTGTACCAGATATATTTGGTCCTTGTAGAGCTCCTGTCCTCTCCAGGTCTTACTAACCTTCCTTTTCTTCATATGATTCCCTGCACTCTGCCCAAAGTTTGGTTATGAGTCTCAGCATCTGCTTTGATACACTGCTAGGTAGAGTCTCCCAGACTCTATGGTAGGCTCCTGTCCTGTTTCTTGTTTTCTCCTACTTCCAATGCCCATCCCATTTGTCTTTCTGAGTGAGGATTGATCATCTTATCCCCAGTCCTCCTTGTTGTTTAGCTTCCTTAGGTATACAGATTTTAGAATGTTTATCCTATCTTATAAGTTTAATATCCAGTTATAAGTGAGTATATAATGTGTGTTCTGGGATACTTCATTCAGGATGACCTTTTCTAGGTCCCACCATTTAATTGCAAATTTCATAATTTCCCTGTTTTTAATTGTTGAGTAGTATTCCATTGTGTAAATGTACCACAATTTCTATATCCATTCCTCTGTTGAAGGACAACTGGGTTATTTCCATGTTCTGGCTATTATGAATAAAGCTACTACAAATATGGTTGAGCAAATGTCCTTATTGTGTCCTTGAGCCTCTTTTGGATATATGCCTAGGAGTGGTATAGCTGGATCTTGAGGAAGCAGTATTCCTAATTGTCTGAGAAAGTGCCAGATTTACATTTTACATTCCCACCAGCAGTGGAGGAGGGTTCCCCTTTCTCCACAACCTCTCCAGCATGTGTTGTCACTTGAATTTTTGATCTTGGTCATTCTGATGGGTGTAAGGTGAAATCTCAGGGTCATTTTGATTTACATCTCTCTGATGGCTAAGAATGTGAGCATCTTTTTAAGTGTTTCTCTGCCTTTCAATATTCCTCTACAGAGAATTCTCTGTTTAACTCTGTACCCCATTTTTTAATTGGATTACTTGATTTGTTGCTTTTTAACTTCTTTAGTTCTTTATATATACTGGATATTAGCCCTCTGTCAGATATAGGGTTGGTGAAGATCCTTTCCCAATCTGTAGGTAGTCGTTTTGTTCTGACGACAGTGTTCTTTGCTTTACAGAAGCTTTTCAGTTTCATGAGGTCTCATTTATTGATTGTTGATCTTAGAGCCTGTGCTGTTGCTTTGTTCAGGAAGTTCTATCCTGTGCAAATAAGTTCCAGGCTCTTCCCCACTTTTTCTTCTAACAGGTTTAGTGTGTCTGGTTTTATATTGAGGTCTTTGATCCACTTGGACTTTAGTTTTGTGCAGGGTGATAAGTATGGATATATTTGTATTTTTCTACATGTAGACATCCAGTTAGACCATGATTTGTTGAAGAAGCTATCTTTTTTCTATTGTATGGTTTTAGAATCTTTGTCAAAGATCAGATGTCCATAACTTTGTGGGTTTATTTTAGGGTCTTCTATTCGATTCCATTGATCCACCAGTCTGTTTCTATGCCAGTACCATGCAGTTTTTAGTATTGTTGCTCTATAGTACAGCTTGAGATCAGGGATGGAGATACCTCCAGAGATGTTTTATTATAGAGGATTGTTTTGGCACTTCTAGGTTTCTTGTTATTCCATATGAAGTTGAGAATTTTTTTTCAAGGTCTGTAAAAAATTGTGCTGGTAATTTGATGGGAATTGCATTGAATCTGTAGATTGCTTTTGGTAAGATGACCGTTTTACTATGTTAATCCTACCAAGCCATGAGCATGGGAGATCTTTCCATTTTCTGATATCTTCTAATTCTTTCTTCAGAGACTGGAAATTTTTTTCATACAAGTCTTTGACTTTCTTGGTTAGGGTCACACCAAGGTACTTTATGTCTTTTGTGGCTATTGTGAAGGGTGTTGTTTCCCTAATTTCTTTCTCAGTCATTTTGTCTTTTGTATACAGGGGGGCTACTGATTTTTTTGAGTTAATTTTATATCCAGCCACTTTGCTGAAAGTGTTTATCAGCTGTAAGAGCTGTCTGCTAGAATTTTGGGGGTCACTCAGGTATACTATCATATCATTTGCAAATAGTGATACTTTGACTTCTTCCTTTCCAATTTGTATCTCCTTGATCTCCTTTAATTTTCTTATTGCTGTGGCTAGGATTTCAAGAACTTTGTTGAAGAGGTATGGGGTGGGCAGCCTTGCCTTGTCCCTGACTTCAGTGGGATTGATTTAAATTTCTCTCCGTTTAGTTTGATGTTGACTATAGGCTTGCTGTATATTGTCTTTACTAAGTTCAGATATGTGCCTTGTATCCCTGATCTCTCCAGTACTTTAAACATAAATGAATGTTGGATTTTGTCAAATGCTTTTTCAGTATCTAAGGATTGTATCATCTGTTTTTTTTTTTCTTTCAGTTTGTTTATATGGTGGATCACATTGACAGATTTCCATATATTGTACCACCCCTGCATACCTGGGATGAAGCCTACTTGGTCATAGTGGATGATACTTTTGATATGTTCCTTAATTCGGTTTACAAGTATTTTGTTGAGTATTTTTGCATCGATGTTCATAAGGGAGATTGGCTTGAAATTCTCTTTCTTTGTTGGGTCTTTGTAAGGTTTAGGTATCAAGGTGACTGTGGCTTCATAGAATGAGTTTGGTAGTGTTCCTTCTGTTTCTATTTTGTGGAATAGTTTGAAGAGTATTGGTGTTAGCTCTTCTTTGAAGGTCTGGTAGAATTCTGTGCTGAAACCATCTGGTCCTGGGCTTTTTTTGCATGGGAGACTTTTAATGGCCACTTCTATTTCTTTAGGGGATGTAGGACTATTTAATTGATTTACCTGGTCTTGATTCAGCTTTGGTAAGCAGAGTAAATCAAGAAAATTGTCCATTTCATTTAGATTTTTAAATTTTGTGGCATATAGGCTTTTGAAGTAAGACCTAATGATTGTTTGGATTTCCTAAGTGTCTGTAATTTTTTTCCCCTTTTCATTTCTGATTTTGTTAATTTGAATATTGTCTCTCTGCCTTTTAGTTAGTTTGGCTAAGGGTTTGTCTATCTTGTTGACTTTCTCAAAAAAACAGCTCTTGGTTTCATTGATTCTTTGAATTGCTTTATTTGTTTCTAATTCATTGATTACAGCCCTGAGTTTGATTATTTCCAGCTATCTACTCCTCTTTGGTGTGTCTGCTTCTTTGTTTTTCCTTAGGGCTTTTTGGTGAGCCATTAAGTTGCTTGCATGAGATATTTCAAATTTCATCTTAAAGGCACTTAGTGCTATGAACTTTCCTCTTAGCACTGTTTTCATCGTATCCCATAAGTTTGGGTATGTTGTGCTTTCATTTTCATTGAATTCTAGGAAGACTTTAATTTCTTTCTTTATTTCTTCTGTGACCCAGCTTCCATTTAGTAGCAAGTTGTTCAGTTTCCATGTGTGTGTAGGCTTTTTGTTATTTCTTTTGTCATTGAGATCCAGCTTTAGTCCATGGTGGCCAGATAGGATACATGGGATTATTTCAGTCTTTTTGTATCTGTTGAGGTTTGCTTTGTGACCAACTATATGGTCTATTTTGGAGAAGGTTCCATGAGGTGTTGAGAAGAAGGTAAATTCTTTTGTGTTTGGGTGTAAGGTTCTGTAAATGTCTGTTAGGTCCATTTGATTCATGACCTCTGTTAGAGATATTGTTTCTTTGTTTAATTTCTGTTTTGTTGACCTGTCCTTTGTCGAGAGTGGGGTGTTGAAGTCTCCCACTATTAATGTGTGGTTTCAGTTTTATTAATGTTTCTTTTACAAATGTGAGTGCTCTTGTATTTGGGGCATAGATGTTCAGAATTTTGGTGTCTTCTTGGTGGCGTTTTCCTTTGATGAGTATGAAATGACCTTCATCATCTCTTTTGATTAATTTTGGTTGAAAGACTATTTTATTAGATATTAGAATGGCTACTCCTGCTTGCTTCTTGGTTCTGTTCTCTTGGAAAACCATCTTCCAGCCCTTTACTCTCATGTATTGTCTATCTTTTTTACTTAGGTGTGTTTCTTGTATACAACAGATTGTTGGGTCTTATTTACATATCCATTCTGTTAGTCTGTGTCTTTTTATTGGAGAGTTGAGTCCATTGATGTTAAGGGAGATTAACAATCATTGGCTGTTAGATGCTTTGATTTTGCTATTGGCTACGGTAATGTGTGTGCTTGGCTACTTTTAGTTTTGCTGTAGTGAGGTTATTTGATCCCTGTGTTTTCCTGAATGTAGTTAGTTTTCCTGGGTTCTATTTTTCTTTCTAGTATCTTCTATAATGCTGGATTTGTGGGTAGGTATTATTTGAATTTGTTTTTGTCATTGAATATTTTGCTTTCTCCATCTATGATGACTGAGAGTTTTGCTGCATATATTAGCCTAGGCTGACATCTGTGTTTTCTTAGGGTCTGCATTATATCTGTCCTTCTTGCTTTCATAGTCTCTGTTGAGAAGTCAGGTGTGATTCTGATGGGTTTGCCATTATATGTCACTTGGCCTTTTTCCCTTGCAGCTTTTAGTAATTTTTCTTTGTTCTGTATACTTACTGTTTTGATTATTATGTGGTGAGAGGATTTTCTTTTCTGGTTTAATTTATTAGGTATTCTGTAGGTCTCTTGTATTCTTATAGGCCTCTCCTTTAAGTTGGGGAAATTTTCTTTTTTGATTTTGTTGAAAATATTTTCTGGGCCTTGAAGGAGGTAATCTTCTTTTTCTCTATTCTTATTATTCTTAGGTTTTGTCTTTTCATATTGTCTTGGATTTCTTGGATGGTCTGTGTCAGGAATTTTTCAGATTTAATATTTTCTTTGATGGATACATCGCTTTCTTCCATTGTATTTTCTATTCCTGAGATTCTTTCGTCCATCTCTTGTAGTCTGTTGGTTGTGCTTACCTCTGTAGTTCCTGTTTTTCTTCCCTAATTTCTCCTCTCCATGATTTCCTCCATTTGTGTTTTCTTTAATTTTTCCAATTCTATCTTCTGATCTTGAATTGTTTTGTTCATTTCTTTCACCTGTCTGATTGTATTTTCCTGTTTTTCTTTTAGTTCCTTCCACTGTTTGTTTGAACATTCCTCTGTTTCTTTTATTTCTTTCAATGATTTAATTATTTTCTCTCTGAAGGCCACAAACTGTTTGGCTGCATCTTCTTGTATTTCTTCACAGATGGCCATAATCTGTTTATCTTTATCTTCCTGTATTTCTTTAAGGATAGCCATAATCTGTTTGATTTTATCTTCCTCTAATTCTTTACATATTTATTTGTTTCCTCTATTATCCTCTTCATCAGCATAGATGTAAGGTCATCTTCTTGAATTTCAATTATGCTGGGGTTTCCAGGGCTGCTCGCCCCTGGATGAATGTGTTCTGGAGATGCCATATTGCTGTCTTTTATTGGTTGAGCTTTTATGCTGACCTCTACCCATTGAGCTATTTTAGGTGTTGGCTGTTAGTTTCTGGTGCTTCCTGGAATCCTGGGGTAGGGAGAATCCCCTTGGCAGGAAGATGATTTTTCCTGAAGGAAAAGTCTGCTTTTTTCCTCTGCTTTTTGGGTATGGTCACTGAATGGCCAGTGTTTCTCAGGAATTGCCACTGCTCACCTCAGGTGTATAGACCTGAGTGGTAGCTGTGGTCTTTGTTAGTCATGGGGGGCTCTCCTCTCACGAGTAGAAGTCCTGGAGATAGCTGCCCTGCTGCTGGGTTTCTTGTTCTGAATTTAGTGAGCTGTTGCTGTTGTTACACTGTTTTCCAGGCACAGCCCTCTTGAAGCACCTGCTGATTCCCTAGCTGTGGAGTTTTCTCCCAACAGGGAATCTGTGGTGCATGTGGCCCACAGTTCTGTCTGGGAAGGTGATTTAGGTGCACAGCAAGTCTCTGGGCCAGAGGCCGAAGGCCCCGATCTGGGATGGCGGCTGGGGGCGCTGCTCTGGTCCAGAGGCTGTGTGCCCCGATCTGGTCTGGTAGTTGTGAGCCCTGCTCTGGGCGGCAGCTCTGTGTTCCCTTCTGGGCCGGAGGCTGTGCACTCCTCTCTGGGCCCTCAGCTAAGGGCTCCACTCTGGTCCAGAGGCTGGGCGCCTCATTATGGACCAGAGGTTGTGTGTCCCAATCTGGGATGGCAGCTGAGGGCACCTCATTCTGAGCCAGAGGATGTGCGCTCCAATCTAGGCTACCGGTTGTGTGCCTGCCGGTCCCCAGGGTCTTTTCCAGGGATTGACTGGGCAACCTGAGGTCTGTCCCGATTTCCACACCATAGGATTTCTTCTCACCTGGCAATCACAAACGCTGGTATTTTAGGTCCCAGAGTTCAGTCTCCTGGTCACGTGCCAACACTGCTGTTCTGCTTCTCAGACACAGTGTCCTCCAGGCGCTGCCATCTTGTATCTCCGAGAAACATTTCTAAAAGATTTATTTTATTTTGATTAATGTTGGGAGGTACACATATATACACACATGGGTACCTGTGGAGGCCAGAAGAGGGTGTCAGCTATCTTGGCACTGATGTTCATGATACTCAGCTATGAACTGCCTGATTTATGTCCTGGGAACAGAACTTGGGCCCTCTGCAAGAGCAACATGCTCTTTTAACAATTGAACCATCTCTCTAGTGTTGGAAAATTCTTATTAATGCTTTAACATCATTGCTCTTTATAGATTTGCTTACGTCATTTATAGCTCCTTGATCTTATTTTTAGTAGGTCATATGTACCTAGGAAATTATGCATTTCTTCTTGATTTTCCAGTATTCCCTGATGATTCTTTGGACTTTATTAGTAGCTGTTTGATGTTTAATTTTGTGTTTATAATTCTATTGGTTTGTTGTTTTCTGTTTTTCCTAGTTTGCATAAAGATTTATCCATCTTGTTTATCCTGTTTTGAAAGAACCCACTCTTCATTTTATCTTGTCTTTGTATTGTTCTTTTAGTCTTTATTTATTTCTCCTCTGATTCTCATTCTTTCTTTGTAGTTCATGATTTGGGGCTTCACTTTTTTGTGTTTTCCTCTGAGCTTCTATTAGAGATCTTTCCAATGTTTTAGTGTTAACACTCTCAGCTATAAATTTATCTTTCTCAACTGCATTTGTAATAACCCAAAGATTCTGATATGTTTTGCTTGCATTTTCATTTGATTATAGTACATTTAATTTTTTATCCATTATTTCCTTAATGACTCACTGATCATTAAACTAAAGTTGTTCAATCTTCAAGTGTTGGCATAGTTTCCGGGATTTCTCTTGTTTTCAGTTTTATTCCACTATGACCTAATAAGATACAAAAAATTATTTCACTCTTTTGTGTTTGCTAAGACTTGTTTTACAACCTAAGATGTGATCTATTCTAGAAAGCCCCAGGAATTCTGAAAAAGATATGCATCCCACATCTGTTAAAAAGAAAGTTATATGACTGTCAAATCTGTTTGATCTAGGGTATAGTTTACCTTTGAAGTGCCTGTCAGTGTTTGCCTGGGTCCATCAATAACGTCTGTGCTGCTTGTCTTACAAAGTGGGGTGTACCAACGTTTGATGAATATGTATTTATACATCTTCTGGATCAATTTCCCCCTGTAGCTATCTGTAGGCCTTCACTATCTTTTCTGACTAATTTCAGCTTGCAGTCTAGTTTATCATATTAAATACAGCTACTACTGCCTGGGTTGTGCTCTGTTTGCTTTTGATATTTCTGACATACTTTCATATTCTGGTCTGTGTGTGTCTTTGGCAGTGAGGTGTGTTCACTATAGAAAATATATTTGTATCTTACCTTCGCTGTTTTAAGTACAGTTCAATTCATTCATAATAATTTGCAACTATCCCTAACATCCATTGCCAACATTCTTTTCCTGTTGTCTAACAGAAACAATGTTTACCTGAAATGATGTCTAATTGAAATTTCTCATATTTTCTCCATCTCTCTTCTGTTAGATACTATTCTATCTAACTCTGTGATTTAACTCTTCGACACTGTAGCTAATATTAGGTGCAATCATACACTATTCATTTTTCCTGATTGTTTCATTTTCATTAACATAATATCATAGAGGTTTATCCACAATGTAGCATATGATAGAATTTCTTCCCCCCCCACCAACACCACCCCTTTTCTTTTTTAATGAACTGGAACTCACTATCTAAACAAAGCTAGCCTTAAACTCACACAGATCCTGTTTCCTCTGCCTCCTTAGTATCATGTTTAAGGGCATGCACCACCATGCCCGGCAGAATTTATTTTTTACTTTATAAGGTTAGAAAACATTACATTGTATACATATTCCACACATTTGTTCAACTTCGTTGAAATTTATGTGGTTCTGTAATCTAACTATTATCAAGATGAATATGGGCACACGGATATTTTGTTGAGACCTTATCTTTATTTGGAGCAAATATCCAGAAATAAACCCATTGGATCATATGATGAGTACATATTTATTTTTTAGGTAACCCAATATTGTCACACAGACATTGTACTATTTTTATATCACCACCAATAGCGCACAATACCTCAATTCTCCATACCATTACCAACACTCATTTTCCTGATACACCATTGTAAATTGTGTGAGGTAGTACCTCCTAGTATTGATTTGCATTTCCTTCATGATTAATGAAGCATCTTTCTTGTAGTCATTGGATGTTTCCATATCATCTTTAGAGAAGTATCTACTCAAATCTTAGCTTGGTAAGAATCAGATTGTTTGGATTATTTTGCTGTAGAATTTTAGCTGGGTGCAGTGGTGCATGCTTGTAATCCCAGCACCCAGGGAGGCAGAGGCAGGTGGATCAGTGGTGAGTTCGAGGCCAGCCTGGTTTAAAAAACGATTCCAGGGCAGCCAAAGCTACACAGCAAAACCCTGTCTCGTAAAACAAAAAGAGAAAAAAAATGAAAGAATGAAAAAGAAGTTCTCTTAATAGTGTGAATATGCTTTATCAAGTATAAGATTTGCAGATATTGCCAACATTCTGAGGGCTGTTCTTTATTAATGTTGGTTTTGATGCACAATTTTAATTTAACTTTAGTTTTAAAGATCATCTTAAAGACTATGTCACAAATTCTGAATTATATACAAATTAAAGAAACAGAAAGTATGTTTTCACCCTGATCATCAGTTCACATGAATATATGCATACATTATAAAATATCCCTTACAAAATATTTTGAGACTTTCACACATTCATACAATGAAGTATGATTCTATCCACCCCATTTCCCTCATCTGCTTTCCCAGTTCTCCCTTGTATGTCTGCCTCAGAACTTCATGTTCTCTTTTACTTTTTTAATAATCCACTAAGTCTATTTGGGGTTGTCTATGTGTGCCTACTTATGGGGCCATTCCATGGAGCACAGGCAACTTACCAGTGACCAGATCCCTAAGAAACACGAGTTCCCTCCCCCAGCAGCTATCAGCTGTCAATAGCTCCTTAATTAGGGGCAGGGCCTCCTGAGCTCCTTTCCTGCACATGCTGGATTTGGGCTTGGAGATAATGATCCCAGATCTGAGAAACTGTGGTTAACCTTAGCCAAAAATGCTACTTTCTTTCCCCTCTCCTAGGTACCACAGTAGGGTTGTGGTGCAGTTCTGACCCAATAGGTTAAGTGATTGCTGCTCTAGCATTAGGACCAGAGAATAGATCTCCAACTCATATTAAAACAAAAGCTAAATGAGGTAACTCAGATTCATAAAAACAAATATTGTGTGTATTCACTTATATAGGTTCGCTGTTAAATCTTCAATAAGCAAACTACAATCTATGTAACCACAGAGGTTAGGGATTGGTAAAAGAATAGGAAAGAAGGATGAATCTCAATAGGAAGGGAAAATAGAACAGATAATTATGGATGGACAAGGGAGGGGATAGGAATGGAAGGATCAAACAGAAAAGAGGAGGCAAAGGAGGAGGAAACGGGGAGTATGGAGAGAGACAGCTAAAACTAAAGGCCCTTTAAGGGTTGTATGGAAACTTAATAAAGCAGACTTACCCTAAAATATATACAAGTATGAGGCAACCTAAATAAAGTTGCCAAATAATGTGGAATATAGATCCCCATTTGGACATCTCTCCTCAAATGAAGCTTCCAGTGCCAGAAATGGGTTATATCTAATTGAGTTGTTGGCTTAAGAGACCCAATAGAAATCCCCAAACAATCCAGACTATTGACAAAACTACTGATTGCTTTCCACAAACTTATGATAAGGCACTGTTGCTGAAGACAACACCTACACAACTCATTGAACACAGAGATGTTGAACTGGTGTCTATCCAGAGTCTTCACATTTATGAACTAGTGTTCATGATACTAGAAGGTACTCTGCTAGCCAGCGTAGCTTAAAAATCAATTGCAGGTTCAGGAAAGAGAAACTGTCTCAAAACTAAGGTGGGGTGGCTGGAGAGGTGGTCCAGCCGTTGCAGGCACTGACTACAAATCAGAGGACCCAAGTGTGAGTCCCAGCACCTCATTGTGGCTCATAACTGTCTGTACCCCCAGTTCCAGAGTATCTGGTACTTTCTTCTGGCTTCTGCAGGCACCGGATATACACACGGTACAAAAATATGTTCACAAACAAAACATGATACACATAAAGGAAACAATAAAAACTAAGGTGGCGAGGGATAGAGGAAGACGCCTGATGTTGTCTTTGGCCTCCACATACATACATGTACATGTGCACTCATGTACCATACACATGTAAATGCACACCACACACGTGCACATGCGCACAAATAAAACACAGTTTAAAAAGGAAACCTAATTTAACTCAAGAAACAAAGTGTACACAATGCCCTTTGTCCAGATTGGTTTATCCACACAAACAGGACGGCTTTGTTTGTTTGTTGGTTTGTTTGTTTGTTTTTTGTTTGTTTTTGAGCTCAATATCAATTTAAAAACTATATAAGCTTTTATTTAGAATCATTTCATTTTATTTTATTTAGAATGCAGTACAACAAAAACTAAAAAGGGATGAACTTTTTAAAATATTTACTTATTTTTTAATCTCATGTGCATGCGTGCTAGCCTGACAATATGTGTACTCACCACATGCATCCTCAATGCCTGAGGAAGCCAAAAGAAGATGCTCTATCCCTAGAACTGGAGTTTTAGGCAGTTTTGAACTTTCATATGTGTGCTAGGAACCAAACCTGTGTTTTCTGCAAAAGCATCAAGTGCTCTTAACCACTGAAGCATCTCTCCAGTTCCCAGCCATGAACTTTTTATGACATCTCTGATTCACTGTACCTACATAGAGTCCCTCCCTCCAATTCATTGTATTCAGCAATGAATTGCTTTGTACTTTAAGCTGTGTTAGAACTACTCTAATGGAAAGTGAAAAGTGAGCATAATTTAATATGTATATTACCTAACACATAGCTGTAACAAACACACACACACACCACACACACACACACCACACACACACACACACACATATATATATATATATAAACACATATATATTTGCTAAAATAGAAGTAATACACATTCCAAGGATCACTAGAGTCAGAGGCACCCTGCAGAACTCAGGTTTAGTCTCACTGAGATTATGCCTGGTATGAGCACTCACTGCTACTCTGTCATCACCACTGGGTACCCACTGGCTTTTCTGTCCATTTCCTTTGCTGTGAGTGTAGCTGAGGGCATGCCTTCGCACAACCCATACTGCTGAGCTCCTGCCACTTCCTCTCTCCTTCCTTCCCCTACGAGTACAGACATCAGGTCAACTTTTCACTCCTCTGAACTGCTGAGAACTTCGACACCGTATCTTATTTTCTTACGTCTCTCTACGTCCTTGGGAGAAGCCAGGTTAGAATGAAATGAGCAAGAGTCAGATGTGGTAAGAGAAGCGGAAAAGGAGCAGAGGCCTGGGTAATCTATTATCTGACTAATCTATGCCTGAATAATTCATAAACTGACTAAGCCAACCCTATCACCTATGCAAAAACAGAGCCTCAGGAACAGGCCCTTTAGCTCTAATATCTCAGGCCAACGCTGGGAACTGTCTCTGCCACCCACCACCTCCACGTGGTTGTCAGGGGGTGCTCAGGCAGGTAGGTACTCTTTTCTGCGGTTTCATTAGACCTCAGGAAAATATTTTGAGCACAGAAAACCTAGCATCAAAGAGTTCAGAGGAAATGAAGTCATCAGAACAAAAGCTCCAGTGTTCCCAGGAAGATAATCGCAATGATTAAGCACATGAAACTATCACATTTAATAATCTAATTCTTTATCTCCCTTTTCAAAAGCAGGGGTATTTGTTTCTCAGTAACCTCCACCTGCATTCACATGATATGATCCCAGGCCACTGCAAGAGACCAGGCCAGCTCCTCTAGACCAGATATGGAGACACAGGAAAATCCTAAAACATTTGTCACCGATGCCGAGACAGGCATTTGTCTTGTTGCTTAGGGAAAGAAGAGTTTATTTCAGCTCACAGTTTTGCTGCAGAGTCTCATTGCACCCTTACTCAGGGGTCCTCCCTCAACCTAATCCAGATAATCCCTGACAGGCATGCCCAGAGGCTTGTCTTCTAAGAGATTCTAGACCCTGTTAAATTGATAGTCAAAATGGTAATTATCTCAGATGTGCCAACCATGATATTTTAGGAGGTAGTATAGCTTAGTTAACAAAACATCTCTAGTGGTTAATGAGACATCCAAAGAGCAGAGAGAAGAATCAGGTAGATAATGGCCACAACTAAATTTTAATAAGAAAGATCCCTGTCATTTGCTGGTGTAATAATCCAAAACCCTTCCAATGGGATGAAAGCTGATAAAGGTCTGTAGCTGGCTTTAGTGACCAGAGGCTCTCATTCCTCAAACCTTCAATATTTTGTTTAGTGTGAGCTCTATGCTAGGCTTGAGACTGTGGACATCCAGATAGTCAGATACTGTCCTGTTTAGCATTAACTATCAATGCCTAAAAAAAAGAACCAGTTGAGTAATTGCCTTATCAGGTTGATCTGTGGACACGTTGATGGAAGATTGTCTTGATTGTATTAATCAGTTCCAGAGGGCCAAGCTCACTTTGGGCAGCACCGTTTCCTGGGCAGGAATGCTGGAGTGTATAAAAAAGCTAACTGAGCAAGAACCACCACGGAGCACGCTCTAAGACAAGCCAGAAAGCAGTGTTCCTCCTTGGCTTCTGCTTTGGATTCTGACTTGGAGTTCTTTCCCTGACTTCCCTCAGTAACTGGCTATGGTTTGTGAGCTGGGTTAAACTACCCGCCCCCCCGCAGCTGCTTTTGGTCAGATAGTCTGTCACAGGATCAGAAAGGAAACAGAACAGATACCCAGCCTCGAGTCCACCACCCTGGGAACTAACACTTGAATTACCAGCAGCCCATGGAACTCCACAGACTGTTGCAGCTGGCAGAAGCTTCAGGGAGCAATCGGGGAAGATGAGAAACGAGGATGGGCTCATACGGCCATGAGCTAGAGATTTGTCTTCACATTAGCACCTCTACACTGGACGCATGACATAGACATGCCCAGGAAAATGGTGACAATGAGAAATGAGCCCCTGGGCATCCGCATCCGTGAAATGGCAGAGCTGTTCCTGGAGAGGAAGAAGTGTCCCTTCCTTTCTCGTTCATGTCGTTGCCAGGCCACATGCACACACATGGGAATGAAGATTTTTATTACTGATCCAGACCTTTCTTTGTCATTCACACTTCGAAGCTTATCATCGTGCTTTGACCCACTTCATAAATTTTAATAGAGCACTTTTAGGCAAATATTATCTTGACATATGGACAGAAAAGTATGCAAACTGTAAAGGTGCAGTTAAGTCCTTTACCCGCTTGTTGTACTTGGCTAACCATCATCTGGGTAAGAAACAGAGGCACAGCAATTAGAATGTTAGAACTTCCCTCCTCCTGCATCTTCCATCCCCTCCCCCTGGAGTCAGGCATGCATCCCATACACAGAGAATGCACACACACACACACACACACACACACACACACACCTACATGCACACCAGGAATACTTGATCTGACTTTGCTTGTGCTATAAAGATTTTTGACTTGTTTTTAATTTCAGGAAATTGTAAAAGTCAGGTGTGGTGAGCCATACTTGTAATTCCAGCATTTGGGAACTAGGACCAGAAGTTCAAGGCCAGCCAAGTCTATAGTATAAGGACTATTTATCATTCATAGATAAGTAAGTAAATAGATAAATCATAGATAGATAGATAGATAGATAGATAGATAGATAGATAGATAGATAGATAGATTATTGAGATAGCTGAGCTAGGTAGCTAGGTCGTTTTGTTTTCAAGGATCTGGGGAGTGAATCGATGGCCCCATACTAGGCAAGCTCTGTGCTTGCTACATCCCCACGAGTAAATTGTTAAGGGAACATTTTTGCACACGGTTTCTTTCAGGTGATTTTCATTTTGTGGGATCTATTTCTGTGGCCACATTCCAGCCCATTGTAGAGCATCCATGTGTGTGTAAAGCCATACCTCACATCCATTACAAGTTATTTGTCCACTGTACCGTGGAAGGACATCTGAGTTGCTCCCTGGTCAGGCCTATGATGACAACAGTTGTTATAAATATAATTTTTATGTGGATATGTACCTCATTCTCTTTGATACATTTAACACAAAACAGAGATGTAGCCCAGAGGTGGATGCTAAACTTCATTAAAAACTTCCATATTTCCAAAGTGATTCCACTAATTTACATTTCCATTAAGCAGCAAGTGAATCCCAGCTTGTCCTGGCTGACATTTAGTATTGTCAGCTTTGATTTTTGTTTTGTTGTCTTTTGCTATTCTGATGGATGTATGGTATCTCTCTGTGGCTTTATTAATTTGTTTCACCTAGTGACTAATTGCATTGAGCACCTTTCCATATGAGTGCTGGGCCATTTAGATAATTTCTTTTATAAAGGCCCTTCAACAGATCTTTTCCCATTTTAAATTTGGGTTATGTTCTTCTTGATTGATGCATGAAGCATGCTTTAGATCTGAGTCCTTTGTTATGTTTTTATACTGCAAATGTGAATTACCTTTGGCAACCCTCTACGTTGTCTTCTTATTGGTGACATCTTAATGAAGTCTAGTGTCTGTTCTGTTCTTCATAGTTTGTTCCCCTTGTGCCTTGTTCACAGTCTGTGCTCGCCCCAGGTGAGGACACTCTCATACATTAACACCTAGATTACTATTCATTCACAACTATATTTTTTGTATAATTTAAAATAGAATAAATCTTTTATTGGATCTATAGGTGAAATGTTTGAAAAGTAAAAACATAAGATGTTATATAAGCATGCCTGGGGAGATGAACTGGTGGCTAAGAGCATATGTACCTCTTATGAAGGACCCATTTAGTTCTCAGCACCCATGTCAGGCAATTCACAACTGCCTGTAACTCCAGGTCCAGGAAGTCCAGTACCCTCTTCTGGATACTTTCTGGTACTTACAGGCATGTGTGAATATATATATATATATATATATATATGCATACAAAAATAATAAATTCATCTTTAAAAAACATAGAGACACACACACACAGGCATACAAAAATAATAAATTCATCTTTAAAAGACCAATTCTGTATGAAAAGGGAGCTCACCTTTACCTCGTCATACGAAGACTTTAGGATTCGTTTCATCCTATTGTGTTGCTCACATAGCTGAGCTGTCTACAGAACTAGCCCACTCTGCCCATTTATGACACTCTGTTTCAGTGTGTGCCTGCTTTGGGGCTAGCACTCCTGATTTCTACCCTACTTTTCCTTCTTTTTCAGTGACTTCTTTTGGACTGCTGGTGGAATCCCATTTGTAGGCCTACCCCAGCTCTGGATTGTTGAATTGAGGACACATATATTCTTACCCAAGGACCAGATGTGCCTCTCTGGACATCTGCTGTGTGCAAACTATTATCTCTCAGTGACTTGTGTCTATCACTGGATTATATGAAAACAGTTTCTGTATTTCCTTAACCCAAATTGTTCAGGCTTCCTGTAGAAGTCACAGATTGAAGACAAACAATTCCAAGACCTGTCTTTTACAATTTTTTTATTTATTTCTTTTGTTTCTTCATATTTTTCTTAATCCATAAGCTACCACGAAATAAGGGTGTCCTGTTTATAAATGTGAGGTTGCAAAGTTTTAGAAAAGTCCTATTTCTCTATAGAAGGTTGCTTCAAATCCATGATGGTACTTAGGCCAGCTTCTCAGCTTCTCAGCCAGCATTATAGCTGAGTCTCGGGGGCTCCTTGCAATTGGATAATGACATACATCACTCTTGAAAGGAAGTTGGTATTTATTGAGCAAAGGTTTTAATAAGGTTTAAGCTCAGACATTAAAAGAGAGGAACAGAGACATGGACAAGAAGCACATTCCTAGAGTAGGTTTAGTTTTCTGGAAAAAGATGAGAAGTACCATCCATCAAGTGGAAACCCAAATAGAACTCTGTAGACTTTAAGTCAAATTCTCCAGAAGCAGACCTTGAGGTCTATATGCACGTATTTTTTTTCTGTCCATAATCAATTACTGTGTGCATAAGATGTTAAAGAGTCACACCCACATTTTCAAGATAATTCCCAGTCTTAGTCTGAACTCACAGGCAGTTTCTTGGGTGTGAGTGATACCTAGTCATGATATTTCTGCCCCAGTCAGTCACAAGCTAGCGGCTACTGATCATTGAAGAGGGAGGGGACAGGAGACCAGACAGAACACACTACATCTGTTCAGCTTCATCTGTTTAGGTGAGTGGACGGTGTCAGTAGCCTGAAGGCAAGCATCCAGAGTGCTTCACTCATGTGCACAGGTCATAAGAGCAAAGCACCAGGCACCACTGAAGAAAAGACACCAAGAAACCAGTAAATAGGATCTGAGAAGCAGAACTTTAGTGTACACATGTCAGGCATAAAGTATAAATATAAACTTTGTGGTAATGTATAATGCCAATGGAATCAGAAATGAGCATAAAACAAAGCCATAGGCCTCAGCATCCTATCCACTGGGTGACCTCACTAAGGTGTGTTGGGTGACCACTAAGGACAACAGCACAACAATCATCTTATTGGCTGCTTTGTCTGGTTGACTTTGTTAACTTTATCACAGTTCTATGTGAGCATTGTGTGTTAGAATTTTATGATTCTATACTGTATCGTTTACTCCTTCATCCATTCTCAAATATTCTCAATATTAACACAGGTCAGAAAGCATTAAAGTGTGAAATGAGAAAGACTATGTCTCCTTCCTCAGGAGTTTACACTCCGGAAGCTGAAGTAAGCATGGAGCTCATGCCTAGGAAGAGGTGGAGCTAACTGCTGACCCCTATTCCCAGATGCCACACTGGAGCTCAGTCCAGTTGCCTCATGGGCAGACGTGAACAGTTAATCATGACAACATAGAAGGAGTACATTTTTCTACCTCCCTAAAAAGAGCCTTGTGATGGTGGAACAGAAATATCTGATTAATTTAATTACATTATTAGCAATTTTGAGAGGTGTTGCTTTTCCATTTAAAAAACAATTATGAAACCTGCACAAAAATTAAAATCAAACTCAGATTTTGGGTGGTGACCATGAAGCTAAAAGACCATTCCTCCTTTATAAACACTCCCCAGGGTGTGAAGGACTCGGCAAAAGGTGTGTAATTTTCCCTATACTCTAAAATTGGCCGAAATATGGCAAGTCCAGAGCTAGCTTAGACTAGATCCCGCCTTAGCTTCAGCTACTGAAATGTGGTCATTTTAAGACAGATTCCCCAAGTTAATTATGTTTTCCTGTAAAACATAGCATTAATTTTAAGTGCAGAGTATTAAAGTGGAATGTATAATACACTACTCAATTGGTCTGTTGTAATTTTTTTTCCCAAATAAGTGTACTGCACATGATGTGCCTGTAATGGTATTAATTATTTATCACTCTATGTGGCAAAAATATCAATTATAATAAATAGTAAAAGGGCTATTAGCTTTCTTGAACAATAAATAAAATGGAAGTTTTGAGATCAATATGATGAATATGTTAAGTTAAAATTCTCTTTGCCGTAAGAGTTGAGAGGATTTTATGTATCAATGTCATGAAAGTGTCACAGACATTTAAAAGAGAAATATATTAAATAAAAATAAAAATCTATTAAAGAAGGTAATTTTAAATATTTAATGATATAATTAGGTCTTATTAACGTAACATTCTTTATTTTTCAGATTAAAAATTCACAGGGTTGTCGTCTTTTCCATCTTAATCAGATATCCCGTTTGTTGTAATTATTTGTTAGGTATTTTCATTAACATTTGATGAATATTAACTGTTTGAAACAAAACAGTATTTTTTTTCTCTCTTGCTATTTTGAGCAATAGGGGTTACTTTGTAACTGGCAGAGGGACATCCAGAAAAAAAAAGGAAAGATATTACCTGTCCTTCTGCCAGGCCAAGGGCAGAGAGGACTCTAAAGCCTAAACTCCTGCTCTTCGCTGTGCAAGGACCCCAGCTTTGGTATAAGTGGAGGGGTTAGAGCTATATTCAAATCTAGATTCTGGTTCGTGCTTGCACTCTCTTGCACTCTCTGTCTGTCTGTCTCTGTCTCTGTCTCTGTCTCTGTCTCTCTCTCTCTCTCTCTCTCTCTCTCTCTCTCTGTCTCTTTGGTTTTGGTTTTGGGTACATTACTAAATCCATTTTCTTAGCTACAAAGCAGGGCCAACAGCTTTCTTACAGGGCAGCTGTGAAATTAGAAAGAACCAAGTGGCCCAGAGGAGACCCTTGGTGAGAAAGAAGTGATGCTTGAATGCGTTTCTACCAGGAAAGGAGATGGTAAACAAGAACAGAGCTTGTTTCTGATTCTGTTTCACTGGAAAAATAATATAAGCACACTTATGGATGGTGACATAACTCTTTTCAAAGACCATTAGTTTAAAAATCTACTGTAAATATGTATGCTTCAAAACCACTAGAAAACAAAAAGACAAGCTACATACTAAAAAACATATTTTCAAATTGTGTTTTCAGAAAAGGCTTATATTCTGAATATGTAAAAAGCTTATATGAACCAATAAGAAGACAAACAATTTTAAAGTTCAAGTAAGAGATCATACAGAGGTCAATAAGCACATTACAACATGTACAATATAAGTGGACTTTAGGTAAATCATACCTCCACCATCCACCCACTGGTAACGGGCTAATGTAATGGGAAGATAATCTGCTGTCAAGATGATGCTGAGGTGCCTCAGATGGGTGAAAAAGAAGCAGCAACTCTTGGAAAGCACTTTGTTCACATATGAAAATGTTTAACACAACCTTATAATGTGCCCCACAGTTCCACTCCTGAGAATCTACACAAGAGAAATCTGTCCTCTGTCATTTTACCTTGAATATTGTGGAGAGGTATTCACTCATAATTTGTGAGAGCGTCCAATAGGTTAAGGGAAAGTGGTAATCACAAATTTGCAGACTTCAAGGAAAAGCCAAGAGTCACCATTTCGCCTACTTCCTAAGTCATTCCCATGCTAGTCTTCCTTTGCTTATCAGATCTATTAATGATTTAATTGCACAGTTTCCCCCCCTTTACATCCAGGAAGCACAATCAGCGTTCCATACCCAGAAGACACACAGGAACTTGCTCTCCAACATTTACAGACACCCTGCCTACAATAGATCACGAGGCCTGACCACACCCTCACAGGCAGTCTGACGCTCATTTCTCTCTCTTGTTTTACTGCAAACTTCACAGTTTAGCTGGGACATTATGCCTTCATTCACGCTTAAATTCCAGAGGTTCTTACTGAAAGCATTGAATAAAGGTAATTGCCTGAGCTTTAGATCACTCAGTAAGAAAAAATGGACAGGGGCTTAGGTGTCCATCCTGGAGGAGCTGGTGTGTTGAGTAAATCATCGGAGATACATAATTTCTTTTAGGGAGTCAGTCGTGCAGCAACAATGTGCGTGTACAATGTTTGTGTATGTGTGTATACAAGCGCAGTCTTCTGTGGGGAAACGCCACCATCAACCGTGTTTGCCAGCACTTTGCACGAAGCTTCCAAATGAATCGTGTGCAGTGTAACCCTCCAAATGAAAGGTGGGTTCAGGGGAACTAAGAGGGAAAAAGTGAATGAATGATAACTAGTGCTTTATGGAACCAATAAAGGTGGCATATCCCAGGAGTGCAAAGGGTGAAGATGCCGTCCAGGCTGGGGGCGAGAGGGGGGGAGAGAGAGAGAGAGGCAGGGAGGGGGGGAGGCGAGAGGGAGGGAGAGAGAGCGCAACGTTGTAATTCTGTGTATGAGTCTACAGATAGCATTAGTAGGGCCAGGTATTCCTACCCTTCGTGAAGCTGGGGAAGCTCTCGTGAGAGGAAACATTAAGACGGGGTGAGGGAGAGAAGACTAACAGCCAATGGTGAATGACGTAGGCAAATGAACTACATGCAACCAATATTGTTTACACAAAACACAGTGGCATTGGATCTTTTTTTAAAGACTCGGTTTTGTCTCCTTTTTAATTATGAAGGATAAAATAAAATTGAGTGACTGAGAGGAATAAATAGATAATGAAGTATCAGGGGTTTTTATATAGAAGCTTCTTATTAAAATGACTGTCTCCTTCAACTGTTTAATCTAATTTCTGCAAGGCAGGTTTTCACTTGTTCTGCTTATATAAACGCACAGGTATTAGTGCTGTTATTAAGACGCTGAGCAGTTCACACCCAGGGTGCTCAGAGCTGCCTTAACCCCTTCAGTGGCTCCTGTTCTGTTTCTTTTTCTGTTCCCTTCGCTGTATGGAAAATTGCAATCTCTTCATTTGTGTGTTTGTGAGAGAGTAGGGGGGACCTCTCTTGTTCATGCTACACATGCCGAGCTAGCTAGCTACTCATCCAGTGCCATGCTTGCCTCCCTGCTGCCATGTTCCTGAGTCCATGGTGGTCATGGACTCAGCCTGTGAAATGTAAGCCCAATAAACTCTTCCGTAAGTTGCTTTAGTCATGATGTCTCTCCACAGCAATAACAAGGTAGCTAGGACTTGCTCTGAAGCTCTGACTGCTCCGTTTACAATCTGGATGTCATTGTGACATCCATTGTGTCAATGCGGGGACGGCGGTTGTGTTTGCATACCTTGTATAGAGCTTTCATGTGAGGAGGAGTTTAGCCCAAACCTTGGGCAAACCACTCTCACTGTTTCTCATGAATACTTTGCTTTGCCTTTCCTCATGTTGTCCCTCTGCCAAGTGCGCCTAACCTTGCCCCTTCTCCAAACCAGAAGACAGATGTTCCTGCTACTTACTAGGTGAAACCAACTTTCTTCTATCACCATGTAATGCCCTTTGTTCGCTTCTGTCCTTGACCGCAGTAACTTACTAATGGACATCACTCTCCTTAACATTCTGTTTCTATGTTGTTAGCCAACCGAAAATAAATAAATAAATGAATAACAGTAATAGTTTTAAAAGTCAACTTAACATCACCTAGAATCATCTGGAAAGAGAACTTCAATTAGGAATAATCTACATTAGGTTGAGCTCTGCACCTGCCTAAATTTCCCATTCCGTGGTTTGGGGTTGTGGACTGTTTTGAAGAGGGTGAAGTGCTGTCATTTACACATTCTGTAAATTATGATTATGAATGTGATGTGATCCATTCTCTTGATCTCCTGCTGGGGCTGCCCTGTTATGATGGTCTGTAACAGAAAACTGTGGTCTGAAATCAAATTTTCTCCCTTAAATTGCTTTTGTCCAAAACTCACTTAAGGTGTTTTGCTGCAGAAACAGGAAAAGAAACTAAGACAATAAGTAGTTCTGAAAATTTTCCCCTCCTTGTGTTCACCTGTTTTGTGTAGTTCTCACTTCCCTCTACCCCACCAATACAAGATTCCATATCCACTGAATACACGTTACTCTTCGGTTGCTATTTCAGTGCTTAAAAGTATAGCATAAACAGACATACTGAGCGGAGCAATGTATAGCTAGCCATGGAGGTGCTATAGAAATGATGGTGTGACCTCTGGGGATGGGCCGTAAAGGACATGAAGTTCCCTTTTGCTCTTTGCTGGGTCATTGGCTCTAAGAGTAGTGTGCTTCCGTGTGAGATGCTTAAACATTTTTGCACAGCACAGGAATGAGCTCCCCAGCCAATCATCTTGCCAAACGAAACAGTAGGCCACCTTGGAAGCAGACCTTTGCACAGGGGGCTATTTTTTAATGACTTCAACCACAGCAGACACTTTGATTGAAAACTCAGGAGATTCTAAACTGGAAGTGCTACCTCTGGTTTCCCACTCATCGATGGTAAGCTCAGACATGCACATTGAAGCCATGGAGGTTTAGGATAACTCGCTATTTAACCGTAAACAAAGAAGGCACCAAAAGTCAAAATCGGCCAACTACCTGCTGGTATTTAGCAAGGTCTACAGCACAGAATGAGCACTAGACATAGCTAATGTCCTAAATGAGTTGGGCTGATATATGCCACAAGCTTGGGCATTCAACTTCACATGATGACATCTCTTAAGAGAATTTTTTTTAAGAGCTCTTTTAGAAGATTTTTGGGCTTTCAGGCACTGTGGCAGTTCTCAAGAACAACCATTCTTGTGAGAGGAAAGACTGCTACAGGTTTTTGTTCTTTCATTTTTTTTTTTTTTTGAGTTGCTGCATAAGGTCTTGTATTGTAAGATATTCATTCACGAGCACAAATCCCTGAATTAGAAATGACTGCCCTCATTTGACAAGTAAAGAAATGGAGAAAGACTTTAGGTATTTTTCACGTAGCTTGGCAGATATTTGAACTGACAAGGATTACGGTGTCAACCAGTACCAATACATCATCTTGCCTACCAAGAAAAAGAAGGGGGTAGAGAGAGGGAGAAAGAAGAAGAAAACGAATGTCTGGGTGCATGCGTGTGCTGTAGTAACCATCTCAGAGCAGTCTTCCTTAGTCCTTGTTGTGAGTTGCCACTAAATCTAACACTAGACAGGTTGTTCTCGAGCTGTACACTCTACTGGAGCAGCCTTAGCACCTCGTTTGAGAAATGCAAGCTATCAAGCCTGCCCCAGACCAGCTTCAGAAACCATGGAGGGAAGAAGCCCAGAAATCTCTTGGCATTTGCAAGTTCTTAGTGTGTTTTAGATTTGGGGTGAAACCTGGGAAGTCCTGCACTAGGATGTCTTCATTTCCTTAAAAAAAAAAAAATAGCTGGCACGCAACTGCCAACACCAGCTCTTTTTCTTCTGCTCCAACCGGACAACAGCTCTAGTCACTTAAGCACTCTCAGCTGAGTAACTGAGCCACTCAACATGTAGGCAACTCCAGCAAGTGGAGAAAGGTATGCAAATATGGGGTTTTGCACGCTTTGATGCCACTCTCAATATTCCTTGTTGAATTGGCAGTGGCTTTGAGTGTGGAAGGGACTGTCCCAAGTTCTGGGAATTTCCCGGTAAGAGATAGGACCTCTTCTAATTTGGAAAATCCAAACCTTAGTGAGGCTAATGGAGTTCTTGAAGTTTATTCTCAACAGATTACTCCAAAGAAGATTTAGTTTCCAAATACAAACATGTATGGTCACGCACGTGTGCCCACACATACTTACTTACAGACCAACACTTAAGTTCGTAGATACTAATAAACCTTTGACTGCATAATTATATTGACATTTTTATTTAAATAATAATGGAATGCATGTGATGTTATATTAATAAGTATATTTAATGAATTGTTACTTAGAACTCTTGATTCAAATTGTTTATTGCATGGAAAATAATGCTTTTGATTATTTAACCCAATCGCAGTTACATTTAGATAAGCTTTGCTTATATACCTTTAATTTTTCTTTTACATGTGTGTATGTGTGTATGAGTGTTTATGGGTGCACATAGCACCACGTCCTTGCAGAGGTCAGAAGACAGAAGTTGATTCTCTCCTTCTACCGTACAGGCTCCAGGGATCAAACTTGGATCATAGGGTTTGGCAGCCAGCACCTTTACCACAGCTCCCTCTCTGATGACTCGGTTTATATCTCCATACTCTCCAATAGCCATGATCCTTCACTTTTCTTCTCTACTTCATTCTTTATTTACTTATTTAAAAGGATGAAAGTTAAAGTTAATGAAAAATATTTTTATATGCAATGCTAAGGTTGGAAATGTAACAGCACAAATTCTAGGAAATGCAATATTTTATCTACACTGCTCACACATGATTCCTTTGTTGCTACATAAGTATTTAAAAGTGCAGTATAGTAAGCTAAAACAGCTCAAACATTTTGACAAGGTTTCAATGACAAACACCTCACAGGACTCCACTAAGAAACTTTTTTTAAAGGTCATTTTCTTTGCACTTATACTTTCAGAAACTCAAAAAGAGTCCAGTCATGTTGGAAATTGGTGAAAATTCATTGGGAAATAGCATCGGACCAAGGAGCAAGAGTGGGCTAAGAAGGCTGCCTGTTAAAAGACACACGAGAAGGGCCTGGAAATGTGCTCTAACTAGGCTCTTCCAAACATCTAAAATGCTCTAGGAGTTAGATGCAGATCCTGGTTAAATTTTTTCTTCATTGTTAAAAGCCATGATTAAAAGACTATCCCATTGCATTAACCATTTTTAGAAAAATCTTTAGTTTCCTGAGGAAAGACACTCAGCAATGAATCTGAGTTTACTTTCTGTGTTATCCTAGAAAAAAAATAATCCTTAATTCTTCGAGCCTTGACTATTCGCCTAATATTGAGAAAGACTCTGGATGTTCCAGACCCCATGCTGTGCCTTAGAGATAAAATAGCAAACTCACAATCCAAACACCACACCAGTAATTTTAGGCTGCATTATCTATCATGAGAACGAATCTGATAGGGACAGGTCCAGGTCATCAGATGGAAAACAATCTGAGAACCAAATAATAACCAATAAATATGAACATCCAAACAGGAAAACAGGCCATGCCTGCTGTGGCTGCTGTACACGAGCAACTCTTGGCTGTGTGTCCACACACTTCGTAATATGGTGCCCTGCTCTTCTCCTAAGCTAAGGAGGGGGTCTCTTGCTCCCTTGCATCTCACCCACCCATATGAGTTACTCAGACCAGTAAGATCAATAAATAGTATATGGCAGTTCAAGGCCCTAAAGCCTTGCAGTCTTTGACGAGAGCTACTGTGTAAGGAAGCTTGATAAGGTTCCTTGAGAGACAAGAGACATCTCAAGTTCCTAGTCATTTTTCTTAGGGCCCTAGACCTGTGAATAAGGCCATATTAGAGTCTCTACCCTCCACTGGTCCTCCCAAAATTTGCAGCCCTGTGAGCCTTTTCAGGTAGGGTTGCCACAGAGCCACCAGCAGTCTTCAGAACCATGAAGCCATTGCTGCTTTATCTGTACGTGATGGCAGATCACGATGCTTATGTGGTGAACAGAGGAAAGAGAAAAAGAAGATTATTTCATATTGTCATGTCTCATGAGAAAAACTTTCTAGAACAGAAGTCTATACATTAGAGGAACCCCTAGCCTTGACCATGGTTGACAAATCCTAGGTTTTCTATACCATCACCTTTTAGAACTGTGACTCTGCCCAAGAGAGTTTAAGCTACTCCACTGGAAAAGGAAAGTGACTCTAGCTTGTGGCAAGCTGACAAAACAAAACAAAACAAAAACAAAACAAAAAAACTATACAGTACAAGAGTACTGACCCTCTGGTGTTTGGTGTGGTTGAAGGATTTGCTACTAATGTGAATGGGTGAAAATATGAGGCTCCATAACTTTTGGCATACATGTATATTAGACAAGCTCAAGGTCACTCTAAGAATATATCTCAGTATGATGAAAGCTAAAAAATGATTATGATTATTAAAGATCACATAGAACACAACCCAAAGCATACACAACTGTGCCTGGGCCCCTAAGGTTTGAAATCAGACCCGACTTGAATAGGTGCTACTTAGCCTCCCCCAGTTTTCTTTCTCACATGCTATTATTAACCTACTTCTTTCACAGCCCGGACAGCAACTACCAGTCTTCTGTCATACCTGAACACCCTGACTGTTGTAGCCATGAGTGGTGCTACTGGAGTAGGGAGAAAAAGCATCACAATAATTGCACTGTTTTACAGTGGACCATTGGGATGAAATGATTGGAATGGCCACGAGTGAAAACTGCGTTAATAGAGGCTCCAAATGTATTTCAAGAAACAGTGTCAGAGCAGGTGGAAGTCTTCCAGGTCTTAGAGGAGACATGTCACTTGAAAAGATGGGGGGTGGGGTGGGGAGGAGAAGGCATGTTGTGATCATTTTTAACCATAAGTGGCATATAACTGGAGACTTAACCTTTATAAATGAAGCATGTTAGTGAAGAACTTAAGAAAGCTTGGTGAAGTAGCCCATGTACCATCTCATGTGCACATGATTTTTCAGGTATATCTGGCTTATGCATTAGTATCCTTTCCTGAACTATGTATCTTCCTCTTTTATATAACTAAGGCTCCTGGCCTGCAAAAAGAAAATTTTATGTCACCCACAGAATGTTCTCTGGTGCTTCTCATCTTTACCTCTGTGCAGAATATAATTCCCCTGCTGACAACAAAATAAAGTGTCTCTTGTACTAAGTATTTTTCCTCTAAATCTATAGTTAATGTTTAAAAGGTTCAAACATATTTTTGAAAGTTATCTCTTTTCTTCCCCATTGTGTGACACTGGGCAAGTCATTTATCCTTTCTGAATTCAAAGTACCTCCTCTCCAGAAAAAGCTGGTAGACGGATGAAGAATAAGAATATAGATTCTAACTTCAGCTTTCATATCACTTGAACTTTGTGTAAGTGATAATTATATATTTTAATTAATTAACTAACTATATAACTAAATCAAATGAGCCATACAAGAACTAATTATAACATTGTGTCATGAAGTGAAGAACAAGAAAAGGTAGTGGCTTCAGAACGGAAGATAGTTCTTAGCAGTTAAGAGCACAGTTAAGAGCTCTTGTAGAGGATCCGAGTTTGTTTTTCAGCACTCACGAAGTGGCTCACAACCAACCCTACATCCAGTTCCAGGGAATCTGACATCCTCTTCTGGCCTCAGGCACCAGGCACACAGGTGGTACCCAGACATGTAGGCAAAACACCTGTACACACAAAATTAAATAATAACAAATTTTAAGATAATGGTAATGGGAAGGAGAAAGAAGAAATACATATATTTCTCTCTAGCATGTGTGTGTGTAGCATGAAAACAAGTCTTAGTTGGAATATGGGCAAAGTGAACCAGAAAGAGAAAGAGTAACTGGAAAATAAATATAATCAAAGTGCAATGACATATACTTATAAAGATGTCGGAATGAAACCCATCTTTCTATAGACCAAAAAAATAAGTAAATAAGAAATATTTTCTAAAGAATATATCATAAGCTAAGAATGTGCCATGATTTACCCAAACCTGTTGACATGAGCACTCCCTCTGAAAAAAGAAACAATATGTATATATAAAACTAGCAACTCAATGAATAATATTGTCAAGTCGATGAGTAAAATCCGTGGTCTGTTGCCATTCCTTGAGCCTGCTTCCCCACCCATAACAGCTATCAACCATCACCACAATCCTGGACCTGAAGCAATGGCCAGGGTATGGAGACCTCAGGCTGAGAGTGAGCAGGAACAAGAACAGACTCTCAGGAGACTTTGGTGAGACGGCTCATTTCATTGGGGGGAAAGTTATTTAAACCTTTGAGGGGTGGGTAGGGGCTATCAGAATGAGGGTACATCATTGGCCAGGGCTAGGGTGCTAGGGACGCCTCATTCACATGAGGAGGAATTCCAGGTGCTACTGGACATTTTCTTAAAAGGGAAGAGGAAGTTTAACCTGGCTATAGGGCTACCTGACCTCCTTTGGTGGGCAAAGGTTGGGTCACAGGGCTATATACACCTGGACACAAAGGCCCGGGGCAGTGGGGAGAGATCCTAGTATGCTGATCTCAGGATGAGATTTTTTAGGTTTGGACACAACTCAACCCCGCCCTTCTCTAGGCCAGCTTCCTCAGTCCCATGGCTCTCTGGCCACATAGCCTGTTTTCCTGGACACCTGAGAATCAGCATCTAAAGACAGGAACCTGTTAGAGAGAGTTCTGTTTTTTTATAACTCTGTTGAGTAGACAGTGCAGGTTCTACCCCACGATTGCAGAGGGCAGCTAAGAGCGGAAGCAGTGACTTCAGATTTGCTGCTCAAGTCAGAAAAGGTCTACTCACTGTAAAACAAATGTTATTTAGAGGCTTCAATTCAACATTTGGAATTGAAATAAAATGTATGGTGTTAATTGAAGTATCTGAGTTGTCGTTTTATGAATATTTTAGTTCCATTATGAATTACTCATTTGTTCAGATATGTCAGCTTGCCTTCCCCCAACCTGCCCTCCCATGCCTTAAGACATCTCAGTAGTAAATAATTAAAGGGTATCAGGATAAAGTCAAAGAGAGTTTGACAGAAGGATACCTGATGATGGATAATGTTAAAGTTGGCCACAAATAACAAGTGTCTCTTAATTAACTCCAGCTAAAGGCATCACCTACCAGCCTCTGTCAGTGAGGACCTAAGTCTCACTCGCTCTCCACTCACAACTTTCCTGCCATTGTTGTAATGCCTTTTAACTCTCAAGTGACAACTAAGGCTTCTTTGATGGTTTGAAAGTCTCTTCTCCAGAGGTGTTGCCACTGTGAAAGCGTTAGGGGCTGGAACTGCCAAAAGGCAATCCAGCCCTCAGGACCCTTCCAGTTACTGGGAATGAGGGTTCCGCTCCTAAGGGCACAGTGGGGGAAGTTACACTCTCCTGCGCTTTTACCTCTGCCCTACAGTGGACCCACAGAAAGGGCTCATCAGATGATAACACTTCTGATCTCTGATTTCACAGCTTTATGAAATGTAAAAATTATAATTTGTGTTCTTTCTGAACTGTGTACACTCAAGTGCTCTGTCACCGCCGCACAAAGCATGAACCTCTCAGACTTTGTCTGAAAGGTCACTTCTCATTATATTTCAGTATCAAATGCCTCGCCCCCCCCCCTCCCCTCGCAGGCAAGTGTGGTTGAATCGACTGAAGCTGCTGTTTGGGGAACTTATGGAATTTTTGAGAGCCTAGCTGGAGAATGCAGGATGCTCTCAGCACAGCCTTGAGAGTTAACAAACATCCTGTATCCTGTCCTGCCTCTGCTTCCTCTTCTGAGAAGTTGTGGGAGATAACGGTCTCTGACCAAATGCTTTAGCTATCATGGAGCAACCTGCCACCAAGCCACAGGCTGTGATGGGCTACTCCCTGATACCATGAACCAAAATAAACCCTCCCTCCTTGCTTGCTTCTTGTTGGGTATCTAGTCAAAATGGCAAAAACAGTAACTAACATAGCTTAGTAAGCTACTTTGGTTTTCTGTCTTTCTCCTGCATAAGTCCTAGAGTATAGTCCCAAAAACGCTGTCACTGGCAAAAAGGTGAAGATATTAATGTGATTGAGTCTTTCCGGAACTCTGAGCCATCAGAGCAGAACAGACAAATAAATACATAAATAAATAAATAAATAAATAAATAAATAAATAAATAAGAGTATTCTTTTTTATTTTACTTTTATTAATTACAATTTTTTCACTTTGTATTCCCCCTCCCTTCCCAATCCTACCCTCTCTCCCCATTCTCCACCCATGCACCTTCCCAGTCCACTGATAGGGGAGATTTTCCTCCCCTTCCTTCTGATCTTAGTCAATCAGGTCTCATCAGGAGTGGTTGCACTGTCTTCCTCTCTGGCCTAGTAAGGCTGCTCCCCAGTCAGGGGAAGGTGATCAAAGAGCAGGCCAATCAGTTCATGTCAGAGACAGTCCCTGTTCCCATTACTATGGAACCCACTTGGACACTGAACTGCCATGGACTATATCTGTGCAGGTGTTCTAGGTTATCTCCATAAATGGTCCTTGGTTGTAGTATCAGTCTCAGAAAAGACCCCTGGTGCCCAGATTTTTTGGTTCTGTTGCTCTCCTTGTAGAGTTCCTGTCCTCTCCAGGTCTTACTCTTTCCCACTTCTTTCATAAGATTCCCTGCACTCTGCCCAAAGTTTGGCTGTGAGTCTCAGCATCTGCCTCCATACCCTGCAGGGTAGAGTCTTTCAGAGGCCCTCTGTGACAGGTTCTTGTCCTGTTCCCTGTTTTCTCCCTCTTCTGATGTCCATTCTCTTTGCCTTTCTGAATGGGGATTGAGCATCTTAGCCAGAGTCCTCCTTCTTGATTAGTTTCTTTAGGTGTACAGATTTTAGTATGTTAAGAAAGAGTATTCTTGATGTTAACACAGGTAACAAAGGAAGACAAAGAGGAAAAAATTCAGCCAAATGGGAAAGAACATAAAAAGGAAAATAAAGCAGGGTTAAAGGAGCTTAGGGGAAGCTGTCTTACGTACACAACTTCATGTTGCCATTAATAAAAGAAAATGGTTATAGAGAATACTGTGTCAGCTAATACATAGCTGTTATGAACAGAGCAGCTGAGTTCTTATCAGCTTCTCAAGAAAAGCAATATACTTTCAGATCTATGTGTGTATATAAAAAATACACATCCAGCATATACATACACACAGAGAGATGTTCAATCTAAACCCTTCATTTAGTTCATCAAATCATTTAATGGCTATATTCTTTTAGAGAAGTGCTATAAAAATGTAGAGTGAAAGCACAATATGGGTGAGACATTCTTTCATCGACCAAAAGGACAAACCATTTATTTGCTACAGTTCTTTCCATGAATAAGTCTCACCCGTGTCTTGATTCATAAAGCTGTTTGTTGAACATCCAGAAAATACTTTATGCAACCTATCATGGTTTTAAATTCAAAACATATTTTCCTCCAGTTCAAACATATAAGCTTAGTTTAAAAAAGTTTAAGACAGGCAGGTGGTGGTGCGTGCCATTAATCCCAGCATTCAGGAGGTAGAGGCAGATGGATCTTTAAGTTTGAGACCAGCCTGGTCTACATAGAGAGTTCCAGGACAGCCAGAGCTACACAGAGAAACTCAGTATGAAAAAACAAACAAGCAAAAGGTCTAAGGCCATGAACATGTTTTTGAAGGTTGTGTGTGTGTGTGCGTGTGTGTGTATATGTGTGTGCTCGTATGACACATGGTTGCAAGGGGTCACAGAGGCCAGAGAAAAGCAGTCACATCCCCCTGAAACAGGAGTTCTATGTGGTTATAAGCCACCTAATATAGGTGTTGGGAACTGAACCCATGTCCTCTTGAAGAGCAAGTGCTTTTAACTACTGAGCCATCTCCAGCTCTTCACTGAACATGCGGATGTGTCCCTGATTACAGCATAACTGTGACCAGCCATTATTACTAGTATTATAATCTTTTGAAAGAAGAACTTGTACACTTTTTAGGCTTTTGGTGCAATTATTTCTAATAACAATTTTTTGTTTTGTGTTTTTTTTTTCTTAAAGGTCTCTTTCTTGGTGTCATGTCTTTAGAGTTCTTTCTTTTTTTCTGTGACTGGAGAAAGAATCTATTTGGTCTGGAAAGACATTTGGGTTTGGATGACAAAAGTAATCTAATTAAGCACCAAATATAAAACCTACACATTCAATATCCACAGCCCTCCTGTCCGTATCCTCAGGCAGGGTGTCTCATCTGTGCTCATTATGTCCTAGAAGTTGGGGTGGATGGAAGTTGGGTCGGATGGGAGTTTTATACAGCCTGTGTCCTGCACTCATGCCCTCCCCCCGTTCTAGAGCTGCATCAAACACAAAGCAAACAGCATGAATGTTCTTTTTCCCTGTGCTTGGTCCAACTAGACAACATGGCTCCAAACAATAAATGCTCACAAAAATAAGAATCATATTAGAAAGGAAGTTTACTATTTCCCTGTGGCCTAAAAATTAGATTGGTTCACATATGTTTCCAATAGAATCTTTAATTAAGATGCCTTTCTTATCAGTGTGCTTTGGCAATTATCTGTATAGTGGTAGGCTGTTATTTTCCCAGCAAGGTAATAAAGAACCTCACAGGAATGTCTTAACAGGTCACTTTTATAGCATTTTCTGCCTTTTGAATTTTATTTGACTGATTTTCATAAATGGCCTAGTATTTATCAACCCCTTCAACAACAGAGTAAATTGGGGGTGCACCCACATAAATAATACTAAAGCAGGAATGGAGCTGGACCAGAGACTTCTATTCCTTAAGAACTACTGGCACAGTTCTCATATTTACCTCTCGTCCATTTGACAAGTGGAGATGAAGAATCTAATAAACTTCGCTCATGACCCTTTGATGGAACAGATGATCAGAAACATGGTATCACTGGCCATGTCAGAACTTGTAATTGCAGTGACAGATATGGACCTGCATGGCCAGGAATCGAACACAGGTCTCTGGCATGGCAGGAGAATTCTACTGCTGAACTACCCATGCACTTGGAGTGACAAATATGGGCCTGCAAGTGTGGAACCCAGACAGGAGTGAAAACAGTCATAGTAGAAACTTGCCTTCAACAGACCACCTGTGAAGTTCTTGCTGATGTTAAGGAAAGTGTGCTAAGGTTTGGGCAAAATAATGAACTTCATACATTAACTTTCAAAGAATATTGTTTTTCACCTTTATGCTTTCACCTGCTGAAACCCAGCTGATCACCTTTGCTCTTTTCAAATCATCTTGGCTTTATTCTCTCCTTCCTGGTCTGATTCAGCCTCTACTTTCTGCCCTGATATACAATCCAGACACTTTATTTATTTCAAGTGTATTGAGATAAATATAAAGGAAAATACAAATCATCGAAATACCAAGATACCATAAAGGCAGTGTTTATAGGAAATTTATAGTGTCTCACATCAGCCACTTTTATCTCCGACTTTATCATCCCTCTCATATTCTTTTCTCTCTTCTCAACCTAACCCAAGCTGCTGTAAGGAAATCCTTCAATCCTTTCAGAGTCCTTGTCCAGTAGCACTGCACCCTTACATTGCTTTGCTATCCGAGGCCCTCTCTCTGTCTAGTAACGCTTCTGTTGTTTGCCTTCTCTTGCCCTCTGTACTTTTCTCAGGATGCTCTGAGGTAATGATAGTGATTGTACATAATATCTGTTAAGCATAATGTTTTAAAAGCCTATTTCTATGCACTTCACTGGAGAATGTCTGTCTTAGACCACCCTCCAATAATTTGCTCCCACCTCCATTAAAACTTAAACATAAAAATGTAGCTGTAAAACAGTATAAAGTGAAAGGGGCTTAAATGAACAAAAATTGAAAATAAGAGACTATTGTTTCTCTAAAACAGACTTAGAAAAATAAGGCAGACAAAGAATGAGATTAATTACTTACTTTGTGTTCATCTGTAGGATCTGAGGCCAGATAAGGTAAACACAGACATCAAGGATCCTTCCCTCTAGGTCACCTTTGAGATACTGAACAAACACTTCTGGTTAACCAATCTGGAACCAGCTATGAGCAAGTGAGTCTTTCTGATATAAGATTGAAGTGTGTGTGGGGGGGGTCAAATTACGTTGTCCTGCTCTAAGCCCCGAAGATATGGACAAAGCTCACATGTGTCCACAGGCTTCTGAAAACTGTAGACACTGTGGCAGGACAAAGCGAGCCAGGAACACACAGCTGAGGTTCACACAGCAAATTTGGTCCTGGTGTGGTATTTATCACTGATTTTCAGAATACGAGCAGTGCTAGAGCAAGCCCAGATGGCATCAGCTCAGCAAGGAGGAGCAGCTGCGGTCTGACTGCAGCAAGAATGAACAGATATTTCAAAATGACCCCAAGTTCTGGCACTGATCAGTCAGTGATGCCATTAGGGACTGGATCACTTGACCTTTGAGGGTTATGATTCAAGAAAAGACATAAGACAACTAAACAAAGATATAGGGATCTATTTGTACAACCAGATACTCTGCTGGAGGAATGTATTAAGATCCAAGGATTGGAAAACTGTTTGAAAATCATCACCTTCAAAATATCATGTTGCTTAAGAGAATGTTCCAGGATAGATAAAGATACCTCCAAATGTCTACTGTTTGGTGGATGGAGCTTGTGTGTGCGTACTCATGATAAAACTCCTGTAACCACAAATGCAAAATCGTATTGCCATTGCCTCTAGAGTGGGTAGGGAGTCTGGACATGGTAGCACTTGGGAGACAGGGGCAGACAGACCTCTATGAGTTTAAGGCCTCTATGATCTACACAATGAATTCTAGGAAAACAGGAGCTAGACAGAGATACCCTGTCTCATAAAATTTCAACAGTAAGAATAATAGTGATAGTGACAATGATGACGATGATGACGACAATGATGGTAATGATAAAAATAATAATAAAATGGGTAGGTGGAGGAAATCGAAGGGCCCCATTCCTCTAGACAACTACAGAAGACTGTCTCCATTCACTTACCAGAACTTGTTGGCATTCCTTTTGATTTTTAAAATTTCTGTACATGTTTTGAAGATTGCTTCCTGATGAAGAATCTACTAAACATGTTGGTAAATAGTATCTCTTGCCCCTATTCACACCAGCACCTGTGGGACTATAGATGCCTTTTTTCTGACATTTGAAAGTATTAAAACAGCTCCAGGGCTGAAGAAAACATTTTCCCTGTAATCTCTGAAAAGTTTAGTTGCCAAGGCGACAGAGGCCTTAGCGACCAGGTAAGCAGGCCTTGGCTCTATGTTCACATGGTTATTCAATGAAAGAACAAATGTAAAAGCCAGGGATGATTGGAGGGAATAGATGCTGGGATTTCCTGCTTCTTAAACCTAAAGTCTCTTTTATTATGTAGTTACAGGAAACCCAAACTTGCCCTTTTAAAATGGAATAGTTTTTGTTTTGCAATTTGGTCTCCCTAGCACTTTGAGCCATTGAAACATAAATGCCATCTTCATGTCCATCATCTGTACCAACACTCTAAATATTAAAGGGTACTTGCAAAAGCTTTAAAAGATGGCAGAATAAATGATAACCCCAAACAGTATACTCCACTTTCAAGGAAGGCATAGTGGTTAAGTGAGAATGTCCCCCATAGTCTCCAGCATTTAAACACTTGGTCCCCAGGTGGTGTCACTGTTTGGGAACATTTGGATGGGCAGCCTTGCTGGAGGAAGATCACTGGGAGCTGGCTTTGGGATTAAAGTCCTTCCATCATAGGACTTCTAGTTAGCCCTACCTATGTTGTGCTTGTGGTTAAAGATATAAGCTCTCTGCTTCTCCCTTCTGCTGCCAGATCTGCTGCTTGTCTCCCATGTGATGAACTCTTACCTGTCTGGACCCATTAGCCTAAATAAACACTTTGTTCAATAAGTTGCCATGGTCATACTGTTTTATCACAATGACTGAAGGTAACTCAGAAAACCACAAAAAAAAGCATTGCCTTCTGCCTCTCTCCATTTCCCCTCTTCTTTTTCTTTTTCTTCCACCTCCACTCCCCTTTTTTTCTTCCCCTACCTTGTAGGAATGAAGTGAAGACACACAATATCATCCTGATCTAGAAGGACAAAGAGCCTGACTGGTTGGAACAAGAACACAAACACAGTTTGAGATTTCCAAGACTTTAAACCAATCTTGCTGTACGAATAACAAGTGCTTTTTGTCTATGCTGTTTTATCAGTGAAGAGTTGGTTTAAAAAAAGATGGAAGAAAACTCAGGAAATTCTTCCAGAGCATACCAACAACTTGTCATAGATGTTTACCTTCGGGCATCAAAGAGAGCAAAGCTGTGAAAGAGTTGAGGAAATATATAGTACCAACGGAAAACAAACCCATGAATGATAAGCCTGGGCTTGCACGTACAACACAGGGCAACAATGGCAATGAAATAGATGTGATTTTGCATAGTCTCTAATTTACATTACCATTAACCAGTTCTTAACACCTCATCCAATACAGTGAACTCAAGTTCAGGTGAAAAAAAAGTTCTTCATCTTGTCTGGCCTGACTGAAATGGTCCTTTCCAAGATAACAGGTCCATTGGCGTCAAGGAAGACAAAATACTAAACACAAAAATGTGAGTAGTCTTGGCTGTAGTCCATCTCCAGCCAAAAGCCAGGAATGGTTGTCTCCATGATATAGGATTTTTTTCTATTTATTGCCTATTGACTTTAATGTTCTTAGATGTTAGCAAAGAACTGGGTCTCATAAGCTGGTTCATGAGGAGGTTTGAGCTCATACAGCTATACTCTTCAGATGAAACGGAGTCATGCACTTTAAAAACCTCATTTAGCACTAATTTCAGTCTCTAATTTTTAAAACAAGATGGTCTTCCATGCATTGTAGGCATTTTAATATTTTTAAATCACACTTCAAGCAGTAGATCATGTTGCCAGGAGAAAACTCTATTATTGTCTTCACTCTTTTGAAGTTGAGTTCTGGTTTTTTTGTTTGCTTTAAGTCAGGATCACACTTTGTAGCTTAGGCTGTCCTCAAGATTGCAGAAGCCTCAGCTACCCCTATCCCACCCACCAGCACTGACATTATAATCATAAGCCACCACATGTGCAGCTAGAGTTCAAGTTGAGTTCAGTAAGGTTTGCAGGCTCCAAGCTAACATAGATAGAAAACAAGAAAATTATGTGACTAGTGGACACAGTAAACCCTGGCTTTTTCTAGTGAAAACAGAAAAGGTAGACAAGAAAAAGTAATATTATAATTATAGCAGACACTTAATACATAATTAATTAAGGAATGAGTAACCAACTGTTATATAGAAAGATACTATTTTACGGTCATGTAATTCTTAATGCTTTATCTTCAACACTGTTTTGTAAAGTTTAAAATATTAATTTAAAATTTTTTACCTTCTATAATTAACTTGGCAATGTATAAGTGAGCTTTTTCTGTTACATAAGCACATTACATGTTCCAACAGTGTTAGAGAGTGTGAGCCTTGAACACAGGCACATGTACTTCAGGTTCCTGGCTAAAGGGTTACATTCAGAAGATCGAATACCCACAGAAGATAATAAATGTACTAAAATAATGACATTTCACAGTTTCTACTGAAAAGTAATATTGAGAAATATTACTCTGCTAGAACAACCCCAATAGGATTCAAGCCAAAGATTCACAGAAGTTGCTAAAACTGCTTCAGTACTTTGACTTTCAACCTGAACTTCCCATCCCACCAAAAGCTCTGTCAACACTGGAATCCAGACTTGTTTTGCAGAAGATGCTGGTCCAGTACTAGTGCATCCAGAATATGTCAAGAATCCTTTTTACGAAAGCTTTCTCTTCCCTCACATAGATCTGAATTTTCAATTAAACTCCTATTTAATTTTTCTCTTCCCTTTAGAATACTAAAAGGGATATTGTTTTCTGATTCTTCTTAATTGTTCTCCTTTTCTGATCCAAATCAATTGAAACATCATAACAGCTTCAAAATTAATTACATGATTTCCCTCTGCCTGGATAGATATGTACACACCTCAGAGCTCCATGACTGCACTCACACTCCGAATAACGCAGGAAGCTCTGGGTGTTTGCGCTGGTCTAGTGAACCAATCTACCTTTTGCCCAGTGTGGCTTTTTCTGCTAAAAAGCAGAATAAAAAAGATGTTGGCAGTTGGGGTTTACTACGACAAAAGAGTAAGTATCTATTATCTTTTAAAAAGAAATTTTGTATAATGAAAAGCAAATTTGACTCAAAGATAGTTGACTCAGGGTAGTTGAGCAGGTTCCTGGTCATCTCTATTGAATGTCTAAAATCACCAGACTGACTTCGGACCCTCCTGACTGTTTCACCCATCCCACCAAATGAAGTACAAAGTCAGCTTTAAAAAGAAGCCATTCTAGAACAACTGGGCCAATTTAGAATTGTTTTGATTGTTTGATCATTTGTTCATATTGTGTGAGATGGAATTTGGTTATCATGTTGTCAAAGAAGAAAAATACCTGCAGGATTAGTTTAGAGGTCAAAACTCGTTCTTTGTCCTTGTCCCTAAAGTAGGTATGGCAGGGTCACCTTGGTGGGCTGGGCAGGTTATACCATCTGAAAGCTCCTGTGGCATGCTGCAATGTGCAGCAAAGACATTTGTTTCTATGGGCAAATGTACCATGGAGTCCTTTAAAAATGCTTTTTTTTTTTTTTTACAATAGTACTTCATTATTTTCAGATCAATTTTTTTAATTAGTTTTTTTTCATCTTAGAAGAAAGAAAAAAGAAGGAAAAGAGAAAGAAAGAAAGAAAGAAAGAAAGAAAGAAAGAAAGAAAGAGTACCAGAGGCTCTGTAAATATTTTCAGAGAGGATCCAAAGTGCACAAAAATCTATCACTTCTTTATGTTTTATCTTTTGGTGTTTTGGTTTGGTTGGTTGGTTGTTGTTCATTTGTTTGTCTTTAATACCTCTGTCATAATTTTCTTTTCTTTTTTAAAGATCTATTCATTTGTATTTTTTAAAGTGCTTAATTAACTAGTATCATAGAAAGTTGATAAAAAGAAGTCAGGAGTTTTGTCTTATAAGTATTAGAACCAAGAAGCTTCATAATCATCCAATATCCATTTAATATTGTACTATGGTTGGAAACACACTGGATAGGAACTCCAGGGATCTCCTGGCTTCTTCTTTTAAGGTACCGGCTACAATGTAGCCCTTATGCTGAGTTGCTCTCTTTACCAAGCAAACATCAGCATAGGTTCTCCTCTGTATACATGGCCATGAGATTGTGGATCCTTAGCTATCCTTGGAGCCACTTAATACTTTTGACCCAATTTCTCAATTTCTGTTATTAGACAGCACTAAATCCAATCCAATTTGGCTGTAATAAGAAAGTGTGGATTGGTATGGGGGACTTCCCTTTTCTGAGGTGAAGGGGAAGGTAGGAAAGGGTAAGAGGGTGGGACTGAGAGGAGAGAAGGAAGGGTTCTGTGATCTGTATGTAAAGTGAATGAATAAGCAAATTTTAAAAAAGAAAGTTGATAAAGTTGGTATCAACAAAAATGTGGCAAGGTGGACCCAGTTGAGTACCATACTAGGAAAATAATCAGGAAGGATACTGGGGAACTTCTCTTTTCCTTCAGAACACTGGGATTTTTCTGTTCTTTTTTTTTTTTTTAATTTATGTACTTTACATCCAGATCATGACCCCTTCCCTCTTCTCCTCCTGGCCCCACTCTTCCTTCTCCTTCCTCCATCCTCCCTCCCTTACTCCTCAGAAAACAGTAGACCCCCAACAACAATCCACCCCAGGACATCAAGTTCCATTAGGACTGAGCACATCCTCTTCCCCTGTGGCCTGGTGAGACAGCCCCACTAAGGGGAAGTGATCAAATAGCAGGCAACAGAGTCCATGTCAGAGATAGCTCCCAATTCTCTTACTAATGAACCTACCAAGCTGCCCATCAGCTAAATCTGTGTAGGATGCATAGGTCCAATCTACCCATGGTCCTTGGTTGGTGCTTCAGTCTCCACAAGCCCCCCTGGGACCTGGTTAGTTGATTCTGTTGGTCTTCTTGTGGAGCTCCTGTCAACTTCCAGGTTCTTCTATCCTTCCCCTAAAGCTTCCACAAGACTCTCTGTGCGGGTCAGATGAAAGGGGAAGAGGTCCTCCTTAATCTGTGGACTTAGAAAGGGGCAGGGAGGAGATGAGGGAGGGAGGGAGGGAGGGTTTGGGAAGGAATGAGGGAGTGGGATACAGCTGGGATACAGAGTTAATAAAATGTAATTAATAATAAAAAATAAAAATAAATCAATAAAATAAAATAAAATAAAATAAAAGACTCCCTGTGCTCTGCCCATTGTTTGGCTGTAAATCTCAGCATCTGTTTTGATCCACTGCTGGGTGGAGCCTCTCAGAGGACAGCTATGAAAGGCTCCCATCTGCAAGCAGAGTAGAGTGTTGGCTCTCTCCCATGGGGTGAGTCTCTGATTGGGTCAGGCATTGGTTGGACATTCCCTCAATCTCTGCTCTATTTTTATCCTTGTATATCTTGTAGGCAGGGTAAATTTTGGGCAGAGGCTTTTGTGGGTGGCTTGGTGTTCCCCTCCCTCCACTAGGAGTCCTGTCTGGTTAGAGAATGGCCTCTCCATTCTCCATGTTCCCAGCTACTAGGAGTCTCAGCGAGTCACTCCCTCAGTCTCCCAGGAGCCTACCCTGCTGTAGGTCTCCAGCTTGCCTCGGAGATGCCCCTACCCAAGGTTGTTTTTCTCTGTCTGCAAGTCTTCTGTCCTGTCCCCATTCTCCCTAGGTCTGATCCCCACTCTCATTCCTCTTAGATAGGAGAAGATGGTGGTGCCCGGGCACACCATGTCTGTTCTTTTTTAAGCTTTAATCCATTTTTTTCTCTAAGTCTTTCATCTTTGAGACTAAGCGTTCACTTCATAGTCACGTATTTTCTCGTTTTATTTTGCTTCCCCGTGTTCATGTCGCAATCCTGTTTCTTCCAGAACCACCCCAAGTTTCATTTATTGCTAAGTACGTTTATGAATGTGTGTCTGTGTGAGGTTATGTGCACCATAGGAGTGCAGGTCTCCTAGGAGGTCAATCATATCCTTCGGAGCAAGAGATACAGGTGGTTGTAGACCACCCAGTTCTGGTGCGATGAACCAAACTCAGGTCCTCTGAAAGAACAGAAAGAGCTCCAACCATCAATCATATTCCTTTTAACATTTTTTTAATATTTTGTTATTTTGCTCATATGAGTGGTTTGTAGCATTTATGCTGAGTCACTCTCTGTACCAAGCAGTCATTAGCACAGGTTCTTTTGTGTGTACATTGCAATAAGTGAAACCGTGGCGAAAACTGCAAAATGAGTATGCAGTTTTGCAAGGCACACTATAATCTGATCCCTTTTTATTTGAAATCTGAATTAAGCTGTTGGGGGTGTCGTTGTGGAGAACAAGGAACTGCCACAGTGCTAGTGTTTACTTCCAATTAGAAAGTTATGCAAAGAATTCCCAAAACAACTATAAGGGCTACTTCAGGCTTCACAAAGCCCATGATCCACTCTTACCTTGTGCTTAAATCAGAAGTTCTTTGTTCCCTGGACCTATTAGCTACTGATATCTCATTTCTCAGTAAATGGAATGCCATTTCCAAATACAAACTCGAGATAAGATTTTAAAAGTAAATATGCTTGAGAAAAACAACATCAATTTGTATTTCTACTTTTGAGAGCAGGCTATTCCATAGGGAATATGCTAGATATCACGTATGCATGATACAAAGGAAGAAGACAATCACGCACGCACCTGAGATGAACGGATGGATGAAGAGAAGGAAGGAGAAAATTTTCAGACAGAAAATTAAGACTGAAATATTAAAAACAGCTTCTCTCTGCTATTTTTTCCTACATTTAGTCTTTGTATCTCGTGGAGGGAAAACTCAAACCTGAATTAAGGCCATACACACCCTGAGAGAAGAATAAAATAAACAAGTTTAATTAGAAATGAACCATTGGTATTCTGTTTCTGCCAAGTGTTTGGGTGGGTTCCCGCAGTAGACAGCTGTATCGTTAATATGAAATTGCTAAGTGTAGAAAGCACCCTGAATTATCCATCGTATAGTAACACACTTCTTCACTACTCTCAAAAAAAAAGGAACTAATATTTTAAGCGTGATGACCTCCTAAGTCATCTTTAGACCCATAAAGGCATCCCTTAGGCCCTTCAATAAGCATGTCTGCTCACTCCCGAAACTTACTGATCAGCCAAGGGTAAGAATTAATTAAAGCTAGCCCAATAGATGCACATCAGTCTTAATTGTCAATTAACAATATGCTCCATCAGCCTGTGATAGGAAATCTATTTGTAACAACTGATGGCTGAGTTATAAAACTTGGTTATTGTTGTTATTGTCTCAAACTTATATTTTGGACAGTAATTGAGAGACATCAACAAAACAAATAGAAATGTAAAGCTTTGTATACTTCTACAGTTTGGGATGTTTTTTTATACTCAAAGTGATGTTAGGATTCATTATACAAATATAATGAAACTAGAGAACCACAGAGCAATGGAATCAGAGAGCACACCCCAACAGTGAAAAGTAGTTCTTCCTCCTTTAAGGGTGACTTGCAACCCAGGGACCCGAGCCAGCCACAGCAGCTTGTAAGAAACAGGTTTTACCTGGAAGACTGGAAAAGCAGAGACAGGAGCCAAAAGTGCCACATTTAATAAAGGGGGTGGGAGGATATGGGTGACACAGAGAGAGGCCTGGCAGAAAAAACCCTGTCTCTGGTTATCACACTAAGCTCTGGCATGGGGTCTTGGTAGTTTGGGATGAGCTGGGTTTTGTTGCTGTTGTTTTTGATTGCTTGCTTCTTAGGTATGTTGGCCTGAGTCTTCTAGGTTTTTTTGAAACTAAGAGGTGAATGGTAAATTCATAGGAGAGATCTGAAAGCTTGCCTTAGAGTGAACAATTTTACAGAAAATCTGTGATAGGAAATGAAGGAAGGTAAGGCCACCGGAAGACACTTTTTAGATGCTATGGTGCAGGCTAAAAGAATTTTCATCAGACAGTTCATGGTGCCTAATAGGTATTCAGTAAGTATTTTACCAGTCAACAATCATGCTGTTCATCCTGTAAGAATGGGGCTAATAAAAGTGAGTTCCTGACTACTGAGGCCCTTCTATACGCCAAGGGGTTTACTCAGGAAAGTCTTCTTTTTCAAAATCCTATTTATCAGTGAGAAGTTGCCCATTCTTTCCCCAAGCGTGTCTGAACTCTACTGTGTTCCCGTGGCTGTAAAGAAGAAAAGCCTCCCAAGCACCTGGATGTGCCCGTCCCCTCCACCTTCTGCTCCTCCACACAGAGACAGACAGCTTCCACGTTTTATATAATTTCATCTTCATGACACTCTCCTCTTCTGTGCTAATCATATACATTAAAACGAAACAGCAGAAGTGCTGAGTGAAGTACACGCGACAAAGTGCTACTTGTGTTATCAAGCACTTTCAAAAGTGTATAATATTTGCATCAGGTCATCAAATACGTCCCCTGCTGCAGGAGGCTGCTTTGTTCTCCGCTCTCCTCTATAACTGGTTTCATCTCTCACAAGAAAATATGCTTATCTCTCCTAAGCCATTCTTACATAATCTCAGGCTTGCCTCTGTTATTATCCATAGGGGAAAACAGCATCATTCTTTACGCGCACAGAAGAGTCCTCAGCAAAACACAAGACAAATGCGTCTGCCACAGCAGTGTTCTCTTGCTGGGTGTTGGGTACAGGCCTTCAAATGCCTTTGCTCTTTGTAAGTCCAAAACTAGAATTTCTTTGAGAATGTGGGTGCGCAAAAGTGCACATTAATAGCAGGCTCTGAATGTCACTGGACACCTTCCACCATGCCACTTTAAAGAATATGTTAAAGAGAGGGTGAAGGCAGGTGGTACTCTGCAAGCAGCAGCTGAACCTGTGCTTGGCGGAAAGCCAAATGAGCAAAGCTGATCTCAACTGGCGGGCACAGTCCTCCTTGCTCCCTTAAGTTCCTCTTTTTCAAAGACGTTATGACATTTACGTATTCTTAGGATCCATCAATACATGCAGAACGATGAGACAAGAATGGAGGTAGCTAGCCACCATAATCATCTTTTATGGGGTACTTAAAATGTTTTTGCACTTTATAGAGTCATCAAATCCCACAAAACATTTTTTTTTGAGCTTAAAGATATGAAGAAGAAGAAGGCCAGCATGGTGGTATATGTCTTTAATCCCAGCCCTCAGGAGGCAGGGGCAGTTGGATCCTTGTGAGTTTGAGGCCAGCCCCATTCTATAAAACAAGTCTCGGGACAGCCAGGGCTACACTGAAAGACCCTGTCTCAAAAACAAAAGGCAAACAAACAGAAAGATACAACAGGGAGAAATTAGAGAAATGATTTAAATTTGATCATTTTGCTCCAAAGCTGTTGTCTACTCCTTATGGCTTCCCTGTGTTCCTTTACCTCACCTACGTATCGTGTGTGTGTGTTTGTGTGTGTGTGTGTATGTGTGTGTGTGTGTGCAGTTGCATTTACACAAATGTGCCCATCATGTGGGGGCCACACAGCATTAACTGTCTTCCTCAATCACTTTCCACTCATGTTTCCACATCTTCTTCGTGCTACCTAACCCTTTCTGGGGCTCTGTTTGTTTGTTTGTTTTTGTTTGTTTGTTTTTGTATGGCCCAAAGAACAATGCCACTCGGAAGTTACTGTTTCCAGCTCTGCTGTTGGCAGAGAAGCTCCCACGTGGCTGGGGCTCAATCAGTTTCAAACAACAGCTCCAGCGCATCCCGATAAAGCAGACAGCGCCTTCCTCTTTATACTTTTAATGTCTTTACGGGGCTCTGTTTTGGTAATTGTTTAATCACAAATTTCTGTTATTGCTATTTACATGTTCTTTTTCAACTTTTGAATACAGTTTTATTTCTATTTTGTGAAGCTTTCAGAAACATCAAATTAGAAGCAGGCCTATTGTCTTTCCCAACAGTCTGAGCACTGTTAGGACTGAAAGACTCCACTGAGC